>NC_138524.1:20668301-23328301 GCF_000230855.2 Cajanus cajan
TAGTCCGTCGAGGCGCATGAGGAAACCTCTAGTGAGAAGTTGTCGTTGGAGGCCGAGGTGGCTCGGTTAAGAGAGGCTTATGCTGAGATGGAAGGCCGGGCGCTTGCGGCGGAAGACGCCAAACGGATGAGGGTCCAAGAGGTGCAGGAACTTACGGCTCGGGAACAACAAGTAAAGGCCGAGGCCGGGGCTGCCATGGCTACTTTCCGGGCCGAAGTTGAGGGAAAAATTATCAAGGAGCACGAGGAAGGGTTTTGGCATTGTGCTCGGCAAGCGACCCACTTCGGCACTTTTCCCCCAGACTTTTCCTTCGAACTTAGCAAGGACTTCTTCCAGGGGGCGTATCTAGACTTTAATGATGCCCCCGACAACATTGAGCCAGATGAGGCGGCCCCACCTCGGTCGGCTCCCATGGAAGATCCTGGTACGACTGTGAATGATGACGAGGAGACCGAGGAGACCACTCATGCTGACTGAGGTGTTTATTGAGTGATACATCTGTTTTGTTAATGATGTATAGGAATAGGGTATTTTTGGCTTTCTTTTTGATTCTTTTGGGCCGAATGAGCCATACTTGTTTGTACCCTCCGGCCGATAGTGCCGTTTTGACTTCAATGAATCTACTTCTTTCCTATTTGGACTCTTATGTTTTTGCTCTTTAAGTAGACGATCTATGTTTATCGCGCGAATTGTTTCGGACTTATGTTGGAGAATGACTTGTTTTCTTTTGGCCGATAGGGCTGGAATTTCCTTTTTGGTGGGCAAAGTAACTTTGTTCGACCTTGGCCGAGTGAAGGGGTACTCAGGTGAGATACTGTAGTTTGACTTCGGTTGAGGGGGTTTCTCGGGAAGTAAACTTTGCTCCCCGTTAACCAAATAGTAGGTACTTGGAAAAAGGCCAAGTTTTCTTCTCTAGCCGAGATAGTCTTGTAATTTTGTTCGACTTTGGCAGGTGAAGAATGCTCGGGGTGTTGTTCTTTGATCGATTGAGTTCGCGGGGGATTGACTTATTCGTCCTTGGCCGAGCTAATGTGCTTGGGAGGGAATAGTTCATTCAACCTTGGCCGAGAGGACATCTCGGGAGGAATTATTATGTTCAACCTTGGCCGAGAGGATGTCTCGGGAGGGATTTATTATGTTCAACTTTGGCCGAGAGGATGTCTCGAGAGGGATTATTTCGCTCAACCTTGGCCGAGAGGATGTCTCGGGAGGGATCATTACGCTCAACCTTGGCCGAGAGGATGCCTCGGGAGGGATTATTACGCTCAACCTTGGCCGAGAGGATGTCTCGGGAGGGCTTATTATATTCAACCTTGGCCGAGAGGATGTCTCGGGAGGGCTCATTATATTCAACCTTGGCCGAGAGGATGTCTCGGGAGGGATTGTTTGATTCTACCTTGGCCGAGAGGATGTCTCGGGAGGGATTTATTTGTCCATCCTTGGCCGAGCAATAGTGCTCGGGAGGGAGTTAAGTGTTTTGACTTGTGATAAAACTGATCAGATAAAAGATTCCTGAAAAAAGCTTGTTTCATTGATGTGGAGCCTCATTAAAAACCTTTCGCCAGTAAAACCTCTTCCACATTCTTACAAGAGGAAAAAACCTGAGAAAGGAAAAGAGTACTCCGAAAAAAATTACATAAGAATGACTAGCTAAAGTAGTGCTTCAGGTGTGTAGCATTCCATGTTCGGGGTATAACCTTCCCCGTGAGTTCTTCGAGTTTGTACGCTCCGTTTTGCAGGTTGTGCAATATACGATAGGGGCCGTCCCAATTGGGTGCCAACTTTCCTTGAGCTTTGTCCCTTCGTGCTTCTCCCGTAACTCGCCAGACTAAGTCACCGGGTTGAAATTCGCGGGGCTTGACCTTAGTTTGGTGCTTCCTGACTAACCTGGTTTGGCAGGCCTCCATGTTGATAAGGGCTTGGTCGCGTGCTTCTTCCACCAGATCGAGTTCGACGTTTAGTGCTTCCCCGTTGGTTCGTTCATCGAATATTGTTCGTCTCAAGGAAGGTTCACCTACTTCCACTGGAATCATGGCATCCGTGCCGTAGGTTAACCGAAAAGGGGTTTCTCTAGTTGAGCTCTGTGGGGTACAACGATAGGCCCATAAGAGTTCGGGCAAACAGTCGGGCCATGTTCCTTTAGCTTGCCCGAGTCGTCGTTTCAGCTCTTTGAGGATGACCTTGTTTGCTGCTTCGGCTTGCCCATTTGTCTGGGGATGTTCCACCGACGTCATCTTGTGCTTGATCCCTAGTCCGGCCAGAAACTCGTTGAAACGGCAGTCGGTAAATTGCAAACCATTATCAGTGATCAAAGCATAGGGAATTCCGAAACGTGTGATGACGTTCTTCCAGAAGAATTTCTGTATGTTGTTGGCCGTGATGGTGGCCACTGCTTCTGCTTCGATCCACTTAGTGAAATGATCAATGGCTACAAGGAGGAACTTAACTTGGCCTTTTGCTGGTGGGAACGGCCCTAATATGTCCATGACCCAGATAGAAAACGGCCAGGGAGTGGTAATAGAATGCAATTCCTCGGGTGGTTGATGCGTCAGGGGTCCGTGTTGCTGACAAGGCTTGCATTGTTGAACAAAATTGACACAATCCGTCAGTAGGGTTGGCCAATAGTATCCGGCTCGGATGACTTTGGTGGCAAGGGTTCGGCCGCCCAAGTGAGTTCCACATATGCCTTCGTGGATTTCCCTGACCACGTATTGTGCTTGTTCCGGTGCCAAACATTTCAATAATGGTGTCGACATCCCCCTCTTGTACAGTTCCCCGACAATTAGGGTGTATCGGGCCGCCACAGTTTTCATCTTTTTTGCCTCCAAGGGATTAGTGGGTAATGATCCGGTTGTGAGATTCTCGACTATCCCGGTCATCCAATTGGGTGTTCCCTGCTGAACCTGCAAACATTCGGCTTGGGTGATGTTGGGCTTGTGTAGTTCTTGTTGCATCATGCTGTGCAAATGACTGATTTTCTTGCTACTGGCTAGCTTAGCCAACTGATCGGCTCTCGTGTTGAGCTCCCGGGGCGTGTGTTTAACTTGGACATCTTCAAAGTCGTCCTTCAGCTTCTGGAAAGCGTGGAAGTATAATAACAGTGTTGGTTCCTTGATTTGGAAAGTACCGTTAACTTGGCCTGTCACCACCTGTGAATCACTCCAACATTGTATTTTGGTAACGCCTAGGTCCTGGGCCAACCTCAGGCCTGCCAAAAGGGCTTCGTACTCGGCCTGGTTGTTGGACTTTTTGAAGCCGAATCGCAAGGATTGTTCGATTACTACCTGGCCAGGGCCTTCCAAAATAATGCCGGCGCCACTGCCTCGTTGGTTTGATGACCCGTCTACGTGTAAAGTCCAGAGGGGGGATTCGAGGGGTATTTGTGGCGTGAATTCGTTTACGAAATCGGCCATGCTTTGTGCTTTGACGAGCCCTCTTGGTTCAAAACGAATGTCGAACTGAGACAGCTCTATAGACCAGGCCACCATTCGTCCTGCCAGTTCCGGCTTGCGCAGGACCTTAGTTATGGGGCTATCTGTTCGGACAAGCACCCGATGACTCTGAAAGTAGTGCCGAAGACGCCTGGCGGTATATACAAGGGCAAGGACTGTCTTTTCGAGATGTTGATACCTCATCTCGGTGTCTTGAAGCGCTCGACTGACGAAGTACACCGGCGTCTGTTCTATTTTTTCTTGCACCAAGACGGTACTGATGGCCTTGTCTGATACTGATATGTACACTATCATGTCAAGACCAGGGTCCGGTTTGGTCAACAATGGTGGGGTTGTGAGCATTGTCTTAAAGTTCTGAAAAGCCCACTCACATTCTTCGGTCCATTGGAATTTGGTGGCCTTTTTCAGCAAGGACATTATAGGTCTTGATTTTTCCGCCATGCATGGCAGGAAACGAGCTAAGGAAGCGATTCGTCCGGCCAACCGCTGCACTTCTTTTATGTTATGAGGGCTTTTCATACTGATGATAGCTTGGCACTTGTCGGGGTTGGCTTCTATACCCCTTTTCGACAACATGAACCCCAAGAATTTTCTGCCGGCTACCCCGAAGGTGCATTTTGCCGGGTTCAACCGCATGTGGTGTTGTCTAACTTCATCAAAAATGGTGCTGAGGTCTTTTAAGTGGTCACTGGACGAATTGGATTTGATTACCATATCATCCACATAAACTTCTAGGCAGGTTCCTATTTGGTGTCGGAAGATCTTGTCCATGAGTCTCTAGTAGGTGGCACCGGCATTCCTCAGGCCGAAGGGCATTACCTTGTAACAGAAATTTGTCGAGTCGGTGATGAATGCCATTTTTTCTTCGTCCGGCGGGTACATGGGTAATTGATTATACCCCGAGTACGCGTCAAGGAAACTTAACCTTTTGTGGCCGGCCGCTCCGTCCACCAGCGCATCGATGTGAGGTAGTGGGTAAGCGTCCTTTGGGCATGCCTTGTTCAAATCTGTGTAATCGATGCACATCCTCCACTTACCATTTGATTTCTTGACCATAACGACGTTTGCCAACCAGGTGGAATACTTCACTTCCCTTATAAATCCTACCTGAAGTAACTTCATCGTTTCTTCCTTCACTGCTCGGGTTCTGTCTTCACCCATTTTTCTTTTCTTCTGGGCAATTGGTTTGGCGTCGCGGAACACCGAGAGCCGATGACAGTGGAAATCTGGATCTATGCCCGGCATATCAGCTGCCGTCCAGGCGAAAAGGTCCGAGTACTTCTGTAGGACTTGCCTAATGTCTTTTGCTTCCGTCTCAGACAATTGGGAGCTCAAATAAGTGACCTGCTCCTCACTTTTTCCGAGTTGGAAAGGAATCGTTGTTTCTATGGGTTCGACCATATCCTCGTCCTCCAATCTTGGATCAAGCTCCAAGCCTTCCATCGATCTTCGATTGACGTCGCCGATGACGTTGACGTCTCGTCTTGGTTTCGGGGTGGGAGGCACCTTCAGGCTAGCGAAGTAGCATTCGCGGGCAGTTTTTTGATCGGCGTGCAGAGTAATGATCGTACCCTCCTCCGAAGGAAACTTCATAGCCAAGTGGGGAGTGGAGACGATGGCTCGGAGCTTGTTCAGGGAGGGTCGCCCTAGTAAGGTGTTGTACAATGTGTTTGCATGCACCACCACATAACGTACCTTGATCCTTCTTCTATACTGTTCTTCTCCAAAGTAAGTGTACAAATCTATTGTCCCTCGAGTGTCTACTCGTTCGCTCGAAAATCCTACCAAGGGCTCATCATAAGGCGTCAGCTCTTATTCAGGGATGCCGAGCTACTCGAATGTTTTCCAGTATAGGATATCCGCCGAGCTCCCCTGGTCAACAAGGGTTTTCTTTACTAAGCAGTTGTTGATTTCCACGCTGATGACCATGGGGTCATCTTGCACGGGGTCAACACCTTGAAAGTCCTTATTAGTAAATGTAATGGGGGGCATATGAATTGGGGCTACTCGGCCAATGGCGTTAACCGACTTGATTGCCCTCAGATGTCTCCTGCGGGCCGAGGATGAACTTCCACCGCCCACGAATCCTCCAGCGATGGTGTTGATTATTCGTCTAGGTTGATCTCGGTGCCGCTGTTGGTTCCTTTCTTGGGACCGGCTGCGTTCACGAGATCGTTTCCGCGGAGGCGCTCGGTCCTGATTCTCCCTTCTATACTCCCTTCTATCAGGATGGTAGTCGTTCCTTCTGTTGTCTGTCGACCGGGTAAAGTTTTGAAGGTGGCCTGCTTTGATGAGATCCTCGATGTGATCCCGAAGGGCGGAGCACTCCTCCGTAGTGTGTCCTCTATTCCGATGGAATTGACATGCTTTAGTCTTGTCGGCATGAGGAGGTGTCATAGCTCTTCGAGGAACAGCCAATACTTCCGTGGCTAGAGCTTGCTCCAACACCTTGGCCCTGCTGGTGTTGAGCGACGTATATTGCATATACCTTGGACCTCTATTATTGTTCTTCTCATGACTAGTTGCTTCTCGAGGACGAGACTTGGGAGGCTCCTTGTCATTGTCTCTTTTAGCGAGAAATTGGTCGGGTCGATTTTGGTTGCGAAACTCGGCCAGTTCCTCCATCTGCATGTATTTGGTGGCTCTCTGCCGCAAGTCGTCCAGGTCTCGGGGTGGCTTCTTGCACAAGCTATTGACAAAAGGCCCGGGTCGCAGCTCCGTGGTTAGGTGATGCATTGCTACGGCCGGGTCTAGGTTCCGGATAGACAACATCATTTTTCTGAACCTCTCCATGAGAGCTCTCAAAGGTTCTTTCTTCTCTTGGCGTATATTGACTAACGCGATGGATGTGAGCTGATGTGGCTGACTCGTGGCAAACTGTATCACAAAACAAGAGGACAGGGACATGAACGAGTCTACCGACCCAGGTGGGAGTCTAGTAAACCAGTTAAGCGTCGGTCCTTTCAGCGAGGTGGGAAAGACTTTGCAGAGAATTGCATCCTCATCCGTATATAGGCCGACCTGGGTGACGAAAGCGTCGAGATGCTCTTCGGGGTCGGTGGTTCCATCATACTTCTCCAGGGCCAAGTTTTTCCAGTTGTCGAGCAAACGGGCCCCGGCAATGTCTGGTGTGAATGGCGTCCTTCCCTGTCGTCGTTGTTGATCTTGTGCCATTGTAGTTGGTCCACCCGATGGCCGAGGAACATTAACTTCCTTGTACCATCCCGAGGATTCACCCTGATCCCGGGTTGACTGATTTTGTGTATCGTGTGAGGGGTGCCACGTCCGATTATCGCTTCTGAGCTCGGCGTTCTCTCTTCTCAGGGCCGATAATTCATGGGCGTCCTTTTCTCTGAGCCTCCTGAGTTCCATCATTTCAGCCTTCAGTTGTCTGATGGCTGAAGATGGATTAGGCTGTTGAGACCGGTCCACGTACGATTCTTCCATTCCGTCGTTCTGATTAGTTTGCCGTATGGGGGTGCCTCGGGGCATCCCGAAAGGGTAATCGGTTGCGTTCTCCTGTTGACTTCTTGTAGTTACCATCTTGCTTCAAGGTCGAGAACCGTTTTGGTTTCGGCCCCACGGTGGGCGCCAAAATGTTTCTGCGTAAAAACACTCCTCTTGTCGTTCTTCCTTCTTGGTCTTCTGAGTCTTCGTGCCGACCGAATACTGTCCCCGAGAGGTGGGGAGGGTACCTGCAAAGGCACTCCAACGATCAAGTAAGTATTCGGTATAGAGCAATAAGTGCTTTTATATTGGATAATAACGTACCTTTTTATGTCACATCACCTGTGTATTTATAGTGACACAATTGGGCCTGATGGGCCTTCAGTCTTGGGAGATGGGTAACACTTGAGTTAGCCTTAATCTCCTCTTAATCTGGCATGGTAATTAGCGCATAATAAGTATCTAACTTGCCACGTGTCATTTGTGATCTGCTCTTTGTTGAAGTCCTCGGCCGAAAGGGTGTTCGGCCTTCCCCAAGGCCAAAAAGGTGTTCGGCCTAGGTCAATGCTGAGGAGGTGTTCGGCTTAGGTCAAGGCCGAGGAGGTGTTTGACTCATCCTTGATGGCAGTGTTGCTTGTGATCTGCTCTTTGTTGAAGTCCTCGGCTAGGCATGAGGCCGAAAGGGTGTTCGGCCTCCTCCAAGGCCGAAGAGGTGTTCGGCTTAGGTCAAGGCCGAGGAGGTGTTCGGCCCAGCTTAATACCGAGAGGTTTTGATGGGTGTTCTCCTAGTGGTAAGGGAGTCCTGGGTACCCCCTTTGGTCGAGAGGGTGTGTTCGACCCATCCTCCAGCCGAAGGGGTGGTGTGTTTTTGTCAGCTCGGGCACCCCTTTCGGCCTATTGCCTGACCGAAGGGGTGCCGATTGGTGTGTTTTCGTCGGCTCGGGCACCCCTTTCGGCCTATTGCGTGACCTAAGGGGTTCCTCCTAGTACAATATCTATGACAAAGAGAAGCACTAAGGTTGCAGAATAGCTTTATAGGCATTGACTGTTGGTACTTTTTGTTTATGCATAATTAACTAAGCATGTCTCTATTTTTTATTTAAGATGTAACAAGAGTGAAACCCTTACAAATATTTGTAAGTTTCTGTGGAACAAATGTTTGACTCTGTACAGCTACTTGACAGCGGCTAGTTTTTTAGTGTTCCTGTTTTTTTACATCATATAAGTTGGTATTTTATAGCATTTTGCCTCGTAACTGGATAAATGTTTATGAATTGTATTTTTGTTATGCATGACTCAATCTCATGCAATTGTTAACCAATGTACATATCAAAGTCAAAAACTAATAAAAATAAATCACTGATTATTAGAGGTGTTAAATAGGTTGGGTTTAACCTATCTTGACCTACATGGACCTATTTTAGGTTAAATAAGTCTAATCTATATTTTCTTGAGGTTATTATTGTGGTTCAAATAAGGTTATCGAATCGAATTAGCCTAATTAAAAAAAATACATTTAAGAAAATTAAATATATTCTTTTACAATAAAAGAAAACAAAAATTATAACTTGATTAATTAATACTATATACTTTAGCCATTTGAGTATCTTGGTTTTAATTATTAATAACCCTACTCTTACTTTTATTACCAATAGTAGTAACAAAAAGATTAGTAAGCTCTTTTTTTGTGCTAGGTGGAGTTTCATTGTATCTAAATCATTCTCCATGCTATTAAAAATGTCATAAACATTCATGACTGTAATATTCAAAATTAAACAAGTTTACTCATTCAGTTTACAGTTTTCACAATGAGTTATAAAGCAACAGACCAACATAATTATTAGTCCAGTTTACAAGCAACAATAATATCTAACAAAACAACACCAAGCAATAAAGCAACAACAAACCAAAATTTAATTCACAATTCTCTATCCACATAACACAAGCCATAAAAGGGATGAAGGATCACAGGTTTAAACTATCAAGGGAGCAATGGGAGTGATGAAACTCTCACAGTGGCTAATCTTAACTTAAACTTATAACCACAACTTTGTAAGCAAACACAAAAGAATGAAAAACTATTACTATTATTATATTTTTGTACGGTCCAGGTCGGATTCCGACCTGCCTACTACATATGTCAGGCCGACTGTAGCTCTCACCGATATGCCAGGCCGACTGTAGCTCTCGCCGATATGCCAGGCCGACTGTAGCTCTCACCGATATGCCAGGCCGACTGTAGCTCTCACCGATATGTCAGGCCGACTGTATCTCTCGCCAATATGCCAGGCTGACTGTAGCTCTCGCCGATATGTCAGGCCGACTGTAGCTCTCGCCGATATGCCAGGCCGACTGTAGCTCTCGCCGATATGCCAGGCCGACTGTAGCTCTCGCTGATATGCCAGGTCGACTGTAGCTCTCGCCGATCACCCCTCTAAGAGTGGTTCGGTTATTATTCAACTTGGTTTCTCTACTTAACCTGGTCGGTATATTTCCGATTCCTTCCGCTTACAAGAACCAACTCGGCCAATACCCGACTGTACCCTCAGTACGGGTATGGTCGATCGGGGGCTGACACAACTCTCGCATACAGGGACTACCCGATAGCAAGGGCAAGGTCCCACTGTCCCTCACCAAATATTAGTCAGATCAAAACGGTTAAGGAAATCCCTACATTCTCGGGGCCCATAAAGCCCGAAAACAAGAAACTATAAAAGAAAAAACCCTAGAGTTGAGAAGGAAGATTACACTTTTGAATGCTCTGGCTCTAAGGCACGATCTAGGAAAAACCCTAGTCCACCCTTTGGCCGGAACATTTTGGCGCCCACCGTGGGGCTACGGTGAAACTTTTCCTACGCCCCAAGTAACACAAGAGAACCCGCACTTTACCATGGCGAGAGGCGGCACATCCAACGACTCACAACACCCTACCATGGAGGAGATGATGGCATTGATCAACGGATTGAGGGAGGAGAATGCGCGATCCAGGGAGAGAGAGGAGGCTATTCAACGAGAAAACGAGGAGATTAGGAGGCGGGCGGACGAGATGCAAGCTATGATAACGGCCAACGCCAGGACGGTGGAGGAAGATGTCATGATGGAAGTCCCCAGGGATTTTTGACCTTTTTCAGAGGCCATAGAGGCCGAGACCATCCCGAGGGATCATCGGATTCCCCAAGTCGAACCTTTTGATGGAACTCAGGATCCCAGTCAGCACTTGACGAATTTCCGCGCTCAAATGTTGATTTGTGGAGGAAGTATGGAAGTCCGCTGCAAACTATTCGTGGGTACACTCAAAAAAGCAGCACTAGATTGGTTTAGTGGTCTCCTTGACCGATCAATCACCGACTTTGATGTCTTTAGTCGGCTCTTCATGACACAGTTCGCCGCTAACAAGAAGAAACCACCGATCACGTCGGACTTGTTCGATCTCAAACAGCAGCGGGAGGAGTCGTTGAAGGACTTTCTGCAAAGGTTCAATGAGGTCGCCTTGAGGATAGCGTCCTTGGATGAAAGGATGGCAGTCATCGCGTTCTAGAAGGGCTTAAGGTCTGGAGCTTTCGACATCGCGCTAGAGAAAGCGAGTTGTCAAACAATGTCGGAGGTGAGAGTTTTCGCCCTGAGTCACATCAAGACGGAGGAGGGACAAATCAACAAAAGGGCAGCTGAAAGCCGAGATGCTGGGTTCGTCCCAAGAGATTTTTATTCCATATAAAAATGTGAAAAGGTTTTTTGCTGAGAAGGTTTTTAATGAGGCATCGGAAACCAATAATTCCTGAATCCTAATAAACATCATCCCTTATTTATCTTATATGATTTCTAACATGTGTTATTTTGAAGGCACCACAAACTCGTGATTGTCGGCAAAAGTCCGGCTAGGCAAGTATAAATAACTCGAAGACAAACTCGCGATTGATCGGTAAAAATCTGACTGGGCGAGTATAAATAACTCAAAGACTAAACTCGTGATTGGTCGGTAAAAATCTGACTGGGCGAGTATAAATAACTCGAAGACCAAACTCGTGATTGATCGGTGTCGCAACCCGAAAATTTCTGATCTCGCGACTAATGGTTTAGACATCCTTTTAAAAGTCTCATCAATTAAGGAATGCCCGGACACTAGACTAATCCTTAATTAATGGTTTTGAAAAATGAGTTCATGGAGTCGCCACCAATGTTTTACTCAAAACATTGGAAAAAGAAAAAGTTTTTAAAAGTCCAATAATGGCTTTGATAACCAGAATTGGGTTCGGGGGTCGGTTACGTGTAGAGAAGGTATTAAGCACCCCTACACCCGCGAACAACCACGTTTAAATCCTTGGTCTGTGGTCCCTGCAAGAAAAGTGCATTGTATAGGGCGGTTCTAATTATCCTCACTTTGTTCTTAAGGCCCCCAAGGTGCCCCCATTATAGGGACCCAGTATCTCTGTCGCCGTCACCTGGCAAACTCTAAGGTCTGTCGCAGCTGTAGACTGTGAAGTCCCACATCGGCTAGTAAGGTGAACGAAGCATGCCATATATATGGGTGTGGATACCTTACCCTTGGAGGACGCGTTTTGGGGTGGTGTTGGCCATTCCCGAGAACAAAGCCGTGAGGCCGTGGGCCAAAGCGGACAATATCCTCATGCGGGTTGCTTGGGCTGTTACATTTGGTATCAGAGCCGGGACCCGGGCAGGTGTGCCAGCGAGGGCGCTGGGCTCCCCGAGGGGGGGTGGATTGTGAAGTCCCACATCGGCTAGTAAGGTGAACGAAGCATGCCATATATATGGGTGTGGATACCTTACCCTTGGAGGACGCGTTTTGGGGTGGTGTTGGCCATTCCCGAGAACAAAGCCGTGAGGCCGTGGGCCAAAGCGGACAATATCCTCATGCGGGTTGCTTGGGCTGTTACATAGACCCCTAAAATTGTCCCAAAAATAAGACTCGAAGACTCTCAAAGATCAAAGGAAAGTCAGCCAGAAGGACTCCCAGAAGACCATAGGATGATTATCTGTAGGTTTAGAGGTCTTAGAGTAGCCAAAAATAAGAAAGTGGGAGGTTTGGAGCTCAATACGGCCTCCTTGGAGTTCAGTACGGCCGTACTGCACATTTTGTACTACAATACGGCCGTACTGAAACCAATACGGCCGTATTGAAGTTTCTGTATTTCAATACGGCGGTACTGAATTCAATACGGCCGTATTGAAGTACAAAAACTCAATACGGGCCGTATTGAACCCAGGGGCCGTACTGCGCCTCATCCCTATAAATAGGACGTCATTTGGACGTCATTCCACACTTTTCCACACAGTTTTGACTCCCTCCTTGAGTATTCTAGGGTTTTTGAGCAGTGTTCTGCCCTAGAAATCTCTCTGGGAGTCGATCCGACGAAGTTCTGGAATTCCGAGCATTTAGCTTGGAGATTCGAACTTAGTCGAAGGGAAATCTTTTGGATTTCCATAGTCAAAAATTATTTTTTAGGAAGGAGCGAGCGAGCTTGTAGAGGGAGGGAGTGCCAAAAAGCCTCCTAGACTTCATTGATATATAAAAAGCACGCTTCAAGAGGTTTCTTTTCTAAAAATCCCTTCTTTTACCGCTTTCTGATTGTTGCATATTTAAATTTATCATCATGTAGATATTTAATTTACAATCGCTTATAATAAATAGGTGTAATTTAGTAATTTTGCGCTATTATTTAATAAATAATCCGTCATAGGGAACCCTAATGGGGCGCTGTGGGGGTGCTAACACCTTCCCCACACGTAACCGACTCCCTTACCGAACTCTGGTTGTAATGGCCAAAGTTGATTTATAAAATCAATTGCCTTAAATCTTTTTTCAATGTTTTGAGTAAAATATTGGTGGCGACTCCAAGAACCCTACCTTTTGCGAAAACCACTAATCCATAGAGGGTCCCGCTTGGGATTAATATGGATTGGTGAACCATTTTAATAAAATTGTTAGTTCGACAAGGTCTCAGTTTGAGAATAAGTCGTTCTAACAATCCACCACTTTTCAAAACATTAAAACGAGTCCGACCATCGTCGCGATTGCCAAGGTCCGTTTCGGCGGGTGGCGACAGATGGCGACTCCACTGGGGAAGCCTCGAGAGTCAGTCCCATTTAGTGATGGATTATTTCTAAAATAATAGTTTAAAATTACTTCATTACCCCTCGCTTGTATGATAATATGTTTTATCTATTTGGCTTTAAATAAATGTTGTATGTTTAATTTTACGCAATTGTTTGAAATAAAAACTGCACACTAGGATGAAAACCCAAAAAGGGCGTCCTAGGCAAAAGTTAGGGCAAAATAAAAAGCCCGCCAGTACAAGGGTACTAGGCAAAACAAAGGCGAATTTATCCCCGCTAGGATATGTCCTAGGCAAAAATTAGGGGCAAAAGAATAAGATACAAAAACAAAGCAAGCAACGATCACTTGAATCGAAAACCGAAAGGCGGCTCAAGTGATTATCTTCTAGAAGCAAGCATCTTGTAGCATCTACACTCCTGGCTCAGGCATCTCACCCGAAGCAACTAGGGGAATGTAAAGAGCAACAATTACAGATATAATTGTTAAGCCCAATGTATATAGCCTACCCTGGCCAGCCATTCTTCAGAAATTCCTTCTGTATATCTTTCTGTAAAAACACTTGTGAATATCAATAAAATATCTATTCATTTTCTCTTCTCTCTTGACCATGTGATTATGCCTCTAAAATTGGTATTTCATAAAAATTGTACGAAATTCCTTTAATAATCAGTCAATAAAGAAAATTGGAGGGGTTCCTATAAAATCCGTAATCTCCTGTGAAAAAGGCTCACAAAGATATTCCCTCACGTCGACGACAGAAATTCCTCCAAGAAAAGGAGGATAGGGAGAGCCATTCATTTAAAAAAAAAAAAGAGCATTAATAAAATAATCAAACTTGCATTTGTGCATCACACACACATTAGTTGCACATTCAAAGACCTTATCATGAGGCAATTGCATAAAATAGAAAAATAGAAAAATTGCTTGTGTATGACAACAGTCAACAGAAAAGGCCAAAAAACGACAAAAAGGCAAAAATACAGAAAAAGCCAAAAAATCGACAAAAAAGGCAAAAATACAGAAAAAGCCAAAAATCAACAAAAAAGGCAAAATACAGAAAACCCAACAAATTGTACAGAATAATTGAGCCTGGAGAGGCTTGCCGAAATAATACTCTCTCAGAATAACTGAGCCTGGAGAGGCTTGCCGAAATAATACTCATACAGAATAACTGAGCCTGGAGAGGCTTGCCGAAATAATACTCTCTCAGAATAACTGAGCCTGGAGAGGCTTGCCGAAATAATACTCTCTCAGAATAACTGAGCCTGGAGAGGCTCGCCGAAATAATACTCTCTCAGAATAATTGAGCCTGGAGAGGCTTGCCAAAACAATTCTCCCTCTTAGAATAATTGAGCCTGGAGAGGCTCGCCGAAATAATACTCTCTCAGAATAACTGAGCCTGGAGAGGCTCGCAGAAATAATACTCCCCAGAGAAACCTCAGCTTAAGCTCATGGAACAAATCCCCAGCGAGAGCTATCAAAGCAAGATCGTCAAAATCCCCAATGGAAGCGCGATCATCCAAGCAAAATATTCAGTCAAAGGACTTGAAACTTCCTCAGTGGAAGATAGCTCTCTGACTCAAGCGCTGAGTGAGGCTAAGCCTGCAGAGGCTTCCTAAATAATACTCTAGGATACATAAGATCCCCAAATCCCCAGTCGCCTACTCAAGAGGCACCCCTACAAAAGGAGAAAAATAAAAAAATATCAATAAATATTCCCCAAGCGGAATTCGGCATCCAGCCAAACACCGAACATCAAGATGATTTGCCTAACAGAAGAGGCCAGTCAAGAATTGAACGACAGAATCCCCCAGCGGATAACAGCCTACACAGAGGCTACAAAAATCAGAAAATCAAAAGAGACACCCGAATAAGGACAACCGGGATACTCCACTTACGTCGAAAGGACGTCAGCCAATCATAAGGCATCGCTCACATCAGAAAGAGCATCTTCGTGTCTACACCCCAAGGAAACAGAAATTCCTCAATGGGTACCAACTACGCAATGGAAAGTTGGGACACAAGAACCTATGAGTAACTACACATCCCCTAGACGGATCCCTGCGTTATCCAGCCCTCAGTGGCACAAAAATCAAAAACAATCGTCGAAGCAGCATCGTGGACTGTGGAGACAAACTTATCTCAAAACCCTGGAGAGGGCAAACTCAGCTGCCCATGTTGAGAGGCAAAACCCTGGAGAGGGCAAACTCAGCTGCCCATGTTGAGAGGCAAAACCCTGGAGAGGGCAAACTCAGCTGCCCATGTTGAGAGGCAAAACCCTGGAGAGGGTAAACTCAGCTGCCCATGTTGAGAGGCAAAACCCTGGAGAGGGCAAACTCAGCTGCCCATGTTGAGAGGCAAAACCCTGGAGAGGGTAAACTCAGCTGCCCATGTTGAGAGGCAAAACCCTGGAGAGGGCAAACTCAGCTGCCCATGTTGAGAGGCAAAACCCTGGAGAGGGTAAACTCAGCTGCCCATGTTGAGAGGCAAAACCCTGGAGAGGCGATACTCAACTGCCTCATGTTGAGAGGCAGGGCCTGGAGAGGCGATACTCAATTGCCTCATGTTGAGAGGCAGGACCTGGAGAGGCGATACTCAACTGACTCATGTTGAGAGGCAGGGCCTGGAGAGGCGATACTCAACTGCCTCATGTTGAGAGGCAGGGCCTGGAGAGGCGATACTCAACTGCCTCATGTTGAGAGGCAAACCCTGGAGAGGCGATACTCAACTGCCTCATGTTGAGAGGCAAAACCTGGAGAGGGAAAACTCAACTGCCTCATGTTGAGAGGCAAACCCTGGAGAGGCGATACTCAACTGCCTCATGTTGAGAGGCAAAACCTGGAGAGGGAAAACTCAACTGCCTCATGTTGAGAGGCAGGGCCTGGAGAGGCGATACTCAACTGACTCATGTTGAGAGGCAGGGCCTGGAGAGGCGATACTCAACTGCCGAATGTTGAGAGGCAGGGCCTGGAGAGGCGGTACTCAGCTACCGAGGTTGTCAGAAACACTGAGGTATGCATGAGCCTGGAGAGGCGACGACTAATACTCAACCTGGAGAGGCTACTCAACAATTTTCCACCGGAAGACGCTACAAGTCAGAAGGATGGCACATCACCCGGACAATTGGGTCAACTCCTTTACTTGTCAGCCGGTACACCAAAAGGCCGTCCGACTAAGTAAAGGGGGGCAGCTGTAGACCCCTAAAATTGTCCGGGTCGGAAATAAGACTCGAAGACTCTCAAAGATCAAAGGAAAGTCAGCCAGAAGGACTCCCAGAAGACCATAGGATGACTATCTGTAGGTTTAGAGGTCTTAGAGTAGCCAAAAATAAGAAAGTGGGAGGTTTGGAGCTCAATACGGCCTCCTTGGAGTTCAGTACGGCCGTACTGCACATTTTGTACTACAATACGGCCGTACTGAAACCAATACGGCCGTATTGAAGTTTCTGTATTTCAATACGGCCGTACTGAATTCAATACGGCCGTATTGAAGTACAAAAACTCAATACGGGCCGTATTGAACCCAGGGGCCGTACTGCGCCTCATCCCTATAAATAGGACGTCATTTGGACGTCATTCCACACTTTTCCACACAGTTTTGACTCCCTCCTTGAGTATTCTGGGGTTTTTGAGCAGTGTTCTGCCCTAGAAATCTCTCTGGGAGTCGATCCGACGAAGTTCTGGAATTCCGAGCATTTAGCTTGGAGATTCGAACTTAGTCGAAGGGAAATCTTTTGGATTTCCATAGTCAAAAATTATTTTTTAGGAAGGAGCGAGCGAGCTTGTAGAGGGAGGGAGTGCCAAAAAGCCTCCTAGACTTCATTGATATATAAAAAGCACGCTTCAAGAGGTTTCTTTTCTAAAAATCCCTTCTTTTACCGCTTTCTGATTGTTGCATATTTAAATTTATCATCATGTAGATATTTAATTTACAATCGCTTATAATAAATAGGGGTAATTTAGTAATTTTGCGCTATTATTTAATAAATAATCCGTCATAGGGAACCCTAATGGGGCGCTGTGGGGGTGCTAACACCTTCCCCACACGTAACCGACTCCCTTACCCAACTCTGGTTGTAATGGCCAAAGTTGATTTATAAAATCAATTGCCTTAAATCTTTTTCCAATGTTTTGAGTAAAATATTGGTGGCGACTCCAAGAACCCTACCTTTTGCGAAAACCACTAATCCATAGAGGGTCCCGCTTGGGATTAATATGGATTGGTGAACCATTTTAATAAAATTGTTAGTTCGACAAGGTCTCAGTTTGAGAATAAGTCGTTCTAACAATCCACCACTTTTCAAAACATTAAAACGAGTCCGACCATCGTCGCGATTGCCAAGGTCCGTTTCGGCGGGTGGCGACAGCAGTATTTTGGGTTAGAGTAACCGGTTATCACCTTGAGTGTGATTTTCGACAAGGCTCGCAGGCTCCAAGGCCAAACTTGGGCCGACCACTCCCTGTGTTTATTACCCTCATGCCCCCGGGTGTAGGGGGAACTATTGTGTGCAAAGGATTGTGTACAATTTTTATTTCAAACAAATGCTGAATTTAAACAGGCAAATAAATATTAAAGCCAAACAAATAAAGCAAACAAAGTAAAGGGGAAAAATATTTAAATTATTATTTTTATTTTATTAACTTCATCAATTAAATGGGCCTGACCCTCTTAAAACGTCCCCAATAGAGTCGCCATCTGTCGCAACCCAAAAATTTCCGATCTCGCGACTAATGGTTTAGACATCCTTTTAAAAGTCTCATCAATTAAGGAATGCCCGGATACCAGACTAATCCTTAATTAATGGTTTTGAAAAATGAGTTCATGGAGTCGCCACCAATGTTTTACTCAAAACATTGGAAAAAGAAAAGGTTTTTAAAAGTCCAATAATGGCTTTGATAACCAGAATTGGGTTCGGGGGTCGGTTACGTGTAGGGAAGGTATTAAGCACCCCTACAGCGCCCTAAACCGGTACCCTATGATGAAGTTAACGTAATAAGAAATAATAAATTAAATATTAGATCCCTTTTATTAATAATTATTTACATGCTTAAAAATTAAATTATACAATTAATCCTAAAATATCTACATGATTACTTTTATTATAAACAATATTTATTAAAGATAAGAAATAAAATAAAGAGAAGAAAATTGACTGAAATACCTCTTGAATGAGCTCTATTGAATCTTCAAAAAAGGTGCTTTGTGGAAACCCTTCACACTACAATGCCTCACAAAATCTCAAGAAATACAAAAGAGAGGGGAAGAGAGAAAAAGAGAGAAATTTCGAGCTATAGGAAGTCTGGACGAAATTTTGGAGTCCAGATAAATGAGCCCGAGCTGTCTATTTATAGACTTCAGGAAGGGGGTCCAGAACGGCCCGTTCCAAAATCGGAACGGCCGTTCTGGATATGGCCGTTGTGGGTTAATTTGGACCCTAGAACGACCCGTTCTGAAACCGGAACGGCCCGTTCCGGGGAACCAGAACGGCCCGTTCTGATTTCAGAACGGCCCGTTCTGGGGGCCAAATTAAGCCCACATGATTTGGTCTGGAACGGCCCGTTCCAGATTTAGGAACGGCCCGTTCCAGCCCCGTTCTAGTTAACCTTTTAACCCTTTTTGGATGAGTTTGGAACGGCCCGTTCCAATTTGGGTTTTTTGGCCCCTTTAAATGACTTGGAACGGCCTGTTCCAAATCTAGAACGGCCCGTTCCAAATCTAGAACGGCCCGTTCTGGACCTTGGAACGGTCCGTTCCGATTTTGGAACGGTCCGTTCTGGGCCAATAAAAAACTCAACTTGTGCTTTTGGGCCCTTTAAGGTCCTGTCTTCTTGTTGGCATGCTTCGGGAGCTCCTTCCCTTCATAACAGAGGTCCATGTCCTTGTTTGTATACCCCCGGACGAAATTGGGTGTCTACAGCTGCCCCTCTTTACTTGTCCTTTGGAATAGTAATGTGTTACTTTTCCAAAGGCAAGGAAAGACGTAGACATTTCGTCCGGGTCTTCTCTTCGTCTCTTTGCGTGATGCTCCTACGTTGTTTCCCTTTGATAATGTGTAGCTCCTTCCATTCTGAGGTTAGGTAACCCTCTTCGATCTTGTACTAGTTTTGGGGATCTAGCAACCCTTTCACTAAGGTTAGGTAACCCACTTTGTACTAGTTTTGGGGATCTAGTAACCCTTTCGCTAAGGTCAGGTAACCCACTTTGTACTAGTTTTGGGGATCTAGTAACCCTTTCGCTAAGGTC
Source organism: Cajanus cajan (assembly GCF_000230855.2). NCBI lineage: Eukaryota > Viridiplantae > Streptophyta > Magnoliopsida > Fabales > Fabaceae > Cajanus > Cajanus cajan. The sequence goes on from NC_138524.1 coordinate 20,687,517, forward strand.
AGGTAACCCACTTTGTACTAGTTTTGGGGATCTAGCAACCCTTTCACTAAGGTCAGGTAACCCACTTTGTACTAGTTTTGGGGATCTAGCAACCCTTTCACTAAGGTCAGGTAACCCAATTTGTACTAGTTTTGGGGATCTAGCAACCCTTTCACTAAGGTCAGGTAACCCACTTTGTAATAGTTTTGGGGATCTAGCAACCCTTTCGCTAAGGTCAGGTAACCCAATTTGTACTAGTTTTGGGGATCTAGCAACCCTTCCACTAAGGTCAGGTAACCCATTTTGTTCTTGTACTTGATGTCTTCTTGTTGGTGTTGTGAGATGGAAAACTGCCCCCAGGTTGATGGGCAGGAGATGTTTGATGTGCCCCTGTGTTGGTGGGCGGAGAAGTAGATTAATGACACGGATTTCGATGTTGCCCCCTGCCATGTGAGTATTGTGATGCCTCTCCAGGCGTTGTGGTAGGTTGGTAAGAGTTTGGCATTGTTTTTGTCAATGTGAGTATTGTAATGCCTCTCCAGGCATCTGCTTATGGTAGGTTTTTTCTGATTTTTATATTTGTTTAGCTTCGGCTTTTTTCATGTTTGAAACTTGCCTTTTTCTTCTATTTTTCTAAATGCTTCGGCTTTTTAACATGTACGAAGCTTGCCTTTTTCCGCTATTTTCTTAAATGCTTCGGCTTTTTCAACATGTACGAAGCTTGCCTTTTTCTCATGTTGTTGCTTTTGCTCTTTATTGTCATCATTGGTGGAGGGCTCCATTCCCATGATGTTATTTGCTCTATCTTTATTGGTGAGTATTATTTATGAAGCCACTCCTGGCTTTGGTTAGGAAGTCATTCCTGGTCTTGGCATTCTCTTAAATCATCCTTCATTTGGTTGAGGAGTAAGGCGTGATGGCCTCTTCATGCTTATAGACTTGCTTGCTTGGTCGATTCCATTCAATTCCACTGTTGATATGTCTTTGCTTAGTAGACACATAGAATCACTTGGGGTTGTTGTTTGTCACTGCTTCGAATCATGCTTGGCTTTTGAGCTTTTACAAGTGCTTTGTCCTGATGACTCCTTCTGACCCATAACAAGTAGAATGCATGGATGCATGGATGCAATGAAAATGCAAGGCAAGAATGGTTTTTTTTTTACTTTTGTGTAACGCCCTTCCATATGCCCCTAACTCATATGCATGCGATGCAGTTTATGCTCATGTGTTTGTTCCTAAAGATGCAATTCATTATTTTTATGTCAGGAAATTAACTTGTACGTGTTAAGGTTAATGTTGACGATTCTTTTTCATTCATGTCGTTTATGATCATTGTTGGGATATGTGCTTTTGAACACGAGGTTCCAGTGGCTCCTCATTTATCAATGTCTAGTCAAGCGTCTCCCAACTCCGTTCGGGGACGTCTCGATCTTTCCTTTGTGAGTATTCACTGTGCATTCTCCGTGTATATTTTTGGTACCATTTTAATGCCATAAGGGTCAAGAGAAAAGAAAGAAGGGATGTTTGTATTTTTTTCAAAAGATTGTTAGAAGGGATTTTTTTTTCAAAAGGGGTTTTTAGAAGAATGGCTGGCCAAGGTGGGCTTTAGTGTTTATGGCTATTAAACAAGGCATATTTGTTTCAAAGAAGCTATCATTGTGTTTTAGCCTTTTTGGAAAGTGGAGTGATGACTCGGGGTTGCGTTTTGTTTAGATGATCCCCCTGAGCTGCCTTTCGGTTTTCAACTCAGGTTGCTGCTTTAACATCCTAACTTTTGCCTAGGTCACTTGAGATGTGTTTCCTAGCGGACATTTTTCTTTTGATCTTTTCTTTTGCCTGGGTTACCCAATTTTGCTTGTGGGTTGCCTAGCAGATCTTGCCCTAACTTTTGCGTAGCCCCCTTAGTGGGTTTCCTGCCGGGCCTTCTTTTTCGCAGCATTTGTGTGGGACGACTTTATTTTTATTGAACCCTAGTCATGTTTGGATTTTTGATTGTTCTTTTGTTATCCTTTCCATGCTATTATCGAGTAACATCTTTGTCGCAAATATATTTTGTTTATTAAGGGTTGATGGATGAGGCCTAGAGTGAATATTTTAAAGGGAGAAGAGAAATGAAAGAATGTTATGGCATTTAAAACAGTACTTCCAATTTACACGTGCCCCTTTAGCAAAGCTCGGAGGCCCGGACATGCCCCGAGTTCGTGATTCATACATAGAGAGATTAACCGAGGTTGCCCCCTAGCATGGTTGACGATTGGTTGAACTACATTATGAATGCATTCCCACTTGCTTGAATGTGGGTGTTTCGACTTCGGAGTGAAACCTTTATGAATTCTTGCTTTCTAAAGGGAATACTCAAGCCTCCTTTCGGTTTTCAACTCAAGCAGGCATTACTATTTTTTATGTATCCCTAACTTTTGCATAGGACGTATCCTATCGGGATTTTGATTCTTTTTTCTTTACCCTAATTTTTGCCTAGGACGCCCTTTACGGGTTTTCATCCTAGCGGGTTTTCGCCCTGCAATGTCTTTATTCTTCAATTGAGTTTTGTTGTGATTCCCTAAAAGCAAGGATTCATCCATTCTTGATCATTCTTCCTATCCCAACAGTTGTCATTTCTGCATGGGGAACTCTCGGTGTGTGAATCCTCAATTTGGGCGTGTTATGCCCCCCAGTCTTCTTGCACAATTACTGGTTTTTAAGTGCTTTCAATTTGATGTATCGAGTTTGCACTTGATTACCAATGATCTCATTATTTGATTAACATGCACAAGTTCGGTTTCCTTTTTTATTCTTATTTATTATTTACAAGGAAGACATATTATCTATATGAAGTGCAAAATAGGATGCAAAGATGATTGAGAAATTCAACAAATATCATTCTCATTGATGTGTTTGTTTAGAGAACATTCTTTGTACAAGATCTTTTGGTGCACTTTGATGATATTGTTGCAGGCTACAGAAGCTCATGCTTGAATGATATCCCTATAGACATGTTTGCTCGTTCATTGATTTGCAATTAATCTTCGTTTCTTCTCAGATTCTCTTCTTGTTATTCCCATCAGAAGTAACCGTCAATAGGATCTTCGAGTTCCCCACTATTTTGGTGATTGCCAAAATTTCATCTTTATTGACGAGTTTGATGAGTTAGAGAAGAAAGATGCAGTTTGGAGTGATTTGATAATGAATTGGAGGTGTAAGGGTGCTTATTATCAAACTATGTTCTTTTGAAGCAAATTCTTTTTTTTTTTTGTTTTTTTTTTTTGCTTCAATTTCCTTTTTTTTTTTTTTTTGCGTGCCTCCTTTTCGAAATTTCAAATAATCTCCTATTTGAATTGAGAAATGACATCTTTCTAGATTGGAAGAAGTCTGAGAAGATGTAGACTTTGCCTTCTTTTAAAAGGATGACGAGAGTTCAAAGTCTAGTAGGACTCCTTAGTATAAAGGCACACGATTCTTGTACTTTAGAATGTTCTCCTTTCTAAAAAATCTTTGCATACTATGTGTCTTCCATTTCTAATGAATGTATATGCTAAATTAAAAGATGCATGATATTTGTTTTCTACCTAAATTTTATCATGTTTTTGACTAAGGGTTATGATGCATGATTTTTTTTTGCTATATTTTTTTGTTTTTGTTTTTTTGAAATAAACTATCCTATATGATGCTTTGAGGTTTGGGTATATAGAAGGGAGTTAAATTTTTTATCATATTTTTTTTATTAATATCTATTTGTTTGTAATTCTTATCCATTTGAAATAAATAACCACAAACAAATGCAACACACATATGCTCAAACAAATGTACACCCGCGAACAACCACGTTTAAATCCTTGGTCTGTGGTCCCTGCAACAAAAGTGCATTGTATAGGGCGGTTCTAATTATCCTCACTTTGGTCTTAAGGCCCCCAAGGTGCCCCCATTATAGGGACCCAGTATCTCTGTCGCCGTCACCTGGCAAACTCTAAGGTCTGTCACAATATTTTGGGCTAGAGTAACCGGTTATCACCTTGAGTGTGATTTTCGACAAGGCTCGCAGGCTCCAAGGCCAAACTTGGGCCGGTCGTACGTCAACCACTCCCTATGTTTATTACCCTCATGCCCCCGGGTGTAGGGGGAACTGTTGTGTGCAAAGGATTGTGTACAATTTTTATTTCAAACAAATGCTGAATTTAAACAGGCAAATAAATATTAAAGCCAAACAAATAAAGCAAACAAAGTAAAGGGAAAAATATTTAAATTATTATTTTTATTTTATTAACTTCATCAATTAAATGGGCCTGACCCTCTTAAAACGTCCCCAGCAGAGTCGCCATCTGTCGCAACCCGAAAATTTTCGATCTCGCGACTAATGGTTTAGACATCCTTTTAAAAGTCTCATCAATTAAGGAATGCCCGGACACCAGACTAATCCTTAATTAATGGTTTTGAAAAATGAGTTCATGGAGTCGCCACCAATGTTTTACTCAAAACATTGGAAAAAGAAAAGGTTTTTAAAAGTCCAATAATGGCTTTGATAACCAGAATTGGGTTCGGGGGTCGGTTACGTGTAGGGAAGGTATTAAGCACCCCTACAGCGCCCTAAATCGGTACCCTATGATGAAGTTAATGTAATAAGAAATAATAAATTAAATATTAGATCCCTTTTATTAATAATTATTTACATGCTTAAAAATTAAATTATACAATTAATCCTAAAATATCTACATGATTACTTTTATTATAAACAATATTTATTAAAGATAAGAAATAAAATAAAGAGAAGAAAATTGACTGAAATACCTCTTGAATGAGCTCTATTGAATCTTCAAAAAAGGTGCTTTGTGGCAACCCTTCACACTACAATGCCTCACAAAATCTCAAGAAATACAAAAGAGAGGGGAAGAGAGAAAAAGAGAGAAATTTCGAGCTATAGGAAGTCTGGACGAAATTTCGGAGTCCGGAGAAATGAGCCCCAGCTGTCTATTTATAGACTTCAAGAAGGGGGTCCAGAACGGCCCGTTCCAAAATCGGAACGGTCGTTCTGGATATGGCCGTTGTGGGTTAATTTGGATCCTGGAACGGCCCGTTCTAAAACCGGAACGGCCCGTTCCGGGGAACCAGAACGGCCCGTTCCGGGGAACCAGAACGGCCCGTTCTGATTTCAGAACTGCCCGTTCTGGGGGCCAAATTAAGCCCACATGATTTGGTCTGGAACGGCCTTGGAACGGCCCGTTCCAGATTTAGGAACGGCCCGTTCCAGCCCCGTTCCAGTTAACCTTTTAACCCTTTTTGGATGAGTTTGGAACGGTCCGTTCCGATTTTGGAACGGCCCGTTCCAATTTGGGATTTTTGGCCCCTTTAAATGACTTGGAACGGCCCGTTCCAAATCTAGAACGGCCCGTTCTGGACCTTGGAACGGTCCGTTTCGATTTTGGAACGGTCCGTTCCGGGCCAATAAAAAGCTCAACTTGTGCTTTTGGGCCCTTTAAGGTCATGTCTTCTTGTTGGCATGCTTCGGGAGCTCCTTCCCTTCATAACAGAGGTCCATGTCCTTGTTTGTATACCCCCGGACAAAATTGGGTGTCTACAATCGGTAAAAATCCGGCTGGGCGAGTATAAATAACTCGAAGACAAACTCGTAATTGATCGGTAAAAGTCCGACTGGGCGAGTATAAATAACTCGAAGACCAAACTCGTGATTGATCGGTAAAAATCCGACTGGGCGAGTATAAATAATTCGAAGACCAAACTCGTGATTGATCGGTAAAAATCCGACTAGGCGAGTATAAATAACTCGAAGACCAAACTCGTGATTGATCGGTAAAAATCTGACTGGGCGAGTATAAATAACTCGAAGACCAAACTCGTGATTGATCGGGAAAAATCTGACTGGGCGAGTATAAATAACTCGAAGACCAAACTCGTGATTGATCAGTAAAAATCCGACTCGGCGAGTATAAATAACTCGAAGACCAAACTCGTGATTGATCGGGAAAAATCCTACTGGGCGAGTATAAATAACTCGAAGACCAAACTCGTGATTGATCGGTAAAAATCCGACTAGGCGAGTATAAATAATTCGAAGACCAAACTCGTGATTGATCGGTAAAAATCCGACTAGGTGAGTATAAATAGCTTGAAGACCAAACTCGTAATTGATCGGTAAAAATCCGACTGGGCGAGTATAAATAACTCAAAGACCAAACTCGTGATTGATCGGTAAAAATCCGACTGGGCGAGTATAAATAACTCGAAGACACAAATTCATGATCGCTCCGTAAAAATCCGAACTAGGGGGAAGCAAAACTCATCAGAGAACACCCAAAATACTAAATCATTCTAGGGAGATCGGCATTTGTCTGACCCGTAGGCTTATCATGTCCCACACCTCGACCAAAAACGCCACATCTTAGCTAGAAGAACATCTTTTTATTTCACTCTCGGAATGGTGGGCATGGGGGCTATTAGTTGGATTCATTTTAACTCGGAAAATTTTCCACTCATTTTGTGAGTTGGTATTTCGCCGATCGGATTGTCAAATTTCATTGTAACAAAAAAAAATTCTCATCATTTATAGTCGAAAATTAGGCGACTTGATTTTGGTGAATTTCGAGTCGGTATTTCGGTGACCCAAGGTGACTGAGTCGGATAGTTAACCAACTACTCCATTTGAAGCTTTTTAACTGGGTGAATTTTCTCACATCCCCTACCAGAGCCCGAGGAGCCACGAATTGAGATAACGAGTCTGTGAATCTTCTTGGTCTGTCCCTTGCCTTAGCCATAAAAGTGTGCTCAACAAGAATCTGACTGTATGTATCGGCTGAGGATAAGCCTTCTCGCCTTGCACGCTCAAGGCTGGAGGGCTAATGTACGGTCCAGGACGAAATCCGACTAGGGGCCTCCACGAGGGACATGTCGGCCATGGCTAAGCCGACCCCTTGTCTAGCAAAGCCCTTCCGCCTTATAGGCTCAGCGCTGGAGGGCTAGTGTACGATCCAGGTCGGATTCCGACCTGCCTACTACGTATGTCAGGCCGACTGTAGCTCTCACCGATATGCCAGGCCGACTGTAGCTCTCGCCGATATGTCAGGCCGACTGTAGCTCTCGCCAATATGTCAGGCCGACTGTAGCTCTCACCGATATGCCAGGCCGACTGTAGCTCTCGCCGATATGCCAGGCTGACTGTAGCTCTCGCCGATATGCCAGGCCGATTGTAGCTCTCGCCGATCACCCCTCTAAGAGTGGTTCGGTTATTATTCGACTTGGTTTCTCTACTTAACCTGGTCGGTATATTTCCGATTCCTTCCGCTTACAAGAACCAACTCGGCCAATACCCGACTGTACCCTCAGTACGGGTATGGTCGGTCGGGGGCCGACACAACTCTCGCATACAGGGACTACCCGATAGCAAGGGCAAGGTCCCACTGTCCCTCACCAAATATTAGCCAGATCAAAACGGTTAAGGAAATCCCTACACTCTCGGGGCCCATAAAGCTCGTAAACAAGAAACTATAAAAGAAAAAACTCTAGAGTTGAGAAGGCAGATTACACTTTTGAATGCTCTGGCTCTAAGGCACGATCTAGGAAAAAACCCTAGTCCACCCTTTGGCCGGAACAATTTTATTTTTATTCTATTATTTTATAATATATTACCAATTAATAGTAGTTTAAATTATTCCACTTATTAATTTAACGGGTCAATCTATAAGCTTGCAGGTCAGTCCAACTTGAGCCCATTTGGCATGTCTAGCTTAGTAGACCGGGTCAAAATGGTCTGATTCTATTTAGGTCATTCTTTTTAAGGCCTAACTTGACCTTATTTGTAGGTTGGCTAGCCCAGCCCTTCGAGGCATGGGATGGCAATGAAGCAGGATAGGTACAAGTTTCAGTATCTTCGTCTTTGTCTATGTTCCCATATCCTATACTAATCTCCATCCTCATACCTATTGAGTATTGGATATACTCATATTAGTCCCTTATCCACACAAAAATTAATAAATTTTTGAAAAAATATAAAAAAAAATCTAGAAAATTGTATTAATTAAGTTTCATTTGAAATAAATTTAAAATTGAATAAAAATTATGTAAATGTTAAGTAAATTCTAAAATGAATTAAGTTTCTAGAAATTTAAAGCAGGTGCAAGTTCAGGGCGAGTATGTATATACTAAATACCCATCACCCTCTTCGAACTTGATTTAGTAAAGTGGGTATTTCCCCTATCTATACTCATGTTTAGTCAAATCGAGTATTTTTCGTCAAAGTCAAGACGAGTTTGATTATTACCCACGAGTACAGGTTCAGGCATTAGCCACGGGTACGAGTTCAAGCATTATTTATGGATACGAGTTTACTTCTCATCCCTATCGGAATGGACCCAAATTTGACAACTCTAATGATTATCAACATGAGTGATCAATCTTCCTCTTATCATGCAATGCGAGTAGCTATATTCAAAAATTTCATTTTACACTATTTTTGTTATCTTTGTTCTATTAAACAACAAGCTCGTCATGTTTTTGAAACATCTCATAAAAAAGTTTAATTAATGAAATAGAGATAGTGATAGATCAAATTTCATCCCCTCATTAAAGTATATCTTGTCATGAATGATGTTTCATCCTCATGTTTAAAAAATTAATTCTTTAAAATATAATTCAAACACATATTTTTTTTTTCTTTTTTCTTGTACGTGTTATGCAACATATGTTTTTGCTCTTGTTTTAAACACAAAAAAAGTACAATACAAAATATAAAAAAATCCAAGAGACACTTTACTTTATACCATTTTAAGTAAGGACTAGGCATGGCAAAAAAATTAACATTCGTGAGTATCTCCAGATAAAATCTGTCACGGATAATAAATGTATAGCCTAAATGGATATTTGCAAATAATGAGTACAAATTTTTCTTATCCATTTATAAATAGAATGAGTATGGTAGTATCCATACCCGTAGGTACCTGTTAAATAAAATTACTTAAATATTCATATTTTTATCTTATATTTTTAACATTTTAAAAAAATTATCATTAATTGCAAGTTTAAAAATTAATATCAATTGTTTATCTTTAGTATTTCAATATAATTAACATCAAATATAAGTTTAAAGTTATTTATATTACTTTTTTTTTTAAAACAAATTCACAAATCTCTATGGATACCCACGAGTATTGATAAAATTTGTGGGTATCCGCTTAACAAATCTTCACATGGGTATGGGGTAGGTACGGGGTGGATTTTTATTTGATGGGGTAGCTACAAGTACCCTACCCACCCCCACGGGTCCCATTATCATCCCTAATAAGGACTAATTGAAAACATAAGTCTTGCACCACTACTTCAATCCAAGAACCTTTTCAACATAACAACAAAACCTAATAAGAAATTATCCCTGAACTTCTCCATGCATGAAATCTAGACTCAAGAACCATTCTAACTAATTGGAAGCCACGACATGCACAATGGATATCCTAGGGACCAAGTTAGTTCGCCTTTTCACCAACTCCATTTATCTTGCATTCAAATGGATTTTATCTATCAAAGATTAAATTTTGCTTCCACTTCTACCACTATCAAATGTTTGAGTATGATTTGTTTCATCGGATAATGAAATTGAAAAATTAACATATTGTGATACTTTGTTTTCACATTTTTCTTTTTTAAAATAGGATGATCAATATGTGTACATGCCTTATAGTTTCATTTTGTGATTATTTGTTTGTATGATAAACAATAAGACATCGTATTAACACCCATACTTTTAATCTTTAAAGATGATTGCTTTTTTCTTCTGATGGAATCATGTCTAGGGACCAAGTCTAAAAGGAGTCAAGAGGAGTGAACTAGACATAAAGGAAGAAGGCATAAGTTCCTGTTGAGCTTTAGGTTTTTAATAATAGACCATTTCTTCTTGATTGTGAATATTTATTTTATTTTGACTTTGTATTTGATTCAATAAGAATTTGTTTTCTTGTATTTTCCTTTTATGGGTGTAGCTAGTTTTCTTAAGGGTGCAATTAGCAATTGGAAAATGTATTAATTAGCCTTGTTTTGGCCAAGAGAGTGAGGAGAACATTTTTCGTTAACTAGGATGTCCACTTTGTACTTCCCACATCCTCCCTTTTAGGGGTGGCAAAACGGACCAGCCTGACCCATTTTAGCCCAGCCTGCCAATGGCCCACCAAAAATCAGTCAGGTTAAGTTGGTTCGCCATTGAAATATGGGTTGGGAATATTGGCCCGCCCTGCCTAAGGGTGAGCTGGCAAGCCAGCGGGCCAGCCCGCATACCACTAAAAAAATTATTAAAAAAACTAAAAAAAAATGTATCTTATGTTCAAATAAAAAAACTACTACGAATAGATAAATGTAACCGCATGAAATTGAAAATGCATACATATTGTGCATAATATATGATCAACAAAAAACAATTACACACTTAAAATAAAATCAAATAGAAATTAGTCCACTTACAGCAAAATCAAAATCAAATTACAAGCTTATAAATAACTAATAATCTAAATTTTCTAATAGTTCACAAATGAAGTCCAATTACTTATGCAGGCTAGTGAAACCTAGTGAAGCACAATTACTTATGCAGGTTAGCGGGTTATGACGGGCCAGCCCGCCATTTGGTCTGGTAGGTTGGCGGGCTTGGCAGGGCAAGCTTGGTGGATTGGCAAATTCGAATGATGGGCCTGGCCTGCCAATTCTTGGCGGGCCAACGGGCTGGCCTGTGGGCCGTCACATGTTCATACCTAACCACACCTTTTACATGTTTGCTCCTACAAGTTAACCAAACCTTGGTACACTTAACTTTGGTTAGTTTAACTTGCACCACAAGCTAACCAACCCCATAAATAGTTGTGTAGCCCTATGTACTTGTCACTTTTTGATATATGAGAATGAGGATCAAGTTTTTCTCTCAACTTCAAGAATGGTGCCTAACCATTTCTATTATTCTCCATTTTCTTTGTGCGATTCTTCAACCTAGCACCTTATGGATGAAGGAACTTAGGAGAGGAAGAAGTTTTGAAGAGAAGACATTCACTCTTTGGAGGTTTAAAAGTGTATTTGTCTTTGTTTCTTAAACTTTCGCCATGTTTAAAATATTTCTTATATGTCTTGTTTGAGTTGATGTTGTGGTAGATCTAGTTCTTCACATGCTAAATATGGATCTTCATTTTGTTTTGAAGTTTTATGGTTTAATTTTTAGATCTACTCTTATATGAGCTATATCTTGTGTGCTTTTAAGATTCTTGTTCTTCATGTTATTTTCTTTATTTTAATGTATGTTTTGTTGAGTTTGAATATGAATATGAATATTCCTTAAAAATGTAAATGTGTTTTGATTTTTAATCCATAAATATTGTTGTCTAGAGTCATGTGTACTTTTTACATGTCTATTAACTCCTAGTGTAGCCTTTTATTTTGTTGATCTAAAAATTTGTGATGCATGAATGCTTGTTAATTGAGAGTTATTGTGTGTTTTTGCTATTATAATCTTTGAGTTCATACATGTTTTTAACTCGTTAGCATTTTCCTTAGTAGTTAGGTTTCTTCTTATCTAGTAGTTTTCACTATTTCTTGCTTGCTCTTATTTTTGTGGCTCAATTTGAATTGAAATTTGGCGAAGCTATATAGAAAAAATTTGTGCTGAATCTTTTTGGTTTGGACTTGCCTATGTTTGAAGTATATATGTTCCAAAAACAAGCACAAGAAAAAGAATGAGTTGCAAAAAAAAATTTCAACAAATTTTGGTTCATTTTTTAGTGTCTACTTCTTGAATTTTTCAATTTTGAGTTTGTTATTCTTGGATGAGATTATGAAAATTTCCAACAAATATATATAGTCACAAAGTTGCTCCAAAATGAAAGAAAAACAAAAGTGAAAAAAAAAAGAAATACAAAAGAATAGAAAAAGAAATATATTAAAAAAAAAGTGAATAGAACATTTGTGAAAGGAAATTTGAATTTCATTTTATTCACATTTTCATTTGCTAAAAATTTGCATTTAATTTGGAAGGAGACCGAGTCTTTTATTACTTTTGTAATCCACTATAGAACTTATGGACTACATTTGAGTTCTAACTTCTAAAATTTGCTTTAATTTTAGCTTGTCTATTTCTTTGATGTTCTTTGAGTTTTTTCAATTTAATTATATTTGAGTTTAGTCTTTTCTAATTGTGTCATAATTATTTACCTTAAAATTTCATCTAGTATTTGTGGTGCTATTTATACAAGCATAGGTTTATCCAAGACTTTGGCTACAAGGTAACATGTTGGAGTGTTGATAGAAAGCTAAGAAGGGAGCACTCTTTTGGGAACTCTCCTTTGGAAGATGATTTGGAGAGCAAACACTCAAGAGAGATAAACTCACTAGAATTATTTTTTTTTTACCACTAACACGTATTTGTTCATTGTGTAGGAGAGACAATTTTGAATAGTGTTTTAAAACCCGGACCGACCCGGCCGGTCGGACCGGTTGGACCGGGAACCGGTGGTCCAGCCGGTTCGAATCTGAAGTTGGATCGGTTATGCAGTCGACCCGTTTCAAACCGGATTGAACCGGTCAATTTTCCGGTTCAACCGGTGAACCGGTGGGTCAAACCGGTTCAACCACTTTTTTTTTAATTTTTTTTAAAAAAATTTTAAGGGACCATAAATCACAAAAATAATAATGAAAAATGAATCTCTTAATGAAAAAGCAAGGAGTCTTATTAAATATAACAATGATTACTTGTTCTAATATATTTGTTTGCAATATATACAACTTAAATAACTTTTATAGTATATTATTAATTTTAAATTATATATTTAATAATGCAATATCTATGTAAATATTACATATATTATTTTGTGATATTAATTGCAAGCATATTATATATGTACATATTATTTATATTTTTAATTTGTATTAATATACCGTTTAACATGTAATTTTTTTATGTATTTTTTTACAAAATAAAAATAAAAATAATTTTAAATAAGATAGAAAAATTGAAATTTAAAATAATATATGAATTTATTAAAATTTATAAGTATAAAATATATTTAATATAAATATTTTTTTAATAAAAATCGAGTCATGCGGTTCAACTAGTGACCCACCGGTTCAACCTTTGACCCACTGACTCAGTACCTTAACCGGTTCGATGACCGGTCCGGTTTTTAAAACTATGATTTTGAAGCAATTGAAGTTGTAATATAACAGGATTTTAATTCTTTACTTTCTTGTATTTCTTTTAAGTTGTAAAATGCATTTCTTTGGAAATGGTTTTGGGAGGTGTGACACCCTTACTACCCCAACACATATACTTTAACTTTACAAATAAATGTTTTAAAAAAAATAAAAGGGTTCACATGAGAAACTTCAAAAATCGTTCTTCAATAACCACAATAATAAAGATTTAGAAAATGAAACACAAGAGTTTACAAATTGTTTTCAAAATGATATTTACAATTCCAAATCCATATAAAAATTCTGTTCTAAGAGTCCTCTGCCCCGATGTCACAATATCAGAGCATACCCCTAATTTAACTGTTGGCATTCTAGATGCCACCCGCAGCCGGATCTTCCTCACCTAAAACATCCACAAAATTGTACGGTGAGAAAAGAAAACATTTATATGTAAAGTACATACAAACACACAACATATCATCTCATTATAACTCAATACTCAACGAAATATTCATAAACATTTCAATGTATCATAACTTTATCAATCGTGCAGCATCATCACTTCACAATTCGCAATCACCACAATCATCACAAATCTTGCAATCAACCCTATGCCAAGGTCACGCCTATAACATCTCTTGCCCAAGGTCGTGCCACCCCCGACATAAGTATTAATTACCTCACACATCCCACACCATGCCAAGGGTACGTTTGTCCTTGTAGCATCACTTACCCAAGGTTCGTATCATCCCTGGTCATTAGTGCGAGGAACCACAATCACATCATAATCAATTCATCACAATCCACATAAATCTTACAATTAACATTATGTCAAGGCCACGCCACAACTGACATAAGTGATACGGGTTAATTGCCTCACTCATCCCACACCATGCCAGGGTCACGCCCTCCCTGTAGCATCACTTACCCAGGGGTCGTGCCATCCCTAGTCATTAATGTGAGGAACCACAATCACATCACAACCCACAAAATCTCTTACAATTAACCCTATGCCAGGACTTCCATATTTGACATAAGTGATACGTGTTAATCGTCTTACTCATCCCACACCATGCCAGGGTCACGCCCTCCCTGTAGCATCACTTACCCAATGGTCGTGCCATCCCTGGTCATTGATGTGAGACACCACAATCACAATCATAATCACATCCATACAACATCTCATTTCATAGCTCAATTTCATATCACATACACAATTCCATATACACAATAGATAAGTCTAACAAAATAAGGGTTTACACACCCCTCAAGCAATTCACATCTAGATTATCAATTTTTAACAAGTAATATAACAATAACTTTCATAAATTAATATAATAATCAACGGAATTACCAATTTAATATAATTTCAACATAACGGTAAAACTCCCAATTGTTCCAAAACCTAGCTCACAGGCACTTTTCTACAGTTTCGTTCTCCCTCTCAGATCATCATTCTTACAAATTAAATATATATTTCTAATCCTCAACATATACAGAATTTAATGGGATCATCAATTCCTCAAACATAAATAATCCAATTTTTCCAAAACCTAACCTACAGGCACTTTTCTATAATTTCGTTCTCTCTCCCAGAGCATCATTTTTACAAATTAATCATATATTCATAGTCCTAAATACATACAGAATCACATAAGACTAATAATTCTCCAAACATAAATAATTATAAAATTATTCATAATCCTCTTCTACCCAATTCCCTCATGTAACTTTGCATACAAATAATCCTCTTTTCCCCCGTACCTGGATAAACAACAGTTGAACTAAAACAGGAATCTCTTGGTCTCCTCTTCTAAGTGCCCCTTGGTCTTCAGAGAGAAGAAGAGGAAAAGAAGAGAGAACAGAAGATAATAGGAAGAGAGAATGAGAGATGTGTGAAAATGACAAGTGAGGGGCGCTATTTATAGGATTTCAGGCTCACCTACCGGAACGGCCCGTTCCAAAAGTGGAACGGCCGTTATGGACCCCTCGTAACTATGCAAAATTCTCAACTGGAACGGCTCGTTCCAAAACCAGAATGGCCCGTTCTCAATCCCAGCAGAACGGCCCGTTCTCCCACCAGAACAGCCCGTTCTGCTTCTCTAATTTTGGGCATTTTTCTCCTTCCGGAACGGCCCGTTTCACTTTTGAAACGGCCCGTTCCGGGCAATCAATTGGGCCTCTGGCCCAGCGATTTTGGGCTGTTATAAGAGGCTCCAATGATAGGAACCTATCAAGGTCCAATATTTTAAAATATGATTTTCAACTGATGGAAGGCTCAATGACTAGGAGAGGATCAATAGGAGTTAAAAATAATAAATTAAAGAGTCTAATCAGCCTAACACTAATTACTAAAAGATACTATAGTGAATTAGACTTTATTTGGATGGTTTACTTAACTTTTGGACTTAAAAGTTACTTAAGTCTTTTTTATTGTAATTTTTGTATTTTATTTTAATGAAATAAGTTCATGTGGTTTTTCATATTGCCTAGGTTAGTTTTGAGTGCTTTTAGGCTTCTTTGTGGAAAATAAATGTTAGAAGGAATTAATGAGATTTTATTTCCTGTGGAGCTTAGTGGAAAGTTACTACTTGTAAATGTTAGTTTACTTATCTTAGCCTATAAATAGGAATATCTTGTAAGCATCAAAAATAGATTTTAATATTAATCATATTTTGAGTTTCTCATTGTGAAAGTTTTTTCTTTTGTTTTTGGATAAGAACTTGATAGTGTTGGTTCTACTAATAGGTCGTAGTTAGGGTCACACTTCTTTTTTTGATAACTTTGGTCCTACCAACTGGTCGCGGTTAGGGCCAAGTTCCCTTTATTTCCTTTACCTTTTTTCAAGATGATCCTGTGTTATAAAAATCCTATCACTAATGTTTACCCAAAACTTTCAACTTTACTTGATTCCCTTATTAAGTAATCTTGTACGTTTTTATAACTTGTGAAATTGTGTTTAAAAGGTTCCAAAAATTTCTTCAAACACTTAGGTTTACATTTTTAGTTAAGAGAGAAAACCTTTTTTCTCAATTTTTTGCATCATGAGTAAGCACACACAAAAGCTCTAATGGTGGTAGTGATTCTAGTTCACTGCCAAATCATCACATAGCAAAGTTATTGGTTGAATTAGAAGCACTATAATATGGAAGAAAAAAAATAAGGAAAAAAAGAAAAAGAGAAACAAAAGAAAGAAAAAAAAATATAGAACTATAGAAGTAATCCTTGAGCTTGAAATTAAAAAAGTAAGAGAGGAAAAAAAGAGAAAACTCTTGGAACAAATAAAGCATGCCTAAGGGTCAAGTCCAAAAGGAGTCAAGAGAAGTGAGCTAGACATAAGGAGGAAGACCTAAGTTCCTGTAGAGCTTTAGGTTTTTAAAGAATGTTCATTTCTTCTTGATTGTAAATATTTTTTATTTTGACCTTGTATTTTGATCAATTAGAGTAGAAAAATATTTTCTTGTATTTTTCTTTTAGGGGTGTACCTAGGATTTTTGGGAGTCCAACTAGTAATTGAAAAATGTACTAATTAGGCTTGTTTAGGCTAAGAGAGGGAGGACAACATTTTTTATTGATCGGGATGTCCACTTTGGACTTCCCGCACCTTCTCATGACTTTACACAATCCCACCTAATCTCATGTTTCATACTTAGTCACACCTTCTACATGTTTGCTTCTACATTTCCTTTCTTACTTCCACAATCTCGTCACACCTTCCGCACCATGCCACTTGTATAATTATCATTGGCTTTACACAATCTCACCTGGTCACATGTTTCACACCTACTCACACCTTGTACAAACACAATAAGCTCATTGAATGAAGTTATCGGTACATGTAAATAAAAAAGATTTTTTTTTTTAATTATTCAATAATATCAATACCTTCCTTAAAAGAAAAATCTGAAAGACAAGAACTTGAACAAAAGACCATATATAGAGGACTTTTAAGTTCATTTAATTCAAATTCAAATTTGAATTCATACTGAGACACGATTTCAAATTTGAATTCTTACTGAGATTATGGATATGAGCATCTGTCTTACCACTACATGTAACCCAAATTGTATGCATTTTGATGCAAATTTTCCATTTTCATGACACTTTTTCCCTCTTTTGAAATAAATTTCCTTCATTAAACCCATTTCAATAAAGATACAGTATAATCAAAATAATTTTTCTTTATTGATCATTAAATAGTAGGATGTTTGATTTTTGGCCTTGAATGAATATAAAAAAAAAAAGTCTCACCTTGTGAGATACATGTTTTTATTATCTTCAACACATTATAAAATGTTTTCGAGAGAAATGACAAAATAAATTCACCAAAATGGAAAACATGACTTGCACTTTTGTAATTTTACATTTTTTGTTTATGTGATGAGTGTTTTTGTAATATAACAATGTGATGCATGTTAAGAAGGATGTTCAGATTTATTTCCTCATTAAGTTAATTTTATTTTTAATTTATTTTTTTGTCAATTTTTCCTCCAAGTGACACATGTTAATATTTTTCATTTGTTCTCCCATCAATAGTACAATAAATAGATGTTACTTAAAAGAATCTGAAGTTAGAATCAAGTGTTTATTAAAATATTGAAAAAATTACAATTTTATTTATTTTTATTCAAACCTTATTATTTATGTTATTTTTATTAATTGTATTGTTTTTTAAATCTATATTGTCCTTTGAAATATTATAAAATCCTATCAAATCTTATAAATTTTTATGATATAAAATCACTAAAATTCGTATTACAAAATCTTGATTGTAAAAGTGAAAAGTCTTTTTTTTAGAAAAAAATCTTAAAAATCATTATATTTTTACAATATTTTTTTAAAAAACTTTTAAAAGTCATAACATTCCATGAAAGTCTTTTAAAATTCATAAAACTTTTTCGTGTTAAAATAGTTTTATGAAATCTCAATCTAATATATCTATCTAATTAGTGAGATTGTTTAATGAGTGAATTATACATAATTCTACTAAAAGGTCTCACAAAATTTATTTTTCAAAATAATCCATTGAAATCTTTATGTTTTTAAATATCAGTAGATTTTATTTAAGTGAAAAAAATCTTTATTTAACATCACTAAGTTTTGAAGTTCTATTAAAAAATTTGATTATCTTAATTGAATATCACCAAATTCTAATATACTCTTAAAAAAAATTAAATACTACATGACAATTTTATATTAAAAAAAGGTCTTGAATAAATATCATAATTTTTTTAATAAAAAATCTTTTTAAAATTCTTTGAAATTTTAATTCAATACATCCTTTATGTTGAGGATATTTAATTCCTACTACAGGTACTAGTGTAAAATCCTCCGTATATTTGTGTAAAAATAATAAAATAATTGATATTAAAGGACAAAATAGTTACAATTTAGTATTTAACATATTAATGTACATGTTAAAACACCAGTTATTCTTCTCAATATATAAATTAAAACTTATTTTAATGCATTATCTTAAATTCACTTTATTGGATTAAAAATTAAGTATAATTTTTAAAATAATCAATATTAAATTCAACAAACTTATTATAGTAATATGCAATGATTAAAACTTATTATCGAATAATATTTACAAGTGCTTTTATTAAAAAAAAATATAATTTATTCCTCTCAATATATAAATTAAAACTTATTTTAATGCATTATCTTTAATTCACTTTATTGGATTAAAACTTAAGTATAATTTTTAAAATAATTATTATTAAATCCAACAAATTTATTATAGGAATATGCAATGATATGCGTATTTGTTTTTCAATTTTAAATATAATATTTTATATTTATAATTACTAAGCCATTATTTGCATGAAAAAAATATACTATGTGTCTATTTTAAAAGAAAAAATAATAAGGTAGTTATTACTGATGGAGTGAATAGTTAACTTTTTGTGTACATAATTTCTTAATTAGTTTGTTTTTTATCCATCAAATATTATAATAGTTTAATTTTTATCTTCAAAATTTTAATTTAGTAATTTTAATCTCTTAAATATAATAACTATATGATTTTGATCTTCCAAATTTTAACTCAATTGCATAATTATAATACTTAAAAATTAAAATTGTTTGGTTAAAATAGAAAGAACTAAAATTACAAAATTATCATAAATAAATGAACTAAAATCATATGTAAGACTTTTTCCCCCATTTTATCTTTGAGAGATACATAGAAAAGGAAAAAGGGGGGAAAATCCCTCGGAATAGGTTAATGATATGGATTGTCACTAGGTTCAAACTTATGTGATTCTTGACTTCTAAAAAGAAAAAAATAAAAATAAAATAAATAAATAAAATACATATATATATATATATTTGCTTTACACGATAAAGGCACGTGTTTCATATCTCTCTCACTTCACTTTCTCTCTCTCTAGCTCTGGTTTATATTAATCCTTCCCATTGTGAGACAGGGAAAGATCTGACCCATTTTGCTCTCAATTCTCTCTCTTTCTTTCTGAGGTACTTTTCCTAATTTTGGATTTGGATTTTGGAGGCCCTTTGTCAAAAGGGTCTTATTTTTTTTTGCAATCTCTCTCATCCCGGTTTTAATCCTATTCCTTGTGCTTATCTCACTCCTCCACACTGCTATTCCTCTCCCTTTGTTTTCATTGCTCGCTTCCGCGTTTCTCATTTTCCAAAGCTTCTTCTGTCTGCAAATTTCCTGTCTTTTTGGCTCTACCAATCGTGGGTGTCGCCATTCCGGGTATTTGGATCATGCCCTTTTCATTGTTCTGCCCCTCTTCTAATTGTCTCATTTTTCTTCCAATTGGGTCTGCATGCATGGTTTGTTCATTGAAAAAAATGCCTGATCTCTGCCTAAAAATATGTTTTTTTTTTCGTTTTTCATTTGGTTTGCATGTTTGATGTGAAGATGATGTAGTCCATGATGGATGATAGATCCCTTTGTCCATTTTATATGCGTGGTTGAAGTTGTGTGACTCTGATCAAATTGTTCAAATTCGTGTATGCATTTGACTAAATGAGGTGCTTTTTTGTTAATTAATAAGCCTTGACCTGATTGAGTTATTGGTTTTTAAATAAAAATTGATAATCATGGTCATTGGTCAACGATCCTTTTTTTTTTTAATGCATTGAAAAGATTATAAAGCGAAGAGATTTGAACCTAAGTCTCACGATTCTACTCTAACCTCTTCCACCAACCACTAGGCTATTCATTCTGGCATTTGTGTATCTGCTATTAAGGCCTGTGTATAAAACTGTCGAATTAACATGCTCATAAATATTCCGTATATTCATGTGAAGCATTTATTATTATTATTATTATTTATTTATGAGCGTTGGAATAAGGTTTCTTGGTTTTCTGAGGTTGTCCTGTAGTTGGAGCTATGGCTGCTGAGGTTGTGGGATTTGAGATGGTTGAAGGGCCACCGGAAACCGGTGCTGAAGGAGACAAATCTGTTTCACAAGAATGTGAAAATGGGAAATTGGAGCAAGATGAAGGAGCTGCAGAGCCCATAAAATTCGAGTCACATGAAGATGAATCTGCTAAAGCTGAAGGGAATGTTGTTTTAGATAACAATGTTCCCAAAGAAGCAGCTGAAGAGTGGCCTGCACCGAAGCAGATACTTTCTTTTTATTTTGTTAGGTTCCGGCCTTATGATGATCCTAACATTAAAGCTAAACTTGATAAGCTTGATAAGGAGATTAGCCAGAAAAATCAAGCACGAATTCAGGTTACCGATGCTTTAAGGGCAAAAAGGGTGAGTCTAAAATACTTTCCTCATGATTGATTTATAACATTTGTGCTGTTCTTGGTGGAGGTGAAAATGGGAAGAGAATCAAAGGAGGGAATTACATGCTCCTTTTCTCTTTGTCAACATTTTCTACTTTTCCAAGCAATGTCTTTGTGTTAGGTTTGGCATGCTTCATCCCCAAGGCATATTGGCTTTGGATACAAAATTATATGGTTTTTATATTTATTTTGGTTGTTATCTAATTAGTTTTCGGGAGTTCTGTATTTTTGTTGTGTTTTTGTTATGTCATTGTGTTTGCTGTTGTTGTTATTGTTTCAATTTGCTCACTTTAGTTCCTCAACTTTCCATTTTAGTTAAATTGTTGTGTTCGCTGTTGTTGTTATTGTTTTCAGTTTTTCTATTTAATTCCTCAGTATCCTAGTTCAGTTTAATCATTGTGTTGATGTGTTTGTTGTTGTCACTATTGTTTAATTTGCTCACTTTAGTCCCTCAACATTCCATTTTAGTTAATTCGTGTTGATGTGTTCGTTGTTGTTGTTATTGTTTTAAGTAGCTCTATTTAATTCCTTAGTATTCTAGTTCAGTTCAATCATTGTGTTGATGTGTTTGTTGTTGTCGTTATTGTTTTAATTTGCTCACTTTAGTTCCTCAATATTCCATTTTAGTTAACTCCTTGTGTCGGTGCGTTTGTTGTTGTCGTTATTGTTTTAAGTTGCTCTATTTAATTCTTCAGTATTCTAGTTCAGTTCAATCATTGTGTTGATGTGTTTGTTGTTGTCGTTATTGTTTTAATTTGCTCACTTTAGTTCCTCAATATTCCATTTTAGTTAACTCCTTGTGTCGGTGCGTTTGTTGTTGTCGTTATTGTTTTAAGTTGCTCTATTTAATTCTTCAGTATTCTAGTTCAGTTCAATCATTGTATTGATGTATTTGTTGTTGTTGTTATTGCTTTAATTTGCTCACTTTAGTCCCTTAATGTTCCAATTGAGTTTAATGGTAAGACTACTACATGAATAACAGTTCATGTGTCACCATTGACTCAATATAAGGATAAGAGATGTAATTGGTAAATGAGTAAAAAAGGACTAAGATGAACACAAAAAAATAAGGACCAAAACCTTAATAACAAGTGGTTTATCCAGTGCCCTATTTTGTTGTCAGGGAACCTGTACGCCTCGACAATTAGTGTGTAACTTTTGTTTCTGTGTCCCACTTATTTGATTTACAAATTAAAATTTCTTTTTGTATATCTATTTCAATTAAATGGAATGTAGGACTAAATAAATGTCCACAGCTAATTGTTACAATGCAGTACCCTCATAAAATGCTATAATGGAATCACCTAAATTATTTTACTGTAATTTTTATCCACTTACCCTTTTTGAGTAAAAATTGAAAGACCTTTTCAAGGATTACTGAAAGTTAGTCTATTATAGATTTTTCATATCAGCTGGTATGCATTTTCTGTTTTGATTGAATTAGAGATGGCTAGCACTAGTTATTTATTTATTGTTTCGGGAAAAGAGATGGTTAGCATTCAAACATTGTAGTAGAATAAAGTCTTCTTCAAAATTTTCATCATTCAAACATTGTAGTAGAATAAAGTCTTCTTCAAAATTTTCATCTGGAAATTTGTTTGTTGTATGAGCACAAGTTGATGGAGATTGTATGTCACTTAACAATTAGCTTTCCTTCTATTAAAGCTTTATATTATGGATTGGCGTGAGATTACACATTAGGCTCCATATTTACCGACATGTAATGTAATTATATATTTGATCTTTATGCAGTCAGAACGAGCAGAGTTGATTTCTCAGATTAAGTCTCTAAGAGACAACAACAGGCAATTTCAGAGTATTGTTGATGAAAAAATAAAAGAGATTGAACCTCTGCAGCAGGCACTTGGCAAGCTTCGTACCACCAATAGTGCAGGTCGAGGGGCTGGACTGTGCTCATCTGAGGAGGAACTTAACAGTATTGTATGTCTGAGTACAAGTTCTTTTTGGTGCAGACTTCATCACTTTGAGCCTGTTTGGATAAGTTTCTCTAGAAGCACTTTTAGGAGAGAAATATAGGAAGCAAAATCAAAATAAGCTTATTATAAACTAAATATAACTTTATGTATCAGTTAAAAAATAAGAGTTTGGAAGAAAAAAAAAAACTAATAGGAAAAAGCTTCTACAAAATAACTTATATGCATACACAAATTTTAACTTATGGAGAAGTTTGTTTCATTTTTTATTCCTATTTTGTTCTCTTAGAAATGTTTATGGAGAAGTTTACTCAAATAGATCCTTTGTCTATGATGTAGTTAATCTGAACACTACTCCCATATTTGCTTTTAATGCAGATCAATAGCTTGCAATACCGCATACAGCATGAGAGCATTCCATTGGCCGAAGAAAAACAAATCCTTAGAGAAATCAAGCAACTTGAGGGGACAAGGGAGAAGGTTATTGCTAATGCTGCCATGAGAGCCAAAGTACAAGATTCGATGGGGCAGAAAGAGGCCATTCAAGATCAGGTTAAGGTAAGATAGTTTTGTTTCTATTTTCTGCTATGGACCTTCTGGTTTTGGTAAGTGTTCTGTATTTATAGTTGTGTTATGTAAAAAGTTCTTTGACGATTATTTTCCATTGCAGCTTATAGGTGGTGACTTGGATGGAGTTAAAAAAGAGAGGCAAGCAATTCGGTCCAAAATCAAGCAACTTGATGATGGAATACAAGCCTTAGACAAGGATATCATGTCTTTACAGGATGAACTAGCAGCTATTACTGAAAAGAGGGAAAAAGCTTATGAGAGCATTCAGCAGCTAAGAAAACAACGTGATCAAGGGGTGTGTTTTAGTTTCTTTTGACACACATATGAATACATTTTAATTTTATATTTCTTATTCTTAATATGTGGTACTAAGCTATACTCTTTCTTCTGATCCCAATTTATGTTGACCTGATCAATGCTCCCCCTCCCCTTTTCGGCTGTTTCAGAAGGGACTGGGATCTATTGGACAGTGTTCTATTCATTTGTTTATAAAATTTGTTGTCTTTTCTAGTTTTCTGATTTTCTATACAGAATATTTCTGAACTTTACTTAATATTAATTTGTTCAGAACTCCAATTTCTACCAAAGCCGGACAATTTTGAACAAGGCACGGGAGCTTGCAGCTAAAAAAGATATTAATGCACTTGAGGAACTTTCACAAACTGAGGTTTGCATATTCTTTGTATTGCAGTGTACTTCATCTATCTTATCACCTTTTTCTGGCTTTCTTCGCTAAGCTTGTTTGTGGTTGTGGTTGCTATCATTTTTGTGGGTTCCAGGTTGAGAAAGCTATGTCATTCTGGAACAGTGACAAATCCTTTAGGGATGATTATGAGAAAAGACTTTTGCCATCACTGGACATGCGGCAGTTGAGTAGGGATGGACGGATGAGGAACCCAGATGAAAAGCCACTTTTGGAAGAACCAAAACCTGCCGAAACAGATAAATTACCGAAAAGCAGTGTACAACAACCAAAGGAGGAGCCGAAATCATCTCCGCAAGAAACTGTGCCAGCTCAGAAGGTTCAGAATGAAACCAAAAAGAAAGGAAAAGATTTGAAATCAAGTCTGGACAGTAAGGATTCAGAAGATGCAGATGAGTATGAATTTGAAAGGCCAAAAGAGGTGGTTCCCAAGGAGCCTCCAGTTGATCCAGAAAAGCTGAAAGAGATGAAAAGAGAAGAGGAAATCGCGAAAGCAAAGCAGGCCTTGGAAAGGAAGAAAAAACAAGCAGAGAAAGCCGCAGCCAAAGCAGCTATAAGAGCACAGAAGGAAGCTGAGAAGAAGCTTAAGAAGGTGATTGTTTGTTGATGCATATGCTTGAATTTAATTTTCATGTACTGTTTAGCGACATTGTGTTAACATTTTCACATTGTCAACCAATAAGTAATCATAAGACTGTCATAAAAGTTAACAAAATGTATCATACATGGTAATCTGTGATTGGATGACTGTAAAAAGCTTACATTCATTGTGTTTTGTGAATATGTTCTGCAAATACACACAAAATTAGATATTGAAATAAGAAACTGACTCTTGCTTTATTTTAGGAACAAGAGAAGAAAGCAAAGAAGGTGGCTGGTGGCTCTGGAGCTGTTCCAAATCCCGAGGAACCAGCAAATGAAGTTGAGGAGGTTACAGAGCAGAAGACCAATGATACTGTGGAGGCCTCAGTTCCGGCGAAGGAGAAGGTGCAAAAGGAGAGCAGTGCTAGGTCCAGGAGTAGAGTGAAAGCATTGAAAACCCCCGAGTCAATTCCAAAAGCTATTCTCAAGAGGAGAAGGTCTAACAACTGGATATGGATTGCATCTTGTGCTTTGATAGTCCTGGCCTTGATGGTGCTTGGATTCATCCTTCTTTCTTGAAAAGCTTAGGTCTATCTATAAGGAGCTATAAAGCATTTTCTGTGGGTGGCTTGGCTTGGCTAGGTTTGGCAGAGTAATTTTATGTTCTATACAGTCCTCTTGGGGCAGAGGATCAAACACACATCAATGTGTTATGCTTAGCTCTTTGTGAGAGGATAAGTTACTATATATTTTAGTCTTGACTCCAAATTTTGTTCAGATTTCATGTTACAGGAATTTGGATTTATGGTTTTTTTTTTCTTTTTTCTTTTTGGGTAGTTAATTCTTGAGGGAAATGGTACTGATATACTTGAAACTTTGTGCTGAGATATTCTATATGTTTAGTTTTGATAATATAGAGAATTTCTTTTTTATGTAAAATTATGAAACGTGTTGAAAATTGGTGTTGGTAGATATGGAGGTTAATAATAGTTCAACATGCATGTATTTTTACTTTTAACTTTAGAAATGATACCTACTTGGAGTTTTTACCTGTGTATGTATGAATGTTGAAAATAAGTTTTTAACTTCTTACAATTACTAGATTGTTGAGTTGGTATCTATGCTTGTAATAAAGAATTAAAAAACTCTTGGGAAAAATTAGCACTTGCATAACATACTTGTAAAGAGACTATTCTTAAAATATAGCAAATGTTGTCATGATGTGACAAAAGCTTATTGATTTGCCCTCCTGTCGAAGTAATCGATGTATAGTCTAAGAAATGAGAAATCATATCCTTATTTATTGAACTTATAAAATTAGAGGAAAGTAAAGCAAAAAGAAACAGATAATTAAATGTATTTTTCAGTCAAGTTTTATATGAACATCTTTCTCAAAATAAAGTTTGCCAAAACTATTACTATCTTAGGGGAAGAATTGAAAGAAAAAAAAGTACTAATCATTCACACTCTATGCACTGCTTATTTTTTGGTAGAGAGTTTATAAACTATTGTTCAACTTAAGAGAATTTAGTAAAGGTTTAAATATGTTTAGTTCCTTAAATTTAGTCTAAAATTTTTAAAAGGACAACATTTTTTTTTGTCTTTATAATTTTTTAAAAAATGTTTTAGTTCATTTACCTAAAGTTATTACTAAATTTGTATTAATTTGTGCAAATATTACTAGAGAATTTATTATAAAAAAATTCACAAATAAATCTATTATAAAATTTATTTATTAATATTTTTTTTGGTGAAAATTATTTTTCATAAATAACTCAATTTATTCTGACAATGTTAATGTAGTGATTCGAAAGACTTAAAAAATATTTATAAAATTACATAAATTTTAAAATGATTTTCTTGACAAAAACAATTTTACTTTAAATTTTGTCACATAAAAACATATGTATGTCACTGTAAAAAATATTATATAATAAAATATTCATTTATTAATTTCATAAAACATCTTGATCATATTATGACAAAAGTATTATTAGTTATATTATAAGTAAATTTATACTAAAATGGATGGATTTTTGGTGTACACTTTTGTGTCTTATTTTACTTCTAGCAGCCTTAATAATAAACTACTCTTTCTTTTCTACTTTTTTATTTTATTTAGTTTTTGTTCAATCTTACCATACTTCTATGCAAATTACACTCTCCAAACCCTTCAACCATCTAATTAACCACCAACTATTATTTAACCTCTATTATTTTTTTTCTCTTTCTCTTTTTAAATTGTGCCACATATAATGTCATAATAATTGTGTTATCAATAATTATAATGCCTATTAATTTAAGAAAATATCTTATTATAGTAAAAGCTATAATAATTGTTTTATCAATGAAAATCCTATAATATTAAATCAAAAAAGAAAAAGTTAAAAGAAAGATACTTGAAATTGGTAAATATATGAAAGACGAATTCTAAATTGGGAAATGAAATTATGTAATTCATTTGTCATTAAATTAATCTAATCTAACATAGAATTCTAAATTGGGGATCTCCATGCATGACACGACTAATAACAAAATCTCATCTCTAGATTGAACGATAGTATAATGGACTTCTAGTGTTGAGGAACTTTAGTTTAACAGCAATGCTAGCTTCGTCTAGTGATGGGTTTATGGTGAAAGTGAATGGGGCAACAAAACCTGCATTTTTTGATCATGCTATTGGTGATGGCGAGCTTCATTGGAGGAGGCACAATGTGGAAGGGGTGTTCAAAATCACACGAAAAAGACATAAAATATTACTTCTTAATTTAATGTTTTGGAACATGTATTTCTTTTGGTTCAACGAAACTAAACAAACATACCCTATGTATGAAATGGTCATACCTCATAATATCAAATGAATCCATTGGTCGATTATGCACCATAAGGAGGTGCACCCTAGTCATCATAATTGAAAGTAAGAGAAACTCACTATGTCCTCTCGAATAAAATCATGTAACGTGTCTTAATAGTCTTTGTTTATCAAATAGTAAGGGTGTGCTTCGATACATTTTTTTTCACAAATACTTATAGAAGAAAAAATAAGAAAAAAATAAAATTAGTTTCTTTAAGAGGTAAAATTAGTTCATACGCAAATTAATATGTAGAAATTTTATCATATTAACTTTTCAAAAATATTTTGTTTAAGTTATATATAAATTAATTTTAGTTTACAAGAAAATTTATTTCATTTTTTCTTCTCCTAAAAAAATTTATGGAGAAGTTCATTTAAACAATCTTTAAATATATTGTGATTGGATGAAAGGTATTTAGTTTTCTTTTTGGGCGATCAAAGTTGTGTTTGAAATATTGTGTACTCAATGAAAAATTGACTTCAAAATAATTTTACTTATAACATTTTAAGGCAAATTCATTTTTAACTGTGGTTGTTTATTTTCTTTTATGAACTTAGTTTTTGAAATTAAATTCGATGAATTTTGAAAACATGTATGGGACATATTTGGAGATGTTTTAATTTAAGTGTTAAATATATTTTTAATCTTTTTTTTTTTATAAATTTTCACTTTTAATTTTTAAATAATTTTTTTATTAGTTTTAAATTTTAAACTTTTGTCGTTTTTTCCTTTTAGTTTAGGTTAAAATCCTAATTTAGTTCCTTATAATATTTTAAAGTTTTAATTTAATCTCACTTTAATTTTTGGTTTCAATTTGGTCCCTAATAATTTAAATTACTGCAATGTCGGACCTTCCGTCCAAATTTCTTAAACGGAGTTAACTGTTGGCCACGTAGATGTCACGTAGATGCATAGGTGGATGCCAAATTTCTTTAATGCATCTGGAATCAGAACGACCCGTTCTGAAACTAGAACGGCCCGTTCTGAAACCAGAACGACCCGTTCTACTACATTTTTTGTGGTGTGTTAATTTTGCATCTAGAACGGCCCGTTCCAGATGCATTAGTTAACACACAACAAGTGCAACAGAACGGGCCATTCTGGTTTTAGAACGGGTCGTTCTAGATTCAGAACGGGTCATTCTAAAACACCAACCACATACGTGCGTTCAACAAAATGCAACAATATGATTCAAAGATTGAAAACAAAAATTCATAACATAACATAAATTCAAAGACTGAAATATGGTTTAGAGACTAAAAATAAAAATTCAAAGACTGAAAAATTATTGTTGTTGGGGTATATTGGTCAATGACTCCAAGAGAAAACACCATGTCGTTTCTTTCCAGATGCAAAATTAACATACAACGAGTGAATCTGGAACGGGCCGTTCTAGTTTCAAAATAGGTCGTTCTAGTTCTAGATACATTATAAAAATTTAGCATCCACCTATGCATCTATGTTCCACGTGGCCAACAGTTAACTCTGTTTAAGAAATTTGGACGGAAGATCCGAAATTGCAGTAATTTAAATTATTAGGAACCAAATTGAAACTAAAAATTAAAGTGAGACTAAATTGAAACATTAAAATATTTTATTTTATTTTATTTATTTATTTTTGAACGACAAATGTTAATGGTTAGTTTGTTAGTTGTTAGTGGGGAGATTCGAACCCACACCCTCTTAGTCACTCAATCCTATATCCCTCTCCCCAAACCACTTGGACCACCCTTATCACTCCACATTAAAATATTATAAGGGATCAAATTAAATATTTAACCTTTAGTTATAAACTTTTATTTTTTAACATACTTGATCCATAACATCTAAGATTTTTTGTTCATAGAAAAAAATTTTGAGAGTAAAACCAAATAAAATTTAATTAAGAAATAAAAGTGAAAATTAACGAAAGTTTAAGAAGTAAAAATATATTTATTTTTTAATTTAAATTAGTATCATTTTAAAAAATATTTTTTAATAACTTAATGTATAATAATTTTAATATGATTTTATATTTATATTTATGTTATTTGTCTTAAAATATATAATATAAAGTATAATGGTATTTTAATTTTATAATTTAATTATATATAATACTAAGATATAATATTGCAAATGTTTCAGTTGACTTTTATATGGTATTTGATGATTAGATTTTGAAATTGGATTTGAATTTAAATAAAATACCTTATCAAGATAGTTTGAATATGATAATAATAAAGGGGAATTGATTCTCTCTTTCTTTTTAAAATCATTATTTTTCTTTTAGTTTTGTTCCAAAAGTTGTGTTTGAAATATTTATATGTTCGAATGGGCTTTAATATGGACAGAAAGAGAATGAGCTTTTAGAATCCTAGTTTCTTTTATTGTGGGCTGCTAAGCGTGTGTTTGGATTTCATTTTAAAACGTAATTTTTTTTTCTCTCTCCACGTTCAATAATAAATTTACATGGAAGCTATTATTGTTCCTTTTACTCAAATGTAAAAATCCACCTTTGGAATCCAATACAAACACGCACTAAGTAAATCTCAAAAGTGGAAGGATCAAAATTACCTTTCTCTAGTTTAAACTCTACAGTTTAATTTTAACTAGAGTTGTCAGATGGGGGTACGACAGCCTGCGTTGCACATGCCAGATGATGATTTTTGATTAGGTTATTGATAAATGTTAATTTTACTTAAATAACTTAACTCTTTTGACACTTATTTAACTAGTTTTTGAAAGAAATTAATTTATATTTTATTTTCTAAATTATTACAAAACTTAAAAGAGTTGTGTAAATTAATAATTTTATAGAGTTGATGAAATTTTTACTTAAACTAATATTTTATATTTTGTAAGATTCAACGAAGATCCAAAATCTCAAAAAGTTTCAATCTACTTAGGTGTTTGGAAAAAGACTGAGTCCTTTTGAAAGGACTAAACCGTTTTCAAAGGATTAAGTCATTTCAAAAGGGTTGAACTCTTCAGAGATAGAGAGCAAGATTTAAAGCATAGACAAAACCGCTCAGCCATTTGGAAAAGGGTTGAGTGGATTGACTCTAGAGGGGTGCAAGATTTTTGTTTTTCATTAGTGGATTTCCAAAAAAACTCGGTTGAGGGAGTTTCTTTACCATGAAGAATTCTCCAAACTGCTCAGCCATTTGGAAAAGGCTGAGCGATTTACTCTTTCTCCTCTGTACTTTGTGTTTATTTTGTTGCACATATATAAGAACTTGGGAGGAGAAAAACAAGGAGATTACCATAGAGACTTGAGCAAAAAGTAGAGAGCAAGCAAGGAGTTCAAGAATCAGTTAGGAACGAAGGTTCTAGGATCTTTCTTTCTTTCTTCTACACCTCCATGTATTTTGGATTAGCACTCACCACCATAAGTGGCTAATCTTTTCTTTTTGTTGGGGTCGAATGTATCCATCAAATTCTTATGTACTCCTTTTAATTTATATATATGATAATCTATTATTCAGTGTTAGTGATTTTGATTCTATTCTTAATATTAAGGTGACTTGATCACTCATCTTTGATCTTTCACTTGGATTTTGGTTTGAAAACATTTTCTAAATCTGATTTTAAATCAAATCACCTAATAACTTTAACATTATGAGTTGTTAATTGAACAAGTTCTTAAACTTAATGCAAGGTTTTTAACTTGATAAATAGAGGAATCACTTATTGAGTTAGACCTCTTAAAATTTCTAAATGTAAGGAATTGATTTGGAATGACTTTAATGAACTCAATAACATTGGATGATAGAAATCATATGTAGATGATTTTAGAACAACGTAAGGATGAGATTGGTGAAACTCAATCTCAACAGCTTTACATACTGTTATCTTTTAGTTTCACTAATACTTGTTTGTTATCTTTTTATTATTCTAATATTGAAATATGAACAATATCATATTTATAATATTTGTGAAATTTTCTATTTCAAGCTTTTATTATGATAACAAGAATTATAAGTATCTTCCAAGTTCTTGAGGTTCGACAATCCTTATTCATTTTCTATACTATAGTGATTTAGTATGCTTGCCACAATATCTCATCAGTTATGTTGGCTCATATTACTTTCAAACGATTATTTTTCAACTTAACCTAACCCATGTTCGACTACTAGGACAAATTGGCATTAACTAAAAACAAATAAAAAAAATTAACAAATGATTTTATATCAAGATAACTAACAAATTTGATTTTTTTTAAAATTGGCTAACATTCATTATTATTTATTCATTTTTGTGAAAATATGAATTGGCTAATATAGAGCAACGATTACAAAATTACATCAATATTAAATTTTATTTAAAATAAAATAAGAATTATGTAAATGTCAAGTAAGTTTCTAAAAATTTAGAGTGCCTACAAGCACGGAACAGATATATAAGTATTCATCCTTGTTGTCATACTCGATTAAATAAAACTAGGTATTACTCGTATTTGTATTTAGTCAAATCAAATATTTTTTTTTCAAAATTAAAATAAATTCAAATATACAAATTTACATTTTCTACTTTAGAACAAGAGAATTTCCGATTATATCATTTTGAATGATAATCCAAACAAGCACATAGTCTCACAATGCGCAATACTTTATTATGTTATTTATATATTAT
This sequence comes from Cajanus cajan, assembly GCF_000230855.2. NCBI lineage: Eukaryota > Viridiplantae > Streptophyta > Magnoliopsida > Fabales > Fabaceae > Cajanus > Cajanus cajan. The sequence continues at coordinate 20,719,683 of NC_138524.1, forward strand.
GCATGTATCTCTTCTCACAATGTTAAGAATCGTTCCATTTAACTGGCTACGTTGGAGGCACCTCAAAGGGTGAGATAGCTGGCCCCAAGATTTAACGCGGCTGCATACACAAGGCAGGATTCGAACCCCTGACCTTGCTTAAGCGTAGATCAACCCCTACCACTGAACCATACGCTTGGGATTAATCACTCAAACCATTTAATCATTAACCATTACTTAACCTCAATTTTTATATTTAATTTTAATATTTTATTTTTAAAATAAAATAGAGAGTCACAAAACTCAATTTTCACTAGTAACTAGTAAATAGGGCCGCGGAATCCAGAGAGCCGTTCCTTTGGGTCCAGTAAACGGAAGCCCACTTAAAAGCAGAAGCCAGCCGTTGCCAAAATTCAAATTCAAACGCTCCTCTCCCTCGCTCCCTCCCTTTGCATCACAACCACCACCACCACCATGTCGTCCTCCACCTTCGCCGGCGCAGACACCTCCACCGCGTTCCTGGCCACGCCGTCGAAAACCCCGTCGAAGGCGAGCAGCCGGCGGCACCACCAGGACTCCAAGTCCCGCTTCGAGGCGTACAACCGGCTCCAGGGCGCCGCCGTGGCCTTCGGCGAGACGCTGCCGATCCCGGAGATCGTCGCCGTCGGGGGCCAGTCCGATGGGAAGAGCTCCCTCCTGGAAGCGCTCCTCGGCTTCCGTTTCAACGTCCGTGAGGTCGAGATGGGCACTCGCAGACCCCTCATACTCCAAATGGTTCACGACGCTTCCGCTCTCGAACCCCGATGCCGCTTCCAGGTCTCTAATTTCGCCCTCTCTTACATTTTTTATTTATTTATTTATTGGTTTCTTTGATGAATTTGTGTTTGGCAGAGACCTGACAGATGTCTGGTCTCTGCCGAAGAAATTATTAGGTAGTTCAAGACTACTGGAGTTTCATCTAATAATCTCTATGTAACATGTAATGAAAGCTTTTAGTATATGAGAAGTATTAATTACACTTGATTATATGTTATGTAGAGAATATATATGTATGGGATGGTTCAGAATCACCTAATAATTTCTTGGATGGAGGCCTTTGGTTATTTAGTTTGGTTGGATTTTAGAGTTTGATTAGGAGTAATACTATGGTTCTAGCTTTTCGTGGATTTGGTTTCTAAAATTATGGAAGAGAAACTTTAGTGCCTGAATTTGAAAATTTCAATCCTTGATGCTTTGTTTGTCTTGGTGGAAGAGGTCGGGATGGAGAGGAATGAAATGTAATGACATTACGGAAAAGATGACGACAAATGGTTAAGGTGGTTTTGGGTAAGTTTAGTATAGAGAAAGCTACTAGAAACACTAGTGAGGAGACTGCATGGTTTTTGATCTTGTGAAAAACGAGAGAGGGAGACTAGGAAGGATATTCAGGTGTCAAAATATCAATTCACGTGTCAAAATATCAAGCGTATTAATTTCACGTTTAAAATTTATTTTGGCGTATTGAATGGTTTTAAGTTTTAACTGTTTGAAAGGGTATAAATAGTTTTGGTTGTGAGATTAAACAAAAACTGGTTAAGTGTTTGATTCATGGTTAGACTAGTTGGATGTGGTCCGGCTTTGACAGCATTGGTTTTAAATTTACAATTTTTGTTATTATTATATATTTTTGGTGTGCCAGTAGTTGATTATTGAGCATTCGAAACACAGGAGGAGGATTCAGAAGAGTATGGAAGTCCTGTTGTTTTGGCATCTGCCATTGCAGACATTATAAAGTCCCGAACTGAGGCACTTTTGAAGAAAACCAAGGCAGCAGTTTCTCCTAAGCCAATTGTAATGAGAGCAGAGTATGCACATTGTCCTAACCTTACTATTATTGACACACCTGGGTTTGTTCTTAAGGTGAGTGCTTGGAATTTGTGACAAATGAGAAATAAAGATTTGGTATTTATGCTTGCTAAGATTGTATTCATGGAAACTCATTTGGCACTGCAGGCAAAGAAGGGTGAACCAGAGAACACGCCTGATGAAATCCTTTCTATGGTGAAGTCCTTGGCTAGTCCTCCTCACCGCATACTCTTGTTCCTTCAGCAAAGTAGTGTGGAGTGGTGCTCCTCGTTGTGGTTGGATTCCATTCGTGATATTGACCCAACATTTAGACGGACAGTGATTGTTGTCTCCAAATTTGATAATCGTCTCAAGGTATGAATGGTGCCTTTTTATTGCAACAATAAAATTTGATAATCTATTTATTTGGTTGGTGAAGGTTAATTTTAAGAACAATGTCATGATAGATAATATTTTTGAATTTGGTCTTCAACCGAGTCCACTAGTGTGTCGTGTTACCCATGTAGACAATCTCACCTGATAGGGTAAGGCTTTTGTTGTATTTGTTTGGCTGGGGACTTAACTGAATCACACTACTCTTCAAGTTATGACAGGAAAAGGGAAAAACTATTGTATGCCACCAACATTAATATCTTAAAGAGAATGTGAAAACAATCATTGTATGTATTGTGGTTCTTGATGTTACCATTAGCCTGCATAAGCACAGTTTTAAGTTGTGATTCAGTTGTGGTTGCATTGTGGCCAATGCAGTCTGCAGTGACGGTCGCTTGATGTGATTGTAGCAGCCACTGAGATGTTACAGCCACATCACAGCACAATTTTGAAATATATAATGGAACAATATGCATTGTATTTAAGATACTGGTTTTAATGATCAGATATCCTGCTTGCAGGAATTTAGTGACCGGTGGGAAGTGGATCGCTATTTGAGTGCAAGTGGTTACCTTGGAGATGGCACTCACCCCTTTTTTGTGGCCCTGCCAAAGGATAGGGGCAATGTTTCAAATGATGAGTTCCGCAGGCAGATTTCTCAGGTGGACTCAGAGGTTCTTCATCATCTCCGCGACGGTGTCAAAGGAGGTTTTGATGAAGAAAAGTTCAAGTCCTATATTGGCTTTGGCCGTCTGAGAGATTTTTTAGAGTCTGAGCTTCAGAAGAAATACAAAGAAGCTGCCCCAGCAACACTTGCTTTGCTTGAGCAACGCTGCAGTGAAGTGACTTCTGAACTTGCTAGAATGGATTCAAAAATACAGGCCACTTCCGATGTTTCCCATCTCAGGAAATATGCGATGCTGCACGCGGCTTCTATCAGCAACCATGTGGTTGGTAATCATTATTTCTGATATATTTAGCTAGGAATGAACTGATGAATTATATTAATAATTAGTCTAGTTTATTTTTTTTTGGCCTTGTGATATCACTCATATCTATTGAAATATTTGAAACTTTTTCTTCATTGAAGGTTAATTTTATTTAACAAGTTTCTTATTGCTTTCCTTTGTTTACTTCTGATTGATAATTTATCAATATGGTGTATAATGTCCTTTCACTTCGGATACTGGTTTAATGTAAACAATTTGCATGTATCCTAAGCTTCTTTATACGCAGATTAGCTGCAATTTTAAACATCCTTTTAGCAAATGGTGTCAAGTTAATTCTTTTGCACTTGTCCAGGGTGCATTGATTGACGGTGCAGCAGATCCTTCCCCTGAGCAGTGGGGAAAATCAACAGTAGAAGAAAGGTCACAAAGTGGCATTGGGGTTTGGCCTGGTGTCATTACCGAAGTAAATCCGCCCAATGCTACTCTTCGTCTTTATGGAGGAGCTGCATTCGAGAGGGTGATGCATGAGTTTCGCTGTGCTGCATATTCCATAGAATGCCCTTCAGTGTCAAGGGAGAAGGTGATTTACTTAACATAAACACATGTGAGGAACATTTTATCTTTTTCATTCCACTATCAAGTTTCAACTTCAAATTCTTGGGTATCTTTTTTAACAGGTTGCAAATATATTACTTGCCCACGCTGGCCGTGGTGGGGGAAGAGGAATAACAGAGGCTGCTGCAGAGATTGCTCGAGCTGCTGCTAAATCATGGCTTGCTCCTCTTCTTGACACTGCTTGTGACCGGCTTGCTTTCGTCTTAGGAAGTTTATTTGATTTGGCTATAGAAAGAAACCGTAGTCATGATTCAGAATGTAAGTGAAGCTCCTTAGCTACTAGGTTCTTTGTCTTCATTATTTGAATGTAACAATTTTCTTCAATATTTGTTTCTTTCCCGGTTCCAACTCAGGCCTCATGTCATTCCGTTGCGGGGGTCTGATTTCTTCAGCTTAAAGATCTTTCAAAGTGCCATTGGAAGTTGAAACTCTAATTTTGTTGTTTAGGCAATTGAATATTTTATTTCCCTTCCAGAACTGAAATATTAACAATAAAAATAGTTGTCTATTATTTTAACTTTTGATAGGCTACGTTCTTGAAGTATAGTAATTCATTTTCATTTTGTGTCAGTTTCGTGGAATGTTCTTTATTTTCTTCAGTTGTCATTAGATTCTAAGTTCCAGCTATATTTTGTCTATTTTGAGATAGGGTTGAGTGGTGATCTTGTTAAATTTTATCTCCTAGATTATGTATATATGGCTTGTAACTGATTAGAAAAGCTGACTCTGACTGGTGCTTATTTTCCTTGAAGGTGGGGTTCAAGGGGGAAACATGGATGGCTATGTAGGATTCCACGCTGCTTTAAGGTGCGCTTACAATCGCTTCATAGGGGATCTAGCTAAGCAGTGCAAGCAACTTGTTAGACACCACCTTGATTCAGTTACTAGTCCATACTCACAGGTTTGCTACTTTAATGACTTCCAACCATGTTCTGGCCTAAATGCACCCTCTTATAACAAATTCAGCCAGGCTTCAGCCTCTTCATTTTTCCTTGAGTTGAGTGATACTAGTTCAGCTTCCCATGATGTAAGGAGGGATCAGGAAAACATACCTCCAGAAAAGAATGCACAAGAAACCACACCAGGTAAAGCAGCAGAAGCTAGAGATGCTTTGAGAGAAAGCCACATAACTATCCCTGAGACCCCATCCCCTGATCAGCCAGGTGATGCAGTATATGGGGTGGTTAAAAAGGAGCTTGGAATCTGCAATGACATAGGACCAAGAAAGAGAGCGTCCAGAATGGCAGGGAATAACAAAAATTCTGACTATAGAATGCAAAATGGTGGCATTTTATTTGGAAATGGGGAGAGATCAGGTTCAGCTTACTCAGAAATCTGTTCATCAGCTGCCCAGCATTTTGCACGTATTCGTGAAGTTCTTGTTGAAAGAGGTGTGACATCAACATTAAATTCTGGATTCCTAACCCCTTGGTAAGTTTCTACTTTCTTCTGAAGCTAGATTTCATTTCAGTTTAAACAATAGGCTATACCATGATAGGTATGTTCACTCTTAAGAAATACTCCAACAAATACCTTTCTGTAGAATGTTCTCGCTTCAGTAATACTCCAGTTAATACCTTTGTCCAAATAATACTCCAATTAGCCTCTTAGGTCGCTTTTTTCATACAAGAGTAATACCATTTCTCATTCATAATAACCATACAGTTGAATTTATTCTCCTTTCTGGTTGGTTTAATTTGTTTTGCAAAAAATAGATTGTTACCCAATTACAACTTTTTCGTAGTAAGTACTAAGGTTGCTGGTCTTTCATGTTTCTTCATTCGAAACCTTTTTTCTTAAAACTTGTACTTCATTTCAGACTATAACCTGAATTAAATGATATTTAAGTTCACTTACACTTGTGCAAGCTATTAGATGGCATTAATGTTGTATATGGTGCGCATACCTTGTTATGTGGAACTTTTATTTTTCTTTATATGGAATAATAATACCTTCTTTGTTGTGCTTGCTTTATGCAGTCGAGATCGACTATTCGTGGCTCTGGGGTTAGATTTATTTGCTGTGAACGATGAGAAATTCATGGACATGTTTGTTGCTCCTGGTGCCATAGATGTGCTACAAAGTGAACGAGAGTCTCTTATGAAGCGTCAAAAGATACTCCAATCTTGCTTGAATGAGTTTAAAAACGTTGCTCGTGCACTTTGATCAGAGTTACTAGCTTACCGAGGAGCCAAGATCTTTTGGCTATGCTTTCGGCAATTTATTGTGCCTGTGAATTAATACGCATCAGTTCTTGTTAATCAAATGGATAATGACATGATACCAATGTATTTTAGAGAAAGCCTTTCTTTTACCCGTATTTTATTGTACACCAAGTGCTGTGGAGTGTGGAGACCCTCCCTAATTTGGTATTAAGCCCATCTATGAATGTGACATGGGCAAAGCCTCTCTTTGCCGTGGAAGCACTGCTGTAACTCATGAGATTAAAATCTGAGAGAAAAATAACAATGTATTTGTATTGATTTTTTTTCTCTTAAGAATAAATTTAACCATGATTGGGGTTATCTTTAGTAGAAGAGAATTTTTCTTACTTAAAAACCATGATTTTGAAAATCATGAATTCTTGAAATTATGATTTTTAAAAATAATTATAATTCGTTTGATTGGTTATAATTTTTTTTTGAAAATGTTTATATATTATTTGGGAGTTAAAGATGTTTATTGTAATAAATTAGTAAACAAAGATAATATAATATTTTTGTTACAATTTTTTTTAATGTGAGAAAGTTAGATTCTTATCCATAGAAACAATCTTGTGAAAAATTTATATAAAAAATTATTGAAAAATAATGTTTTTTATTTTATAAATGTCAATTTAAACATGAAAAGCTAATACTCGACAACTAAAACCTTCTTGCTTTTTTTATTTATTTATAAAAATGTTAGAAACATTTTCTCTTAACACTCTTTCTATTGTTACTATTGATTGAACTTGATTGAAAATAACAAATTTGAGGAAACTTGATGTCTTATTTAATGAATCTCCTCCGTCTTAAGTGAGATTTATTAAAATTTATAATTTATAATTAATAATAAAGTATTAGAAAGAAAGGGTTTAAGAAAATGATGTTGAAATACCTTAAATTTTTGCATTTAGAGGCTGACCAAGGATGGTAAGTTGCAGTCACTTTCATACGGCCTGCTGAATAACAAAGTATGACCATCCTCATTGCAAGGTTTTGGATACAGAGCTATTGCCCCTTTTGGGTTGAATTGCATCTTACTTGGATAAGGGATAATACCAATATCAATCAATGAAAGAAATGTAAGCCTAGGCTTCTAGATCCAAATGAATGACCGTTTGGAATTATGAATGTTTTCTTGTATGCCATGATGATAACATCATTCATTACTTGAAACAGAAAATAAGTTAAAATTAAAAGGGAAAAACAATATGCACGCTCACAACACTATTCATGAGCCACTTTAATGGTAAAAGTTAAAGTCAAATATGAAGTGGTCCCTACCTCTTCTTCCCCTTGTCCCTATTAACAGATACATGGTTCAACAAAATAGTATTATTACAATTTCATTCACAATCAAAATTAATGACATAGGGGTCTTATTGTGGACGGCAATTACTTTTGTGTTTACCCTTTTTGTTATGCTCTATAGAGCTAATCTTTACCACCCTAGTGTGTTATTTTTCTACATATGGAAATTAATCCACCCCATTTTTGGGGTTATGCACGAAAATAGATTGATAATTTTGGATTCTCATCTACGATTCCTTTGTCATGAGGGCAGGGTTTTTCTGATTCCTTACCATTGAGGTAAGGGTTTGTAAGATTTGGTTTGATGAAAATCACATTAAATACAATTCTAAATCATCTATATAGGTTCAAATTTAAATTTGAGTGGTTTTTATTAAGCAAAGAAGAAAGAGAAGAGAGAGTTTTCTGTTTTCATTAGAGAATGAATAACGATTTCATTTCTTATTTTACACAATATAACAATACACGTATATAAGAATAGAAAACTACTAAGATTAACTTAGTAGTTAGATGGAAAGATATTCGAATAATTAAAAATATAAGAGTACAGGTTCAATCTTCGTTATAACTATCTTTATAATCTTTCTTATCTTAAAAATAAATAATAGAAGCCACATAACTCTAATAACAAACACTAGCACGATAACAAACTTTTGCTGGCTAGGCTAGATTAGCTAATAATAACCAATATTACATCAATATTTCATATTCTCTTATATCCTCTTCAAACTCAAGATTTTACATATTTCATGTTTTATTAATAATTTTTTTTATATATACCCCTATTTAATAATTATATTTAACAATGTACAATAATAACAATGAATATACAATCAAAATTTTCATAAATGTATATATAGTCTAACCTGTCACCATTATGTTAACTTTAATAATTTTAATTGCTTCTAACTCTACCATTACTCTTTAGAAATAGTATTAAATATTTCTTAATATATGTGTATTAACCTTAAATATCAGTTGTTTTGAATCGGAGCCAGGTAGTACATAGATTAAACTGTGATCAATTTCTAAATGAGTTAATTATCTATACATTGCTAGTGTAAAGTTTTTTTACACTAGCAGTCAATCAGAACTATTAATAGTGCCTTTTCATCTGTTCATTTAATTAAATTAAAATAAAAAGGATACTATTAATAGCTCTAATTAACTGTCGATATAAAAAATTTTACACTAACAATGTATAGGTGATTAACTCTTTCTAAATTTAGCATGAGACAAGGGATGTATCATTTTATTTTTATAGGCATCAATTCGGTAAAAATGAGTTATACATCTTTATTAAAAAAAATAATGGACAAAAATAAAATTAAACCTATTGTATGTTGTCTTAATACATGACGTTGTTATCAGTCAACTGTCTTTGAACTGGATTTAATATGATTGCAACAACCTTGCATGATCCGTATACAAACATAAGTCCCCAAAAAGAAAAGAATCTAACGTCCTTTATATGATAGTAACTAGTTCCTACCAAAATTTGATCAGGTCAAACTGACATACTGTACACAAGTTGAATCTGCTATGATAGTAGTATTTGGAAAAGGAAAAACACAAGTTGAATTCTATTATGCTTTATGTATGTCCTTCTTATTCTACAAGGTTATACCAAAAATGCTCATACACACGTTATTGGAGTTAACTACATAATTAACATTTTTCAAATCTCTCTGGTCTTTTCTTATGTTAACATGAAAAAATATATATTTTTATATATCATAGGCTATATGACTATAATAACTTGAGTAGGTGTGAGTGACGAAAGATTAATGCTATTTAATCAAGTGACTGTAATTGAAATCTTACTTTTTTAGAATGCAGAAAACTTAAGTATTGTGAAGAAATATTCATTTATTCGATTCTTTTAGCCCCTTGAAAATGCAGAAAACTTAAGTTAGGAGAAAATGTTCATTTACTAATTAAATTCTTTTATTAATATTAAAATAATATTTGATTAATGATTATTTTTCTAATTATGATTTTTTTTTTCTAACTACTATTATTTTTACTAGCATATAAAAGACGTTATGTGTCTCCATAATTTTAAAAAAAAAAAATAATAAATGATGCTAAAAATATAAATGGTTATAAATGAAATTTACAGAAAAAAGTAAAAATTTTGTAAATTGTAAAAAATGAGTTATAAAGATAAAATTGTCCAAAATATAAATATCAAATGAGAATTTATTATTATTATTAACAGTATAGATTACTTAAAAGAAATTATCTAATATTTGGTTATTTTCATTATATTAATTTTTTTACTTAATATTGTGTGCTTTAAATTAATCATTAAGATCATTCCATGAGAATTTTTGCTAGGAAATTAAAGTTTGAGACTATTATCACTAATAAACTATAAGATAAGAATTTGATTGTTCATGCAAGTTAGCATTGGAAAATAAAGTTTCAAACTAGATGGGATGAATTTAAAATTTTTCATGGAAAGGTCGTTGACAAACACCCGATTAGTCATTAGTCAAATCCGTAACTCTTGAGTTAGAAGACATGAATATTTCATGGATGCACGTTTCAACAATTTTTCCTCATTGGTGGGGTTTCATTTATGTCATTGTAGAAAATAATTGCACATGTAGGGTCACAAAGTTTGACTAAAGCAACTGTTTCGTTTGCTTTGAGTTGATGATTGTTCACTTTGCTTCCTGACGGTCTCATTTGTATTGATTAATGTTTTCTTTTGACAGGTGAATTGATTAATGCTACACATGTTAATTTATTATTTAAAAATCATTTTTTTTTTAAAAATTAGTTCATTCATATGTACCTTGGTAAGATAAGGTTGATTTTAGTTATATTTATTTATTCTTAGAAAGTACATCTTTTGAGATGTAGGAAATTAATATAAATTAATGATAAAATGATTTGTCACCATGTTATAAATTTGTATTTGTTAATAATTAATTTCTTTTAAATAATGTAATTGATCATCTTTAGTGAGTTTTTTTTAATTATATTTTTTTTCATCAATAATGTTTCAACTTGAGATTTTACTAGAGATTCAAATTCAATGTTACTTAAACCAACCAACGCTATGTTGGTATGATAAGATAAATTTATTTTCATTTAAGAAATTTAGAAATTAATTAAAGAATACATTTTGTAATAGAATAAAAAAAGTTAGTTTGGATTGAGTAAAGTCTCAAATTCAAACACTATCGATAAAAAATATTGTTAAATCAATTTTAATTAGACCAACGCTATGTTGGCACGTTAAAATAAATTTATTTTGATTTAAGAAATTTAGAATTTAATTGAAGAATATATTTTGTAACCGAGCAAGAAAGTTAGATTGAATAACAAAATAATCATTATTAGAAAAATTTCATTTTCCTGCGAATTTTTCTAAAAAAAATATTTCCAAAATTTTTTTGTGAATTTTCTTGCAATAATGATTTCACAAAATTTTTTTACGAATTTATTTGTGAAAAATAATTTACAGATATTTTTTACAAATTTTTTTATGAAAAATAATTTACAAGAAATTTTTGCAAATTTTGCTATAATTTTAATGTTCATAGAAATTTTTTTTCAATGATAAAAATTTGTAGAAAATATTGTAATAATTTTATTTTGTTTCTTGCAAATTTTCTTGAAAAAATAAATTCGAAAGTAATGTTTACTAAATGGTAGAAAAATTTTGCAGGTAACTTTTCTTGTGAATTTTCCTGCCAATTTTAATTCGCGGGAAAAATAAAAAAAAATATTTAAATTTATAAGTTTAATATAAAAAAAAACTTCAAGTCCCACATCGATTGAAAATAAAATAATTAAAGAGTATATAAGTTGGGTCAATACTTACTTTATAAATTGATTTGTATGGTTGAGTATTAGGCTTATAATTTACAATCTTAGAATTTAAAAGATTATGTATTACATGTTGGAGGCATGAAAACAAATACTTTGGATGAATTCATTGTAAACATTTGAAAGTTGAAGAATTATTAAAAGAATTTATAGTAATTTCTTTAATTTTTTTCATAAGAAAATTTACAGGAAAATTTCGTGCAAATTTTAAAATTTGCAAAAACATATTATCCACGAAGATATTATCTGCAAATAAAATTTCGCAAAAAAATTTGTAGGAACAACGTTTCCTGCGAATTTTTATGAAAAATTCGCAAGAAAAGTCGCATGTAATAAGTAAAATTCTAGTAGTGAATAGACCCTAGTGCAAAAATAACTTACAACGTTAGATTATTATATCGGTAGTAATACAATTGATTTAATAGATGATGTGTTGAGAAATAAAAAGACACTAAAAATGAGTAGTTGAATAATATCAATTATAAAAACTCATCACATTTTTCAAAACAATGAAATAGTTGTTAAAAGAATAAGTTAAAAGAATACAAAATATCTATATTTGTTATCATTAAAACTTATAACTTTTTTTTTTCTTAGGTGAAAACTTCTAACTTAATGGATCTAAGATTGGTTTTTGACTTATGGTGCAATGACAATTTTGAAATGATGTCAAACCATTTTTAAAATTGATTGAGTCACAAATCAATTTAATAAATATATTATAAATCAGTTAAATGTCTAAGCAATTTGGAATATATTAGCGCAGTGACATGATGAGATGATATTCTGTGTCTAATTTTTGAAAGTCTTGTTGGTTGAGTCTGCCGCGTAGAAATCCAACGAAACCTAGGAATCACTTTTCAATGAATGGGAAGAAACAACCTCTCCATTGTGGCATGGATGACCACCTTGATGTTCAAGGCGAGTGCTTTCGATCTGTTAGCAATGTCAAAGCCATAAACATGGGCATCAACGAAGAGAGAGGACTCTTGCCGGTTGAAGCAACGTTATTGCTATAGCATATGAGAATGACCTTTTTTTCTACTATTGATCTTGGTTTGGTTGCGCCTTGATGTTGTGGATCTTGATACAAAATGTGTATATACATATGCAAAATCAATTCTTAAAATCAAGTATATATCAGTCAATTTTAAGTGTTGAGATGCATCAACGGACACAAAATCAATTATACAAACTAATTTTGTAGACCCAATACAACTAATTTTCTATACCATTTTTCCACCAGTGCAACTTGTGTTGTGGGATAATCAAAAATTGAATAAATGGTATATGGTTCTTTCTTATTAACAGTTATGGTGTGCAAGGGCATTGAGTCAAATATAAGTTAGGTTTTTTCAACATGTGAGATTACTTTTCTTCTTTTATTATCTTTCTAATGACTATATATATATATTTTACATCTTCTAATAACTATTGTTCTCACTTAGAATGATGAGTCTTTTTTACTCTAATCTGACTCATCTCAATTTGGACATGTGAGGCTAAATGAGTGTTTTCTCTACGTATTAAGAAAGTATAGGGGTGATAAAACAAGTTAATTCATCCCAACATGTTAGACACGCTTAGTAAGTGAGTTGAAAATTCCAACCCATCTCGTTTATTGATAGGTTAACGAGTCAACTTGTTTAATAATTAAAAACTAAATTTTGTTTTATTTTTATAATATTTATTGAAATTAAACAAATTAACTTAATTCTTGATGGATAATTTATTTAGACATAATAAAAAAAATCATGAAAATAATTAACAAGACTTTATATTTGTCTTGAACAAAACCAAACTCTTACCGGAATTTCTTCATCCATAACAACATTTTGCATGCTTTAGTAATGATAATAAATTCTATTGTATAATATCAAAACTACACACCACTACAACCTAGTCATAACTATTTATTTGAAGGGCTTTGTTTAAAATTCAACTTAAGTTGAGTAGCAACAAGAATACTCACAACTAGGTCTTTTTACACCTAGAATCAATACAACACTCTTTCACTATAAATATAATATTTATAGTATAAATATATTTGGTATATATTTATGCAAAATTTTATTATTAATTTTAAATAAGATTTAACAACACATATCATGTATAACAATAACTTATGTTTACATTCTTTAATAATATGTTAAGATATATTATTGTATTTATATATAATGTAGGTAAAAGTAGTTTGTAGTGATAAATAATATATCAATATAAAGTATAATATATTATATAGCAATTTTTATAATGATAAAATATTACTATAAATATTTAAAAAAAATAGAAAGAGTTTATGCAATATCATGAGACACTAATATATTCAAACTTATTTATACCCTTATTTGATAACATTGATTGTACTTGAACTCACCAACCTTCGTATCATGAAATTACACGTGATAGCAATTTGCCTTTATAGCACAAATTGATCACGAGAAAGAGATTAAAAAAAACATACATGTCTCAAAAGTCCACTGCAATTTTCCAGGGTTTTTCAAAGTTTGCGGCATAGTTGAGATTGGAAAATGCATCCCCTTTTGTTTGTTTCTGTGAATTTTAAACCACACATGTGCCTAATAGTAGCTGAGTCTAGACTAGCCGTGACGATAATTAAGCCAATGGTTGTTGGACCCAGCAAAATCTCCAAAGAAATTAATGATTCTGATAATAGGTTGTTGTTGGTTAATTGAACCTACAATTAATACAGGCTTAAAATAATAAAGAAAAACTCACTATAGATTCGTTTACAAGAACCATGTCTAGCATATTCTCAAAAGCTAACTCAAGCAAAGATTATTATCCAAGTATTGCAAAGATTATTCTAATTATGTTCTTAATTAATTAATGGAAGGCATCTCAACATATTTTTCGTAATATATAAGGTGTTGGTTTTGATACAGTGACACTAAGCTTTCGGGAATTCTTCACGTAAACTTTTTATTATAATTATAATTTACTATGTTTAATATTTTATGCAATGTATGCATATAATAAATTTTATATTTACTCATTTTTTTAATGTAGTGGATTTTATATTATGTGTATTTATTTTGACATATTTAGGTACGTTCTTTTAATTAATCTTATAGAATATTTTTTTAAAAGAATCTTATATAATATAATATCAGTTATAAATTTTTTAAATATGTTTTTTTGGTAAATTTTTAAATATGTTTGAGTTCCTTAAATTTGATTTTTTTTTTCAAATTTAACAAATATTGACTTAGTTGTAAATTAAAATATATTTTTATCATTTTTATCTAAATGTTGTTAGTGTAATTGTCACACATAATCCACTTACTAATTAATATTTTTGTTAATGAAAATATTACAACAAACATAATTATTGTTATACATGTGATTCTATTTGTTCTTGTTAGAATGCAGGTGAATGATGCTATAAGTGGTCTACTGGACTAATATGAGTTTCTTTTTTAGATTACAAAAATTGTTAGTACAAATAATTTGACATTTGTGTTACCTAATTAAGATGCTCGATCTTCATCTTGAGCATGAAATTGTAATTGGAGGTATCACTTTACTCACTCCTAATATGGATTGATCTGATGAGAAAGAGTAATACCTCCTAGTTATAAAATATATATATATATATATATATATATATATATATATATATAATTAATTAATTTTATGTTTCAAAGAATGAAACTAAAAAAAAATATCCATATTGACAAGGTGCTAGTGTGCTACATACCAATAATAATAGAAGAGAGTTTGAAGAGTTTGTAATTAATTAATAGTCCCCAAAAAGTTATGATGATATAAAAAAAATTATACATGATATGATTATATAAGTAAAATCTATTGATTAGCTAATATACGACTAGCTTAATTATGTTTTTATGGGATTTAGACTATTGATTAATTAGCTAATAAAAAGCAATAATTACTAACAATGTTTTGCTATTACTTATAACTAACTTTTTTTTAGTTAATCGGGTCTTTTTATTTAACAAACTTGAGTTTTTTTGATCAATTTTTTTCTCTCTAAAATTCTCCTTTTTAATAAAATATATCGAGGTTTTATGATGGATTTAGACATAAAATAATTTTAAAAATTTAGAAATAAGTTTAGTGATTTTTTTTTTTTGTAAAATGTGAAATTAGAATTTGAAGAGGAAAATTTTGTTTTTTCTTTTGAGTGAAATTTAATGTTTTAGCTGATGAGTTTTGAGTAGAAGAAAAACTAAAATTATTTAACCAAATCTATTTGTAAAACTGATTTGAAAATCACAACTTAAGAATTTCAAGCAAAAGAATATTGATAAAGGAACTTCTATTTTTTTATATAATCAAAAGACTTCATTGAAGAGGAGTACAAAATGTGCAAAAGTACATGATATGAAAGTTAAAATACAGAGCATACAAGCTTCATTACTTGTATAGTTCATCCTTACAAAAAAAATGCATTAGATATAGAGACAACTTACTTCGAGGGATAGTGATGAGACCATGTAAAACTAACACTTGACATCTTTAATTGACTACAAAATAATGATAACCACCCTTTGGTCAAACTATTTACCACTACCAACTTGAGTGAATCATGTAGTACACCAAGAATAAACTCTAAATCTATTACATCATAAATCCTTCAAGGTGTAAGAGTGTCAAGGTTAATATACATTCCAAAACCAAAGACCATGCATGTAACACCATCTACCTCACATGCATAATATAATAATTATAAAAAGAAAATATCGTACTTGAATAACTTCAAACAATAATTTCAACTTAGTTTATATCTCATTCCATCATGATATCAATCAAAATACAGTTTAAAAACAAGCAAAATATTATGATTGTACATAGACCAAACTCTCCTAATCTATATACATGTGACGCTAATAAAAATACTTTTCTTTGTCCGAAGGCTAAGTAGTTTAGGAGTACATGTCGAGTCAAGTCGTCATAACGCTCTCACTAAAAAGATATACTACTAGGGTCTCGTTAGGATAGTTGAGCATGCATGATATGCCCATGCACACAATGGGCGAAAATGGGGCTTCCCATTGTGTGGATATAAGGTATGGTATTCTAAGAGCCCAAGTTAGGAAACCTTTATTAAGTAAGTTGACATCTAAATGGCTAGTTGTTTTAAGTTGTCACCTATAGATTTTATGTGGAATTCCTATAGGGATCAGGTCGAACCATACATGTATTGTTGGGGTGCAAACAAAGTCCCACATCGTTCAAACAAGATGATTGACATGAGTTTATATACACACATTTGTCTCCATTGGTTGAGAGGCCTTTTGGGTAGGGATGGCAACGGGGCGGGGCGGGTACGGGTTTCATGATACCCGTCCCCGTCCCCGCGAGCTAAACTCATCCCCATCCCCGTCGGGTATGTGATTTTCATCCCCATCCCCGTCCCCGTCGGGTCTCGGGTATACCCGTACCCGTACCCGTCAAATTTTTTATTTATTTTTTTTATTTTTTTTAAAAATATAATATTTTTAAATTATTTTTTTAATTATATTATAATTATAATCAGGTTATTTCTTTATCTCATATTATAATAAATAATCACACATAAAAAAATATTAAAATTCTTTAATAAAATTAAATTGAAAGTGGGTATTAAATTAAAAATGGGAACGGGGACGAGTATGGGTACGGGTACGGGGCGGGTAAGTACATACCCGTACCCGTACCCGTACCCGATTTAATATATCGGGTTTTACCCGTACCCGTACCCGGTCAAACCGGGTATTCCCCGTCAAAGTCGAGACGGGTTCGGGTATTACCCGCGGGTACGGGTATATTTGCCATCCCTACTTTTGGGTGATGTCCAAAAGCAAAACCGTGAGGCCTTGAACCCAAAGCGAACAATATCTCACCAATGTGGAGACATGTGTATATGTGTGGTAACCCCCGGTTCCCAACAAGTGGTATCAAAGCCGATGGTCTGATTAGGTGACCGGCTCGACGAGTATGATGGCTGGCAGGTGGATCCAAGTTTGGGATCACTTGTGTTGAAAGTCTTCCTAACGGTGAGTCTGTGTGGAAGAGAGGCTTCCTAGTAACATGGAGGGTTAGGAGGCGTGTCCCGTTGTCATGAGGGAGGTCATGATGGAGAGGTGGTGCAAACACTCAGAGCGTGAGTGAGCTCTGTGGGCCACCATCGGATAATACTCGTATTTTCTGCTACAGGGGAGGGGGTAAACCGTGGTCCTTTGTTTGAGGGGAGGATTGTTGGGATGCAAGCAAAGTCCCACATCGTTCAAACAAGAGGATGGACATGGGTTTATATACACACATTTGTCTCCATTGGTTGAGAGGCCTTTTGGGTGATGTCCAAAAGCAAAATCGTGAGGGCTTGAACCTAAAGCGGACAATATCTCACTAATGTGGAGACGTGTATATGTGTGGTAACCCCCGGTGCCCAAAATCCTTAACTGATTACTAAAAGGGTGTGTAGTACTTGGAGGGTAGTTAGTGAGTTAATCCCATAGGAGGCTTAGTTTATGCATGCTAAAGCCGTCGTAGGTTCACACCCAAATTGTTATATCCTAATAATAGTACTAGATTTTCTTAGTTTAAGTGACGAACCTAAAAAATCAATTTAAGTTGTATACCTAGCACTTTGATGAGGCTTAATGCTATCTACACTTGATCTGGTTGTGATAGGTTAGAAGCTATGATTTGATATGATCTAGCCACTTAAAATGATCACCTCTATTGTAGGAAATCTTCGTAGTTGATATGTGTGATGATGCATTAGTTGTCTATTATTTCTTTTGTTGAGAATATTGTTATGCTAAAGTTGTTAAGTTGTGTTATATTGTAAGTTGTATTATGTTGTAGTTGGTGATGAGTTTGAGTTGTATTGTGTAAATAGTTGTTGTTGTTTAAGTTGCTTATGATGTTACTTATGTTGTTGCATATTGAATTCTTTCAAAAGCTTACCTTTTTCTTTTTCTTTGTGATTGAAACTACAATGATCATATTTTGCATAGGAGTAGAGCAAGGTTAGCATAATGACTTGGTTAACTAGTGGAAGGTCATGCTGGTGATGGCTTGGTTTTAAAAATGTTATTCAGATGTAGCATGTTTTTTTTGTATAGATTCTTGACCGATGATTAAGAGTTTTAGTGTACAATTATGTCACTTATGTAGATTATATATGTGTATAGGGTGTATATGTAACCTCATAAAGGGATTTATATTTTCAACACTATGATTTATGGCCTATACATGTATAGATTGCATGAATGACTAGGTAACTATTGCATGAGAACCCTAGGATAGTTGACTATTATTAGTATAATTACACTACAAAATAATTATGTTATATTAAGTGTAATAACCTGTCGAGTCGTTGCAAGTCGATTCGCTTGAACCAGGAACTAGGGGGTTAGCTGGTTCGAGTTGAATATTCGATCAATTATGCAATTGATCTGATACAAACCAATATAACCTAACTAATTTTCTAGATGAACCATTGCATTGGGAGTTAAAAACTTGACCAATTTTTTTATTTCAAACTTTTGAATTTAAATTGATGTGTACACACTATCTAACATTATATTATGAATTATAATATTTGTTTATCTGCTTTGCTTGCTAACCTACTTTCGTATGCACCCCCAATGAAACACCTATATATTGTGAGTTTTGTAGAAAAAATTCACTAAAATGAACTAATATTTGATAGAGGCAATATTAGAACCCAAACATTTATGTTCTTTAATTTAAGTTTTTATTACTGAAACAATGTAATTAAATGATATAAGTGTAACCTTTTAAAAAAAATTAAACTATCATTTATTTAAAATTATAATTTAATATATATATATATATATATATATATATTGAACTTTTAGTGTAAAAATATAATGAAATTGTGATGTGTCGTAATTAAATAAATCATTGTGCTAAAGGTCAATAACTTTTTTCTTTATCATTAAACTATTTAATTCATGTAAATATATTTGACAAACATAATATAAATATACATATACTCAAATTTAAATATTTTATTAATATTAGTTTATGCGATTTAATTAATGATTCATCAATTAGACCTTTAAACCATTGGTCTTGTACCCTTGTCGAGTCGATTATCAATCTAGATTTTAAAACTATGAATAGTACAAGAAGTTCAGGAATCAAAGATGAAGAATGCCTCCGATGATGGGTTAAAGCAATTCACTATTTTGCCTTCTTCTCCTTATCATCTTGGTCCATCTGATAATCTAAGGGCGCTACTTGTTGTCATACCTTTGGTTGGAGACAATTATCGCAATTAGGTAAGATCTATTAAAATTGGTTTGCATGCGAAAATCAAGCTTGGTTTTGTTGATGGTTCAATCAATAAAGCATTAAGATCATCATCAAAATTTTTAACATGGGAGAAGGCAAATTCCATGGTAGTTGTGTGGATCATTAATTTCATCAATCCTACACTACATGAAAGCATATCTCATGCAACAATACTGAGAGATATATGGCTCAATTTAGAGGATCGCTTTGCTCAAATCAATGTGCTTTGTATACATCAATTAAGGCATTCACTCAATTTGATTCAATAGGAACCCAACATGATTGTGATAGAGTATCACACCAAATTCAAAAATCTTACAACTGAGTTTGGTGAACAATAACCTTTATCAGAATGCACTTGCGAAGCAATAAAAAGATTAGTACAATGGGAGGAAGATTGCTATGTCCATTTATTTCTCGATGGTCTTGATGGAGAAAGATTTGCTCACATCAAAGGATCAATTCTTAATTTTGATCATTTACCATCTCTTAGAAAGTTTTTTAGTCATGTCTTGTGAGAGGAATTTTGTTTTTCCACAAAAAGAGGCAGAGAAGTCAAACAAGAATTGGATTTGGCCTTTCATTCATATATGCCAAAGAATAAAGATGGGTCAAGATTGAAACGTGACCATTGTAGAAATTTAGGACATGAGAAATACAAATATTTTGAAATAATTAGGTATCCCCCCAATTGGGATCCTCATAGAAAAAATAAGAGATTTAATAAATCTGGCTCAAACTCAAGAGGAGATGCCAAATTTTCTTGAGAAAAAGGAAATTTCAAGCCAACAATTGGGCAAAAACAAAGTCAAAATAATAATGTTTTAGAAACTTTCACCCAATAGGGTGGTATGACCTACAAACTGTAAAATAGGAAAAGAGAGGCCATTGTTGACCTTAATGCTGTTGAAATTGCCTTGTTCACTTGCTTTAGGAATCAAACTTACTAACCCTTATGAAATAATACAAAATAAAAAAGAAGACAATGGATCCCTTGCCTAAAACCCCTCTAAATTTCAACTTATTTTGTTAGGCTACAGTTAACTAGAATGGAAATAAAGCTAAAGAAAATGCATGCTCTAACTCACCCTTTTTAAGAGTTGTTAAATCTCATCCTTTCCTAGCATATAGTTTAGGAAGCTTCAACTAACATATGAGACTAAATTTATTTAATTTCAATCACAAAGGGATTTAATAGGTTTTAAAAAAATAAGAATGATTAGTTGTGCATAATGGATAAAAGTATAAATAGAAATCTAGTATTAGAAATCTTATTCAATTTAACTTTTATATATCATACATGCAATGTTATAAAAATTGAACCAATCATCTAACTAGTTTAGGCAGTGGTTCGATGGTTTAGTGTTAAAATTGGAAGATCACTTATTGAATGGCTTAAACTAGTCTATATTAAAAATTTAAAAATAATATACTTAGCATAATTTAAGATATTTCATACATTAAAATTCATGAAGTACTCAATATCCAAGGTAAAAATTAAATTAAAATTCATAATTATCAAGTTTATAATAATAATATTCATAAAAAATTAAACTAAAGTTAATGACACAACTCTATAAATAAGTTAAAAAATTAAAATATAAATAGTAATAACATTTGAAATTCATGTCCAAGTTATCAATACTTTAAAATGCAACTTTTATAAAGTCTTAACATATTTTTTTTTATTTTTTTAACAAAAAAAACTTTTTAGATTTTTTTTTGAAAACACAACCAATTCTCAATATTTTTTTATTGCAAAAATTGGCATGTCTAATTTGGTTTGATCCAGTTCAACTACATAATTGACTTGATAAACAAATTATTCCAGTTTGATTATCAATTTTCAACCGGTTTGACTAGTTGGTCTGGCGCAATTTTTATAACAATGCATATGTGTAATAATTCATAGATTGATAAAAAAAATCTCCAGATAACAATATGTAATATTTTTTAAATATTAATTATTGGGATACGAACAAGTCTCACATTGATAAAATAAGATAAAAACTAACAGCTTATAAAACACACACATACTCCAATGTTTGAGAGGTCTTTTGAGTGATGACCAAAAGCAAAATCGTGAAGACTTAGACCCAAAGTAGACAATATCTCATGGATTCGGTGACAACCCTCATAACCCCTCATAACATATAATGTCATATATAAAGACAAATTTTACTACATGAAAGGTTAGTCCCTTGTTTGAGAGGGGATTGTTGGGATACAAATAAGTCTCACATTAATAAAATAAGAGAAAAAATAACAACTTATAAAGCACACACACACTCTAATGTTTGAGAGGTCTTTTAGGTGATGACTAAAAGCAAAACCATGAGGGCTTAGGCCCAAAGTTAATTATACCTCATCATTGTGGAGTTGTGTGTAAAATAACCTTATAAAAATAACTCTTATAAAATATCCCCTCAGACAAATACCATAAAATAACCCCATCATTAATATATAATAAAAAATCAGGGAAGTGTAACTTAAGACTTATTATATACACTTTTAACACTAATGAAACCTAATTCTTTGCATTGTTTTTTCATAGGGTTCTAGTCAAGCCAATCATTACCTCTCTTTCATTCATCTTTTTATAATTTTATTATATTATCTCCCTAATTTAAGCTAAATCCACCTTGCATTATTATTAATATTTGTTTTGATGAAAGACTTATTGTTATTTAGTGCTTGTGTTTAGGGAACAAATTTTTCATGTGTTGACCAATTTGTTAGAATTGATTAGTTCTTTTTTAGAGATTAGTTGTAATTTAATTTAAATTATAACTGATCCAAATCTTTTCTTATCTTTTTATTTGTATCTTTTGATTCTGTTTTGATCTTATCTCCTATAATAATGGAGAGATTATAAACAAAATTGTGTATATATTCATTGCCTCATATCAATAAAAAAAAGTACCAGGAAACCATTATTTAATATGGTATCAGAGCTAGGTTCTGAGTAAAAAATAGAGGATAAGTCAGAAAAATCAAGTTCTGTTCCATATGTGCAGGACCTGTCCTTAATTCTTACACCTGAGCGTCTTGATGGCACGAATTATACCGAATGGGCCCTAAATGCAGAGAACAAGATAAGAGGTCGTAAGCGTTGGGGTTATATCTTCAGGAAGATAGTTGCACCCACGGAAAAAACCTCTGAGGAATATGACAACTGGGAAGATGAGAATTGTTTGGTCAAACCTTGGCTCTTGGATGCAATGACCAAAGATGTTAGGTCACTTTTCATCCATTTACCTACAACCAAGAAGATCTGGGATTCTATAAAAGAAACTTACTCAGTCAATCAAGATGCTTCGAAAGCATATCAACTTTATTGTGAGGTAATATCTATTAAACAGAATGGTGGTTCTATTGTTTCTTACTTTGCAAAATTGCAGAAATTATGGTAGGAAATTGATGAAATTGAAAAATGTACAATGGAGTGCTCCAAAGATGTTGAGACATATGCCAACAAATTGAATGCCCAACGTATTTACATCTTCCTAGCAGGCCTAGATTCAAACTTGGATGGGGTACGTGGTAGAATTCTTGCTACAATACCACTCCCGAATATACAAACTGTTTACGCAAATGTATGTGTTGAAGTAAATCGCCAAGAAGCCATGTTTGGTGGAACACAGAACGAAGGTGCTGCCATGGCTATGAAAAGATCAGTCAACTCCAAGAAAGGAAGTCGTAAATGTACACACTGTAATGACACCAACCATACTGTGGATACTTGCTTTAAGATACACAGCTATCCTAAGTGGCATCCAAAAGGAAAAAAAGAGGAGGTTCTCAAAGACAATTCTGCCACTGTTGCTAGATTTATTGCCAAGTCAGGTACACCTTAATCTGCTTGTGTCTTTTCTGTTATTGCTAAGTGTACTGAATGGATAATTGATATCGGTGCAACAAATCATATGACTTATGATAAAAATATGTTCACACATTTATCCCCTAATAGTCCTGTATCTGTTATTATAAATGCCAATGGTATTTCATCTCCTGTTTTGGGTATTGGTGCAGTATCCATTTCACCCTCGCTAACCATTTCAAATGTGTTTTTTGTTCCTTCTCTCAATTGCAATCTTCTTTCTGTTAGTCAACTAACCAAGTCCTATAATTGTGCCTTCTCGTTCTTTCCCACATATTGCACTTTACAGAATATACATACACAGGAAAAGATTGGCAGTGGTAAAAGACGTGAAGGATTATACTATCTTGAAAGTGGTTCTCAACATTCCAAAGGAAAAGCTTTGGCTCACTTCATGAGAGATGAATTAAAAACAAAAAATAAAGAAGAGATTTGGCAATGGCATAAGCGGTTAGGGCATCCATCTTTTAGCTATGTTAAAAGGTTGTTTCCCTCATTGTTTACTTGTTGTAATATCTCCGATTTTAAATGTGAAACTTGTTAGAAAAGAATGGCCCAATCCAAGAGGGGGGGTGAATTGGATTCAATGACCCTTTAAAAAATTTATCAGAGTTTTTGGATCTTAAATTCAATCAAAACTTTTCTATGACAGAATTTTCAAATGAAGCACTCTTAAAGACTTGTTACAATGATATGAATGCAATGTGCAACTTGATTACAAGACAATGAAGTTCAAATATAATATCCAATTATAGATTTAAACCATCAAAATTCACATACACATGTTAGTCAAGTTTTATCTTCTTTAAAGCACAACCAAGAAATTACAAAATAAGAGATAAGGTTGAAGAAGATTGCACAAGTCTTTTATACTGGTTCAGCCACTCCACATGTGACCTACATCCAGTCCTTAATCACCACCTAATTAAGATTTGATCCACTATCTTTTAGCAAGAAGGTTTACAAGCACACACACATGCATATACTTCACTACAAAAAGATAACCACTTTCTTGACCCCAAGAAAGTAACCCTTGTAGAACCCACTACAAGAAACTTCACCACTTGAGAAACCCTTCTCAAGATTTTTCACAAAGATTCACAAAGAATAAAATGAAACGAATTCACCTGGAATTCTTGAACAAATCTTTGTCTTCCTCTTTCAAGAGTATGATGATGATGATGATTTCCTCACAAGCTTTTCACAAACGTTTTTCTCTTGGATTTCACAAAGAAAACTCTCCAAGATGTCACACAGACTCTCTAAAACGTTTTTACCAGTTGATTATCAGTTTTTACTCAATGTTCTGAAGTTTCAAAAAGAGTTCAAACTATTTATAAAAATTCAAACCCATATAATCGATTATTTTAAAGAATAATCGATTATTTTGTTCTTCAGATTTCTGGAAATCAATCAAGAACAATTTAATCGATTATTTAGCTGGATAATCGATTATTCCATAGAGTTGTTCCTGAAATAATCGATTATTTTGGCAAATAATCGATTATTACAGCAAGGCATTCCACTTAGCCCACTTGCTGAAATAATCGATTATATTTAACAATAATCGATTATTTTGAGTCAGTTCTTAAAACTTCATTTTAAGTCTCAAAATAATTTTCCAATGTTCAACTCATCATCATCCACTCCCTACTTGATTCTAGACAAGATTTGCTCAATGCACAAAGCACACACAGACACAAATATAACAATTCATTTATAACAATTTGCTTCCTAAGCTCTATTACATAGCTACACTTCAAGGTATTTTTCTTGACTCTTCCTTGACTTTGTTTTTGTGTTCAATGTTGTTGTTGTACACTTGTTGTCTCCAAGTTGTTGTGATCATCAAAACTCTTAAAGTCTTCAGCTCCCCTAAGCTCAACAATCTCCCCCTTTTTGATGATGACAACCCATGAACTAATCCATGAACCAATATTCACTTAACTTCTTATTGTGCCATATTGTGCTACGAACCACCTGCACAACACACACACACAACAACAATACCTGCAAACAACAACTAAACACACAATACCCAATACCATTTCTCCCCCTTTGGCATTATCAAAAAAAAAGTAAGCCAAGGTTAACAAAGAATTGCCATGTACAGATTCTCTCCAGCAATATTATCATAAATGAACCAATTTGTGATGCCAATTGTGCATCATATCACAAACCAAACCAAATCAAGTCTAGATAGTCATTTTCACAGTACAAAAACAGAGTATTCCAAAGCACAAATAATCACATACATATATGCTCACCAAAAACAGAGCATTTTGCATCAGCAATCCAAACCAAGCTTTGGAATCAAAATTGAACCAACACATTTAAAAACTAACTTCAAATTCATCAAATTTAAATTGTTCAACATCAAAAGCAATAAAAGTGTTCAGGAATTAAAATCATTACAACCCAAATGAACTTAAAAATTGTTCCAAACTTGAATTTAAAAACTAAACAAAATAACAAAAACAGAAATCACTCCTCATCGTCCGGAATACCAAGCTGCGTCTTGATGATTCTGACTTCATGATCTAGGTCGTCAAACCTATCAAGAATTCCAGAGAACATGGATTCATGTCTCCGTGACATCTCCATCATAGCATCCATTTTGTTGATCATGATCTGCTCAAACGGTGAGAACGGCTTCAGCTCCGGCTCAGCTTCTCTAGGCTCAACTTCCACCTGTGGTGGCTGATCCTCATCATGAGAAGGAACACCGTCCTCATCTGTAGCTGGTTCCGGGGTAGGAGGAACATCTCCTTTAAAAACCCACTTATCTTCTTGCTTCAGCATACCCATGTGGTGCAAAAAAGATTTCTCAATTTTATTTGACGCGTGTAGAAAAATCTTTCTTTCACCTGTCAAATCTACTCCAGCATTTTCAAAAATTTTAGACAAGAGTAAAGCATAAGGAATCGGACCGTCTTCCTTTCTCCTTGCCTTCCAGATACAATCGTTCACAACTGACACCCAATCAATCTTAATTTTCTTCTTAATCACATGCATTAATAAAATGTCATCTCGAGACATTTGTGCATGGTTGTGCAACCTTGGTTTTAACATCCAGGCAATAATGAAAGAAATTAAACGAGAGTTTTTCTTCATACCTCCCGCCAAAAATTTCTCGTAGTTGGTGTTAGATGGAACCCTTTGACAGTCCCGGAACGTTGTCAGTTCTTCAAAATCCCCAAAATTGAATGGTTGGGGTTTCTCCTTTCCAGTTCCGCTCAGCCCAGCAGCTGCTTTCAATGTAGGTCCATCCAGCCTGATTAACTTCCCCTTAATCACAGATTGCATAACCCCATCATTAGTGGAGGCAAAACAGAGGAATAATCTGATTAGCTCTGGATAATAGGGTCCTTCCATTTCCAAGAACGCCTTCAACTCCTGATACTCCAAAAGGGTTGGAAAGCTAAACCCCTCGTTCTTGAACCAATCAAGCTTCAAGGTCTTCGGAGGAATGATTCTCCGACTGGCGTACCACTCAAAATAGTATTCTTGAGCTTTCTCATCCGCAAACCACTTCGTGATTAGCTGCCCAGAGGGAAGAGGACACTTGCTCCCCCTCACTTCGAGCTTCTTGGGCCTTTTGGAAGAAGATGCCATGGTTGGGTCTTAGAGAAAGATGAAGAAGATGAAGAATTGTGGAAGGATTTGAGAGAGTTAGGGTTTTGAGGGTTTGGGGGAAAATGAGAGAATGAGAGAATGAGAGAATGAGAGTGTTTTTGAAGCCCTAGCACATTCTGGGTATAAGGGTAATGGGTAGTTTTAAGGGTTGGCGCGTAGATAACCGTTTCAGGAAATTTAAAAAAACGCCCAGATAATCGATTATTTATGCAAATAATGGATTATTTGCATCAGAAAACTCAGCTAAAAACACATTCTGATATGGATAATCGATTATTTTAAGGATAATCGATTATTACAGAAGGTCGTTTTTCCTTATACTCCCCAGATAATCGATTATTTATAGAATAATCGATTATTCCAGTGACTTTTCAGATTCTACTACTCAGATAATCGATTATTACCCAAGATCTACTACTCAGATAATCGATTATTACCCAAGATAATCGATTATTACCCAAGATAATCGATTATTACAGTGACTTTTGAGTTCCTTCTTACCAGATAATCGATTATTGCCCAAATAATCGATTATTTCAGAAACTCTTGGAATTCTTCATGTTCCAGATAATCGATTATTTCCCAAGATAATCGATTGTTTCCATAAATCACTTAAGATAATCGATTATATCTTAAGATAATTGATTATTCCAGTGAAGATTTGCTTCTCTGAAAATTTTAACTTCTCAAATTTTTCAAGTCTTGTTTGCCACTTTCAAATATAATCTTTCACACATCTCTTACTTTCATTCTCACAACACAATCAATTCAAACTTGATTCATTAATTATTCCCAACTCAATTCTCAATTGATTGAACCTTTCTCTAGGTAGAGGTTTTGTAAAAATATCAGCAAGTTGTTTAGTTGTCTCTACAAACTCCACAGCACAATCATTTCTTTGAACATGATCTCTCAAAAAGTGGTGTCTTATCTCAATATGCTTAGTCCTAGAGTGCAAAATTGGATTCTTGGTCAGATTTATTGCACTAGTGTTATCACACCTCAAAGGAATTTTGTTCAACTCAACTCCATAGTCTCTTAATTGTTGCTTTATCCAAAGAATTTGAGCACAACAACTTCCAGCTGCAATATACTCAGCCTCAGCTGTACTTAAAGCAACACAAGCTTGTTTTTTGCTATGCCATGAAACAAGTGCACTACCTAACAAGTGACAAGTTCCACTTGTGCTCTTTCTATCTAGTCTACACCCAGCATAGTCTGAATCTGAGTAGCCTATCAGACTTAGTGAGACTCCCTTTGGATACCACAAACCAACATTAGTTGTGCCTTTCAAATACTTAAGGATTCTCTTTACACTTTTCATATGAGATTCTTTAGGATTAGCTTGAAATCTTGCACATAGGCACACAACAAACATTATATCAGGCCTACTTGCTGTCAAGTACAAGAGTGATCCTATGATACCTCTATATTTTGAATTATCAATAGCAATTCCATTCTCATCTAAGTCAAGATTGCAATTGTTTGATATTGGTGTGGCAGCCTCCTTTCACCCTTCCATACCAAACTTTTTCAAAAGTTCATTGCAATACTTACTTTGACTTATGAAAGTTCCATCATGCATTTGTTTGACTTGTAATCCCAAAAAGAAGGTAAGTTCTCCCATCATTGACATCTCAAATTCTCCTTGCATGGTTTTAGCAAATTCTTTACAGAGAGAGATATTTGTAGATCCAAACACAATATCATCCACATATATTTGCACATACATTGTATCATTTTTAAACTTCTTGACAAACAATGTATTATCCACCTTTCCTCTTTCATAATCATTCTCAATTAGAAATTTGCTTAACCTGTCATACCAAGATCTAGGAGCTTGCTTCAAGCCATAGAGTTCCTTTTTGAGCTTGTACACATGATTAGGATTTTTGAAATCCACAAATCCAGGTGGTTGTTCCACATACACTTCCTCTTGTATCAGCCCATTGAGGAAAGCACTTTTTACATCCATTTGATAAAGCTTGAAATTCTTTATGGTAGAATAAGCAAGAAGTAGTCTAATTGCTTCAATCCTTGCTACAGGGGCAAAAGTCTCATCATAGTCAATTCCTTCTTCTTGATTATACCCCTTAGCCACTAGTCTTGCCTTATTTCTAAGAATTATTCCATATTCATCAAGCTTATTTCTGAAAACCCACTTGGTTCCAATGATTGGATAATCTTTTGGTAATGGCACTAAATCCCACACTTCATTTCTTTCAAACTGATTTAGTTCCTCTTGCATAGCCATTAACCAATGTTCATCTTTAAGTGCTTCATCAATGTTCTTAGGTTCAACTTGTGACACAAATGCCATAGTGTTGCAAATATCTTTAATTGCACTTCTAGTTGAAACACCCTTACCAATGCTTCCAATTATATTGTCCATTGATAAGTCTCTTGTGGTTTTCCATTCCTTTGGCAATTGTTCACATGTTTCCTTTTGTTTCACATGTGACTCACTCTCCTTAGACACATCATTAGGTTCATTCTCCAATAGGGATTGATCAAGCAACTCAGTTAAATCCTCAACTTCAGTTTGTCTAGTCTCTTGCTTATTTGACTCATCAAATACCACATGGACAGATTCTTCTACAACTAGAGTTCTCTTATTATAAATTCTATAAGCCTTACTATTTGTAAAGTATCCTAGAAAGATTGCCTCATCAGCCTTTGCATCAAACTTTCCAAGTTGTTCTTTCCCATTGTTCAGCACATAACACTTACACCCAAACACTCTAAAATATGAAATGTTAGGTTTCTTTCCTTTGTAAATTTCATAGGGTGTTTTCTTTAATATAGGCCGAATCAGAACTTTGTTTAACACATGACAAGCAGTGTTAATAGCATCAGCCCAAAAATATTTTGGCAAGTTTGTTTCATTCAACATTGTTCTAGCAAGTTCTTCTAAGGACCTATTCTTTCTCTCAACAACCCCATTTTGTTGAGGTGTCCTAGGTGCTGAGAAATTATGGTTTATACCATGTTCCTCACAGAATTTTTGAAACATTATGTTTTGAAACTCACCTCCATGATCACTTCTTATAAAGGTGATGTTTGAACACTTCTCATTTTGAACAAGTTTGGAAAATTTTCTAAAGGCATTAAAAGCATCATTTTTGTTTGCAAGAAACATAACCCATGTATATCTAGAATAGTCATCAACAATTACTAAGCCATAGTAGTTTCCGCCTAAGCTCATTGTTCTTGATGGACCAAACAAATCCATGTGAATTAATTGCAAAGGTCTAGATGTTGAAATCTGATTTTTACTTTTAAAGCTAGCCTTCACTTGCTTGCCCTTTTGACAAGCATCACATAGTTTGTCTTTTCCAAACTTGAGTTTAGGTAGACCAACCACTAATTCTTTCCTACACAGTTTATTTAGGTGATCCATATGAATGTGTGCAGCTCTCCTATGCCAAAGCCATATGTTTTCTTCTTGAGTTATTAGACACTTAGTGTTTGACATTGTTATAGAGTGTTCTAAGTCAAGCATGTATATATTATCAATTCTTTTACCAATGAATCTGATTTCTTTACTCTTTTTATCACATATCAAGCAACATGTATTATCAAATTCAATTTTAAAGCCTTTATCACTCAATTGACTAATACTCAGCAAATTATGTTTCAAGCCATCAACAAGCAAAACATTTTCAATCAATGTTTGAGAGGAGGAATTACCAACATTGCCATGGCCAAGAATTTTGCCTTTATTGTTGTCACCATAGGTAACATACCCTTCATTCTTCAATTTCAGACTTGAGAATTTGGCGGGATCCCCGGTCATGTGCCTTGAGCAGCCACTATCAAGATACCACAGTAAATTTTTGGCCCTCAAGCATTCCTACAACACAAATTTAGAGGAAAAATTTAGGTACCCATGTGGAGGGTCCTTGTTGGTTAGTTCTCAGCCTTTGACTCTTCTCAACCCAAATCATTTTTCCACTTGGAACTCCATATTTTCTTGAATAGCAGTTCCTAATTGTATGACCTTTTTTACAACAATAAAAACAAGTTGCTTGTCTAGAAAAGTTGCTTTTGAGTTTTCTAAAATTTTGACTTTTCACAAAAGCTACTTTCTTTGACACAATTGGTATGCTTGTACTTGGATTAAAGCCAAGTCCACTCCTATCAAAAGTGTTTCTTTGTTTTCCCAAAAGAATATTCAAATTTGCATTTCCCTTTGTGAACCTTGCAAGTGTGGATTTTAAGTCAGCATTTTCTTTTTCAAAAACTTTGCAATGTTCACAAACATCTTTTGAGGAATGAGCTTCACTAAAGTTAAACATAGTTTGAAGATTTTCATGCTCATGCTTCAAATCTTCAAGCTCTTGTTCAGCTTCAATTAAAGCATTTTCATACCATTTCAGCTTGTTTTTCAACTTTGAATTTAAGGCACCTAATTTGACAGCTTCTTCATGAATTTGTATAAAAGCTTCTTGAAGCTGATCATAATCCGGATTGGATTCAAGGTCAGAGTCACTTACAATTGTATCATGGTCAGTTCCAGCCATCAAGCACAGGTTGTTCTCCTCACATTCAGATTCATCACTTGATGTGCTTGAGTCATTATCTTCCCAAGCAATGTAGGTTCTCTTTCCTTTTGCATTTTTCTTAATTTTCTTCTCCTCTTGTTGCTTCTTCAAGAGATTTGGACACTCAGCTTTCATGTGTCCCGGTTTACCACATTCAAAGCAATTAAAGGAGGATGTGCTTGCTTCCTCTTTCTTGTTTGACTTCTTATTGAATTTGTAGGGGGAATTCTTCTTTCTTCTTATGAACTTTCTGAACTTCTTTACCAGCAGATTGAAGTTCTCGGTTTCGGAATCATCGGAGCTTGTTTCTTCACACACCTCTTTACCTTTGGCAGATTTCAAGGCTTTCAATGACACTCCTTTGCCTTTCTTATCTTGCTGCTCATGTTCATCAAATATGTGCAGCTTTTGCTCATGCTCCCTTAATTTCCCAAAGAGAGTAGCTAATATCAAGGAGGTCAAATCCTTTGATTCTTCAATGGCTGTCACCTTTGCTTGCCATGATCTATCCAAGACAATGAAGTTCAAATATAATATCCAATTATAGATTTAAACCATCAAAATTCACATACACATGTTAGTCAAGTTTTATCTTCTTTAAAGCACAACCAAGAAACTACAAAATAAGAGATAAGGTTGAAGAAGATTGCACAAGTCTTTTATACTGGTTCAGCCACTCCACATGTGACCTACATCCAGTCCTTAATCACCACCTGATTAAGATTTGATCCACTATCTTTTAGCAAGAAGGTTTACAAGCACACACACATGCATATACTTCACTATAAAAAGATAACCACTTTCTTGACCCCAAGAAAGTAACCCTTGTAGAACCCACTACAAGAAACTTCACCACTTGAGAAACCCTTCTCAAGATTTTTCACAAAGATTCACAAAGAATAAAATGAAACGAATTCACCTGGAATTCTTGAACAAATCTTTGTCTTCCTCTTTCAAGAGTATGATGATGATGATGATTTCCTCACAAGCTTTTCACAAACGTTTTTCTCTTGGATTTCACAAAGAAAACTCTCCAAGATGTCACACAGACTCTCTAAAACGTTTTTACCAGTTGATTATCAGTTTTTACTCAATGTTCTGAAGTTTCAAAAAGAGTTCAAACTATTTATAAAAATTCAAACCCATATAATCGATTATTTTAAAGAATAATCGATTATTTTGTTCTTCAAATTTCTGGAAATCAATCAAGAACAATTTAATCGATTATTTAGCTGGATAATTGATTATTCTAGAGATTTGTTCCTGAAATAATCGATTATTTTGGCAAATAATCGATTATTACAGCAAGGCATTTCACTTAGCCCACTTGCTGAAATAATCGATTATATTTAACAATAATCGATTATTTTGAGTCAGTTCTTAAAACTTCATTTTAAGTCTCAAAATAATTTTCCAATGTTCAACTCATCATCATCCACTCCCTACTTGATTCTAGACAAGATTTGCTCAACGCACAAAGCACACACAGACACAAATATAACAATTCATTTATAACAATTTGCTTCCTAAGCTCTATTACATAGCTACACTTCAAGGTATTTTTCTTGACTCTTCCTTGACTTTGTTTTTGTGTTCAATGTTGTTGTTGTACACTTGTTGTCTCCAAGTTGTTGTGATCATCAAAACTCTTAAAGTCTTCAGCTCCCCTAAGCTCAACAATACTTGTGTAATGGCAAAAAGTCATCGCGTTATTTTTCCTATTAATAACAGTAGAGGTAATGCTCCCTTTTCAATTGTTCACTCTGATGTTTGGGGACCAGCCTCTATCCCTACACATAATGGAATGCGATGGTTTGTGACTTTTGTAGAAGATTGTACAATAATGACTTGGTTATATCTTCTTAAACATAAAAGTGATGTGTGCGATGTTTTTCAAGTATTTAACAAAATGATAACTACACAATTTGATACTCAAATTAAGATAATTAGATCAGACAATGGAGGGGAATACTACAATACCAAATTATCAAATTTTATGAAATCTGTTGGCATCCTTCATCAAACATCTTGTCCTGATTCCCCTCAACAAAATGGAGTTGCTAAGAGAAAAAATAGACATCTTTTGGAGGTTACTAGATCACTCTTGATTGGTAGTAATGTTCCTTCTTACCTGTGGGGTGAAGCTTTAAGCTCTGCCATTTATCTTATTAACAGAGTTCCCTCTAGTGTGTTAAATTTTAGGAGACCGCTTGATGTTTTTTCAAATTACTGCACAATTATTCTGTTAATAATTTACCACCTCATATTTTTGGTTGTGTTGTATACGTGCATCTACATCCTCATCAAAGAACAAAATTAGAATCTAGAGCAATGAAATGTGTTTTTGTAGGGTACAACACCACTCAAAAGGGATATAAGGCTTATCATCCATCTTCAAAAAAAAAATTTGTATCCCTGGATGTTACATTTCATGAACATGAAATGTTTTTTCATTCTTCACCTTAAAGAGGGTGTGAGGTAGAGATGCAAAATCATGTTATGTTTAACCAAGATATCAGGTTATTTGATGTAGTGCCAACAACAATGGAGGATGAAATTCAAAATAATGGAAATGAGAATATGATTAAAGATGATATATAATCTCTTCTCCAACCTCAAAACCACTGCCAATCCAATCCTCGGATAATTCTATAGAGATATCACCTGAATCTATTGCTTCTATTCATTCTATTGCTGATGCAAAAAACCATGTTTCTAGTAATATACAAAGTAATGTCTCTACCTCTAGTCAATTAAATTCTGACCCTATAGTGAGTCCTTACACTTTTCCAACTCGTAGTAACAGAGGACAACCCCCAACCAGGTATGAACCTAATCTTAATTGTAAGGTCAAATACCCCATAAATAAATATGTGTCAACAGAAAAGTTGTCTACGTCATATGCCAATTTTGCATCTCAATTATCCATTGTCTCTACACCTAGTAATTTGCAGGAAGCTCTAGCAGATCCTAAGTGGGTCCAAGCAATGGCAACAAAAATGGAAGCATTGGAGAAAAATTTTACTTGGGAACTCGTACCTTTACCAATTGGAAAGAGCACTGTAGGTTGTAGATGGGTGTTTACCATCAAACATAAAGCTGATGGAAGTGTTGAAAGGTATAAAGCAAGGTTAGTTGCAAAGGGCTACACTCAATCCTATGGAGTTGATTATCAAGAAACCTTTGCACCAGTTGCAAAGCTCAATACAGTAAGAGTGTTATTATCTCTAGCAGCAAATCAAGATTGGCCACTTCTCCAATTTGATGTAAAAAAATGCCTTTTTACATGGGGATTTAATGGAAGAAGTATATATGGATGTCCCTTCGGGTATACCAAAGTACTCAAGTATTCCTATGGTGTGCAAGCTTAAAAAAGCCTTATATGGATTGAAACAATCACCAAGAGCTTGGTTTGGAAGATTTACAAAATCTATGAAGTCTTTTGGCTACACACAAAGTAATTCTGATCATACCTTATTTCTCAAGAATAATCAAGGTAAAATCACTGCATTAATAATATATGTTGATGATATGATTGTGACTGGAAATAATCCTGATGAAATTTCAAGTCTTTAGAAATCTTTAGCATTTGAATTTGACATGAAACAACTTGGAGATCTCAAATATTTTTTAGGGATCGAAGTAGCAAGGTCAAAACATGGTAATTTTATTTTCCAAAGAAAATATGTTTTAGACTTGTTAACTGAAACAGGAATGCTTGGATGTAAACTTATTGATACTCCTATAGAGAAAAATCACAAGAATTTTCATTGTGTTGGTACAGCTAGTACAGATAAAGAAAGATATCAAAGGCTGGTTGGAAGTTAATCTACTTATCTCATACTAGGCCAGACATAACATATGCGGTCAATGTGGTGAGTCAATTTATGCATGACCCAAGAAAACCTCATATGGATGCAGTTGAACAAATATTGAGGTACTTAAAATCTGCACCTGGAAAAGGTTTGTTGTTCTCAAACCATGGGCACCTCAAAGTTGAAGGCTACACTGATGCTGATTGGGTTGGTTCAACAAATGATAGAAGGTCTACTGCAGGCTACCTCACTTTTGTGGGAGGAAATCTTGCAACTTGGAGAAGTAAGAAACAAAAAGTAGTTGCTAGATCAAGTGCAGAAGAAGAATTCAGAGGGATGGCAGTAGGAATATGTGAATTGTTATGGATTAAAAATCTTTTGAAGGATATTGGATATGAAAAAAAAGATGAAATGAAGTTGTACTGTGATAATAAATCAGCCATACAAATTGCTAACAATCCAGTCCAACATGATCATACAAAACATGTGGAAATAGACAAGCATTTCATCAAAGAGAAGATTGAAGGTGGTATTATTGTCTTTCCTTTTGTAAAATCGGAACAACAACTTGCTGATATGCTTACCAAGGCAGTAGCATCCAATGTTCTTATTAGTTCTCTTAACAAGTTGGGTATGTGTGATATCCATGCACCAACTTGAGAGGGGATGTTGGAATTGATTAGTTCTTTTTTAGAGATTAGTTGTAATTTAATTCAAATTATAACTGATCCAAATCTTTTCTTATCTTTTTATTTGTATCTTTTGATTCTGTTTTGATCTTATCTCCTATAATCATGGAGAGATTATAAACAGAATTGTGTATATATTCATTGCCTCATATCAATAAAAAAAAGTACCAGGAAACCATTATTTAATACAATTAACATTAGGCACATAATGTATTGTTGAAATTTGTGATATTATACTCATGAATTTGCCAAGATAAACAAATACATGAAGGTTTGACAAAGTTATGGCATTATAAAAAATTTTAATTTATTCTACCTACAAGGTTATGGAATATATAAAAATGTATGCAATGAGTGTTTATGTATAAAGTTTTACGAGAACATCAGTATTGACTTAACAGATCACTACACTTAGTATAATTTAACTACTATGAATCACCTAGATATACATGTAATTGTTATATGTATAGGGTATAAAAGAATTAAATCATTTCTTACCAATCAAACTAAAAACATAAATCATTTACATACATACCATGTACATATATACAATATACATGAAATATGCATAATTATACACAATATAACTTTATCATCAATCAATACCTCTATACAACTAAAATTGCATTAGAGTAGTGTCACCACAAGATATGGTCATCTCTAGCATAACCCTCCAACATCCAAACAAGAAAACATGTTAATCATGTACTGCTCCAATATCAAATATGATCATTGTAGTTCCAACGACAAGGAAAAGAAAAGAGTAAGCATGTGAAAATACTCGATATACAATAACAACATTAAGTGTTAACTATAACAACTTAAACAACAATATTCATTCACCATGCAACTTCAACTTGTTATCAAGTATTACACAAACAATTGGCAACACAATACAACTTATCAACTTCAACTCAACAAAATGTTCAACATAAGCAAAAATAATCAACTAATGCGTTGTTAAATATATCAACCACGAATATCTCCTATAGCAGATATGGTAATTTAAGTGGCTAGATCTTACTAAACCACAACGTCTGACCTATTAGGTCAAGTATAGACAACTTTTGGCCTCTCAAAGAACCAATTTAACAAATAAATTGATTTCTCAAGTGTCACCACTTAAACTAGGAAGCCTAGTACTACTTTTAGGGTAGAACAACTTGGGTATGAGTCTACCACAACATTATCTTGCAACACTAAGTCTCTTATGGGGTTAGCCCACCGACTATCCTCAAAATACTACACCCTTTTGATACTCAGTTAGAAACTAAGCTCCTTATCTTGTACTTTACTTGATTAGTCATTTTATACACATATATGTCAACCTTGTCTATATGCAAATTCCACATAAAACTTATGAGACAACTCAAAACAACTACTCATTCAAAAGGCAACTTACTTACTCAAGGGTTATCAATTGGGCTCTCGAAGCACTACAAATTATATCAACACAAAGGAACATTTTAATTTTTAAAACATTTTATTCTCCTCTAGTTTTTTGTATCTATACCACATGCCTAACAACTTAACAACTTAATCAACTATAATATCATACAACTTCACAACTTAATCACCTATCAACTTACAACTTAGCAACATAAATATCATTATCCAGTATATCAACTTGAAACATAATGAGTTATCATCATATCATCTTCATCATACCACTTAATCATCATCTTTCAATCATAAAGTAACTTAAAACATCACAATAAAATCATGTGACTCGTACCTGGCACCTGATGGAATCATGCCTAGGAAGGCAAGAGGTGACATATTGAAGGAGCCAAGAGGAGTTGGCTAGACATGAAGGTTTGGGCCAGTCAGGGCCCAATGGGCCTGATGGGCCTAGGAAGGCCCAAGTTGAACTTTTCATGGGCCATATTTTGTTATAGCTATTTTCATATGTTTTGTATACATCATGTTAGTATAGGTATCATATATTTTGGTCTTGTATTTTGGACCACATAGAGTAGCATTTTAGGTTTTAGGCTTGTTGGGCCTAGTTTTGGGCTTCATGGGCCTTTGGGCTTTTGGTACCCAATATTGGGCTCATTTTCATTCTTGTAATTTTTCCTTTCCATTGTAATTGTTTGACCAATGTAATTAGGTCATTAGAATAGGAAAATACAAGGAATACTAAAGTATGCTAATTAGGTTAAACTAGGTTTAATTTGGAAGCCATTTAAGTTACATTTGAGTCACATGTTTTGCACCATTGGTGGCTGAACATGTGACACTCAAATTAACCCTAAATGACTCTCAAATCAGACCTAAATGCACCTTGGTACCTAAATTTTCGGACTTACACATGTGCACCAAAGTTTGAATTCAAATTTCAAATTTGAATTCAAACTTTAGGCGCCAATTTGTGTAGCTTTGGTTTAGGTGCCTATGTGCTTCATTTCCGTGCATACTTAAGTCCTCCCTTCACATTTTTGTATTCACTTTTGAGAATAATGAAATTTGAGAGCTTATTCAGCCAAATTTCTTCAAGAGTCACCGAATTTAGAGAGCTACACTTTTAGGAACCCTTTTAGGTTTCCTCCTCTTTGAAGTGAGCTTTCCCTTGAACCTTAAGCTTGGATGCTTCCATCCAAGGCTTAAGCCTTCTTCCAATCCGTGAATCATCCTCCATCTAGTGTTCATCATTGTGGTTTCCATCTCCTTGAAGAAGATCCGAGCAAAGGAGAAGCTAAGGAGAAATCATCTACCACTCCTCCTAACCTTTTCCATCATTTTTGGTATCAAGAGCAAGGTTCTTCAAGGAGATAAGTTGTTTCACTTTTGAGTCCGTTTCTTCTTGTGTTCTAGTGTGTTCATTGTGTTCTTCTTGTCTTGTTTGAGTTTATTTTCGAATCTATATGTTTTGAATCACATTTTGTTCCATAGATCCATTGGTTGATTGTTTTTGAATTTTCTTCCACAATCAACATGTTTAGGACCTATTAGCTTGTGCTTGTTTTGATTTAATTTGAGTCTCTCCATTCTTGTATGTGTCCGTGATTGGACTTCATGTATTTGCATTAGATTTTCGTTTTTAATCCATGTTTTGTCTTAGAGTTTGTGTTTAGTTCTTATATGTTCAAAAACTCCTTGAATAGCATGTTGACCTAATTCTTTTTTTAGTACATTGCTCATCATTTTTTGATTCGGTCATACTTCTAATGTGCCTACCTATATGTGCTTTTTCTTTTACCTTATTGTGTTCATAATTTGCTATTAGTCCTAGCAAGTTTCCTTAGAGTTAGGTTTCCTTTGTGTTCTTAAGTTTTCAAATCACATTCCATTGAAAATCTTATAAAAAAATTTTGACTCAAAATTTCAAGTGTAATCCTACTTCTAGTGCACTAATTTTGTGGATTCAAATTTAAAAAAAAAAGTGAGTTAAGAGGTTGGAAAACAGAGTTTAAAACATAGCCTAAAGACCTAATGTTCAAAAGAAAAAGAGTTCAAAAGAAATCCAAACCAAAACCTAAAGACTAGTGCACTAGTTTCTCAAATTTACTTGAATTTTGATCTAATTTTTGGCTAACTTGTAGTCTCGGTTTCTATAGCTTGGAATCATAGAAAAATTTGAAACAAAAGGCAAACACCTTCTCTGGAGTCTTAATTTGAGACTAGAAAAAGAAAGAATTAAAAAAATATATATAAGACATTTTAAATTGAAAAAGCCGTGAGGTGTGTATTGATAGAAAATCATTTGATTCCTTGTTATTGTTTTGACTACTACTTTTGCTATACTTATCCAATTGCTTTCAAATTTTTTTTGTTTTGTTCATCTACTCTAGTACCTATCTAGGAACATTCCTAACTGAGTGCTAGCTTTATTTGGAGTCTTATTTTCCAGTTTTACTTGTTGAACCTCTTTGAGTCTTGTCATATATACATATTACTCTTAACTTTTGGTATAAGCCTTTCAAATTGTGCTTCTATTGCTTGTCTAGTTTTCTTTCAATAATTTCCCTGTGCTGGAAGTGGCCTCAAATCCTTGCTCAAGGATCAAGCATTGCTCAACAAAGAGTAGGAAAAGTTTGGACACTAAGACCTAAAAATTTGATCTAATTTAGTGACCAAAACTTCTCCTAAACTTCCTTCACTTGAGTGACCATTCCTTTCACCTTGTGAGGCAGCCACCATTAACCTCTTTTGTTGTGATTCTTTGCAGGTCCAGGAGCATCAAATTTGAAGGATTAGTGGCGGATTAAGACACTTAAACAAGTGTTAGAAAAGTTGAACACAAAAACCGTCACTAAATTGGTCACCAAAACCGCCATTTATTGCTTTCTAGGCTAGTTTAAATTTTGCAATCTCTCTTGTATTTTAAAATCAATTTGTAAAGCTTGGAGGGAGTATTAAGAAGCTGGTCAGGTATATCTAACTCCTTGTTAGCATCCTCACGTGTAGTGCTAGTGGAAGTGGCTTGGAAATTTCATATGTTTCAAGCTTCCACTTAGGATATCCGACTAGTTGCTTACATTGTTTCCTTTAAGTTCTTTGTCTTTTAATTGCTTTATTTTGCTGCCTTGAAACGTCTAGACTTGTGTAGATTTACTTGCTCACGTTTAGTTTAGTCTCAAAAAACAAACAAATTGTGAAAAAGCATTCAAAATTTTTGTGAAAAGTTTTGGGGAATTGGAGATACCACAAAGGAGTTTAGTGATTTCCACTTGAAAAGGCTTGGTTATTAAGTGGCTCTTTGTAGCTCACCTCCCTTGATAGTGCAACTTGTACACTTAGACTTCCAAGTGTTATTTTCATTCCTAGAAAATACCAAAAACATTTTATAACTTTTTGCATAGCATATACAAAAAAATTCTTTTGTTTAATCATGAGAAAATATTTCTCAAGTGGTAGTGAATTAAGCTCTCCAAAAGGTTTTTCACATTCTACTCAAAGGCTTAAATCACTAACACCTTGGACAAAGCAAGAAGCTTTAAAAAAAGAAAAAGAAAAACTTGAAAAAAAAGCACAAATTGCAATTTTAGAGGAAGAAATTCACATTATTAAACAAAAGAGAGAGAAACTTTTAGCAAAAGAAAAATTGAGAAAAATAAGAGAAAAAGAAAGAAAAAAGGCATTGCTCTTAGGGAAGAGTAAGGAGGAAAATAATTCCTCTAAAGGACTTGTGAGTGAAGAGAGTTGTTCTACCACTAAAAATCATTTACAAAATACTCTCTTCATAAATAAAGACCTTAACTATTACCCTAATCTTGCCACTAGTCATGAAGTAGAGATTCAAGAACAAATCATTCTAAAGAAAAATGAATCTCAACTTCAAGATGTAGTGAAGAAGGAGTGGACTACTTTTAGTTCCACTTCTTGTGCTACTTCCTTGGAGGTGCCCAAGGAAGATAGCCTTCCTCTCTTTAGGAATCCTTCTACCATAGTTGTTCTAATAAAGCACCCAAATTTTGGAATATATTGTTTGATAGATACATCTTGTCATATTTTATATTCTATTTTTGATCTTATGGGAAGTTCATCTTTATTTGAACTTAATTTTCACCCTTCCCTACAAGACAAAAATAGTTTATATGAGTTTTCAAGATTTTCCAAGACATTTTATCTACCAAACAATATGATTCAAAATTGTTTAGAACGTTTTCTAGTATTCTTTTCTTTATATTTTAGGAAAAGCCTAGGCTACCATTTAGGGTATTTTAGGCAAGATATTGTAGTGTTTAAAAATCATTCTTTTCATTGTCTTAGTCATAGTGTTATTACATTCTTAGGTTTTACTTCTAGGTTATGCTTAGGAGAGGAGCCTATTTCTACTTTTAGGGAGTCTAATTTTGATAGTTTATTTTTTCTTAGGCTAGATATAAGGACTCCTCTTAGGATCCATAATCCATTTTCTCATCATAAACATGTCACCTCTTATACATGGTTTGTTGTGTATGTAGGTGATGTTTCTTATTCCATGCATCCTCGTGATTTGAGGACAAATCCTTTTCAAGAGGGAGGGGATGATGGAATCATGCCTAGGAAGGCAAGAGGTGACATATTGAAGGAGCCAAGAGGAGTTGGCTAGACATGAAGGTTTGGGCCAGTCAGGGCCCAATGGGCCTGATGGGCCTAGGAAGGCCCAAGTTGAACTTTTCATGGGCCATATTTTGTTATAGCTATTTTCATATGTTTTGTATACATCATGTTAGTATAGGTATCATATATTTTGGTCTTGTATTTTGGACCACATAGAGTAGCATTTTAGGTTTTAGGCTTGTTGGGCCTAGTTTTGGGCTTCATGGGCCTTTGGGCTTTTGGTACCCAATATTGGGCTCATTTTCATTCTTGTAATTTTTCCTTTCCATTGTAATTGTTTGATCAATGTAATTAGGTCATTAGAATAGGAAAATACAAGGAATACTAAAGTATGCTAATTAGGTTAAACTAGGTTTAATTTGGAAGCCATTTAAGTTACATTTGAGTCACATGTTTTGCACCATTGGTGGCTGAACATGTGACACTCAAATTAACCCTAAATGACTCTCAAATCAGACCTAAATGCACCTTGGTACCTAAATTTTCGGACTTACACATGTGCACCAAAGTTTGAATTCAAATTTCAAATTTGAATTCAAACTTTAGGCGCCAATTTGTGTAGCTTTGGTTTAGGTGCCTATGTGCTTCATTTCCGTGCATACTTAAGTCCTCCCTTCACATTTTTGTATTCACTTTTGAGAATAATGAAATTTGAGAGCTTATTCAGCCAAATTTCTTCAAGAGTCACCGAATTTAGAGAGCTACACTTTTAGGAACCCTTTTAGGTTTCCTCCTCTTTGAAGTGAGCTTTCCCTTGAACCTTAAGCTTGGATGCTTCCATCCAAGGCTTAAGCCTTCTTCCAATCCGTGAATCATCCTCCATCTAGTGTTCATCATTGTGGTTTCCATCTCCTTGAAGAAGATCCGAGCAAAGGAGAAGCTAAGGAGAAATCATCTACCATTCCCTAGGCCCCTGATGTCATTGAGGCAAGGGTTTCCTATCTTGCCCATACTTGGTGCCAAACTACCTATGCTCACATGGTTGAGGCAAAGGTCTCCTACTCTCTTGTGTCTGGCGTAACAACACTTATGCTTGACCTCAATCAGATAGAGGGCCTTTACTTAATTCACGCGTGGCGTCACTCCATTGGTGTTCGATGTTAGTCCAGGTAGAGACAATCCTCTCTCCTCGTACCTGGTGTCATTCAACTTAACTCCCAATGTGACCAAGTTAGAGACAATTCTCTCTTCTCATGTCTGGAGCCACTAATCTTGTGCCAAGTGTGAGTGAGACAGAACACCCTTGAATTGAGTCACGCTCGACGTCATGAAAGTGCATTCAACGTGATAACAATTTTTGCACTTGTGCAGAAACTCGATTTGCCAATCCACTTGAAACTTAGAAACCAAACCACATGCAACTTAAAATTTTATAAATAGGAAACATAAACAACTCAAAAACAACTTAAAAATCAACATGCATCTACTACACTTCAAGATCACCAAGTTCCATCCAAAACACCTCCAAGGAAAACCAAAAACCCAAACAACTCATCATCTCATTAAAATTCAATCACATAGCCAACAAATATATGAATATAAGCAGTTATTCCACATCACCATCTAGAAATGATTCAAACACAAACTTCTCTTACCTTAAATAAATCAACTGAGAAGAAGAGGAGAGAAGAACGAAAACTGCATGACCCCGACTTGGTGTTCTTAGCTCCACAAACTTCAAATCACCAATTAGTCACCTTAGATCAATTGTAGTAAGAGTGGGAAATGAATCGGGAAATGAGGGAATTGAAAAGAGTTTTCTCAAGCTCCAAAGGCATTTTTTCTAGCTTCTTTCTAGTTTTCCTTAAAATATGAATTTATAAGGTTTACGTCTTAAAAAAAATTCCTATATACCCTTTTTTTCAATTGACTCAACTAATTTTAACTAAAGTTAACTTAAAGACAACTTAACTCTCAAAGATCTTTTACTTTTAAAGTTCTAAAACAACAATATTAACAACAACTTACAACTAATTATATAATTAAATTAAAACATCAAAAAAAAAATATACGTGTCACAACATCACCCACTCCGTATCTTGATTTTTTTTTCCTTTCTCTACTATATCCAAATGTACCGAGATGATTTCTTATTAAAAAAATAAAAACTTTTGGCTATTGTATCAAAAGTTTTTCACGCAAACTCGCCGGTTAATTATTCTATCGATAAAGACGAATATGAAGTATTTAGTTAATCATATTGTTCCATACTTCTATATTATAATATATTGATCCTCTGAATTAATCATACCGCTAAACTTTACTATGAAAAATTGTGTCTTTAATTGAATTGATTAATGAGTTGAGCTGTGGCCACATATAATAGTCACATAAACATCATTTAATCACAATACTAATTAGTCAAAAGTATATAACAATTAATAACCTAAAATATGAAGGACTTAAGAAATCATATAAATTATAGTAAATAGGGTTTGCACGTGTAACGCTTTTTATTGGAGAAATATTAAAAGCAAACAGTATATTACCCTTTGCATTTATGCATCTTATGCAAGCTGACACGAGGAAACTTGAAATTGACTTTGTGAATGAGAATATTGATTATGTTAAAAAGAGACCAT
Source organism: Cajanus cajan (assembly GCF_000230855.2). Taxonomy (NCBI): domain Eukaryota; kingdom Viridiplantae; phylum Streptophyta; class Magnoliopsida; order Fabales; family Fabaceae; genus Cajanus; species Cajanus cajan. The sequence goes on from NC_138524.1 coordinate 20,764,291, forward strand.
TCTTATGTAACCAAATGGGATGATTCCATTACCAATAATATTATTGAATACATGATGATCATTTTTGAAACTTTTGTGTGAATTTCCCAACCATCTGTTACCAACTATAGTGTTGGGAACAAACAAAAAGAGAAAAACATGGTCATTTTCAGAAAGTATAGATTATGACTTGACTTAGTTTTAGAATGGTATGTTTTGTTGCTGAAGATATATATGATGAAGCGATGCATTTGCACGTTGCCATCTGTTCATTCTAATTCTTCAACGCTTACTCATTTCCCACTTGAAGGTGGGCATGGTATCTCTCACTTTTTCTGTCTTTGAAATGTATTTTTCATTATCACATTAAATCATCTCATGACTATTTTTTTTTCTTTTCTTTTCAGAATTTATCACCTCATCATGATAATATCATACAATTGTGTCAAGGAGAGAAAGAAATTTAATCAATACATTTTATTGTTAGTCATGATGAGTCATTACACAACAACAAATCTCACTAAAATCGGCTGCATGAATTTTGGTTCAAGACCAGCCAAATCATGATGAGCTGTTAACAAAAAATTAAAGATTACACATAATTCAATATTTTTTTGAAAAAATTTATAGCAACTTCTTCATAGGAGATATGTAATGTCCAAGAGTACTTTCGTAATATTTTTTAAATAATTAAAAAGATTAATATTAAATAAAAAAATTATGAAATTTTGTACAATTTTACAAAATTTTAGAGAGTATTAACGTAATTTATTTTCCCTTCAAAAAATTAATGTAATTTATTTATTAATATTTCAACATGTAAATTACACAGTATAAATATTTTTCATACTAATATATTATATAATTCATAATAATAATAAGTATTTATAATTTTCTAAATTATATTATAGTTAAAAATTATAATAAGAAAATATTTTTAAATCTATAAATTATATTTTTGTATTTATAATAAATATTTTAATTTGTTATATAAAATCATTTTAAATTGAAATAAATTGAAAATTAAAAAATAAAAATATAAAAACTAAAAACATAGAAATGATTGAGACAAATAATTTTTGACGAGTTGAAAGAAAGTATGTAAAATATATTTTTAAGAGACGTTTGGTAGAAGGAAAATTTTCAAACCCAAGAATTATGATTCTTGATAATCATAATTCTTAAGAATCATAATTCTTAAATCCTCATAATCATAATTCTCAAGAATAATTAAATATGTTTAGTTAGTCGTAAATATTTTTAAAAATGATCTTAAATGTTACTTGAAAATCGTAGATTTTTACTGTATTAATTAAATAAATTAAGGTAATATAATATTTTTATTACAGTAAAACATCTCTTTAACTCAAGAATACTATATTCACACTTATCCTCATGAAAACAATTTGGTGGTAAACTTGTATAAAACACATTCTCAAGAAATCATGTTTCTTAATAATGTTAGTTTTTAGGTGATAAACTAAATGTGAGAAACTACATTCCCAACTTTAAAATCTTGAAAAATTAAAAATATTTTGTGTACCTGTAATGACCCGACTAGTCACTACACACAGCACAGCACACTAGAAACACCACACAGAAAGGAACAAGTGTATACATATAGGGTCTAGAATATATACATATACAAGGTCCAAATCTGGATAGGGTTAAAGTGTACAAAATACATCAAATGCTATTACACCAAGTAGCTAAAACAACAAAACATCAAAAGAAATCAGCCCTATCTGTCATCTGCAGTCCTGCCACTAGCCACCACCCTATCCCTGCTCTGCTCCCATACATAGTATGATCATCGCAGTCCAAACACCATGGAAACAACAAAGGGTAAGCTAGTGAAAAGAAATCAACATACATATATAACAATATGAATAGTAAACAGTTACTGCTATCAACACATCAGTCAGCTCATACTACACCACAACATTCAGCAATAACAACACCGATTTAGCGGTTATAACAGCACCAACATAGCGGCTATAACAGCACCACAATAATGGCTATAACAGCACCACAATAGTGGCTATAACAGCACCGACATAGCGGCTATAACAGCACCACAATAGTGGCTATATCAAACATACAGCTCAGCTAACACAACTCACAACACAACACAGCAAATCAGCATAAAGCACAGCTAATTAGTATTCAACACAGCTTACTACTCACAACTCAGCTCAACAATTCTATAATACAACAATATTATAATTTCAGCATTATAATCATCAATGACAGCCCAGCTCAGCACGGCAATATACATCTATTACAGCTTAACATCATTATTCAGCATTACCATCTAATCAGCACAACACATTCATCAATTTCAGCTTAGTTCGGCATAAAACAGCATCTATCAGCAATTTCAGCATATAATTTAACAACTATCTCACGCGCACGGCGCACTCATGGTCGCGCCCAGCGCGGCTCAACCAGAGAGCATAAGGGGCCTGCGCGCCCGGCGCAAGAGTGCCCGCGCTCGGTGTGACCCAGCCAGAGGGCCCAAGGCTCTCACGCGCCTGGCACAATTTAGATTGCGCCTAACGCATGCTAGGCAGAGACTCCATGGAGTCTCATGCGCCCAGCGTGCCTAGACCCGCGCCCGGCGCGGGAAAGGCAGAGACCTCCCCTTGGTCTCGCGCCTAGCGCAATTCGAATTGCGCCCGGCGCCCCCCCCCCCCCCATGGTAGAGACTCCCAAGGAGTCCCTGTGCCCAGCGCGACAAGGGTCGCGCTCAGCGTGGAACCACCACCCCAAAACATGTCACTTACTGCCAGTGCGCCCGGCGCGATCCAGGTCACGCCCGGCGTGGGCCATCTAGAGACTCCCACTCTCAAGCTCGCCCGGCGCATACGCCACTATGCCCGGCGGGCTTGCACAAATGGGATCTTCTGATGGTCATGCGCCCGGCGTGAAAAACAGCGCCCGGCGGGCTACCCAGCAGCAACTTCACCAAGTTCGAAAATCTCTTCAAAACCTGCAAAATCATCCAGAAAACCAACATGCAATCCATCCAAAAGTTCACATTTTCTCCAAACAGCTCAAAAACATCATCTTTTTACACATGCAACCACAAATCAATGAAAACCCCAAATTTTCATCAAACCCCGAAAAACCCGAAAACCCCAATTCCTTCAATCTCAGCAAAAATCATCAAACATCAAACAGCCCATGAGTTTCTAGAACTCATTTACAACCAAGATCAGCAAAAACCTAGCTTCCCTTATCTCGGTGTAGAATCCGAGCTTCCGGGAAGAGACAAGGAAGAAGGAGAAGAAATGGAGCTTGAACGGAGAAGATCAACTTGAGTAACTGACTAGAAAGGAGAGCTCCGATTCACCTACTCAACAACACCACCTTGAATCCAAACAGCGAAAGTGAAAAACAATGAAGTGAGGAGAAGAGAGTGAGAGTTTGAGAGTGAAAAGAGTGAAAATGAAAGGAGAAAAGAGAAAGAAGGAAGGATCTCACAGTACCTAACACTTTCTTAAATAAAAGAATAAAGATTGACTTTAATTAATTGTGAAAGGAAGAAAAATCAAAATTTTACATATCGAATTAAGCATTTTAATCTATATAATATATAGGAATAGATTACGTATTTCTTCCTTTAATTAAAAAAAATTACATTCTATTATTTGAAAATTAATAATAAAAAAATATAAATTCATTTTTTTTTATCTCTTCTTTGTTTAAACAGAGAAATGAACTTTGTTTGCTCTCTTCCCACCTAAGTTGTCATAAGGTGACATAGGTTTAGAATTTCGAATCCTCTCAATTAATCTAACTCGTTGATTAATTATTATTATTTATTGTTAAAAAAATTACCACAAGATAATTGTTTCGAATGAGTGAGAATGCAATGCATAATATGTTTGCATTTAATGAATAAAAAGATATACATGTATTTAATTTTAATGAAAGAAGTACGTTCTTCATCGGAACTTGGAATCAATTAAATGTATTTTCTTTTTGTTACAACAAATTAATTGTTTCAAATAGCAAGATGGGAAGTAAAGTACTATTCCACAATCCAAATTACAATTATTAATTTTTTAAACAAAAAATAAGTAATATTTTAAAATCATTGACTATCTCATAATTGACTTAGTTCCCACCATACCATCTCCACTTTTTCATACATTAATATGGGTCCTCTCGTGTCCGCATATATAACGGGTCCTATACATTACTCTATAATTAACAAAGACTTTCTTAAATGTCTACATTAATTTTAAGAAATAGTAAGGTGAAATTTTAATACATATTATAAAATAAAAATATGAATCCTCTGAAAGATAATAATTTGAATTTAAATTTTGATAAATAATTAACAAACTATGAGAGTTATCTTAATTGCAGAACTATATTACTCCCAAAAAAAAATCTACAGAACTGATTCACTTACATAATGGAAAGAGTCGGATTCCCACAAGTGCTGCAATTTGTTTTGAAAATCGAATTAATTCACCAACAAATAAGATTCAAAATACTAAATTTTGTCTGATATTATCCTTCCCTTTTAAGTAATTTTACTTGTTTTAAAATATTTGTTATTTCAGAATATATATATATATATATATATATATAAAGATGTTTTTTTATAATATCTTTTTTATTGCTATCATACTTAAATATTTAAATATTTTTTAATTGATCTGTTTCTTTTAAAATATACTTTTGTAAAAAAAAGTTCTTTTATCATATTAATTTCTATAGTTAATAATTTTTTTAAAATATACATTACCTTAAAATACAAATCATATGAAATAGGAGAAATATTAATTTAATTAAACACAATTAAAATCTATAACAACGTGCGTAAGTATTTGATAAGAAATAGAAGAAGTATTAATTTAGTTAAATTATGTTAAAAAGTTATAAGTGTGTGCATACGTACGTGGATGTATATAAGTGTAAGTATATGTGTGCATGTGGGTATTTGTGATAATATTATATTTTTATCATTCATATTAAATTTTAAATAATTTTAACTCTTCTAAATATGTTATTTAATAATAGATATTTACAAAAAAATTTAAAATATTTTTATACTTTTAAAATAAAGTAAAATGATGAATTATCAAATAATTTATAGAATAAAAATTTAACCAATTTAAGCATTGAATTTAATTTATATACTCATATAACCATGCATATAAAATTTCAAATGACTTGAACTCTTTTAAATATGTTATTTAAATATATATATATATATATATATATATATATATATATATATTTATTGTATATCATTTTATATATTAAAATAAAGTGATATGATGATTTACTAATAATTTAATAATTTTGTGTAATTTTATATACTTAAATTGTTTTTACATAAAAAATTATTAAAAGTGTCATTATAAATATCATGATATCAATCAATTCTTATATACATACACACATAATATATATATATATATATATATATATATATATATATATAGTTATGAGAGTTCAAACGACACTGAATTTTATTTTTTCAATCATTGAACTATAACTTCATATCACATTGTATATGTATATCAAATATTAAAATTGAAAAAGAATTTGAAAGTAATTAAAGTATTCATATTTTAATATATTTTACAATTTATATATTATATCAATTTTATTTTATAAAAATGAAGTATCAAATTATTTTGAATTAATAAAAAATTTTGTATATATAATTTAAGAGTATGAAATTTTCAATCTAACGATAAATTTTAAAAATATCACATTTAATTATATATATATATATACATACATATATATATATATATATATTACATAAGGTATACATAATTAAACTATTAAATATTATATATTTTTAATTTAAGAATTTTAATATTAACATATTTTTTATTTCAAGATTTAAAATTTTCAAATCTTAACTTTAATTATTTTTATTTTTATATTATTTTTTTTCATTTTGAATTGTTACTAATAATAATAGATATTTTTTAATTTCTTACTTTCCTTAAATTTACATTATTTAATTTTTACTTAAATGAACTAATACTTATATATATTATATGAAATAATTTTTAATATAAATTTTTTTAGAGAAACCTATGCACATACTATGCAAGATAGGTCAAGATATTTTAGTTTTATTTTTGATAAATTATGTTTGATTTTAAACTTCATTTTGATTCCAAGAAAAATCAAATTTACCATATTTCAAAAAATATAAAGACTAAAACTTCCTTTTTCAAAATATAGAAGCTAGAAGCATAAAATATATAAATACTTATAAATACATATTCATTAACACTGATGATATATAAATATTTTCACTGAACATTTATGACTATCCTAATAAAAATAAGTAATTAAAAAAAGATTTCAAATCTTTAAAGAAATTATTATACTTTCAGCAAAGCTTCATATTATTCGTTTTCATAAATTACTTTCAAACAAATAAAGTAATTAATTTCACAAGATGTATCAACCATAATTAAATAATTTGCATGGATAAGCATAATAAATCATATTTTTAATGTTCGGAAAATTCGGTAACATGATTAATAATTAATTGAGACTTCATCCATAACAATTAAAACCAATCAAAATCCAATCAAAGAAAAATATGTAATATCATTAACGGAGTTTCTTTATTATTAATTTGTCTTTTTCTTTTTTGTCAATTTCATGCAATGAATTAGAAAAATTATCTCTATAGTATAAACTCTACCAACACTTCTCATTTGCTATATATAATTGAGATAAGATAGACAATTAAAAAATAAAACTGGAGTTAACTATTCTTTTGCTTGAAGCATTTTGCCTATGAACATTTTTCTTCTTGATGAATATTTGACTTTTAGCTCAGCCCAGCCTGTATATAATATTAGTGTGATAATGATATTTTGAAATAGAAAAGAAAGAATTAACTTTTTGTCATTATTTTCTTTGAGAGAATATTAAAGAGACGACTTTATGTATACAAAAACAATAAACATACTTTTAATAATCGCTAGAATCTGTAAATAATAATACCATCATGACCCTATGTAAACTATTTTATTCTCTCTGGGACCAAATTTTTTTATAATTTTGTGCACAGGACTACCTCAACACGAAATTATTTTAGGATTCATTTGATTAAAGGGAGAGGAGGAAAAGAATTTAAATGGAGGGAGAAGACAAGAGAGAATGCTAAGTTAAAAATTTTGTTTTTAACTGAAAGAAGAAGAAAGAAATGAAAGATAAATCTTTAAAGAAAATTTTTAAAAAATTAATTTATTTTTGTATGCTTATAACTTTAAATTTAATAATAAAAATAAGAATATTTTAGATATTATATTAAAAATATTTTAAATTTTTTTCTTTTTTTCCAAATCTTCTCAAATATTGAAAATAAGTTAAAATTAGATGAAAATGGATTTTTCTCTTTTCCCTTCTCCTCCATTTCCCTCCAACCAAATATTATGTTACAATCTATTTAGATAAGTTTCTTCATAAACACTTCTTAAAGAGAAAAATAGAAACAAAAATTAAAATAATTTTTTTTATAAATTAAAAAATTAGCTTATACAAAAATTAATTAAAAAAATAAGATTTTTGAGAGTTAACCTTTTAGGAGAGAACTTTTACAAAATAGTATATGTATAAGCTTTTAGTTTATGAATTAATCTTTCTCCTTCATATTTTACTCTCTTAGAAGTGTTTTGAGATAAGTTTTATTTTTGAATATCTTCTCTTAGAAACAAATAAATTACCTAACATTTCATATGAGTTTTGCGAAATTACATATAAACTCCTTTTTTTTAATGCTTAGGATAACCTTATTTAAAAGTCATAGTGTAATATTTTTTTAAGCAATTAAGAGAGATGAAGTAATCAGTCTAAGAGTCAAGGTAATGTTTTTTCAAACAATTAAGAGATGTAAGTAGAGGAACAGAAAAAAAAAAAAAAAAGTGTGTAATCCCATGAAACCTCTAGAGATATTTATAAAATTTACTCTAGAAACAATCCTACTTAAATTAAACCAAATAAGACCACCAACTACAAGTAACAAAATATTGTTTTTAAGTAGTTAATGTAATTATATATCCATAGCTTAAGTTTTAAATTATAATATTTTGATACTAGTTGATTTACGTAGTGGCAATGTATCTTGTGATAATTTAGTTTGTATAAAAAGAGTAAAAGTTTTTTACACGTGTATCCTACTTTGTTGTGTTGTACTTGCAAGCTTGATTCACCTTAAGACTTAGGTTAGGTAGCCGTGTTGTGCATGGCAGAGATGAATGGTATTGGTTCGTGCAATGCACTCTCTGTGTGTCTGAAAGTGCACAAAGCACAATCTAGGAATGGGATGGATGGGTGTTGTGATCAAACGTGTAGCTATCATTCCAATCCCATCACCAATACAAGAGTCTCTCAAGTCAAACACACTCCTATATTTAAACTCTATAATCATAATAACTTTGCCTTTGCTTTTGCTTTTGCCTTTGCCACTCATGTTTCTGGCCAAAAAAATCTCCTAATTCTACCATAATTAGCATGAGAGATGTAACATACAAGCCAATCAACAATTCAGAGTATGCTTCTACACTACTTAATTATATAATTTTGTGTTGCATAAATTTTTATAATATTGATATTTTTCTACCATTATTACAATTTTTTTAAAAAAAATATAATGATTTCTTTTATATAAATTATTGTTTAATAACTTGTTCAATATAAAATTTATATAAAGGTTTTATTTTTCTCTCTCTGTAATTATATAAAATTTACCTTTTAAACTTTATAATTATAAATATTTCAATTTAATTTTTATATAATTAGTTTTATTCTTTTAATCTTAATTATTTATTTTTGTAGGACTGAAAGATAAGGTTTATGAAACTATAACAATTAAAAAAAAGTAAAATAATTTGTATATGAACAAAAATATATTATTTTTAATTTTATGAATTAAAAAGTGGAGTTTATGAAATTATAGGAAAAATGAGAATTAAATCTTATATAAATTTAGTTTATATAATTAATTAATAATCACAAATTGTATGAACCAGCTGTAAACAAGAATTTTTAATTTACCAATATCCTTTCTGTCTTTATTTATAGATCCCAAAACCGTTGGGGCCATTCTCTCTCTGCAACCACACTTCCAAGCCCCACCAAAAGAGCAGAGTTAATTACAATTTTCTCTAGACAAAGAATATCTCATCAGCATAAGAAAATTTCAAAATGGTATTATAAAGAAAGAAGAGACTAGCTCCCAACTAAAACAAAAAACACAAGCAAGCTACTCTCTCTTTCCTCCTTCCATCAAGCCTTGTTTTTCACTCTTCCATATATCCCATCCATCTATCTATCTATCTTCTTTCTCCAAATTTCATCCAAACTCTTTTTCTCTCTTCCTTTGGTTTTGGTACAAGGCACACACAAAGTACCCTTTAGTCTTCCATCAATGGAAATGAGCTTAAGGCTCCAAGACACAGAAACTCCACCTTCCATGAACTCCCCAAGGAGCAATCTCAGCAACAACAATAACATTGGCATCCAAATCCCCACCACACCAAAATCCATCCCCAGATCTGACTCCACCCCTTACCCTACCACCTTTGTCCAAGCTGACACATCCACTTTCAAGCAAGTAGTTCAAATGCTCACAGGCTCATCAGAATCCACAAAACTACACCCTCAACAACAAGATCCAATTCCACCACAACCATCCAAGAACTTCAACATCCCTCCAAAGAAGCAGCAAGGGTTCAAGCTGTATGAGAGGAGGAACAACAACAACAACAACCTCAAGAACAGCCTCATGATCAACACCTTGGTCCCCAATTTTGCACACAACAACATCTCAGGATTCTCCTCACCCCACAAGCCAGAGATCCTCTCCCCAAGCCTTCTTGACTTCCCTTCCCTCACTCTCAGCCCTGTCACTCCATTGAATCATCATGACCCTTTTGACAAGTCCTCACCTTCATTGGGAAGCTCTTCATCATCAGAGGAAGAGAGAGCCATAGCTGAAAAAGGGTTCTACTTGCATCCCTCTCCCATGTCAACTCCAAGAGAATTTCAGCCTCAGCTCTTGCCTTTGTTCCCTGTCACTTCACCTAGAGTTTCAGAGTCACCCTCTTGAGGAGAGGAAAAATGAAAAATAGATTGTTGTCTCATCGTCATCATCATCACAATCACTAGGCTATGATTTTCTCTTTTATTTCTAGGAGTTACAATCAGTTGGAATTTGTTCTATGATTTAGAGAATGATTTGATTTTTCACTTAAAAGGTACATAGCTTGCTTAAATTGTAAACTTTGTTTCCTTCCATGAAATGAAGATGATGCCCTATTGGTCTTCCTTCCACCTTAGTAGTGCCACTTCCTGTCTTGATTCAAGTTGCAACAGAAGAACCATAGTTTATTAAGCAAAATTATACTACTGCTACAATCTCTTTCTCCTCTTTATTAGATGACTATTTTTCTTTTTGAATTTTGAATTTGTCTCTTCAAGTTCCAATTTCTGTTGCCACATATCCAAGGGAATAATCATAAGGCAGAAAGGGTGCATTTCCCAATTTATGATCATGTGTATCAATTCAATTTCACACCAACCACTAAAGAGAATTTATGAAGAGACTCAATTCAAAGAGAGAACTAGGAAATGAGGATTATTGGTTGGGACACATTTTTACTGCACAACAGTGTATGTACTAAGGAGTTAACTCTATCCAATGTCTCTCATCAAACATAGCTGTACTCAAGAGAAAGGTGGGTGGGTCAACTCAATGAAGGGGGGTCCTCTTCTTGGTTATGTAAAATTGTGTCCAAATTAGTTTTCTAAGCAACTCAAACCCACACATAGTGATGTGTTTTGGGATTTGGTTTTCTCTTGTTTGACTCATATTAGATAAAATTTCATGTTTATGTATTCTCTATTTATCATGTTCCCTTTCAGATCAAGTAGTAAAGTATAAACCTTTTTCTTTTCTTTTTCTTCTTGCTTAATTTATTATGTTTTTAATGAAAAAACAAATTATAGACAATGACAGTGCTCTGTCTGTAATAATAGTTACATCACAGTGCCTATGTATATAGGTACTGATCACTAAAATTGTTCTGATTAATTGTCCTTCTGAACTGAAACCATGCAGCAATCTAATTAGCAAGATTTTTTCTGCAGTGAGTGTTCTGTTTCTTGTACTGTGGGTGAATAATACTTGACATTAGACAAACATAAAGCCAATATTCTTATCTTGTAAATTCTAGAGCAATTTAAAGGAAAATTCACATGATAGGTATACGGAAAAATTAAACAAGGACAAAAACATGGTAAGAGAGGATTAGTAATTTGAATAAAATGTTTCTCAAGCAAGATAATAAGGTTTTAAATAGTTTCAATCAAATCAAAATTGCAACAAGGGGAGAAAGACATAGAAAAATGACGTAGTGAGAGATAGATGACTCATGACTCGATAAAATTTGATGAGCTTTTTTATTAATAGTTGTGATTTGTGACTGGCCAAAGATTTTTTCAAATCAACAATGCTATTTGAGACAAAATTGATAAGTACGAAAATGCATGTATTAAAAAAGGGTAAAAGACAGTGACTATTCAATGGAGATATAGAATAAAATTATCTACTGATCTAACAGTATACATTAGTTAATAGGAGTGTTTGTTTCTTCGGTTCCGTGTTTAATATGTTTGAAAGTAATTTTGTTGTATCTAAAGTCATCAAAATTACGTTTGGAGTATAATTGTCTATTATCAAAGTCGATTTTAAGATATTTAAATTTACATTCAATTAAAAATAATTATTAGTAACTTTTTTTATCAAATAAAATCAATTTTAAAATTTCATACTTTTAACTCACATTTTTTTCAAAATTAATTATGTAAATTCATGCTAATTTTAAATAATTATATATATAACACATTAACTGAAATTGAACATCTTTTTAATAATAATAAAACGTGTTTGAAATGGGAGCACATTTCATCAAAAGTGGGATTAAAAGTTGATGTTAGATTTTTAACACATATTTATGTTAAAAACTAATCATTCATATGTGATACTTCAACAACACCCAATAAAAAAAATACTTTTATTTGGTTTTTTATGTTTGTTTTTTTAATCATGATATTTATATAAAATATCTATAATTTTAGAAATTGTTATTAATCCCTACTCGAGGCAATGAGTACTTGCAAAGTAAGTATTTATATTTTTTCTCTTAACATAATTTATTTTATTTTTAAAATCAGAATTCAAATACTAAACTGCTTAATTATGAAAAACAAGTCACTACTCCCTCTATTTTCTATCATAAACAAAAATAATTCATTTTGTATATAAGAAAGTTAGTTATTTACATTAAATTTTGTTATTTTCATAAAATTATTCCTGTCTTTATTATAAATATCAAAATAAATAATGTAACTAAAATGTCATGTATTAAATAAAAAATATTTTAGAAAAAATATCATTAAATAATGAAAAAGTAGTTAAATTTATTTATATGTAAAAATAATTTTTTTTTCTTACAATAAAGAACAGAAGAAGTATCACTTATATTTAGTAATGTTTATTTTCTTTCCTTATTAATGTTTATTTTCTTTTCTTATGAGCTATTGTTTACAGAAGAAATTTATCTCGAGAAAACTTATATTCCCATAAACTTGATCTTATAGCTGTATATAAGCAAGCACGTATTGATTATTGAACAGGTTTCTAAACACATGCTATATCATTAAGTTTCCAAACCTAATTACCCTTGCAAAGCAATTGAAGAATTCCTGAATTCACAAGCATAGTGAAAATTTACCATTTTACCCCTTTACTTCTTTTTCCCTTTGTTGATTTAGCTAGATTTTCATAATTGTAGAGGGAGGCATTGAAATCAAGTAGGATTGACAAACTGACCATGGAAAAGTCTAAAGAAGGAGAAAGAGAAAGTGAGACTTTTGACATAATTAATCATCATACTTAGAGAAAGTAACTAAGGTAGTAAAGAACCCCTATGTAAATAAATAACAAGGGCATAGAATATAATATGTGATGACAACCTTTTTCTTTTCCTCCACTTTTTGGACTTTGTTTTGTCATTTAGGTACATCTAGGTTGGACCCAACTGCCAGTGCAATATTGAACACAAAATAAATAGGAAATAAATTAATTTCTCCAAGTTTTTATTCAATTAGGGACATCTTTTAATTCCGGGGTTTCTGATCACTTTTTTGACAAATATGGAAGCTAATTAGGTACTCTAGAAAAGGACCAAGCTACTAAGAACATATGATAAAGCACAATGAAAACAAGCTTCAATTAATTATCATCACTACTTAAGCAAAGATAACTTCTCATTATGTTATACAACACATTTTTTGGTGCCTTCTATAATGCTTCCAAAAATTGTTGGATGCTCCGTCCAAATGGTGCTAATAGTTTTTATATTTTAACCCTAATACCAATGTTTATTGCACTTTAGCCCTCCATTATTATAGAGCTCTGTCAACATCGTCACAAATTTCCAAAACTAAGAAATGGGACCACATTCCATTATTCCATATGAAGACTTTAATTTTGATCCTTTTTTGCTTCATTTGTATCTAATGATTTGTTGATGTATAATTTACTAAATTTGATTATGTTGAGAAATTATAAAATAAATAATGTAAAATAAAAAGTGGCAAATTTATTAACTAATATGATAACATTTGACGCAAGTCGATGAAGTCACCTGATTATTCTTCAAATTGTAATGATACATGACTATTGTAGTAAATGTATCAATTTAGAAAATCAGCTCAATAAATACTATCACAAGAACATCATTAATATGGACATTTAGTATCAATATTTTTAAATCTATTAATTTTTGTTCCTGCGTAGAAACACTCCTTCTGTCGATCCTTCCTGATGATCTTCAAGTCCTCGGAGCCGACCGAATACTGTCTCCAATGAGTGGGGAGGGTACCTGCAAAGGCACTCAACGATCAAGTAAGTATTCGGTATAGAGCAATGAATGCTTTTATATGGAATAAATCGTACCTCTTTATGTCTCATCACCTGTGTATTTATAGTGACGTATTTGGGCCTAATGGGCCTTCTGTCTTGGGAGATGGGTAATACCTTAGTTAACCTTGATCTTTCTTGATTAGATGTGATAATTATTGTATGATGAGTATCTTAATCTTGCCATATGTTTCTCATCAGTTGACCCTTAAGTCTTCGGTCGAGCTGTAAGCCGAAGAGATATTCGGCCGTGTCTATAGCCGAGGGGGTATTCAGCCAAGTCTAAGGCCAAGGGAGTTCACCTAAGCCTGATGTCAAATGAGTTCCCACAAAGGGTTCGGCCAAGCTTATGGCCGAAGAGGGGTTCGGCCAAGCTTAAGGCCGAATGAGTATTCGGTTATGGTATCTTCCGAGGTGGTTCGAGCTTTTCCTCCTGATGCTCTCGTCTCGTTTTGGGATGCTCCACTCCTTGTCAAGAAAGGTATTCGGCTATCCTTAAGACCGAAAGGGGTATTCGGCCAAGGCCAAAGCCGAAGAGGTCCCCTCCTTGTCAAGAAAGGTATTCGGCTATCCTTAAGGCTGAAAGGGGTATTCGGCCAAGGCCAAAGCCGAAGAGGTGATTTGAATGCCAAGGCCAAAGCCAAAGAGGTCCCCTCCTTGTCAAGAAAGGTATTCGGCTATCCTTAAGGCCGAAAGGTGTATTCGGCTATCCTTAAAGCCGAAAGGTGTATTCGGCCAAGGCCAAAGCTGAAGAGGTGATTTAAATGGGGATTGCTTTGGTTTATGTGCTTGTATTGGCCTAGGATCTGACCGAGGGGCTACTTACTAGTACAATTTTATTTTTTTCTATAAAAAAGATTATAAAGATAACATATTGAATCTAGATCTTATGGTAACTTTTGGGTTGTACTCTAGTAAAAAAAAATTGTTTTACTTTAACTTTTTTAGCAACACCACTAAATATTCAAATCTATTGTATAAAGTAATTCTGCTAAATAGTAGAATTTTTAATTATTAATTATCAAAACTAGTTTGGCTCTTTGACTGTTTCCTCAGGAACAGTAAAACAGAAAAACGTTAACGAATTAATGAGACGAACATATGAAAGTCTATGTTCATATTTTAATTATTGATCATTTTGTGAAAATTTTTATTTGTTCCTTTTAATTTTTATTTTATGACTGTGTTATCAGTGTAAAATATCTACTGATTTTATTAATAACTAATACATTAAGAAACTTGGCTAATGATATTTAGAGAAAAAAAATTTTCTAATCATATTTTTTTATCTACTTGATTTAAATATAAAACTTTACCTAAAAAAAATTAAACTCAATTTTACTTATGCTTTGTTTGGAGGAGAAGGATGAAGGGAAATTAAAGAAAAGTAGAAGAAATAAATGAGAATTGATTTGATAAATAAATAAATAAATAATAAAGTGAAATTCGTAATTATTTAAGATGGTAAAATTAGGTGAGAAATAAAAAGAAAATAATATTTTAAAATTAAATTTTAAATAGTTAAATTTTTATATAAAAATAAATAATATATTATTATCATTTTATTCCTTTTCTTATATTCACATATAAAAGTAGAATTATTTTTTTTATATATATTATATAGTAACATAATTAATTATACTAATTGATAACCGATTATATTATTTTATAAAAGAGGATAATACATTATATTACTAACATATTTGAGTATAGAGTTGCATAATGCATTATCTTACTAACATATTCAAATATGTTACAAGCTTTTGTTTACAAAAAATAATAATAATTTATCACATAATAAAAGAGAATATGAGAATATTTCTAATTCTACGAAAATCTTCTAATATGAAAAAATATTACTACAATGATGAGACTCATCAAATATTTCTTTATAATTTACCTTAAATTACTTACTGACATTTTCAAAACCTCTCAAATCTCCCTTAAATACCTCCCCAAACAAACTGATAGATCGATGAGATGTTGAAGTTAGTTATTTGTTTTAATTTAATGTCATATAAACTTTTATCCTAAAAGTCAAAAACATATAGTTTTAGTGTGAAATACAATGCATGACACATAGTCAACCTCATCATCTTCATTTTTTAGTTACAAGCTAGTTACTGCCAATGTACACTGTCAGAATCCAAGATTCAGTATTTATCTTGCAAAATATATATTATTATCCCATATTAAAGATATTGTTATTGTAAGAGCACGACAAGTGCTAAAGCTTCGATTTGTGGGAACTTAGCACATGGAGTTGAACATATATCATCATGGGATTTTCCTTCAAAATGGTGGTATAACAAAATATTATTATGACATAAAAGGACCAAGCTTGCAATTTATAAATGATTTTCATCTGTCCTTGGGCACTAATATTTTGTTTTTAAGTAAAAATTACACTTGTAATATTTGAATAGATTAAAATTACATACAAGTTATTGGTCCGACTATACTAAACTCAGTTTTTTTAGTAAAATATTGAATTTGAATCTTATAAATAAGAAAAAAATAGTTGAAATGAGAGATTATACTAAAAGTGATAAGTTAAATTTTTCAATAAAAATTAATAATCAATAAAATTAATAAATAATTCATACCAATGACATAATTATAAAATAAATTAGATTAATACATGTTATATTTTTTTAATATATCATAATATGTGTAAACTAATTTTTTCAAATATAATTCTCCTTTTTATAACTTCTAACATCTTTTGAATCTTTATTGTTCGTTTGGATATGATGAAATAATTTCTTTTGGTAAAGCTAAATCTTTATTTAAAATATCATCTCATCTTCTATTCTAAAGACTTAAAATCGATATAAAAGTAGAGAGAAAAATTATTTGCGTTATACATTTTTATATGATTATTTATTTCTATTAAGAAAAAAAGCCTCATAAACATTAAAGTAATTTAAAATATGATATACTTCATCTAAAATGCTTTTATTTAAGATTAAAATGGTAAATAGAAGATGATAATTTCAAAATTACTGAACAATAAGTTCATAATGTATCAAAAAAATTTAGATTAAATAACATTATTCATTTTGTTGTTTGTCAAAGTTTAAAATATTCAATTTCATCCTGATTATATTACTTGACAAAGTAAAAACTTGTGGTTGATCTAAAGTATTTAAAAAAGAAAGGGTGGCTTTTATATAATTTTTTAATTAATCAGTCAACAAGTAACGATAACTATGCAGCCAGCTGTAATTATTACAAGCATTGAAGACGTTTCAAGGTGTATATTTTTTTTATGTTCGTCCCCGAAATATTCACTGCCGATACCAGTGACTAATCTCCTCGCTACGTTGGAGGCACCTCAAAGGGTGGGATAGCTGGCCCCAAGATTTAACGCGGCTACATACACAAGGCAGGATTCGAACCGCTGACCTTGCTTAAGCGTGGATCAACCCCTACCGCTGAACCACATGCTTGGGGTTATTCCAAGGTGTATATGAGCATGCGTCAAGGTAAATGTAACTTGAAATCATGCATCATATTTTAATTGATACTCCAACTCAATGAAGACATTTTTTCTTTTTAATTTTTTCCCGTTTATTTGGTTCTTGTTTTGATTTGTTGTTAAAGTACATACCCTTCCACATGGCCATTGGCCAGTATTCTCGTACCAAACAAGACATTTGGATAATTAAGTTTCTTAAATAAGTACTTATAGAACTAAATAAGTTAAAATCACCTTTGGAAAAGCTAAACAGAACTTATATATATTAGTTTATATACAAAGTAATTTTAACATATCAGAAATTATATTTTCTTCTCTTATAAACATTCATTGAGAAATTCATTTACATAGTCAAAATTTTGAGACCAATCTCTTGATCCAAAAGTGAAGAAAACTATATATAAAGCTTTCCTTAGAAGATGATTTAAAATGCCATCAAATTCATTCAATATTTAAAGGTAAATTCAATGCAAGTTGAACTAAACTCAAATGCTTCATCATCTTCGTGTAGGAACAAGTGTGCATTTATACAACGCATACAAATAACATATATATTTTCAATTAACAAGTGTGACCAACCAACACACGATTTTAGCAACATGTCTCTCTCGGGTTCAATGTAAGAAACGAAAGAGAAAGCACACCTAATTCAATATTACTACCGAAAACGAATGAAATACTTGGAACCTAAACCTCACAAGAAGACCAGTCAAAAGCCCTTCCAATCATTGTGCATCACATAAGTCAGCTCCAATGTCCACTTTACAATAATTGGGTAAATTCAACTGTTGAGATATGTATGGTGTCACTCATAAAATTATTATGTGTCATTGAATAAAGAAACATGGATTGCTGGGTCTACCATACAAGAAATTTCTCTTCAACTATTGATCATAGATTTGTGACACATGACCTACCCAGTTATCTTTATCTTCATACTTCAGCAAATCTGAATCTCTTGGGTTGATCCAAGAACAAGATGGTTCATCCAAAAATTCATGCATGCATTAAGATGGTAGATATTGAAAATTTGGATTGCTGTAACATCAACTTCAATATGCCCTATAAGATACTAATGAAAATTGGTAACTGTATTTTCAAATTAAAAGACAAATTCATTTGAATAACTTCTTTTTTTTTTTTTTAAATTATAATTATTTTTAAATTAAAAAACAGAACCAATTACAGTAGAATATTACAATAGGCATACAGCAATTTTTACGTTTTTTTTTTGTCTATTTCTTTTCACCCCATCACATTACAAACTTCACATTTAGTTGTAAACTTTGCACTAATATCATTTCACATTATAATTTTTTTTTCTATTTTCACTTTTGCTTTTTTAATTTTGAACACAAGTAAATTGTTAAATCCAGTCATAAATGGATGTTTTAAGAATGACAAATCTTTAGTTTCATGTATTTATCATAGAAGAGTGTTCATAAAGAGTAATAACAGTTTTGCTTAATTGTTTCAAATTTAACTTATTTTGTACTCAAAAGTATTGTAAGTGTTTCAGTTTAGGAGAACTTTCAAAAGAACAATCATGTTTTTGAGTTGTGAAAAGTACCTTGTGTGACACCCTCTACCCCAAGATATATATATATATATATATATATAATAATAAAAAGAAATATCTTATTGGATAAAAAAATATTTAAAATTGAAACGACAATTCCAATAATCATATGAGTAGAGAATTCACATTCATATCCTTAATCCAAATAGCAAATAAAATTACAAAGAATAAAAATTGAATTTTCCAAAAATATATACTTTAATAAAACATAAACAACATCATATTCTAATTCTATCTATTTCCCGATGTCACATGTCCTATCAGAGCAAAATCTCACATAGAAGCCTAAGCTCCATTGTCCACATCCTCAGCCTCATGTTGTTGATGGTCTCTTGTATATCAAACAAGAGAAATTAAACAACACAAAAGAAGGGAGTGAGAAACATCTCACTCTGGCTCACGGTGTAGGAACGCACACCGGATAGCCAAACACAAACAATACAGTTACCTCATAGCCAAACACAAACAATACAGTTACCTCATAGATCAATCAATGACAATAGCTTATCCAATCATCCAAGTCATACAAATAGTAATTTATCATCATTTAATAATAAGAATGCACATGCATGCATGGACACGGACTACATATTATCATGCATGTGGCGCCGGTAAAACATCACATGGCATATTGCCTCTAGCAATACACGAAGAGTAGTTTAGGAGTACATGCTGGGTCACACCCTCTGCGCATTCTCACTAGAAGGATATACTACCAGAGTCTCGTCGAGATAGCTAAGCCGCACAAGATACATCCCATGCATACAATGGGCGAAACTGGGACTTCCAAACCAAGCTATCCCCAAGGACTAATCCCTAAAGCTTTTACACTAGGGGGTCTTCTCTGGCGGTGTATTCCATATTGTACCCTTAAAAAAACATTTATGCATATGATGCATGTCAATAAAGATTCCATGTTTTTCTCATATCACCTTTTCATGTCTCATTCCCATATCACATTATCATGTCTCAACACATCTCATCATCACATCTCCTCATTACATTTCATCATCACATTCGCATTATCACATCATATTCACAATTTTCACAGAGCACTTTTATTCATATCAGAACTCATCTATTTGCGAAAGTAAACATATATTCATACATCTCGTATAACAAGGAATACAACAGAACAATCAGAAGGTAAAACAGAAAATATTATAAATATGTTTGTTTCTCATAGGGTTCCACAGGAACCCATAGAGCACTCTAATTCATATCAAAACTTGTTTATTTTCAAAATTAAACACACATTCACACATCTCTTTTAATAGGGAATATAACGGAATAGACAGAAGGTAAAACAGAAATATTCCTATTTTGCTTGCTGCTCATAGGGTTCTCTCAAGAACCTATAGAGCGTTCCAATTTATGCAATAAACATTTAAAATAAGACAATTCACGTATATAATTATTATCACAATTAATTTACTCATACAAGCATCAATGCACTCCCTTAGGGTTTCCCGTAGGAACCCATAGGAGCACCAAATTCCACAATCATAGCCTAAACAAAGTTTCTATTCATACACACATATTAATTAAGTAATTGGAACATACAAGAAAAATATGACATACAACAAACACAGGATTGGGGGCCAATCCCACTACCCAGCATACAATCCCACACCTAGAGCGAGGTTTCTCACTCTCCCCCTTACCTCGATAAACAGGGGTTGAAACTGAAGCAGGATCTCCTCCTCCGGGTTCTCCTTGGTCTCTAGAATGTATAGAAAAAAAGGGTCAAAAGTGAATAAATGTGTTTTTTTGGAGTGCCGGAACGCATTTATAGGCATCAGGATTTGGCCAGAGTGGCCCGTTCCGAATCCGGAACGGCCCGTTCTGGGCACATAGAACATATACAAAAGCCTCTCCCAAAACGGCCTGTTCTAAGTCAATATTTTGTTCTGTAAAACCACATCCGGAACTGCCCATTCCCAAATTGGAACGGCCCGTTCTGGGTTAAAATTTTACCCATAAATGCTCGAGTTGGAACGGTCCGTTCCCAAAGTGAAACGACCCGTTCCGGGGCTATGAAAATCCAGAATTACTAATTAATAAATAAATAAATAACATATATATAAATATAATATATATATATATATATATATATCAAATTAAAATAAAATATCAATACAATTTAAAACATGATTTTCTTCAAATAATAATTATAACAAAATATCATAATTAATAATATTATACAAAATAATTTTCATAAATGATTATTATTAAAAATCATTAAAAATTGAATCAAATCCATTTAATTAATCAAAATAATTATAAGGAAATAATCTTCGTAAATACAAAAATAAATAATAATTATTCGTAGTATTAGTAGAAAAATTCAGGGTATTACAATTCTCCCCTCCTTTTAAAAATTTCGTCCCCGAAATTACCTGAAACAAATAAAAATGGATATGTCTCCTGCATTAGACTTTCTAATGTTCCACCTTAGACTTTTGGAATACTACACACGAGTTCACAACTTCCTCTACTCCTCTCTTCACCTTAGACCACCACGCTTCCGCTACGCCACTCTTATATATTCATCCTCCTAAGGTCCTAATCCATCTAATAGCTCCTAAGTGAATACTAAGAGTACTCTTATTGCCTTCTTCTAAGATCATCTTCCTTAATTCGGGATTATTAGACACATAGATTCTATCTTGAAACCACAAAATACCATCAACTTCTACTCGAAAAGGGCTATCTATACCCTTACCAATCCTCTCCACTTGGTTCACTAAGAAAGGTTCTAACTCTTAGGCTCCTCTAATCTCATCCATTAATTCACTAGTCACCTTTGACATACTCAATTCAATGCTTCTAAGGGTAAGCTCACAAATCAAGCTTAAATATCTAAACTCTTCAATCAAATTTAACCTTTAAATCATTAAAACGATAGATGAAAGATCATCCTACTCAAGGCATCTGTCACCACATTGCCTTTACCTAGATAGCAACTGAGATTAAAATCCTAGTCCTTAAGAAATTCCAACTATCTCCTTTGGTCAAAGATATTTTAAGACTCTAACAATCACTAAATACCTCAAGCTTAGAATCATATAGGTAGTGTCTCCAAATCTTAATGTAATATCATAACCACTAACTCATAGAAAAGGTAGTTCCTCTCATGAATTTTTAATTGCCTAGAAACATAAGCTACTACCTTTCCTTCTTGCATCAACAATGCATCCAAATTCATCTTATAAGTACTACTATATACCACAAAAGGCTTACTAAAATCCAATAATATTAACACTAGTCAATCTTGCCTTAAGAGTTGGAACTACTCTCATACTTACTATCCCACATAAAGACAATACTCCTCCTAGTGAATGTAGTTAAGGGCAATGTTATCTTAGAAATTCCTTCAATAAATCTCCAATAATAATAAGTTAACCTCATAAAACTCTTATCTCACTGACTGGCTTAGATATCTCCCCACTTAAACACAATTTCTACCTGAGACAGATCCATGTTTACCTCAACAGGAATTTACAGGAACTAGAAAACTTATCTCATACAATAAAAAAAAATAATAAAATAAAATAAAATAAGATAAAATAAAATAGTAATACTTAGATAACTTAACATACAACCGTCTTGGATATATCTCTACCCTCAACTACAATATGATCATATCACACCCTAAGATCAATCTCACTAACCACACGACATTCTCCAATTGATCCCTAAGGTCATCTATCCGCATATCAACATACATGCATATTAAATCATATTAGAATACCTACTTCAAACAATCGATATATATCATTCTTAAGCATGTACGAATCAATCACCGTTTACTTCATATAGCATGTACATGAACCAACTTTACCACATAACATCATACAACCTTAAACAACCTCTCAATCCACATGACACCTCAGAATCATGACAAAAATCAATTTTTATCCTTGCATTGCCTAACGATTCAAAAGTATCATGACACCATACATATCCCTTCAACAACGATCAAAGAAAATGATACCTAGAGAGTTATACTCATCTAAATGATCTCAAACCTATCTCAAAAGAAAGCTAAGAGAATAAGCTACAACTCCTATGAAAACATAACATTATAAAATGATCATCTTCTTAGCTAAAAATTTCAAAAACCGCAGCAGATATATTCAACGCTTGCAGCTAGACCTTTGATCACCAAAGTAGCTATAACTGGAGTTCTAGACCTCCGTTTTACCCGATTCCAGTTCCATTGGAAAGATAATGTCCAAGGCTACAACTTTTATGAAGACCATAAAATCTAAATCTGTCAATATGGTACTCATACTGGCACAACAAAACTGCAGAAAAAATATCCTCTACACCAAACAACAATAGTATATCAATATATCTAAGGTCACAAAAATACCTCAACCCTTCTAGACTCACACCTCAACTTCATATTCAAGCTTCCCACTACAAGCCTAAACCAACAACTCACATATTCAGTACAAAAGGCTTAGAAAATAAAATTCACATGCTACCTAAACCATAAAAGGTCAACATGCAACCATCAAACTCTAGAAATCATCAACACTTCAATCACTCCTTAAGAATACCAAAACTCCAATTCTCAACATACATCATCCTTGGATTCAATCGCTACAACTATAGCTTTCAAAAATTCCACCAATCGTAAACTCTTAATACACTAAAAAAAATCAATGTCTTACCCAAATCTAAGGCCTCAATAGTTCCTACAATATTAGCACAATATCTCGTCTACCACTACTCGCACATATGCTTGCAACACAAGCGATATCACTCAACCACTACTTCTTACGTAAGCAAGAAGTATCAAACAAATAAGCAATCATAAGAATGAAGAAGAACAATCATAATGATATTAGCTAACACTATTTATCATTTCTATAATTACAACATAATCTAACAGTGTCAAACTCAACAATATCAACACAAGGAGAACATCATTATCATCAAAGCAAAACATCATCAAAGTACACAACAAACAAGATACAATCAGAGTACACAACAGAATCATGATAAGTACATAACTCACGGCCGATTGGATCGACTTGCTCTGATACCACTTAATGTGACACCCTCTACCCCAACATATATATATATATATATATAATAATAATAAAAAGAAATATCTTATTAGATAAAAAAATATTTAAAATTGAAACGACAATTCCAATAATCATATGAGTAGAGAATTCACATTCATGTCCTTAATCCAAATAGAAAATAAAATTACAAAGAATAAAAATTGAATTTTCCAAAAATATATACTTTAATAAAACATAAACAACATCATATTCTAATTCTATCTATTTCCCGATGTCACATGTCCTATTAGAGAAAAATCTCACATAGAAGCCTAAGCTCCATCGTCCACATCCTCAGCCTCATGTTGTTGATGGTCTCCTATATATCAAACAAGAGAAACAATACAAAAGAAGGGAGTGAGATACATCTCACTCTGGCTCACGGTGTAGGAACACACACTGGATAGCCAAACACAAACAATACAGTTACCTCATAGCCAAATACAAATAATATAGTTACCTCATAGATCAATCAATGACAATAGCTTATCCAATCATCCAAGTCATACAAATAGTAATTTATCATCATTTAATAATAAGAATGCACATGCATGGACATGAACTACATATTATCATGCATGTGGCGCCAGTAAAACATCACATGACATATTTCCGCTAGCAATACATGAAGAGTAGTCTAGGAGTACATGCCGAGTCACACCCTCTGCGCACTCTCACTAAAAGAATATACTACCAGAGTCTCGTCGAGATAGCTAAGCCGCACAAGATACATCCCATGCACACAATGGGTGAGACTGGGACTTCCAAACTGAGTTATTCCCAAGGACTAATCCCCAAAGCTTTTACACTAGGAGGCCTTCTCTGGTAGTGTATTCCATATCGTACCCTTAAAAAAACATTTATGCATATGATGCATGTCAATCAAGACTCCATGTTTTTCTCATATCACATTTTCATGTCTCATTCCCATATCACATTATCATGTCTCAACACATCTCATCATCACATCTCCTCATTACATTTCATCATCACATTCGCATTATCACATCATATTCACAATTTTCACAGAGTACTTTTATTCATATTAGAACTCATCTATTTGCGAAAGTAAACATATATTCATACATCTCGTATAACAAGGAATACAACAGAATAATCAGAAGGTAAAACAGAAAATATTATAAATATGTTTGTTTCTCATAGGGTTCCACAGGAACCCACAGAGCACTCTAATTCATATCAAAACTTGTTTATTTTCAAAATTAAACACACATTCACACATCTCTTTTAATAAGGAATATAACGGAATAGACAGAAGGCAAAACAGAAATATTCCTATTTTGCATGCTGCTCATAGGGTTCTCTCAAGAACCCATAGAGTGTTCCAATTTATGCAATAAACATTTAAAATAAGACAATCCACGTATATAATTATTATCACAATTAATTTACTCATACAAGCACCAATGCACTCCCTTAGGGTTTCCCGTAGGAACCCATAGGAGCACCAAATTCCACAATCATAGCCTAAACAAAGTTTCTATTCATACACATATTAATTAAGTAATTGGAACATACAAGAAAAATATGACATACAACAAATACAGGATTGGGGGCCAATCCTACTACCCAGCATACAATCCCACACACAGAGCGAGGTTTCTCACTCCACCCTTATCTCGATAAACAGGGGTTGAAACTGAAGCAGGATCTCCTCCTTCGGGTTCCCCTTGGTCTCCAGAAAGTGTAGAAAAAAAGGGTCAAAAGTGAAAAAATGCATTTTTCTGGAGTGCCGGAACGCATTTATAGGCATCAGAATTTGGCCAGAACGGCCCGTTCCGAATCCGGAACGGGCCGTTCTGGGCACATAGAACATATACAAAAGCCTCTCCTAGAACGGCCCGTTCTAAAACCAGAACGGCCCGTTCTGAGTCAATATTTTGTTCTGTAAAACCACATCCAGAACGGCCCGTTCCCAAATTGGAACGGCCCGTTCTGGGTTAAAATTTTACCCAGAAATGCTCGAGTTGGAACGACTCGTTCCCAAAGTGAAATGGCCCGTTCCTGGGCTATGAAAATCCAGAATTACTAATTAATAAATAAATAAATAACATATATAAATATAATATATATATATATATATCAAATTAAAATAAAATTTCAATTCAATTTAAAACATGATTTTCTTCAAATAATAATTATAACAAAATATCATAATAATATTATACAAAATAATTTTCATAAATGATTATTATTAAAAACCTTTAAAAATTCAATCAAACCCATTTAATTAATCAATATAATTATAAGGAAATAATCTTCATAAATACAAAAATAAATAATAATTATTCGTAGTATTAGTAAAAAAATTCAGGGTGTTACACCTTGGTCATAGCTATCCTATGTGTGCACAAATCCGATGTCTCGAGGAGATTCAAGTTGGACATCTTCTCTCAGGGAAGATACCTTGAAAGGTCTTGTACATTAGTCTCTCTGGTAGAACACTAATATTGAAGACCTTGTTCAAAAGGTTACTCAGAAGAAAGATTCAGAAGCAAACTACTTCTAAAAAATATATTGACAACACCAGAATAAAAATACAATATAATATATATTAGTACTACATAAAAATTAAGCCAACGAACCTATTTTGAAGTTTATAAAAGAGAGACCAATGGAACTATTTGAAACAAGATAAAAGATTTATCAAAGTACAAGCTTTCATAGTTATAAACAGTCTTGTAATAGAAAAAGAAGTAAGAAACTTCCTTATTGGAACCTCATAATCAAGGAGAGATTATTGTAATCTTAACAATTGTTATGATACAAAAAAAAAGTCTTGAATCTGTTAAAAACTTGTCCTACCCAAATATGGCATTTAGAAATGTAGGAAGGTATGAAAAGTTTCAACTAATTTATTGGGTGAACTCGTAGCAAGTGGTTGTGAGGGATGTAGTCTCAACAAGTTGTTGAGGAAGGAAAATTAGCAAGTGGTTAAGTGAGGAACACGACAGCAAGTGACTGTGTTGTGTTGTGTGATTGTAAATCCAATAGGTAGCTAATAGTGTAATCAAATCAATTGTTTCTGATATAGCGAAAAATCTCACAATATGTGAGGATTGAGTGTAGCCTATGTATAAACCAATATAAATTCCTCTTTGCAATCTCTTTTACCCTATCTAATTTACTTGTTTCAACTGTTTTATTATTAATTATATCTATGTTGCATATTCAACCATTATGTTAAAATCTAGTAAAGGATTTTTTTAAAAAAAGAACCAAGTTTATAAAACCATAAACATTTAAAAACTATTTTATAGAAAATCATTCAAAAGCAGTCCTTAATAAAACTAAGTTTGAAAAAACTTTTAAAAG
The DNA here is from genome assembly GCF_000230855.2 of Cajanus cajan. Taxonomy (NCBI): domain Eukaryota; kingdom Viridiplantae; phylum Streptophyta; class Magnoliopsida; order Fabales; family Fabaceae; genus Cajanus; species Cajanus cajan. Next base: position 20,791,731 of record NC_138524.1, read on the forward strand.
TTCACGCTTCTAAGTATCAAAATTTTATAAAGACTTGATTTTTAAGGAATACAACAATTCAAACCCTCCTCTCTTTTTTTTGGTTAACAGTTACTTCATAAACATGCATGAAAATATATATATATATATATATATATATATATATATTCTCAAATGGCATATTTTCATTTGACCCTTTTTAAGGCTGGAAACAAGGAAATCGCTTTTTTTTTTCCGCAAGCAGAAACTTTTACTATCGCTTTTCTCAGGAATGATTTTTCTCTTCTCTGCAATTTTTACTCTGTTTTTCATAGGTGATTTGTGCCTAAAACAGGTAAGAACAAGTAGGTTTTTTTGTTATGATTTCGAAACATATTCCAAAAATAAATTTAACAAGTTCTGAAATTTTCTCATCTCAAATTGCTTTCAAATTAATACTTACCATACAACGATTTATTTTTTTCTTATTATGTTCTGAAAAATCAATTCTCAAAAATTATATTTCATAATAATATTTAAAAATAAAAAAACCAAATTTCCATCAATCATGCCCCAGATTTTTACCAAGTCAAAATTATAAAAACAAGGCAAGATAAACTGCAACTTGGGTTAAATCCGGCAATATATTTCATTTCAGAATGGAAGTTACAATGTATGTATGTAGCTATCATTTCCCATTCAACAGTCCCAAATGACTGCATCTACTCTCAGATCTCAGAGAAGGAACTGATTATCTTGAAGCCGTGATTTTCCGGTAGAGGTGCATTTCCAGGTCGAATAGAAATTATCACCTCCAAGCCTGAAACATGAACAATTGTCAATGTGCATACAAAACAACTAAAATCTTCAAAAAAGGTTGCAGAAGTTCTCGTTATACTCTTCACATTAACCCATTAAGGGCCCATTTGGAGTGGTTGCAAGATTTTGGTTTTCATATATCATTTTGAAAACAAAACATGTTTGATAAAATAAAATAGAGCTGAAATAGGTTTCAACTGAATTTCAAAATACCTTTACATTCATTTTCAAAACTAAGAAAAATGATTTATAAATTTCAATTTTAGTTTTTAAAAAATAAACTTTCATGATATTTTACAATAATTCTTCCTGGCATCGTCACCAACACTAATGCTACTATCATCACCATTATCATTGACATTGTCAGTGTTACGACACAAATACACCATTAAACTAATTTTAATATAATAAGAAATTTTCAAAGTGAGTTTTTTCTAAAATTTAATAGAAAGAAACTAAAACTACAGTTTTTTTAAAAAAATGTATTAAACTTAAAACTAAAATCCAGTCCAAACGGGCCCTAATGTACTATCAACAAACAATGAGTAAAAATCCTCGCAAGGATGAGGTGTATGTACTAATAATGTACCAAGTACATGAAACGGCTGTATTGCATTTACTGAGCTAAAATTGATATCAACTTCATATTTTTCATGTTTCCCCAATCGGGGTGGAAGCTACTGTCCTGTCTATTGTTCTTAATTATTTACATGTGAACAGATATGAATGTTGGCTTTTTAAACAGTAGTTCTAGTAAGAACAAACAGTTTTGGTGCAAATGGCCTATTTGGATATACTTCTTTAAAAACACTTATATGAAAAAATAAAAATAAAAAAAAAGAATGAAATTAACTTCTCCATAAATTAAAAATATCTTAAGCATAAGCTAACTTGTAGAATTTCTCTTCTATTAGCTTATTCTTATTTTTAATTTATAGATAAATTAATTTTAACTTATAGAGAAACTTATTTCAACTTTCGTTCCTATTTTCTTCTTTTAGAAGGGTTTCTAAAGAAAAATTTATTAAAACAGACCCAAAACTTCAAAAGTTAACAGTAAGTAACCAATCAATAAAAAAAAATCATGGCAGATATTCTGGGTTAATGATCCACGAAGAAAAACTTGCTAAACAATCGTGTTTAACAAAACAAGCAGTATGAATTTATATCTATACTGAAAAGCTTCCCCAGTTGTCAAATTGAGGATTTTGATACAATTATTTTCCTATTGAAATAAAAAATAATATTCAGAAGTAAAAACAGAAAAACAAAATCTAAGAATTCGGCATGAAACCGACTATAGTTCATTGTATTGCACCTTCAACAAAGTTTAATGCTGGTTTTAGTTTGACATATATGATTATTTTAGGGGAAAAAATTGACTCAAGTAATGCCAAATTGAAGTTCTGGCTTCCAAAAAGCACCAAGGAAAGATGATTAGGAAGAGTTTGTATAAGAAATTAAATAGCTTCCGAAGCAGCTACAATATCAGTATTTGGTTATATCAGCATATCAGGTTGAAAGGCACATACCTGCTGCCTTAGCAGCTGTAGCTTCTTGATAAACATCAGTGACAAATAAAATATCTGATGGCTTATCAACACCAAGAGACTCAGAAATTTCAACATAACTGCGTGTCTCTCTTTTGTTCCTGCAAAAGAAGTTTTGCATGGAATAGGTTAACTTTAGACAGGCATTGTTGAGAAGCAACATTGAGATTAAACAAAACATTACCCCACTGTGGTGTCAAAAAAACCAGATAAATATTTTCTTAGGTCCCCATGGTTTGTATGTCCAAATATTAGCCTTTGTGCCAACCTGCTACCACTAGAATATATGTATACCTGTTCCAATGATTAGAAATAGCAATTAGAAATGCAATTAAAACATGTCTTCCAGATATCAGATAATAAACACCCAAAATGTGATCGCTATATTTGTTCCTTTTCCATTCTTGTCTAATGGAACAACACAATAGTTTTATCTCTCTAAGGGAGCTTTGGTGATCACACAACGCTATCAGACTCAGTTAAAAACTAAATTCTCAAAGATACTATTCACATTGATTTCTTTTAATAATTTCCATAAATCTCACAACACTAAAAATCATGTAATTTACTCTCCCTGTTGGTGCCTTTTAGGTCAACAGGAATAAAAGTTGCCCTACCATCAAATTTCAGTAGAGGGTAGTTGTAAAATTTTTGCAGTTAAACGAGACAGAAATGGAAATGTAATAAAGAAGGAGAGAATAGAAATGGAAAATAGTTAGCAATATGGGACAGAAAGAACGGCACAGCTATGAAAATGAAATTGCAACTGCAACCTTTTTGCCCAAGGCATGCCACTTTTCTAGAGCTTCTGGCACATCATCAAAAACTACTCCCTTCAATTCATTATTCTCGTAACCGGTGCGCCACATGTGACCCTGCATAGCTAAATCTTTCAAATTTAAATTAAATAAAGAGAAGAGTTTTGCTAAATTATTTTTAATTACCTGCAACTCTTTCAAGGCAGTGATCTTTCTATCTGCTTTAATCATAGCTTCTACATTAGTTACTAGTGCAGCAATTACTTCTTCTTTCCCAGAATCATCAGGGGGAACAGGCACAGCACCTGCAATCCCTTGTTCAAGGTCGCTTTGAACCTATGGTCACAGAGTAAGGAAGTCAAGTGATCCAAAATCATTGAATGCAAGTTACAAACTAACTTGTACAAAAATACCAAAATAAAATGAAGTGTGACCATTTGAAGAAAAATTGAATCGAATAAACATGACAAACTACAAATTCATAGTATGTATGTGTTTCTAATAATAGTGTGCAGAACATGTAGTCCCTCAGCACAGGTTTCCATTCCATAGGTCTAAATAGCATAATCAATTAACCATAACAACTCTATAAGAATCTTACTTGTTGGCGAAGCAACTTGATATCAGCTTGGGTATCAGGAGTTTCATACGTCACAGATAGATGCCTCCCAACATTTTGACGTGCATATGGGAAGAGAACTTCCGTAACAAATGATATGGGAGTAGTAGTTCCTTCAATGTCAAGAACAATGCAACACTGCAATACAAACGGAGAAAATAATCAATTATTGAATCTGAAACTACATGGAAAGACAACTGATGTCTAACCAGTCAACTGAGCATAAAGGATTTTGTTTAAGGAATTTAAAGGAATGATACTACTGAAAAGTTTAGAGGTATAAAGTTTAAATAAATAGAGAACATCATCTCACTGGAAATGGATTAATTTCACCATTAGCCTTCCTTGTCTTATCCGACGCATTTGACTCCCCAGCAAACCTTAGACTTCTAATACTATGTATTGGGCCATGATTTGGAGTAGACCAGTCCAATCCTAGTTGGTGAAGTTTGATAGCAGCTTCAAAGAGGTAATGATAACACTCAGCCTGGAACAGAACCACCCATTTACAAGAAAGCATGATAATGTATAAACAAATATCCCAAAGACATAAAAAGCTTTACATTTTCATCAGGAATTTTATACGTTCTGGAACTTGTAAGCAGAAAGTTTAAATAAACATAATTTTTTTTATGTGATTCCAATCTTTTCATGTGGACAGCACAAGTTACACAAACCTGAGTTTTAGCACTGATCCATGAGTCTCCCCAAACATATATTCCATGGTTGCGTACAAGTACAGCAGTAGTTTTAGGGTAGGCTTCAATCTATGAATTGGAAAAAAGAATAATTAAGGTAGATCGTTTGTAATTAAAAAAGTAGATAAGAGAGAAAAATAATGCATCATGTGGACTATGTATAATGTAACCTTCAGGGGATCCCAACCTACACGTTTATGCTATATGTGAAGAAAACTATCACACAAATGTAAAAAAACAAATGAATATGTGAATCCAGAATCATGATGTAATTCATATATAATCAGAAAGTTGGAATAATTTTCAGAATAAAACATACAGCTTTAGCTAGAGATTCTGTGAGCTCATATTCGTAGGCTGTGTTCTCTATAATGGGGACCACAAGTTCATCATAATAACCATGCCCCTTGATTCCTTTTATCATTTCCATGTGAGTAATCTGCAATTTGTGATGGTAACCACTAACCAAAATCAAATCAAAATAACTAAAGGAAAAATAAACTACTGAAACACACAATTCAAGCAAACAAATCACAATTACTACAACTAGTTCAAAAGTACGTTTGCCATTCTTAGAGCAATATATAATAAGTTATAACAACATATAAAAACCACAGTCCTGACCTTGATCAAAAAGGAGGAATAAAACCCTAAAAAAACAGATTAAAAAAAAGATGCCAGGTGCTTTTTCCATTTCCTATCTGCCCTCAAACAAGAAAATTGAAATCTTCAATTTTCAAAACAAGAGTTTGTCCACATTCAAATTATTTGTTAGTAGAAAATATAACACTCCAAGTTATTGCATTTTGGATCAATTCTTTCTCTATATTCAGGATGACCCTAACATTATAATTTTCACTACCAGAAATACCAATGAACTTTTAAACTCCGGGTAGAAGGGCTCCTCGAATAGCATCAACCAGAATGTCTCATGAAAGCTCCTCTGATGTTATTCTCTCCCAATGAGATCAGCTATATAAAATCAATCATAAGTACATAGCATACAATTTAATTTGTGAAGCAAATGTGATTAGTACATGTTTGGTTTAACTAATTTTGGAAGAATAATATCTTATTTTTGTCAGCTTTCAAACAGAGTTTTTGAAAAAATAAAGGAGATTATTACCCACGAACAAGAAAGCTATGTCCAAACACACATGGTTGATCAAGTGTGATGGTTATACAACAGGAGGTGGGAGGAAACCATTTAAAATTTCGTTATTGCCAGATTCGTGAGACCTACATATAGTCTGGTGGCTACTCTCGAGACAAAAATCAAATATGCGACACTCACAATTTGCTCTCCCTCTCGGGTATAAAATGGCTTGTCCTATCATCCAATTCTGATAAATAAGCTAAAGGGATTATTTGGGAACTCGTCTTAAGGAAATGCACAAAATTAAAAATTCAAATAAGTAAATGCATTTCAAGAGTGAATTTGAATTGTACAAAAATGGATAGGCATTTAGCACTATATATTACCTCATCAGTGATCCCCACCTGGTAGTTTAATTATAATTACAGTTTAAGGAGCATTTTGTTGCGAGATTTCTGCTGCCCAACCAGAATTGAGCACTCCAGAAATTCATATATCCTAGTAATGTGACAATTTTATGTGATTTGTATTCACATTCTATTACCAGTTCCATACCAAATTTAAAGATCAAAAGGTTACAAATAATTACGTATTATAATTTTGAATTCGAATCTCTAATCTTAGAACACCATAAGTTTACAAAACTTCAAAGCATCCATGTATAAATACTTACTCGAAATTCCTTTGCTAAAGGATTGAGCATTGTTACAAGACAAGATTCTATTCCATGACTGTGGATAACCGCCCCAGCATCACACATTTCATATGCCTGGAGTAGAAAGGGAAATGCACATTACTTTCAAACACAATCAGGAAAATATCTTCTAAACTTCTGATGCTAGTCAGCCTATTGTAGATTTTACCAAAAATAGCTTTCCAATGAAAAATTCACAACCAAACTATTCAACTATCAAATTAATATAAGTATAAATATATTCATTAGGAAATGAAAGCATACAGAGAGGTTAGATTAGAACATTGAAGCATTTATCAACAGAATGCATACTTATAATTATAAATGGCAGGAATCTAGAACCCTTTTCTACTACACTAACATGATCAACATCACCTACTGATTCCAAAGATGTGGTGACATTCATAAAATTTTCTAAAAGCATACCACAATTCAAATTGTACATGAAAACAATAGTAGGAAATTGCATCATTTTACACTAACCATACAGCACAGCATCAACTAACCTCACCTTCATGAAAAGTGGACCACAATCAGAGCACTTGGGAGGTTTTTGAGGGTACGGTTTGGGAGATGGTGCAGACAAGACTGTTCCATTGTGGGATAACACATACATGTCCTCTGGCTCCATTCTTTCCTTCTGAACACCTGCACATTTTATTTATTCATTTTATTATCATAAAAAAAAAAGGTTTAAATTCTATGCACTCTCATAGCATGTTTGTGAAAGCTTAATTATCAACATTTCAGCTGTTTTCTTAAAGAACTTCTTTCTTTTTCGCCAAAAATAAGTTGTATGTTTTGGAACAATAACTAAAAATTTTAGAAACTTTATTTTTTCTTAAACAAAAAATAAATTGATTATTGAAATAATATACTTACATTGTTAAAAACACGTGTGTAAAATCAGCAAATCAGTCAGAATCAATAATTGGTATGACAAACTTATCAGACAACACAGTTTATGATTGGATGACATTATTGCTTTCGTTGGATACACTATTTAATCTTAAAAAACAAAAAGGATACAAAATGATGAATGCAAACAATAAGTAAAAAGTGAGTTAGCACATGACAGGGGCATAGAAGTGGAAAAAAATGAAAAAGGAAAGTTTTTGATAAGAGGGTAAGAGAGGAAAGGAAAGGACCTGAAGGGGACATGAGAATGAGTTGGTGGGGTTTGGGAATGGAGGGATCATGGACTTTGATGGTGATGCTGCCACCAGTTCCAGAGACCCATCCAAGGGAATAGAAGTGGCGACAAAGTTCTGATATCAACGCTCTCGTTTCCTTCACTGCCTCTCCTTCCAGGTATGTGGCAGCCATGGGTTCTACTCAAACTGTGAAGGGGAACACACTTTGTAGGGATCTAGAGAGAAGGAATTTCAACATTTATTTTTTTTATTTATGATTGTTTGTTAATTTTGTTGATTAAACATCTATACACCATCAAAGTAAAATTTACATTGATAATTAATTATAACTTTTATTTGTGTCATGTTACTGTAAACACATTTATTTTTAACAGTAACATAATATAATTAAAAGATATAATTAATTGTTAGTGTAAAAAAAAATTATCTCGACAGTGTATAAGTAATTAACGAAAAATATAAAGGTTTAAATCTAAGAAATGATGGAATTTCATACATTATTGTGACACTTTTTTTGTCCGCACTCTTACTTAAATTATTCTTTGATTTTTTCTTCTGAATAAAATTTGAGTGTGTATTTTGGTACCTATTATGAAATTCATTGGTATTGAATGGATAAAAAAATATATATAATAATATTGAGTTCAACAAGAATAAATAACTACCACAATTAAATATTTATAAATGTTAAATATATGATAATTTATTGGAAATATGCTAAACAAGAAACAAAAGAGAGAACAAAGACTATTGATAGGAGACCAAAATTTAATATAGAAAATCAATGATATAGCAATTTATATGTTAGAGATAACAAAGATTATTGATAGTAGATCAAAATTTAATACAGAAAAAATTAAAGACAGTAGATCAAAATTTATATATCAATTTATATAACATAAAGGCACAAGAGTCTCTTAGTTCAAACTAAAAATAATATATTAATTAGTTATTGTTGTGATAATCATCTAAAAAAGATGTTATAGACAAACATTACATTTTATGCTAAAGACATAATAAAAGAAAATTCATGAGTCATCAAATAAGCATAATCTATCTATTTATTCTTGCATCTTGAAATGTAAGTTCGTGCTAATTAGAAATACTTCTTTTTCTTTCTTTTGCACTTATGGTATCGAAGGAAAAACTAATCAAGATAATCAAATTTAAGACATCTTTACTTATTGATCATTAAAACTAATATCAAAAGTCAAGAATGTCATTCGATTAAGAAAGCATAACAAACATAAAAGAAACTCTTGTGCCTCTCACATTTTTTTAGGCATTGAAGGAGTTTCTTTTATGATTGTTATACTTTCTTGGTCAAATGACATTCTTGATTGTTAATATTATTTTAAATGATAAAGAGGCAAAGTTGTCTCTAATTGAATTTGATTATCTTAATTACTTTTTTCTTTGATACCACGAATATAAAAGAAAGAAAGAGAAGTGTTTCTCACTAGTACGGACATACAATTCAAGATGCAAGAATGATAAGATAGATAGATTATACTTATCTAATGGCTCATAGGTTTTCCTTCATTATGTTTATAACATGAGTCTCTTGATTCATTTAGTTCAATGTGCTGTATATTTGAGTGATATTTGAAAGAAAAAAAATTAGTATGATTATTTAATTATATTTTATGAAATTGTTTTAATTTAATTTAATTTTATTAAATAAATATTTTAATTAATTTAATCTTGTTGACTTGATCTCTTAGACAAATCTTATCTTATATTTTGACTTGATCTTTTAAAAATTGATTGCATTTTATCATTTTGACTTAGTCTCATAAAAATGATTTGGTCTTTTGAGAATTAATTACATTTTATCATTTTGACTTTGGTCTCATAAAAGTAATTTTTATCTCATTATCATGATATGTTGACTAGGTCTTAGTGAGTTTAGGAAAACAAATTTCTTTATTAAAAATATAATAAAAGTAAATCATACTCTCCTCCCATAAAATATAATTTATATATTATACTATCCTTCTCTTTATTTATATAAATTTTCAATATGATTTATATATTTAAATATTATATATATATATAATTTATTATAATTATAATTATATATTATATAATAAATATTTAACTTTTACAATATAGATCTTAAATTATTATTTTAATGTATATGGATTATCCTATCTTAACTATGGTTGAGACTTTTTTTCTATTTAAAATATATATTAAAATCCGAGAAACAACATCATTTTAAAACATTTATCAATTGTGACACCCTTACTACCCCAACACATATAACAATGAAAACTTAACAAAAACAATTTTCAATTTCGGTAAAAGGGTTCACATGAGAATCTTCAAAATTATTCTTCAATAACCACAACAATAAAAATGAAACGTGAGAGTTTACAAATGATTTTCAAAAATAATATTTACAATTCTAATTCCATATAACAATCTATGTCCTAAAGAAAATCCTCTGCCCCGATGTCACAATATCATAGCATAACTACAACTCAACCGTTAGCATTCTAGATATCACTCGTAGCCGGATCTTTCTCACCTAAAATATCCACAAATCGCACGGTGAGAAAAGAAAACATCTATATATATAGCACATAAGAAAACACAACATATTATCTCATTATAACTTAATATTCATAAATATTTCAACATATCGTATTTCAATCAATCATACATCGTCATCACGTCATAATTCTCAATCACACAAATCATCACAAATCTTGCACTTCACACTATGCCAAGGTCACGCTACCCATTTAACAATCTCAGGTCGTGCTCACCCCTGATATAACACTGTGCCAAGGTCACGTTATCCCTATCCCAGGGCCGTGCTCACCCTTGACATGTTAACCAAGGTCACGATACCCACGTAACAATCCAGAGCCGTGCTCACCCCTGATATAACATTGTGCCAAGGTCACGTTACCCCTAACCTAGGGCCGTGCTCACCCCTGACATGTTAACCAAGGTCACGATACTCATGTAACAATCTAGAGTCGTGCTCACCCCTGATATAACACTGTGCCAAGGTCACGTTACCCCTAACCTAGGGTCGTGCTCACCCCTGACATGTTAACCAAGGTCACGATACTCATGTAACAATCTCGGGCCGTGCTCACCCCTGGTCATAGGTGTGAAGAACCACAATCACATCTCATTCACATCCACATTCACATTCACATTCACATCCACATCCACATCCACATCCACATCTCAATTCCACAATACATACACAATCCACACAAAATGGTGATTCACATACTCCTCAAGTAATTCATCATCTAGATCATCAAATAATATAACAATAACATTCATAAAAAAATATAACAAACAACAGAATTACCAATTTAATATAATTTTAACGTAATAATAAAATCCCCAATTGTTCCAAAATCTAACTCACAGGCACTTTTCTACAATTTCGTTCTCCCTCTCAGATCATCATTCTTACAAATTATTAGCATATCTATAATCCTCAACACATACAGAATCTAATGGGATCCTCAATTTCTCAAACAGAAATCATCCAATTTTTCACAACCTAACTTACAGTCACTTTTCTATAATTTCGTTCTCTCTCCCAGAGCATCATTTTTACAAGTTAAACATATATTCGTAATTCTAAATATATATAGAATCACATAAGATAAGTAATCCTCCAAACAGAAATAATTATAAAATTATTCATAACTCTAAGGGTTCTTCCTCTACCCAATTCTCTCATGTAACTCTACATATAAATAATCTCCTTTTCTCCCGTACCTGGATAAATAGGAACTCGGGCAGAACCTCCTCCTCTTTTTCCTTAAATAAGGATCGGAACTAAAACTGGAGCAGAACCTCATCCTCTGAATTCCCCTTGGTCTTCAGAGAGAAGAAGAGGAACGAAAGAAAGGACAGAAGAGAAGAGAGAGTGAGAATGAGAGGTGTGTAGAAATGAGAGGATTTGAGGCCTATTTATAGGATTTTTCGCCCACCTCCCACTACGGCCCGTTCCAAAATCGGAACGGCCCGTTCTGGGCCCTTCAAACCTACGTAAATTTTTCAACTAGAACGGCCCGTTCCCAAACCAGAACGGCCCGTTCTCAAACCCAGCAGAACGGCCCGTTCTGCTTCCAGAATGGCCCGTTCTCCAAACCAGAACGGCCCGTTCTCCCATCAGAATGGCCCGTTCTGCTTCTACAATTTTGGTCATACTCACTATTCCAGAACGGCCCGTTTCAAAATTGAAACGGCCCGTTCTGGGCCACGAATTGGGCCTTTGGCCCACGAAAAATGGGCTGTTACATCAATAGATTACATTTTTTTTGTTTTTTAATTTAAATATTGAAAAAATAACATAATATAAAATAAAATAAAATAAAAATATTTGAAACTTAGTTAACTTACATATTTTAAAGATTACGAAGATATAATATAAACAATTTAGTTACAAATATAAATGATTTCATTCATACTAAAATATAATTCAAAATAATTTTGTATTCAAATTTCTATCTTCTCCTTAAAAATAATTCATAGTAATGCGTATTGAATGAAAAAGATAGGATATAAAGTGAGTCTATGATACTTACTAATATAAGAATAGAAGCATTGACCTTCAATTCATTGCAGAAATTAATGTGCCAAACAATTTTCCCCAACTAATAAGAAATCTCGTCGTATTGGACCACATGCTATGGTTGTTCTTCATAGAACATTATATTATAGATGGATATGTTTGAACAAAAAAGAAAAAAAGAACTAATGGTATTTATTTTATCAGTTGGGAATATAAACAAGAAACGAAAGGATAACAAAGACTATTGCAAACAATGATATATCAATTTATATAGCAAAAAAGCCTCCTAATTCAAACTTAAAATATTATATTAATCTGTTATTATTATGATAATCATCTAAAATAGATATTTTAGACAAATACTATATGCTACAAATATGATGAATGAAAACTCATTTGGATAAATATAATTTATCTTTTTACTTATCTTGCATCTTAAATTGTAGTGGTAATTAGAAACATTTCTTTTTCTTTCTTTTGTATTTGTGGTATCAAAAGAAAAAATAAATAAGATAGTAAAATTTAATTGGATACGTTTTTGTCTGATCATCATTGAAAGAATTATTAAAAATCATTTATGTTATTCAATAAAGAAGTATAACAAGTATAAGAGAAAACATATATTCCTTATCTTCAATGCCCGAAAATATTGTGAAAGACAAGGAAAAATGAATTTGTTCTAACATATAAAACTTTAAAATCTTTTTTAAACACTAGTATTATAATAAGGAAAAGATTAAAACTTCAAGAGTCTTCTCCTTGAAGTTTTAATCTTTTCCTCATCATAATACATGTATTAGGGAAAAATCTTGAAACTCTAACATGTGATTCTTGTTCGTCATATTTGGAGCACGAGTATTCTTATTTATGTAGTTCAATGTATTGTATACTTATAATATTTGAAAGAGATTAATATGTTTATTTAATTATAGTTTAGAAAATTATTTTAAATTAATTTTGTTTTATTAATGAGATATTTTAATTATTTTAATCTTATTTACTTGATTTTTTAGACAAATCTTATCTTATAGTTTGACTTAATCTTTCAATAATTGATTAAATTTATTGTTTTTTTCTCATAATTAATTTTTGATAAATAAATTTCTTCGTTATAAATATAACCTTTCATGAGATATACGAAAATTTCATTATCTTCTCCTTTATATATACAAATTTTAAATATGATTTATATGTTTAAACAAAACTAAATATAACAAATATGTAAGTTTAAAATTTAATAAAATATAACAATTTTTATAAATAATAACAAGTTTATGTTTTGAATAGAAAATGTCAAATTAATATAATATAAATTATAAAAACTCATCATTGTAAATTAATATAAATAATTAAATTATATTTTCATAAGAAAAGTATTAAAAATAATTGATAAGAGAAATATTTTAATTTATAATTTTTATTAAAAGTATTTTAAATTAAATTTTAAAATTGAAAAATATATTTTTAATCATGACCATTTCAAACCAATTTCTCACATCCTTTCTTAACTAGTTTTTATTAGTTTTGAATTGGTTCAACCAGTTGTATCAATTTTAGACACAACTGATTCTTGTTAGTTATTGGGTTGTTTATTAGATTAGTCGAACTAGCCAATCTGATTTTAATATAAATGCTAAAAATTTAAAAGTCATACTTTCCACGGTTGAGATGGTAAAATCTAAAATATAAATTTTGGAGACTATTCTTAAAATAATAGGATTGTGGAATGTGTGCTAGGATAATAAATAGAAACTAAAGTAGTCAAAAAGGTTGAAAATCACTTCGAGTTTGGATAAAATGAAATTTTTATTATTTTTTATGCACAATAATGAAAGAACATATATAAAAAAAATACCATAAGAGAAATAAAATATTTCTTTTAAGATGTGATTTATTTAAAATTAGAACATTTATAGCATGATGGAAGTTAACCCTCTAAGGTGCGTTGCATGAATTTCATTAACAAAACTCAAATAAAAAATATTTGTTCTTTTAATCATCCTCCGTATTTTGTTGCTTGAAGCTCATTCATATTCTATACGTTTGATCCAAAAGTGAGACAAATTGTAACATCTCAAATTTTATACAATGGTTAATTATTATTTTATATTTATAAAAATTATTTTCTTATAGTTATTAATTAATTAAAGGAATTTTTTAGAAGATTTTAGATTTTTTTAATAATTTAAATATTTATGAAAATTTTATTTTTTTAATATGAAATTTTATTTTTTTTCCAGGCTCAGAACGAGCCGTTCCAAAAAGTGGAACGGCCTGTTCCTAAAAGCGGAACGGGCGTTCCAAAAAGTGGAACGGGCCGTTCCAGATAAACAAAATGGCCTAAAATCCAAGTTGAAAACGGGCCGTCAACCTGTGTAAAAGTGAACTCCAGAACGGGCCGTTCTGCTTTTTGGAAACAGACCGTTCTGATTTCAGAACGGGCCGTTCCAGTTGAGAAATTTACGTATATTTGAAGGCTCCGGAACGGGCCGTTCCGAAATCAGTACAGGCCGTTCCGTGTACACCTGAATGCCTATAAATAGGAGGCTTGGGCTGTGAAAAATTTATAACTTAGTGAGAAGGTGAAAATCTTAGAAAGAGAGAGAGAGAGAGAGAGAGAGAGAAAGAGAGAGAGAAAGAGAAAGAAAGAGAGGGAAAGAAAAAGGGAATCCAGAGGGGGAGGTCCTGCTCAAGTTTTAGCTCCTACTTATCTAGGTAAGGGGGGGAGAACTTTGTCTCTTTAAAATTTTATCTACCACTATGTTTATTTATTTATGTATATTTATTTAGTGGGGTGTCCCTAACCTCATTGATTTGCTTAACCTATGATTATTTTTATTCATATTAATTATTAAGGTGTTCATATTTTATATTGTTTAATTATTTTATAATGATTGTCATTTTTATTTATATCATTGGTATTCTTAATATATTCTTTTTACGTAAATATATTTATTGTAAATATATTTATAATCAACTATGATATGGTTGTGATATCTTGGACTCGTTTTGTTATTTCTTCACATATTTATGAAGATAAATATTGTTCTATGGCCATAGAAGATAAAGTTTGAATTATTTGTAGCTGGAGGTTTGACCTTGGGGATTTAAATGAGTAAGAAATGAAGGTGAAATATCATATTGTTGGTTAAGGTGAAATATCCTTTTATTGGTTGATGTTATGATGATGCTCATTTATCCTGACTAGTCACTACAAGTATAATTCAAATTTTATTGTATCATATGATCTGTATATATATATATATATATATATATATGTTTAATATTGATTATAAATAATTCTGTATATTCTTTTGAATTATTGTATTTATTGGATATTGTTCTCACTCCTCTCTTTTCTTTGTTTTTAAAATTAAATATATTATAAAATAGATGGATCTACTTGGGATTCCAGATCATTTTGCAGTTGTTATAGTTGTTGTCTTCTTTGGAAGGAATTGGAATGTGGAGGCTATTTGATGAATCTATTAGAATTTTATTTGTTATTGTAAATTTATTCTCACTGTCAATGTAAATATTGTAATAGATGTAAAAGAAAGAAATATTGTGTAAAATAATATATTATTGTAAATATTTTAGAACGATATGTCATGTATTAAATTCACAAAATATTATTTTTCTTTACCTTTATCTTTATATAAAAAAATATTGTTAATGATATAATTGCGAAAATATCATATCAAAAAATATATAATTATTATTATATAAATCGGGCGTTACACAAATGGTAGTAAAGGTGTGTTTGGATGTATTTATGTATTTAAAACAAAACATTTTTAGAAAATGAAAATAAAATAAATAAATTTTATAAGTTAAAATTAGTTTATACATAAATTAAAATTACACATAAACTAATTTTAATTTTTTTAAAAAAATTATTTGTTTATTTCCTTCATATATATATATATATATTAAGTGCTTTCAGAAATCCTATGTTAAAAGTGATCAATACATTACCTTGCACAATTATTGTTAATTGTATTTACAAGCTGAAAAATTAATTAAATATCGAAATATTTGTAATAAAGATTAAATATAGATAATCTTTACCAGTCTGATATAAGATGGCTGAGGGTATTTAAAATTGGAGCTTCTATCTATGGTGGGTAAGTGTTGATAGATGCTTAGTTCAAATATTTCGGTCCATCCATGGCCTTAGGTTTGTCGTTTTTGATATATAAATAGAGTTTGTGTTAGATAAATTTTTTCACAAATATAAGAAAAAAATATAATAAATAAATAAATAATTTTTTATAAATTAAAAATAATTTATATATAAGTTAATTTATAAGGATTTTTTTTATTAGTTTATCAAAAAGTTTTATTATAATTTGTGTATAAACTAGTTTTAATTTATGCAAAAATTTGTTGATTTTCTTTTTCTTTGTTTTTTTTTCCTAAAAGTGCTTATCTCTAGAAGTTTATTTAAACATGTATTTAGTAAAATACAATGCCAAGTTGCCAACTATGCATCTCCCATACTGGGCTGATGTTGGAGGATTTGGTGATAGATCCATAGCCCAAATTAATATCCCTAGCCCATGGCCTCCATTTGCATGACAATACATAATGCCTACCATGCATTTGGTTTTAGATTAAAAAACCTGAAGAGGTTTGATTATAAAGAATATCTAATTGTTTGTTGAAGTTTGGAGAGATTTTGTTATAAAGAGTACTTTGTTATTTAAGCCTAAAGAGGCTTCGTTGTTCAAAAAAAAAATATTTCGGTAAAGGTAAGTCAAAGAATACTTAGGTTGAAACAAGATTAGATTGTGAAAGAATATTTGTGTCTTTGTAAAAGATAATGGAACTTGATCATATTGATAAAAAATTGGGTATAGTCTCTGTGGATGAGATGAACTAATATAAAAATGTTTTGTGTTCTTTGTTATCAACTCTTTGCCTACACTTATAAGGTTTTTGATACTATTTCACTATTTCAAAAAGTCTTAAGTTTTGTATTGATACTATTCAACTCTCCTTCTAGTGTCTTTCTTTTATCTACATCGCCTGCTTACATAAACTTCCAACATAAATTATAAATCATCATATTTAAATTAACTTCAAATATAAACTCTTAGCCTCGATGCACATTATCATAGCAAATCCCACTATTGAAGCATTAAGTTTCACCTCCATCAAACCCCTCTTCTTATACCTTATCTAAACTAATGATTAGCCTAAACAATTGATTGCCTTTTTTTTCTTTCTGCAAATGATATACCATACGAACCAGAATCAATATCGAAGGGGAAATAAAGAAGTATAAAGAAAGTGGGATGGTCCAGCGGGTAACTTTATAAGAGAAGCTCTCACGTAAGTCTTTTCAGTAACTCATGAGAAGCTCTCACGTGACCTTTTTTAGTAACTCATTATAAGCCATTAGATTTAAATAAAATAAAGGGTGAGGATGCAGAGTAACTCTAAAGAGTTACTCCGGGAGTAAATGGATCCCTCCTATATATATATATAGAGTTAATCACCAATACACTATATATATATATATATATATATATATATATTTCTTATATGCTTGCTATGCTTTCTTGATCCTTGACTGCTGATATTACTTATAATGATAAACAAAGATGTCTCCAATAGGTAAAAGAGAAGTGTTTTTGCTAGTATGGACCTACATTTCAAGATGCAATAAAAAATAGATACACTATGTTTACCCAATGGTTTGTGGGTTTTCGTTCGTCATGTTTGTAGCATGAGCCTTCTAATTCATGTAGTTAAATGTGTTTTATATTTGAGTGATATTTGAAAAAGATTAATATGATTATTTAATTATAGTTTAGAAATTTGTTTTAAATGAATTTTGTTTTATTAAACAAATAGTTTTATTAGTTTTATTTTGTTGACTTGATCTTTTAGACAAGTCTTATCTTATATTTTGCCTTAATCTTTTAAAAATTGATTACATTTTATCCTTTTTTACTTGGTCTCATAAAATTGATTTTTATCTTATCCTTATGATCTATTAACTAAGTCTTAGTTGATTTTGAGAAACAATTTTTTTCATTATAAATATAACAAGAGTAAATTTTACTTCCCTCCCATGAGAGATGATTATTACATTGCCTCCCCTCTATTTATTATTTATACAAACTTTAAATATAATTCATATTATACAAAATGAACAACAACAAGAGTAATAAGAAAATCACATGAAATTAATTTAGCATGGTTCAACTTTTTATGTCTATGTTTATAATATCTTTATTATCTTAAAAAATATATTACAAATATTTGAAAAATCTTTCCTTCAAATTTTATGGATTGAAAGACAAACAAAACGTAAAATCCTTATATCCTTACAAGTTTTATAGTAAAATTTCGCAAAACTTCCTTCATAATTATTGGTTTTTTTTTAAGATGCGTTTTATTTAAATCGAGAACATTTATAGCATGTTGTAACCCTCTAAGATGTGTTGCATGAATTTCATGAACAGAACTCAAATCTGATTTTTTTTTTCTTTAAATCATCCTCCATATATTGTTGCTTGAAATTCACTCTTATTCTATATCTTTGATCCAAAAGTGAGACCAATGGTAGTAAAGATGTGTTTGGATATATGTACTTTTTTAAAAAACAAAAATATTTTTAGAAAAAGAAAATAAGAATAAAAAATAAAATAATCTTTTTCACAAATTAAAATTTGTTTATACGTAAATTAAAATTCCACATAAACTAATTTTATTTTTGTTAAGAAAATTATTTTATTTTCTCCTTCATAAGTTAATTGTTTCATTTTTTAAGTGCTTTCTGATATCTAACCAATCTTAAGTAAATAGTGATCAATACATTGTCTTGCAAAATCATTGCCAATTGTATTTACAAGCTGAAAAATTAATTAAATATCCAAATATTGCTTATAAAGATAAAATATAGATCACATTTGCGAAGCTAATATAAATGGATGCCGATGTTGGGCTTTTACTGGGTAGGTGTTGATAAATCCTTAGCCCAAATAGTTGGACTATGGCCTCAGGTTTATTGTTTGTGATATAGAGTTTAGTTGGATAAATTTTTAATTAAACACTTCTAAAAAAATATAATAAATAAATAAATTAGTTTTTTTAATGAATTAAAGGTAGTTTATACGTAAATTAATTTGTACAACTTTTTCATATTATTTTAATCAAAAATTTAATTTTAATTTTTGTATAAGTTAGTTTAAGATTATTTAGAAACTTTATTTTATTTATTTATTTATTAATTTCTCATAGAAATATTTATACAAAAATTTATTCAAATATGTATTTAGTAAAACATAATGTCATGCATCTCCCTCCCATATAGGCATGCCAATCTAATCCATCCCCGTGAATACTCGCCCGAACCCATCCCGATTTTGACGGGAAAAACCCGTGTTTATCGAGTTCGGGTTCGGGTTTGGATTTTCCCCGTTTGATAAAATCGGGAGCGGGGGCGGGGGCGGGAGCGGGGACAAGGATGTTAATACTCGTCCTGCCCCCCGTCCCGCTTAATAATATAATTAAAAAATTATTTAGATATATATAAACCAAAATTATAAATATTTAATGTAAAAAATTATTTTATTTTTCCTTTATTTTTTTAAAAAAATTTGTTCATATTTATTTAAAAGAAAAAAGAAAGAAAAGAAAAAAAAAGGTAAGAGCAGGGGCAAGGGCGGGGCGGGGAAACCCAAACCTCGCAAGAGACGGGAATGAGTACCTAAATTTTACTCTCAGCAGGTATCGGGAACAGGGACATGGGTAGAGAATGTAAAACCCGCCTCCGCCCCGCCCCGTTGCCATGCCTACTCCCATACATGTATTTTATAATTTATTATTTTTTTAAAAAATTTTTATCTTTACATAGTATATTATTAAATATCGTGTTAGTGACATATCACAAAATAATAATAATTAATAAGTATTAAATTAATAGTTTAATGATAGAATAAAATTTTATATTTCTTATAAATCAAAGGACTAAATGCCTTTATTACTAATTGAAAAAAATAAATAAATTAAAAATACAATTTAACCTTTAATTTTAGTTACAAGTGTGTGCATATAAAATAAAGTTAACAATAATAAAAAATAAATTAAATTATAAATATCATTAAGAATTAATAATTATTATTTATAATTAAAAAAAAAATTTAATTCTGGGTTGAAACTAATTATTTGCAACATATACATGTGATTAAAATAAAAAAGGTTGAATGAAAAAAAAAAAAAAAGTTGTTCAAGTTATATGGTCCATAATTGAACATTCAAATGGTCTATTTCGTGGTTTACTTTGAGTCTTTGGCGTATGTTTTGATCAGAAATCAACGTTTTGAAGTGTTTCTAAGCTTAACTTTGAAACGCAAGTAAACGTTCTTTTATTACAGAGCACCTGTACGGAATGGATTTGTATGAAGATCATTATATATTTATAATTGTTAAGCCAAATCAAATATTTAAGGTTGGATTTCCGAGTTATAGAAAAATACTTATTACAATAGAATAATCTCTTAAATAAATATTAATATTTGAAATGATTAATTTTTATTTTCATACCTAACTTGTTTTTAATAATCACTTTGATGTTTATATTCAATAAATTATTATATCTTTTTATTATTAAAAAAATTAAAAATTTATTATTTTCAATAAACCTAAAACTTGAATTTAAAATTTTAAAATTTAAAGACAAATCATAATATCAATTAAATCAATATATTTTTATTATTTAAATTTATTATTTATTTTATTTTATTTTTAATAAATATATAAAGTGTCTTGATTTGAATAATAATAATAATAATAATAATATATTCAAACATAATATTTATTTATATATAATTTATTATAAATTTTTAAATGTTACACTTGTCACCTCCTTTTCAAGAAAAAAGAATACAAGCATTATAGTTGCTATTCATACAAGCAGTACCTTCAATTTAATTCTTAGTAACACGTTTTGAGTGAAAAAGATAGGATATGAAGTGAGTCTTTGGTACTTTCTAACATAAAGAATACAAGCATTGACCTTCAATTCATTGCAGAAATGTGCCAAATAATTTACCCCAATTTGTAAGAAATCTCATCGTATTGGGCAACACTATTGTTGCTATTCATAGAACATTATATTATAGATGGATATGTTTGAAAAAAAAGAAAAAAAATGTTATTTATTCTATCAGTGGAAAATATAAACAAGAAACGAAAGGATGATAAAGACTATTGCTAACAATGATATCTCAATTTATATAGCATAAAAACAAAAAAGCCTCCTAGCTCAAACTTAAGATATTATATTAATCGGTTATTATTATGATAATACTCAAAAACAGATATTTTAGACAAATATTGAACTATATGCTACAAATATGATGAATGAAAACTCATTTGGATAAGTATAATTTATCTATTTACTTATTCTTGCATCTTAAATTGTAGTGGTAATTAGAAACATTTCTTTTTCTTTCTTTTGTATTTGTGGTGTCAAAAGAAAAAATAATCAAGATAGTAACATTTAATTAGATACATTTTTGTCTGTTCATCATTGAAAGAACTATCAAAAGTCAATTATGTTATTCAATCAAAAAAACTTAATAAGTATAAAAGAAAATATATATTTCTTACCTTGCAATGCCCAAAAATATTGTGAAAGACAAGGAAAAATGAATTTGTTCCAACATATAGAACTTTAAAATCTTCTTTAAACACTAGTATTATAATAAGGAAAAGATTAAAACTTCAAGAATCTTCTTCTTGAAGTTTTAATATTTTCCTCATCATAATACATGTATTAGAGAAAAATTTTGAAACTCTAACATGTGATTCTTGTTCATCATATTTGGAGCATGAGTATCCTTATTTATGTAGTTCAATGTATTGTATATTTATAATATTTGAAAAAGGTTAATATGTTTATTTAATTATAGTTTAGAAAATTATTTTAAATTAATTTAGTTTAATTAATGAGATATTTTAATTAATTTAATCTTATTTACTTGATATTTTAGACAAATTAATCTTATCTTATAGTTTAATTTAATCTTTCAATAATTGAGTATATTTTTTTTTTCTCATAAAAGTAGTTTTTCCCATAATTAATTTTTGATAAATAAATTTCTTCGTTATAAATATAACCTTTCATGAGAGATACGAAAATTACATTATCTTCTCCTTTATATATATAAATTTTAAATATGATTTATATGTTTAAAGAAAACTAAATATAACAAATATTTAAGTTTAAAATTTAATAAAATATAACATTTTTTATTAATAATAAGAAGTTTATGTTTTGAATAGAAAATGTCAAATTAATATAATATAAATTATAAAAGTTTAACATTGTAAATTAATATAAATGATTAATTTATCTTTTCATAAGAAAAGTATTAAAAATAATTGATAAAAGAAATATTTTAATTTATAATTTTTATTAAAAATATTTTAAATTAAATTTTAAAATTGAAAAATATATTTTTAATCATGACCATTTCAAACCAAATTTTCACACCGTTTCTTAACTAATTTTTATTGGTTCAACCAGTTGTATCAATTTTAGACACAACTAAATATTGTTAGTTATTGGGTTGTTTATTTGATTAGTCGAACTAGCCAGTTTGATTTTAATATAAATGGTAAAATTTAAAAGTCTTGCTTTCAACTGTTGAGATGGTAAAATCTAAAATATAAATTTTGGAGACTATTCTTAAAAAAATTAGGATTGTGGGATGTGTGCTAGGATAATAAATAGAAATTAAAATAGTCAAAAAGGTTGAGAATCACTTCAAGTTTGGACAAAAAAACTTTTCTTATTTTTTTATTCACAATAATGAGAGAACATATATAAAAAGAAATACCATAAGAGAAATAAAAAAAAAATCACACAAAATTAATTTAATGTGGTTCAACTCTTCAAGCTATCCACAACATCTTTATTATCTCAACAATATATTACATATTTTTGAGAAATCTCTCACTCAAATTTTATGGATTGAAAGACGAACAAAATAAGAAACTTTTTTTACAAATTTTATGATAAAATTTGGTAAAATTTTCTTGATAATTATTAATATTTTTTTTAAGACGTGATTTATTTAAAATGAGAATATTTATAGTATGATGGAAGTTAACCCTATAAGGTGTGTTGCATGAATTTCATTAACAAAACTCAATTAAAAAATATTTTTTCTTTTAATCATCCTCCATATGTTGTTGCTTGAAGCTCACTATTATTCTATACCTTTATCCAAAAGTAAGACCAATGGTAGTAAAGATGTGTTTTGATTTATTTAAAACAAAATATTTTTAGAAAATGAAAATAAAATTAATAAATTTCATAAGTTAAAATTAGTTTATACATAAATTAAAATTACACATAAACTAATTTTAATTTTTTAAAAAACTTTATTTGTTTATTTCCTTCATATATTTTTTTTATAAGTGATTTCAGAAATCCTATGTTAACATTGATCAATACGTTACCTTGCACAGTTATATATTGCCAATTGTATTTACAAGCTGAAAAATTAACTAAATATCGAAATATTTCTAATAAAGATAAAATATAGATAATCTTTACTAGTATGATATAAGGTGGCTGAGTCTATTTAAAATAGGAGCTTCTATCTATGGTGGGTAAGTGCTGATAGATGCTTAGCTCAAATATTCCGATCCATCCATGGCCTTAGGTTTGTGTTTTTGATATATAAATAGAGTTTGTTTAGATAAATTTTTTTTTTCACAAGTATAAGAAAAAAAAATATTTTTTTTATAAATTAAAATTAATTTATATATAAGATAATTTAAAAAGGTTTTTTTTTTCATATTAGTTTATCAAAAAGTTTTATTATAATTTGTGTAATTTGTCTATAAACTAGTTTTAATTTATGTAAAAATTTATTTTTTTCCTTTTTATTTTGTCTTTTTTTCCTAAAAGTGTTTATCCCTAGAAGTTTATTTAAACATGTATTTTGTAAAATACAATGGCAACTAACTATGCATCTCCCAGACTGGGCTGATGTTGGAGGGTTTGGTGATAGAATCATGGCCCAATTAATATCCCCAGCCCATGGCCTCCATTTGTCATCACAATGCCTACCATGCATTTTGTTTTAGATCAGAAAACATAATTGTCAACTAATTACTTTAAAAATTACTTATGAAGTAAATTTTAGTTAGTTGGTAGAGTAAAAACCTCAATACTGATGATGCAATGAAATTAAATTATTTTTTATCAAGTTAAATTTGCATACAACTCATTGAAAATGTCAGCTTCGTTTCCAATTTAACACATGTTTCAATTCTTATTTAATAATGAATTTTACTTAATGTTATAGAGGACTTCGGATTAAAATAAATTCATGTTTATATTATTGATCTCAAATATAAACAAATCTCAACTTAACTTACTTTAATTAATATCATTATCTGGAAAACATTTATTCATTTAATTAAGATTGTATATTTAATTATATTTCTTTTTATTAATTTTTAAGAAAGAGTAATTTAGAAAATTATGTTATTTTAAATACAATTGGTACAAGTAAATAATATTAACTAATTTTTTAGGTTAACGTGAATTATTTCATTGTTGGTTATATACCGAACCAAAAAAAAAAAGTATCAAAAAGGATATGTAAAAGAAATATGAGGAGCATTAAATGTAGTTCACGAACCAAGTTTTTGTGTGTCTATACTCTAGAGTAGCACTCAAGAAACAATATTGTTTAGAGAGGTAATGAATTGAATTAACTCTAAAATAGTTTAAAATTTAATTTAATAATTAATTTGTTAAACTTGGTTCATGAACTAAAATATTGAAATTGAGCTTGTAACGACCCGTCGTGATCCCTACACTTAATAGAATCGCACTAAAAAATTTTAAACTAAGATAAATAATAAAATTGGATAACTCATAAATATAAAATATGAAAATATATACAAGAATAATTAAGTATTTAAGTATTTAGTATTTATACAGTTATCCAAAACTACTATCTCCTAGTGTCGGTCAAGCACAAAGTGACAAAACTGTTACCCAAGGTGGTAACTCTGACACTAGGAACCAAAATTCCACTTCGAGCAGCAGACTCTGCCAACAACTCCAACCTAGCCCTGATCTGTTCCCATACACCGTAGGATCATAGCAGTCCATCCACATGGAAACAAAAGTGTTACAATATGTATATATATACCCCTTCTCCCCTTCTCCCCTTCTTTGTAATATACACAACTATTCAACACACATATTACCACCTCTATCTTTTTCTCTCTTCTTCACATGGTATCA
Organism: Cajanus cajan; assembly: GCF_000230855.2. Taxonomy (NCBI): domain Eukaryota; kingdom Viridiplantae; phylum Streptophyta; class Magnoliopsida; order Fabales; family Fabaceae; genus Cajanus; species Cajanus cajan. The sequence goes on from NC_138524.1 coordinate 20,816,923, forward strand.
AGAGCTTAACTCTCCACCACCGCCTGCCGCCGCCGCCTCCGCGCGCTGACCTCCCCGCCGCACTTGGTGAGTGCGTAGATCCAGCCAGGTTCGTCATCTCGGAGGTCTTCCCCGTCGCCTCCTGCTCAGCCGCGCCCGTCTCCTCCGCCAGAATCGCCGCGCTCGGGCCGCTGCTCTTCGTCCTGCACCGCTTCCGCCGCCACCATCTCTTCTCCGACGCAGCTGCCTCGCCTCCGCCGCCATCATTCCCTCCGGCCAACGAGAAGAGGTGCCTCCGCCTCCACCCGCTCCGTGACCGCTTCTCCGATCTCAGGCGCGACATCCAGCGCGACCTCCGCCGGTGCCACTCGCGGATCTGGATCCCCTCTTCCGTCTCGCTGCCTGGTCGCCGCCGCTGCTGCCACAGTCATCGTTGTCGTCGCGCACTCCGCGGTACGGTTTTTCGCCTTCACCGCTGCATCCGCCGCGCGCGCCTCCTCTACGCGCCGCTCTCCGACATCCTCGCCGCCCTCCGCCGCCTCTTCCTGCACCAGATCGAGCCGCCTCACGCGGCTGCCACCCTCACGGACAGCGTTGCCAACCTCGAGGACGTCGCCCCCGCACCCACGCGGCTGCCTCCGCTCACCCCCGCGGTGCCTGCTCCGGTGAGTTCTCCACGGTGGCTACTTCCGTGACTGCGCCGATCGCTTCCGTGACTGCGCCGATCTGCCCTCCTTGTCGATCTGCAGTTTTGCAGATTCGGTTCTGAACTGGTACACTAAACCAGGTTCAAAAAAAAAAAAAAAAAAAAAAAATTCTATTTTTGCTTGTATTTTTCATTTCTTAGCTTCATTTTACCAAATTTTATTCCTATAGCTTAATTTTCTCAATTATCATGTCAAATTTGGATGTTATTCACCCTATTCCTACTTGCCCGCCTCGTTCGGCTCACACTCGATCCCAACGTCGTTCTGCTGGTTCATCTCCATCTAGGCCTGCTCTTGCCACTACTCCAATCAATGAAGGGAAATCTTCTGATGCACAAGCACTTGTTTCTGTTGGTGATCTCGAGTCTATTCTCAAGCAGGTTCTCTCTATCTCCTCCGGTAACCCTTCTACTGCTTTAGCCACAACACCAGGTAACATCCGTTGGTATTTTGACTCTGCCTGTTGCAACCATATGACTTCATCATCACATGTTTTTTCTGACATGTCCTCTAGAGATCCTATTAGTCATATTCACACTGCAGATGGCTCTCTAATGGAAGTGAGCCATAAGGGACCTATTTCTATACCTTCTCTTAGTCTACCTGATGCTTATCAAGTTCCCAAATTAAATTTTAACCTTATTTCCGTTGGTCAACTTTGTGATCTTGGTTATACTCTCACATTTTCTTCCACTGGTTGTACTGTACAGGATCCGCGGACGGGGAAGATCATTGGGAATGGGCGTAAGATCGGAAGGATGTTTGAGCTTACCACACTTCATGTTCCCTCATCCAATAATCTATGTGCTGCTTCAACGCCCTCTTCCATCCATCTTTGGCATCAACGTCTTGGTCACACCTCTCTTAGCAAATTACGTCCCCTTATTTCCATGGGTAGTTTAGGCTCCACTAAAGAAGATAAACTTGATTGTTCTGCTTGTCAAACTGCTAAACAAGCTGCTTTACCATTTAATGACAATATTTCTTCTTCTGCTTCCCCTTTTGATCTTGTGCATTCTGATGTTTGGGGACCGGCTCCAACCCCAACAATGGGTGGTCGTCGGTACTTTGTTATTTTCATTGATGACTTTTCTCGTTTTACATGGATATATTTGATGAAATCTATATCAGAAATTCCTCAAATTTATATTAATTTTGCCACTATGATTAGAACTCAATTTTCAAAGTGCATCAAAACCTTTCGTCGTGACAATGCCTCTGAATATCGTGATTCTAAGCTTTTGCATTTTCTTGCTGAACAGGGCACTACATCTGAGTTTTCCTGTCCAGGTACTTCTCAACAAAATGGGCGTGCTGAACGAAAGCATCGTCACATTCTTGATTCCATCCGTGCCATGCTTATTTCCTCTTCTTGTCCAGAACGCACTTGGGGTGAAGCTGCCCTTACTGCTGTTTATGTCATTAATCGTCTTCCCTCCTCTGTTTTGGGTGATAAGACTCCTTTCGAGCGTCTTTTTGGAACTACTCCGAGTTATGAGTCTCTTAGAGTCTTTGGTTGTGCATGTTTTGTTCTTCTTCAGCCTCATGAATATACCAAACTTCAGCCTCGAGCTCGTCTTTGTTGCTTTCTTGGCTATGGCACCGAACACAAAGGTTATCGTGTTTGGGATCCCATATCTCAACGCATTCGTATCTCCCGTCATGTTGTTTTCTGGGAACACAAAATGTTCTCCTCTCTCTCTACGTTTAAGTCTATTCCATCCACCTCTACTCCATTATTCACTAACCCTTCTATAGATCTTTTTCCTCATGACTTTGATGCAGGTTCCTCTGATGAGCTTACAGGGGCTTCCGATCTTCCCATAATTCCGAATGAGCTCGCCTCTGCCGTTGATCCTGCGGTTCAAGATCCAGCTCTTCAACCTCCTCCTGATCTTCTCCCTAGGGTAAGAAAACCCCCTTCTTATCTTCGTGATTACCATTGTTTTTCCACCATAATGTCTCACTATGAACCCCAGACATATCGAGAGGCTTCTGCAGATCCTAAGTGGCGAGAGGCCATGCAAGCTGAACTACAGGCTTTAGAAACTACCAACACATGGGATCTTGTCGATCCTCCTCCTGACAAGAATCTCATGAGCTGCAAATGGGTTTTCAAGGTCAAGACTTATTCTGATGGTTCCATTGAGCGCTATAAGGCGCGTTTGGTTGCAAGGGGTTTTACTCAGGAATATGGCATTGATTATGAGGAGACTTTTGCTCCTGTTGCTCGTCTCACTTCTCTTCGTACTCTCCTTGCTATTGCTGCCTCAAAGAAATGGTTTATTGATCAAATGGATGTCAAGAATGCCTTCCTTAATGGTGATTTAGATGCAGAAGTCTACATGCAACCTCCACCAGGTTACTCTTGTCCTCCGCACAAGGTGTGTCGCCTTCGTAAGGCTCTCTATGGTCTTAAACAGGCTCCTCGTTCCTGGTTTGCTAAATTTCATGACACCATTGCTCAACTTGGGTTCACTTCTAGCAATTATGACAATGCACTTTTTATCCGTCGCAATGATCATGGTACTGTTATACTTCTTTTGTATGTTGATGATATGATTATCACGGGTGATGACTCTAATGGTATCTCTGAACTTAAGCAATTCTTAAATCTGCACTTTGAGATGAAGGATCTTGGTTCACTCAGCTACTTCTTGGGCATCCAGATTCTCTCTTGTGATGATGGTTTATTCCTCTCCCAGGCCAAATATGCTTCTGATCTTATCTCTCGAGCAGGACTCACAGATTGCAAAACTGAGTCTACTCCTCTCGAAACCCGTGCTCATTTCACTCCCCTTGATGGTACTCCGCTTGAAGACCCGACACTTTATCGACAGTTGGTTGGGAGCTTGATTTATCTCACAGTCACTAGACCAGATATTGCATATGCTGTTCATTTGGTTAGTCAGTTCATGTGTGCTCCACGATCCACACACTTTGCTGCTGTTCTTCGTATCATCAGATATGTCAAGGGCACTATCTTTCACGGTCTCCATTACTCAGTTGATTCCCCATTGATCCTTCGTGCTTACTCCGATGCTGATTGGGGTGGTGATCCCACTGACCGCCGTTCTGTTACTGGTTTTTGCATTTTTCTTGGTGACTCCCTTATTTCTTGGCGTAGCAAGAAGCAACAACTTGTTGCACGTTCTAGCACTGAGGCCGAATATCGTGCTATGGCTGATACCACTTCTGAGATTGTCTGGATTCGTTGGCTTTTAGGTGATCTTGGGTTTCCTCAATCTTCTCCTACTGATTTTTTTTGCGACAATCGTAGTGCTCTTCAGATTGCTCACAATGATGTTTTTCATGAGCGCACCAAGCACATTGAGATTGATTGTCATATTACTAGACAACACGTTGTTCGTGGTACTCTTAATCTCATTCCGATTAGCACTGTTGATCAACCAGCTGACTTGCTTACTAAAGCACATCATCCTGGTCGTTTTCGCACATTAGTTTCCAAACTCAAGTTGGTATCTTCCTTACCTACTTGAGTTTGAGGGGGGATGTTACAATATGTATATATATACCCCTTCTCCCCTTCTCCCCTTCTTTGTAATATACACAACTATTCAACACACATATTACCACCTCTATCTTTTTCTCTCTTCTTCACAAAAAGGGTAAGCTAGAGTTCAATAAACAACCATACAAGTATAGGGAAACACTATACTACTCATTCATTCAATCATCATCACAAACAACCATATAGTTCAACATAAAAACATAACTCATTCATACAACTTAGAAGCAACTTTAATACAACAACAACAACAATATGCAACTTAATATTTAATGCGTCGTCACGCATATACAACTGGGAGATCTCCAACAACTGAGGTTGAGCAATCTAGGTGGCATAAACCCTACTGAATCCAACGTTTGACCTATCTCAACCAGGTCAGGTATAGAACAACGTTAGGAACTCCGAAGAGAACCAGGTATAGACAACAATAGGCGATTTCTCAGGTGTGCCACTTAGACTCAGAGGTCCAGTACTACTGTCAGGACAGAAGGGTTTGGGTATGAGCCTACCACGACCTTGGCTAGCATCACCAATCCACATATGGAATTAGCCCACCCACTGTCCTCCAAGTACCACGCACCCTCCAGTACCTAGTCAAAGACTACATCTCTAACTAGATACCTTACTCAAATTAGTCATTCAACCATGACATGGATCGACTACTTCCATGTCGCCCACACAGTACTAAGAGATTCAACCTTAAAACAACTTTCAACTTATCACCTTAGTACTATGTATCTCAACATAGGACATATATATTCACCATATGTCCCCAACTTTCCAACTTTACAACAATAGGCAGCTTATCAACTTTATAGCAATAAACATCTTAACAACTATAAGCAACTTACAACAATACAACTATAGACATCTTACAACAATAGGCAACTTACAACAATACAACAATAGGCATCTTACAATAATAGGCACCTTATACAACTTTAAATAACTTTTACATCAATAAACTACTTCAACCTATACATCTCAACTTATTAATAATTCAACAATAGACAACATAAAAATAACTTAGTTTCACAACGTATAGCAACTTTAACAACATATCACATATTATCAACACACAACATATGAACAACTTAAGCCAACAACTACTAAATCCACACCATTTTCAAAGGAAACAATGCATGAAGCTTCCCTAACTCTCCTAAAATTAAACAATCTACATTCTAGCTTCCCTCACCTGAAGATTGGTTCTAAAAAGCCAAGGATCTGAGAAGAAGAAGAAATATCCTCCAAGCTTGACTCTTGAACTTCAATCCTCCAAAAAACAAGCTTTCTAGTCTGAAATTCAAGAGAAGACAGAAGACATTAGTTGTCTAGAGGAGAAGAAGAATCATACATAGAATTTAGAGAGAGAAAGGAGCCCACAAACCCAGAGTCCTTCTCTCTAGAACTTCTCTCTAAAACTTCTCATTCTCCTCACTGCCCACAACCCCTATTTATAGAAATTCCGGAGTGACCAGAACGGCCTGTTCCGAATCCAGAACGGCCCGTTCTGTACCCCTTCGTCATGTGGAAAAACCACATGCAGAACGGTCCGTTCTGAAATCAGAACGGCCCGTTCTGGGACTCATCCAGAACAACCCGTTCTGCATTCAGAACGCCCCGTTTTGGGGTTTGGAACGACCCGTTCTCCCTCCAGAACGGCCCGTTCTCAACCACGATTTACAAGTCAATTTAATAGCTTGGAACGGCCCCTCCTGAGCTACTAAATCACCTATATTGGGCTTTCTAAAACAACTTGCTACGTTACAGAGCTAAAGATTTAGTTCAATAAATAAATGAGTTCAACTTGAGTCGTATATAATTTTAAAATTGGGTTGACATATAAATATATAGTTTATATAATTAACTTTCTATTTAATTTTAGCTTATTCAAATTTAAAAGAACTTTCAAAACTTAGTTGTAAGTTAATAATAATAATAAAAGATGTGAACACTTTAAATTTCATGGTTATAGATTGAGTTTCTATTATTTTATGTAAGGTGGAGTAATTTTAATTTATACAAACTTTAGTTGTAATTATGTTTCTTTAAATTTGTAGCTTGTAATCTTGCAAAGCAAATAGAACAAGTTATATTTTTGTATTTTAAAAAAAATTATTTTATTTAAAGTCTATTATAAAATTAAAAATTTAAAATGTATAAGATTCAAAAAAGTTGAGTTTTGGTTCACATGATTCGAGTCAACGAGTTGAATTAAATTGCTAGCAAACTTGAGCCGAATTGTGTTCGAATTAGAAAAAAAGGTTTACGCCAAATCCAAGTTAAGCTACAAGTTGAACCAAATGTTATCAAGTCAAGTCGAGTTGAATTGGACTCAATCGGCTTGACTCATTTTCAACCCTTTTGCACCTTACCCTGAACTTATTCCTTTATTCTTTATTGATATAAGAGACAAACAAAAAAAATGATTTAACATATATCAATGAAGTTAATTGTTCATATTTTTGAATTTTTTTGATCTTATAATATTATTCCTAAATTATCTTTGTTATAAATGTCAAAATAAGTAATGTAATTCAAAGATCTTATATTGAGGGAGAAGTATTTTAGAAAGAGTATTATTAGATCAAAAGATAATCTTAAATTTCTTAGTGTATAAGTTTTACTGATAACAAACTTACATGTTTTTAGAATTTTTTTTTCAAATCATATTATAAGACGAATCAATATACATGATTTGTTATGATGACATGTAGTCTCTCAAACGAACTATTTCGTCAGCTAGAGAAAAATATTTAATATATATTATTTTTATGATGTCTAATAACCAAATCATATTTTTCTATGTTATTTCTTAACGGATTGAAAGTGATAAAAATATTTTTTAGTACTCACAATTTAAAAAGGAATGAAGACATGGTTTGCATCAAAGAAAGGACAAACAAATCCCTTGAAGCATATAGAATCTCAAAAAAAGTCATTCTTGATTGACACATGCAAGAATTTCTGTTTGGTGCCATAAAGATGATAAGTAATCTCATTAATTAGATAAGAAGTGACAATTTGGTGAAATACATTTAATGCTCACAATTAATGCACCAATGAACACCTTTTCTCATAAGGAACGGAGATGAAGATAGACGAAACAAACTTGCAAGAGATGCTCAAGGATTTGCAACAATCACCTTCATGAAACACCTATATGAAAAAGCTTGAAGATTTAGAAAGAATAGAGGATTATCATTGTAAAAAACTCATATTCATTATGTGGAGAAAAGAAAGACACTAAAGAGGGAGTTGAGTAATGACAATCAAAAACTCAAACTAGTTTATGTATAAATAAATTAGTTTTTTTATAAATTAAAATTAATTTATGTATAAATTAATTTATAATTTTTTTTTTCATATTAGATTATCAAATTTTTTTATTATAATTTGTGTAATTTGTCTATAAACTAGTTTTAATTTATGTAAAAGTTTATTTTTTCCCTTTTTATTTTTTTTCCTAAAAGTGTTTATCCCTAGAAGTTTATTTAAACATGTATTTAGTAAAATACAATGTCAACTATGCATCTCCCATACTGGGCTGATGTTGGAGGGTTTGGTGATAGAATCATGGCCCAATTAATATCCCCAGCCCATGGCCTCCATTTGTCATCACAATGCCTACCATGCATTTTGTTTTAGATCAGAAAACATAATTGTCAACTAATTACTTTAAAAATTACTTATGAAGTAAATTTTAATTAGTTGCTAGAGTGAAAACCTCAATACTGACGATGTAAAGAAATTAAATTATTTTTGATCAAGTTAAATTTGTATAAAACTCATTGAAAATGTAAGCTCCGCTTCCAATTTAACACATGTTTCAATTCTTATTTAAAAATGAATTTTACATGAAATTTACTTAATGTGATAGTGGACTTCGGATTAAAATAAATTCATGTTTATATTATTGGTTTCAAATATAAGTAAATCTCAACTTAACTTACTCTATTTAATACTATTATCTCTAAAATATTTATTCATTTAATTAAGATTGTATATTTAATTATATTTTTTTTTAATTTTTAATGTCAATTTTTAAGAAGGAGTAATTTAGAAAATTATGTTATTTTAAATACAATTGGTGCAAGTAAATAATATTAACTAATTTTTTAAGTTAACGTGAATTATTTTATTGTTAGTTATATACCAAACAAAAAAAAAGATTAAAAGGATGTGTAAATGAAATGTGAGGAGCATTAAAAGTAGACAAAACAAATTTTTTTGTATGTCTAGATTCTAGAGTAGCACTCAAGACACAACAATATTGTACAGAGTCGTAATGAATTGAACTAACTCTAAAATAGTTTAAAACTTAATTTGATAATTAACTTGTTAAACTTGATTCATGAACCAAAAGAGTTAAAATTGAGCTAAAGATTTAATTCAATAAATAAATGAGTTGAACTTAAGTTATGTATAATTCTAAAATTGGGTTGGCATATAAATATATATTTTATATAATTAAGTTTTTATTTAATTTCAGCTTATTCAAATTTAAAATAATTTGCAAAACTTAGTTATAAGTTAATAATAATAAAATATGTGAACACTTTTAAATTTCATAGTTATAGATTGAGTTTTCTATTATTTTATGCAAGGTGGAGTAATTTTAATTTATACAAACTTTAGTTGTAATCATGTTTCTTTTAAGTTTTAGCTTGTAATCTTGCAAAGCTAATAGAAAAAGTTATATTTTTGTCTTTTTTAAAAAATAAATAGTTATTTTATTTAAAGTCTATTATTCAATTAAAATTTAAAATGTATAAGATTCAAAAAAGTTGAGTTTTGGTTCATATGATTTGAGTCAATGAATTGAGTCAAATTGCAGCGAACTTGAACCAAATCGAGTTCGAGTTGGAACAAAGGTTTATGTCAAATTCAAGTTAAGCTACGAGTTGAGTCAAATATTATCGAGTCAAGTAAAATTCTATTAAACTTACTCAGTTTGACTTATTTTCAACCCTTTTACACCCTACCTTAAACTTATTCCTTTGTTCTCTATTGATATAAGAAACAAACAAACAAAAGACTGATTTTACACATATGAAGGAAATTATTTGTTTGTATTTATGAATTTTATTGACCTTATAATATTATTCCTACATTATCTTTGTTATAAATGTCAAAATAAGTAATTTAATTGAAATATCTTATATTGAAGGAGAAGTATTTTAGAGAGAGTATTATTAAATGAGTATTATTAGATCAAAAAAGATGATATTGAATCCCTTAGAATATGTGTTTTAATGATAATAAATTTAGACGTTTTCAGAAAAAAAAAATTTCAAATCATACTATAAGACAAATCAATATATATGATTGGTTATGATGACATGTAGTCTCTCAGACAAACTATTTCGTTAGTAAGATAAAAATATTTAATATATATTATTTTTATGATGTCTAATAACCAAACCATATTTGTCTATATTATTTCTTAACAGATTGAAAGTGATAAAAAGCTTTTTTAGTACTCATACTTTAAAAAGTAAATGAAGACATGCTTTGTGTTAGAGAAAGGATACATAAATCCCTCAAAGCATATGAAATATAAAAAAAAAGTCATTCTTGACTAACACATACAACAATTTCTTTTGTTTGATACCATAAAAGTAATAAGTAACCTCCTTGATTAGATAAGAAGTGACAATTTGGTGAAACACATTTAATGCTCACAATTAATGCACCAATGAACACCTTTTCTCATAAGGAATGAAGACAAAGACATTCTAAATAAGCTTGCGAGAGATGCTCAATGATTTGCAACAATCACCTTCATGAAACACTTATATGAAAAAACTTGAAGATTTAGAAAGAACAACGGATGATCTTTGTAAAAAATTTATATTCATTATGTGGAGAAAAGAAAGACACTAAAAAGGGAGTTGAATAGTGATAATCAAAAACTCAACATTTTTTTTCTTCTGAAATAGTGAAATAGTTACAAAGCCTTACAAGTGCAGACAAAAACTTTAAGAGAAAAGAACAAATAGTATTTTTATGTTGGTTCATTTCAACCATTGAGACTATGTTTAGTTCTTGATCAATTTGATCAAGTTTCACCAACTTTTACAAAGATACAAGTATTCTTTTACAAGCTACTTTTGGCTTAACTTAAATATTCTTTGACTTGTCTTTTCAAGTAACTACCCAAGTATTCTTTGAATATAAAACCTTTTCAGGCTTCAATATTTGAGTATTCTTTTACAGTCAAGCCTCTTCAAACCCCAATAATCAAGTATTCTTTTATAATCAAGCCTTTTCATGCTCAAAGTAATAACACAAAGTTAAAGTTGGGAAATCACTGTTGTTTCGTCGTTCTATCAAGACGTGATACAACTAATTAAGTACAAAACTTTTACAGAAAGAATATACATTTTTACAATTGTTTTTCTATCTATGTATATTTATGTCTCTATTCTTTATGAATATTCAAGCTTATTTAAATATGAAGAGAAATGTCAATTGGTGCGTTAAATGTGAGCAATAAATGTGTTTCACCAAATTGTCACTTCTTATCTGATCAAAGAAATTACTTATCACCTTTTTGAAACCAAAAGAGAGGAATTATTACATATGTTAGTTAGAAATAACTTTTCCTGAGACTTCGCGTGGTTTGAGGGATTTGTTTGTCCTTTCTTTGACATGAAACATGTTTGTGTCCTTTTTTGTACTTTGAGTACTAAAATTTTTTTTATTCCTTTCAATCTGTTAAGGAATAACATAAATAAAAATAATTTGGTTATCAGATATCATAATTGATACATATTAAATGTTTTTGGCTTATAGATGAAGTATTTCTTTTGAGGACTTAATGACAAAATACCTAATCGTCTATCACTATTTGTCTTATAGTATGATCTAAAAAAACTTTTCTTTTGAAAAATGTTTGAATTTATTATCATTAAAACTTATATTTAAAGGATCCAAGATCGTCTTTTGACCTAACACATTCTTTCTGTAAAAAGCTCTATATTTAAATTGATTGTATCACGTCTTGATAGGAAGATGAAACAACAAATGATTCTCATCTATAATGATGTGTTGTTGCGTAGCCCAAAAAGGCTTGATTGTAAAGGATACTTGTTTGTTGAAACCTAAAGAGGCTTGACTATAAAGAATACCTGATTGTTGAAGTTTGGAGAGACTTTGTTGTAAAGAATACTTTGTTATTTAAGCCTAAAGAGGCTTCGTTGTTCAAAAAAATACTTAGGTAGAGGTAAGTCAAAGAATACTTAGGTTGAAACATGATTAGATTGTGAAAGAATACTTGTATCTTTGTAAAAGATAATGGAACTTGATCATGTTGATCAAGAATTGGGCATAGTCTTCGTGGATGAGATGAACCAATATAAAAACACTTTGTGTTCTTTGTTATTAACTCTTCACCTACACTTATAAGGTTTTTGATACTATTTCACTATTTCAAAAAGTCTTAACTTTTATATTGATACTATTCAACCCTCCTTCTAATGTCTTTCTTTTATCTACATTGTCTGCTTACATAAACTTCCAACACAAATCACAAATCATCATATTTAAATTAACTTTAAATATAAACTCTTAGCCTCGATGCACATTATCAGAGTAAATCCCACTATTGAAGCATTAAGTTTCACCTCCATCAAACCCCTCTTCTTATACCTTATCTAAACTAATGATTAGCCTAAACACAAAAACAACAACACGGGGAGTGAGAATATATATACCACCTATGTGTAGTATGTATAAAGCACAAGAGTAGTAGTAACATGCATACATTGTAGTTAGACTTCATAGAAGCATTAACATATATCTCAATTATATCAATCCACTCTAAAGCTCATATAGGCAACCCAAACAATCACAGTTAAAATACATAGACTCGTATAAATGCATGCACCTAATTCTACATACATATAGTACCAAATCTCCTCATCATCCTTAATTTAAAATAGCTTAAGAGCCATGAAAATGGTCCACTCCCCTTTGGTGTAGGGACCACCTCCCTCTAATGATCCCTCAATCCATCCTCAACCAGGGGATGTCTATCAAGATTCTGTCAAAGGATTGCAACTGGTCATGGTTACCTCCCATTGTCGTTAGAAGGTCCTCACAATGACACCTTCCAAGGTCTAAGTAGATGACCTTTGAGAGACCTACTTGCATAGACTCATACTATCTTATAACAAAACATGTATGCATGGACTTTACCAATAACACCACATCATCACATATATGCAATAACCATCAATCACACTTGTCAGACTATAACCCTGGACTTATCCACCACATTTTTCCACGTCACCCATAATGACTCATCACAACATGCATCAATATAATTCCTCACAAAAATACCATACATACTCATTATTCATACTCACAAGAATACATTATTTACTTATCCTCTTACACTCATAGTTCTCTTTAGTTCTTCCTTTTATATGTTTACATTCTATTACTAACTCGTTACATTTATTCTTTTAACTTTAGTACTTAATCCCTCCTCACGGCTCCTTCATTTATTAATTCATTATTATAACTCAACACACTATGTAATGGGCATGGCACCTAACAAGGTCAAATTTGTGCCCAACACGGAGAGATCAAGAATCTTTCTACCATATTCACACTCAACGTGGGGTTACTTGTGCCTAACGTGAAGTGGTTTGAGATCTCTTTGTTTAATTTTCACCCAACATGGATGCTCTCCTGCTTGATGTTGACGAGTTAAGCACCCCTCTAAAACTAACTTGCTCGATGTCCCATCATTTTGAAATATAGACGTCAAACTGTGCTTAACGAGACACCTGTCGCCATGCATAAGAAAGTTAGAGACCTCTTTGGAATCCCTACACCTAGCATGACCCTTTTTCACGCTGAACACTAAGAATTGTGCATTTGTGCCCAACATCATGAAGGCACGCTCAACATTGCTGCAAATTTTGCCCTTTGTATAATTTCAAACTTCATGATCTGAGTTCTCCCAAATCGACCCATACTCATCCATATTTTCTTTTCTTAATATAATTGGTAGAATCATCATACAACATGCATATAATAATAAAGAATCATCAAAACACTTACATTCATTCAATTACACAAGAACCACCAAATCTTATAACCCTAAGCCTTAAACATTTCAATTCATCATTAGATTAATTCAATCAAGAATCAAGCATGAATTCACCAAAACAATACAACACTACAACAACAAATTACATAATATCCATTACCCTTTATATATATATACATATATATGTCCATAGATGCAATAATCCCACTCTCCTTTATCTTGAGTGATGATTCTACAGTCTTATGTGCTCCTTGTAGCTTTGGCGCTACTCTGCATTTTCTCTAGCAGCCTCCTCTAGGTTTCCTTCTAGAGGTGCTCTTAGAGTTACAGAAGATGCACAAGAAAACCTAACTCCCATTGTTTTTATTTTTAATAAGCTTTCTAGTTGGACTCAAAGTCCAACCCAATACTCTACAACCACAACCACTTTTATTTTATTAACTTAAATAAAATATTTCTTTATATTATGTCCTCCTTGTAGTTCTGATTGCTACTATACACTCTATTCGGTGGCCTCTTCTAGGTTTCCTTCTACAAGTGCTTTTAGGATTTCAAAAGATGCATAAGAAAATCTAACTTTTTTAATTATTTTTTAATTTTTAATAAGTTTTCTAGTTGGAGTCAAAGTCCAACCTAATACTCGGCACTTACAACTCCTATTTATTTTTATTAATTTAAATAAAACATTTCTTTATATTATGCGCTCCTTATAGCTCCAATTACTACTTCACACTCTCCGATGACCTCCTCTAGGTTTCCTTCTACAGGTGCTTGTAGGATTTTAGAAGATGCATAAGAAAGCTTAAATCCCCTTATCCTTAGTTTTCTAGTTGGACTCAAAGTCCAACTTAATACTCTACACTTATATCCCTTCTTTATTTTATTATTTAAATAAAACATTTCTTTATATTATAAATTAACTAATCCAAAATTATTTATTTATTTATTTTAAAAAATAGTTGTTACAATCTTTATTTATTACTACTTCCAATGATAATTATATACTAATATATAAATTATCAAGAAGAAGAAAATTAATTAATATGATTACTTTTAATTAATTTTACCACAAATTAATGCTAGCTAAATTACATTTTTGGTTTCTCTATTTTTATTCATCTACAATTTTGGTTCTTCTATTTTAAAATAGAGAAGTTTTAGTTTCCTAATTTTAAAAATATAAAACTTTGGTTTTCTAGTCAATCTAACATCCGTTAATTATTATATCTCGACATTAATTCATACTTAAATGTTATAAAATTTAGTGATATAACATATGGAGATAAAAAAAACTACAAAAGTATAAAAATAAAATTTATTAATCACTAAAATAAATGCAACAAAAAAAATTTAAGTTTTTTTTTCTTAATTTGTATTCCTACATATCACGTCATTAAATAGCACATTACTTAAGTGATGTTATTTCACGAAACAATGTTAAAATTCAATAATTAATGAACACGGTAGAATCAAAATTTTGTATTTTTAAAAATAGAGAACTAAATATTTCTATTTTAAAATAAGTGAGTCAAAATTTCAAATTAACAAAAATATGTAAATTAAATATATAATTTAATTTTTAATATTTGTTACTAGTGGATATATAAAAAATAGAGTTAGCAATAAATATATAAAAGAAATTTAACTCTAAATATTTTTTTAAAAAATTATGATTGTTGCTTATATTATTAAGAAAACAAATTTATTTATTGCTTATAATCAAAGACAGTATTATTATTAAATACTTCCAAATAAAATAATGTAGTTGATAATGGTTCTATCCGAGTTGAAAAGAATTATTTGCAATATGACATAGATATGATAAATAAATAAATAATTGAATGATAAAAAAAGAGAAACTTGTTCAAATTATGGGAGCGTTGAAATGGTCTATTTCCTGGTTTACTTTGACGTATGTATTCATCAGAAATCAACGTTTTGATGTCTATTTCTAAGCTTTAACTTTGAAACGAAAGTAACTGCACTTTCATCACAGAACACCTGTGAAGATCATAACTTTTTTTTCTTCTTTTTTTGTTTTAATAATTGTTAAGCCAAACCAAATATTTAAGGTTGGATTTTCAAATTATAGAAAACATTTGTTAATAAAGAATAATCTCTTAATTAAATATTAATGTTTGAAATGATTAATTCTTGATTTTCGATCAAGATAACTAGGTTATTAATAATAATAACATTATTATTATTATTATTATTATTATTATTATTATTATTAAATACAAATATTTATCTAATACGAAAATATTTTTAAGGACTTTTTTTTCACTAAAAGAATTTTAAAGATATAACCTTTTATCTAATTCAATTTTTTTATTTATTATAATTAAATTTTAATATTTTAAAATAAATTATAAGTAAACAAAAATAACATTATACAATAACATAAATTATTTATCATATATAAGTTAAAAAATATATATTAATATAAATTTTAAAAATAATTTATATATATATATATATATATATAGTTAATTATAAATTTTATTTAAATGGTACACTTGCCATCTTTTCAACAAAGACCGGGACACGGATGGAGTACGTTAAATTTAATTCATAGTAAGGCGTATTGAATGAAAAAGATAGGATATGAAGTGAGTCTATGATACTTTCTAACATAAGAATACAAGCATTGACCTTCAATTCATTGCAGAAATTAATGTGCCAAATAATCTACCCCAATTAACAAGAAATCTCATCCTATTGGGCCACATGCCATCGTTGCTGTTCATAGAACATTATATTTTAGATGGATATGTTTGAACCAAAAAAAAAGAAAGAAAAAAGAAAAATTAACGAATGGTGCTTATTCTATCCGTGTCAACTGTCGAACACTAATCGGTCTGAACTTTCCACTTTAAAGCGATTCGCAAATCGCTGTCAACGTCAAAATTTATCACCTTTAAAAAAATTAAAAGGTTTAAATGTTCATTTTCTTTTTAAAAAATAAATTACTTTAAAATTATTCTTCTATCATATACGTATATATAAGACATCTAATGAGTGTATGTTATATTATGAAATATGAGATGAGTAAATTATAATTTTTTAGATTATAGATAAAGATAATTAATAGTTTGTGCTAATTCTTATAACTGTGTGAATCATTCTACTCGCTTAATATTATGCCTTCTAAATTTTAAATATATGTGAGTTAAGTTTATTGATACTAAGTTTAAAAGGTTACATCAAATATTATACTTTTAAAAACTTTTTGTTTAATGCAAATTTAATCAATTAAACTATTGAAGTATGTGATATTATATTCAAAATTGTTGCGGGTTGCATCAATTGTCCCGTAGCGGAGGCTAGGTGGGCCAAGTCACTGTCGAATCATGGCGCTTGGGCTGCTGCGCTCTTAAGTAAAAAGAGTTGCGCCCTGACTATCAGCTATAGCTTTTGGCCTAGTGGTAAGCGCTCGATCCAACAAAGATCATTTATATCAAATTTCATATGATTATAAAATTATTTAATAATTCATCACATTGTTTTATTTAACTTATAATATGATATTTAAAATATGTACAAGTAAATATTTATTGGATAATATATCTAAAAAAAATTAAATTATGTGAATTTTGATATACATAATCTTGAGCATAATATTACATAAGTTAACGACTTAATTGATTGAATTTACATTATACAAAAAAGTTATTATAAGTATATAATATTTGGCGTAAATTTTTAGATTTATATATGATGTCAAGTGACTTTGATTTAGTAAAAACTAATTTATAAGGTAGCTTAAACTTTAAAAATAGCTAATAAAATATAAGTTATAAGTTAAGAATTGAAAATGTAGAAACTTATAAACTATATGATAAAATTAAAAGTGACCAGAAAGATTAGTTAATAGATGATTACTACAGTGAAAAATTACCTCATTTAGTTCATTGGTGGATAATTAAAAAAGTCTTACGATGCATAAATATTTTTTAATTATTTATTTAAATTAAACTAAAATTACAATTAATCCTTCACCTCCTAGAAGCATTGAGATGCATTGTCCTTTGTAATTAGGGATGGCAAAAATGGGTCAGTTTGACTCGTTTAAGCCCACATCACCTAAGAGTGGGTTGGGGAGCGATGGGTCGGTCTACTAAAAGAAAAAAAATTGTAAATTTATTTTGAGTACTTCTTTCAACATATTTATTTCTCAATATCTAAAGAATCCACATAAATTAGTGTAACTAAATAATAAAATAAATCTCAAATTAAAACATATTTAATTTGATTTTCTACACAACAAATCTCAAATTTGCTACATAATAAAATAGATATGTAATTATAATAATATATCTTCCAACAAATTTGATGCATAAAAAAAATCCCAAATTACATATAATAAAATAAATTAAATGCATAATATATTTGTTGGACAACAAATAACAAATTACTCACATAATAAATCTCATATAATTTATTTAAACTTAATATTAAAATACAATTGATGTCAATTTTGAAGGGAGAGGGATGCTAGGTGTTAGTCTATGTTGGGTGGGTAAGTTCCAAAGCGGTCCTAACTCCTCAACATCAGGTGTGGAGATACCCACGCCGAGCGTGGAGATACCCATGTCGGGTGAATTTCAAACAAAAAGGTCCTAAATCACTTCACTCTAGGCTTGAGTGACCTCACGTCTTTGGTAGAGAGGTCCTTGATCTCTCCACAGTGGTCAGGAGTCCAACCTTGTCGAGTGTCACGCCATTTTCTCAAATAAATTAAATTATGTGAATAAATTGACACTCAAGGAGTCATGAGTTGGGATTAAAACTTAGAATTAAGAGGATAACGATAACAAGTTAGTAATGTATAAAAGGCTAAGTAAATGATATATCCTTGGGGGCATGAATGATGAATATGTATGAGTATTATCATATGAGGAATGATATAGATGCATGATGTATTAAGTTCTATGATTAATGTGATTAGACACGACAGTTAAGTCCAATGTTGCAAATTGGAAAATGAAGTAAATGGTTGTTGCATATATGGAATGATGTGATGTTATTATTAGAGTCCATACATGCATATTTTGTTTGTAGGATAGTGTGAGCCTATGGATTTTCATAGGTCATCTACCTAAGCCTTGGGGGGTGTTATGGTAAGGAACCTCTAATGGGAATAGGAGGCAATTATTGTGACACCCACTACCCCCAAAGCAATATTAAGGTATTTGAATATAAATAACCATAATAGTGTTCAAGTTTAGTAACTTTCACAAGTTTCAAAACATATTATTAAATCGAAAGAACACTCTTACTTAAAAATCCTCACAACATAACTAAGTTAAATGTCTAACATTAATCATAATTTGAAATGATAAGAAAAATCATATGCTATGCCCATTGGTGCCACATCCTATCAAAGTATACACAATGCCCCCACAAGGCTCATGCCTTATCGCCCGCATCATCAACATGATAATTACTACCTGTAAAACACTCAATATGGAACAACAAAAAATACATGAGAGTGAGAAACGTCTCACTCTAACATATTCAACATATGCTTAAAGAAAACAAAGTAACAAGTTATAATTTATAGTAAACAACAATATATTTACATAACTTCACTATTCACCACATTCATGTTAACACACTAGTACTCCACATTTTCAACCTACAAAGTCACACTCTCCTGATGATACTTACACAAATAGTAAATAGCTCAAAATCTCAATAACTCTACTCATGGTTCAATATCATATTCTTATGGCTCGAAAGCTTAGTCCATGGCCTAAAGGCTTAGTCTCATGGCCCGAAGGCTTAATCTCATGGATTGAAGGCTTATGACTCATGTTTGTGACACTATCTCATACTCATAACACACATATCATACTCAATCATTACACATATCTCATACTCATGACACATCTCTTACTCATAATACATATCTTATACTCATGACACATATCTCTTACTCATAATACATATCTCATACTTAATCATTACATACATCTCATACTCATATAAATTTCTAATCAATCATGCAATCCCATTACCCATGTATTGACATCAACCCATCTACATTCCTCATCACACTCTACTCTATGTGTCAAAATGACATGGTCATAATAATTTTATTCCACTTTATTGTAATTACATGAGGTACTGATATATATATAGAAATTATATCAGTTATACACAAATTAAGATAATCACCATAATTGCCATAATTATATGATTTTTACAATTAAGCGACATCCCATAATTTTCTCTTGAGAGCTTGCAGAATCAATTCTCATCATGACTCACCAACACTCCCCCTCAAGTTGGTACGTAGAGATCTCGCATACCCAACTTGCCAAGTGAGTTGGAAAAATTCTTACTGCATACAGCTTTTGTGAGTATATCTGCCAATTGTTCTTCAGATTTAACAAAAGGAAATTGAATTATTTTGGTCTCTAAATTCTGTTTGATAAAGTGACGGTCCACTTCCACATGTTTGGTACGATCATGTTGTACAGGATTATGAGCAATTGCTATAGCAGCCTTGTTGTCACAAAACAATTTCATTGCACAACTTGGGGTGAAACCAATTTCAGTCAATAGTCTTCGAATCCAAAGAAGTTCACAGAGACCCTTAGCCATCCCACGAAATTCAGCTTCAGCACTTGATAGTGACACAACCTTTTGTTTCTTACTCCTCCATGTGACCAAATTTCCTCCAACAAAGGTGAAATAGCCTGAGGTTGATCTTCTATTAGTAGTATCTCCAGCCCAATCAGCATCTGTATAACCTTCAACCTGTAGGTGATCATTTTTTGTGAACATTAAGCCCTTTCCAGGTGAGGACTTTAAGTACTGAAGGATTCGCATTACAGCCTTCATGTGATCTGTGCTTGGATTATGCATGAACTGGCTTACTACACTTACAGCATAGGCTATGTCAGGTCGTGTATGAGATAAATAAATGAGTTTTCCAACAACCCTCTGGTATCTTCCTTTTTCTGATGGAACTTGGTCCAAATATTCCCCAAGTTGATGATTTTGAACAATTGGAGTATCTACCGGCTTGCAGTCTAGTAGCCCAACCTCCGATAAAAGATCTAGGATATATTTTCTTTGAGATAAAAAGATGCCTTGCTTTGATCTAGCAACCTCAATTCCCAAAAAATATTTGAGTCCTCCTAGATTTTTCATCTCAAATTCAGTTCCCAATTTTCTTTGAAGTCTTGTTATCTCCTCCGAGTCATCTCCTGTGATGATCATATCATCTACATAGACAATTAATGCAGTTATCTTCCCTTGACGATGCTTCAAGAATAATGTGTGGTCCGCATTACTTTGTTGAAAGCCATATTTTTTCATTGCTAGATTTAAACGCCCAAACCATTCTCTAGGAGATTGTTTCAGGCCATACAAAGTCCGTTGCAATTTGCATACCACCTTAGTACCAGACTTACCAGACTTCTCCATATACCCAGGGGGAATATCCATGTATATTTCTTCTTTGAGATGTCCATGAAGGAAGGCGTTCTTGACATCTTGTTGATGCAGCGGCCAATCAAGATTTGCTGCAAGAGATAACAAGACTCTAACAGTGCTCAACTTGGCCACCGGGGAAAAAGTTTCTTGGTAATCTACCCCATATGTTTGGGTAAAACCCTTGGCCACAAGTCTTGCCTTATATCTTTCAATGGAACCATCAGCTTTGTACTTGATAGAGAAAACCCACTTACACCCTACTGTTTTTTGTCCTTGTGGTAAAGGAACAAGAGTCCATGTTGCATTTTTGTTTAATGCCTCCATTTCTTCATTCATAGCTTGAGTCCATTTTGGGCTTTCAAGAGCCTCTCCAATGTTGGTAGGAACACTTTGTGAGGAGAGTTCATCAGCAAATCTCTTAAGTGGTTCAGATAATGCCTTGGTGGAAACGTAATTTGCAATTGGATACTTTGATCTTTGGCTTTCTACTTCAGGAGAATATCGTTTCGGTGGATTGCCCCGATTATGTCGATGAGGTAGCCTATAGCTAATAACTGTATCAACATTGTCAACATTGTTAGAAATATTAGAGGTGCATATAGTGTTTACCTCAGTAGTATTCTCAGGAGTTGAGTCATTGGGAGGTACTGGAGAATGGGGGGATTCTACTACTTCAGCTTCTTGAGGACATTCTGTTACTGCAACTTCTTCTATTGAACTTGTTTGAATTTGTGGAGCCTTATCAAACAGTGTATCATCAACTACTGTATTAGTATCCTTGAACCAGTCAAATGTTAGCCATTTCAACTCTTCTTCTTGCATCTCTCCCGGAAGAGTAGAATTGGATGGCATGGGGAAGTAGAAGGTGTCAAGCTCAAGGAATGTAACATCCATGGTTACATACATGTGCCGAGTTGTAGGGTCATAACAACGATATCCCTTTTGATGTACACCATATCCCAAAAAAAGACAACGAACAGCACAAGGGTCAAGTTTGGTTCGTTGGTTCTTATGTAGGTGAACGAACACAACACACCCAAAAACTCGTGGTGGGAGCATTTGTATGGTAGGTAATGGCACAAATGTAGACAAGGTTTGCAGCGGAGTCTTAAAATCAAGAACTTTTGATGGCATCCGATTGATGAGATATACTGCAGTAGTGACAGCATCCACCCAATAGTGGCTAGGCACGTGTGCTCCTAGTAAAAGAGCCCGAGTCGTTTCAAGGATGTGACGGTTCTTACGTTCTGCAATGCCATTCTGTTGAGGAGTTTGAGGGCATGTGGTCTCGTGGATAAGTCCATGTTTTTGAAAATAATTACGAAATTGTTGATTTACATACTCTCCACCATTATCAGAGCGAAGGATACACATCTTAGCTGAGTATTGAGTCTGGATCATTTGATGGAATACTTGAAAAGTTTGAAACACTTCATTTTTCTGCTTCAATACAAAAACCCAAGTCATTCGAGTACAATCATCTACAAACGTCACAAACCAACGAAATCCCAAGGAAGAAGATTTTGGGGATGGACCCCATACATCAGAATGAATCAAAGCAAAAGGAACATCACTCTTATTCATACTCAATGGAAAATGAGTTCGATGACTCTTAGCTAAAATACAAGTTTCACATTTAAGGTTCAACAATGAAGTATCTGAAAACAAACTAGGGAATACATGTTTCAAGTATTCAAATGAAGGGTGGCCAAGTCTCCGATGCCAAAGAAGAATTTGTTCCCTTTTAATGTTACTCGGGTGATACATGTGATGTGCTTTGCCGACACTAAAATCTTCCATATAATAGAGTCCCCCCCTTTTAGTACCACGCCCAATTATCTCCTTGGTGAGAATATTCTGAAGAAGACAAAACGAAGGATAAATTAGTACCACGCAGTTCAAATCTTTAGTGACTTGACTCACAGATAGTAACTTATGAGATAGAGATGGAACAAGTAATGTATTAGATAGTAAAAGTGTTGGTGATAACATCACAGTTCCAGCCCCTGTTACCGATGATAAACCACCATTGGCATTGGCAATACTTGTGCGTCGAGGATTTGAGCGTTCATAGAAATCAGTTGCATCAAATGTCATGTGATCAGTAGCCCCAGAATCGAGTATCCATGCATCACGGTCACCATCATGATTAGAACAGAGTAGAGTATTACCTTGGATATGGTCTGTACTTGTTGGAACAAGTGAATAGTGTGATTCTGTAGTAGCCATGGCAGCTTTTCCTTGGTTGTTACTTGTGTCACCTGAACCTCGACGTTTTCGAGCCTGGAACTCGGACCACCAATCAGGATAGCCATGAAGTTTGAAGCAAGTGTCACGGGTATGTTTGGTACCTCCGCAGTGCGAACACTTGGTGCCACTAGATGAACTTTTATTCATGGAATGGGTAGCCATCAAATTGGTTTGTAATTTGAGACCCTTAGATGCAAGAACAGCACCAGGTATCTCATTGGTGTTGTCCGTCATCACTGATTGTCGGAGGGCTTCCCTTCGAACATGCGCATAGGCTTGCTCCACTGTTGGGAATGGCATCATCTGCAAGACATCACTACGGATGTTATCCAAGTGATCGTCAAGTCCATCCAAGAATATGTATACTTGATCTTCTTGAACAAGGGTATTGTAGTGTTTGATATCAGTGGGGCATTCCATCGGATTTGGGCGACGAAAGTCAATTTCACGCCAAAGTCCTTGAAGGTCATTGTAGTATTTTTCAAGAGAACCACCAGCCTGCTTAAGACGAGTCACTCGACGTCGAAGATCATAAACTTGAGATTTGTCATTGCCATCAAAATATGTAGTTGCAATTGCGTCCCACACCATTTTCGCTGTGGGAAATCGAATAAAATTCCCAATAAGGGAGGAATCCAAGGAATTAATTAGCCATCCCTTAACCAGTGCGTTGTCAGTCCGCCAACGTCGAAAGGTAGGGTCAGTTTGAGGAGGTTGTGTTAAGTCACCATTGATATATCCCAGCTTGTCTTTGCCAGAGATATACATTTCGACCACCTGGGACCAAAGGGCATAATTACTGCCATCCAGTTTAATGCCAATCGGGGCAACAGGATGATCAGCATGGGACTGAGGTGGGGTTGAAACCTGGTTCAGAATTTCTGCCATTTTTGTAGCCAACTCCTCTAAGGTAGGAGTAGGAAATCCTGCATCAGCCATAGAAATTCAAGAGAGCAGGATTTGGATCGTGTATGCTCTGATACCATGTCAAAATGACATGGTCATAATAATTTTATTCCACTTTATTGTAATTACATGAGGTACTGATATATATATAGAAATTATATCAGTTATACACAAATTAAGATAATCACCATAATTGCCATAATTATATGATTTTTACAATTAAGCGACATCCCATAATTTTCTCTTGAGAGCTTGCAGAATCAATTCTCATCATGACTCACCAACACTATGCACTACCTTAGATTACCGATTATAGCATCAAGGCTCTCATTAGACACACTTCATGTACAAAACTTTTTGTGACACTATCTCATAGATTCAACTCATACTCATCTCATTCTCTTAACACATCATGTTAATGTAAAACTCATGCATACATCATCATTGATTCATTCTCATGTAACAAATTACCATCATCTTACATCACATCATTTACCAATGTTTCAAATGTTGCACACAACATTATCACGTCAAACATCAACACTTCCTCACCTTATGAATTGCCATTTCCTATCACATAATGTATAATCATCTCTTATCACATGTAAATTTTTCATTTACGTATAAACATATCATATCATCCACACCACAAAATATCTCATATTGCCTATAGGAATAAAGCCTTAAGCATAAGGTAACACAAACATAATCTTATATCTTCATCATAACTCACTCACAAATACACCCTCGCATTCTTACTCTTTCTTAACTAGTTATATAAGTATCTCAAACCATCTCCGAGATTAAATACTTAAAGGGTAAAGAAACACACCAGTACAACTCGCAAACTATATCTCCTTATCTTAAGCTTTTATGACATTGTGGGGTCTAAATGCGATATATGGAGTTATTCTTTTGATATCAAGTTAATCTCAATTTTTGTTAGAAAGATAATACAATTATCTATAACTTTTATGTTAACCTCAAGAGTTAATTTTTTCATCTTCTATTTTTAATAATTATAAAACCCAACTTTTTAGCCTAAATTTTACAGCTTGACCTCTACTCACTAATTTGGTCATAACTTGAGTTCTATACCTCATTTTAAGATGATTCTAATGACATTTAAAAGCTAACATCAAGGGATATAACTTGCATGAAGACCCAAAAAGAAAATATGACCATATATTTGTTTAAAAGAGACAATTATTCTTTTAAAACAAAGTCAACTCGCTCGAAGCGAACTGTTACCCAAAACTTTTTGTCAGGACTCGCTTGAGTGAGCCTCAAGTCTCTTGAAGCAAGCTTAATTTGCTTAAAGAAATTGTATGGTTTCTTATGTGAGCTACCATAGTCCAAAACCCGATATTATACCATTTGTATGTTTTTAACCTTCCTTACACCATTCCTTAACACTTTCAATCCAAATTTAATCAATAAGATTACAGCATATTACTATACAATTAAGTCATCAATTACCCAAATCTACATGCTCATTTCAATTATCCCATATTAACTCAATATGTTCATTCCCTAGGGTTCCTAGAAGAATCCATTGGCAATCCAAAATCCACAAGATTAGTTAATATACACAATTGAACATACATATACATCAACAACATTAATTAGAATACTAAAGAATCAAAAGGGAAGCAAAAACACAAGTTAAGATAAGAAATTTAGATTGTTCTCTCATACAATGCATACAACAGAGAAAAAGATTGAGGGTCAATCTCATTACTTAACATATATCTTACACCTAAAGCGAGACTACTCACTCCCTTTTACCTCGATGAGTAAGGCGCGAATCTCTGGAGTGATCCTTTGATTCTCCTAGCTCTTCAGAGCATGAAATGTAAGAGAGAAAAGTGAGAAGTGTGAAAATAGAACTAACTTAACCTATTCATAAAACTTCTAACCCACATTTAACCCTCTACACAATTAAATCATGGTTACGCTTCCCTTTCCTTAAAATATTAAAACTTATAAATAAATAATATATAAAATAAACATATTTCTCCCAACCCAATTATAAATGAAATAAAATATATAAAACGATTATAAATATGAACACATTTTCTAAAATACATTTAATTATATAATTAATTAATTAAAACATATATTTTTTTCAAATACTTTTTTATAACAAAATAACTTCAAAAATCTTCTTTATTATTAAAATACTCATAATTATTTTAAAATCCTCTAAATATATTTGTAAAACCAATTTAATTAATTAAAACATGCTTTTAATAATTTTTGAAAACATAAGGTGTTACAACCATGGTTAGTTATAACACTTTGATAAGATATTGATAGACGTTCCTTGGTTGAGGGTGGTTCAGGGGGAATCACCAAGGATGGGTGGTTCTTATACCATAGATGAGGTGGTCCTATTTCTATGGCTCATAGGCTATTTTGAGTAGAGGATGTTGAGGAGGTTTGGTACCACATGTATATAGAGTTAGGCACATGCATTTGCATGAGTCTCTATATTTATAGTTATGATGATTGTTGAGATGTTGATGCATATAATGC
The DNA here is from genome assembly GCF_000230855.2 of Cajanus cajan. Taxonomy (NCBI): domain Eukaryota; kingdom Viridiplantae; phylum Streptophyta; class Magnoliopsida; order Fabales; family Fabaceae; genus Cajanus; species Cajanus cajan. The sequence goes on from NC_138524.1 coordinate 20,843,351, forward strand.
TATAAGAATTAAAACATATTGATTAACTTAGGACTAGAGGAAAAAATGTTTTTGAAAGTTAAATATTCCATTGTGTGGATATTAGTGTTGCACTCTAGGAGGCCAGTTGTTAAAAAATCCTCATTAATTAAGTAGGCGATAACTCTTGAAGTGGACTATTGTGTCTCCTCTAGATCTCTAATCAATTTGCTTACACACACACTATATATGTGTGTGTGTGTTATAGGTACATATTTAGGTATTGTGACTATATTAATTTTAGGTATTTTAGTTGTTTTATATTGCTAGTTGACTATCCATAAGTATAATAACCACGGAAGTCGTTACATATATATCCTTTATATGTTATTTTAATTGAATTATTGTAACTGGCGCAACAACTCAATCGGTGACCTCTTATGAATATATCGATTGGCGTATATATTATAAAAGATAGTTAATTGATCTTAGACCTATAAGGACACAATATTTATTAAGATGATCGACTTCAAGTCAATATACCGCACGCCTAAAAAAAAGTCAATCATAGACTTAAGGAGATACAATTTCCTTTATTCAATACTTTACTTAAATTATTAGAATTAATAAAACACATCAATTAATTATTCTCCTATAACAAAATTGATCAACAATTAACTAATCTAATAAGGTATGTTGGTTCTAGGTCTATCGGGATAGAAGGGAAACTTTTAATTTTTAGGTGGCTTTCTTTCATATTTGGAAAAAAAATGAAATAATACGGAGTCTCCCAACAAAATTTCTTTTCTCACTTACGAACAGAGCAACCGAATGAAGAAAAAGAACAAAATTTTAAATTTTTTGTTCCTTTCTTATCCATTCTTTTACTTTTTCCCGTAAACACACGGTTAGGATCAAATCACAAATAGTTTTATATAGAGAGAATGTTTGAAATAATTAAAAAAAATTAGTGATATAAGAAAACAAGAATAATTAATAATAATAATCATTATATTAAAATAGATAATTTAAATTAAAAAATTATAAACAAAATTATTATTATTATTGTCGTTATTTATTTTTATTTTCATTATCTTATTATTATTGATATTGTTATCATTATTATCAAATAGTATTGACGATATTTTAATAAAATACTATATTGATATTTTTTTTAATTAGGATTAGAGATTCATAATAATAATATATATTTATATTTAATATACATCTAATATATATTATTGAGATAAAATTTTAATTTTAATAAGAGAAAGATATAAATTACATAAATTTTTTGTCAAAAACATATGCTTACCCTATTTTTTTCTACTAATTTAATGAAGTCAGGCGTTATAGAACTTTTTAATTTGATAAAAGCATGTTATAAAGAAAAAGTTTTAAGCGATAAATATTAAAGGTCTGTTTTACGAATTAAAAATGATAAGTTAACTAAATCATCAGTTAAAAGTTATTTAGTTCATTAAAATAGTTGTGGTTACTAGTCGTTAAATGTTAAATATATAACTTAAACAATATATTTGTATGTAAACATTTTTTTTTTGGCATAAATTTGCATTTATTTTCTAAATAAAAAATATTTTTAAGTCATTGTAAATTTTGAACTCTTACTATTTAAAAAAAACAATTTAAATAATTAATGTAATAATTAAAATTAGAGAGATGAAGCGCTAATAACTTCAAAATGACGATGAAAGAGAATTTCTTTAAAAAATTTAAAAGGAAACAATATATATATATATATATATATATGTATATGTATGTATATTTTATTGAAATTAAAAAAAAAACAATTTAGAAATAATAAAATCAAACATTGCCTCAAATGCCATTAAAAAAATAACATAACTTAGTGTGAGATAATCTTATTTACAAAATATTGATATTTTAATCAAACAAAATTATAAACTAATTAAGTAAATACTACAATTTTGTTGGAGAAATGATCAAATACACTCTTTTAAGTTACCATAGTGCATAAAGTATCATGGAAGAGGAAAGAACAAGTCATTTATGTTGAGTGGGTCACTATGCCAACACATTGAGTTAGTGGATTGACTCACAACTTACTTGGGACATTGATTCCATTGGTTATTTGTATATTAACAGTCATAGAGGGTCAATTTCATCTGTTTTTATTCTCTGTTATAATTATAACGTTTTCAGTTCAATATTGGTAAGGTTCTGGCTTTTCCTCACACCCAAAAGTTACTTCTCAAAGAACTCATACATTTATATGGTATTTTTTTTTTCATTATTTTATTTTATTTTTATTCTCTTCCTGTCAGTTTGTATTACTTATTATATTTTTAAATATTTTTTTTCTTGTATCTCTCACAAAGTATACATACCACAAGCTTAAAAAATATAATTTTTGCTTCTCAAAAATTGTAAATTTTCTGAGTGGTAAAGTAGCATAAGCAGGACTAGTTTCCAAAATTGTGCATATGGATGGTCCACAGCATAAATCATGGTAGCTATAAGCTATTCATTGTCAAGTATCGGGTAATGCATGGTGCCTCTCAACACACAATAAAATACTATTGTTTTCATTTTGAACAATTCTAAGAAGTTGACACGACGATAGCGAGGACAGCGAGGACTAAAAGCAAAAAATATATAATATAATAATATAGTTTGTATATCAATAACGGTATTAATATTTTTCTGTTGAAAGAAAAAAAAATATGTTTTTTTTTAAATAATTAGGATATTGGTTGGTATGAAATATTTATTGTTAAAAGTGATAACGATAAATTTTTATTGCTCTATTGGAGATCGTAAACACATACAAAATGAATATTCTCCTATAATATTAAAAAGGAAAAAACAATATGATTGATAAAATATTTTTCTAATAAAAATGAAAATTATTAGATAATTTAAAATTCTACAAATCAAAATATATTTTATTTAGAGATGATTTAAGGAAAAATTATTTTTTATAAAATATTCTTTTTGTAATGATATGTCATGATTGTCACACTTATGGATCATAAATATTAACAATAAAACTAACTCGTACGAAAGGATTTATATCCAAAATAAATTGGATATGTACATTATAACATGTATTTATGTATAAGCAACTAAAAATCACTTTACAAATATATATAGTACATGTATAATCATCTAATATAAAAGCAATATAAGATCTTAAGTGCTAGTTAAGAACTGTATACAACTACCATAGGTAGCCCAAAAGATCCAAAAGCACCACCATCCTCCTGATGACCTCCACTACTCACCCCTACCGACCTATCCTATTATGATCTTATGCAAAGTATGATCATTCTAATCCTTCTACAAGGAAAACATGAAGGGTAAGCTAGATTTAAAAAATATACAAGTATAGGAATGCAACATCTATACTACTCACCAACATTCAAACCATCAAGTCAACAACTCATGGTTTACATTGTCTAACAATCAATAAAACATCCAACATGTTTAAAAGTAAAACACCCAAGTCAGTCAAACATTCACCACAAACATACCCCACATCAAGGTATTTATACCTTGCACATGAACAATATTAACTCCACATCATATGCACACACCACAACTAATGCATCGTCTCGCATTTACCAATAGAGATCTCCTAATACACTAGGATAGTCTAAGTGGCTTGACCCTACCGAATCAACCCTAATCTCTTTCATTCCATATGCGCTTCTTGGATCCACAACTAAAATGAGATACCAATCCTTCCTTTGATTTCTTGGTTGCTGCCACTTACATTAGGAAATTCCAATTCCATCATTAAAACTAATATAACTGGGTATAGGTGTACTACGACCTTAACATGTATTACCAAGTCACATATGGAGTTAACCTACTAACTATTTGCAAGGAACCACACAGCTTTTTTTGGTAATTAGTTAAGGGTTGTAGAACTTGACTTCATACATCACTCCACATTGACTAAGGGTCAAAGAAGACTCAACAAAATCCACTTTAAGAGTTTCATACCTACTTAAGGAGGGTTTTCAACAATTGGCCTCCTAAAGTGCTAAAACAAGATTCCTTATGTGAGATCTTCAACTTTCCAAATAACATTCTCTTATTTAGTTCTAAGTAAATAAATATGCTTTAATGCCCACAACATTCTTAACATCAACACCTCATTATAGATTTTTTATATACATATGACCTTAGGTCAATGCATATAGAGATCAAATCACACCAACCATTTATAACATACCAATGTTTAACACCTCAACTAAGAATAACATACCAATGCTCAACATGTGACTTAAGTACAACATACCAATGTTATAGTATAACAATCATACATAGCATATCAATGCTCATCACCATTTCAACTATACAAATATAACATACCAATGCCTATTGTCATCATTTTACATCACATAACATGCAATAGGCTTGAACACTCTATTCATGTTCACCACACAACATTTAATTGTAAGAAATTATAAATCATCACCATACAGTATCCCAAATCAATGTATAATCAACATATAAGGTATTAAATTGAACTTTCATTCTGTAAAAACATCCAACTCATACAATAAAGAAAGAACTTGATGCTAGCGCTTTAAGCGTCCAAGATTCTTGCTTTGAGCGACACAATTTCAATTTAGCATCAAGAAACTCACTTGGAGCAAACCTAGACAAAGAATACCCCTAGAGTCTCAATCTAGTTGCTTGAAGCGACATCGCCCTCACTCTGAGTGATCGAATTTTCTTAAAAGCGCTCTTTTAATTCCCTTTATGTGAGCAAAGTTAGGAACTACCCCTGAACTTCCACCTCCACTTGCTCTAAGTGAGTGAGTCCTGGCTTTAAGCCATCGAAACTTGCTCTAAGTGATCACGATTTTCTCTGAGCAAGTCAAGTCATAGACTATCCTTAACCTGATCACTCTCGCTCGCTTTGAGCGATCTACCATATAGGCGCTCTGAGCGAGCAAACCAAGAAACCTGCATATTCATGAATCAATGCAACAACTTCAAGAACCATATACAACTTCAAATATTCTCATCTACTACCAATTTTTTCAGACATGCAACTCCGAATTTAAAATCTTTTTTCATCCTACAATTTAGAAATCACACAAAAAGCCACATGCAATTACCCAATTGCAAACAAGTTAAGAATTGCCTCATCCTTTGCCAAGAACACCTAGCTTATTTAAATCTTCAACTCCCAATCCAATTCATCACACCAACAAGCATTTAATCAATAATTCAAGTACAAGAACACCATAATCTTTCAACAAACAAATTCTACCTTCCCATACCTTAAATTTGGGTTGACCCAAAGAGGAAGAGAGGAAGAAGGAAGAAGAAAACAACCTCGGGTTATTTGCACCAATACGCTCAATTTTTTTGTCTCATCACTTTAAAATGTTTCTATTAACAAGAATCTCACTCTCATATTCTTGGGGGTCTAAAATAAGAAAAAGAAAGTTTATCAAATTGAAGTTTGTCCACTACTACCAACAAACGTAGTGTTATATTTTTTGCTAAATATATTTTTAATTCATATTAAATAAACAATTTTTATTTTGATACTTGTAAAATGTGTGACATTTCTAATTTTTTATATTTATAAATCCTTAAAATAAGCGCTATTAATATACTCATTTTATAAAGATAAAAAATATTTTATAAAAAAAAGTGTAAAAATTTTAGAAAGATAAAAAGAATTATATAAATAAAATTAAAAATTCTCGACTAAAATTATATTTAAGTTAATTTTATTTTATTAAACCATATTTTAATAAAAACAGGACTTCAGGTTTTTTGAAGTCATAAATTTTCGGGAAGGAATTATGATTATACTTTTAACTTTTCCGCTATCATGTGATAATAATCAGACGGTCATACCTAACGAACAACGAACACATTTTGTACTAATGTACTTTCTTTTTTTCTTACTAAGTTTTTTTAAAACTTAAATTACGAATAAGAACATTATTTCCTTTTTACTTTATAATGAGATTGATTATTAATTATGCCTGCTGTCTTTGAAAATATAATACTACACCTGTTATTTTGTATATTTATTTTATAAAACAGTACTTGTAATAATAAAAAAATATCTTAAAAATTTTACAATAATTAAATTAGCACAGATATGTTTTTTATATATAATATAATTAAAATTTATAATAAATTATATATATAAATAAATATTATATTTAAATATATATATCATATTTAAAATTAATATACATAAATATTTTTAAATATAGAAAATATATTTTAGATTTATGACAAAATGGGTCAATCCGTCCCGTTTTGACTCGACGCGTCAGTGATCCATCGAAAACGGGTCAAGCTGAACCAGTCTGTCATTGAAAAATAAGTTAAAAATGTTGGTTTGTCCTACCTAAAGGTGAGTTGATGGGCCAGCGGATCGGCTAGCATACCATTAAAAAATACAAAAGAAAATGCAATTTTTTTTTTCCATTTTGCCACCCCTACCAGCTAGTATGGAAACAAAATATTAGACTCCTTTTTGTAATTTTTTTATTAACAAAAAAAATACATTAATAATGAATATTCTTATTATATTTGAACTCCTTTTTAATAATCATTATATTGGTATTCATAAAAAAAGGATAAAAGACACGATATATAGATTATTCCATATTTAAAGTTAGGATTCGAACTTTTAACAAAAGGATAAAAGACATGAGTCTTAAATACTTATATCAATCAATGTTAGTTAAACAAATTTCAATTAATCTCATTTTATTTGATGCTATTATCTCCAAAATATATTTTTGATTCATTTAATTGAGATTGTATTTTTAATATTTTTTTTATTCTTGATATAAAATTTTAAAGAAGAATAATTTAGAAAAATAAATTACTATATTTTTTCAGATGAGATTAGTAGATATTAAATGATATATTTAATTAGCGTGATTTTTTTTTATCTGTATAACTGAAATTAGTAGTATTTAAAGCAAATATTCAAATTGATTTCTGAAAATCGTGTTACTTAAAAGTCCTCAAAAAGAAATGAATTATTTTTAAATTACATAAATATGAAATATTTTAATTAATTAATCTTATTTTTAGAAACTAAACTTTATTGGATGAATATTTCCAAACATCAAATTAAATGCTTATTCCAATATGTAAAAGTCTGAGATGACAACTAAGAGTCTTCACATGTACAAAGATAAGTGAAAATGACACAACAATGGCACCAGAAGCTAAAGTTCCATAAATCATGCTACAATAAATCATGTATCAGAGTGAAATTCCAATGTAAAACTCACGATCACAGAACAATAATGCTACTAAACCATGTCCAAATCAAATTAAAAACAACAATATCAAACTCCAAAATACAAAACATCTCACTAATGTATGTTTTAAATTCAACCCAAAACGGTTGATCAATAACGCAACAACACAGACCCAACAACAATTGTAAGCGAATACACCAACACAATTGAAGGAGACACACATGATCCACTATTTTTCGGTGACGGCGCCGTTGAATTTGACGACGGTGATGGCCCGGTTGAATTAGACGACGGTGCCGGCGTCGGATTTGCTCCCGGCGGCGCCGGCGGTGATGAACCCGGTGCCGGTGGTGGGGTCCCCGTCTCCGGTGCCGGCGCCGGAGGGGAGGTTGACGGTGTAGATGTGGGGGCCCCTGCCGGAGTTATGCTCGCCGGCCCCGGAGAATTTGCCGTGGGTCCGCCGGCCGGTGCCGGAGAATTCGCCGGAGGTGCGGCGGAAGGCACCGGAGAAATGGCCGGAGACGGTGAGGTGGCTGGCGGCGACGGCGGCGACACGGTTGGTGGGTTTGGCTTTGGCGACGGTGAAGGTGAAATCTTTGGTGGTTGTGTTGGTGATTTTGGTGATGGTGGTGTTCTTGGGGTCAAAACTACAACAATTAATTTTTGACCCTTTTCACAATTTCCATCTTTTCCACTAATGAAGTAGAATGGTCCTGAACGATCAAACTTGAATTCCGTGTCACCGTTTTCGAACTTCTTGATAGGGTTGCTCTTGTTGCACTTGTCGTAATCCTCCTTCTTCACTTCCAACACCGAGTCCGAACCCTTCTTGTACTTGAAAACTAGCATGAAAAAACACACACACCCATCAATTAAAACCGTTGCCCAACGCTAAAAATCTCATCTTTTTGCATGATGGAAACTCAAAACCTATGTGGGTATGTGGTGGTAGCTTTAATTAGTTAGAAATTATTGTTACCTATTGAGTCGTTGATTTGGAACCTGTTTCTTCCGGCCCAATTGTTGTAACTCTCGGAAGGGTTTGGAACCCACCCTTGGTTTCCACCAACGTTTAATTTGAGGGCTTGGGAGCTTGAGACAAGGGTGAGGAGAAACAAGAGGAAAAGGGGTCTTTGAAACTCCATGAGGGAAATGGAAGTGAGTGTGGATGGGTGTTGTGCGGGTGTGTTTTTATAGAGTGAGAGTTTGTGATGGTGTGAGACACGAGGTTTAGGAGGAAATTAGGTGGTGGTGAGGTAGTAGAAACTGAAGCTAGAGGGGAAAAATGTTGGGGATTGAAATAAGAAGGGAAAGAATCAAAAGATTTTACTATTAGTACAAAGGAGATGATGTTGTGGAGGAATAAAGGGTGTCAATTGAGGGAGTGTAACGTGTGAAAATTTTGTTTGATGTTTGTGTTCAAAGATTGAATATTGGTTTTTTTTTTTTTTTTTTATCATATAAAATTAATGAGTGTAAGAAAACGTATTTAATTTCTTGAATTTTAGGGTGGACATGGTCTTGTGGTGAGCATGGTGGTTACAAGAAAGAGAATAAAAGGTTACTCCTGCATTTAATTATTTGACTATTTGATCCCTTTTATTTATACGTTCCATTATATAAAAAAATATCTATTTGGAAAATTTTAAGTCTTGCATATAGATTATGCCAAAATAGTACTTATAGGTTGGGTCAACTTTTAAGTCTTCCATCAATTAGATATATTTTTATCGATTAAAAATAAAGTAAAATAATATAAATGATAAACAAATTTATGATAGGAAATTTTATTTATTTATTAATTATTTTTTTAAATAAATGTATGTTTTAAAAAGAAGTGTATAAATTTTAGGTTTAACTAGTCAGATAAGAGACATTTCGTCTTAATTCTTTTAAAAATATTAATTAGATAATGCAGTAAGTAATTATTAAAAGAGTGTGAGGAGATAAAAAAATTAAAATACTATTAGTAAGTAGTTATTCAAAAGAGTATGCAATATTTAGGGTTAGGTAGAGAAGAGAGAGAAAAGAAACAAAATAAAAGAAATTGGAAGAATAATCTAAGGTAAAAAACAAATAAGTAAATAATAGGTAAAATGGTCCGTTTAAAAATAAAGATCAAATAGACTTATAAAGAGAGGTATCCCTCTTATATAATGTTATATAGAATATTTTTTACTAGTTGGGGAAAGGTACCACGTGCCTCTTAATTTTTCTTAAAAAATTTAAAAAAAAAAATTTCAATCATAGCTGGGTCTAAGATATTATTTATTTTGACTCTAGTTGACCTCGACTATTAAGTAATGTGAGACTTTTAGATATATTAAAACAAGTTTATCAGCCAAGACTTAAGGGTAAGAGTAACCTAAACTCTCCTTTTAACACCAATGTTCTAATCGTAAGTTCATTGGTATCATTAAAGCCACCATGTCCTAGATATTGTCCACTTTATCCTTCATTCAATTATTATGATTTTGTCCTTAAAATGGTATCTTAATAGGTTAAGAAAGGAGTAGTGTGATTATAAACTACCATTAGTCTCAGCTATTAAATGATATGAGACTTTTAGACATATTGAAATAAAAATAAATAAAGAAATAATAAAGTAGATTATTATTATATGAGTGTGAGTAGATAAAAAAAATAGGCTTAAATATGTTTTTAGTCCTTCAAGTTTAGGGTAAATCTATTTTTGGTCCCTCAAATTTAAAATTGTTGTTTTTAGTCCCTATAATTTTAAAAAATCTTATTTTAGTCCTTATATTCAAATTTTGTTAAGAAATTTATCAAATATTATTGCATAAAATCTATCTATTGATGTCCCTATTAGTGAAAATATCACATTAAATCTGTTTGATATTGCATAACATTCTTAATTAGTCATTTTTAAATATGTTATTGGTGACCTAAGGGACTAAAACAAGATTTTTGAAAATTACAGAGACTAAAAATAACAGTTTTAAATTTGAGGGACCAAAAACAAATTTGTCTTAAATTTGAGGGACTAAAAACATATTTAAGCCAAAAAAATAAAATAATAATAGTGAATAGTTATTCAAAATAGTATGTTTAGGATTAGGGAGAGAAGAAAGAGAAAATAAACTAGATAAAATAATTTGAAAAAAATAATCTCTAGTGAAAAATAAACAAATAAATAACTAAGATAAAATGGTTCATTTTTTAAAATTGAAACTAAATGTAGTTACAAAGAGGATATCCTCTTTAATTATATAATGTTATAGATACATTAGTTGGTTCATGAAATTTTTTAGAAAATTTTAATTATAGATCCTGAATTAAAAGATAGTAACCAAGTAGCTTTTTATCTTTTATATTTTTATAATTTAATTCTTCAAGTTATAGATATGTGAAATTTCATAGAATATTTTTTTTATATATATATCTTTATACCTAGATAGTCACATTTCATTATTATCCCGTGTCATCATTCAAATATGTTAATTTTTAATCCATACTCCCATAATCATAGGAATTCTTGAATGCTAAAAAATTTTAACAAGTAGATATTGCAATTTGATACACATGGAAGATGATAACATAAAACAATAATTTTATGTGATTTTTCAAGTATTAATATAAAAAATACACTGTCAAACTTCACAGATTGTAGTCTCACCTATAATCTCAAGAATATTTGTAACGACCCGATAGGTCCTACACAACGTACTGAACACCAGAAACACTAGGCAGAAAGAGCAAGTATATAATTATAGGGTCTAGAATATAAAAATATACAAATCCTCAATCCGACTAGAGTTAGAGTGTATCAAAAACATTCAATCAAAACGAAATACATCGCCAATCGCTACATCTAGTAGCTACTACAACAAGACATAAAAAAAAGGGCCAGCTCCGCCTATCAGCTGCCGACTCACCACGAACCAAAACACCTATTCCTGTTCTGCTCCCGTACATAATACGATCATAGCAGTCCAACTACAAGAAAACAGAAAAGGGTAAGCTAGTAAAGAAAGAAACAACGTACAACAAAATTCAAGTAATTAGAACAACTTCAACCGCCAACACAACAACATTCTACTACCCATCAATTTATACTACCAACCAGCAAATTAGATAGTAATGCGTCGTCACGCTTATCACCTTGGAGATCTCCTACAACAACTCAGCCGTTTTGGCCTACAACAACTCAGCCATTTTGGCCTACAACAACTCAGCCATTATGGCCTACAACAACTCAGCCATTAAGGCCTACAACAACTCAGTCAATAACAACACTGCACAACTATACGACTCAACACATCAACTTGCAACACTACACAACTACACCATTCAACATCAACTTGCAACACAACACAACCTTGCTACTCAACATAAATCAACCAACATTTATATACTAGTTATCATTGATAGTTATCCACTGCAACTCTACTCAATATAGAACAACATAATTCAATACATATAAAGAAATGTCTCATCTCCGCGCCCAGCACCCTCGTAGTTGCGCCCAACGCAGTACAACCAGAGAGCCCCAAGGCCAGCGCGCCCAGTGCAAGCATGCTCGCGCTCAGCGGGACTTAGCCAGAGAGCACAAGGCTCTCCCACGCTTGACGCAATATCCATTGCGCCCAGCACAGGCCAGGCAGAGACTTCAAGGAGTCTCCCGCGCCCGGCATACCTAACCCAGCGCTCGGCGCAGGGTAGGCAGAGACCATCCCTTGGTCTCGCGCCCAGCGCAATTCGGAATTGTGCCCAGCGCCCACGAGGCAGAGACTCCCAAGGAGTCTCACGCCCAGCGCGACAAGGGCCGCGCTCAGCGCAGCCTCTAGAGCCCAACAACAAGTTACAATGGGTATCGCGCTTAGCGTAGTCCAAGTCGCGCCCAGCGAGGGCCAACCAGAGACCACATTCTCAAGCGCGCCTAGCGCACTCATCAAGGCGCTCAGCGAGCTTGGCTAAATGAGGTCCTCTGGAGGTCACGCGCTCAGCGCGATGAACAGCGCTCAGCGCGAAGCTCATCTGCGACCCTACCAAGTTCAAAAATTTCCCCAAACACCTGTAAAAGTCACTTTCAAGTACATGTAATCCAGCCAAAGTATCACATTTCCATCCAAGAGTTCAAAAACGCCCTCTCCTCATACATGCATCCACAAAATCATAGAAATCAAAAGTTTCCCCAAAAATCCCCAAAGTCCCCAAAACTCAAATGCCACACCCAACAGCCAGAAATTTGAAAATCAACACCAACTACCTGAGTCCTCAGACTCATTTCAACCAAACCACAACCCGAAAACTAACTTCCCTTACCTCGGGTGAAGATTTCCGAGCTTCCGAGGAGAACCCAAAGAGAAAACGAAGGAAGCTTGAACACGAGAAAGGAGAATAGAGAACTTCAACACCAGTTAGCAATCCACTTCACTCAGTTCCACCACCTAGTAGCAGCCAAAAGGAAGGTCCAAGTGAAAAGGGTGAAGATTGAGAGTGAGATAAGAGAAATGAGAGAGTTTGAGAGAATGCGAGTGAGGGAGAAAAAGGTTCAGCGGGAAGGGGAAAAGAAGTGGGTCTTACAATATTAAATTACAAACTTATAAAATGATGAAAGACCCAATTACAAATTTTATTATTTTAGAAACCTAATTAATTATAAAAATTTAGAGACCAAATAATATATCAAATCTAAATATTACTATAAATTTAAAATTATTTTTGTCATAAAATCTAATTAATACAAGTGAAAAAGAAATAAAAATTAATTAATATAAGTGAAAAAGAAACACTATGTGTCTTTATATATTTTATTTAAATAATAAAAAAATTAAATAAAATGAGAGTGAAAAGGGAGGAGGTGATAGATAAGAAATAAAATAAAAATATGGAAGAATTATATATATATATATATATATATATATATATATATATATATATATATATATATATATATATATGATAAAAGAAATAATTAGTTGTAATATAAAAGACGAAATGTAATGATCTAATTAAAATAAATCCTAGTAAAAATATGTTATTTATGTTGTCAGTTGATTTGCTTCATATTGGTCAGCATTTAAATGAACCAGATTGAACTAGCTTGGTTAAGTGAAAATTAACGATTTTTATACTTCCTTTTTTAACTTCTCACCGTATTTGTTTTTTCTCTCTATTTTTCTTTTGAAATTTGTATTCTATTTCTCTTTATTGTTACAAATTCTACCTGTCAAGCATTTATCATCACACACGTTGTGGAAATAAAAATAAAAGAATCATAATTTGAAAAATAAAAACTTTTCTCAAGCGGCAAAAGTTATCACATATTCAATCCTTAATCAAATTCTATAGAATTTAAGTACTGATTAAGTATAAATAAATTATATTGAGAAGAAAATATTCATATTATATATATTCATAGTCATTAATAAAAATTAATATTATTTTCAATAATAAATACAGTCTATTTTCATAAAACAATAATCGATTGACATTTGAAAAGTCATTGATTTTTTTTATTTTTATCTTTTTTATATAGAAATAGTTTAATGAGTATTCCAAAATTGAAACTAATTTACACTCATCTCGTGACTTTGACCGGAAATGATACATCTATTTTAAAACCAAACTGACCGATAGGTAAAAAAGAAACATACGAGAATTCGAAAGTTTCAAACATATTAAAACTAAACTATGATGCTGCAGTTTATTAAGTTGGTGGTGTAATTCAGGATCATAGAGGTATAATTATGTTCCCCTTTTTGTGAATATTGGATTTTGTTTAGTGTTACGATAAGAACTATGGACAATTTTTATTAGAGTTGCTCTTGCATGGACTAGAGAGTTTCAACATCTCATTGTTGAATCTGATTCTTTAAATTAATCTTCTGCAAATTGGTTGTATCTCTCATCATTCATGCTTTAACTTGATTAAAAGAATTCTCCTTAATTCTGCAGGTGAAGTTGGTTCCATATATTTCGTGAAGTTAATCAAGTTGTCAATAAGTTAGTTAATTTTAGTTTATCTCTTAATGAGAATTTAAATTTTTTAATATTGTTATACCTTTTTTTTCTTTGATAGTAGATGTTGATGTAACTTCTTATTTCTTATCTCGTAATTATAATTGATCTTTGTTGAAATTTTAGCCCCTTCAATTAAAAAAAAAAAAAAAAACTTGAAGTCACGACAACAACGAAAGATTGAGACTTAAATTTCTCTCCCAAGTATCACCATCTAACTTATTCTTATTTGCAACTCGCACTCGACACAAATTTGAGAGATTGAAATCTGAAAGGAAAGAATTGAAAGATTTTGCTATTAGTATGAGGAGATGATGTTGACGAATAAAAGCTGTCAATTTGAGGGAGTGTAACGTGTGAAGATATTGTTTGTTTATTGTGTTCAAACATTGAATATCTTATCATCATACACATGTATAAAATTAAGGAGTTCAAGAAAACGTCTTTAATTTCTTGAATTTTAGGGTGGACATGTGGTGAGCATGGTGGTTACGAGAAAGAGAATAAAATGTTACTTCTGTATTCAATTTATTTGATTATTTGATGCCTTTTATCTATACGTTTCTTTATTTTATTTTATTTCAAATTTATACGTTTCTTTATATGAAAAGAAAAAGAGACAACTTATTTATTTTGTAAAAATAAAATATAAGTATTAAAAGAAGTGTATTAATTCAAATATAAAACTAATAATCTTTTATTAGACTTTATCTATCTCTCAATCGGCTAGTTTAATTTAAAACGTAGTCTTAAAACACTTGTGCAAAAAAAAAATATATAACTTACATTATTTTTATTGTCATTAAAAAATTATATATTATTTATGTTAGAAAAACTACTAGAAAACTTTCATTTTCTTGCAAATTTTCTTATAAAAAAATATTTGCAGAAATTTTTTACGAATTTTTTTTTTTGCGAATTTTCCTGCAAAAAAATATTCACAGAAATTTTTTGCGAAAAATAATTTACAGATATTTCTTACAAATTTTGCTACAATTTTAATAATCATAGAAATTTTTTTCCATGGTAAAAATTTGCAGAAAATATTGTAAGAATTTTATTTTATTTCTTGCAAAAATAAATTCGCAAGTAATGTTTACTGAATGGTAGAAAACGTTTGCAGGTAACTTTTCCTGCGGATTTTCCTACAAATTTTAATCAGTAGGAAATTTTTTTTAAATTTATAAGTTTAATATTTTAAAAAAACTTCAAGTCCCACATCGATTGAAAATAAAGCAATTAAAGAATATATAAGTTGGGACAACAGTTACCTTACAAGTTGATTTATATGATTGAGTGTTAGACTTATAATCTACAATCTTAGAATTTAAAAGATTATGTATCACATGTTGGAGGCATGGAAATAAATGTTTCGGATGAATTCATTGTGAGTATTTGAAAGTTAAAAAATTATTGATAGAATTTATAGTAATTTCTTTAATTTTTTTGTAAAAAATATTCCTGCAAAATTTCTTGTAAAAAAATTCGCAGGAAATTTTCTTGCAAATTTTTTTTTTTGCAGGAAACTTTCCTGCAAATTTTTTTCGCAAGAAATTTCGCAGGAAAATTTCCTGCAAATTTTAAAATTCGCAAAAAAATATTATCCAAGAAGGTATTACCTGCAGATAAAATTTCGCAGAAAAATTTGCAGGAACAACGTTTCCTACGAATTTTTATGAAAAATTCGCAGGAAAAGTCGCATGTAATAAGAGAAATTCTAGTAGTGAAAGGGTGAATATATGAGTCAAATCTGCTTATTGATCTTCTTCATATTTATTTGTATTTAAATGATGAACTAGGTTTCTTTTTGATAAAAAAAAATTATAAATGAAAATGAACAAGGTTGTATTAACTTACTTATTAAGTGAAATTTCATGGTTTTCACACTTTTTTTCCACCTTCCATATTTTTTTAGTGGTTTATTTTACCTCTATGTAACACCGTGAGTTTATATGTTCTAATTTAATTATATGATTATTGTTGTTTAGTTGTTAGTTACTGATTAACAGCGTTGTTTAAGGACTTTAGAGTCAATGGACTTTGAGAATTAAGTTGGCCTTTAAGGAAACTAGGGTTGGGTTAATCTATCTTTGAGTTAGTTGTAATTAGAGTTAATTGAGTCCAATGGGATAAAAGTATATAAGATTTTTCTTAAAATGTGAATCTCATAAGTTCATATTTTAAGAAAAACTAAAGAGAGACTAGAAAGAGATTCTCTGAAGCTTGAAAACTCTTTTTAATCCCTTATCCCCTGATTCATCCTCTACTACTACAATTGATTGAGTGGATTGTTTGGAGAGTTTAAGCTCCCAGAGTTGGAAGTTTCGAGCCTTAGATTGTACGAGAGTTTGTTCTTCTCTTATCTTCTTCTTGATTTGGTTTTGCAAGAGATAAGTGGAACTTGTTATTTGATTTCCTAAATTTTGTGTAGTGTTTTGTTGAATTAATTCATGATTTTGTAAGCATTGAAGTTGAATTTTTAAGGTGGAACCCTTGTGTTCTTTTATTGGTGAAGAAGAAAAGATTTTTGGTGATTTGATTAGTGTGTTATGTTGCATGTCTCGTTTTCTTGAATTCATGAGTTGCATGTTGTTATAGCTAAAAGATTATGAGTTTCATCCATGTATTGTGGTATGGAATGAGAGAATTTTTAGTGATCTTAGGTTGCAGTATTTGTCTAGGATTCATGCAAGTTTTTTGGGCTTGCTTGCTTAAAGCACCCATTGGGTCACTTAAAGCGAGTAAGCAAAACCATTCAATACTTGTCCTTGACTTGACTTGCTCAAAGTGCGTGAGTAAGCCCTCAGAGTGAATTACAGTGGCTCAGAGTGAGTTGGTGTGACCAAATCAAAGGTTCTCTCTAATAGGTCACTTAGAGTAAATTTCGGGCATTGTGAGATAATTTGGTCACTTAGAGCGAGGGCTTTACTCGCTTTAAGTAATCAAAATGAGACTCCTAGGATAGCTCTCTGTCTGAGCTCACTTAGAACAAATTACAGGTTATTTTGAGCAAATTCCATTTGCTCAAAGCTAGCTTTGGGGGTGCTTGAAGTGCTAGTGTCCCATGAGAACTTGTAATCCTCTTAACTTGATAAGTTGATTGATTATATGATGCATAATGATGAATTAACCTACTTCATTCTGAATTGAGTTATAATGATGCATATTAATGTTTAAATTTGTTTTATGTTGATATATATATATATATATATATATATATATATATATATATATATATATATATCTGTGTGTGTGTGTGTGTGTGTGTGTGTTTGTGTTATATGATGATATTTATGTTGTTAAGTTGTAAATTGTTGAAACGATGAAGTTGCGTAGTTGTATGATGCTATAGTTGTTCATGTTGTTAAAGCTATAGACATGTGGGTTATATACATGTCTTAGCTATGATAAATAAAAACTAAAGAAGGATAAAAGTATTTTAGAAATTAGAATATCATATTGTATGGATATACGTTGCGGTGCTTCAAGAGCTTGGTTGAAACCTTTTAGCAAGTAAGTTGACTTTTGAATGGGTAATTGATTTAAGTTGTCACCAAGTGCAAGGTTAGTATCAACGGCTCCATATAGGATGGCTCTGATGGAGGTTGTCGAGTTGAGGAAACAAGTAGAGGAGCTCTCAAATAAATAGATGATCAAACCTAATGTATCTCCATGGGTTGTATCAATTTTTTTAGTCAAGAAGAAGGATGGTAGTTATAAATTGTGTGTGGACTATTGACAACTAAATAAGTTGAACATTAAGAACAAATATTCATTACCCCAGATAGATAACTTAATGGATCAACTAAGAGGAGCTTTTGTTTTTTATTTTTTCCAAGATTGACTTGAGGTTAGGTTACCACTAGACTAGAGTGAAGGGTAGTGACATACCTAAGACTACTTTCAAGAATCGGTATGGGTACTATGAGTATGTGCTAATGCCATTTGGAGTGACTAATGCCGTTGCAATTTTTATGGAGTACATGAATTGAGTGTTTAGGCCATTTTTGAACACATTTGTTGTTGTATTCATAGACAACATTCTTATTTGTGAGTTTTGGTTGAATGAGGTGAGATTTTCAGGTCTTGTGATCTCTACTAAGGAAGTTGTAGTAGATCTGACTATGGTTGAGACGATGCTTTGGTGGGAGCGACCTTAGACTGTTTATAAGATTAGAAGCTTTGTGGGGTTGACGAGTTACTATCAAAGGTTCATTGAAGGGTTAATTCTCCAAGATAGTGATGTCTTTGACTCAATTAACCAGGAAGGATCAACTATTTGTGTGGACAAATGCTTGTGAGGTGATTTTTTAGGAGTTGAGGAGGAGGTTGGCCACATTACTAATTTTGGTCTTACCTGACCCTAGTGAGTCTTTTGATGTGCTCTATGATGCTTTTCACCAAGGGTTAAGGTGTGTATTGATGTAATAGAGGAAAATGGTTGCTTATGTGTCAAGGCAATTGAAGGTGCATGAGACGAACTACCTTACTCATGACTTAGAGTTAGTAGTTGGGATGTTTACTTTGAAGATATGGAAACATTACTTGTATGGTGCCAACTTTAATATCTTTAGTGATCATAAAAGTCTGAGATATGTGTTTGATCACAAAGTGCTTAATATCAGTCAATAGAGATGGATAAAGTTTCTAAAAGATTATGATTTTCAGCTGATGTACCACCCTAGAAGGCCAATGTAGTGGTAGATGTATTGAGTAGGAAGTCCATCCATGTTTCTTCTTTCATGGTTAAGTAATTGAAGTTGATTAAGTAGTTTAGAGCTTTGTACCTTAGTGTGGATTTTTCTCTAGATCACATTAGTTGTGGGATGATTACCATAGCCAATGAGTTCTTGAGGCAAGTGGGTGAGAAACAATTCCAAAACTAAACGTTGTTGAAGGTCTTGGGGTTTCTTGGTATAGAGAAGGCAGTTGGCTTTGAACTAAGTGGTGATGGGATATTGAGGTTAAAAGGTAGAGTTTGTTCTTCAAGATTACAAACTGAGGAGAACATTGTTGGAGGAGGGCCACAAGAGTAGACTTAATAAACATCCCGGTATGACTAAGATGTATCAGGACATCAAGAAGAGTTATTGGTAGTCTGGTATGAAAAAATTTATGGCAAAGTTTGCTGCAGCTTGTATGACTTATCAGAAAGCTAAGATTGAGCATCAAAAGTCAGAAGGGCTGATGTAGTTGATGTAGATCCCAAAATGGAAGTGAGATAACATCACTATGAATTTCATAGTTGATTTTCCTATATCTGCTAGGAATAGTGATGATATTTGAATTATAGTTGATAGGTTAACTAAATGTGCACATTTTCTTCTTTTTAATAAGAATTGGTCCTTGGAATGCTCACTCAATTGTATATTAGGGAGATAGTAGAGTTGCATGTGGTGCCTTCCAGTATTACCTTTGATAGGGAATCAAGGTTGACTTCTAGGTTTTGGAGGAGTTTACACCAAACTTTGAAAATGAGGTTGAAGTTGAATTTTGCTTATCACCCATAGATGGATGGTCAATTTGAGAGGATAATCTGGTCACTTGAGGACTTGTTGAGAGTTTGTGTTCTTGATCATCTAGGTAGCTAGGAGGAGGTGTTGCGTCTGCTAGAGTTCACTTATAACAACAATTTTCATTCTAATATAGGCATGACACTGTTTGAGGTGTTGTATGGTAGAAGATGTAGGACTCCTTTGTATTGGTACAAGGTTGGTGAGTTTGTTGTGGTAAGGCCAAAGTTGGTTCTATAAAACACATAGAAGATGAAGCAGATTCAAAAGTCAATGAGGATTGCCTAAAGTAGGCAAAAATCATATGTTGATAGGGGAGGAAGTTGTTAAGCTGCTTTATGTTGTAAGTAGCATATTGATTTTGATGTTGTGTTTTATATTTTTCATGTTGACATCGATGTTGTGTTTGCATGTTGTTTTCATTTCACAAACTCACCCTATGTTTTCCTTATGGTTGAAATTGCAATAATTACACTTGGTATGAAAGTAAGACAGGATTAGTGAGATTTCTTGGGTTAGTTGGTGGGGAGTCATGCTTGGAGATAACTCCCTTTGGTGTTGTCTTTTGGTGGTGGTTAGGTCATTGTATGGTCGCTTAACCAACGAGTAAGGTTATTTATATACTTTTGTGCATTTTGTATGTAGATTGTATATATTTACAAGTTATTCTTTTGTATCTCCTACCGTATACATATATCAATGTACATGATAATCCTAGGTAAGTTGTTTTTTATTTTCTGCATTACATAAGTCATACTATACTAAGTATAGTGACTTGCTGAGTTGTTTTATTCTATACTTTTGTGGAGAGGAGAGAGGTATTATAGTAAGGATGAAAAAATGTGTTGGACCTAACATGTACTCATATAAATGGAAAAAGGGATGAGGTAGATATTTACCTGCAAAATTTAATGGGAATAGGTATGATTACTATAGTACTCACCTCGTTGCATCCTATAATTATATATAATTTTTTTTTAAAATAAATACCTTATTGCTACAGAGTTGATAAGTGTACCAATCACACAAGTAGCTAGTAGAAAATATTTTATCATTTTTCCCAAGGATTTGTGTATTACACGGCAATCTATACAATTTATAACTATAACACTTCGAATTTCCTACTAATATAATTGTTTAATTATTATTTATTTTTATATTTATTGGAATTATTTTCTTATAATTGTTTTAATTAACTAAATGGGTTATATAAAATATTTTAGAGGCTTTTAATACTTATGAGTATTTTAATTAAATAATGAATATTTATGAAAATTATTTTGTATAATATTTATTAGAAAAATATGCATTTTTATGATATTTTGTTATAATTATTTGGGTTGGAAGAAGTATGCTTATTTGATATATCATTTATATATAAGTTTTAATATTTGAGGGAAAGAAAAAGATAACTATGATTAAAGTATTTTTACTAAAGAGTTAAGTGTGAGTTAAATTTTTAAAAAGGGGTAACATTTTTACGCTCTTCATTTTCTATCATTCTAAAGAATGGGAAGGAGAAAATGAACTCGTAGGAGAACACCCTGAAGATCTACGTCCTTCATCAAGCATTCATTGAGGTAACGAGGAGTGAGAAACCTCATTCTGGGTGTGGGTTTGTATATCAGATAGTGAGATTGACCCTCAATCCTGTGTTTGTTCTATGCTCATGTATGAGCAGTTTTTCCCAATTGTGTCTGTTTCACTTTTTGTTCTTCTTGTATGTAATTAGTTATATGAATTGCTTGAATGGATGATTTAATTCATGTTTTGATATTGTAATTGTATGATTTGAGATCTTAATGGGTTTCTTGGAAAATCCTATGGGAACACATTGGTGATTGTACGAAAAAGTTAATTGGGTATGTAGTTATATGTATAAACTATGCCTGTTGTAAGTGTGACGCAACCTATAGAGAGTTTTTATCAATTGGATTTAGAAGAAAAAAGTTAAGGTGTGAATTATGTTAGATTTTGAAAATTCTAGTATGAACATACCTAGGTATATTTATCTGATTTCTCTATGTGTGATTAATGAGATTGAGTTATTATTGTTGGGTTAGAAAGTAGACATTTAGAACTACAATTTAGACTCAAAAATCACATAAAAATGTTAAGGAATGACCGGCTTATGCGAGTTAAAAAATCAATGTTTAAGAAGGATGAATTATGGTAGAAATTTTTTGTAATAGGTTATGATATAAGTTGATTGTTAATGACTTACGATATTATAATGATAGCGATATCTAAAGACTTCATGTGTGACAGTGATAAATTTTCTAGAAATTTTTAGTGACATTGAGCTCAATGGCTATGGTTAAGGTGCTAACATATGATTAAACTATTTCATAATGATTCTTACTTGAGGTGTATTGGATAATGTTGTGTAATCATTGCATTACTTAATATTTGGTTATAGTGTGTGAGTATGTCATTGATATGACATATTGTGAGCTATGTATGAATTGATTGATGTGCTTTAACATTGATGCATTTGATGTGTATGGATCCCGTGAGGGTCATATGATGAGAAGTCTAAGCAAGACTTAGCCATGATATGTTATGATAAGATGTGTGATGTGTTATGGTATAAGACCATATGAATGTAATGCATATAGTCTATTTGACATGCATCATATGCATAATTTTTTTTAAAGGGTACAATATGAAATACACCATCAGGGAAGGTCCCTTGTGTAAAATCTTGGGAACCAACCTTGGGGATAACTTTATTTGGAAGTCCCAGTCTTGCCCTCGTGAGCATGGGATGTATCTTGTGCAGTTTATCAATCCTGACCAGGCCCTGGTAGTGTGTCCTTCTAGTGAGAGTATGTAGAGAGTGTGACTCAACATGTACTCCTAAACTACTTTACATGTATTGCTACCGATAATGCACAAGTGTGATATGTGATGTTTTTACTGGTGTCATATGCATGATAACATGTAGTCCATGTCCATTGCATATACATTATAATCTTATTTTTTGTTGGTTACTATGTTATGAATGAGTTAAATATGATGGTGTGTAACTGTGTATGCTATATCATGTTATATGTATTGTTTGTGTTTGGCTAGCTGGTTTGCATTCTTGCACTGTGAGCTAGAGTGAGATGTTTCTCACTCCTTTTTATTATGTTATCTTCTTGTGATTTTTGCAGGTAATCATCAGCATGGTGTTGAGGATGTCGGTGATGGGGCTTAGTCCTTAACATTGGGTCTAGTTAGGACTAGTTAGGATTTGTTTTATATTATTTACTTTCAGTAGTTTAATTTTAATTCCTTTATAATTTAATATTTTCACTAAGTCTAGTTTATGTTAAAATGTGATTCTCTCTACCTAAGTGAACTTTGAGTTTATTCAGTTTTATATTATATTATGGCATGTGGGATAGAAGGTGTCATAATAACTAATTTAAAGAAAAGAATATTTCCAAAATTTAAATGTTAGTTTGTAGAAACAATAAAATTAACACTCTTTTTAGTATTTTATCAAATAGTTAGAAGACAGTTTAGATTAAAATATGTGAAATGTTAATGTTAGGATTAGATTTCACTAAACCTCACTCTTATGCATGTAATCACGCAATCTTCTTTCACATTTAATGTTAATATCAACCCACTAGTTTACTAAAACCCTAATTCCTTATAAGAGAGAGCCTAAGTTTCCTTATTAAGCATTAATCCCTTGACTACTTAATAAACAAACTTGCATTTATACAAGGTTTAAGATAACTAATGACTCAAGTTCTATCCCTAGATACAAGCTCCATTAGGTGTATTTTGTTTCAGTTGAAGATTACGAAAGGTATTTTCCAATACCTAAGGAATCAAATATCAAGTTATGGTTGATCATTCCACAACAAGCATTAAGAGAAGAAATAAAATACTAACATTGAAATGGATATATATATATATATATATATATATATATATATATATATATATATATATATATATATATATATATATATATATATGGAGAATGCTAATATACTCCCACCTATTTTTTAGTAGGAGTATGTTAGCAACCTACACCAAAATTTTAGGACAAAAAAACCACTGATTTCTTTTGATTTGATTAATTCGTACAAAGGATATTATAGTAATTTAATTTAATTTTAAATGAAAATAAAATATTTTCTGTCTCTTATTAATTTCATTCTCCAATTCATTTATTTTTTCTATTAATTAATTTTTATTTGTTAAGAGAGAGAGGGGGGAGATATCATGAAAGATGAGAGAGAAATGAGTTAAAGAAGGAATTTAATAGGAGAGAGATAAATAAGTTAGAGAAAGAATTTAATAGGAAAGAGAAATGAGTTGGAGAAGGAATTTAATAGGAGAGCGAAATGACTTAGAGAATGAAGTTAATAAGAGAGAGAAAATATTTTATTTTTATTTAAAATTAAATTAAATTACTATAATATCCTTTATACAAATTAACCAAATTAAAAGAAATGAGTGGTTTTTTTGTCCTAAAATTTTGGTGTAGGTTGCTAACATACTCCCACTAAAAAATAGGTGAGAGTATATTAACATTCCCCTATATATATATATATATATATATATATAGAATAATATAAATTACATGAGAGTTCAATTTGTTACATCTAATCCCAACAAAATCAATTTAGCCAATCATTGTCATGAAGGGCACAAAAAGAAAATAAGATGTATGGTGGAAGATGGAGAGCCAAAGAAAGAATTGAAGCCCTTCAAGCAAGCCCTAGCAGCCACTACGAAAGTCCTCCCTTGTCCTTTGATTTTAGAATGCCTTCTACCCCTCAAAGAGAGGAAAAAATGAGCCAAAACTATCACGTCATAAAAATCTCGCCCGGCGTAGGTTAAGTCCTGTAAACATGAGCTTTTAGACACAAAATATAAGCTTTATGCTAAGATCACGCCGGGTGTGAGTCGATCTGCACCCAACCCTGAAGTCCCCATGTCGCTCTACAAAAATCATGCTCAACGCAAATGTAATGATGCCCAACGTTGAAGAAAGTGATGCACTCTGTCTGGATAGCATCGAGTTTGCTTAGAGTGGCGCCCAACACTAGGGACCTTCACAGCTCTTCAACTTATCTTCTTTATTGCTTCCAAGCATTTTCTCTCACTTGGCATTTCTCTGACTTCCTAACAATATATGCTAGACAAAAAATTAGGAATTAGTGGTATAATCAAATGTTAATAACCAGGATCCAATTAATTACAAAAACTTAAAAAAGAAAGTCTAAACTTGTTAAAAGTTAGAGAATAGTTGATTTTGTTAATATAATTGACTAATAATTCTAGGTGAAAACTAACATTATCACTTATATTATAATGTATATCTTAGGGGACATTAGTAGTGGAGAAACTTTTAGTTTCTTGTAAATCTTAATCAAGAATATTGGTTTCCTATGCTTGATATCTAATTTTAATTAAAAGGGAAAGTTTTAATTATATAAAAAGACTAAAATGTCTCTTTTTAAAATAGAAAATATACGGCGAGGGTTCATCTTCTTCCAAAATATTCAATATCTATTGTTCACAATATCAACCTTTTAATATAGTTTGAAATTTTATCAAATGCAAATGCTATTATATATAAAATTTGTTTGCATATGTAATTAATTTTTTTATTATCTTTAAAAAGTAATTAGATCATAAAAAAGTTGAATGTCATATTTGTAATAAGATTAGAATAAAAAATATAGTTAATGAGGATTTTTTAATTAAGGATAATTTTGTAAAAGATATTTATATATCCTACAAAATATTATTGTAATCAAACGTGAAAATTTTTAATTCGCACGAAACATGTATAAATATTCTAAAGGATATTTATGAGAAACCAAACATATTTTAACTATCC
The DNA here is from genome assembly GCF_000230855.2 of Cajanus cajan. Taxonomy (NCBI): domain Eukaryota; kingdom Viridiplantae; phylum Streptophyta; class Magnoliopsida; order Fabales; family Fabaceae; genus Cajanus; species Cajanus cajan. Next base: position 20,868,907 of record NC_138524.1, read on the forward strand.
GTTTAGAATGTGTTCTGTCGAAGACTTACTCGGTCATAATGGGCTAGTTTGAGTCCTGCTTGGCTCATATATTTGTAGAGTTGGCTCGGTCGGGCTAGGTATGTAAGCCCCCCAAGCTCCAAGTTTGTTAGGGTGAAGGAGTTGTAAGTGAGGTCGTTTCTATTTAGGATTTGTGGGGGGCTCAGTCAGGTTGGTTGGTACAAGGAGTATTAGCCTTCAGATAATCTTACATGAGTTTTAATGGCGCCATGTAGATCTAGATAAGTCTATATCCATAATATGAAGTGTATGAGTTATGAATGTATATGAATTGAATGATTCTTTATTATCATTACCTATAACTTTGTGGTACTACTTACATTCTTAATATCATTTGTATATGTTGTATGACTTGTGAATGTGAATACATATGCTTGATATGTAGGTGAGTTATTGTTTATACTATTGAGGTTATAATTATGTAATTGATATTATATATCTCATTATATGTTTAATTATGTGTAGGGCTACCTGACCTTATCTCACATTGGGATATAGAGTGAAACGTATCTCACTCCCCTTATTCTACTTATTAGTCTTTATATATGTTTTGCAGGAGGATCATCAGGATGATGATGATGATGCTGGTGATGAGTCTTAAGACTTAGCATGTCTATGGGTGTGCTCTAACATAGGATGTGACATCATGAAGTTGGAATTTACAATTTATGTTCTATGTTCATTGAGGTATTATGTTTAAACTTGTTATTTTGTTTAGGAACCTTTCTTAGATCCTTGAAGTTTTATAGTAAACTTGAATGTCAATTAAATTTTGAGTTGTTCTTTACTTATGTCAACTTTTCTAAACGTGCAAGTTAGAACTTGATTTATATTTATGAAACAAATGTGAGTCCTCTACCTAAGAAGGCGTTTTGAGAAATCCTTTCATCTTATTATTGAAGTTCTTATTCATATTTTATGTTGTTTACTATTATTTACATATTAGGGCCAAAAGTTGCATCAAGACATTCTCATACTATTTTGGACATAAGTTTATCATCTTAAGCTTGATTTGAGTATATCATATCTCTTTGGAAAGATAACTTGATAAGATTCAATCTGATTCAAAAATATATCATATCTAGTCACCATGGGATCAACATGGTCCATTGGGATATCCCTACTAAATGTAACTGTTAGAGTTAATAACTCTCTGTGGCCTCCACCATCTAGTAACAATAAGAACTTTTTTTAAAACATATTTCAAAAAATAAAATAAAATAAGTTGCTTAAATGATATTAATATAAGGTTAATTAATTTATTTAGTTAAGCGTATAATATAAGGAAAAATGTATTTATTACAATAAAATAAAGATAGACTATGAGTTTGTGGGTTAGTCTTTGGGTTTGGACTTTAGAGCGCAACCTGGAGTCTACCTTTTTTACAAAAGAAAGGAGGAAGGGTTTAGGTCATATTATCAGTTTTCTAAAACCCTAAGGCAGAGAAAACCCTAGCAAAAAACTATGAGGAAAGTATGGAGTAACTTTGGATTATAAAGATCATGCCTTTTGCCTTTGATATCTTCATCAAAAGCAAGACGGTAAGTGAAAAATGTCTTACATTAGGGGTAACTATACAACTCTCATTCTTTTAGGTTTCCTATACCTATATTGATCCTATCAAATTCAATTACAAATTATAAGTTTAATTTATTACTTCTAATTAAATTATATTCAACTATAGAGCGCATCATATTACCAATTCAACCAAATTGACTTCAATCCTCCAACAACTCTAAACACCCCAATTACCCATGTTTCATTATAGGACAAAACTCAAGTACAGTTCCTTAAGTGAAGTTGGTGTTCTTCTCCAATCAAAATTGGAGTTTTACCTTGATAACATGTACTTGCATTTAACGTAAATCTCATTAATATACATTAATGCATATTATTGAGGTAAAGTTTCCCTTCTGATTGCAAAACAACACTAATTGCACCTAAGAAACTGAACTTAAGTTTTTCCCTTCATTATATTAGGTCAAACAACTAATATTCATTCATTACCCATTCATAATTGGGGAAAACACTATGAATTGATAGAAAATACACAAACCAAACAATATAATCATACAATATTAATTATGATCAATTAATCCAAAAATCGTAATTACCAAGAACATCCAAACATCAAAGGAATTCAATTGATGATAGTAAAATACTCATAATAAATCAAATGGAATAATCAAACAAAAGCTTTAGGGTGTCCACAACTCATCTAAGAGAGATACAAGTATACATTTAAGTGTGATGAATATAATAGTTTGAGAGACAAGAGATTGATAAGAGAGACTACACTATAATTTTAATTTATATTGGTTTGGTCTAAACCGAGACCTACATATAGTTCTCGAATCACATTTGAGATTTCTCACTAAAGTTTACATAATAGAAAATTGTTTACTCTAAAAAAAACTCTCGTTGATAACTAGAGTTATCAAATGGGTCAAGTAAACTTAGCCTAACTTGACCTATATGAGCCAAATGACGATTTTAGGCTAAGCACTGACCTATATTACTTTCAGATTGTTATTTTTTGATCCAATCTAATCTATGTCGGCCATCATATCATTAGATTAAATTGCCGTAATAAAAAATTAAAAAAATAAAAAATGATTTTATATTTAAAAACATAAAAAAATTAAATATATTTTATAAAAAAACTGATTAACAATATTTATTATTATTACTAGTGGGGCCGAGGCACTTCGTGCCTCTATATATGTATTATCTTAAAATTTAAAATAACTCATATATGGAATGAATTCATTTGTTGGCATATAATTATATAAATAATTTTACACAATATGATGTTTTACTATCATAAAATTTTCTTAATAGGAATACCAAATAAAGATTCCACTTCATGGCGATTTTTATGTTCCTTGCAATTTATGATAGAAATTAAATGTCATTCTGCTATTACTTTTAGTTAACATTAACATAACTAAAACATATATCAGAATTAATAAATAATTAAATTGAATAATGTCATACTTTTCAATAATAAATTTCAATTCTTTATATAATACATCATCCATAATTTCTTTGACTTTAAAAAGCTACAAAAATAAATAATACAATGTCATGTATCAATATGAGATATTTAAAATTTCATGTAATTTATTTTATTTTATGAAAGAAATAACCATAACCTAAAAAATAGAGATATTTTATTTTGCATGAAAGTTGTCAATATAATAGGTATTACTCAATCTTGCATTTTCAAGTGTCTTAATATTGAGAAAAATATGAGTTAGAATTGATTTAAATGAAGAAATGTTAAAATTATATTTTTATATATATTAAATTGACACATAAAAAATATTTTCACAACCATATTATTATATTACCTTTCTAATTTTTTAGATAACAATTATTTTTTCACCATTTTCCAAATTTTAGTTAATACAACAGAGTTAAACACTACAAAATAAATATGTGATATTAAAAACATAACTTTTGAAACTAACATAATTTCATGGAAAAAAATGATTAAAGTTGAGAAACATATTTAATTTAGTAAACTCAATTTTATTGAAAAAAATAGAATAAATTTAAGATACACATTTAAGTTTAATCAAACATAGTGATATATTATTTGGGTAACATAAATCAAATTTTATGTTTCATGGTTGAATTGTAACATTTTTTAATATATAATATCTACTAAAATTATATTAGATATTTATAAATATATTTAAGTTTTTAAATATATTAAAATAATAAGTTTTCAAATAAAATTTTATAATATTAAATCTATAACTTAGAAAATAAAAATCAAAATAAGAAACAAACATATTTTAAATATGGACATTTAAAAAATTGATTAAACATAAAATGAAAGAAAAATACATTTAAATTTACTATTGACTAAACTTGAAATAAATTCAATGCAAAGGATGTCCTCCAAATATAGTTAAATTTATTTATGTCTTTGTAAATTTTAATACTTTTAAATCGAATAACTTGTAGACATGTTACATGTCATTTTTGTGTAACTAATAGCATTGATGCGATGTCATCATTGAGAAAAGAAAAACAAAATTACACTCCTTTTTTGTTTGATGGACTTATGAGTCTTAAGTCATTTCTTCATCCTCATGTAAGTCATGATCATCAAGGGTGTACTAATCATCATAACCACAATCATGCTTCTTAATGGTGTCTTTATTGGGGTCAGAGTATTATTCTTCTACACCATGTGTCACTATATCCAACATTAAAGAAGATGACTTAAAATATAATACAACTTGCTTGCAAATGTGATTCATACCAGGATAGAGTGGGGATGAGTTTGGAATAAAGCGAAAGTTGAGAATTGATTGGGATGAGAAAAATGTAGAGAGGGAGAATGGAAAAAAATTGTACAAAGTAGGTAGAGAAAATTTCTAAGAGCGAGAAGATAAAAATGGATAAAATTATAGAAATATTGTGTAGTTATTATTTTAAAAGAAAGTAATCATCAATAAGGGTAAAATCTTAAGTTATATAAGTTATAGATAGAAGTTATAAGAGAATAGTAACCTAGAAACTATGAATGGGAAAGCATAAGATCAAAGGTACTAATGGCCTTCATCGATCAAAACACAATATGAAAGACATTCATGTATATCATTGGCAATGAGTCATGGAACCAGGATTCAAGCAGGTAAGTCAATTTCAATGTGTTTTGACTTTTTTTAGGATAAAAAATATGTTTTTTTTTCTTGCTTGAAAGTATAGGGAGTGATGTTGTAGAAGAATCATGTGCAACCCAGTTAGATACGATAATTGTGTGATTTGGTGAGAGAAAAAAAACATTATCTTACAAAACTTTGGATTGGGACTTATAATAGAGTGATAATGGATTTGGTTTATAATTTTTTTTGAAAATAACATACTTAACGACGACTATTTGTGTGATTATTATTTTGAAAGAAAGTAACCACCGTATGATTATTATTTTGAAAGAAAGTAATCACCTTACGGTTATTATTTTGAAAGAAAGTAACCACCTTACGGTTATTATTTTGAAAGAAAGTAACCATCAACATCAATAATAATAAGGGGTAAAATTGGATAAAAGAAAGTGGAGACCAAATATTTATAAGTTTTAAAATATTATTTCTTGTAATTTTAAAACTATTAAAAATTAAATAAAATTCAAAATTCAAAATTATGCAAATTTTAAATTCAAATTTTTAATAAAATATGATTATATATTTAAAATTTTAAATCTATCAAGATAATAAGTTTAAAAATGAATTTTTATAATTTAAAAGGAAAAAAATGAATTTGGAAAATAGAGATATCTTAAATTTGAATTTTTAAAAAGTTGAATAAATTTAAATTTACTGTAAAAATAATGCAAAAAATCATGGTAAAAATGACTAAATTTACATAATTTAATGTAGAATTTTTTTAATGAGCGTGAGAAAATAGAATTGAGAAAAGAGAATCGACCTGAAAAAACATGGCTGAGGAATCTGAGCGAAAGAGAGAAAGTCTCAATCCTTAGACGCAATTGTGAAACTGCCAATCCTTGAAATCCTTCCCATGTTGTTATCCCATCTATTCGTACTCATTCTACGTCAAAACCAACGAACAATGATGGTCGTAATGTATACAATTGGTGAAATGTTTATTGTGGGTAATTTAAGTGGATTGAAAAATGAAAAAAAAAAGTAGAAAGGTTTGAAGGAAAAACAAAGAGACAAAGACGATAACATGATATGATAGAGAGAATAAAAAGAAGAAGAAAGGTGTGAGAGGTTTGTTGCGAGAAGAAAATAATGAAATGAAGTGGCTGGTGGGGGAGGAACAATTTCCTTTCTCTCGAATCTCGACTGCCATGAGAAAGGATGTACCATGAAATGAAGGATATATTATGCAAGGATATGAAATCACTTTAACAAAAAAGAGAGGAAGCAAGAAAGAGAGGAATGTGAAAGTACGAACAATGAGTGCAATTACTTAAATAATATGTGGTTAAAAGAAATAAAAGTGAGTAGTTACTTAAATAAAATGACATAATTACTTGTATTAATTATTTAATATGTAATATTATTAAGGATAAAAAGGTCATAGTAAAAGTGGAGACCAAATGGTAGTTACAAACGTTTGTATCCCCTTTATATAATGTTATAGATTATTATTATTATTTATTTTAGTGAAAATATGAATGTTTTAAAATTTGAGCGCACATACACACATAGAGAGAGTGTATATTACATCAACAAAATCTAGAGTAAAACTTAACTTATTTTTCTTCAATAATTTTTTTTAAAGATAACAAAAAGAAAGAAGAATATATTACATCTTAAAACTTAAATTTCAACGTATTATGTTTTAATTTATATTTTTTAATATTATTATTTTATTTTTTATTTTTCTATCAGACCAACTTAAACTTTGCATTCAATTTAATCTAAATCCATTTCACCTATCAATCATGCGGATTGAACTAAAATAACCAGATTCTGGTTAAACCATTTTTTTTTTAATTAAGACTCAATATGTTCTTATTAACCGAGTGGCCGGACTAATCCATGAAACCGAGTGTAATTTATCAGCTCTATTAACATCTCAACCCAAACGCTCGTGGAAAAATAATAACGATTGAACCTTGACAATATTATTAATTAATTATCACATCATGTCTGATTCGTGCCTTTACAAAAGTTGATTTCATGATTTCGAATTTATACTATTTGTTGGATCGAGAATTTTCGTGAATATGTACATGCCTTCAGAAGATGTATAAAAACATGTTACTCAAATCTAAGACGTATAAATACACTTTGACTATTTATTATTTATATAAGTCAAACATAAATAAGCATTCACAGTCTTTTATTTAGCCCAAGTAAAATTTTTCAATTTATATATTTTAATCATGATCACTTAATTATGGGAAGTGCACTCTATGGACAAATCATATCAAATAGTACGCACTAGACAGCCAAAAAAAAAAGAATGTAACCAATACACATTAGATGCTTTACTTTATTTCAACAAATCAAAGATAACATGAGATAAAAATATAGGCACTTAGAAAAAAAGCATATTCTCAGTTAGTTTTTATCCAAATGATTTCTCTAGAGACTAAAAACTTCTAGCACAATGAACTTAGGCTAGTGTCATATATGCATGAAGCATTAAGCAATTAAGCTATATGGGTTTAGCAACACATGCTTTTAATTACCAAGTTTTTTCGTATCATACCATTAAAAAGAAGGCGAAATTATTCAAATCCATCTAATGATTATTGGTTTATGGGTGCGTTTTTAAAGGAATTTAATATGGATTAAAATATTATTTTCGTTGAAATTCTTTTTGGTATCATGGCTTAATAGAACCTATTGAAAGATGGCAATGGATCTGCAATAAAAAGATTGGAACACACCGTTCCATAGACCCCATCATCAATTCTCATTATAAATTAGTGCACTTGTTGCTCCTCTATGGGTTGTTCAAGTTTTGAAGTTATTCCACAACTAGACCCTTCACAATTGCACACTGGGATTCATTCATAGTTATCCAACCTATTTACAAGCGGTTAGGACGCTTTCAATCGGTGTATTTTGGGTCCATTTGCTACCGAAAACCTCTCCTTGATGTCTTACAATAGATACCATGCGTCTTGGTATAGAATATTGTAGAGACCTAATTTTCATTTTCATTATTGACATGATTCACATGGTATCTAAAGTTAACCATCAATAACTAATTTATGTTCATTAGAAGTTGACTTTTATCATTTAAATTATTGTTTTAACACAGATGAGAAGTAAACATGAGAGCTATAAGTAATCCCATAAACACTAAAAATGAAAATTTAGAAAGAAATAAGATAAAAAAAAAATTGTAATCATAAAAATATAAAAAAAAAAATGATTTAAAACACAAAATAATCAAAGAAAAGAAAAGAAAGAAAATGAAAAGGGCAAAAAATTATATGTAACATAGAGATACAAAATAATAGGGAGTTGCTCCTTTACGTTTGGGCCTTAAGCCCTTTGGTCCACTATCATTAAAACACTAAAGAATATTAATGTAAAAAAAAAATAAAGATTTTCAGCCTTAGCTATGTTGGGTAATACAACCAAATGCTTTGTTAGTGATTCTTGTTTTACCACAGGAACAATCCCATCAAGAAGAACAGATAGTTTACTCAACAAGAGAATAAAAGCCTTCTCTTCATAAACGGGGCACTCACTCTTTGGAGGGGCCAGGGAAATTCCATTTTTCAAAGCTTCTTCGCATTTTCTTGGTGCAACACCACAAACTAAGCCACTACATAGTACACACAAACCCAGAACCACTCTCACTCCAACAGATTCTTCCCATCAACTAACCCTCTAGAGGATCCCTCTCAACCATTTTCTGTTTAGCATCCCATTATTCATATTCTCTTCTTCATTTTTGATACTTTCACCAACCACTATACAAGAAAGTCCTTTAGTACAGTGTCATAACCAAGATAAAAAAAAAATATGGAAGTAGACAAAGATGAAATGAAAGTATATTTAGTTTCATATTTGATAGAGGTAGAGAGTTTTATTATTTATAGATACAATTATGGAAGAAATATGTTACATATAATATTTGATTCTATCATAAATGAATTGTCCCATTTACCGGATTGTTGCCACATTTACAAATTTATTGTACCATTCACATATCTGTATCAATTAAGGGTTTCTTATACTTTAACACCCTCCTTAAACTTGTTGATAGAACACAGACAACTATGATATAGTTCTTCAACACCTTATCTCGAATAAAATTGTACATCCATCTCAATATGTTTTGATCTTACATGCATCACTGGGTTAGAAGCAAGTGCTTTAGCACTTAAGTTGTTGCACCACAACGTTGGAGTTCTTGGTAGGGACAATTTAATCTCTTATAATAAAGATTTGATCTAAGAGATTTCTGCTACTAAACCAACTAGTGCCCGATACTCTGATTGAGTGCTAGACCTTAATACTACCTTTCGTTTTCTAGATGACCAAGAGATTAGTGTTTCTCTCAAGTAGACACAAAGACTTGCTATTAATTTTCTATCATCAAGATTGGTTGCCCAATCAGAATTCGAGAATCAGTGAGGTCAAGATCAATAGTTGGTTTGATGTGGAAGCAGAAGTTTTGAGTGCCTTGCAAGTATGTAAGTACTCTTTTTATGCCTTGTCAATGTGAGAGAGCTCAATTATTTATGTAATATATTAACAAAGCAAGTGATCTCTGCTCTAGTTAAATATTGGAGTGCACCAATAGCTTTGCGAAAAAAAACGGGATTATTCATCAATTCGCTCTTTATAGTAAAGTTTTTCCTTGTGATCATTGGTGTGAGACAAGAAGATGAACTCTCCATGTTGAATTTCTTCAATAAATTTGAAAAATATTTGCTTTACTTTAGATACATGCCTCTAGTATCTTTACTCACTTCAATCCCAAGAAAGTAATGGAGTTTTCCAAGATCTTTAATAGCAAAGGGCTTATTGAGCTATTTGATGAAGGCTCTACAAATTTTGAGTTGCTTCCTATTATGATGATGTCATCTACATATATCAAGAGGAAAATGATATGGTTCTTATCTTTTGGGAAGAATAAGGATGAATCACTCTTGATGTTTTGAAAGCCCCACTTAAGTAGAGAACACCTAAGCTATCAGACCAGGCCCTTGGTGCTTACTTCAATCCATAAATTGCCCTTGTAAGTTTGCAAGCATGATTTGGTCTATTAGGATCCATGAAGCCTTTAGCTTGGTGCATGAAAAAAATTTCTTTAACGAAGTCATTTAAAAGGCGTTGTTGATATCCATTTGTCTCACCTCCTAGTTGAAAAAATTAAAATTGTTAAAATTATCTAGATTGTGTTGGCCTTAATCATTAGACCAAAGGTCTATTTGTAGTTTATTCGTACATATTGATGAAAACCTTTAGCCACCAATCTTGCTTTCTTCCTTCCAATGTTCCATCTGCCTTATACTTTGTCTTGGAGATCCACTTTGAGTCAATGATGTTTTTCTGACCCTTATATGACACCAATGTCTATATTTTATTTGTCATAAGAGTTTCAAATTTAAGTTGCATTGCTTCTCTATACTCTTGTCTCTGTAGTGCTTTAGTAGTTGATTCAAGTTTTTTATCATCAACTTCCTTTTAGATAGCACATACATATGGTTTCTTGGGCTTGAAAATCCTTGTTTTGCTCCTAGTGGACATTCCGTGTCTATTGATTGAAGTGGCTTCATTGTTTGCATTTGTTGGTGTACCTTGATTTGTTTCCCATTGTGAGGATTCATCTTGGTATTCTTCAAGGTGCTATTGATTTGTTAAAGAGGTGGTTGGAAAAATGTCCTGATGATTACTACAATGTTGTGTGTTGGTTCTGCTGTTGGAGATTTTGCATTTAGTATTGTTGGCTGCCTATTCTTCCTTGGTTACTATTAGTTCTTCAAGATTACCTGCAAGCACATGTGGATAAAAAGAACGCAACAAGTTTTTGCTACCAATTCAACAAGTTGTTTGGTGTTAATAAAGCCATCACGAAAAGGAAAACATTCTTCATTAAACACGACATGTCTTGAAACAAACATTCTGCTAATGGAGTTAATACATTTATATCCTTTATGAGTGTTGCTATACATTTTTAATTATTAAAATAATTAATATAATTTGTCATCTTTTTTCTTAAAGTAAGTTTAACTCAATTGGTTTGCAATGTTCAAACCTATTGATGTTAGGATTTGAAATTGCATAAAAAACCATGAACAAAGTTTTGAAATCTAAGCACTAATTGGTTATTAAGATATTCTAATAATTTTTATAATATGTATATGCTTATAATAACAAATGCTCGCATATTCAAGAGAAATCTTAGTAAATCACTATTTAATTACACATTTACCTATCTTAATTTCTATAGCCTTTGGTTTTGTGAGCCATGCTAAAAAACTAAAACATCGTTAAAAAAGCTAGTTGTTTCATCTAGTCTTCTCAATAGTATTTCTCAACCTTGTGTAACAGCTCGATTTTCACAGATTCTTTGAGGGCCCAAAGGCCTAATAGGGGTAATTAGTAGCCCAGAACGAGCCGTTCCCAAATTGAAACGGACCGTTCCAAACTACTAAAACAAGAGTGATTTTGTATCCCAAAACGGGCCATTCACAAACTAGAACGGACCGTTCCAAAATATAAAAATTGTCTACAAATTTTAGATGGGAACGGGGCGTTCCCAAATTGGAACGAGGCGTTCCAAATCACCAAAAATGCCTATAACCCTAATTGAGAATGGGTCATTCCAGATATGGCCGTTGTGGGTTAAGTGCAATCCTAGAACGGGCCGTTCTGGTTTGAGAACAAACCGTTCTGGATGTGAATTTTACACATGCCGTTAGAGTCCAGAACGGGCCATTCCGGATTTGAAACGGGCTGTTCTGGCGATGCCTGATGCCTATAAATAGAGCGTTCTGGCACTCCCAAAATCACACTTTTCAGTTCTGACTTCTTTCAGTTCTAACTTCTTTTTTCTACATTCTCTTCTTTTCCTTCTACACTCTCTGAAGATCGAGGGGCACTCAGAGGAGGAGACTAAGGAGATCTCTGTTTTAGTTTCAACTACTTTTATCCAGGTACGGGAGAAAAAGGGATTATTTGTATGTAGAGTTACATGAAGAAATTGGGTAGAGGAAGAGTCCCTTAAGATTATTAGTAATTTTATAATTATTTTTGTTTGAAGAATTATTGATCCCATTAGATTTTACATGTATTGAGGATTAGAAATATATATTTAATTTGTAAGAATGATGATTTAGGAGAAAGAACGAAATTATAGAAAAGTGCTTGTAAGCTAGGTTTTGGAAAAATTGGATTATTTCTGTTTGAGGAATTGATGATCCCATTAGATTCTGTATGTGTTGAGGATTAGAAATATATATTTAATTTGTAAGAATGATGATCTAGGAGAGAAAACAAAATTGTAGAAAAGTGCTTGTGAGTTAGGTTTTGGAATAATTAGGGGTTTTACCATTTATGTTAAGATTATATTAAATCGGTAATTTCATTGATTATTATATCAATTTATGAATGTTATTGTTATATTACTTGATAAGAATTGATGATCTAGATGTGAATTGCTTGAGGGGTGTGTAAACCCTTATTTTTTTGGACTTATCTGTTGTGTATGAGATATGGAATTGTGTATGTGATATGGAATTGAGCTATGAGATGAGATGTTGTATGGATATGATTATGATTGTGATTGTGGTTCTTCACACATATGACCAGGGATGAGACGACCCTGGGTAGGTGATGCTTCAGGTATGGCGTGCCCCTGGCATAGTGTGGGATGAGTGAGACAATTAACACGCATCACTTATGTCAGATGTGGCAGCCTTGGCATAGGATTAATTGTAAGAGATTATGTGGATTGTAATGTGATTATGGGTATTGCTCTGATATTGTGACATCGGGGCAGAGGATTTCTAGGACATGGAATTTTTATATAGATTTGAAGTTGTATTTATTATTTTAAAAAAATAATTTGTAAACTCTTATGTTTTATTTTCTAATTTATTTATTTTCAATCATTTTGGATATTGAAGAACATTTGTGAAGTTTTTTATGTGAACCCTTTTACCAACGTTGAAAGATTTATTCTTTAGCTTATTTACATTGTTACAATATATGTGTTGGGGTAGTAAGGTGTCACACCTTGCATATAACTTAAATGATGAATTGATTTCGCGCGGATTTTGCCACTTGCACTAAGAAAGTCCAATTCTATTATCGAGAATAGAATATCTTAGGTATGAGCTCATCACGACCTGAGCATGCATAACAAAACCTATATGGAATTAATCTACCAACTATTTTCCAAATATTGCACACCTTTTCAATACTTGGTTATGGATTTTTTCCCTTGATTTCATACATTACTTGTTTGCTGCTTATGACAAATATGGTTCTGCCTCCACCATGTTATTTAATTTAAAAACCTAGAGGAGACAACTTTTAAACAACTTTCCAATCAAGAGACAACTTACTCACTGAAGGGTTTGCAACTTCTTGGATTCTCAAAGCACCACAACTGTAATATTCTAAATTTCTGATATAATATTATAATATTCTCAATTTTATTATTATTATCTTATTCTTAAAATAATAGTTTAAATTTCTAGTTACCATATTTTAAAATAAGTAGAGATTAAGTACAATATTTTTATATAATTTTAATTCTTTAAAAATTTTATTTACAATATTCCCGGTAAACTAAAATGAAAGCATATATAATATTTAATTATAAAATTTCAAAATCCTATTTATTATGTTTTTCAAAATAATATTTTAATTACATTATTATTATGAAGTATAAACATTTTAATTATGTTAAATCTTAAATATTTAATATAAATAATAAAATTATTTTAAATTTCTTATAATATAGATAGTTAGAAGAAAGAAGAAAATTTTAAAAAGAAAAAATCTATCTGTTGCATTGAATGCACGAATAAGATGCGCAAAAAACTTATATGTAGACAACCAAAAGATTATCTGTAAGAAACTTACAATTTGAGAATCCAGTGAATAGTAAAAAAATAAAATTCATTACAAACAATACAATGATTACAAATGTGAGTATAAATAAAGGAAGGAGAGTGTAGAATGAGTGAAGAAAAATTTAAGAACATAGATGAAAGAGAATTGTGAGAAGAAGAATACAATTGGGAGGGTTTAATTTGTCTTTTAAAGTCTACTTTTAAATATTAAGGTAAGGGGAGAAAACTTTTATCCCTTTTAAATTTTTTTTTATTATATTTATTTACTTTATGTTATATATCTATGTATATTTATTTAGTAAGGTGTCTCTAACATCATTTACTTGGTTAATCTAAGATACTTTTAACTTTAAATAACCAATGAGGTGTGCCTAATTTATGTTGTCTAATTATTTTATGTTATTTATTGTTGTCATTTACTATATTAATATTCTTAAATACATCTCATTTCTGTAAACTATGTTATACTAAATTCTAAATAATTAAAAATATTCTAAAACGTTTAGTTTATTTATTTATTTTTTATATTATTTCTAACTATAATCTAGTTTAATTAACTTTCCTAGACTCATCTTATTATTATATCATCATTCCTTATAAAGATAAATGTTAATCTATGGTCATAAGAACGAAAATTTGAATTAATTTGTAATTGAAGATTTGACCTTAGGGATTTAAATGAGTAAAGAACTTAAGGTAAAATATCCTTTTGTTATTTGAAGTTATGATGAAACTCATTTATCCTGACTAATCACTATAAGAATAATTCAAATTTTACTATAACAAGAAAATCTATAATATATATATATATATATATATATATATTTAATATTGGTTACAAATAATTACATTTTATTTATTTATTTATATTTGTTAAATAATTGTTCTCAAATCTTATTTTTCTTTGTTATAAAATTAAATTAATTATAATGCAAAATAGATGGATCTTCCCGACATACCCGACCCTTTTACTTCAGTTATATCAATAGTATTTTTGGACATGAATTGGAGCATTGATGTAGTTGCCAATTCAATTACCTTTCAAGGCGTATAATTATCAACTTTTATATTTTCTCCAAACCATGATGTTTCCACCGTTATTGATGACTCTATAGTAGTTACCTTCTACCTATCCTAATCATTCATGTTAATCCAATAGTAAATTTATTTCAACCTAATATGTAATTATTATAATTTGTAAATAATCACGCTATTGTATATACTTTAAAGTAGTAAGTGATGTACATAGTTTAATTAAATGTACATTAGTTCATGAAATTTTCTTTTATTTTTATGATAAATATTATTCATTTTACAGTTGTATTAATAATCTATAAGAAATATATTATTTTATTATTAAATTTAGAACTCTAAAAATAGGTGTTATAACAACTTATATCCATACAATGAGATATTTTAATTTCTAAAACAATTTTTCTCTTCTTTAATTTTTATACTACTTTTAACTTTAAGGACATGCATCACATGCTTATCACAACTTAACAACTAACAACATACAACATACCTTTTCAACTTCATAAAACATGTTACTTTAACTTAAACAATATAATTCATCATCATATATCAACAAAATATATAAAAGCACATAATATATAAGTTTTCACAAAAATAGAGCTCTTGCTGGGCAAGGGATAGGTTCGTTGAGTGACCAAAGGTCTCTAGAACTTATCATTAGACGAACTACTTTCACTTAGCGATAAAAACTCTTTATGGCTTTCCTCGTTGGTGCACTCTGGCTCGATAGGCAACCAAACTCCCATAGAGCTTGTTGTTGAGTATCCCATTGAGCGAACATAACATTTTGTGAATCCTCTCGTTAGGCGACCGTGACTCATTAAGCCACCAAAAGCCCTTATGGGTTCTCTTGCTTGGCACACTATATCTCGTTGGACAAGCTCTAAAAGAGACTATCACATAATCATTTTCTCACTTGGTGAGAATCACATCGTTGAATGAGAAATCAATTTTAGGTAGGGAATCATTGACCATGGATGAATGTCGAGCGAGTATTCATCCTTATTGGGCGGCATTGGGAATCCTTATCATGGAATTTCATATCCTTTCATCAAATCCAGCCACCAAAAACATGATCTATCACATGAAAACCATCAAGGAATATCTAAACAACATATATATATATATATATATATATATATATATATATATATATATATATATTCTTACATGCAACATTAAAACTTATCAATCCCAACTTCCTTGGGTCACCTGTATAACAGTAACTTAAAGACATCATAAACATTCAAACAATAAATTTCCCTTACCTCAATTGCTTTACAAAGCAAGAAGAAGAGAAGTAGATGGAGAAATCCCAAAACCTTCCATACAACTAATTCTCTATAAGATTCATAGATCCTTAGCTTGAATCTCTTACTTAACTACTCAATCTCTGACTCAAAGAAGAATCTAGACACTCTTGGTGAAATTAGAAGAAAAAAAGGCTTCCCTTGGCTCCAAAGCTTATCTCTTTAAAAACCTCTCTTTGGAATTTAGAGATGTGAGCTTATAAAGTTTAAGTTCTCTAAAATCCTTATATACATTCCCCCAAACTTTGTCAATTTTGACTTCAACTTAAACAAGTCTAAACAAGTTAACTCTCAAAGATCCTTTGACTCTCAAAACGCCAAAAACAGTAACAACAATCATAACATGACATCATATATCAATATAAATCATATTATCATATAATAAAGCATTCAAACACACAATATTATAACAATCATTGCTCATGCATTAGGGAATCATTACGAGACCCATTTAGAGCATAAAAAAAATTAACAACTCAAATTGCATAAAAGAAATCAATGACCTAAATTGCATTGATTTGAAGCAATCATTGTTTAAAGCACCTATCAATGAATCAAAGTTGGAGAATCTTCAAAGAACATATCCTTTGCATTAGAAAAACAACAACCTATATCACATCTTCAAATTAGCGACCAAGATCATACAAAAATGTCTATAATCATTTTGTACCTGGACATTGGAAATAAGCACATCTTCATTGTGTCCTTGAATTAGGTTAACTTTGTAGTATTGCTTATTCAAACAAATTATAACCATTGTGGAGTATGTACCATTTTTAAGGAAACAACATCTTTGTAGATAGTTTGAAATACATAATATGTTTAGTGTCTTTCAATTGAAAGATTTTAAACTATTGTTAGTCACATTTATGTTCATACACTATTATAACTAAATTTGTTATTGTTGAACCCTATAAGATGTATCATCGAATCCTACTATTATTTATTGCACATGTCAAACCCTTTAGTAGAATCGTTGTTGGAGCAAGCTAGGTTTTATATTGCTAGCATAATAGAGCATTGCAAAACATACCATTCATTCATCATTACTCAATGAAACAATGGAGAATCAAAACACACACATTATCTTTAATACAGCTACTAGTGAAAATAACATTGTTTAAGTTTGTTTAATTGCTTTATTTCCCTCATTTCAAAATGTAATTGTCATCTGTGCTTATCAATTTGAGTAATCATATCACAAAGTGAATTGGAGGATTAGTGGGCAAAACAAACAAGAGACTAAACAAAGAGAAAGTATATTAGAACAAAATAATCTACGTAAATTAAAAATCCTAGTGATAGAAATAGAAAAGAGAAAGAACAAATTGGAGGAAGAGAGAGGGAATAAGCGTGAGATAGAAAACAAGTTTGAAAAGATGAAACACACAACAATGAAGGAGAAGAGAAACAATGGAGAAGAAAGTATTGTGTTTGTGATGGAGAAGAGAAATCTTTAAATGTGTATTTGCATGCAAGTGAAACAATGGAGAAAACAGTACCGTGAAAGAGAAAGTAAGAAAAGAAAAAAAAATGAGTGAGAAGAGAGTAACGTAAAAAGAAAAGTGAGTAAAAAATGAAGAGTTTGAAAATTTAGAAAAATAAATAATAATTAAAATAAAAATTAGATAAAATAAAAGATAGTTGATGGAATGTAGAAAGAGTTGGATATTAGTCTTTTTTCTTTTGAAAGTTATGTCAGAGGATTCCTAAAATTCATCTCGAATAATTGGGTCGGCCGACAAGTCGACGATCCCTTTGGTCTGCTCAATTGAAATGGTCGGAATGTTCGGTCATCGCGAGTCTCGGTCTCCATACTAAAGCAAGATTAATTTCCTTAATGCATCAATTTATCTCCCTAATTTTTTGAGGCCCACTTCCCTAATCACGAATAAATACAGCTTTAATGAGGTATGTAATCCAATTTCAATAATCACATTTAATACGTCGATCCCTTAAAAACTCGACCCGAAGTTGAGGTCGTGATAATTAGGTAATTAGCAAGGTGTGTCTTCTAATACAGGAACAAAAGTAAATGCCAATTTTTTTACCGACAGTTATTATCAATGGTTGATATCAATATATATTTTTATTGACAATTATTTCTTAGTCATATTTTTTTAATTAAGTAATAAATTAAGATAATTAATTTATTGTCATTAAAAATGATATTTAGTGTAGTGATATTGAAGTAAATATTTTGGAACTGAATTAAAATAATGTTTGTATAAATAATTTTTTCTAGTTTTATTTAAGTAAAAAATGTTTTGTTTTATCAATTTTTTATACAAATATTTTTTTGGAACTGAATTAAAATTAAAAAAAATTAAAAAAAAAAAACAGAAACAGAACACGATACAAACAAAGACAAGAAAATTTTATTCCCAATGTATTTTTCTTACACACTGGACTGGGCCGACCTAACGGATGTTATGTACAAAAAAAAAAAAAAAGGATATACCAAAAAACCAAACAGATGTTACTAACAAATTACATTTACATGGACATGGGCGAGTATCAGAGACCTGCAACGTAATTTGCAGTGTGAGAATGGGTGAGAGTTAGGAAGATATTAGGTATTTCAGATTATTTTTAGATTTAAATATGTTTTTATATCTTCAAATTCAAGTAAGTTTTTTTTTGATCTTTTAATTTTAAAATTATTATTTTTAGTCTCTATAATTTTCAAAAATTTTATTTTAGTCCTTCAAACTATCAATAATTGACAGATTGAGATAGCTATGTGACATCCGTAGATATATTTTATACAATAGTATTTGAAAGATCCATGACAAAATTTTAGTATTAAAACTATTTTTTTTTTGAAATTACATGAAATAAAAATATCAGTTTTAAATTTAAAGGACTAAAAATATATTTATTTTAAATTTAAAGGACTAAAAATATATTTAAGATTATGTTTTATTAATTAATTTAGATAGAAAATTTTAGTTTATATTTTGTATAATCAATTATGATGTATATTATCATAAATTAAAGAGTAATTTTTTTTAGAGATGTGAATATTACGTTTTTCTGTCTTCTTATGTTAAAAAATTCAATTCTATTCTTTAATAAATTTAAGTATATGATATTTTTCTCTTTTTTAAGAAATTTCTTAAAATTTCATTAGTTTCTATTAAAAAAATATTATTACCAAAACATATTATACACTAACTTACTAAAACAATATAATTTACTCATATAATTGCCTCTTCAAACAATCTCCTCTTACAATCACCAATGCATTCTCTTAAGGTTTCTCATAGGAACCCATAGGAACACCAAAGTCTGCAATTATAATCCAAACACAAACACTACTCATACATATATACTAGTTGCATCAATTAGAACATTCAGGGAGAAATAGGGATGAAACAGATATAATTGGGAAAACCCCCTCATACTCATACATGAGCATACAACAAACATAGGATTGGGGGCCAATCCCACTACCCAACATACATTCCCACACCTAGAGCGAGGTTTCTCATTCCCCCCTTACCTGGATAAGCAAAAGACGAAGCTAGAGCGAAATCTGGTTGATCCCTTTCTCTTGGTTCTCCTTGGTCTTCAAAGAGTGTGTCCAAAAGCAGTGTTAGAGTCTACTATACATAGATGTCAAGAGTGGCCAGAACGGCCCGTTTCAGATTCAGAATGGCCTGTTCTGGACTCATTCGTCATGTGTGAAATTCACATCTAGAACGACCCGTTCTTAAACCAGAATGACCTGTTCCCAACTAGGGTTATAGGCCTTTTTAGTAGTTTGGAACGACCCGTTCCAGTTTGGGAATGACCCGTTCTAGGCTACCAAAAATAGGTTTTTTTAGTAGTTTGAAATGGCCTGTTCTGAACTACTAAATCAACCTTATTGGGCTTTGAGCCTTCGTATAATCTGTGAAAATCGGGGTGTTACACCTGTCATATAGATGCATATGATGTATGTCACACATTCACATGTTCATGGACTTAACATTACACTTATCATATCTTATCATGTTACTTATTCTAACACATTATCATACTGATAGTCACAAGGTCACATATAAGAGATTCTCATCCTCATTATGCTCATAAAAACACATCACTTGCATTAACACAATAACAAGGTAATTCTCACACTATTAATACCTTCAAACATAGCTTAAAACTTATCTGTTTTCAAAATTATCTGTTCCTCATAAGGTTTCCCACAGGAACCCACAGAGCACCAATTCATATAAAAACTTATCTGTTTTTGAAATTAAACACATATCCACACTCAACAAACATCAAGGAACACAACAGAAAACTCAAACATCAAAATAGAAAACATTCTTATTTTGCTTGTTTATCATAAGATTTACCGTAGGAACCCATAGAGCACTCTAATGCATATCAAAACATATTCAATCTTAAAATTAAACATACATTCATGTTCAGTAATCATCAGAGAACACAATAGAAAACTCAGAAGCCAAAATAGAAAACATTCAAAATTTGCTTGTTGCTCATAGGTTTCCCCCAGAAACCCATAGAGCACTCTAATCCATATTAAAACTTATCTATTCTCGAAATTGAACATATATTTACACTTAGAATCACACAAAGAACACAACAGAACAATAAAAAAGAAAAATAGAAAACTTTTATAAAGTATATGTTTCTATATGCATACATCAGGCAAGGGATTGAAGGCCAATCTGACTACACAACAATTATTTCACTACAAAAAAATGCAAATTTTCGACGGACATAATCCATCGGTAAAAAAGAATATCCGTCAAAAATAGAGAATTTTCGAAGGATGCAAATCTGTTGGGAAAAAGGGTGCTGGAAAAAAAAATCCGTTAGAAACAATTTAATCCGTCAAAATTTTTTTATGGATATATCTGTCGAAAATTGTTTGAAAATCTTTATGCGATTCCGACGGATAAATCCATTGAAAAATTTGTTTAATTTTAATAAATTTATTAATGTAAGACCCCTCATATTTGACCTCTCAAGAGTTCTATTTCATGACACTTCACTTTTCAACGTGTTTTGTCCTTACTTGCACAACTTCTGAGAAATTTCCTATAACGTCACCCATCCCTATATTACTCCAAATCAAGCACGCTTAATTGTGTAGTTTTGATGAGATAAACTATCAAAAAATATACAATCTCATACTTGTACTATCTCTAGATCCCTCTCATTCTGGTGTATCCGGAATGTTATAAAAATATAATAATATATAATAATTACAATAATAATAATTATATTACTTTTAAATAATCTTTATATATATATATATACTTTTATAATTAACGATCTACTTATTTCTATTTACAATTGATATTATGACACAATTTAAATTATTTATTATAAATTTAAAAGTTTAAATAATAATTTATATATTTTAAAATATTTTTTATAATTTATAATTATAATATAATTTATAAAAAAGTAAATAATTTTTTATTACATACTTAGAAATTAAATTTTAACATTTTAAATAAATTATTAATTGACTTAATATATTTATTTATCTTAAATCTAAGATATAAAATTCAAAAATATATTTGTCCTTGTTTTATTTTCTAATTATCAACCATTAATAAAATACTAATTTAAAATCTTATATAATTATATCATAATATTTTCATATCAAATTTAAAACCAGATATTAGTTATACCAAAATAATAAGATCATATAGTAATTTGTCACTAAAATTATAGTTAAATAATTTAAATTAGTTAATTTTTCAACTATATGGTTAACAAATAATTTATTCCAAAGCTAATTAAATTTTTTATTTATTAATTATTAGTAAAATTTAATAACTTTTAACTTAACAATTGGATCAGTGAAATTCAACATACACCATGAGTTACTGAGCGGAGTAACTTTACTAAGAGTTACTTTGTGAGTCATTTGATTCCTCCCCTCTCTGTCTCTCTTTATATATATATATATATATATATATATATAGATATTTAAAATTTTATTGATCTTTTTTAATATATGATTATCAATTTTTGTCAAAAATTCTTACATTTTTGAAAAATATAAATTTTTCAGAAATATTTCATCAGTAATATAACTTTTCCTACTTATTTTCCATCGGAAATATAAATTTTCTGACAGATTTATATTTGTTGAAAATTACCGACGGATAAATTCTTCAGTAATTACCGACAGATATATTTGTCAGAAATCATCGACGAGTATATCCGTCAGAAATATAAATTCTAGCAGATTTGTATCCGTCAGAAATATAAGTTTTTTTGACAGATTTGTATCTTTGTAAATTATCGATGGATATATCCATCAGGAAAATAAATTTTCTGACAGATTTTTATCTGTCGGTAATATAACTTTTCCTACTATTTTTTTTTCCGTCAGAAATATAAATTTTTCGACGGATTTGTATCCGTCGGTAATTTGCATTTTTCTTGTAGTGTTTCCACACCCCTGAGTGATGTTTCTCACTCCCTTCTTACCTGGATGAGCAGAACATGAATTATGTGCGGTTCCTCGATGATCACCTCCTTCTGGTTCTCTTGAGTATTCAGAGTGCGTACAAAAAAAATATGAGAGACTAGAGTTAGGAGAAATGAGAAGCGTGAAAAGTAACTCTTGACAACTCCTTTCTTAAAAATAATAAAAATAAATAATAATAATAATAATAATAATAATTGTAACACCCCGATTTTCACAGATTATACGAAGGCTCAAAGCCCAATAAGGGTCATTTAGTAGCCTAGAACAGGTCGTTCCCAAACTGGAACAAGTCATTCCAAACTACTAAAAAGGCCTATAACCCAAATTCGGAACGGGTCGTTCTGGTTTAAGAACAACCAGTTCCAAACATGACCATTATGTGTTAAAATACAACTCCAGAATGGGCCGTTCTGGTTTAAGAATGAGTCATTCTAGATGTGAGTTTTACACATGATGAATGAGTTTAGAACGGACCATTCCGGATCTGAAACGGGTCATTCTGCCCACTCCTATCGTCTATAAGTAGCACGCTCTGACACTCTCAAAAGCACATTTTTCACTTCTGACTTCTTTTTCTTCTACACTCTCTAAAGAACAAGGGGAACCTAGAGGAGGAGACCAGCAAGATCCTACTTTAGTTTCATCTCCTGCTCATCGAGGTAAGGGGAGAGTGAGAAACCTCGCTCTAGGTGTTGGAATGTATGTTGGGTAGTGGGATTGGCCCCCAATCATATGTTTGTTGTGTGCTCATGTATGAGAGATTTTTCCCAATTGTATCTGTTTCATCCCTGTTTCTCCCTAAATGTTTTAATTGATGTAATTAGTATGTATGTGTGAGTAGTGTTTGTGTTTGGATTATAATTGCAGACTTTAGTGTTCGTATGGGTTCCTATGGGAAACCCTAAGGGAATGCATTGGTGATTGTAAGAGGAGATTGTTTGAAGAGGCAATTATATGAGTAAATTGTATTGTTTTAAATGTTTATTGTATAAATTAGAGTGCTCTGTGGGTTCCTGAGAGAACCCTATGAGAAACAAACAAAATATGAGAATTTTCTATTTTGCTTTCTAATTGTTTTGTTGTATTCCTTATTGAATGAGATGTACGAATATGTGTTTAATTTCGCACATAAACAAGTTTTGATATGAATTAAAGTGCTCTATGGAAACTATGTGAATATGATGAGATCATGTGAAATGTGAATATGAGACATAAGATATGAGGATATGTGATAATGTTATATGACAAGAAGATATGATAATGTTATATGATAATGTAACATGATAATGTGATATGAGAATGCATAGAGTCTTGATTGACATGCATCATTTGCATGAATGTTTTTAAGGGTACGATATGGAATACACCGCCAGGGAAGGCCCCCTTGTGCAAAAGCTTGGGGATTACTCCTTGGGGATAGCTTAGTTTGTAAGTCCTAGTCTCGCCCATTGTGTGCATGGGATACATCTTTTGCGGCTTAGCTATCCCGACTAGACCCTAGTAGTATGTCCTTCTAGTGAGAGTGCGCAGAGGGTGTGACCCGGCATGTACTCCTAGATTACTCTCGTGTATGTCCCGACTAGACCCTGGTAGAATGTCCTCCTAGTGCAGAGGGCGCCACATGCATGATAATATGTAGTCTGTGTCCATTACATGTGCATTTTAATGTTATATATACTAAAGTGATTTTTATGTTTTTGATGAGTGGAATGTGATATTGATGTACATATACATGTCTTGTTTGTGTTTGGCTATTCGGTGTGTATTCCTACACTGTGAGCCAGAGTGATGAAAATTTAATCCCCAAGGATCCCTTTGGAAGAGGTAAAACCAAGAAGGGTGAAGGTTGATCCAAGAAGGCTCACACTTTAAGACCATTGGGCCTTTAACTAGGTCCATGGTTAGGAGGCTAGAGGAGGCTTTTACAGAGGAGGTGCTTCTTAGACCTATGCTCAATATGAGTATTGAGTATGATTCCTCTTTTTAGTCCCATAGTCTCTATTATACATACATTGTATAGTTTGATTTCTTGTACCTTGTATATAGTAGATACTTGTATAGGTATATTTTGCCTTTGTATTTGTGAGGAACTTTCTTTCTTTTATTTTAGGTTATCCTTTAGGAATTTAGGGTATGTTACTTGGAGACTTTTGCTCCATTTGACCTTGTATTAAGGGTCTTCATTTTTGTATTTTTCAGTAGGAAAAGTGGGGTGACAAATAGCAAGGTGTGTAGGTGCAACTAGTAATTGGGCCAGAATTGAGCCTAGGCCAAATTTTACATATTGGGCTTGTTTTGTTCCATATTTTCCAAGGAATTGATTTAGCTAGGTCTCACCATCATATGGTGAACCTAACTAAACCAACTCCAAGTTTTTGGATTGGATTAAATATGGAAAAAGACAAGTGGGCCGCCTAGCTTGGATTCCTTGGCCGAATTGCTCAGCTTCTCTTGCACACTTGGGAAGCTTGTGCTTCAAGTTTCTAACTTAGCTTGCTTCCCAAGCTTCTAAGTTAGAAGCTTGCTCCACAAGCCTCCTAAGCTAACTAGACCGGTCAAGCTAAGCTAACCATGGTTCTCTTGAACCATAGTTAGCCTAGCTTGCACCATAAGTTTCCCTCACCCTATATAACTCTTTTTCTTACCTTTGTAATCACTTTTGATGATATTGATTGAGTGAGATCAGAATTTGCACGAAAATTCTCTCTTCCAAAAGTCTTAAACCTTTTTGATATTCATCCAATTCTCTTATCCTTTTCATAGAAGAGTGTGGTGAGGATTGAAGGGGCTTATCTTCCTTCCAAGGAGTGGCACCTCTTGAAGGGTGTTCATCACCAATCGTGGTGATTCCAAGGCTTGAGAAGCCTTGGAGAAGCTTGAGAAGAATCAAGAAGGCAAAGATCTAGGGAGAAGCTTGAAGAGGAATCAACATCAATCCGGTTCCTCAATAAGTTTTCCATCACAGAGTGAGATGTTTCTCATTCCCTTTTCTTTTGTGATGTTTTCCTTTGACTGTTATACAGGTGATCATCAGCATGAAGCTGAGGATGTTGGTGGTGAAGCTTAGGCTTCTATGTTGGGCTTTGCTTTGATAGGACATGTGACATCGGGGCGTAGATAGGATTAGATTAGGATGTTGTTCTTATTAAATTATTTTGGAAACCTTAGCATTATTTCTTTGTAATTTCCGTTGATTAAGTTATTTGTTTAAGTCATGGATGTGGTACTCTCTATCTAAACACGTTTGGTATTTCAATTATGAAAGATTGTGTTATTCAAATTTTATTATTTATGTGTTATGGTATGTGGGATAGAGGGTGTCACATTTAGTGGTATCAGATCAGGTCGATCTAATCGCCCGTGAGTTATGAGTCTACTATGCTTGTTTGTTAGATAAATGATGGAATGAATTGAATGTTGAACTTATTGATATGCTAGTGTGATGAATGATTATGTTTGTTGTTTATTTAATTATGTGTATCGTTTTCTCAGAATTTGGCTGATAGACATGATATAGCTTAGATGATGCTATTTATGATTGTTTTTCTTCATTCTCATGATTGCTTATTTGTTTTGATACTTCTTGCTTACGTAAGAAGTAGTGGTTGGGTGGTATCGTTTGTGTTGCGAGCATAGGTGCAAGTAGTAGTGGACGAAGGATCGTGTTAACCAACTAGAACTATTGGAACCTTGGATGTGGGTGAGACATTGATTCGTCGAGTGTATTGAGAGTTTATGGTTGATGGAGTTTCTGAAATCTATAGTTGTAGTGATTGAATCCAAGGAGGTTGAATGTTGTGAATTGGAGTTTTGCTATTCTTGATGAGAGATTGAATTGTTGGTAATTTATTTGAGTTTTGGTGCTTACATGTTAACTTTTTATGGTTTAGGTAGCATGTGAGTTTTATTTTCTAAGTCTTTTGTGCTGAATATGTGAGTTGTTTTGGTTTAGTGGGAAGCTTGGATATGAGTTTAAGGTGGAAATGAGTGGGTTTGGAAGGGTTGAGGTATTCTCGTGGCCTTAGATGTTAATACACTATTGTTGTGTGGTGTAGGGGATATTTTCACTGCAGTTTTTTTATGCCCGTACGAGTTCGTTATTGACAGATTTAGATTTTATGGTCTTCACAAAAGTTGTAGCCTTGGACGTTATCTTTCCAATGGAACTAAAATAAGGTAAAATGGAGGTCTAGAACTCTAGTTATAGCTGCTTTGGTGATCAGAGGTCTAGTTGTAAGCGCTGGATATATATGTTGTGCTTTTTGAATTTTTAGCTAAGAAGATGATCTTTTTAGAATCTCATGTCTTCACAAGAGGTGTAGATCATTCTCTTAGATTTCTTTTGAGATAGGTTTGAGATCATTTGGATGAGGACAACTCTTTGTCTATCATTTTCCTTGACAGTTATTGAAGGGATATATATGTTGTCTTGATGTTTTTGAGTTATTAGGCAATGCAAGGATAAAAACTGATTTGGTTATGATGTTTTGAGGCGTTTTCATACGGATTGAAAGGTTGTTTAAGGTTGTATGATGCTATGTGGTAAAGTTGGTTCATGTACATGTTATATGGAGTAAACAATGATTAATTCGTACATGCTTAGGGACGGTATATATGAAGGTTTAAAGTAGGTATTCTAATATGATTTGATGTGCATGTATGTTGATATGTGGATAGATGACCTTAGGGATCAATTAGTGAATGTTTGTGTTTAGTGGGATTGACCTTAGGATGTGATATCATCATATTGGAGTTGAGGGTGAAGATATATCTAAGACAATTTTATGCTAAATTATCTAAGTATGATTTTTTATTGTATGAGGTGAGTTTCTAGGTCTTGTAATTCCTAGCTAAGGTATAATGTAGATCTACCTAAGGTAGAAGTTGTGTGTAAGTGGGAGATACCAAAAGTCAGTTAGTGAGGTTACGAGTTTTCTCGGGATAGTTTATTATTACAGGAGATTTATTGAGAAAATTTCTAAGATAGCATTACCTTTGACTGGATTGACTAGGAAGAGAGAGTTGCCTTTATGTGGGATAGTAAGTGTGAGTAGTTTCCAAACTCTTAAGGAAAGATTGGCTAGTGTTAATATTAACGCATTTTAGTAAGTCTTTTGTGGTACATAGTGATGCTTCTAAGATGGGTTTGGGTGGAGTATTGATGCAAGAAGGAAAGATAGTAGCTATGTTTCTAGGAAATTGAAAATTCATGAGAGGAATTACCTTACCCATGACCTTAAGTTAGTGTGATAGAAATCTAAACCCCAAGGATCCCTTTAGAAGAGGTAAGACCAAGAAGGGTGAAGGTTGATCCAAGGAGGCTCACACTTGAAGACCATTGGGCCTTTAACTAGGTCCATGGTTAGGAGGCTAGAGGAGGCTTTTACAGAGGAGGTGTTTCTTAGACCTATGCTCAATATGAGTATTGAGTATGATTCCTCTTTTTAGTCTCATAGTCTCTATTGTACATACATTGTATAGTTTGATTTCTTGTACCTTGTATATAGTAGATACTTGTATAGGTGTATTTTGCCTTTGTATTTGTGAGGCACATTCTTTCTTTTATTTTAGGTTATCCTTTAGGAATTTAGGGTATGTTACTTGGAGACTTTTGCTCCATTTGACCTTGTATTAAGGGTCATTCATTTTTGTATTTTTCAGTAGTAAAAGTGGGGTGACAAATAGCAAGGTGTGTAGGTGTAACTAGTAATTGGGCTAGAATTGAGCCTAGGTCAAATTTTACATATTGGGCTTGTTTTGCTCCATATTTTCCAAGGAATTGATTTAGCTAGGTCTCACCATCATATGGTGAACCTAACTAAACCAACTCCAAGTTTTTGGATTGGATTAAATATGGAAAAACAAGTGGGCGACCTAGCTTATCTTACTTTGACCAAATTGCTTAGTTGACTTGTACACTTGGGAAGCTTGTGCTACAAGCTTCTAACTTAGCTTGCTTCCCAAGCTTCTAAGTTAGAAGCTTGCTCCACAAGCCTCCTAAACCATCTAGGATGGTCAAGCCAAGCTAACCATGGTTCTCTTGAACCATAGTTAGTCTAGCTTGCACCATAAGTTTCCCCCACCCTATATAAACCTTTTTCTTACTTTTGTAATCACTTTTGATGATATTTTTGAGTGAGATAAGAATTTGCACGAAAATTCTCTCTTCCAAAAGTCTTTAACCTCTTTGATATTCATCCAATTCTCTTATCCCTTCCATAGAAGAGTGTGGTGAGAATTGAAGAGACTTATCTATTCCCCAAGGAGTGGCGTCTTTCGAGAGGGTTCTACACCAAATCGTGGTGCTTCCAAGGTCTTTTCCTCCATTGGAGACCTTGGAGAAGCTTAAGAAGAATCAAGGAGCCAAAGGTCTAGGGAGGAACTTGAAGAGGAATCAACATCAATCTGGTTTCTCAACAAGGTTTCCATCATTTGGTATCAAGAGCTAGGTTTGCTTGGTAAATTCGTTCTTGAGCTTTTTCTTTCAATTTTTTTTGGTCTAAATCTTGTAATATTGTGTCTAAACTGTTACTACTTGTATTTCCTTTTATTGTCTTGAGTTTGTGTGCCTTGAGTTGTTCTTGTGTCACATTAATAAATCTATAGAACAAACTCACATTGTCTTGCTTGTTTTTGATTCATGTTCTAATTCTTGTGAATCAATCTTTGTATGTGCCTTTAGGTATTCTTTGTATGTTCTTTTTAATGTTTTAGGATTGCTTTTATCTTCAATTGGACTCCTAAAAATTTGGTCAAAAAGAAACTCCTAAAAGGAAATAAGAATACAAGCATTTTTCATTTCTTAATCTTCTAGTTTTGTCTTAGAGTCATGTGTAGTTGTTTTGCTTATCATTAAATCCTTTGTGTGCCCTTTTATTTTTGAATCTATATGCATTAATCTTTGTTCTTGTATGGTGTCATTGCTGGCTGAACATTAATAAATCTTAGAGTGCTCATAAAATGATTCCAATGCATGTTATTAGTCCTAACATGTTCTAGAGTCAATTTTTGTGAACTTCAATTGCTATTAGTTTCTTAGCAATTTGTGGCCAGAAATTCCTTGTGTGTCTTGTGCTTGTTTTGAAAAAATAAAACAGAGTTAGAAGTGTATTAAAAACGAAAATCAAAGTGTACAAAAGATAAAAACAAACTAGTACCAAAACTAGTAACATTTTGTGGTTGAAAATTTTGACTAGTACACTTACATGCAACTCATCTTAGTTAAGTGAAGTATTATTGCATGCAACTCATTCCAAGCATATGTATCTGAAAGTGATGTTTGTTTGTGTTGATACATGTTGCATTTCATATGGTGGTGAGTTGTGAGTATTGCATGGAAAGGAATAGGATGGATAGGGGATTGAAGGATAGGAACATAAGATAAATCCGGTCTTTCTGAGTGGATTTGAGGTTGTTTTAGAGCTTAGGGAGTTGAAATACTTCAAGGAATAAAATATTTGAGGTGAATAGTTGCTAAGGGTGAAATTTGGAAATTTCGGAAAATGACTATATATAGGGACTTAGGACTGGAGAGTCTCATTTGTCATACAGGGACAGTTGTAGAGAGAGAAAGTAGAGAGGAGCTCTGGTCCGGAGGGAAGTTAAGGACACATTTGGGAAGCTTATCAAGCTAGGATCAATCTTCACAACTAGAGTATTAAGAGATTTATCCTCTAGAAGCTTGAAAAGTGAGATTGAAGTTTGAGTTGGGATTTGAGGGTTTTGTCCAAATCTTGCATTTCTGAGGTTTCTAAGGTAAGGGTAGTACTTATAAGACTTAATCTAGTATGTATGGGTTTGAAATATCACATTGATTCCATGTTTTAGGCATGATTGAGGTTGGATTGAGTGGAAAGGGTTTTGGTAGGGTTTCCCTATGATTTCCATGGATGAATGGTTAATACTTGATTTTATTGCTTAAAATGTTGCTTTTGGATATTGTTTATGCTTTATAATGGTTCGAACTCATGTAATTTGGATTGGATTCATGATTGGAAGGAATTTTCCAGGTTTTCGAGGGTTTCTGGTTGTAAATGCGTCGGACGCAGTTCTTGGCGCCGAGCGTAAATTCATCAGAGACCATCATTGCCAAATCATGCCGGGCGCAAGGTTAGTCGCGCCGGGTGCAATATCAGATGTGATCCTTGTGTTTTTGTTACTGATATTGCGCCGGGTGCAGCATTATTGCACCGGGCGCAATGACTTCTGTAGGTCTCTGTTTGAGTTTTGCGCCGGGCGGGATATTAGTTAGCCGGGCTTGAGTATGTTGGTCTTGAAGTCTTCATGAAAGTTGTAGCCTTGGATGTTAGTTTTCCAATGACGTTGGAATCACCCAAAAAGAAGGTCTAGAACTCTAGATATGACTGTTTTAGTGAACAGGGGTCAAGTTGCCAGCATTGGTTATAGCTGTTGCGGTTTTTAGAATTTTTAACAAAGTAGATGATGGAATTAGGACTTGATGTCTTCATAAAAGTTGTAGGAAATCTTCTTGTCTTTAATATGCGATAAAGATTAGCATGATAGGAGTAGTATAACTCTTGATATGTTGTTTTATGTGAAGATTGTCATTTCACAAAAAGTGATTTGGCTAAATTGATTGTTGTTTTGGGTGTTTAATTATTTATGTTGTTATATTGAGTAATTTGGCATGGTTATGGAAAAGTTTGTATGTAATTATGGAATATGCTATGTGTGTTTGGTTTGGAAATCTAATAGGACTTATAGGAGTAAGGTTATGGTATGGATTGGGAGATCTCTTGGTGAGATCAGGATATAATCTTTGGGAAAATATGGAATTTGGGAGTCCGAAGGTGAGGATTGCAATATGGAACTTTTCAAAGATTATATAATAAACCACTTCAGATGTTAGGTGGATTCTGAAGTACTCCTCTAAGTATTCTATTTGCTACCGGTATGGGGGCAAGGCCGAGTCATACCGATGTATGAAGTGGCCGCGATCACCAGGGTTACGTGACGATGTAACCCAACTGTATATTTTCCATGAGAGGTTAGGTGTGTGACATGGGCAGGTGACATGTTCACGAATTCAACACTTGGTTTGGATGTGTTGAGGTCAACATTTGGTTTGGATGTGTTGGCTACTTCATGGGATTATACAGTGGTGTGACTTTGGTTTGGATGTGGAATATGTATGCATTTGGTATGGATTGTATACATTGGTTATGGATTCTTTATTATCATAGAATATGTATGCATTGGCATGGATGTGTATACATTGGATTTTGGATTGGTTTATATTTGGCATGGAAATGACTTGTTATAATGTTGTCATTCCCTTGGTATGGATACTTATTGTTGATGAATATCTAGTTTAATGATATTTCATTTTATTGTACTATGGTTGGTTTTATATGTGCTAACCCTTATATTTCCATGATGTGGACTGTGATGATCTCACTATGTGGGGGAGCAGATCAGGTGTGAGGCTTTGGGATGGCAAGGAGTCTTTTGGTAGCTGCTTTGAGAAGTGGCTAGACTTAGAGCTTGACCAGCACCTAGGGTGTTCCTTTTGATGTTTTCATGATGTTGTACATTCATTATCTTTTTGGATGACTGTACAACCCTACTGATGATGACCCTTTTATAAAATATGTTTTATATAATGAAAACAATTTACACGTCATTTTATATTTACACTCTAGTGTAGCTGGCCTTTGCTCTATTTTCTTTATTATATATTATTTTTATTTTAGTTGTCATATTGGTTGTTGATGTGATGGCCTAAGGCCGGTCGTTACATAAAACAAAACACTACTTGTAGCATTTGGCCTTGAATTTTTGTGTGAATTTTCTTGAGGTTTGCTTGCTGTCCAGTAGTTGGAAAAAGACTTTCAAATACTTTAAATATTAGCACAGTTTTTGTTTTGATTTTATAATCCATTCTAGAGCCATTCCTAGGGTTATTCCTTTGTGTGCTAGCTTTGAAATAAACCTTTAATTGTTGTTTTGTGTCTTCTTGGCTTTCTTTGTTTTGTCAGATTAATTCCTATGAGAGTGTAGCCTATTCTAATTGTGCATTTTCAATTTTAATTTCTTGGCCTCTACTCTGTCTTGTTGATTGTTAAGCCTTGGTGGGATATAACTCTTTTTCAAGCCATTACACTTGGAAGGAAGAGCTAATTGAGGCACATTGGGTTAATCTCAAAGGGGTCAACACTTGAAGAAGATTGAGGTACAAATTACTTGAGTGAAACACCTTGGAAAGGCTCACTTGTTTGTTCCTTTTTGCAGCCAAGACTTGTTCTTAATTTTAGGTCAAAAATTGGAGACCGATTTTGGAAGGAAATTAGAGACGGATTTGGAGAATTGTGACGGATTTGTGGAGATCCCTACCTTCCTTCAAATTGGTCACTAAACTTGTTACAAAAGCTGTTCCAAACTCAGTAACCAAGTTCCTTTGAAAAGACTCTTCAATTTCTTTTGATTTGTGTCATTTTCTTGTTGTAATTCCTTAACCCTACTCTTGGGTTAACTTTTATCTTTCTTTTGTTGAAAACAAACTTACATTTAGGAGTGGTTGTTTGGGAAAACTCATTGATTAAGTCCCAACACTTCCTAAATAGTTCTAAATAAAGATTCCTAGATACATTTAGTACTTATGGAAGGGTCCCCAAAAGGCTTCAAGTGTCATTTGGGCTTCCACTAGGAGACGCCTAGTTTACTTGCTTTCATAAACCGTTTAGTACTTGTGGAAGTGTTCCAAAGGATTGTAAGTGTCACTTGGACTTCCCCCCTAGGACAATACGACTAGTGTATGATTTACTTGCTTTCCTTTAACTTGTTTTAATTCTAAGATCGTTTAGAAGGCTTCCTTTGCCTAATAGGGGTTGCGTGCACACACACACAACTACTTGACTTGCTTATGTGAAAAATTTGTTTTGTGAGACAAGTATAAGGGGGTTTAGTAATTTCCACTTGAAAAGGCTTGGTTATTAAGTGGCTCCTTGGAGCTCACCTCCCTTGATAGTGCAACTTGTATACTTAGACCTCCAAGTACTTAGTCTTACACCAAAAAGAGAAAACCTTTTGTGAAAATATTTATAATTTGCAAAATTCTTTAAGATTTGTGAAAACCTTTCTCTTGCAAAAATGAGTGATCATTCTCATGAAAGTAGTGTGCATGGTCATCATGCTCCTAGAAGTCATAGGAGTACTAAAGATGAGCTTAGAGAAATTAGGGACTATATTAGAAAAAAAAAGATAGAAAATGAAAAAAACAATGAAACCATAACAGAGTTGTTGAGTAAACTTGTGGTGGGGGGTGAAGCTAACAAACCCCATGCCAATGAGGGTCACGGGCCTTCTAGGCCCAAAAGACATGATGGTGAAGGGCCTTCTAGGCCCCATAAAAATAAACATGAGGAAGAACCATTAAGGCCCAAAAGCCAACATTCACACACTCACTATTCTACAAGTGAAGGGTTTTATAGTACTCACCATGATGATGGCTACTATCAAAGACCCCCTAGGCAACATAGGCCTAGGCATGAAACAGCTAATCTTAGAGAATCTAGGTTTGGCCTTCCTCCCTTCCATGGAAAAGACAATGTTGATGATTGTCTAGATTGGGAGATGAAGGTTGAACAACTCTTCACTTGCCACAATGTAAGTGAAGAGAGAAGGGTTCCCATGGCTACCCTAAGCTTTCAAGGGTATGCCATGTATTGGTGGACTTCCCTTGAAAGGGAAAGAAGAAATCATCATGAGCCTCCAATTCAATATTGGAATGAGCTTAGAAGTGCCTTAAGGAGAAGGCACATTCCTCCTTATTTTGAGAGGGAGTTGATGGACAAGCTCCAAAGACTCCAACAAAGAAGCCTTAGTGTGGAGGAATATAGGCAACAAATGGAGTTGCTTATGCTAAGGGCTGGAATTAAGGAAGAAGAGAGAACCACCATGGCTAGGTTCCAAAGTGGTCTTAACCTAGAAATTAGGGACAAGGTTGAACTACTACCCTATAGAGACCTTAATGAATTAGTTCAACTTTGTGTGAGGGTAGAACAACAACTTAGGAGAAATCCTAGCCTTAGGAAGGAATCTACCTCATACCCTAGGAAGGACTTCAAGAAGGAGGGTCAATCCTTTTATTCAAAAGAAAGGCCACTAAAAGAAAAACCAAAAGAAAACCTTCCAATGATACTAGGACTAGTTCTATTAAGTGTTTTAAGTGCTTAGGGAGGGGACACATAGCTTCCCAATGCCCCACAAAAAAGACCATGATCATTAGGGGAAATGAGATCCTAAGTGAGGAAAGCACTTCATCTTCTTCATCATCCTCAAGTGAAGAAGATGCTAGTCTTAGTTCTAGTGAGGAAGCACCATGTGAAGGTGACCTATTCATTACTCAAAGGTTACTTACCAACCAACCCAATGATCAAGACCAATCACAAAGAGAGAATCTTTTCCATTCTAGATGCAAAATTTTTAAGAAAACTTGTTCTCTCATTGTTGATAGTGGATCTTGTAATAAATTTGTAAGCCAAAGGTTGGTTGATAAGTTTAACCTAACTATTATAGCCCATCCTAAATCTTATAAACTTCAATGGCTTAATGAGGATGGACCTATAGAAGTTAAGGATCAAGTAAATGTTCCTTTCTCCATTGGAAAATATAAAGATGAAATTTTATGTGATATAATTCCAATGGATGCAAGCCACATTTTACTTGGAAGGCCTTGGCAACATGATAGGAAGGCCATTCATGATGGTGTTACAAACAAAATTCGCCTAGTCCACCTAGGCAAGAAGCACACCTTGACTCCTTTTTCACCTACACAAGTGTTGGAGGATCAAGTATTTATGAAATCAAAGAAAAAAAGAAAAGAGGAGAAAAATAAGGTTTTAGAGTTGTAGGGTAGTGTCTCCTCCAAAGAAGTTGTTCGTAGAAGTCAATTTTTAATAAAACATTCTATTAAAAAATTTCTTCTAGTTGAACAACCTCCTTACCTTCTCAATACTAAAATGACACTACTCTTGGGAAAGAGTAAGGAGGATAGTGTCTCCTCTAAAAATCTTGTGATAAAGGAAAGTCACTTTTCTATTAAAAATGATTGTAAAAAGACTTTTCTTCTTCACAAAGATTTTAGCTCTTTTTCTACTGCTGCCACAAACTTAGAGCTTAAGATCCACAACCTAAATATTTTTGAAAAGAAAGGATCTCAAGTTCTTAGTCTTGTGAAGAAGAAGTGGACTTCACCTAGTTCTACTTCTTATGCTACTACTTTGGTGGTGCCCAAAGTAGACAACCATTGTCTATTTAGGACTTCTTCTACTTTAGTTTTTCTAATAAAGCACCCAACCTTTGGTTTATATTGTTTATTAGATACATCTCATATGTCTTATTTTCTATTTTTGATCTTAAGGGAAGTTCAAACTTCTTTGAACTTAACTTTACTACACCCTCTTCCATGTTGTATCTAACAAATAATATAATCAAGGGTTGTCTAGGTAGTTTCCTTATTATATTCACTTTGTTTTCTTGTAAAAGCCTAGGTTACTACATAGGGTACTTTAGGCAAGATACCTTAGTATGTAGGATTACTTCATTAGTTTCTTATAGTTTTAGTACTTTAACATTTATAGGATTTAGTTTTACACTTAGACTACACTATAGTGAGGATCCTATTCTTATGCTTAGAGAACCCATCCTTCCTATTCTAAGGACCCTTGTTAGGACTATAGAAGGAATTCCTCATAGGGTGCACTTTCCACATGTATTATATGAATATATCATTCCTAATGCTTTGTTTCTTATTTTTGTAGGTGATGCTATCCTTGTGGAAGGACCACTGGATTTGAGGACAAATCCTTTCGAAGGGGGAGGGTATGATAGAAATCTAATCCCCAAGGATCCCTTTAGAAGAGGTAAGACCAAGAAGGGTGAAGGTTGATCCAAGGAGGCTCACACTTGAAGACCATTGGGCCTTTAACTAGGTCCATGGTTAGTAGGCTAGAGGAGGCTTTTACAGAGGAGGTGTTTCTTAGACCTATGCTCAATATGAGTATTGAGTATGATTCCTCTTTTTAGTCTCATAGTCTCTATTGTACATACAATGTATAGTTTGATTTCTTGTACCTTGTATATAGTAGATACTTATATAGGTGTATTTTGCCTTTGTATTTGTGAGGCACTTTCTTTCTTTTATTTTAGGTTATCCTTTAGGAATTTAGGGTATGTTACTTGGAGACTTTTGCTCCATTTGACCTTGTATTAAGGGTCATTCATTTTTGTATTTTTCAGTAGTAGAAGTGGGGTGACAAATAGCAAGGTGTGTAGGTGCAACTAGTAATTGGGCCAGAATTGGGCCTAGGCCAAATTTTACATATTGGGCTTGTTTTGCTCCATATTTTCCAAGGAATTGATTT
Source organism: Cajanus cajan (assembly GCF_000230855.2). Lineage (NCBI taxonomy): Eukaryota > Viridiplantae > Streptophyta > Magnoliopsida > Fabales > Fabaceae > Cajanus > Cajanus cajan. Next base: position 20,905,688 of record NC_138524.1, read on the forward strand.
AGCTAAGTCTCACCATCATATGGTGAACCTAACTAAACCAACTCCAAGTTTTTGGATTGGATTAAATATGGAAAAACAAGTGGGCGGCCTAGCTTGTCTTACTTTGACCGAATTGCTTAGTTGACTTGTTCACTTGGGAAGCTTGTGCTACAAGCTTCTAACTTAGCTTGTTTCCCAAGCTTCTAAGTTAGAAGCTTGCTCCACAAGCCTCCTAAACCATCTAGGATGGTCAAGCCAAGCTAACCATGGTTCTCTTGAACCATAGTTATTCTAGCTTGCTCCATAACTTTCCCCCACCCTATATAAATCTTTTTCTTACTTTTGTAATCACTTTTGATGATATTTTTAAGTGAGACCAGAATTTGCACGAAAATTCTCTCTTCCAAAAGTCTTTAACCTCTTTGATATTCATCCAATTCTCTTATCCCTTTCATAGAAGAGTGTGGTGAGAATTGAAGAGACTTATCTCTTCCCCAAGGAGTGGTGTCTTTTGAGAGGGTTCTACACCAAACCGTGGTGCTTCCAAGGTCTTTTCCTCTATTAGAGACCTTGGAGAAGCTTAAGAAGAATCAAGGAGCCAAAGGTCTAGGGAGGAACTTGAAGAGGAATCAACATCAATCTGGTTTCTCAACAATGTTTCCATCATATAACGGTTGTAATATTTATACTAAGATTTGGAGACACTACCTATATGATTCTAAGCTCGAGGTATTTAGTGATCATTAGAGCCTTAAATATTCGTTTGACCTGAAAGAGTTAAATATGAGACAAAAGAGATAGTTGGAATTTCATAAGGACTAGGATTTTAATCTTAGTTGTTATCTGGGTTAAGCCAATGTGGTGGTCGATGCTTTGAGTAGGAAACCTCTACATTTAACTTCCCTTAAGATTAGAGGCATGAACCTTTTGGCTCGGTCTAAGGATTTAAGTTTGACTTGTGAGATTACTCCTAGTAATATGAAACTAAGTATGAATAGAGAAACGAATGGATTGTTGAAGGAATATTGAGAAACATAATTAGTTGATTCATTTTGGTGATAAGACTTGAAGACCGAGTATGAGTACGTAGTGAACTTACACTTAGGCGCTTAATCCTTGGAGAGGGTCATAAAAGTAAAACTAATATTGTGGCATATGCCTTGATTAGGATGACCATTCACCTATTATCTTTGATGATTTAAAGGTTGGATTTGATTGAAGAATTTAGAGACTTAAGCTTGGTGTGTGAGCTTACCCTTAGGAGCATTGAATTGAGTATGTTGAAAGTGACTAGTGAATTAATGGATGAGATTAGAGAAGCCCAGGAGTTAGATCCTTTCTTAGTGAACCAAGTGGAGAGGATTGGTAGGGGTATAGATAGCCCTTTACGAGTGGAAGTTGATGGTGTTTTGGGGTTCAAGGATAGAATTTATGTGCCTAGTAATCTCGAATTAAGGAAGATGATCTTAGAGGAAGGACATAAGAGTACTCTTAGCATTCATTTAGGAGCTACTAAGATGTATCAGAGTGGCGCAGTGGAAGCGTGGTGGCCTAAGGTGAAGAAAGGAGTAGAGGAATTTGTGTACTCGTGTGTAGTATGCCAGAAGCCTAAGGTAGAACCCTAGAAGTCTTTAGGATTTTTACAGCCCTTAGACATCCCATTTTGGAAGTGAGACGGTGTGTAGATAGACCTTGGTTGTAGGTTTGCCTATAGATGCTTAAGAAATTTGATTCTTTTTAGGTTATAGTGGATAGACTCACCAAGTTTGCTTGTCTTACCCTTATTGATAATAGATATTCCTTAGAGAGATTGATAGAGTTGTACATCAGTGAGGTAGTGAGGTTATATAGGCTTTCCTACTAGTATAGTTTCCAAAAGGGGACTAGAGAGATTACGACTTACGAATTAGAAAGCAAGAAGCGAGGAGCCTACCCATTTATGTTTTTAGGTAATTTTTGGGGACAAAATTTCAAAAAAGATGGGAGAATTGTAACACCCCGATTTTCACAGATTATACGAAGGCTCAAAGCCCAATAAGGGTGATTTAGTAGCCCAGAACGGGTCGTTCCAAACTATTAAAAAGACCTATAACCCTAGTTGGGAACAGGAAGTTCTGGTTTAAGAATGGGTCATTCCAAACATGGTCGTTATGTGTTAAAACACAACCCCAGAACGGGTCGTTCTGGTTTAAGAATGGGTCATTCTAGATGTGAGTTTTAAACATGATGAATAAGTCCAGAATAGGTCATTCCGAATCTAAAACAGGCCGTTCTGGCCACTCTTGACGTCTATAAATAGCATGCTCTAGCACTCCCAAAAGCACATTTTTCACTTTTGAATTCTTTTTCTTCTACACTTTCTGAAGAACAAGGGGAACCCAGAGGAGGAGACCAGCAAGATCTTGCTTTAGTTTCATCTCCTACTTATCGAGGTAAGGGGGAGTAAGAAACCTCGCTCTAGATGTGGGAATGTATGTTGGGTAGTGGGATTGGCCCCCAATCCTATGTTTGTTGTGTGCTCATGTATGAGGGATTTTTCCCAATTGTATCTGTTTCATCCCTGTTTCTCCCTAAATGTTCTAATTGATGTAATTAGTATGTATGTGTGTGTAGTGTTTGTCTTTGGATTATAATTGCAAACTTTGGTGTTCCTATGGGTTCCTATGGGAAACCCTAAGGGAATGCATCGGTGATTGTAAGAGGAGATTGTTTGAAGAGGCAATTATATGAGTAAATTGTATTGTTTTAAATGTTTATTGTATGAATTAAAGTGTTCTGGGGTTCCTGAGACAACCCTATGAGAAGCAGGAAAAATACGAATGTTTTATGTTTTGCTTTCTGATTATTCTGTTGTATTCCTTGTTGAATGAGATGTACGAATATGTGTTTAATTTTGCACATAGACAAGTTTTGATATCAATTAAAGTGCTCTATGGAGACTATGTGAATATGATGAGATCATGTGAAATGTGAATATGGGACATGAGATATGAGGATATGTGATAATGTTATATGACAATGAGATATGATAATGTTATATGATAATGAAACATGATAATGTGATATGAGAATGCATAGAGTCTTGATTGACATGCATCATTTGCATAAATGTTTTTAAGGGTACGATATGGAAAACACTGCCATGCAAGACCCCCTTGTGTAAAAGCTTGGGGATAGCTCGGTTTGTAAGTCCCAGTCTCGCCCATTGTGTGCATGGGATGTATCTTGTGCGGTTGAGCTATCCCGACTAGACCCTGGTAGTATGTCCTTCTAGTGAGAGTGCGCAAAGGGTGTGACCCGACATGTACTCCTAGACTACCCTCGTGTATTGCTAGCGGCAATACATCATGTGATATGTCTTACTGGCGCCATATGCATGATAATATGTAGTCCCTGTCCATTACCTGTGCATTTTAATGTTATATATACTAAAGTGATTTTTATGTTTTTGATGAGTGGAACGTGATATTGATGTACATATACATGTCTTGTTTGTGTTTGGCTATCTAGTGTGTATTCCTACACTGTTAGCCAAAGTGAGATATTTCTCACTCCCTTTTCTTTTGTGTTGTTTTCCTTTGACTGTTGTATAGGTGATCATCAGCATGAGGCTGAGGATGTTGGTGATGAAGCTTAGGCTTCTATGTTGGACTTTGCTCTGATAGGACATGTGACATCGGGGCGTAGATAGGATTAGATTAGGATGTTGTTCTTATTAAATTATTTTTGAAACCTTAGCATTATTTCTTTGTAATTTCCGCTAATTAAGTTATTTGTTTAAGTCATGGATGTGGTACTCTATATTTAAACACGTTTGGTATTTCAATTATGAAAGATTGTGTTATTCAAATTTTATTATTTATCTGTTATGGTATGTGGGGTAGAGGGTGTCACAATAATAATATTTAGCAAAAGGTCACTACGTCCCTCCTTCCCTTCTCATAAAATAATTAAACATATTTCCTCTTTTTAATAAATAACATAAACATAATTCTTTATAAAAACATATTTTTCATAAAAATAGTCTGATAGCAAATAATCCAAATATTAATTAAAAATTATTTTTATATCAAAATAGAACTTACATAAAATAAATAAATATATAAAATTTATTTCTCCCTTTTAGTAAAAATAACATACGTTTATATAAAAATAGAACTCATATCTACTAACTAAATAATATTAAAAATATTTCTAACAAATATATTAAAATATTAAAATAAATACAAACGTATTATTAATAAAATACATTTCATAAAAGTTACTATCACTAATAAAAATAATCATTATAAATCATGTCTCAAATAAAATAGAACTCATATAAAATAGGTAAATAATATAAAATATACTTCTCTCTTTTAGTAAAAATAACATAATTTTTATGTCAAAATAAAGTTCATATCAAATAGCTAAATAATATTAAAAAAATTCTAATAAATACATTAAAACATTAAAATATATAAATACTGACATATTGTTAATATAATTTTAAATCAGGGTGTTACACCAACCTTTGACTCTCCAGTAAAAAAAGTTGCGTCGACATTGCAATTGAAAGCCACTGTCGGAGGTATGGCCCAACTCATAACATTTTCATTCTTCACATGAACCATTAGATATTAAATTTTAAGGTTGTTAAAGCACCTCCAATGGGAGGTGCTTACTGTGTTGCTTAAGAATAAGCAACGGTGCTTACAAAAAACTCCCATTGGAGTGATCCTACGTGGCAACCTAGTTTCTTAAATTTTTTCTCTGTTGCTTGTACAAGGAACGATGCTTAGCACTAATAAATTAGAAAAAGAGAAGTTTGATTGGTTGATTTGGATCCAAGTGGAATATGGAGAGAGGTTTTGAAAATAAAAAAAAATAGATAAAACTTCCTTCACCTCTTTTTCCTCCGTCCGGGGAGGGTTGTCAATGTCGGCCGCTCATCGCTAGTCACCGGTCGCGCGCCTTCGGCCGCGCTTAGCCACTTAGTTGTGCAGACCTTCGATCAGACCCCCAAACCGCGCGCGCGACTCCACCGTCTAGACCACCTCTGTCGGGCGCACAACCCCGTCCGACCATACCCTTCTGGCACGGAATTGCCCGATTAGACCTTCGCCCCGAGCGGGGCTTCGAACGACCAGACCAGCCGGCCAGCGCGCGAACTGCTCGGCTAGACCCCTCCGCACGTCCAAAACCAATCGCGCGCGACCCCCGCTGCGCGTGACCCCCTCCGCACGACGGACCCCTTCGGCCCGCGTGCGACCCCATCAGCACAACCAAACCCCCACCCATGCGCGACCCCTCCGAACGTGACTGCTCCGCGCGCCCCTTCGCACCTAGACCTCCTGCGCATCACAAAGCCCCCCGGTGAAGAGAGAGTGAAGAGAAAGACGGACAAGAAAGAGAAAGAAAAATGTGAAGAGAAAGAGAGAGTGAAGAGAGAGTGAAATGAAAGAAAAAGTGAAGTGACAAATGTGATAGACATTGAGAGACGTGAATGAAAAAAAAGAGATGTTGGGGAGACGTTGGGGCTGTATGTATAAATTGATGTTGAATATTCAGTTCATTTGCACTCTATTGGTCCTCATCCTATTTTTACTACAACATACTTATAAAGGAGGGCACATCTTCGTGATAGACAACAACACCGACAACTACAACATGACTTGGTGGAACATATTTGGGAATGATTTGGACATCATAATAACGAAGATTAGTGCGTATTTAATTTTTATAATTTTTGGTATTTTTTATTGTGTAATTTCTTTTTATTATTGTAATTTTTAGTATTTCTTTTTATTATTATAATTTTTTGTATTTTTTTATTATGTAATATTTTTTATTATTGTAATTTTTTTTGTTAGTTATTCATATTTATATATTATTCATAATAATTAATTTTATAAAAATTTATTATAAAGTGTAGTGTGAGGTGTCAAAAAGTATAGTATGAGTTGTAAAAAAAAGTAGGGGTGCTTATAAGAAATTTTCATTGGAGTAAAAATTGTAAAAATATAATATGAGTTGCTTATGAGTGACGTGACATAGTGGAACCCATTTAAAGTGGTTGGGAGTTGCTTAAGCAACTCCCATTATAGATGTTCATAAATGATCTATTATTATTTAAATGATATGACATACATAGATAAAAATTAAATTAAAAAATAACATACAAAATATCTCTATTTATATTTATTTTAATAATTAATTGATATTTATTTTATTAATAAATTTTATTTTATATTTTTTAATATCTTTTTTTATCTTTAAATGTTATTCCACTAAATGCTACATCATTTAAATATGAGTCAATCCTAAAATTTAAAGATTAACATATGTTAATTTAATGAAAGAATCATAATTTTACATTTTTTAATATATAAAATTAAGTATCTATATTCTAAAATAAAATAATCAAAATTATGAATTGACAAAAATAAAAGAATCAAAAGTACAATTTTAAAAAAATAGTTTATAAATGTAAAAAATCAAAAGTATAATTTTTAAAAAAAAATAGCTCATAAAAATATAAAATTAAAAGTATAATTTAAAAAATATTAAGCTCAAAAAGCTCTCTTCCTACAACTGCATACATCGAATTAAGTACTTAATTAAGATTCTCTAACTTTAAGATATGAAAATTATGATAATTTAATGTATTTAAGTCGTTAGATTTATAAAAATAAATCAAATTGTAACACATATATTTTGATTTAAATATACATGTATCACAATCTGATCTATTATTACAAATTAATAATTTAAATATATTAAATTACTATAATTTTCCCCTTAAAATCAAAGGACCCATTTCCATGTTATATTGCCAGCATATATGGCTCCACACGTGGGCACTCGAAGAATAAGTGCCAAACAATTCTCAACTTTACTGTTGTAGAAAATGACAACAAAGAGGTAGGTGAGTAGGATACAAATTTCAATACTTTATATTTATTTCCATTTATATTCATTTCCATTTATATTCATGAGGATGAAATTTGTGTCATATTTTTGTTTTTGTTCGATATCAAATATATCTATATTCATCTTATAAATTATTTTAGTTAAATTTATATGAAATAAATTTAAAATAGATGCTAAATCCTCTTCCCCTGCAGTGCAGGAAAGTGATGTGACCAAGGTTCCGGTAGCTATTCTCATGATTGATCAGTGACCTTACCCTCAGGTAATGATTACTCCCCTTAGCACTATCTCCACATGAGCTCCCTCTTTTACCAATACATGAGAATGCATGATGCTGGGTCATGTGAAACGTGAATTATGGTCCACACTTGCCTCTAAGAACTCTTCTATGGTAAATATCTATCTAGCTTTGAGAACTTTGGTAATGATAGCATTAGGGTCGTCATTAGGATTAGAAATGTATCAAGTTCAATCGATATTAATTTAATTCGCAATTTGACTCAAGTTTAAAATAAATTATTATTTTTTAATTTGAACTTAACTCAATTTTAATTTATTAATAATTTAATTTAGTTTATTAGCTCAATTCATATAAATAAATATTCAATTTTTTTAATTTTATATTTCAATTTTAATTTAATAATAGATTTTTATAAGATGATTGTTTAACTTTGTTTAAAAGAGAAAATACATATAACTATTATATTATCCTTGCAAGATTACAAGCTATGTACAACTTCAAATAAACATAATTAAAATCCAAGTTCATATAAATAAAAAATACTTCATCCTGCATAAAATAATAAAAAAATTCAATTCATAACCAAGAAATTTTTAAGTGTCCACTTATTATTATTATTAATTATTATCATAAGCTAAACAAATAGAACTATATATAATTTAAATTTTTCTCATATATTTATCAAACTTAATTTTATTTAAATTTAATTTATTTTTTTCATGAATCAAATTTAACAAATTAATTATCGAATTGAGTTTATATTATTTTTGAGTTTATTGTCACTCCTAAACCCTAAACCCTAAACCTTAAATCATATATACAAAATATTATATTAATCAAAGATGATTTCTTATAAAACAAAATTAATTGTAATATATACATTTCAAAATATATAAAATATGAACATTTTGATTACCTTGACGTTGTTGTTCAATTTTAACAAAATTTGATATAAACATATAAAGTAATATGAACTTTTAATCAAACAGTTGGATTTACAAAATTCAAATTTAATATAAATTTATTGAACGATGTGTAATACTTAATAAAGGTTACATCGGTATTAGTATATACATATATATATATATATATATATAGAGAGAGAGAGAGAGAGAGAATATATATATATATATATATATATATAGAGAGAGAGAGAGAGAGAAAGAGGAGGAATCAAATAACTTACAAAATAACTTTTGGTAAAGTTATTTCGCTTAATAACTCATGGTGTGTGTTGAATTTCATCGATCCAATTGTTAAATTAAAAGTTATTAAATTTTACTAATAATTATTATAAAAAAAATTAATTAGCTTTGGAATAAATTATTTGCTAATTAACAATATAATTGAAACATTAATTATTTTAAATTATTTAACTAAAATTTTATTGACAGTTTGCTATATGATCTTGATATTTTTGTATAACTAATAATTGATTTTAAATTTGATATGAAAGTATTATGATATAATTAGATAAGATTTTAAGTTAGTATTTTATTAATGGTTGATAGTTAGAAAATAAAATAAGGATAAATAAATTTTTTGAATTTTATATGTTTGATTTAAGATAAATAAATATATTAAATTAATTAATATTTTATATTTAAAATTTTAAAATTTAATTTATAAGTATGTAATAAATAAATAGTTATAATTTTATAAATTATTTTATCATTATTGTTCTTACCGGAAATCTGCTGTAGAGCTGATCCGCCAGGTAAGATCGGTGAGCCTCCTTCGCTGGTACGCTTAATGCTCCAAGATGGGGGTGGTACCTGCAAAAGAAACTCCGATGCTAAAGTTAGTGTTTGTGGGAGTATGAATCTCGTATAAATAATGCACGTACCTTAGTGTGAATTAGGGTTGCTTTGGGCCTTGGGCCTGAGATAAGATATGATAAGATTAGATAGTGGATCTCGTCTGAAGCGAGATCCCTCGAGATCAGTTATGATCTGCTTAAATGCCGAGCTGACGTCGCATAGCGCGTGCCCGACCTCATCTTGTGCTGTGATGCCGAGCTCGGAGCTCGGCTTCGCGGTACGGGCAGTACATTAGTCCCCCGAGCTCCGAAGACCGTAGGTCGAGGAGTTAAAACCGAGATCGCTGGGGGGAAGTGACCTTTCGCGTACTTCTGCCTGTTGAGATGCCATGTGTCGTAACTGTTCATTTTTCGAAAACGTGCAAGTGGCGCGTTAAGGGAAATGACGGTTGTGCAATGATGGTCTTGCAATTAATGTGTTGTCAGCGTGCCCTTAGGTTGACGCGTGGCATGGCCATTTTGAATTTTGGGAGAAAACTTTCTTTTCTCTCACTCGCGCCTCTTCACCTCTCACTTTACTCACTTTTCGGTCTTTCAGCTTCTTGCGCACACTGTTTCTCTCGCTTTTCTGCTCATCTTCCGTCTCCACTTTCTCTGTTTCCGCCGTCGTTTCCGATAACCCAATCGTTGTTAGGGTTGTTTTTTTAGGGAGAGTACCAGGTACTTCCTTTCTACAGTCTTCTTTTTCCTTCTTCCCCAATCTTCTTCAAGTCTTTCTTGCTTTTTCCATGGCTGGGGGGAGTAGTGTCGGTTCTTCTGCGCCTTCTCGGGGCAAGGTGCGTGGTAAGGCGGTGGCTACCGGGAGAGCCGCTGCCGAGAAGAGGGATCCGCCTCCGCCCCGGGCCCGGAGCCAGGCGTCCCTGGCTACGACTGGGTCAAGCGTGAGATGGCGGGGCTCCAGAGCGTTTTCCGGTCCTTTCTTGAGGTTAACGGGATCCCGCGGTCGTGCAGGGTTTGCGACCCTTCTATTTCCCGGATGATCCGGCTTGAACCTTGTCAGGCTGGTGAGGGTGTGTACATGGGGAAGTCTACCGACCCTCCCCATTTCTATATGTATCATTGTTTTTTTAGAGATTTAGGTGTCTATCTTCCCTTCACTCAGTTTGAGTGTGATTTTTTGAACTTTGTCAACTCGGCTCCTTGCCAGTTGCACCCTAATAGTTGGGGTTTTTTGAGAGCTTTTCAAGTCCTGTGTACAGTTTTGGGGATAGAGGTGTCTCTTCCCGTCGTCCTTCATTTTTATCAGTTGAAGGTAGGCGTTCCACCATACGGCATATTGTCTCTAAGTGGGAGTAGGGATGGGGGTTTGTTTACTCTCTACTCCCAGTCGTACAAAAATTTTAAACAATAGTTTTTCCGAGTCGCTCTTGTGAACGTTGACCCCTTGGAAGATGGGGCATTTTATTTCGGGGGGCTGCCAAGATTTCCCTTCTATTGGTGTCCCCGACCTTCTAGGTTTCACGGGGTGGGCCAATTGAAGCTGACTGCTTCGGAGGCGGCTGCCATCGAGAATCTCGCCGCGCTTCCTCGTCTGCTGGATTGCAAGCTCATTCTGTCGCTTGCGAACTCGACGTTCAGGGAGAGGGGTTTGGAGAGTGAGTATTTGGTTTTTTGGTGGTTTGGGGTTTGTGTAAATTCCACTTGCTGATGTGTTTTATCTCGTGAATGCAGGCATCATGGGAAAAACTTGTGGCGTGAGCTGAAGCACCGCTACAATGTTACCGAGCTCGAGGTCCTCGAGTCTCGAGAGGAAGATGCCTCCCCTCTAAAGGTTAATCGGAAGAGAAAGAGGGGAGCAAAGGAGGTCAGGGGAACCTCTGCCCCTCCAGATGCCGACGAGGTGACCTCCAAGGCTGCTGATGTTGGCGCGGTGGACCTTACCGAGAGTTCACCGCCCAAGGGGGCTCCTCAGGTGGCCTTTGAGGAGGTGGCCCAGGCTACCGAGGTGGCGGTTTTGACCGCCGAGCAGGCTGCTTAGACTGCTAAGGTAAGTAGTGTTCCCTGACTTTCGTGGTTTCCGTATGTTGTCCTTTTCCTTTTTTGACATGGTGCTGGTTTTTACAGGCGAGGTCGGAGATTCCTGTCGCCGACCCTCCAGTTGCCGAGCAAGGGACGCCAGCTTCTGCCTTTGCCGAGGTTCGTGGCAAGGGGCCGAGTTCTGAGGTCCCTGCGGCCACACCTGCAGCTTCGGAGCTGCCATCTGGTTCATCGCAGGAGGCTTCCCGGAGCCGGTATATAGCTCATCGCTTCGGAAAACGCCTCTCCAAGGTGCGATTGGACCACGTGAGCGCCTCGGCCGACATGGATTCATTGTGGAGCGTAGGGGTGACCGCTGAGAAATTCTTCCCTCAAGGCTCGCTGAGCTCCGAGGACCATGGGCTGATTGATGAGGTCGGCCCCGAGGATGGTTTTGACGCTGCCCAGGTCCTTCTCCAGAGGGCTATGGCCATTGTGGGTCATTGGAAGCCTAGGTGGGCCAAGCAGCAAGAGGATTTGGCCAAGCTGAGGAGCCGACTTCAACCCTGGAAGGACGCGAATAAGATCCCGAGGGAGGAGAACAAGGTTCTCAGTGCTGCCCTTGGTGAGGCCAAGCGTCAGGAGGCCGAGCTTCGATCTACAAGGGGTGACTTTGCAAGGGTGCATAAGTCTCTTGAGATCGCCCTGCGATCCAATGAGGCTTATGCCTCCCAGGTAGGGGAGCTGCAGGAGCTTGTCGCCTTCTCTCGGGGTCGCGCCCGCTCTTTGGAGGATGAGGTGACGTCTTCTCGTGGCCAAGTGCGGGCTTTGAAGGATGTTGTGACCTCTCTTAAAGGAGAATTGGCGGTGGCAGCTGAGGAGCGCCTCCGTAGTGAGGTCATTCTTGGTGGCCGGGAGGACGAGATTGCCACCTTGAGGGCGGAGCTTGCAAAGCTGGCGGCTGGGAAGGCGGCCGTGGAAGGGAGGCTTGCGGAGGTCAAACGCTCCGTTGTGATAGAGCACAAGAGGGGCTTCTAGAAGGCTGCTCGTCAGGCACGACTCCTTGCTCTCGGGTTCGAATTTTCCTCCATGCATGTGGAGAAGGTTGTCCGCTTTGGGAGGCTGGTCAAGGAGGACGATGTCGATGACAGTTCTAGTGAGAATGCCTCAGCCTAGGCCGCCTTTGTAATAGCCTAGTTTCTTTCTCCCTTTTTCATTTCCTTGTTTAGTATTTTCCTTTGAACTCAAGTGTCAAACTCTACAAGTGTTTTGTATATACATTGTTCTTCGAGATTCGATTTTCCTTACTTTGGTTGTTTTTCTGTCTTATCGGGCTCAATCTTGTTTTTAGAGTAGGATAGACTGTATTAAGGGTTCGGATTCGACCTCAGATGGACGTCCTAAGGTTCGAGCTTGACCTCGGGTTTGCGTAAGATGAATTGTATCGAGGTTCGTACTCGACCTCAGTTTTTGTGTAAAATGAATATCATCGAGGTTCGTACTCAACCTCGATTTGGAGTAAAACGAATGTTGCCGAGGTTCTTACTCGACCTCGGGTGAGCGTATTGAGGTTCGTACTCGACCTCGATTTGGAGTAAAACGAATGTTGCCGAGGTTCGTACTCGACCTCGGGTGGGCGTATTGAGGTTCGTACTCGACCTCGATTTGGAGTAAAACGAATGTTGCCGAAGTTCGTACTCGACCTCGGGTGAGTGTATTTGAGGTTCGTACTCGACCTCGATTTGGAGTAAAATGAATGTTGTCGAGGTTCGTACTCGACCTCGGGTGAGCGTATTGAGGTTCGTACTCGACCTCGATTTGGAGTAAAACGAATGTTGCCGAGGTTCGTACTCGACCTCGGGTGAGCGTATTGAGGTTCGTACTCGACCTCGATTTGGAGTAAAACGAATGTTGCCGAGGTTCGTACTCGACCTCGGGTGAGCGTATTGAGGTTCGTACTCGACCTCGATTTGGAGTAGAACGAATGTTGCCGAGGTTCGTACTCGACCTCAGATTAGAGTGTTAAGGTTCGTACTCGACCTCATAATTTTAACGAGGTTCGGACTCGACCTCGGATCAAAGTGAAAGAGGTTGGTTCGATTTCGTCCTTTATAAAACCAATAAATAAGAATGTGGATTGAGCAAAATGAGTGATTTTATTGATCATTTTTGTGTGCCTCGTTAAAAACCCTCTCAGTGAAGGACTGAGGCGGGAAAAGAGTGCACAACTTCGTTCATACAGAAAAGAGAAATGGAACTTAAGGAGCTACGGTGGGGTCTACGGTGGGGGGACCCCCCTTGCTTTGCTTGCCGGACGAGGAGATCTTCAGACTCTCGGTGTAACACTGCCGAGCTGTCTTCTGATTTGCTCTGACGGAGATGATCTTACCGTCATTCCCTGGGAACTTCATGGTGAGGTGCGGAATAGATACCACCGCTCCGAGCTGATTCTAGGTTGGCCTCCCGATAATGATGTTAAAGGAGGTGTTGGCCTCCACGAGGAGGTATCGAACCATGATTCTTCTTGTATCTGGAGGTACCCCGAAAGTTGTTAGTAGGTCTACGTACCCGCGAGTGTGAACTCGCTCTCCTGCGAAGCTGACTATGGGCTCCGTGTGAGGTTGGATGAGAGAATGGAGGACGTCTAGCCTGAGGAACGTCGGCCAGTACAGGACGTCGGCCGAACTTCCTTGGTCAATGAGTGTCTTCTGTACCTCCCAGTTGGCGACTTCTACCATGATAACCATAGGATCATCCTGGTTGGGGATGATGCCCACGTAGTCCTCGTCAGAGAAGGAGATTGGCGATGAGCTTTGGTGCGAGGCCGAGGTGGTAGAGTGGATGCAATTGACATTCCGTAGGTGCCTCTTTCGGGCCGAGCTGCTGGCGCCGCCCCCAACGAAACCACCTGCGATTGTGTTAATCACTCCCCGTAAGGGGGCTGTCCCTGTCTCCTGGCTTATCTCGGCCTGCACTACGCCGCCGGCATTTTGTTGGGAGCCAGAGGGTTGGTCCGTGCGAGCTCCCGAACCTCGGCCTCTGCCACGCCCCCGACCGTCATAGCCTCCTCGGTGACCCTGCTGTCGCTGGATGTATTGGCTGAGGTGACCTGCCTGGACGAGCTCTTCGATACGGTCCCGGAGCGTGCGACACTCCTCCGTGGTGTGACCGTGGTTCCTGTGGTACCGACAGTGCTTGGACTTGTCGGCGTTGTTGGGGGTGTGACCTGGTGGTGGAAGGGCGAGTAGGTTGTTGTTGCTGGCTTCTTCCAGGATATGGACTCTGGGTGCGTTCAAGGGAGTGTAGAAGTCATACCTCCCCCCTCTGTTTGCCCTAGCCGACTTCTTGAACTGGCTGTCATTGTTGACTTTGACCTTATCGTTGTGCCCCTGCTCTGGCTTCGCTGGTCCTTTTCTGCGAACCTGGTCACGGAAGGTGGAGTGTTCCTCCATCTGAATGTAACCTGCAGCGCGGGCGCGAAGCTCGTCCATGTCGCAGGGAGACTCACGACACAAGCTATCGACGAATGGCCCGGGCTTGAGTGCCATGAGCATGGCATGTAGGGCGACCTCGGGATTCAGGCTTCTGATCTTGATTGAGGTGGCAGCGAACCATTCCATGAATGTCCGGAGCGGTTCATCGTCGTTTTACCTGAGACTGGCCAGGGCGGCTGAAGTGACATGGTGAGGTCGGCTCGTTGCATATTGCGCAGTGAACCTCCGGACTAGGGTGCCGAAGCTGTCGATGGATTCGGGAGGTAGTTGGGTGTACCAGTTGAGCGCGGCCCCCTTAAGTGAGGTCGGAAACACCCTACACAAGATAGCATCGTTGTTGGTGTAGAGATTTACCTGTGTTGTGTACAGGTCAATGTGTTCGTCTGGGTCCGTCGTGCCATCGTAGCGGTCGAGGTGGAGAGGCTTCCACCCATGAGGGAGTGGTGTCTCCATAATGCCATCCACAAAAGGGTGGCGGCGGAAGGTTGCCTGATCCCCCGCGGCATGAGTAGGAGCCTTGCTGACTTCATGGGTCGGCTTGTGCGTCGGTGCATGAGACTGATGTGAAGCGGGACTCGGGGTTGGGACCCTAGTTGCAGTTCGGGATTGGGAGACTGAGTGCTCCTCCTCTCCATTATGGTTGCTCGTATGAGGAGGATGATCGGAGTGGTGTCGAGGGAGTTGAGCGCAGATTCGCTCGTTCTCGGCGCGTAGCGCCGCCAGGTCGGCCTCATTAGCGGTACGCATTGCCGCTAGGTTAGTATCGTGCTTGGCACGCATGTTTTGTAGGTCGGTGGCATGTTGCTGCCACATCTGTTTGACCTGATCGATTAGTTTCCTCAACGCTGCTTCATTATCCATGGTGGTTGAGTGGTTTGCGTCGTCTGTTGTGCGCCTACTATGGCTTCTGGTGAAAACCATAAGCGTGGCCGATAAGAGCTGTCTTGATCGTCCCCACGGTGGGCGCCAAATGTTCTTACCGGAAATCTGCTGTAGAGCTGATCCGCCAGGTAAGATCGGTGAGCCTCCTTCGCTGGTATGTTTGATGCTCCAAGATGGGGGTAGTACCTGCAAAAGAGACTCCGATGCTAAAGTTAGTGTTTTTGGGAGTATGAATCTCGTATAAATAATGCACGTACCTTAGTGTGAATTAGGGTTGCTTTGGGCCTTGGACCTGAGATAAGATATGATAAGATTAGATAGTGGATCTCGTCTGAAGCGAGATCCCTCGAGATCAGTTATGATCTGCTTAAATGCCGAGCTGATGTCGCATAGCGCGTGCCCGACCTCATCTTGTGCTGTGATGCCGAGCTCGGAGCTCGGCTTCGCGGTACGGGCAGTACAATTATAAATTATAAAAATAAATAATTTAAATTATAATTTTAAATAGAAATAAGTAGATTGTTAATTATTAAAATAAGTATATATAAATAAAGATTAATTAAATATATTATTATTATTATTATTTGTAATATAATTATTATATATTATTATATTTTTATAGTAATCTAACAGTTAGATTTACAAAATTCACATTTAATATAAAGTTATTAAGGAGTGTGTAATACTTAGTAAAAGACTAAAAGTTACACCAGTGTTAGTATAACTCTCCTCTCTCTTTCTATGTATATATATATAGAGAGAGAGAGATAGAGGAGGAATTAAATAACTTACAAAATAACTTTTGGTAAAGTTATTTCGCTTAATAACTTATGGTGTTTGTTGATAAATTTCATCGATCCAATTGTTAAATTAAAAATTATTAAATTTTACTAATAATTAATATAGAAAAAATTAATTAGCTTTTGAATAAATTATTTGCTAATTAACAATATAATTGAAACTTTAATTATTTTAAACTATTTAACTAAAATCTTAATTATTGACAATTTACTATATGATCTTAATATTTTTGTATAACTAATATATGATTTTAAATTTGATATGAAAATATTATTTAAAATGTTAAAATTTAATTTATAAGTGTATAATAAGTAAATATTTATAATTTTATAAATTATATTATCATTATAAATTATAAAATTAAATAATTTAAATTATAATTTTAAATAGAAATTAGTATATTGTTAATTATAAAAGTAAGTACATATAAATAAAGAATAATTAAATATATTATTATTATGATTGTTATTATTCGTAATATAAAATTATTATATATTATTATTATAGTACAAGTATGAAATTATATGGTTGAGGATGACTTAAATGAATTAATTTGTACAAATTATACTAACAACATGTATATACATTTCGGTAGCCTATCTCATCAGAACCTCACAGTTAAGCATGTTTGACCTGGAGAAGTGAAGGGATGGATGACTTTCTGGGAACTTCCCAGAAATTGTGCAAGTAAGGATAAAACACACTAAAAAATGAAATGTCGTGAAATAGAACCGTTGAGAGGTCAAATATAAAGGTTGTTACATTAATAAATTTATTAAATTTAAACAAAAATTTTGTGTCGAAAATATCCGCCAGAAATTTCTTTTCCGTCAGAAATTTTTAACAGAAATTTCTGTTAGAATAAAGTATTTATGACGGATTTTTTTTTTCTAACGCCCCTTTTTTTGAAAGATTTCAATCCGTTAGAAATTTCCTTATTTTTGTCGCAAATTAGCATTTTTCCTGTAGTGTATGTTGAATTTCATCGATTCAATTATTAAATTAAATGTTATTAAATTTTACTAATAATTAATATAGAAAAAATTGATTAGCTTTGGAATAAATTATTTACAAACAATATAGTTGAAAAATTAATTATTTTAAATTATTTAACTAGAATCTTATTGACAATTTACTATATGATCTTGATATTTTTGTATAACTAATATCCTGTTTTAAATTTGATATGAAAATATTATGATATAATTATATAAGATTTTAAATTAGTATTTTATTAATGGTTGATAATTAGAAAATAAAATAAGGATAAATACATTTTTTGAATTTTATATCTTAGATTTAAGATGAATATATATATATATATATATATATATATATATATTAAGTTAATTAATAATTTATTTAAAATTAAATTTGTAAAAATAATATTTTAAAAGAGAAGGATTATAATAACACCGGTGTAACTTTTACTAAGTATTACATTGCTTAATAACTTTATATTAAATGTGAATTTTATAAATTCAACCGTTAGATTGAAAGTTTTTTACTCTTAGATCAGATATACAAAATTTTATATTAATTCAAGATGATTTGATACTTCATTCTTGTAACACAAAATTGACGTAATATGTACATTTTAAAATATGCTAAAATATGAACACTTTGATTACCTTCAAGTTGTTGTTCAATTTTAACAAAATTTGATATAAATATATAAAGTGATATGAACTTTCAATCTAACGGTTAGATTTACAAAATTTACATTTAATATAAAGTTATTGAGTAATGTAATACGTAGTAAAAGTTACATCGGTATTATTATAACCCTTCTCATTTTAAAACATATAAATTATTTTTAAAAATTTTAAATTTATAATAAATAATTTAAATTGTATCATAATATTAATTTTAAATAGAAATAAGTATATATATATATAAATAAAGGTTAATTAAATATAATATAATTATTATTATTGGTAATGTGATTATTATATATATTATTATATTTTTATAATGGTCCAGACAAACCAAAATGAAAGCGATCCAAAGATACTATAAGTATGAGATTGTATAGTTGATTATAACTTAAATGAATTAATTTGTACTACCTATATTGACAACATGCATCTGCTTTTTGATAGTGTTCTTACCGGAGATCGGTCGTTGGGGACTATCTGCTGGGCAAGATTGGTGAGCCTCCTTCACTGGGTACACTTGCTGTTTCAAGGCGGGGGTGGTACCTGCAAAAGAGACGACGATGCTAAAGTTAGTGTTTGTGGATGTATGGGTCTCGTATAAGTAATGCACGTACCTTAGTATGAATTAGGGTTTTGTTGGGCCTAGGGCCTGAGATCGGTTATAATTTGTTTAGGTAGTGGGCTTTGTCTTGGCCGATGTCACGCGACGCGTGTCCGATGTCAATCCGTGCTGCGTTGCCGAGCTTGAGCTCGACTTAGTGATCCAGATAGTACACTAGCCCCCCGAGCTCTAAAGACCGTGGGTCGATGAGTTAATACCAAGCTCGACAAGGGGTCGTGACTCTTTGCGTACGCCTATCTGTCATGATGCCATGTGTCATAACCGTCACCTCGTTTCCGCAACGCGTGGGCGGCGTGTTAATGGGAGGTGACAGTTATGTAATGATGGCGCACTATGCCATGATGGGCCACATTAAATGTGTCGTCAGTTGTGTCTCTCTCCTGACACATGTCACGGCCGTTTGAATTTTTGGAAATTCCTTTTCTCTCTCTCTCTCACCCTTTCCCCTTTCACTTTACTCTTTCGTTCCTCTTTCTTCCTTGGCTTCTCGTGCACGCCGAACTTTGCCTTCCTCCTTTCATCGTCTCTGTGTGCCTTTGTCCTCGCCGTTTCCAACAAACCATTTTTCGTTAAGGTCGTTACCAAAGGGGTACCAGGTACTTCATTTTCTCTGTCTCCTTTTTCTGCTCTTCCTCCTTACCAGTCCTCTTCGTCTTTCTCCTTTTCTGAAATCTTTCCTGTTCTCAATGGCTGGTAACAGTGGTGCCGCTCCTTCCGCGCCGGCCAAGGGCAAGGGCAAGGCGCGCAGCAAGGCGGTGGCCGTCGAGACGGCCGCCGCCGAAAAGAAAAAGGGTGGGAACCACCCTAGGGAACCTTTCCCCGTTATCTCTGGCTATGAGTGGGTCAGGGGTGACGTCAGAGAGTTCCAGAGCGTCTTCATGTCGTTCCTGGAGATCAATGCGATGTGGAAATCACACAGGATCTGCCAATCGTCCATCTCCAAGCTCATCCGGCTTGAACCTTTTTCTATGTGTACCAATGTTTCTTTAGGGATTTGGGCGTGTGCCTTCCCTTCTCGCAGTTCGAATGCGATTTTTTGAACTTTGTCAATGTGGCTCCTTGCCAACTTCACCCCAACAGCTGGGGTTTTTTGAGGGCTTTTCAAGTCCTGTGCTCGACCCTAGGGATATGGTTGTCTCTACCTGTTTTCCTTCATTTCTATCAGCTTAAGCTGGGTGAGCGTCCCTTCGGTTGGGTTTCCCTGAATGGGAGTAAGGCTGGGGGGTTGTTTTCTCTTTACTCCCAGTCATACAAAAATCTCAAATAGGAGTTCTTCCGGGTTCTGCCCAAGGAGGTCGACCCACTGAAGGATGAGGTGTTCCACTTAGGTGGGTTGCAAAGGTTTCCACTCTACTGGCAGCAGGATCCGGTCAAGTTCAACGGGTCGGCCAACCTTCAATTGATGACCTCGGATGCTGTTGTCGTTAGAGACCTAGAAGCGCTCCCGCGTCCCCTGGATTGCAAGCTCGTCTTGTCGCTTGCTAACTTGGCGTACAAGGAGAGGGGTCTAAAGAGTGAGTACCTCGTCATTTTTGGTTGTCATGGTTTTCTCACTTTTTCTTCCTTTTCACTTTTGCTTATGCGTTGGATTTGCGTGCTTGCAGGTATCATGGGGAGAAGCAAATGGCATGAGCTGAAAGCTTGCTATAATGTCACCGAGATCGAGGTCCCCGAGCCTCTAGAGGAAGAGGTCGCCCCCCTAGAAACTCGCAGGAAAAGGAAGAGGGGGGAGAAGGAGGTCGGGGGGACCTCTGCTCCCCGAGATGCTGAAGAGGTGACCTCAAAGGCCATCGACGCCAACCCCATCTGATGGAATAACACTAAGGCCGAGAAGACCAAGAGGTGATATATTAAAGGAGGCAAGAGGAATGGGTTAGTGAGGCCACTTTTGGACCTTAGCTCCTAAGTTCTTTTTAATCATAGAATTTATTTTACTTGTATTTCTAATTTTACCCTTGTATTTTGGGGTGTTTAGGACTTAGAATTTATTTTCCCTTGTATTTCCCTTTTTACCCTTGTATTATGGGGTGCTCTAGATGATTAGGGTTTTTAATTTTGGGCTAGGGTGTTAACTAGAAGGGTGACGCATTTTTTTGGTGTTCATTGGATCTATTTTTGGTGTTAGAAAGGCTTAGGCCCAAGTGGAGGGCAAAGGTTGCATAGTCTTATCATGCACCTAGATATAGCCAATCTAAACCCAAAGATTCCATCCTTGGCCACCAAGTTGCATCTAGGGTTCATTTGCATTTCATTTGGAATGCATTTGCCTACTCCAAATGCAACCCTAGATGCCTCCCCTCCTATAAATACCCAACACCCCACACCTTGTAAATACTTTGGATTATATGAATTTGAGAGAGCATTTTCTTGCCTCAAATCCTATCCTTAGTCCCTAGGTTAGTTTCGGCTAGCTTCCTTCATTCTCCACCCTTGGAGAGTGAAACCCTATAGTGGCCTCCATCTACACTTGGAGTGAGCCAACCTTGAGCAACCATACACCAACACTCTAAACACTTTCGCCCAAACACCACCTTTTCACGCCTATCTTCATTTCTCCACCATAAACCTCCCTTTTGTCTACCCTTTGGTGAGCCTAGATCAAGGGCAAGGTCTCCCCCTTCACACTCTACATCAATCATGGAAGGAGGAAGCCATCACCATCGACCTGACAAGAAGCCCTCCTCCTGAGGGATCTTCCCGAGCTGTCGTGGAGGAGTTTGCTCGTGAGGCGCAGGTTTGTATGTTTTTGGTTGCTCACTGTTTCTTTTCCTAGTTGCGTAATTTTGTTGCCGCTAGACTTAGGAAAATTTTTGTGTTTTGTAGGTGGAGCCTAAGAAAACTGCAGCCGAGGTCCGAGTGGGAGTGAGCTCGGAAGTGTCAGGGCTGAATGCCCCAGCTGTTACGTAGGCGGCGCCTGCTTCATCTCCTGCCGCTGCGACTCCTTCGTCGACTCCAGCAGCCACTACGCCGCCGCCGCCTCCTCCTCCGACCGGGGCTCCCAAGGGGAAGTTCATCACCCAACGCTTCGACAGGGAGCACCCTCTCACGAGGTTGGACCACGTGAGCGCCTCATCAAATGTGGACTCGTTATGGAGCTCGGGGATGACCGCTAAGACCTTCTACCCAAGGGGTTCGCTTCGCTCGGCTGATCAGGCGATGATCGAGAAGGTCGGGCCAGTTGGGGGCCTTGACTCTACGGAGGTCTTCATGAAGAGGGCGATTGCTATTGTGGACCAGTGGAAGCACAGGTGGTCAAAACAGCACGGGGACCTCGAAAAAGCGAAGAATCGAGTCCAGCCTTTGGAGGAGGAGAATCGGGCGTTGGGGGCCGCTCTAGGCGTGGCCAAGAGGCAGAATGAGGCCGAGCTTCAAGCTACGAGGAGGGATCTTGCAAGGGTTCAGAAATCTTTGGAGATCGCCTTGAGGGCAAATGAAGTCTACACCACTCAAGTTGGCGAGCTTTAGGAGCTGGCCACCTTCTCTCGGGGTCGAGTACGCTCTCTTGAGGACGAGGTCTCGGCGCTGAAGGCCGAACTGGGGGAGGTTGCTGACAGGCATCTCTGTGATGAGGTGTTTCTTAGTGGGAAGGCGGAGGAGGTCGTCGCTCTGAGGGCGGACCTTGACAAGCTGGGCTAAGGTGGAGTTGGAGAGGAAGCTTGTCAAGATCGAGCGAGCTGTCCTGCTGGAGCATAAGAGGGGCTTTGTCAAGGTAGCTCGTCAGGCGAGGTTGCTGGCTCCTGGGGTCGACTTCTCGCCCATGCATGTGGAGAAAGAGGTGCGCTTCAGGTGGTTGGTGAAGGAAGACGACCTCCCAGACAGCTCGAGCGAGAATGCCTCTGCCTAGGTCGCTTGATTTTGTAATAGCTTAGTTTATTTTGTTCACTCTTCTTGTTTTCTAAACATTTTTATTTGTTGAACTTGTGTATATAATTTTCTTTGTCCATTTGCAGCTTTCATTTTGCGCTTTCAGTGGTTCTATTTTGACCTTTTGTTTTTGTGCTCAAAACTGAATTTGGTTTTAGGCTTAGTTTTAACCCGTTTTTGAGGTTCGAGGATACATTCGAAACTTGCTTTATGGTTTGTGCTTTGGGGCTCAAACTTTGCTCAGCGTAAAGTGATTTGTACCAGGGTTTGAATTCGGCCTTGGCTTAAGACAAAATAATTTGTACTGAGGTTCGAACTCGACCTTGGCTTAAGATTTAGTACCAAAGTTCAAACTCGACCTTGGCTTATGATAATTTTTACCGAGGTTCGAACTCGACCTTGGATTAAGATAATTTGTACCCAGGTTCAAACTCGACCTCGGCTTATGATTATTCGTGCCAAGGTTTGAATTCGACCTCAGCATAAGATAAGATAACTCGTACCAAGGTTTGAACTCGCCTCGGCTTAAGATAATTCGTACCAAGGTTCGAATTCGACCTCATCATAAGATAAGATAATTCGTATCAAGGTTCAAACTCGACCTTGGCTTAAGATAAAGCGTTTTATATCAAATCAGTGTAAATTAAGAAGCCATGAATGGAATGAGTCATTTTATTAATATCGTGGGTGTGCCTCGTTAAAAACCCTCTCAGCCAAAACCCATTCTTCTATTTTTTGGGACAAAAGACTGAGTCGAGAAAAGAGTGCACAACTCATTCATACAATTTCAACTAAAGTAGAACTTGAGATGCGTGGCATTCCAGGTTCGTGGGATGGCTTTGCTGCTAAGCTCTTCTAGTCGGTATGCCCTATTTTCTAAGTTTTCTGTGACTCAGAATGGGCCATCCCAATTAGGCGCGAGCTTCCCTTCTGACGAATCTCTGAGGGCGTCACCTAGTAGTCGCCAGACCAAGTTGCCAACCCGGAAGGAGTGAGGTCAGACTCGCGTGTTGTACCTTCTAGAGGCTTGAAGCTTGCAGGTCTCTTCATGGATCCGAGCTTCTTCTCTCAGCTCATCAATCAGGTCGAGGTTGACCGCTGTCTCTTGAGCGTTTTGCTCACTGTCAAAAACATGACGTCAATGAGACGTCTCACCGACCTCCACTGGGATCATGGCATCGGCTCCATAGGTTAGCCTGTAAGGCGTTTCCTGCGTTGATTGTGGGGTACAATGGTACGCCTAGAGGATGTTGGGGAGCTCGTCGACCCATTGTCCTTTGGCGCTTCCTAGCCGCTTCTTGAGCTCTCGGAGTATCACCTTATTTGCATCTTCGGCTTGGCCATTGGTCTGTGGGTGCTCCACCGAGGTCGTGAGGTGTTTGACTCCGAGTTCACGGAGGAAGTTTTCAAAACTCTGTGCAATGAACTACTTGCCATTGTCGGTGACCAGAGAATGTGGAATGCCAAACCTGCATATGATGCTCTTCCAGGTGAATTTCTATACTTCTCGGTGGTGATCTTGGCGAGTGGGCATGCCTCGATCCATTTGGTGAAGTAGTCGATTGCCACCAGGAGGAATTTGAGTTGACCTTTCGCGGGGGGAATGGCCTGAGGATGTTCATTCCCCACTGGGCAAAAGGCCACGATGACATCATCTAGTGGAGAGCTTCGGGTGGTTGCCAATGTGCATTACCGAACTGCTGATATTCCTTGCATTTTTTTACGTAGGCTTGGCAATCCGACTTCAATATGGGCCAGTAATACCCATCTTGGAGTACTCTGGTCGCCATCGAGCGTGCTCTAGAATGCATGTCGCATATCCCTCGATGGATCTCCTCGATGACATAGGTGGCTTGAGGCCCTACTAAGCATTTTAGCAACGGAGTGGAGATGTCGCGCTTGAACAGTATGTCTCCGACGATGACGAACTTAGCTGACCTTACCTTCATCTTTCGAGCTTCATCTTTATCCTCGGGTAAAATTCCCTCCTTTAGGTAGCTCCAAATACCTATCATCCATCCTTTGTCTTTGCTGTCACTGGTGTTGATGACCTTGTCGTCTAAGCTGGGTGAATTCAGAGTCTCCTAGATGATGGTTCGATGTTGTCCAGGGCATTTGGTACTGGCGAGCTTCGATAGGAGGTCGGCTCTAGCATTTTATTCTCGGGGTACATGATGTATTGTGAATTCCTTGAAGGAAGAGATCTGTTGGGAGGCTACATGGAAGTACCTCTGTAGTAGGGTATCTTTAGTCTGGTATGTCCCGCTGAGCTATTCCACCATGAGCTTTGAGTCGCTGTTACAACTCACTCTCCGCGCTCCGAGGTCGTGAGCCAACCTTAGCCCTACGAGAAGTGCTTCATATTCTGCTTGGTTGTTGGTCACTTTGAAGCCAAACTTGAGAGATTGCTTTAAGGCGACCTTATTCGGGCCTTCCAAAATAATACCTGCACCACCACCCTTAGAATTGGAGGACCTATCAACATGTAGAGTCCATACCTGTTGTTCGTTGGTCGAGGTTGGAGTCAGTTCAGCCACAGTTTGCCAGGCACTGAGCTTTCAGGGGGTCTCGGCTTTCGTATTTGATGCCGAATTCGGATAACTCCACTGACCATGCTATCATTCATCCGACGAGTTCCCGCTTTCTCAGGATTTTCTTGATCGGGTAGTCGATTTTGACGACCACCTGGTGACTTTGGAAGTAAGGTCGGAGACGCCGAGCTGCGATAACGAGGGCTAGTGCGAGCTTCTCGATCATTTGGTATCGCTTATCCATGTCTTGGAGGACCCGGCTGATAAAGTAGATTGGTGTTTGCACATTCTGGTGCTCTTACACTATGACTGCGCTGATCGTGCCTTCTGCCACGGCCAGGTAGAGGAGGAGGTCGGCATGGTAATCCGGCCTCTAAAGGACTGCTGGAGTCGTGAGGAAGACTTTGAAGCTTTTGAAGGCCTCTTCGCATTGGTTGGTCCATTCGAAGTTCTTCGGCTTTCGCAGCAGGGTGAAGATAGGCCCTGCTTTCTCCGCCAACCTAGGGATGAAGCGGGAAAGGGAAACTAACCTTCCTGCTAGGCATTGGACGTCTTTCACGATCTGGGGGCTCTACATCTGGATAATGGCTTGGAATTTCTCCGGGTTGGCTTCAATGCCCCTACTGGTGATCATGAAACCAAGGAATTTATCTCCTTGGACGCCAAAGACGCATTTTTCTGGGTTGATGTTGTGTTTTCTGATCTGGCTGAACACCTCGGCCAAGTTGGCAGCATGAGCCTCGACTGATAATGTCTTGACAACCATGCCGTCCACGTATACCTCCATGTTCTTCCTAATTTGCTACTAGAATACCTTGTCCATCAGACGTTGGTAAGTGGCTCCGGCGTTTTTAAGGCCGAAGGGCATCACACGATAACAGAAGTTTGCGTGGTCAGTGATGAAAGTCGTATGCTCCTCGTCTGGTGGGTACATCATGATTTGGTTGTACCCAGAGTAAGCATCTAGAAAATTGAGGAGGGCATGTCTGGAAGCACCGTCAACTAACCTGTCAATGCTCGGGAGGGGGTATGAGTCCTTGGGGCATGCCTTGTTAAGGTCAGTGTAGTCGACGCACATGAGCCACTTTCCCGAGTTCTTCTTGACTAGTACCACGTTTACCAGCCACGTGGTGTACCTCACCTCGCGGATGAAGCTCGCGTTCAGCAGCTTTTGTGCCTCAACTATGATGGCTTCGCGCCTTTCACCGCCAACCTTTCATTTTCTCTAGGCAACCGATTTTGCCTCTTTGTGGATTGCCAACCTGTGAAAGATAAAGTTAGCGTCTATACCTGACATATCAGCACTAGACCATGCAAAGAGGTCAGTGTTCTTGGAGATTTTGGCTTCAAGTTGCTGCCGTAACTCCAGGTTTAGCTGTCTGCTTATCTTTGTGCACTGTCCATGGAGTTTACCGACTTGGAGGTCATCAAGCTCATCAATGGGACTTGGCCATTCGTCATGGGATTCCGACCTCAAATCCAGGTCAGTGATGTCAACTTGGGCTATGTGAGCTACGGTAGGGAGGTTACTTTTGTGACGCTCCTCGGATGGTGAGACCTTCAGGCTCTCAGCATAACATTACCGAGCTATTTTCTGGTTTGCTCTAACAGAGATGATTTTGCCACTGCTCCCTGGGAATTTCATCATTAGGTGCGGGGTAGACACCACAGCTCCGAGTTGGTTCAACATCGACCTTTCGATGATTATGTTGTAGGATGTGTTGGCTTCAACGAGAAGGTAGCTGACCATGATTCTCCTTGAGTTAGGAGGGGTCCCAAAGGTTGTCAACAGGTCCACGTACCCTCGAGTGTGAACTCGTTCTCCTGCAAAACTAACTAGGGGTTTTGTGTGAGGTTGGATGAGAGAGTGAGGAATGTCTAACCTTAGGAAAGTCAGCCAATATAGGACGTCAGCCGAGCTTCCTTGGTCGATCAGCGTCAAGTGGACCTCTTAGTTGGCGACTTCCACTGCGATGACCATGGGATCATCCTGGTTTGGGCAGACGTCTGTGTTGTCATCATCCGTGAAGGTGATTGGTGGTGTGCTGTGGTGCAGGACTGAGGTAGCGGAGTGAACATTATTGATGTTGCGCAAATGTCTTTTTCGCGCCGAGCTGCTAGAGCCTCCCCATGCAAAACCACCTGCAATTGTGTTGATGACTCCTCGCAAGAGAGCTGACTCTGTTTCCTGGCTTACCTCGGCTTGCACCATGCCCCCACCGTTCTGTTGAGATCTAGAGGGTTGGTTCTGCGAGTGTTGGAACCGCGACCTCGCCCTCGTCCTCGTCCGTTGTAACCTCCTCGATGACCTTGCTACCGCTGGACGTATTGTCCGAGGTGTCCCCCCTAGACGAGTTCTTCTATGCGATCTCTGAGGGTGTGGCACTCCTCAATTGTGTGACCATAGTTTCTATGGTATCGGCAGTGCTTAGATTTGTTCGCATTGTTAGGGTTGTGGCTGAGCGGTGGCAGGGTAAGCAGATTGTTGTTGCTAGCCTCCTCCAGGATATGGACTCGGGGCGCATTCAAGGGGGTGTAGAAGTCGTATCTCCCCCCTTTGCTTGCCCTGGCACCTTTCTTGAACTGGCTGTCATTGGTGACCTTAACCTTGTCTTTGTGACTGTGGTCTGACTTTGCCTGTGATTTTCTGCAAACTTGGTCATGAAAAGCAGAGTGATCTTCCATCTGGATGTAGCCGGCGGCTCGGGCACGGAGCTCGTCCATGTCGAGAGGTGGTCGCCGACACAGGCTATCGAAGAATGGTCCTGACTTGAGTTCCAATAGCATGGCGTGTAGGGCGACCTCGGGATTCAAGTTTCAAATTTTAACCGAGATGCTGACAAAGCGCTCCATGAACGTCTTTAGTGGTTTATCGTCGCCTTGGCTGAGACTGGCCAGGGTGGCTGATGTAACGTGGTGAGGTCAACTCGTTGCATACTGTGCCGTAAATCGTCTCACCAAAGTGTCAAAGTTGTCAATTGATCCCGCTGGCAGTTGGGTATACCAGGCGAGTGCTGCTCCCTTGAGCGAGGTCAGAAAAACCCTACACAGAATAACATCCTCATTAGTGTATAGGTTTACATGTGTAACGTATAGATCAATGTGCTTGTCCAGGTCAATAGTGCCATCATAACGGTCGATGTTGAGAGGCTTCCATCTAAAAGGAAGGGGCGTCTCCATGATGCCGTCAACAAAGGGATGGCGGCGGATGCTTGCCCTATGCTCTAGGGCTTAGGCAGGCGCATTGCTGACTTCATGGTCTGACCTCCCCGTCAGCATGTGTGACCGATGTGTAGTGGACCTGTGGGTAGGTGCCTTAGGCGCGGTTGATGGCTAGGAAACTGAGTGCCCCTCGTCCTCGTTCTGATTACTCGGTTGAGGGGGTTGATCAGAAGGGCGGTGAGGAAGCTGGGCGCAAATGCACTCATTCTCAGCATGCAATGCCGCTAGGTCAGTTTCGTGCTGGGCACGAATGTTATCCAGGTCGGCAGCGTGTTGCTACTGCATTTGGTTGACCTGTTCGATCAGTCTTCTCAGCGCTGCTTTACTGTCCATTCTAGTAGTGTGATCTAGGTCATCAATTGCTCGTCTACTATGGCTTCGGGTGAAAACCATAAGCGTGACCGATAAGAGCCGTCTTGATCGGCCCCACGGTGGGCGCCAAATGTTCTTATCGGAGATCGGTCGTTGGGGACGATCTGCTGGGCAAGATTGGTGAGCCTCCTTCACTGGGTACACTTGCTGTTTCAAGGCGGGGGTGGTACCTGCAAAAGAGACTCCAATGCTAAAGTTAGTGTTTGTGGATGTGTGGGTCTCGTTTAAGTAATGCACGTACCTTAGTATGAATTAGGGTTTTGTTGGGCCTTGGGCCTGAGATCGGTTATAATATGTTTAGGTAGTGGGCTTTGTCTTGGCCGATGTCACGCAGTGCGTGTCCGATGTCAATTCGCGCTGCGTTGCCGAGCTTGAGCTAGGCTTAGTGATCTAGATAGTACAGATAGCTTATCTCATTAAAACTCTACAGTTAGGCGTGCTTGACTTCGAGTAATATAGGGATGAGTGATCTTCTGGAAAATTTCTCAGAAATTGTGAAAGTAAGGACAAAACACGTTGAAAAGTAAAGTGTTGTGAGACCAAATATGATGGTTGTAACATTAATAAATTTATTAAAATTAAACAAAAAATTTCTGATGAATTTATCTGTCGGAATCATATAAAGATTTTCAAACAATTTTCAAAAGATATGTCCGTCGGTAATTTCTAATAAATGTATTTGTTGGAAATTACCGACGGATATATCCGTTAAAAATTTCCAATGACTTTTTTTCTCGAAAGATTTACGTTTTTCTTGTAGTATATATATATATATGTGTGTGTGTGTGTGTGTGTGTGTGTGTGTGTGTGTGTGTGTGTGTGTGTGTGTGTGTGTGTGTGTGTGTGTGTGTGTCTGTGTCTGTGTCTGTGTGTTTTGTGGATTCTCAATTTTATTTTTATGTGTAAAAAATTATTAAATCAATCTTTGTATATGTAAATGTTATTTATTCACTAGTGGAAAAAAGGCTTTTAAAATTGGTTATTTTCAACTTTTAAAATCGGTTCCGTAACCGATTTTAAAAGAGCCGATTTTAAAAGTTAGACTTTTAAAATCAGTTAAATAACCGATTTTAAAAGTAAACTTTTAAGATCGGTTGCTTTATAACCGATCTTAAAAGTGCTGGTTAAGAAAAAAAATTAAGCTGGAACGGGTCGTTCCAGATTGAGAAAATGACTAATTGAAGAACATAAATCAGGACGGCCCGTTCTCCTTTTAGTACGGGCCGTTCTACAAGGAGAATGGGTCGTTCTCCATGCAGAACGAGCTATTCTCCTTGTAAAACGGGCCGTTCCAGATTCAAAATTTACCCAAAATGAACCTACAACGAAAATAGAGACAAGAGAAGAACATGAGAAAACGAAAAGAGATACAAGAAGAGGAAAACGAAAACGAAAACGACAACGAAATTTACCTCTTTAGAAAATGAGAGCGAGAGAGAGTAAAAAGACGAATAGAGTGAAAGATTAAAGAGAATGAGATTAGAGGGAAATATAAAAGGTTTCTGACGATACTTTTAAAATTGGTTATTTAAGAACCGATTTTGTATACTACATACAAAATCGGTTCTTAAATAACCGATTTTAAAAGTAGTACTTTTAAAATCGATTCTAAAATAACTGATTTTAAAAGTAGCACTTTTAAAATCGGTCATAAAATAACCGATCTTAAAAGTACTTTTAAGATCGGTTATTTTATAACCGATCTTAAAAGTTATGTCTGATACAACTTTTAAGATCAGTTCTTTTGTAACCGATCTTAAAATTTGTGTCAGACACAACTTTTATGATCGGTTACAAGAGAACCGATCTAAAAAGTACTTTTAAAATCGATTAAATTTGAACCGATCTTAAAAGTGTTCATATTATTTACAAAATTGTCACCGCGTCAGTTTTAAGATCTGTTACCTTGTAACCGATCTTAAAACTCCGATTTTAAATTCAATTTTTGCACTAATGATTTGGTCATGATACCACTAACTCTCTTACATATTATTAATTTGAACCTTACATATATTTTTGAGTGTCTGTAGCACATTTTAAATTTGATTCCTATATAGATGATAACACATTCTTAATTTGATACTTAGAACCAAACTAAGTATGCATTACATGTGTAGGGATGAAATTAAGAATGTATTACAAGTATAAGGATTAAATTAAGAATAAGTAATGGAGCTAACAGTGTCAAGTATCAAATCAATAACTTTTAACAATTTTTAAGACATATTTAATAAATTTTTATGTATAGGGGCCAAATTGAGAATTTATGACACGTTAAAAGATCAAATTATATGTTTAACCTAAAACATAATTTATTTAATAAATAATATTTTATATAACATGATATTATATTTATAATGATATTATTTATTTAAATGTATATTATAAAATATATTTTATTTTAATTTTAATTTTTTATTTTACAATTTAATTATACATAATATTAATATCAATATATTATGTTAAAATATAACATTTATTCGATATTATTTCATATTAATTAAATAAAGTTCAAATATAAATAAATAATATGATAAAAAAAATATTAAACAAATAGACTCAATATATATAGGTCTATTTGATTAAATTTTTAAAAAATATTTTAAACAAATATTTATTAAGAAAAGAATTCTTAAGAAGATGTTAGGAATTTTTTCTTAGAAAAACAGAAAAATAGAAGTTACTTATTATAAAAAAAAATAGATAAACACATAAAAGAATATAAAAAAAATATTTATTATATTTAAAAATACTTTTAGAGGAAAAAATTTAAATAAACGTACTATGTTTCCTTCAATGATATAAAAGTTTTTTGTGATTTTTATTTTTTATTTTTGTTAAATATATAATTTAGTCATTATATTTGTTGTTGATTCTCAATTTAGTCCTTTAAGTATAAAAAATATAATTAAATTATTTCTTATAATGTAATCATTACGAATTTGGTCCTAATTATGATCATTATTTGTTGACTGATAACTTCCTTAAGCATTTTTATTTGGTTTGTATGAATATAGTTCATTCTTAATTTGATCATTGCATGTGTTAAACATTTTTAATTTGGTCTTTATAGATAAACAACAAATTAAGAATACATTACGTATAAAAGGATTAAAGTAAGAATGTCTTAAGTATATAAAGATTAAATTAAAAATATGTAAAGAGATTAACAATGATAAGAATCAAATCAATAATATTTATATGTGTTAAGTTAAAAGATGATCTTAGATTCTCAAGTTTTAATGATAATAAATAAATTGTTTTTAAAACAATAAATTATCTATAAGATATTCTACATCAGATGAAGTGTGGAAAATATATATCATCTGTAAGATGAAGAAAATCAGACAAAGCATATAGTCTATCTCATTATGCATTAATTGTAATATTTTAAATGAGATTAACATTAATATTCATTAAATGATTTATTCCTTAATAAGTTGGAAAAAAAAAGACGTTTTAGAACCTTCCAAATCTATTAAAGAAGGAAAAGTCAAATTATTCGTCAATAGCAAAATGCAAAATCTCAGATAACACAAAAAGGTTCTACAAAGAACTATTATACAGTGACTTTAACTTTTCTACACTAACATTATTTTTGTCATATCCATTTTAGAAGGAAATGATGATGAGTAGTCTATTAGATCAAATAAGAGATACACGTCTTACTAAAAGGCATTTAATGCTCATATTAAATGCAACAACGATAAACTATAGGATTAGCACAGATGAAGCAACTCGTGAAGCAATATTGTCAATTCAACTCAAATTGCCGCAACGGTCATTTTCTCTAGTGTGACTCCCTTACTACCCCAACACATACATCGTAATAATGTAATTAAATTAAGAAAAATAAAACTTTCAACGTTGGTAAAAGGGTTCACATAAAACTTCATAACTGTTCTTTCTTCAATATCCAAAATAACTGGAAATAAAACTTGGAAGGTAAAAGTTTAAGAGTTTACAAATTGTTTTCAAAAGGCAAGATATAACTCAAAATACATATAAAAATCTATATCCTAGAATTTTCTGTCCCGATGTCACAATATCAGAGCACACTCACAATTCAATTGTTGGCATCCTAGATGCCACTCAAAGTCGGATCTTCCTCACCTAAAACATCTGCAAATTGTACGGTGAGAAAAGAAAGCATCTATATATAAGGCACATAAGGAAAACGCAACATATCGTCTCATTATAACTCTATACTTAATAAAATATTAATAAACATTTCAACATATCATAATTCGATCAATCATCATGTCATAATTCGCAATCACGCCAATCATCACAAATCTTGCACTTCACACTATGCCAAGGTCACATTACCCATTTAACAATCCAAGGCCATGCTCACCCCTGATATAACACTGTGCCAAGGTCACGTTACCCCTAACCCAGGGCCGTGCTCACCCCTGATATAACATTGTGCCAAGGTCACGTTACCCCTAACCCAGGGCCGTGCTCACCCATGACATGTTAACCAAGGTCACGATACCCATGTAACAATCTCGGGCCGTGCTCACCCCTGGTCATAGGTGTGAAGAACCACAATCACATCCCATTCACATTCCACACAACATCTCATAGTTCAATTCCATACACGCATCAGATAAGTCCAAAATAATGGTTTCATACACCTCAAGCAATTCACATCTAAATCATCAATTTTTATCAAGTAATATAACAATAACATTCATAAATTAATATAATAATCAATGGAATTATCAATTTAATATAATTAGTAAAACCCCTAATCGTTCCAAAACCTCACTTATAGGCACTTTTCTACAATGTCGTTCTCTCTCCCATATCATCATTCTTACAAATTAAATATATATTTCTAATCCTCAACACATACAGAATCTAATGGGATCATTAATTCTTCAAACAGAAATAATCCAATTTTTCCAAAACCTAACTTACAGGCACTTTTTTTATAATTATGTTCTCTCTCCCCGAGCATTATTTTTACAAATTAATCATTAGGGGTGAGCATTAAACCGACACCCGAACCGAACCCGAAAAACCCGATAAAAAATATTGTTTTTGGGTGGGTTCGGGCGGGTCTTATGGGTAAATCGGGTTAAAATTTTGATTTTATACGGGTTATATTGGGCGGGTTCGGTTTTGAATTTTTAAACCCGCCAAAAACCGAACCCAACCGAAAATGAGATAAGTTTAAATTTTTATTACTTTTGTATAACTAAACAACAATGGTCCAAACTTAAAAATCTTTATTTTAAGTATAATATAGCCATCAATTTGTAACTTATTTTTTTCCTTTTTCTCATAACTTAGATATTTATTTTGTCTTCTCCTTCCTCATTCAACTTCTCAACACACTAGTCCATTTTTAGAGTTATCTTTTTGCTTCTTTCTTTGTCTTTCTTTTCCATCTTCTTATCTCCATTTTGAGTACATTTTGTGTGACTGTGATTTCTTATGATTTTGTAATCTAACTTTATATTTCTTTTCCATGTAACAACTATGAATTTTGTTATCTTTTATTTTTGCTTCTTTAGTTTGTAAATGTTTCAACTACGAATCTACTTACACCATCTATTGTCACCTTCATTCTATTTTTATACACTATTTTAAAAATATTTTTTATCGTTTTAAGCTTCATCTTCCTTAAGATAAATTGGTTTACAAAAAAATTCAAACCCGATTATACCCACCCGCTTAAATCCGAATCCGTTTCAACCCGAACTGCCTCAAATCGAAAGCTCAGTCGGTCGGATATGGGTCACATTTTTTCAAAGTCGGTTTACAATGGGTTGGACATTTTTCACCCAAACCCGACCAAACCCACCCGTTGCTCACCCCTATTAATCATATATTCATAGTCCTAAATACATACAGAATCACATAAGACCAATAATTCTCCAAACAGAATTAATTATAAAATTACTCATAATCCTAAGGGCTCTTCCTCTACCCAATTCTCTCATGTAATTCTACATATAAATAATCCCATTTTCCCCCTTACCTTGATATGTAGAAGCTGAACCTACACAAGATATGGTTAGTCTCCCTCGCTGGGTTCCCCTCGGTCTGAAGCAGAAGTAGAGGGAAAGAAGAGAGAGCAGAAGAAAAGAAATCAGAAAATGAGAGGTGTGCCCTTTGGGAGTGGCAAAGAGCACTATTTATAGGCATCAGGCTTTGTTGGAACGACCCGTTCTAAATCTGGAACGGCCCTGTAGACACCCAATTTCGTCCGGGGGGCACACAAACAAAGAAATGGACCTCCGTTATGAAGGGAAGGAGCTTCCGAAGCAGGCAAACAACAAGACAAGACATCGGAAGGCCTAAAGGCCAAATAAGGTGTTTTTAGTAGCCCGGAACGGGCTGTTCCAAAATCGGAACGACCCGTTCCAAAGTCAAAACGGGCCGTTCCAAAATCGGAATGGGCCGTTCTAATCCCCGGAATGGGCCGTTCCAATATCAGAACGGGTCGTTCCAACATAACTAAAAATACCTAAAGAGGCTTGTTTGGAACGGGCCGTTCCAATACCAGAACGGGCCGTTCCAAACAAGGAAACTTTGGAACGGGCCATTCTGGAAAGGTAAAATTTGTGTTAATTTCTACTCTGGAACAGGCCGTTCCGTTTTCAGAACGGGCCGTTCTAGGGTACAAAATTTGCACATAACTATTGGGCCAGAACGGGCCGTTCCAAATCTGGAACAGGCCATTCTGGCCCCTTCTGATTCCTATAAATAGAAGCTTTGGGCACAGTTCTCAAGGCGGCCAAAGAAATTTCGAATAAGACTCCTTTGAGCACGAAAATTCTCTATCTCTCTCCCTTCTATTGTATTTCTTGAGATTTGTGTCGCATCTCTATCTTCTCTCTCTCCTATTGTATTTCTTGAGATCAGTGAGGCATATTGTAGTGTGAAAGGTCACCATAGAGCACCTTCTCCATATTTGAAGATTCAATAAAGCTCATTCAAGAGGTATTTCAGTCAATCTTTTTCTCTCTCTTTTATTTTTCATCTTTATCTCTTTTTTTGTTATAACAAACTTCATAATGTAGATATTTTAGGGTTAGTTTAATTTATATTTTAAATATGTAAATAAATATTAATAAAGGGGATTCAATATTTAATTTATTAATTCTTATCATATTAACTTCATCATAGGGTACCGATTGAGGGCGTTGTAGGGGTGCTTAATACCTTCCCTACACGTAAACGACCCCCGAACCCAATTCTGGTTATCAAGGTCATTATTGGATCTTTAAAAACCTTTTCTTTTTCCAATGTTTTGAGTAAAATATTGGTGGCGACTCCATGAACCTATTTTCAAAACCATTAATTAAGGATTAGTTTGGTGTCCGGGCATTCCTTAATTAATGAGACTTTTAAAAGGATGTCTAAACCATAGGTCGCAAGATCCAAAATTTTTGGGTTGCGACAGATGACGACTCCACTGGGGACGTTTTAAGAGGGTCAGGCCCAAATAAATGATGAAGTTAATAAAATAAGAATAATAATTTAAATATTTTTCTCCTTTACCTTATTTGTTTTCTTTGTTTGGCTCTGATATCTGTTTACTTATTTAAATTCCACAACTGTTTGAAATAAAATTGTACACAAACCTTTGCACACAAAAGTTCCCCCTACACCCGGGGGCATGAGGGTATTAAACATAGGGAGTGGTTGACATACGACCGGCCCAAGTTTGGCCTTGGAGCCTGCGAGCCTTGTCGAAAATCACACTCAAGGTGATAACCAGTTATTCTAGCCCGAAATATTGCGAAAAACCTTAGAGTTTGTCAGGTGACGGCGACAGAGATACTGGGTCCCTATAATGGGGGCACCTTGGGGGCCTTAAAAACCAGTGAGATTAGAACCGCCCTATACAACGCACTTTTCTTGAGAGGGACCACAGACCAAGGATTTGATCATGATCGTTCGTGGGTGTACGTTGATTGAGCATATGTGTGTGCATTTGTTTGTATTATTTTGTTCTAATAAGATGGATTGGAATTTTAAAATAAGCAAACAGATAATAAAAAATAAAAAATAATAAAAATAAAAATTTTATACCCCTTTGTACATTCTTAGGTCAGCATTCTATTAACATCATATAGGTAGTTTCTTTTTTTTTTAAAATATTGAATAAAAGAAATCTCATCTCCATCATGCATCATTCCCCTTTAGATAATAGAAACATGATAAAGATTAAAAAAAATGACATGCATTCTAGATTAGCTCATTAATTTCATTCATTTTATTTTATTAGCTAAGGAGGATTAGGTTGCAGTACGTATAGAAAGTTAAGAAAAGTGAATTCTCTAATATACGACAGTATCTGTGCTATAAAGAAAAGCCCAAATCAATTTTAAAAAAATACTATAGTTGGGCCCTTGCTTTGATATGTTTGTTGAAGTAAGTCTTTTTAGAATCTTATAAAGATTCTCGCATAATACTGTCGAAATTTATTTGAGCATTCACAGATAAACAAATCAATGAGACTGATATTTATTTTTCTCAACTTTCTCTACATTCTGCATTACATTCATTTAGCACAAATCCCTCCTTGTAAAAGAATAAATGAGAATAAAAAGGGAAATTAACATATGTGCATTAGTCAAAAGTATTGGGATATAAGCCATATGCATAAAGAGTTTTCAAGACGCCAACTCCTGCCTAAAGAAGATAAAGTCGTGTCGTGCAACTGTGAAATCCAAGCAGAATAGGAGAAACGACTATAAATGAATAGATCCACCCTTTTAACGAGTTGCAAGCTAATAAAGAGAATCTGAGGAGGACTAAGGCAAAGTGAATAGAGCTTTCTCGAAAAGTGATTTCAACAAGAGAGAAACATTGCTTGTTAAGAAGTTGCTAGAATGAAAACCCGCAAAGGGTGTTCTAGGCACAAAAAAAAAAGTAAAAAAAATAAATAAATAAATTAAGAAGCAATGTTTGTTCGAGCTGAAAATTGAGAGACAGCTTGAATGTTCCTCTTGAGAAGCAAGACTCCATGGAAAGCTCTATCATTTCTTCTACTCATTCCTATTTCTTAGGAAAGGCTTAGGATATGAGTCGAAAATACCTTTACGAGAGAAGAAGCCAAAAAACCTTTCTCTACACGAGATCTTCTGAAGCGCCACATCCAAGCAAGTGGAGGACTAGCGCTACAGTTAGATGACCTAGGCTTCTCTAAGGGGCAACCTCCCTCTACTTCTTTGTGTATGAATCACGAACTCGGGGCATGCCCGGGCCCTCGAGCTAAATTAAATGGGCACGTGTAGATTGAAAATTCTTTTTTAATGCCATACATTTTTCTACTTCGTTTCTCTTCTCCCTCTTATCTACTCTAAGCCTCATTAACAAACCTTAAATGAACAAGTACATTTGAAATAAGGACGTCATTAGAAACAATGGCTTAATATGCAATAAGGAACACAAAAAGATCAATCAAATTTGGCATGACTTGTGGATAAAAGTCCAAGCGAAATCAGTGCAAGGGGCACCCCCCTTTATTGAAGGAATGAAAGATGATCACAAATACTGCAAAGACAAAAGCCTGGCAGGAAACCCACTAAGGGGGCTGCGCAAAAATTAGGGCAAGGTTCGCTAGGAGACCCACAAACAAAAAGGGTAGCCTAGGCAAAAGTAAGGATCAAAGAAAAAAGAAAATGTCCGCTAGGGAACACATCTCAAGTAACCTAGGCACAAGTGAGGATAAAGCAGCATCCCGAGCTGAAAACCGAAAGGCGGCTCGAGAAGATCATTTAATCAATATGCAATCCCAAGTCATCGCTTAACTTTGAAGGAAACAATAAGCTAACATGGAAAATGATTTCCTCACTTTGAATGTGCTTGTTCATCAGCCTAAACCACTAGCCTACCTCGGCCAACCATTCTTCTATAAACCATTTTTGAAAAAATCCTTTCTAACAAAACTTTTACAAAAAAATATATATGTATATATCCCCTTCCTCTCATTCCTCTTGACCTACGTGGCATTAAGATAAATTTGAAAGATACACGGAATATGCATAGTGAACACTCACAAGGAAAAGATGGAGGTGTCCTAGAACAGAGTCTAGGTACACCTGATCTACGGGCTAACATATCATATTCGGTACAAGCGAGAGGGCCGAACTACACAAACCTCAGGTTCAAAAAAGCAATACTAATTTCGACACGGCTAAAAGGCTAACAATCCATATCATTGATCAATGCGCATAGATTAAT
The DNA here is from genome assembly GCF_000230855.2 of Cajanus cajan. NCBI lineage: Eukaryota > Viridiplantae > Streptophyta > Magnoliopsida > Fabales > Fabaceae > Cajanus > Cajanus cajan. The sequence continues at coordinate 20,944,250 of NC_138524.1, forward strand.
TTCTTGAAAGTAAAATCAATCTGCATTTAAGCATTAGCATAGAGGCATCATTGCATAGGGGCACAAGTGTGCACAAAAGGGTATAACTTCACTTCACAAAATATATATATATATATATATATATAAAATATAAATATAATAAAAAAATCCAATCCATTCTTGTCTTGCATTTTCATGTGCATCCATGCATCCATACTCACCATGGGGCATCCGTCAACAATCAAACAATTAATCATCAATGAATCAAAAGGACTCTGCAACAAGCGCTTGGAGAGGCATCACAATACTTACACGATAGGGACAGTCTTTCATCCCACAACACCAACAAGAAAAGCCAAAAAGGAAACACAAATTCCAATTGACAACATTTGAACAAAAGACAAAAGCAGCCCAAATTAGAGGCATCACGACACACCTCCTGCCCAACATCCTTGGGGTAATATCTACCAAAATTCAAGCAAACCAATGAGGGCACCGACAGTTTCCTCAAAATACAACAAAGGTCTGGAGAGACTGTACTCGCATCCCAATCTGGTACACGACAAAGCTGTGAGGGAAAGGTCTGGAGAGACTGTACTCGCATCCCAATCCGGTATACGACAAAGCCGTGAGGGAAAGGTCTGGAGAGACTGTACTCGCATCCCAATCCGGTATACGACAAAGCCGTGAGGGAAAGGTCTGGAGAGACTGTACTTGCATCCCAATCCGGCATACGACAAAGCCAGGAGGGAAAGGTCTGGAGAGACTGTACTTGCATCCCAATCTGGTATACGACAAAGCCATGAGGGAAAGGTCTGGAGAGATTGTAGTCATCTCCCAATCCGGTATACGACAAAGCCGTGAGGGAAGTTGAGCTACGAAAATACTCCCTCTTCAACAAACTACAAATAAAAGAACGCACTATCACAAGAGAAAATACTCTCTCCCTTCTATTGTATTTCTTGAGATTTGTGTCGCATCTCTATCTTCTCTCTCTCCTATTGTATTTCTTGAGATCAGTGAGGCATATTGTAGTGTGAAAGGTCTCCATAGAGCACCTTCTCCATATTTGAAGATTCAATAAAGCTCGTTCAAGAGGTATTTCAGTCAATCTTTTTCTCTCTCTTTTATTTTTCATCTTTATCTCTTTTTTTGTTATAACAAACTTCATAATGTAGATATTTTAGGGTTAGTTTAATTTATATTTTAAATATGTAAATAAATATTAATAAAGGGGATTCAATATTTAATTTATTAATTCTTATCATATTAACTTCATCATAGGGTACCGATTGAGGGCGTTGTAGGGGAGCTTAATACCTTCCCTACATGTAACCGACCCCCGAACCCAATTCTGATTATCAAGGCCATTATTGGATCTTTAAAAACCTTTTCTTTTTCCAATGTTTTGAGTAAAATATTGGTGGCGACTCCATGAACCTATTTTCAAAACCATTAATTAAGGATTAGTCTGGTGTCCGGGCATTCCTTAATTAATGAGACTTTTAAAAGGATGTCTAAACCATAGGTCGCAAGATCCAAAATTTTCGGGTTGCGACAGGCTCATTCTGGACTCTAGCGGCATGTGTAAAATTCACATCCGTAAGGGCTGTCTCAAACCAGAGCGGCCCGTTCTGGGGTTGCATTTAACCCATAACATCCATATCTGGAATGGCCCGTTCTCAATTAGGATTATAGGCATTTTTGGTGATTTGGAATGCCCCGTTCCCATCTAAAATTTGTAGACAATTCTTGTATTTTGGAACGGCCCGTTCCAGTTTGGGAACGGCCCGTTCTGGGCTACAAAATCACTCTCGTTTTAGTAGTTTGGAACGACCCGTTCCAATTTGAGAACGGCCCGTTCTGGGCTACTAAATCACCCCTATTGGGCCTTTGGGCCCTCATACAATCTGTGAAAATTGGGCTGTTACAAGTCTTCCCTCCTTTTAGAAATTTCGTCCCCGAAATTCACCTGAAAACAGAAATAGGTAGGCTCCTCGCATCTTGTTTTCTAATTTCCATGCAACCTCACTACCTTACTCATGTACAACTCTAACTATCTCACCAGGGAATATTTATTATCAACGAGGGTAAGGCAAGTAAACTTGGTGAGTCTAACCACTATAACCCAAAATGAATCAAATTTCATAATCATCTTAAGAAAGCCTATAGCCAAGGTTTATCTACACACCATCTCACTTCCAAAATGGGACGTCTAAAGGTTGCAAAAGTCCTAAAGACTTCTAGCATACTAAACACGAGTACACAAATTCCTCTACTCCTCTCTTCACCTTAGGCCACTACGCTTCAGCTACGCCACTCTGATACATCTTAGTAGCTCCTAAATGAATGTTACGAGTACTTTTATGTCCTTCCTCTACGATCATCTTCCTTAATTTGGGTTACTAGGCACATAGATTCTATCCTTGAACCCCAAAACACCATCAACTTTCACTCGTAAAGGGATATTTATACCCCTATTAATCATCTCCACTTGGTTCACTAAGAAAAGATTTAACTCTTTGACTACTCTAATCTCATCCATTAATTCACTAGTCACTTTTGACATACCCAATCCAATGCTCTTAAGGATGATCTCACACATCACACTTAAGTCTCTAACCTCCTCAATCAAATCCAACCCTTACATCATTGAAAACGATGGATAATTGATCATCCTACTCATGGCATCTGTCACAATATTAGCTTTACTTATATGACCCTCTGTAAAGATCAAACACCTAGCATAAGTTCACTACGTACACATACCCGGTCTCAAAGTCTTACCACTCCATCTATACTTAAGACAAACTCTTATCCATTACCATGTCTTATAGCCTCATATCTTACTACCAAAATAAATCATCTAAATGTGCTTCTCCAATTTCTTTCAACCATCCATTCGTTACTCGAGTCATACCTAGTTTCACACAAGTCAACTTAAATCTCTAATTTGAGCCAAAAAGATCCATCTCTCTAATCATAAGGGAAAATAAATGTAAAGGGTTCCTACTCAAAGCATCGACCACCACATTGGCTTTACCCAAATAACAAATAAGATCAAAATCTTATTCCTTAAGAAATTCCAACTATTTCTTTTGTCTCATATTCAACTCCTTTGGTCAAAAGATATTTAAGGCTCTTGCGATTACTAAATACATCAAGCTTAGAATCATATAGGTAGTGTCTCCAAATCTTAGTATAAATATTAAAACTGCTAACTCAAGGTCATGGGTAAGGTAATTCCTCTCATGAATTCCCAATTTCCTACAAGCATAAGCTACTACTATTCCTTCTTGCATCAACACTCTGTCCAAACCTATCTTAGAAGCATAACTATATACCACAAAAGACTTACCAAAATCTAGTAGTATTAATACTAGTCAATCTTTCCTTAAGAGTTTGGATACTACTCGCACATGTACTATCCCACATAAAGACAGCACTCTTCCTAGTCAATCTAGTCAAAGGTAATGCTATCTTAGAAATTTCCTCAATAAATTTCTAGCAGTAATGAGCTAATCCAAGAAACTCCTAACCTCACTAATAGACTCAAGTATCTCCCACTTAAGCACAACTTCTATCTTAGATAGATCTACGTTATACCTCCGTTAGAAGTTACAGGGCCTAGAAAATTCACTTCTTACAATCAAAAATCATACTTAGATATCTAGCATAAAATTGTCTAGTATATATCCTCATCCTCAACTCCAATTTGATGATATCACATCCGAAGGTCAATCTTACTAAACACACAAACACCCACCAATTGATATATAAGGTCATTTATCCTCATATCAACATACATGCATATCCAATCATATTAGAACACCTACTTCAAATGTTCATATATATATTATACCTAATCATGTACGAATTAATCATCGTTTACTCCATACAGCATGTACATGAACCAACTTTACCACATATCATCATACAACCTTAAACAACCTCTCAATCTACATGAAAACACCTCAGAACATCATAACCAAATCAGTTTTTATCCTTGCATTTCCTAACAACTCAAAACATCATGACATCGTACATATCCCTTCAACAACTAGCAAGGAAATGATACCTAGAGAGTTACACTCATCTAATGATCTCAATCCTATCTCAAAAGAAAGCTAAAAGAATAAGCTATAACTCTTATGAAGACATGATATTCTAAACAGATCATCTTTTTAACTAACAATTCAAAAACCACAACAGATATATTTAACGCTTACAACTAGCCTCTGATTACCAAAACAACAATAACTGGAGTTCTAAACCTTCGTTTTACCTGATTCCGGTGCCATTGAAAAGATAACATCCAAGACTACAACTTTCATGAAAACCACAAAATCTAACTCTATCAATACGGTACTCATACTGGCATAACAAAAACTACAAAGAAAATATCTCCTACACTGGACAACAATAGTGCACTAACATCCCACAAAATACCTCAACCCTTCCAAACTTACTTATTTCCACCTTAAATTCGTATCCAAACTTGCCACTACAATCCTAAACTCAAGCAACTCATATATTCCACTTAAAAGACTTAGAAAATAAAACTCACATGGTACCTAAACCATAAAAGGTTAACATGCAAGCACCAACACTCAAGAAAATCACCAATACTTCAGCCTCTTATCAAGAACACTCAAAACACTAATTCTCAACATACAACCTCTTGGATTCAATCACTATAACTATAGATTTCAGAAACTCCATTAACCCTAAACACTCAGTACACTCGAAAATTCAATGTCTCACCCACATCCAAGGTTCCAATAGTAGCACAAGGCTTCGTCCACTACTACTGGCACATATGCTCGCAACACGAGTGATACCACTCAACCACTACTTCTTACGTAAGCAAGAAGTATCAAAACAAATAAGCAATCATAAATAGCATCAACTAAGCTATATCATGTATTTCATCTAAATTCTGAGAAAAGAATATACAAGTAAGCACAACACTAACAACACAAGGGAAACATCATCATTATCCTCATCATAATGCAAAACATTGCTAGAGTACACACAATTAAATAACAAAAAACATAATCAATCATCATACTAGCATATCAATAAATTCCACAATCAATTCATTCCATCATTCATCTACCAAACAAGCATAGTAGACTCATAACTCACGGCCGATTGGATCAACCAGGCTCTGATACCACTAAATGTGACACCCTTACTACCTCAACACATACATCGTAATAATGTAAATAAATTAAGAAAAATAAAACTTTCAACGTTGGTAAAAGGGTTCACATAAAACTTCATAACTGTTCTTTCTTCAATATCCAAAATAACTGGAAATAAAACTTGGAAGGTAAAAGTTTAAGAGTTTACAAATTGTTTTCAAAAGACAAGATATAACTCAAAATACATATAAAAATCTATATCCTAGAATTTTCTGCCCCGATTTCACAATATCATAGCACACCCACAATTCAACTGTTGGCATCCTAGATGCCACTCAAAGCCGGATCTTCCTCACCTAAAACATCCGCAAATTGTACGGTGAGAAAAGAAAGTATCTATATACAAAGCACATAAGGAAAACGCAACATATCGTCTCATTATAACTCTATACTTAATAAAATATTCATAAACATTTCAACATATCATAATTCGACCAATCATACATCATCATCACGTCATAATTCGCAATCACACCAATCATCACAAATCTTGCACTTCACACTATGCCAAGGTCACGTTACCCATTTAACAATCCAAGGTCGTGCTCACCCCTGATATAACACTGTGCCAAGGTCACGTTACCCCTAACCTAGGGTCGTGCTCACCCCTGACATGTTAACCAAGGTCTCGATACCCATGTAACAATCCCGGGCCGTGCTCACCCCTGATATAACACTGTGCAAAGGTCACGTTACCCCTAACCCAGGGTCGTGCTCACCCATCACATGTTAACCAAGGTCACGATACCCATGTAACAATCCCGGGCCATGCTCACCCCTGGTCATAGGTGTGAAGAACCACAATCACATCTCATTCACATTCCACACAACATCTCATAGTTCAATTCCATACACACATCAGATAAGTCCAAAATAATGGTTTCATACACCTCAAGCAATTCACATCTAAATCATCAATTTTTATCAAGTAATATAACAATAACATTCATAAATTAATATAATAATCAATGGAATTATCAATTTAACATAATTAGTTAAACCCCCAATCGTTCCAAAACCTAACTTACAGGCACTTTTCTACAATGTCGTTCTCTCTCCCAGATCATCATTCTTACAAATTAAATATATATTTCTAATCCTCAACACATACAGAATCTAATGGGATCATTAATTCCTCAAACAGAAATAATCCAATTTTTCCAAAACCTAACTTACAGACACTTTTTTTATAATTACGTTCTCTCTCCCAGAGCATCATTTTTACAAATTAATCATATATTCATAGTCCTAAATACATACAGAATCACATAAGACCAATAATTCTCCAAACAAAATTAATTATAAAATTACTCATAATCCTAAAGGCTCTTCCTCTACCCAATTCCCTCATGTAACTCTACATATAAATAATCCCTTTTTCCCCCGTACCTTGATATGTAGAAGTTGAACCTACACAAGATATGGTTGGTCTCCCTCGCTGGGTTCCCCTTGGTCTGAAGCAGAAAGTAGAGGGAAAGAAGAGAGAGCAGAAGAAAAGAAATCAAAAAATGAGAGGTGTGCCTTTTGGGAAAGAAATCCGAAAATGAGAGGTGTGCCTTTTGGGAGTGGCAAAGCGCACTATTTATACGCATCAGGCTTCGCCGGAACGACCCGTTCTAAATCTGGAATGGCCCGTTCTGGACTCTAGCAGCATGTGTAAAATTCACATCTAGAAGGGCTGTTCTCAAACCAGAACGGCCCGTTCTAGGGTTGCATTTAACCCATAACGTCCATATCTGGAATGGCCCATTCTCAATTAGGGTTATAGACATTTTTGGTGATTTGGAATGCCCCGTTCCCATCTAAAATTTGTAGACAATTCTTGTATTTTGGAACGGCCCGTTCCAGTTTGGGAACGACCCGTTCTGGGCTACAAAATCACTCTCGTTTTAGTAGTTTGGAACGGCCCATTCTGGCTACTAAATCACTCCTATTGGGCCTTTGGGCCCTCAAACAATCTGTGAAAATCGGGCTCTTACATCTAGAGCTATGAAGCCTTCAAACAACATAAGACAGAAGGGATACGTATCAAGAAAAATTGTATATATAAGCATACTGAAATACACAAAGCAAAAAATTACAAAGAAATACTTATTGTAAATTTTGTATATATTTCTTTGTACATTACTTGTGCTTTCATGGCTAATTACATTACGTATAGAAGAGACGAAATAATCTTATATTCATCTATTACTTTTGTTGTAAATGTTGAACCTAGAGAAGCTTGTTTAAAAGAATACTTGGTATTGAGCTTGGAGAGACTTATTTGAAAGAATACTTAGTGTTGAGCCTAAAAAGGCTTGCTTGAAAGAATACTTGGTGCTAAAGCTTGGAGAGTCTTGTTGTTCAAAGAATACTTGCATAGTTGCTTGAAGAGGCAAATAAAAAACTACTTAGGATTAAGTTACAAGTACCTTGGTAAAAAAATACTTGTAATTTTGTTGAAAGTTAGTACAACTCAATTTGATTAGATTAAGAATTGGACGTAGTCTTGGTAGATGAGACGAACTAGTATAAAAGTATAAGTGTTTCATTCAACTCTTCTTCACTGTTTTGCCTGATAAATTATTTTCTTTTCACTACATAAATATGTGAATTTTTGATACACATTATTTAACTCTCCCCTTCTGGTGAGTGTCTTTCCTCCACAATATGTATATAAATTGATTTATATTTCTTATGTGCCAGACTAAATTGAAAATTTGTAATATATATGAGGATTAACACTACAAAAATGTAGTTTAGAGTCGGTCAAAGCTGACTCTAAATCATAAAAATCGACCTAATATTGTCGGTTATTCGTCAATTTTTGGCTGACGCTAAATAAGTCGACATAATTTTTTTTGTGTCGACTAAGCCGTCGATAACAAATTTATTTATTTTAATTTTTTATTGTCAATTAAGTCGACACAAAATTTATTTTATTTTTTTCTTTATCTTCTTTTTCTAACTTATCATTTATTTGTTTGTGTTTTTAACATTCGTTCGTAATTTTAACATTCTCGGGACACGATCTGTGAACTTTAAAGTCTTAAGTGAACTTAATAATCAAGTGCACCACAACACATTATGCGTATATAACATTGAAAAAATTATTTTTATCTCTCTCAAAACACGTATATTATCGGAAAAGCCGACACTATTTTAAGATCTAGCGTCGACTTTTTCGACACTAAATTTAAATTAATTTTAGTATTGAAAAAGTCGACGCTATTCTTTAAATATAGCATCGACTTTTTGATACTAATTTAATTTAAATTTAGTATAAAAAATATAGACGCTATATCTTAACATAACATTAATTTTTTTTATAATATTTGCGTCAACTATTAATCGATAATTAGTTTTTACAAATTTTTCAACGTTTCAACTTTTTCTTATTGTGTAAATTGAAAATTTATAATGTACATGAAGACTAAATTGTATGTTTAACTTATTTATTTATTTTTCTTAGACTGTTACACGTTTCATAATCGTACACCTTTAAACAGCCTGGACTTGGGGTTGCAGTTTTAGTCTTTTCATTTTCTCTGACATGGTTTGGCGGGTGGCCGACATGGTTATCATATTAGATTCTCTTCCAGATTTCCAAACAAGAAAATCAAAAGAAAAAACACACAAAAATGTTGAAAAGACAGAAAAAAGAATATGATGGGAAAAATAGCTGAGAAAAATAGGACAGTTGCTTAGAGCCGGGAAAATCATGTGCAAAATAGGATCTAAAGGCCATGATCATTAACACACTCATAATTCATGCAAAAGCATCCAATAATTAAAGTGGACATAAGAAGAAATGATTAAAGGGTTGTTTATGATCTTACTCCATCTTTCCGTAACATGTATTTAAAATTTTTAATTTATAAAGAGAATAATATATAGACTAGTTAAAAATTATTTGACTCAAAATTATTAGTAATTTATGTATATATATATTCCAACAAAAACATATTTTATTGTTAGAGATGAGAGAGTTATATAATAACATTTAAATTATTAAAAAAAATTAAGAGTTGAAATTAAAATATTATAATGAATATTTATCTTTAAAATCATCATTATTATTATATATAATAATGGTGACAATGAAAATAATAACATTATTAGAATTTCTTTTATTACATATGATTTTTTTTACGAATTTTTCATAAAAATTCGTAGGAAACGTTGTTTCTGTAAATTTTTCAGCGAAATTTTATTTGTAGGTAATACCTTCGTGGATAATATATTTTTGCGAATTTAAAAATTCGCAGGAAATTTTCCTGGGAAATTTCTTGCAAAAAAAATTCGCAAGAAAGTTTCCTGCAAAAAAAAATTGCAGGAATTTTTCCTGCAAAAAAAAAATTTGCAGGAATTTTTCCTGCAAAAAAAAATTTGCAAGAAAATTCGCAGAAAAGTTTCTTGTAAATTTTTTCGCAAGAAATTTTGCAGGAATATTTTTTATGAAAAAAAATTAAAAAAAAATTACTATAAATTATATCTATAATTTTTTAACTTTCAAATGTTCATAATGAATTCATCTGAAACATTTGTTTACATGCCTCCAACATGTGATACATAATCTTTTAAATTCTAAGATTGTAGATTATAAGCCTAACACTCAACCATACAAATCAACTTGAAAGGTAAGTGTTGCCCCAACTTATATACACTTTAATTGCTTTATTTTCAATCGATGTGGGACTTGAAGTTTTTTTAAAATATTAAACTTATAAATTTAAATATTTTTTTTTATTTTTCTTGTGGATTAAAATTTGCAGGAAAATCCGCAGGAAAAGTTACCTGCAAATTTTTTCTACCATTTAGTAAACATTACTTGCGAATTTATTTTTGCAAGAAAATCTGCAAGAAACAAAATAAAATTCTTACAATATTTTTTGCAAATTTTTACCATGGAAAACAATTTCTATGATTATTAAAATTGTAGCAAAATTTGTAAGAAATATCTGTAAATTATTTTTCGCAAAAAATTTCTACGAATATTTTTTTCCAGGAAAATTCGCAAAAATTTCTGCGAATATTTTTTTGCAAGAAAATTCGTAAAGAATTTCTGCGAATATTTTTTTTGCAGGAAAATTCGCAAGAAAATAACATTTTTCTGGTAATGTAATAATATAGTCTATTTATAAATATATATATATATATATATATATATATATATATATATATATGATTTGTATATAAAATTAAGGGTATTATATACCTATTTCATCTCTCAAAATTTATCTAAAAAAAAGCAAAGAAAATGCCTGGAATATACGTATAGAATTTAATTAAAAGAAATGTTTTTGAAAAAGAAAATTTATTTTAATCAAGTTTGATATTAAAAAAAACCGCTTCTTTTTTATTTTAAAAAAAATCTATTTGTTTACAACTGTCGTGTTTATCAACTAGAGTATAGATTTAAGTTAATCACTAATATATATTTTGTAGCGCATGTAAAAGTGGGTGTGTAAATTTTTTTCTTCCTAGTTACTTCAGTGCCCCTTTGTGATTCAAAGGATACCAGCACACGTTGGCCTGTCCAACAACTTATCAGTCATCTTAAATTTGGTATTTTTAATATATTTTTTTGTATGATATTTTCTCAAATTTGTAATATTTTCTGTAAAATCTTTTGTTCGATTCGTATTGAATCGTTTCTAGTATTTTTCTAATTTATTTAATCTATTTATTTGTTTTTTATGTATTTTAGTTTCCTTTTTAATATTATCATTATATAATTAAATAGCTCTCTTTTTTTTAGCTTTCTCCTATATTTTAATCTTTTTTTTTAGCTCTCAATTTGTTTTAGTTCACTTATTTCCTTTAATACCTTTATAACTTTATTACAATCTTTAATTTTTAATCTCTGTAGTTGTGATCTACTTTTTATAGTTAGTATCATCTAAATTATTTATTTTATTCTTTTTGAATTGTTGGCTCTTATACTAATCTGTTTTGAAAACTCCGAAAAATTTTCTTTCTATTTATTCATATATCTAATTCTTCTATTTTCTTCATTTCTTTCCTTAATTTTTAATTGATATAATTTTTCCTAAAAATAAATTTTCATTAATATAAATATTAATATTCTTTCTTTTATTTTCCTAGGATGAGGTAATAAGCAAATTGTAACATCCCACTTTTCTAATTAGATTAATAATTTTTTTAACTAATTAATTAGGGAATAAAATACTTTGAGTGATTTGTTAAGATGATATTTGATAATTATTGCTTTTTTAAAATTCAAATATGTGAGGTTAATTAGTTGGACTTTTTATTGACGGGCTACGCGTGAGTGAGAGTTAGAATTTTGTTTAAATATATTAGTAGTGTTAGGTTTGTCTCATATGTGATTTGACCATACTTTGTAATCTAAAGAAGGAGGCAAACAGGAAGTTGCCAAAAAGAAGTTCAAGGATCAGAACCTTAAAGCTAACATCAATCAAGAAAAGAGGGAGTGAAAACATCGTAGGATAATTGTTGGGTACCAAGATTGACTCTCAATCCATCAGGTTATGCGTGTATGTAGGTGGGTGAGGGTTTAAACCCGAACCTAGTGTAATTTGTGATGAAATTAGATGTTTCGAATATGTTATAAGCGAGTAATGATGTGTTAATTATAAGACTATCATGTGATCATGAATCTTGGAGTGTCTTTGGATTTTCGTGGAACCCTAAGGATGTATCTAAACCCTTGAGTAAGAGTGAATTCGAAACAATTGTAAATTGCATGAGTAAAATGTTGATTAATTAGACCATAGAAACCCCTATAACGAATTAAAATCGTAGAAATCGTAGGAGCAATATATTTGAAAAAATTGTGAATTATGTAGAAAATTTGTTTATTAATATCACGTCAAGTGACAACTTAGACTCATCGAGCGCGAGTAACATAAAATGCTTGCGACCTCAATCACATCGAACGTGGGCTTGGCCTCGCCAAGCGTGAAAGCTCAAAATACTTGCGACAATATTGACGCTAGGCGTGAGTGTAGTCACGATGGGCACGATGGCTCTAGAGGTCCTCTAAATGCATCTCACCAAGCGTGGAAAAGATCACACTAGGCGTGATTCCTTTTAAAGACTCGCAACCTCATTCATGATAGGCGTAAAGCATGTCTCGCCAAGCGTAACCCTGTTTTGAACTTAATTCTTATGTCTGTATGTGCAAGGGATTGTGTACATAGTGATTATGATAAGTGAAAGTGATAAGTGATGAATTGGAAAGTGATAAAGTGATCGATGATAAAACATCACGTGCTATGAATTATAAGTGATAAGTGTAACAACCCAGTTTTCATACTTTTTATGGAGGGTAATTTAGTAATTTTCATAAAATTTATTAAGGATAATTTAGTAGCCTAGAACGGGCCGTTCCAAACTACTAAAAAGGCCTATAACCCTAGTGGGAAAGGGCCATTCTGGTTTAAGAATGGGTCGTTCCAAACATGGCCGTTGTGAGTTAAAACTCATCTCCAGAACGGGCCTTTTTGGTTTTAGAACGGGTCGTTCTAGATGCAAATTTTACACATGATGAAAGGATCTAGAACGGGCCGTTTCGAATTTAAAACGGGTCATTCTGGCCACTCCTGAAATCTATAAATAGCAGACTCTGGCACTGCTTCTAGACACACTCTCTAAAGACCAAGGAGAACTAAGAGAAGAAGATCAAGCAGATTCTGCTCTAGCTTCGTCTTCTACTTATCCAGGTAAGGGGGAGTCAGAAATCTCGCTCTGGATGTGGGAGTATATGTCGGGTAGTGGGATTGACCCTCAATCCTATGTTTGTTGTATGCTCATGTATGAAGGGTTTTTCCAATTGTATCTGTTTCAATTATGTTGATGACCTTATCATTACTGGTTCTTCTTCTTTGGCAATTCAAAAATTCAAGGAACAACTTAGTGCATGATTTCATATGAAAGATTTGGGCATTCTCAAGTATTTTCTTGGCATTGAAGTAGCACGTGGGAAGGATGGTTTGTTTCTTTCACAACGCAAATATGTTCTTGACATTATAAGTGAAGCTGGCTTACTTGGTGCACGTCCTGTTTCTACACCCTTGGAACAAAACCACCATCTTGCCACCATTAATGGTGCCCTCTTTGATGATCCAGAGAAATACCAACGGCTTGTAAGGTGTCTAATCTACTTGACGATTACACGACCCGAATTGTGTTACTTTGTACATATATTAGCTCAATTCATGGGTGATCCTCGTGTTGAACATTGGGATGCAGCTTTGAGAGTTTTACGGTATTTAAAAGGTTGTCCTGGACAGGGTATTCTGCTGCATTGGGAGAGTAATTTTAAGCTCTATGCTTTCTGTGATAGTGATTGGGCAAGTTGCCCTTTGACTCGAAAATCATTGATGGGTTACTTTGTTTTATTAGGTTCTTCTCCTGTCTCTTGGAAAACGAAAAACAACCAATTGTTTCTCGATCTTCTACGAAGGCTGAGTATAGATCTATGGCCACTACTACATGTGAGTTAAAATGGTTGAAATCCCTTTTGGCTTGTTTTGGGATACAACATGTGCGTCCCATGAAATTGTTTTGTGACAGTCAAGCTGCTCTCCATATAGCGGCTAATCCGATTTTTCATGAAAGAACGAAACATATCAAAATGGATTGTTACTTTATTCGTGATGCATTGCAAGATGGAATGATTTCTACGTATCATATTCGAACTAATGCACAACTTGTAGATATTTTGACCAAAGCTCTTGGTAAATCACAATTTTCTTTACTTCTTTCCAAGTTGGACATTTGCAATCTCCATGCTGCAACTTGAGGGGGAGTATTAGTGGAATATCTTGGTAATTAATGGAATATATGGAATATATCTTTGTAATTATTCTATGAATATTTTCTAGGCTACAATATATCAAGATGAAATATCTCTTTGATATACTTTCATATATTAGTTTTATTTGTTTCCTAGATTAGCTCTGCTATTTATGAAAATGCTAGAAATCTTTGTATATATTCATGACAATGGTCAAATTCAATAAGAAAGAATCATTCCACAAAACTCTATACTTGTGGAGGCTTTTACTCAATAAATTTCCAATCCAACAAAAAAGAAAAATAAATCAGAATTAAAATTTACATATAGATAATATCCAAAATTACCTGTAATCAAGTAACGACAAATATGTGAATATTTGAATCTAGATAAGAAACAAAGGATATCGCGTTTCACACCAGAAGCAACAAGGACAAAGGAGGAACATGTCAGCATCACCAAAAGTGAAAAGGAGAGAGCGGTAAAAAGGCACTAGTATGAGGAGTCACGATTGAGGCAGCACGAGCTAGAGAGAGGTGTTAGAACAAACGACAGCAAAGGGACTTTGAGCAAGAGAACAAGAGAGAAACAAGTGTTATTATTATGAATGAAAAAAAGTGTAATTGATGTCTATGGATGTTGAAAACACAAATTGATTTGAATTCCTAAGACATACAATACACAACTCTAATGCAAGTCTTCCAAGATACAACAATATCTTCCCAGTACTAGACTAGGATGCATAACTGACAGCAAAATAGTGGTCATGAAAGTCAAAATTCACTAAAGATTGTGTAACAACTCAACTGTCAAATCAACTAGCTCCAGAATGGATGGCACTAAAGCGCACGACATATACCTGACCATTGAGGCAAGAGTCGGGTCTTAATGAGTAGGAGGGTGCAATAGTCGCTATAAAACTTGGGGCACAAGCTCAAGTAGAGCATTCGTTGGTGTAGATCTTGGTGGCAATACCAAATATTTAAATATAAACTCTGAAGGCCGAAGAGGTGAAAGGTTCCAATAAACGATACTTCCACATGGATTAGTCAATCTTAACGAATGAGGGAAGTTTGTAACAAGTTTTTAAGCCAAAAAAGAGAGAAGAGAGCAATGTTTCATACATCAAACTCCTATTGAATCTTAGGGAATAGTTAATAAAATAATTATTTTGAATTTAAATTTAAATTCAAAATAATTTATGAATAAATTAACCTTTTGAAATATCTCAAAATATACAATAATCCCCTACATATTTCAAAAGGTTTAGAAAGACATTCTGAGTTATCATATAGGATGTAATACATCGAATCTAGTATAGCAAGCTATTGAACCAAACTTAGATAATAAAACTTAACACATAGTGTAGTGAGTCTAGAAAACTATTGAATCCAAAACACTTGATGTGTATTAGAGGTTAACCAATCACAACACACTCACATAATCTTTGTCGTTATCATTGTGTTGTGTTTTTAGGCCATGTGCGCACCTGATATTCACGAGTGCTCTATAGATCTCGCTAAGATCCCATGCAAGCAGTTGCATTTGACACTTATATAGGTTATTTCATCAAGTGTATGCTACAAATCATACACGACCCATAAGGGATATGGAAATTATTAAATTAAATTAATCTTTCTCACAATCACATAAATCTCAACTATAAAGATTATTCTCTCATTAATGCAACTTTAACACTTTCTCACACCACAAGAAGAGATTAAAAAAATTAATTTTAGTTCTAACAGAACTAACAATGGACTTATTTTTCCCATTGATCAACCTTCTTCATAAGATTTGCAATCACAAAGGTTAGATTACTATCACTGCTTCTTTCCAATGACTTTAATAAAATCTCAATCCCTTCGATGTTTATAAATAACTTACAATATTTAGTAAATAATATCTTTCCTAAGAGTTTAAAGTCAAAGTTGGCCAAATTCATCATTGACTACACATAATCATTTTCAATCCTTTTTAAACAATTGTTATATCACATATTTTTTAATTTTATATTCTCAACAAAATATTTAATATGAGGTTCTCAATCACTAAGTTTCATAATCAATCATCTCTAGGGTAACAAACTCTAATTCAATAATTATTATTGGTTGATCTCAAATTAATTCTAGTACAATATTAATGATTTTTTTTTTCATACAAGTCCAAGACTCAATTAATCTTCATTGTATCTTAATACAATGGAAAATAATCCACAATATTTTAATAATGAAGAATTTTAAAACCAATGATATTTTTAATTAGTAATTAATTAATAATGAAACTTATATGTAACAGTAATTACATTATAAATATTATATATATTTTTATTTATAACAAAATTTGTGTATGAAAAACTTTTGGCGGGATTTGTTGGAGGAATATTTTACAGGAATGGTTCCCTTTATAAATATATATGTTAAAGATATAGTATAGAAAGAGATATTTAGAATAACAGTGATATTAGAACTGTGTGAGATGGCTAAGCTTTTTATCGTCCAAATAACTTTTAGTCTTATATTTATGGTTTCAGGTTTGGTATATAATTATAGGGTTTTGAATTTGTTGAGGTGGAAAAATAATATGAATTAGTTGTAACCTTGATATTGTATTTGCAGTGATGTCAAGGGGAAGCGAAGCAGCAAGAGCAAAAATATGTGAAAAATTCATGTTGCCAAGAACATGCACTCCTGATGATTGTGGAAGATGGTGCGTGTATATACCCAACACCAAGGCATAGGAAAGTGTTTCCTCGATATTTACGGTACTTGCACTTGTCGCTGCATTTTTGATTGTTTTGCATCCCATTGATGTAATTCAACTTAATAAGTCTTTTCATCTCACCTACTCTATTAATGGAATCACCATTTTAATACGGATACATATCTATAATAACTACTTTAAGCATTATAATATATATAAATACAAGGATTAATTTTTTTAATAAAATTATATGATAAAAGTTGACATTCAAAACAAATTATAATTATCAATACTGTTATTCTAAGTATTTCTTTCTATATATATATACATATATATAGACAGAGGGATTGTTAATATATTCTTACTTATTTTTTAGTTGGAGTACGTTAGTCTCCTACACCAAAATTTTAAGACAAGAAAATAACTCATTTCTTTTTATTTGATTAATTTGTATAAATGATATTATAGTAATTTAATTTAATTTTAAAAGAAAATAAAATATTTTCTTTCTTTTATCAATTTCAATCTCTAACTCATTTATCTTTTTCTATTAATTAATTTTTATTTGTTCAGAGAGATAGGGATATCATGAGAGATGAGAGAGAAATGAGTTAGAGTAGAAATTTAATAGGAGAGAGAAATGAGCTAGAAAATGAAGTTAATAAAAGAGAGAAAATGTTTTATTTTCTTTTAAAATTAAATTAAATTACTATAATATCTTTTACACAAATTAACCAAATCAAAAGAAATGAGTGATGATCTTGTCCTAAAATTTTGATATAAGTTACTAACATACTCCAATTAAAAAATAGGTAGAAATATATTAGCAATCTCCTATATATATATATATATATATTTATTTATTTATTTATAAAGGTAACCATTCCTGTAAAATTCATTTCCCTCCAACAAATCCCGCCAAAAGTTTTTCATACACAAAATTTATTATAAATAAATATATATTTAATATTTATAATGTAATTATTGTTACATATACGTTTCATTATTAATTAATTACTAATAATTATTGAATTAGAGTTTGTTACACTATAGATGGTTGATTATGAAACTTAGTGATTGAGAACCTCATATATATTAAATATTTTGTTGAGAATATAAAATTAAAAAATGATGTGATATAATAATTGTTTAAAAGGATTGAAAATGATTATGTGCAGACAATGATGAATTTGGTGAATCCTTTAACTTTAAACTCTTAGGGAAGATATTAAAGGGATTGAGATTTTATTATGAAACAAATAGTGATGGTAATCTAACTTTTGTGATTAGAGATCCTATGAAGAAGGTTCAATGGGAAAAACAAGTCACTTGTCAGTTATGTTAGAACTAAAATCAATTTTTTTAATCTCTTCTTGTGGTGTGAGAAAGTGTTAAAGCTTCATTAATAAGAGAATAATCTTTATAATTGAGATTTATATGTGATTGTGAGAAAGCTTAATTTATTTTAATGATTTTCATATGCTTATGGGTGGTGTATGATTTGTAACATACACTTGATGAAATAATCTATATGAATGTCAAATACAGCTGCTTGCATAGGATCTTGACAAGATCTATAGACCACTCATGAATATCAGGTGTGCACATGACCTAAAAATGCAACACAATGATAACGACAAGGACTGTGTGAGTGTGTTGTGATTGGTTAACCTCTAATACATACCGAGTGTTTTGGATTTAATAGTTTGCTAGACTCACTACACTGTGTATTAAGTTTTATTGATCTAAATTTGGTTCAATAATTTACTACACTAGATTCGATGCATTACATCCTATATGATAACTCATAATGTATTTCTAAACCTTTTGAAATATGTTGGGGATTATTGTATATTTTGAGATATTTCAAAAAGTTAATTTATTCATAAATTATTTTGAATTTAAAATAATTATTTTATTAACTACTAGTATTAAAGTCTAATTAATATTAATTTTAACGAGATTTTAACGTATATGTAAAATTCATTTCCCTCCAACAAATCCTGCCAAAAGTTTTTCATACACAAATTTTATTATAAATAAAAATATTAGATAAAAATATGTATTTAATATTTTTTTAAAGTAACTAATTACTAATTACTGTTATATTTAATTTTAAAAATATGAAATTTTAGTCTTCCTATCAAATTGACATCTATTAAGCATAAAATTTTAACATTTATTCATACTAAAGTGATATGACATTTAGTAACATGACACCTAGAAATAAAAAAAAATTGAAAAAAAACATATAAATAAGATTTTTATCAATAAAATATACATGAAGCACTCAGTAAAAATAGATGCAAATGAAAATCATCTGTGGATGTTATTTTGAATTTTTATTCTTATAAGTTGTCATTAAATATTACATCAGTTACATAATGATATATCATTAGATAATGTTATAATTTAATGATCAACAAATATAAAATTGATGGGAGGATCAAAATTTCGTGTTTTTAGAAAATAGAGGATTAAATGTCTTTATTTCAAAATAGAGGGACCAAAATTACGGATAAACAAAAATAGGAAGACTAAAAGTGCAATATAGCAAAAAAAAAACTTCTTCAACATTCCCTTCCCTCCAAAAATTTCTGCCAAAAGTTGTGGAAGAAAATATGCACAAATATTTTGATGATGCCAAAGTGATTATAAAGAATTGAAGAAGAATCAAGGTTGAGCTAAAGCAAGTTGATGCAAGAACAAGATCTCAAGTGTTACATAGATAAGTCTTGTTAACTTAGCTAAGAATGTAAAAGAATCTTTTAGAATTGCAAGTATGCTTGGCCTTGAGAATAAGTTTTCAAAAAACTCAAATTAATCTCTTTAAATTTAAGCAAGTTTTAAATATTTTGAAAGTAAGTAAAATTGCTTTTGAAAGACTTAACAAAAG
The DNA here is from genome assembly GCF_000230855.2 of Cajanus cajan. Lineage (NCBI taxonomy): Eukaryota > Viridiplantae > Streptophyta > Magnoliopsida > Fabales > Fabaceae > Cajanus > Cajanus cajan. Next base: position 20,963,802 of record NC_138524.1, read on the forward strand.
CTTTAAAGAATAGTTCAAATCATTTCTTAAAAGAGATTTGTGAAAGAAATTATTGATATGAAGTTTTCTACATAAAAGTTTTTGAAATAATGCAAAAATGTGTTCTAGTAATCGATTACCAGACCTTGTAATCGATTTACTAGACCATGTAATCTATTACCAGAAGAGAGAACTTAAAAAATTTGAATTTAAAAGATACAACGTTTCAAAATTTTGAACTTAAAACCGTTGTAATCAATTACCAAGTCTTGTAATCGATTACCAGAGTATATTTTCTGAAAAATTATAAAGAGTTACAACTTTTCATGAAAAGACACAACCTAAGAAACAATTGTCTATAAATACCTATAATTTTTTAGAAGAAGTTTACGAACTCTATTATGAAAAAGTCATATACAAAAAAATCTTTAAGATAAAAAAAAGTGTAATATCTACTCTTAAAAGAGAGTTATTCTGTAATTTCAAATTGATCATTGAATCTGTACAAGAAAAAAAAGGTTTTTCTCCTAGTTAGTTTTTGAATCTCAACACAAGGAAAGAGAGCTCCAAGGTGTTCGAGGATTCAAGCCTTGTAAGGTTTACAAGAATAGTGGAAATCTCAAATGGGAGACTTGAGGACTGGACGTAGGCAGGATTGACTGAACCAGTATAAAATTGAGTTTGCAATTCTTCTTTCCCTACACTTTTAATTACTTGTTATTAATTGTGATTGAGTAGTTTGCATCATCATTCATTCTTTACATATAAATTTATCTAAGGAATTGAATTTGTAAGAAAGTAATTCAAAAAAGTTTTATAAGAGAAAAATTTAGAAAACTTAATTCACCCCCCTCTTAAGTTATATGAGGCTACTTGACTAACAAAAGTTTTTCATAATTCATCTCTGTTTCTCCCTGAATGTTCTAATTGATGTAATTAATATGTATGTATGAGTAGTGTTTATGTTTGGATCATATTTGCAGACTTTGGTGTTCTTATGGGTCCTTATGAGAAACCTTAAGGGAATGCATTGATGATTATAAAATGAGATTGTTTGAAGAGACAAATATATGAGTAAATTGTATTATTTTAAATGTTTATTCTATGAATTAGAGTGCTTTGTGAGTTCCTGAGAGAACCCTTTGAGAAACAGGAAAAATATGAATGTTTTCTGTTTTGCTTTCTAATTGTTCTGTTGTATTCCTTATTGAATGAGATGTATGAATATATATTTAATTTCACAAATAGACAAGTTTTGATATGAATTAAAGTGTTATGTGGAGACTATGTGAATATGATGAGATAATGTGAAATGTGAATATGAGACATGATGGAAGAGATTAGGAGAAGTAGAAGATGTAGCTTCTCCTTAGCTCTCCTTATGCACGGATCTTCAATCAAGGAGTTAGGACCGAGTACTTGAACACCTTTAGAAGAGGAATTCGTGAGGATTAGAAGCTCTAATCCATTGACGGAAGCATCCAAGCACAATTCTCAAGGGATTGCACACTTCAAAGAGTAGGAAGCTAGGTTTCCTAAGGGGATTGAAGGCACTCTCTTAAGGTTTTCTCTCTTGGATGGTTTCGGTGACTCTTGAGGGAATTTGGCTGAATACAAGTTCAGAAAATTCATATATTCAAAAGTGTATTACAAGTTGTAGGAAGTTGTATATATAGGAGAAAACTAGAGCTACTTGGCGGCACCTTGAGTGAACAAAAGTGGCGCCAAGTTTGAATTTCAAATTTGAATTTGAAATTCAAACTTTGGCCACCTCACTTAATCACACGGATGCTACCTCCATTTAGGTGTCATTTGGAAGTGATTTGAGGTGAATTTGGAGCTCACATGGCCGGACCCATCCCATGCAAACCATGTGACTCAAATTCAATTCAAATTACTTCTAAATGATGTCTAAATGAAACCTAATTCTCCTATTAATGTTTTCTTCATATAATCCTATTCTAATGACCGAAATACATTGGTCTAATGAATACAATGAATAGAAAAAAATATAAGAAGAAGAATGAGCCCAATATTGGGTATCAAAAGCCCAAAGCCCAAGAAGCCCAAAATTAAGCCCAAAACACCTAAACCCTAATCTATGGTCAAAATACAAGACCAACATGAAAAGAGATTACTATACTAAGAAAGTACAATTAGATATGGTGTATAATCAATCAAGCCCAAGTGAGAAGCACCCTAGGCCCACCAAGCCCATTGGGCCCACTAAGCTCTGAAGCAGTCAAATCTTCAAGTAACCTCCTGGCCGTAGCTCTAGTGGTTGGGCCTTTAGCCCATGCTCTTCCATCAAGACATGAGATATGAGGATAAGTGATAATGTTACATGATGATGTGATATGATAATGAGACATGACGATGTGATATGATAATGAGACATGACGATATGATATGATAATGAGACGTGACGTTGTGATATGATAATGAGACATGATAATGTGATATGATAATATATAGAGTCATGATTGACATGCATCATTTGCATAAATATTTTTAAGGGTACGATATGGAATACACCGCCAGGAAAGGCCCCCTTGTGTAAAAGCTTGGGGATTAGTCCTTGGGGATAGCTCGGTTTGTAAGTCCTAGTCTCGCCCATTGTGTGCATGGGATGTATCTTGCGCGGCTTAACTATCCTGATGAGACCTTGGTAGTATGACCTTTTAGTGAGAGTGCGCAGAGGGTGTGACCCGGCATGTACTCCTAGACTACTCTCGTGTATTGCTAGCGACAATACGCCATGTGATATGTGTTACTGGCGCCACATGCATGATAATATGTAGTCCGTGTTCATTACATGTGCATTTTAATGTTATATGTTAAAGTGATTTTTATGCCTTTGATGAGTGGAATGTGATATTGTTGTTAGTCTATCTATGCTATGTACATATACATATCCTGTTTGTGTTTGGCTATCCGGTGTGTATTCTTACACCGTGAGTCAGAGTGAGATGTTTCTCACTCCATTTTCTTTTGTGTTGTTTTTCTTGATTGTTATACAGGTAATTTTCTTTTGTGAGATTACTCAGTCTTCGAGCAGGGAAAAATGTTTCTACTGGTGCCACATGCATATAGTTTAGGAAAGTCTGGTTTATGTATGATCATAACATTTTACTTGTGTTTGAACTGTATTTTGATTAATGTCATGATAGAATGAGATATAAATCGAGTTGAAATTATTGTATTGATTGATGAGAAGTTTAATTATTGATTTTATATAATGTTTGGATGTAGTTACCCATTCTTATTCTATACCAATAGTCAGAGTGAGATATGTTCTCACTTCTCCATTTTTCTTTGTGCTTGTTTCATATGTGGTTGCAGGAGGCTTTCTTTCTATGGGAGTCTAGTTGATTGAAGGGTCAACTTTGATACATGTGAAATAAGGGATTCTTGATTATGTTTCACGCTTTTATGTTTTAAGAATTATAGTTTACTTCTTGCAAAATATATTTTATTTAAGTTTGTAATAACTAGACATTGGTTTAATCTTATTTGAATTTCAAATATGATACTCTATATCTTTAATGTTTGAAGTTATTCAAGTACTATATTTTCTTTTATAATCATTATATTTATTTAATTATATGGAGTAGAGGATGTCATACCGATTACTATTTTTTCTATATCTCTAAGAAAATAATCATCCACAAAATATGTTATCATATTTTTCAGTAATTATATTAGCAAGATATTTTACTTGTATAGCTAATTTATTTATTTTATATTCTTTATTGATATTTTTTTTGTTATGAAAATTTTGTAATATCAAGTATTTTAGTAGTTTCAGTTATATTAGTATATTTAACTTCTAAAAATTTTGGTTTATTTATTAAAATTCATGATTATTTCATCCTTTGAAGGATAATAAAATTTTCCTACTTCTTCGAATAATTTAGAAACATCTATTTTTCATAGTTTTTAAAACTAATATTGTGATGAGAATTGATTAATGCATGACTAACTAGATAGGTTATTGAAAATATTTTATCTTTGAGTCTCATTAAATTATTTCTAAGAAAAATATGTTCCAAAGTTAGAGATTGATCTAATCTTTAGTACTTAATGGGATTCCAATATTTGTATGTATTTCAAATTTTAGTTTTTTATAAGGTAAATTTCTTTTTATTATTCCTAATATTTTATCTTTAGAATCCATTATCTTATCATCTTTCAGTATAGTAATTCTACAGGAGAATTTATTTTTTCTTGAAAAGTTGATTTTATTATTACTTGAACAACTCCAATATGTATATATCCAATCTTCTTTCTATGACTTTCATTTTTTTATTTCTTGCTTAATTTTTAAAATTCTTTTATTAGATAATAAATGCAAACAAGTATTACCACATGTTTAAAAAATATCTAGGTTGTTCACATATATTTGTTTCATAGTAAATAATATTCTCCCTTTGATGGAATAAGTTCGTAATAGTTTTTAATTTATTCTTTTTTATTTCCTTCAATATTTGCACCTTCTTTCAAACCTAGATCCTCTTTTTGTATTATCTTAAATAAACTAGGATCTATTAAAATATTTTCTTCATAATTTTTATCTTTTTCGTTATTTCTAGGTGTTCTAAATCCATAGAAACTATTTTCTCTTCCATAAGTTATACATTAAGCATGCATATAAACATAGTACACTTTAGGTTAGTAATCATCATACCTAAACTTTGTTTAATAATAAAGTTCATTGTTGCTTCTGCACAATTAGTTGAGTAATTAAAATGAGTTTATTTATAAATAAATATTACAAGTATTTGAACACTCAAGTATTCAAATAGTTTTCTTGAAAAGACTAGCACACTCTCAATTGAGAATTTTTCTCTTAGAAATACTTTGATTTGCTTCAATATAAAAGACCTTATTTATATCCTTAATAAATTGACACCTTACGTAATTGATTAAATTAATAATCAAGTAAATGACATGATAACTTACATCTTAGTTCTCCAACAATTGTTTCTTTAGGTATTTTCTGTCATTTTCCTTCTTTTCTAACATGTCCTTTACTATATATAGTTTTTTCTTCATATTTATCTCATGTGTCGTTGTCATAATAATATTTATCCGATTTTCTTTTATTGAGATCACTAGATTCTTTTGCTTCAAATTTTACTTTCACTTTTTCTTCTTTGTATTTTGATTTAGAAGTAGAATAATTAAAGATTACTTCTTCATTCTCTTTATCTTCTATGTTTTTTTCTTCTTGAACTTGTTTATTCTCTTTATCAATTATTTTCAATTGCATAAGTATTTGATGAATTTCTTCTATATTTATAAAATTTTAATGTCTTCCATAAATTCTTCTTTTAACCTCTACATAATGAGTTAGTTTTTATTAAACTCATTTTTTATTTTATTTTTATAATTTATTTTGATTTAGATATAAATCTTTCTTCTAATTCCTTTATTGTTATACATGGATTATCTTTTTTATTATTTAGGAGATCTTATAATTGCTTTAATACTTCATGTATTTTATTTATTTTATCGTTTTTGTCAATAGCTTTTTTCTTGACTAATATTTTCTAATGTTTGTTTTATATTATTAATTTTTTTAATTCTTTATTAATATTATTACCTGTAAAATCTGCAATTTTATTTACTACTTCTAAAATTAATATTATATTTTTTCAATTTTTTTCATCATTATTTCTATTTTTTACTTTAATTTGTAATTGATATTTATGTAACCTTTTCTTTAGGTTTCCCGTCAATTATTGTTGTATTCGATCCTATTTGTCCTAATATTATTTGATAAAGGTACTGTACCCCTTCAAAGAGAGAGGAGAGGGTACACGAGAACTCGTCCTTTTTGTTTCTTTAAGTGTGTTTTTCGGTGTAACGTTGGTCGACGATCCAAAGCCACTCAACTCATTGTTGTACTTATTATGATACCTTTCTATCTTAAAAAATTTAAATCATAAATAAATGATAAAAATTTTGGAAATTAAAATAAAATTGATAACAAAATTTTTCTCGTCAAACATAATAAAAGAATTCATAAAGCTTTATTCATTACTTTATTAAATGAAGAAACATTAAAAAATATTGTATGAATCAAAATAAAATACAACCTCCTGATTAATAATATGTTCTCACGATAAAACATAATTAAAGAGCAGTTTAACAATCTAACAATTAATAAAATTAAAATTCTATCCTGATATCACACTGTCGTAGCATAAACTTCTCTTTATGTTTCTTCATCATCAAACACATCTTTCTGTACCTACTCTAACCCTGTAAATAGCATTCAACTCAAATATAAACATATAAATACCAGAAGTGAGAATACATCTGATCCATAAACAACATATACAAGACATAAAGATAGACACACATTAAAATATCAATTACATCTCACATTCCCTTGATATATCTCTATTCATCATTCACTATCATGAAATCACAATATATAACATAATCATAATCTAAGATTCATGTATGCATGCTCCTAACTCTATATGCATGTGATACCAATCTTCTCCTCCTCATTGAGAATACAAAATACCTAATCAAATGGAACCACCTCATTATCAACAATGATCTCCTGAGTCACCTCAACTAGGAGATATCTATCAAGATCCTATCGAAGTGTTGTAGCTGGTCATGGTATATAGTCTCTCATTCTTGTTAGAAGTTTTTTCACTATAAAATCACTAGGACCCAAAAATATGACCTATAATATCCCATCTATATTGACACACTATCCTTCGAAATAGAGTATGAAAGCATAAAATCAATACACTCAATACAACACAATATGCATACTTAATTTCTTAAGTACTAGTCTATAGCATTGGACTTATTCATCATGTCTTATCATCAATGTTCTCAACATGTTGGAGAAATATATCAAATTTTTAAATTCAAATATCTAAAATACTGTTTAGATTTTTTTTAAAATATATTGATTCCTTTATGGTATTATTTAGAATTGAAATATTTGTATTTATTTTAAATATTTGTTTCATCTTTTAAGATTAGATTTTAAAGTCAATAAATAAACACTCTTGAAATGAGAAGAACCACCTAAGCAATAAAGGGAGTTACCACCTTAAATGAGATAGGAGGTCGTAAGAAAAAGAGGGTTTCCAAATTTTGCCAAAAAACTTATGAGAGAGGGATTTTCAAGTTTTACTCATAAAATTTGTGAGAAAGAGATTTTTAAGTTTTACCCATAAAATTTATAAGGAAGAGATTTTCAAGTTTTACCCATAAAACTTACGAGGAGGGCTGAAATTTTCAAGTTTAACGGACAAAACTTTAAAGGATGATTTTCAAGATATGAAGGGTCAAATTATATTAAATGAATTTTATGTGATATTTTTCTATTTTTTTATGGTTTTATTTTAATATATTTTCTCATTATTATTGTGCACAAAAGAGAGAGATTTTTGTTCCCAACACAACATAGTTCTTCATACTTCATTAAGATTTATGGGAACAATGTTCCAATGGTACCTCTTGTCGCTAATTTAAACATCCCTTCACCGTCTCCTCTAAGTCTCCTCATATGCATACTTTAAGTTTTTTAGAATGATCAGAATGATCAAACTCCCTCTTTATTTTTCTCATTTAAATTAGTCTCCGAATCGAATTTAAAATATTTTAATTAGCTCTCTCCATTACTTTATTTTTAATAATAAAATATTTCTCTGACATTTTTTAATTATTTCAATTTAATTATTATTTATTTTTATTAAAAAATAGGATGTTAAGTTATTGTCGTAATTTGAATGTGGATGAGGTAGAAACCCACATGTGGCTGTTATTTGAACCCCAGTTTTTCGAATCTCCTCCTTGCAGTGAGAGTTTGAAAAGTTTAATCCTCCTTCACCACAATTTCAAAGTCACCTTCGCGCACTGTCACTATCGAATAGGTAATGAAAACAAAAGCCAGTAGAAGTATAGTAATTAATTTACTCATCTACAGAGAAAATATTTCCCTTTTATGACAAACATTTATCCTTTATAAAAACAACAATTATACCACAGAACCCACGTACGTAACATAGCTTAAACTAGTAGTTCTGAAATTTTGCATGATGGAGCAACACAATCCAACACATGTGGTTCTTGTTTCAAGCCCAGGTTTGGGGCATATCATTCCAATGATTGAGCTGGCGAAGCGCTTCGTCCTTCAACACAACTTCAAAGCCACCGTCCTCGCCGTCACTTCCCAAACCTCAACCGCCGAAAAGCAGATTCTGAACTCAGCCCTCACACCCTCCCTCTGCCACGTCATCGAAATCCCTTCCCCTGACATCACCGACCTAGTCCAACCAAACGACGCCGTTCTCACTCACCTCTCCGTCATAATGCGCCAAGCCAAACCCGCCGTCAAATCCATCCTTTCCAAAGCTACCCCTCGCCCTTCGGCACTCATCGTCGACCCCTTCTGCCACGAGTCCATACCCCTAGCTAGAGAACTCAACATTCTCAGCCACGTCTACTTGGCGTCACACGCTTGGGCGCTAGCGTTGATCGTGTATTCCCCGGTGTTGGATCAGCAAATAGAAGGACAATACGTTGACCAAAAAGAACCGCTGAAAATCCCGGGTTGCAACCCGGTCCGACCGGAGGACGTGTTCGACCCCATGCTGGACCGGAATGATAGCCAATACCAAGAGTATCTCAAACTAGCGAAGGGAATCCTCCAAAGCGACGGCGTTTTGGTTAACACGTGGGAGGAGCTTCAACATGAAACGCTGGAAGCGTTCAGGGAGGGGGGTTTGTTGAGCGAAGCGCTCAGCATGAAGATTCCGGTCTACGCCGTTGGACCTCTCGTGAGAGAACCCGAGTCGGACACGAGTTCCGTGACTCAGTCGCTGCTGACGTGGCTCGATGAACAACCCAGCGAGTCCGTGGTTTACGTCTCGTTTGGCAGCGGGGGAATGCTGTCGTGTGAGCAGATGAGGGAGCTGGCGTGGGGGTTGGAGTTGAGTGAGAGGAGATTTGTTTGGGTGGTGCGCGCGCCCACGGAAAACGCTGCGGACGCGGCGTTTTTCACCACCGGGAGCGACGCGGGCGATGAGGTGGCCAAGTACTTGCCGGAAGGGTTTCTATCCCGGACACGCGGGTTGGGCCTGTTGGTGCCGGGCTGGGCCCAGCAGATGAGTATACTGAGGCATGGTTCGGTTGGGGGGTTTGTGTCGCACTGTGGCTGGGGTTCGACGCTCGAGAGCTTGACGAACGGTGTTCCGTTGGTGGCGTGGCCGCTGTACGCGGAGCAGAGGATGAACGCCACGCTGCTGGCGGAGGAGTTGGGCCTGGCGGTGCGGCCCAAGGTGTTGCCCACTAAGAAGGTGGTGGGGAGGGAGGAGATAGCGCGTATGGTGAGAGAGGTTATTCCCGATGACCAAAGTTTGACGAGCAATAGTGTGAGAGAGAGAGTGAAGGAGATGCAACAGAGCGCACTGAATGCTTTGTCTGAGGGTGGTTCGTCCTATGTTGAACTATCTGCAGTGGCCAAATCAATTGAAGGGTAAAAGATGTTGTCGGTTTTAGCCTTTTAGGGTTCCATACAATTTCAATTGTCTGATGGTATCTAGTAGATCATCACCCTCATTTCTGTATCTTTCTTTTTATCAGTTCGGAAAAAGAAAAGGAAAAAGAAATCTTTCTTTCTATCCCATCTTACTCTATTGTTCCGTTAAATTCGAAAAAAATATATTATGGTATTGAATAAAAAAAAACAGGTTATGAAACATTAAAAAATAAAATAAAATTGAATGTCAACACAAAAATTTTATGTGAAATTCTTATTATTAACAGTAGACAACCACCGACACCATAATCAACCATCATCACTATCATCATTTACTTCTATCTTGTTTTTATTGTTCCATAAGTAATAATTGTATTATTGTGATCACAATTTTTTCCATCATCATCTCCATTAACATAATAATAATTTAGTATGATAGTTACACTAGTGTAAAAATTGGATTTAAAATCGGAGTTTTAAGATCGGTTACAAGGTAACCGATCTTAAAAGTGACGCGGTGGCAATTTTGTAATTTTCGCTGATTTTGTTAAGTTATGGATGTGGTACTCTCTATCTGAACACGTTTGATATTTTAATTATGAAATATTATGTTATTCAAATTTTATTATTATGTGTTATGGTATGCGGGGTAGAGGGTGTCACAAATCCTTGTTTGAGAGTGATCCAGCACTAGTCTTAATGTGGGAGGCTTCGATCCTTCCTTTCCTGCACCATTATACTCGTTTAGCCACAACAAAATTTGAATGTAGCTTTCCTCCGAAACGTATGCTCCAAACTTATATTGTCCTTTCCTCGTGCTAGCTATTCTCTTGAACATCTTTTTTGTTGTTGTTGAAAGTGTAAAATTCTCATGATATTTGAGTGATTAAATAGGATCTTAGAATTCATAGTTTTCACATATAAGATTAGATAGAAACACTAATCTTGATTCATGATGAGATTGATGACTTTGAATCTTATAGAATTTGTAAGAAGAATTTTTTCTCTCTTTCTCTTTTTCTTTTCTTTGTACTCTTAGATTCTTGATGATAATTTTAAGAGGCAAACTTTCATAGGCAGAGATAGAGATTATTTATGTCCTTCCATTATATACAACAATATATCCCTTCATTAAAACATAATAACTCCTTCCCAAAAGTCATATCCTTTCATTCAAAATAATTGAATAATATATTCCTAAAAGTCATATTCTTTCATTCAAAATAATTGAATAATATATATTTCCAAAAGTCATATCATTTCATTTGCCACACACATGAGACATTTATTTCTTAAAGAAAGCCATTACGTACACTTTTTCCTGTCACTACTACAAAAGTCTCATTTTCCTACGAATTTTCCTACAAAAAAATATTCACATATTTTATTAGTGAATTTTCTTGTAATAATAATTTCATAATTTTTTTTGCAAATTTATTTGAAAAAAATAATTTACAGAATTTTTTTTACAAATCTTTTATAAAAAATAATTTACAATAAATTTTTGAAAATTTTACAGCAATTTTTATGACCATAAAAAAATTTCATAGTAAAAATTAGTAGAAAATGTCGTAAAAATTTTATTTTATTTCTTGCAAATTTTTTTATAAAAATAAATTTGCAAGTAATGTTTACTAAATGATAGACAAATTTCCCAGGTAACTTTTCCTACCAATTTTAATCTGCAGGAAAAATTAAAAATAATGTTTAAATTTATAATTTTAATAATTAAAAGATTTTTAATTAATTTTTTTTTATTTTACTAAATTATTTATAAATATATCATTATAATTATTTTTTATTTTTTATTTTAATTAAATTAAATATAATTTTTTTATAAATATGATAAAATTAATGATAATGAGTTTTAATTTAATTATAATTTATAAAATTTCAAAATTATTAGTATTTACTTAATAAAATATTATTTTACTAAATTATTTATAAATATTTCATAAAAATAATTTTAATTAAAAATACTAATAAATTAAATATTTATTTTAATTTTAATTTTTTTATAATTTTAATCCCTTAATTTTATAAAATTTATAAATTTGATATTTAATAAATATTTATCAATTTTGATAATTAAAATTATAATATGAAATATAATTTGATATTAAATAAATAATATAATTATTAACATTTAATAATATTTAGACTAAATTTTATATTAATTCTCATTTTTGTCTCATAAAAATAATAAAATGAGATAAAATTAAAAATTAAAAATGTAATTTAGTCTAAATTTTATTAAATATTAATTATTTTATCATTTATAGAGACACTTAATATTTCTTTTACACTCGTTCTAAATAATAGTAAACTATTCTATATAATAGTAAATAGATAAAAAGATTACATATTTTCTTTTAATTTAGTTTTATACTTTTAAATTTATGTGAATTGAAATTGGTATAAAAGAAATGTAAAACAACTCCCACATTCTATTCGATCAACTATGCTAGTCCCATTTTATATTATTTATTTCCTCTATTTTAAATTTTTAAATTTCTTTTATTTAAATAAATTCATCTATTTTTAAATTAAGTAATTTTAATTTTTTATCAATTATTTTCAAAATAAATTTATTATTTTTTTTTATCAAAATTCAATAATAAATTTCACTCAAAATAAAAAATATCAAACCTTTCTTTCTTCATATACTAGTCTCACGTCTAATAAAAATATTCAGATTATATCCTGTACTGACCGCATTTCACACCCAGGCTCTCAGCCCGGGTTGACATTATAAGGGTCATCCCGGGCACACGTTAAACAACGTCAGCCCGGAATCCGGACAGACCACGCCCGAGCCCGGAGATCTCGTCCCAGGCCAAAACCGTTCTCCAATTATACCATATCATGTCACAACGTGATCATATCATATTATATGATATCATATCATATCTTATCTCAGGCCCAAGACAACCCTAATTCACACAAAGGTATGTGCATTATATATACGAGACTCATACTCATACAAACCCTAACTTTAGCATCGGAGTCTCTTTTGCAGGTACCTCCCCCATCTCGGAGCACCAATACACCCAGCGAAGGAGGCTCACCAATCTTACCCGGCGAATCAGCTCTACAGCAGATTTCCGGTAAGAACATTTGGCGCCCACCGTGGGGCTGATCAGACCAAGCTCTCATCGGCCACCTGCATGGTTTCTACCAGAAGCCATATTAGACGAGCAACAGATAACACAAGCAACTCAACTACCATGGACAGCGATACCGCGACCTTGAGGCGTTTGGTCGAACAAGTCGAGCAGATGCGGCGACAGCACGACGCCGACCTCCAGAATATGCGTGCCCAGCATGAGAATGACCTCGCGGCGATGCGCACTGCTAACGAAGCAGACCTAGCGGCGCTACACGCTGAGAACGAGCGCATCCGCGCCCAGCTCCCTCGGCATCGCCCCGGCCAGCCACCGCACGACAGCGGTGATCATGAGGAGGAGGCGCATTCAGCCCCCCATTCCCCAGCAACCACCAAGGCACCACATTCACAGCCCGCCACGCACCGGTCTCATGCATCAACACGCAGATCAGGGCAGGGCACCAGCAAGGCCCCCACTCATGTCTCCGAGGGCCAAGAGCCTTTCCGCCGTCATCCCTTTGTGAACGGCATCATGGAGACTTCGTTACCCCGCGGGTGGAAGCCCCTCCACCTCGACCGCTACGACGGCACTACGGACCCCGATGAGCACGTCGACGCGTACACGAATCAGGTAAACCTTTACACTAACAGTGACGCTATACTATGCAGGGTCTTCCCGACCTCGCTTAAAGGACCCGCGCTCCATTGGTACACCCAACTGCCGGCAGGGTCCATTGACAGTTTCGCCACCTTGGTGCGGCGGTTCACGGCACAGTACGCCACCAGCCGACCTCACCACACAACCTCGGCCGCCTTGGCCAACCTCAGACAGAATGACGACGAGCCCCTACGGGCCTTCATGGAGCGCTTCTCTAACATATCAGTCCGGATCCGAAATCTAAACCCGGAAGTCTCCCTACATGCCATGCTCATGGCACTGAAACCCGGATCGTTCGTCGACAGCCTATGTCGCGACGCCCCTCGCGATATGGACGAACTGCGCGCCCGCGCCGCCGGCTACATTCAAATGGAGGAGCACGCGGCCTTCCGAGACCAGGTTCGCGGTAAGGGCCCCGCTAAACCAGAACAGGGCCACAAAGACAAGGTTAAAGTCAACAACGACAGCCATTTCAAGAAGTCAGCCAGGACAAACAGAGCCGGGAGGTATGACTTCTACACCCCTCTGAACGCCCCAAGAGTCCACATTTTGGAGGAAGCTAATAACAGCAACCTGCTAGACCTCCCACCACCCGGCCACACACCAAACAGTGTTGACAAGTCCAAACACTGTCTGTATCACAGAAACTATGGCCATACCACAGACGAGTGCCGCACACTCCGGGACCGCATCGAGGAACTCATCCAGGCAGGTCACCTCGGCCACTACATTCAGCGACAGCCAGCCTTACGAGGTGGCTCCGGAGGCCGGGGACGCGGGAGAGGCCGCGGATCATGAGCTCGGGGGGACCTACCCACAGGACCTCAGCAAAACGCCAATGGCGCAGTACAGGCTGAAATAAGCCAGGAGACCGAACCAGCCCCCCTGCGGGGAATAATCAACACAATTGCAGGCGGCTTCGCCGGAGGAGGTGCCAGCAGCTTAGCCCGAAAAAGACACCTCCGCAGTATCAACTGCGCCCATTCCACTGCCTCGATCCCCTACAAGAGCTCACCACCAATCTCTTTCTCCGACGAGGACTACGCAGGGATCAGCCCCAATCAGGATGACCCCATGGTCATCGGGGTAGAAATTGCAAACTGGGAAGTCCAAAAGACACTCATCGATCAGGGGAGCTCGGCAGACGTCCTGTATTGGCCAACTTTCCTCAAGCTCGACGCCCCTCACTCTCTCATCCAGCCGCATACAGAGCCCCTAGTTGGCTTCGCCGGTGAACGGGTCCACACCCGCGGATACGTGGACCTGCTCACAACCTTCGGCACACCCCCGGACGCCAGAAGAATCATGGTCCGATACCTCCTCGTGGAGGCCAACACCTCCTATAACATCATAATAGGGAGGCCGACCTTAAATCATCTCGGCGCGGTGGTGTCCACCCCGCACCTCACCATGAAGTTCCCAGGAAAGGACGGAAAAATTATCTCCGTTAGAGCAAACCAGAAGACAGCTCGGCAATGCTACGCCGAAAGCCTGAGGATCTCCGCGTCCGGCAAGGAGGGCAAGAAGAGTCCCCCCACAACATGCCCCTAAACTCTAATTTCACATTTGTAAAAGTGAAACCGCGCACTCTTTTCCCGCCTCCGTCCTAAACGGAGAGGGTTTTTAACGAGGCACGGCAGGATTATCTAATAATATTCTCCTTTTCGCTCACTCATTGCATTTCCTTAAATATTACCGCATCAATTACTGTAAACACGAAAATAGAACCCCGATATCCTTGATAAAGGTCGAGTTCAAACCTTAAAAATGAAAACCCGAGGTCGAGCACGAACCCCAGTATCCTTGATAAAGGTCGAGTTCGAACCTTAAAAATGCAAACCCGAGGTCGAGCACGAACCCCGGTATCCTTGATAAAGGTCGAGTTCGAACCTTAAAAATGCAAACCCGAGGTCGAGGACGAACCCCGGTATCCTTGATAAAGGTCGAGTTCGAACCTTAAAAATGCAAACCCGAGGTCGAGCACGAACCCCGGTATCCTTGATAAAGGTCGAGTTCGAACCTTAAAAATGCAAACCTGAAGTCGAGCACGAACCCCAGTATCCTTGATAAAGGTCGAGTTCGAACCTTAAAAATGCAAACCCGAGGTCGAGTACGAACCCCGGTATCCTTGATAAAGGTCGAGTTCGAACCTTAAAAATGCAAACCCGAGGTCGAGTACGAACCCCGGTATCCTTGATAAAGGTCGAGTTCGAACCTTAAAAATGCAAACCCGAGGTCGAGCACGAACCCCGGTATCCTTGATAAAGGTCGAGTTCGAACCTTAAAAATGCAAACCCGAGGTCGAGTACGAACCCCGGTATCCTTGATAAAGGTCGAGTTCGAACCTTAAAAATGCAAACCCGAGGTCGAGCACGAACCTCGGTATCCTTGATAGAAGGTCGAGTTCGAACCTTAGAAATGCAAACCCAAGGTCGAGCACGAACCCCGGTATCCTTGATAAAGGTCGAGTTCGAACCTTAAAAAGGCAAACCCGAGGTCGAGCACGAACCAAAGGCCGAACACGAACCTTAACCCATTCATTCGCAAAAATCCGAGGTCCAGTTCAAACCTTAATCAAACGTCAAATCCGAGGTCGAGTACGAACCCCGACGCTTTCTTCAAAGGTCGAGTCCGAACCTTAATGGAACCCGCTCGCAATTTACGAAGTCAAGTGCAAACCTTGACGCTCTTGTCAAAAGTCAAGGTCGAACCCTAGTAACTCATTCGGAGGTCGAGTCCCGACCACATACCCGAAATCGAGTTCGATCCATGACAAAACATGCATGACCCTAAACTTAAGGGCGGACATGGACCACTTATCCAACCTACTACACTCCGGCCTGAGGTCGGCGCAATACCTCGACGCTAATAAATCAAGGTCATCAAGCCTCTACAAAGACACTCACCCAAACAGAAGTTCGAAGTCACGCCCGAACCTCGTTTAGCATACAAGGTCAAGTATGAGCCTCGATGCTCCCCCTTAAAGGTCGAGTCCGAACCTAACCAAGTCGCCTAATTCAAAATCCGAGGTCAAATATGAATCTCAACACACACACGAATTCTCCCTTAAAGGTTGATACCAAACCACTAACCTGAGGACAACTTTGAACCTTGGCAAAGCACACCCCGCTCTCGATACCGGGGTCGAATTCGAACCCCGGTACGACCAACTTAGGATTGAATTCTGACCTTGACTCCAGCCTAGGGTCATTTATAAACTCTCACAACAATTACAAAGTCACAATTTGAGATCAAATACGAATCTTAACACATTCATCTACGGCCGAGTCCGAACTTCCACGAAAAACCCTACTGAGCAAGCAACTAAGGCCGACCTCGAACCTCGACGTCACTAGCGCAAGATAAGAGGTATCACCCGATACAAAAGCATATAACAGACGCCAAACATGCGCTTCAAACAGCGCGAACAACCAAAATTAAACCCAAAACGAACAAAATAGAGCAACATGCATACATGTATACAAGCAAAGTTCACAAGATTCAGTACATCAATTCACGCGAAAGAGAAAGGAAACCAAAATTACAAAGAAAACCTAAGCGGAGGCATTTTCACTGGAACTGTCGTTAACATCGTCCTCCGAAACAATCCTCCCACGACGGACCACCTTCTCCACATGCATCGAGGAGAAGTCGAACCCGAGAGCAAGAAGTCGTGCCTGACAGGCAGCCTTCTGAAAGCCCCTCTTATGCTCTGCCACGACGGAGCGCTCCATCTCGACGAGCCGTCCTTCCACGGCCGCCTTCCCCGCTGCCAGCTCCACGAGCTCTACTCTCAGCGCAATAATCTCATCCTCTCGACCACCCAGAATGGCCTCACTGCGGAGACGCTCCTCAGCCGCCGCTGCCAACTCCCCCTTTAGAGAGGCCACAACATCCTCTAAGACCCGCACCTGGTCACGGGAGGACGTCACCTCATCCTCCAAAGAACGGGCCCGCGCTCGAGAAAAAGCGGCGAGCCCCTGCAGCTCCCCCACTCGAGAAGCATAAGCCTCATTGGACCGCAATGCAATCTCAAGAGATTTCTGCACCCGCGCAAGGTCGCTACGCGCGGTCCAGAGCTCAGCCTCCCGCCGCTTTGCCTCATCAAGAGCCGCGGTGAGAGTCTTGTTATCCTCTCTCAGGATCTTGTTCGCCTCCTGCCATGGCTGAAGCCGACCCTTCACCTTAGCCAGCTCCTGCTCTTGCTTGGCCAGCTCCTGCTGCTGCTTGACCAAGTCTTCTCGCTGCTGGCCCCACTTGGGTTTCTAGTGACTCATTATGCCTATCACCCTCTGCAGCATGACCTGGGCAGCATCAAAACTGTCCTTGGGACCGATCCTGTCAATCAATCCCTGGTCCTCGGAGCTCAACGAACCCTGAGGAAAGAACCTCTCCGCGGTCACCCCCGCACTCCATAATGAATCCATATCGGCGGACGCGCTCACGTGATCCAGCCGCACCGTATCTATCCCCTTCCCAAAGCGATGGGACAGATATTGGGTCTGGGAAGGCCCCTGCGATGAGCCCGCCTGCAAACACCAGTCCCGCATCACAAATAGATAAGGAGACATGCGAGAAAGCCACAAAAACAAAACAAAACAAAACAAAAAACCAGACTCACCCTAGCAGCCTGGGCGGCCAGCCCGGAAGCCTGTACCTCAGGATCAGCGGCATTTCCCGCCTGCACCTCAGGCTCAGCAGCTTTCCCCGCCTGCAGCTCAGGCCTAGAGGCACTTCCTGCCTACAAAAAATCACCCAGATCAAACAGCCAGGCAACATAGCAAAAAGCCAGAATGAAAAGTCCGAGAAGACAATACTTACCACCTTGGCAACTCGGACGGTCTGCTCGGAAACGCAGACCTCCACCTTAGCAACGCCAACCCCGCCCTGCAAAGGGATCCATAACGCCTCAAAAAACAAAGACGGGGAACTAACACGGAAAACGCGTGCATATGATAAGCTACTCACCTCGGCATCCGGTGCAGTAAGCCCGACACCCTGCACCACCTCCGCCGTAGCCACTGGCGAGGCCTCCTTGGCCGGAGGGCTGTCGGTGAGATCCATAGCGTCCACAACCCGGGAGGTCGCCTCCTTGACATCGTGAGAAGCGGAGGTCCCCCCGACCTCCTCCTTCCCCCTCTTCCTCTTCCGGTGGGTCTTTAGGGAGACAACATCCTCCTCCGGAGGCTCGGGAACCTCGAGCTCGGAAACATTGTAGCGGTGTTTAAGCTGACGCCACAAGTTTCTGCCCATAATGCCTGCAGAAAAGAAACAGAAACACATCAATAACCGGCAACCACACAAGTCCTAAAAACCTACCAGAGCACATAATACTCACTCTCTAGGCCCCTCTCCCTGAAAGGCGAATTCGCAAGCGACAAGACGAGCTTGCAATCCAACGGACGAGGGAGCGCGGCAAGATTCTTGATGGCGGCCGTCTCCGCGGCCGTCACCTTCAGATCCCCCAAACCGTGAAACCTGGACGGCTTGGGACACCAATAGAATGGAAACCTCGGCAAACCGCCGAAGTAGAACACCTCGTCTTCCAAAGGGTCAACACCCACAAGGGCGACCCGGAAAAACTCCTGCTTGAAATTTTTATACGATTGGGAGTAGGGAGTAAACAAGCCATCATCCCTACTCCCGCTCAGGGACAAAATGCCATAAGGCGGAACGCCCATCTTCAACTGATAAAAATGAAGAAAGACGCGAAGAGACACCTCTATACCTAGAACTGTACACAGGACCTGAAAAGCCCTCAAAAAACCCCAACTATTGGGATGCAACTGGCAAGGAGCCGCGTTGATGAAATTCAAAAAATCGCACTCAAACTGGGTAAAAGGAAGACAGACACCCAAATCCCTAAAAAAGCATTGATATACATAGAAATGAGGGGGATCAGTAGACCTCCCCATATACACGCCCTCATCAGCCTGACAGGGCTCAAGCCTAATCATGTGGGAAATGGAGGAATCGCAAACCCCATGCGCTCTTCGAAACGCATTCACTTCGAGGAAAGAGCGAAAAATGCTCTGAGCCTCGGCCACCTCGCGTTTGACCCAGTCGTAACCACGAACGCCCGGCTCTGGGGCCCTAGGTGGTGGCGAATCTTTCTTCTCAATAGTGACCCTTCCGGCGACCACCACCTTGCCACGCGCCTTGCCCCTGGCAGACGCAGAGGATCCGGCACCACTTCCACCGGCCATGAAAAAAGAGAAGAAGCAAATAAAAAGGAAGTACCTGGTGCTCCTCCTCAGAAAATAACCCTAACAAAGAAGGGACTACCGGAAACGACGACGGCGACGGAAGCGCAAAAGAGAAAGGAGGTAAAGGGAACCAAGAAAAGCTCTCGTACTCGAGAAGTCAGAAGAAAGACAGGGAAGAGGCGCGAGAAGAGAGAAAGGCTAAAACTCTCCCCGAAATTCAAAACCGACGCAACACGTGTCAGTTGAAAGGCACACCCGACGACACACTTATTACCAAACCATCATGAAAAAACCGTCACTGCCCCCAGTACGTCAATCAAACGTCTCCAGAGCATGAACAGTCGCGACACGTGGCGAGCCTCCAGCTAGCGTACGCGCAAAGCCACCTCTCCTCTCACGAGCCCGACCTTAACTCCTCGGCCTACGGCCTTCGGAGCTCGGGGGGCTAGTGTACTGACCGCATTTCGCACTCGGGCTCTCAGCCCGGGTTGACATTATAAGGGTCATCCCGGGCACGCGTTGAACAACGTCAGCCCGGAATCCAGACAGACCACGCCCGAGCCCGGAGATCTCGTCCCAGGCCAAAACCGTTCTCCAATTATACCATATCATGTCACAACGTGATCATATCATATTATATGATATCATATCATATCTTATCTCAGGCCCAAGACAACCCTAATTCACACAAAGGTATGTGCATTATATATACGAGACTCATACTCATACAAACCCTAACTTTAGCATCGGAGTCTCTTTTGCAGGTACCTCCCCCATCTCGGAGCACCAATACACCCAGTGAAAGAGGCTCACCAATCTTACCCGGCGGATCAGCTCTACAGCAGATTTCCGGTAAGAACATATCCAACATAAAAAATTTTACTTCTAAATTTTTAAATCGTTTATATTTTACATTTATCGTAAACATATAAATAATTAAATATAGAATTTTAAGTAAAAATAAACGGCATAGGGACCAGAATTACCTGATTTTAGAAACAATAATTAAAAGAGATTGAGAAATCAAATTCGTAGAGGGACTATAATTACTTGATTTAGAAAACAATAATTAAAAGATATTGAAGAATCGAATTCGCACAATTCAAAATATTAAAATAAAGAGGTAATTACTAGAACTTATTTATATGCTTATTAATATTACATAGAACAATCATCTTCTATTTCTTTAGAACTCTGCACTGAACAAGCATCAAATTTGGGAGTTGCTACGGTACCCTCAAAAATTGAGAAGTTTCAATATATTTTTTTTATGTAAACTCATTAAAGATTTAAAAAATAATAATTTAATTATAAAATGAATAATCCAAATTATACTTATAAAATAAAAAATAAGATAAAATTATAGAAATTAAAATTATAAGATTTCAATAATATTATAAAATATTAAAAAATAAAAAAATTAATAAATAGTAGAAATAAAAAATTATTAAAATTATAATATAGAAATTAAAAATTTAAGACAAAAAGACAAAAAAATATACTTAAAAAATTATTAAAATTAAAATATATAAATTCAAAAATTTTAAGTGAAAAGATAAAAATATACTTAAAAAATTATTAAAATTAAACTATTTAAATATATAATAATATTATTACAAATAAATTAGAATATATAAAATAAAAATAAAATGACTAAATAATTTAAAAATTAAAAGAATAAAATATCATAAATATTATTTAAATAAATTATTAAAAATATAAAATATAAAAAATTGTACCGGTACCCTCTCAAATAAGATGGGTACCATAGTATTTCTCATCAAACTTTCCACACCCTCTTTCAATTGTTTTCGCTACGTGCGACAACGCAGCATAAGACGAACCGTCCTCGGACAGAGCATTCAACCCACTTAGATGAATTCCTTAAATTAGATCTTGCTTAGATGAGAGCATTTCAAAGGAGACAAAAGAGCTATCAGAACAAGAGAATGAAAGACTTTGAGATTAAAAAGAAAGTTCATGTATTCCTTAAAGTAATTCCTTCGTGGAAAGTCAATAAAGTACTTAAATTGCAAGTTTATTTCATGATTCATTGTTTCTTACCAAATCCTTAAAATAATTGGTGATGTTACTTATCAAATTGCATACGTTTCTGTCTATTTCAAATCTTTATAGTGTGTTTTATGTTTCTCAACTTAGAAAATACATTCATAACTCGCTTGAATTTGACAACATTCAATTGAAGGATAACATCACTTATGAAACTATACCTTTGAGGATTAAGGATAAGAGAGTGGAACAATTAAGAGGTCAAAAAATTCCTTTAATCAAGGTTGTTTGGTGAGAAAATGTGACATGAGAATTAGAAAGTCACATGCTGGAAGGGTATGTGATTCTATTTGTTTAAGGTAATTTCGAAAATGAAATTTCTAAAAAGGATGAGAGAATTGTAACACTTCGTTTTCATTAAATATAATATGTGTATTTTATTAATAATTTTGATATTTTATTTTATTAAGAAGAGTTGATTAATAATTATTTTATTAAATATTAAATATATTTTGTGATAATTAAATATGTTAACTTTATTAATTATTTATAATTATTTTTATATGAATATATTATGAGATTTTATAATTAAAGGTTATATTATTTAATTATTTATTAAAAGAGAGAAGGAGTTTTGGATAATTATGGTTAATGCTTTTCTGCTTAATAAGATAAGGAAAAGGGAGAAACATCATTATGAATGTGAAAATATATATCGGATAGTGGGATTAACTCTAATTCTCTATTTGTTTTATGTTTATGTTTGAAAGATTTTCTCCAGCTTTACTTTTTGTTCATTTAGTAACTATAATTACTTGATTTAAAAAACAATAATTAAAAGATATTGAGAAATTCAATTCGCACAACTCAAAATATTAAAATAAAGAGGTAACAAGAACTTACTTATATGCTTATTAATATTACATAGAATAATCACTCCTAGTCTTGTATTTCTTTAGAATGCTGCATCAAATTTTCCACACCCTCTTTCAATTGTTTTCGCCACGTGCGACAACGCAACATAAGACGAACCATCCTCGGACAGAGCATTCAGTGCGCTCTGTTGCATCTCTTTCACTCTCTCTCTAACACTATTGCTCGTCAAACTTTGGTCATCGGGAATAACCTCTCTCACCGTACGCGCTATCTCCTCCCTCCCCACCACCTTCTTAGAGGGCAACACCTTGGGCCGCACCGCCAGGCCCAACTCCTCAGCCAGCAGCGTCGCGTTCATCCTCTGCTCCGCGTACAGCGGCCACGCCACCAACGGAACACCGTTCGTCAAGCTCTCAAGCGTCGAACCCCACCCACAGTGCGACACAAAACCCCCAACAGAACCATGCTTCAGTATATTCGCTTGTTGGGCCCACTCCGGGACCAACAGGCCCAATCCGCGCGTCCGGGACAGAAACCCTTCCGGCAAATACTTGGCCACCTCATCACCAGCGTTACTCCCGGTGGTGAAAAACGCCGCGTCCACAGCTTCTTCCGTGGGCGCGCGCGCCACCCAAATAAATCTCCGCTCACTCAACTCCAACCCCCACGCCAGCTCCGTCATCTGCTCACACGACATCGTTCCGCCGCTGCCGAACGAGACGTAGACGACCGACTCGGTCGGTTGCTCATCGAGCCACGTCAGCAACGAGTGAGTCACGGAACTCGTTTCTGACTCGGGTTGCCTCACGAGAGGTCCAACAGCGTAGATTGGGATCCTCATGTTGAGCGCTTCGCTCAACAAACCTCCCTCTCTCAACGCCTGGAGCGTTTCACGCTGAAGCTCCTCCCACGTGTTAATCAAAACGCCGTCGCTTAGCGGGATTCCGCCTCCTGTTGTGAGAAACTCTTTGTACTCTCTGTTGCTCCGGTCCAGCATGGGGTGCACCACCTCATCCGGTCGAACCGGGTTGCAACCGGGGATTTTGAGCGGTTCTTTTTGGTGAACGTATTCTCCTTCTATCTGCACGTCGAGCAAAGGGGAATACAGGACCAAGGCTGCGAACCAAGCGTGTGACGCCACGTAGACGTAGCTGAGAATGTTGAGTTCTCTAGCTAGGGGAATGGACTCGGTGGAGAAGATGTCGACAATGAGTGCGGAAGGGCGAGGGGTAGTTTTGGAAAGGAAACTTTTTATGGCGGGTTTGGCTTCGCGCATCATGACGCAGAGGCGCGTGACCATGCGGTCGTTTGGTTGGACGAGGTTGCTGATGTCGGGGGAAGGGATGTCGATGACGTGGCAGAGGGAGGGTGTGAGGGCTGAGTTCAGAATCTGCTTTTCGGCGGTTGAGGTTTGGGAAGTGACGGCGAGGACGGTGGCTTTGAAGTTGTGTTGAAGGACGAAGCGCTTCGCCAGCTCAATCATTGGAATGATATGCCCCAAACCTGGGCTTGAAACAAGAACCACATGTGTTGGATTGTGTTGCTCCATCAAGCAAAATTTCAGAACTACTAGTTTAAGCTATGTTACGCAGTGCGTGGGTTGTTTGGTACTGGATATGATAGCTAGTAAGTCCTATATATAAAAGAAAGATAGCTGTCAGGTCTTTGGTTCAACTTGCAACAACAAGATCCATAAAAGTTAGATATTTCAGAAATGTGTACCAAATTTCCATGTTTGTGGAGAGTTTCCAAACGAAAAGTTATTGTTAATTATTGGCTATTCTTCACATCCTGTCTTATCATATGTTTCTTAACTTTATTACTTTTTATGTTAGGAGGGTGAGAACATTTACTAATTAAGCCCTAAAGACTTAGGTATTTAAAGGCTTAGTAATTACTATTATGAATAAATATGTCTGATGGTTTCAATAATTTTTTTTAGAAATTCTACGCTGTTCACTCTAATTATGGGGTACCGGAATAATTATTTTATTTTATTTTATTTTTATAATTACTTGTTTTATTTTTATTTTAATTTAATATTTTTAATAATTTATCTGTATTTTTATATTATTTTTATATTTTTTAATTTATATCTTAATATAACAACTATTATAATTAAAAAGTTTAATATTAATATTTTATTAATATGTTTTAATTTTTTTTGGTGATAACTTTTTAAATTTATAGTATAAATTAGTTTTTTAGTTATATTATTTATTTTTTTATTTTAATGTTTTTATAATATTAATATAATTTTTTGTTTTTAATTTTTTAATTTGGTCAAATATAAATAAAATTTGTTATAAAAATTAACTTTTTAATTATTTTTTTAATTAGTCTTATTTTATATAAATTTTTAATCTAAAATTTATGTTGTTTTAAATTTATTTTTTAAATTTATTTATTTATATAATGTGATGTATCAAAATCTTTTAATTTTCATGGTACGGTAGCAGTGCCCTAATTTTTATACTATATGCTTAATTTAAATTATATATTCATTCATACTTTCATGACCCACTGATAGTACTGTCTACTTATTTAATCACGTGCCTAACTAGTACCTAGTAATCTATAGCCTTACTTACCTACTTATACATTCATTTACTCCTGCCATGCTAGATGCATTATTGATGTTTAAGGTTCTTCCACTCACATTAAGAAAATCAATTACCCTAAGATAATAATATTACTTTCGATGCGTACGTATTATAATACACAAACTTTTAAATTAATTTTAATATTTTATAAGACTCAATTTATTACTTCCTCTATTTTTTTATTACGAAGATAAAAAAAATTGACATATTAAAGAAATCTTTTATCTTTTAACTATATTAAATTTAACTAATATTATAATATTTTATCTAAACTATCTTTGCTAGAAATGCCAAAAATGTACTGCAACTAAAATGTTATGCATTAAATGAATGATATTTTAAAGAGAGTATCATTTAATGAAACAAAAATAATTAAAATTTATTTACTAAAAATATAAAAAAAAAAATGTGTTTTTTCCTTGTTTATAATAAAGAACAAATAGAGCATGTCTCAAAAATTATTTTTTCTTTACAAATATACCCATATTAAATACATTTTTTGAGTGCAACAACTAAGTAAAATTCATTTAATTTATGACTCTTAAAATATAAATAATCTCATTCTTTTTTCTTAGAAAACAAAAACATTGGAAACATATATTAAGGTTGTCTTTAACTTGTGGATAATTTTAGAAAGAAATAGAATACATATTTATTTATCTTAAATAAGAAATTTAACTTTTCTTCATTTTTTCTTTCAAAAAAATTTCTTCACTTTAGTGACTTAATTATTCGAGTCCAATAATAAATACAAAAGTTAGTATTTAATATGATTTATCTTATCTTATTTTATCTTACTTATATTAATCATGAACTTACTTATATTAATTAAAGCGAACAACTTTATTATAAATTTTCTGTACAATAATTTTTTCTCTTTTTAATATTATCTGGATGCAATAATTTTTCTTTTTTATATAATATTTACATACAATAATTCGAATTTTTTACTCAAATAATGCATTTTTAAATTTTTTTTACCTAAATAGTAATTTTACAAATTTATTTCCCCAACTAACACCATTTACTGTTCACTTTTTTTTTTCGCGTTTTGGAATAACCCGTTCTACAACTAGAACGAGTCATTCTACTTTAACATGTGTTAATTTAGCATCTGAAATGGCCCGTTCTAAAGTCAAAACGGGCCGTTCTGACACCTAGAACGGAGCATTCTAAAATCAGAACGGGTCGTTCTAAACTAGGGTTTTAGGCCTTTTTTAAAAGTTTGGAACGGACCGTTCTGGTTTTGGAACGACCCGTTCTAGGTGTCAAAACCTTCCATTATAAATACCTTCACTTTCACCATATCAAATTTATCAAAGTTATCAAAACACTAACCCACCTTTCTTATGATATTTCCTCCAACCACGACGTTGAGTCATACACACAGCTTTTAACTGGTCCAATCATGGACCTTAATCAAATACCTTCTCATCTGACCAAGCTACAACTTTTTCCTCTCAACCCAATATTCAAACTAACATTGAAGATCATCTTCTTGTTGGTCTCCCAACATAAAATGTCTTTGATCCTGTACTATTCGTACCGCAAAGTCGAGCTTGAGCTCGACATCATAGCGCAGATTGACATTGGACACGCGCCGCGTGACATTGGCCAAGACAAAGGCCCATCATCTACTGATCTCGGGCCCAAGGCCCCGATAAACCCTAATTCACACTAAGGTACGTGCACTACTTATACGAGACTCGTACACCCGCAAATACTAACTTTAGCATCAGAGTCTCTTTTGCAGGTACCACCCCCATTTTGGAGCCACAAGCGTACCCAGCGAAGGAGGTTCACCAATCTTGCCCAGAAGATCGTCTTACGACGTCTGATCTCCAGTAAGAACATTTGGCGCCCATCGTGGGGCCGATCAAGACATCTCTTATCGGCCACGCTTATGGTTTTCACCCGAAGCCATAGTAGACGAGCAACAGACGACCTAGATCGCGCAACAAGAATGGAAGGTGAAGCAACATTAAGGAGACTGATCGAGCAGGTCGAGCAAATGCGGCAACAACATGCCGTCGACCTGGAGAACATCCGTGCTCGGCACGAAACTGACCTAGCGGCGCTGCGTGCCGAGAACGAGCGCATTCGCGCCCAGCTTCCTCGGTGCCCTTCTGATCAACCCCCCAACTGAGTAATCAAAACGAGGAAGAGGGGCACTCAGTTTCCCAGCCACCAACTACACCCAGGGCACCAACCCACAGGTCTACTATACATCGGTCACATGTGCTGACGAATAGGTCAGACCATGAAGTCAGCCATGCGCCTTCCCAAGCCCTAGGGCATAGGGCGAACATCCGTCGCCATCCTTTTGTTGATGGTATCATGGAGACGCCCCTGCCTTTTGGGTGGAAGCCTCTCAACATCGACCGTTACGATGGCACTACCGACCTAGATGAGCACGTCAATCTGTACGTCACACAGGTAAACATATACACTAATGAGGATGCTATTCTGTGTAGGGTTTTTCTAACTTTGCTCAAGGGAGCAGCACTCGCCTGGTATACCCAATTGCCGACGGGATCAATTGACAACTTCGACACTCTGGTGAGACGATTCACGGCGCAATACGCAACCAGCCGACCTCACCACGTCACATCGGCAGCCTTGGCCAGTCTTAGACAGGGCGATGACAAACCGTTGAGGGCGTTCATGGAGCGCTTTGCTAACACCTCGATCAAGATCCGCAACCTAAATCCCTAGGTCGTCCTTCATGCCATGCTCATGGCGCTCAAGCCCAGACCTTTCGTTGACAGCTTGTGTCGACGACCTCCACCAGACATGGACAAACTCCATGCCTGAGCTGCAGGGTACATTCAGATGGAGGAGCACTCTGCTTTCTGCAACCAAGTCCGTGGAAAATCTCAAGCGAAGCCGGACCACAGCCACAAAGACAAGATGAAGGTTACCAATGACAACCAATTCAAGAAAGTTGCTAGGGCAAACAAAGGAGGAAGGTATGACTTCTACACCCCCCTGAATGCGCCCCGAGTACACATCCTAGAAGAGGCCAGCAATGCCAACCTGCTCACTCTGCCACCACCCGGACACAGTCCCAATAGTGCGGACAAGTCCAAGCATTGTCGATACCATAGAAACTATGGTCACACAATCGAGGAATGTCGTACACTCAAAGACCGCATTGAGGAACTCGTCCAAGGAGGACACCTCAGACAATACGCCCAACGGTAACAATCCCACAGAGGAGGCTACCACGGTCGAGGACGAGGACGTGGCTGAGGTTCTGGCACCCACGTAGACCAACCCTCCCGATCTCAGCAGAATAATGGTGGAACGGTGCAGGCCGAGGTAAGTCAGGATGCAGGATCGGTTCCCTTACGCGGAGTCATCAACACAATTATAGGTGACTTCGCAGGAGGAGGCTCCAGCACCTTGGCGCGCAAAAGACATTTGCGCAACATCAACAATGTCCACACTTCCACCTCGGCCCCGCACCACAATACACCACCCATCACCTTCACGGACGACGACTACACTAGCATCTGTCTGAACCACGATGACCCCATGGTCATCGCAGTGGAAGTCGCTAATTGGGAGTCCACAAGACGTTGATTGACTAGAGAAGCTCGGCTGACGTCCTATACTGGCCGACGTTCCTAAGGTTAGACATTCCTCACTCTCTTATCCAACCTCACACAGGACCCCTAGCTAGTCGGTTTTGCAGGGGAGCGAGTTCACACCCGCGGATATGTTGACCTGCTGACAACCTTTGGGACACCTCCTGACTCAAGGAGAATCATGGTCAGATACCTCCTCGTTTAGGCCAATACGTCGTACAACATCATCATCAGCAAGCCTACCCTGAACCAACTCGGAGCTGTGGTGTCCACCCCGCATTTGACGATGAAGTTCCCGGGGAGCAGTGGCAAAATCATTTCGGTCAGAGCAAATCAGAAAATAGTTCGACAGTGCTATGCTGAAAGCCTAAAGGTCTCGCCATCCGAGGAACGCCACAAAAGTGACCCTCCTACAGTGGCTCACATAGCCCAGGTTGACATCACTGACCTGGATCCAAGGTCAGAATCCCATGACGAACGACCAAGTCCCATTGACGAGCTTGATGACCTTCAGATTGGTAAACTCCCTGGACAGTGTACAAAGATAAGACGACAGCTAAACCTGGAGCTACGGCAGCAAATTGAAGCCGAAATTTCCAGGAATGCCGACCTTTTTGCATGGTCCAGCGTCGAAATGCCAGGTATAGATGCTAACTTTATCTGTCACAGGTTGGCAATCCACAAAGAGGCAAAACCAATGGCCTAGAGAGAGCGGAAGGTCGGCGGTGAAAGGCAAGAAGCCATCATTGTCGAGACGCAAAAATTAATGAAGGCCGGATTCATCAGGGAAGTCCAGTATACCACGTGGCTAGCGAATGTGGTACTTGTTAAAAAGAGCTCGGGAAAGTGGCGCATGTGTGTCGACTACATTGATAGGCTGGTCGATGGAGCATATGGGCACACCCTACTCAACTTTCTGGATGCTTACTTTAGGTACAACCAGATCATGATGTACCCATCGGATGAAGTGCACACGTCGTTCATCACTGACCACGCTAACTTCTGCTACTGTGTGATGCCATTCGACCTCAAAAATGCGGGATCCAGTTACCAAAGGCTGATGGACAAAGTCTTTCACCAGCAGATCGGAAGAAATATGGAAGTCTACGTCGATGACATGGTGGTCAAAACCACTTTAGTCGAGGCTCATGCCGTCGACTTGGCTGAGGTGTTCAGCTAGATCAAAAAACACAATATGCGCCTCAACCTAGAGAAGTGTGTCTTTGGCGTCCAAGGAGGCAAATTCCTTGGCTTCATCATCACCAGCAGGGGAATTGAAGCCAACCCGGAGAACTGCAAAGCCATTATACAAATGCAGAGCCCACAGACTGTTAAGAACGTCCAACGTCTGGCAGGAAGGTTAGTCTCCCTTTCTCGCTTCATCCCCAGGTTGGCAGAGAGAGCAGGGTCCATCTTCACCCTACTGCGGAAGCCGAAGAATTTCGAATGGACTGACTAATGTGAAGAAGCTTTCAAGAGCTTCAAAATTTTCCTCACCACTCCGCCAGTCCTTCAAAGGCCGGATCACCACTCTGACCTCCTCCTCTATCTAGCCGTGGCAGAGAGTGCCATCAGCGTAGTAATCGTACAAGAACACCACAAAGTGAAAACACTGATTTACTTCATCAGCCGAGTCCTTCAAGACGTGGAGAAACGATATCAAATGATCGAGAAGCTAGCACTAGCACTCGTCACCACAGCTCGACGCCTCCGACCTTACTTTCAAAGTCACCAGGTGGTTGTCAAAATTGACTACCCCATCAAGCAGATCTTGAGAAAGTCGGAGCTCGTCGTACACATGATAACATGGTCAGTAGAGATGTCCGAGTTTGGCATCCGATATGAAAGCCGCGACCCCTTGAAAGCTCAATGTCTGGCAGATTTTGTGGCCGAACTTACCCCAACGTCGGCTGAAGAACAACAGGTATGGACCTTACACGTTGATGGATCCTCCAATTCTAAAGGTGGTGGTGCAAGTATCATTTTGGAGGGGACCAAATAAAGTCACTGTAGAGCAATCTCTCAAATTTAGCTTCAAAGTGACCAACAATCAAGCAGAGTATGAGGCGTTACTGGTAGGATTAAGGTTGGCACACGACCTTGGAGCACAGCAGGTGAGTCGCAATAGTAATCATGGTAGAGCAGCTTAATGGGACATACCAGACCAAGGATACCCTTCTGTAGAGGTACTTCCATGCAGCATCCCAGAAGATCTCATCCTTTGACGAGTTCACCAAACACCATGTGCCCCGAGAACAGAATACCAGAGCCGACCTCCGGTCCAAGCTCGCCATCACCAAGCGCCCTGGGCAACACCAAACCATCATCTAGGAGACTCTAAATTCACCCAGCCTGGACGACAAAGTCGTCAACGCTAATAACAGCGAAGACTAGGGATGGATGACGGGTATTTGGAACTACCTAAAGGACGGAACCCTACCCGAGGATAAAGATGAAGCTCGGAAGATAAGGGTCAGGTCAGCTAAGTTCGTCATCGTCGGAGACGAACTGTTTAAACGCGTCATCTCTACTCCTTTGTTGAAATGTTTAGCGGGGTCCCAAGCCACCTATGTCATTGAGGAGATCCACCGAGGGATATGTGGTATGCATTCCGGGGCATGCTGGCGACTAGAGTACTCTGGGCTGGGTACTACTGGCCCACACTAAAGTCGGATTGCCAAGCTTACGTACAAAGGTGCAAGGAATGTCAGCAGTTCGACAACGTACATAGGCAACCACCTGAAGTTCTCCACCAGATGATGTCACCGTGGCCTTTTGCCTAGTGAGGGATTGGCATCCTCAGACCATTTCCCCCAGCGAAGGGTCAACTCAAATTCCTCTTAGTGGCGATCGACTACTTCACCAAGTGGATCAAAGCATGCCCACTTGCCAAGATCACCGCCGAGAATGTACAGAGATTCACCTGTAAGAGCATTATTTGTAGATTCGGCATCCTGCATTCTCTTGTCACCGATAACGGTAGACAGTTCATCGCATAGAGCTTCAAGGACTTCCTCCGTGAACTCAGAATCAAACACCTCCCGACCTCGGTGGAGCATCCCCAAACCAATGGCCAAGCCGAAGTGCAAACAAGGTAATACTCCGAGAACTTAAGAAGCGGCTTGGAAGCGCCAAAGGACAATGGGTCGACGAGCTCCCCATCATTCTCTGGGCGTACCACTATACTCCCCAATCAACATCGCAGGAAACACCTTATAGGCTGACCTACGGAGCTGATGCCATGATTCCAATGGAGGTTAGCGAAACATCCCACCGGCGTCACACCTTCGACAGTGAGCAAAACGCTCAAGAAATGGTAATCAACCTCGACCTCATCGACGAGCTCAAAGAGGAAGCCCGGATTCACGTAGAAGCCTGCAAACTCCGAGCTTCCAGAAGATACAACACGCGAGTCCGACCTCGCTCTTTCCAGGTCGGCGACTTGGTGTGGCGACTACTAGGCGAAGCACGAAGAGACTCATCAGAAGGGAAACTCGCACCTAACTAGGATGACCCATTTCGAGTTATAGAAGACCTCAAAAACGGGGCATATCGACTAGAAGAGTTCAACAGAAAAACCATCCCATGAACATGGAATGCCACGTATCTCAAGTTTTACTTCAGTTGAAATGTATAAATGGGTTATGTACTCTTTTCCCGACTCTGTCTTTTGTCCCAAAAAACAGAAAAATGGGTTTTGCCTGAGAGGGTTTTTAACGAGGCATACCCACAACATCAATAAAAGTGAATCCTTCCACTCATTTCCTCTTAAATTTACACCATATTGGCAAGAATTACTTTACGCCAAGTTCGAATTCGAACCTTAGTACGAATTACACTATGATAGGCCAAGGTCGAATTCAAACCTTGGTGCGAATTACTTTACATTAGGCTAAGGTCAAATTCAAACCTTGGTACGAATTACTTTACGTTAAGCCAAGGTTGAATTCGAACCTTGGTGCGAATTACTTTACGTCAAGCCAAGGTCGAATTCAAACCTTGGTACGAATTACATTATGATAGGCCAAGGTCGAATTCGAACCTTGGTGAGAATTACTTTACGTGAAGCCAAGGTCAAATTCGAACCTTGGTACGAATTACTTTACGTCAAGCCAAGGTCGAATTCGAACCTTGGTACGAATTACATATGATAGGCCAAGGTCGAATTCGAACCTTGGTACGAATTACTTTACGTTAAGGCAAGGTCGAATTCGAACCTTGGTACGAATTACATTACAACAAGCCAAGGTCGAATTCAAACCATGGTGCGAATTACTTTATAGTAAGCCAAGGTCGAATTCGAACCTCGGTGCAAATTACTTCATCCCAAACTAAGGTCGAATTGGAACCTTATCAAAATGAGGATTACCCAAAGAGCAAGACAAAAACCACAAATGAAAAAAGAAAATTATATAAAAACAAGTTCGTTAACGCAAAATAAGAGTTCAGAAAGTGAGAAAAATAAATTAAGCTATTACAAAACAGCAGCCTAAGCTGTGGTATTCTCGCTCGAGCTATCAGGGAGGTGGTCTTCCTTCACCAGCCACCCAGCTCGAACCTCTTTCTCTACATACATAGCAGAAAGGTCGACCCCGGGCGCAAGTAACCTCACCTGACGAGCTGCCTTGACAAAGCCCTTCTTGTGCTCCATCAAAATAGCTCGCTCGGTCTCAACGAGCCTTCTCTCTAGCTTTGCCTTAGCCGCGACAATCTTATCAAGGTCCACTCTCAAGGCTCTGACCTCCTCCTCCTTGCTAGCTAGCAGCACCTCATCGTAGAGACGTCTCTCTGCCGCCTCTACCAGCTTGGCCTTCAGCGCCGAAACCTCATCCTCCAGCGAGCGCGCCCAACCTTGAGCGGAATTAGCAACCTCCTGCAGCTCGCCCACCTGGGCAGCATAAACTTCATTAGCCTTCAGAGTAATCTCTAAAGACTTCTGAGTTTTTGCAATATCCCTCCTTGTGGCTTGCAGCTCGGCCTCATTCTGCCTCTTGGCCTCGCCGAGAGCGGCCCCTAAAGCCCGGTTCTCCTCCTCTAGGGGCTGAACTCGACTTCTAGCACTCTCGAGCTCCCCTTGCAGCCTCGACCACTTGCATTTCCAATGGTCCACGATCGTGATCGATCTCTACATGAAGACCTCCACAGAGTCTAAGCCCTTCACTGGCCCAACCTTCTCGAGGATCGCCTTGTCGGCCGAGCGGAGCAAACCTCGCGGGTAAAATTTCTTGGCAGTCATCCTCGAGCTCCACATTGAGTCTACGTCTGATGACATACTCACATGATCCAACCTCGCCAGGGGGCGAGTAATGTCGAAGCGCTATATGATGCACTTCCCCTTTGGAGCCCCTAGCAGAGGTGGAGGCGGCACGACGGCCTCCGGGGTCGATGACGGTGCGCCAGAGCTTGGACCCTCTCTGCGGGTCTCGGTGAGAGTTAAGGAAGGCACCGCCTGCGCAATCGCTGAAGTATCCGGCCTTGGCACCTCCGAGCTCGGCTCCTCTCGCGCCTTAGTAGCAGTCGACATAGGCTCCGCCTACACACAACATTTAAATCCTTTAAGTTACAAAGCAAAAAAGCCACGTAACGGGGAAGAAAAATAGTAAGAGAAAAGACACAAACTTGTGCCTCACGAGCGACCTCCTCTACAACAGCTCGGGATGATCCCTTAGGAGGAGGACTTCAAGTTAGGTCGACTGCATCGGCATCAGCAGCCTTCAAAGTCACCTCTTCAACATCTTGAGGGGCAGAGGTCCCCCCGACCTCCTTCTCTCCCCTCTTTCTTTTTTGGCGGGTTTCAAGAGAAGCAACCTCTTCCTCGTCGACCTTGGGAACCTCGATCTCGGCCACATTATAGCGGGCCTTCAGCTCACGCCATTTGCTTCTCCCCATTATACCTGCAAGCACAAAAATCCAACATATAAGAAAAATAAGAAAAAGTTGGAGAGCTCAACAACTAAGGGTGCCGAGGTACTCACTCTCTAAACCCCTCTTCTTGTACGCCGAATTAGCAAGCGCCAGGACGAACTTGCAATCCAAGGGACGAGGGAGCACAACTAAATTAGCAATGGAAGTAGTATCCGAGGCCGTCAGCTGAAGACTGTTTGACCCGTTGAACTTGATCGGATGCTACTGCCAGTAAAGAGGGAACCTCGGCAACCCACTGAAGTGGAATACTTCATCCTTTAACAGGTCAACCTCTTTGGGTAGAACTCAGAAGAACTCCTGTTTGAAGCCCTTATATGACTGGGAGTATAGTGAAAATAATCCCCCAGCCTTACTCCCAATCAAAGACACCCAACCATGGGGAGGCTCACCCAACTTAAGTTGGTAGAAATGGAGAAAAATAGGCAGTGACAACCCTATTCTCAGGGCCGAGCACAGGACTTGAAAAGCCTTCAAAAAAACCCAACTATTGGGGTGTAGCTGGCAAGGAGCTACGTTGATAAAATTCAAAAAATCGCACTCGAACTGAGTGAAGGGTAGGCATACACCTAAATCCCTAAAAAAACTGGTACATGTAGAAAAAACGGGGATTAGATGTACCCCCCATATACACACGCACGTCGGGCTGACAAGGCTCGAGCCGAATGAGCTTGGAAATGGATCTTTTGTAGATCCTGAGCGATTTCCACATCGTATTAACCTCAAGAAATGATTTGAGGACGCTCTGGAACTCTCTGACATCCCCTCTGACCCATTCATTGCCAGTGATGACGGGAAGGAATCCCTAGGGTTATTCCCACCCCTTTTCTTTTCAGCAGCGACTGTCTCGTTGGCCACCACTTTGCCGTGCGCCTTTCCCTTGCCCTGTGTAGAAGGTACGACACAACTATCACTAGCCATTGAGAATAAAAAAGGCTAGAGAAAGAAGAAAGAAAAAGAAAGAAGAAGAAAGAAGAAGAGGGAGACCGGTGGAGAGGAAGAACGGGAAAGAAGAGATCAGAAAGGAAGTACCTGGTACTCCTCCTCAGAAAGTGACCTTAACGGTGACTGGGTTGCTGGAAACGGCGACGACAAAGTCGGACGAAGATGAGGAAAAGAAATGTGCAGAGTTCAGCATGCACGAGAAGCCAAGAAAGAAAGGAGTGAAAGAGTAAAGTGAAGGGGAGGGCGCGAAGGAGAGAGGGAAAAAGGGGTTTCCCAAAATTAAAACGGAAGCAACACGTGGAGAGAGAGGAACAACACTGACGACACATTAATGGAGCCCATTATGATGACTGCGCCCATCATTACATAACCGTCACCCCCCATTAACACGCCACCCACGCGTTTTGGGAAATGAAGTGACACTTATGACACATGGCGTCACGTCAGAGAAGCACACGTGAAGAGTCACGACCCTTCATCGAGCTCGGTATTAACTCCTCGACCCAAGGTCTTCGGAGCTCGGGGGCTAGTGTACTATCCGTACCGCAAAGCTGAACTTGAGCTCGACATCATAGCGCAGATTGACATCGGACACGTGCCGCGTGACATCGGCCAAGACAAAGGCCCATCATCTACTGATCTCGGGCCTAAGGCCCCGATAAACCCTAATTCACACTAAGGTACGTGCACTACTTATACGAGACTTGTACACCCGCAAATAATAACTTTAGCATCAGAGTCTCTTTTGCAGGTACCACCCCCACTTTGGAGCCGCAAGCATATCCAGCGAAGGAGGTTCACCAATCTTGCCCAGAAGATCGTCCTACAACTGATCTTCGGTAAGAACAGATCCCTTTAGCGAGGAAGAAGATGAAATCCTCTTTGAACATCAAGATGATGATGAAGAAGAAATCCTTCCAGTTCCAAATAATCCACCACTAGAACTAGTAGCCATAGATTTCTCAATCCATTCGTGAAATTTTTTAGGCTAATCCATTTACACCCATTTCAACCTTCATAGCCCACATCAAGTTGACCATGGGTTATACAATTAGTTACAAAAAGGGATGGCTGGCCAAACAACATGCCATTGAAAACATCTTTGGAAACGGGGAGGAGTCGTACAACAAGTTACCAGGTATGTTGCAAGCAATGCAAATGCATGTTCCAGGCTTTATTTAGAAACTTAATACGTAACCGGCTTACCAAGGTGGCTTATTAGAAGAGGGAAATGTTATATTCAAAAGGTTATTTTGGACCTTTAAACCATGCATTGATGGTTTTGTCTTCTGCAAACCAATTGTTCAAGTTGATGGAACCTTTTTATACGGCAAATACAAAGGTACGTTATTGGTCGCAGTTGCGTAAGATGGTCACAACAAGATAATTCCTATTGTTTTTGCTATTGTTGAAGGTGAAACTAGGAATGCATGATTTTTTTCTCTTAAGAACTTAAGGCGGTATGTAACATCGCAAGACGAGTTTTGCCTAATTTCTGATCGTCATGAGGCTATTCGAAGTGCATACTCAAGAAATGGAAGTGGTTGAACAGAAAATAATTTTGTCCATGTTTATTGTATTCGACACATTGCACAAAACTTCATGCAACGATTCAAAAATGCAGCACTGAAGAAGGATGTCGTCAACATGTGTAATTTTATCATTAATTTTTTTAAAACATTTAATAATTAGTTTTCATTATTTAATTTTTTTTCAGCCTATGGGATGATTGAACCTAGATTCTTTTACTATTACAACATAGTAAGAGATACTAATGCTAAAGCAGCCCAATGGTTAAACAACATTCCTAGGGAAAAATGGACACTAGCATGGGACAATGGACGACGTTGGGGACATATGACAACAAACCTAGCTGAGTTTATTAATTCTGTATTGAAGAAAACACAAAATTTGCCAATTTGTTCCATGGTAATGGCCACATACACTCGTTGCAACAAGTTTTTCGTTCAAAGAGGTAGGGAAGTGGATGCAATGATTAATGCTGGACATGTCTACTCGGAAATTGCAAGTAAAACTATTCAAGATGCACAATCCAAGGCAAATACTCATAGAGTTATCACCTTTGACAGATCAAGCACTAGATTTCTAGTGGAAGAAATGCAACATCCGAGAGAAGTTTGACCTGTTGGGAGATTTACAGTAAGGCTAGATGAAATGTGGTGTGATTGTGGCAAGTTCCATAAAGTTCATATCCCTTGCTCACATGTACTCGCTTCATGCTTACATGCACATCACAACTATCAAACCTGCATATCTCCCATATATACCTTGCAACAAGCTGCAAAGGTATACAAAGGACAGTTTGGAGAGCTCCGACATGAAGATTATTAGCCTACTTACACTAGTCCAACTATGTGGCCAAATCCAGAACTCAAGAGGACTTCCAAGGGTCGGCCAAATTCCAGCAAGATTAGAACAAAGATGGATATTAGAGAACAACATAATCGTGTAAAAAATTGTTCCTATTGTCACACCTCTGATCACACTAGGAAGACATGTCCAATTATTGCTCATGGATTTAGTTCCCATCGCCATTGATTTTATTGTTGTAATGAGTTTTAATAAATTTATTTAGTTATATTTATAATGTTAATATTCAATAAATTTAATTACTTGATGTTACTCTTTGAGACTACGTTGTGTTTGTGTTGAAAGGGTAAATTGTGTTCGCAATGCTAAGTTTGAAGCTAGATTTAAAGGAAACACCTTTGAAGTATGAAACTATAGTGTCTTAAACTTAAAAACACCAGATGATAATAATGGGACCTTGTCTTAATAGATTCGAAACTTGTACGAGTCAAATTGTGGCTAATAATGAAAATTTTGGATAGCCTGCACATCACACTACAAACGGCTAAACATTAAAAATTCATATTACATTGATTAAAAAAAAAGGCATAGTGCATAGAATTGGCTAGAACGGGCCATTCCAAAAGTAGAACGACTCGTTCCAAACTACTAAAAGGGCTAAAATCCCTACTTTAGAAAGGGTTGTTCCAACATTGAGGTTATGTGAAAAAACTCAACTCTAGAACGGTTCGTTCTGGTTTAAGAATGGACTGTTCCAGATGCAAAAAAAAAACACGACGAGAATGCATGCAGAATGGGCTGTTCTGGTTGCAGAACAGGCCGTTCCATATGCAAAATTCTCAAATGACCTGGACCTAAAACGAAAAAAAAAATTAAAAAATATGTAAACAGTAAATGATGCTAGTTGGAGAAATAAATTTGCACAGTTACTATTTGGTTAATTTTTTTTAAAATATATTATTTGAGTAAAAAAAAATCCAATAATTCCTCATAATATTATTTTTCGATGAAATTTCTCAAAAAAAAGTGAACAACTTCGGGAAAAAAATTCTTTGTGTAATAATTTTTCTTTTTCTATATTATCTGCGTGCGATACGCGAGTGTTTTTACTCAAATAATACTATTTTAAAAAATATTTACCCAAATAGCAACGGTGCAAATTTATTTTCCCAACTAGCACTTTTTACTGTTCACATTCTAGAATGGGTCGTTCTGATTCCAGAACAGGTCGTTCCAGATTAAAAATAACACATGACGAATGGATCAGAACGGGCCGTTCTGGATTCAAAAAATGCACATAAAAAGTGGAACCAGAACAAGCCATTTTGAATCCGGAACGGGCCGTTCTGGCCTACAGATTCAGGCTTTTTTTTCCCCGATTTTCACTTATCAAATACCAAAACTCAGAGACTACCATCAAGTGATTAAATTTATTGAATATTAACATTATAAATATAACTAAATAAATTTATTAAAATTCATTACAACAATAAAGATCAATGGTGGCAGAAACTGATTATGTTGTTCTGTAATGTCCATATCTGTTTTAATCCTGCTGGACTTTGGCCACCCTTGAAAGTTCTCTTGAATTCTGGATTTGGCCACAAAGTTGGATTAGTGTAAGTAGGCCAATAATCTTAATGTCGGAGCTCTCCAAACTGTCCTTCGTATACTTTTGCAACTTATTGTAAGGTATATATGAGAGATAAGTTTGATAGTCGTGATGTGCATGTAAGCATGAAACGAGTACATGCGAGCAAGGGATATGAACTTTTTGGAACTTGCCGCAATCACACCACATTACATTTAGCCTTACTGTAAATCTCCTAGCGGGTCATGCGAGTAAGGGATATGAACTTTCTGAAACTTGCTGTAATAATACCACATTTCATTTAGCCTTATTGTAAATTTCTTAGCAGGTCAAACTTCTCTCGGATGTTGTGTTTCTTCCAACTTTGTGGCCAAATCTAGAACGCAAAAGAACTTTCAAGGGTCGGCCAAAGTCTAACAGGATTAGAACAGAGATGGACATTAGAAAATAACATAATCGTGTAAAAAATTATTCCTATTATCACACTCCTGGTCACGCCACCATTGATCTTTATTGTTGTAAAGAATTTTAATAAATTTATTTAGTTATATTTATAATGTTAATATTCAATAAATTTAATCACTTGATGGTAGTCTCTAAGTTTTAGTATTTGATAAGTGAAAAAAAAAGCCTGAATATGTAGGTCAGAATGGCCCGTTCAAGATTCAGAGCGGCCCGTTCTGGTTCCACGTTTTATGTGCATTTTTTGAATCCGGAACGGCCCGTTCTGATCCATTCGTCATGTGTTATTTTTTAATCTGGAACGACCCGTTCTGGAACGTGAACAATAAAAAGTATTTGTCGGGGGAAATAAATTCGCACCATTACTATTTGGGTAAATATTTTTTAAAATAGTATTATTTGAGTAAAAAGCTCGCGATACGCTATGTTCATAATACTATTTTTCCATGAAATTTCTCAAAAAAAGAAACGTTAATTATAAGAAATTGAAACTGCAATGCCATAATAAGATCTTAATTAATTATGATAATTATTAATTATATTAATTATTTATTATGAACAGTTGAAAATTAATATAAATAATAAAGTTACCCTAAAATTTCTTTCCCAAAATTCACCTATAGAAAATTGTAAGGGAAATTCATCGGTAAATTCTTATGTGATATAAATAAGAAAATACTAAATTTTCTTTCATAAAATTCACGTAAAGAATATTTCACGTATAAGATATTATATTAGAAATTGACTAAAATATATTTAATTATTAAAAAAACTGAATTTGTAACAACATAAAGAATGTTGTATAAAAAGTATAATAAAACATTAATTTTATAAATTATGGAAAGCTTTAATGTAAATATAAATAATAATAATAATAATAATAATAATAATAAATAAATAAATGAGCAACTTCTAAAGTATTATTTCTCTTCAAACAATTTCTAAAGCATTATTTTTCTCAAGATTTTTCACAAGAAAATCAATTATAAGAAATTGAAACTGTAACAACATAATAAAATAAAACTTTCATTATATTAATTATTAATTATGGGAAATTTTAAAATAAATATGAATAAATTAAAAGGAAACAAGTTCTTATGTATTATTCCAATCCAAACTAAAAATTTTTGAAGAATTATTTTC
Source organism: Cajanus cajan (assembly GCF_000230855.2). Lineage (NCBI taxonomy): Eukaryota > Viridiplantae > Streptophyta > Magnoliopsida > Fabales > Fabaceae > Cajanus > Cajanus cajan. The sequence goes on from NC_138524.1 coordinate 21,004,741, forward strand.
TTCCAAGATTTTCCAAAAAATAAAACAGAGCATTAATTATAAAAAAAGATCTCAATGACATAATAAAATATTAATTATATTAATTGTAACATCCTAAGATTTTTCTAATAATTAGTAATTATTAATTAGGAAGATAACCATAATTTAATTTAATTTTGTGATTAATAGTTTTTTATTTTATTCATTTTAATAGATTTAATTATTTAGGGGAGTATTAGAAATAATGAAGATAAGGGGTTTTAGAGAAATATGAGTTATATATTAGAAGAGAATGGAGAAAGGAGATATTATTATTCATTTGTTTCATTTCACATTTTCTGACACTCGGGTCTCTAAAGAAAACACATCTGGAGAGCAAGGAAAAGGGATCATTAGAGAAGAGGAAGAAGATTAGACTCGTACATTGCATCACTCCAAGTAAGGGGAGAGTGAGAATACTCATTTTTGGGGATTGGATGTATGCATGAAGGTAGAGGGATTGGCCCCAATCCCATAATTTTTTGTTTGTTTGATGAGATGTTATATGCGTTTGATGTGATTTATTGAGTAGATTCTGAATATGTATTTTATTTGATGATCAGATGGTTTAGAGTAATTAATTGAGTGTCATGTAGAAAGGGGGTTAGAACCCTAAGGAGAAGAATGTGGCAAATTTTAGAGGTAGAAGCTATAGATGCTGAAATTAGTAAACTTTCTGGATAAAAAACGTATTTCTAAGTAATTATAAACTCGTATGATTGATTTGGGAGATGTTTGCTTGAGATTTTGTTCGAATATTGATGTGTTTGGATGTTGGATCGCACACGGCGTCAAGCGTGCCTTCATGTGTATGAAGGCACTGCCTAGACATGTTGGGCCGAGCGGGAAAATGTCCACACTAGGTGCACAAAAAATCTGGTGCGCTCTATTGTGATTTAACGTCGGGCGTGAGGTGACATTGGGCGTGAGAGGATTTTGGTTCTCTCTATGATGCTTTAAAGTCAGGTGCAACATGGGGAAGTCAGGCACACAAAAAGAACTGGTGCTCTTTATTGTAACTTAAAGTCGGCCATGGGTTTCCAAGCCCGGGGTGGATGGTTAGTGTAACGACCCGACTGGCCGCTACATAGCACAATACATAACACCACACAGAAAAGAACATGCATATATAAAAATAAAATATATACACAATGTTTAGCCTGGGGCTCAATGTACAAAATACATCCAAAATAGCCAAATTAGTGGCCAAAACAACAAAAGCCACCTCCATCTGCCAGCTGCAGACCTGCCTCAACACACCAACCTATCCTTGTTCTGCTCCCATACACAGTATGATCATTGCAGTCCAAACCACATGGAAACAACAAAGGGTAAGCTAGTGAAAAGAATCAACACACATATATATAAATACATGAATAGTAAATAGCTACAGCTATCAGCACAACATCGACATACAACTCATCACATATACAACATAAACAGCAGTAAACACACAATGCGTCGTCACGCATAACAACTAGATTTGGTCGCTTGTAAGCAGTATAGCTCGACCTTGCCCCTATACCATGGTCACTTCATACACGTGTGCCTCGACCTTGCCCACACACGGGACCAACTAAGTACTTAGAGGAGAACAACACAGTGACCACTCCAAGGGTCAGCTTCCCAGGGAGGGTTTTTAACAAATTGGGCTCTAAGAGCACCACAACTACCTCAATCCACACAATGGGATGAGAAATTTCGAAAAACATCTCCTCTAGTCTTAGTGATCAACAGCTCAGCCTTACGGCCTACAACAGCTCAGCCTTACAGCCTACAACAGCTTATATCAGCATGCAGCACAACACAGCACAACAACAATAACAACATACAACACAACTCAACATTATATCAATACAGCTTACACATTATACGGCATTAATAATTTAAAAAACATAAAACTCAGCTTGGCTCAACAACATTAATCAACATTAATCAACATTAGTCAGCATTAATCAGCATATTTATGAAAGAACACATCTAAAACAACCTTCAACTTATCCAAATCACTCATTGTGAAATGGCAACCTTTACTAAAAATAGAATATCGGGAGTTATAATAATCCTATCATGCTCATTCTTATCTCATATGAAAGATAAGAAGATTTCCTACAACTCTTATGAAGACACCAAGTCCTAATTCCTTCATCGACCTTGCTAAAAATTCTAAAAACCGCAACAGCTATAACCAATGTTGACAGCTTGACCCCTCTTCACTAAAACAGCCATATCTGGAGTTCTAGAACTCCTTTTTGGGTTATTACAGTGCCATTGGAAAGCTACGATCCAAGGCTACAACTTTCTTGAAGACTATAAATTCAAATTCTGAAAGCACAAAAGCGCTCAGCGCCTCAAAATTGCTCAGCGCTTTACCTCCAGGGATTCTCCTCTGGCTCTCTGCCCCCAAAGGGCTCAACCCTTAAAATGGCTCAGCCGTTTCAAAAGCGCTCAGCGCTTTAAAACGGCTCAGCCCTTTGGTTCCAGAAACTCTCCCCTGTCACGCAACCCCTAAAGGGCTCAGCCGTTCAAAACGGCTCAGCCGTTTGTGATAGAAACACAATCCCTCCTCCATTTTTGAACAACAACCTGCAAACAGAGAATTCCCAACACATGCAAACCAGCCAAAATGCCACATTTTTATCAATAAACACAAAACCCCTTCTTTTTCAACATGCAACCACGAATCATCAAAACCCCAAAATTTCACCCAAAACCCCGAAAACCCGAAAACAAAAATTTCATCAAAACAGCTCGTCAATCATCCAAAATCAAACAACTCATGAGTTTTTCAACTCATTCTCAACCCAAGCCAGCAAAACCTAGCTTCCCTTACCTCGGTGAGAAGAAATCCGAGCTCCGGGACACGGGAAAAGAAGAAGAAGCTTGAGAAAATGAAGAACGGAGAAGAAGAGTTTGCGTCTCAACTAGCTCTCAACACCTAGAATCACCAAGAATGAGAAGGAACCAGCAAGGTGAGTAGAGAGAGTAGGGAAGATGAAAGTGGAAAGTGAAGGAATAGTTGAAAGGGAGAAAGGAAGGGCAGCGGAGTCTCATAGTTAGGAGGCTTATTATGATGTTTTAAATGATGTTTTAATGATGTTTATGATTGTTTATATGATGATGGACATATATACATACTTTATGAATGATGATTATCATTGTGATGGATGACCTTGATGTGAATGGATATAGATGTTGGTGAATGATGAATTAGACGATGATCATGATATATTAATATAGAAGCAATTGCATGGTTGTGACATGCATCATATTTGCATGATTATGTGGTTCTAGTGGGAACTTGTTAATGTTCAGGTGGGAACACTTCTGTGTTGGTAGCCTAAGGTTAACTTGGGATTTAGGTACCAACTATATATTCTTGATGATGATGATGGACAAGTACCCCATGCATTTAGATGTAAGTGCACATTGCATTGCATTCCTGAGCATGTGTTTATGGATCGTGTGTTTGTGGATGGTTGATATGTTGTTATTACAATTTGAAGTATGAATTGTTGTTATTATAGTTATTTATCGTTAAGAGATGGGATATTTTGCATATATATTAGAATCCTTATTTGTTGTTGGTGTGTCTTTTGTATATTTTGCATATTAATTAGAATCCTTAATCTTGGGAAGAGTAAGGAGAGATCTAGGTGTATGTGGACTCTGATGCCAATGTGACACCGAGGATTTGGAAATTTGGAGTAGTTTAGGAATTATATTACTTCCTTGTTATTTCAGTATTTTTGAATTTACAAATTGTTTACTACTACTCTATTTACTTACTTTCAGATGAATTGGATTATTCTATTTATAGATTTGTATGAGGATATATTTGAGATTTTATGAATTTAATTGATATCATACTTAGGGGCAGGTGGGTGTCACATTAATTATTAATTATGAAAAATTTTAAAAATAAATAAACAAAAATATACACTAAAATTTATTTTACAAAATTTGCGTATATAAAATTTCATGAATAGGACACTAATGGATATTCATGCACGTAAAACTATTATTGTGTAAATATCCTTTAAAAATTATTGAAAATTATTCTTACCGGAGATCGATCGTAGGGACGATCTGCTGGGCAAGATTGGTGAGCCTCCTTCGCCGGGTACGTTTGTTGTTTCAAAGTAGGGGTAGTACCTGCAAAAGAGACTCCAATGCTAAAGTTAGTGTTTGTGGATGTATATCTCCTATAAGTAATGCACGTACCTTTGTATGAATTAGGGTTTCATTGGGCCTTGGGCCTGAGATTAGTTATGACGTATTTATATAGTGGGCCTTGTCTTGACCGATGTCGCCTAGCGCGTGTCTAAGGTCGTTCTATGCTGTGATGTCGAGCTAGAGCTCGGCTTCGCTATATGGATAGTACACTAGCCCCCTGAGCTTCGAAGACCGCGGGTCGAGGAGTTAATGCCGAGCTCGACAGGGGGTCGGGACTCTTCGCGTATGCTTCTTTGTCGTGGTGCCATGTGTCATAACCGTCACCTCGTTCCCATAACGCGTGGGCGGCGTGTTAATGGGAGGTGACCGTTATGTAATGATGGGCGCACTTTGCCATGATGGGGCCCCATTAATGTGTCGTCAGTTTTGTTCCCCCTCTCTCCACGTGTTGCGTCCGTTTGAATTTTGGGAAACCCCTTTTTTTTCTCTCTCTCGCGCCTTCTCCCCTTCACTTTACTCTTTCGTTCCTTTTCCTTCTTGGCTTCTTATGCACGCCAAACTTTGCATTCCTCTTTTCATAGTCTTCGTTTGCCTTTGTCGTCGCCGTTTTTGGCAACCCAGTCGTCGTTAAGGACATTTTTGGAGGAAGAGTACTAGGTACTTCCTTTCTGCTATCTTCTTTCTCGTTCTTCTTCTCTGTCGGTCTCCCTCTCCTTTCTTTTTCGTCCTTCCTGTTATTCGAGCCTTTTTATTTTTTGATGGCTGCTGATAGCGGCACCGCCCCCTCTACACTGGCCAAGGGCAAGGGCAAGGGAAAGGCGCGCGACAAAGCAGTGGCTGACGAGTCGGTCGCTACTGAAAAGAAGAAGGGTGGTAATCAACCTAGGGATGCCTTCCCCATCATTAATGGCTACGAATGGGTCAAGGGTGTCGTCGGAGAATTCCAGAGCGTCTTCAAAACATTCCTTGAGATTAACGCGATGTGGAAATCGCTCAGGATCTGCCAAGGGTCCATTTCAAAGCTCATCCGGCTCGAACCGTGTCAGCCCGACGAGCGTGTATATATAGGGGGTACCTCTAATCCCCCCCTTTTCTATATGTACCAATGTTTCTTTAGGGATTTAGGTGTATGCCTTCCCTTTACGCAGTTCGAATTTGATTTTTTAAACTTCGTCAATATGGCTCCTTGCCAACTTTACCCCAACAGCTGGGGTTTTTTGAGGGCTTTTCAAGTCCTATGCTCGACCCTAGGGAGAGGGTTGTCTCTGCCTATTTTTCTTCATTTTTATCAACTTAAATTGGGTGAGAGTCCCTATGGTTGGGTGTCCCTAAATGGGAGTAAGGCTGGGGGGTTGTTTTCGCTTTACTCCCAGTCATACAAAAGCTTCAAGAATGAGTTTTTCCGGGTTTCACCTTAAGAGGTCGACCCGTTGAAAGATTTGTTGAGATTGGGGGAGCCTGAGCTTGATGAGATCACCTCTGACGTTTGAAGAGTTTTGATGATAACAAATATGTGCTGAGGACAAAAACAACTTAGAAGTCAAAAACAAAGTCAAAAGGAAGATGCTATGTAATAGGAGTAGTTTATAGTGTATAAAATTGTTTTGATTGAGTTTATCTTTTGTGTGTGTTGTGTGCATAAGCTAAATCTATATCTAATCTGATTAGGGAGTGTATGATGATGAGTTTAAAGGTTAAGAAGTTATTTTGAGACTTAAAACAAAGTTTTAAAAACTAACTCAAAATAATCGATTATCATTAAATATAATCGATTATTCCAGCAATAGGCAAAATGGGATGCCTTGCTGCAATAATCGATTATTTGTGAAATAATCGATTATCCCAGAAATGACTCTCTGGAATAATCGATTATCCAGCAAAATAATCGATTAAATTGTTCTTGGTTGATTTCCAGAAATCATGAAGAACAAAATAATCGATTATTCTTTAAAATAATCGATTATCTGGTTCTAAAACTTTTATAAATATTTGAACTTTTTTGAAACTTCAGAACAGAGTTAGAATTGAGAATCAAAATTAGAAAAGCGTTTTTGTGAAGTCTTTGTGACAATCTTGGAGAGTTTTCTTTGTGAATCCAAGAAGAAAAACGTTTGTGAAAAACTTTGAAAGGATCATTATCATCATCACATTCTTGAAAGGGAAGAGATTAAGATTTTCTTCTGAATTCCAGGTGAATTCGTTCCTTAATTCTTTGTGAATACTTGTAAATCTTGAGAGGGTTTCTCAAGTGGTAAGGAATTCTTGTAGTGGGTTTCTACAAGGGGTGCTTTCTTGAGGTCAAGAAAGTGGTTATCTTGAATGTAGGAGTATATGCATGTGTGGTATGCTTGTAAACCTTCTTCATTAAGATAGTGGAACAAATCTTGATCAGGTTGTGATTGAGGACTGGATGTAGGTCACATGTGGAGTGGCTGAACCAAGATAAAAGACTTGTGCAATCTTCTCTTACCCTTATCTTTTACTTTGTGTAATATCTTGATTGTGCATTAAAGAAGATTGTTCTTGATTAACATGTGTGCATGAATAATGTTGGTTTAAACTGAATTAAAGCATTACATATTGGTGTTAACTTTGAACCTCATTATTGAGTAATCAAGAAAACATATAGGTTTCATTCTTCTATAACAAGTCTTTAAGAAACTTCATTGAAAATTCATTTTTAGAAAAGTTTAATTGAAATAAAGATCCTAAATACTCTGAAAATTTTTAAAGTGTCATAGAATCCAATTCACCCCCCTCTTGGATTGTGCCATTCTTTTCTAACAATTGGTATCTAGAGCAAGGTTCTTGAGAGTTATTCAAGATTTCAAAAATGGCCAATAGCAACCTACCCTATGGTGAAGGTGTGTCTATTCATAGACCTCCTTTTTTCAATGGTGAAAACTATGTCTGCTGGAAAATTAGGATGAGAATTTTCATTGAAGCAATTGATATTGCTGTATGGGATGCAATAGAAAATGGACCCTATATCCCTATGACAAAAGATGATGATGAGAAGAGAGAAAAACATTGGAGTGAGTGGAGTGATGATGAAAAGAAAAGAGCCCAATATGACTATAGAGCCAAAAATATTATTACATCTGCATTGTCTATTGATGAGTTTTTTAGAATATCACAATGCAAATCTGCTAAAGAAATGTGGGATTCTTTGCAAGTCACTTGTAACACCCCAGTTTTCAATAAAGTTATTATTATAATAATAATAATTATTATTATTATTATATGGTATTTGGTCATAATTATTTTAATAATTATAGAAGAATATTATTTTGTACGTTTTAAATAATTATTGTTTTGGACAATTATTTTGTACGTATTAAATAAGTATTTTTTATTAGCATATTTAAATAAATATTTATATGTTTTAAGAGAAGGTTGATTTTATATGATATTTTGTTATTGAAATTATATTATTATATTTTGGGTTAGAAATATATTATTATTATTATAGAGGAAAAATATTTTATAATATACATGTATTTATTTTATTTAATTATTTTGAGGAAAAAGAGAAGTGAGTTAGAAGAGAAGGAAAATGAGTTGGGTTGACCCAGCCCAATGGATTAATTTTAAGGAGTCAGGTAGCGTTAACCCTATCTACCTCATTTGCGTTCTGAAGGGTTAGGAAAAAAAAAGGAGAAACAAAGAGCTCTAAGGAAGAGTACTCAGGAACGACCTTAGATCACACCTTTGTCTTCTGCTCATCCAGGTAAGGGGGGAGTGAGAAACCTCGTTCTAGGTGTGGGATTGTATGCTGGGTAGTGGGATTGGCCCCCAATCCTGTGTTTGCTGTATTTTTATGTATGCTCATGTATGATGAGTTTCTCCCAATTGTATCTGTTTGCTTATTATTTTTCTTATATGCAATTAATTGTATGACTTGAGATCTCTATGGGTTCCTATGGGAAACCCTATGAGAAAACAGACAAAATATGAATGTTTTCTATTTTTCCTTCTGATTACTCTGTCGTGTTCCTTGTTGGATGTGATGCATGAGTATGTGGTTAATTTTGAAAATAAATATGTTTTAATATGATCTAGAGTGCTCTATGGGTTCCTCCGGGAAACCCTATGAGAAATAGGCAAAATATGAAATATTTTCTGTTTTGATTTCTGATTTTTTTGTTATATTCCTTGTTTGATGAGATGTAAAAATATGTATTTAATTTTATAAATAAACGAGTTTTGATATAAATTAAAGTGCTCTGTGGAGGCTTTGTGAATATGATGGTGTAAGGTGAAATGTGATTGAGACATGGGATATGAAATGTGATAATGAAATATGATGACGAAATGCGATGATGTGATATGACCATGGGAAATGATAATGTGATATGAGAATGCATAGAGTCTTGATTGACATGCATCATTTGCATAAGTGTTTTAAGGGTACGATATGGAATACACCACCAAAGAAGGCCCCCTAGTGTAAAAGCTTTGGGGATTAGTCCTTGGGGATAGCTCGGTTTGGAAGTCCCAGTCTCGCCCATTGTGTGCATGGGATGTATCTTGCGCAGCTTAGCTATCCCGACGAGACTCTGGTAGTATATCCTTCTAGTGAGAGTGCGCAGAGGGTGTGACCCGGCATGTACTCCTAGACTACTCTTCGTGTATTGCTAGCGGCAATATGTCATGTGATGTTTTACTGGCGCCACATGCATGATAATATGTAGTTCGTGTCCATGCATGTGCATTCTTATTATTAAATGATGATAAATTACTATTTGTATGACTTGGATGATTGGATAAGCTATTGTTGTTGATTGATCTATGAGGTAACTGTATTGTTTGTGTTTGGCTATCCGGTGTGCGTTCCTACACCGTGAGCCAGAGTGAGATGTTTCTCACTCCTTTCTTTTGTGTTGTTTCCCTTGTTTGATATACAGGAGACCGTCAATAGCATGAGGCTGAGGATGTGGACGATGGAGCTAAGGCTTCTATGTGGGATTTTGCTCTGATAGGATATGTGACATCGGGACATAGATAGAATTAGAATATGACATTGTTTATGATTTATTAAAGTATATATTTTGGAAAATTCAATTTTTATTCTTTGTAATTTTATTTGCTATTTGGATTAAGGACATGAATGTGAATTCTCTACTCACATGATTATTGGAATTATCGTTTCAATTTTAAATATTTTTTTTATCCAATAAGATATTTCTTTTTATTATTATATATATATATGTTGGGGTAGAGGGTGTCACATCACTCATGAAGGAACAAGTGATGTAAAGAGATCTAGAAAGCACACTCTCATAAGAGAATATGAGTTGTTTAGAATGAACAATGGTGAATCTATTTCTGAATTTCAAAAGAGATTTATACACTTGATAAATCACCTTGTTGACCTTGGCAGGAAATTTGAAAAAAAAGCTGAATTTGAAAGTGCTGCAATGCTTGGACAGATCATGGCAAGCAAAGGTGACAACCATAGAAGAATCAAAGGATTTGACCTCATTGACACTTGCTACTCTCTTTGGGAAGCTAAGAGAGCATGAGGAAAAGCTTCACATATTTGAAGAAAATGAATAGCAGGACAAGAAGGGCAAAGGAGTGTCATTAAAGGCCTTGAAATCTGCCAAAGGCAAAGAGGTGTGTGAAGAGTCAAGCTCTGATGATTCCGAAACTGAGAACTTCAACTTGCTGGTGAAGAAGTTCAGAAAATTCTTAAGGAAAAAGAGGAATTCCCCCTACAAGTTCAATAGAAAGACCAATAAGAAAGAGGAAGCAAGCACATCCTCCTTCAATTGCTTTGAGTGTGGAAAACCGAGACATATGAAAGTTGAGTGTCAAAACCTCTTGAAGAAGCAACAAGAGGAGAAGAAAATGAAGAAAAATGGCAAAGGGAAGAGAGCCTACATTGCTTGGGAAGATAATGACTCAAGCACAACAAGTGATGAATTTGAATTTGAAGAGAACAACTTATGTTTGATGGCTGGAGCTGATCAAGACACAATTGTAAGTGATTCTGACCTTGAATCTAATCCAGACTATGATCAACTCCAAGAAGCTTTTATACAAATTCATAAAGAGGATGTGAAATTAGATGCCTTGAATTCAAAGCTTAAAAATAAGCTAAAATGGTATGAAAATGCTTTAATCAAAGCTGAACAAGAGCTTGAGGATTTGAAACATGAGCATGAAAATCTTCAAACTATTTTCAACTTTAGTGAAGCTCATTGTGAAACCTCCTCCTCCTCAAAACATGTTTGTGAAAATTGCAAGACTTTTGAAAAAGAAAATGCTGATTTGAAATCCACTCTTGCAAAGTTCATAAATGGAAATGCAAATTTAAATATTCTTTTGGGAAAACAAAGAAACACTTTTGATAGGAGTGGACTTGGTTTTAATCAAAGCATGAGCATGCCATTCAAGTCAAAGAAAGGAGTTTTTAAGAAAAACCAAGATTTCAGAAAATTTAAAAGCAATTTCTCTAGACAAACAACTTGTTATTATTGTTGTAAAAGAGGTCACACAATAAGGAATTGCTACTCTAGGAAATATGGAGTTCCAAATGGAGAAATGGTTTGGATTGAAAAGAGCCAAAGGCTGAGAACTAACCTACAAGGACCCTTCACATGGGTACCTAAATTTTTTCTATGAATCTTTGTTGTAGGAATGCTTGAGGGCCAAGAACTTACTATGGTATCTTGATAGTGGTTGCTCAAGGCATATGACTGGAGATCCTTCAAAATTCTCAAGTCTAAAATTGAAGGGTATGTTACCTATGGTGACAACAACAAAGGGAGAATTCTTGGTCATGGTAATATTGGTAACTCCTCCTCTCAAACATTGATTGAAAATGTATTGCTTGTTGATGGGTTGAAACATAATTTGCTGAGTATAAGTCAACTTAGTGATAGAGGTTTTAAAATTGAATTTGATAATACATGTTGCTTGATATTTGATAAAAAGACTAAAGAAATCATATTCATTGGAAAAAGAATTGACAACATATATATGCTTGACTTAGAACACTCAATAGCAATTTCCAACACTAAGTGCATAATAACCCAAGAAGACAATATATGGCTTTGGCATAGGAGAGCTGCACATATTCATATGGTTCACTTAAATAAACTGAGTAGGAAAGAATTAGTGGTAGGATTACCTAAACTCAAGTTTAGTAAGGACAAACTATGTGATGCTTGTCAAAAGGGCAAGCAAGTGAAGGCTAGCTTTAAAAGAAAAAATTAGATTTCCACAACTAGACCTTTGCAATTAATTCACATGGATTTGTTTGGTACTTCAAGAACCATGAGCTTAGGTGGAAACTACTATGGTTTAGTGATTGTAGATGACTACTCAAGATTCACATGGGTTATGTTTCTTGCAAATAAAAATTATGCTTTTAATGTCTTTAGAAAATTTGCCAAGCTTGTTCAAAATGAAAAGAATTCAAACATTGCCTCTATAAGAAGTGACCATGGAGGTGAATTTCAAAACATTATGTTTCAAAAATTCTGTGAGGAACATGGTATAAACCATAATTTCTCAGCACCTAGGACACCTCAACAAAATGGGGTTGTTGAGAGGAAAAATAGGTCTCTAGAAGAACTAGCTAGGACTATGTTGAATGAGACAAAATTGCCAAAATACTTTTGGGCTGATGCTATTAACACAGCTTGTCATGTGTTAAACAAAGTTCTGATCCGACCTATATTAAAGAAAACACCCTATGAAATTTACAATGGAAGGAAGCCTAACATTTCATATTTTAGAGTGTTTGGGTGTAAGTGCTTTATGCTGAACAATGGGAAAGAGCAACTTGGAAAATTTGATGCAAAGGTTAATGAGGCAATCTTTCTAGGAAACTCAACAAATAGCAAAGCCTATAGAATCTATAACAAGAGAACTCTAGTTGTTGAAGAATTTTTCCATGTTGTATTTGATGAGTCTAACAAACAAGAGACAAGGAAAACTGAAATTGAAGACTTGACTGATTTGCTTGATCAACCTCTATTGGAGAGTGAAACTAATAATAAGCCTAAAAAGAGTGAATCACATGAAAACACAAAGGAAATGAGTGAACAATTGCCTAAGGAATGGAAAACTTCTAGGGACTTATCAATGGATAACATAATTGGAAATATTGGTAAGGGAGTTTCAACTAGGAGTGCCATTAAGAATATTTGCAATACTATGGCTTTTGTGTCACAAGTTGAACCTAAGAGCATTGATGAAGCACTAAAAGATGAACATTGGTTAATGGCCATGCAAGAGGAACTAAATTAGTTTGAAAGAAATGAAGTATGGGATTTAGTGCCATTACCAACTGATTATCCAATTATAGGAACCAAGTGGGTTTTTAGAAATAAGCTTGATGAATCTGGGATAGTTATAAGAAATAAGGTAATGCTAGTGGCTAAGGGGTATAATCAAGAAGAGGGAATTGACTATGATGAGACTTTTGCCCCTGTAGCAAGGATAGAAGCCATTAGATTACTTCTTGCTTATTCCTCTATAATGAATTTCAAGCTTTATCAAATGGATGTGAAAAGTATTTTTCTCAATGGGCTGATACAAGAGGAAGTGTATGTGGAGCAACCACCAGGCTTTGTGGATTTTAAAAATCCTAATCATGTGTACAAACTTAAAAAGGCACTCTATGGCTTGAAGCAAGCTCCAAGATCATGGTATGATAGGTTGAGCAAATTTTTGATTGAAAATGACTATGTGAAAGGGAAAGTAGATAATACATAGTTTGTCAAGAAGTTTAAAAATGATACAATGTATGTTCAAATCTATGTGGATGATATTGTATTTGGATCTACCAATGTCTCTCTATGTAAAGAATTTGCTAAAACCATGCAAGGAGAATTTGAAATGTCAATGATGTGGGAGCTTACATTCTTTTTGGGGTTGCAAATCAAACAAATGAGTGATGGGATTTTCATAAGTCAAAGCAAGTATTGCAATGAACTTTTGAAAAAGTTTGGTATGGAAGGGTGTAAGGAGGTTGCCACCCCAATATCAAACAATTGCAATCTTGACTTAGATGAGAAAGGCATAGCTGTTGATAACTCAAAATATAGAGGTATCATTGGATGACTTTTGTACTTGACAGCTAGTAGGCCTGATATAATGTTTGCTGTGTGCTTGTGTGCAAGATTTCAGGCTAATCCAAAAGAATCTCACATGAAGAGTGTAAAGAGAATTCTTAAATATTTGAAAGGTACAACCAATGTAGGTTTGTGGTATCCAAAGGGAGTCTCACTAAGTCTGACAGGCTACTCAGATTCAGACTATGTTGGTGTAGACTAGATAGAAAAAGCAAAAGTGGTACTTGTCACCTACTAGGTAGTGCACTTGTCTCATGGCATAACAAAAAGCAAGCTTGTGTTGCTTTAAGTATAGCTGAGGCTGAGTATATAGCTGCTGGGAGTTGTTGTGCTCAAATTCTTTGGATGAAGCAACAACTAAGAGATTATGGAACTGAGCTAAATAAAATACCTCTGAGATGTGACAATACAAGTGAAATAAATTTGACCAAAAACCCAATTTTGCACTCTAGGACAAAACATATAGAGATAAGACACCACTTTTTGAGAGATCATGTTCAAAGGAATGATTGTGTTGTAGAGACTAGTAAGCAATTAGCTGACATATTTACAAAACCTCTACCAAGGGAAAGATTTAACCAATTAAGAATTGAACTAGGCATAATCAATGAATCATGTTTGAATTGATTATGATTTGAGAATGTTTGTATGATTGTTTGGAGAAAGTATGATACATTGATACATAAAAGAAAGTATTCAAGGAACAAACTAGACTTAGAGTATTTTGAAAGGTTAAAATTCTGAGAAGCAGAACTTCTCTGGAATAATCGATTATCTTAAAATATAATCGATTATTTCAAGTAAACCCATAATAATAATCGATTATTTGGGTAATAATCGATTATCTGGGAGATGAAGAATTCCAAGAGCCTCTGTAATAATCGATTATTTGGGCAATAATCGATTATCTGGTATGATGAATCTCAAGAGTCTCTGGAATAATCGATTATCTAGGGTAATAATCGATTATCTGGGAAGAGGAATCTGAAAGACCTCTGGAATAATCGATTATCTTGAAAATAATCGATTATCTGGGCGAAGTTAGGAAAAACCACCCTCAAGAATAATCGATTATTCTAAAAATAATCGATTATTCATAGCAAATAATGTTTTTAAAGGGTTTTTACTGATACAAATAATCGATTATTTGTATAAATAATCAATTATCTGGGTGACTTTAGACATTCCTGAAGCATTTTGAACGTTTATATGCGCGCCAAACCCTTAACCTCCCATAACTCTTTAGTTAGAAAACCTCTCCCATTCAGAACGTGCTAGGGCATAAGAACCCTCAAAACCTCTTATTTCTCCACATTCTCACATTCTCTCAAACCCTCAAACCCTAACCTCCTCATCTCTCTCATTCTTTTCTACTCCACCAAGACCCATTCATGGCTTCTTCCTCCAAGAGACCCAAGAAGCTTGAAGTGAGGGGGAGCAAACGCCCTCTGCCCTCAGGGCAACTAATCTCCAAATGGTTCGCGGATGAGAAAACCCAAGAATATTACTTTGAGTGGTATGCGGGTCGGAGAATCATCCCTCCCAAGACCCTTAAGTTGGAATGGTTCAAGAATGAAGGCTTTAGCTTTCCAACTCTTCTGGAGCACCAAGAACTTGGAAAGTTTTTAATTCTGGAACAATTTTAATGCTTTAAATCTGCTGAACAATTTAATTTCTGATGGAATTTGAAGTTTGAATTGCTGATATATTGGTTTGGATGGTGTGACAAATTCTGATTTGGTTGGTTGATGCTATGATGCTCTGTTTTTGAGCATGATGATGTTCTGTTTTTTCTTGAGCATTGATATCTTGATATTTGATATATGGTGAGCTAAATTGATAATGTTTTTGGATTTTGAAATTCTGAATTATGGATCATAACTTGTAATTTTGGCTGACCAATTCATGCTTGAGTTGCTGATCTAAATTGATATTTGATTCTAACTTGGATATTATAGTTCAAAGTTCACAAAGTTTGGTTGTTGATCAATACCTATGATATTTAAACCAGTTTTGGTATTGTTCTGAACATATAAGGTGTGTGCATATGGCTTATATTGTGTGTTGTGAACAAACATAGCTTGATTTGTTTTTGATGATGCCCAAAGGGGGAGAAAGGTTGTGTGTGTGTGCTTTGCAGGTTTTTTTATTTGCAGGTGTTGAATGTGAAAGAAAAAGCACAATGGCTAAAGCCTAGCTTGGTTTGTCATCATCAAAAAAGGGGAGATTGTTGAGATTGGGGGAGCCTGAGCTTGATGAGATCACCTCTGACGTTTGAAGAGTTTTGATGATAACAAATATGTGCTGAGGAAAACACCAACTTAGAAGTCAAAAACAAAGTCAAAAGGAAGATGCTATGTAATAGGAGTAGTTTATAGTGTATAAAATTGTTTTGATTGAGTTTATCTTTTGTGTGTGTTGTGTGCATAAGCTAAATCTATATCTAATCTGATTAGGGAGTGTATGATGATGAGTTTAAAGGTTAAGAAGTTATTTTGAGACTTAAAACAAAGTTTTAAAAACTAACTCAAAATAATCGATTATCATTAAATATAATCGATTATTCCAGCAATAGGCAAAATGGGATGCCTTGCTGCAATAATCGATTATTTGTGAAATAATCAATTATCCCAGAAATGACTCTCTGGAATAATCGATTATCCAGCAAAATAATTGATTAAATTGTTCTTGGTTGATTTCCAGAAATCATGAAGAACAAAATAATCGATTATTCTTTAAAATAATCGGTTATCTGGTTCTGAAACTTTTATAAATAGTTTGAACTTTTTGAAACTTCAAAACAGAGTTAGAATTTAGAATCAAAATTAGAAAAGCATTTTTGTGAAGTCTTTGTGACAATCTTGGAGAGTTTTCTTTGTGAATCCAAGAAGAAAAACGTTTGTGAAAAACTTTGAAAGGATCATCATCATCATCACATTCTTGAAAGCGAAGAGATTAAGATTTGCTTCTGAATTCCAGGTGAATTCGTTCCTTAATTCTTTGTGAATACTTGTAAATCTTGAGAGGGTTTCTCAAGTGGTAAGGAATTCTTGTAGTGGGTTTCTACAAGGGGTGCTTTCTTGAGGTCAAGAAAGTGGTTATCTTGAATGTAGGAGTATATGCATGTATGGTATGCTTGTAAACCTTCTTCAATAAGATAGTGGAACAAATCTTGATCAGGTTGTGATTGAGGACTGGATGTAGGTCACATGTGAAGTGGTTGAACCAGGATAAAAGACTTGTGCAATCTTCTCTTACCCTTATCTTTTACTTTGTGTAATATCTTGATTGTGCATTAAAGAAGATTGTTCTTGATTAACATGTGTGCATGAATAATGTTGGTTTAAACTGAATTAAAGCATTACATATTGGTGTTAACTTTGAACCTCATTATTGAGTAATCAAGAAAACATATAGGTTTCATTCTTCTATAACAAGTCTTTAAGAAGCTTCATTGAAAATTCATTTTTAGAAAAGTTTAATTGAAATAAAGATCCTAAATACTCTGAAAATTTTTAAAGTGTCATAGAATCCAATTCACCCCCCTCTTGGATTGTGCCATTCTTTTCTAACAAGATTAAGTGTTCCACTTCGGCGGATTGCCGAGGTTTCCCTTTATTGGCAGCAGGATCCAATCAAGTTCAAAGGGTCAACCAATCTTCAACTGATGACCTCGGATACTGCTGCCATTACTGCTTTAGCCGCGCTTCCTCTTCCTTTGGATTGCAAGCTTGTCCTGTCGCTTGCTAATTATGCGTACAAGGAGAGGGGCTTAGAGAGTGAGTACCTCGGCACCCTTGGTTGTTGGGCTTTCTTGCCTTTTCTTCTTTTTCTTCTTTTTCTTCTTTTTCTTATGTGTTGGATTGATTTTTGTGCTTGCAGGCATCATGGGGAGGAGTAAATGGCACGAGCTGAAAGCCCGCTACAATGTTGCCGAGATCGAGGTCCCCGAGCCCCTCAAGGAGGAGGTCGCTCTCCTAGAAACCTACAGGAAGAGAAAGAGGGGAGAGAAGGAGGTTGGGGGGACCTCTACCCCTCAAGATGCTGAGGAGGTGACGTCGAAGGTTGTTGATGCCGACGCCGTTGACCTAATCGAGAGTCCTCCTCTTGAGGGATCATCCCGAGTTGCTGTGGAGGAGGTCGCTCATGAGGTGTAGGTTGGTATCTTTCTTGTTGCTTATGGTTTCTTTTCCTTGTTGCGTAGTCTCCTCGCCTTTTAACTTAGGGAAAATTTTGTTTTGTGTTGTGTGTAGGCGGGGCCTGAGCCAACTGCCACCGAGAAGTTGTTTTGCTTATTCTATGTAGGGTTTTTTCGACCTCGCTCAAGGGAGAAACACTTGCCTGGTACACTCTATTGCCTGCGGGGTCGATCAACAACTTCGACACCCTGGTAAGGTGATTCACGGTGTAGTACGCCACGAGTCGACCTCACCATGTCACATCAGCCAGGTTGGCCAGTCTCAGACAGGGCGACGACGAATCACTAAGGGCATTCATTGAGCGCTTTGCCAGCACCTCGGTCAAAATCTGAAACTTAAACCCCGAGGTCGCCCTACACGCCATGCTCATGGCACTCAAGCCAAGACCTTTCGTTGTGTCGACGATCTTCCCTTGACATGGACGAACTCCGTGTCTCAGCTACAAGGTGCATTCAGATGGAAGAGCACTTTACTTTCCTGACCAGGTTTGTGAAAAATCACAGGCAAAGCCGGACCACGGTCACAAAGACAAGATGAAGGTCACCAATGACAATCAGTTCAAGAAGGCTGCTAGGGCAAACAAAGGGGGGAGATACGACTTCTACACCCCCCTGAAAGTGCCCCGAGTGCACATCCTAGAGGAAGCCAGCAACAACAATCTGCTCACTCTGCCACCACCTGGACACAACACAAAACAAAATTTTCCCTAAGTTAAAAGGCGAGGAGACTACGCAACAGGGAAAAGAAACAATAAGCAACAAGAAAGATACTAACCTGCACCTCATGAGCAACCTCCTCCACAACAACTCGGGATGATCCCTCGAGAGGAGGACTCTCGGTTAGGTCAACAGCTTCGGCATCAACAGCCTTCGACGTCACCTCCTCAGCATCTTGAGGGGCAGAGGTCCCCTTGACCTCCTTCTCTCCCTTCTTTCTCTTCCTGCGGGTTTCCAGGGGAGCGACCTCCTCCTCGAGTGGCTCGGGGACCTTGATCTCGGCAACGTTGTAGCGGGCTTTCAGCTTGTGCCACTTGCTCCTCCCCATGATGCCTGCAAGCACAAAAATCAATCCAACACATAAGAAAAAGAAGAAAAAGAAGAAAAAGTAAGAAAGCCCAACAACCAAGGGTGCCGAGGTACTCACTCTCTAAGCCCCTGAAAGGCAGCAATATCCGAGGCCGTCAGTTGAAGATTGGCTGACCCGTTGAACTTGATCGGATCCTGCTGCTAGTAAAGGGGAAACCTCGGCAACCCGCCGAAGTGGAACACTTAATCTTTCAACGGGTTGACCTCTTTAGGCAAAACCCGGAAAAACTCATTCTTGAAGCTTTTGTATGACTGGGAGTAAAGCGAAAACAGCTCCCCAGCCTTACTCTCATTCAGGGACACCCAACCATAGGGACGCTCACCCAATTCAAGTTGATAAAAATGAAGAAAAACAGGCAGAGACAACCCTATCCCTAAGGTCGAGCATAGGACTTGAAAAGCCCTTAAAAAACCCCAGCTGTTGGGGTGAAGTTGGCAAGGAGCCACATTGACGAAGTTAAAAAAATCGCATTCGAACTGCGTAAAGGGAAGGCATACGCCTAAATCCTTAAAGAAACACTGGTACATATAGAAAAAAAGGGGGATTAGAGGTACCCCCCACATATACACGCTCGCCGGGCTGACACGGTTCGAGCCGGATGAGCTTCGAAATGGACCCTTGGCAGATCTTGAGCGATTTCCACATCACGTTAATCTCAAGGAATGTTTTGAAGACGCTCTGGAATTCTCCAATGTCACCCCTGACCCATTCGTAGCCAGTGATGACGGGGAAGGCATCCCTAGGGTGATTACCACCCTTATTCTTTTTAGCAGCGGCCGACTCGTCGGCCACCGCTTTGTCGCGCGCCTTTCCCTTGCCCTTGCCCTTGGCCGATGCAGAGGGGGCGGCGCCGCTATCACCAGCCATCGAAAAATAAAAAGTCTCGAAGAACGAGAAGGACAAAGAAGAAAGGAGAGGGAGATCGACAAAGAAGAAGAACGAGAAAGAAGACAGCAGAAAGGAAGTACCTGGTACTATTCCTCAGAAAAATGACCTTAACGACGACTGGGTTGCCGGAAATGGCGACGAAAAAGGCAAACGGAGACGATGAAAGGAGGAATGCAAAGTTCGACGTGCACAAGAAGCCAAGAACGGGAAGGACGAAGAAAAAAGGAGAGGGAGACCGACAGAGAAGAAGAACGAGAAAAAAGACAGCAGAAAGGAAGCACCTGGTACTCTTCCTCAAAAAATGACCTTAACGACGACTGGGTTGCCAGAAACGGCGATGACAAAGGAAAATAGAGACGATGAAAGGAGGAATGCAAAGTTCGAATTCGCGGGCAAGGTCACGGGCAAGGTCGAATACAAAGATACACCTCCTCAGCATCTTGAGGGGCAGAGATCCCCCCGACCTCCTTCTCTCCCCTCTTTCTCTTCCTACGGTTTCCAGGGAGCGACCTTCTCCTCGAGGGGCTCAGGGACCTCGATCTCAGCAACATTGTAGCGGGCTTTCAGCTCGCGCCACTTGCTCCTCTCCATGATGCCTGCAAGCACAAAAATCAATCCAACACATAAGAAAAAAGCATATCATCCCTCGATCGACCCCGCAGGCAATTGAGTGTACCAGGCAAGTGCTGCTCCCTTAAGCGAGGTCAAAAAAACCCTACAAAGAATAGCATCTTCATTAGTGTATAGGTTTACCTGTGTAATGTATAGGTCGACGTGCTCATCTGGGTCAGTCGTGTCATCGTAGCGATCGATGTTGAGAGGTTTCCATCCGAAGAGGAGGGGCGTCTCCATGATGCCGTCGACAAAAGGGTGGCGGTGGATGCTCAACCGATTCCCAGGAGCCTGGGCGGGAGCATTGATGACTTTGTGGTCTGACCTATTTGTCGGCACGTGTGACTGATGAACAGTAGACCTATGGGTCGCCGCTTTGGGTGCAGTCGATGGTTGGGAAACAGAGTGTCCTTTTTCCTCATGTGGATTACTCGGTTGTGGGGGTTGATCAGAAGGGCGCCGAGGAAGCTGGGCGCGAATGCGCTCATTCTCAACATGCAGCGCCACTAGGTCAGTTTCGTGCTTGGCACGAATGTTGTCCAGGTCGACGACGTGTTCCTACCGCATTTGATTGACTTGTTCGATCAGTCTTCTTAGCGCTGCTTCACTGTCCATTCTTGTTGAGCGATCTAGGTCGTCCGTTGCTCGTCTACTATGGCTTCGGGTGAAAACTATACGTGTGGCTGATAAGAGCTGTCTTGATCGACTCCACGGTGGGCGCCAAATGTTCTTACCGGAGATCGGTCGTAGGGATGATCTGCTGGGCAAGATTGGTGAGCCTCCTTCGCCGGGTACGTTTGCTGTTTCAGAGTGGGGGTGGTACCTGCAAAAGAGACTCCGATGCTAAAGTTAATGTTTGTGGATGTATATCTCCTATAAGTAATGCACGTACCCTTGTATGAATTAAGGTTTCATTGGGCCTTGGGCCTGAGATTAGTTATGACCTATTTATATAGCGGGCCTTGTCTTGACCGATGTCGCCTAGCGCGTGTCCGAGGTCGTTCTGTGCTGTGATGTCAAGCTAGAGCTCGGTTTCGCGGTATGAATAGTACAAAAACTATATTAATTTTTTTTATAGTAAAAAAATGATTTTCATTATAAATGGTGTTACAGGAAGCATTAATCAATATATATAAATAAATAAAAAAGCATCTCAATATCAATATAGAAAAATGTAAAAGCACATATTTCTTCATGTGCTTTTATAAGAAATAAATGATTAAATTTTTTTGTTCTAATTATAAGAAACAATAACTTACTTTAAAATATATGAATTATTAATTTTCTTTTATAGTGTATTTATTGATGTATTAACAATACAAATTATTCTCATTGTTGAAAAAAATAGTCCCTTGAATTAGATGTACTACCCTTTAATGCAACCTATATTTAAACCAATTAATTTTAAAGATATTTTTGAAATAAAATTTAATTCTATGACATTATTAATGAAAATTAATCATCTTAACCATTTTTATTATTTTTGATAAATTAGTTATTTTTTTCTTATATAAAGGACCGAAGACTTTCAATTGAAGACTTTTTGCATTCATCTTTTAGCAAGAACATCTGGTAACCACTATGAAACTATTAAAATTTGAGTTAATCACTTATATACTGTCAGTATGAAGTTTTTTTACACTGACAATCAATTATATCTTTTAATTGTGTCATGTCACTGTTAAAGTAAATGTGTTTATAGTGACATGACACAATTAAAAGATATAATTGGTTAGCAGTGTAAAAAAAACTTTACACTGACAGTGTATAGATGACTAACTCTTAAAATTTTTCCTACAGACTCTACTAAATTGAGACAATGGTTGGAATAGGAGCTTCACCAAACAGGAATTATGGAATTCGTAACAACACTAAATGCTAACAGAGTTGCAACAATGTAAGAAGCAAAACCAACAACAACAAAAGTGACATAAGGAAGAAATGGTTTTCCCTTGACAACAGAATGTTGAGTTGTGACAATTAATCGATCTACCAACACTAGTACACAAAGGGTCTTTTACGTCGGAAAAGGTTCCGACGTTAATACGGGAGACGTAAATTTACGTCGCCTCTGAAAGGCGACGTAAATTTACGTCGGGGATTCTCACAGACCGACGTAAAAGGGACAAAAAACAGCCACAATTTTACGTCGGACATGGAGTGGTCCGACGTAAATTTACGTCGGCCATTGCAAGGCCCGACGTAAATTTACGTCGGACAACGCCATGTCCGACGTAAATTGTGGCTGTTTTTTTTCTAAAACGTTTATAAATTTTTTATATACCCAACACCTGCATATAAATATAGTCCAAAATACCAAATCTAAACCAGGCAGTCCAGAATAGAAATTCAAATTATATTTCAAAATTGAATGACAAAAGCTATAAATCCTATTATCCTAAAAAAGCTATAAAACATATGTTTGTCAATGCTATCTAACTAACTAAACTAACTAACTATCAAACTATAAACATAATATCTAACTAACTAAACTAACTAACTATCAAACTATAAACATAATATCTAACTAACTAAACTTAGAAAAAAAGTTGTCCATTATTCTCTTATCTTGAGCAACTCATCTTCGGGCAATGAAGATGGATCTTGAAAGACCTGAAACATTAATTTAAGTGTCATTAATATGCAATGTTAATTATCCTAAAGATAAATATAGTTAAATAAATTTTGATATGAATTACCTGCGCCCAAGAATCAATAATACCCGCAGAAACTATGGCTCTCATCCAATACATGATGTAATAGCCACATTCAAACGAGTCTTGTTGCTTATTACACTAAAATGAGAAACAAATAACTATTATTTCCAAAGTCAATAAATTTAAATATTATTGACTGTATGAATTAATTTGCTAACCTTAGGGCATATGAAATGCAATGACTTTGATGATCCGCCTCTTCCACTTAATATATTAGCTCTAGACACGATTCTAATTAATTGAAATAAAAACAAATGTTAGCCAATATATATAATTACAGTTTTAAAACATAATGAAAAATTTAGTTACCCTTGTAATTGGCATTTAATTTCGTGGCTTGGTTTTCGATGTAGTGAACAAAACCACACCACGGTGTATTCCTTAGGAATGATTACCATTAACTGCCAATGGGACCTACATTGTATGAAAAACAAATTAGTTATAAAATTACCATGATTAAAAAACCAATTAAAAAACTAACCCGTCAATGTATGGAGCCATGTATATATCTCTTCTTGAGTCACTCATCCATGTTTGCATATATTGCTGGATCTGGACCTGAGTGTTTCCTGATTTTTGGATTGATTGAGGCTCAATAAATCCATATACTTCTGCTTGTCCTTGCTCCACACTCAATTTGTCCATGTACCTAACACAAATAATTATTATAAGTTAAATGTAATTATTGTAAATTTAGACTCATAAAAGAAAATATGACTTACATGGCCCACAGCTGTATGATAGATATATTTAACATGGAGTTTCCCCCAACAATCTCTAATGCATCAAGCAAAGATATGTATAGTGGAACATCAGAGCTATCAACTCCAAAAACTCTAATGTCCCACTGCAATTGAATTGGTTTCTTCTTTAATCGTGGTAATATGATTAGAAGCTTAGATATGGGATCACCCTCAGCTTCTGCGATATCAGCATCATCAACATGAGGTTCTCTGATGACCTGCTTACCACGATTGATAAAATCCTAAAGAAATAATGAAAATTAGTTAAACAATAATAGAATTATAAGAATATAAAAGAGCAATAATATAATTACCTTTGCCCGTGCTGAAAGCGGCATGACCAAACGTTTTGGCCAAGCTAAGAATGTGTCGGTTGCCTGCCCCACTAGTTGAACCTCTGTATTGGGCAAAGGCACTGGAGCAGCAGCATCTTGAACTTGGTCAACCACAACCCGTGTCCAGTCTGGCTGTAGAGGGACACCATGGATGGTTGAGCCACCCTCAAATACTCGGCCAAAAGCCACTAACCGTGGGGGGTCATCCTCAACATATAACTCACACTGGTTTGGTACATCAGTGTGAGTCTGATCTGGTGAGGGATTTGGAGCAGCACAACTCCCTTTAGTGCTGACTCGAACACCATCATGAGCAACTGCAGTCTGTTGCTGAGAACGAGCCAAAAGTTCAAACTTCTATTCAAACTATTTTTGAATATTCTTCAATCTCTCTTCAAACTGACTCTCCAATCTCTGCTCCAATCTCTGCATAACCTCTTGACTGCAAGAGTCAATAGTGCTCCTCGATGATCGGGCACCAAAGAAATCTCGGTGGCTCCAAGAACCACCAACACCACGCACACGGCCTCCGTGCTCTGGCCTTCCTATGGCCGTTGTGAGGATATCATTCCGACCATCGGAAACAAATGAGCCTTGGGTGCTCTGCTCAACTAAACCCTCCTACAACATATTAACAATAAGTATACCCTAAACTACACTTATGAATTAAATGAGTTGAAATGAAGAGTGTTAGTTTGTATATTTTTACTTACTATTTTATCCGCAACGACCCTTGCAGACTCAGAAGTCATTTGCCCATCTGATTTTGTCTAGGCTGCTATCCACATCTCATGGCGGGGAGGTGACTCCACACGGTCAGCAGACTCAACCCCTGCTGCCTTTGCCCTAGCCTTCTTCATTTCCTTTTTTTTTCTTTCATATCCCCCTCTTGACAATAGATGGGGTGCATCATTCTTGGCCTGTCGTTCTTGGGCAGCTATTCTTTTAGCCTGCAATAATACAAAAAAGAAAATAAGATTAATTAAAATATACCTTAAGTATTTGTGTCAATGTAAGAGTTATCAATAACTAACCTGCCACGAAGGGTCCAATCGAGTGGCACGAAATTGCATCCACTCCTCATCAGTGATCTGGTACTTTAGACAGGGAGTCTCATTTTGTCGCTCTCCAAATACATACTCCCGTGTCAAGAAAGTCTTGAAGTCTCTCCACCTAGTGGCCAGGGCAGATAACATCTTCCTCCTCATGACCTCAGAATTGGGAATGACAAAATTTTGCTATGAAAATAACAACAATTAATAAATAATGTATTTAAGTTATATAATATTCAAGGGATGTGAAAGTATATACCTGAATATCCTGCCACATGAGGTTCTTGTCAACCTCCTGAACGTCATCCCATGATGGAATGATAATAGAAACATGTCGTCGAGCTAGGACTCCCAAATAGCTCTTAAACTTGGTAGCATTTGGGCCTGATGCCTTGCCAGAACGAGGATCCACCTCAACCGGTGTCCTCTCCTTGGCAATGCGCCCAGCTGTCAACCTAGACAATCGGGTGACAGATCTACCTTCCCTCCTTCCACTGCCAGACCCAGAATCCTCCATAATCCTGAAAAAATTAAACTCTCATTATTAAAACAATGAATTAACTGAATAGACAAATAAAGTAAAAAAAATAATAACAATATAGCAACATAATAACTAATAAAAAAACAAATAATACACAAACAGAATAGATGGTAAACTAAAGGTCAATGCCTAAAACATAATAACAATATAGCAACATAATAATTAATAAAAAAAAATAATACACAAACAGAATGGATGGTAAACTAAAGGTCAATGCCTAAAAAAGTCTCTTCTTTAATGCATCTGGAATGGCCCGTACTGAAATTAGAACGGGCCGTTCCAGATCAACAAATTACAAGAACAAAAATTCCAGCAGAACGGGCCGTTCTCCTTGCAGAACGGGCCGTTCTCCTTGCAGAACGGGCCGTTCTCCTTGCAGAACGGGCCGTTCTCCTTGCAGAACGGGCCGTTCCAGATGAACGTAAAACACAAAAATAAACAAAATAATGGGAAGAATATGAGAATGAAAGTTACCTCAGTGCAGACTCTTCAAGGACTTAGACTGAGAGCAATGTGTTCAAACAAGGGCCTCCGAAACTTACATACAAGAATATGAGAATCAATATGAGAGTACAAGGCGCGCGCGGGAATATGAGAATATTGGGAGTTTTGTAGCACCAGGAGATAATTTACGTCGGCCTAGTAGTGGTCCGACGTAAATTATCAATTCTACGTCGGGCAGGTATAGAGCCGACGTAGAACTGATAATTTACGTCGGACCCCTACCAGGCCGACGTAAATTATCTTCTGTTATTTACGATTGTGCCACCGCGTTTTTATAACGTCGATCTTTACCCATTCCGACGTAATTTAGGAGACGTAAAAGCTACTTTTTCCACTAGTGCAAGCTACTAGATTCAAACTCGATGTCCTCTGATTCTTTAGAGGATTCAATTTTTCCTTCTGGAATGCCATCAACTCAAGCTCCATGATCTAAGCCAATTCAACCTTCTTATACATCTAGGCCAACCATGACTTCAAAGCCCACCTTTTAGCAAGCAAGTCAAGACATTGACACCTTATTTCGTTGTAGTGCTGGAAGAATTTTGGAAGCACCCATTTACTTATGAAATCATGCAAACTCCCCTTCCATGATTGTTAATTGTTGTTATTTATTATCTTTCCCAAACATTATTATTATTAAATTTTCTTTACTTTTACTTAATTTTCCATATTCATTTTTCCTCCTTCTTACACTTCCTAAACATATATTCTAGGCATTTTCTTTATTGTTTTTATTTTTATTTTTTAAATTTTGAGAGATGAAATAACTATATACACCCTTTAAATTATATATAAATCACGTATTTTTTTACAATTGGACTATATTATTACTATTTTTATTGTTGCTACCATCCATTAATAATAATAAAGATTTTATTGATGAATATTCATTATAATGTTTTAATTTCAACTCTTAATTTTTTTATTTATAATCTAAATGTTATTATATAACGCTCTCATTTCTAATAATAAAATATATTTTTATTGAATATTATTTATAAATATATATAATTATTAATGATTTTGAGTCAAATAGTTTTTAACTAGTCTTTATATAATATACGATAAAACATTATTCCTTTTAAAAATTAAAAATTGTAAATACATGTTATGGAAAGATCTTCTAAGATCATAACTAACCCTCTAGCCAGTAATTTCTTCATATGTCCACTTTTTGGATGCTTATGCATTATTTATGAGTGTTAATGATCATGGCCCTTAGATCCTATTTTGCACATGATTTTGCCGGCTCCAAGCAACCGTTCTATTTTTCTCAGCTATTTTTCCCATCATATATTTTTTTTCTGTCTTTTCAATATTTTTGTGTTTTAGCTTTTGATTTTCTTGTTTGTAAATGTAGAAGAGAATCTAATTAGATAACCATGTCAGGAAAAGTGGAAAAGACTAAAACTGCAATAGCAAGTCCAGGCTATTGAAAAGTATGTCAACTATAAGTCTGAAACGTGTAACACAGTCTAAGAAAAAATAAATAAATAAGTTAAACATACAATTTACTCGTCTTATATATTATAAATTCTCAATTTAATCATTACATATAAAAAATATTAAATTAGTTTATATATATATATATTATTGA
Source organism: Cajanus cajan (assembly GCF_000230855.2). Classification (NCBI taxonomy): domain Eukaryota; kingdom Viridiplantae; phylum Streptophyta; class Magnoliopsida; order Fabales; family Fabaceae; genus Cajanus; species Cajanus cajan. The sequence goes on from NC_138524.1 coordinate 21,032,298, forward strand.
TTTAACTCTTATTATTATTAATCTCTTTATGTAAAATTTCATATCTTATAATAAATAGTATTTTAGAAATTATTTTCACGTTTAATGTATTTATTTTAGTATTTTTGATATTATTTAATTAGTAATATGAGTTCTAGTTTAATTATGTGACATGATTTGTAATTATATTTTGTTTAATTAGTAGAGCAGGAGTTATTTTTATGAAATATTTTATTATTAATAATTATGTTTAAGTTATCTTATAAAACGGAGAAGATATGTTTAATAATAGTAATAATAATAATAATAATATTATTATTATTATTATTGTTATTATTATTTTATGGAAGGGGAAGGAAGGACGTGATGTTTATTTGATTAATTAGTATTGTTATTATTATTTTTTTTTATTATTATTATTTTAAGAAGGGGGTTATCAGAAGTTATAGAGTCATTTTTCACGTATTCACTTTCTACTCATACCTTCTTACACCTTCTGAAGAACAAGAGGAATTTAGATAAGAGGAACAACCGAATTCCGCTCATGCCTCATCTTTTGCTCATCAAGGTAAGGGGGAGTGAGAAACCTCGCTCAGAGGTGTTAGAATAATTGTTGAGTAGTAGGATTGGCCCGCAATCCCTTATCTGATGCATGCTTCTAGGAACAAGTAAAATATGAATGTTTTTTGTTTTTTATATATATTTTGATGTATGATTTTTCTGTTGTGTTCCTGGTTAGATGTGATGCATGAATAAATGTTTGATTTTGAAATTAGATAAATTTTGATATGAATTATAGTGTTTTGTGGGAAAGCCTATGAGGAATAATTAAGGGGTATGATCTTTTGACAAGATTTGAGGTATTTTATGTAAAATTGAGTATGTATTTATGTTCTAGGTTTTATTTGGAGGATTTTTACCGATTGATTTATATGATTACATGTTTGTTGTGAAAAATTATCTAATTACGAAGTGTAGGTGTGCACTAAGGGTGTCGGGCGTAGTTCTTTGCGCTGGGCGCAAATTAACAATTTCCCAGAAAAATTGAGCCAAGCTTAGGAAAGTTGCACTAGGCGTAAAAAAGTTGTATCAGGCGCAGGAAAGTCATGTCGAGCGAGTGTGAAGCTATGCTTGGCGGAATTCTCCGCTTTAGGCGCGACATTAAATTTGTCGGGCGCGCTCTGGGCGCGCCGGGCGTGATGCTTCGCTTTTAGTGCAGCATTTAATGCGCTAGGCACGAGTTGGGGTGTGCAAGGTGTGATCCCTATGATGTTTTACATGCTTTATGTCTTATTTGATGGTGCAAATTGTGTGGAAATTGTCTTATTACTGTGATTACATGAGTGATGTGTTTTATGAGACATGATGTGAAATACGTGTTATTGTTAACTCTACGATCGACTATGAGAATGTGAAACGTGATGAAATGAGATAAGACATGAAATTCCATGACAAGTAAAGTGATGAGTCCATGAAGTGTGAATGTGTGTGACATGCATCATGTGCATTTATGTGACGGGTACGATATGGAGTACACCGTTAGGGAAGGCCCTCCTTGTGTAACAGCTTGGGGGAGTCCTAGGGGATAGTGCAGTTTGGATGTCTGGATTCCGCCCGTTTGTAAGCATGAGACGTAACTTGCGTAGCTTTGCTATCTTGACCAGACCTTAGCAGTACATCCTTCTAGTTGAGAGTGTATGGGTAGCTCCCTACATGTACTCCTAGACTACCCTAGGTGTGTTGTTTAGGCAGCACACCAGTGATATGTGATATGTGATTGGTGCCACATGCATGCATTTATGAGTCGAGTCCCTGACATCATTGCATGATAAATGAGTGTGCATGTGATACTGATTGTGTATGTGTATTGTTCATATGTGATTTGTGCTTGTGACTTGTATTATGTTTGTTGTGTGTGTGTGTGTTACCTAACATTTATTTCTGCACCTGAACCTGAGTGACTCCCTTGTTGTTCTTTGTATGTGTTTAAATTGTGTTGCAGGTGATCATCAGCATTAGGATGTTGGTGATGAGGCTTAGGTTTCAGTTGGTCATGCTCTAATAGGATATGTGACATTGGGGCATAGCTAGGCTTAGTTTAGGATTTCATTATTGTTATTTTGTTTTGGAAAAACTCATGTTTCGTTTTTTATAAATTCTACATTTGACCATGATTTAAGTTTATGAATATGAATTCTCTACTCTTATGTTAGTGGAATTATTCTTTTGATTCAAAAGATTTTATTACCCAGAAAATATGTTTTAATAATTATTATATACATATGTTGGGGTAGAGAGTGTCACACTTTACATATTTTTAATTTGATCTTTATATAGTCAAGATATTTTTAATTTAATCTTTTTACACATAATGTATTTTTAATTTGGTGTTTACATATAAAGATCAAAATAATAATGTTTAACACATGTAATAATCAAATTAAAAATGAATTATATTTATACGAATCAAATTAAAAATGTTTAAAGAAATTAACATATAATAAACATAAGAATCAAATTAATAACGATTACATAATAGGAAATAGTTTATTTTTTTATACTTAAGAACTTAGTTGAGAATCAACAACAAATGACTAAATTTTATGTTTAACAAAAAAAAACTACAACATACTTTTATATCATTGAAGGAAACATATTTCGTTTATTTACACTTTTTCTTCTAAAAGCATTTTTCTAATAAAATAAATATTTTTTTAATACTTTTTTATGTGTTTATCTTCTTTTTTTTTTCTTTTTACTATATATATATATATATATATATATATATAATAAGTAACTTCTATTTTTCAGCTTATTTTAAGAAAAAATCACTAAAATCTTCTTAAAAAAAATTTCTTTTAAAATATTTGTTTAAGATATTTTTTTTAAATTAAACTAATGTTATAATATTATTTCTAAACCATCTTTGTTAGAAATGGCAAAAATGTAGTGCAACTAAAATTTTATGCATTAAATGAATAATATTTTAGAGAGTATCATTTAAAGAAACAAAAGTAGTTAAAATTTGTTTATTAAGAAAAAAATGTGTTTTTTTTTTGCTTATAATAAAGAAAAAATGGAGATGTCTCAAAAATTAATTTTTCTTTACCAATATATACCCATATTAAATACATTTTTTGAGTTCAACAAATAAGGAAAATTCATTTAATTTATGTTTCTTAAAATATAAATAATATCATTTTTTTTTCTTAGAATGCAAAAATATGAGAAACATGTATTAAGATTCTCTTTAACTTATGGATAATTTTTGAAAAAAAATATAATGCATATTTATTTATTTTAAATAACAAATTTAACCTTTATCTTAATGTTTTCTCTAATTTTTTTAATCGTAGTGACTTAATTATTTGATTCCAATAATAAGTATAAAAGGTAGTATTTAATATGATTTATCTTATCTTATTTTATCTTACTTATATTAAAGTAAAAAACTTTATCATAAACTTATTTATATTAATTAATTTTTATTTATGTTACTTGGATGCAATAATTTTTCTTTTTCTATATTATTTGTATACAATAATTCCTCCACATAATATTATTTCTCCATTAGATTTCTCAAAAAAAAAATAAATAAATAAATAACAAAGTGAACAACCACTACAAGAAATCCATTAAATAGAGACTTATTTAGAGACCAAATTTATATAGTCACTTTAGCAACTTATTTAAATACTATTTTAGAGATTGATTATAGTTAGTCTCTAATTCAATCTCTATTGTCATTAATATTTTTAATGTAATTAGAGACTAAACTTTTAGTAGCTAATAATATAAAAAATATTATTTATTTAATTAGATACAACTTTTTTGGTCTCTAATTAAAATATAATTAGAGACAAAAATTTGGTCACTATTAAAACACTTTAGAAACCAATATTTTAGTCTTAAAGATGCACTAAAATTAGAGACTAAATTTTTTAGTTTCTAATTTAAATATTACTAGAGACTATTTTTTTGATCACTATTGACTCAAATTTAGATATCATTTTTTTAGTATCTAATTGTTCTATATTAGAAACCAATATATTAGTCTCTAATAAAAATATAACAAGAAACTAATATTTCAGTCACTATTAAATTATTTGACACAAAAATATTTGGTCTCTAATTAAAATACACGAGTAAATAATAATTGATTTTTTAGTCTCTATTAACTCATTTTAGATACTTTTTTAGTGTCTAATTATACTATATTAAAGACCAATATATCGATCTATGATAGAAATATAATATGTAACTGATTTTTTAATTAATATTAATTTATTTTAGATAAATCGAGCTCTAATTAAAAAATAATAAAGATTCTTGTAGTTAACTTCGCCAAAATATTCAGTGTAATAAGTTTTCTTTTTCTATATTATCTGCATGCTATAAGCTCTGTTCATAATAGTATTTTTCCATGAAATTTCTAACAAAAACAAACGTTAATTATAACAAACTGAAACTGCAATGCCATAATAAAATATTAATTAATTATATTAATTATTTATTATGAACAGTTTAAAATGAATATAAATAATAAAGTTACCTTAAAACTTCTTTCCCAAATTTTCAATAAAAAATATTTCACCTATAGAAAATTGTAAGGGAAATTCATGTAAATTCTTGTGTGATATGTAAATTCATGTAAATTGACTAAAATATATTTAATTATAAAAAAATTGAATTTGTAACAGCATAAAGAATGCTGTATTAAAAAAAAAGTATGATAAAACATTAATTTTATAAATTATGGAATGCTTTAATGTAAATATAAATAATAATTAAAAAAATTGAGCAACTTCTAAAGTATTGTTTCTTTTCAAACAATTTCTAAAGCGTTATTTTTCTCAAGAAAATTAATTATAAGAAATTGAAACTGTAACAACATAATAAAATAAAACTTTCATTATATTAATTATTAATTATGGGCAATTTTAAAATAAATAGAAATAAATTTAAAGGATTAAAACGAAACAAGTTCTGATGTATTATTCCAATCCAAACTAACACTTGCTGAAGTATTATTTTCCTCCAAGATTTTCTTAAAAAAATAAAATCAGAGGATTAATTATAAAAAAAATTAAAATCTCAATGACATAATAAAATAATAATTATATTAATTATTAATAATGAAATTTTTTTAAAAAAATATACACTAAAATTTATTTTACAAAATTTGCGTATATAAAATTTCATGTATAGGAAACTGTAATGGATATTCATGTCCGTAAGAAAATTGTTGAAAATTAACTATATTAATTATTTTTTATAGTAAAACAACGATTTTCATTATAAATGGTGTTACAGTAAACGTTAATCAATATAAAAAAAAAATATCTCAATATCAATGTACCTGTCCAAGGGTATACTCGTAATCTTCTAGTAATCTGAGGGCCGAATGAGAGCTTTGGATGGATGCTTCAGAGGGGGGAGGTACCTGCAAAAGGCACTCCGACGCTCAAGTCAGGACAAATACAAACCTTGATGATAATAAATAAATACACTACAAGAAAAATGACTTATGCCTACACACAAAAAATGTCACTAAAAATCTAAATCCCATAGGTAAAGGTATCATGGACTTTGACCTACAGACATTGAAGTTGTCAACTTTGAGGGGGCATATAGCTACAACTAATAGTCTATCACTATAAGTTTTACCTACAGACATAATTTTACCTACAACTACATTTGACTGTCACTATAAGAGCTACCTACAATTTGCAATATGCGTGGGTAAAAGTCATTGACTTATATTTACACTCCCTACTATAGGTAAACACCATTAAGTTGTACTTACATGTTAACATGGACGGAGCCAGGATTTCAATACTGGGGGGCCGAGAATTGGAATGATCAAATGAGGCGCTACATTTTTTAAAATAAAAAAAAATTCCAAAGTGATACCACATAGCAGGCCGTACCAGAAGTCCAAAAGTTGAATAAAAAAATAAATTTAGGTTATTCATTTAATTATACATATGAGTTTATATTAAAAATAGGGGGTGCCATATAGTAATATATATGTATATAAAAAAAAATTAAAATTGTTGGGGGGCCGTGGCACCCGTAGGTCCCCCCTTGGCTCCGTCCTTGTCATGTTATGACTGTAGGTAAAAGTCATTAACTTATTCTTACATGCTCTGACTATAGGTAAAAGTATTTTTTATTTTATTTTATTTATTTATTTATTTATTTATTATTATTATTATTATTATTATTATTATTATTATTATTGTACCTATATATATATATATATAATATCTCTTATAGAGAATATGTGTACTCTATATGAAGCGTAGTTCAAATTTTATTATTATCTTGTATACAAAAAATGACATTAAAGTATAAAAAAGGTCAAATTTCATTAACTGATATATTTAATTTAATATTTTGTTCTTGCTAAATTTCATTAAATAATAAAAACTATATATACATAACATAAAAAAAAAAGAAAAGATAAGTAGATGACTTGACAAAAGTTGTTTTTTGATCTATATTAAAATAACATGAAAATTTTTACTTATTCACATACTAGTCTAATATGGAGATTCTATATCAGTGTCAACAACCAATAATTGTTATCATGTTATTCTAAATATCATGTTTGTATTATATTTCAAGTATCATTGTTCATAGAGCTAGACATATAAGTATCCAAACTATGTTATAAAAATGACAAATTCATGATGTTAAAGTTGCTAATTATAAATAAAAAAGGAAAACATATTGCATTGATAAATGTCATCCTGTAAGTATTGCCATCTATGTTGATCCACTGCATGTAAATCCTTCACCAATCCTAAAAAAATGTGAAAGATGTCAATTTTACAACGTTAAGATAATTATCATCATCATGTACTATGCCATTAAATTATGCATTTTAATTACTAAAACACATAAGAAAGCAAATAATTATCTGATAGCAAAAACAAAGACACAAACACATTATTTTGCATAGTCCAAGTGGGAAGGTAATAAGAACCTAAGGAAAATCACACCACAAAAGTTAATTGTTGTATTTGGAGTCCAAGATTATATAAACCCCACACTAGATTTCATACTTCCAATATACGACTTAATCTAATACCTTGCAGTTCAATCCTAACATCACAACACACTCAACAGCTGCATGGCACCCATGCGGGCTAATTTTGTGCTAATCCTTTGACTAGTCCTAAACAAACACTGCAATGCTGGTAATAACACTGCAATGCTGGTAATACCACCTGCACCACTCGTTTTTAGATGAGAGACATAGTAGAAGGCTTATATATATATATATATATATATATATATATATATATAAGCCTTCTATTCATCCAATCACACATAACATTATAATAACATAAAAGAAAAAAAAGATTGTTGTCAATATGAAGTATCAAAAATTTAATTATTTGAATTTCAATTAACTCACCTATATCAACTTTTCTCATTTGGGGTCTCTTGTAGTTTGATGATTTTCACTAATAGAATCATTTGAAACATTTGTAGGTACCTAAATGAGAAAAAAAGATTTTTTTAATTTATAAAAGCTATATCATTTGAGTTATTAAATAAATTGCATTATAAAAATTTGTACCTCTTCAGATACAGCTCGTAAAACTTGATTAATATGTGGATCATCTACAAATCGTGATTGAAGGACAGGAACAAGATTTCCAAGCAAATTTTCTAATTTTTGAATTCTATTGTCTATGGTAGAGCTTTGGTATGAACTTGCATGTCGTGGAAGCTTTCCAAGACAACACACTCGTCCTCTTTTTTCAGGTCCTTTAACTTTTGAGTATATATCATTTTTCCAATTGGTAGTATCTTGAGTGGTTTGTGAACTTTCTGCCTCAATTATATGCTTCTTCAACTCATCCTACATAAGAAAACAACAACAAAAAATTATAAAAATTTTTGTCCTAATTTATTGGGATATATAATAAAAGTTATATAGAGTATAACCATCATAGTGGAGTGGCAACAAAGAAGAATATTATCTTATTTACAATATTATATAACATTTTTAGTTTCACTACTCATGTGATTTTCATATAATGCCTTGAAATTGTTGTAGATTGGCTCAACATTAAAAAAGTTATTTGAGGAGGGTGTAGTCAAGCGAGAAGATTTATGGATTACCTCTAAACTCTGGTTTTATTTCAATTCCAAATTGATTATCTCTCCCTTTTAAAGCTAAATTCATGCAAATAGAATCATGTGTTAATTTGTTAGTTTTCAATCTCTAGAACTCAAAGAATTCTCTGTACCTGAAACTAAGATGATGTGCAGGTGTACAGATCATGCTCCGGAAGATGTACCAAAAGATCTTGATAGAACTTTGAGAGAATTGCAGCTTGATTATATAGATTTATACCTTGTATGTACAGATCATGAGCATTTAAAAGAAAATTAGAAGGAACACGTACAGTACTTGCTACCTAGAGTTAGTTAAAAACTATCGTATATAAAAGTTGAAAACACAAGATATGACATCACTGATAGTTCAGCAACTTAATCAACTTCTTGTATTGCAAACTTAACTTTTTACTTGGCCATCTTATAAATGACTTCGTTATTTCCTTCAGTTTTAAGGAAGGCCAACACTTACAAGTTCTATTTATTCTTAAGTACATTTTTGCTTCAAAAGGTTAAATTCCATTTTCAATAATATCAAATTCATAATTTTAGTTTTCGATGTTTCCACAATAATATCCTATATAGCAACATGTTGTGCATCACAAATGCTCATGCTCATGTGCTTACTCAAGTAGAAATTAACCTTCCCTTATATATGATTATATAATTAATTGCACATAAGCTGGCTCATGATCATCACAACTTATTACTCAAGTAGTATATATGTGCATGCAGGGTGGTGATTCAAATATTGTAAGAGTAGAAAAAGAAGGGGCAGTGAAAGCAAGAGAGGTGGTGGAGAATGTGGGAGAGAAGGCTAAGGAAACAGTAGAGACAGCTTTGGATGCAACAAAGAAGAGTGAAGAATTGGTGAGAGATTCTTCAACAACCATAATGGTTGAGGCTGATACCAATGCTCATCTATATATCCTATGGTTTTTCCTCTTTTTGTCACTTTAATCTGTTACTGGTCATAGAAGATTGAACAAAATTAAGTTAGCTTATATGCTTCATTTTGTTATTGTTGTATAATAATTTATAAACTTTGCTCACTTTTGTTTGGAGATACATAGGAATCCATATTATATAATGTCATTTGAATCCAAAAAATAATAGCTTCTGGTGCCATGTCAAAATGGACCAAAACTTGTTCACCTGTTTATTATAAGTGAAAAGTACTGAAAAATATTATGTTTTACGATTTTGGATTACATTTTAAGTCTACATTTTGAAAACAGCCAGGGCCACCCAAACATGCACTCAACTACCATACTCCTACCGTATCCACTAGAAACAAATAAAATATCTCAAATCTTCTAAATTTTATATTACTTCATTACATACTTGGAAAAGGCCTAGGAGATTGGAATTTTATACCAATCTTTCAACAAATGATAGGTGTTCAAAATATATATTTCATTCTGGAAACTACAACTGATTAATGGTGATAATTACTTGTGTAAAAAAAAGTCTTCATGGTACTTAGGACAAATTTTGTACATTGAGTGTGAGTATTTCTGCCCGTAACTATATTTTATGTTTCCTATACAAACATATTTCAACAAATTCTGTATATGCTAAGATTACTTAAATTCATACAATTTTTTCGTGATTGCAGGCAGCTTCCCTATACTCAAAAGTATATAGTGAACCCATAGGAACAATATTTAATAAAATGAGTGTTAACTAAATTTGCTTGAATTTATGATGGAAGAGGAATTCAACTGTGAGGTTGGCACTAATGGTAAAGTTACATGAGGAAATTCCAATTGTAATCTACAGAGGAAGAATCCAAGAGTGAGAAGATATAAAATACCTATTGACAAACTGGTGAACGTTCGAATACGAGATCTGTGAGTGCTTCTTCGACATCTGTTAGCAAACTCAGTACCAATAAACAAATCCTACATTAGAATCAAGAAGAAAAAGAGTACGAGATAAAATTCAAAAGTAAAGCGCAATGAAGTAGAGGACTTGGGATTATATGAACCAAAAACCTAGATTAGAAGAAACAAATAAGTTGTAGGAGATATGCAAATTCATGATGAAGAAACCTATGAATAAACAATATTGAAGAAGCATTTGAAGGTTGTCGAGACTTAGAACGGAGACATCATTTGAGACTTAGAACGGAGACATGATTTGAGACTCAGAACGGACACGAGCGAGGAATGGGTGCGGAGGAATGGGTGCGTTTTGGGCTCACTGCCGTATATATATAAACTTTTCAATGAAATTATTTATTTTGGGTGTGGAGGAATAGATGCGGAGGAATGATTTGATACATTTTTATTTAATTTATTAATTATTTATTTTTTAAAGATTGGTTATTTAATTCTAATTTTTAATTATATATTTTGTATTGATATTGATTTTTTATGAAATTAATTAGTCTTATATATAATTATTTATTTGTTTTATATGGATTTTTATTTATATTAAATAACCGTAGGTATAAATTTTGCAAATTTTTTACCTACCTAAAATAGTAGTAGGCATAAGTCTTTGAAGGCTTTTACCTACATTGACAATTTGTTAGTAGAAGAACTTTAAGTTGTATTGAGTTTTTCCTACACCAAATAAAAGTGGGTATAGATTTTTGAGTTATAGCTACATTAAACATTTGTAGGTAATTGTTTTTTTAGTTTTACCTACACTAATTCAAGTCTATAGGTAAAAGTGTCTGTAGGCACAGGTTATTTTTTTTGTAGTGATAGTAACATACCTCGTTTTACGTAACCTATTTATACTAGTTATGATAGGCCCTGAGCATGGTGGGCCTCACCTGATACTTACCAAATTAGGTAATACGGTGCTAATCGACTAATTACGCCTTAATCACGTATTTATCCTTGTTAACCAAGATTGTCGTCTTAATCGCTGCGCTCAATCGTCTCTGCCATTGGCTGAGCCGAGGAGTGCATGTCCGCGGTCATGCTCAAAGGTCTTGGCTCCTCGTCGAGCTGAGATGTCATTAATAGGGCCGATAGGTTTCGTCACCCTGGCCAAACCTTTGCCGTGTTCGAGGGCTGTACCGAACTAACTATAGAAGTTATTATGCTCTGGTTGTCTCGACATCCGATATGGCCAAGACTAGCGCGCGTGCCGCCTTTGTCTCGACTGCATCAGTGGCTGATAAGGTGTCACGTGTCGTACCGCGTGACCGATAGGATCTTTTCGGTACACAAGCCCCCCAGCCTTAAGGAGCGAAGCGACATAAAGGGTAAACGTGGCGCTTCATCTACGGTGATTGGGTGTCAGAGCATGAGAGGGTGTCGACATGTCCCTTTGGTTGTAACGGTTGAGCGTTTAAGAGAAGGAATTTGAAGGGGTGTCGATTTTTGACCGTTGGATCAATCTGATCCAACGATTCAAAGGGTGCGTCGTTTGGTATTCTCGTCTCAGAAATGTTATAAATAGGAGTGTGGTGGGGACCAATACACGCATACATGGTTCAAATGCTCCAGGCTGATATCTAGATCAAGCTTGAGCGTTTTCAAGCGACTCTTACCAACCGAGACCGATCTAGTTTTAGTTGAGGTACGTTTCTATGGCTCACATTGGGGTTGTACAGGTTGATTCCTCTAGGGACACGAGGAGTGGTTCTACCGGTGTTGTACCGCGCTCATCCTCTGATCGACTTGGTTCTTCAGCCTCAGCATCGAATGATTCGGGTAATGTTGAGATCGTCTCAGGGTTTGAGCGCGTCGAGAGTGGGGAGGAACCATCGACTATCTTTTTTCAACCTTTTCGGAATGATGGGGGTCGAATCCCGATTTCATCTTCTTGGACCGAGGGAATTGCAAATATCAATACTTCTATGTGTATGACTATTTGTTCCGGGATTTGGGAGTGACTCTCCCTTTTGATGAGTTCTTCATGGGTGTACTTCGGCGTCTAAATATGGTGTCGACCCAGCTTCATCCTAACAGTACGTTGGGCCGCCATGCAAGGGTTTCAACAACTGTGTTTGTCACTCAAAGTCAAGCCTACTCCACTCCTTTTCTTGTATTATTACTCGTCTCGGCCAACCAAGAAGAAGAAATGGATTTCCTTGTTTCGGCATGCCAATTGCTTGCTACAGCCATTTACAACGTCCTACAAGAAGTTTAAAGTAGGATTTTTCAAAGTGATGATTTGGCCAAGCACCGGGAACAAGTACTTCTTCGATGCTGAGGGGAAGTCATTGTTCCCGTTGTATTTGACCTGGGCGTCGGTGAAGTACGAAGTAGTGTCGAGGTCACGGATGTCCCTAGAGGAACGAACCGACCTGAACTTCCTTGAAAAACTGCCTCGGCCTCTACCGTGTCGAGATTTGGTTCGGCTGATTAAATCATCGCAAATGACTAGCGATTTAATCGGTATTGCATCTTTCCTACTTGTTTAAATTCATATGTTGTCATTGATTTTGACTAATGGTGTGCATGTATCATGACGAGCTGCAAGAGTGACGACCTTGACATTCATAACTTGATCAAGGGCCGAGTTACCGGTTCAGTGACGGCAAAGGTGGTAGTTGAAGGCCGGTCCAGCGGGAACCAGGTTCCCTCTACCCATGGTGGCGCGGTTGGGCCGACTGCCAAGGGAAAGGGGAAAGGCTCCAAGGACACGCCTCGACCCAAGGCTGGATAAAGGAGGCTGAGGAAGTTGGGGCCGAGGATGAAAACCGATGGGCAAAGCAGTAGAGGTTGTCCACCCTGGTAGTTCCCCAAGGCTTGGTAGGGCTGAGTTTCTTGGTGTTTAACATCAATGCTCATGATTTCCTGAGTCAAGATTTGACGTCCGAGGCGGGTCAGGCGTGTGTGGGTTGGATGAGTTCCGCTCATAAATGGAACTTCTTCTACGAGCTTTAAGTCCGAGCTTCGGCCTTGGCCCAAAGTATTGTGATGGAGCCAAATCTGGAGGTCGATGAACTGCATCGATAGTTGTCCGACTCTAAGAAGTCGATGCAGGAAACTTTGGCTGCCTTGACCGATGCCCAAACTAGCAACGCAAAGTATGAAACGGAGAAGCACCGAGGTTGAATGTTCAACGGCTGGAAAACTCCTTGAAGGCAGAGACCGAGAAAGCGACCTAACTGGGTAGGGAGCTAGAGGTCAAGAAGAAGGCCTTCGGGTCCTATAGAGAAAGGGATCGAAGTAAAGCTCTCTCGCAGCACGAGGCCGACTTTTCTTAGGCGGCTCAACAAGCTTAGTTCTTTGGAAGACTTTGTGACACCCTTACTACCCCAACACATATAATATAATTTAATTAAGAAGAATAAACTTTCAAAGGGTTCGTAAAAGGGTTCACATAAAACTTCGAAACTGTTCTTTCTTCAATATAAGAACATGATTGAAAAATAAAACTTGAAAGGTAAAATTTAAGAGTTTACAATTTTAAACACATTTATTACAATACCAAATCCATATAAATATTCTGTCCTAGAAATCCTCTGCCCCGATGTCACATTATCAGAGCATTCCCATAATTTAACTGTTGGCATTCTAGATGCCACTCGTAGCCGGATCTTCTTCACCTAAAATATCCACAGTTTATACGGTGAGAAAAGAAAATATCTATATGCAAAGTACATACAAACACATCACAATATAATCTCATCATAATTCATTATTTAATAAAATATATATATATATATATATATATATATATATATATATATATATCAATCATTCATCATCTTCACATCTCAATTCACATTTAACATATCTCATTTCACATACATATCTCAATCTCATTTCACAACATAAGAAAACACAACATATTATCTCATTATAACTAAATATTCATAAATATTTCAACATATCATATTTCAATCAATCATACATCGTCATCACGTCATAATTCTCAATCACACCAATCATCACAAATCTTGCACTTCACACTATGCCAAGGTCACGCTACCCATTTAACAATCTCAGGACGTGCTCACCCCTGATATAACACTGTGCCAAGGTCACGTTATCCCTATCTCAGGGCCGTGCTCACCCTTGACATGTTAACCAAGGTCACGATACCCACGTAACAATCCAGAGCCGTGCTCACCCCTGATATAACACTGTGCCAAGGTCACGTTATCCCTATTCCAGGGTCGTGCTCACCCCTGACATGTTAACCAAGGTCACGATACTCATGTAACAATCCAGAGCCGTGCTCACCCCTGATATAACACTGTGCCAAGGTCACGTTATCCCTATTCCAGGGTCGTGCTCACCCCTGACATGTTAACCAAGGTCACGATACTCATGTAACAATCTCGGGCCGTGCTCACCCCTGGTCATAGGTGTGAAGAACCACAATCACATCTCATTCACATCCACATTCACATTCACATCCACATCCACATCCACATCCACATCCACATCCACATCCACATCTCAATTCCACAATATATACACAATCCACACAAAATGGTGATTCACATACCCCTCAAGTAATTCATCATCTAGATCATCAAATAATATAACAATAACATTCATAAACTAATATAACAAACAACAGAATTATCAATTTAATATAATTTTAACGTAAACAGTCAAATCCCCAATTGTTCCAAAACCTAACTCACAGGCACTTTTCTACAATTTCGTTCTCCCTCTAAGATCACATTCTTACAAATTATTAGCATATCTATAATCCTCAACACATACAGAATCTAATGGGATCCTCAATTTCTCAAATAGAAATCATCCAATTTTTCACAACCTAACTTACAGGCACTTTTCTATAATTTCGTTCTCTCTCCCAGAGCATCATTTTCTCAAGTTAAACATATATTCGTAATCCTAAATATATATAGAATCACATAAGATAATTAATCCTCCAAACAGAAATAATTATAAAATTATTCATAACCCTAAGGGCTCTTCCTCTACCCAATTCCCTCATGTAACTCTACATATAAATAATCTCTTTTTCCCCCGTACCTGGATAAATAGGAACTCGGGCAGAACCTCATTCTCTTTTTCCTTAAACAAGGATCGAAACTAAATCTGGGACAGAACCTCATCCTCTGAGTTCCTCTTGGTCTTCAGAGAGAAGAAAAGGAACGAAAGAGAGAACAGAAGAGAAGAGAGAGTGAGAATGAGAGGTGTGTAGAAATGAGAGGATTTGAGGCCTATTTATAGGATTTTTCGCCCACCTACCACTACGGCCCGTTCCAAAATCGGAACGGCCCGTTCTGGGCCCTTCAAACCTACGCAAATTTTTGAACTGGAACGGCCCATTCCAAAACCAGAACGGCTCGTTCCCAATCCCAGCAGAACGGCCCGTTCTCCCTCCGGAACGACCCGTTCTCCAAACCAGAACGGCCCGTTCTCCCTTTGGAACGGCCCGTTCTCCAATCCGGAACGGCCCGTTCTCCCTCCAGAACGGCCCGTTCTGATTCTCAAATTTTGGGCCTTTAACTTATTCCAGAACGGCCCGTTTCACTTTTGAAACGGCCCGTTCTGGGCAACGAATTGGGCCTACGGCCCATTGAAAATTGGGCTGTTACAATACTTCCCTCCTTTATGAAATTTCGCCCTCAAAATTTTTGTAATGGTAGACTCCTCGCTTCTTACTTTCTAATTATTATGCAACCTCACTACCTTAATGAGATACAACTTTATCAAAAGATATCTAAGGACAAAAGAAGTAAACTTGGCAAGCCTATCCACTAAAACACAAATAGAATCAACTTCTTAAGCATCTCAGACAAACCTACAATTAAGGCCTATCCACCCATCATCTCACTTCCACAATGGGACGTCTGAGTGCTACAAAATTCCTAAAGACTTCTAGCATACTAAACACAAGTATACAATTTCTCTACTCCTTTCTTCACCTTAGGTCACTTAACTTCCGCTGCGCTATTAAGATACATCCTCCTAAGGTCCCGATACATCTCATTAGCTCCTAAATATATATATTAAGAGTACTGTTATGTCCTTCCTCTAAAATCATCTTCTTTAATTCAAGGTTACTATGCACCCAAGTTTGTTCTTGCACCTCAAAACAATGTCGATTTCTACTCATAAATGGTTATCTATACTTCTACCAATCTTCTCCACTTGGTTCTCTAAGAAAGGATCTTACTCCTAGGCTTCTCTAATCTCATCCATTAATTCACTAGTCACTTTTAACACAATCAATTCAATACTTCTAAGGATAATCTCATACACCAAGCATAAGTCTTTAAATTCTTCAATCAAATTTAACCCTTAAATCATCATAAATGATATACTAGAGGTCATCATAATCAAGGCATCTGCCACAATATTGGTTTTACTTTTGTGATCATCTTTAAAGATTAAGCACCTAAGCGTAAGTTTACTAGGTATACATATCAGATCTCTAATTTCACCAGTCCATCTACACCCAAGTCAAACTCTTATTCATCACCTTATCCTATAGCCTCATATCTTGTCACCAAAATTAATCAATTAATTATACGTCTCCAATTTTCTTCAACAATTCACTCGTTACTCAAGTTATACCTAGTTTCATACTACTCGGAGTAATCTCATAAGTCAAACTTAAATCTTTAATTTCAGCCAAAAAGATCCATCTCTCTAATCATAAGAAAAAAATAATGTAGAGGGTTTCTACTCAAAGCATCAACCATCACATTGACTTTATGCAAATAACAACTAAGATTGAAATCCTAGTCCACAAAAATTTCAACTATCTCTTTTGTCCCATATTCAAGTCCTTCGGGTCAAACAAAATTTGAGGTTCTAATGATCACTAAATACCTCTAACTTAGAATCATATAGGTAGTGTCTCCAAATCTTAGTGTAAATATCACGATTGCTCACTCAATGTCATGGATAAGGTAATTCCTCTCATAAATTTTCAATTGCTTAGAAACATAAGTTATTACCCTTCCTCCTTGCATCTACACTACCTCCAAATTCATCTTAGAAGCATCACGGTATACCACATAAGACTTACTAAAATCCGGTAACATTATCCAATCTTTCCTTAAGAGTTTGAAACATACTCTCACATTTATTATCCCATACAAAGGCAAGTCTTTCCTAGTCAATCTAGTCAAATAGTAAGCAACCTAGAGAAGTAAGCGACTGTAGACCCCTAAAATTGTCCGGGTCGGAAATAAAGCTCAAAGACTCTCAAAGATCGAAGGAAAGTCAGCCGGAAGGACTCTTGCAAGACCCTAGGATGATTCTTTGTAGGTCTAGAAGTCTTAGAATAGCTTAGAATAAGGGTGTGCAAGGATTGGAGCTCAATACACCCTCCCAGAGGTTCAGTACGGCCGCACTGGGCCATTTGAACTGCAATACGGCCGTACTGAAGTTTTTGAACTTCAGTACGGCCGTACCAAATTCAATACGGCTGTACTGTAGTTCAAAAACTCAGTACGGGCCGTAGTGAAATCAATACGGCCGTACTGAAGTTTTTGAACTTCAGTACGGCCGTACCAAATTCAATACGGCCGTATTGTAGTTCAAAAACCCAGTACGGGCCGTATTGACCTCCCAGGCCGTATTGCGCCTCAATCCTATAAATAGGACGTCATTTGCACGTCCTCCCACACTTTTTACACATTCCTCAACCCTCCTACTGAGTATTCTTGGGTTTTTGAGCTTTTCTCTGCCCTAGATATCTCTCCGGGAGCCGATCCGACGAAGTTCTTGAGTCATGAGCCATTAGCTTGAGATTCGAACAAGTCGAAGGGAAATCTCTTTGATTTCCATAGTAAAAATTTGTCTTTAGGGGAAAGGAGCGAGCGGACGTGTAGTGGGAAGGAGCGCCAAAAAGCCTCCTAACGTTGTTCTGATATATATAAAAGCCCGCTTCGGAGGTTTCTTTCTAAATCCTTTCTTTTACCGCTTTTATTGATTTTTGATTGTCGCATTGCATGTTTAGAGCTTTCTTCATGTAAATATTTAATCTATAATCGTTTCTAATAAATAGGGGTAATTTAGTAACTTTACACTGTTATTTATGAAATAATCCGTCATAGGGAACCCGAAAGGGGCGTTGTGGGGTGCTAACACCTTCCTCGCACGTAATCGACTCCCTTACCCGACTCTGGTTGTAATGGCCAAGGTTGATTTATGAAAATCAATTGCCTTATATCTTTTTCCATTGTTTTGAGTAAAATATTGGTGGCGACTCCAAGAACCCTTCTTTTTACGAAAACCGCTAATCTATGGAGGGTCCTGTTTGGGATTAACATAGGTTGGTGAAAATCATTTAATAAGTATTGTTAGTTCGATGAGGTCTCAGTTTGAGAATAAGTCGCTCTAACAATCCATCATTTTTCCAAAATCTAATAAGAGTCCAACCATCGTCGCGAATGCCAACGTCCGTTTCGGCGGGTGGCGACAGATGGCGACTCCGCTGGGGAAGCCTCGAGAGTCAGTCCCATTTAGTGATGGATTGTTTCTAAAATAATAGTTTAAAATTACTTCATTACCCCTTCGCTTGTATGATAACATGTTTTACCTAGTTGGCTTCAATAACTGTTGGATGTTTAAAATTTTTGCAATTGTTTGAAATATAAACTGCACACGAACCTTTGCACACAATAGTTCCCTCTATACCCGGGGGCATGAGTGGAAAGCCATAGGGAGTGGATGTTAGTACGGCCGGTTGTCGAATGGGTCTATAGGTGCCCGTAGACCGTTGTCGGAAAGCATCACTCAAGGTGATAACCATGAACTCAAGTCCGATAGTGCGTTGGAGCTTTCCATCGACTTACGACGAGAGGAATTGGGTCCCTATAATGGGGGCACCTTGGGGGCCTTGGACCGGTGAGAACAGTTAGAACCTCCTTGAATATGCACTTTTCTGCAGGATACCCCTACCTCGTGATTCGCTCGTGACTGTTCGTGGATGAGTGAATTGTTTGTGCATCGTTTATGTGACATTGTTTGAGCATACATTGCATGCTTTAAACATACAACATTCTCCTTTTAGAATAAAAATAAATAGGAATAAGAATCTTCCATTACATGGTGTTAACATCTACCTTCATCACATTCATGTAGGTAGTTTCTATTTTTCACCCAAAAAAAATACAAAAACAAAATACCCAAAATAGAGAAAAAATGGTCATTTATCCAAACCCAGCAATATCATGCATCATCTTAGGAACATCCTGAAAACATGATAATGCTTAGTTGAATAAACACAATGCATGCATATTCAACGCCATCATCTCATATCATGCATTCTTATCAAAGATCATGGAGGGATCTAGGTTTGCATTTCGTACATCCCTCCTAGTAATTTATTAATAACATTAATAAAAAGAAAGGATTAATCGATGCGTATGTTCGAAGAATGGATCGCACGCCGTTTGTTATCAAGTGTAGGCCAACAACCGCGCCAAGCGAACGCACATCAACTCCGTTGTTGGTAATCAAGACGAATAAAGGGGAAGGTCCGGTACCGTTGAAGATCACTGCTCCAAGACCTTTTCCCTACGAATCAAATAAGGCTGTGCCATGGATATACGACATCCATTCTTCTGCCGACAGCGATATCTCTAACATCGCTGGACTTGGGGGCATGACTAGGAGTGGCAGGATCTACACTCCCGAAGATCTTCATGATAAGGCTCCCAAGAATAAAGGAAAGGAAAAAGAAAAAGAGAAAACCGAGGAAAATAAAGAATCCGAGGAGGAGACTGACGAGCTGTTAAAATACATCCGACAGAGCGAGTACTCCATCGTGGATCAACTTCATAAGACGCCAGCAAAGATTACTTTGTTGTCGTTGATCCTAAGCTCCGAACCGCATCGGCAAGCTCTGTTGAAAGTCTTGAACGAAGCGTACGTGTCGCACACTATCTCCCAAGACAAGTTTGAGGGGATTGTTAGTCACATCACGGCTAATGATCACCTCACTTTCACCGATGAAGAAATCCCCGCTGGGGGACCGAATCACAACAAGCCCTTGCACATCTCTGTAAAGTGCAAGGAATATCACATCGCTAAAGTCTTGGTGGATAATGGATCTTCCTTGAATGTGATGCCAAAAAGAACGCTCGATCAAGTGGCAATCAAGGGAATCCAAATGCGCCCAAGCAACATGATCGTCCGAGCTTTCGACGGTTCTATAAGAGAAGTGGTGGGAGAAGTCAATCTTCCAATCCAAATTGGACCCACCATCTTCAATGTCGAATTTCAAGTGATGGACATTAATCCCGCATACAGCTGTCTCCTCGGCCGACCTTGGATTCATGATGCGAAAGTTGTTCCCTCTACGCTCCACCAGAAAGTCAAATTCATAGTGGGTGACAAGCTGGTGACTGTACAAGCCGAAGATGACATACTCATCAGCAAGCCGTTTGCCATACCTTACGTGGACGCAGCAGAGGAAGCTCTAGAGACCGCCTTCCAAGCATTGGAGATTGCCAATGTCGAAACGTTTCCCCGAGAAATGAAGAAGGTAGCCTACATGCTCACCAAGAACGGATACTTGCCTGGACAAGGACTTGGCAAGGATTCCCAAGGAATTCCCGAGCTACCCATTATTAAGGATAATCCGGGGAAACAAGGGTTAGGATACAACCCTAATAAAGATCAAAGGACGAAGAGGAACCAAGATCCTTCTCAACGTTCTTTAAGCCAGATCTTTAGGAAGGCCGGTTCACAAGCGTCAAGGCCGGTCGTCGTCATCAAGTGTTCTTCTTCTTCCGATAGGGATGCATAGACCTGATGACTATTAGAGATCACTCCTCGGGGACAGCCCGACCCCCGAGCCTCGATAGGGCACATGTTTCCACTATAATTATAATAAAATCGTTCTCTATTCTTTTTTATTGCTTCTTTTCTTGCTTACAATAAATTTCTAGACCACATTATTCTTAACCCTGTTTGAATAAGCATGAATGAAGTTAAAATTGTCTTAATAACAATAAACCCGCATCATTTTTATGCGAAAGTGTGTGTGATAACTTGAAGCACCATTCCTTGGCCTCGACAAGTGCCATCATGGATAAAAAAGGAATCCTTTAAAAAAAAAACACAAAATCCTAAAAACAAAAAAAGCTCGGCAGGAAACCCAAAAAGGGGGCTGCGCAAAAGTAAGAACAAAGAACCCGCTAGGAATCCCACGAAAGGGTGACCTAGGCAAAAGTTAGGGTTGCAAAAATGAACAAAAACAAAGGTCCGCTGAGACACCACAAAGGGGTGTTTCAGGCAAAAAATAAGGACAATCAAAAAAGCAAAAGAAATCCATGATGGTACCATGAGCTGAATTCAAAAAGAAAAGTTCAAGGGAAACTATCTAAGTTGTCAAATCACAATGTCAATAACATGACTTTCTTAACTTCATAAGTGTTTAATCAAACAAGCCTAAACACATAAGCCTACCTTGGCCAGCCATTCTTACAAAAACCATTTTCAAAACAATAATAATCCCCTCTAAAACACAAACTTCTGAACAAAAATATCTTTCCCTTCTTTTCTCTTGTCCTAAACGATTTTAGAATAATCTAGTGGAAACATGGAGATATAGTGGTCAATAGGAGGGTTGATACGTCTTCTAAAGGAAGGGAAGGATCACTGGGTGGATGACACCAATCTCAATATAACACGCATCATTCCTCGGTTACAGAAATCGGCAGCGCACAGCCCGTCTAGAGGAATGGCAAAAATCCAAGCAAAGAAACGCATCGGTTAATTCTTTTGAAAAATAAATCAAATAGAATTAGGTGCATCATACCGCATACATGCATACAGATGATAGGTATACTGGAAGATCACTTATTCTCTGTTTATTGAAAAAAAAAATGAACTTCAGAAAAAACAATGCGCCCGTACCATGTTCAGTACGCCCGTACTAAAATTAGGGTTATGAACAAATTTTCAACTCAATACGGGTGTACTGAAATGAATACGGCCGTATTGGCCATAACATCCACTACATTAGTTGCACATTCAAAGACCTTATCATGAGGCAGTTGCATAAAATAGAAAATAGGAAAATTTTCTTGTGTATGACAGCAGCCAACAGAAAAAGCCGAAAAATCGACAAAAAAGGCAAAAATTCAGAAAATCCAACAAATCATACAGAATAACTGAGCCTGGAGAGGCTTGCCGAAATAATACTCCCCAGAGACATCTCAGCTTGCACTCTTGGGCCGAATTCCCAGTGAAAGCTATCAGAGCAAGATCAGCAAGATTCCTCAATGGAAGCATGATCATCCAAACATCCAAGTCAAAGGACTCAGACTTCCTCAGTGGAAGATGGCTTTCCAACTCAAGCGACGAGTGAAGCTAAGCCTGCAGAGGCTTTCTAAATAATACTCTGGGATACATAAGATCTTCAATCCCCATTCGCCTACTCAGAGGCACTCCTTCAGAAAGGGAAAATCAGAAAAAAAAAAATGACAGAATCCCCCAGCGGATAACGGCCTACGCAAAGGCAACAAAACCAGAAAATCAAAAAAAGAGTCATCCGAACAAGGATAACCGGGATACTCCACAAACGTCGAAAGGACGTCAGCCAATCATAAGACACCGCTCACCTCAGAAAGAGCATCTTTGTGTCTACATCCCCAAGGAATCAGAAATTCCCCAATGGGCACCGACTACGCAATGGAAAGTTGGGACACAAGAACCTATGAGTAACTGCACATCCCCTAGACGGATCCCTGCGTTATCCAGCCCTCAGCGGCACCAAAATCGAAAATAACTGTCGAAGCAGCATCGTGGACTGTGGAGACAAAATCATCACAAATCCCTGGAGAGGGCAAACTCACGCTACCAAAGTGACCAGAAGCACGGAGGTATGCAACCCTGGGGAGGGCAAACCGCAGACCCTGGAGAGGGCAAACTCACGCTACTGAGGTTGTCAGAAACACCGAAATATGCACGAGCCTGGAGAGGCGACGACTAATACTCAGCTACCCCGTCGTCAAAAACACGGAGGTATGCAGCTGCCGAGGTTGTCAGAAACACCAAGGTATGCAACGAGCCTGGAGAGGCGACGACTAATACTCAGCTACCCCGTCGTCAGAAACACGGAGGTATGCAGCTACCGAGGTTGTCAGAAACATCGAGGTATGCACGAGCCTGGAGAGGCGACGACTAATACTCAGCTACCCCGTCGTCAGAAACACGGAGGTATGCAGCTACCGAGGTTGTCAGAAAAACCGAGGTATTCACGAGCCTGGAGAGGCGACGACTAATACTCAGCTACCGACGTCGTCAGAAACACGGAGGTATGCAGCTACCGAGGTTGTCAGAAACACCGAGGTATGCAACGAGCCTGGAGAGGCGACGACTAATACTCAGCTACCGACGTCGTCAGAAACACGGAGGTATGCAGCTGCCGAGGTTGTCAGAAACACCAAGGTATGCAACGAGCCTGGAGAGGCGACGACTAATACTCAGCTACCGACGTCGTCAGAAACACGGAGGTATGTAGCTACCGAGGTTGTCAGAAACACCAAGGTATGCAACGAGCCTGGAGAGGCAACGACTAATACTCAGCTACCCCGTCGTCAGAAACACGGAGGTATGCAGCTGCCAACGTCATCAGAAACACGGAGGCATGCAGACCCTGGAGAGGGCAAACTCACGCTACTGAGGTCGTCAGAAACACCGAAGTATGCACGAGCCTGGAGAGGCGACGACTAATACTCAACCTGGAGAGGCTACTCAACAGTTTTCCCACCTGTAGACACTACAAGTTGGAAGGGTGGCTCACTCCCCGGACAATTGGGTCAACTCCTTTACTTGTCAACCGGTACACCAAAAAGTCGTTCGACTAAGTAAAGGGGGGGCAGCTGTAGACCCCTAAAATTGTCCGGGTCGGAAATAAAGCTCAAAGACTCTCAAAGACCGAAGGAAAGTCAGCCGAAAGGACTCTTGGAAGACCCTAGGATGATTCTTTGTAGGTCTAGAAGTCTTAGAATAGCTTAGAATAAGGGTGTGCAAGGATTGGAGCTCAATACACCCTCCCAGAGGTTCAGTACGGCCGTACTAGGCCATTTGAGCTGCAATACGGTCGTACTGAACTCAATACGGCCGTACTGAACTCAATACGGCCGTACTGAAGTTTTTGAACTTCAGTACGGCCGTACCAAATTCAATACGGCCGTACTGTAGTTCAAAAACTCAGTACGGGCCGTAGTGAAATCAATACGGCCGTACTGAAGTTTTTGAACTTCAGTACGGCCGTACCAAATTCAATACGGCCGTACTGTAGTTCAAAAACCCAGTACGGGCCGTATTGACCTCCCAGGCCGTATTGCGCCTCAATCCTATAAATAGGACATCATTTCCACGTCCTCCCACACTTTTTACACATTCCTCAACCCTCCTACTGAGTATTCTTGGGTTTTTGAGCTTTTCTCTGCCCTAGATATCTCTCCGGGAGCCGATCCGACGAAGTTCTTGAGTCATGAGCCATTAGCTTGAGATTCGAACAAGTCGAAGGGAAATCTCTTTGATTTCCATAGTAAAAATTTGTCTTTAGGGGAAAGGAGCGAGCGGACGTGTAGTGGGAAGGAGCGCCAAAAAGCCTCCTAACGTTGTTCTGATATATATAAAAGCCCGCTTCGGAGGTTTCTTTCTAAATCCTTTCTTTTACCGCTTTTATTGATTTTTGATTGTCGCATTGCATGTTTAGAGCTTTCATCATGTAAATATTTAATCTATAATCGTTTCTAATAAATAGGGGTAATTTAGTAACTTTACACTGTTATTTATGAAATAATCCGTCATAGGGAACCCGAAAGGGGCGTTGTGGGGTGCTAACACCTTCCTCGCACATAATCGACTCCCTTACCCGACTCTGGTTGTAATGGCCAAGGTTGATTTATGAAAATCAATTGCCTTATATCTTTTTCCAATGTTTTGAGTAAAATATTGGTGGCGACTCCAAGAACCCTTCTTTTTACGAAAACTGCTAATCTATGGAGGGTCCTGTTTGGGATTAACATAGGTT
Organism: Cajanus cajan; assembly: GCF_000230855.2. Classification (NCBI taxonomy): domain Eukaryota; kingdom Viridiplantae; phylum Streptophyta; class Magnoliopsida; order Fabales; family Fabaceae; genus Cajanus; species Cajanus cajan. The sequence goes on from NC_138524.1 coordinate 21,057,324, forward strand.
GGTGAGAATCATTTAATAAGTATTGTTAGTTCGATGAGGTCTCAGTTTGAGAATAAGTCGCTCTAACAATCCATCATTTTTCCAAAATCTAATAAGAGTCCAACCATCGTCGCGAATGCCAACGTCCGTTTTGGCGGGTGGCGACAGCGACGAAATGCTTTGGGGAGTTGAAAATAAGCATAGGTCCGAGGATCCTCGATATAGGTTAACCTTTTGAACTACTGTTAAATTCATGGGTAGGCAAAAGACAACTTAGTGAACTGAAACATCTTAGTGGCTAGCAGAAAAGAAAGCAAAAGCAATTCCTATAGTAGCGACGAGATAAACGAGAGCAGCCTAAACCGTGAATGGCTATCTTAAAAATTTACTCAATAAATTTCCTATAAACTATCTCAATAAAACTTCTAACCTCACAAATTGACTTTTGATATCTCCCACTTAAGCACAACTTCTACCATAGGTAGATCTATGTTATATCCGCGCAAGAAATTACAAGGCCTAAATCTATCTTGGATATATCTTCAAAATTAACTCTAATATGATGATATCACATCTTAAGGTCAATCTCACTAACACACAACCATTCACTAATTAATCCATAAGGTCCTCTATCCTCATATCCACATACATGGATATCATATTAGAATACCTATTTAAACCTTCATATATACATCCTTCCCAATCATATATATAAATCTATCACTATTTCACACCATATAACATGTGCATGAACTTAACTTTACCACATAGCATCATAAAACCTTGAATAACCTTACAATCCACATGACAATACCTCACAACATCATAACAAAATCATTTTTATCCTTGCATTGCCTAGTAACTCAAAAACATCATGATAGCATACTATCCCATCAATAACTGTCAAGGAAAATGATACCTAGAGAGTTACACTTGTCCAACGATCTCAATCCTATCTCAAAAGAAAGATAAAAGAATAAGTTATAACTCTTATGAAGACATGAGATTTTGAATAGATCATCTTCTCAGCTAACAATTCAAAATCACAACAAATATATATTTAACGCTTATAACTAGCCTCTAATTACCAAAACAACTATAACTGGAGTTCTAAACCTTCATTTTACCTCATTCCAATGCCATTGAAAAGATCACATCCAAGACTACAACTTCCATGAAGACCACAAAATCCAAATCTATCAATACGGTACTCCTACTAGCATAACAAAACTACAGTGAAAACATCTCCTACACTAGACAACAATAGTGCACTAACATCCCACAGAATACCTCAACCCTTCCAAACTTACTTCTTTCTACCTTAAATTCATATCCAAGATTCCAACTACAATCCCTAAACGAAAATAATTCACCTATTCCACAAAAGACTTAGAGCTAAAATCAAATCCTCATGCCACCTAACCACTAACAAGATTAATATGCAAGCATCAAAACTTAAGGAAATAACCAACACTCTGACCTTTCATCAAGAACACTCAAAGCTCTAATGCTCAACACATAACCTCTTAGATTCAATCAATAGAACTATAACTTTCAAAAACTCTACCAATCGTAAACACTTAATACACTCGAAAATAAATGTCTCACCCATATTTAAAGTCCTAATAGTTCTAGTTGATTAGCAAGACTTCGTCCACTACTACTGGCACATATGCTTGTAATACGAGCGATACCAACTCAACCACTACTTCTTACGTAAGTAAGAAGTATCAAAACAAATAAGCAATCATGAATAGCATCAACTAAGCTATATCATGTCTTTCAGCCAAATTCTGAGAAAACAATACACAAGTAAGCACAACACTAACAACACAAGGGAAACATCATCATTATCCTCATCATAATGCAAAGCATTGTTAGAGTACACACAATTAAATAACAACAAACAAAATCAATCATCATACTAGCATATCAATAAATTCCACAATCAATTCATTCTATCATTCATCTACTAAACAAGCATAGTAGACTCATAACTCACGGCCGATTGGATCGACCTGCTCTGATACCACTAAATGTGACACCCTTACTACCCCAACACATATATAATATAATTTAATTAAGAAGAATAAACTTTCAAAGGGTTCGTAAAAGGGTTCACATAAAACTTCGAAACTGTTCTTTCTTCAATATAAGAACATGATTGAAAAATAAAACTTGAAAGGTAAAATTTAAGTGTTTACAATTTTAAACACATTTATTACAATACCAAATCCATATAAATATTCTGTCCTAGAAATCCTCTGCCCCGATGTCACATTATCAGAGCATTCCCATAATTTAACTGTTGGCATTCTAGATGCCACTCGTAGCCGGATCTTCTTCACCTAAAATATCCACAGTTTATACGGTGAGAAAAGAAAATATCTATATGCAAAGTACATACAAACACATCACAATATAATCTCATCATAATTCATTATTTAATAAAATATATATATATATATATATATATATATATATATATATCAATCATTCATCATCTTCACATCTCAATTCACATTTAACATATCTCATTTCACATACATATCTCAATCTCATTTCACAACATAAGAAAACACAACATATTATCTCATTATAACTAAATATTCATAAATATTTCAACATATCGTATTTCAATCAATCATACATCGTCATCACGTCATAATTCTCAATCACACCAATCATCACAAATCTTGCACTTCACACTATGCCAAGGTCACGCTACCCATTTAACAATCTCAGGCCGTGCTCACCCCTGATATAACACTGTGGCAAGGTCACGTTATCCCTATCCCAGGGCCGTGCTCACCCTTGACATGTTAACCAAGGTCACGATACCCACGTAACAATCCAGAGCCGTGCTCACCCCTGATATAACACTGTGCCAAGGTCACGTTATCCCTATTCCAGGGCCGTGCTCACCCCCGACATGTTAACCAAGGTCACGATACTCATGTAACAATCCAGAGCCGTGCTCACCCCTGATATAACATTGTGCCAAGGTCACGTTATCCCTATTCCAGGGCCGTGCTCACCCCTGACATGTTAACCAAGGTCACGATACTCATGTAACAATCTCGGGCCGTGCTCACCCCTGGTCATAGGTGTGAAGAACCACAATCACATCTCATTCACATCCACATTCACATTCACATCCACATCCACATCCACATCCACATCCACATCCACATCCACATCCACATCCACATCCACATCTCAATTCCACAATATATACACAATCCACACAAAATGGTGATTCACATACCCCTCAAGTAATTCATCATCTAGATCATCAAATAATATAACAATAACATTCATAAACTAATATAACAAACAACAGAATTATCAATTTAATATAATTTTAACGTAAACAGTCAAATCCCCAATTGTTCCAAAACCTAACTCACAGGCACTTTTCTACAATTTCGTTCTCCCTCTAAGATCACATTCTTACAAATTATTAGCATATCTATAATCCTCAACACATACAGAATCTAATGGGATCCTCAATTTCTCAAACAGAAATCATCCAATTTTTCACAACCTAACTTACAGGCACTTTTCTATAATTTCGTTCTCTCTCCCAGAGCATCATTTTCTCAAGTTAAACATATATTCGTAATCCTAAATATATATAGAATCACATAAGATAATTAATCCTCCAAACAGAAATAATTATAAAATTATTCATAACCCTAAGGGCTCTTCCTCTACCCAATTCCCTCATGTAACTCTACATATAAATAATCTCTTTTTCCCTCGTACCTGGATAAATAGGAACTCGGGCAGAACCTCCTCCTCTTTTTCCTTAAACAAGGATCGGAACTAAATCTGGGACAGAACCTCATCCTCTGAGTTCCTCTTGGTCTTCAGAGAGAAGAAAAGGAACGAAAGAGAGAACAGAAGAGAAGAGAGACTGAGAATGAGAGGTGTGTAGAAATGAGAGGATTTGAGGCCTATTTATAGGATTTTTCGCCCACCTACCACTACGGCCCGTTCCAAAATCGGAACGGCCCGTTCTGGGCCCTTCAAACCTACGCAAATTTTTGAACTGGAACGGCCCGTTCCAAAACCAGAACGGCCCGTTCCCAATCCCAGCAGAACGGCCCGTTCTCCCTCCGGAACGACCCGTTCTCCAAACCAGAACGGCCCGTTCTCCCTCTGGAACGGCACGTTCTCCAAACCGGAACGGCCCGTTCTCCCTCCAGAACGGCCCGTTCTGATTCTCAAATTTTGGGCCTTTAACTTATTCCAGAACGGCCCGTTTCACTTTTGAAACGGCCCGTTCTGGGCAACGAATTGGGCCTACGGCTTATTGAAAATTGGGTTATTACAGACTTCCTCACGATTTTCGCTTTGACATGTCGAGGGATTTCTTCTGTGGGGAGTTTGTTAACTTAGCGCAAATCCCCTCCAATGAACAGCCTGATGTCGAGGCCCCTGTTCCTCACCAAGCGGGGCTGATTGGTGAGGAAGAGACGGTGTTTGAGGAGGAGGATCCCGAGGAGGAAGGGCAGGTCAATGAAGAGCTCGACGTGGATTCTTGATTTTGATATTTTTTTTATTTCGGGCCGATAGAGTCCCCCTTTCTAGGTTGTATCTTAGGCCGATAGAGCCCTCTAATGAACTTTCGTTTTCAATCTTTTGCTAATTAATACTAGGTTTACAGATGAATTGTCGCTTTTTTGAGAGGGAAAATTTAAATTAAATTGCACAAACTAAACCGCATCCTTGGCCGAGAGGAATCTCGGTAGGGAAAACTTATAATGACTTTAAGTCGCATCCTTGGCCGAGAGGGATCTCGAGAAGGAAGACTTGTAATAAATAACTTAAGCCACATCCTTGGCCGAGAGGAATCTCGGGAGGGAAAACTTGTAATAAATAACTTAAGCCGCATCCTTGGCCGAGAGGAATCTCGGGAGGGAAGACTTGAAATAATTTTTTGAATGAACTGAATATTCGTGAACTGTGTATTTTCATTGATGAAGTGATGCCTCGTTAAAAACTTTGCCGGCCAAAAACCCTTTTTCATGATTTTATAAGGGGAAAAGAGACTGGTTCAAGGAAAAGAGTGCATCATAATACATTTACATTGAATGCAGATATAAAATTTATTCTAACTGTAGTATGTCTTCAAATGGGTGGAATTCCATGTTTGTGGAATGACCTTACTGGATAATTCTTCAAGTTTGTATGCTTCATTGTTGAAAGCATGCCTAACACGGAACGGACCGTCCCAATTTGTCGACAATTTTCCTTTTATGGGGTTTTGGTGTGTCGAGCCGGTCGCTCGCCAAACAAGGTCGCCTTCAAGGAAGGTACTCGGCTTCAAGTTGGAATTAAAGCAACGCGTCATTCGTTGCTTGCATGCTTCGACTATAACTTGTGCGTTCGTGCAGACTTCATCTAGGACGTCCAGCTCGGCGCGGAGGTAGTTGTCATTATATTTTTCGTGGAAATGCACTCGGCAGAATGATGGTTCTCCAACTTCCACCGGAATCATAGCGTTTGATCCGTATACTAGGGGAAAAGGGGTTTCTTTAGTACTCGACTGGGGTGTGCACCGATAAGCCCATAACACCTTAAGTAACTCTTCAACCCAAGCTCCTCTCGTGCTGCCAAGTCTCTTTTTTAATTCGGTCAAGATCACTTTGTTAGTGGCTTCGGCCTATCCGTTGGATTGAGGGTGCTCGACAAATGTAAATCTGTGTCGGATGCCGAGGTTCGAGAGGATGGTATTGAACTTCTAATCAGTGAATTGGAGCCTGTTGTCCGAGATGATAGCATACAGAATGCCGAGGCAAGTGACCATGTTCTTCCAGACGAACTTCTTAACATTGGTGGCCATGATGGAAGCAAGTGGTTTGGCCTCGATCCATTTAGTGAAGTAATCCACGGCTACCAAAAGAAACTTGCATTGGCCCTTGGCGAGCGGGAACGTGCCGAGTATGTTGATGCCCCACAAAGAAAACGGCCAAGGGGAACTGGTGCTGTGCAGCTCTTCGACTGAGGCGTGTATGAGGTTACCGTGTTGTTGGCATTGTAGGCACTTCTTCACAAATTTGGCACAGTCAGTTTTTAGGGTCGACCAATAGTAACCAGCTCTCAAGACCTTGGTTGCCAAAGTTATGCTTCCTAAGTGTGATCCACAAACGCCCTCATATATAGGAGGGTTCAAACGACACCGGTGTAACTTTTACTAAGTATTACACCGCTCAATAACTTTATATTAAATGTGAATTTTTTAAATACAACCGTTAGATTGAAAGTTCATATCTCTTAGATCATATATATCAAATTTTGTTAAAATTGAACAACAATTTGAAGGTAATCAAAATGTTCATATTTTAGTATATTTTGAAATGTATATATTACATCAATTTTTTTTATGAGAATGAAGTATCAAATCATCTTAGATTAATATAAAATTTGATATATATGATCTAAGAGATATGAATTTTCAATCTAACGGTTGGATTTTCAAAATTCACATTTAATATAAAGTTATTGAACGGTGTAATACTTAGTAAAAGTTACACCGGTATCGTTTGAACCCTCCTTATATATATATATATATAGAGGAGGGTTCAAACGACACCGGTGTAAATTTTACTAAGTGTTACACCGCTTAATAACTTTATATTAAATGTGAATTTTAAAAATCTAACCGTTGGATTGAAAGTTCATATCTATTAGATCATATATGTCAAATTTTGTTAAAATTGAACAACAACTTGAAGGTAATCAAAGTGTTTATATTTTAGTATATTTTAAAATAAATATATTACGTCAATTTTATTTTATGCGAATGAAGTATCAAATCATCTTGGATTAATATAAAATTTTGTATATGTGATCTAAGATATATATATATATATATATATATATATATATTCCTACTACTACAAACGCTTGCAGATGAAATCCAATGAATATTAAACTCTTTCAGGTGGGGTTTGAATCTCACATGAAGAGGGATAAACTGCTTGAAGCAAGAGAAATTTACTATATCAAGAAGGAAGAAAGAGGGATGGAAATTTGGGACAATTATGGATTTAATCTTGTCATGATAGGGAAACAAGAGGTTGAAAGCTGATAATTGATTCTAGGAGTAACAATAGACTGAAGAAACTCAAAAATAATATAAACTCAATTCGATAATTAATTTGTTAAATTTGATTTATGAAAAAAAATAAATTAAATTTAAATAAAATTAAGTTTGATAAATATATGAAAAAAATTTAAATTATATATAATTCTATTTGTTTAACTTATGATAATAATTATTAATAATAATAAGCGGACACTTAAAAATTTCTTGGCTATAAATTGAATTTTTTTATTATTTTATGCAAGATGAAGTATTTTTTATTTATATGAACTTGGATTTTAATTATGTTTATTTGAAGTTGTACATAGCTTGTAATCTTGCAAGGATAATATAATAGTTATATGTATTTTCTCTTTTAAACAAAGTTAAACAATCATCTTATAAAAATCTATTATTAAATTAAAATTGAAATGTATAAAATTAAAAAAATTAAATATTTATTTATATGAATTGAGCTAACAAACTAAATTAAATTATTAATAAATTAAAATCGAGTCAAGTTCAAATTAAAAAATAATAATTTATTTTAAACTTGAGTCAAATTGCGAATTAAATTAATATCGATTGAACTTGATACATTTCTAATCCTAATGACGACCCTAATGCTATCATTACCAAAGTTCTCAAAGCTAGATAGATATTTACCATAGAAGAGTTCTTAGAGGCAAGTGTGGACCATAATTCACGTTTCACATGACCCAGCATCATGCATTCTCATGTATTGGTAAAAGAGGGAGCTCATGTGGAGATAGTGCTAAGGGGAGTAATCATTACCTGAGGGTAAGGTCACTGATCAATCATGAGAATAGCTACCGGAACCTTGATCACATCACTTTCCTGCAGTGCAGGGGAAGAGGATTTAGCATCTATTTTAAATTTATTTCATATAAATTTAACTAAAATAATTTATGATGGAGTTATTTTATATTATTTGTCTGAAGGGATATTTTATGAGAGTTATTTTAATAAAATTATTACACAAACATACTCCATAATTATAGATATTGTCCGCTTTGGGCCTTAGCCCTCACGGTTTTACTTTTGGTCATTACTCAAAAGGTCTTTCAATCATTGAAGTATGTTTATGCTATATAAGTTATTATTTTTTATCATATTTTATTAATGTGAAACTTGTTTGTATCCCAACAATCCTCCTCTCAAACAAGGGACCTAACCTTTCATGCAATGGAATCTGTCTTTATATATCACATTATATGTTATGAGTTATGAGGGGTTATGGAATTATTGGTTGTTACCGAATCCAACCTGCAGCTCTGATACCTTTCATGCATATGAGGGGTTATGGAATTATTGGTTATCACCGAATCCAACCTGCGGCTCTGATACCACTGATGGGATTATTTTATGGTATTTGTCTGAAAGAATATTTTATGAGAGTTATTTTTATAATGTTATTACCCAAGCATACTCCGCAATGATAAGATATTGTCCGCTTTGGACCTTAACCCTCACGATTTTGCTTTTGGTCATCACTTAAAAGGCCTTAATCATTGAAGTATATTTATACTATATAAATTGTTATTTTTTATTATATTTTATTAATGTAGGACTTGTTTGTATCCCAATAATTTATAAGATGAATATAGATATATTTGATATTGAATAAAAACAAAAATATGACACAAATTTCATCCTCATCATGAATATAAATGAAAATAAATATAAAGTATTGAAATTTGTATCCTCCTCACCTACCTCTTTGTTGTCATTTTCTACAACAGTAAAGTTGAGAATTGTTTGGCACTTATTCTTCGAGTGCCCACGTGTGGAGCCATATATGCTGGCAATATAACATGGAAATGGGTCCTTTGATTTTAAGGGGAAAATTATAGTAATTTAATATATTTAAATTATTGATTTGTAATAATAGATCAGATTGTGATATATGTATATTTAAATCAAAATACATGTGTTATAATTTGATTTATTTTTATAAAATTTAACGACTTAAATACATTAAATTATCATAATTTTCATATCTTAAAGTTAGAGAATCTTAAATACTTAATTCGGTGTTTGCAGATGTAGGAAGAGAGTTTTTTGAGCTTAATATTTTTTTAAATTATACTTTTAATTTTATATTTATGAGCTATTTTTTTTAAATTATACTTTTGATTTTTTACATTTATAAACTATTTTTTTAAAATTATACTTTTGATTCTTTTATTTTTGTCAATTCATAATTTTGATTATTTTATTTTAAAATATAAATACTCTAGGTACAACCCTTACAACAAAGGTAATAGATGAATATAAGATTATTTCATCTCTTCTATACGTAATGTAATTAATCATGAAAGTACAAGTAATCTACAAAGAAATATATACAAAATTTACAATAAATATTTCTTTATAATTTTATGCTTTGTGTATTTCAGTATGTTTCTCTATACATGTTCAAATTAAGAATGAACTATATTTATACAAATTAAATTAAAAATGCTTTAGGAAGTTACTGATCAACAAATGATGATCATAATTAGGACCAAATTAGTAATGATTACATTATAAGAAACAGTTTAATTATACTTTTTTATACTTAAGGACTAAATTGAGAATCAAAACAACAAATATAATGACTAAATTATATATTTAACAAAAATAAAAATAAAAATCACAACACACTTTTATATCATTGAAGGAAACATAGTACGTCTATTCAAATTTTTTCTTCTAAAAGCATTTTTTAATAAAATGCATTTTTTTTTTTATACTTTTTTATGTGTTTATCTATTTTTTTTATAATATGTAACTTCTATTTTTCTGCTTATTTTAAGAAAAAAATTGCTAACGTCTTCTTAAGAATTCTTTTTTATTTTTTTAATAAATATTTGTTTAAAATATTTTTAAAAAATTTAATCAAATAGACCTATATATATTATGAGTCTATTTGTTTAATATAATTTTTTTATCATATTATTTATTTATATTTGAACTTGATTTAATTAATATGAAATGATATCGAATAAATGTTATATTTTAACATAATATATTGATATTAATATTATGTATAATTAAATTGTAAAATAAAAAATTAAAATTAAAATAAAATATATTTTATAATATATATTTAAATAGATAATATCATTATAAATATAATATCATGTTATATAAAATATTATTTATTAAATAAATTATGTTTTAGGTTAAATATATAATTTAATTTTTTAATGTGTCGTAGATTCTCAATTTGGTCCCCATACATAAAAACTTATTAAGTCAATCTTAAAAATTAATAAAAGTTACTGATTTGATACTTGACTCTGTTAGCTCTATATATTAGATATTGTTAGTTTAATCTTTATACATGTAATGCACTCTTAATTTCATCCCTATACATGTAATACATACTTAGTTTGATTCTAATATCAAATTAAGAATATATTATTATGTATATAGGAATCAAATTTAAAATGTGCTACAGACACACAAAGACATATGTAAGGTTCAAATTAAAAATATGTAAGAGAGTTAGCGATATCATGATCAAATAAATAACATTTACACATACAAAGATTGATTTGATAAATTTTTACACATAAAAATCAAGTTGAGAATCCACAAAACACACACACATATATATATATATATATATATATATATATATATATATATATATACTAAATTATATGTATAATCTTACCTTTAATATTAATGGACAATTGTTCTAAAACGAAGTTTTTTTAAAAGAATGAGAGACATTAATAAAACTGGGTTAGAATGACCTAGAAAATAATCCAAATTTGTCCTAAAAACGTCATCAAATTTTAAAATCCAAAATCGTCCAATCTTTTTCGTCACCCTCTTTGTGCAACTCCCTTAAGCAAAGTTTAAGAACAAGCAGTTTAAGCTCTGTTGCGTTGTATAGGCTCACCAGAAAGTCTTTTAAAGGAGAAATATAAGTGTTTCTTTGATCAAAAAGGTGTAATCCCAACTAAAAACAATATTATTTTTAATTTGTATATAAAATAAAAATGATTGGAAGAGTAGATATATATATATAATTCATCATGTAACGTAGTAGGTTATTTCAGAAGGTCCAGAAGTTCAATATGGGTGATTTAGTAGTCCAGAATGGGTCGTTCCCAATCTGGAACGGGCCGTTCCAAACTACTAAATTGACCATTAAATCGTAGTTGAGAACGGGCCGTTCTGGAGGAAGTACAGGGCGTTCTGGAGGGAGAACGGGCCGTTCTGGATGAATCCTAGAACGGGCCGTTCTGCATGTGATTTTTGTATGTGATGAAGGGGTGCAGAACGGCCCGTTCTGGATTTGAAACAGGTTGTTCTGCCCACTCTTGAACTTCTATAAATAGGGGTTGTGTGATTGAGGAGAAAGTGAAGTTTTTAGAGAGAAGTTTTAGAGAGAAGGACTCTGGGTCTGTGAGCTCCTTTCTCTCCCAAATTTCTCTGTATGATTCCTTTTCTCCTTTAGATCACTAATGCCTTCTGTCTTTTCTTGAAATTCATATTAGGAAGCTTGCTTTGGGAGGATTGAAGTTTCAGGTTAGGCTTCGGAAGGGAATTCTATTTCTTCTCAGTTATTGGCTATTTTGAGCCAATCTTCAGGTGAGGAAAGCTAGAATGTTTGTTTTTTAAGTTGCATGTGAGTTTAGAAACTTAATTGATGCATGAAAGTGAGGATCCATGGCTGGATCGGAGAATTCGCTCATTTTTCGAGGTTTTGGGAAAAATGGGGTTTTTGGTGAATTTGATGCATCAGATGGGTGCATGTTGATTTTGAGTTTGTTTTGTGTTGCATGGAGCCTATGCATTGTGTTTTTGTGTTTGCATATGGTTGGATTTGTTAGTTTAGATGAGAGTTTTGAACTCTCTGACTCGGATTAGGCTAGGCGCAGGTTGAGCGCGCCAGGCGTGGAAGAGCTTAGGGCTCTCGGGTTGGATGTTGGGTCAGGTATGATTTGGTTGCGTCAGGCATGGAGACTCTTAGGAGTCTCTGTCTCAAGGACACCGAGCGTGAGTTGAATGCGCAGGGCATGAGTATGTATGATATATGATGTATGGTGAGGTGTGATTCATATGTATGCTTTGTGATGATACATATGAATGTTTGAATATGATATGACATGTGTATATGTTCATATGGGTATGTTTATTGATCATAATGGTGGCTAGACCACGTATGATGTATGATGCATTATTGCATGTGATGCCTTATGGCATGTGTATGATTATTGATCATAATGGTGGGTAGACCATGTATGATGTATGATGCATTATTGCATGTGATGTCTTATGACATGTGTATGATTGTTGATCATGATGGTGGGCAGACCATGTATGAAGTGTGATGCATAATTGCATGTGATGCCTTATGCCATGAGTCTCTAGCCTAGGACTTGAGGAGAGGAAAAATATTTTCGAAGTGGAAGAGCTCACATAGAGTCTCTTGAGAGTGGTGCTTGGATAGGTCACTAATATATGAGAGTGGTGCTCAAGTAGGCCACTGGATTTGGGAGAGTGGTGCTCAGGTAGCCCACTGGGTTGGGTGAGTCTCCTCTAAGTCCTTAGCTAGTGTTGGAGTGGGGTATGAGGTCGAGGGTTATTCCCTTAACCAAGTAGTCGGGAAGGTGCGTGGATCCTTGCAGATAGTCGGTGGGCGAACTCCACAATTGACTTGGTTATGCATGCCAAGGTCGTGGTAAGCTCGTACCCAGCTGTGTTATACCTGACGGTGGATCTGGACTTCTAATTGTGTAAGTGACATCATCCAAGTAAACCCGAGTGAGGATTATATCTTGTTTAGCTATGACCGAGCGGGCGCATTGGGCGTGAAAACGGTTGGGGTGGTTTCGGTAGGATGGAATGTCACTTATACAGCTCTATTGTTAGGGAGATCTCATAGGTGTATGCGTGACGACGCATTAGATGATTGATATGCATTGGTATCTGTCATGAGATGCATTTATTGCATGATTATTAATATGATGAAGTGTGGTGTTTGACTTCATGATTGGTGGATTGTATTTTATGCCTAAGTAGTATTGGATAGAGTGTGTGTGGTGTGACTCTATGAATATGATTGATAGTTGGATGATTGTGTAGTATAGATTATTGTTCTATACTTGTATGACTGATTTTGAACTCTAGCTTACCCTTTTGTTTACTTGTGGATGGACTACGATGATCATACTTGGTATGGGAGCAGGTTAGGGATAGCTTGGAGTTGAGGTGACCGCTGCGAGACGGGGAGTTTGATCCTCATGTTAGAGTTACCATTTTGGGTAACGGTTTTTTCTGTGCTTGACCGGCACTGGGGAATATTATTTTCATTCTTATTTATACCTGTATGTATGAGTTATCCAGCTTAATATTTCTCTTAGTTCACTAGTAGTAGTGCGATTCCACTAAGTGTAGAGATCTTGCCGGGTCGTTACACTTTTATGGTATCAGAGCCGATCGAGTCTTTTGGATACTCTATGGGGAGTGACCCTTCTAGGTTTCTGTTGTGTCATATCTCTGATATGTGTTAGTGTTGGTGAGTTGTGGTGGTGAAGTGTTAGTAAAAGAATGTTTGAATTCTTTTAGTGGTGAGGCCTCAGTTTGATCATGTGACACCCTTACTACCCCAACACATATACTGTAACTTTACAAATAAATGTTTAAAAAAAAGTAAAAGGGTTCACATGAGAAACTTCAAAAATGGTTCTTCAATAACCACAATAATAAAGATTTAGAAAATGAAACACAAAAGTTTACAAATTGTTTTCAAAATGATATTTACAATTTCAAATCCATATAAAAATTATGTTCTAAAAGTCCTCTACCCCGATGTCACAATATCAGAGCATATCCCTAATTTAACTGTTGGCATTCTAGATGCCACTCGCAGCCGGATCTTCCTCACCTAAAACATCCACAAAATTGTATGGTGAGAAAAGAAAACATCTATATGTAAAGTATATACAAACACACAACATATCATCTCATTATAACTCGATACTCAACGAATTATTTATAAACATTTCAATGTATCATAATTTTATCAATCGTGCATCATCATCACGTCACAATTCGCAATCACCACAATCATCACAAATCTTGCAATCAACCCTATGTCAAGGTCACGCCTATAGCATCTCTTGCCCAAGGTCGTGCCACCCCCGACATAAGTATTAATTACCTCACACATCCCACACCATGCCAGGGGTACGCTCGTCCTTGTAGCATCACTTACCCAAGGTTCGTATCATCCCTGGTCATTAGTGCGAGGAACCACAATCACATCACAGTCACATCACAATCACATCACAATCAATTCATAACAATCCACATAAATCTTACAATTAACATTATGCCAAGGCCACGCCACAACTGACATAAGTGATACGGGTTAATTGTCTCACTCATCCCACACCATGTCAGGGTCACGCCCTCCCTGTAGCATCACTTACCCAGGGGTCGTTCCATCCCTAGTCATTGATGTGAGGAACCACAATCACATCACAATCCACAAAATCTCTTGCAATTAACCCTATGCCAGGGCTGCCATATTTGACATAAGTGATACGTGTTAATCGTCTTACTCATCCCACACCATGCCAGGGTCACGCCCTCCCTGTAACATCACTTACCCAGGGGTCGTGCCATCCCTGGTCATTGATGTGAGGCACCACAATCACAATCATAATCACATCCATACAACATCTCATTTCATAACTCAATTTCATATCACATACACAATTCCATATACACAATAGATAAGTCTAACAAAATAAGGGTTTACACACCCCTCAAGCAATTCACATCTAGATCATCAATTTTTAACAAGTAATATAACAATAACATTCATAAATTAATATAATAATCAACGGAATTACCAATTTAATATAATTTCAACATAACGGTAAAACCCCCAATTGTTCCAAAACCTAGCTCACAGGCACTTTTCTACAGTTTCGTTCTCCCTCTCAGATCATCATTCTTACAAATTAAATATATATTTCTAATCCTCAACATATACAGAATCTAATGGGATGATCAATTCCTTAAATAGAAATAATCCAATTTTTCCAAAACCTAACCTACAGGCACTTTTCTATAATTTCGTTCTCTCTCCCAGAGCATCATTTTCACAAATTAATCATATATTCATAGTCCTAAATACATACAGAATCACATAAGACCAATAATTCTCCAAACAGAAATAATTATAAAATTATTCATAATCCTCTTCTACCCAATTCCCTCATGTAACTTTGCATACAAATAATCTCATTTTCCCCCGTACCTGGATAAATAGAAGTTGAACTAAAACAGGGATCTTTTGGTCTCCTCCTCTAAGTGCCCCTTGGTCTTCAGAGAGAAGAAGAGGAAAAGAAGAGAGAACAAAAGATAATAGGAAGAGATAATGAAAGATGTGTGAAAATGACAGGTGAGGGGCGCTATTTATAGGATTTCAAGCTCACCTACCGGAACGGCCCGTTCCAAAAGTGGAACGGCTGTTCTAGACCCCTCGAAACTACGCAAAATTCTCAACTGGAATGGCCCGTTCCAAAACCAGAATGACCCGTTCTCAATCCCAACAGAACGGCCCGTTCTCCCACTAGAACGACCCGTTCTCCCACCAGAACGGCCCGTTCTCCAAACCAAAACGGTCCGTTCTGCTTCTCCAATTTTGGGCATTTTTCTCCTTCCAGAACGGCCCGTTTCACTTTTGAAACGACCTGTTCCGGGCAATCAATTAGGTCTCTGGCCTAGCGATTTTGGGCTGTTACAATACTCTCCTCCTTTATGAAATTTCGTCCCCGAAATTTTTGCAATGGTAGACTCTTCGCTTCTTACTTTCTAATTCTTATGCAACCTCACTACCTTATTGATGTACAACTCTATCAATTTCACCAAAAGATATCTAAGGGAAAAACAAGTAAACTTGGCGAGCCTATCCACTAAAACACAAATAGAATCAACCTCTTAAGCGTCTCAGACAAACCTACAATTAAGGCCTATCCACTCATCATCTTACTTCCAAAATGGGACGTCTAAGTGCTACAAAAATTCCAAGACTTCTAGCATACTAAACGAGTATACATTTCTCTACTCCTCTCTTCACCTTAGGCCACCATGCTTCCGCTGCACTACTCTGATACATCCTCCTAAGGTCCCGATACATCTCATTAGCTCCTAAATATATGTTAAGAGTACTGTTATGTCCTTCTTCTAAAATCATCTTTCTTAATTCAAGGTTACTACACACCTAAGTTTGTTCTTGCACCTCAAAACAACTTCGATTTATACTCAGAAATGGTTATCTATACTTCTACCAATCTTCTCCACTTGGTTCCCTAAGAAAGGATTTGACTCCTAGGCTTCTCTAATCTCATCCATTAATTCACTAGTCACTTTCAACATAATCAATTCAATGCTCCTAAGGATAATCCCACACACCAAGCATAAGTCTTTAAATTCTTCAATCAAATCCAACCCTTAAATCATCAAAAATGATATATCAGAGGTCATCATAATCAAGGCATCTGCCACAATATTGGTTTTACTTCTGTGATCATTTCTAAAGATCAAGCACCTAAGCGTAAGTACACTCGGTATTCATATCAGATCTCTAATTTCACCACTCCATCTACACCCAAGTCAAACTCTTATCCATCACCTTATCCTATAGCCTTATATCTTGTCACCAAAATGAATTAACTAATTATGCTTCTCCAATTTCCTTCAACAATACATTCGTTACTCAAGTCATACTTAGTCTCAGACTACTAAAGGTAACCTTATAAGCCCAACTTAAGTCTCTAATTTGAGCCAAAAGGATTCATCTCTCTAATCATAAGGGATGATAAATATAAAGGTTTTCTACACAAAACATCGGTCACCACAATGGCTTTACTCAATTAACAACTAAGTTTGAAATATTAGTCCTCCAGAAATTAAACTATCTCTTTTGTCACATAATTAACTACTTCAGTCAACAGATAATTAAGGCTCTAACAATCAATAAATACCTCAAGCTTAGAATCATATAGGCAGTGTCTCTAAGTGTCTCTAATTATTACAACTGCTAACTTAAAATCATAGGTAAGGTAATTCCTCTCATGAATTTTCAATTACCTAGACACATAATCTACTACCCTTCCTTCTTGCATCCATACTCCAACCTACCCATCTTAGAAGTATCACTATATACCACATAATACTTACTAAAATACGGTAGTATTAACACTAGTCAATCTTTCCTTAAGAGTTTGAAAACTACTCTCACATTTGTTATCCCATACAAAGGCAACTCTTTCCTAGTCAATCCAGTCAAAGGTAATAATAGTAAGCGACCCAGAGAAGTAAGCAACAAAATGCTTTGGGGAGTTAAAAATAAGCATAGGTCCAAGAATTCCCGATATAGATTAACATTTCAAACTACTGCTGAATCCATGGGTAGGCAAGAGACAACCTGGTGAACTGAAACATCTTAATAACCAGAGGAAAAGAAAGCAACAGCGATTCCCGTAGTAGCGACGAGAGAAATGAGAGCAGCCTAAACTGTGAACCGTTATCTTAAAAATTTACTCAATAAATTTCCTATAAACTATCTCAATAAAACTCCTAACCTCACTAATTGACTTTTGGTATCTCCCACTTAAGCACAACTTCTACCATAGGTAGATCTACGTTATATCCGCGCAATAAATTACAAGGCCCAGAATACTCACCTCATACAATCAAAAATCATACTTAGATAATTTAGCCTAAATCTATCTTGGATATATCTTCAGAATTAACTCTAATATGATGATATCACATCTTAAGGTCAATCTTACTAAACACACAACCATTCACTAATTAATCCATAAGGTCATCTATCCTCATATCCACATACATGCATATCAAATCATATTAGAATACCTATTTAAACCTTCATATATACCATTCCTAAGCATGTACGAATCAATCACCATTTACTCCATATAGAACGTACATGAACCAACTTTACCACATAGCATCATATCATCTTAAACAACCTCTCAATAAAAAAAAATAAAAAAAATAAAAAAACTTCAAAACATCATATCCAAATCTTATTTTTATCCTTGCTATGCCTAACAACTCAAAAACATCATGACAGCATATACCTACCTTCAACAACTGTCAAAGAAAAAGACACATAGAGAGTTATACTCATCCAAATGATCTCAAACCTATCTCAAAAGAAAGCTAAGAGAATAAGCTACAATTCTTATGAAGACATAAGATTCCAAAAAAAATCACCTTCTTAGCTAAAAATTTCAAAAACCTCTACAGATATATTTGGCGCTTACAGCTAGACCTTTGATCACCAAAGTAGCTATAACTGGAGTTCTAGACCTCCGTTTTACCTAATTCCAGTTCCATTGGAAAGATAACGTCCAAGGCTACAACGTTTTTGAAGATCATAAAATCTAAATCTGTCAATACGGTACTCATACTGGCACAACAAAACTGCAGCAAAAATATCCTCTACACCAAACTGCAATAGTGTATCAATATATATCTAAGGCCACAAAAATACCTCAACTCTTCCAAACTCACTTTTTTCCACCTCAAATTCATATTCTCATATACAACCTCCTTGGATTCAATCGCTACCACTATAGATTCCAGAAATTCCATTACCCGTAAACTCTCGACAAACCAATGTCTCACCCAAATCTAAGGTCCCAATATTTTCTAGTTGATTAACAAGGCTTTGTCTACTACTACTGGCACATATGCTCGCAACACGAACGATACCACTCAACCACTACTTCTTACATAAGCAAGAAGTATCAAAACAAATAAGCAATCATGAATAGCATCAACTAAGCTATATCATGTATTTTAGCCAAACTATGAGAAAACAATATAAGTGCAAGCACAACACTAACAACGCAAGGGAAACATCATCATCATTATCATTATCTTCATCATAAAGCAAAACATTGTCAGAGTACACACAATTAAATAAACAAAAAACATAGTCGTTAATCATTAGTACATAAATCAGTTCCACAATTCATTTCATCATTCATCTACCAAACAAGCATAGTAGACTCATAACTCACGGCCGATTGGATCGACCTGCTCTGATACCACTAAATGTGACACCCTTACTACCCAACACATATACTGTAACTTTACAAATAAATGTTTAAAAAAAAGTAAAAGGGTTCACATGAGAAACTTCAAAAATCGTTCTTCAATAACCACAATAATAAAGATTTAGAAAATGAAACACAAGAGTTTACAAATTGTTTTCAAAATGATTTACAATTCCAAATCCATATAAAAATTATGTTCTAAAAGTCCTCTGCCCTGATGTCACAATATTAGAACATACCCCTAATTTAACTGTTGGCATTCTAGATGCCACTCGCAACTGGATCTTCCTCACCTAAAACATCCACAAAATTGTACGGTGAGAAAAGAAAACATCTATATGTAAAGTATATACAAACACACAACATATCATCTCATTATAACTCGATACTCAACGAAATATTTATAAACATTTCAATGTATCATAATTTTATCAATCGAGCATCATCATCACGTCACAATTCGCAATCACCACAATCATCACAAATCTTCCAATCAACCCTATGCCAAGGTCACGCCTATAGCATCTCTTGCCCAAGGTCGTGCCACCCCCGACATAAGTATTAATTACCTCACATCCCACACCATGCCAGGGGTACGCTCGTCCTTGTAGCATCACTTACCCAAGGTTCGTATCATCCCTGGTCATTAGTGCGAGGAACCACAATCACATCACAGTCACATCACAATCACATCACAATCAATTCATAACAATCCACATAAATCTTACAATTAACACTATGCCAAGGCCACGCCACAACTGACATAAGTGATACGAGTTAATTGCCTCACTCATCCCACACCATGTCAGGGTCACGCCCTCCATGTAGCATCACTTACCCAGGGGTCGTGCCATCCCTAGTCATTGATGTGAGGAACCATAATCACATCACAATCCATAAAATCTCTTGCAATTAACCATATGCCAAGGCTGCCATATTTGACATAAGTGATACGTGTTAATCGTCTTACTCATCCCACACCATGCCAGGGTCACGCCCTCCCTGTAGCATCACTTACCCAGGGGTCGTGCCATCCCTGGTCATTGATGTGAGGCACCACAATCACAATCATAATCACATCCATACAACATCTCATTTCATAGCTCAATTTCATATCACATACACAATTCCATATACACAATAGATAAGTCTAATAAAATAAGGGTTTACACACCCCTCAAGCAATTCACATCTAGATCATCAATTTTTAACAAGTAATATAACAATAACATTCATAAATTAATATAATATTCAACGGAATTACCAATTTAATATAATTTCAACATAACGGTAAAACCCCTAATTGTTCCAAAACCTAACTCACAGGTACTTTTCTACAGTTTCGTTCTCCCTCTCAGATCATCATTCTTACAAATTAAATATATATTTCTAATCCTCAACACATACAGAATCTAATGGGATCGTCAATTCCTTAAACAGAAGAGAGAACAAAAGATAATAGGAAGAGAGAATGAAAGATGCGTGAAAATGACAGGTGAGGGGCGCTATTTATAGGATTTCAAGCTCACCTACCGGAACGGCCCGTTCCAAAATTGGAACGGCCGTTCTGGACCCCTCGAAACTACGCAAAATTCTTAACTGGAACGGCCCGTTCCAAAACCAGAATGGCCCGTTCTCAATCCCAACAGAACGACCCATTCTCCCACCAGAACGGCCCATTCTCCAAACCAGAATGGCCCGTTCTGCTTCTCCAATTTTGGGCATTTTTTCCTTCCAGAACGGCCCATTTCACTTTTGAAACGACCCGTTCCGGGCAATCAATTGGGCCTCTGGCCCAGCGATTTTGGGCTATTACAGATCAGATCGCTAGGGCTATGGAGATGATGACCATGGTGATGTAGCAGCAAAGTGCTCACTTTGCTCAGATGGAGGCAGGTAGAGTTGCGATTGAGGTAGCTAGACCGGTGGTCTCTCAGGATGGGAGAGATTTAGCAGATTTCAGGAGATGTTAGCCTCCTCAGTTCAAGGGGGATTCAGATCCTGATGTGGCAGATTAGTGGTTGTGTGAGATGGAGAAGATCTTCAGTGTTTTGGGATCTTCGGAGGAGAGGAAGTTAGCCTATGCAGTATGTATACTAGCGGGCGAGGCTGAGTACTGGTGGAGAGGCACCAAACAGATGTTAGGGAGCAGGGGTGTACCTGTTGATTGGGATTGTTTCAGGGGGTCTTTTTTGAGAAGTATTTCCCAGATAGCGTTAGATACGCTAAGGAGGTAGAGTTCATGAGACTGCAACAAGGGAGCATGTATGTTTCAGATTATGCTATGAGGTTTGAGCATCTAGCTCATTTCTACTCTCAGGCCATATTTGAGGCTTGGAGATGTAGGAAGTTTACAGAGGGGTTGAGGCATGAGTTGAAGAGAGTGATTGTCCCTATGTCCATAGTGGAGTTTCTTGCCTAAGTTGAGAAGGCAAAGATAGTTGAGAGACGGGAGGGTGGTGGTGGCGGCGATAAGGCTGCTAGAGTACAAGATGGGTCATTAAGATCCAAGAGTGGAGGTCAGCAGAGAGGACCCTATGACAAGCCTGTTCAGTCTCAGAGGGGTGCTGTTAGTAGGGGACCTCATCCTACTACTCCTTAGGGCGGAGCACAGTTAGTGTAGTGTTACAAATATGGAGAAGCCCACATGGTTAGAGATTGTTCCCATCTGGGGAATTTTTTTTTCAGATGTGGCAAGCCAGGCCACATTTCCAGAGATTGTCAGATGCCACCGACTCCATCTGGGAGTGCCCCGAGGCTAGTCAGGCCTACGGTTGCGGGGAGAGTGTTTGCTTTATCAAGTGTAGAGACTTCCACTTCATCAAATTTGGTAAAGAGGAAGGGGAAGGCAACAGGTGAGGATGTTTTTTTCCTTTCTGATTTTGGTGCCACACATTCATTTATTTCTGTTAATTGTGTGGGGAGATTGGGTTGTAGGTTTCTGCATTACACGTTGATTTGTATGTATCTACTCCAGCTTCAATTTTAGTGGTGACATCGTAGATGTGTGTGAGATGCCCGATAGAGGTGTTTGGTAGGAGGTTTCGAGTGAACCTGATTGTGTTGCCCATGGTAGATATCGACATAATCTTAGGGATGGATTGGTTATCTGCCCATCACATCCTTATAAATTGTGCTCGGAGAGAGTTGGTATTTCCTCAGTTGGAGGATGAGCTGATATTATCAGCGGGTTAGGCTGAGCAGTTGATGAGAGATGGAGCTGAGTGCTTCATGTTGTTTTTCGCCTTGAGTGTTGAGACAGAGAGGGTCATCATTGGGATTGTGATTGTTAGTGACTTCCTGAAGTGTTCCTAGATGTTATGTCGGGATTTCCACCTATGCGTGATGTTGAGTTTAGCATTGATCTGGTACTAGGTGCAGAACTAGTATCAGTGGCTCCTTATAGGATGACTTCAGCTGAGTTGGTAGAGCTGAAGAGATAGATCGAGGATTTGTTGGAGAAATAGATGGTGAGGCCCAATGTTTCTCCTTGGGGTGCCCCGGTATTGTTAGTAAAGAAGGATGGTGGGGCCCGTTTGTGTGTTGATTATCGGCAACTAAATAAGTTGACGATAAGGAACAAGTATCCACTTCCGAGGATTGATGATTTGATGCATCAGCTGAGGGGAGCTTCGATGTTTTTGATGATTGATTTGAGATCTGGATACCATCAGATCAGGGTAAAGGAGAGTGACATACCGAAGAATGCTTTCAGGACTAGGTATGGTCACTATGGGTATGTAGTGATACTTTTCGGTGTCACTAATGCTCTGGCAGTGTTCATGGATTACATGAACAGGATTTTCAGGTCATTCTTGGACAGATTTGTGGTGGCCTTCATTGATGATATTTTGGTGTATTCTAGATCTTTGGAGGATCACCTTGAGCATCTGAGGTTGGTTTTGGAGGTTTTGAGGGAAAGATAATTGTATGCCAAACTATCCAAGTATGAGTTTTGGTTGTTCGAGGTGAGATTTTTGGGGCATGTGATATCGGCAGAGGACATTGTAGTGGATCTAGCCAAGGTGGAGGCTGTGATTCAATGGGAGCGTCCGAGGACTGCTACGGAGATTAGGAGTTTTTTTGGATTGACGGGTTACTATTAGAGATTCATTGAGGGTTTTTCCCAAATAGTAATGCCTTTGACTCAACTGACCCGAAAGGATCAGCCTTTTGTTTGGATGGACGCTTGTGAGCAGAGTTTTCAAGAGTTAAAGAGACGGTTGACTACTTCTCCAGTTTTGGTGTTACCTGACACTGGTGAACATTTTGAAGTGTTCTATGATGCTTCTCACCAGGGGTTGGGTTATGTATTAATGCAGGGAGGGAAAGTAGTGGCATGTGCTTTGAGGCAACTTAAGACCCATGAGAGGAATTATCCTACTCATGATTTGGAGCTTGCAGCTATGGTGTTTGCCTTGAAGTCATGGAGGCACTATCTATATGCTGCGAGATTTAGTGTATTTAGTGATCACAAAATTTTAAAGTACTTGTTTGATTAGAAGGTGTTGAATATGAGGCAGAGGAGGTGGATGGAATTCTTAAAGGACTTTGACTTCCAGTTGATGTATCATCCTGGGAAGGCGAGTGTGGCAGCAGATGTATTGATTAGGAAATTCATTCATATGTTGGCTATGCTGATTAGGGAGTTGGAGCTGATTGAGCAGTTAAGAGATTTGAGACTAGAGGTGGAGGTTGTTCAAGATCACATTAGTTGTGGTATGATCACCATAACTAATGAGTTCTTGAGACAGGTGGGAACTAAGCAATTACAGGATCCAGAGTTGTTGAGGATTTTGGGATTGCTTGGTACCGAGAGGGCAGCTGGTTTTGAGTTTAGTGCTGATGGAGATTCCCGAGTGGAAGTGTGATAGTGTCACTAAGGACTTTGTGGATGGGTTTCCTAGGACAGCTAGGAACAGTGACTCTATCTGGGTGATTGTTGATAGGTTGACAAAGTGTGTGCACTTTTTTCTTGTCAAAAGTGGTCCTTCGAGAGGCTTGTACAGTTGTATATCAGAGAGATAGTACGGTTGTATGGAGTGTCTTCCAGTATTATTTCTAACAAAGATCCAAGGTTTACTTCCAGGTTGGCAGACTCTACATCAGGCTTTGGGGACGAGGTTGAGGTTGAGCTCCGCTTATCATCCACAGACAGATGGTCAGTCGGATAGGAAAATTCAATCACTGGAGGATCTCTTGAGAGCTTGTGTGTTGGATCATTTGGGTAGTTGGGAGGAGGTGTTACCATTGGTAGAGTTCACCTACAATAACAGTTATCACTTGAGTATTGGCATGGTGCCTTTTGAGGCTTTGTATGGCAGGAGGTGTAGAACTCCATTATGTTGGTATCAGGAGGGTGAGTCAGTAGTGGTTGGTCTAGAGTTAGTTCTTTAGACTACTAAGATGGTGAGATAGATTCAGGAAAGGTTGAGGGCTACCCAGAGTCGACAAAAGTCCTAGCTGATAGGAGGAGGAGACATCTAGAGTTTGAAGAGGGAGATCATGTGTTTCACGTTTCACAGTTGAGGAATACATCAGAGACCCGAGTCAAGTGGTAGAGATGGATGAGGTGCAAGTTAGAGAGAACTTGACCTATGAGAAGAGACCGGTAGCTGTGGTTGATCACAAGTTGAAGGAGCTTCGTGGCAAGTCCATCAGCTTGGAGAAGATTCTTTGGGATACAGCTACGGGTGAGGCTACTTGAGAGGTGGAGAGTCAGTTCAAGGAACAGTATCCATTCCTCTTTTCAGGTAAGCCTATCTTTGGGGACAAAAATTCCTGTTTGTTGGGGGGTATTGTAACGTAGTAGGTTATTTCAGAAGGCCCAAAAGCCCAATATGGGTGATTTAGTAGCCCAGAATGGGTCGTTCCCAATCTGGAACAGGTCTTTCCAAACTACTAAATTGACCTGTAAATCGTAGTTGAGAATGGGCCGTTCTTGATGGAGTACGGGGCATTCTAGAGGGAGAACAGGCCTTTCTGGATGAATCCTAGAACGGGCCGTTCTGGTTTCAAAACGGGCCGTTCTGCATGTGATTTTTGTACGTGATGAAGGGGTGCAGAAAAGGCCGTTCTGGATTCGGAACAGGCCGTACTGGCCACTCCTGAACTTCTATAAATAGGAGTTGTGTGGTTGAGGAGAAAGTGAAGTTTTTAGAGAGAAGTTTTAGAGAGAAGGACTCTGGGTCTGTGAGCTTCTTTCTCTCCCAAATTTCTCTGTATGATTCCTTATCTCCTTTAGATCATTAATGTCTTCTGTCTTTTCTTGAAATTTAGATTAGGAAGCTTGCTTTGGGAGGATTGAAGTTCCGGATTGAGCTTTGGAAGGGAATTCTACTTCTTCTCAGTTATTGGCTATTTTGAGCCAATCTTCAGGTGAGGAAAGCTAGAATGTTTGTTTTTTAAGTTGCATGTGAGTTTAGAAACTTAATTGATGCATGAAAGTGAGGATCCATGGCTGGATCGGAGAATTCGCTCATTTTTTGGGATTTTGGGAAAAATGGGGTTTTTGGTGAATTTGATGCATCAGATGGGTGCATGTTGATTTTGAGTTTGTTTTGTGTTGTATGGAGCCTATGCATTGTGTTTTTGTGTTTGCATATGGTTGGATTTGTTAGTTTGGATGAGAGTTTTGAACTCTCTAACTCGGATTAGGCTAGGCGCAGGTTGAGCGCGCCAGGCGTGGAAGAGCTTAGGGCTCTCGGGTTGGATGTTGGGTCAGGCATGATTTGGTTGCGTCAGGCATGGAGACTCTTAGGAGTCTCTGTCTCAAGGACACCGAGCGTGAGTTGAACGCGCAGGGCATGAGTATGTATGATATATGATGTATGGTGAGGTGTGATTCATATGTATGCTTTGTGATGATACATATGAATGTTTGAATATGATATGACATGTGTATATGTTCATATGGGTATGTTTATTGATCATAATGGTGGGTAGACCATGTATGATGTATGATGCATTATTGCATGTGATGCCTTATGGCATGTGTATGATTATTGATCATAATGGTGGGTAGACCATGTATGATGTATGATGCATTATTGCATGTGATGTCTTATGACATATGTATGATTGTTGATCATAATGGTGGGCAGACCATGTATAATGTGTGATGCATAATTGCATGTGATGCCTTATGCCATGAGTCTCTAGCCTAGGACTTGAGGAGAGGAAAAATATTTTCGAAGTGGAAGAACTCACATAGAGTCTCTTGAGAGTGGTGCTTGGATAGGCCACTGATATATGAGAGTGGTGCTCAGGTAGGCCACTGGATTTGGGAGAGTGGTGCTCAGGTAGGACACTGGGTTGGGTGAGTCTCCTCTAAGTCCTTAGCTAGTGTTGGAGTGGGGTATGAGGTCGAGGGTTATTCCCTTAACCAAGTAGTCGGGAAGGTGCGTGGATCCTTGCGGATAGTCGGTGGACGAACTTTACAATTGACTTGGTTATGCATGCCAAGGTCGTGGTAAGCTCGTACCCAGCTGTGTTATACCTAACGGTGGATCTGGACTTCCAATTGTGTAAGTGACATCATCCGAGTAAACCCAAGTGAGGATTATATCTTGTTTAGTTATGACCGAGCGGGCGCATTGGGCGTGAAAACAGTTGGGGTGGTTTCGGTGGGATGGAATGTCACTTATACAGCTCTATTGTTAGGGAGATCTCATAGGTGTATGCGTGACGATGCATTAGATGATTGATATGCATTAATATCTGTCATGAGATGCATTTATTGCATGATTATTAATATGATGAAGTGTGGTGTTTGACTTCATGATTGGTGGATTGTATTTTATGCCTGAGTAGTATTGGATAGAGTGTGTGTGGTGTGACTCTATGAATATGATTAATAGTTGGATGATTGTGTAGTATAGATTATTATTCTATACTTGTATGATTGGTTTTGAACTCTAGCTTACCCTTCTGTTTTCATGTGGATGGACTGCGATGATCATACTTGGTATGGGAGCAGGTCAGGGATAGCTTGGAGTTGAGGTGACCGCTATGAGACGGGCAGTTTGATCCTCGTGTTAGAGTTACCATTTTGGGTAACGATTTTGTCTGTGCTTGACCAGCACTGTGAAATATTATTTTTGGGATGACTATATATATGTGGTATTTTATTTTATAACCAGAAACTTAGTTATTTTCATTCTTATTTATACCTGTATGTATGAGTTATCCAACTTAATATTTCTCTTAGTTCACTAGTAGTAGTGTGATTCCACTAAGTGTAGAGACCATGACAGGTCGTTACACATCAAATATATATAATTCATCAAATATTTTTTATCACATTTTTATGTCAAATTATATAATACATAAATTAGGTATTTTTAAATAAATGTCATTTAATTTTTTAAAAAATTTAAATATTAATTAACGTGATTATTTTATCTTAAATATAATATACATATTATGGAGATTGAATATATATTTAAATAATTTATTATCCTATCATATTAACTATAATTTATTATTCTAAAAGTATAAATTTTACATTACTAATTATATAATTGTCAGGTGTTTTGCTATTATAAACTCAACCTACTTCACTTTCTTTAATTTTTAACAACAAAATTAAAATAAACTATTAATTTTCAAGATCTCGCCACATTTCACAATGATTAATTTTTTAAAGTTTTATTTATTTGGTTATAAAATATTCTTGCAACACAAAATTTATATTTGGTCAAAAGTTTTTTATTTTTTTGACAAAGGTTCCTATTAAAACTCTTTTTAAAAAAAATATTAGATTATTTAATTATTAAGATTACAATTATATTTTATAAATTTGACACCATATAATGGCAATCTTTTTTTAAGTAATTTTGATAAGTTTCTTAAAAAAAAATCTTATTAATTTCCTAAGGCTTTACCTTAAACAAATTTAACTTGATCAAAAGGTTAATAAAATCTGAATAAGAATCAAACTTGAACACTACGATCAATCTGATATTAGATTCAACATATTAACAAACTTTCTTAATTAATAAATATTCAATAAAATACTTTTGATTAATTTTAATTTCTCCAAAATTATTATATCCATTTATTTATAAACTGCACAATACGCGGTCAATATCTAGTTATAATTTTAAAATAAGACAAAAACATTCATATTTACACCATAAGTTAAATTAAGAAACCTTTTCTTACTGTGTTTTCCACATCTTTTATATCATATTATAAAATAACTCATATTCATTTCAATTTATATCGTCATTTCTTTTATATCAGCACTTTAATGCTTAAATTAAGCATATCAACAAAAAAATATCACATTCATATTTGACGGAGATATCAATAAATATAACAATAAAAAAAATAATAAAAAATAAAAATAACAACAACAACAACATCAACATCAACAACATATCCTATTAAAATTACTACAATAAATCAAGTGTAAGCGGGTTGAGTTTAGTTTGATTTGAATAAATTTGTTATCTAATCCAATCAAAACTCAACAAATTAGATTGAATTTGTGCATTTTTTTTTTAAATATATCAAGTCAATGTAATTAAATTTATTTATTTTTATAAATATTTAAATATTTTATATTAGATGTAAATCATTTGATATCTTGTTCCAAATGTAATGTTATATACTTATATATCGGATGGATACAAGAGGAGAGTCGAAGACTCCTCGACACAATCACAAACACAAGAAACAAGTCGAAAAATTCTCAATTCATTACAATGGTTCGTACAGTTTGATACTCCATATATTATTAATGCTAATGAATCTTATTATGGGCTTGTTTATGGGCCCAAACTTGTCAAGATTAGTATAAATAATGATGATGAAATAGGTACATTTTTCATTATTACCATAATTAACTACCATTGACCTATCTCACACTAAAGACTAACTTGAGCATTGAGATGCCTTTTGCAGGTAGCCTTCTATCCCATTCGGACAAGTATAACATAAAACCATCAAATGTATGGCGAAGGACAAGTAAGAAATACTAAGATGAGGACAAAGAGGAAAGAGAACAGGAATGACTAAACTACTGAAATATCATCGTGCATGTGAGACCCCGTAGACTCCCCCTCTCTTTTCTCTATTCTCACTCACTCTCAACCATTAGCTCTCACTCTCTCTTTTCTTCCTTTATGGTGGCTGTGGGGAGTTTAGGTGCTGAGTAGTGGTGTTGAAGCCAGCTGTGGGCGCGGAGTTTTCTCAAAGCTTCTCCTTCTTCTTCTCCGTCTATCTCTTCTTCATTCAAGCTTCCTCTTCCGTTGTTCTTCTCTTCCCGGAGCTCGGATCTTCGTACCGAGGTAAGGGAAGCTAGATTCTGTTGTTCTTTAGTTGTAATTGAGTCATAGCACTCATTTGATGATGGTGAATGGCTGATTCGCTGAAATTTGAAGGAAGTCGTTTTCGGGTGTTTCGGGGTTTCTTGAAGAAATTTGGGTTTTTGATTTCTAATGGTTGCATGTGTGAAAAGATGGTATTTTTGGGATGTTTGATGAAAATGTGAGCTTTTGGATGGTTTGCATGTTGTTTTTTTGGTTGAGTTTGCAGGATTTGGTGAAGTTTTTTGAAAGTTGAAAGTTGCTGCTAAGTTTCGCGCTGAGCGCCGTTCTTTGTGCCGGGCGCGCGACCATCAGAAGACCCCATTTGGGCAAGCCCGCCGAGCGCAGTGGTGTATGCGCCAGGCGAGCTTGAGAGTGGGAGTCTCTAGATGGCCCACGCCGGGCGTGACTTGGACCGCGCCGGGTGCGATATCAGTAAGTGACATGTTTGGGGTTCTGGTTCTGCGCTGGGCGTGACCATTGTCGCGCTGAGCGTGGAGACTCCTTGGAAATCTCTGCCATGGGGGCGCCGGGCGCAATTTGAATTGCACTGGGCGCGAGACCTCGGGAGGTCTCTGCCTTCCTCGCGCTGGGCGCGGGTTTGGGCACACCGGTCGCGTGAGACTCCTTAGAATCTCTGCCTGGGGTGCACTGGGCATAATTGGTATTGCGCCAGGCGCGTGTGAGCCTTGGGCTCTCTGGCTGGGTCCCGCCGGGTGCGAGCATGCTTGCGCTGGGTGCGCTGGCCCCTGGTGCTCTCTGGTTGTGCCACGCCGGGCGCGACCAGGAGTGCGCCGGGCGCGAAGGTGATGATTTTCTATATGCTATTTGATGTTGTAAAATGCTGATACATGTTGTTCATGCTGAGTTGAGCTGTTATTGATGAATATTGATGATGTTGAATTATAATATTGTTGTGTTGTATGCTGATAAGAAGTGTTGTGTTGTATGTTGTTAAGCTGTGTTGTGCTGTATGCTGATATAAATTGTTGTAAGCCGTAAGGCTGAGCTGTTGTAGGCCGTAAGGCTGAGCTGTTGTAGGCCGTAAGGCTGAGCTGTTGTAGGTTGTAAGGCTGAGCTGTTGTAGGAGATCTTCGAGCTAATATGCGTGACGACGCATTGTGTGTTTATTGTTGTATAGTTAATGAGATGTATGTTGATGATGTGCTGATAGTTGTAGCTGTTCATATTACATATATATGCTTTGTATGCTTATTCTTTTCACTAGCTTACCCTTTGTTGTTTCCATGTGTTTGGACTGCGATGATCATACGTTATATGGGAGCAGAGCAGGGTTAGGTTGGTGATCTGTGACAGGTCTGCAGCTGGCAGATAGAGCTGATCTTTTGATGTTTTTTGTTGTTTTAGCTACCTAGTGGGGTAGTGATGGATGTATTTTGATTACTCTGATGTTTAGCTCAGATTGGACCTTGTGTATATAAATATATACTTTTGCTCTTTTCTGTGTGCTTGCCGAGGGGTTGTGTAGTGTGTAGTGACCAGCCGAATCGTTACAATGCAAGTACAACTTATAAAACAAACAATAATACAAACTAAATTTTAAAATAAATTTATTAATTTACTACATTATTATCAACTCAAACAATTAACATTAATACAAAATAAAATTTAAAATAAATATTGTATTGTTATAATATTATTAACCCAAAAAAAACACCCCACTACTAAACAAGAGTGAGAATGATTTTTATTTTTTTTGGTGTTAGAAGAGAGAAAACAGAAGCAACAAGAAAGAACCAAAATACTACAGGTTGAAAGCTGATCCTGTAGCATCTGCCATTAACCAAGGCAGCAAACCTTCTCGTCCAAAAAGGGTTCCCCTGATGATGCACCCAATTTGCCAAGAAATTCACACTGAAGTTTGCTTCTATCTAAATATGCTGAATACTACAATTCCAATCCCGAACCACCAACCTTTTAATAACTTCTATAGATGATGTGAGCCCATCTTGTTCTTGACAGTTTAGGTATCATCTTTCAATGTTGTCCATAATGGGGAACCCATTTTGTTCACAGTTAAAAAAAAGTGTCATCTTTCAAATATTTGCTCCTTAATAATTGAGCCCGCGCTTTCAGACAAAGAGTGATAAAGTGTATTATCTTATAATACTAATTTTATTATTATTATTATTATTATTATTATTATTATTATTATTGTTAGATCAAATCAAAGGTTAAAAACATAATTATTACACAAATTGTACAATGTCAATCTTTGATCGATTGAATAAAACCTGAATACTAAAAATACAAGTTATCCATAAGCATTTAAACCCCTAATCACATTCACTCCCGTTAAAAACCATTGAATATATAAAAATTTGTTCCCTTTGACTTAAATATTGCTCCACAATGAAAGTTAATTGTTTCATATATTAACTACATTTCAACCCTCTTAAAAAATAATAAAATAATATCTGAACATCAATCCCAAATTTAGTATGCATCAACCACTTAAATCGAGGTGGTTTCCTAATTCCAACAGATATTTGTTAATTCTAAACATATTGAAAACAAGTTTCCTTTTTTAGTGATCATTTCAAAACAGAACACATCATACAACAACCATGACTAAATTTCATACATTTCTCAGGAAAAGATATAACAATTGTTCCGGACAAAATACAATTTTACATTCTAAAATCATCCCGTTTCTTTTCTACAAGAGATTGTACTCGTGCAGGCGTAATTTCTTTACGGGGTTTCAAAATATAAACTCAAAAATTGAGCATTCAAATCATTATAACAGTACTACTTTCTCATTTGTGTGAACAGCTCAGGTGGTTTACTGCCTCCAACTGTACTAAAAGCACCAAAACCACCACTTCCTTGGCTGCTAAATGCTCCAAACCCACCACCTGAACCAGCTCCTGAAAATCCACCAGGAGCAGCAAAACCGCCACCAGGGGCAGCTGCACCAGCAAATCCGCCACCAGGAGCAGCCGCACCAGCAAAACCACCACCAGGGGCAGCTGCACCAGCAAAACCGCCACCAGGGGAAGCAGCACCAGCAAAACCTCCAGCTGTTGATGCGATGCCAGCAAAACCTCCACCTGTTGACGATATGCCAGCAAAACCTCCACCAATGGCAGTATTTGAAAAGCCACTAGCAGAACTACTGCCAGCAAATCCACCACCAAAACTACTGGGAGCAGCAAAACCACTTCCAAGCTGTCTTGATTGTCCGAAACCACCGAGAACTGATCCCAGAACCTGTTGCCCTGATCCAATTTGTGCTGGCTGCCCAAACCCACTTGGAGCTTGTGCAGGAACAGCTGCCACAGCATTGAACCCACCTGAGAAACCTGAATTAGTTGTCTGGCTTGGTGCAGATGACTGTGGACTTGAGAAGTTAAAAGATGCTGGTCGAAACAACTCTCCACTAGGAACAGAGAATGAAACTGTGGGGCTTGATAAACTTGTTGCTACATTATTAAATGAACCTCCAAAAGGATTTGACTTGGGCATTGATGGGTTGGGGCTTGAGCTAATACCAAACCCACCAAGACTTCCCAAATTAAGTTCAGCTGTGTTACTTGTCTCAGGAGCTTCTTCTTCCATCTCATCCTCATACGTGATTCCAACATCCAAACCCTCATTTTTTCCACTTGAAACACTAGCAGGAGGAAGGAAAGTTGAAAGCTGCGGAGCTTCAGAAGGCTGCGCTGCTTGAGAAACAGAGACAGCATTGAGATCAGAACTTGTTATATTGTTGGAAGATTGATTGTTAGTAGGACCGATTTTTCTTGTAGGTCCAAGCATTAATTCAGATGCACCATTTAGAGGTTCTTTTAGCTGAGTGACTGCTTCAGCACCATCTAAATCGGTCTTTGAATTAGATATGGCAGCTGGTTGAATATCTGATTTAGGTACAGTAGCTGGTCGAATATCTGATTTAAGCGCAGCAACTGGTTGAATTTCTGACTTGAGTGAGTCTACAGTTGACTTCAAGCCAGGTAGGTTAGGTGACACCGTGTCTTTAGGTGTCTGATTAAATAAGTGAAGAAATGTTGATGGTGAAGATGATACATGATTAGAATCTGTATTGGCATTTAAACTAGTCAACGAACTGGTTGATGTCACGGACACCACAACTGGAGGCACTGCTGCAGATGAGACAGATGACGACAATGAAGAGGAAGATGTTTTAAGAGTTGGAGAAAACAGAGATTTAAATGTGGGCACTGATGGGATATTTTCTTTGGGCAAACTTTTATCTACATCGAACTCGGTAACTTTTTCAACGAAGGTTGAAGGTGCACAAATAGCGGATGAGTGTGACTCGGAGGATGGGAGGTCTTTTCTCCTAGACTCGGGAGTAAATGCACTTGAAAATTTGCCCCTGGTTGTAGAACTTGCAGCCGTAGTCATTTTAGTATTTGTAATGGGCAATTCAACAGATTTAATCAGCATTGAAGGTGTTTCTGTGGTTGAATAGGTAGAGATTGAGGATTGTTGAGGCATTTTCCAATGCAGAGTAGGCTTATTTTCACTATTTGAAATTATATCAAACTTTTGAACAGTTGATTTTTCAGCATGTTTAGCTTCTGTGGAATGACCATGCGCCACTGTAGGTGACAAACGGAATGCAGGCTGTGCGGGAATGACTAAACTATTGTTTTTCTGAAAAATACTAGACTTGGACTCTGAAAACTGAGTGGGTACTTGGTTGCTGTCAGCAGATATAAATGCCTTCGAGTTTTGTGACACCTTTTCAAGTTCAAGATGAGAATCCAGAATGCTTGCTGCAAGTATATTCATAAAGAAAGAAAAGTGTCAGAAATTATAAACTATTTTGGTTATGAAACAGCACAACAATTGCTTGCTGCTCACCTTTCATTTTAGACGCAGGGAAGACAATTGAAGGAATTCTGTCATCTATTTGACGAGGAACGGATTCCTGCAATGTGGAAACTTTATTTTCTTTATTCATTGAAATTAATGATTCGTTCCTATTCAGTTTCTGAAGTTCTTGCAGTAACATCCTTTTAATGGTAGTCTTAGGAGGCTCAAAACAGGTCCAACTCTGCAACAAAGTCGGTAAAACTCGCTAGTCATAATCATTAATCAAAGCAATATTTCAGAACCATACACACAGCGACAGATCCAAAACTCTATCAGAGAAGGAACCGTTTTAATTTAATAATAAATTTAATTAAACAATAAAGTATAATCGTTAAATATATTGTATTGTTTATGTAACTTATGGATATCATTCTTTTAAATTATAAAATTCATCAAATATATTGTATCAAATTTCAATAATTCAATCAATGTGTCGGTATAAAATTAAACAACTAAAAATCAAACAACCTGAACTACTCAACCCCAAATGTACTCAAGAGGGCAGAGACAACACTTCATCAGTAAAAATTCTAACTTGCCTTTCCAACCAATTACACCAAACAATAGCAAATTGATAAAGCCAAGGCCTGTTCCTTTTGGTACATAAAAAATGGTAGAGGGAATGGCACCCCATGACTACCCGGCAGGAAGCCATTGGCATTCTAGAGATCCTAAAACCAAGCACTACTACCCACTTTTTGAGGGTTGCCGAAGCCACAGTTAAGTGCCCAAATTAATATTGCTCAATAACCAGAAAACAAGTTACAAGAACAAAAGAATGTAGAAAACAGTGATACGAGTTAACAATCAAAGCTGATACAGAAACACCAATTAACTTGAATTCTTTTATGCCTCTCCACTTTTCTCACCCTCTCCTTAATCATGTTTCCATTTCTCTCTCCAATCACTGAACAATCTCCTCTCCGCAATACCTCACCTCACTACCATGTTTACATTCTGTTACATTTTCCCACCACTATTCCTCTAGCAGCATTCCTTTTTCTCCTCCATAAACACTCTTCAGTCCACTCCCCTCTTTTTTACTAATACAAATATGTAAAACACTCACCTTTAAATCAATATTCAATAGATAGATGGGCTATTTCAATTAAAACATACGCACAGAAAATCACATCTACTAGCAGAAATCTTGAAAACATGATAATAATCAAACCAAAGATTCCATTGGTTTATGATACTCAACAGTAGAAGAAATAAATAGAAATACATTAACACAATCTTTATTCAAGCAACCAACTGAACAGCACAAACAAATCTGTCTGCTTAATTCTGCCGCATATTTGTATAATGAGCAAAAGTAAAGTAATCCAT
Organism: Cajanus cajan; assembly: GCF_000230855.2. Taxonomy (NCBI): domain Eukaryota; kingdom Viridiplantae; phylum Streptophyta; class Magnoliopsida; order Fabales; family Fabaceae; genus Cajanus; species Cajanus cajan. The sequence continues at coordinate 21,093,035 of NC_138524.1, forward strand.
AAGCAACTAACACAGTAATACCTGGTCAAGTGAGTCTCTTCTCCTCCTGGCAGATTCTGGTTCACAACTCTTCATCACACTGGCGTGATTTCTCCTAGATTGATCTTTATTAGCAGTCAAATCAGAAAACATGATCTTCTTACTAGGAGGAGTCTTCATATAACCTTTCATATCAGGAGAGCCAAATGCAGCATCGTATGGAATTCCTATTGTTTCAAACAGCTCCTTAACATTCTTCCTTTCCTCAGTTTGAGATCTTAAACTCAATGCTGACATCTGTTTTGAAAGGCACTCAGAGAGATTTTCTGCAGCTACAAGTTGTGAACTGATTGCATTATGTAAGCTATGCAATGACTGAATGTGTCTGCAAAGGGGGAAAAACCATATATCAGTTAAACAGAAGTAAGCTTTTTAAAAGCTAGAAGTTCAAGCTTAGCTAGACAAGATACTCCACCAACAAAAGAAAAATCAACCAGAAAGGAAAATCTATTAGTAATGTAACACACCACCCTTAGGTCTCTCTAAATCCACATGAGGATTACTATCACAGGCCTCTTCCAAGACTTGCAAACCTATCATAGAACTTTCCAAGTCAATGAAAAAAATATGTACATCTTTCCATTTTCTTTGATACTTCACCAAACCACCATCATACTATGAAGCCCAAATGCTCTCTATTGTAAATTATGTGTCATACCTGTATTTGATACTGATACATATGCAATACCCTTAGATACATATCTAGAAGTATACTCCAACTTTATTTTATTTTATTTTTTAAAGTTTTAGTGACCGATATGTTTGGATACACCTTTAATACTTTGAATAGGATTAAAATTACATGAGGTTCTACCTAACTTTTCCTTTGTATCCTTAAAGTTATAGTAAATAGTAGACTATTATATAAAAGACTTTTTTGAATAGGACTAATGATACTTTCTGTGGCATTCTAACATCATGGGTTTGGGAAAAGATATGTAATTTTTGGGACATGTTCGTAGCTGACAAGTATAAAGACAAAGGAAAGATGTGTATCTATGGTTCTCTTTTTATTATGATCATAGGCATATTTTTTTTATTAAATTGCGATTATCATCCACTGATATAGTCATGCATTCATGAGAAATGATTATTGAATTTGTATTGGGCCTAACACAATTCCAGATGCTAGCTCATGAGGTGAGGATTGCCCAAGCTTTTAGTAAGCTCTATTTGGATCATATGTTTAGTTAATGTGGAATTCAGCAATGAACAATATTTATATAAATATTGTGCATTTATGCAGTGTTGTCAAATGGCCGCTATGGCAGCGCCATAACAATATGGCGGCAACCGCCGCCGAGATCCGTTATGGCCGTTCGGCCTGTGTATGGGGGTCCGCCATTTTGTGTATGGTGGCCATTATGGCGGTAACGGCATGGTGTTCATGGCGCCATTATGGGCTTTTTTTAATTTTTTCCAAGTTTGGGCGATCCATTAACATGATTTTCCAGAATAGGTTAGCCGCGCACAACAGAAACCCTAACCCTAAGTTCAGATTGTCTCCTCCTCCGACAAGACCTACTACCTAGGGGTGGGCAAAATGAACTGAACTGAACTTATAAAAACTATACTGAACTTTTAAATAGTTCTTATGAATTGAACTAAACTAAATATTAGTTCAGACGAACTAAACTGAACTATTTTTTTGTGTCATTGAACTGAACTGAACTATACTATAAAAACTTAAACTGAACTACAATTTAAACTGCACTTAACTGTTATGATATTTTGAATTGAACAATTTTGACTCATTGATCTATCAAAATAGGACACATTTGCCAACATTACTTTATTTTCCATTTTATTTAAATTTTTCAAAGAAAAAAATATAAAATTAAGTCAAAAAAACTCAGTGAATTTTAAGCCTAAAAATAAGTAGTCCAACATATCTCAATTGATCCGTTAGATTCGACAAAATTGATACAATTTTTTTTTATCACTTTTTTTTCTAAAGTTTTGGTTATTAGACTATTGAGTTAATTCATTAAGATATAACATGTTAGACACATTTAATTTTTATCCTTTTATAAAAATAGTTCAATTTTTATAATTCAGTTCAGTTTTATAGTTCAGTACAGCTAACTTTCCAATAGTTCAGTGCAGTTTAGTTTTTTTTTAAACAGTTCAGTTCAATTCTTTTACAAACAATTCAGTTTTTTATAGTACAATTCAGTTCAGTTCACCACCAGTTCAGTTCAGTTCAGTTTTTTTTGCCCACCCCTACTACTACCACCACCGCTGCCACCGCCACCTTCTACAAGACCTACTACTTCTCCCTTCGCGCACACGATTCTACTCTTCTCCCTCCGTGCGACTACTTCTACCACTGTGTGCGACTAACGTGCCTCCTTCAACGAGACTCGCCGCCACCGCCTCCGATGCAACCACCACCTCGTACGTGATTCTTCTCTTCTCCCTCCGTGTGACTGCTTCTTCTTCCGCCACGCGCGACTGTTGCTCCTTCGCACGCCACCACTGCTCCTCCGAATGCCATCGTTGCTCCTCCACGTGCAACCATTCACTTTCCCTCCGCGTGCAATTCTACTCCACTCCTTCTCCCTTTGCGCGCCTCCTCCTTTGAGTTCTGCCATCACCACCGCCTCCGACGTGACCACCATAGTCTACCACAATGTCAGGGGAAGCAGAATCAAACACCCAGCCACAAACAGTATCATCTTCCAATTCCATTAATTCTAAGAGGACTGATGTTGCTTGGAAGCACTATACACTAGTGAGAGAGAATGATACAAATGAGATTTTTTGTAACTATTGTTGGAAGATTATGAAAGGAGGCATCACAAGGGTGAAACAACATTTGATTGGAAAGGCAGGCAATGTTATAGCTTGGTTGATGGCTCCTAAAGCTGTCAAGGTTGAGATAAGGACAGTTATGGATGGTAAGAAGCAGAAACAAAATGAAGCATTCAAGAAGGCAATGCAAGAGATTGAAGCACAATGTGAAGAAGGATTTATGGAATTTGGAAGTTCTGATGCTCGGCTACCTCCAATTGGTGATTTTAGATTGAAGGATATTAGGAAGGGACTTATGGACCTTTACAATCAATCTCAATCTACAGTTGCAAAAAATAGGAAAGACAAGGTGGTGCAAACGGGCATAAGAGTGCTTTGTGATAAAAAAAAAAAAAAAAAAAAAAAAAAACCTACAAAAAGGGTGTACCAATATATAGCACGTTTTTGGTACCAAGCTGGCATACCTTTCAACATGATAAAGTTGGAAAGTTTTCAAGACATGCTTCATGAAATTGGGCATTTTGGGAAGCATTTGAAAGCTCCTTCCTATCATGACATTAGAGTACCACTACTTCAAAAAGAGGTGGAGTATACTAATGAATTAATGAAGCCACTAAACGATCAATGGGCAAGTTTTGGGTGTTCCTTAATGTCAGATGCTTGGACTGATAGGAAACAAAGAAGCATAATCAACTTTTTGGTGAACTCCTCTTCTGGGACAATGTTCTTAAGGTCGATTGATGCATCTGACTATGTAAAGACCGGTGAAAAGATATTTGAGTTGTTGGATTCTATTGTGGAGGAGATTGGAGAGGAAAAGGTTGTCCAAGTTATAACGGAAAATGGAAGTAATTATGTTCTTGTTGGTAGGTTGCTAGAGGAAAAAAGACCAAAAATTTATTGGACTCCTTGTGTTGCTCATTGTATAGATTTGATATTAGAGGACATTGGTAAGCCGCCCAATACAAAGAAGGCCATTTAGCGAGCTATCTCTCTTGTTGGCTTCATTTATAGCCATTCAAGCACTTTGAGCATGTTGAGGTTTTTTATTGGTGAGAGGGAGTTAGTGAGGCACGCAATCACTTGATTTGCAACATCTTATCTTTCCTTGGAGAGGATTCATCAAGAGAAAACTAATCTTCGAAAGATGTTTGTGTCAGAAGAGTAGAATGAAAACAAACTAGCAAAGGAGGCCAAGGGAAAGGAAGCCACTAAAATTGTCTTGATGGCTAGTTTCTGGAAGAATGTAGTTTTCATTCTACAAGTGATGGCTCCTCTTGTGAAAGTGCTTAGGCTTGTGGATAGAGAGAAAAAACCAACCATGGGCTACATATATGAGGCAATGGACAAGGCGAAGGAAACCATTATGAAATCTTTTAAAAATGAAAGCAAATACAATATACAAGGATGTGTTTGCAATCATTGATAAAAGATGGGATATTCAGCTTCATCTCCCTTTACATGTTGTTGGTCACTTTTTGAACCTGGGGTTCTTTTATGCCAACCCACAGATGGAGTTTAATGGTGAGATTATTAGGGGTTTGTATGATTGTAGCAATAAATTGCTGGGAGATTTGGAGATGGAGAAGATTGTTCATAAGGAGTTGGCCCACTATAAAGCTGCAAGTGGTATGTTTAAGTCCACAACTGCTATAGCAATGTGGGGTGAAGTTACACCGGGTAAAAGACAAAACATTGCAACTTCTGAACTTTTATTCTTTAAGTCATTTGCTCAAGTGTCTACGTTTAACATATTTTGTTTTCATTTGTAGCTCAATGGTGGTGGATGTATGGTTTAGATACTCCCTATTTGCAACAACTTGCAATAAGGATCCTTAGCTTGACATGTAGTGCTTCAGGTTGTGAACGTAATTGAAGCATCTTTGAGCAAGTTGTTAGTGTATATAAAATTACAACAAAAAGGGAATATTTGTTTGTTAGGCTTTATTTACTTTTTGCATTCTGTTATATCTTTAGGATATCTTCAAAATCTTTTAGTGGACATCTGTCTAGCCACCTCTCATGATTTTTTCTCTCTGCCGGTTGCTTTTTACAACCGTTTTCACACTTTTCTCTCTCTGCTATATTTTAGGAAGGGTTCCCTATATATTCTGAACCCGTGTATTCATTTGTAAGCAACAATGATAATGAAGCTTCTCTATTACATTTTTATCTCCCTTGATTTTATCTAACATGGTATCAGAGCCTTCTGATCCTGTACCAGAACCTTAAATTTCCTTCCTCATCTCTTCTATGGCAACGTCAAATAATCTCTCTCCCTTTTCACAATTTTTCTCCAACTCCATAGCTGAAAAACTTGATGATTCGAATTACCTTCACTGGAGGCAGTAGATCGAACCAGTCATCAAGTCCCACAAACTTCAATGGTTTGTGGTTAATCCGCAAATTCCACCTCGGTATTTGACCAATGCTGATTGTGATTCTGATATTGTTAATCCAGCATATGAAACTTGGGAGGTCCAGGATCAAATGCTTCTCACATGGTTGCAATCGACGCTCTCGAAGACCATTCTCTCACGTGTCATTGGCTCCGTTCACTCTTATCAAGTGTGGGACAAGGTTCATGAGTATTTTCATACTCAAACTAAAGCTCGTGCACGACAGCTCCACACTGATTTGCATTCCACCATTCTTGATGGTAAATCCATGCATGACTTTTTGACTCAAATCAAAAATATTGTTGATGAACTTGCTGGAGTTGGGAGTCCTGTGTCACTTGAAGAATATGCTGATGCTGTTCTTGAAGGTCTGCCTCAAGAATATGCACATGTCTCTGTTATTGAAAGCAAGTTCGTCACTCCTCCTATTGCTGAAGTGGAAGCTCCTTCCGTAAGCAATCTTTTTCTCCTTCTACTAATTACACTCAGGGCTATTCTCGTGGCAGTATTAGTGGTGAATCTTTTAGAGAGAGGTGGTGGTCACGGTGGGCGTCGCGGTGGTCGAGGTTCGAGCAGAGGCCGTGGTGGTCGATTTGCAAATTTCTAGTGCCAGATTTGCTTCAAGTATGGCCATACTGCCAATGTTTGTTTCTATAGAGCTGATGTTAATTATCAACCTGCAGAATCCCTTGTTCTGTATGATCCTACCACATTGCAGCCTGTGCAGGTCACTCCTCCTTCAAATCTTAAGGTCTCCAACACTTGGGTGAATCCTAATTAGAAACAGCCCAGCCAGGATGCTCATGCCAATGTCACACCAAGTGCTATGGTTGCTAATACTTCTCAAGCAAGTTCTAACTCTTCATGGATTCCTGATTCTGGTGCTTCGTTTCATGTTACTGGTGAGCCTCAGAACATTCATCAGCTTGAGCACTTTGATGGTCCAGACCAAATCTTCATAGGAAATGGTCAAGGTTTGCAAATCAATGGTTTTGGTTCTTCCTTTTTTGTTTCTCCTATTAACTCTCAATTTAAGTTTCAACTGAATAATCTTCTTCATGTTCCCCTTATCACCAAAAATCTGTTGAGTGTTGGTAAGTTTGCTAAAGACAATTGTGTTTTCTTTGAGTTTCATGCTAATCATTGCCTTGTCAAATCTCAGGAAACCAATGAGGTTCTTCTTCAAGGCATTGTTGGTGCTAATGGGCTTTATTCTTTTCCAAATCTAAAGCTCCAAAGTCCCTCAGCATTGGTCTCTTCTTCAGCTAAAATACCCTCTCAGTCTGCTGTCTCAACCTCTGCAGTTTTAGATAATTTCAATTTAATTAAAAGTTCTGATGTATCTAGTTCTTCCACTATGTGGCATACTAGGCTAGGTCATCCTAATTCTCATGTTCTTAAGCTTGTTCTTACACAATGTAACCTTCTCCCATCAAATACATATGTTACTGAATTTTGCTCATCTTGCTGTGTTGGAAAGTCTCGTAGACTTCCTTCTTCTGCGTCTCAAACTGTATATTTTGCTCCCTTGGATTTAATTTTCACTGATTTGTGGGGACCATCTCACATTACATCTTTTTCTGGTTATATTTACTATGATGCCTTAATTGATGCATTCTCTAAATATACCTGGATATATATCCCTTAAAATCAAAAGCTGAAACTCTGTTTTTCAACAATTTAACACCAAAATTAAAAGTGTTCAATCTAATTGGGGAGGGGAATACAAAGATTTTACTTTGTTTCTTGCCACAAATGGAATAGAACATAGACTGATTTGTCCCCACACACATCATCAAAATGGTGTGGTTGAAAGGAAACATAGAAACATTGTTGAAATTGGCTTCACCCTTCTTCATCATGCCTCCTTACCTCTACAATTTTGGGATTTTTCTTTTACCACTGCAGTTTATCTTATCAATAGATTGCCATCTGCTGCATTAAATTTTGATGTTCCTTTCACTGTTTTATTCAACAAATCACCTGATTACAAATTCTTAAGAACATTCGATTGTGCTTGTTTTCCTTTCTTAAGACCATATGCCAGTCATAAACTTCATTTCAGATCCCAGGAGTGTTTTTATGGGATTCTCCAACTCTCACAAAGGTTATAAATGTCTCTCTTCTTCTGGCCGAATTTACATTTCAAAAGATGTCATTTTTAATGAACATAGGTTTCCTTACACATATTTGTTTCAGCCAAGTCCTACTCAAAATGTCTCTCCATGTCAATACTTCACTCTCAATCCGGATTTGTCTCCTCCTTGCAATACTTCACCTGTTCTCTCACAGCAGCCTCCTCTATTTTCTCAAATTGGTGATCCAGGTGTATCAATCAATCCTACAGTGTCTTCTTCACAAAATGTGTCTCCTTCATCTCATGAGTCTTCCTCACATAATGTCTCTTCTCCTACCTCTTCCACTGACACTGAAAGTATTCCTAGAACCATTAATAACCATCCCATGCAAACCCGGTCTAAATCTGCCTTTCATAATCCTCGGTTACATCCATCTCTGTTCTTGGCTCACAGGGAACCTAAAAATGTTAAGCAAGCTCTTGCTGATCCTAATTGGTTCTCTGCTATGCAACAAGAGTACAATGCCTTAATGCTCAACCATACTTGGGATTTAGTTTCCCTGCCAGCTGATCGCAAAGCAGTTGGATGTAAATGGGTTTTCAGAGTCAAGGAAAATGTTGATGGCTCTATAGATAAGCTCAAAGCTCGGCTGGTTGCAAAAGGTTTTCATCAAGTGCATGGTTTTGATTTTCATGAGACATTTTCTCCTGTTATTAAACCCATAACTATTCGAATCATTATCACTCTTGCTCTCACCAATAACTGGGACCTATTTCAGCTTGATGTAAATAAAGGCTTTCTGAATGGCAATCTAGAAGAAACTATTTACATGGTGCAGCCTCCTGGCTTTAAAGCTGGGGATAAGACTCTGGTTTGCAAGCTCAACAAGGCTCTCTATGGCTTGAAACAAGCCCCTCGACAGTGGTTTGACAAACTGAAATTGACTCTTACTCAGTTTGGTTTTCAAGCTAGTAAGTGTAATCCATCTCTGCTTTGGTACAAACATCAAACTCATACCATCTTTATTCTAGTTTATGTGGATGACATCATTATCACTGGCAGCTCTTCTTCCCTCATTCACCAAATCACCAATCAACTTGACTCCATTTTTTCTTTAAAGCAATTGGGAAGCTTGGATTACTTTCTAGGTATTGAGGTTAAATACTTGCCTGACAAATCTCTGGTTCTGACTCAAAGCAAGTACATTCGGGATCTTTTCTTTAAAACCAATATGGCTGAAGCTCATGGTGCTCCTTCTCCTATGTTCTCTAACTGCAAATTGTCTAGGTCTGGGAATGACTTCTTTCATGATCCTACTCTTTTTAGATCTGTTGTTGGTGCCTTACAGTATGCTACACTCACAAGACCTGAAATCAGTTCTGTTGTTAACAAAGTTTGTCAATTCATGGCTAATCCTCTTGACTCTCACTGGGTGGCTGTCAAATGAATCCTAAAATATTTAAAAGGCACACTCTCTTATGGTCTTCATATGCAACCTGCTGTTGTAGACGGTCCCATCTCTCTTACTGCTTTCTGTGATGCTGATTGGGCCTCTGATATTGATGACAGGAGGTCCACTTCTGGTTCTGCTATCTTTTTTGGACCCAATTTGATATCTTGGTGGTCCAGGAAACAGCGCGTTATTGCTCAGTCCAGCACAGAAGCTGAATATCACAGTATAGCTCAAGCTTCTGCTGAGTTAACTTGGATTCATGCTCTTCTGCAGGAACTTCAGGTTCCCTTATCTGCACCTACTTTGCTCTGTGACAATCAAAATGCAGTGGCCATTTCCCACAATCCTGTCTTCCACAGCAAAACAAAGCACATGGAGATTGATGTGTTCTTTGTTCCTGACAAAGTTCTCTCCAAGCAACTTCTGGTTTATCACATACCATCTCTCGATCAATGGGCTGATCTTCTTACTAAGCCACTGTCTGCTACTCAATTTGAAGTTCTTAGGGGCAAACCCAACGTGCGAAGTTTTTGTGACAAACCTCCACCTTGAGTTTGAGGGGGGCTGTTAGTGTATATAAAATTACAACAAAAAGGGAATATTTGTTTGTTAGCCTTTATTTACTTTTTTCATTTTGTTATATCTTTAGGATATCTTCAGAATCTTTTAGTGGACATCTGTTCAGCCACCTCTCATGATTTTCTCTCTCTGCTGGTTGCTTTCTAAACCCGTGTATTCATTTGTAAGCAAAAATGATAATGAAGCTTCTCTATTACATTTTTATCTCCCTTGATTTTATCTAACACAAGTAATTAATTTCCTATTTAAAGCCAACAATCAATGTCTTGCTTATTATTCCTTAAGTAATTTTTTATTTAATTGTTTTAGGTTCATACTAAGGGAAGGAATAGACTCGAGCATAAAAGACTACATGACTTGGTATTTATCAAGTATAATCAAGCACTCCATCAAAGGTATAACCTTAAGGATGAAATCGATCCAATTAGTCTCAATGGGATTGATGATTGCAATGAGTGGCTAATTGGAGAGATGGATGGGGAAGAAGGTGAAGATGAGAGGGTTCATGAAGGAGGAGATGACCTTACTTGGAGACAAGTTTATCAAGCTTCGGGACTTGATGAGCCTAGGCAAACACTAGGCGTCAGAGGAGCAAGTAGGAACATCTACCAATACTTCTAAAAGAGCCAAAGGAGTAGCTTCAAAGAACAAGGGGAAAAAGGTTGAAGAAGTTGAGGCATCAGAAGATTCTAGCAGTGAGGAGGAGGAATAGTGCCAAATGTTAATTTCATAATTCAGATGGAGAAGAAGCTGAAGGATTTTCAAATGAGCAACATCATCATGTGGAAATTAATTATGCAGACATTGATGAGGATGAAGAGGATTAAACAAAATAGTTTTAGGAATTGTCATTGTGTTTTGCTGTTTTTTAACATTGTTTATTTGTTTTGATGGCTATTTAATCCTTTTGTTGGTTAAGAATTTATGTTTTTTTATGATGACTATCACTAGATTATGAATGCCATGAATTTTAGATTGTTATATTGTTGGTTTTAATATGTGTGTTTGTTATTTTTCTGTTTTTGCATCATATTATATAATATATATATATATACCTTTTTTTTTTTGTCTGTCATAGACCGTCATGGTGTCTACCATGGCAGTATGGCACTAAAAGGTCGTTGTCGCCATCCGTCGTATAACCTTGCATTTACGTAAAGTATATATTTTTAATTTTAAATTCATGTTAACATATCTAGGCAGTATTGTATCTAGAATTTGAATGAATTTCCCTATCCCCATATCTGTGTTGTATCATACCCATGCCTTATTAAGCATCTGGTCTCAATAATTATCATATTTATACTTTTAAGAACCTGTTAAGAGTATTAGATTTGACATATGATAGAAACAGTATATACATATACTATCATACTTATATTAGCAGTCTAGGTCAAGTAATAATCTAGTACAAAGAGGAATAGCACATCCCAAATTAGTCTACTAAAACAAAAATCTTATATTCTAATACTCTTAACAAGAATAGTTTTTCTTCTAGCAAATATAAAATTCATTAAGAATAAATGAGGGAACAAAGAATATCAAGTAGCAATGCAAAACGACAGCATGATACTCAATTTCTATACAGGTTTAAACGACACTCCCTTGAAACAACCATTAGTTGAACAACATACATCTTTGCTTCAATTACAAGATGCGTGATTACCCTATTTCACTTTATTACATTCAAATTGTAAGCCACAACTAGATGACATGAAGATTATAAAATAAAAAACACCATAGAATAGTAAAAGAAAGAAAAATGGTTGTGGTACAGGTAGCAACTTGTATCTAAGCCTATTATATGTAAATGAGATAAGCTATAGATTTAATGGCAACAAGACAATTGATATAGATTAAAAACCACATATCAATAATTGAATGAACATGTTATGCGTGTAGTTCAGTATAAAATTTGCTACAAGTCACTATACCTTGAAGGTCCAAATCTATTTTGGAGAACTCCACGACCTATGCACCCGCCACCATATTGACTGAATTTATTCAATTCAAGGGCATTGAAATGCCTCTCCAATTCAATTAACTGATGGGTTAAATCCTGGAATAAGGATTAAGATAACTTGTTAAAACATAGGCCACAGAAACCTTTGTTGGCAAATTATAACCCATAATACCTGATTCAGACTCAATATATGCTGTCGCTTTAGCTCAAGTTCTGAATTCAACTTTTGCCTATTCCATAGGTCCCAATATCGGCTATCAGAAGCTTGCTTATATATCCCTTCCATATATATTTTTCTTGCCATAACTGTTATCCAAACAGATAATCATTTAGGTCAAACAGAGAAAGCTTATCCAATATTTTGACCAGAAAAAGGAAAGAATACATGTAACAAGAAAACTAGGATGTCATGGACTCAGGACATAATGTAATTTTTCTAAAACAAATTGTTTTACTTTGTGAAAAAGAAAAAATAAGATGTTAAATTACAGTTTAAGCCCCTGATAAATATGAGTTTTTAAACATGTTATCAAAACTATTTTATTTATTTTACAATTGAGTGCAGATCAGACCAAACCCTCAAGACCGTGATTGAAAATGTGGATGAGGTAGCCACTCTTTTGACAAGGCACAAAGCTTTGATACTGTGGTTGTAAACTTCCTTCAAAGACTAGATGGAAAACTTTTAAGGATTCAACTGAAAATAATAATTTCCAGGAACCTGTTGAAAAACTAATGCACTTTTCATGGACCAAAAGTATAATTTAGCAAAGATGAAATGTTGTTGGAAAGGATATTATATTTGAGATTTTACCAGCTACACCAGTAAAAAATGCTGACCAAACAAAAATTCAAAAGAATTCATTCACCACTTATTTTTCAAAAAAATTTCATTTTTATTAAAATATAGATATACAAATATTACTGGACTGATGCAGCCACATAATTTCATTTGCTAAAAATTCCATGAAAACAAATTTCATACACATGTAAAGGTTACCTCGTATTGTCTTGCTAAGAAGATGATGAACTTCCTCATGATGTTCATCCACTTGGCACTGAAAAGTAAACAGGAAAAAATTTGAATATTAGTACAATGTACAACAAACACAATTAAAAACACTACCTAATGAAACTAATGAAATTAAAATAAAATCTAAATTACAACACAAATAAAAGGCATAAACATTAATCAGTTGCAAACTATAACCAAATAATAAATTATGAAAAATCCAGTACACTCTAGATAACTAAATATACTGTGCAAGTAAAGAGGAAAATGTAAAAACAATAAAATGGCACCAAGAGATGCTGAAATACCTAATTAATCTTTCTGGTAAAGAAACGCAAGTCTAACAGAAGGACAGAAATGGTAAACAAGAAAAATGAAGTCGGGGAACATATTAGGAGCTTACATGTTAATATCTACTATATATCGAGATATCACAGCCATAGCATAGGCAAATATAAATTTCACCATCTTGATTTCTAGCTGTAAATGATAGCCTTTACTAATATTCAAAAGCAACATCTTTTCCAGAAAAAAGAAATGGAAAAAATTCCAAGGAATCTAAATCAAAAATCCAAAGCAACAAAAAAGGAATGACCTAGGTCACCAAATCACAGTCCAAATGATAGATAACCATTAGAAGTTTGTTAGGAGTAGAAGAAATATCGCATATTGCCTATAAATAAAGAAGGGAGGTTGAGAAAATCATCTTATCATTTGAGAAAGGAGTCAAAGGACTAGGCTATTACAGTGTAGGGAGAGTCTTGGTCTTTTGAATATCCACCGAAGTCATTCATTTTGTATCTTACAACCCTAGCCAAAGGCTGCTACTACATTGGCACAGAAATTAGAATTGAGGGTTCAAAAACACCTCATTCTTTACATTAGATTCTAAACCAGTGCCATCACTAAATGAAGGTGCATGTGTGAATTTACAAAAGCATATAGTACAAGACTTTTATTAATGCGAGTACATCACTACATCTTATGATAACTAAATTTATCTTTAAAATTTTAGAATAAATCTCTTTTTTTATAGAAAAACGAATTCATTAATAAAGAAAAGGATTACAAAGCCAGAAGGACAAGATTTCTTCCACCAGAAACTACTATATAAGAAAAATAAATAAAAACCAACAAAACAAAACTCATAAAATAACAATGAACTTTGGCAGCCCATTCCCTCTGCAAATAAAAAACGGAAAACCCCTTAAAAATACCATGAGCTGAGCACCAATGAGAAGCAAGAAACTTCTTCAATTCCACATTTCTAAAATCTAAATAGACCAAACACCTTGAGATATTGATCCTTCTCCAACATGAACACCACAGATTAGAAAACAGTAACCAGTTTCATAAAATCTTGACCCTTTTTTTTCTTAGTTCTTCCAAACACTTTAAGCATTGTCAAAGAAAGGTCTCTAGAGAATTCAGACAAACCCATTCTTCCCCAAAACACCATAAATACTAAGCAGACAATTTCACAGAGATTTAGCATGTCTAAAGTTGATTGATTTATTCATGCACATGAGACAAATATAGGAGGAAATTTTTATTTTAGGTTTTGATATATGCAACAAACCATTTTTATGAATCCTATTTGGTACTGCAGTTCAGACAAAAGACTTCACTTTAGAAGGGGTTTTTGATTTCCAAATACATTTATCAAAGGAAAACTTCTGCCTATTAAGACTTACGAGAATGAGTTAATAAATGAAAAATTATACTACAAGAAACCATTAGAAAAGCCAAGAGTCCAAATTCTCCTATCCAGAATAGAATAAAGATTGACATTTTCTATGAGAAAGGAAATTCTCTGACTAATATTTCTATTAATAAAATTCCCAAAGAAGTGAAAGTTTTAGGAAATAGTGTTGCCATTGAAAGAGCAGAAACGATGGAATACAAGCCTACAAGGAATAGAATAATTTGCTTTAAACACATAAGGCCCTAATCAACAACAACAAAAAAGCCTTATCCCATAGGATAAAATCAGCTACATGAGTCGCACAATGTCAAGGGGCCCGGTTAAAGACATGTTAAATACATAAAATTTGATTAATGTTAAAATAGTTGTTTATTATCTGTTGTACAGCTTTACAACGCTGCTTTTTGTTGTAGCTAGCTTATTGGTTAGGAGTCATAGGCCAAAGTTTTCTTCTCAGATTGTACCCTTGATTGTACTTGCTCAGACCTCTCATAAAATACATCATCCAAGACAACTCACTGATTTTATCGTATTTTGAATCTCAAGTAATAAATATTAAACATGATTAATATATCATTGGAATCAAATTTATGTTAAAAAAAGAATACAAGCCTATAAGAAGGAATAGATTGACTCAAACTCCAATATTTTAACATGAAATGGAAGGTTCAAAGACATGTTAAAAACCTAAAATTTGAATAATGTTAAAATAGTGGTTTATTATCTGTTGTACATCTTCATAATGCTGCTTTTTTTTGTAGCTAGCTTATTGGTTAGGAGCGATAGGCTGAAGTCTTTTTCTCAGATTGTACCCTTGATTGTACTTGCTTGCTCGGACCTCTCATATAAAATACATCATCTGAGACAACTCACTGATTTTATCATATTTTAAGTCTCAAGTAATAAATATTAAACATGATTAATATATCATTGGAATCAAAGTTAAGTTAAAAACAGAATACAAGCCTATAACAAGGAAAAGATTGACTCAAACTCCAATATTTTGACATGAAATGGAAGGGTCAAAACATATAAAGAAACATCACCGCCAATTTTTTGCATTTTTTGGACAGAGCATCCATGCCTTGTTCCGCTGCTTCAATTGAAATTTGTAGTGACCTTGTGCAAGCATCTATAAAACCACCAGACTCTTCAATTGATCTCAAAAGTAGATCCAATTCTTTAGTCATCTCATTAATCTAGTGGAGAGAAAGGAAAAAAAGAGCAGCACAATCAGGACTCCTGGCATAATTTAATAGCAGAGAAGAGAAATACATAACAATACAATCAGCATTCCTCATTATAGCACAAATGACTAGATAAAACAAGAAATTAATCTATCCACATCAATAACGCCATCTTACAGGCACAAGATCTAACATTTATATTTTGAAACTATGAAAGATTTTCAGAAATAATACTTTGCCAAACTGCTTTGATAAATCGGAACTGGATATCCCATGCTTGGATGAAGTTCCATGCTGCTCATTAGAAGGAAGCAACTTTCGAGCAGATGACTTTCCAGCGGCAGTATTTCCATCAGATGACAAATGTGAACTGCTATTCAAGACTGGTTGCATATTTCCAGCTACTAAGGAGGCTTGTTGTCCCCCACTCTGAACAGGCCTACTGGCAGAATTGATCGCTGGAGATACGCCATATACATTCTGTACAGGAATGGGTTTTCCACCCATGCTCCCAGGAACATTTGAAGCACTCATGGTATATTTTTGACTTTGAAAACCAACACCACCAGCATAACTTGAAGCTGAAATTGAAGAAACGTCAGACTTTTTAGGGAATGAAAATGTTTCACCCGGCAATAAATTAGAAGCTCTCTGTGAGTCACTTGATATATGTTGAGTCCACAGTTCCTTAGTCTTCTCAGTAGTTGCTTGTAAATTTTTATAACTTGAAAAACCAGGAGAAGCAGAATGACTGCTAACTGTTAAAGAACCGATGCTAGTTCCAAGTGCTGCAGTCTTTTGACCTAAGCTTTTTTGCTGTTCACCTGGATGATATGGATTTTGATTATCAGTATCTTGGTTCACATTCACATCAGAAACAACTTCCTGCACATTAGACTTTAGACTCTGTGAATTTGCCACTAATTCCACTTCTGTATGCTTAGTTTCAGTACATGTTATTTGTTGAGGATTGCCAGAGGGCTTGGCCATCAAATTCCCACTAACCTCAAAAGTCTGCACAGAATTTGTTTTTATTGGAAATGTCAATAACTGAATATACTAACAATCAGTATTCAATAGAAAAATAACTGTTCCTATATCCTAAAATTAAAGAACCAAAAACACCTTATCCATTGCCTGTTTCTGCAATCCCTGAGAAAAAGTGCAACCTTCATCCTCAGGAAGGTTTACAGAAGCATCTTCATCATTGTGCAGAACAGAATTAACCTCAGGTGATGAAGCTTTACTTCCTGCAAGACTAAAGATAAAACCCATTCAACCTTTGAAGATAGAAAATGTTGTAATTAGAGAAAAAATCTTCCTAATTAGAGAAAATATCTATAGAATCTTCTAGGATATTTTTCAGAATATTTTTCCTTATTTCCTTATTTTAGAAGATTAGATTGTTACAAATAGGTATAAGGAAAATGTAATATGTATGAATAATAATAATAAAATTATTCTCCTTTTCAAGTTGGTTTCAGAGCTCCAGATCTTGGGAGCTCCGTTTCCGCTGCAAACAGTAGCCACCGCCGCCGCTATCCGGCCACTACGGCTGCCGCCATAGCCTTTGGGGTCGTTGATAGGGCAGAAAGGTGCGCCCAACTCTGGCGAACACAACGCCAGAATTCGCTCCGGGAAATACGCCGCCACGCGCTACCACCGTCACCGGCGCGTGTAGCCCACGCGCCTAGCTCTGGCAAGACCCACTCGACGTCGCCGCCACAGAAAGAGTCGTCGGAGCCTCCTGAGTCCATTCCACGGGTCGGTGACGTCCCATTTGGCGCAGATTTGAGTAAATCTGAGTTTTTGAGTTTTGTTCCTTTTCCGGTGACGTCCCACGCGCCTAGCTCCGACGAGACCCACTCGCCGCTGCTGTCACAGAACTGGTCGCCGGAGCCTCCTAAGTCCGTTCCACGGCCCACTCATCGTTGTCGCCACAGACAGAGTCGCCGAATCAATCCATTAAGTTACCACCATCAGATTTTTTGAGATGAAAGCTTTTAAAGAGGAACTAGATCGTTTGAAAGGAATGATTGAATCAATAAGTAAGCCCTCTGGACCATGTACTCTGTCCATGAAAGGTAAGAGTTCTCTCCATAATGTGGGTCCTGTGTCACAAGGTATTTGGATTCTTGATTCAGGAGCAACTGATCATATGACACCTTTTCGTATGATCTTCAAATCATATATTCAAAGGAATAGAGAACAACTTATTACAGTTGTGAATGGTCAAGGTGTACCCATATGCGGCTCTGGGAATATAATTTTGGAATCATCTATTGTATTAAAGGATGTTTTACATGTTCCACAATTAGCCAATAATTTTATCTCTATGCAAAAGCTCACAAAAGATTTAAATTGTTCAGTAACATTTTTCTCAACTCATTGTGTTTTTCAGGACCTTGCTACGGGGAAGACAATTTTAACTGCTAAAGAGCAGAGTGGGTTGTATTTGTTGGAATCTGATGATCAAAACAAAACAAAAATCATGAGTCAACAAGCTACATCTGAAACGTGGGCAAATTCCCAAATATGGCTACATCATAAAAGGCTTGGGCATCCTTCATTCAACCTTCTTAAATCCTTATTTCCTCATTTGTTTACTAAGGAGTCTATTGAGTCTTTTAATTGTGATATTTGTCAATTGTCAAAACACCATCGTGCATCCTATCCTATTAGTAATAAAAAGAGTACTTCTCCATTTGATTTAATTCACTCTGATGTTTGGGGACCTATCGTAGAATCTATTTCTGGAGCTAGATGGTTTGTTACCTTTATTGACGATTGTACTCGTGTCACATGGACATACCTTATGAAAAATAAATCAGAAGTTTTCCAAATCTTTGTTAATTTTTTCCGTCTGGTCCAAAATCAATTTGGAAAAAATATCAAAAGAATCAGGTCTGATAATGGTACTGAATATGTGAATCATGAATTTCTTAATTTTTTGTCTCATAATGGTATTGTTCATGAACTAACATGTGTAAACACCCCTCAACAAAACGGGGTTGCAGAAAGAAAGAATCGTCATCTTCTAGAAGTAACTAGAGCTCTTCTTTTTCAAATGTCTGTTCCAAAACATTACTGGGGAGAAGCTGTGTTAACCGCCACATATCTCATCAACAGGTTACTCACCCGTATCTTAAATGGCATTAGTCCTATAGAGTCTCTATTGTCTTTTGTTCCCTCTTGCCCTCTAATATCGAGTCTACCTAGTCGAGTCTTTGGATGTACTGTTTTTGTTCACTCTCATCATCCTAATCGTAGTAAATTAGATCCCAAAGCTCTTAAATGTGTCTTTATTGGGTATCCTTCTAATAAAAAAGGGTACAAATGTTATCATCCTCAGAGTCGTCGCGTCTTTATCACCATGGATGTCACCTTTCAGGAAACACAATCCTTTTATGCCAGTCCACCACTTCAGGGGGAGAAAGCACTTGGTGGAGGAGCTCTCCTTCTTGTCATTACCATATTTGTCTTTGCAGGATGCCCAAGATCTAAGCAATGAAGCTACCATGGTTCACAACGAGGAAGAAGCGGAAGAAGAGGAAGACAAATTTTTTGGCAAAAAATATGAAAGAAGAAAACAACCCACTTCAACTCTCGAGCAAGAAAAATTGTCTAAACCGGAAGTGAGGATCCCTGAAGATAATAGTGAGGAGGTAAGTATTACTGGGGACTTACCCATTGTATTGAGAAAGGAAAGAAGATCATGTGCTAAATATCCTATTTCTCAGTATGTTTGCACTAACAATCTCTCTGATAAGCACAGAAGCTTTATTGTTGCCATTGATGCCACAGAAATTCCTACCTCAATCCAGGAGGCCATGAAACTTGAACATTGGACTCAAGCCATGAAAGAAGAGATGAATGCATTAGAAAAAAATTCAACCTGGGAGATTGTTGATAAGCCAAGAGACAAGAAGGCAGTAGGGTGTAGATGGATATTCACAGTGAAACATAAGGCAGATGGGACAATAGAAAGATATAAAGCTAGATTGGTGGCAAAAGGCTATACCCAAACTTATGGGATTGACTATGAGGAGACGTTTGCCCCAGTGGCAAAGATGAATACAGTTCGAGTTGTTCTCGCTTTGGCTGCTCATTTTGGTTGGGACTTACACCAGTTGGATGTGAAGAATGCCTTTCTTCATGGAAATCTAGAAGAGGAAGTGTACATGGAGATTCCCCCAGGTTTTGAAGTGAAAAATGAAAGAAACGAGGTATGCCTCCTAAAGAAAGCATTTTATGGTCTTAAGCAATCCCCTAGAGCATGATTTGGAAGATTTACAAAAGTAATGGTTTCCTTGGGATACAGACAAAGCCAAGGAGATCATGCTCTATTCATAAAACACTCTTCTACAGGTAAACTCACTCTATTGCTTGTCTATGTGGATGATATGATTATTGCAGGAGATGATGAAATAGAAAAATTGGCATTAAAAGAAAAATTGGCAGCCCAATTTGAAATGAAAGACCTAGGAAAACTCAAGTATTTTCTTGGAATAGAGATTGCTTATTCCAAAAATGGAATTTTCATCTCCCAAAGGAAATATGTACTTGATCTCCTCAAAGAAACAGGGAAGCTGGGATGTAGAACCTCAACAGTTCCTATAGAACAAAATCACAAAATTGGAAGTGAAGAAAGTGCTCCTGTAGAGAAGGCTCAATATCAGAGATTGGTAGGGAAATTGATTTATCTATCACACACAAGACCAGACATTGCTTATGCAGTTAGTGTTGTGAGCCAATTTATGCATGATCCAAGAGAGAGATACATGCAAGCAGTTGACAAAATTCTCCAGTACTTGAAGTCAAGTCCAGGAAAGGGGTTATTGTTCAAAAGGGAAGATACATTGACTATGAAAATATATATTGATGCTGACTATGCAGGTTCTATTACTGACAGAAAATCTACTTCTGGGTATTGTATGTTTCTTGGAGATAGTCTCGTAACGTGGATGAAAATCATTTTGGATTACCTTAAAATCAAGGTGGACAACCCATGCAACTATACTGTGACAATAAGTCTGCCATGAGCATTGCCCATAATCCAGTACAACATGATAGGACCAAACATATTGAGATTGACAGACATTTCATCAAAGATAATCTAGACAGAGGCTTTGTGATTACAACTCATGTTCCTACAGAACTTCATATAGCAGATATTTTTACAAAAGGGCTCCCTCCGAGTAGATTTCAAGATCTTCTAGGCAAGTTGGGAATGATTGATATTCATTTACCAACTTGAGGGGGAGTGTTGTAATTAGAGAAAAAATCTTCCTAATTAGAGAAAATATCTATAGAATCTTCTAGGATATTTTTCAGAATATTTTTCCTTATTTCCTTATTTTAGAAGATTAGATTGTTACGAATAGGTATAAGGAAAATGTAATATGTATGAATAATAATAATAAAATTATTCTCCTTTTCAAGTGAAAATTTAGAAGCATGTGGAAAAAACTAAATCTCAGACCATGGTATTGCCAAAACACAACTTATTCTCATCTGAAGCAATCAATCAAATGATGCTTGTGAATGGAAATAGAAAAGAATTTCAAAAACTTACCTGGCAACATGGAACATAACAAGTTTTCCCTCTAAAGTAAGGCATATAAGAACACAATATGGTGAAAGCTCTGTCCTTTCCTCCACACCAAGTTGAACTCCAACTTTTTGATAGATTGAAACATTATCAATGCATAGCCCCAACAGCAAATTATCATCACCATTTTCTGGAAAAGTGAAAATTTACAAACTTACATAAGTATATATCAAACTAAATCCAAGAGATAGATCAAGAGTCAATGAGTATCAGGATGCCTTCTATATGAGCACACATTATTTTATGATATCGATGCTTCATGAATCAAGATGCATATGCCAGTTGCATCCAAGAGCAGCAAGAATTGAAAATCTTAATTGAATCTCAAATGAATGATCATAAATCATAATTAATAGAAGATTTGAAAAAGCCATTACTCCTTTCTAGATAGTAACCATTTGTACAAGATCCAATGGTCAAGATTTACCCATCTCAACCCTCTTACATGAAACAAACTGATGAAATTTTAGTAGCATTGAGGGTGCATTTGGGTTTGGGACAGATGTGAAAATTAGATTATTTCAAGTTTTCAACAATCCACTCCATGGATAATCCAGTATTGTTAAATCAATTATAATCAGCATGAAATTTTGTTAGGGTAAGTTTGCTAAAAAGTGATTTTAAAATATTTAATTTCGTTTGGATATAACAAAAAAAAAATCAGTTTTTACATAATAAAATCAGCTTTAGGGGAAAGA
The DNA here is from genome assembly GCF_000230855.2 of Cajanus cajan. Taxonomy (NCBI): domain Eukaryota; kingdom Viridiplantae; phylum Streptophyta; class Magnoliopsida; order Fabales; family Fabaceae; genus Cajanus; species Cajanus cajan. Next base: position 21,114,513 of record NC_138524.1, read on the forward strand.
AGGTTGTCAAATCTCTAGATGCATTAAAAACAACTTTTTTTTCAAAAAAAAAAAAGCTTTTTAGAAATTTCAATTGTTGTCTCAAACATGCAACTTATTTTGCAAACAGCTTTATTTCCCCAAAAAAAAAAAAAAAAAAAAAAAAAAAAAAAAAAAAAAGCTGAAATGTGGTTAATTAAGCTTTCCCAAACATGCTGAGTTGAAGAATTAAGAATATCATCAAGATACAATTGGCATAATGCAAATCAATAAAATGAAGAAAAAATATTATATATCTTCTATAGTGTGTTAGTGGTGATTATCATACATTATTCAAATTACTTTGAAATAGAACATATTTTAAAAAGATTATTGTCTCAAGAATTAATTTAATATTTGCAGAACGTGAATATTCAACCCATATTTATTTTTGGGTAATTGGATAAAAAGATATCGAATGGAAGTTATTCCATCCAAACTATTGTTGGAACCATAAATTAGCTTTGGGTTGGGTCACCAGCATATACCGGGCTCTAAAATTGTATCTGTAACTCCAGATTTAATCCTGGCCCAATCACTTAAGGAGTGGTATCAAAACAACCCCTAAAATGGCTTATCTATCATCTCCTGTCCTCAGTCCATGACATCCTAATCCTCCAACTTCCTTATAATTTTCGTCTGTTTAGCCCAATGAGGTTTCTTGCCAAACATGTTACAAGTACGGCAACAACTAAGCCTTTTCCCACTAAGTGGAGTCAGCTACATAGATCAAATTAAAGGGCACCATAATGTTTTATTGTGAATCATGCAACAAGTTAGCAATCTTGAAGTACCTTGAAGTTCAATTCTTGGAACCAAATTATCTCGCTCAATATCAATAACTGCAGCTTCACTCTTGTCATCATCTGCTGACCAACCAAGCAGCATAATGTGCTGATCTGTATTTTTCATGTTGGCATTGATTGCAAGTTGGCTGTAGTTATTAAAAAAAATAAAAGAAATAAAGCAAAATCATTCATCAGTTCAAATTCTAAGTTTTGGTCAGAAAAGAAATTCAACAAAATTCATGAAAGATAAAGGATGATATTGATGACCAGTAAACATGTAAAACATGTAATTTTATTGATCAAACACTAATCCCAATTTTGTACCAATGTTATCAAAATGGGTAAGGGCAACAAACAAGAATGAGAACAAATCAATCTCCAGGTACTAAAGTGACCTAGAACCCTCCCCCAAAACTGATTCTTTTTATCCCACAATAGCCATCAGCCCATCACCTCATTCCGCTCCTACTCTTATATTCCTTCCACATGTGAACTAACCTAACCTAACTACTTAACTGCAGTTAGTTAATCTGTTTACTTTTAATCAATGCCCTCAGGGCCTTGATTCCCTGTCACTCCCCTATTTTTACATCGACATTATTTATTTAAGGTACCATGACAAACTTTATGGAAAACAAACCTTCGAACTAAGATGTAAAAACATGTAAAGGCAGAAAATCAGCCAGAAAAGGTGGACTACGGAGATGAGAAAGCATCATGAAAAGAAATGCAAAAGATTTACCATTGTTTTAAATATGTCAATAAAAGGTAGGGTCCACTTCCAAAGGGTACAATATCGTCAATTAACCCTTGATAAATATCATAGAAGGATTGAATAACTAATTCAGAACAACCCTGCAAGAGAAAATTCAAATTTAGAATTTAATGCTACATGAAAACAACAACTGTAATTTTCTTAAGCTACCCAGCATCCTGACTCTTGAATTTGATAAACAGTGAGACATTTACAAAATACAGCGGAATGTGAATACATTAGCAATGTTCAGCATGAAGACAATTAGCAGTATCTAAATTTTTCTCTTGTAAAATGTTTTGGCATTAATTATCTTTTATATATACTCTTGAATATAAATAAGTTCATTCTGATGGGTGGAAAAACACTCAATCACATTCAGGAAAAAAAAATTTCATTTCTCACAATTTATAAGCTCAGAGAACTGAACATAAACTTTTAAAGTACAAGGACCTATTCAAAACCTCCAAATAATTTAGGGAGTTGCACATTAATTTGACCTAAATATTTTACCAGAAAGCAAGCAAGATGACATGTAAATATTCAATATCAAGATAAGAGCATGCATCAATTGTCCGGGCCTTCTAAAGTCTTGTCCACAACGAAGTTTAATCATGTATAGGCAGCTCATGATTAATAATGATTATATTCATGAAAAAACAAAAAAACAAAAAAATACAAGGATTTTACACTTACATCGTCAATTTCACCAAGTCGGCTTCTAATAACTTGGATAAGATAATTTTCCTCCTTGCCATCACCAGTAAGTTGAACGCATCCAATTACAATAGAATCGGGACGAACACACTTGACAGAATCAACTGGTACAATTATTTAAGAAAGACTATATTATATGCAGTGCATAACATGAACACAACACCATGTATTGACCTTAAAACATCAAAAAAATAAAATTGACCATCAAGAAAATGTGTGGGACTATTGACATCTCAATCATATGCTCACTCCCTAGTGCCTACTTTTAATTAGAATTTCCTAAAATGTGCTAAACTTTTCTGGTTCAAGTTGAACCTTAATTAACTATATTCCTATTTGCCTATTCACATTTAACAAGTTATTAATGTATGTTAGTAGTGAGAATTATCAATTTGGGGAGTACCATGATGTTAGATAATTGTTAGTTTAGTAACTTTAGTTGTCAATATATGTTATATTTAAAGATTAATAAGTCATTGATATCTGTTAGTTTATTGCGCTGAGATAGAGAGGAATCAAGATAGATAACTTATAATAAGAGGGAGGTTCAGAGAGAAGACCAGCTTGTCATTTGAGAAAGGATTAGACTCTTAGATGGTGATCCAGGTCTCTCAAACATTCAGGGAAATCATTCATTTTGAATACCCTGGTCCAGGACTGATACCATATTGTTACAAAAATTAGGATTTCGGGTTTGTCAATAAAAAATCATTATTTCCTTAAGAATCGGAACCAGTTCTATCACATCAGCAAGACACGTGAGAAGGAAAAACACCCGTATACTGTGAGCACTACTTACCAACTAAATGAACTTTATGAAGAACAGATTGTCATAAATCAAAGCAAACTTATAGCATATTGTATTTGTAAGATTATTTATTTTAGGGATAACAGAAGAAATTTATTAAAACTAAGAAAAAAATACAGAGAGAAACGGAGATAAGGAATCTTCCTAAACTAAAGAATACAACAACAGAAAACAACCAAGAAAAAAAGAAAAGATTAATCAAAAAAAGCTGCCCAGGCTCCACATATCTTTAGTGATATGATACCCCATTTCAAAAAGCCATGTGCTTTACTCTAAATAGATTCCAAATATTTAATCTCAAATCAAGTGTTGAGCCAAAGTAATCTCCTAAAAAATACATCAGTTCTACTTCAAACAGATGCACCAAGGTGCAGCACAGATTGCACATTGAGACAAAACCATAGCTTCACCACTTCTACAAAATCCATAAAAGCAAATCATTATGAATAGGTCCAGGGACATGAAGAACATTTTTTAAGGTTATGAAGGTATTTATTTGAATTTTGAATGTTTCATATGCCAGCTACTGTTACAAGTGTGCCATCTGTGATGACTATTTTCTTTTTATTGCTAGGAAAAGGAGAATATGAAGTATTTGGATGAGAACATCATAAGGTACATGGCTCCAGAAGAATGGAGGTGTTTTTGCAACATTAAATACAAATGAAAGTGGAAGCATACCTGAATAGACCGAAGTACAAGTATCTTATGATTTTTCCAAGCTGCTGACAAAAGCTCTCACCCTATTAAATATCAGAGACAGAGAGAGGGAATTGAATATTTGAGAACAGGAACGGTTTTGGTGCTCCTTATAATCTGGTACAATGAGGTAATTGCAGGGAGAGAATAAACTGACTAAAAGTGCTACTGCTGAGTCAGCACTGATCTAACATGCTGATAGAAAAAGCTAACTGCTGTCTCCCAAGCTAGAATACAATACAGCAGGGTCTAGGCTATGCCTATACACGAGAAATCAAGAGTAGACATATTCTAACATTCCCAATGCAAACTCAGGGTGATTGGAAACAACTAATCACTCTAAGGTTGTGTCTCAAATTACAAAATCCAAGTTTGGACAGAGGTTTTGTCAGAATGTCTGCAATTTGATCTTGAGCAAGAACATGAGCAATAATAAGAGAGTGACCCTTTATCTAACAAAGAAAATATCTAACACCATATGATTGGTTCTGGAATGAAGAACAAGATTGTGACTCAAGGCTACTGCACTTTGATTAGTACATGACAGTAGTGCAATAGATTTGCAGTTCTTGAAGCAAAGACTGAATCCAGAATTTCAGAAGCTGTGATAGCCAACCTCCTGTATTTGGCTTCAGCACTAGACCTAGAAACCAGTGTTTGTTTCTTGAACCACCAGGAAGTTAGACAAGATCCAAGAAACAAACATAGCGAGCCTCCCTTCACAAAACCACCACACGATTCCACCATGGCAGCCATGGTGCCACCATTTAACAATACTTGCCCAATCAAAACTTCTACAAAGTTGTTTTTGGGAAAGAAAAGCCCTCAGATCAGGAGCTCTAACATCATGTGAGAAAATGACAAATGGATTTTTTTAACAGCTTAAGTGGATATGACCACTCAGCTGAATTATCTATTTATATTAATAAGTATTACAAAGATGATCAATGATAATTACAATTTACAAGAGAGCAATTAAGTTATCACTAACAAGCATTGAACCTAGCTATATGAAGTATCTAGGCTACTTGGAAAGAGGTTAAAATTGCTCTTATTTCCTACAGCTATCATTTCTATTAGAAATGAATCAAGCCTAAGTGCCTAACTTGACCACAACAGCCAACATAGGGAGGAGTATTGCTGGCCATTATTCTCAGCAAATATGGACATCGTAACACACCTAAAAATTTTACTCAAGCATTTTCAGTCAAATAGTTTTTGTTGGAAATCCCACATCGTCTAGTGAGATGGCCTTACTAATGTATATAAGTGGAGAGCAATCCTCATCTTACAAGCCGGTTTTGTAAGGTTGAGTTAGACCCCAACCCACTTTCTTAGGATGGTATCAGGCCCTATCCTAACAATTCTTGTTGTTGGACTTATCAAGCCACCAGCTATTAGGCCACTTTCAAACCATCAGCAAATATCCAGTACTGCAAATTTTACGTTCAAAATGTTTTTTCCTCAACATGAAGAAAGTGTATTGGAGATCCCATATCGAATAGTAATAAGGTCAACAAAGAGTACATAAGTGCGAGGCAACCCTCACTTTACAAGTCAGTTTTGTAGGGTTGAGTAAAGCTCCAAACCACTTTCTAAGAAGGTATCATAGCATATCAGAGTCTATCTTAGCGATTTGTTGTTAGGCTTATCAAGCCACCCGCTATTGAACTGTTGTCAAGCAACCTATAGATATCCAGTCCTACAAACTTTATGCTCAAGATGTCCAGTCTTCGGCATAAGGGAGCTATGTTAGAAATTCCGCATCATCTAGTGAAATGGTCATACTAGTGTGTATAAGTGGGGAACAATCCTCACCTTACAAACTAGTTTTGTAAGATTGAATTAGACTCCAAACCACTATCTTAAGAGTCTCCAATATTTTTAGTTAGCTACGTCTTTTTGCTTAAATATGTTTTTAGCCCCTAAAAATATCATTTTTAAACTAGTTTGATTAAACTTTCATTTCTTTTTTGTCCACAAAATAGAAAAGGAAAAAAAAAAGTGCATTTAGTCCTAGTGAGGGATTAAAAATGAACTATTTTTGTTAAATGTATGGATTAAAAACAAACATAATTAAAATAGCAACTAAAATGAAAAACAACATAAGTTCAAGGACCAAAACTAAAGTATATGAGGTTTTTTTATTAACTCCCTTTCAACATTTGATAGTCTTGACAAAAAATCCTCCCGATGAAATTGTTGAATCAAAAGGGCATTTAACAAATCTATGAAGAACTTATATGGAAGTAAAAACTAATTCACACACACACACACACTATACACACATTAAAATAAAGAAATGAAACAATGAAGCAAACCTTTTATGCTAATATTAGCTGCAGAATCACCAATCCATGATCCGAAGGATAGTGGAATTGAAACTCTTTCTTCAAAGTTAGCTGATAAAATGCTTAGAACACTCTTACTTGCCACAGCAACAAATGAACCTTTCAACCCCCAATCAACTGCACAAAGAAACAAAAAATTAAACAAGTAATTGGGAATGACAAAATAAGGAAAAAAGCTGCTGTGAACCAAACATATGATTAAAATATTACAATGCCCACCAAACACTGCACTGTTCAGATATTAGGTGAAAGACAAGGAGAGAGAGACAAAGACAGAGACGTGTATGCATAAAGCCACAACCAGATTTTAATTCATTCCCTCCCGACCATGTATAATACAAAAAAAAAATAGAAAAATTAAACAGTAATAGCAATAGGAACAATGATATACAGATACACTAACACGAGCACGCATGCACACACAGATATGTAATGTAGTGAACTGACTCATATTCCAATATTTATTGCCAATTGGTGTAATTTGACTCCTTAAAGTCATAAAAACATTAAACATAACTCACATGGATACTGGGGCGTGAAGATATTCAAGTGGTAAGTCAAAAACAAAGAAAGAAGCATACCAGCATCAACATTGTCCATCACATGTTTAAGTGGAAAACCAATCTCTCCACAATATAGTTTCCCAATATTTGAAAGAACAACATAAGAATTTTTTGTTGTTGTTATCCAACGCATGTCGTTGACAAAGGTTGAATCATCAAGTGAAGAGGAAAAGGATTGCTTCACTTCCTAAATAATGAGAACATAAATAGAAAAGTTAATATGGCATAAAATATTTCAAGCATATAAGTTGTATTTTAGATAGAGATATAAAGCATACAAACAATCCCAAAATTTATAGAGATTGAGCACCTTCACAGCATTTTATATTTTTTCTTGATCCTAGTTATTTGCTTTCATGTTTATGAGGTTTTCTATTCTCCTTATATTTATTTAATACTTCCTTCCTAAGCATCAGGCAGTAGAAGCTTAAGAAGGGAACATAGTTATAGTTTAAAAGATTAAACAGAGGGATTTGGCGAATAGAAAAACTGCCAACCATACAAGGGAAGAGATGGCTGGGAGAATTTATATGCTAACAAAGGTAAGTTATCAGCATTCACGAGGGCCTCTACCTACCAAAGACATCACCAAAAGGTTTTGTTGATCAAGGGGAAAACTAACTGCCTAAGCTCCTTGGCTGAGATAGGATGAGTTGTTTTACATCTTGGTGTCCTTTTGTTTTTGTTTCTAAGTTTTTTATTTACAAGCTAAGAGCTTAATTAGCTTCAGCTCAAGGAGTACTGGAAATTAATGTGTTTGATTTATTGTTTGCACACATTCCAAATCAGTTGAACAGAAAAGTATATGAGACCACGCATTGGCTTCAACATCCATTTGAGTTCTCCAACAAATATCCAAACACACTATTAGTTTAAAATTATTACTATTAGCACATGCAGTATGTTACAATATTAGTAAACTCATTTATTACTATAGACAATAGTTGTTGAATAGATCTGCAATTAGTTCCTAATCATCTGTCATGCTTAATTCACTGTTTAGTATAAATAAGATGAATTACGTGCACTCAAGACACCATTTTCTCCCCAATAAATTCTATTTCAACAAAGTAGAAAGCTAAATAACAAAGTGGCAGTGCAAAAGCCAAAGCTTCAACAAACCACATGTACTGAATGACACAATGCCATATAATGAAAGTGATAGAAGGACACTAATGAACGTTCATTCATATCAAAACTCAGCACCATAACAACAGATTAAGTAATTAAATTAAACCTAAAACACAATGAAACCTAGGCTACTCCAATGAATTAATCCCTCAAAGTCATGGTTTATGTACCTTGTTGAGAAAGCTTTCAACAGAGTAAAACCGAATGTCACCAGCGACAGAAGCCGCGAGCGTTGAATTATCGGTGGAAACAGCCAATGCGCGAACCCTACCAATGGAAACATCCACAAGACTCAGTTGCTGCACCGGCGAGCCACTTCCCTTGTCCTTAAACTCGTTCGCGGAATCGATAAGGTCCTTCGTCCTCGCAACGTAAAAACCTAAAAAATTAAAAAACAACATTCAATTTGAGCACAGAGGCGTGTTTAATTGAACACTCAAGTGCTGTTTACCTGAAGAGTGAGCAACGAAGGTTAGGCGAAAGCGTTCGGAGAGTGCGAGAGGCTGCGACGGAAGGGTTTCGACATCGAAATTCGAATCCGAAGCCTTCAACGGAACGGCCTCGCCGATTTTGACGAAGAAGTAATCGGTGGTTCCGACTACCTCGCCTTCGACCTCTTCGGGTTCGATCTTCGCGGGACTCATGTTCCTGCTAAACGCTGGTGCGAGAGAAAAAGGAATGAATCAGTGAGTGCTTCGAACTCTTTGTTGGTGAAGCTAATTCGTTCGGAGTTGTTACCGTGTTGGAACTACGAGAGCAGCGCAATGAGGAGGTGAAGAAGGGAAGCGGTGAAATTCGCGAACGGCGAGCGAGGATGGTTGCGTTTTGTTGCGTTGCGGTGACGGCGTTGGAGTGTGAATGCGACCACTGTGGGGTATCGCCGCGTCCAATGGTGGTTTAAGCAAAATGGGTGTGTCGTGGGGGAAGAAAGCGCGGTTCTGGAGCTCGTTGTGTCGAGACCTTCTTTCCTTTCATTTTTCATTTCAAAACTTTAGGGCTTGTTTGGGTTTTTTTTTTTAACTTTATTTTTAAAATTGATTTCTATTTTTGAAAACAGAAAAAAAAAATGCAAATAATATATGTGATAAGATTGGTGTTTGAAAATTCATTCAAAATTAATAATTTTTTAAATCAAAATTAAAAAATAAAAATATCTCTAAGAAATTAAATTATCTTGTCAAATAAGTATATTTTTTTTTGGACTAAATTACATTTTTGGTTCTTCTATTTTTATTCATCCTCAATTTTGATCTTCTTATTTATTTTTTTTTGTAAGTGAACGGGCTTAAAAGCCTAAACAAAAAACAACAGTAAAAAGATATTGTTGCAGAATCAGCAAACAAAGAAAAACAACCCTGTGAGGGGATTATCAAAGATTGAATATCGAAATTAAGATTTGTCATTGTATCAGTCACTTGGTTGGCTTCTCTATAAATATGTGAGCATTTAAGGTCCTATTCAATATCATTCATCTCTACTATAGAATTAATCAAGGATGCACAGCTATGAGAAGCACTAACCTTCATTAAGAAACTTAACATCGAGGCTAGAATCTGATTCTACAATGATATCCTCTTTAAAGTCTTTCTCATTAATGATCTGAAGTTCGAGAAATATCACTCATAACTCTGTTAAAAGAACGGAACACTAATCGAGCTTACATGAAAAGCGTTATAAATGAGGTTAGATAAAAAAAACACATAGAAGGGGGTTGAATATGTGTATTGTGTAAAGGAATTTAAAAAAAACATTTTTGCAAGAAAATTATTTTTCGTCCAGTAAAATAGTATTGGGGAATGCTAAATAGAAATTGCCCAGGATTGGTTTTACAAAAACACTTTCCGTCTAAGAGTTTTATCGTCTGCACACAAGAAATGTTTCTTAAATGAAAGCTTATTTCTTAAAGGAAACATTGTTTCTTCAGATAATGGTTTAAACAAAAGTATTTCTCGTCTAGGAGTAGCTTCATTGAAGAATAGGTAATGGACAAAGTTTTTAATATGATTTAGCGAATAAATAAAATATCGTTTGAAATGTAAATAGATAGTACAAGGATTTTATATTGGTTTGCTCAGACTAAGCTACGTCTAGTCTCCTTCAAATGAAGGGTTCCACTAGATAATCAATGAAGTGCAAGTATTATTTATTCAGCCTCTTCAGGCTCGCAGTGAGTATTATAGACCACCCAGATCACAACCACTCCTGGTCCTAAGTATTATCAACCACTATTGGCTCGTCAACTTCACTTTTTGACGCTAGTATTCTTTGTTTAGCCACTTCTGGCTCCTAATGAGTATTCTCGACCAACTCCTGGCCTGCTAACTTCAACATTAGCGCTAGTATACTTTAATCAGTCACTTTTGGCTCTTAATGAGTATTCTCGACCAACTCCTGGCCCGTCGCCTTCACTCATCAACGCTAGTATTCTTTAATCAGCCACTTCTGGCTCGTAAATGAGTATTCTCGACCAACTCCTGGTCCATTGACTTCACTCCTCAACGCTAGTATTCTTTAATCAGTCACTTCTAGCTCATAGTGAGTATTCTTTGACAAGCCTCTCCAGGCTTTACAAGTATTCTTTCCCTAGCTTCTTCAGGCTTTACAAATGATAAGTAAATAGTTGAGATTAAGTGTTTGGATTACTCTCACAAAGAGGATACATATGTTTTCTACACTCACTAAAGTGTATGATCCTAAGTTACACTTAGAACACCTTAGACTATAGAGATAATAACATCAATGTATATTTGATGATTCCATGAGCTCTATCTTTGGTTTCCTTACTTTATGGGCTTCGTATCACTCTTCGTCTATCTTTTCTAAAAGCCAACTTTTTCAGGTTCGAAGTTGTGACATATATAGTCTTGTAAAATTTGCTCGTTACAAGTGTTCGTTGAAGCTGATATAGTCGTTTATGACTAGTTTGATCTTTCATTTAGTGCTCAGGATCTTGCATTAAATGTTGCTTCCTGTTCATGGATATTGCATGAAGTCTTCTTTGTTTTGCTAACAGCATTGTCTGAATTTTGCAGAGACCTAGAAATCTTTTTGTCCTTTACCGGTCTGTGGAGCGTTGTCCTTATCTGAAAAAGTACACTTTTTTCGGTTCTCATTTTACTCACTTTGATCATGTTGAGAGCTCTTTTATATTCGTAGACGATGCTTGAGTAGTCTTTTAAGACTTGATTCTTTAAGTGCCATTACGACAATCTTCGTCTACGTCTATTGGTCCATGTGCATCTCAAGTCGTGATCTCCATCTAAGTATTTGACGTTGATGTTTTGACTCTCTTTTGGTCTGATCAGTATGGTAGATGGACGGACTTTGTTTCCGTCTTGAATACCTTTCAATCTGATGCATAGTTGACTTTCTTTTGACCAATGCTTCATATGATTTGCTCTCTAGATTGTCCTTGACACATCTTCATTTGATACTTGAAACTTTCCTCTTTATCTTGGTTTTGGAGTAGGAAGTGGTATATGCACATGCTCTATTCTTCAGCTTTCCTGTACTTATGTTTTCCTGAAACACTAACACGCTTGTTAGAAATAACAACATGTATTATATTTGTTTCATTCAAAATCTTGCTGGAAATTGCTCCGTCTGACTCAACAATAAAACCTTCCATATGGTTCCTAATAACACCACCACAACCCGCCTTGCTTTCAGCACCACGCATTACTCCGTCACAATTCAATTTGATGGAATCTAGGGAAGGCGGTTGTCATATGATAGGAGATGAGTCATAGAGATCACCTTGTATTTTATTAACAATATAAAGAAAGAGAAGAAGTTCTAGAACAACTTTCTTTCTTACAAAACTCTCAACTTTTTTTTCTCCAAAATTCCTTCTAAAATCTTTTTAAATAAATATTTATTATAAAAATAAAAGAATACAGAATTAATTAATTTTTCCAAAAGAAACGTATAAAATCAATACTAATAATTACTACGTTTTGCACATATTATATCAAAACAAATCTATCAAAATTAAAGAAAAATTTTGGATTAAAATATTTTAATAATTAATAATTATTTACAATTTGTACATATTTTATGAAAACAAATACATTAAAAATTAAAGAAAAAATTTAGATTAAGATATTTTAATAATCAGTAATCATGATTAAATTTTCACAATAATATAAAATAAATTGCTATTAAAAATAAATAAAATAAATATATCGAAATTAAAAGAAAACTTTGGATAAAAATATTTTCATAATTAAAACAAAAAAATATATCAAGAAAAATTAATACATTAAGATAATTTTTTTAACGAAATAATATTTTTTCAAAGCTCCCTTCAAATATATTGAAATAAAAAGAAGAAAATTATTTAAATATTATATTTTTTATCAAAACATATATTTTAATAATTAAAAATAAATAAACCATTTTCTCCAAAACTCCTTCTAAAACATTTTTATATAAATGTATATTATAAAAATAAAATAAAATAATATAAAATTAATTAATTTTTCAACAAATATATATAATCAATATCAATAACTACTAGAATTTTCACATATTATATATCAAAATTAAAGAAAAATTTTGAATTAAAATATTTTAATAATTAGTAATCATTTACATTTTTACATATATTATATCAAAACAAATATATTAAAATTAAAGAAAAAAATTAGATTAAGATATTTTAATAATTAGTAATAATTATTAAATTTTCACAATAGTTTAAAATAAATTGTTATTATAAATAAATTAAAAAATAAATATATCAAAATTAAAAGAAAAAATTGAACAAAAATATTTTCATAATTAAAATAAACAAATGTATCAAGAAAAATATATTTTCCACCAACACATTAGTATAAATTTTTTACAAAATAATATTTTTTTCAAGACTCCTTTCAAATATATTGAAATAAGAGGAAGAAAATGAATATTATTTATATATTATATTTTTATCAAAACATATATTTTTAATAATTAAAATAAACAAATATATAAAAATTCTTATTGAATGTAAAATTTTTGTTATTATTAATAATTACTAATTACTAGTAATTATAAATATTATTGCTAATAATTATTAATTATTTATCACTCAAAAGTTATTTTATGTATATATATATATATATATTAATATATTATTTTATGTAATACATTTTAATTTAGTTTAGATTCTCCAATTTCAATTTGAGAAACGATCGTTTGTCTAATTATTATGACTTTGATACTGGCATAAAGAAAGTGTGTTACATGTCTAAAGATTATATGCTCAAGAATAGTCAATTGAATCAATACAAACTTGAGGCAACTATGTCACAAGAAGAAAATACTAAGTTTATCCTCGATGGACTACAATCATTTAATGATAATAACCAAGGCTACTTCGCATCGAACCGCTAACTGTCTCCTTCCCAAATGAAGAAATGAGAGCATTTGCAAAAGCCCTTAAGCTACATGTAGATCCTAATTTTTCATCCTTATCAAGTTTGACTTCTAAATCTAGGGATGCACATGGTAATGTTGTAGATTATCAATAAGTAAACAATCAAGTGTCTAAACCCAAAACTCCTAAATTGTCTCAATGAATGTCATGTCATGGAATTATAAAGGTGTATAAGAGAAATGTTTTATTCCCCTAATGAATGATTTAATTATAGAATATAATATTAGGTTGCTTTGTCTTTTGAAAACCCACTCGAGTGGAGTTGGGCAAATATTATTGTTAAAAAATATTCTCTTGACAACTCCTTTGTAGTTGATGGTCGAGGGTAGTTAGGAGGAATTTGGTGCATTTAGGACTCATTCTATTTTCAGGTGGATGTGGTGAAGTCATCAAACCAATATGTCCACCTTCATATCAAATACAACAAGAAGGTGTGGTATATGAATGTGGTCCACACTAGTCCCCAATCTTAGTTTCAAATCAACCTTTGGAGAGACTTATGTCGTATTATTGATAACATTCAAAAACCATGTATGCATTAGGTGACTTCAATGTTGTTATGTGGGAACATGAAAGAAAAGGGGGATCACCACATGCTAGCCAAAAGGGTGATAAAGATTTTGAAATTTGTGTCCATAATTGTCATTTGTTGAATATTGGTTTTTAATGGGAATCCTTAAACTTGATGACATGGAAAGGCTAGATTGGGTTCTTGCAAATGTGGATTGGAGAATTGTTTTTGTTGAGGTGAATGTGGTCCACTTAAATCACTTCAAGTTGGATAATTACCATATTCTTTTAAGGTTTTTCAGATGAGAAGATATACCAAAGGCTAAAAAGCCTTTTAGATTTGAAGTTGCATGGCTGACTCATAACTCTTTTCTTCACTTTATGAGGAAAGAATGGAGTACACACAACATTTGGTGGGACAAAATAGATCACATCCAAAGGGCATTGAAAATAGGACACTCTTGGACACATCTTTTACTCCAAAAATAGGATTTTAAGAAGGCTCAGTGATATTGCACGAAAGTTGGTGGCAAGACCTAATCATTATCTCGAAAAATTGCAAAAGGATCTCTAGTCCATGTATGAGAATATCTTGGTAAAGAAAGAATTTTTATGGTTCAAAAAATCAAGATGTAAATGGTTGTTGCTTGGGTATAGAAACACCAAGTATTTTCATGGCACTACAATCTGGAGGCATAAGAATAAAATTTTCATGCTTCAAATTAGAAGGGGACTTGGATCACATTAGAAGCCTTGTTCCTCTTGAGGTTTGGCACTATGTTTTGGAAGCGTTGCCTTCATATTTAGAAGACGATGATGATACCTTGGCTTGGAAGGGATCAGCTAATGACTTGTTTTCTACAAAAGTGACATACATTTCTTTAAGAACAATGAGTGGAGAAAAATTAATTATATCTCTACGCATATTTGGAAATAGAAAGGGATATGAAAGAATCAAAATGTTGTTATGGAGAGTGGCCCATGAAAGTCTAGTTACAAACAAGTAGAGGAATAAAAATAGATTATCTAATATCTCCAAGTGTTAAATTTGCATGCAAGGAACAAAAGACAATATACATGTGTTGTGTGATTGTAAAGCAACCAATGAGGTTTGGAAAATAGACTTTCATTTTTCTTATACCCTTTTTCCTTGAAACTAGTACCCAAGAATGGTTATCACCAAGATAAAGAATGGGAGTGGAGTATCATGTTTGAAGTGACCCTGGATGTCCTTTGGAAGACTAGGAATCAATTCATCTTCTGGAATATTGTTACCCCTCGACATAACATTATTGCAAAAATCAAAGCTCGAGCAACTAAAATCATGCATTCATATTCACAAATTTAGGGGGTCGGGTACCAACCTTAATCAAACAAGACTATTATATTAGATGGACCTTACCAGAAGGTTTTATCAATTTGAATTGTGATAATGCTTTAACAAATTCGAAGATAGTCACTTATGGTGGCTTGACTCGTGATCACCTTGGAATTTCTTGTTTGCTTATTCTTGCAATCTGGATACGTGTTTGGTTGCACAAGTTAAGCTATGGGCCATTTGGCATGGAATTAAGCTACTAAAAGATAAAGGGGGTGATCATCGGGTGGGTACGATCAAATTCGGTCTAAAAAATTTTAATTCGATATAAGTTGTGACAAAAGTATGTTAAACCAATTTTGACCATTTAAGCCCTTGATTTTGTCAAATTCGGGTATAATGGGTGTGACAAATACTTGGGTAGGTTGTAGCGAGTAACATGCATTATTATCATTTTTTACAATTGCATTTTTTCTCCTTCTTCTCTTGTGGTGAATCGTTCACAAACAATATCTCTCGTGTTGTGGCATGTCTTCGACATGTATAACTTACAACAATTGAATGACTTGTCCATCTATGCATCTCTTTTTTTGTAAGTGTATATTGTAACTAATATTACAATGTATAAAATCTCACATTTACTTTAACAACTGGATGCCAAAAGCTTTTTATTGTTTTAAAAATTAATGCACCATCATTATGAAATTGATGTGATGGGAGTTTATGACAAATAGCAGTACATCAATCTCCTACAACACTCAACCTTTAATTTTAGCTACACTCACACAACTTCTTCATGGTTTGTAGTAAACAAGTTTATTATTTTAAAGGTTCCATTGAGTTTTTGTTTTTTGTGAAAAATAAAATTTGAAACTGCAATTTTTCATAATAACTATATAAGTCACTTTTTTTTATACTCGTTCAATCTGATTAACTGTCCAAAACCATCCAATTGTTTATTTTTCCATTCGGTTAATACGAATATGGGTTGGGTCACGAGCTTTTGTCCACCCCTAGATAAAGATTTTCTTAATACGGTTATCATTAAATCTGACTCAATGATTGCAATAAGAGCCTTGAATGATGGTGTAACAGCCCAATTTTCACAGCTTGTACGAGGGCCCAAAGCCCAATAGGAGTGATTTAGTAGTCCAGAACAGGTCGTTCCCAAATTGGAACGGGTCGTTCCAAACTACTAAAATGAGGGTGATTTAGTATCTCAGAACGGGCCGTTCCAAAATACTAAAAGTGCTTACAAATCTTAGTTGGGAACGGGGGGTTCCCATATTGGAACGAGGCGTTCCAAATTACCAAAAAGGCTTGTAACCCTATTTGGGAATGGGCCGTTCTGGTTTAAGAACAGGCCTTTCCAAATATGACCGTTATGAATTAAATGCAACCCTAGAACGGCCCGTTATGATTTGAGAACGGGCCGTTTTGGATGTGAAATTTTACACATGATGAAGAGTCTAGAACGGGTCGTTTCAGATTTGAAACGACCCATTCCAGCTACTCCTAATGCCTATAAATAGAGCACTATGACACTCTCAAAAAGCACATCTTTCAGTTCTGACTTCTTTCAGTTCTGACTTCTTTTCCTTCTACATTCACTGAAGACCGAGGGGAACCCAGAGGAGGAGACAACCAGATCCTGCTCTAGTTTCAGCTACTGTTTATCGAGGTACGGGAGAAAAGGGGATTATTTGTATGTAGAGTTACGTGAGGGAATTGAGTAGAGAAATAGTCCCTTAGAATTATGGGTAATTTTATAATTATTTCTGTTTGAGGAATTGATGATCCCATGAGATTCTGTATGTATTGAAGATTAGAAATATATATTTAATTTGCAAAAATGATGATCTGGGAGAGAAAATAAAATTGTAGAAAAGTGTTTGTGAGTTAGGTTTTGAAAAAATTGGAGGGTTTTACTATTTGAGTTAAAATTCTACTAAATTGATGATTTTATTGAGTTTTATATTAATTTATAAATGTGATTGTTATATTATTTGGTAAAATTGGTGATCTAGATATGGAATGTGGTGTGATGCCTTCGTATATACATTATATCTAATGTCTTATTATTGAATTGATAACATGATGTGAGTATGTTGACATGAAATGAGATGTGTGGAATGTGAATGAGATGTGATTGTGGATCCTCATACTGATGACCAGGAGTGAGCACGACCCTAGGCTGCTAAAAGGATAGCGTGACCTTGACATACTGTTAATTGTAAGATTTGTGATAATTGTGATTGTGATGTGAATGTGGTTCCTCACACATATGACCAGGGATGAGACGATCCTAGGTAAGTGATGCTACAAGGATGGCGTGCCCCTAGCATAGTGTGAGATGAGTGAGGTATTTAATACGTATCACTTATGTCTAGAGTGGCACAACCTTGAGGTGGCGTGACCATTGACATAGTGTTATTTGCAAGATTTGTGATGAATTGGTGTGATTGTGAAATTGTGATGTGAAGTTGATGCATGATTGATAAAATTATGATATGTAGAGATGATTCTAAATATTTCATTATGTAATGAGTTATGATGAGATTACATTGTGGTGTGTTTGTATGTGTTTTGCATATACCATATAATTTATGGATGTTTTAGGTGAGGAAGACCCAACTTTGAGTGGCATCTAGAATGCCAACAATTGAATTGTGGGTGTGCTCTGGTATTGTGACATCAGGGCAGAGGATTATAGGATATAAAATTTTAAAAGTATTTGGAGTTGTACCTTTTCTTTTGAAAACAATTTGTAAACTCTTAAGTTTTACTTTTCAAATTATATTTTCAATTGTTATAGGATATTGAAGAACAATTATGAAGGTTTTATGTGAACCATTTTACCAACGTTGAAATTTTTATTCTTTAGCTTATTTACATTGTTACAATATATGTGTTGGGGTAGTAAAGGTGTCACATTTAGTGGTATCAGAGCAGGTCGATCCAATCGGTCGTGAGTTATGAGTCTACTATGTTTGTTTGGTAGATGAATGATGAAATGAATTGATTGTGAAACTTATTGATATGCTAGTATGATGATTAATTATGTTTGTTGTTATTTAATTGTGTGTACTCTAACAATATTTTGCTTTATGATGAGGATAATGATGATGATATTGATGTTTCCCTTGTGTTATGCTTGCTTGTACATTGTTTTCTCAGAATTTGGCTGAAAGACATGATATTGCTTAGTTGATGCTATTCATGATTGCTTATTTGTTTTGATACTTCTTACTTATGTAAGAAGTAGTGGTTGAGTGGTATTGCTCGTGTTGCGAGCATATGTACCCGTAGTAGTGGACGAAGCCTTGTGCTAACCAACTAGAACTATTAGAACCTTGGATGTGGGTGAGACATTGATTTGTCGAGTGTATTAATAATTTACGATTGGTGGAGTTTCTGAAACCTATAGTTGTAGCGATTGAATTCAAGGAAGTTGTATGTTGAGAATTGAGGTTTTGGTATTCTTAAGGAGAGATTGAAGTGTTGATGATTTCTGGAGTTGGTGCTTGCATGTTAACCTTTTATGGTTTAGGTAGCATGTGAGTTTTATTTTCTATCTTTTGTGATGAATATGTGATTTGTTTTGGTTTAGGATTTTAGTGGGAAGCTTGGATATGAATTTGAGGTGTGAGTTTGGAAGGATTGAGGTATTTCCGTGGCCTTAGATGTTGATACACTATTGTTGTCTAGTGTAGGGGATGTTTGCACTGCAGTTTTATTGTACCAGTACAAGTGTTATATTGATAGAATTAGATTTTGTGGTCTTCATAAAAGTTGTAGCTTTGGACGTTATCTTTCTAATGGAATTGGAATCAGGAAAAACGAAGGTCTAGAACTTCAGTTATAACTGCTTTGGTGATCAAAAGTCTAGTTGTAAGTGCTGAATATATTTGTTGTGGTTTTTGAATTTTTAGCTAAGAAGATGATCTTTTTAGAATCTTATGTCTTCATAAGAGTTGTAGCTTATTCTCTTAGCTTTCTTTTGAGATATGTTTGAGATCATTTGGATGAGTATAACTCTCTAGGTATCATTTTCTTTGATAGTTGTTGAAGGGATATGTACGGTGTCATGATGTTTTGAGTTGTTAGGCAATGCAAGAATAAAAACTGATTTGGTTATGATGTTCTGAGGAGTTGTCATATGGATTGAAAGGTTGTTTAAGGTTGTATGATGCTATGTGATAAAGTTGGTTCATGTACATGCTATATGGAGTAAACGGTGATTGATTCGTACATGCTTAGGGATGGTATATATGAAGGTTCAAAGTAGGTATTCTAAGTATGATTTTTGATTGTATGAAGTGAATTTTATAGGTCTTGTAATTTCTAGCGGAGGTATAATATAGATCTATTTAAGGTAGAAGTTGTGCTTAAGTGGGAGATACCTAAGTCAGTTAGTGAGGTTAGGAGTTTTCTTAGATTAGCTAATTGTTATTGGAGATTTGTTGAGTAAATTTCTAAGACAACATTACCTTTGAGCAGATTGACTAAGAAGAGTGTTGTCTTTGTGTGAGATAGTAAGTGTGAGAGTAGTTCCTAAACTCTTAAGGAAAGATCGACTAGTGCACCAGTGTTAGCATTGGCCGATCTTAGTAAGTCTTTTGTGGTATATGTTAATGTTTCTAAGATAGGTTTGGGTGGAGTGTTGATGTAAGAAGGAAAGGTAGTAGCTTATGATTCTAGGCAATTGAAAATTCCTTAGAGGAATTACCTACTCATGACCTTAAGTTAGCGGTTGTAATATACTAAAAGTTGGAGACACTACCTGTATGATTCTAAGCTTTGAGGTATTTAATGATCATAAGAGCCTTAAATATCTTTTGACCAAAGGAGTTGAATATGAGACAAAAAAGATAGTTAAAATTTCTTAAGGATTAGGATTTTAATCTTAGTGGTTATCCGGGTAAAGCCAATATGGTGGTCGATGCTTTGAGTAAGAAACCTCTACCTTTATCTTCCCTTATGATTAGAAAGATGGATCTTTTTGACTCAAATTAGAGATTTAAGTTTGGCTTATAAAGTTACCCTTAGTAGTGTGAGACTAGGTATGACTCGAGTAACTAATGGATTGTCAAAGGAAATTGGAAAAGCACATTTAGATTATTCATTTTTGGTGGTAAAACGTGAGGCTATAGGATAAGGTGATGGATAAGAATTTGACTTGGGTGTAGATGGAGTGGTGAAATTAGAGATCTGGTATGTATACCTAGTGAACTTACGCTTAGGTGCTTGATCTTTAGAGAGGATCATAGAAGTAAAACTAATATTGTGGCAGATGCCTTGATTAGGATGACCATTCACCTATCATCTTTAATGATTTAAAGGTTGGATCTGATAGAAGAATTTAGAGACTTAAGCGTGATGTGTGAGCTCACCCTTTAGAGCATTGGATTGGGTATGTCGAAAGTGACTAGTGAATTAATGGATGAGATTAGAGAAACCCAAGAGTTAGATCCTTTCTTAGTGAACCAAGTGGAGAAGATTGGTAGGAGTATAGATAACCTCTTCTAACTAGGAATCGACATTGTTTTGAGGTGCAAGAATAAAACTTGGGTGCTTAGTAATCCCGAATTAAGGAAAATGATCTTAGAGGAAGGACATAAGAGTACTCTTAACATTCATTTAGGAGCTACTAAGATGTATCATAGTGGCGCAGCGGAAGCGTAGTGGCCTAAGGTGAAGAGAGGAGTAGAGGAATTTGTGTACTTGTGTTTAGTATACTAGAAGTCTTTAGGACTTTTGCAGCCTTTAGACGTCCCATTTTGGGAAGTGAGATGGTGTGTAGATAAACCTTGGTTGTAGGCTTGCCTAAGATGATTACAAAATTTGATTCTTTTTGGGTTATAGTGGATAGACTCACCAAGTTTACTTGCCTTACCCTCGTTCATAATAGACATTCCTTGGTGAGATTGTTAGAGTTGTACATCAGTACGGTAATGAAGTTGCATGGGAATTATAAAGTAAGATGCGAGGAGCCTACCTATTTCTATTTTCAGGTGAATTTCGAGGACGAAATTTCTAAAGGAGGGGAGAATTGTAATAGCCCGATTTTCACAGCTTGTACTAGGGCCCAAAGCCCAATAGGGGTGATTTAGTAGCCCAGAATGGGCCGTTCCTAAATTGGAACGGGTCGTTCCAAACTACTAAAGTGAGGGTGATTTAGTATCTTAGAACAAGTCGTTTCCATATTAGAACAGGTCGTTCCAAAATACTAAAAGTGCTTACAAATCTTAGTTGGGAACGAGGCATTCCCATATTGGAGCGGGGCGTTCCAAATTACCAAAACGGCTTGTAACCCTAGTTGAGAACGGCCCGTTCTAGTTTAAGAACGGGCCATTCCAAATATGACTGTTATGGGTTAAATGCAACCCCAGAACGGGCTGTTCTGATTTGAGAACGGGTCGTTCTGGATGTGAAATTTTACACATGACAAAGAGTCCAGAACAGGTCGTTCCATATTTGAAATGGGTCGTTTTAGTCGCTCCTGATGCCTATAAATAGAGCACTATGACACTCTCAAAAGGCACACCTTTCAATTTTGACTTCTTTTCCTTTTACATTCTCTGAAGATCGAGGGGAACCCAGAGGAGGAGACCAACCAGATCCTGCTCTAGTTTCAGCTACTACTTATTGAGGTACGGGGGAAAAGGGGATTATTTGTATGCAGAGTTACGTGAGGGAATTAGGTAGAGAAATAGTCCCTTAGAATTATGGGTAATTTTATAATTATTTTTGTTTGAGGAATTGATGATCCCATTAGATTCTGTATGTATTGAGGATTATAAATATATATTTAATTTTCAAAAATGATGATCTGGGAGAGAGAACGAAATCGTAGAAAAGTGCCTGTGAGTTAGGTTTTGAAAAAATTGGGGGGGAGGTTTTACTATTTGAGTTAAAATTCTACTAAATTGATGATTTCATTGAGTTTTATATTAATTTATAAATGTGATTGTTATATTATTTGGTAAAATTGATGATCTAGATATGGAATTTGGTGTGATGCCTTCGTATATACATTATATCTAATGTTTTATTATTGAATTGATAACATGATGTGAGTATGTTGACATGAAATGAGATGTGTAGAATGTGAATGAGATGTGATTGTAGATCCTCATATTGATGACCAGGGGTAAGCACGACCCTAGGATGCTAAAAGGGTAGCGTGACATTAGCACAGTGTTATATCAGGGGTGAGTACGACCCTAGGCTGCTAAAAGGGTAGCGTGACCTTGACACAATATTATGTCAGGGGTGAGCACGACCCTAGGCTGCTAAAAGGGTAGCGTGACCTTGACATAGTGTTAATTGTAAGATTTGTGATGATTATGATTGTGATGTGAATGTGGTTCCTCACATATATGACCAGGGATGAGATGACCCTGGGTAAGTGATGCTACAGGGATGGCGTGCCCCTAGCATAGTGTGAGATGAGTGAGGTATTTAATACGTATCACTTATGTCTAGAGTGGCACAACCTTGAGGTGGCGTGACCATTGACATAGTGTTATTTGCAAGATTTGTGATGGATTGGTGTGATTGTGAAATTGTGATGTGAAGTTGATGCATGATTGATAAAATTATGATATGTAGAGATGATTCTAAATATTTCATTATGTAATGAGTTATGATGAGATTACATTATGGTGTGTTTGTATGTGTTTTGCATATAAATGTTTTCTTTTATCACTGTATAATTTGTGGATGTTTTAGGTGAGGAAGACCCAACTTTGAGTGACATCTAGAATGCCAACAACTGAATTGTGGGTGTGCTCTGGTATTGTGACATCGGAGCAGAGGATTCTAGGATATAAATTTATATAAGTATTTGGAGTTGTACCTTTTCTTTTGAAAATAATTTGTAAACTCTTAAGTTTTACTTTCCAAATTTTATTTTCAATTGTTATTTGATATTGAAGAACAATTATGAAGGTTTTATGTGAATCCTTTTACCAACATTGAAAATTTTATTCTTTAGCTTATTTACATTGTTACAATATATGTGTTAAGAAAGTAAGAGTGTCACAGATGAAGTTTATAGAAGCATCAATTACTTCTCCCAAGCAAATAAAATTGTCAACGTCCTTGATCATGACCACTCAGTATCGTGTGTACATATTTTAGAGAGCTAAGAAATCAGCTAACATATTAACAAAACATGAGATTGCCCAACTAGTTGGTATCAAAGTATATCTTAGACCCCTCTTTTGTATCCAATTGTCCTTATTAGCCGATATTTCACTAGATGATTTTTTTTTCTTTCCGTGGATTCTAGTTTTGAGTTTTTAGCCGTATACAAGACAAAATTAGATAAACTTAACTATTGAAAAGAGAAAATCAAAACTAGATATCCCCTTCTTATAGTGTTATAGATATTCTAAAGGTTAAATTAATTTTTAGGTTCTCAAACTACTTAAAATTTTTAAATAAATCCTTATATTTTTAAAAGTTTATAATTTGATCTCTAAATTTTTCAATTATTAATATGACATTAACCTAAGTAAAAAAATTCAAATTGTTTGGGAATCAAGCCCCTAGTTAAATATTTAATAAGTCTCAATATTCTTTAAAAATTAATTTAGGACATTTTCTTTTACCAATTTATAGGTGTCAAGTATTCACGAATTTACTAAATATTTACATTTTTTCAATAATGAATTTTTATTAATAAATTTGACTAATCACGAAGTCTCTTTTATATACTATTTTTTTAATCCACAAAACTAAAATTTAATCTATGTGCAGGATGTTGATTGGAGTTAATTTGGTTGATAGGCTCTAAACATGAATTGGGTCATGACTTTGATCGGTAACATTAACCAAAAGATATATTTAGATATTTAAATAATATAAATATGTATTTAATTTTTTTCTTTTTGAAATTATATATATATTTTTTTTGCAATTAAGATCAGAACTTAAGTTTCTATAATAAAATTTAAAAACTAAAATTTATTTAATTGATAATATAACTAAATTATTCAATCTCTCTTTATTTCAAAAACAAGTTTAAATTTTGAAAAATTTCTTTTCAGTAAAGTTTTTTTTAACAATAAATTAGAATCAATATCACTGTAAAAACTATTCGTGGTTTTTAGGAATGAATTGACTTTTTTTCTTTTTATGACAAGTGAGGGAGGATACATCTCTTGTATCTTGATTCAGTGTTTCTCCTTTGTGACTTATGAATTAATCTAATTTTCTCTCTTGTGGCTTGCCCACTTGTTCACTCTCCTTTCTCTTTACTTTCCTTCAACAATAAAAAAATCCAACTCCCAAAAATTTTACAATCTAGAAAGAATCACGAATTTAGCAGTGATACAACTACTTATAAGTAGAGATGAAATTAACCATATGATTTTTTTGGTATGCTTTGTGAATCAAACATCTATATAAAACAGAGAACACACAATTAGAAAACACTAAACTGCAGATTCAGTGAAATACAATTCCCAACCATAAAAAAGATGATGCTAAAAAGAAATTAACATAAACATGAATGGCATAATATTTATTTTCCATTCTTAGATAAGTCTGCAAAAGGCATTGTGCATTTTAAAACACACGGATGGAATGACAATGACAAAGGAAATATAAAGTGGGGCACAATCTATTGTGCATGCTTAGAAGACTATTATTGACAAGAAGAAGAGAAAGAAAGAGTAATAATAAATTGTATCAGCTTTAAGTAATGGTGTTACATGTCATTCATCTTTTCTTTCCTTGGCTTCTTGTTCTACCTTGACTTCCTTCACCCTTGCCTTCTCCTTCTTGGGCTTGATGAAGCAAAAGCATGAGCAACAAGGGCATTGGAACAAAAACTTCATTTTCTGTTGCTTAGATCTCAAATTCCATTATGAGCAATATAAAGAAAGAGCAACTTTAGTGAACTCTTTCCTGTCTTCTTTACTACCCATTATTATGCTATAATTATGCCATTTCATTTCTTTCCTTTTACTCCTTCCTCTCTGATTCTTTTATAATCTACTCATTTTGTTTTATGAGTAAGGCTATATATTTCTATATGCAATTTCTTCAAACTTATTATTTTTTATTCTTTAGTTCTCTTTATCTCATTATTTATGTTAGCCTTAAATGCAATATTGATTTCTTTATTTTTGTTTATGCAATTTTGTTCCCTATACTTTTAATTCAGTAATTTTAGTTCATGAATTTTATCATGTTAAAATTAGATCCTCCATTGGTCTTGCATCTAAATAGTAACGAAATTTGCTAATCTTAGTCACCTTTTACTTAGCTGTCAACCTGAAACAATGTTTAATGTGTCAAAATATTTTTTTAAAAAAATTAATAAAACTCATATTAGAGTTTATGTGAATAGTACATAGAGAAAGAGAGAGAATTTTTTAACTGTGTCAATAGTAGTAAAAATAAAATTGAGTAACTAAAACTATGAAAAGCTAAATTATATAAATGTAAAAAAAAAAAAATACTGATAGCAGATTTAAGCCTTTATTTTTCTGTTGTGTAAAATTTGTTACAAAATTTTGACAGAGATGCCTAACTAGTGATGAAGCCTTGGAATGATGTAGGAGTGGCTGGGGTAGACAAGCCATGTTGTTATTGAAGTTATAAATCACATTAGTTGCCTCGTTGTGGGTCTAGATGGTCCATGCATAATGGAAAATTATTTCATTTGTCTGAATGTAAAGAAAATAAATGGTTCCCATGTTTGCAAGCAATAAATACATTACTTTATCTCAAAATATAAATAAAATATATATAGAAAGAGAGAGATATACATTATTCTATCTAAAAATATAAATAAAATATATATAGAAAGAGAGAGAGAAAGGGGGCTGCCGTCCACATTTTTTTCAACATTCAATTATTGAACAAAATCTCATGATAACGTTATAAATATTCTTGGCCATTCTCAAATAGTGGAACCAATAATGATAAAAATAAAATAAAATAGTGGAACCAATGTGAATATTAGTTGATAACTAAAAATATTTAGAAGAAAGTATAAAAATTGTGTTAGTATTGTTTTATATATGTATAAGTTATTGTGACACCCTTACTACCCCAACACATATATAAATATAATCATATAAATAAACTAAAGAATAAAATTTTTAACGTTGGTAAAAAGGTTTACATAAAACCTTCATATTCATTTATCAATAACCAACATAATAATTGAAAATAAAATTTGAAAGTTTATAAATTGTTTTCAAAATCATATTTACAATTCCAAATCCATATAAAATCTATATCCTAAAAATTCTCTGCCCCGATGTCACAATATCATAGCATACCCACAATTCAACTGTTGGCATTCTAGATGTCACTCGTAACCGGATCTTCCTCACCTAAAACATCCACAATTTATACGGTGAGAAAAGAAAATATCTACATGCAAAGTACATACAACCACATCATAATGAAATCATAATTCATATATATACAAGCATGTATCATAATTTATCAATCCATCACAATCCACACAATTTTACGATTAACAATATCATTTCCACATCCATAATTCAAGTCAATCTTACAATTAACATTATGCCAAGACCTCGCCACATCTGACACAAGTGATACGGGTTAATTGCCTCACTCAACCCACACCATACTAGGGTTCGTATCATCTCTGATCATCTAGGAGTACGCTCGTCCCTGAAGCATCACCTACCCAGGGTTCGTATCATCCATGATCATTCAGGAGTACGCTCGTCCCTGAAAACTACCTCCTCATTTGTTATCCCATACAAAGGCAACTCTTTTCCTAGTCAATCCAGTCAAAGGTAATAGTAAGCGACTCAGAGAAGTAAGCGACGAAATGTTTTGGGTAGTTAAAAATAAACATAGGTCCAAGAATTCCTGATATAGAT
The DNA here is from genome assembly GCF_000230855.2 of Cajanus cajan. Classification (NCBI taxonomy): domain Eukaryota; kingdom Viridiplantae; phylum Streptophyta; class Magnoliopsida; order Fabales; family Fabaceae; genus Cajanus; species Cajanus cajan. Next base: position 21,141,471 of record NC_138524.1, read on the forward strand.
TAATCTTTCGAACTACTGCTGATTCCAAGGGTAGGCAAGAGACAACCTAGTGAACTGAAACATCTTAATAACCAGAGGAAAGAAGGCAAAAGCGATTCATGTAGTAACGACGAGAAAAGTGAGAGCAGTTTAAATCGTGAACAACTATCTTAAAAATTTACTCAATAAATTTCCTATAAACTATCCCAATAAAACTCCTAATTTTACTAATTGACTTAGGTATCTCTCACTTAAGCACAATTTCTACCTTAGGTAGATCTACATTATACCTCCGCAAGAAATTACATGGCCTAAGACACACACCTCAAACAATCAAAATTCATACTTAGATAATCTAGTCTAAATCTATATTGGATATATCTTCACACTTAACTCTAATATGATGATATCATATCCTAAGGTCAATCTCATTAACACACAAACATCCACTAATTGATCCATAAGGCCACATACTTGCATATCAAATCATATTAGAATACCTCCTTCACATATACCATCCCTAAGCATGTATGAATTAATCATCGTTTACACCATATAACATGTACATGAACCAATTTTACTACATAGCATCATATCATTTTAATCAACCTTTCAATGACCAAACCTCAAAACATCACTAAATCTATTTTTATCCTTGTTATGCCTAAAATCTCAAAAACATCATGACAGCATATATCTACCTGACACACAGAGTTATACTCATCCAAATGATTTCAAACCTATCTCAAACGAAAGCTAAGTGGATAAGCTACAACTCTTATGAAGACATAAGATTCCAAAAAGATCTCTTTCTTAGCTAAAAATTCAAAAAGCACTTCAAGTATATTCAGCGCTTACAACTAAACTTCTGATCACCAAAGCAGTCATAACTAAAGTTCTAGACCTCCGTTTTATCTTTTTCCAGTTCCATTGGAAAGATAATATCCAAAGCCACATTCTTCATGAAGACCGCAAAAATTTAATTCTGTCAATACAATACTCATACTGTCACAACAAAACTGTAGTGAAAATATTTTCTACACCAAACAGCAATAGTGTATCAATATATCTAATGCCACAAAAATACCTCAACTCTTCCAAACTCACACCTCAACTTCCCATTCAAGCCTCCCACCAAAACAACTCACGTATTTAGCACAACAGACTTTAGAAAATAAAACTCACATGCTACCTAAACCATAAATGGTTAACATGCCAGTACTAACACTCAAGGAAATTACCATCATTTCAATCTCTCACCAAGGAGACAACCACCTTAGATTCAACCGCTACAACTATAGATGTCAGAAATTCCATCAATCGTAAACTCTTAGTACACTCGACAAATCAATGTATCACTCACACCCAAGGTTCTAATAGTTCTAGTTGGCTAGCACAAGGCTTCGTCCACTATTACTGGCACATGTGCTCGCAACACGAGCGATACTATTCAACCACTACTTCTTACATAAGTAAGAAGTATCAAAACCAATGAGTAATCATCAACTAAGCTATATCATGTCTTTCAGTCAAATTCTGAGAAAACAATATATAGGTACGACACTAACACCATAAGAGAAACATCATCATCATATCATTATCCTCATCCTAAAGCAAAACATTTATAGTACATAATAACAACAAACATAATCAATCATCATACCAGCATATCAATAAGTTTCACAATTCATTTCACTACATAATTCTTCTATCAAACAAGCATAGCAGACTCATAACTAACGGCCGATTGAATCGACCTGCTCTGATACCACTAAATGTGACACCCTTACTACCCCAACACATATATAAATATAATCATATAAATAAACTAAAGAATAAAATTTTTAACGTTGGTAAAAGGGTTCACATAAAACCTTCATATTCATTTATCAATAACCAACATAATAATTGAAAATAAACTTGAAAATTTACAAATTGTTTTCAAAATCATATTTACAATTCCAAATCCATATAAAATCTATGTCCTAAAAATCCTCTGCCCCGATGTCACAATATCAGAGCATACCCACAATTCAACTGTTGACATTCTAGATGTCACTCGTAACCGGATCTTCCTCACCTAAAACATCCACAATTTATACGGTGAGAAAAAAAATATTTACATGCAAAGTACATACAACCACATCATAATGAAATCATAATTCATATATATATACAAGCATGTATCATAATTTATCAATCCATCACAATCCACACAATTTTACGATTAACAATATCATTTCCACATCCATAATTCAAGTCAATCTTACAATTAACACTATGCCAAGACCTCGCCACATCTGACACAAGTGATACGGGTTAATTGCCTCACTCAACCCACACCATACTAGGGTTCGTATCATCTCTGATCATCTAGGAGTACGCTCGTCCCTGAAGCATCACCTACCCAGGGTTCGTATCATCCATGATCATTCAGGAGTACGCTCGTCCCTGAAGCATGAGTGTGAGGAACCACAATTACAATCCATACAGTCTCTTGCAATTAACCCCATGGCAGGGCTGCCATAATCGACATAAGTGGTGTGTGTTAACTGTCTTACTCATCTCACACCATGCTAGGGTCACGCTCTCCCTGTAGCACCACTTACCCAGGGGTCGTGCCATCCCTAGTCATTAGTGTGAGGAAACACATCTCAATCACATTCTTAATCATGTTCATACAACATCTCATCTCATATCACGATTTCATATCACACACAATTCCATATCACATACTCAACAGATAAGTCTAACAAAATAAGGGTTTACATATCCCTCAAGCAATTCACCTCTAGATCATCAATTCTTATTAAATAATATAATAATAACATTCATAAATTAATATAATAAACAATAGAATTATCAATTTAATATAATTTTAACATAAATAGTAAAATCCCCAATTGTCCCAAAACCTAGCTCACAAGCACTTTTCTACAATTTCGTTCTCTTTCCCAGATCATCATTCTCACAAATTATTAGCATATTTATAATCCTTAACACATACAGAATCTAATGAGATCCTCGATTCCTCAAACAGAAATCATCCAATTTTCACAACCTAACTTACAGGCACTTTTTTATAATTTCGTTCTCTCTCCCAGAACATCATTTTTACAAATTAAACATATATTCGTAGTCCTAAATATATATAAAATCACATAAGACAATTAATTCTCCAAACAGAAATAATTATAAAATTATTCATAATCCTAAGGGCTCTTCCTCTACCCAATTCCCTCATGTAACCCTACATATAAATAATCTCCTTTTCCCTCGTACCTGGATAAATAGGAACTAGGCATAACCTCCTCCTTTCTTTCCTTAAACAAGGACCAGGACTAAAACTGGGGCAGAACCTCATCCTCTGAGTTCCTCTTGGTCTTTAGAGAGAAGAAAAGGAAAGAAGAGCATAATAGAGAAGGAAGAGAAGGTGTGTGAAAATGAGAGAAATGAGGGTCTATTTATAGGAATTCTGGCTCACCTACCGGAACGGCCTGTACTGAAAGCGGAACGGCCCGTTCCGGAACCTTCAAGTATACACAAAATTTTCCATTGGAACGGCCCGTTCCAACTAAAATATTTTAAGAATTTTTCTTATTCCGGAACGACCCGTTTCACTTTGGGAACGACCCATTCTGGAACAACCCAAATAGGCAAATTTTCTACTTTGGAACGGCCCATTCTACTACTTAAAAATGGGTTCATTTTCATCATTTGGAACGGCCCGTTCTGGGCAATCAAACATAGGTATATTTAGTCATTTGGAACGGCCCGTTCCGGGCTACTGATCCACCCTAATTGGGCCCTTGGCTCAGTGAAAATTGGGCTGTTACAGTTATCATATATATAAAATTTAAGTTCAGAAAATATGTCTATTTATTTGATATTTTTAAATTTTTAAAAAAGATTAGTTCTTATATATGACAAATAATACTTCTTAATAACAAATTAATTTTTTTTGAAATTTAATTAATATATATATATATATATATATTAATGCTCACATATATAATATAATATATTAAAAATTAATTTTTAATAAAATAAAAATTATAACATGCATATTTATCTTTGGTACTTTTTATTTATTGTACACGTTAATTAAAAAAATCAAAATATTAAAATTTGTAAGATTTATGTTCTATTTAGAATTTTTATTATAAAATATATTATTAAATAAATTATCATTTTAAAATTACTTAAATATATTTTTAGTCCCTCAAATTTAAGACAAATTTATTTTTGGTCCCTCAAATTTAAAACTGTTATTTTTAGTCCCTATAATTTTCAAAAATCTTGTTTTAGTCCCTTAAGTCACCAATAACATATTTGAAAGTGACTAATTAAGACAGTTATGCAATATCAACCAGATTTAATGTGATATTTTCACTAATAGGGATACTAATAAGTAGATTTTATACAATAATGTTTGATAAATTTCTTAACAAAATTTGAATATAAGGACTAAAATAAGATTTTTTGAAATTACAGGGACTAAAACCAACAATTTTAAATTTGAGGGACCAAAAATAAATTTATCCTAAATTTGAGGGACTAAAAACATATTTAAACCTTTTAAAATTTATATTAAATATTAAAAACATGTTTATATCACAAATAAATTAAATTTGTTTTTTTTATAATATTTAACATAATTATTTTTATGTTTTTATTAGTGTTAAATTATTATAAAGTAGGTCTTTGGAGTTATAATTCTAACCAAACATTAAAAATATGTTTATGACAAATAAATAAATCATATTTAGGATATATATTTTCAATGAAGGTTAAATTCAGACCTACTAAATTATAAATAATCTAGTCTAACTTAGTTCTAATCGTAACCATAGATATAAAAGTTTATAAAAATAATTATAATATATATTTATACTTTTAAAGGTGATATATAAATTTTTTAATTCTACAAATATATGAATAAATATTGTTCTCACTACCTAAAATTTCTAGCTCGGTCACTTAAACTTCGTATTTATAAAAAAAACTCGTTAGTGTGCACTACCCCTAATCAATGGGGTGATCAAACTTATTCTTCCAAGGCAAACAAACATTTTAGAGACGAGAAGATGATTTTGTAGACCTTGGCTCTTTACCATATTCATATACGCCAATATCTCGTTTTCTTCCTAGCCTGCCAGCATCAACATGCTGCACAAGTAGAGGGCAGGGTGCATATTTGTTGTCTCCAAGGCCAGCATGAAGAACTCTCATTATTGACAAGCACACATCCAACCCAATGAAGTCTGCAAGCTCCAAAGGACCCATTGGATGGTTAGTACCCAGCTTCATTCCTGTGTCAATATCCTCTTTGGTTGCAACACCAGTGTAGAGAGCATAAAATGCTTCATTTATCATAGGCATGAGGATTCGATTCACTATGAAGCCTGAATAATCCTGGGAGGTTATTACTACCTTCCCCAGCCTGCATATTGAACAAGCATTGAATTAAAAGGACACAAATTGGGTCCGCATGTAACACAGAAAAATCTCTTAACCATATAAAACTACACAATTGGTCCACATTCAAAACATCCCTTAAGTTAGGAAAGCACATATTATTAATCATGGTATATAACATAATGATAGAACGATGTTCATTGGTTCAATTGGTGTTGCAATTAATACTCAAGTCTTAAGGTCTCGAATACGAATTTTGGGTTTGATAAAAAACGACCTTAAAAAGGATAGTCTTAACACAGTTAATATCTTGAATGAGACTAGTTTCCAACAAAGTCGGAGGATACTTCTACCAATGTAGTAGTACCATAGTTCTTAAAATAATATTAACAAATATAAGTTTGCCTAAATATTAATGGAACATGACAGCCTCAATGTGAATTTCAACCTCAATAATTCCAATTCCCTACAAACGAGGGTAATATTTTCTTCCTATTGAAATTCACATTTTTCAGAACAGAGAAGTGACGATGGAGACAAACAAAACAGGGTACACAAAATCAAACACTTAAGCTTATATTTAAACAGCTGTTGTGTTGCAATTACAGAAATTGTGAAAAATTTTCTAAAATTTTAAAATTGCACTACCAAAATGGTGAAAATTTGAAAATCTAGTAGTTTAAAATTTCAGTTTAAATACCTATTTCGTTTTATAGCTCATAAACTTTATCTTTTAATTTTTATAATGAAAATAATTTTATTTTAATTCTTATACGTATTATTTTTTATATTTTTTCAATTATCTACTTATTATAAAAACTAAAAGGTAAAATTTATAAAACTTTAAAAAAAAATTTAATTATAAAAACTAAAGGGTAAAATTCATCAAACTATAGCACCAAATAAATATTTAAACATAAAATTTCCTATGCAAAAACCATTGCATAAACCTTAAAAGCTGCAACATCATGAACCACAATTTTAAGACGTGCTCTCTAGAATTAGAAAGGGGAATCCCAAGCTAAAAAAACCTCTCTGACAACGCTTTCGTAGCTATAAATGTCTCGTCAGAAGTGTCTGCTCCTCGCACAATCTCGATCAATTTCATCACAGGCGGAGGGTTCATAAAATGCATTCCAATCACCTGATCAAAATGAAGTTAATTTACCGTCAAGATGAACCAGCGAGGTAGATCCAAACACATTCAATCTAATGGTAAATTTAAAATAAAATTATCTAAATGTTTATACCGCAAGTCCGCTGTCATCGTTAGAATTACCGCATCCGAAGTATTGTCCGCTTTGGAACTCGTTGGGCCGTCACGGTTTTGTCCTTTAAAAGGTACTTCGGTGGGTTAAGGAGCGAGGGTATTAATAAACTACCCTTAGCCTCGACTCCTAAGCAATGTGGGACTTTTAAGTATACTCGAACAAGCCCCCTAGTCGATGCTAAGGGGCAAGAGTAGCCTAGGCCTTCCTTCTAACGCCAAATGTTCCTACCGTAAGTCCGCTACCATCGTTAGGGTCACCGCATCCGAGGTATTGTCCATTTTGGCTCTCGTTAGGCCGTCACGGTTTTATCCTTTAAAAGGCGCCTCGGTGGGTTAAGGAGGGAGAGTGTTTATAAATTACTCTTAACCTCGATTCTAAGCGATATGAGACTTTTTAGGCTACCGGAACACTAAATATTTGTTCACTTTCTCTTCAATTCCCTTCTCTTCTTATTTTTCTCTTTCATATTACATTACGTATCATATCTATTAATTATTTTTAACAAGTGTTAGTTACACTCTTTAACACGCTACTTTAAACATACTACTCACTATTATTAGAAACAACAAAATAATGAATAAAGTTCATTAAGCTAATTCCAGAAGTGAGAGTTGTCCTCCCTTGTACATTTTAGTTGTTAAATTTATTACGAAGGATCTCTAACGGACTCACATTTATGGGTGGTACTACCATCTTAAAATTTAAAAGGGTTATCTCAAATCTAAAAGTTAGTCCAAAAAATTGAAGATTTTCTCACTTATATATTCTATTTTAATCAATTTTGACTATAACCAGTCAATTAGAGATTTTCAATAAAAACTAACAAAATTTTGTGCTTTTCAATACCTTTGAGTCAACAATAAAGTGAAGTACAACCTTCATCTTGTTAACTAAATTTTAGGATAGAGTTACATCAAAATCAAACTTCTAAGATCCTATATGTTGTTAGTCCTATCTAAGTGGTGGGGGTGTTATTCGACCACCTACAAACATTCTATCTTTAATATATAAGGAATGTTAAAAACACACAATGACTAGTGGTATAATCTAGAAATAGTGCGGAACTTGATGTATAAGGAATGTTAAAAATCACAAATCTAGAATAAGTGGGGAACGCTCCGCATGTTGTGTCAAATTCAAATTCAAATTATAACAAAATAAAATGAAAATTTATTGCTAATATTTATCTTTTTTTAACAAAACTTTTTGGCTCAATCACTATATAGTCTATTATGGGACACAAGAGGCTGATCCAGTGCTCCCATAATCGATTTCTGTTAATGTTAAAATATTGTTTGACGAGCAATTTAGTATTTAGTTATCAATTTAAACATGCTACGTGAACCATGTCTAAAAAAAAAGGATAAAAGTTCTCCCTATTTCCATTTTCTATCTTTTTTATTTCCACCGCAATAACACGATGGATGTTAATTGATATAACCTATGAATATGATTGAATGAGTTGCTCCTTCCTAATCCTAAAGGAGTAAACACTAGCTTTCTTTGATCCTTGTATTTGGAAGTGATGATTGAATATCCTAAAGGAATAAATACCTGAATTTGGAAACCAATAAATTATATCATACAAGTGTCTTACAGAAATTCAATAAAAAGCAAAAGCACACACCTGACGTGGCCTGGTGGTAGAAGACGCTATACGAGTGATCGAAATAGAGCTGGTGTTGGACGCCAAAATCGCCGAACTCTTCGCAATCTGATCCAACTTAACGAACAGATTCTTCTTCACCTCTTCGGATTCCACAACAGCTTCAACGATGAAATCCGCGTGGCGCAAGTCCTCCAAATTCGAGGTGAAACGCAGTCGTTTGAGAGCATCGGCACCTGCGCCCTGTCGAACAAGCAAAGCCTCGTGCGTGAGAGAGCAGGTACGAAATTGAAATCGCGAAGAAACGTTCGATTAGGGTGCGACCTGAGAGAGGAGGGATTTGGAAACGAAGCGGTTGATGGAGGAAGAGATGGAAGAGGAGGCTCTGGAGAGAGCGAGAGGGTCCACGTCGTGAAGCCAGACGTCGACGCCGTGCACGGCGGCGACTTGCGCTATTCCCGCTCCCATTTGGCCACCGCCCACCACTCCGATTATCTTCACTTCCGACATTATTTCTGTTTACCCTGCCCTTGTTAGGATATACATGGAAGTGGAAAATAATTCATTCCGTACCTAACATAATGTTCTTGGGAAGAGAAGAAATAAATTAGTAGACGAAAAATACATAAACTATAAAGTTTTTTTTAATAACTTCAAATTTTAAACAATATATTTAGTTGAAAATTTTTCATATATTATTTTTTTCGAAAATTTATTTTAATTTATTTATAAGTTAATTTTAATTTTAAAAAAATATAATATATCTTTTTCTTATATATTTTTTTTTAAAGAATGCGTTTTGAATTTTTTTTATCTAAATATAACCTATAAATAATGTAGATGGAAATAAGACAAAGAGAAATAAGTGAATCAATCAAGATAAATTAAAAAAATAGAGTAAGAATAATAATATTTTTTATTTGTTATAATAATGGTTGGTTTAATAAAAGAGTAAATACCTTCTTTGATTTTTGAATTTAGAAGTATTGTATATTAGGAATTCTCACACAAGTGTCTTTAAATTGATATGATATTGTTCACTTTAAGTCTAAAAGTGTTGTAGATTTGCTTTTGCTTAACATCCAAAAAGCCTCTTACTAATGGAGATATTTATGTGTTTGTAAAAACATGTTCCTCCTCTTTTCTAACAATGTAGGATTTTGATTGTATTTTAATGATCTTTCTCTCAAATAAAGGATCCCAACAATCTTTTTTCTCAAACACAAAGGACCATGATTCAACCAACTCCTATAGTGGAAGCTAACTTTTTAGTCCACGAGTATTCTAATAATGACTAATAGAATTCAATCATGTTACGCTGTCGCTCCACCATGTTAGCTCATGATAGTGGGACACATCTTTTGACTTCCATGTTAACATGAAGACTCTTCATACATAAATACCATCATATACCCAGATCTACCTATCAACTCCATTATACTCGCATAATCGATCACTTGGTCAAAATCATCAACTCTGATATCACTTGTTGTGCATTAAGAGTTCTCACACATGTGTTTATACATTGGTATGATTGTCCACTTTAGGCATAAACCCTCTTTATTTTTCTTTTGGTCTTCACCCAAAAGGCTCTTACTAATGAAGATATTTTTGTTTTATAAACTCATGTTCATTATCTTATTCTTAACGATATGAGACTTTTGATTTTATTCTAACAAGAAGATAATGTCATTTTAGTTTATAAAATTGAGAAATTGTGAATTAGCTTTTGGTTAGTCTAAAATTTAAAAAAAATTGTGATTAAAGTGATAATATATATATATATATATATATATATATATATATATGTGTGTGTGTGTGTGTGTGTGTAGATATTAAAATGATAGTAAGTAGTTAAATTTAAAGAATTATTTGATATTTTGGAAATTAATTTTATAATTTCTCATTTTTAGAGACTAATATGGCAACAACTTACCATTCTAGAACCAAAGTGGGAGTTTACTCTTACGAAGCGTTTGGTACAAAGATTATTTTTATTTTTCTAAGAATTTGATAGAAAAGTTAGTTTTCCATGTTTGGATTATTAATTAAAAAGTATTATGTCTAGGAAAAATTATTTCTTGGATTTTTTTTTACTATGTTTCCCACAAAAAATTTTCATTAGAGTACGTGAGAATCTAACATCTTGAATCATGATGAGATTGCATGTTGTTTATTTTGATGCATTTGAATTGTTTAAGATGTATATATGATGATTTGAAGACTTGCATGTTGAGTTGGTATGAATTGAGGATTGAATTTGTAGAGAAAAGTTGAGTTATTTTGGTAAAAACCCTATTCTCACCCAATGCTCATTCATGAACAAATGAACATTTATCCATAATTATGTTTTTGCTCAATGACAAGTGTGTTACCCAATGAGAGAATAATTATGTGGCTAAATTTACCGAGCGAGACATATCATATCTGACAAGAGGATCCACAAAGGATACTAATTGCCCAACAATATATGTTCACCTAATGAGAAGATCCACAAAAAAAGGTTGATTGCTTAACGAGCTCTTGACCGTCCAACGACAAGCTCTAGAGGAGCTGAAGAATTGAGAATCAAAGGTTAAAGTTTTCATATGGCAAGTTCTCACGAAGTCTCATTCTTTCTCATTTTTATTTTTTCCTTATTTGTGAAAATTTTGAGGTAAGAGAAGCTTCTAATTTAATCTTATTTGATACATATGTTGATTGCTGTGTTGATTCATGCCTTGAATGGCATTGACACTAAATTGAAAAGAATGAACCTAGTTATTATATATTTTTGGGTTTTCTTTAGTTGAAAGAAGAATTGATGATCTTGAATCATGATGAGATTGCATGTTGCTTATTTTGGTGTATTTGAATTGTTTAAGATGTATATATATGATGATTTGAAGACTTTCATGTTGAGTTGGTATGAATTGAGGATTGAATTTGTAGAGAAAAGTTGAGTTGTTTTGGGTGAAAACCCTATTCTCGCCCAATGCTCATTCATAAACAAATGAACATTTGTCCATAATCATGTTTTTGCTCAATGACAAGTGTGTTACCCAACGAGAGAATAATTATGTGGCTAAATTTACCCAGCGAGACATAGCATATCTGACAAGAGGATCCACAAAGGATCCTAATTTCCTAATGAGAAGATCCACAAAAGGGTTGATTGCTCAACAAGATCTTGACCACCTAGCGACAAGCTCTAGAGGAGTTGGTCAATCAGTGAGCCAAAAACATGCCCAACAAGAAAAGCTACAAAGCACTTTCGTTGTTGAGCGAGAGCAATATCACCTAGCAAGGAGCTTTAGATAGCTTAGCTCGCCCAAGGAGAGCCTTATTGCATGACTTTTATATTTAATGTTTTTATATGATATGTTAAGAAGATAAGTTAAACTATTATTGAGTTGTGTTATATTATGTTGTTATGATTGACCAATTATGTTGAAAAAAGTTGAATATGAAGTATGTTGAATTGTTTAAGTTGAACTAAAAGTTATTCTAGTGTTGTTTAAGTTGTGTTAATAAGTTGACATGTTGTGTTGAGCTTAATCATGTTATTTGATTCATGAAACATGTTGTTGAACTACGTTGTGAATTCAGAAATATAAGATAGTGTTGTTTTTTAATGTTGATATATATTTCCCATTATGTGGATATGTATTGTGATGCTCTGAGAGTTCAATGTTGAAAACCCTTCTTGAGATAGCTGACTCTTGAAGCAGAGTATTGTGTTTTCTCTAAGTTCTTAATTGATATCATATAGGAGTACAGTCAAGCCATACCAATTTAGAAGTGACCGAATTGAGAGGATAGTTAGTAGGTTAAACATACATGTGACCTAGTTAATGCATGTCAATATTGTAGCGGACCCACACCTAAACTATGTTATACTTAACAATGATATCAAATTTTTTATTTTAAGTGACAAAATCTAAGAAATTATGTTGTGACAAAAAAATGGGTTGATTTTCAAACTATGTGTTATATTGACCTAGAGATGAAAGGTCGTGTTACGTTGATTCGGTAGTGTCAGGTCACTAAGACTATTTACTTATGTTGTAAGAGATCTTTTAATTGTAATATGTGACAATGTATGAAGATGTTATGATGTGAAGATGTCATGTTGTAACACTACAAGAAAAACTGTTATTATCTACGGAATATTACCTACAGAATTTTTTCTATAGATAATTTTTAGTTATCTACAGAATATTACCTATGAAAATTTTTCTGTAGATAATGTTTAGTTATCTACAGAATATTACCTAGAAATTTTTTCTGTAAATAATTTTTAGTTATCTACAGAATATTACCTACAAAATTTTTTCCGTAGATAATGTTTAGTTATCTACGGAATATTACCTACGAATTTTTTTCCTGTAGATAACATTATCTACAGATAAAATCGTAGATAACAACTTTCATGGGTTATTTACGGAAAACTATACGTAGATAACGTTATCTATGAATAAAATCCGTAGATAACAACTTTTATAGGTTATCTACGGAAAACTTTCTATAGATAATGTTATCTATGGATAAATTTTCCGTAGATAATGTTATCTACGAATTTTCTAGAGATAACCTTGGCGGGATGCAAAGCAAAATTTATTATGCTCTAAGTGATGTAAAGAATATTTGGTAAAAAAATAAATATTATTAAAAATTGTCATTTTAAATTTTTTATTTTTATAAATTAATGATGATAAAAAATAACATACTAATATCTGATTTTAAATTTGATATGAAAATATTATAATATAATTAGATAAGATTTTAAATTAGTATTTTATTAATGGTTGATAATTAGAAAATAAAACAAGAATAAATACATTTTTTGAATTTTATATCTTAGATTTAAGATGAATAATTATATTAAGTTAATTAATAATTTATTTAAAATGTTAAAATTTAATTTATAAAAATAATATTTTAAAAGAGAAGGGTTATAATAATACCCGTGTAACTTTTACTAAGTATTACACCGCTCAATAACTTTATATTAAATGTGAATTTTATAAATTCAACCGTTAGATTGAAAGTTTTTTACTCTTAACTCATATATACAAAATTTTATATTAATTCAAGATGATTTGATACTTTATTCTTGTAAAACAAAATTGACGTAATATATATATTTCAAAATATACTAAAATATGAACACTTTGATTACCTTCAAGTTGTTGTTCAATTTTAACAAAATTTGATATAAACATATAAAGTGATATGGAGTTTCAATCTAACGGTTAGATTACAAAATTCACATTTAATATAAAATTATTGAGCGGTGTAATACTTAGTAAAAGTTACACCGGTATTATTATAACCCTTATCATTTTAAAATATATAAGTTATTATTTAAACTTTTAAATTTATAATAAATAATTTAAATTGTATCATAATATTAATTTTAAATAAAAATAAGTAGATTGTTAATTATACAAGTAAGTATATTATATAAATAAAGATTAATTAAATATAATATAATTATTATTATTGGTAATATAATTATTATATATATTTTTATATTTTTATAGCTGTCTAGACACACCAAAATGAGAGAGATCCAAAAATAGTATAAGTATGAGATTGTATAGTTGAGGATGACTTAAATGAATTAATTTGTACTACTTATACTGACAACATGCATTTGTTTTTCGGTAGCTTATCTCATCATAACTCCACAGTTAAGTGTCCTTAACTTGGAGTAATATAGGGATGAGTGACCTTCTGGGAAGTTTCCCAGAAAATGTGCAGTAAGGTCAAAACACGTTGAAAAGTGAAGTGTTGTGAAATAACATTCTTGAGAGGCCAAATACGAGGATTATTACATTAATAAATTTATTAAAATTAGACAAAATTTTTCTGAAGGTTATCTATGGATAAAATCCATAGATAATAACTTTTGTGGGTTATCTACGAAATTTTTTCCGTAGGTAACGTTATCGACGGAAAATTTTTCGTAGGAAACGTTATCTACGACCTTATTACCTACGGATTTTTGGTTGTAGATAATCTGTAGATAATTAAGACTTATCTATGGATTTTCATGCTTATCTACGGATTTCTTCCATAGATAATCCTGATTTTTCTTGTAGATATATGTTGTGCTATTAAGTTGTTAAATTGTATGTTGAGATATAAAATGATTGACATTATATGGTTAATTATCTACGTTGTTCTTATGATGAAGATGTTTATAATTGCTTTTATATTATAAGTTGTATTCTTTGCTTACAAGTTTACCTTTACTTCCATGTTGTTGGACTATTATGATCATATTTGTTATGAGAGTAAGATAAGATTAGGTTGGAGAGCATGTTTGATGGATGACCACGTTGGAGATGAATTTTATATTTTGTTGAGTTGTTCTAATACAACATGCATATAGATGTATATGTATATATATGTACAAAGTTTTTTTTTTTTAACTTCATAAGGGAATTTATGCTTTCAAGTCAAAATTGATAGAGATTAATTTTTTTGTACTTTATACATATATCTGTTACATTAATGTTTAGATATTGTTACATGATAATCTTATGTTACGAGATTCTTTATATTTTTCGTTGCTTAATCACTAAATTGTAATAAGTGTATAGAATTGTTAGATTGTTACAAGTGTTATCACTATTACAAAAACATTATTTAACATCGCCATATTTATATCGGTTCTAGTAGAATCGATGTAAATCATAAACACGGTGGCAAACTTGTAAATAAATAGAAAATAAAAACATATTTACATCGGTTAAAAGGAGAAACGATGTAAATATGAGAAATTCTACATCGAGTTTATGATTAACCGATGTAAAAATGAAATCTGGAAGTTGTTCTACATCGGTTTTGCTTAGGACCGATGTAGAAATGAGACCCTAATATTCACCCTGCGCGAAGGCACACTACCCTTTCAACGCCGTCTGCCTCCAACCACACCCAAACCCTTCCCACGCCGTCAGCCTCCAACCACACCCAAACCCTTCCGCTCGCAACCATGCTATTCCCTCACTACCTACTCGATTCCCCCTCGAAGATGACAAAAACGTCACCATAGCCGTGGCCCAGGGCGTCGTTCCCGTGCTCGTGCGCCTACTCGATTCCCCCTCCGAAATGAAGGAAAAAACCGTTGCCGCCATTTCCAGAGTCTCCACCGTCGAAATCGCCAAAAATGTTCTCCTCGCGGAAGGCCTCCTCCTCCTCAACCACCTCCTCCGATAGTTGAGGGTTTCGGTAGTGAAGGAAGGTGGTGTGGAGTGCTTGAAGAATTAATGGGACTCCGGTGTTCCTCTTGCGAGTCTGGAAGTTGCAGTGGAGATGGTGCGGCATTTGACAGAAGGGTTTGTGCAGAGGATGGTGGGGGTGTTGAGTTCAAGGTGCTGGCAGTTAGGGTTTCAACGGCGAGGGCAGTTCATGCGTTGGGGATGAACAATAACAAAGCGCGGAAGGAGATGAGGGAATTGGGATGCATTTCGGTTTTGATCAAGATGTTGGATAGGAAGGGCGTGGAGGAGAAAGAAGGTTCCGCGATGGCATTGTCAGTGCTACTGATGCACCCGGCGAAACGGAGGGTGTTTTGGAAGGACGAAAGAGGGGTTGTGAGCGCAGTTCATCTCTTGAAAGAGGGCTTCTGATTGTGCCTGTTCAAATGGTTCTTATTCTACTTTGTATGTAGGCCAAATTGGGTGAGAAAAACAAGTTCTATTATGATGAGAAGCTGAAGACATGGGTGGAAGAAGGTGCTGATTCCAGTTGAAAAAGTTGCTTTGACTATTGATTTTGGAAACAGATAGTAAGTTCAGCAACAACCACAAACCATCCTACACCATTAAAGAACAAGAAGACACGGATGCATCTCAAGAAAACAACATTGCAGACTCCCCCTCCCTCTTCCACTGTGCTCAACATCGATGGCTTAGTCACCTCCCCCACTTCTTCATCTAAGAGAAGGTTCGTACCTAAAATAACTATACCTTTCGTTTAAAATTGAAACTTTACTAGGAATCAATTAACAATGATATTTCTATGTATGTAACATCACCCTGAATTTACATCACTTTTTATCTCTTAGTACATATTTGAATTAAAGTTTATAAATTTAATTTACGATGAGACTCAGCTAAGAATTAGACAAAAGAGTTTGAATTTGAATGGAAAAGCAAAGACATCCTTATTATAGGTATGGTTGTTGAAAGAGCAATTGATTAATTATGTGATTGGGTGAAAATGGGAATTGGTTATGTTGAATTGAGCAGGAGGGCAATACAGAAAAGGGTAGTGCAAATCCCAATCAAGGAGACGGAAGGGTGTAGGCTAAAAGGAGAAAGCAACACCCCACCCTCGGATTCCTGGGCATGGAGAAAGTATGGGCAGAAACCCATCAAAGGTTCCCCTTATCCCTTGTTAATTGAATTCCATTCCAATAACATGCTATTCATGTTTGGGATTTTTAAGGTTTGTTGCAATTGTAAGACCTTGTTTTGTGAAGATAATAATTGAGGAGAAGAAAGATAAGTAGTGTAAGTGTATGTTGGAATTGGATAGTGAAATGGGTGTTGTTATTATGACTTGAATAATTCCCTTATTAATGCTGTTGTGGCTTTCAGGTGTGACTTTGGAGGATCCTCGCACTGAAGATCTTAGCCAAGAAGTCAGAGGATTCATATTCTCTAAAATTCTGGTTTGTATAGTCTCACCTATTATTTGTTTTAGGCATGTTGAAGTATGCATGGGTTTTGTTTATTCCTGTTAATTTGGTTTTGCAGAATTGAAGAATTCATCGACTATTTATTCCCAGAGGAAACCCAGAAAAAAAATCTCAAGATCTTGGAAGCTGCTTACAAATGGAAAAGGCAAAAATTGTCTTCTGATGATGATTAAGAATATCTTGTAGCTGCTATACCTTTAGCATGTGTATATATCGGCAAGGTTTTATTGTTGTATAACCGGCAAAAATAGTATAGCTTCTACAGCCAAGTCAATCACGGGCTTTTATAGTTTGTGACAGACACATTTGAGGAATATTTGTCATGCAACCGAGATGGCCAAAATTTTTATTGGGAGAATGTTGGAAAACATATTTAAAACAAAAATGATAATTGAAACTCTTAAATTAACTATTTTTTATTGTTTTACAACAATAACAAAAAAAAAATAATGAAGTTATTTGTTTTAAAATGTACAGTAAGCCATAGTGCTTATCTGATTTTGTTAGGGTAGTGATTCTTCTGTCATGCTGTCGAGTGAGATGGATCAAGCATGGAATGGGATCCCATACTTCTAGCATGCTGTCAGGGTAGTGATTCTTTTAAGCTTACAATTGCCCAACCAGCATTGGACATGCCTGAACTATTGTGGAAGGTACACACATTTATTTCTTGTGCAAGAAACATGCCTGGAACACTTAAACTGCTTGATTCATTCTTGATGCAGTACAGGAATTTACATAATTTGTGAGTTTTAATGGAAAGGGAAATTATGGAAATAGGTTGGGTAGATTTTTTCTTAAATATAAAGATCAATTTATGGATCCTTATTCAAAAACCATTGGAAAAATAGGTGAAGGCAAAAAAATTGATTTTACAAAACTACAAGTGATTAAGGCATTTGATGAATATAATCTTGTGTTTTGACGTTTACATTCTTTTGGGCTCAGAATTTGTGCTCAAAACACATTGACTAAGTATATGCACATTATTTTCTATTTTTATAATGTATTAACACAAAAGAAGTTGAATAAAAATGGGGAGAATTACTGTCAAAGTATTGTTAATAAATATTTCTAGTAGATGATCAGGTGGAAGTTTCTATATTTTCTCTTTTGTATTGCATGTTTTGGAACTACGTTGTTACTTTGTTAGCAACGAAACCTTTGATGATATTATTAATCAACACTTAAAAAATTAACTGAGTGGATGTATATTAGCAACTCCCACATATATCGTGACTCAGTTTAAGGGGCCAATTGCCACATAAAAATCTAAATATGGTGTGTGATAGTCTCCGTTTTTCATCATTCTGATTTATCATTCCTTCTGTGACTTTTATTGTTGTTTTGTACTGCATACCTTGATAACTAAAAATATTGTTCATAATATATCTAACTTTGTGAATACAAAACAGGAATACATTGACTTTGAGACTGCTGAGGGAGAATTTGAGAGAGCAAGAGCACTTTATGAAAGGCTTCTTGATCGAACAAAGCACTTGAAGGTATGGATAAGCTATGCAGAATTTGAGGCAACGGCTATGGATATGGACAGTGCAGACTTAGAAGAACATGAACAAAAGAAGCAATGTATTCAGCATGCTAGAAGTATGGGATCCTAGTGCCACACACAAGCTGTTAATTTTAATTGTTTGTTCTCAGTTTGAACATTAGTCAGCCATTTTTTTTTTCTGTTGCTTTTGAAATATTTCTTCTGGATTCAATCTTCTGGGTTCTAAAATAAGCATGATTTTTTTTATAAAAAAAATGCAATCTACATCGGTTCTCTGGAATAAATCTACATCGGTTGTCCAGAGAACAGATGTAGATTTATGCTTAAATCTACATCGGTTTTTCAGAACCGATGTAAAAATGTATACATTTTCTACGCCGCTCTATTCTACATCGGATTTAGAACCGATGTAGATGACTTTGGAGAACCGATGTAGAATGTGCATCTTGTAGTAGTGTATTACTTTTGCTTTATGCTTTTTCCACCAAGCAAATCCTAAAATTTGACAAATGGAGAAAATAAAGATAATTATGTTTTTTTAATCAAAGAGAAAATAAAAAATAGAAAGAAAGAAAAGTTATTTTCCAAAATATTTATTTATTTTTAATTTAAATTTTATCCTTTTCTATTTTTCTTTCTAATTTACAAACACACTTTAAGAAATATTTGGTTTAGAGAAAGTTAAATAAAAAAAGATAAAAGTAAATTGAAGTTTGTTTGGTGGAGATGAAATGGTGTGAGAAATAGTTGATAGTCATAGATAATAGAAATACACATATAATTAAATGGAGTAGTTTTTTTTTTTACACCATTAAATGGACGTAGTTGGTAAGTGAGTACCACACGTTTATATCTTTCTCCAATGCAGCACAAATATATAAATAAATAGATAGTGGACGTATTTTCATAAATATATAAATAAATATTTTTTCAAACATTATTAAATTGTATTTATTAATTTTGATAATTAAAATTAATATAAATTTATTAAATGTATGACTGTTGATAAGAATATATATATATATATATATATATATATATATATAAAAGAAGGGTATAAACGATAT
Source organism: Cajanus cajan (assembly GCF_000230855.2). Lineage (NCBI taxonomy): Eukaryota > Viridiplantae > Streptophyta > Magnoliopsida > Fabales > Fabaceae > Cajanus > Cajanus cajan. The sequence goes on from NC_138524.1 coordinate 21,161,017, forward strand.
TAATGTAATTTTTATTAAGTATTGCACTGCTTAATAATTTTATATTAAATGTGAATTTTATAAATTCAGCTGTTAAATTAAAAGTTTTTTACTCTTAGATCATATATACAAAATTTTATATTAATCTAAAATAATTTGATACTTCATTCTTATAAAATAAAATTGACGTAATATATATATTTCAAAATATAATAAAATATGAATACATTGATTATTCTTTTATATATATATATATGTTTGTAATATTAGAAATAAAATTGTGATAAAATTTGATTCTTAAATAGATATTTTAATATTTATAATATATATTTTAAAACCCAAAAAAATAAAGGAAAAAGTTAGATATATAAATATAATAATAAATATTATATTAATACTTAAATTTATTTTTTTTATTAGATTAATTACATTAAGATTTATTTCAAGAATATTTTACTCTTATATTTACGTTCAAATTAATTTTTTTTTCACAAACAATATCCAACAATTAACTATATGTTTGTGTGAAAAATGTATATTTATATATGTAGTCGTTGAGCATTTAATATAATTAAACATTCTTAATGATATTAAATTATATTTAAGGAAACTAAAAGATTAAGATCACGACTTGTTTGAATATCTATTTCAAGATATTGAAATGTGTATTTTCAATTTTCAATACATGAAATTTAAAAGTAAGAAGATCATTACTTTGAAGTAAAACTAAGTTGAGTTGAACTTGACTTTTATTCAAACACATACTACATCAATTGCAAACTCATATATATTATATTGTGCTTTTATCCATGTTTATTTATAAATATGAGAAAAATATCACTAAATATTTTTATTTATTAAATATAATATTTTCATTAAATTTCATAACTAAAAAAATATAGTTATTAGATAAAGACTTTTCATCAAAATATTTTTGGGTAATGTAAGTCAAAAGGAAACAAGAATGAAGAAAAATACAAGTTTAGTGCTTAAGAAATGTACATGAAACCTATCAAGATGTAGAACATCCAACATGATTGACAAAGATCACAATCTAAATATAAAATATATTAATAATTAAAATTAATAAGTTAGGGGAAAGATCCACAAATGCATGTTAGGTTGAATAGTAGTGCTAAATTCATTCATACTCATTGCAGAGGGATTGTCCTAACACTAGATTCTCTAAGTTATTAACTCAAGTGGCAAAGGCCAAATCTATCAAAAAGGGATTGACATGATCATGTTAAGCATTAGCATGGTTGAGCTAAGCATAATGAAGGCAACCACAATGGTTTTACCACCAAGCATGGTCGTGTACCCATAAGCATGCATGTGTTTCCCATCTCACATTACCGCCCATTTTCCAAGCATGTTTGTGTCACCTTTAGCAAATTTATGTTAATTTGTAAGCTCACCTTTCTACTTTAGAAGAGGAACACAGTAATGTTACACCCAACACAACCATATTCACATTGAGCATAGTCACGGTCACCATTAGCACGACCATGTTCAATTGAACATGTGCATGCTCTTAGTTATGTGTTTCTGAACATAACACAAATCCATCAAGATTCATCTTAAACCATCAAACCACACTAATTAACTACAAATTATTCATGTTTTACAAGTGAGAAACATGCAACTAGTTTAATAACATCACATGTCCAAATCAAATACAATAATCATCACAAAAACCTTAAAATATGAAATCAAGTCAAAATAATTGCATATATTCATATAATCCAATCCATCAATTCACAAGACAAATAAAAAAATATTCATATATTAGCCAATACTCTTTTATGGTGTTTAAAACTTCTCCAAACACATACAATAGAGAACCTATGGAGTTGAGGGATAATCCCACTACCAACAATTAGTTCACACCCATGAATGAGATAGTCTCTCTCCCTTTTTATTTGAAAAATGCTCATGCAAAGATAAGGGTGCAACAACGTGATCCTTCTCCTCTCCTTTAGATTTGATCTAACTCCTCCACGTGTGGTTTGATGACATAGAGCATTTCAAGAAATAAAAAATGAAAAAAGGAAAATAGAGTAATAGGTTACTAATACCTCTATCTAGTCTAACCAAAGGCTATTGGACTTCGAAGGCTGAACCCAATAGCTAAACATTTTTATTATCAAAAAAACCTTTCTTATTTTATTTATAACTCATTTGATTAAATCTCAACAACTATATTTAAAAGCATTTTCTCTTAATTATTAATTTTAAATTAAAATCCAGTTAATTAATTGATGAAATTCTAATGCCATATAATTAATTTATTTTATTTTATGAAAATTGAAATGTTACATTTAATGCTTACATATTGGTGTCGCTGTTATATGAACATTTTTCATGCTCTAATCCTTGTCGTCAATTGTCATATAACTTTAGGTTTTTTAACGTTATCACAAAATCAAAACTAGTGATGTAAATTGCCAAAAGAACTTGACAATTGTTAAATTGCAAGAAAATCAAAAATGAAAATTGTTTCACCACACATTGCCTCCAAAAGCGATTTTTCGTAGGAGCACATAACGAAACCATTATGATATAAAAAATGAATTAAATGACAACTTTCATGTATTTGAATTTTTTATGTAGTAAGATTAAAATGACCAACAAGTTACTAAAAGAAGACGAGGAGATTTAAAAGAAACATAAGTCGCAAAATAAGACGAGGAGGAAGATGTTGATAAAGAAAAAACAAGAGAAGGAAAAGAAAAGGGAAAAAGAGGAGGAGGAAAAAAGAAAAAGGATAAGTGTTGACACAGACTAAAACAAAAGAAAATGTCCATAAAAAAGAGTAAAATATGTAGTTTCTGAGTATGAGGACAAAAGCATAAAGGTTTTACAAGTATAAATAAAAAATATAAATATAATGCAAGTATAATAACCACAAGATAAATATATAGTAAAAATATAGAGACCAAAAGAAAAAAGATAGCTCAAATATAAGAACTGAAACATAAAAAGCAATGTATCTCAATGCTACATTAATGTTGCCAAGTCATCTACCATTAACAATATTAAGTTTTATGTAAAATCAGAGACTAAAAATACTTGTATAAGAATTAAAATGGATGAATTTTAAGTTATGAATTGAAAGGTAAAACTTGTATAAATATAAAGATGAAATGAATAATTAACTTTTTTCTATAAGAATTTAATAATCATGCATTGTTAATATAAAAAAAGTTTTACACAATCCACCAATCAAATTTTATAATTTGTATGACCTTTTAAATAATTATTATTAAAGTTAAAAAACTTATCATTTATAGTGGATAATAATCATATAACTATAAAAATTTGTTTCACATTATTTTTTTATACCGATTTACATTGTTACTTATAATGTCTCCACTAAACTCTTTTTATAATGTCACAATAAGTAAGAGATAAAAAAAATGTTATTAGATATATAATATGTGTTAATGTCTTATTTTATTTAATTTAATAACCTTTTTTATGAGAAAAGGTTATATACTTAAAATCAAATTTCTACTAATAATATCTTATAAAAAAAATATTATATATAAAGTAAATTCTACTTTTCTAAGAGATAAGGATATTATATTGTTCTCTTCTCTTATGTTAAAATATATAATTTCATCTATTTAACTAGATATTTTTTTAGGGACATTTGGTATATAAAAAGATTTTAATTTCTCAAAATTCTAACATTGAAAATGTTAGTTTCTCGCGCTTGGTTAGTTATTTAAAAAAATAACGGAAACATTTAATAAATTTTCTAGAAACATTTATGATCAATTAAACAAATTTTTATGATTTATCATGATTCCCCAAAAATCATGTATAAAAAACTTGTTATGTACCAAACACTTCTTTAAAGTAGACCACTAGGGTTAGCCTAGTGGTTGAGTGGGGAGGGGTTGGGGTAGTTAGAAGCATGAGGATTTAGGTTCAATCATCATTGCAACCATCTTTGTAATCTTTCTTATCTTTACAAAAAAAAAAAAACACTTCTTTAAAGTAAATTGAGTTCCTTCATATGAAAGATGCAAGTATTACATTCATATATTAATATATAGAATAAATACACTTTTATCTTTTAGAGATGTGAGTATAGTACCATCACTCTCTTATTACAATAAAGATATATAATTTAGAGTATTTAGTTTAATATCCTAAAAAAAATTTATTTTAAGATTTTAAAATATATGTTAAAATATTTTAATTCATTATCATTTATTCACTTAATAAAAAATTATAAAATATACAATCAAATCTAAAGTCATTTATTCAAATAATAAATAAAATAAAATTTATAAAATAAATTATATATGTACAATATTTATTTATATATATATAAGTATTAAATTTTGTAATAATTATATTTTATTTAATAATAGATTTGTAATATAAATATATTAAAAATTGTATGTTTAATATACATATTTTAATATTATATTTATTAAATATGATAAATAATAAAAGAAAATACCAGTTTATTTAGATATTTCTTAAATTATTTTATTAATAATATAACTTAAATAATAGCTTATATATTACCTTAATTTAATATATAATTAATACTATAAAAATAAAAACATATTTTCCATAAATATTTATAAAAATATTATATTAACTATACTGATTAAATATTATCTAAATACATGTATTTGAAATTATTATACTTATATATATAAATATTTTTTTTGATAATTTTAAAAATATTTTAATAATTAAATATTTATTTTAAATATGTAATTAACTTTCAAAAAAATCATAATAATTTTTAAAATAATAATTAAATATGTATATAAAGAGATAAATTATTTTTTCGTCAAGATATAACTCATTGAAGTGTAATATTTATATTTGTTAAGGAAAGAAATGTTTATTTTAACACAAGAAGGGATGACAGTGTTAATGTGAAGGATATTTTGGTTAAAAAAAAATTATAACAAAAGTTAACAAAAAACTTAATAATAGACAAGGTGTCATATATTAAAATCCGCCAAAGAAAAAATTGTAATTTTTAATTTAAGAAAATTTCTTTTATACTTTTATCATTTATATAGTTGATTATACATTATAGTCGTTATTAATTGCAATTTTCAGCTATATTAGTATGAATTTGTTCATTTTATGAGAAAATAAATAATTTTCTTTTATTCTGGACTATATTTATTTTCCATTTATTTCACAAGTGGCCACATTGTTTTTCTATGGAATGATGGGTCTTCTGATTAATTTTTATTTATGGTGCATTATTTTATGAGATGTAAGTAATGGTTACAATATCCTAGATAAAAAGAAAAAGAAAAGGTGTGTGTATTTTTTTAAAAAATAATGTAATATTTGTATCTATTAGGAGAGAGGAAAGTAATTTGGTCTTACATGAATTCGTTAATTTTTATAATAATTATTTTAAAATTAAATAAATAATAATTTTTTTATTGATTATAAAAATGCATGATTATTAAAGTTTTGTCTTTGGAACAACAATTAACAAGTGAGATGGTGAGATGCAGTTTCCTTTTCTGTCTTGCGCCCGTGCTAATATTTTCTGCTTTTTACACTGTTCATTGACATGAAATATATCTCTCTTTTGTTTTTCTCTCATTTCCGCCACCTCCTTTTTCGGTTCTGAAAATCACACACTGCGCTTTCAAACAGAGAACCCATTTGGCAAAAAGTCTGCAAAGGTTAGGTAAAATGCACTATGACTTTCATATTCCTTTTCTCTTCTGCTTCTTCAACGCTTTTTTTTGCACTCCTTTTCAAACTTCTCTGCTATCTGAACTGACCCACTATTTTATTTTTACGAAAAGGACTTTCGTGGGTCGCCTCGCCAGAGCATTCTGCTGAGTTTTCATTTGAATGGTCACTGTTGTGTGTTGGAGTTGAGCTGCCACCAATGTTAATGGTAATGGGTTCTTCACTTTTTTTTGTTTGGTATCTCACTGCTTCTACGTGAAAAAAAATGTTCTTTTTCTTTCAAATGGTTGCTATTGATTGCTTCATCCTCACGCCTTTGTTTAATGGTCCCTTTTCTTCAAGTGGGTTGCTTTTGAATTTCAGTTTGAGTTTCCATTTGCATTTGTATTTGCTTTCAGATTTAGTAGTCTTTCTCCTTCTTCTTCTTTTCCCAGTATTTGGTTTTGATGTGTGTTGGACTGTTGGTGATATCAATAGTTTTTTCAATTTGTTGTTTGTCTTTGTATGCAGTTGCAATTTATCTGTTTTGCTGAGTGTTGAGAATTTTGGAGGTTGGGTTCTTCTGAGCTGTGAAAATCACTGATTTCTGGTGGTGGTAGCTTCTGATGTTTCTAATGGGAGCTTAATCTTGATTTGAAGGTGACATACATATATATTATCTCTTTTGGTTTGGGAAATGGTGCTGCAAAGATGTTACTCTATGGCTTTTGTTGTGCAATGGGGTTTCTTGGCTTGCTTTATTTGCTTTTCTGTGGGACTTGAAACCCCAGCCAGATCCTGTGACAAGCATGATCTATTGGCCCTGAAGGAATTTGCAGGCAACCTTACAAAAGGGTCTATCATCACAGCATGGTCAGATGATGTTGCATGCTGCAAATGGGTTGGAGTTGTTTGTAATGATGTGGTTGATGGAGCAGCTGTTAGTAGAGTTTCCAAGTTGATTTTACCTGGAATGGGTCTAAACGGCACGATTTCAAGCTCTTTAGCCCATCTAGATGAGCTAAAGGTGCTCAATCTTTCGTTCAATCGTCTCCAAGGTGGATTGCCTTCTGAATTATCTAATATGAAGCAGTTAAAAGTTCTTGACTTGAGCCATAATATGCTGTCTGGACCTGTTGGTGGGGCTCTTTCTCATTTGCAATCCATTCAAGTACTAAACATTTCTAGCAATTCATTTGTTGGAGACCTCTCCCATTTTGGGGGATTACAACATCTCCTTGCACTCAACATAAGCAACAATTCATTCACTGGCCAGTTCAATTCCCAAATTTGCAGCTCCTCCAAGGGTGTTCAGATTCTTGATATATCCAAAAACCATTTTGCTGGTGTTCTTGAATGGTTGGGCAACTGTAGCAGATCTCTCCAAGAGTTGCATTTGGATTCCAATTTATTTTCTGGCCCTCTCCCTGATTCTTTGTATGCAATGTCAGCCTTGGAGCAGCTCTCAGTCTCTGTGAACAACTTCTCTGGTCAGTTAAGCAAGGAGCTAAGTAACCTCTCAAACCTAAAATCTCTAATAGTTTTTGGAAATCGGTTTTCAGGGGAACTCCCGAATGTTTTTGGGAATCTTTTGGACCTTGAACAATTAATAGGACACTCCAATTCATTTTCTGGATCATTGCCTTCCACCTTGGCGTTATGCTCAAAACTTCGAGTGCTTGATCTTCGAAATAATTCTTTGACAGGTTCTGTTGGTCTCAATTTCACTGGATTGTCTAGTCTTTTCACCTTGGACCTTGGTAGCAATCATTTTAATGGATCCCTTCCAAACTCCCTGTCATATTGCCATGAATTGACAATGTTAAGCCTTGCTAAAAATGAATTAACTGGCTATATTCCAGAGAGCTATGCAAACCTCACTTCACTTTTGACTCTGTCTTTGTCGAACAATAGCTTTGAGAACTTATCTGGGGCACTTTATGTACTGCAGAAGAGCAAAAGTCTCACCACTGTTATCCTTACAAAAAATTTTCATGGCGAGGAAATTCCACATAGTTTAACAGCAGGCTTCAAGAGCCTTGTGGTTTTAGCACTTGGAAATTGTGGTCTAAAAGGTCACATTCCTGCTTGGCTATTGAATTGCACGAAATTGGAAGTTCTTGATTTGTCATGGAATCATTTGGAAGGTGGTGTCCCTTCTTGGATTGGTTCGATGGACAATTTATTCTACTTGGATTTGTCAAATAATTCTCTTACAGGAGAAATACCAAAAGGTTTGACAGAGATGAAGGGCCTCATATCCCCAAATTATCACATATCAAGTCTCTTTGCAGTTGCTGCTATTCCTCTTTATGTCAAGAGAAACAAGAGTGCTAATGGGCTGCAATATAACCATGCCTCAAGTTTCCCTCCTTCAATATACTTGAGTAATAACAGATTAAGTGGAAGAATATGGCCTGAAATTGGTCGTTTAAAAGAACTTCATATCTTAGATTTAAGCAGGAACAACATCACTGGCACCATTCCTAGCTCCATTTCAAAGATGAAGAATTTGGAAATATTAGATTTATCTAACAATAGTCTCATTGGATGTATTCCCCCATCATTTACCAACCTCACATTTTTGTCTAAGTTCAGTGTAGCGTATAACCACTTACAGGGACCAATTCCAAGTGGGGGACAATTTTCAAGTTTTCCAAATTCAAGTTTTGAGGGAAACCTGGGGCTTTGTGGGGAAACATATCGATCTTGTAACAGTGAAAACAATGTGGGCTTTGCTACCCATTCTGTGGGAAAATTGGGTAAAAGCAGTGTCCTTGGCTTAACAATTGGTTTAGGAGTAGGCCTTGCACTGCTTCTTGCAGTTATTCTACTAAGAATGTCAAAGAGGGATGATGAGGATAAGCTAGTTGATAACTTTGATGAGGAGCTTAGCTGGCCAAACAGTACGCCGGAAGTGCTTGTTTCTTCAAAAGTGGTGCTTTTTCAGAATTCAGATTGCAAGGATCTCACAGTTGAAGATTTGTTAAAATCCACTAGCAATTTTAGCCAAGAAAATATAATTGGTTGTGGTGGGTTTGGTCTTGTCTACAGGGGGAATCTTCCAAATGGCATGAAGGTAGCTATCAAGAAACTTTCTGGGTATTGTGGTCAGGTGGAACGCGAATTCCAAGCTGAAGTAGAGGCCCTCTCAAGAGCTCAGCATAAGAACCTTGTTTCACTCAAAGGTTATTGTCAGCATGTTAATGACAGGTTGTTAATTTACTCCTACTTGGAGAATGGAAGTCTTGATTATTGGCTGCATGAGAGTGAGAATGGAAATTCAGCTCTAAAATGGGATGCAAGACTCAAGATTGCCAAAGGTTCAGCTCATGGATTGGCTTATTTGCACAAGGAGTGTAAACCACACATCGTGCACCGAGATATTAAATCTAGCAACATACTTTTGGATGATAAATTTGAAGCTTATTTGGCTGACTTTGGTCTCTCAAGGCTACTTCAACCCTATGATACCCATGTTTCAACAGATTTAGTAGGAACCTTAGGATATATTCCTCCAGAATATAGCCAGGCACTGAAAGCAACTTTTAAGGGTGATATTTATAGCTTTGGTATTGTTCTTTTTGAGCTTCTTACTGGTCGAAGGCCTGTAGAAGTCGTCATCGGGCAACGTAGCAGGAATATAGTGTCTTGGGTGTTTCAGATGAAATCTGAGAATAGGGAGCAAGAAATTTTTGATCCAGTTATTTGGCACAAGGATAATCAGAAACAGATCTTAGAGGTACTAGCTATTGCTTTTAAATGTGTAGATGAAGATCCAAAGGTGAGACCCCATATTGAATTAGTTGTTTCATTACTTGATAGTGTAGGATTTGATGGTTCTCAACAGTCATCTTAAATACCTGCATTCATGCCATACATGGATTTTGGTTGGTGTATCATTGAGACAGTATATATATTTATATCTGTAAAGCATGTTCGCACTTTATAGTATGGTGGTGGTGGGATATTCTTGATAAGGGAACACTTATTTGGCTTTATCCTCTTTAGTATTATAGTGATGGTTTAATCTATACAATAGGGTACTTATGATCACCATGTCTTGTCCAGCACTTGCTTTTATTATCAACCTTGTCAACTGTTATTATGTAGCATTAATGAAAAAGCCTTGTCTATATACATTAGTTTTAAAATCTAAACCATTTGCTCCCTTATGCTTAAATCAGCACATAATTTTTTATAAACATCAAGTTGTGTTTGAATATACTGTATCAATATATATTTTGTGTCTCAGTTTCTTTTTCTGGGTTTATCTAGTATATAAATTTGTTTCTGCTGATAATAAGTGAATTGCTTACTCTTTCCCATTGCAATAAATAGCAATTATCTTCATATACTTATCCTTTGTTTGGGAGGAGGGGGACAAATTTAAGGGAGTGAAAGGGAATAGTTGAAAATTGATTTCATAAGAAATAGAATGAAATAGAGTGAAATTTGTAAGTGTTCAATTGAGTTGAATTAAGTGAGAAATAAAGAAAATGAAATTTTATACCATTAAATTTTTATGTAAATTAAATTATTTAGATAATTACATTTTTATCTTTTACTAACTTTTTTCAAATATATATGTTTGTTTCATTATGTAACTTAACATAATTGATTATACTCTTGAAACATTTTTTTTTTAAATTGACACATTTATATATAATAATAATTATTTATTTATATTTAAAATTATTTATTCAAAAATAAATAATTATAAATGATATAATAAATTCTATATAATTTATATTTATTTTTAAAATTATACAAATATTTAATTTAGAATAAATTATATTGTAATTTTAAGGTGTGTATATATATGTATATAATTTAAATTGAATTAATGTATATTACTCCATAATCGATTATGAGTTTTTTGTTTTGAAACCATAATGCATTATGGGTGTTTACCATCTTCGTAAATAATGATGTAGATAGTTGCATCTAAACATTTTTTTTTTGTGTGTAAATTTTTTTATACAAATCTAGTCACAAGAGAATGAAATTAAATTTACATGAGTCTAATCACAACATTCTTGCATATGCACTTAAATTCTTTTCTCCAAGTACACATTTCTTTTTAAATTATATGGTAATCTCATCTTTTTCACCATTCCATGCTAAATTACCTTCCCAAACATGCTGTTAATATGTATGTTAAGGAATTTTGGTGTCTTATTTGCACAATGTGTGATTTGATTTTACTTCTTCTGTTATTTTTATTTATTTATTTATTTTTTATTTTTTTTGTGAGTGGAAAACGTAAAAAATGATTTGATGGACTGCGTCAATGTGTGTGGAAGATGTGGATTGATAAAGATATGCTGGAATAAGGTTCATTGGCCGATTTTTTTGCTTTTTCAGAAGTATTTTAGCAAATTATTATATATATATATATATATATATTTATATTTATATATAAAGTTTAATTTTTAAAATACCTTTTTCAAACATAAAGTAAACGCATTACGCATGTTAATAATTTCTTTTTTTGTTTTTAGAATTTGCTAATGCTTATGTATCTCTACTTATGTTTTAAAAGGAAATTTTTGAAGTTATACTTGTTTTTCTTAAATTACACTAATAGATAACTTACTAAAAGTATTTATTTAAAATGTACGTGGATCCACAGTAACATTTCGCATAAATGTGTGTATTATACATAGAAGTTCATAGATAATTATTATTACGCATTTATTTTTCTTCGATCCTAGTTTTATTTTAATCTTTTTCTTATTTCTTTTATTTCTCATTAGTTATATATCATATTTATGACTTGTTTTTTCTTTACTTTTTTCTAGGGTTTTTTTTTTTTTAAATTTTTATCTACACACTTAAAAAATAAAGTGTAGGATCAGTATTTTAAGATAGAGAGACAGAGAACATTGATTATCTCCACTGTCCATAATTGACATTATTGACCAATTGAAGTAATTTGAAATGACCAAAACCTTCATTTGATAAAATTACCAATTGGCACAAGAAATCAAGTCTCTTTGCTGATATGAAATCCCACCATCATCTATTGTATTTGACTATTTTGGACAACTCTTTCCATGAGCTGAGGAACTCTTAAAAGTGTCTTTTTCTATGGAGTGAAAATTATGTTTTTCTTAAATTTGGTAAAAAAAATTACAAAAACATTTTAAATAACAAGCTTTTTGGTTGGTTGACAACCAAAGCAACTTCTTTATTCAATGGATTGTGACCATTAATGCCTTTTAGATTTTTTTATTCAGGTTAGTTTTTATGTGTTATTATGGTTTGGTTTCGTGTTATTTAGTGATCGGGTCAATTTGCATGAGTTTCTATGAACTCACTTCCCTAACTTGCATAAAAGCTTACCATTCTCGCCAGAACTGCAGGCTCAACAAGCACACGTATTATATTCTAAAGTTTGAATAATTGATATAATTTAAGTGTCACATCATATATGTTCAACACTAAATTTAATTGATTGACGATATAATGAGGTGGTTAGATATTTTACACTTAAATATTTTAAAGAAAATCTTTTCAATAAAGAATTCGTATTTCATCTCTGTTGTGTTTAAAATTTCATTGAATTAACAATAATCATAATATTGAATACTCATTTTACAATAGTTATAATATTTAATATCATTATCAATTAAATAAAAATTTATAAAGTTACACACATAGAGTAAGTATATTTAGAATAAATGATTAAATTAAATATATTTTCTTTTACATAAATATGAATTAATTTAATAGTTAATTAATTAAATGAGATTTAATTAATTGATAAAAGACTAAATTGAATTATATTAATTGGTTTTAGACTTGTAGTGCATAAACTCAATAAAGTATTAAGATGAAGTTGCAACAATTTATAAAAAAACATGTCCTAACTCTTGTGACTACTAGCGAGTAGATTAGGTTTTGTGTTATAACACAAAAACCTTAATATCTATCAACTATTGGTTATCACCATAATCCTACTCCAGTAATGCTTGTTTGGATTAAGTAGATGCATCTACTTCTTCAGTGTTTGGTGATCAATAATAAACCTTGTGAAGGTCTTTGATTTAAACATAAATTTTTGTTAAACATGTTACAAAGGTAAACCTAAAATCCTTATGTGATTTTTACATAATGTCTAATTCAATGTGATTATGTTTTTTTGCTCAAAAGTTTTCTAAAATTTTTTAATTTAAATTTATACCCTTGGAAACTTCAATAAAATGAGATTTAAACTCCTATTCTTAAAGTTCACTAATATATATGTTTGAGGAGTGCTAGCAACACATTTTGTAACACACTCCTCTTAACACACATACTTTTATTGGCCAAAATTTATTAAAAATTACAAAATTGAGAGAGAGAGAGAGAAAGAGAGAATAGAGATAGAAGCATTAAATAGGGTATGAGACCCACCAAAGTTTACGTGTAACATGATTGTTCATCTTCACTATACCAAAGTCTCCCCTTTGATATGATGAGAAGATTTCTTCATGCAATGTGACGTAAAAGGATATACCAAAATTAACTATCCAAACGCAATCATCAATTGCAACATTTAAATAATTTTCCTCACCAATAAGAAAAATGTTCTCATTGTTTGAGACCACTGTCATAGTGGTTTCTTCTTCCATTTTCTTGGGTTCCATCTTATCTGGATGGACTATTCCAACTTTTTGATCTCTCTTCAAAAATCTACATCTTGACTTCTTGTGACCATCTTTGCTATAGTAAAAGCAAGTTGGGTTTTGGTGCAAGACTTGGATCTTCCTCATGATTTCCCATGGTCTCCTTTTTACTCATTCACCCCTCTACTCTCAACAATGTTGGCTTCAAAGTAACTACTTGAGTGTCTTTCTCTTTGTCTTGACTCTTCATTTAACAAACAACAATCATGCTACGTTGTCCACTTGAAGCAAAATTGTCAAAAGTGATAGCTAATGTATCCCAAATCTCATACAAAGAATCAAGGAGTAAACAAGTTTGTAAGTCATCATCAACTTTCATATCTATTTTCGTCAATTGATTCACAAGTCCTTTAAAAGTGTTTAATTGTTAAATCATGTTCTTACCTTCGAGTACTCTAACCTCACCAATCTCTTGACAAGTTCGACCTTGTTCCTAAATTTGTTTTTGAATCATGGATTCAAGCTTTGTCCATAACTCATACACATTGGTATAAGTTGATACATGCTTGAACAAACTTCAACCAATATATTTATGAATTATAGCAACAACTTTACAATTTAGAAATTCCAAATATTTATATGTCTTTTCATCTAGCTTGCTTTGTTTTGTGATTGACTTATACAAATCCTTGCAATATATCTTCCATCATTGACTTCCAATAGGAGTAATTAACTATAATTAGCTTGAACATATCAGCAACATGAGTGATTGTTCCCTTCATCTTGAGTTACACAAGCTAAAAGCTCCCCTAACCATGCAAACTCTGATACCACTGTTAGGAATTAACAAATCTAGTTCCCACCTTTGTGAATGCAAAATAAGCACTATGTGAAAGTTAAAATAAGAATAAGGAGTACAAAAATAACACCATAATTTTTACATGGAAAACCTTCCCAATGTGAGCAAGAAAAAATCACATGAGTTAGTCTTGCAAAAGATCTTTGCTAAGAAAGTAGGATTACAAATAGTCTTTCTCTCAAGAGGACCACTCAAAAAATTTCACCTCTTTCAGATGACTATCTCTCAATTCTCACTAAGTGTGCCAAAAACAACTCTTTCTTTCTCTTAAAGAGGAATACAAGCTTTCTCACTCTACTTCTCTCTTTCTCTCAAAGAGGACTCCATAATTGATTAGAACCAACAACTTCACCACTTTTCACAAGTCTCCCTATATATAGGGGAGGAAATGACCCTTCATTCATGATTCTTCATTCCCAACTCTTATTCATTCATAACTCTTTATTCACGACTTTTCGTTCATGACTTTTGATTCATGACTCTTCATGAAGCAGTCTCTCATCAATTAAGGAAGAAATTTCAGCAAATTAATGTTCAATTTGTACTTTTAGTTTTTAAAATTGATATAATATTACCTTGACTAAATTGCTATTTTATTCCCTCTATAATATTAAATTTTCAACTTTGGTCTTCCAATTTTTAATTCCACAATTTTAGTTCCTCAATTTTATAAAATCTACAATTTTAGTCCGCCTCACTTCACATTCGTCCCTTAATTGTTAAAATTGTAATGTTCGTCGTGATCTGACATTAGATAGATGACTCAATAACTAATGCAAAAGAAAAATTATCTTTTTCATCCATTTGTCACCTCTAGATTAAATGCAAAAGAAACAAACCAAGACTCTTAACCCAATAATTTCAAGACCTATCATGGGATACAAGATAAACCTAATGCCCCAAGATTGATTCTTATTTGCATTAAAATAACATTTAGCTAGTGAAAGACATGTCCCGTAAATACAAATTATTTCTTGATTATCAATTATTTTACACTATATGAACCACATCCATAAACAAAAAAATATAAAATAAATTATATTTTTATGATATAAAAAAATATTTAATTTTTTTATTTAATTATATTTTTAGTGTTGTATCTTATATTGAGTTTTTTACTCAAATAATATATTTTTTTAAAAAATTTACCCAAATAGCAACTGTGCAAATTTATTTCCCCAACTAGCACCATTTACTGTTTACATATTTTTTAATTTTTTTTTCATTTTAGGTCCAGGTTTTCTGGGAATTTTGTATCTAGAACGGCTCGTTCTGGTTGCAGAACGGCCGTTCTGGTTGCAGAACGGCCGTTCTGCATGCATTCTCGTTATGTTTTTTTTTTCATCTGGAATGACCCATTCGTAAACCAGAATGGGCCGTTCTAGAGTTGAGTTTTTTCACATAACCTTAATGTTGGAACGACTAACGACGCGTTCTGACCAATTCTATGCACTATGCCTTTTTTTTTTTAAAATTTTTTTTATCAATGTAATATGAATTTTAATGTTTAGCTTATAAACTATTATAATTATATATTATTTGGACATGTTTTCGTAGTGTGATGTGCAAATTATCCAGATTTTTCATTATAAGCCACAATTTAACTTGTACAAGTTTCGAATCTATTAAGACAAGGTCCCGTTATTATCATCTCGTGTTTTTAAGTTTAAGACACTATAGTTTCATACTTCAAAGGTGTTTCCTTTAAATCTAGCTTCAAACTTAGTATTGCAACGAATACAATTTACCCTTTCAACACAAACACAACGTAGTTTCAAAGAGTAACATCAAGTAATTAAATTTATTGAATATTAACATTATAAATATAACTAAATAAATTTATTAAAATTCATTACAACAATAAAATCAATGGTGACGGGAACTAAATCCATGACCAATATTTGGACATGTCTTCCTAGTGTGACCAGAGGTGTGACAATAGGAACAATTCTTACACGATTATGTTGTTCTCTAATATCCATCTCTATTCTAATCCTGTTGGACTTTGGCTGACCCTTGGAAGTCCTCTTGAGTTCTAGATTTGGCCACATAGTTGGACCAATGTAAGTAGGCCAATAATCTTTGTTGCAACCCGAAAATTTTTGATCTTGCGACATATGGTTTGGGCGTCCTTTTAAAAGTCTCATTAATTAAGGAATGCCCGGACACCAGACTAATTCTTAATTAATGGTTTTGAAAATATGTTCATGGAGTCGCCACCAATATTTTACTCAAAACATTGGAAAAAGAAAAGGTTTTTAAATATCCAACTATGGCCTTGATAACCAGAATTGAGTTTGGGGGTCAGTTATGTGTAAGGAAGGTATTAAACACCCTTACAGTGCCCTCAATCGGTACCCTATGATGAAGTTAACATGATAAGAATTAATAAATTAAATATTGAATCCCTTTTATTTGTTGAGAATAGGGGAGATTGAGATTGCTGAGATCACCTCTGAAGATTAAAGGTTTTGATGATAACAAATGTGTGGAACAAAGTTGATCAAGGACACCAACAACTTAGAAGTCAAAAACAAAGTCAAAGAAAAATCCTATGTAATAAGAGTAGTTTATCAATTACTTTGATTGAGTTTATTTGTGTGTGTGCTTTATGCATGAGCTAATATGTATCTAATTTGATTAGGAGTGTGTATGATGATGAGTTTTAAAAGGTTAAAAAGTTATTTTGAGACTTAAATTAAGAGTTTTGAAAACTAACTCAAAATAATTGATTATCATTAAATATAATCGATTATTCCAG
Source organism: Cajanus cajan (assembly GCF_000230855.2). Classification (NCBI taxonomy): domain Eukaryota; kingdom Viridiplantae; phylum Streptophyta; class Magnoliopsida; order Fabales; family Fabaceae; genus Cajanus; species Cajanus cajan. The sequence continues at coordinate 21,177,905 of NC_138524.1, forward strand.
TAACAGGCAAAAAAGATGCCTTGCTGCAATAATCGATTATCTGTGAAATAATCGATTATCCCAGAAATGACTCTCTGGAATAATCGATTATCCAGCAAAATAATTAATTAAATTGTTCTTGGTTGATTTCCAGAAATCATGAAGAATAAAATAATCGATTATTCTTTAAAATAATCGATTATCTGGTTCTGAAAAACTTATAAATAGTTTGACCATTTTGAAACTTCAGAACATAGTTAGAATTGAGAATCAAAATTAGAAAAACGTGTTTATGAAGTCTTTGTGACATTCTTGGGGAGTTTTCTTTGTGAAACCAAGAAAAAAAACGTTTTTGGAATGCTTTGAGAAAAGATCATCATCATCACATTCTTGAAAGGAAAGAGATTAAGATTTGCTTCTGAATTCCAGGTGAATTCGTTCCTTAATTCTTTGTGAATACTTGTAAATCTTGAGTAGGTTTCTCAAGTGGTAAGGAATTCTTGTAGTGAGTTTCTACAAGGGATGCTTTCTTGAGGTCAAGAAAGTGGTTATCTTGAATGTGAGAGTGTATGCATGTGTGGTATGCTTGTAAAACTTCTTCATTAAGATAGTGGAACAAATCTTGATCAGGTTATGATTGAGGACTGGATGTAGGTCACATGTGGAGTGGCTGAACCAGGATAAAAGACTTGTGCAATCTTCTCTTACCCTTATATTTTACTTTGTGTAATATCTTGATTGTATATTGAAAAAGATTGTTCTTGATTAACATGTTTGCATGAGCAACATTGGTTTGAACTGAATCAAAGTATTACATATTATTTTTAACTTTGAATCTCATTATTGGTTAATCAAGAAAGCATATAGGATTCATTCTTCATTAACAAGTTTTTGAGAAACTTCTTTGAAAATTCATTTTAGAAAAGTTTGAATTGAAATAAGGATCCTAAAAACTCTGAAAATTTTTAAAGTGTCATAGAATCCAATTCACCCCCCCTCTTGGATTGAGTCATTCTTTTCTAACAATTGGTATCTAGAGCAAGGTTCTTGAGTGTTATTCGAGATTTCAAAAATGGCCAATAGCAACCTACCCTATGGTGAGGGTGTGTCTATTCATAGACCTCCTGTTTTCAATGGGGAAAACTATGTTTACTGGAAAATTAGGATGAGAATTTTCATTGAAGCAATTGATATTGCTGTGTGGGATGCAATTGAAAATGAACCCTATGACAAAAGATGATGATTAGAAGAGAGAAAAACATTGGAGTGAGTGGAGTGATGATGAAAGAAAAAGAGCCCAATATGACTATAGAGCCAAAAATATCATTACATCTGCATTGTCTATTGATGAATTCTTTAGAATATCACAATGCAAATTTGCTGAAGAAATGTGGGATACTTTGCAAGTCACTCATGAAGGAACAAGTGAAGTAAAGTGATCTAGAAAACATACTCTCATAAGAGAATATGAATTGTTGAGAATGAACAATGGTGAATCTATTTCTGACTTTCAAAGACACTTGATAAATCACCTTGTTGACCTTGGCAGGAAATTTGAAAAATAAGAGTTGAATTTGAAAGTGCTGCAATGCTTGGACAGATCATGGCAAGCAAAGGTGACAGCCATAGAAGAATCAAAGGACTTGACCTCATTAACCCTTGCTACTCTCTTTGGAAAGCTAAGAGAGCATGAGAAAAAGCTACATATATTTGAGGAAAATGAACAGCAGGACAAGAAGGGCAAGGAAGTGTCACTAAAGGCCTTGAAATCAGCCAAAGGCAAAGAGGTGTGTGAAGAATCAAGCTCCGATGATTCCGAAACTGAGAACTTCAAGTTGTTGGTGAAGAAGTTCAGAAAATTCATAAGGAAAAAGAGGAATTCTCCCTACAAGTTCAATAAAAAGACTAACAAGAAAGATGAAGCAAGTACATCCTCCTATAATTGCTTTGAGTGTGGAAAACCGGGACATATAAAAGCTGAATGTTGAAACCTCTTGAAGAAGTAACAAACGGAGAAGAAAATGAAGAAAAATGGTAAAAGGAAAAGAGCCTACATTGCTTGGGAAGACAATGACTCAAGCACAACAAGCGATGAATTTGAATTTGAAGAAAACAACTTGTGTTTGATGGCTGGAGCTGACCAAGACACAATAGTAAGTCATTCTGACCTTGAATCTAATCCGGACTATGATCAACTCCAAGAAGCTTTCATACAAATTCATAAAGAGGCTGTAAAATTAGATGCTTTAAATTCAAAGCTCAAAAACAAGCTGTCATGGTATGAGAATGCTTTAATTAAAGCTGAACAAGAGCTTGAGGATTTAAAACATTAGCATGAAAATCTTCAAACTATTTTCAACTTTAGTGAAGCTCATTGTGAAACCTCCTCTTCCTCAAAAGGTGTTTGTGAAAATTGCAAGACTTTTGAAAAAGAAAATGCTGATTTAAAAACCACTCTTACAAAGTTCACAAATGGAAATGCAAATTTGAATATACTTTTAGATAAACAAAGAAACACTTTTGATAGGAGTGGACTTGGTTTTAATCAAAGCATGAGCATGCCATTCAAGTCAAAGAAAGGAGTTTTTAAGAAAAACCAAGATTTCAGAAAATTTAAAAGCAATTTCTCTAGACAAACAACTTGCTATTATTGTTGTAAGAAATGTCACACAATAAGGAATTGCTACTCTAGGAAATATGGAGTTCCAAATGGAGAAATGGTTTGGATTAAAAAGAGCCAAAGGCTGAGAACTAACCTACAAGGACCCTTCACATGGGTACCTAAATCCTTTTTCTGAATCTTTGTTGTAGGAATGCTTGAGGGCCAAGAACTTACTATGGTATCTTGATAGTGGCTGCTCAAGGCATATGATTGGAGATCTTTCAAAATTCTCAAGTCTGAAATTGAAGAATGAAGGGTATTTTACCTATGGTGACAACAACAAAGGGAGAATCCTTGATCATGGTAATATTGGTAACTCCTCCTCCTAAACATTGATTGAGAATGTATTGCTTGTTGATGGGCTGAAACATAATTTGCTGAGTATAAGTCAATTAAGTGATAAAGGCTTTAAAATTGAATTTGATAATACTTGTTGCTTGATATGTGATAAAAAGACAAAAGAAATCAGATTCATTGGAAAAAGAATTGACAACATATACATGCTTGACTTAGAACACTCAATAGCAATTTCAAATACTAAGTGCTTAATAACCAAATAAGACAATATTTGGCTTTGGCATAGGAGAGCTGCACATATTCACATGGATCATTTAAATAAACTGAGTAGGAAGGAACTAGTGGTAGGATTACCTAAACTCAAGTTTAGCAAGGATAAACTATGTGATGCTTGTCAAAAGGGCAAGCAAGTGAAGGCTAGCTTTAAAAGTAAAAATCAGATTTCCACTACTAGACCTTTGCAATTGATTCACATGGATTTGTTTGGTCCTTCAAGAACCATGAGTCTAGGTGAGAACTACTATGGGTTAGTTATTGTAGATGACTACTCAAGATTCACATGGGTTATGTTTCTTGCAAATAAAAATGATGCTTTTAATGCCTTTAGGAAATTTCCCAAGCTTGTTCAAAATGAAAAGAACTCAAACATTACCTCTATAAGAAGTGACCATGGAGGTGAATTTCAAAACATTATGTTCCAAAAATTTTGTGAGGAGCATGGTATAAACCATAATTTTTCAGCACCTAGGACACCTCAACAAAATGGGATTGTTGAGAGGAAAAATAGGTCTCTTGAGGAACTAGCTAGGACTATGTTGAATGAGACAAAATTGCTAAAATATTTTTGGGCTGATGCCATTAACACAACTTGTCATGTGTTAAACAAAGTTCTGATCTGGCCCATACTAAAGAAAACACCCTATGCAATTTACAATGGAAAGAAGCCTAACATTTCATACTTTAGAGTGTTTGGGTGTAAGTGCTTTGTGCTGAACAATGGGAAAGAGCAACTTGGAAAATTTGATGCAAAGGCTGATGAGGCAATCTTTTTAGGATATTCTACAAATAGTAAAACCTATAAAATATACAATAAGAGAACTCTAGTTGTTAAAGAATCAGTTCATGTTGTGTTTGATGACTCTAACAAACAAGAGACAAAGCAAACTGAAATAGAAGACTTGATTGATTTGCTTGATCAACCTCTATTGGAGAGTGAACCTAATGAAAAGCCTAAAGAGAGTGAGCCAAATGAAAACACTAAGGATACAAGTGAACAATTGCTTAAGGAATGGAAAACTTCTAGGGACTTATCAATGGATAATATAATTGGAAATATTGGTAAGGGAGTGTCAATTAGAAGTGCCATTAAGAATATTTGTAATACTATGACTTTTGTGTTACAAGTTGAACCTAAGAGCATAGATGAAGCACTAAAAGATGAACATTAGTTAATGGCCATGCAAGAAGAACTAAATCAGTTTGAAAGAAATGAAGTATGGGATTTAGTGCCATTACCAACTGATTATCCAATTATAGGAACCAAGTGGGTTTTTAGAAATAAGCTTAATGAATAAGGAATTATTATAAGAAATAGGGTAAGGCTAGTGACTAAGGGGTATAATCAAGAAGAAGGAATTGACTATGATGAGACTTTTGCCCCTGTAGCAAGGATAGAAGCCATTAGATTACTTCTTGCTTATTCTTCTATCATGAATTTCAAGCTTTATCAAATGGATATGAAAAGTGCTTTTCTCAGGAAGTGTATGTGGAGCAACCACTAGGTTTTGTGGATTTTAAAAATCCCAATCATGTGTACAAACTTAAAAAGGCTCTCTATGGCCTGAAGCAAGCTCCAAGATCATGGTATGACAGGTTGAGCAAATTTTTGATTGAGAATGACTATGTGAGAGGGAAAGTAGACAATACATTGTTTGTGAAGAAATTTAAAAATGATACAATGTATGTTCAAATCTATGTGGATGATATTGTATTTGGATCTACTAATGTCTCTCTATGCAAAGAATTTGCTAAGACCATGCAAGGAGAATTTGAAATGTCAATGATAGGGGAGCTTACATTCTTCTTGGGGTTACAAATCAAACAAATGAGTGCTGGAATATTCATTAGTCAAAGCAAGTATTGCAATGAATTATTGAAAAAGTTTGGTATGGAAGGGTGTAAGGAGGCTGCAACACCAATATCAAACACATGCAATCTTGACTTGGATGAGAAAGGCATAGCTGTTGATAACTCAAAGTATAGAGGTATCATTGGATCACTCTTGTATTTGACAGCTAGTAGGCCTGATATAATGTTTGTTGTGTGCTTGTGTGCAAGATTTCAGGCAAATCCAAAAGAATCTCACATGAAAAGTGTAAAGAGAATTCTTAAATATCTGAAAGATACAACTAATGTAGGTTTGTGGCATCCAAAGGGAGTCTCACTAAGTCTGATAGGATACTCAGATTCAGACTATGCTGGGTGTAGACTTGATAGAAAGAGCACAAGTGGTACTTGTCACCTACTAGGAAGTGCACTTGTCTCATGGCATAGCCAAAAGCAAGCTTGTGTTGCCTTAAGTATAACTAAGGCTGAATATATAGCTGCCGGGAGTTGTTATGCTCAAATTCTTTGGATGAAACAACAACTAAGAGACTATGGAACTGAGTTAAATAAAATACCTCTGAGATGTGACAATACAAGTGTAATAAATCTGACCAAAAATCCAATTTTGCACTCTAGGACAAAACACACAAAGATAAGACACCACTTTTTGAGAGATCATGTTCAAAGAAATGACTGTGTTGTAGAGTTTGTTAAAACTAGTAAGCAATTAGCTGACATATTTACAAAACCTCTACCAAGGGAAAGATTTAATCAATTAAGAATTGAACTAGGAATAGTCAATGAATCTTGTTTGAATTGATTGTGATTTGAGATTGATTGTGTGATTGTTTGGAATAAGTGTGAAACATTGATGCATAAAAGAGAGTGTTCAAGAATTGAATTAGACTTGGAGTAAATTTGAAAAGTTAAATTTCTGAGAAGCAAAACTTCTCTGGAATAATCGATTATCTTAAAATTTAATCGATTATTTTAAGTGAGCCCATAATAATAATCGATTATTTGGGTAATAATCGATTATCTGGGAGATGAAGAATTCCAAGAGCCTCTGGAATAATCGATTATCTGCGCAACTTTAGGAATTTCTGAAGCATTTTGAATGGCTTTTATTCGCGCCAAACCCTTAACTTCCCATTATTCTTCAGTTGAGTAACCTCTCCCCACTCAGAAACGTGCTAGGGCTTTAAGAACCTCCAAACCCTCTCATTTCTCCATATACTCACATTCTCTCAACTCTCAAACCCTAACCTCTTCATCTCTCTCATTCTCTTCACCTCTACCAAAACCCAACCATGGCCTCTTCCTCCAAAAGACCCAAGAAGATGTAAGTGAGGGGGAGCAAGCGTCCTCTGCCCTCAGGGAAACTTATTTCCAAATGATTCGCGGATGAGAAAACCCAAGAGTATTACTTTGAGTGGTATACGGGTCGGAGAATCATCCCTCCCAAAACCCTGAAGTTGGAGTGGTTCAAAAATGAAGGGTTTAGCTTCCTTACTCTGTTGGAGCACCAAGACCTTGGAACGTTCTTGGAACTGGAAGGACCCTACTACCCTGAGCCGATCAGGCTATTTCTTTGCTTTGCTACCAACAATGAAGGGATAATGCAATCAGTTGTGAAGGGCAAGCTGATAAAGCTTGACAGACCAACCTTGAAGGTGGTTGCCGGGCTGAGCGGCAATGGGAGTTCCAAACCCCAACCCTTCAACTTTGGTGATTTTGAGGAGCTGACAACCTTCAGAGATTTTCAGAGAAATCCTGAGAATACCAACTACAACAAATTCTTGGCGGGAGGTATGAAGAAAAATTCCCGTTTAATTTCTTTCATTATTGCGTGGATGCTTAAACCGCGTTTGCACAACCATGCTCAAATGTCAAGGGATGACATTTCTCTAATGAATGTGATTAAAAAGAAAATTAAGATTGATTGGGTGTCAGTGGTGAATGACTGCATGTGGAAGGCTAGAAGGAAAGAGGATGGTCCAATTCCTTATGCCTTATTGTTATCTAAGACTTTTGAGAATGCAGGGGTAGACTTGATAGGGGAGAAGAAGATTATTCTCCATGCCTGTAACAAAATTGAAAAATCTTCCTTGCATCACATGAGCATGCTAAAACAGGAAGATAAGTGGGTATTCAAAGGAGATGTCCCTCCAACCCCTAAACCGGTAACAAATGAGGATGGCGTTCCATCTCATGATGAGGACCAGCCACTACAGGTCGAAGCTGAACCTGACAGAGAGCAAGAGGCGGAGCCTAAACCATTCTCTCCATTCGAGCAAATTATGATTAATAAGCTTGATGCTGTTATGGAGATGTCTAGAAGGCACGAGTCAATATATTCAGGTATTCTTGATCGGTTTGATACACTTGATCATGAGATTAACCGACTCAAGACTCATCTTGGGATGCCTGAGGACTCGGAGTGATTGGTGCTCTGTTCTGTTTTTAATTAGGAAGTTTATATTTCTAGTTTTTAAAATTTCAATTTTGATTGGGTTGTAATCATTTTAATTTTGGAACAATTTTATTGCTTTAGGTTGTTGAACAATTTGATTTCAGTTGGAATTTGAAGTTTAATTTTTGGTATATTGTGTCTGACTGATTCTGATTTGGTTGACATATGGTGTGATGTTCTATTTTGAACATTAATGTATGGTTCTTAGATGTTTGGTTAGCATATTTCATAATGATTTAGTACTCTGAATTGTGGATTGTATCTTATGATTTTGGCTGACCAATTCATGTTTTTGTTGCTGATCTGATGCTTATGACTTGGGTATTATGATTCAAGTTCACAAAGTTTTTTTTTTGGCTGACCAATACCTATGTTGTGTTAAATCAGTTTTTGTGGTATTGTTCTGAGCATATACGGAGTCTGCATGAAGCTCGTACTTATGTGTTCTAGACATAACAATGTTGATTTGTTTTTGATGATGTCCAAAGGGGGACAAAGGTTTTGAGCTTGGTTTGTTTTGCAGGTTTTGAATGTGAAAGAAAAGGCAAAGCAAAATGGACAAAATAGCTTAGCTTAGTTTGTCATCATCAAAAAGGGGGAGATTGTTGAGAATAGGGGAGATTGAGATTGTTGAGATCACCTCTGAAGATTAAAGGTTTTCATGATAACAAATATGTGGAACAAAGCTGATCAAGGACATCAACAACTTATAAGTCAAAAATAAAGTCAAAGAAAAATGTTATGTAATAAGAGTAGTTTATAAATTGCTTTGATTGAGTTTATTTGTGTGTGTGCTTTGTGCATGAGCTAATCTGTATCTAATCTGATTAGGAGTGTGTATGATGATGAGTTTTAAAAGGTTAAAAAGTTATTTTGAGACTTAAAATAAGAGTTTTGAAAACTAGCTCAAAATAATCGATTATCATTAAATATAATCGATTATTCCAGTAACAGGCAAAAGGATGCCTTGCTGCAATAATCGATTATTTGTGAAATAATCGATTATCCCAAAAATAACTCTCTGGAATAATCGATTATCCAGCAAAATAATCGATTAAATTGTTCTTGGTTGATTTCCAGAAATCATAAAGAACAAAATAATCGATTATTCTTTAAAATAATCAATTATCTGGTTCTGAAAAACTTGTAAATAGTTTGACCATTTTGAAACTTTAGAACAGAGTTAGAATTGAGAATCAAAATTAGAAAAACGTGTTTGTGAAGTCTTTGTGACATTATTGGGGAGTTTTCTTTGTGAAACAAAGAAGAAAAATGTTTTTGGAATGCTTTGAGAAAAGATCATCATCATCACATTCTTGAAAGGAAAGAGATTAAGATTTGCTTCTGAATTCCAGGTGAATTCGTTCCTTAATTCTTTGTGAGTAAATCTTGAGTAGGTTTCTCAAGTGGTAAGGAATTCTTGTAGTGGGTTTCTACAAGGGGTTCTTTCTTGAGGTCAAGAAAGTGGTTATCTTGAATGTGGAAGTGTATGCATGTGTGGTATGCTTGTAAAACTTCTTCATTAAGATAGTGGAACAAATCTTGATCAGGTTATGATTGAGGACTGGATGTAGGTCACATGTGGAGTGGCTGAACCAGGATAAAAGACTTGTGCAATCTTCTCTTACCCTTATCTTTTACTTTGTGTATCTTGATTGTATATTGAAAAAGATTATTCTTGATTAAAATATTTGCATGAGCAACATTGGTTTGAACTGAATCAAAGTATTACATATTGTTCTTAACTTTGAATCTCATTATTGGTTAATCAAGAAAGCTTATAGGATTCATTCTTCATTAACAAGTCTTTGAGAAACTTCTTTGAAAATTCATTTTAGAAAAGTTTGAATTGAAATAAAGATCCTAAAAACTCTGAAAATTTTTAAAGTGTCATAGAATCCAATTCACCCCCCTCTTGGATTGAGCCATTCTTTTCTAACATTATTAATATTTATTTACATGTTTAAAATATAAATTAAGCGATTAACCCTAAAATATCTACATTATGACGTTTATTATAACAAAAAAAGAGATAAAGATGAGAAATAAAAGGAAGAGAAGAAGATTGACTGAAATGCCTCTTGAACGAGCTTTATTGAATATTCAAATATGGAGAAGGTGTTTTGTGGCGACCTTTCACACTATAGTATGCCTCACAAATCTCAAGAAATACAATAAGAGGGAGAGAGAATATAGAGATGCGACACAAATCTCAAGAAATACAATAGAAGGGAGAGAGATAGAGAATTTTGGTGCTCAAAGGAGTCTTATTCAAAATTTCTCTGGCCACCCTGAGAACTGTGTCCGAGGCTTCTATTTATAGGAATCAGAAGGGGGCCAGAACGGACCCGTTCCGATTTCGGAACGGCCTATTCTGGGTAGTCCGTTGTGGGTAAAATAAGAAACTGGAATGACCCGTTCCAAAAGTGGAACAGCCCGTTTTGGGTTCAAATTTTACTTACACAAAGTTGTTCTGGAACGACCCATTCTAAACTAGAAGAACGACCTGTTCCAGTTTTAGAACGGCATGTTCTGGGCAAGTTTGTTATATGTAAAATAAGAATCTGGAACAACTCGTTCCTAAAGTGGAACGGCCCGTGCTGGGTTCAAATCTTGCTTATAACAACCTGTTTTGGAACGACCCGTTCTGTTTTGGGAACAACCCATTCTGGTCTTGGAACAGCCCGTTCTAGGCTATCAGAACCAGCTTATTTAGGCTTTGGGTCTTCTGATGTCATGTCTTGTTGTTTCCATGCTTCGGATGCTCCTTTCCTTGATAATAGATGTCTATTTCATTATTTTTGTGAACCCGGACGAAATTGGGTGTCTACAACTGCCCCTCTATACTTTTCCTTTGGAATAGCTATGTGTTATTTTTCCAAAGGCAAGTAAAGACGTTGACATTTCGTCCGGGTCTTCTCTTCGTCTCTTTGTGTTGGTGCTTCTAAGTTGCTTTTCTTAGATGGGTGTATTTGCTCGTATCCTCGCTCTTTAGAGCAGTTGAGTGTTGGTTGCATACTCTATTGGGTAAGAAGGATGACGAACTGTACACCTGACCTTTGGTCTTCAAGTAGATGCTCCGTTGTTTCTCTTGTGATAGTGCGTTCTTTTACTTATAGCTTGTTGAAGAGGGAGTATTTTCGTAGCTCAGCTTTCCTCACGACTTTGTCGTATACCGGATTGGGAGGTGATTACAATCTCTCCAGACCTTTCCTTCACGGCTTTGTCGTATACCGGATTGGGAGGCGAGTACAGTCTCTCCAGACCTTTCCCTCACGGCTTTGTCATATAACGGATTAGGAGGTGAGTACAGTCTCTCCAGACCTTTTCCTCATGGCTATGTCGTATACTGGATTGGGATGCGAGTACAGTCTCTTCAGACTTTTCCCTCATGGCTTTGTTGTATACCGGATTGGGATGTGAGTACAGTCTTTCCAGACCTTTTCCTTATGGCTTTGTCGTATACTGGATTGGGATTTGAGTACAGTCTCTCCAGACTTTTCCCTCACAGCTTTGTCATATACCGGATTGGGATGCGAGTACAGTCTCTCCAGACCTTTTCCTCACGGCTTTGTCGTATACCAGATTGGGATTTGAGTATAGTCTCTCCATACTTTTCCTTCACGGCTTTATCGTATACCGGATTGGGAGGTGAGTACAGTCTCTCCAGACCTTTCCCTCACGACTTTGTCGTATACCAGATTGGGATGTGAGTACAGTCTCTCCAGACCTTTCCTTCACGACTTTGTCGTATACCGGATTGGGAGGTGAGTACAGTCTCTCTATACCTTTGTTGTATTTTAAGGAAACAGTCGGTGCCCTCATTGGTTTTCTTGACTTGTGGTAGATATTGCCTCAAGGATGTTTGGCAGGAGGTGTGTCGTGATGCCTCTAATTTGGGTTACTTTTGTCTTTTGTTCAAATGCTGTGAATTGGAATTTGTGTTTGTTTTTTGGCTTTTCTTGTTGGTGTTATGGGATGAAAGACCTGCCCTTAGGTGGATGGGCAGGAGATTTTTGATGTGCCCCTGTCGTGTGAGTATTGTGATACCTCTCCAGGCGCTTGTTGCAGAGTCCTTTTGATTCATTCATGATTGATTATTTGATTGTTGATGGATGGTTGTGGATGCCCCATGGTGGGTATGGATGCATGGATGCACATGAAAATGCAAGGCAGGAATGGATTGGATTTTTTTTTATATATATACCCTTTTTGTGCATCCTTGTGCCATATGCATGCTATGCAATGATGTCCCTATGCTAATGCTTAAAATGCAATTTGTTTTTTACTTTCAAGAAATTGATCTATGCGCATTAATTGATGGTGTGGATTGTCCACATTTAGCCCTGTCGAATTCATTTCAAGTGTTGCTTCTTGAGGTTTGTGTAGTTCGGCCCTCTAGCTTGTACTGGATATGATATTTTAGCTCTTAGATCAGGTGTACCTAGACTTTGTTCTAGGACACCTCCAACTTTTCCCTGTGAGTTTTCACTGTGCATATTCCGTGTATCTCTCAATACTATCTTAATGCCATGTCGGTCAAGAAAAGAGAAAGAAAGGGATATTTTTTTATTTTTCAGAGGATTTGTTTTTAAAAGGATTTTTTTGTTGTTGATTTTAGAAGAACGGCTGGCCGAGGTTGGCTAGTGTTTAGGCTGATGAACAAGCACATTCAAAGTAAGGAAACCATTTTCCGCATTAGCTTAATATTTCTTTCAAAGTTAAACGATGACTTGAGGTTGCTTATTGATTAAATGATCTTCCCGAACTACCTCTCGATTTTCAGTTCGGGTTGCTGCTTTGTCCTAACTTTTGTCTAGGTAACTTGAGATGTGTTTCCTAGCAGACATTTCCTTTTCGATCCTTGATTTTGCCTAGGTTACCCTTTTTGTTCATGAGTCTCCTAGCGGACCTTGCCCTAACTTTTGCGCAGCCCCTTTAGTGGGTTTCCTGCCGGGCTTTTATTTTTTTGCAACATTTGTGATCATTCTTCATTCTTTCATTAAAGGGTGATGCCCTTTGCACTTATTTTGTTTGGACTTCTATCCACAAGTCATGTGAAATTTGATTGATCTTTATGTGTTCCTTATCGCGTATTAAGCCATTGTTTTTAATGACGTCCCTATTTCAAATATGCGTGTTCATTTAAGGTTTGTTGACAAGGCTTAGAATGTTGAAGGAGGAAAAAAATTGAAGTAGAAAGATGTATGGCATTAAAGATAATATTTTTGATTTATACGTGCCCTTTTAATGTAGCTCAAAGGCCCGAGCATGCCCTGAGTTCGTGATTCATACACAGAGAAGTAGAAGGAGGTTGCCTCTTAGAGAGGCCTGAGTGATTTGACTATAGAGCTAGTCCTCCACTTGCTTGATGTATCTATAGCCTTTCATAGGAGGTGACTGTAGGTAGGAGCGACAATAGAGTTTTGGCATAGAATTTTCATGAAGTCTTGTTTTTTCTTTTTTTTTTGAAAAGGATACCTGAGCTGCCTTTCGACTTTCAACTCTAGAAGACATTACTTTTTTGTATCCCTAACTTTTGCATTGGACGTATCCTATTGGGACTTTTGACTTTCTTTATTATTTTTTTTTGAACCCTAATTTTTGCCTAGGACGCCCTTTACGGGTTTTTGTCCTAACGGGCTTCTGACAAACAATGTCTTCAAACATGATACTCCTTTTCCATATTGTAATTATCTTGATAAGAAAATTCTATCCATTTTCCCTACACGTTTGAGATTTGTCTTCATCCTTAGTAATGTTGGATGGGTCCTTTGATGATGATTCTTAGATTCTCGTGGACCCCTGACATAGCTTCATCCTTGTTGTATGGGAAAAGGCTCGACGTCTTGATAATTAATTTTGGCATTCCTTTCCCTTTGCCCCTTGGATAATAACTAGTTTCATTATTGAGCGTTTCTCGTTCCATCGTGTGGACTTGGCTACTAGCGACTTACTTTCCATTACTTTCGACTAACGCACATAGGTTGATTTCCCTTTTTATTCTCATTTATTCTTTTACAAGGAGGGATATGTTCTAAATGAATGTAATGCAAAATGTAGAGAAAGTTGAGAATGATAAATATCAGTCTCATTGATTTGTTTATTTGTGAATGCTCAAATAGATTTTGACAGTATTAACATATCAAAGCAAAGGACCAACCATAGTATTTTTTATTTTTTTTATAAAATCGATTTGGACTTTTGTCGTATATTAGAGCATTCACTTTTCTTAATTTTCTCTATATGTTGCTAATACCTAATCTTAACCTAGAATGCATGCCATTTTTGTTTTATTGCCTAAACTTTATCATGTTTTGATTAACAATGAGATATGATGCATGATACGAATATACATATATTTTTTAAAGGTATTATACATATATTTTTTTTTGGGAAAGGAAACTACTTATATGATGCTATGATATGATGACCTAAGAATGTACAAAAGGGATATAAATTTCTCTATTTTTTTTATATTTTTATTATCAGTTTACTTGTTTTAAAAAATTAATCCACTCTTATTAGAACAAATAATGCAAACAAATGCACACACACATGCTCAATCAACATACACCCGCGAACAGTCACGTTTAATCCTTGGTCTGTGGTCCCTGCAAGAAAAGTACATTGTATAGGACAGTTCTAATCTCACTGGTCTTAAGGCCCCCAAGGTGCCCCCATTATAGGGACCCAATATCTCTTTCACCGTCACCTGGCAAACTCTAAGGTCTGTCTTAGTATTTCGGGCTAGAGTAACCGATTATCACCTTGAGTGTGATTTTCGACAAGGCTCGCAGGCTCCAAGGCCAAACTTGGGCTTGTCGTATGTCAACCACTCCCTATGTTTAATATCGTCATGCCCCCGGGTGTAGGGGGAACTGTTGTGTGCAAAGGTTTGTGTGTAATTTATTTCAAACATATGCAAAATTTAAACAGGCAAACAGATATTAAAGCCAAACAAATAAAACAAACAAAGTAAAGGGGAAAAATATTTAAATTAATATTTTTATTTTATTAACTTCATCAATTAAATGGGCTGACCCTCTTTAAACGTCCCCAGTGGAGTCGCCATCTGTCGCAACCCAAAAATTTTTGATCTCGCGACATATGATTTGGACATCCTTTTAAAAGTCTCATTAATTAAGGAATGCCCGGACACTAGACTAATTCTTAATTAATGGTTTTGAAAATAGGTTCATGGAGTCGCTACCAATATTTTACTCAAAACATTGGAAAAAGAAAAGGTTTTTAAAGATCCAACTATGGCCTTGATAACCAGAATTGGGTTCGGGGGTCGGTTACGTGTAGGGAAGGTATTAAGCACCCCTATAACGCCCTCAATCGGTACCCTATGATAAAGTTAACATGATAAGAATTAATAAATTAAATATTGAATCCCCTTTATTAATATTTATTTACATGCTTAAAGTATAAATTAAGCGATTAACCCTAAAATATCTACATTATGACGTTTATTATAACAAAAAAAGAGATAAAGATGAGAAATAAAAGAAAGAGAAGAAGATTGACTGAAATACCTCTTGAACGAGCTTTATTGAATCTTCAAATATGGAGAAGGTGCTTTGTGGCGACCTTTCACACTATAGTATGCCTCACAGATCTTAAGAAATACAATAGGAGGGAGAGAGAATATAGAGATACGACACAAATCTCAAGAAATAAAATAAAAAGGAGAGAGATAGAGAATTTTCGTGCTCAAAGGAGTTTTATTCGAAATTTCTCTGGCCTCCCTGAGAACTGTGCCTGAGGCTTCTATTTATAGGAATCAGAAGGGGGCCATAACGGCCCGTTTCGATTTCGGAAAGGCTTGTTCTTGGCTAGTCCGTTGTGGGTAAAATAAGAAACTGGAATGGCCCATTCTGGGTTTGAATTTTACTTACACAAAGCTGTTCTGGAATGGCCCGATCCAAACTAGGGGAACGACTCGTTCCAATTTTAGAACGACCTGTTCTGGGCAAGTTTGTTATAGGTAAAATAAGAATCTGGAACGGCCCGTTCTGGCTTCAAATCTTGCTTATAACAACCTATTTTGGAATGGCCCATTCCGTTTTGGGAATAGCCCGTTCTAGTCTTGGAACAGCCCGTTCTGGGCTATCAGAACTAGCTTATTTAGGCTTTAGGTCTTTTGATGTCATGTCTTGTTGTTTTCATGCTTCGAGAGCTCCTTTCCTTGATAATAGACGTCTATTTCATTGCTTTTGTGAGCCCGGACGAAATTGGGTGTCTTCAATCTTCATGTTGGAGCTCTTCAAACTGTCCTTCGTATACCTTGCAACTTGTTGTAAGGTATATATGGGAGATATGTAGATTTGATAGTTGTGATAAGCATGTAAGCATGAAGCGAGTACTGCGAGCAAGGGATATGAACTTTCTAGAACTTGCCACAGTCACACCACATTACATCTAGCCTTACTGTAAATCTCCCAGCAGGTCAAAATTCTTTCGGATGTTGCGTTTCTTCCACTAGAAATCTAGTGCTTGATCTGTCAAAGGTGATAACTCTATGAGTATTTGCCTTGGACTGTGCATCTTGGATATTTTTACTTGCAATTTCTAAGTAGACATGTCCAACATTAATCATTGCATCCACTTCCCTGCCTCTTTAAATGAAAAACTTGTTGCAACGAGTGTATGTGGCCATTACCATGGAACAAATTGGTAGAGTTCATGTTTTCCTTAATACAGAATTAATAGACTCAGCTAGGTTTGTTTTCATGTGTCCCCAACGTCGTCCATTGTCCCATGCTAGTGTCTATTTTTTCCTAGGAATGTTGTCTAACCATTGGGCTGCTTCAGCATTAGTATCTCTTACTATGTTGCAATAGTAAAAGAATCTAGGTTGAGTCATCCCATAAACTGAAAAAAAAATAATTAAATAATGAAAACTAATTATTAAATATTTAAAAAAAAGTAATGATAAAATTACCCATGTTGACGACATCCTTCTTTAGTGCTACATTTTTGAATTGTCGCATGAAGTTTTGTGCAATGTGTCGAATACAATAGACATGGACAAAATTATTTTCTATCCAACCACTTCCATTTCTTGAGTATGCACTTCGAATAGCCTCATGAAGATCAAAAATTAGGCACAACCTGTCTTGCGGTGTTACATATCGCCTTAAGTTCTTAAGAAAAAAAAACTTGCATCGCTAGTTCACCTTCAACAACAGCAAATGCAATAGGAATTATGTTGTTGTGACCATCTTGCGCAACTGCGACCAATAACGTACCTTTGTATTTGCTGTATAAAAAGGTTCCATCAACTTGAACAATTGGTTTGCAGAAGGCAAAACCATCAATGCATGGTTTAAAGGTCCAAAATAACCTTTTGAATATAACATCCCCCTCTTCCAATAAGCCACCTTGGTAAGTCGGTTGTGTATTAAATTTCTAAATAAAGCCTGGAACATACATTTGCATTGCTTGCAACATACCTGGTAACTTGTTGGACGACTCCTCCCAGTTTCTAAAGATGTTTTCAATGGCATGTTGCTTGGCCAACCATCCCCTTTTGTAACTAATTGTATAACCCATGGTCAGCTTGATGTAGGCTATGATGGTTGAAATGGGTGTAGATAGATTAGCCTCAATAATTTCACGAATGGTTTGAGAAATCATTTGTGATCCCAATTTATTATGATCTTGGAGATGAGTGAAGAAACACATGTGTGAGGGCCTTCAAGGATCATGATTTCCCAATGTTGTTCTCTAGTGCGCAATATAGCACGACATCTTCAGGCACAATCGTGGTGAACGCATTCCACGAGAAGCCTAGTAGTGTTTGAGTGCTTAACCTTGTAAGTGCAATGGTTGACAATGTGAAATCTGTTAATGGCATCTTGCACTTGTTTTTTTGTTTGGAAGCGTTGGCCATCAAAGAGTGTTCCAGGTGGATACACAACCATTTCACGTTCCAACAGATGACTATACTCAGTGTCTTATTGTTGGATTTCATTGGGAAAGTCTAAAAAGTGTGAATGTGGGTTGTATATGGCTACTGGTTCTAATGGTGGATTATTTGGAACTGGAAGGATTTGTTCTTCATCATCATCTTGATGTTCAAAGAGGACTTCGTCTTCATCTTCGCTAAAAGGATCAAAGACATTTTCTATTGGGAGACCAACAAAAAGATGATCTTCAATGTTGGTTTGAATACTGGGTTGAGAGGCAGAAGTTGTAGCTTGGTCATATGGTCGAGAAGGTATTTGATTAAGGTCCATGACGGGACCAATTAAAAGCTGTGTGTGTGACTCAATGTCGTGGTTGGAAGGAATATCATAAGAAGAGTGGGTTAGTGTTTTAATAAATTTGATAAATTTGGTATGGTGAAAGTGAAGGTGAAACTTGTGGTGAAAGCGGAGGTATTTATAATGGAGAGTTATGACGCCTAGAACGGGCCGTTCCAAAACCAGAACAGCCCGTTCCAAACTTCTAAAAAGGCTTAAAACCCTAGTTTAGAACGGTCCGTTCTGGTTTTAGAACGGTCTATTTTGGGTGTCAGAACGGCCCGTTCTGACTTTAGAACAGGCCATTTCAAATGCAAAATACACATGTTCAAGCAGAACGTCCCCGTTTCGGTTGCAGAACGGGCCTTTCCAAAACGTGAAAAAAAGTGAACAGTAAATGGTGCTAGTTAGAAAAATAAATTTACAAAGTTGTTATTTGGGTA
Source organism: Cajanus cajan (assembly GCF_000230855.2). Classification (NCBI taxonomy): domain Eukaryota; kingdom Viridiplantae; phylum Streptophyta; class Magnoliopsida; order Fabales; family Fabaceae; genus Cajanus; species Cajanus cajan. The sequence continues at coordinate 21,196,118 of NC_138524.1, forward strand.
AATTTTTTTTTAAAATATATTATTTGAGTAAAAATTTTTCTTATATTTTGTAAGTAAAGTAAATTTCTTTAACTTTGAAATTAAAAAAGTTAGTTATGATATTAATTTTTAATAAAAATTTTCATTAATGACAAAACCAGATTTACTACTTCGCATTAATAATATGTGGTTAGAATGAGTTTATTTAATTTTAAAATAAAAAACTTAATTAATACAAAGTTTTTTTAACATCATAATTAATACAAAAGTTGAAAACTAAAATTATACACAATTTGAACAAAAAGTATAAAAGCAATAATTTCTTACAAATTATTTAATTAGAATTTCTTTAATTTAAACTTTACTTATCTTTCGATTGATACAAATTAGTTTAAGACGAAGTCTTAAGACACATGTGAAAGAAAAAAAATACTATAAATATAACATATAGTAATTATATATAGGGATTATTTTTTTCTAAAAAAAAGGTTAAATTTTTTTATTAAACAATAACTACATTAAGTATTTAGAATTTTTTTTTGGTTTTTATTACTATAGTTGGTTTGGTGGTGGAATAGGCCGACCTTGAGGGAGAGTTAGGAGGGGCAATCACTTCGGCCCATAACTGAGCGATGTCCAAAATAATTTAAATAAGTTTATTATAAAGAAAAAAATCAATTTTTTTTATGATGATACTTTAATTTTAACTTATCAAAACAAAGTTAATGAAATTTAAATTTATACCAAAAAATCCAAGCACCTATTTACAGACAATATTTTTTATCTACATTTATTTAATTAATTATGGAAGAAGAAAATATAAATTAAATATCCTTATCATTCTTATACTTATTTTATGTTATTAGTTCATATACTTTTATGAGTTTGTTTTGGTCTATATAAAATATTAATTTTCAATTTTAGACCTTATTTTTTAAATTCTTTTAAAATGTAAAATTTTGATAAGAATCCTATAATATATTATTTTATAATTTTAGTGATTAAATTTTTTGAATAAATATTTATCACATTATCAATGAATAGTGTGAGACTAAAACTATAAAATAAAATTTTATTGGGACCAACTCAAGAAATTTTTGATAAATATTAAAATCATAAATTTGTATATTACGATGACTAAAATCATATTTAAGTAAAAAATATATGTAATAAAATGTGTCATTTTTAATAAAAATAAGTATTTAGTTTTTATTAAACACATATAATATTAAAATAGAGAAAAAAGGTTTTTGTTTATTAGTTTACCTAAACTTAAATTATCAAAATTGGGTTTGGTATCGAAAAAATTGAAGTAACATATAAAAAATTTTAAACTTGAATTATGTTTTAATGATTTATAATTAAGTATGATAATCTAACTCGTCTTTGTGGGTACCCGTTTGAACCCGCCTTGATTTGGACTGGAAAAACATGTGTTTATCAGATTAGAATTTTCTCTGATTGATGCCCGCCCTATCCCCGCCCCCGTACCTGCCTCGCCCTCCCCCCATACCCGCCCTGCCCCCTCCTCACTTAATAATATAATTAAAAAATTATTTATATATATAAACCAAAATTAAAAATATTTATATAAAAATTTATATTATTTTATTTTTCTATTATTTTTTTAAATTTGTTCATATTTATTTAAAAAAGAAAATAAAAAAATAGGAGCGAGGGCAAAGCAAAAAAACCCAAATCTCACCAGGGACGAGAATTGGTACTGAGGGCGGGGGCGGGGACGGGGAACTTAAAACCTGCCCCGGCCCCACCCCCTTGCCTTGTTTGTTTGTAATTGAATGATATATAAAATTAAAAAATAAAGATAAACTATTTAAATTTTTTAATGTTTACGTATGTTCATAATTAAGTTTATAATTTTGATGTTTACCTATGTTTGATGTGATGTAAACGTGCCACAATGCTTGCGGATATGGATCTGTCCTTTGCATTGGCCGGTTATAACCCCACAATTAATGCATGGACTATTGACATGGACTGAGGTGACGTAAAAATATTAATACAACAAAAGGGAAACAGATGACGCATGAGGTAGAGGGTTTAGGGTTTAGGATTTTCTTTTAGGCGAAGGATTCTTCAAGGTAGGCGAGGGGGGGTTTGGTTTAATTTTTGGTTCAAACAAGGCGCATGGGGGTGAGGGATGTTTTTGGCCTACGTTGATGGTGCATGGACCCCATGCGCCTTGTGTGCATCCATTGCTAACCAATTACGCATGTGCCCTAAGCGTTTTCTGAACTCCCTACCCTTGACTTGACTATTGCGTAGGCAGTAAAAAAACAACCTTTGACCACTGCTGAACGAACAACAACTTGACGCAATTGAAAAAAAAGTAAAGAACCCTTGCATTTTCTAACTCCTGATTCCTCTATAAATTATTGAGTTTCCATCTAATCGATTTCATTGTCTCTTGTGTTCTCCTGGTTATAATCTCTTCTCTCGTAGTGTGAAATTTTGTGATATTTTTTTTACTAGTGACTATGCTTTAGATTAGTGTAATTTATACTTGGTTGTTGTTAGTATAATTATTGTATTAATTATTATATTTATATATTAATAATATATTTCTGTTGTTATTTTGTAGGTTATAAAACATCATCTATTTATTTGAAGTATTTACAAGTAAGTATAACCATAATAGAGATTATAATATATATTATGTGAAAAAATTAGTTGATGATAAAAATCATGTTATAATTTTGAATATATTTTTGTTATAAGTTAGTAGTTCAAAAGTGATGTATATAATTTTGAATATATTTTTTGTTATAAAAATATACTTTAAAAAAAAGTGACTAATAACACAAAATAAAAATAAGAAAATTTAAATTATATATATAATAAAAATTGATTTTTAGTTAATTTTTATTTGTCATATAAGTAGCGTTTAAACTTTTGTTTATATTGTATGAAATTTTAGTAATATTAATAAATATTAAATTTATGTTATTTTATATTTTTAAAGAATTAAAAATATATGTACGTAGTTGGTTAAAATTAAATATAAAAAAATAAATTATTAATATATATATGACTTATATTAATTATATTTGTTATTAATTGAATTACTTAGAGAAATCTAAAATATTTTATATGTATAATGTAATAATTTATAATTTTAAAAATTAATTTTATATAAAAATGATGTTGTACGTATGTTTGTAGTAATTAGAGATGTCCGTAATGATGTTGAAAGTGTATGTAAAAATTTATTATATTTAATTTACTGTATTTTTTATAAATAAAAATAAAAATAAAAATTGTGAATATGTAGATTTGTGTTCTAATTGTGTAAATACGATCTAAATATTTATTTGTTAAAAATGAGGAAATCTTAAGCTTTTTTAAAAAGGTTGATATTTTGGTTATAATGATGACATTAAATAATAAAAAATGAAAATGTAATTGATAAGATTTGTTATAATTAAATTGAGATAATTGAAAGGACTTATTTTTAGAAATGTTTATAAATTCACAAAGTTGATAAATATTATATAATTTTATAAGAAAATTTAATATTAGTAAGATAATTTAATTATGGTTTATATTATATTAGAAATGTCTTGTAGAGAAGTGGATTATGTGCCAGACAGTGACGAGGAGGAGGAAGTCATTGTTCGTTCGGAGGAAGAATTGACACATGAGCGATTAATGTCTAAATGGAGAATGATTAGGGCAGCTGAGGAAGCTGCTAAAGCTAGAGAAGAAGAGTCATTGTCTCCGTTGTCACTTCCAACACCGAAACTTGGAGATGACACTGATGAGGACACATTTAGGTCATGTAACATTAACCCTGTTATTGCTGGACCAGCTGGTTTGGTGGAAGATGCAATGAGGAATAGGCAGTCTGATAATCCTTTACCAACGCAAGAGTTTTATTCTGATATTGGTCGAGTGGCAAACATGGTGTTTAACAGTAACCTATGGCGTTATGTAGTTCATTACGTGAAATCTAGAGGTTTTTTTTTTCTTTAATAATTTTTATTTGTTAAAATTTATTAATGCAATTAATATAATGCATTCTATGTTTTTATTAACAAAAGAGCTTCCAGAAGTGACACCATTGATTAATATAGACCATAATTTAGAAAGAGTTGCAACTGTTGTTGCTTTTGTGGACTCTATGACAGCAACTGGGAATGAGAATTATACTATTAACTTGAAGGTATGATTAGTGATTTTTTATACATGATAAAGATAAATTTATTTAAATAATTAACTATATTGATTTTAGGACCCAATAGAATGATTGGTGCAAGTTTACATTACAAAGCAAAGCAACACCCACAATATGGGGAAGACATTGTTGTTGGTTGTGTGTTAGTTTTGAAACAGGTAATATTTGTTGTATATGTTTATATGAAAAATTAATTAAATGTTGAATTAATTTAGTTGATTTTTTTTCTTTAGATTGTTGTGTTTGCCCCAACCCGTATCCGTTGTCCTTACTTCTTGAACATAACAAAAAATAATGTACAATGGGTGAGTATAAATAGTGAAATTTAATTTACAAAGATATTAATATTGTATATTAAATAATTAGTATTATATGATAATTGTTTGTTGCATGTTTATTTCAGGTTATTCCGAAGGAAATATGAATTAATGAGAAAATAATTTATGTATTTTAAGTTAACTTGTTTTTTAATTTGGATGTCTGTAATTTAATATTTTATTTGGATTGAAAAATTTAAATTTCGAGAACATTATTATTATTTGTGCACTTGATTGACTTAAATGTATTTGTTGTTTTAGTTATTTTTACAATTTCTACAGTATATGTGTGTTATTTTAAAATAATGTAGGGTCCTTATAGTGTCTCACATGGACCTATAAATATAAGATGATGGGTGTCTTATAAGTTCAAATTCTTGAGAAAGAAAAAAGGTTGAAGTTCCTTTGCTAGTTAAAATTATAGCAATTACTTTGAAGTATGGTTTCACCAATAGTGTTTGCACTTGTGTTTCAAGATGTTCACATATAGTTGAAACTGAATACGGTCTTGATTATGTGATGCAAATGCCATCTAGTGGAAGGCTTATGAAACTAAACAAAGACATAAAACTTGTTGATTTGTTCAATGAGATACATAGGAGACTGGTCAAAAGGGATAGTATAAACACATCAGTCAAGTTCATTATCGTTGTCCAGTTACATCTGAGGAAGGACAAAAGCAATATACTCCATATCCTTTGAACTGTGATGAAAATGTGGCATTTATGTTTCATAGATTCGTAGGAGATCGGAATGAATTACTACTAGATTTTTTTTATTACAATTGAAGATTTTAAGCCTACACAATTCGATATGTGGAACATCGCAAGTTCATTTCAGAGACAAATAAATTTAATGTAGCTTAGTGACAATGTTTAGTTCAACGAGGTTTATGTAATGTGTTTATTGTCATGTGTGTAGTATGTTAATATACAATGTTTAGTTGAAGGAGGTTTATGTTGTTTGTTTACTATCAATGTGTAGTATTATAGACACCCAATTTCGTCCGGGGGCATACAAACAACAAGATACGACATCAGAGGGCCAAAAGATCAAATCAAGTGTTTTTAGTGGTCCGGAACGGGCCGTTCCAAAATCGGAACGAGCCATTCCCAAGTCCAGAATGGGCCGTTCTTGAATTGGAATGGGCCGTTCCGAGGCTCCTAAAAGGCCTAAAAATCGTAGGTTGGAACGGCTGTTCCAGACCAGAACGGCCCGTTCCAAACCAAATAAAGGGCCTAAAGAACTTGGTCTGGAATGGGCCGTTCCTAAACCAGAACTGGCCGTTCCAAAAGGTTAAAAAGGCCTAACAAACTTAGTTTGGAACAGGCCATTCTGGGAATGGAATTTAGTGTTAATTTGTACTCCAGAACGGGCCGTTCTCATTTCAGAACGGGTCGTTCTGGTTTCCTGAACGGACCGTTCTGATTTCAGAACGGGCCATTCTAGGGTGCAAAATTAACACATAACGTTCGAATCTGGAACGGGCCGTTCCGAATCCAGAACGGGCCGTTCTGGCCCACAGCTAATGTCTATAAATAGAAATCTCGGGCATAGTTCTCAAGACTCAAAATTTCGTCCAAACTCCTTAGAGCTCGAAATTTCTCTCTCTTTTTTTTTTCTCTTTCTCTCTTTTGTAACTCTTGAGATTTTGTGAGGCACATTGTAGTGTGAAAGGTTGCCACAAAGCACCTAAAATCTTCCTATTTTGAAAATTCAATAGAGCTCATGCAAGAGGTATTTCAGTTAATCTCTTTCTCTCTTTTTTTATTTCTTATCTATAATAAATATTGTTATAATAAAAATAATCATGTAAACATTTTAGGATTAATTGTATAATTTAAATTTCAAGCATGTAAATAATTATTAATAAAAAGGGATTTAATATTTCTATTATTATCATTTATAATCTAACTTCATCATAGGATACCAATTAAGGGCGTTGTAGGGGTGTTTAATACCTTCCCTACACGTAACCGACCCTTGAACCAAATTCTGGTTATCAAGGCCATTATTGGATTTTTAAAAAAACCTTTTTTTTTTTCTAATGTTTTGAGTAAAACATTGGTGGCGACTCCATGAACTCATTTTTCAAAACCATTAATTAAGGATTAGTCTGGTTTCTGGGCATTCCTTAATCGATGGGATCTTTAAAAAGATGTTTAAATCATAGGTTGCAAGATCGGAAATTTTTGGGTTGCGATAGATGGCAACTCCACTAGGGACGTTTTAAGAGGGTCAGGCCCAAATAAATGATGAAGTTAATAAAATAAAAATAATAATTTAAATATTTTTCCCCTTTACTTTGTTTGTTTTATTTATTTGGCTTTAATATCTGATTGCCTGTTTAAATTTAGCACTTGTTTGAATAAAATTGTACACAATCCTTTGCACACAACAGTTCCTGCTACACCCGGGGGCATGAGAGTATTAAACATAGGGAGTGGTTGACGTACGACCGGCCAAAGTTTGGCCTTGGAGCCTGCGAGCCTTGTCGGAAATAACACTCAAGGAGATAACTTGTTACTCTAGTCCAAAATACTGTGACAGACCTTAGAGTTTGCCAGGTGAAGGCGACAGAGATACTGGGTCCCTATAATAGGGGCACCTTGGGGGCCTTGAGACCAGTGAGATTAGAACCGTTCTATACAAAGCACTTTCTTCGACAGGGACCACAAACCATGAATTTATGCCGCTCGTGGATTACGATTGTTTGAGCATATAATTGTTGCATAGTTGTTTGTGAAAAAAAAGTTTGCCTGCCTTTTGTCATAATTCTTTTCGTTTGTCTAAAAATATAAGAAACAATATGGTGAAGCGCTCGTATGCTATACATATACTAGAACTAGTAGGAATACCCGACAAAAATTAGTGCAACCTTTGTCATATCATAAACTATTATGAAAAAGGGCACCGATGATGACCAACCTTCTAAGGATCAGTGTAACCTTTGTCATATCGTAAAATATTACAAAAAGGGACACCTACCTTCATAAGGGAATGTGTCATCTTGTCGGGAATCTCCTTTGGTAGATCTATAAACAAGTGTAACAAAAATCCATTATTATCCCTCGAAGGTGGCTTTTCAGCACTCCGTACTCACGAGGACCCAAAAGAGAAGGGCTATGGAGGCATTAATGGAAAGGAACCGCAAGCTGAATGAAGAGCTTAGGCAGGTCAAGGAGCAAATGGCTCGAATGTGCGAAACCATGAGCAAGCTCCAACATGATGACAACAATGTTAGTCACATAGGAGACGCGTCCAAGGACCACCTAAATGCTTTGGAAGAGAGGTTAAGAGCGGTGGAAGGTCATAGCTTTGACATTCAGGAGGCCGCTGAAATGTGCTTTGTACAGGATATCCAATTCCCACCCAAGTTCAAAAGTCCGGACTTCCAAAAGTATATGGGATCCAGTTGCCCCAAAAGGCATCTAACGATGTACTTCTAGAAGATGACCGCCCATGTGAACAACGAGAAGCTCTTGATACACTGTTTTTAAGAAAGTTTATCGGATGCGGACCTCAATTGGTACATGCAGCTGGAGGGAGGAAGGATCCGAACATGGAAGCAGCTCACTGACACCTTCTTGCAACGATACAAGTACAATATTGATCTTGTCCCCGACAGATCTGATTTGCAAGGGTTAAGCAAGAAGAGGGATAAACATTTCAAAGCTTATGCATAGAGGTGGAGGGAGTTGGCCGCACAAGTAGAGCCCTCGCTTTTCGACAAGGAGATGGTGACCTTGTTCATCAACTCTTTAACCGGCCCCTATTATGATAAGATGATAGGGAATATCTCGACCCTTTTTGCCGACATAGTCACCATAGGTGAAAGGGTGGAGCAAGGTTTGAAGAGCGGTAAAATAGGAAAGACTCCGGGGAGCTACGACTACAAGAAGTCCTACGGGAAGAAGAAAGAGGAGGGGATCAATACAGTCACCATAACCGCCACCCTTCCAAAGAACTGAGGTGCGACGCAAGAGAAAATGGTGGATAAAATCCCCACCACTTATGCGGCATGCTGCCTCAACTCTTAGAGGCTTCCATGCTGGTACGAATTCCACCACTAAAGGGACTCAGCCCCCTTTACTCTTCATGGTACAATCCCGAGGAGCATTGCGATTATCACTCTAGCTCCCTAGGACATTCTGTGGAGCGATGCAAGACATTGCAAATTCGAGTCCAAGGCCTAATTGATGCCGGGTGGTTAAAATTTGACACGGACACGCCCAGTATCGACAAGCAACCGCTCCCCAAGCATGAAGATTAAAGGCCGTGAAACGTTGCTGTTAGAAGACCGCTTGAATAGGGATGTCCATTAGGGATTCATGTTTTTTGTGATCAAGAGTTTTATTATTTCACTATCTTTTAAACCCACAACTCTGCCCAAGGTTGTGGGTTTCCACAATAAAGGGCGTGTAATGAATTTGTTTCTTTTATAATAAAATACGTCATTTAGAGATTGTGTCTATCCTATTTCTCTCTTTGTTTTCTTCTTGTCATCCATGCATTAAAATTATAAACCTAAATATAGAACATAGTGAACATGGCTGGAGGAAACGAAGTTGAGCAAAATCTAAACTTGTGTGATGTATCGCCCGAGCATGAGGAGAATCTATCCCCCAAAATGCGAAGGTTGATAGATCAAGAAAACCGTATAATCCAACCTTATCAAGATGAAGTTGAGAAGATTAATCTAGGGCAAGAAGAGGATAGAAAAGAAATATCAATCGGCACGAGGATGGCAAAGGAGTTTAGGAACCAATTGATCGACCTCTTGAAGGAATATGTCGATGTCTTCGCTTGGTCTTATCACGACATGCCAGGATTAAACTGCGAAATTGTTGAACACAAACTTGGCTTTGATGATATAAAGGAATTGTATGAGCTTGATTTAGACTTCCAAGCCATTTATGCCAAATGTCTCCAAAGGCCTTTTGATGGATTTTATCTTCTTGAGGGGTATCTTTTTAGAATGGGCAAACTTTGCATACCCCAAGGATCCATTAGAAAGCTTTTGGTCAAGAAAAGTCATGAAGGAGGTCTCATGGGCCATTTTGGGGTTGACAAAACCCTAAGTTTCTTAAAGACTAAATTTTATTGGCCACACATGAGAATAGATGTCCAAAGGCATTGCTCCAAGTGCATTACTTGTTTAAAAGCTAAATCAAGAGTAATGCCTCATGGACTCTATACCCCCTTTCCTATAGCTAGCTCCCCTTGGGTAGATATTAGTATGGACTTTGTGCTTGGACTTCCAAGGACTCAAAGGGGATTTGACTTCATCTTTGTGGTAGTGGATCGTTTTAGCAAAATGGCTCATTTTATACAATGCCACAAAGTGGATGATGCTAGCTATATAGCTAAACTTTTCTTTAGGGAAGTGGTCCACTTGCATGGTCTACCCAAAACAATTGTGTCCGATAGGGATGCTAAGTTCCTTAGTCACTTTTGGAAGGTACTATGGGAAAAACTAGGAACAAAGCTTCTCTACTCTACTACTTGTCATCCTCAAACCGATGGCCAAACCGAAGTAGTAAATAGATCCCTATCCACTTTGTTAAGGGTACTCCTCAAAGGGAATAAGAAAACTTGGGATGATTGTCTCCCCCATCTAGAATTTGCATACAATAGAGTAGTCCATAAGACTAATAATCTTTCACCCTTTGAAGTTGTCTATGGCTTTAACCCAATAACTCCTCTTGATCTATTACCCCTTCCTAATACCCCTTCCTTGTTTCACAAAGAAGGAGTATCTAGGACAGTTTTTATTAAGAAATATCATGAAAAGATCAAGAGCCAAATTGAAAAGCAAACACAAAAATATGCCAAATACAACAACAAAGGAAGAAAGAAAATCACTTTTGAAGTTGGGGATTGGGTTTGGCTTTATTTGAGGAAGGATAGGTTTCCCACTCAAAGGATGTCAAAACTACACCCTAGGGGAGATGGACCATTCCAAGTCCTTCATAAAATAAATGACAATGCATATAAATTAGACATTCTTTCTGAGTATGGCATTAGCTCATCTCTTAATGTATGTGATCTCACACCATTTTTAGGAGCTGAGGATATGGATGAAGATTCTAATCTGAGGACAGATGCTTCTCAAGAAGGAGGGGATAACGGAGGACCATCCTTGAGGACACATGTGGGCCCCATCATTAGGTCCATGGTAGGAGAGTTGAAGAGGAGGAGGGAGCTCACACACCAAGGGACACTCCCCTCATGATCATAAAGTATTAATTCTCTCCTAAGCTTCATTAGTATAGGGTTTATTTTATTTGCCAATTTTACCCTTGTATTTTGGGGTGTTTAGGACTTAGAATTTATTTTCTTTTGTATTTCCCATTTTACCCTTGTATTATGGGGTGCTATAGATGATTAGGGTTTTAATTTTGGGCTAGGGTTTTGAATTAGAAGGTGACGCATTTTTTGGTGTTCTTGGACTTATTTTTGGTGTTAGAAAGGCTTAGGCCCAAGTGGAGGGCAAAGGTTGCATGGTCTTATCATGCACCTAGATATAGCCAATCTAAACCCAAAGATTCCATCCTTGGCCACTAAGTTGCATCTAGGGTTAATTTGCATTTCATTTGGAGTGGATTTGCCTTGTGAATTTCGGCCATGCATTCTCCAAATACAACCCTAGATGCCTCCCGCTCCTATAAATACCCAATGCACCACACCTTGTAAATACTTTGGATTATATGATATTGAGTGAGCATTATTTGCCTCAAAATATCTTCCTTAGTCACTAGGTTAACTTCGGCTAACCACCTTCATTCTCCACCCTTGGAGAGTGTAACCCTAGAGTAGCCTCCACCTTCACTTGGAGTGAGCCAACCTTTGAGCACCAAAAACTTCTGCCACCCTACCCCATCTCACACCTATCATCCTTTGTCCACCTTAAACATTCCTTTCCCTAATCTTTGGTGAGCCTAGATCATGGGCAAGGTCACTCTCTTCAACACACCATCATCAAGCATGGAAGGGAGGTCTACATCATACCATTCTTCTCATTTTTTTAACCTTTATCTTTAAATGACGTGTTTTGGTATTAAAAGAAAATTGAAACGGCCTAGTAAAAAGCAGTTAAATAAACGAGGCAATTCTATACGAGCCTCTGAAGTAAGCAAAATTCGACGCAAAGCATATAAGAAAAAGGAGACTAAAGGAGTAAAAGGAAGCTACCTGATACCAATAGTTTTCTAAAAAAGCTTAAACGTGTATATATGGCATACATAAAAGCGCGTCTTTGAAATAAGTAACCTTTCACATCCAAAGGGAATTATCCAAAAGGGCAACAGACTACAAGTATTTTTAATTCATGCATGCATCATGAATAATATCCCTAAAAAAATCAAGAAGGGAGCCACGTGCGAGGGGGCAAAGTTCTCCCCCCACAACATAGATCATACAAGGATAAGCAAGTCCATCATGATGCCTAACCCCAAACTAAGGGCATCAACAATCAAACAGTCAATCACCAATAATCCGAAAGGACCACGCATCACGCCTGGAGAGGCATCACAATACTCACCTTGATAAGAACAACACCAAACTCTTACCAACCATCCCACAATGAAGACGTCTGGAGAGGCATCACAATACTCACAGGGCAGGGGCGACACTAGAACCCCTGTCATCCATCTATTTTCTCTGCCCACTAACATAGGGGCACATCAAGTACATCTTGCCCATTCTCCTTGGGGCATTTTCCATCACAAGTCAACAACGAGGGTATCGTCGAGTACCTCAAATCAAAAGAGAATCACCATCAAGTATCCACCTAAGATTTCAAAGGTCCTCCTTCAAAGGATATCAACAACCATCCAAGTTGAGAGCCGCCATTGAGCCGCTCAAATTAATGAATGACAACGAGGGTACCGCCGAGTTTGTCGAAGCCAAAATCGGGACTACCACCGAGCTCCCACCGTAATTCGGTTGAAGCCTTAAAATCAGCAAAGCTTGATCGAGAGCCACCATCGAGCTGCTCAAATTAGTAATCAACAACGAGGATACCGCCGAGTTCCTTGAAGTAAAAAACAGGGATTGTCGTCAAGCTCCCACCAAAGGTCGGTTGAAGCCTTAAAATCAGTCTAGCTTGATCGAGAGCCGCCGTCGAGCCTCTCAAATCAGTGAATGACAATAAGGGTATCCTCGAGTTCTTCAAAGTCAAAATCGGGATTGCCGTCGAGCTCCCACCATAGGCCGCTTGAAGCCATAAAATCAGTCTAGCTTGATCGAGAGCCGTCGTCGAGCCTCTCAAATCAATGAATGACAACGAGGGTACCGTCGAGTTCTTCGAAGTCAAAATCGGGATTGCCGTCGAGCTCCCAGCATAGGCTGGCTGAAGCCTTAAAATTAGTCTATCTTGATTGAAGAGCCGCCGTCGAGCCTCTTAGATTAAGAATGATAGTAAGGGTACCCCCGAGTTCCTCGAACTTAAAATTGGGAGTGCCGTTGAGCTCCCACCATAGGCTGGCTGAAGCCTTGAAATCAGTCCATCTTGATTGAATAGTTGCCTCTCAGATCAAGAATTACAGCGAGGGCACTGTTGAGTTCCTCGAAGTCACAACCGGGATCGCTGTCAAGCTCCCACCACGGGCCGACTGAAGCCCTAAATATCAGTCCAGCCTGGAGAGGCTGAGCTCAAAATATACTCTCTCTTCAACAAGTTACGAATAAAGGAACACACTGCCATAAAGCAAGCAGAAGCAGTAGGATGCATTGACATCAAAGCCAGAAGCCTAGATGGTACAAGTTTACCATCCTTATCACCCGACGGAGCATATAAACCAACACTCAAATGCTATTAGGGACAAGGATACAGGTAAACATCATCTACCCAAAGGAAATGGTGTGGGGGCATCTACATTATTGAAGTAAAGGAGAAGATTCAAACACAACAAGCGACATGAGGCATTCACATGGATCTTGAAGCCTAGATGTTTCGGATTACCATCCTTGACACCCAACAGTGTATACAACCTAACACTCAGTTGCTCCAAGGGGCAAGGATATAGGGAACACCGTCTACCCTAAGGAAACAACGTGAAGGTATCTATTGTCAAAATAAGAGTGAAGATCTGAGTTTTCACCTCACTATCACAAGAGAAACAATGGAGCTTCTACTCGAAGACTGAAGATCAGGTGTACAATTTGTCAGCCTTGTTACCCAATAGGGTACACAACCAATGCTCAACTGATCTAAAGGGTGCGGATATGAGCAAATACACCTATCCAAGGGAAACAACGCAGAAGCAACACATAGACGAAAAGAAGACCCGGACGAAATATCTACGTCTTTACTTGCCTTTGGAAAAGCAACACAGCTATTCCAAAGTGTGGAAGAAAATATGCACAAATGTTTTGATGATGCCAAAGTGATTATAAAGCATTGAAGAAGAATCAAGGTTGAGCTAAAGCAAGTTGATGCAAGAACAAGATCTCAAGTGTTACATAGATAAGTCTTATCAACTTAGCTAAGAATGTAAAAGAATCTTTTAGAATTGCAAGTATGCTTGGCCTTGAGAATAAGTTTTCAAAAAATTTCAAATTAATCTCTTTAAATTTAAACAAGTTTTAAATCTTTTGAAAGTAAGTAAAAATGTTTTCAAAAGACTTAACAAAAGCTTTAAAGAATAGTTTAAATCATTTCTTAAAAGAGATTTGTGAAAGAAATTATTGAGATGAAGTTTTCTACATAAAAGTTTTTGAAACAATAAAAAATATATGTTCTGGTAATCCATTACCAGACCTTGTAATCCATTACTAGAACAGGAAACTTTAAAGTTCAAATTCTGAATACAAAATGTGTTCCGGTAATTGATTACCAGACCTTGTAATCGATTGCCAGAAGATAAAATTTCAAAATTTAAATTTAAATTATACAACGTTTCAAACATTTTGAACTTAAACCGTTGTAATCGATTATCAAGTCTTGTAATCGATTACCAGAGCCTATTTTCTGAAAAATTATAGAAAGTTACAATTCTTCATGAAAAGACATAACCTAAGAAACAATTGTCTATAAATTCCTATAATTTTTTAGAAAAAGGTGACGAACTCTATTGTGAAAATCATTTACAAAATCTACTTGGCCTAAGTCATTTGCAAAATTTCTAAAGAGTTATTTAAGATCATAAAAGTGTAATATCCACTCTTCAAGAGAGTCATTCTGTAAAACTCAATAGATCATTGGATTTGTAAAGGAGAAAGGGTTTTTCTCCTTGTTGGTGTTTGAATCTCAACACAAGGAAAGGGAGTTCCGAGGTTTTGGAGGATTCAATTCTTGTAAGGTTTACAAGAGTAGTGGAAATCTCAAGTGGGAGACTCGAGGACTAGATGTAGGCAGGATTGGCCGAACCAGTATAAAATCAAATTTGCAATTCTTTTTTCCCTACACTTTTAATTTCTTATTATTAATTATAATTGTGTAGTTTGCATCATCATTCATTCTATACTTACAAATTTATCTAAGGAATTAAATTTGATAAGAAAGTAATTGGAAAAGTTTTTATTAGAGGAAATTTAGAAAACTTAATTCACCCCCCCTCTTAAGTTAATTGAGGCTAAGTGACTAATACAAAGGACAAGTAAAGAGGGATAGCTGTAGATACCCAATTTCATCCAGGGGCAAACAAACAACAACATAGGACATCAGAGGGCCCAAAAGCTCAAATCAACTATTTTTAGTAGCCTGGAACGGGCTGTTCCAAAATCGGAACGGGTCGTTCCCAAGTCCGAAACGAGCCATTTTTGAATTGGAACGGGCCATTCCGAGGCTCCTAAAAGGTCTAAAAATTGTAGGTTGGAACGACTGTTCCAGACCAGAACGGGCCGTTCCAAACCAAACAAAGGGCCTAAAGAACTTCGTCTGGAACGGGCCGTTCCTAAACCAGAACCGGCCGTTCCAAAAAGTTAAAAAGGCCTAACAAACCTAGTTTGGAACGGGCCATTCTGGGAAGGGAATTTAGTGTTAATTTGTACCCCGGAACGGGCCGTTCTCATTTCAGAATGGGCCGTTCTAGTTTCCTGAACGGACCGTTCTGATTTCAGAACGGGCCGTTCTAGGGTGCAAAATTAAAACATAAACGTTCAGATCCAGAACGCGTCGTTCCGAATCCAGAACGGGCCGTTTTGGCCCGCATATGATGCCTATAAATAGAAATCTCGGGCACAGTTCTCAAGACTCAAAATTTCGTCCAGACTCCTTAGAGCTTAAAATTTCTCTCTTTTTCTCTTTCTCTCTATTATAATTCTTGAGATTTTGTGAGGTACGTTGTAATGTGAAAGGTTGCCACAAAGCACCTAAAATCTTCCTATTTTGAAGATTCAATAAAGCTCATTCAAGAGGTAATTCAGTTAATCTCTTTCTCTCTATTTTTATTTCTTATCTATAATAAATATTGTTATAATAAAAATAATCATGTAGACATTTTAGGGTTAATTGTATAATTTAAATTTCAATCATGTAAATAATTATTAATAAAAGGGGATTTAATATTTCTATTATTATCATTTATAATGCTAACTTCATCATAGGGTACCAATTAAGGGCGTTGTAGGGGTGTTTAATACCTTCCCTACACGTAATCGACCCCCAAACCCAATTGTGGTTATCAAGGCCATTATTGGATTTTTAAAAAAACCTTTTCCTTTTCCAATGTTTTGAGTAAAACATTGGTGGTGACTCCATGAACTCTTTTTTCAAAACTATTAATTAAGGATTAGTCTGGTTTCCGGGCATTCTTTAATCGATGAGATCTTTAAAAGGATGTCTAAACCATAGGTTGCAAGATCGAAAATTTTCGGGTTGCGACAAGTATGTTAAGAGAGAATGTTTAAAGTTATGGTCTTAATTTGCATGTTGTATTGAAGTGTTAAGTTATGAATAATATTTGAGTGTTTTAATAAGAATAAAAAATTTTGTTGGTTATAATGAAAACGAACAACTAAATAAGACCTATATCTTGGTTCCAAGAAATGAAGGATGTAGATCCTCTAAAATTTGTTACGTTAATTGTTAATGCGTTGTAGACCTCTAAAATTGTCCGGGTCGGAAATAAGACTCGAAGACTATTAAAGATCAATGGAAAATCAGCCAGAAGGACTCCCAGAAGACCATAGGATGACTATTTGTAGGTTTAGAGGTCTTAGAGTAGCTGAAAATAAGAAAGTGAGAGGAGTGAAGCTCAATACGGCCTCTTTGGAGCTCAGTACGGCCCGTATTGCATTTTTGAACTGCAATACGGCCGTACTGAAACCAATACGGCCGTATTGATGTTTTTGAAATTCAATACGGCCGTATTGAATTCAATACGGCTGTATTGAAGTTCAAAACTTCAATACGGGCCGTATTGACACCAGGGGCCGTACTGCGCCTCACCCCTATAAATAGGACGTCATTTGGACGTCATTGGACACTTTTCCACACAGTTTTGACTCTCTCCTTGAGTATTCTGGGGTTTTTGAGCAGTGTTCTGCCCTAGAAATCGCTCTGAGAGTCAATCCGACGAAGTTCTTGAGTCACGAGCCATTTGCTTGAGTCTCGAACTTAGTTGAAGGGAAATCTTTTGGATTTCCATAGTCAAAAATTATTTTTTAGGAAGGAGCGAGCGAGCTTGTAGAGGGAGGGAGCGCCAAAAAGCCTCCTAAACTTCATTGATATATAAAAAGCACGCTTCAAGAGGTTTCTTCTCTAAAAATCCCTTCTTTTACCGCTTTCTGATTGTTGCATATTTAAATTCGTCATCATGTAGATATTTAATATATAATCGCTTATAATAAATAGGGGTAATTTAGTAATTTTACGCTATTATTTAATAAATAATTCGTCATAGGGAACCCTAATGGGGCGTTGTGGGGGTGCTAACACCTTCCCCGCACGTAACCGACTCCCTTACCCAACTCTGGTTGTAATGGCCAAAGTTGATTTATAAAATCAATTGCCTTAAATCTTTTTCCAATGTTTTGAGTAAAATATTGGTGGCGACTCCAAGAACCCTACCTTTTGCGAAAACTACTAATCCATGGAGGGTCCTGTTTGGGATTAACATGGATTGGTGAATCATTTTAATAAAATTGTTAGTTCGACAAGGTCTCAGTTTGAGAATAAGTCGTTCTAGCAATCCACCATTTTCAAAACTATAAAAAGAGTCCGACCATCGTCGCGAATGCCAAGGTCTGTTTCGGCGGGTGGCGACAGATGGCGACTCCACTGGGGAAGCCTCGAGAGTCAGTCCCATTTAGTGATGGATTATTTTTAAAATAATAGTTTAAAATTACTTCATTACCCCTTGCTTGTATGATAACATGCTTTATTTATTTGGCTTTAATAACTGTTGTTTGTTTAATTTTCCGCAATTGTTTGAAATACAAACTGCACACGAACCTTTGCACACAACAGTTCCCTCTATACCCGGGGGCATGAGTGGTAAGCCATAGGGAGTGGATGTTAGTACGGCCGGTTGTCGAATGGGTCTATAGGTGCCCGTAGACCGTTGTCGGAAAGCATCACTCAAGGTGATAACCATGAACTCAAGTCCGACAGTTCGTTGGAGCTTTCCATCGACTTACGACAAGAGGAATTGGGTCCCTATAATGGGGGCACCTTGGGGGCCTCAGACCGGTGAAAACAGTTAGAACCACCTTGAATATGCACTTTTCTGCAGGATACCCCTACCTCGTGATTCGCTCGTGACTGTTCGTGGATGAGTGAATTGTTTGTGCATTGTTTATGTGACATTGTTTGAGCATACATTGCATTCTTTAAACATACAACATTCCTTTTTAAAATAAGAATAAATAGGAATAAGAATCTTCCATTACATGGTGTTAACATCTACCTTCATCACATTCATATAGGTAGTTTCCCTTTTCACCCAAAAATACAAAAAAAAACAAAATACCTAAAAAAGAAAAAGGGTTATCCAAACCAAGCAATATCATGCATCATCTTAGGAGCATCCCGAAAACATGATAATGCTTAGTTGAATAAACACAATGCATGCATATTCAACGCCATCATCTCATATCATGCATTCTTATCAAAGATCATGGAGGGATCTAGGTTTACATTTCATACATCCCTCCTAGTAATTCATTAATAAACATTAATAAAAAGAAAGGATTAGTCGATGCGTATGTTCAGAATGGATCGCACGCCATTCGTTATCAAGTGTAAGCCAACAACCGCGCCAAGCGAACACACGTCAACTCCGTTGTTGGTAATCAAGACAAACAAGGGGGAAGGTCCAACACCATTAAGGATCACTACTCCAAGGCCTTTTCCCTACGAATCAAATAAGGCTGTGCCATGGATATACGACATCCATTCTTCTGCCGACAGCGATATCTCCAACATCGCTGGACTTGGGGGCATGACTAGGAGTGGCAGGATCTACACTCCCGAAGATCTTCATGATAAAGCTCCCAAGAATAAAGGGAAAGAAAAAGAAGAGAAAACCGAGGAAAAAGAATCCGAGGAGGAGACAGACGAGCTGTTAAAGTTTATCCGACAGAGCGAGTACTCCATCGTGGATCAACTTCACAGGACGCCAGCAAAGATCACTCTGTTGTCGTTGATCCTAAGCTCCGAACCGCATCGGCAAGCTCTGTTGAAAGTCTTGAACGAGGCATACGTGTCGCACACTATCTCCCAAGACAAGTTTGAGGGGATTGTTAGTCACATCACGGCTAATGATCACCTCACTTTCACCGATGAAGAAATCCCCGCTGGGGGACCAAATCACAACAAGCCCTTGCACATCTCTGTAAAGTGCAAGGAGTATCACATCGCTAAAGTCTTGGTAGATAATGGATCTTCCTTGAATGTGATGCCAAAAAGAATGCTCGATCAAGTGGCAATCAAGGGAGTCCAAATGCGCCCGAGCAACATGATCGTTCGAGTTTTCGACGGTTCTAAAAGAGAAGTGGTGGGAGAGATCAATCTTCCAATCCAAATTGGACCCACCATCTTTAATGTCGAATTCCAAGTGATGGACATTACTCCCGCATACAGCTGTCTCCTCGGCCGACCTTGGATTCATGATGCAAAAGCTGTTCCTTCTACGCTCCACCAGAAAGTCAAGTTCATAGTGGGTGACAAGCTGGTGACTGTACAAGCTGAAGATGACATACTCATCAGCAAGCCATCCGCCATACCTTACGTGGATGCAGCAGAGGAAGCTTTAGAAACCGCCTTCCAAGCATTGGAGATTGCCAATGTTGAAACGTTTCCCCGAGAAATGAAGAAGGTAGCCTACATGCTCACCAAGAACGGATACTTGCCGGGACAAGGACTTGGCAAAGATTCCCAAGGAATTCCCGAGCTACCTATTATCAAGGATAATACGGGGAAACAAGGGTTAGGATACAACCCTAATAAAGATCAAAGGACGAAGAGGAACCAAGATCCTTCTCGACGTTCTTTAAGCCAGATCTTTAGGAAGGCCGGTTCACAAGCGTCAAGGCCGGTCGTCGTCATCAAGTGCTCTTCTCCTTCTGATAGGGATGTATAGACCTGATGACTATTAGAGATCACTCCTCGGGGACAGCCCGACCCCCGAGCCTCGATAGGGCACATGTTTCCATTATGATTATAATAAAATCATTCTTTATTATTTCTTACTGCTTCTCTTCTTGCTTACAATAAATTTCTAGGCCGCATTATTTAACCCTGTTTGAATAAGCATAAATGAGGTTAAAATTATCTTAATAATAATAAATCCGCATCATTTTTATGTGGAAGTGTGCGACAACTTAGAGCACCTTTCCTTGGCCTCGACAAGTGCCATCATGGATAAAAAGAAATCCTTTAAAATAAAAGAAGCTCGGCAGGAAACCCAAAAAGGGGGCTGCGCAAAAATAAGAGCAAAAGACCCGCTAGGAATCCCACGAAAGGGTGACCTAGGCAAAAGTTAGGGTTGCAAAAATGAACAAAAACAAAAGTCCGCTAAAACGCCACAAAAGGGTGTTTTAGGCAAAAATAAGGACAATAAAAAAAAAACAAAAGAAATCCATGATGGTACCATGAGCCGAATTCAAAAAAGAAAGGTTCAAGGGGAGCTATCTAAGTTGTCAAAATCACAACGTCAATAAACAAGATTTTATTAACTTCATAAGTGTTTAATCAAACAAGCCTAAACACATAAGCCTACCTTGGCCAGCCATTCTTACAAAAACCATTTTTCAAAATAAAAATAAAACCCCTCTAAAACACAAACTTTCGAAAAATATACCTTTCCTTTCTTTTCTCTCTTGTCCCAAACGATTTTAGGATAATCTAGTGGAAACATGGAGATATAGTGGTCAATAGGAGGGTTGACATGTCTTCTAAAGGAAGGGAAGGATCACTGGGTTGATGACGCCCATCTCGATATAACACGCATCATTCCTCGGTTACAGAAATCGGCATCGCACAGCCCGTCTGGAGGAATGGCAAGATCCAAACAAAGAAACGCATCGGTTAATTCTTTTGAAAAAATAAATCAAATAGAATTAGGTGCATCATACCGCATACATGCATACAGATGATAGGTGTACTGGAAGATCACTTATTCTCTGTTTATTGAAAAAACAAACAAAAAAAAAAACAAAAAAAAACAAAAAAAAAAACAAAAAAAAAAACAAAAAAACAAAAAAACAAAAAAAATATATATAAACTTCAGAAAAAACAATGCGCCCGTATCATGTTCAGTACACCCGTACTAAAATCAGGGTTATGAACAAATTTTCAACTCAATACGGGCGTACCGAAATGAATACGGCAGCATTGGCCATAACATCCACACCAATACGGGCGTATTAAATTCAATACGGCCCGTATTGGCCCATTCTCATTCATCACAACATCTTCATTCCTCTGCATACTTCATCTGTGAGTGTGTTTGAGATCCCTCCAACAGAAAAAGCCGAAAAATCGACAAAAAAGGCAAAAATACAGAAAAAGCCAAAAATCAACAAAAAAAAGGCAAAATACAGAAAACCCAACAAATTGTACAAAATAACTGAGCCTGGAGAGGCTTGCCGAAATAATACTCGTACAGAATAACTGAGCCTGGAGAGGCTTGCCGAAATAATACTCCCCAATTGTACAGAATAACTGAGCCTGGAGAGGCTTGCCGAAATAATACTCCCTCATCAGAATAATTGAGCCTGGAGAGGCTTGCCGAAATAATACTCCCCAGAGATATCTCAGCTTCCACTCACGGGCCAAATTCCCTAGTGAGAGCTATCAAACCAAGATCAGTAAGATTCCCCATGGAAGGCTTGATCGTCTAAACAGAATATCCGAGTCGAAAGGACTATGACCTCCTCAGTGGAGGATAGCTTTCCAACTCAAGCGATGAGTGAAGCTAAGCCTGAAGAGGCTTTCTAAATAATACTCTGGGATATATAAACTTTAAATCCCCACTCGCCTACTCAGAGGCACCCCTTCAAGAAAAATCACAAAAGACAAATAATCATTCCCCAAGTGGAATCCGGCTCTCAGCCAAACATCAAGCGTCAAGATGATCTGCCTAACAGAAGAGGCTAATCACAATCAATAAACATTCCCCAAGCGGAATCCGGCACTCAGCCGAACACCGAACATCAAGATCATTCGCCTACTCAGAGGCACTCCTTCAAAAAGAGGAAAAATCAAAAAGATTAATAATCATTCCCCAAAGCGGAATCCGGCACTCGGAACATCAAGATCATTCGCCTACTCAGAGGCACTCTTTCAAAAAAGAAAAAAAAAATCGAAAAGATCAATAATCATTCCCCAAGCGGAATTCGGCATCGAGCCAATCATTAAACGTCAAGATGATCCGCCTAACAGAAGAGGCTAATCAAAATCAACGACAAAATCCCCCAGTGGATAACAGCCTACGCAGAGGCAACAAAACCGGAAAATCAAAAGAGTCACCCGAATAAGGATAACCGGGATACTCCACCAACGTCGAAAGGACGTCAGCCAATCATAAGGCATCGCTCACATCAGAAAAGAGCATCTTTGTGTCTACACCCCAAGGAATCAGAAATTCCCCAATGGGTACCAACTACACAATGGAAAGTTGGGACACAAGAACCTATGAGTAACTGCACATCCCCTAGACGGATCCCTGCGTTATCCAGCCCTCAGCGGCATCAAAATAAAAAACAACCGTCGAAGCAGCATCGTGGACTGTGGAGACAAAATCATACGACAGAATCCCCTAGTGGATAACAGCCTACGCAGAGGCAATAAAACCAGAAAATCAAAAAGAGTCACCCGAATAAGGATAACCGGGATACTCCACCACCGTCAAAAGGACGTCAGCCAACCATAAGGCACCGCTCATCTCAGAAAGAGCATCTTCGTGTCTATACCCCAAGGAAACAGAAATTCCTCAATGGGCACCAATTACGCAATGCAAAATTGGGACACAAGAACCTATGAGTAACTGCACATCCCCTAGACGGATCCCTGCGTTATCCAGCCCTCAGCGGCACCAAAATCAAAAACAAATCGTCGAAGCAGCATCGTGGACTGTGGAGACAAAACCATCACAGAACCCTGGAGAGGGAAAGACTCACGCTACCAAAGTGACTAGAAGCACAGAGGTACGCAACCCTGGAGAGGGCAAGACTCACGCTACCAAAGTGACTAGAAGCACAGAGGTACGCAACCCTAGAGAGGGCAAGACTCACGCTACCCAGATGTCCAGAGCACCGAGGTATGCACAAGCCTGGAGAGGCGATACTCAGCTACCCAGATGTCCAGAGCACCGAGGTATGCACAAGCCTGGAGAGGCGATACTCAGCTACCCAGATGTCCAGAGCACCGAGGTATGCACAAAGCCTGGAGAGGCGATACTCAGCTACCCAGATGTCCAGAGCACCGAGGTATGCACAAGCCTGGAGAGGCGATACTCAGCTACCCAGATGTCCAGAGCACCGAGGTATGCACAAGCCTGGAGAGGCGATACTCAGCTACCCAGATGTCCAGAGCACCGAGGTATGCACAAGCCTGGAGAGGCGATACTCAGCTACCCAGATGTCTAGAGCACCGAGGTATGCACAAGCCTGGAGAGGCGGTACTCAGCTACCCAGATGTCCAGAGCACCGAGGTATGCAACGAGCCTGGAGAGGCGACGAATAATACTCAACCTGGAGAGGCTACTCAACAATTTTCCACCGGAAGACACTACAAGTCGGAAGGATGGCTCATTCCCCGGACAATCGGGTCAACTCCTTTACTTGTCAATCGTTACACCAAAAGGCCGTTTGACTAAGTAAAGGGGGGGCAGCTGTAGACCCCTAAAATTGTCCGGGTCGAAAATAAGACTCGAAGACTATCAAAGATCAATGGAAAGTCAGCCAGAAGGACTCCCAGAAGACCATATGATGACTATCTGTAGGTTTAGAGGTCTTAGAGTAGCTGAAAATAAGAAAGTGAGAGGAGTGAAGCTCAATACGGCCTCTTTGGAGCTCAGTACGGCCCGTATTGCATTTTTGAACTGCAATACGGCCGTACTGAAACCAATACGGCCGTATTGATGTTTTTGAAATTCAATACGGCCGTATTGAATTCAATACGGCCGTATTGAAGTTCAAAACTTCAATACGGGCCGTATTGACACCAGGGGCCGTACTGCGCCTCACCCCTATAAATAGGACGTCATTTGGACGTCATTGGACACTTTTCCACACAGTTTTGACTCTCTCCTTGAGTATTCTGGGGTTTTTGAGCAGTGTTTTGCCCTAGAAATCGCTCTGAGAGTCAATCCGACGAAGTTCTTGAGTCACGAGCCATTTGCTTGAGTCTCGAACTTAGTTGAAGGGAAATCTTTTGGATTTCCATAGTCAAAAATTATTTTTTAGGAAGGAGCGAGCGAGCTTGTAGAGGGAGGGAGCGCCAAAAAGCCTCTTAAACTTCATTGATATATAAAAAGCACGCTTCAAGAGGTTTCTTCTCTAAAAATCCCTTCTTTTACCGCTTTCTGATTGTTGCATATTTAAATTCGTCATCATGTAGATATTTAATATATAATCGCTTATAATAAATAGGGGTAATTTAGTAATTTTACGCTATTATTTAATAAATAATCCGTCATAGGGAACCCTAATGGGGCGTTGTGGGGGTGCTAACACCTTCCCCGCACGTAACCGACTCCCTTACCCAACTCTGGTTGTAATGGCCAAAGTTGATTTATAAAATCAATTGCCTTAAATCTTTTTCCAATGTTTTGAGTAAAATATTGGTGGCGACTCCAAGAACCCTACCTTTTGCGAAAACTACTAATCCATGGAGGGTCCTGTTTGGGATTAACATGGATTGGTGAATCATTTTAATAAAATTGTTAGTTCGACAAGGTCTCAGTTTGAGAATAAGTCGTTCTAGCAATCCACCATTTTCAAAACTATAAAAAGAGTCCGACCATCGTCGCGAATGCCAAGGTCCGTTTCGGCGGGTGGCGACATGCGTAAGTAGATTTTTGAATTAGTGATACAAAAAAATAACACTTGTTCATGGGTTAGAAGACTTGTCTACTAGTGACAGGGAAAAAGAAAGGCTAGGATTGCATCGACGAAATCAAGCGTCAAGATGTATTTCATCCTGTTAAGTTTACTATTCATGGATCAAAACACTTATCTACTAGTGACGGGAAAAAGAATGGCTAAGATTGCACCGGCGAAATCAAGGGTCAAGATTGTATCAAAAATTTACATTCACTGTTCATGGGTCAGAACACTTGTCTAACAGTGACAGAGAAAAAAAAGGGCTACGATCGCACAGAGGAAATAAAGGGTTAAGATTGTATCAAAATTGTTATGTTCACTGTTTATGGGTCAGAACACTTATCTACTAGTGATTTGGAAAAAGAAGGTCTAGGATCGCACTGACGAAATCAAGGGTCAAGATTGTATCAAAATTGTTATGTTCACTATTCATGGGTAAGAACACTTGTCTACTAGTGATAGAGAAAAGAAGGGCTATGATCGCACTGACGGAATCAAGGGTCAAGATTGTATCAAAATTTTTATAGACACCCAATTTCATCCGGGGGCATATAAACAACATGATAGGACATCAGAGGGCCTAAAAGCCCAAATTAACTATTTTTAGTGGCCCGAAATGGGTTGTTCCCTCCACCAATGATGATAAAAAAAGATAAAACAGCAAAAGGCAAGCTTCATATATGTTGAAAAAGACGAAGCATTTTAGAAAAATAGCAGAAAAAGACAAGCTTCAAACATGAAAAAGTCGAAACTAAACAAATATAACATTAAAAAAAAACTACCACAAGCAGATGCCTGGAGAGGCATCACAATACTCACATGGTAGGGGCAACACCTGAATCCCTATCAACCATCTATCGCCCATCAACACAGGGGCACATCAAGTACATCTTGCCCATCCTCCTTGGGGAATTTTTAATCACAAGTCAACAACGAGGGTACCGTTGAGTACCTCAAATCGATAAGGAATCACCATCAAGTATCCACCCAAGATTTCAAAGGTTCTCCTTCAAAGGATATCAACAACCATCCAAGTTGAGAGCCGCCATCGAGTTGCTCAAATCAATGAATGACAACGAGGGTACTGCTGAGTTCCTCAAATTCGAAACCGAGATGTCGTCGAGCTCCCACCGTAGGTCGGTTGAAGCCTTAAAATCAGCCAAGCTTGATCAAGAGCCGCCATCAAGCCGCTCAAATCAATGAATGACAACGAGGGTACCGCCGAGTTCCTCGAAGTCAAAACCAGGATGCCACCGAGCTCCCACCGTAGGTCGGTTGAAGCCTTAAAATCAACCAAGCTTGATTAAGAGCCGCCATCGAGCCGCTCAAATCAAAGAATGACAACAAGGGTACCGCCAAGTTCCTTGAAATTGAAATCGAGATGTCGCCAAACTCCCACTGTAGGTCAGTTGAAGCCTTAAATTCAGCCAAGCTTGATCGAGAGCTGCCATCGAGCCACTCAAATTAGTGAACGACAACGAGGGTACCGCCGAGTTCCTCAAAGTCAAAATCGGGACCGCCGTCGAGCTCCCACCATAGGCCTATTGAAGCCTTAAAAATTAGCACAGCTTGATCGAGAGCCGCCGTCGAGCCTCTCAAATCAGTGAATGACAATGAGGGTACCGCCGAGTTCTTCAAAGTCAAAATGGGGATTACCGTCAAGCTCCCACCTGTGGGCTGGCTGAAGCCCTAAATATCAGTCTAGCTTGGAGAGGCTGAGCACAAAATATACTCCCTCTTAAACAAGCTAAAAATATAGGGACACATTATCATAAGGGAAACAATGGAGCTTCTACTCGAAGACTGAAGATCAGGTGTATAGTTTGTCAACCTTGTTCCCAATAGAGTACGCAATCAATGCTCAAATGCTCTAAAGGGTGAGGATAAAAGCAAATTCACCTCTCCAAGGGAAGCAACGTAGAAGCATCAACACGGTGACGAGAAGAAGACCCGGACGAAATGTCTATGTCTTTACTTCCTTTTGGAAAAACAACACAGCTATTCCAAAGGACAAGTAAAAAGGGGCAGCTATAGACACCCAATTTCGTCCAGGGGCATACAAATAACAAGATAGGACATCAGAAGGCCCAAAAGCCCAAATTAACTATTTTTAATGGCCCGGAACGGGCTGTTCCAAAATCAGAAAGGCCCGTTCCAAAGTCTGAATCAGGCTGTTCTAGAATTGGAACGGGCCGTTTCGAGGCTCCTAAAAGGCCTAAGAATGGTAGGTTGGAACGGGCCGTTCAGACCAGAATAGGCCGTTCCAAATCAGTCAAAGGGCCTTAAAACCTTGATTTGGAACGGGCCGTTCTTAAACTAGAATGGGCCTTTCCAAAAAAGTTAAAAAGGCCTAACAAACCTAGTTGGCAACGGGCCGTTCTGGAAAAGGAATTTAGTATTAATTTGTACCCCGGAACAGGCCGTTCTCATTTCAGAAAGGGCCGTTCTAGTTTTCTGGAACGGACCGTTCTGATTTCAGAACGGGCCGTTCTAGGGTGCAAAGTTAACACTTAACATTCGGATCTGGAACGGGTCGTTCCGAATCCAGAACGGGCCGTTCTGGACCACATCTGATGCCTATAAGTAGAAATCTTGGGCACTGTTCACCGGACTCCAAAAATTTTGTCTAGACTCCTTAGAGCTCGAAATTTCTCTCTTTTTCCCTTTCCCTCTCTCTTTTGTATTTCTTGAGATTTTATGAGGCATTGAAGTGTGAAAGGTTGCCACAAAGCACCTAAAATCTTCCTGTTTTGAAGATTCAGTAGAGCTCATTCAAGAGGTGTTTCATTAATCTCTTTCTCTTTTTTATTTATTTATTTATTTCTTACCTGTAATTAATATTGTTATAATAAAAATAATCATGTTGATATTTTAGGGTTAATTGTATAATTTAAATTTCAAGCATGTAAATAATTATTAATAAAAGGAGATTTAATATTTATATTATTATCATTTATAATGTTAACTTCACCATAGGGTACCAATTAAGGGTGTTCTAGGGGTGCTTAATAACTTCCCTACACATAACCGACCCCCGAACCCAATTCTGGTTATCAAGGCTATTATTGGATTTTTAAAAACCTTTTCTTTTTCCAATGTTTTGAGTAAAACATTGGTGGCGATTCCATGAACTCATTTTTCAAAACCATTAATTAAGGATTAATTTGGTGTCCGGGCATTCCTTAATTCATGAGACTTTTAAAAGGATGTCTAAACCATTAGTCGCGAGATCAGAAATTTTCGGGTTGCGATAGATGGCGACTCCACTAGGGACATTTAAAGAGGGTCAGGCCCATTGAATTGATGAAGTTAATAAAATAAAAATAATAATTTAAGTATTTTCCCCTTTACTTTATTTGTTTTATTTGTTTGACTTTAATATCTGTTTGTTTGTTTATTTAAATTCTACACCTATTTGAATAAAATTGTACACAATCCTTTGCACAAAACAGTTCCCTCTATACCTAGGGGCATGAGGGTAATAAACATAAGGAGTGGTTGACGTACGACCAGCCCAAGCTTGGCCTTGGAGCCCGCGAGCCTTGTCGGAAATCACACTCAAGATGATAACCAGTTACTCTAGCCCGAAATACTGCGACAGACCTTAGAGTTTGCTAGGTGACGGCGACAGATATACTGGGTCCCTATAATGGGGGCACCTTGGGGGTCTTAAGAACAGTGAGATTAGAACTGTCCTATACAATGCACTTTTCTTACATGAACCACAGACCAAGGATTTGAATACGATCGTTCGTGGGTGTATATTGATTGACCATGTGTGTGCATTTGTTTGTATTATTTCTTCTAATAAGAGTGCATTAGAATTTTAAAATAAGCAAACAAATAAAAAAAATAATAATAAAATTTTATACCCCCTTGTACATTCTTAGGTTAGCATTCCATTAACATCATATAAGTAGTTTCCTTTTTGTAAAAAAAAATCAAATAAAAGAAATCTCATCTTTACCATGCATCATATCATTCCCCTTTAGATAATAAGAAAATGATAAAAGATTAGGCAAAAAAAAGACATGCATTCTATATTAGCTCATTAATTTCATTCATTTTATTTTATTAGCTAAGGAGGATTAGGTTGTCGTATGTATAGAAAGTTAAGAAAAGTGAATGCTCTAATATACAACAGTATCTGTGCTTTTAAAAAAAACCGAATCATCTTTAAAATATTATGGTTTGGCCCTTGCTTTTATATGTTTGTTAAAGTAAGTCTTCTTAGAATCTAATATAGATTCTCACTCAATACTGTCAAAATCTATTTGAGCATTCACAGATAAACAAATCAATGAGACTGATATTTATTATTCTCAACTTTCTCTACATTCTGCATTACATTCATTTAGAGCATATCCCTCCTTGTAAAAGAATAAATGAGAATAAAAAGAGAAATTAATCTATATGCGTTAATCGGAAGTAATGGAAGCAAGCCATGCATAAAGAGTTGAGGGTAAAGAACTCCACAATCATTAAGACGCCAACTCTTGCCCTAAGAAGATAAAGATGTGTCGTGAAACCGTGAAATCCAAGTGGAATGGGAAGATGACTAGGAATGGATGGATCCACACTCCCAATGAGTTGCAAAGTGAATAGAGCTTTCTTGAAAGATGATTTCAACAAGAGAGAAGGATTGCTTATCAAGGAGATGCTAGAATGAAAACTCGCAAAGGGCATTCTAGTAAAAAAAAAATTTTGAAAAAAAAATGAGTAATGTTTGTTCAAGCTGAAAATCGAGAGACAGCTTGAATGTTCTTCTTGAAAAGCAAGACTCCACGGAAAACTCTATCATCGCTTCTACCCATTCCTACTTAGGAAAGGCTTAGGATATGGGTTGACAACACTTTCATGAGAGAAGAAGCCAAAGGACCTCCTTGTACACGAGATCTTCTAAAGCGCCCTCCCTCTACACGAAATCTTCTGAAGCGCCACATCCAAGCAAGTGGAGGACTAGCTCTACAATTAGATGACATAAGCCTCTCTAAGGGGCAACTTCCTTCTTTTTCTTTGTGTACGAATCACGAACTTGGGGCATGCCCGGGCCCTCAAGCTACATTAAATGGGCACGTGTAAATTGAAAATTCTATTTTAATGTCATACTCTTTTCTACTTCATTTCTCTTCTCCCTTTTATCTACTCTAAGCCTCGTCAACAAACCTTAAATGAACAAGTACATTTGAAATAAGGACGTCATTAGAAACAATGGCTTAATATGCAATAAAAGAACACATAAAGATCAATAAAACTTGGCATGACTTGTGGATAAAAGTCCAAACGAGATCAGTGCAAGGGGCATCACCCTTTAATGAAAGAATGAAAGATGATCACAAATGCTGCAAAGACAAAAGTCCCACAAGAAACTCACGAGGGGCAGCACAAAAATTAAAGCAAGGTCCGCTAGGAGACCCACAAATAAAAGGGTAGCCTAGGAAAAAGTGAGGATCAAAAAGAAAACATCCGCTAGGGAACTCACCTCAAGTAACCTAGGCAAAAGTTAGGACAAAGCAGCATCTCGAGCTAAAAACTGAAAGGCGGCTCGGGAAGATCATTTAATCAAATATGAAATCCTAAGTCATTGCTTAACTTTGAAGGAAATAATGAGCTATTGCAGAAAATGACTTCCTTACTTTGAACGTGCTTGTTCATCAACCTAAACCACTAGCCTACCTCGGCCAACCATTCTTCTAAAAACCATTTTTGCAAAATCCTTTCTAACAAAACTTCTGCAAAAAAGAAATATATGTATATATCCTCTTCCTCTCTTTCCTCTTGACCTATATGGCATTAAGATAAATTTGAGAGATACACGGAGTATACACAGTGAACACTCACAAGGAAAAGATGGAGGCGTCCTAGAACAGAGTCTAGGTACACCTGATCTAAGGGCTAACATATCATATTTGGTACAAGCGAGAGGGCTGAACTAAACAAACCTCAGGTTCAGGAAGCAACACTTGGAATGAATTCAACACGGCTAAAGGCTAACAATCCATGTCATTGATTAATGCGCATAGATTAATTTCTTGAAAGTAAAATCAATTTGCATTTAAGCACTAGCATAGAGGCATCATTGCATAGCATGCATAGGGCACAAGTGTGCACAAAACTGTACAAGTTCAAAAAAAATTTGAAAAAATCCAATCCATTCTTGCTTTGCATTTTCTTTTGCATTCTTGCATTCTTTGTGTGTGTCTATCCATCCCTTGTCAGAGGAATCAAGAGACTGAAGCACTCATAAAAAAGATCAACAACTAGACAGTGCCTTAAAGCCAAGATCATAAAAAGCATAGCCCCAACAAGGGCATTCCATACAAGTGGTTTCATATAGCCACCAAGAAACAAAAGACATGTCAACAGCAAAACGGGATAGAACTGGACAAGGAAGAATAATCAAGTCCACAAGCATGAAGAGGCCATGATGCCCTACTCCTTAATTGAATGAGGATGATTCAAGAGAATGCCAAGACTAGGAATGGTTTCCTTACCAAAGCCAGG
This sequence comes from Cajanus cajan, assembly GCF_000230855.2. Taxonomy (NCBI): domain Eukaryota; kingdom Viridiplantae; phylum Streptophyta; class Magnoliopsida; order Fabales; family Fabaceae; genus Cajanus; species Cajanus cajan. The sequence continues at coordinate 21,227,606 of NC_138524.1, forward strand.
AGTGGCACTCATCAATAAATATTAAGCAAATAACATCATCATGGGATGGGATCCCTCCACCAATGATGATAACAAAAGATAAAATAGCAAAAGGCAAGCTTCATACATGTTGAAAAAGCCGAAGCATTTTAGAAAAATAGCAGAAAAAGGCAAGCTTCAAACATGAAAAAGCCGAAGCTAAACAAATATAACATTAAAAAAAAACTACCACAAGCAGACGCCTGGAGAGGCATCACAATACTCACATGGCAGGGGCAACACCTGAATCCCTATCACCCATCTATCGCCCATCAACACAGGGGCACATCAAGTACATCTTGCCCATCCTCCTTGGGGCCTTTTTCATCACAAGTCAACAACGAGGGTACCGTCGAGTACCTCAAATCGAGAAGGAATCACCATCAAGTATCCACCCAAGATTTCAAAGGTCCTCCTTCAAAGGATATCAACAACCATCCAAGTTGAGAGCCGCCATCGAGCTGCTCAAATCAACGAATGACAACGAGGGTACTGCCGAGTTCCTCAAAGTCAAAACTGGGATGTCGTCGAGCTCCTACAGTAGTTCGGTTGAAGCCTTAAAATCAGCCAAGTTTGATCAAGAGCTGCCATCGAGCCACTCAAATCAATGAATGACAACGAGGGTATCGCCGAGTTCCTCGAAGTCAAAACTGGGATGCCTCCGAGCTCCCACCGTAGGTCGGTTAAAGCCTTAAAATCAACCAAGCTTGATTAAGAGCCGCCATCGAGCCGCTCTAATCAATGAATGACAACGAGGGTACCGCTGAGTTCCTCGAAGTTGAAACCGGGATGCCGCCGAGCTCCCACCGTAGGTCAGTTGAAGCCTTTAAATCAACCAAGCTTGATTAAGAGCCGCCATCGAGCCGCTCAAATCAAAGAATGACAATGAGGGTACTGCCAAGTTCCTCAAAGTTGAAACCGGGATGTCACCGAGCTCCCACTATAAGTCAGTTAAAGCCTTAAAATCAGCCAAGCTTGATCGAGAGCCGCCATCGAGCCTCTCAAATCAGTGAACGACAACGAGGGAACTGCCGAGTTCCTCGAAGTCAAAATCGGGACCGTCGTCGAGCTCCCACCATAGGTCCATTGAAGCCTTAAAAATTAGCACAGCTTGATCGAGAGCCGCCGTCGAGGCTCTCAAATCAGTGATTGAAAATAAAGGTACCGCCGAGTTCTTCAAAGTCAAAATCGGGATTGCCGTCGAGCTCCCACCTGTGGGCTGGCTGAAGCCCTAAATATCAGTCTAGCTTGGAGAGGCTGAGCTCAGAATATACTCCCTCTTAAACAAGCTACAATTAAAGGGACACATTATCACAAGGGAAACAATGGAGCTTCTACTCAAAGACTGAAGATCAGGTGTACAGTTTGTCAACCTTGTTCCCAATAGAGTACTCAATCAATGCTCAACTGTTCTAAAGGGTGAGGATAAGCGCAAATACACCTGTCCAAGGGAAGCAACGTAGAAGCATCAACACAGAGACGAGAAGAAGACCTAGACAAAATGTCTACGTCTTTACTTGCCTTTGAAAAAGCAACACAGCTATTCCAAAGGACAAGTAAAGAGGGGCAGCTGTAGACACCCAATTTCGTCCAAGGGCATACAAACAACAACATAGGTCATCAGAGGGTCCAAAAGCCCAAATTAACTATTTTTAGTGACCCAGAACGGGCTGTTTCAAAATTAGAACGGGTCGTTCCAATGTCCGGAATGGGTCGTTCTTGAATTGAAACGGGCCGTTCCGAGGCTCCTAAAAGGCCTAAGAATGGTAGGTTGGAACGGGTCGTTCCAGACCAGAACGGGCCGGTCAAAATCAATTAAAGGGCCTTAAAACCTTGATTTGGAACGGGCCGTTCTTAAACCAGAACGGGCCGTTCCAAAAAGTTAAAAAGGCCTAACAAACCTATTTGGGAACGGGCCGTTCTGGAAAGGGAAGTATTAATTTGTACCCCGGAACGGGCCGTTCTCATTTCAGAACGGGCCGTTATGGTTTTCTGGAACGGACCGTTCTGATTTCAGAACGGGCCGTTCTAAGGTGCAAAGTTAACACTTAACGTTCGGATCTGGAACGGGTCGTTCCAAATCCAAAACGGGCCGTTCCGGCCCACATCTGATGCCTATAAATAGAAATCTCGGGCACAGTTCACTGGACTCCAAAAATTTCGTCCAAACTCCTTAGAGCTTGGAATTTCTCTCTTTTTCTCTCTCCCTCTCTCTTTTGTATTTCTTGAGATTTAGTGAGGCATTGTAGTGTGAAAGGTTGCCACAAAGCACCTAAAATCTTCCTATTTTGAAGATTCAATAGAGCTCATTCAAGAGGTATTTCATTAATCTCTTTCTCTCTTTTTTTTATTTATTTCTTACCTATAATTAATATTGTTATAATAAAAATAATCATGTAGACATTTTAGGGTTAATTGTCTAATTTAAATTTCAAGCATGTAAATAATTATTAATAAAAGAGGATTTAATATTTATATTATTATCATTTATAATGCTAACTTCACCATAGGGTATCAATTAAGGGCGTTGTAGGGGTGCTTAATACCTTCCCTACACGTAACCGACCCCCGAACCCAATTCTGGTTATCAAGGCCATTATTGGATTTTTAAAAACCTTTTCTTTTTTCAATGTTTTGAGTAAAACATTGGTGGCGACTCCATGAACTCATTTTTCAAAACCATTAATTAAGGATTAGTCTGGTGTCCGGACATTCCTTAATTGATGAGACTTTTCAAAGGATGTCTAAACCATTAGTCGCGAGATCAAAAATTTTCAGGTTGCGAAAATTGTTACGTTCACTGTTCATGGGTCAGAACACTTGTCTACTAGTGACTGGGAAAAAGAAGGGCTAGGATTACACCGACGAAATCAAGGGTCAAGATTGTATTGAAATTGTTATGTTCACTGTTCATGGGTTAGAACACTTGTCTACCAATAACAGAGAAAAAGAATGGCTAGGATCGCACCGACGAAATCAAGGGTCAAGATCTATTTCATGCTGTTATGTTCATTGTTCATCAATCAATACATTTGTGTACTAGTTACAGGGAAAAAGAATAGCCAAGATCGCACCAATGAAATCAAGGGTCAAGATCTTCTTCATCTTGTAAAAAGAACTGTTTATGGGTCTATAAATAAATGAATGCTATTTAGAATTTATCATGAACCTAGTTATTTGTGTTTTTATTTTATCATTTGTTGCATAGTCGTTGTGTTTGCCGTGTAGTTTTAGTGAAATTTGTTTTGAACAATGTCATTCATTTGTCTAGTTTATTACAAAGGAGAGGTAAATCATACTGTTGAGGGTTGTTCATTCGTGAGTCAAAAAAAAAAACTATACGTATTAGTTGTGGTATTGATGTTGAATTTTTAAAGAATAAAATTCATGCAAAGTTAAAACTTAATGTTAATCAAATAATTTCTAAGATAGAATGTAGATATTTGCGATGCATGAATCCTATTTCGTATAAAAGTTGTGATGTATGTGATGATGAAGATCTTGAGTGTATGTTTGATAGTTTTGAGAGACAATATCATATGAATATGACTGAATTGTATGCTCATGTTGATGTTGTTGGGTCATCTTTTGTTTATTGTCCTGATTTAAATGTTACAGTACAAGCAGCAAAATTAACAAACCACAATGATGGTGAAAGGTTCAATAAAAGTCACAGAACCACTAGTTCTCATGACTTCGAACAAACAACCGGACCAGTAACTAACATCCCTAATTTGGTACCTACAAATGTTGCATTGTCACCACCAAGAAATCATCCTGACTCAAACATTGATTTTGAAACAAACTTGAGTGAGATGATATCAATCCCGAGCAAGTTGATGAAGTTGCGGAGTTGAGCTCATCTGATACAGATGATGATAGATACGTCAACGCAAACAACAATGTTATGATTAAATCACCAAAAGAAGTCAACGAACCCCAAGCAGATGAAACACGTTAATATCAAGTTGTACTTTTATAACCCATTATGTAAGTACGTATTTAACATTATAGTTATATTCCCTCAAATAATCCATTTTGGACAGAAACTCCACATTACAATTATATTGACTAGAGTCATCCTGATCAAGAGAGTTGGTATCGTGGTTTAGATGTCCCTAATTCACGGAGAGTAGGCGATGAGTTGTATGTTCGGCTTCGTTTTCACACAAAAAATGATGTGCAAATGGCTGTTAAACATTATTCTATGAATGCACATCGGACTTTTGTTGTCATTGAGTCTGAGCCAAGAGTTTTGTCTGTCAGATGCCGTAATAACAATCAAGGTTATCTTGGGAAACTAAGGGAAAACATGTCTACTAAAATGAACAACAAATAGGTTATAAAGAAACAGGGCAGTAGACATACATGCATTAACCTTATGTTATCTCAAGATCACAACAAATTGGACTCTAACTTCATATGTTGTTGTATATTAGGTATGTTTTTTTTGAAGTTATAAGTTTGTACTTATCATTTCACTTTTTTAAAAATAATTTACTTATTATTACATGTTGGACATTAATTAATGTGTAAGTATGGTTAGGGAAGATGTCTCAGTCTCGATTTCTCTCATTCAAGAAAAAATTAGTGGACAATTCAACTATAAGATTTCCTATCGAAAGACATGAAAAGCCAAACAAAAAGTAATTGAGATAATTTATTTTAATATTTTACTATAACAACAAATTACATTTATTATTTCATATTTTATAATTACTACAATATTCTTCTTTAAATTTCCACTATATAATAAATATAATACCATAAATGTTGTAAACTTATTTTTAATTGTATTTAGTTTTACAATTTATAATAACTAATTATTATTTTTTATTATTTTAAAAAACTACTTATGACTATTTTTATTCTTGTCTTTAAAAATATATATTATTTAGATTCTGAATTTATATAAATAGTAGTTACATTATTTTATCAATATAAATTTATTTATAAACTATTTACCTACAAACACTCTTATATTATATATTAAAAAATAAACATTCACAAAATTTTATTAAATATATTTTTAACCTTCAACTTAACGTAATTACTTTTTTTTTTATTTTACATTAAATACAACTTAAATACATTAATTATTAATATATTACAATTACTCATATTAACGAATTAATTTTTTTAAATAAAAAATTATAAACACTAAATAATTACTATTTTATTTTTATATAACTTCAAATTCCAAATATTACATATAACATTTTCCAACCACAAAAATATATCCTTTTTTACAATAATTACATTAAAATATTATATGTATTTAAAATAATTTAATGATCACACTTACGTGATACCCGCCAAAGACGAAGAAGGGTTGCTGCCGGAGTCAAAGAACGGAGAGAGAAACTGGAGAGCAGAGAAGAGGAAGAATGCAAAGGTGTGAAGGCGAGGAAGAAGAAGAAAAATGGAAGTGGAGGGAGGAAGGAGATGAAATGAAAGGCATATAAGAAGGAAGGAGGAAGGAGAGGTGAGGGAGGAAGAAGGCGCAAGGGCCCCCTTGGCCTTGCATCACTTTCCAATCAATGTGCTCAGAGGAGCTTCAGATGAGACGAGACAAGATGAGAGACACTGTACGGAAAGCATACATGGCGCCTAGGGTACGTGCGCCTACTGTGTAATCTAAAAAGCTCCCCCCCGACGCTTTACGTTCATGGTGGCACGTGGCTAGGGGATTCAGACGAGACAGTGTACCCATGCAGGGGATAAGGCACAACATACATGGCGCCTAAGGTAGGTGCGCCTTCTGTCTAATCCAAACAACTCCTGCCCCCTGCGCTTTGCGTTCACAATGTCACCTGGCTGTTTCAACCTACTTAGGTAATATGTTAATTTTTAAATTTATTTTATGTATTTTAATTTTTTTTCTTTATTTGGGCCAATAAGCCGAATTTATGCTACATTCTCCTTCTTGTATCCCCTTCACAACATCCTTAACTTGAGCAAGCACTAAACAACACAACAAGGGAACACTCAAACCAATCGATAAAGCTTCCCTTTAATTAAAGTATAATGAGTTGTCTCTCATATAACCTTCCTTGCTTGATCCTTACATGTTGGTAAAATGTAGTCCTCTAAGTATAATATAAGGGGACCCATCCATGAAGCCTTCTTTTCATGAGAATATTTTTTATAAATAAACCAAAATTTTTAATAGTTTTTAAAGCTAATTTATGACTAGATGGTCCCTGAAACATTTTGTAAATATTGAGGATTTGAGTGACCTTGTATGTAATTATTATATCTTCACCCTTATTATAAAAAATTATATCCTTATACTTATGAGTTGAATATATCTTATCTTTGTTAAGAGAATTTGTATTATGAATATCAAATACTGTGATGATTTAAATCATAAGTTGAGATTGATTGTCTAAAGCATGAAGAGGTTTAGAAAATATTGTTTGTATCCTTCTAAGTTAGTGAAAATCCTTTAGTGATAAAAGGATTATCATAACTTTTATAGAGTAAATTAATATAAAAATTATGTATGTTATCTTTTTTTCTTATCTTCGTTTTTTTTTTTTTTGAAAGATCTTTATTAGTATAAAAGACATTCTTTGATTTTAAAAAAATGTTCAATTTATTTTTTTTATAAATATAATTCATCTTCGATTCTTTTTATTTTTGCATCCTTTTTACGTTTTTCACAATCAAGTCCATGCAAATATAGATATTTATAATTTATGAACATAAAATTACATTAAATAAAGGTAATTTTAACTTTTAAAGGCGATTTAACTGATTATTCAGTTAACTTGATTATAACCATTTTTCTAAAGTTAGATTAGAAAATAGAGGTGAAGTGTTTTTTTTTTTTTTTTTTAACTTGAATAACTTGTTTACGACCTCCTCATGCTTAAACTTGATGTCTTTATCTTTTATTTAACCAAACTAAACATAAATCCAAATGATTACATACAACTATTTACTTGGTTATGAATTTAATTCTTCTAGGTAAAGTTTTGAACTTGAGTTTCATGTATGAAAAACATGTGATTGAGAGATGATACTTCATTAAAAATGATCGGTTATTAGGGGTGTTCATGGATAGTTTTTTGAAAAATCTAAACCAAATTGAATCAATACATTTTATAAAAGTGGAATGGTTAACTGATGCATTTTTTCATAAAGTGGATCGATTCAATTTTTTTAAAATATAGATAGATTTTTCTTGAAACTAGATCGGTTCAGTGTGGTGCAATTATTTATTTTTAGTCATATATTGATCAATTTTTTTAAAAAACCAAACCAAATCGAACCAAACCAATCTACTTTGTAAAAATGAATTGGATAACTGAATCACTTTTGTAAAGTGGATCTTATTGGATTTCTTTTTTAAAATAAATCAAATTTTTCAATACGAATCGAATCAGTCGTTGATTTGGATTTTTTTACACACTCTTATTAGATATGTTCTTAAAAAAATTTATCGATAAAGTTGATTACTTTTAAAATATAATTTAATATATAGTACTATGTATAAAAATAAATCTTAAAACATGTTGTTTAATTAGTAAAATTCATTTAAGCATAAAATACCAACCTAGTAATGATTAAATTGATTCGAGTAAACCTAAAAGAAAAAAAAATAAAACTCAACTAAATCTAATTAATTAAATTTATTTAATTTTATATTTAATTTATTTTTTCCAATATTTTCTAAGTTATTGGTGGTAAAGCTAGCCAATATTCATGCAAATCAAACATGAATTTAAGGGGACGGAGGAATGTACAAATGTTAATTGTTTTGAAGTTATTTCCTTTTTGATTCTGGGTTTGAGGAATTTGAAGATCAACAAGATATTATACGACCCACAAAAGAATAGTCCAAAAGCTTTGATTAAAGGATTTTATTTGAGAATGGGCTTAGTATGAAAAAATTAGATAAATTAAATAACTTTTTAACTTTTTAAGGTTTAGGATAAATTTATTTTTTACTTCTAAAGTTTAAAGTTGATGTTTTTAATTTTTATAACTTTTTTTTATAAAAAAATGTTTTACTTCCAAGGTCACTAATATAATTGATTGAGAAATATTAAAGTTGTTATATAATATAAATTGAGTTCAATGTATTATTTTTATTAATAAAGATATTAATAGACCAATTTTATACAATAGATTTAGTAATATGTGAACTTTATTTGACAAATGCACTAATGATATTAATTTGAGTATAGAGACTAAAATATTTTAAAATTTTCTTTTACAAAACTAAAATAACCCATTTTAAATTTGGGAGATAAAAATAAATTTATGTAGTAAACACATTTTAAATCTATTAGAGTTTTTTTATTTATTTTGAATATGGGAAAGAGTAAGCAATTAACTTATTATCAGCAGAAACAAATTGTATACTAGATAAACACAGAAAAAGAAACTGAGACACAAACATATATATTGATACTGTATATTCAAGCACAACTCCATGTTTATAAAAAAAATTATGTGCTGATTTAAGCATTTAGGAGCAAATGGTTTAGGTTTTAAAACTAATGTATATAGACAAGGCTTTTTCATTAATGCTACATGATAACAATTGACAAGGTTGATAATAAAAGCAAGTGTTGGACAAGACATGGCGATCAAAAGTACCCTATTGTACAGATTAAACCATCAGTATAATACTAAAGAGGAAAAAAGACAAATAAGTCTAGCCTTATCAAAAATATCCCACCACCACCATACTATAAAGTGCGAACATGCTTTACCGATATAAATATATATACTGTCTCAATGATACACCAACCAAAATTCATGAAAAATTCATGAATGGCATGAATGCAGGGATTTAAGATGACTGTTGAGAATCATCAAATCCTACACTATCAAGCAATGAAACAATTAATTCAATAAGGGGTCTCACCTTCGGATCTTCGTCTACACATTTACAAGCAATAGCCAGTACTCTAAGATCTGTTTCTCATTATCCTTGTGCCAAATAACCGGATAAAATTTTTTTGCTTCCTATTCTCAGATTTCATCTGAAACACCCAAGACACTAGAATAAAATAAGATTAATCTTCCATTAATGACTCAGAATAAAATTACTAAGTGTTGGCAAAATACAAGATAAGTAATACCCCAAGATTACATCCATCAACACAAGGATCTGACTAACCAACTAACGCTGAATGTTGAGCATGTCCTTGGCCTTAGTCTGCTCCTCCAAGAGCCCCTCTCTCACATACCACTACTAGAATTTTCTTTATTACTTGAGAATTTTCTTGCAAATTTTTCTCAAAAATTCGCAAGAAACAAGTTACCTGCAAACTTTTCTGCAAATTAAAATTTGCAGGTAAAACCTTCGTGGATAACTCATTTTCCACAGATTTAAAAATTCGTAAGAAATTTCTTGCGAATAATTTTTGCAGGAAATTTTGGCAAGGAAAATTATATTTTAAATATTTCCTGCGGATTTTGCTGCCAAAAAATCCGCAGGTAATCTTTCCTAAGAAAAAAATTGCAAGAAAATGTGTAGGTACTTTTCTACATACCTAAAATTTGCAGCAAAGTTTGCTGCAAATTTCAAAATCACAAGAAAAGTTGTAGAAAACTTACCTGCCAGTTTTCAAAATGGCAAGAAAGTTACGGAACTGAAAATTTGCAGGAAACTTTCCTGCAAATTTTGCTGCAAATTTATTCGGCAGGAAATTTTTGCAATATAAGTAATCATATTTTCCACAGGAATTGCGAGTTGTAACCACCGTCTGAAATTTCGTGCTCCTGCCTATTAGTCCCCATAAAAATATTATTCCCCGTCTGAATTATTCGCTTGGAAGCATCTCTTGTTCTGTTTTAAGTCATCTTTTTGCAATTGCTTTCAATTTTATGCTAGCTTCTTACTTTGCTTTTTTGTTTCGGTAACTAGATTTTAAATTAATTCTTGACTATTTAAACTATCACTGATAATGGTATTAAATTATCCTTTCACCAAATCAATGTAGTTATCAGACAAGTGAAGATATTCAATATTTAAGAAATCAATAATATAGTCTCGAACAAGGCTTAAAGAAAAAAATTGGTTGCCAAAGTTTGTGGGCCAAAATGGATCAATCTTAATCTGAGGAATTGTATCCCAGTTATGTTAGGAAATTATGTAGAATAAATGCTTCAGTTTTGTATGATTGAGGCTTGATTGTGAAGTTTCATACGTCAAGTTTATAGGCAGGCATTCTTTGGTTAAGGTTAAAAAGAGACAAAATAGTGTTTGCACTAGTTGTAAGTTTAAAGTTCAAAGGTTAATCTAATGACTCTAAACAACAACCAAAAGAAAAAAGTTCAAGATACAAGTTCTGGATAACTGTGCAGAAACATTAACTAAGTCAATATTGTCTTTAAAAAAAATACTAATTATGCAGTCAGCTATATTATAAAATGTAGAAGGTTAATGTTTCTATGATTTGATTTACCTATTAAAGTAGCTAATTTAATAATGTTAAAACACTATAAATATTAATTCTAATAGCTAAATTAAACATTACTTGGTGAAAAATGTAAATTAAACATAAAGATGAATTTATAGTATATAATGTGGAGTACCGAAGCATGAAAATGAAAGAGAATACAAAGGTTGAACTAAAGTCATAATTGTTGCTTTTGAATATGAACAAGAGTCCAAGAAATTAAACATAAGAAGGAATTTATAGTATATAATGTGGAGGCAAATGAAGTGATTAGCCTATGTAAAAGTGGACCTTATTGGAGATCAATAACAAACAAATGAGACCAAAGTAAAGGAGAGAATGAACGAGAATGGAAGCACTACTTGTCTCAAAGTTTCCACCAGGCACCTGAAAAATCAACTTCTATTTGTTTATCAATGATATCATCATTGAGATTTCTGTACGTGCTTTTCAAACTTTGTACATATAAACTACACAAGAAAATATTTATTTAAGTTATAAGACTATTATTAGAAGAATTAAATGAAATATAACTAATGTTTGATACTTACTCAATGAACGGTTTAATCTCATTGCAATTCAAGAGAACATGCAATTGGGCAGCTAACAATTCTTTATCATTAAGCCACCTTTCATTGTATTTACCCACTGTTTGTCCAAAAGGTTTAAAGACAGACAAAGTTGTTTGCATATAGTCTTGATGAATTTCCTCATTTGCACCAACAGAACTCACAAAATAGTGAGAACTAAAATAGGATATCTCTTGTAGCAAATATGCTTCACATATCAACCCTTCCACACTTTTCTTGTTCTTTACTATTTTTTAATTTTATTTAGAAACCTAAGTATAAAAATATAATACCAATTATTCATTGCATCATATAATGATATTGATATATCAAGATATAAAGCATTTTTACCTTTCAAATGGGTACATCCAACGATATTGAATTGGTCCACCCATCCTAGCTTCATAAGGTAGATGAACTGGTAGGTGTTCCATAGAGTCAAAGAATACAGGTGGAAATATGCGCTCCAACTTACACAATATAATAGGAATATTTTGTTCCATTTGCAATAAATGATCTTCACATAACATTGTTGAACACAAGTCTTTAAAGAATTGACTAACCTCAGTCAAATGCTTCCACATTGGTTCAGGAAGAGCACTTAGAGCTATTGGAAGTAGACATTCCATAAAAATATGACAATCATGACTTTTCATCAAAATTGTAGATTTTACATCCACGCATCTAGCAATATTAGAAGCATAACCATCTGGCATCTTCAACCCCTTCACCCATTCACACACATCACTTTTTTGCTTAGTTGATAAACAAAATTTGGCTTTAGGCTTTACATACTTCCCATTAGGGTTTGCTTTCAACAATAACTCTTTTCTATTACAATACAATGCCAAGTCCAGTCATGCATTTTCATTATCTTTAGTTTTCTTTTTAATGTCCATAACAGTATGAAAAATATTTTCAAAGACATTCTTTTCAATATGCATAACATCGAGATTATGTCTTAATAGATTGTGTTTCCAATATGGCAAGTCCCAAAATATACTTCTTTTGGTCCAATTATGGGATCTTCCATGACCTGGAACTTTGCATATCCTCACTTCAGTTATCTTAGGAATGTCATTAACCATTTCCCACACTTGTTCACCACTTAACCTAGGAGGAGGGTGATCTTTCTCAATTCTATTTTTGAAGAATGCATCCTTATGTTTCCTGAAAGAATGATTGCGAGGTAAAAACTGACGATGACAATCAAACCAAGAAATTTTAAATCCATTATTCAGTCTAAAAGCTTTTGTTTTATGCATGCATATTGGACATGCATATTTTCCAGCAGTACTCCACCCAGACAACATCCCATAGGCAGGAAAATCATTTATTGTCCACATCAATGCAGCTTTCAATAGAAAATTTTGCTTTTTTGAAGCATCATATGTTATCACACCATCATTCCACAATAGTTGCAATTCATCTATCAACGGTTGCAAATACACATCAATTTCACCTTTTGGATTGTGAGGACCTGGAATGATCAAGGTTAAGAACATATAAGGAGTCATCATACATAGCTCTGGAGGTAGGTTATATGGTGTGATAATTATTGGCCAACAGGAATATGGTTTTCCTTGGTTAAAAGGAGTGAATCCATCTGCACACAAGCCAAGTCTAACATTTCGCGGTTTTAATGCAAATTCAGGATATAGTTTGTCAAAGTATTTCCAAGCTTCCAAATCTGAAGGATGGCACAACACACCTTCTTCCCTATGATTTTCATAGTGCCACCTCATGTGCTCTGCAGATCTTACAGAAGCATACAATCTTTGTAGTCTTGGGATGAGTGGCAAGTAATGAATTCTCTTGTAAGGAACAAATTTAGAGGTCTTCTTGCATGCATTGAGATTTCTTTATATCGAGGCTTTTGAAAAAATTTGCATTCCTTCAAAGTACTATCACCTTTGTAATACAACATACACCCATCAATGCAACAATCTATTTTTATTCTTGATAAACCGAGCCCTGCTACAAGTTTCTTTGTCTCCCTAAAATTAGAAGGAATGACATTTTCAGGATGGCTTGACTCTTTCATAAACTTCATCACATCATTGAAACAAGCCTGTGACATATTGTGTTTAGATTTTAAACTCAACATTGTAAGAGTGGCAGAAAACTCTGATGTATTTTTACATCCTGGCTAGAGTGGTTGTTGGGCTGAATTCAACCTTTCATAAAATTTGGCTGCTTCCATATTTGGAAGTTCTTCATTTTGTTGCTCATGATTAAGACCAGCAGCATCAAACACCATATTTTGATGTCTACTAACATCTTCATAATCCTATTGTTGACTACTACAAGGAACTGAATGCATATCAACATCAATATTCGTATGGGAGATTCTCTCTCCATGGGATGTCCAACACCAATATCTAGGTGTAAATCCTTTTTTAAGAATGTGAACATTTACTTCATCTGGGGTTAAAAATGACTCATTTTTACATTGCTTACACGGACACCTTATTTTACCTTCACTTGAATAATTTGGTTGTTGACAAGCAAAAGTCATAAACTCCGCGAGACCATTTAAAAACTGAATTGTATATCCCCTTTGACCAGGAAGAAGACTATTATACATCCATGCTCGATGTGTTGACATTTCTATGTTCAAATTGACTCCAAAATGACTAGGAGACAGAATCAAACAATAAATTCTCAATCTCAAAAGGTTATAATAATGAAAAACAACAAAATTAAAAGGCACATCTAAGACGGTTTTTATTCAAAACCGACTTAGATGTATATGTAAACAACTACTTATTATAATTAAAAGAATTAAATCTTTATATTTACTTTGACTTATTATTTAAAACACTACTTATTGTTAACTTGATTGTTAAAATAATTTCTTGACAAGTAATTATAAAATTTGTTTTAGTTATTACAAAATTATTATTACGGTGCCTTAGTATAAGAATTGTGTTCTTAAATGAATATTATTGTAAATCTTGAGTGTTTAAAAAGCAGGATCATCCTTAACTTAACGCACATTCTACATTGGTCTGACCAAAACCAAGATATCACCCAATCTAATTTATTATGATACTTTAACCACCCATTTTCAACATCATAAACAATTCTACATTGGATAACTCACCTATTCCAAAAGTACAGGTCAGCAGCAAATTTGTCAAATCAATCCTATATGCATAAATTGTAATAGGTTAAACTAAGCATTTGGTCCCTATAGCTGATAGTGACACTTGCTAAAAAATCAGTCCTCATATGAAAAAGGCTCAAGTTTTAGTCCCAATAAAGACATATAGGGACTAAAACTTATGAAAAATAGTAAAGGGGTGGATCAATATGTACAAATAATGAGGGTGTATATGGACTATAACTAAAGATTTTTGATATAGGGACTGATTCCTAAATATAAGATTAAGGACCAAATGGTTAGTTTAATCAATGTAATTCGAAGGTCTAAAGCTAACTACTAACCATTCATACATTTAATGGATGAACACATAAATTCTCTTTGGGGAGGGAGCAATTTATAGTTAAAAGATAACATGGAAGTATTATATATTGACTATAATCAAGTAGATGGTGATACACATATTTGATATAGATAGTGATGCACCAACCTGTACTAACTTCTTGCATATTTGATATATACAATAATATTTTTACAACAGATGCTGCATAATTTAATGTAAGTGGGAAATGAATTCAATCATATGAAGAGCCAATCAAATTCACAAGACACTTACGTGTTCTTAAATAGAGTTAAACCAAAGCTAGGGAAGTTGTCAAATCTGCATGAATCCCCAATAACACTGAAGAACCATTTAAAGCAACTCCAGAAGAAACTTATGCTTAGATATTTTCCAAGCTGCCAAACTTGATTCCTGTAAGATTCTCATAGACAATAGATTAATATATATTAAAAGGAAGAAGTTGGAAACAAAATAATCAATGCATAAGAAATTTAGAGGGGCTAAAAGGTTAAAGGTGTTGAAGCAGGGGAGAGTTACTAGTAATCCCTTGCCGATCAATCTAGCTACTTACAACACAAATCAATGTTCAAATCATAACCTTTAAATCTACGAGAAAGACATTAGATACACATAATACCGTGTTACACCACCCAGGTAAAAGGAAGAAAAAAAAAATCTGAAGTCCATAATGACATTATACAAATCAGTCATGCATATTTTCCATCTTGATGACTTAAGAAAGTAGTTCTATACAGGTTGTTAAAAATTGTTTACTATGAAGTAAGAATCCAAATTATATATCATCTATTTTATAAGAATGAACTCCTAATATTTTGTGACTTTCATCCATAAGAACAAAAATTAAACCATGAAAATCTCTCTTTTAAGCATTGTGATAGATACCCTATTATAACAATAGTCTATGTGAGGAGAAAGGAAAGTGATTAACATGAGCAACACAGGTGAGGTACAATGGATATGCATAAGGGGATTCCCTTTTTACTATCTAGGCACATTTATGTTTCTTTCTTATTCAATTTTTGTGATCTCTGGATTATGTCTCTGTTTTCCTGCATTACTTGATAAATTTCATCACTAAACAGTGTCACTAACATATGTAATGTCTTTGTGTGGATAAAAATGGTTCAACATATGCAATAGTAGACACAAAAATTGCACCCTTCTCTGTTTTCTCCAATAAAGAGCAGTGCAAGTGTGTCAACACTAGATGTTTGTAATTAGACCAAGCTTCTTTAAAAATATAAATTAAACCAATATTAGCCGGATAATCTTAATTATATGTGCAATATTATATATCTAATTGCTTTCAGGTTTTTTGCCTATTCAAGCAAGGTATAATTTATTCCAATTGTTGGTATGAGCAATGCTAAACCACACAAATCAGAATGCTTCCCTTTCCCTATGATTAGTAAAAGGAATTCTAGAGATCTAGAATGCACAATTGCGTATATGGGCAAAGATTAGATATGCAGGTAAAGATATAAGCAGAAAAAAAAAAAGATATCCATGTGCATAGAAAAATCTTCATCATATGACCAAAGAAAAAAAAAAAAGTTTTGTGAATAACGTATACATATAAAAATAATAAAAGTTATTAGTGAATAACATATACATATATATATACCAGGAATAATGTATACATAATATATATACCAGGAGTTGTTCTAATCTGTACAGAGCTACTTCCTGGCATCACTGCACATATAAATGATTCTGCGTCACTCTTAATCTTCGCCAAGTCTTTCTTCCCACCATAGAATTCTTGGAGAAAATAAATAAAAAGGGTAGAATTTTAATATATATTTCCTTCAATCCAAGGATAAATAAAATAATATATACCAATTTGTCACATTATAGTTTACTGTCAATTTATTAAATATATAATGACCTCCGTTAGTAATGTCTGAGCCCCAAAAAATTTGTTATCCCAGCTGAATTCAAACACCGCATGACTCCAACCTTGGTTGCCAATGATGTAGCTCAAGTACTTGCTTTCTCCACTCGCCTTATATAGCCAAGAAGCAGCCCATAGCAATTCATCCTATTTTGTACAGAATACGAATCACGACATGAATTCTACACATATGATACATTAATTTGATACCAACGAAAAAGATTTAGCAGCTTTCTCACCTAATTCTACACAGAGATAGATTTTTTTACAGGACCTAGTTAACCTTGTCTAAATTTCTCACCTAATCCAACCAACATCTTACCTCCAGCCAACTGCTTTTACATTTTTTAGATTACAAGCATTGTCTTCTATCTCATTGAGTTGGTACTTTAAATCTACATGCAAAAGCACACAAAAAATAAAGTGTTGTGCGGTCAGAAAAATTAGGAAAAGGAGAGAAAACGAAAACCCTAACATATGCAGAATGAGAAAAGGAGAGAAATGTTGTGGATGTGGCACGGTGGAGGTGATGAGGAAAAGTTGAGAGAAGTGTTACGGTGACTTACTTGAGAAAAAGTGTGTGGTGTGCGGTGTGCGGAGGTTTACGGAGGTGACTTAGTTATGCGGTGTTACGGTGATGAGGAAATCAAAAGATAGTGCGTCTACGTTTACGGAGGTGATGAGGTGTCACTATCTCAAGTAGTACAGTGAAGGAAGAAAGAAATGTGTATTCAAAAATATTTTCAATTTTTAAATTAATAAAAATAATCATAAATAAGAAAATTTGCAGGAAATACTACTCACAAAAAATAAATAAATTACTTGCGAATTTATATTTAAAACAAAATTTGTAGGAAAATAAAAAAATTCCTGCAAATTTTTTTAGAAATTTTTATTTGCAACAAAAAATTCATATAATTAATATTTTGTAGTAAAATTTGTAAGAATTTTCTGCAAATTTAAAATTACAAAAATATTTGCAATAATTCATTGGAGATTTATATTTGCAAGAATTTTTGCAACAATTTCCTACAAATATTTTTTCGCATGAAAATCCTTAGGTAAATGGCATATTTCTAGTAATACTCGAAAGATCCATCTTCTTCTTCTCCAACACCCTCCTCTCAATCTCCCTCTCATCGGGAAGAGGCACGTGCACCACGAACTCCCTCCTCTCCCTAATTTACAAAGAGTATATGTTTTCTGTAAAGTGTATCTATGTGTTCTCTTGTATCGTGCCTTTTTCTCTTTCTTGAGTTTTAAATCTTCTTATATGGTATCTTGCAAAAGATGACTATTACAATACTTTGAGTCTAACTGGTAAGTTTGTTTGTCATCATATTTCCTTATGATGATAGATAATTGTTAGCTCATTTAATACAAACATTAAATGTATTTCACCGAATGATACCTCTTATTTGATCAAAGAAGTTACTTATCATCTTTCCACACCAAACGAAGCTTGCAAAAGCAATGTCATCGTAGTGTAGCAATAATAGTGACTATTAGAATATATGATAATATATTCTGATTTAATATAATATCTGTTAAACGTATATTTAGTTCCTTTTTTATAGCTAATTTATTTCCTAATTCTAGCCAAATTATACTATATATAATGTGTATATAAATAGATGATTCTAATGGAATGAATCAAGGAATTATTCTCTTTTATGGTATCAGATTTCCTAGGGAAAGATCCTTCACTTTTTCTCTGACTTTCGCTCACAACCCTAGCACCATTTGCCCTTGCTTCTTTGTCTTATTCATCATCCTATCAACCTCTATGTCTGACTCAAAATCTTCCTTTCACCCGCTCTTGCTGTCCCAACACCAGGAACCACGTTCCCATCACTCTTGAGATGGAAAACGTGCAATACACGACATGGGTGAAACTCTTCAAAATTCACGCACGATCCCATAAAGCAATTGATCATATTATTCCTCCAACAAAAGGCAAGGAGAAAATTCCTCAGACAGAGGAGGAGAAAGAACTATGGTCGACCCTTGACGCTACCGTTCTTCAGTGGATTTATGCCACTATTTCTCATGATCTTTTACATATCATTCTTGAACTTGACACCATGACAATAAAGGCGTGGAATAGATTGCGTGACATATTCCAGAATAACAAACACTCTCATGCCGTCACCCTTGAGTATGACTTCACTCACACAGACATGGCAGATTTTCCAAATGTCTTTGCATATTGTCAACATCTCAAATCTCTTTCGGATCAACTCAAGCATGTCGGCTTTCTCGTCGACAACAACAGACTTGTTCTTCAACTAGTTCTAGTCTCACCAAGCCCTACAACAGTGTGGCCACCCTTATTCGCCAAAGTGATCACTTGCCCCAATTTTATCAAGCCCGTTCGATGCTCACTCTTAAATAGGTCGGCCTTGCCAAAAAGGTAGCACAGAACTCGTCATCCGCCATGATTGCTCGTGACTCGGATGGCTCTCCTGATGTTTCTGATTATCCCTCTTCGAACCGCAATAATGGTGGGAAGAGTAGCCAAAATCACAACAATAATAGAGGGAAAAATCGTCGCAATAATGGTGGTTGTGGTGGCGGAAAGGGCAGCACCAATCGTGGGGGTACGACTGGAGGCAGCAATAGTCGTGGTGGTGGACAGCAGCAAGCCAGTCAGCAAGCTCTGGCCAATGTCCCATGGCCTGACGGACAACCGTGGCATTGGCAATGGATCGCTCCATGGGCTATACCTCCTTATCCGTACCCTACTAATTCATGGGCTAGGCCCAAATTTAGACAGCAGCAATGTCAACAGCCTGGTGTACTTGGGCCTAGACCTCCTCAAGCCTACATTGCAAACCAACTCCAACAGACATAGAAGTCGCAATGCATACTCTCGGCATCAGTCGTCTGGATGCAAATTGGTACATGGACACTAGTGCTACTTCTCACATGACATCCGCACAAGGTAACCTCACGTCTTATTTTAATATGAGCAACAAACATGGTACAATTGTTGGTAACGGTCATTCAATACCAATTCATGGCTATGGTCACACCAAATTGTCTTCCCCGTGTCCTCCCTTAACATTAAACAATGTCCTTCATGCTCCTCAACTTGTTAAAAACTTGGTGTCAGCTAGAAAGTTTACAACTAATAACTCTGTTTCTGTTGAATTTGATCCTTTTGGATTTTCTATGAAGGATTTTCAGACGGGGGCCGGTAATGAGGGTGTGAGAGTCCACTAGTGGTAAAAAGCTTTTAAAATCGGTTATTTTCAACTTTTAAAATCGGTTCTGTAACCGATTTTAAAAGAGCCGATTTTAAAAATTAGACTTTTAAAATCAATTATTTAACTGATTTTAAAGTGTAACTTTTAAGATCGGTTGTTTTATAACCAATCTTAAAAGTCTTGGCTTCGAAAAAATTAAATTGGAACAGGCCGTTCCAAAACAAGAATGAGTTGTTCCAAGTTATTAAAAAGGCCTAAAATTGTAATTTGGAACGGGCCGTTCTAGCATAGATTGACATGAGTTAAAACCAATCCAGAACAGGTTGTTCTCCTTGCAAAACAGCCCGTTCTCCTTGCAAAACGGGCCATTTTGCACAGAGAACGAGTCATTCTCCTTGTAGAATGGGTCGTTCTCCTTTTCTAGATTCGATATTTACCCAAAATGAACCTACAACAGAAATAGAGACACGAGAAGAAGATTAGAAGATGAAAAGAGACACGAGAAAAGCATGAAAAGATGAAAACGAAAATGACAACGAAATTTACCTTATGGGAGAGTTCAGAAAATGAGAGCGCAAGAAAGTAAAAAAAGGAATGGAGGGAAAGATTAAAGAGAATGAGAATAGAGGAAAATATAAAAGGTTTCTGACGATACTTTTAAAATCGGTTATTTAAGAAACAATTTTAAAAGTAGCACTTTTAAAATCAGTCATAAAATAACCGATTTTAAAAGTACTTTTAAGATCGATCTTGAAAGTTGTGTCAGATATACCTTTTAAGATCGGTCATAAAATAATCGATCTTAAAATTACTTTTAAGATCGGTTAAAATTTAACCAATCTTAAAAGTGTTCACATTATTGACAAAATTGCCACTGCGTGACTTTTAAGATCGGTTACCTTTTAACCAATCTTAAAACTCTGATTTTAAAAGCTTTTTTTCCATTAGTGGTCGGGGCGAGCTTTATCCCATCACCAAGCCTACAAATCCATATACATTTGTTTCCATAACACCATCTCTTTGGCATGATCGTTTGGGTCACCTGGGAGCACCTGTTTTGAATTCCCTTAGGAAGAATAAATTGATTAAATGTAATCAAATTAAGAATTCTCATATTTGTCATTCATGTCCTCTTGGAAAACATGTTACGTTGTCATTTTCTGCTTCAAATTCTTGCACTATTATGCCATTTGATATTATCCATATTGATCTTTGGACGTCACCTGTTTTGAGTTCATCGGGTCATAGATATTATGTCTTGTTTGTGGATGATTATTCCAAATTTTTGTGGACATTTCCTTTATCACAAAAATCACAAACTTATTCCACATTTTTGAATTTCAAATCCCTTATCCAAACTCAATTTGAATGAGACATAAAAAATATACAGTGTGATAATGGCACAAAATTTGATAATAGGCCTTTATGGGAATTTTGTAAAGCTAATGGTATTTCTTTTCGTTTTTCATATCCTCATACATCCCTTCAAAATGGGAAAGCTGAAAGACAAATTCGTACAATCAACAACATTGTTCGTACCTTATTGGCCCATGCTTCTCTTCCCCCTTCTTTTTGGCATCAGGCTTTGCAAATGGAAACATACCTTCTTAATATTCTTCCTCACAAGTTATTAAACTATCAATCACCTCTCCGAATCCTTTATCAAAAGGACCCATCTTATTCTCATCTTCGGGTATTTGGAGTTTATGTTATCCTCTCAATCCTTCTACAATCGTAAACAAACTTCAACCTTGGTCTATTTCTTGTGTTTTTTTTGGGTATCCTCCAAATCATCGTGGGTACAAATGCTTTGATTTATCTTCTAAAAAAATCATCATTAGCCATCACATAATTTTTGATGAAACGCAATTCCTTTTGCACAATTACATACTCCTCAAAATCACACTTATGAGTTTTTAGATGATGGACCATCTCCCTATATGGTCTATCATTTCTCTACTCAAACAAGACCACAAGCTACTCCCTTACCCAACTCGTTAGAGCCCATTTCACCAGATCCAGCAACCGACTTGCCAAACCAGCAAATAAGCCTTCCCATGCCGACTAGGCCAAGCCCCTCCACCCCACCTCCTTTCCTACCCATCTCTCTTCCTCACCCAACTCCAAGCTCACATCCAAGCCCACCAAAAAGGCCTATTACTAGAAGCCAACATGGGATTTATAAGCCTAAGAAGTCCTTCACTCTTCTTACCTCTATGTCTAAGTCCCCACTACCTCATAATCCTATATCTGCTCTTCGTGACCCGAATTGGAAAAAGTCTATGGATGATGAATATGATGCTCTCATTAATAATAAGATATGGGAGTTGGTGCCCCGTCCACCTAATGTTAATGTAATTCGGTCTATGTGGATTTTTTATCATAAATACAAATCTGATGGTTCTTTTGAGAGGCATAAAGCCCATCTTGTAAGTGAAGGTAAAACTCAACAAGTTGGCGTGGATTGTGGTGAAACGTTTAGTTCGGTGGTTAAACCAGAAACTATTCGCATAGTTCTCAGTTTGGCTCTTTCTAAAGCTTGGTCTATTCATCAACTTTACATAAAAAAATGCATTCTTACATGGAGAACTCAAGGAAACGGTTTACATGCATCAACTCTTCGGGTTTCGGGACCCTGATTGACCTAATCATGTGTGTTTGTTAAAGAAATATCTTTATGGGCTTAAAAAGCCCGACGGGCTTGGTATAAGAGATTTGCTAACTAATGTTCGTACTCTTGGGTTTTTTCACAGTACTTCGGATCATTCTTTGTTCATTTATCATCGAGGTATTTCTATGGATTATTTATTGTTATATGTGGATGATATAATTTTGACTGCTTATTCTGATGAGCTTCGTAAGTGTGTCATATCCCTTCTTAGCTCAGAATTTGCTATGAAGGACTTGGGACATTTGAGCTATTTTCTGGGCATCAATGTCACTTGTCATGCAGGTGATTTATTTTTATCTAAAAAAAATATATGCTGCAGAGATCATTGACCGAGCTGGCATGTCATCGTGTAAGCCATCTCCTACTCCTGTTGATACTAAACCAAAGATCAGTGCTGCTACAAGCATACCTTTTGAGGATCCATCTCTTTATAGGAGTCTTGTAGTGGCTCTTCAGTACCTTACATTCACAAGACCCGACATTACTTATGTCGTGCAACAGGTATGCTTATTCATGCATGACCCAAGGGAGGAGCACATGCACGCTCTCAAACGCATTTTGCATTACATTCAAGGTACTATGGATCTTGGTCTTCATCTATATCCATCTTCTACATCCACCATTCTTTCTTATACAGATGCTGATTGGGATGGGTGCCTAGATACACGACGTTCTACGTTTGGTTATTGTGTTTTTCTAGGAGATAACTTAATGTCTTGGTCCGCCAAACAACAACCTACCTTATCACGATCTAGTGTAGAGGCGAAATACTAAGGGGTTGCCAATGTGGTTTCTGAGTCATGTTGGTTGAGAAACTTACTTTTGGAGCTTCATTGTCCAATTCAAAAGGCTACATTGGTATATTGTGATAATGTTAGTGCCATATACCTTGCTAGAAATCCTGTTCAGCATCAACGCACTAAGCATATTGAAATGGATATAGATTTTCTGACAGATTTTTATTTTCGATGGATTTAAATTTGACGAAAAAAGTGGCGTCGAAAAAAAAAATCCGTCAGAAATAATTTAATTTCTGACAGAAATATTTTACGACATTTCACTATTTAGCATGTTTTATCCTTACTTGCGCAATTTTTGGAAAACTTCCCAAAAGGTCATCCATCCCTGTATTACTCCAGGTCAAACACGCTTAACTGTGAAGTTTTGATGAGTAAACTACCAAAATGTATATGTATGTTGTCAATATAACTTGTACAAATTAGTTCATTTAAGTTATTCTCAAATATACAATCTCATACTTGTACTATGATAATAATATATAATAATTTTATAGTATGAATAATAATAATAATAATAATAATAATATATTTAATTATTTTTTATTTATATATACTTACCACTACAAGAATTTCGCGGATTAGCAAGGGAATTTAGCGAGGGATATAAATCCAAGCTATTTCCTCGCTAATTAGCGAGGGACTGGCGAGGAATACAGTTCCTCTCTAATCCCTCGCTAATTAGCGAGGAAATAGCTTGGATTTATATCCATCGCTAAATTTGCTCGCTAAATAGGATCATTTTGCGACCAACCTTCATCTCCTCGCAAATCCGTCGCTAAAGCTAGTGCTTATTTAGCGAGGAACTTAGGCCCTCGCAAATCCCTCGCAAAATTATGAGCCAAAATATAAAAACAATTTTTTCATTTAGCGATGGAGTTTTCTTGTCGCAAGTCCCTCGCTAATGAGTTATAAGTATAGCCCTCGCAAATCTGTAACAGCCCAAGCAACCCGCATGAGGATATTGTCCGCTTTGGCCCACGGCCGCACGGTTTTGCTCTTGGCGATGACACGCATGCCACCCCAAAAGGCCTCCTCACAAGGAAGGTATCCACACCCATATATATGGCATGCTTCGTTCGCCTTCCTAACCGATGTGGGACTATATCCACCCCCCCTCAAGGGAGTCCAGCGCCCTCGCTGGCACACCGATCCGGGCCCCGGCTCTGATACCAATGTAACATAAATTCCAAATTATAAATTAATAGGAGGCTTGGCCGTCCATTCACATAAATCAAACGTTATTCTAAGAAATTCTACCCAATACCCTCATGTATTCTACATATAAATAATCCTCTTTTCCCCCGTACCTGATTAAATAGAAATTTTAGTAGAACCTCCTCTTCTTTCTATTAAACCAGGACCGGAACTAAAGCAGAACCTCCCCTCTTTCTTTCTCTCTTTCTCTCTCTCCTTTCTCTCTTCCAGAATTTCCTTATCTCAAGTTATGAATTTCTTTCAGCCCCTAGCCCCTATTTATAGAAATTCTGAAATTACTATGCACTATGCACTATTCATTAAAATAATATTATAAATTACTATGCACTATTCATTATTATATTTAAATTTATTTAAAAATTTGAACCCGCGTCCCTCGCAGCCGTCAGTTACTGTGCACGTGCACAGTAAAACACTATTTACAAATACGTAAATACGTATTTATGAATAGTGAAAAATGTATACGTGAATAGTAAAATACATGAATAGTAAAATACGTAAATAGTAAAATACTTAAATAAAAATATGATAAACCTTTTAATAATCCCAATACATAAAAATAAAATTTTGGGATGTTACAAAATCCGTCGCAAATTAGTGAGGGAAAAGGTTTTTCGCTAATCCGTCGCAAATAAGAGATTTCGTTGCTAGTAGAATTTGAAATTTAAGTATTTGTAAAATTTCTTGAAATAATATAATTTCAAATTCTCCCCAAAAAGTAAAAATTTGAAATTTTTCATATTTTTTTCTTTTTATTTTACTTATATATATTTTATGTTATTTGTTATCTCTTTATTTTTTTAATTATTGAATATTTAAAAATATTTTTAAAATTATTAAATATTATCTAATATTAATTTTAAAAATTATTAAATATTATCTAACATTATCTATTAAATAAAACTATTGATTAAAAGATAAAGTAAACAAATTTCTAGACTTAATTTATTGAATAAGAAATTCAATATATAACGTAATTACATTCATTAAATAACTTTTTAAGAGTTACTTTTGAAGTAACTGAATTTTTACTCATATATTTTTTAAAACACACACACACACACACACACACACACACACACACACACACACACACACATATATATATATATATATATATATATATATATATATCATCATAAATTTTAAATATAATTTATATGTTTACAATATGAATTTAGTCCGTATATGTTTTGTTTTCTTAATTATGATAATTTAAAATATTTTTGTTTATTTTGATTTATATATGAATTTAGTCTCTATAAGTTCATGTTTTCTCAATTTTAGTTCTTTAAATTTTTATCCTTATAAATATGCATTTTTCAAATTTTAGTTCATTAAATATATATTATAATTTTCTTTCACTTTAGTTCATGTAACTTCGTACTATCAACTAAAAATTAGAAAGAAAAAATATAAACTTATATTGACTAAACTTTCAAAAAAAATATTATAAAGATTGAAATTGAGAAAGGATAATCCTATAAGGATTAAAAATAATTTTAAAAAATTGGAAGGATCAACATTAAAAAACTCTAAATAAATATTTAGCTTATATTTCATATATAATATTTGACAAATTAAAGTAAGCATAAATTATATAGATATATTAATCAATTTTATCAAGATATTTGTTAATTATCATATTATATATAAAGGAAGGTTTTTTTTTTAAACACGTATCACGATTTTTTCAAAAACATTTTTGCTCAACATGTTTTTTTTTTACTCTATATTTTTTAATAAATTTAATTTAATTTAATTTACCTTCTCTCCATAACTCTCTCTCTCTCTCTCTCTCTCTCTATATATATATATATATATATATATATATATATGTGTGTGTGTGTGTGTGTGTGTGTGTGTGTGTCTGTGTGTCTGTGTGTGTGTGTGTTTCTCTCCATAACATCTACTTATTTCTATTTAAAATTATAATTTAAATTATTTAGTTTTATAATTTATAATGATAATATAATTTATAAAATTATAAATATTTATTTATTATATACTTATAAATTAAATTTTAACATTTTAAATAAATTATTAATTAATTTAATATATTTATTTACCTTAAATCAAACATATAAAATTCAAAAAATGTATTTATCCTTGTTTTATTTTCTAATTACCAACCATTAATAAAATACTAACTTAAAATCTTATCTAATTATATCATAATATTCTCATATCAAATTTAAAACTAGATATGAGTTATACAAAAATATTAAGATCATATAGTAAATTGTCAATAAGATTTTAGTTAAATAATTTAAAATAATTAATGTTTCAATTATATTGTTAATTAGCAAATAATTTATTCAAAAGCTAATTAATTTTTTTAATATTCATTATTAGTAAAATTTAATAACTTTTAATTTAACAATTAATTGGATCGATGAAATTCAATACACACTATGAATTATTGAGCGGAATAACTTTACCAAGAGTTATTTTGTAAGTTATGTTAAATCAAACACATAAAATTCAAAAAATATATTTATCCTTGTTTTATTTTTTAATTATCAACCATTAATAAAATACTAACTTAAAATCTTATCTAATTATATCATAATATTTTCATATCAAATTTAAAATCAGTTCTTACAATTTCAACAAATATAAATTTGTCTGAAATATTCCATCAATAAGAAATCATCTTCGATTAATATAATATTTTGTATGTATGATTTAAGAGTAAATAATTTTCAGTTGAACAATTGAATTTACAAAATTCATATTTAATATAAAATTATTGAGCGGTGTAATACTTAGTAAAAGTCATATTTAATATATATATATATATATATATATATATATATATGTAAATTTTACTAAGTATTACACCACTCAATAACTTTATATTAAATGTGAATTTGGTAAATCCAACTGTTAGATTGAAACTTCATATCTCTTAGATTATATATACAAAATTTTATATTAATCCAACATGATTTGATACTTCAATTTTATAAAACAAAATTGATGTAATATATTCATTTCAAAATACACTAAAATATGAACACTTTGATTAGCTTCTAGTTGTTGTTCAATTTTAACAAAATTTGATATACACGTATAAAGTGATATGAACTTTCAATTTAACAGTTGGATTTACAAAATTTACATTTAATATAAAGTTATTGAGCGGCGTAATACTTAGTAAAAGTTACACCGGTATAATTATAACCTTCTATATTATATATATATATATATATATATATATATATATATATATATGTGTGTGTGTGTGTGTGTGTGTGTGTGTATGTGTGTGTGTGTAATTTTAAGCTTATTACTTCTAGAAAATATTTTTTTTCCTTCTAAAATATAAAACTACTGTTTATGTTAAATAAACTAATATATGCACTAATTATTTAATAGAAAACTCATGAAACACACAAATATATGAAAATATTCACACTTGAACTTGCTTACTATAATTTTAAAGAAAATATATTATCATCTCTAAGTAGTTTATAAATATTTAAAAATAAATATTATTTATTTAAAATAATTGTTAAGATCAAAAAATATTAATTTTAGAAGGTTTAAATATATTTTAGTCCCTATAAGATGGGTGATTTTGATTTTGATCTTTGTAAATTTTTTTCTTTATTTTTCATTCTTGTAAGATTTATAAAGATTGTTTCCTGCTTGTAAAATGAGTAAAATATTTTTCTTTGATTTTCATCCCTCTAAAATATAAATTCACTAGTTTGATTATTTTAAGGTAGATAAATAATATTTATTTTAAAAAACTAAAAAAAATTTAGAGGTGTTAAATATCAATACGATAATAGTACGTAATTGTTGTAGGTGAAACCTAAGATAATTATTTATCTTTTTTTAAAAAAAATAAAAAGTAGTTAAAAATGATTACATAAAAAATAAGAACTAAAAATAAAAATTCCAATTTTAGAAAATGAAAATAAGAATTAAAAATAAGAATTAAAAATAAGAATTTAAAATAAAATTAAAAATAAGAAATTAAAAATAAGAATTAAAAATAAGAAATTTTCGACGGATTTATATTTTCGTCGAAAATTTTCAACAGAATATTCCATCAGAAATTTTTCGTCAGAAAATATAAATTTTCTGACAGATTCATATTTTCGTCGGAAATTTACGTTTTTCTTGTAGTGTTTGTTCGAGAAAAGGTTGCTCGCGGCCAGGTTCGAGTGTTACATGTCCCCTCACGTTATCAAATTGTAAATATTCTGACCAAGGGTCTTCCGCTGGTGTTATTTGAGGATTTTTGGAACAGTGTTAGCATTCGGCGACCTCCCGCTTCGACTATGGGGGTGCATTAGAATATATAATAATATATTATGATTTATTATAATATCTGTTAAGCGTATATTTAGTTCCTTATTTATAGCTAATTTGTTTCCTAATTCTAGCTGAGTTATACTCTGTATAATATGTATATAAACAGATGATTACAATGGAATGAATCAAGGAATTATTCTCTTTTAGTGACTTTATCTACTTAATTTTCTCCATAATTTCAAGGATCTTAGTCCTTGGTCTTCACAGAAAGCATGATCATTTTCTCTTTAACAAATTTGTGAGTTTCGAGATAACTTTCTAGTTCGATCTGTTAAGGAATGAAGCATTCAAAATGAATTTTGTCCTTAATCTCAATAAATAATGAACATTTAATGTATATGAGACAAATTGTATGCTTCATCTGATTCACATTGTCTTATAGATGATTTGCGTCTAACACTTAGTTTGATAAACATTTTTCAAAGATATTTTCAAAAGCATTTTCTCTTGTAAAAATATTTTTTTTGTTAGCATTAAAATTTCAAAACTTGAGGGATCTAAGATCATCTTTTAACTTAACACTTCACAATGACAATTTTAAAGTCATGGACCCCAACCATGACGATCCCATGGTAATCTCAATCGACGTCACCTTCCTCCAACTATTTGTCCCCTATGACGAGATCTAATCATATAATAAACATCTTCTGAAGTTCACAAGCTAGCGCCTTAACATGAGGGGTTACATTGAGCTTCTAACCAAATTCAGTAATGAAAGAAACATCAAACCTTTATCAATAATATTATAAGTATATGGTCGCAAAACACTCTAAGGGGTAGGTCCCTTTAAACAACATTTCGATAATTATACCGTCCAGGGTATAGGCCGACCTGGTCCCGGTATAAGAGGAATCAGTATTAATTAACCAGACCCTCCTTGGTGGGGGGCATCCGGTCATACTCCGACCTAGTCCTCCAAGGGATTAGTCGGCTACATCCCGATCCCATTTTCCTGAAGGATGTACCTCGGCCAAATTCTGACCTCACCTCCTGATAGGGGATGCTCGGTTAGCATCCGATTCGGCCCCCCATCAAAACGTTCCCTCAAACAGTTTCTGACCCTAATCTCCCATTATGAATGCAAAACTAAAACTAACGATAAGATCTTACCTTTTAAGCATCAAATATCTTTAAGATATTAACAGTCATAAAATCCCTGCACTCACGGGGACCAAGAGGTCCAGGAACAGCGAAAGTATAAAATCCAAAATCCTAGAGCTAACAAGGTAGATTACCCTTTTGAATTCTCTGGATTTAAGGCTTAACCTAGGAAGAAACCCTAGTCTACCCTTTGACCGGAACATTTTGGCGCCCACCGTGGGGCTACGGTGAAACTTTTCCTACGCACCAAGTAATACGGAAGAACCTGCACTTTACTATGGCGAGAGGCGGCACATCAAACAGTGACTCACAACACCCTTCCATGGAGGAGATGATGGCATTGATCAACGGTTTGAGAGAGGAGAATGCACGAGCCAGGGAAAGGGAGGAGGCCATCCAGCGAGAAAACGAGGAGATCAGGAGGCGAGCGGATGAGATGTAAGCTATGATGACGGCCAATACCCGAAAGGCGGAGGAAGATGTCATGATGGAAGTTCCTAAAGATTTCTGATCTTTCTCGAAGGCTATAGAGGCTGAGATCATCCCGAGAGATCATCGGGTCCCCCAGGTAGAACCTTTTGACAGAACCCAGGATCCTAGTCAACACTTGACAGATTTTCGAGCACAAATGTTGATTTGTGGAGGAAGTATGGAAATCCTTGCAAGCTGTTCATGGGCACGCTTGAGAAGGCAACACTTGATTGGTTTAGTGTTCTCCCTGACCGATCAATCACCGACTTCAACGTCTTTAATCGACTATTCATGGCGCAGTTTGTAGCCAACAAAAAGAAACCGCCGATCACGTCAAACTTGTTTGATCTCAAGCAGCAATGCAAGGAGTCTTTGGAGGACTTTTTGCAAAGGTTCAACGAGGTCGCTTTGAGGATAGCGTCTCTGGATGAAAGAATGGCAGTCATCGCGTTTCAGAAAGGTCTAAGGTCTGGTGCCTTTGACATCACGCTCGAGAGAGCGAATTTGCAAATGATGTCAGAGGTGAGAGCTTTTGCCCTGAGTCACATCAAGACGGAGGAAGGACAAATCAATAAAAGGGCAGTTGAAAGCTGAGAAGCAAGAGGTAGTGATAAGGAGTGCAATAAACATCTCCGATCGTGTTCAGATTGGAGTGAGCGACGTGACCGTTATAATATGAAGGAGGGCAATTACCGACAGACTGATCATGGTAGTCGGCCAAGGGGTGAATGGACATGAGCCAACAACGAAGAGAATTTTACTCCGCTCAATGTTCCTAGGAGGCAGATACTTCATGATGTCAACAGTGCATTGTTGTTTGAGTTTCCAGCAGCGACAGAGCATCAGTTGGGTCCCTTCAAGACGGACTGGTGTGAGTTTGATAGGACTCACGGGCATTGCACGAAAAATTGTTTTGTCCTTGGAAGACAGATTGAACGCTTGATCAGGGAGGGACGCTTGAAAAAGTTTGTGGCGAGAGAACAGGAAGAAGGCTCATCTAACAGGCGACACAGGCATGCACAAGACGACACAAGGAGGGATAGGCATAGAGAAAGGACCCCCCTCAAGGACACCCCAGCAAAGGCATCGGAGGTCCACCAACAAGCGATTCACGGGGACTTCAACACGGTGGAAGGAGGATTTGCGGGAGGAGGAGTCACCTCATCTACTCGAAAAAGGTACACACGCTCCTTCCTGTCCGTGTTGAAAATTCGTCGACCTCCCCAACCCATGATTTCCTTCTCGGACGCCAACTATGAAAGAGTAGCTCCTCATGAGGATGATCCTATCGTCATTTCGACGATAGTGATAGGCTATAATGTGAAGTGTGTTCTAGTCAACCAGGGAAGCTCGACCTTCATTATCTTTTGGGAAGCTTTCGTGGGAATGAAGATACCTAACGACCGACTAGTACCTTACGTGGGAACCCTAGTAGGTTTTGCAGGAGATCAGGTTATGGCTAGGGGATATGTCGATCTAGAACGGTCATACTCCGGTCATACTCCGACCTAGTCCTCCAAGGGATTAGTCGGCTACATCCCAATCCCGTTTTCTTGGAGGATGTACCTCGGCCAAATTCTAACCTCACCTCCCGATAGGGGAAGCTCGGTCAGTATCCAATTCGGCCCCCAATCAAAACGTTCCCTCAAACAGTTTCTGACCCTAATCTCCCATTATGAATGCAAAACTAAAACTAACGATAAGATCTTACCTTTTAACCATCAAATATCTTCAAGATATTAACGGTCATAAAATCCCTGCACTCACGGGGCCCAAGAGGTCCAGGAACAGCAAAAGTATAAAATCCAAAACCCTAGAGCTAACAAGGTAGATTACCCTTTTGAATGCTCTGCCTTTAAGGCTTAGCATAGGAAGAAACCCTAGTCCACCCTTTGACTGGAACAATAATCAAGTTATGTTTCAACTCAAAACAATATAATGCAAGTAATAAATTCGTGAACAACCACCTTTTACCTCATCTTATGTCACTATTTGTACTAATAAACTTAAATTTCTTGGTTTTATTTCCTTATTTTCAATTAGGTAATACATCACTGATGATGATTTAGTGCATAATGTTCTTAACTACTCATTAGTTTTTTCCTAATCCATTTTGTTAAGCTTTGTGCCTGTTCCAAATAATAGACCTCGACATCAACCTCACCTTAAGGTCTCGACCTCGATCACGAATCTTGTCTTTAGCCATAAAGTTTATATTGATGACTTTACAGGTTTTGATGACAAATGTCAAAACTTATACCTAATGACACGTTATCAATTACACTTGTTTTTAGTGTATTGATACGTACCTAACTTAGTTTTTTTAAAATTTTAATTATAATAAAAATCAATAAATTTATTGTTAAATTAATATTTTTTTAATTTGTGTCATGTATCCATATAACCAACATTATCTAATCTGATAACACTTCTTTTTAATACTCTTTTTATTGAATTATTATAATTAATAGTATTTATATTTAAGAAAAGAAAGTATAGTAGTAAAGTTTAAATATGTTTATAATCTCTTGTATTAATACCAGGTAATTGTGTAGATCCATACTAGCTAGGAACTTTTTACATGCGTTCTAATAACTTTATGAAGTTTACCGCAACTTCAATTTTGTACAATAGTGTAAACAACACGTTCGATCCTTTTTAATAACTTTCTAGTAAAGTTTAAATATGTTTATAATTTTTCGTATTAATACGAGGTAAATGTGTAGATCCACACTAGCTAGGAACTTTTAACATGCTTTATAATAACTTTATGAAGTTTACCGCAACTTCAATTTTGTACAATAGCGTAAACAACACGTTCGATGCTTTCTAATAACTTTCTAGTACTAAAGTTTAAATATGTTTATAATCTTTCGTATTAATACGAGTTAAATGTGTAGATCCACACTAGCTAGGAACTTTTAACATGCTTTCTAATAACTTTATGAAGTTTACCGCAACTTCAATTTTGTACAATAGCGTAAACAACACGTTTGATACTTTCTAATAACTTTTTAGTAGTAAAATTTAAATATGTTTATAATCTTTCGTATTAATAGGAGTTAAATGTGTAGATCCACACTAGCTAGGAACTTTTTACATGCTTTCTAATAACTTTATGAAGTTTACCACAATTTCAATTTTGTACAATAGCGTAAACAACACTTTGGATACTTTCTAATAACTTTATGAAGTTTACCACAACTTCAAATTTGTACTATAGCGTAAACAACTACGTTCGATGTCGATGTACGAAGCTTTGAATCTTGTGAAATTCAAGTCCAAGGTTCTTGTATTTTATTGCATACCCTTCCTTCTGATTCATCACAATTATATGTGAATCCTTTTGGCTTTGTAAATTATGTTTTCCAATATTTTTATATATTAAAGACAGTTAAAAATAGAAAAGAAAAATATAAAATGAAACGGACAATATAACAAAAGAGAGCAATAGAAAAAAAAAGTGAGTTGTAAAAAACGCATAATATAAATATCTCATATGAAAGTTGGAATAATATACTTTAAATGATTATAATTTGGGTAAAATATATTTTTTATCTCTAATTTAAAAAAAAATAGTTTTAGACTCTATAAAATTTTAATACGTTTTCAGACACTACATTTATTTAAAAACACATATTTTTAGCTTTCAAGACGCAATCCATATCAGTTTCGATAAATATAAAAACTAAAAATACATTAAAATTCCATAGGACTAAAATCGATATTATAAGATATTTTGAAGAAGTAAAAATATATTTTAGTAATTATATTGTCTAAGAAAAGGGAAATAGCTGGGGAACATACACCTTATTTTGAAAGTATTGAGTGGAATAAAAATAATGATAACAAAAAGGGCGAAAATGATTAGAAAAAGACAGAAATAAGTGTAAAAAATATGAGGTGAAAAGGAAATGGTGAGAAAATGATATGAAAAAGGAGAAAAAGTAACATCTGTGCTAAGAAAAAGGCAGAAATATATAAAAAATAATAATAAAAAGAGGTGAAAAGAAATGGAGAGAAAATAAATATATCTTAATAATAATAATTACTAGGAAAATTAAGACAAAGTCTTAGTTTGTCAGTGTCAAGTATTTGTATTATTTCTTCCCAGAATTTTCCACAATGACGTCAGTCTTTAATAATACCAGGACTACTCAGTAACTGTCCAGAAAATAAAAGAAGGGAATATACTGTTAGGAAACAACAATGGACTTCTTTTTTTAATATATTATTTTTTATTTATTTAAATAACTTGGCCGGGTTATTATTTATATAAATAATCCAGTTCAGGTAAAAAATTGATTATCCAGTAATCAATTTTTTAAAAAAAATTTTCAAAAAAATTTAAATTTTTTAAAAAAATTGATTATCCAGTAACCGATTTTTTTATTGATTTTTTCTTTTTAGATTTTTAGGTTTTTTTTCTTCAGATTTTTGATTTTATTTTTTATTTTTCTCTAGATTTTTTAGAATTTATAAAAAATTATAATTAATATTTTAAAAATTTAGTTTAGTTGTAGAATATATAAAATATATTTATTATTTAAATTAAAATATTATTTTAAAATATTTTTTTATTAAAAAAGAAATATAATTAAAAAATAGAGATAATTTAATTGAAAATTCTCAAATAAAATATGTATTAAAATATATGTTTTAATAATGAAATTAAAATTTTTAAATATACAAAATTTAATATTGTAATTTAGTAAATCATTTATTAAAATTATAAATATGTTAATTAAGAATGTCATTGATTTACGTGCGTAAGAAATCAAATGCTTTAGTGATGAGTATCATTGATGCGGTGTGTCATTGATGCAATGTGTCATTGATGACTGTGTCATTGATGCAGTGTTTAGGGCTTCAGAGTGTCATTGATGCAGTGTTTAGGTTTGATGAGTCTAATTGATTGAACCTTATCTCCACCTTCTATTTAAACGAGACCATTCTTGGGTTCAAATGCAGAGTGCAATTGAGCCAAATATTCTTGTTTTCGTGTGTTAGTCTTTGTCTTCAACAATGTCTTCCTCTTCTTTTCGTGTGTTAGTCTTCTTCAATGGTGAAATCACTCAAACAAACGAAGGGGATACTTTTGTATCCTCTAACCCAATGTTTTTATTAGTTAGTTCACGTATCACACTTGATGCGTTGAAAGCTAAGATCTAAAGAAAACTCAACTTACCACAACCACATTAGTTGATCAACTTTACTTTCGATATCCACAAGTGATAGGCGAAGGAATGCTTAATTTTTGAGTTGTCAAGCTTACCGACGATGAAGACATTCATGGTATGATTCAAATGATTCGTGGCCTTAAACTTCTTACTTCTGCTCAACTATATGCGAATCTCACACCAATAAATAACAATTCTCAATCTTCCTATGAAAACCAACCTTCTTCCTATGAAAACCAACCTTCTTTCTATGAATTTCATCCATACACAAGTTCATTCACCCACCTAAACAACGATCCTTTATCACATGGATCCTTTACCATCCTCCTTACATTTGGAGTCCCACAAGAAGAAGAAGAAGAAAAAAAAGAAAAAGAAAAAGAAAAAGAAGAAGAAAAGAAGGAGTCCCTGAAGTTGGAGTTCTTGAAGTTGGAGTCCTGAAGAAGAAGTTGGTCCTTTTAGTGAGGGAGAAGAAGATGCAAGACTCTAACAAGACGAACAAGATCTTCCTCTACAACAACCTCAACACGTCAGCACATTTAGTTTCCCATCACATATGCATAATGTTGATTTACAAACAGTCACCAACCTAGAGTATAGACATGCACTTGACCATGTTGACGTCGAGTATGCTCCTGACAGCCTATTTGAAGGCATTACTTTCAACACAAAGGAGGAAGTCCAACATGTTTTAAATTCATACCATATAAAGAAAGGTCTTTATTACAGGGTGGAGAAATCATCACCAACATTAATTGTTTCACGGTGTGTTAACATTGCATGTGATTAGAGGCGTAAAGCGGCTTTTATTATTAGAAGCAAAAAATGGGAGGTTCTTAACCTATCAGGTGAACATTCTTGTTCATCCCCTATTATCACACAAGATCATGTCAACCTTGGCTATGTATATATCAGCAAAAGTATTCTTGCTTTGGTGGAGAGTGATTTATTGATTTCAATTCCAACAATAATAGCACACATCAAAAATGCTGAATGGTACACAATCTCATACCGCAAAGCATGGATGGCAAAGCAAAAGGCAGTTGAAGACTTACATGGCAACTGGGAACAAATCTTACCATGATTTACCTAAGTTGCTCAATGCCATGACAATATTTCTTAATGGATTTGTTGTTGAGAGACAAACAAGGCCACTATACAACCAACAAGGTGAGATGGTTCATGATTATGTTCAATTCCATAGAGTATTTTGGACATTTAAACCTTGTATACATTGGTTCAAATACTGCAAGCCCATTGTTCAAGTTGAAGGCACATTCTTGTATGGAAAATACAAAGGAACTCACCTTGTGGTCGTGGCTCAAGACGGTAACAATAAAATCTTTCCAACTGCCTTTGCAATTGTTGAGGGTGAAATAGAAGATGCATGGTTTTTCTTTCTACATTATCTCAAAAGACATGTTTGCCCTCAGGATGGCCTTCACTTAATTTCTGACAACCGCGAGTCCATAAAAAATGCCTACGCTAGACAAGACAGTGGTTGGACACCAGAGAATTCAGTGCATGTATTTTGTGTTCGTCATATTACCCAAAACTTCATGAGACATTTCAAGAATACAGAACAAAAAAAAAAGTAATCATCAACATGGGTATCTACTTCTTTTCATTAATTACTTTTATTTGTTTGACCATATTTTAACAATATTAAATTGTTCATTTTTTGCTAATTTCATTTCACATTGTATGGGATGACTGAGCCAAGATTAAATTACTACTACAACATACTGAGGAGCAAATCAGAAATTGAAGGTGTAATTGAATGGCTCAACACCATACCAAAAGAATAATGGACTCTTGCATGGGACGGTGGTCGACAATGGGAACACATGACTACCAACTTGGCTGAGGCAATTAATTCCATTCTTAAAAAAACAAGAAAGTTTCCAATTTATGCAATTATCATGTTGGCTGATGTTAAACTTAGGGCTAACCAAATTTATACTGAAATAATCAATAGGGTCATGAGAGATGCAGAATCAAAAGCTAATAGTCATCAGGTCCTCAAATTTGATCGTCACAGTACACGTTTTCTGGTTCAAGAGATAATAAACCCAAGGGAAACACGACCTACTAGAAATTTCATGGTTAGACTACATGACAACTGGTGTGACTGTAGGAAATTCTAGAAGCTACACATGCCATGCTCCCATGTTGTTGCTGCATGTAAGCTTGTTCACCACAATTATAAATCTTACATAGATCAAGTATACACATTGTAGTATGTTTCAGATGTGTATAACGAATCATTTGATGAACTGCCCAATGAATCTTATTAGCCGGATTGTGAAGAACCACAAATCATACCAAATCTGGAAAAGATTATAAATAAAAAAGGTCATCCAAAGTCATCCATAATGTGCACTGAAATGGATATGGTTGAACCAGGACAACCAAAAAGATGTTCTCTGTAACGACCCGCCGTGGCCGTCACACTACGAAACAACACTCACACAACTGGGATATATATATATATATATATATATATATATATTTATATATATATATATATATATATATATATATATCCCAGTTGTGTGAGTGTTGTTTCGTAGTGTGACGGCCACGGCGGGTCGCTACACTTTTATGGTATCAGAGCAGTTCGAGTCTAGTGGACACTCTATGGGAGTGGTTCCTTTAGGCTTTTATTGTGTTGAACTTTGTGTTGTGTTGGATGTTGTGCTGATTTGTGTTAAGTAGTTGAGATGTAGTGTGTTGAATGAGTTGTTCATTTTGTAGAAGATGCTTAAAATATGAGTAGATAGCCCATGTCATGGAGATGATGGCTATGGCTATGCAATAGTGGAATGCTTACTTTGCTAGGATGGATTCTAAGAAAGCTATGACTAGTGCCTCAAGACCAGTTGGGTCATAGGAGAGTCAGGTTTTGGCTGAGTTCAGGAAGTGTAGTCCTCCTCAGTTCAGAGGTGATGCAAATACGGTGGCTAACCATTGGATTTGCAAGTTGGAAAAGATATTTTCAGTTCTAGGTTTTTCAGAGGAGCGAAAGCTCAACTATGCAGTGTATATGTTCATAGGGGAGGCAGAGTATTGTTGGAGAGGTACTAGTCAAATGCTGAATTGACCGTGGAGTGGTTGTGGACAGGGTGTGCTTCAAGAGGGCCTTCCTTGAGAAGTACTTCCCAGAGAGTGTTAGGCATGCTCGAGAGGCAGAGTTTATGAGATTACAGCAAGGGAGAATGTCGGTGACCGAGTATGCCATGAGATTCAAGCACTTGGCACACTTCTACACCCAAGTCATCTTTGAGGCTTGGAACTGTAAGAAATTTGTTGAAAGCTTGAAGTATGATTTGAGGAGAGTGGTGGGGCTTATGGCCATCAAGGAGTTTCCAGTCTTAGTAGAGAAGGCAAAGGTTGTAGAGCGTCTAGAGAGCATCGGCAAGTCAGCGATGATTGTTGGTGGACCAACTGGGTCCAAGAGTGGTAGTGGTTCTTAGAGGAAGCCTTATGATAGGCCCTAATCACAACAAAGGAGTCTTATCACAAGGAAACCTATTGACATAGCTAGGAGTGGAGATTAGAGTGGAGCTGCTACTCTCAGATGTTACAGATGTGGTGGATCTCACTTCATTCGTGATTGCTTCATACCGAGAGCAAGTGCTTTAGGTGTGGCTAGATGGGTCACATGTCGACTAGTTGTCCTGTAGGTGCTAGATAGACCATGAGAGCCCCGAGGGGTGATAGATCTTCTATAGCTAGAAGGGTGTTTGCCTTAACCAGAGTCGAAGCTTCCACTTCATCTGATCTAGTGAAGCGGAAGGGTAAATCTTCTAGTAAGGTTGTGATGATGTTATTTGACTCAGGGCCTCCATTCATTTACTTTATATACATGTGTTGAAAAGTTGGGTTTGCCTGTACATAATTTGGGGTTGACATTGCTTGTGTCTGCGCATGCTTCTATTTCTATTGTTGTCTCTAAGATGTGTTGGTTGTCCCTTGGAGATGTGTGATAGGAAGTATAAGGTGAACTTGATCTGTTTGCCTTTAGTGGATATTGACATAATCTTAGGGATGAATTGGTTATCTGCCAATCATATTTTTATAGATTGTGTCAATATGGAGTTAGTTTTTCCCTTAAGGGGATAATGAATTGTTAATTTCAGCCAGCCAAGCTGAAGTGATGTTGAGAGATGGAGCAGAGTGTTGTATTCTATTTGAAGTTGTGAGTGTGGAAACTGAGAAAGTGATCAATAGGTAGGAGTTGTGAGGGAATTTTTGAAGGTGTTTTTGAATGAGGTGTCTAGGTTACCTCCTATTAGGGAGATTGAGTTTAGCATTGATCTGGTCCTTGGTGTAGGGCTAGTGTTGGTTACTCCCTATAAGATAGCCCCAACAGAGTTGGTTAAATTGAAGTGTCAGGTGGAAGAGTTGAAGAGAAAGATTGACTACTTCTCCTATGTTGGTGTTTCCTGATCTTAGTGAACCATTTGAGGTGTGTTGTGTTGTTTCTCACCAAGGGGTGGGGTGTGTGTTGATGTAGAATAGGAGAGTAGTTGCATATGCTTTAAGGAAATTGAAGAATCATGATAGGAATTACCCTACTCATGAATTAGAGTTGGCAGCAGTTGTTTTGCCTTAAAGGTATGGATGCACTATTTTATAGTGCAGGGTTCAATGTCTTTGGTGATTACAAGAGTCTGAAGTATTTGCTTGATCAGAAAGAGTTGAACACGAGACATAGATGGTGGATGGAATATTTTAAAAGACTATGAATTCTAGTTGATGTATTACCCTAAGAAGGCCAATGTAGTGGCAGACGCTTTGAGTAGGAAGCCCATTCACATGTCTAGTTTGGTGGTGAAGGAGTTGGAGCTGGTTGAGAAATTCAAAGATTTGAATTTGTATGTGGAATTGGCTCAAGACCACATTAGCTGTGGCATGATTACCATTGCTAGTGAGTTCTTGTAGCAAGTTGGCATGAAGTAGTTGTAAGATTCAAAAGTTGTGAAGGTTCTTAATTTGTTGGATACAAAGGAAGTAGTTGGCTTTGAGATGGGTGGAGATGGAATTTGAGGTTTAAGGGTAGAATTTGCCTACCTCAAGATTTTAAGTATAGAGAGACATTGTTGAATATATGGCAGCCTGTCTGACATGTCAGAAGGCTAAGGTTGGGCACTAGAAGTCTGGTGGTTTAATTGTTGATGATGGAGATTCTATAGTTGAAGTTGGATAGTATCACTATGGATTTCATTGATGGACTGCCTCAGTCGACTAGGAATACTGATGCTATTTGAGTTGTGGTTGATAGATTGACCAAGTGTGCACATTTCTTGCCTGTCAATATCAAGTGATCCTTGGAGAAGTTGACACAGTTGTATGTGAAGGAAATAGTACAGTTACACGAGATGCCTTCTTGTATTATTTCAGATAGGGATCCAAGGTCCACTTCTAGATTTTTGGCAAAGTCTACACCAAGTCTTAGGTACGAGGTTGAGATTGGGTTCTGCTTATCATCCATCTCAGATGGTCAGTTAGAGAGGACGATTTAGTCCTTGGAAGATTTGTTAAGGGCTTGTGTCCTAGACCACTTTGAGAGTTAGGAGGAAGTCCTACTACTGGTAGAGTTCATGTACAATAATAGCTTTCATGCTAGTATTGGCATTTGAAGCATTGCATGGTAGGAAGTGTAGGACTCCTCTGTGTTGGTATCAAAGATGGTGAGTCGGTAATCGCAAGGCTAGAGTTAGTTTCTAAACTATTGAGGATGTGAAGTTGATTCAAGAAAGGATGAGGTTTGCCTAGAGTAGGTAGAAATCATAAGTTGATAGAAGGCAAAAGCCTTTGGAGTTTTCTGGGATGGGCATGTGTTTCATGTTTCTCAATTAAGGAAATATGTCCATGATCTAAGTCATGTAGTTGAGATGGGTGATATTCAGGTCAAGGAGAACTTGACTTATGAGAAGAGATCGGTAATTGTGATTGATTACAAGTTGAAGGAGTTGAGTGGTAAGTCCACTAGATTGGTGAAGATCTTGTGGGATGTAATTACTGGTGAGACTACTTGGGAGATTGAGTAACTGTGTAGAGAGTAGTATCTTTCTTTATTTCCAAGTAAGTCTATTTTCGGGGACAAAAATTTTTATTTGTTAGGGGGTATTGTAACGTAGTTAGTAGACTGGAACGGGGCATTTTGGATCTGGAACAGGCCGTTCCAAGCTACTAATTAGGCCTTTGAATTTTGGACTGGAACGAGCCGTTCTGGAGGGAGAACGGGCCGTTCCAAACCCAAAACGGGTCGTTTGGGAGGGAGTACGGGCCGTTCTGGATGGAGAACGGGCCGTTCTAGATGAGTCCCAGAACGGGCCATTCTGATTTCAGAACGGGCCGTTCTGCATGTGTAATTTTTATACATAATGAAGGGGTACAGAACAGGCCATTCCAGATTTGGAACAGGCCGTTCTGGCCACTCCTGAATGTCTATAAATAGAGTTGAGTGGTTGAAGAGAAATGGAGGTTTTTAGAGAGAAGTTTAGAGAAAGGAACTTTGGACTAAGAAGCTTGCTTTCGGTGGATGGAAGTTTCGGGTTGAGCTTCGAAAAGGGAATTCCGCTTCTTGGCTATTCTGAGCCAATCTTCAGGTAAGGGAAGCTAGATTGTAAAGTTGTTGGTTATATATGAGTTGTGTTATATGATGAAAATTTGCTAGTTGCTAATATATGATTAAATATTTATTAATGATATTGTTGAAGCTAGTTAAAATTAGGTTGATAAAGTTGCTATATGTTATGTGTGGATATGTATATGTTGTGAAGTGCATGATGATAATATCTTTTAAGTTGTTATAAAAGAGTTGCATAGTTGTATAATTGAATAAGAAGTTGTATAATTACATGGAGATGCATGTTGAGTATAAAATTGTATGTTGTGCCATGTGTTGTAAATTATGAGTTGAGCTAATAAGTTGTTGAGTTGATTGTGTTGTTTAAAGTTGAAATGAGATGTTGTGTTGTTAAAATGTGTTGTTAAACAATTTGTGATGAGTTTTTGTGTTGATAAACTATGTTGTTCAAGTTGAATGTTGATTTAGATGATGAGTTGAAAAGTTGTATTTTGTTTAAGTTGTTAAGTTGATTAAGTTGTAATGATAAGTTGTTGATCACTAGGACTAGATGAGATGTTTTTGAAGTTTCTTATCCCATTATGCAGAGTGAGATAGTTGTGGTGCTCTGAGAGCCCAATTTGTTGAAAACCCTCCTTGGAAAGTTGTCCCTTAGAGTGGACGTTGTGTTGTTCTCCTCTAGGACTTAGTTGATCCCGTGTGTGGGCAAGGTCGAGGCACACGTGTATAAAGCGACCACAATATAGGGGCCAGGCCGAGCTATACCGATTACAAGCGGCCAAATGTTTATTGTTGTAAAGTTGTTATGGTATCTATTGTTGTAAAGTTGAAAAGTTGGGGACATATGGTGAAGATATATGTCTTATGTTGAGATACATAGTACTAAGGTGATAAGTTGACAGTTGTTTTAAAGTTGAAAGTTGTTTTAAAGTTGAAAGTTGTTTTAAAGTTGAATTCCTTAGTACTGTGTGGGCGACATGGAAATAGTCGATCCATGTCATGGTTGAATGACCAATTTGAGTAAGGTATCTAGTTAGAGATGTAGTCTTTAACTAGGTACTGGAGGGTGCATGGTACTTGGAGGACAGTGGGTGGGCTAACTCCATATGTGTATTGGTGATGCTAGCCAAGGCCGTGGTAGACTCATACCCAAACCCTTCTGTCTTGACAGTAGTACTGGACCTCCGAGTCTAAGTGGCACACCTGAGTAATCAACTATTGTTTTCTATACCTGGTTCTCTTCGGAGTTCCTAACGCTGTTTAATACCTGACCTGGTTGAGATAGGTCAAACGCTGGATTCGGTAGGATTTATGTCACCTAGATTGCTCAACCTCAGTTGTTGGAGATCCTTGAATTGAAATGCGTGACGATGCATAAGTTGTTGATGAGTTGATTTATTGTTGATAAAAGTTGTATCTATGTTGTTATGTTGTTAATATGTGATTATGATGTATGTTGTGATTGTGTTGTATGTTTAGCCTGTTGAGGATGATGATAGTGTTGTTATGTTATAAGTTGTTTTAAACATGTATTGGTTGAGAGGTGTTGATACAATGTTGATATGTGGAGTTAAGTTGAAATGATGTTAAGATGTATATATATGTGTTGTTTACCTTTTGTGTCAGATGTGAAGATGAATATAGAGTTGTGTTTCATATTTGATATTGATGAGTTGTTTATTGTCTCTAGCTTACCCTTGCGTGTTTTCCATGTAGTTTGGACTCATTGGTATGGGAACAGGGCAGGAATAGGCTGGGAGATAGCTACTAGAGGCCACAGGAGGTGCCTAGAGATAGATAGTTTTTTTTTTGTAGCTAACTTATAGTAATATACTTTGTTGTATATTATTAATTGTTGATTGGTTGCTTGATTAACAACTTGTGTTGTAAATATTTTATAATACTATTTTAGTGTATATATATATATATATATATATATATATATATATATCCCAGTTGTGTGAGTGTTGTTACGTAGTGTGACGGCCACGGCAAGTCGTTACATTCTCTATGCAAGAATGTAGGTTACTCCAAGAGAAAATGTCCATACCGTCAAGGGAGTTCAAGTCAACAAGTTTAAAATGTTCTGTAATTTCATGTTTTCCAAATGTTATACTTTGTTTTTACCATTTCTAATATTTATTATAAAAATATTGTCATTTATGTAATTTTTTTTAATATTTATTTAATTATTATATTTTATTCTTTAAAAATTATTAAATATATTTTTTATATTCTAAAAACTTAACTAAATTATATTTTTTAAAAATAGTATAATTCTTTTAAAAATATGAAAATTAAAATTGAAAAATAAAAAAATAAATTCAAAAATCTGAAGAAGAAAAACAAAAAAAAAAAAACTAATAGAGAAATCAGTTACTGGGTAACCGATTTCTCAAAGAATTTTTGAAAATTTTTTCAAAAAGTCCTTTGAGAAATCGGTTACCCAATACCCGATTTCTCACTTGGGCCTCAGAGTGGGTTATTTACGTAAATAATAACCGGCCCAGGTTATTTAAATAAATAAATAAAAATAGTATATTAAAACAAAAAGTCACAACAATGACCGAAAGAAAATTCTCAATAGAAAATTTCAAAGTAGTACGTTTCTGATGCTTAGTTGTCCACGTGCATGAAAATATTACCTTAACATTCCAAGACACTTCCTTTTACAAATGTTATTATTAGATTTTTATTATTAAATAATGAGTTTAATTCTATGCGTTATA
This sequence comes from Cajanus cajan, assembly GCF_000230855.2. Taxonomy (NCBI): domain Eukaryota; kingdom Viridiplantae; phylum Streptophyta; class Magnoliopsida; order Fabales; family Fabaceae; genus Cajanus; species Cajanus cajan. The sequence goes on from NC_138524.1 coordinate 21,272,281, forward strand.
AATATAAACCAATTGTTGTGTTAAAAACCGCAAGTGTACGGTTGTCGTCAAGTAATAAATATCGAATTACAGGGACTACGTGTTTGACCTAGAATTACTAGTATTTTAATTTGAATTTTAAAACAGATGGAATTTCTGTTTTGAGATGATAAGATCAGATTTGAAGGTAAAAGAGATAGTAATGCAATTAATGAATAAGATAAAACTTTAAGATAAGATAAGGAGATTTCCGGGAATCTAGGGTTCGCACAAAGAGTTCCAACATTATTGAATTATTATTTTCATTAATTAATTCTATTCCATCTTGAAGGTAGTCTTAACCTAATTTAATCCTTGCACCTTCTCAGGCTACGAGGACGTGTTTAATTAAAATTAATCCCTACTCTCGTGGTAATTGCGTTCAATTAAACCCGTTAAGATCTTTGTTAATCTATTGCTCCTCGAAAGCTTAAATCTACTCTCGTGATTTAACACTCAAGTCTATTCCTTTAGGTTCCGATAATTAGGTTCTCCTCTCAGTTCATCCCTAATTATCTATGATTATGAAAATTAAGATTAATTGTTTATCATAATTATAATCAAGTTCTCCTCTCAGTTCATCCTTAATTAATGTTATTATGAAAACAATAATATTAAAGTTCATATATAAAATATAAAAGAACAGATCAAGAATTGGAATAAAATTAAGAAACTGAATAATGCATTAATAAAGAGGTTCTCAGAGGCTAAGCCCTGATCCCAGAAAAAGGGATACTACTCACAGGAGTTCATAGTAGTTCTCCAAGAAGAAAAGAATAAAAGAAAAGTAAACCTTAGAGTCGATGGCACAGGCGCCCAACCTTCTCCAAGTGTCGAAAACTAAAAGACTGTCTCCGGAAACCACCACCGTTCTAGGCTAACCTAATCTAATTTATAACCTAAAAGGGTAAAAAGGTAAAACTACCAAGATAAAAATTACAAAGATAAAATAAAAAATAAAAACATAAAACTTAAACAGCTGGGACGCGAAGTGAATCACGGCCGTGACTGAGAATCACGACCGTGATCTTCTCTGGAGCACATCTATGAAGGGTCAGTGGCGTTCACGGGTGTGATTTGGAATCACGACCGTGATTTTCTCTGGTGAATCACGGGCGTGATTTAGAATCACGGCCGTGATTGTCCCTGGTGAATCACGCCCGTGATTCAGAATCACGGCCGTGATTTTCCCTGTAGCTCAGCATTTCCTCTTTAATTCTTAAATCTTGATCCTGCTTAGAGAAAACACAACACATACCAAGAAAAGCATAAAATAGGAAAATGATATAAAAATTTATTAAAAACATGAAAGATATGCATGATTATGCTATGAATTCTTGTGAATTAAAGTGCTAAAATACGAGTAAAATACACAACATCACCAATTCAAAATCATCATCAATATGATTTTAAATGTAGTTTGAGTAAAACTTAACTAACTTATTATGTATAGTAATTTGGAATTAGATGAGTGTCTAGAAACCTTTGAACTTTAAAAGCATACACTATTTATCCTAAAACTCTAGTATCCAAAAAAATATGGTTGATGGGTTGTTATATAGCTAGTGAATAAATATGCTTCAAACACATACTCTCTGGTTGAGAAACTGAAGAGTATCCAGTTTAATTACTTTCACCATTCATGTGTATTTTTTATTTTATTTTAACTATCAAACGTTAAAATTAATGAACGATTGCCCTAACTAATACATTAAGGTAACCCGTTTAGGAAGAAAAAACTATTTTCGTACTGTTTTTCCTATTGATGACATTTCAAACTGAAATCAAGATCCGAAGACATCAGCAAAAGTATTGACTAAGTGAAGTCCGGTACTTGTAAGTTGTTTCATTCGACGTCATTGATCTTTATTAAAGATTAAAAACAATTGTATTTTAAAATACTTTATTACATTGCTTGGAAACTTTTACTAGGATCTAGTAGTTTGACCCGTTAAAATTAATATACTACTATGAAGCTAGGCTGATTTCAACCCAAAGTGAAAGCACACTTGATTTGAAAGCAATATAATATTTGTATTTCTATACAGTGGCATGCAGTGCCTTCAAAGTAGCAATATTCGATCATAGTAAAAATGCACAAGTTAGTTTTCCTGTTTTGGTTTTTCAACATGCATGTAATCATACTTGGGAAAAGTGCAGCTAATGAGAGTTCTGATGTTAAGGGCATAATAGGAGTTATTATAGATAGCAGTTCTCGCATAGGCCAAGAGCATGCAGTGGCTATAAATCTGGCATTGGAAGACTTTTATCAAAAAAACAATCTGAGTTTCGCTCTGCATATAAGAAGCTCTCAAGGAGATCCTCTTTTGGCAGTTATTGCAGGTATATCTCTCGTATCATCTCTCTAACTTCAAAATCATGTAAACTATTGAGCCTAGGAAGGGTTACACTCTTGTCCCTTGGTTCCGACTAGAAGACTTGTTTCAAAACATAAAAAAAAAAATCTCATATTTCTTAAGAATCAAGATTAAAAGTAATTTATGAGCACTCTCATCCCAAAAATAGAAGTGAGAAGAGAAAAAAATTAATTAATTAATTAAAGACTTAATTTCATATTTTTCTACCTATGTATTGTGATTTCACAAGTTTTTCCACCCAATTTTGGGATTTCCACATTTTGTTATCCAATTGTCAAAATTTTGTAATTTTGTCACCTATTTTTAGTTGATCATTTAGCTTTGATTATTAACATTACACGTTGACAAGTGGAGTAGTACATTAATTGTGAACATAACATATTATGTCATATCATCGTTTGTATATCAACTAACAAAGTAACAAAATGTCCAAAATTTTGAAAGTTTGGTGGCAAAGTGTATATTTGAAGATCATCTGAAAAATTTGCAAAATCATGAAACACAGATGAAAAAATAGCGATTAAGCTTAAAATAAATTATAAAAAAAGTCAAATAATATTGTCTCAAGTGTCACTCATTAATTTCCTTTTGAGAACTGCAACCTTTTTCGTTCTTACCAATTTCATCTATATGAAACAACAAAACATTGTCTAGACATGATTTTATCTTTGTTGTGTTCTTTTTACAATGGAATGTATTGTTTGGCAGCGAGGGATCTCATTAATAATCAAAAGGTGCAAGCAATCATTGGACCACAAACATGGGCTGAGACATCTTTAGTGGCTGAAGTCTGTAGCCAAAAGAGCATACCCCTCCTTTCTCTAGCAGATACAACTCCAGAATGGGCAATGCGGAAGTGGCACTTCCTGCTTCAATCCTCACCTAGCCAAATTATGCAGATGAAAGCTATAGCTGAGATTGTGAAGTCTTGGGAACTCTATAATGTTAGCATGATATATGAAGATGGAGACTCATCATTTACTGAAGTTTTATCTCAGCTCTCTGGAGCTCTTACAGAAGTTGGCACAAAATTAAACAATGTTCTAGCAATTGCACCTCTAGTTTCTTCTTCTCTGTTCCAACAACTTGAGAAGCTAAGAGAAGGACAGTGTAGAGTCTTCATTGTCCATTTGTCTTTTCCTTTGACCCAACACCTGTTTGAAACTGCAAAAAAAAATGAAAATGATGGGGGAAGGTAATGTATGGATTACCACTAGTACCTTTACAAGCCTTGTTCATTCCTTGAATCCATCCTCTATCTCCAATCTAAAAGGGATCATTGGAGTGAAGAGCTATATGCCAAATCTATGGTACCAACATGTAAACATCTACCATAGATTTTGGAAAAAATTTTGCTCAGAGAATTTTGAAGAGTTTAATTGTGAGCCTGGGATCTTTGCAGCCCAGGCTTATGATGTTGCATGGATTGTGGTTCAGGCAATGAGAGAAACCAACCAAGGACAGGGTCAAGTATTACTAGATAAGATTTTACTAAGTAATTTTACTGGCTTAAGTGGAAAAATTCAGTTCACTGACCATAAAATACCTCCAGCACATACTTATCAAATCATTTATGTGATTGGAAGGAGCTACAAGGAAATTGGGTTCTGGTCATATGGGCTTGGTTTCTCAAAATCTTTGGATCAAAATGCTTTTTACAATTCTTCGGTAAAGGAATTAGGAAATGAAGTTAATCCAACTTGTGTCATATGACTAAGAATTGCTGTCCCCTCCATATCAAACTACAAACAGTATGTCAATGTTATTGAAGACCGTTCTAAAAATGTTACATCCTTCAATGGATTTTCCCTAAAGCTTTTCGATGAAACAGTAAAAAGGTTACCATACCATCTAGAATATGATTATTTTGCCTCTAATGACACATATGATGACCTGGTGAAGCAAGTATATTGGAAGGTAAATGTTTTATTTATTACCATTGTATGTTGCAGCTCACTTCATTGTCGCTAATCATTGATAATAAACTGCTAAGAAAGAGAGATACTTTTAAATGATAACCAAGTCATGTTGCGATTGTGTCTTTGGTAGCTATTATATTCAATTTGAATACTTTTAGTTGCATTTTCATAATTTCTTTTGCTTTTATTCATTAAACTTTTATACCAATACAAGTTAGAATACCATAGGATTTAGATAAACTTCAATGTTTTGCTGTGCCTAAAATATCTCAATATTGTATATTGAATAATTGCAATATAACTCTGTCATGTCCTGTGATATTTAAAATTTATTGTATTCTCATGTTCCTGTTCTATCATATTTGCATCTAGTATACTAAACGCATTTGTGCTTAGGAAGACCTAGAAATACAGATTCGAAGCTCATTAGAATTTTTTTTCCTTTCATTTGTATTATGAGAATTATGCCAAAACATTAGAATTCATTAATACCAATTCTTATATTGAGAAACATTTTTCTCCTATTTTATTGATTTTCTTTCATCCATACTGGATACCCTTATTTGGTATACAACAAGATGAAAAATAATCTCGAATTGAGCTTTTACTCTGACAATTAATTTCAATATTTATCATTCTCAAGTTTATTTGATGTAAACTTTCTGGTTCTTGCCTAAGATAAAGTACGTGGTTGCTCCTAGAAACATTATTACTCTAATCACATTTTCTTTGACATCTAGAATGATCAATGCTTGATGCAGAAATATGATGCAGTTGTTGGTGATGTATCGATAGTGTCCGCACGTTATGAATATGCTTCATTCACTCAGCCCTATACTGATACAGGACTGGTGATGATTGTTCCTGTTAAATCAAAGACACGCAATAGAACATGGCTATTCCTGAAGCCTTTCACAATGCACATGTGGATTCTAATATTGGTCATCATTTTCTATAATGGCTTTGTTGTATGGTTGATTGAAAGAAACCACTGCCCTGAACTTAAGGGCCCTATTCTGCATCAAACCACAACGGTGCTGTGGTTGGCTTTCTGTTCTATGTTCTCTTTGAATGGTAACTTCATTATGCTTTATTCATCTATTTTATCCATCTAATTTCAATAACAACAGATCTCTAACTTCTATTATAACTTCAGTTGAGGTTTATGATGGTCTAGTTAATATTACTTGACAAAAACTAATATTTTCTTGAAGACTAGTTTTTGGAGGTGTTGATAATAGATTTACAAATATTATTTATGCTTAAAAGATGACTTATATTCTTTTAAGTTCTTTTTAACTTATTTTAAATTAGAATAAGTGTTTAATTAAGTTACATACCTAAATGTTGCCTTGATTCATATCATGTTGCCTCACACAAGTCATTTGAGCAAGGGATGATTGATTTGGGTAATCTCCGGAAAGTAATATAGGTTTAAACATCTGTGCCGCCATTTGATCCTGAAAGAAAATCATTTTAATTAAGAATACAGACAACAATAATCAAACTTCTAAAAATTTGGTGGTTGTGACTAACTAACAAGTAGCACCAGCAACTATCTCAGATAACATTACTTTGCATAATCTGCTGACACAGGGGGCAGGTTGCATAGCAATTTATCAAGGTTGGCAATGGTGGTCTGGCTTTTTGTGGCTCTAATCATTTCAGAGACTTACACTGCTAACCTTGCCAGCATGTTGACTGTTGAACAGTTTGAACCAACAGTTGACAGCCTTCAAAAGCTAAAGAAAAGCAATGCCACGGTAGGATGTGATACAGGATCCTACTGTGAAAGATATCTCCAAGATGCATTGGGCATGAATGCAAAAAACATCAAGCCATTTGATTCACAGGAGAGCTATGCTGATGCCCTAAAAAAGAAAGAAATAGCAGCTGTCTTCATTGATGTTCCTGGGTCCAAACTTTTCCTTGCAAAGCACTGTAAAGGGTTTGTTCAAGCAGGGCCTACATACAAGATTGGAGGATATGGATTTGTATTGCTTCAACATTTCTTTCACTTTTTTTTCCTTTATAAGTTTCTGAGTAATTGTATAGATTGAGGTACAACCAATCAAAAGGTTAAGATAAGCAGAATAATTTCAGCACAGAGATCAACACAAACTTTATTATTTTAGGACAATCTAGGTGCAATTTCTTAGGCCATTTTTGCATTGTTCTCCAATCATATTTAAAGTTTCACCTCAGTAAAATGTGTTTTGTTCTTCTTTTTTTTTTTTTCCTAATATAATAAAGGTTTACACTAAAGATCAGCATAGGTTAGTGAGGTGAAATTCCCATTCTGATTGGAAAACACTACTAAAAGCATTTATGAAATTGCATCTAAACTTTGTCCATTGTTTTGATGTATCTTGAGTTTTTAATTGGTTGTACCTATAGGAATTTGTGTCATGAAAGAACTAGTCTTAATTTCTAGCCCCTCAACTTGAACCAAGTTTAATTTTACACAGTTGCAATGTCTTTGCAGGTATTTCCAAAGGGATCTCCGTTGCTTCATAGTGTAAACAGAGCACTACTGGACATATCTGAAGATGGCACCATACGTAATCTAGAGAACACTATGCTTGCATCAGAGGAATGTAAAGACATAAGTCACACGGATGGAGAAACTACTAGTGTTAGCCCTGCAAGCTTCATGGTGCTCTTCATCCTAACTGGAGGCACTTCAACAATTGCTCTCTTAAGCTACATATTTTCAGTGAATTGTTTATGAGCTGAACAGAGAACAATATGGAGTCTAATGATGGCTGTGATTAAACGTTGGCGATCTCGAAAGAGACTGTTTCCAAGAAAAGTCTACAATGTTGCAGAAAGTCCTTTAAACTCGTCCAACATTTTCAATTTGCCAGCTTTAGCTTAAACAAGATGGTTAAGTAGTATTGTGCAGCCAGGAGTAGGAGCACCAAATATACAGTCAACACTGATCTAACTACATAACTTTCAGTGCCTGCTCAGCAATTGAAATTGCTATTATGTTCCTACATACAAGGTTCTCCAAAGAACATTGTAAATCTTGTGACATTTACTGTTATCTCGTGTATAAATAACACAAAATTATTAACACTATATTAATGGGATTTGACTTGACAAAAGGCAAACATTTCTTTTCTATTTCTTCTGATTTCTTCTCAGAATAGTAAATGTTTTTGTATCTTCAAAAACAAAGGAAAGATTTTTAGTAAATGTTTTCCCTAGTGCTGAATATTTGCATGTAAGGCAGTTTCATTATTTCATCATTGATGGCATATGTAATATTGTATACAATTATATAAACATATATACGATTTGGTTTTTATCTTTATTGTATAAACACATCTAAAATTTACTACAAAGTTAACAGGGAAAACTTTTTGTTGTTCACAAAAAATATTCAAATAGAAAAATCTGACTAATATATTTGAGGAAAGCAACAACATTATACAACCTAATCCTAGTTTATGAACAAGGCTCTAGTAAACAGGTTTAGCTTGCTTTGCTTGTTGCCCTTACTGATAGAACGCTTGCTTATGGTGTGTGAAAGTGAGGAATAAAATGCAACAATTTAGGGTTTCTTTGATTCCCTTTCTCATTATACAATTTGTTTTTAATACAAATCCGCAACTAAAAACTCAAAAACAATTGGAAAATGTTTGTCATCTCTTCCTTTTGTTTCAAGTGTTCTGAGAGGAGAATTTTTTAAAAGACATAAATATACACAGGAATCAATCACTTTGAACTATACTCATAACACAAACAAATTTTGACTGATTGATCAATTTAGGGTAATTTTTAAAATTATTTAAATAAATAGGGTTATTTTCAAACTATTTATACCTTTGAGACTTTTTTGTACAGTGTCGCTATACGTGTCACGTGTATTTTTTGAAGTCATAAAAGCCATATTATGTAAATCGCTACAGCCGATAGCGACTCAAAATGGCTTCAATGAAATTATTGTAGCCTATAGCACCGGCCATTAAATATTTATTTATAAAATAATTTTTTAACAAATATAATTTAAAAAATAAAACTAAAAATATCTAAAATTATTAAACGAATAAAACAGAAATTTAAAATTAAAATATGAAAAAAAATTGATAATATAAAATGGAATAAAAGAAAATAATAATAAAAAAAATTTAAAAGGTGGTTGCTATGAATTTGGATCTTCTCATGCAATTTTCTCTCTCCAGCCTCTCTCCTGCAACATTAGCCATTAAATATATTTAATGGCTCAAATTTAATCTTATAATTAGTGTAACTTCCTAAATGATTAAACTTGAGCCATTAAATATATCTAATGGCTATTAATTTTGTAGGAGAGAGAAAATTGCAGGAGAGGATTCAAATTCGGTCAGTATGGCCTATAACGACACACTGTCGCTATGGCCTATAGTACCACTTATTAAATAATTTTTTATAAAATAATTTGTAACAATTTTAATAAAAAAATAAATTTAAAAGTATTTAAAATTATTATACGAATAAAATAGAAATTTAAAATTAAAATATGAAAAAAAAAATTGATAATATAAAATGGAATAAAAAAAATAATTTTTTTTAAAAGGTGGTCGTTATGGCTACTGTTCCTATGTCCTATAGCACCACTTATTAAATAATTTTTTATAAAATAATTTGTAACAAATTTAATAAAAAAATATATAAAAAAAATATTTTATAAAAAAATGGAATAAAACAGAAGTTTAAAATTACAATTTGAAAAAAATTGATAATATAAATAGGAATAAAAGAAAATAAAATAAATAATTTACTGAAATTAAATAAATTTTTGTAAAATAATTTACTAAAATGTTGAATATATAATAATTTTTAACAGATATATTTTATTTAAAAATTGTGTATAGTGTATAATAAAAAATGAAAAAAAAAATTAGAGACATAATTTATTTATATAAATGGAAATAATAAAAAATACAAAAAAATGAATTACAAAATAATTTTTTTCAAAAAAAACTAGTACAATAAATCTGGAGAAAAAAAATGACCCAATAATCCCAAAAAACAAAAACTTAAAAATAAATAATAAAAAAAAAGGTTGATGTGCTATGGCCCATAGCAACCTCAGTTTTTTTTTTAATTTTTTGTTTTTTTGGATCATTGGGTCATTTTTTTCTTCAAATTTATTTTACCAATTTTTTTTAAAAATTTATTTTGTAATTCATTTTTTTGTGTTTTTCTATATTTTTTCGCTTCACTTTTTTGTATGTGCATTTTTTATTTATATTTCTTTCCTCAGTTTTATTTTTTTGTGTACATTTTTTCTAAATAATTCTTTTTTTGTGCATTTTTTATTTTTTTCCTTCAGTTAATTAAAATACATATGTAAAAGGAAAAAATAAAAGAAAAAATATCAAATATCAAATTAACTGAACGAACAAAATAAAAAAATGCATAAAAAATAATAATAAAATATAATTTTTCAAAATAATATATAAAATAAATCTAGAAAAACTTTAAAAAATAAAAATAAAAAAGGAGGTCATTATGGCCCATAGCGACTTTGTGTCGCTATGAGCCATAGCGCCTCCAGCAAATATATAAATTTTATTTTAAAAATATTCTTTTGTTGTACAAAAATTATTAATATATTTTTAAACATCAAATTTTAAATGAATTATATTTTAAATAATATTTTATTTTTATTAAAAATTATTTTTTTATTATAAAATTTAGCCATTTAAAATGGTTTCGGAACTTGTAGCGACACTAGTTAAGTCGATATAAGCTGTAGCGACTTCTACGTGGCTATATTTAAGCCGTTTTCAATTTAAAAAAAAATTGTCAAGTGGCAAGGATGTCGTTATGACCTATACGACTTTGTACAAAACAACTCTAAAGGTATAAATAGTTTCAAAACAACCCTATTTACGTGAATAATTTTAAAAACCACCCTACAATTAATAGTCAATCAACCACAAATTTTAGGAAAAAGAAAAGTGTTTTTAAAAATAATAAACAAACGAGACCTTGATGGTCTACCTGGAAAGCTGGAACTGAACTCACAAAATAGTCTTTGAAAATTGAAACCATTTGCTGCACACTTGCTCATACAGAGTAATCTCCGGTGAGGATAACATGTTTAATGAGTATTGATGGGAGCCAAAATTAATATAAATTTTTCTTAAATATGCTTACAATCTCTAAATGTGTAGATCCACGATAACTAGGAACTTTTTACATGCTTTCTAATAACTTTCTGAAGTTTACCACAACTTCAAATTTGTACTATAGCGTAAACAACACGTTCGATGTCGATATACGAAGCTTTGAATCTTGTGAAATTCAAGTCCAAGGTTCTTGTATTTTGTTGCTTACCCTTCTTTCTGATTTATCACAATTGTATGTGAATCCTCTTGGCTTTGTAAATTATGTTTTGCAATATTTTTATATATTAAAGATAGTTAAACATAGAAAAGAAAAATATAAAATGAAACGGATAATATAATGAAAGAGAGCAATAGAAGAAAAAAAAAGTGAGTAGTAAAAAAAGCATAATATAAATATCCCATATGAAAGTTGGAATAATATAATTTAAATGATTATAATTTAGGTAAAATATATTTTTTATCTCTAATTTTAAAAAAAATAGTTTTAGTCTCTATAAAATTTTAATATGCTTTTAGTCACTACATTTATTTAAAAATACATATTTTTAGATTTCAATTGAGGACAAATTCCATATCACTTTCGATAAATATAAAAATTAAAAATACGTTAAAATTCCATAGGGACTAAAATCGATATTATAAGATATTTTGAAGAAGTAAAAATATATTTTAGTAATTATATTGCTAAGAAAAGGGAAATAGCTGGGGACCATACACCTTATTTTGAAAGTATTGAGTGGAATAAAAATAAAGATAACAAAAAGGGCGAAAGTGATTAGAAAAAGACAGAAATAAGTATAAAAAAAAATGAGGTGAAAAGGAATGGAGAGAAAATGATATGAAAAAGGAGAAAAAGTAACATCTGTGCTAAGAAAAAGACAGAAATATATATAAAAATAATAATAAAAAAGAGGTGAAAAGGAAATGGAGAGAAAATAAATATGTCTTAATAATAATAATAATTACTAGGAAAATTAAGACAAAGTCTTCGTTTGTCAGTGTCAAGTATTTGTATTATTTCTTCCCAGAATTTTCCACAATGACGTCAGTCTTTAATAATACCAGGACTACTCAGTAACTGTCCAGAAAATAAAAGGGAATATACTGTTAGGAGACAACAATGACTTTGAAAGAAAATTCTCGATTGAAATTTTCAAAGTAGTACGTTTCTTATGCTTAGTTGTCCACGCGCATGAAAATATTACCTTACATTCCAAGACACTTCCTTTTCCAAAGGTTATTATTAGATTTTTATTATTAAATTATGAGTTTATTTCTATGCATTATAAATATAAACCAATTCAAAATCATCATCAATATAATTTTAAATGTAGTTTGTGTAAAAATTAACTAACTTATTATGTATAGTAGTTTGGAATTAGATGAGAGTCTAGAAACCTTTGAACTTTAAAAGCATACACTATTTATCCTAAAACTCTAGTATCCTAAAAAATATGGTTGATGGGTTGTTATATAGCTAGTGAATAAATATGCTTCAAACGCATACTCTCTGGTTGAGAAACTGAAGAGTATCCAGTTTAATTACATTCACCATTCATGTGTATTTTTTTTTTTTTTTAACTATCAAACGTTAAAATTAATGAACGATTGCCCTGACTAATACATTAAGGTAACCCATTTAAGAAGAAAAAAATATTTTCGTACTATTTTTCCTATTGATGACATTTCAAACTGAAATCAAGATCCGAAGACATCAGCAAAGTATTGACTAAGTGAAGTCGGGTACTTGTAAGTTGTTTCATTCGACGCATTGATCTTTATTAAAGATTAAAAACAATTGTGTTTTGAAATGCCGTCCAGAAAAACAGTTATATTTGAAATGCATATTGCTGTTTTAAAATACTTTATTACATTGCTTGGAAACTTTTACTAGGATCTAGTAGTTTGACCCGTTAAAATTAAAAGAAATGTTCTTATTATAAGGTTTATGGTCAAGGTCAATGCAATAATATACTACTACTATGAAGCTAGACTGATTTCAAACCAAAGAGAAAGCACACTTGATTTGAAAGCAATATAATATTTGTATTTCTATATACTGGCATGCAGTGCTTCATAGTAGCAATATTCGTATTTATATAATGGCATGAGTGCCCACAATTGCAAGATTCTATCATAGTAAAAATGCACAAGTTAGTTTTCCTGCTTTGGTTTTTCAACATGCATGTAATCATACTTGGGAAAAGTGCAGCTAATGAGAGTTCTGATGTTAAGGGCATAATAGGAGTTATTATAGATAGCAGTTCTCGCATAGGCCAAGAGCATGCAGTGGCTATAAATCTGGCATTGGAAGACTTTTACCAAAAAAACAATCTGAGTTTTGCTCTGCATATAAGAAGCTCTCAAGGAGATCCTCTTTTGGCAGTTACTGCAGGTATATCTCTCGTATCAGCTCTCTAACTTCAAAATCATGTAAACTATTGAGTCTAGGAAGGGCTACACTCTTGTCTCTTAGTTCCGGCTAGAAAACTTGTTCCAAAACATAAAAAAGTCTCATATTTCTTAAGAATCAAGATTAAAAGTAATTTATGAACACTCTCATTCCATAAATAGAAGCGAGAAGAGAAAAAAATTAATTAATTAATTAAAGACTTAATTTCATATTTTTCTACACATGTATCGTGATTTCACAAGTTTTTTCACCCAATTTTGGGATTTTTACATTTTGTTAACCAACTGTCAAAATTTTGCAATTTTGTCACGTATTTTTAGTTGATCATTTAGCTTTGATCATTAACATAGCACGTTGATTAGTGGAGTAGTACATTAATTGTTGACATAACATATTGTGTCATATCATCATTTGTATATCACATCAGTGATCAATGTGTCAATTATCATGTTAGTAGTCAACATGTCACGTTAACAATTAACTAACGCTGTTAGACGATCAACTAACAAAGTAACAAAATGTCCAAAATTTAGAAAGTCTGGTAGCAAAGTGTATATTAGAAGATTATCCGACAAATTTGCAAAATCATGAAACATAGATGAAAAAATATGCAATTAAGCCTAAAATAAATTATAAAAAAAAGTCAAATAATGTTGTCTTAAGTGTCACTCATTAATTTCCTTTTGAGAACTGCAACCTTTGTCGTTCTTACCAATTTCATCTATATGAAACAACAAAACATTGTCTAGACATGATTTTATCTTTGTTGTGTTCTTCTTACAATGGAATGTATTGTTTGGCAGCGAGGGATCTCATTGATAATCAAAAGGTGCAAGCAATCATTGGACCACAAACATGGGCTGAGACATCTTTAGTGGCTGAAGTCTGTAGCCAAAAGAGCATACCCCTCCTTTCTCTAGCAGATACAACTCCAGAATGGGCAATGCGGAAGTGGCACTTCCTGCTTCAATCCTCACCTAGCCAAATTATGCAGATGAAAGCTATAGCTGAGATCGTGAAGTCTTGGAAACTCTATAATGTTAGCATGATATATGAAGATGGAGACTCATCATTTACTGAAGTTTTATCTCAGCTCTCTGGAGCTCTGACAAAAGTTGGAACAAAATTAAACAATGTTCTAGCAATTGCACCTCTAGTTTCTTCTTCTCTGTTCCAACAACTTGAGAAGCTAAGAGAAGGACAGTGTAGAGTCTTCATTGTCCATTTGTCTTTTCCTTTGACCCTACACCTGTTTGAAACTGCAAAAAAAATGAAAATGATGGGGGAAGGTAATGTATGGATTACCACTAGTACCTTTACAAGCCTTGTTCATTCCTTGAAGCCATCCTCTATCTCCAATCTACAAGGGATCATTGGAGTGAAGAGCTATATGCCAAATCTATGGTACCAACATGTAAACTTCTACCATAGATTTCGGAAAAAATTTTGCTCAGAGAATTTTGAAGAGTTTAATTGTGAGCCTGGGATCTTTGCAGCCCAGGCTTATGATGCTGCATGGATTGTGGTTCAGGCAATGAGAGAAACCAACCAAGGACAGGGTCAAGTATTGCTAGATAAGATTTTACTAAGTAATTTTACTGGCTTAAGTGGAAAAATTCAGTTCACTGACCATAAATTACCTCCAGCACATACTTATCAAATCATTTATGTGATTGGAAGGAGCTACAAGGAAATTGGGTTCTGGTCAGATGGGCATGGTTTCTCAAAATCTTTGGATCAAAATGCTTTTTACAATTCTTCGGTAAAGGAATTAGGAAATGTAGTTAATCCAACTTGTGTCATACGACTAAGAATTGCTGTCCCCTCCACATCAAACTACAAACAGTATGTCAATGTTATTGAAGACCGTTCTGAAAAGGTTACATCCTTCAAGGGATTTTCCATAAAGCTTTTCGATGAAACAGTAAAAAGATTACCATACCATCTAGAATATGATTATTTTGCCTTTAATGGCACATATGATGACCTGGTGAAGCAAGTATATTGGAAGGTAAATGTTTTATTTATTATCATTGAATGTTGTAGCTCACTTCATTGTCGCTAATCATTGATAATAAACTGCTAAGAAAGAGAGATACTTTTAATTTTTAAATGATAACCAAGTCATGTTGCGATTGTGTCTTTGTTAGCTGTTATATTCAATTTGAATACTTTTAGTTGCATTTTCATAATTTCTTTTGCTTTTATTCATTAAACTTTTATACCAATACAAGTTAGAATACCATAGGATTTAGATAAACTTCAATGTTTTGCTGTGCCTAAAATAACTCAATCTTGTATATTGAATAATTGCATTATAACTCTGTCATGTCCTGTGATATTTAAAATTTATTGTATTCTCATGTTCCTGTTCTATCATATTTGTATCCAGTATACTAACCGCATTTGTGCTTAGGAAGACCTAGATATACAGATTCGAATCTCATTAGAATGTTTTTTTCCTTTCATTTGTATTATGAGAATTATGCCAAAACAGTAGAGTTCTTTAATACCAATTCTTATATTGAGAAACATTTTTCTCCTATTTTATTGATTTTCTTTCATCCATACTGGATACCCTTATTTGTTATACAACAAGATGAAAAATAATCTCGAGTGAGCTTTTACTCTGACAATTAATTTCAATATTTATCTTCTACACCCTACCTATACCTTCATTCTCAAGTTTATTTGATGTAAACTTTCTGGTTCTTGCCTAACATAAAGTATGTGGTTGCTCCTAGAAACATTATTACTCTAATCACATTTTCTTTGACATCTAGAATGATCTATGCTTGATGCAGAAATATGATGCAGTTGTTGGTGATGTATCGATAGTGTCAGCACGTTATGAATATGCTTCATTCACTCAGCCCTACACTGATACAGGACTGGTGATGATTGTTCCTGTTAAATCAAAGACAGGCAATAGAGCATGGCTATTCATGAAGCCATTCACAAAGCTCATGTGGATTCTAATATTGGTCATCATTTTCTACAATGGCTTTGTTGTATGGATGATTGAAAGAAACTACTGCCCTGAACTTAAGGGCCCTATTCTGCATCAAACCACAACTGTGCTGTGGTTGGCTTTCTGTTCTATGTTCTCTTTGAATGGTAACTTTATTCTGCTTTATTCATCTATTTTATCCATCCAGTTTCAATAACAACGGATCTCTAACTTCTATTAGAACTTCAGTTCAGGTTCATGATGGTCTAGTTAATATTACTTGACAAAAACTAATATTTTGTTGAAGACTAGTTTTTGGAGGTGTTGAGAATAGATTTACAAAGATTATTTATGCTTAAAAGATGACTTATAATCTTTTAAGTTCTTTTTAACTTATTTTAAATTAGAATAAGTGTTTAATTAAGTTACATACCTAAATGTTGCCTTGATTCATATCATGTTGCCTCACACAAGTCATTTGAGCAAGGGATGATTGATTTGGGTGATCTCCGGAAAGTAATAGATTTAAACATCTGTGCCATCATTTGATCCTGAAAGAAAATCATTTTAATTAAGAATAGAGATAACAAAAATCAAACTTCTGAAAATTTGGTGGTTGTGACTAACTAACAAGTAACACCAGCGACTATCTCAGATAACATTACTTTGCATAATCTGCTGACACAGGGGGCAGGTTGCATAGCAATTTATCAAGGGTGGCAATGGTGGTCTGGCTTTTTGTGGCTCTAATCATTACACAGACTTACACTGCTAGCCTTGCCAGCATGTTGACTGTTGAACGGTTTGAACCAACAGTTGACAGCGTTCAACAGCTAAAGAAAACCAATGCCATGGTAGGATATGATACAGGATCCTACTGTGAAAGATATCTCCAAGATGCATTGGGCATGAATGCAAAAAACATGAAGCCATTTGATTCACAGGAGAGCTATGCTGATGCCCTAAGGAACAAAGAAATAGCAGCTGTCTTCATTGATGTTCCTGGGTCCAAACTTTTCCTTGCAAAGCACTGTAAAGGGTTTGTTCAAGCAGGGCCTACATACAAGATTGGAGGATATGGATTTGTATTGCTTCAACATTTCTTTCACTTTTTTTTCCTTTATAAGTTTCTGAGTAAATGTATAGATTAAGGTACAACCAATCAAAAGGTTAAGATAAACAGAATAATTTCAGCACAGAGATCAACACAAACTTTACTATGTTAGGACAATCTAGATGCAATTTCTTGGGCCATTTTTGCATCGTTCTCCAATCATATTTAAAGTTTCACCTCAGTTAAATGTGTTTTGTTCTTTTTTCTTCCCCTAATATAATAAAGGTTTACACAAAAGATCATCATAGGTTTTTGAGGTGAAATTCCCATTCTGATTGGAAAACACTACTAAAAGCATTTATGAAATTGCATCTAAACTTTGTCCATTGTTTTGATGTATCTTGAGTTTTTAATTGGTTGTACCTATAGGAATTTGTGTTATGAAAGAACTAGTCTTAATTTCTAGCCCCTCAACTTGAACCAAGTTTACTTTTACACAGTTGCAATGTCTTTGCAGGTATTTCCAAAGGAATCTCCGTTGCTTCAAAGTGTAAACAGAGCCCTACTGTACATGTCTGAAAATGGCACCATACGTAATCTAGAAAAAAGTATGCTTGATTCAGAGGAATGTAAAGACATAATTGACACGGATGGAGAAACTACTAGTGTTAGCCCTGCAAGCTTCATGGTGCTCTTTATCCTAACTGGAGGCACTTCAACAATTGCTCTCTTAAGCTACATATTTTCAGTGAATTGTTTATGCGCTGAACAGAGAGCAATATGGAGTCTAATGATGGCTGTGATTAAACGTTGGAGATCTCGAAAGAGACTGTTTTCAAGACAAGTCTACAATGTTGCAGAAATCCTTTAAACTCGTCCAACATTTTCAATTTGCCAGCTTTAGCTTAAACAAGATGGTTATGTAGTATTGTGCAGCCAGGAGTAGGAGCACCAAATATGCAGTCAACACTGTTAAAGGATAACAGATTCTGTTATATTCTGATATCCCTATCAGAATATATCTAATTAGTTATTTATTATTTGTTTAACAATAGAAAAATTTTCTTATTTGTTTAACATATTGTTAGGCATTCTGTTATCAAGCTGATGTATATATATATATATATTGTATACTGATCAATGCAAATTATCACTTTCTGCCACTTCTCTATTTTTCTAACTTGGTATCAGAGCTTTAAGCCTTAATAGCTTCTTGACCGATCCAAAAACCATGGATTCTGCTGCCAACTCAAATAAAAAAAATATCCCCACTTCATTGTGTTCTGTCAAGTTGGACAGAAACAATTATCTGTTGTGGAAATCTCTTGCGTTGCCTTTAATTCGAGGAAGCAAACTCGATGACTATATCTTTGGGACAAAGGAGTGTCCTGACTCCTGAGCAATTCATTACAGAAGAATCAACAAAGAAAATCAATCCTGCTTATGAGGAATGGTTAGCCACCGACCAGCAGCTATTAGGGTGGCTTTTTAATTCAATGACAGAAGGTGATGCCACTCAACTTCTGCACTGTGAAACATCCAAAGAGCTTTAGGAAGGTGCTCAAAGCCTAGTCGGAGCACACACATGTTCTCGTGTCACACTACTCAAGACTGAGTTCCATAGCTCTCGCAAGGGCTCAATGAAGATGGAGGAGTATCTCATCAAGATGAAATTATTGGCGGACAGTCTCAAACTTGTAGGAAGTCCTATCTCCAACACTAATTTGATCACTCAGACTCTGGCTGGCTTGGATTTTGACTACAATGCTATAGTAGTCCAATTATCTGACAAAAACGACTTGACTTGGATTGATATGCAAGCACAACTCCTAGCATTTGAGAATAGACTTGAGCAGCTAAATTCCCTTTCAAATCTGACCCTTAGTCCTTCAACAAATGTTGTAACCAGATTTGACCAAAAAGTGAATCGATCTAACAATCGTGGAAGCTGGAGAGGTAATAATTTCAGAGGTACGAGAGGTGGTAGAGGAAGAGGAAGACTATCCCGAGACAAACCAACATGTCAGGTTTGCGGAAAATTTGGCCACATTGATGTCCACTGCTTCTATAGGTTTGACAAGTCATACAAGGGCCAATCCTCTGATGACAAGCAGGAAAAGCACAATGCCTTCATTGCCTCACCAAATTTCAACGCCTCATCAAATTCAGTTAGAGACCTGGAGTGGTACTTTGATAGTGGTGCTAGCAATCATGTCACACATGACCCTGATCAATTCCAGGAAATCTCTGAGCATGATGGTAAGACCTCTTTAGTTGTTGGTAATGGTGAAAGATTAAAAATACACGCTTATGGTACTGCAGCTTTAGACACTTGTCAAAGATCCCTTAATCTACATGATCTTCTCTATGTGCCTAAGATTACTAAAAATTTATTAAGTGTCTCCAAACTTGCTACTGACAATAATATTACAATTGAATTTGATGCAAGTGACTGTTTTGTGAAGGACAAGTTAACAGGGAAGGTTCTACTAGAAGGGAAACTTAGAGATGGCTTGTACCAGCTCTCTAGTGTCAAAGCTCGACCAAGTGATGGGTCATATATCTAGTTGTCAGTAAAGGAGAATTGGCACAGGAGGCTTGGACACCCTAACAGTAAAGTCTTGGATGAAGTCTTAAGGAGTTGCAATGTCAAAACTTCAAAGGACGATCATTTCAATTTTTGTGAAGCTTGTCAGTTTGGAAAATTACATTCTTTACCTTTTAAATCTTCTTTGTCTCATGCCCAGGAGCCCCTTGAGTTAATTCATACATACGTTTGGGGCCCTGCACCAATAAATTCTTGCTCTAGTTTTAAGTACTATGTACATTTCATTGATGATTTTAGTAGATTTACTTGGATTTATCCATTAAAGCAAAAATCTGAAACGTTGCAAGCCTTTATTCACTTCAAAAAGTTAACAGAAAACCAATTTAATAAGAAGATTAAAGTGGTTCAATGTGATGGTGGAGGTGAATTTAAAGGTTTATAAAAAATTGCCCAGGAATCTGGTTTCCAATTGAGAATGTCCTGTCCATACACTTCACAACAAAATGGTAGGGCAGAAAGAAAACATAGGCATGTTGTTGAACTTGGTCTTACCCTATTAGCACAAGCCAAAATGCCACTTTATTTTTGGTGGGAAGCTTTCTCAATTGCCGTGTTTCTAATAAATAGGTTGCCTACACCTATACTTAGGAATAAAAGTCCCTACTCAGTACTACTTAATAAGGAACCTGAATATAATAACTTAAAGTGTTTTGGTTGTGCATGTTACCCATGTCTCAAGCCTTATAATGCCCATAAATTGCAGTACTACACTACAAAATGTGTATTTCTTGGTTATAGCAGTTCTCATAAGGGATTCAAGTGCATGAACTCAAATGGCAGAATCTTTGATGTGAATCCAGTAGGGTAAAATTGAAGACTAACAAGCCCAAAGTCATATGATAAAGAAGAAGGATTAATGGGCTGGAATTTAAGTAGTTTGGGGCTGAATAATTAAATAAGTTCATTATCTTATTTTTTTAATGTAATTTTTGTTTTATTAATTTTATTAAATAAGTTAGATGACTTTCCAAGTTACCTAGACCAGCATTTAGTGTTTTACGCTTAGTGGAATTTAATGAGTTAGTGGGCTAGTGAGGAGTCAATTTTATTAGATATTAAGTGTTAGTGGGAAATTAATGGGAATTTATGTCATCTTGCCCATCTAAGCTTATAAATAGGAACCATTTGTAAAAGTTTGGAAGAAGAAAAAATGAATTATTCAAAATTTGGATATTTTTTCCAATTGAGAGGATTTTCTCTCTCTAGGTTCTTAGGAACTACTTTTGATTCTTATCCTTGAATTTCCTAATTCAAAGTGACGAATCTTCCTCAACTTATCAATCTTTAGGGATTGTGGCGTTGTTCTTTCATTTCTTACCTTAATCCATATTTTTTTCTTTTAATTTCTTAATTATGAGCCTTCCAACCTAGATAGATCCGTAAAACGAATCCATCCCTCTGGTTCATGTCATTTGGTATCAGAGCTTTGGCTCTGGGTTTGGAATGGAAATGAAAATTTACTATACAAGATGTTTGGTTGACGACTCTCTGTTCTTGGTCGCAGTAAATGAATTCAATTTCATAAATGTCGTGAGCAGCAGGGCGGTTGAGAAATTATGTCTGCTCACTACAAATGGACAAGCAATGATTAAATTCTCTATTGGAAAATGTGAAGATGAAGTTCTTTGTGATATTGCCCCTATGGAGACATGTCATATGTTATTAGAGAGGCCATGGTTGTATAATAAAATTATAAATCCTGAACGACCTTCTATTTCTTTTGTGCATGGTGGACGAAGGATTAAGTTGATATGTCTATCATCCGACGTTGTACATGAGGATCAACTGAAATTGAAAATAAAGATAGAAAAAGAAAGAGAAGAGAAGATGAGAGCAAAAGGTGAGAAACATAGAGAGGAAGATGACAACTCTAATGTTACATTTTCTTCTTTTGATGTGTCAAATTTACAGGAACAAGAGGACAAGTTTTCTTGTTTCAAGAAGCATGTCAACACCATTCCTAATGCACCTTTATACATCCAGCCCATGTTTCAGAATAAAATTCAAGAGACCCTACACTTGGAAATTGGAGTTGATTTGTTGTTTGAAGTTACTGTTTTCCAAAGTTACCACTTGAATAGGATTCAATTCCTATTCATTGAGTATGTTCGTGGTTATGAGTTCAAAGAGGTTTTATTTGTTTCGTGGATGATTAATAACTTACCAACAAGTGAAGCTAAAGATGGATACAAGCGAGATGTCTTCGACCCAGGAGGAAGCATTTGCGTTTCTGTAGTAGTTAGTGAATTAAATAAATTAGAAAATAAATAAAGTCTTAAGATTCGGGACGAATCTTCTTAAAGAAGGAGGGTATGATGTGAATCCAGCAGGGTAAAATTGAAGACTAACAAGCCCAAAGTCATATGATAAAGAAGAAGGATTAATGAGCTGGAATTTAAGTAGTTTGAGGCTGAATAATTAAATAAGTCCATTATCTTATTTTTTTAATGTAATTTTTGTTTTATTAATTTTATTAAATAAGTCAGATGACTTTCCAAGTTACCTAGACCATCATTTAGTGTTTTAGGCTTAGTGGAATTTAATGAGTTAGTGGGCTGGTGAGGAGTCAATTCTAGTGGATATTAAGTGTTAGTGGGAAATTAGTAGGAATTTATGTCATTTTGCCCATCTAAGCTTATAAAGAGGAACCATTTGTAAAAGTTTGGAAAAAAAATGAATTATTCAGAATTTGGATATTTTTCCAATTGAAAGGATTTTCTCTCTCTAGGTTATTAGGAACTACTTTTGATTCTTATCCTTGAATTTTCTAATTCAAAGTGGCGAATCTTCCTCAACTTATCAATCTTTAGGGATTGTGGCATTGTTCTTCCATTTCTTACCTTAATCCATATTTTTTTCTTTTAATTTCTTAATTATGAGCTTTCAAACCTAGATAGATCTGTAAAACAAATCCATCCCTCTGGGTTCATATCAATCCTTATCTCAAGACATGTGATATTCAATGAACATGAGTTTCCTTTTCATGATGGCTTCCTCAACAAACAAAAATCAGCAGAAGTTTTTACTGAACCAGCTTCCTTTTTCTATCCTTTGATTCCTGCAGGGATTAGCCATAATCATGGATTTGAAACCTACAGATCAATTAGTGCAGATCAATCCAATAATAGCACACAAAATGATGGTGATCAACATCAGAACAACTACAACACACAAATTCCAGCAGAAGATTTATCACCTACTCATGAACAACAGATTGATGCAGAACCAACAGAGACTTCATCTGAACTAGTAGCTGAAGAAAACTCACAAAACACCAGCAATAGAGCAGATGATGCAGCAGTTGACAACAACACCATTCCAATCTCAAATACTCATGGGATGTGTACAAGGAGCAAGGCGGGAATTCTCAAGCCAAAACTTCCTTACATTGGAACAACTGAGAAACATGAGGAAGAGAAAGAACCAGAGACAGTAACAGAAGCTCTTCAAAGATCAGAATGGAGAAAAGCCCTGAATTCTAAATTTAAAGCCTTAATTTCCAATGGAACTTGGACCTTGGTACCTTATCAAGGCCAGGAAAATGTCATTGACTCTAAATGGGTCTTTAAAACCAAGTACAAAGAAGATGGGACAGTAGAAAGAAGAAAAGCTAGGCTGGTTGCAAAAGGTTTCCAACAAACTACAGGTGTGGATTTTGATGAAACTTCCAGTCCTGTAATTAAAGCTATCACAGTGAGGATCATCTTGGCTATAACTATACATTACAACTGGGAGGTGCGACAGATGGATATCAACAACACCTTCCTATATGGCTATCTAAAGGAGACAGTATTTATGCATCAACCTGAAGGATTCACGGATCCTAAGAAGCCTCACCATGTCTGCAAACTCATCAAAGCTATCTATGGACTCAAACAAGCACCAAGATCTTGGTTTGATAGACTCAAGAAAGCTTTACTCCATTGGGAGTTTCAAAATACTCGCAGTGACTCATCACTTTTTTTTCTTAGAGGCGAGAATCATATTACCTTCCTATTAATTTATGTAGATGACATAATTGTTACAGGAAGCAATACTAATTTTTTGCAAGCTTTCTTCAAACAACTCAATGTGGTCTTTGCACTAAAGGATCTTGGGAAGCTACATTACTTCCTTGGCATTGAAGTGCATAGAGACAGTGGTGGCATGTTTCTCAAACAAACCAAATATATTGCAGATATCCTCAAGAAATTCAAAATGGATCAAGCTTCCTCTTGTCCAACACCTATGGTTACAGGAAGGTCATTCACTAATGAAGGAGAGCCAATGAAGAATCCTACTATTTTTAGACAGGCTATTGGTGCTCTTCAATATTTAACGAATACAAGGCCTGACATTGCCTATTCAGTAAATAAATTAAGCCAGTACAAGAGTGCTCCAACTGATGATCACTGGCAGGGCATTAAAAGGATCCTACGGTATCTTTGTGGAACCATAAACCACTGTTTGCATATCAAATCCTCGACTGATCTCGATATAGCAAGTTTTTCTGATGCAGATTGGGCCACAAATATAAATGATAGAAAGTCAATTGCAGGACAATGTGTCTTTCTTGGAGAATCCCTCATTGCATGGTCATCAAGGAAGCAAAAGGTGGTCTCTAGATCAAGTACAGAATCTGAATACAGGGCACTTGCAGACTTAGCAGCCGAGGTTAAATGGATTAAATCACTACTACAGGAGATAAAACTACCTATGCCAAGGAAGCCAATTTTATGGTGTGACAACTTGAGTGCAAAGGCACTAGCATTGAATCCTGTGATGCATGCCAGGTCAAAACACATAGAGGTTGACATTCATTTTATTAGAGATCAAGTTCTACAAAACCAAATCAGCATAGCCTATGTTCCAAGTTCTGATCAAATAGCTGATTGCTTAACTAAAGCACTCACTCACTCAAGATTCTCACAACTTAGAGACAAAATCGGTGTGATTCAATCACCCACTCGTTTGAGGGGGGATGTTAAAGGATAACAGATTTTGTTATATTCTGATATCCCTACCAAAATATATCTAATTAGTTATTTATTATTTGTTTAACAATAGAAAGATTTTCTTATCTGTTTAGCATATTGTTAGGCATTCTATTATCAAGCTGATGTATATATATATCGTATACTGATCAATGCAAATTATCACTTTCTGCCATTTCTCTATTTTTCTAACTAACACTGATCTAACTACATAACTTTTAGTGCCTGCTCAGCAATTGAAATTGCTATTATGTTCCTACATACAAGGTTCTCAAAAGAACATTGTAAATCTTGTGACATTTACTGTTATCTCGTGTATAAATAACACAAAATTATTAACACTATATTAATGGGATTTGACTTGACAAAAGGGAAACATTTCTTTTCTATTTCTTCTGATTTCTTCTCAGAATAGTAAATGTTTTTGTATCTTCAAAAACAAAGGAAAGATTTTTTAGTAAATGTTTCCCTAGTGCTGAATATTTGCATGTAAGGCAGTTTCATTATTTCATCATTGATGGCATATGTAATATTGTATACAATTATATAAACATATATACGATTTGGTTTTTATCTTTATTGTATAAACACATCTAAAATTTACTACAAAGTTAACAGGGAAAACTTTTTGTTGTTCACAAAAAATATTCAAATCGAAAAATGTGACTAATATATTTGAGGAAAGCAACAACATTATACAACCTAATCCTAGCTTATGAACAAGGCTCTAGTAAACAGGTTTAGCTAGCTTTGCTTGTTGCCCTTACTGATAGAACGCTTGCTTATGGTGTGTGAAAGTGAGGAATAAAATGCAACAATTTAGGGTTTCTTTGATTCCCTTTCTCATTATACAATTTGTTTTTAATACAAATCCGCAACTAAAAACTCAAAAACAATTAAAACATGTTTGTCATCTCTTCCTTTTGTTTCAAGTGTTTTGAGAGGAGAATTTTTTAAAAGACATAAATATACACAGGAATCAATCACTTTGGACTATACTCATAACACAAACAAAATTTAGGAAAAAGAAAAGTGTTTTTGAAAATAGTAAACAAACGAGACCTTGATGGTCTACCTGGAAGGCTGGAACTGAACTCACAAAATAGGCTTTGAAACCATTTGCTGCACACTTGCTCATACCGAGTAATCTCCGGTTAGGATAACATGTTTAATGAGTATTGATGGGAGCCAAAATTAATATAATTTTTTTTATAAATTAAAATTAATCTCTTCTTAAATTAAAAATAAACTTTTAGAAGAGATCTAGCTAAGTTAATTGAGTAAGGTGCATGAATATTATAAAACTCTTAATATCAAATTTTATTCTAGTGAACTAAAAAAGTATTAATTTTTGGAGAAGTTAATACAGTAGAACAAAAGTATGTTATTAAAAATACAACTTTCGACTCAATGAAAACAAATTACACTACCTAGTTATTAAAAATTTGTTATAAATACAATATTCTAACTCATTTAAGTTGGTAAATTATGTTAATACCTCTTTTTTCTCTTTAAAACAGAAGAACAAAAAAAAATTTAGAGAAAGAAAACAATGTGATGATCAATTGCCCAAGAGGATGCATATTACTTGAATGGTTGTGCAGGTAATGGAGTGAAATTTTGTACTTTCACAAACAAGAATTAAGGAACATTTTATATTTCTACTTCAATAAAAGATTTTACAAAGAAAGTTGTGGGGCTAACTCTTGAAATGTTATTTAGAATAATTTTTAGCATGTGTAATACTACATAATTTTTTTTTTTTGTAAAAAATGTTATTCTGATGAATTTTTAATTGGAGTGATAGACGAACCTTCATCTTCAACATTAGTGGTTAATGAAAATCATAATTTTGAGTCTATTATTAAAATTTAGGAGCAAGAGCGAAAAGATGCTAATATTTTAAGTACTATTATAAATATGGATGTGAGTAAATACTATTTTGAAGGACATGATATTACGAAGAATTATTATTATTTATCCAAAAAAAAAATTTGTTTTTGATTCTTTTTAAATTTGACTGTATGAAAAAAAAATCTTGAATTCTTATTGTATGTCAAAAAAAGTCCACAAAGTCCTCCAAATCTATTAAAATCTTAACTTAAAAGTCTTGCAGAATCCATTGAAATCCTGATTGAAAATCTTGTAAAATCTTACAAAATCTTAAAAATCATAAAACTCCTGTAAAATCTTTTAAAATCTACATGACATTTTTTAACTAAAAAAATCTTTTGAAATCCTAATCCAATACACTCCCTTAAATTTCTCGCATCTCTTACACAGTTAAAGGTACTGTGGTTATACTTCTTAGTGATACAAATTATCTTGACAGAATGAATAGATAATTTTAAAAGGTTATTTCATACATCCAGCGGGGGACTCGTGATTTGTACCAACCAAAAAAGGTAACTTTAATATGATTTTCGGGAGAAATATAAATTATAGCCGAAATTATTTCACATCTTTGTCCAAATTATATTCCTTATTCATATGAGTAATTTTATTCATGTAACCTTTATATATTATAATAAAAAAATGAGAAAGAAATACAAAAAAGAAATCGTATAAATTGTATAATTTTTGTTGTATACATACTCATCCATTGTTCACAATTACATTTGTTTTGAAACATACGAATTTTAGTAGAAGAAAAAAGCTATAAAAAAATGGGCAATTAGCATGCATTCCAACTTTTCCTCGAAGTAATCGTCTCCCAATTGCTTTCACTTTAAAACTGGCAAGATAGGTGCATACATGATGTGATATCAAAGTGAAGATAGGTACCCAAAACTTCATCAGAAGGGTAGGGACACAAATCTCCCCATGTCAGCCTGAATTTGGGAACCAAACATAGAAAGCTGAACTCTTGTATCAACACTCAACAGGGCACATAATTCTTAGAAAGCTGATGTCATCCTTACCCAAAAGTCCTCCATGTTCCCACTATATACTTCTCTCTCAAATCAATCTGCTCCAAACCCCTAACTGAACGCTGAAAATCCAATTGCACATTTTTTAGCTTAATAAAAATAAAATAGCCGATCAATCTGAGCCAAACCGGAGATTGAATATACGTTACCATTCTGACTTGATTTCTGATCAGCATATGTAAATTGCAGCAACAGCATTAGGATTTACAGGATGATATTGAAAATGAAGCTGATCCCTGTAAAATTCCCCAACAGCATTACTTTGGAATTGGGTTTAATTTCATATTGCTTATAGATACCATTCTATATTTGTATGATATAATAGATGGCAAGGGATATGGTGACATCTGCACGGCGGTTGCTGGTTCCACTAGTTAATAAACAACATTCCCAATCCTTCGCATCAAAACCGTTAAGTATTGAACTAACTAGCTGTCTCCAATTCCCTCCCATGTAACCCACCTCTCTCTGTCCCAAACCTCTGGGAGCATTAGAAAAACGAACAATACTTGTACTTGCTGAGACAGAATAATTTCCCAAGATACCTGGGTATACTACCACCCAAAACCCATCCCATTTCAGTCACCTTTTAAATCATGTTTACTATATCAGTTTTAACATTTTTTTTGTCACTTCATTTTCTCTTCACTTCTCTATTTCATCATCGTCTCTGCTTTGGCTCAGACTATTCACTTACAAGATGAGTTTTACTTCCAAAAAAGTTCCTACCCAAACTAAAAGATCTACACCTATACATGTCTTCCTGCCACCTCAAAGAATGGCATGTAATTTTTAACATACCAATCGTAATCAAATAACAGACATGCTTTAAAGTGGGTTCTATTTTCAAAATAGTGTCATACACTGGTCTTTTTGTAATATCATTATGATCCCTTCTCAATAAAAGTGTGCTATTTATAACAATGGTTTCATTCTCTACACCTAATTTAATAAGATCAAGTATCTACACTAGCACAGTGTTTCACAAGAGTTGAACAATGAAGCATAACAATAGGCACAATGCTGAAAATTAAACTGCACTGAACTGTAGATTAAATTTCCACATTGCATTTCACAGACGCAAAAAGGACCATGGCAATCACAAATAATTGAAATTAAGGTGTTGTGCTTTACCTCATTTCATCTATCCTTTTCTTCATCGTTCTTGATGCATCAAGTTGGATATAGGTTTTTATGTGCTTACGTATGTCATCTACTAGACTACTACTCAGAATTGATTAAGAATAATGTGTTTATAAACATGACAGAGCCATTAAAATATGTGCTTTGTCTAGGTGAACTATCGCAGACCTGCCAAGACTACTAGAGCTTCATTCAATCAAGAAAGACTAAATTTAATTTGTATCATAAATCTATCACAAATTAAATTTGTATGCAAGCAACTGAGTTTAAACACTGATATATTATCATATACATTCTAAATCAATAGTTCATCATTAACATGAATATCTTATCTGAAATCCTTCTAGATTTTAAACCCAAAAAAGAGTGAAATTAAGAAACCATAAGTCAAAGCTCAAAATACTCAAAGCAAGCACAATAAAAACCAAAAGTTTCTTAAATCATAGAAGAAACAATACTATCGGAAATTCAATGGCATAAATTAGAATTCTAAAATACATAATCAGAGCTGACAGTTAGGTAAAATGAAATTAATCTTGCATAATCACTCAGAATAGAATTAGAAGTGTTGGCAAAATACAGGATATGTAATATAACAATCATAATAAAAAAAAACCCAAGATTACATCAATCAACGCAACTAAACCACACATCCATTTGCATGTCTTAGCCCTGGCAAACAGAACCTCAAAATCGCATCCATTTCAATTTTTTCTCAACGAACACGTCAACATCGTCCAATAAATAGGCCATTCATAACATTTCTCAAAAAGCAGCACTGCAGCAACACATCCATTTCTCTGCATCTAAAATATATCAATCGCAAATTTGCAACATGTAATAATAAGTAGTATAGAAGCTAATTATCCACTAAATATCCAAACAAGAAAAAACCTAGTTTCTCAATAAAAACCTGTATCAATTGGCATATCCTTGTAGTAAACAGAAACTCAAACACCAAAATGGTGCATTTCAATTCCCTCAATGAACACATCATCATCACCCAATAAATTGCCAGCCACCCATTCATAAAATTTCTCAAAAAGCATCCCTAGAGCAACACATTCATTTGTTTACATCTAAACTAATTCAATTGCAACATGTAAAGTGACTACCAACCTAATTATCCACCAAAATTCCAATCACAAGAAGAAAAA
Organism: Cajanus cajan; assembly: GCF_000230855.2. Lineage (NCBI taxonomy): Eukaryota > Viridiplantae > Streptophyta > Magnoliopsida > Fabales > Fabaceae > Cajanus > Cajanus cajan. The sequence continues at coordinate 21,301,949 of NC_138524.1, forward strand.
AACACCGACCAAGGTTTCAAAAGACTAACTAACGATGAATGTTGAGCAATAGCCAGTACCTCTAAGATCTGTTTCTCATTATCCTTGTGCCAAATAACTGGATCAAAAATTTTTAGCTCCCTATTCTCAGATTTCATCTGAAACACCCAAGACACTAGAATAAGATAAAATTAATCTTGCACTAATGACTCAGAATAAAATTACAAGTGTTGACAAAATACAAGATATGTAATACCCCAAGATTACACCCATCAACACAAGGATCTACCTAACAAACTAACGCTGAATGTTGAGCATGTCCTTGGCCTCAGTCTGCTCCTCCAAGAGGCCCTCACTCACATACTTACTCAAAAGATCCATCTTCTTCTTTTCCAACACCCTCCTCTCAATCTCCCTCTCATCAGGAAGAGGCACGTGCACCACGAACTCCCTCCTCTCCCTCTCCTCCTCCCTCTCCCTCTCCCTCTCCTCCTCCACCACCTCCTCCTCTTCCTCCTTCAGCACCTCCCTCGCCGCCACGGTCACCTCCGCCACCTCCCCGCTCTTCACGCTCCGCCTAGCCTCCCTCCTCACCTCGTCCAGCCTTCTCCACTCCTCGGCCGCCGCCCGCCGCATGGCCTCCTCGGCCGGGCCCTCGAGGCGCTCCAGCACGCCGTCCTCGTCGTCACGGTAGCCGTAGTAGCTGGCGTCGATGCGCTTGTAAATGTCGTAGCGGGTGCGGCGGCGGCGGAGCTCGGGGGGCTTCTCGAAGAGCTCGCGGACGCCGGGGAGCTTCTTGGCGGCGCCGAAGTAGCGGTAGCCGGGGCCGCGGCCGCCGGGGTTGGGGACGTCGACGATGTTGCCGTCGAGGTCGGTCATCTTGGCGGAGTGCTTGGTGAGGTTGGGGCCACCGAGGTCGAGGATGCGGCGCTCCCAGTGGGACTTCTCGCGGATGAGTTTGTTGATCTCGTCGTTGAGGTCGCGGAGGCGGTGCTCCCCGAGGCCCTCGTTCTGGATCTCGGCCACCTTCCGGCCGATCTCCCGCATGATCTGCTGGCGCCAGCGGTGGGCCTCGGAGAGGTCGCGGCACTCGGAGGCGAGGAAGGGGCGGCGCTCCTTGGGCTTCTTCTTCTCCTCCGCCTTCATCGCTATGAAGCGGTTGAGCATCGACTGCGCCTTCTCCTCATTCCGAGCCATCTTCTTTCCTGGATTGGGTTTGGAATTTGGATGAGTTTATGAGTCTCTTCCTTCTCACAATCTCACACGCTCCCTCGCAACCCCCTTTGTCCCTCTCCGGTGACACGCTCGCGGGTTTTATTCAAACATGTATTTAGTAAAATGCAATGCCAACTATGCATCTCCCATACTGGGCTGATGTTGGAGGGTTTGGTGATGGCTCATCATTATACACCTCTATTTCTTTTTTTTATAAGTATACTTTTTTTTTATGAGTATATTTCCTTAATTTTTTTAAAAAAATTATAAAATATTATATTTTTTAAAATTTTTTAATTTTACACTTTCAATTTTTAATTTGTTATTTTTTTTCATATTTTTTTTTTTTTAATTTTTACATGCTACCAAAATAGATAAATGAAAAAAAGATAAAGAAGTGTATATAAAAATTGAAAAAAAAAGAGAAAATATATATAAAAAAATACTAAATTAAATGTTATAAATATAAAATTAAAATTAAAAATTGAAAATAAAAAATTAACAATATTTTAAAATTTTAATTATTTTTTTTTAAAAAGAAGATATAATTATAGAAAAAAAAAGGAAATGTATATATAACGAACCTTTGTAATAGATCCATGGACCAAATTAATATCCCCACCCCAGGCCATGGCCTCCATTTGTCGTCACAATGCCTACCATGCATTTGGTTTTAGATTAGAAAACATAATTGACAACTAATTACTTTAAAAAAAATTTATGAAGTAAATTTTAATTAGTTGGTACAGTAAAAACCTTAATACTGACCATGTATCGGTATTAAATTATTTTTTTATCAAGTTAAATTTATATAAAACTCATTGAAAAATGTAAGCTCTGCTTCGAATTTAACATATGTTTCAATTCTTATTTAATAATTAATTTTACTTAATGTTATAGAGGATTTCTCACTAAAATAAATTAATGTTTATATTATTGGTCTTAAATATAAGTGTACTGACCGCATTTCGTACTCGGGCTCTCAGCCCGGGTTGATATTATAAGGGTCATCCCGGGCACGCGTTGAACAACGTCAGCTCGGAATCTGGACAGACCACGCCCGAGCCCGGAGATCTCGTCCCGGGTCAAAACCGTTCTCCAATTATACCATATTATGTCACAACGTGATCATATCATATTATATGATATCGTATCATATCATATCTTATCTCAGGCCCAAGACAACCCTAATTCACACAAAGGTATGTGCATTATATATACGAGACTCATACTCATACAAACCCTAACTTTGGCATCGGAGTCTCTTTTGCAGATACCTCCCCCATCTTGGAGCACCAACACATCAAGCAAAGGAGGCTCACTGATCTTACTGGGCAGACCATCCCTACGGCCAAATTCCGGTAAGAACATTTGGCGCCCACCGTGGGGCCGATCAGACCAAGCTCTCATCGGCCACCTGCATGGTTTCTACCAGAAGCCATATTAGACGAGCAACAGATAACACAAGCAACTCAACTACCATGGACAGTGATACCGCGACCCTGAGGCGTTTGGTCGAACAAGTCGAGTAGATGCGGCGACAGCATGACGCCGACCTCCAGAATATGCGTGCCCAGCATGAGAATGACCTCGCGGCGATGCGCACCGCTAACGAAGCAGACCTAGCAGCGCTACGCGCCGAGAACGAGCGCATCCGCGCCCAGCTCCCTCGGCATCGCCCCGGCCAGCCACCGCACGACAGCGGTGATCATGAGGAGGAGGCGCATTCAGCCCCCCATTCCCAAGCAACCACCAAGGCACCACATTCACAGCCCGCCACGCACCGGTCTCATGCATCAACACACAGATCAGGGCAGGGCACCACCAAGGCCCCCACTCATGTCTCCGAGGGCCAAGAGCCTTTCCGCCGTCATCCCTTTGTGAACGGCATCATGGAGACTTCGTTACCCCGCGGGTGGAAACCCCTCCACCTCGACCGCTACGACGGCACTACGGACCCCGATGAGCACGTCGACGCGTACACGACTCAGGTAAACCTTTACACTAACAGTGACGCTATACTGTGCAGGGTCTTCCCGACCTCGCTTAAAGGACCCGCGCTCCATTGGTACACCCAACTGCCGGCAGGGTCCATTGACAGTTTCGCCACCTTGGTGCGGCGGTTCACGGCACAGTACGCCACCAGCCGACCTCACCACACAACCTCGGCCGCCTTGGCCAACGTCAGACAGAATGACGACGAGCCCCTACGGGCCTTCATGGAGCGCTTCTCTAACATATCAGTCCGGATACGAAATCTAAACCCCGAAGTCGCCCTACACGCCATGCTCATGGCACTGAAACCCGGATCGTTCGTCGACAGCCTATGTCGCGACGCCCCTCGCGATATGGACGAAATGCGCGCCCGCGCCGCCGGCTACATTCAAATGGAGGAGCACGCGGCCTTCCGCGACCAGGTTCGCGGTAAGGGCCCCGCTAAACCAGAACAAGGCCACAAAGACAAGGTTAAAGTCAACAACGACAGCCAATTCAATAAGTCAGCCAGGACAAACAGAGCCGGGAGGTACGACTTCTACACCCCTTTGAACGCCCCAAGAGTCCACATTTTGGAGGAAGCCAGTAACAGCAACCTGCTAGACCTCCCACCACCCGGCCACACACCAAACAGTGTTGACAAGTCCAAACACTGTCGGTATCACAGAAACTATGGCCATACCACAGACGAGTGCCGCACACTCCGGGACCGCATCGAGGAACTCATCCAGGCAGGTCACCTCGGCCACTACATTCAGCGACAGCCAGGCTCCCGAGGTGGCTTCGGAGGCCGGGGACGCGGGAGAGGCCGCGGACTAGGAGCTCGGGGGGACCTACCCACAGGACCTCAGCAAAACGCCAATTGCGCAGTACAGGCTGAAATAAGCCAGGAGACCGAACCAGCCCCCTGCGGGGAATAATCAACATAATTGCAGGCGGCTTCGCCGGAGGAGGTGCCAGCAGCTCAGCCCGAAAAAGACACCTCCGCAGTATCAACTGCGCCCATTCCACTGCCTCGATCCCCTACAAGAGCTCACCACCAATCTCTTTCTCTGACGAGGACTACGCAGGGATCAGCCCCAATCAGGATGACCCCATGGTCATCGGGGTAGAAATTGCAAACTGGGAAGTCCAAAAGGCACTCATCGATCAAGGGAGCTCGGCAGACGTCCTGTATTGGCTAACTTTCCTCAAGCTCGACGTCCCTCACTCTCTCATCCAGCCGCATACAGAGCCCCTAGTTGGCTTCGCCGGTGAACGGGTCCACACCCGCGGATACGTGGACCTGCTCACAACCTTCGGCACACCCCCGGACGCCAGAAGAATCATGGTCCGATACCTCCTCGTGGAGACCAACACCTCCTATAACATCATAATAGGGAGGCCGACCTTAAATCATCTCGGGGCGGTGGTGTCCACCCCGCACCTCACCATGAAGTTCCTAGGAAAGGACGGAAAAATTATCTCTGTCAGAGCAAACCAGAAGACAGCTCGGCAATGCTACGCCGAAAGCCTGAGGATCTCCGCGTCCGGCAAGGAGGGCAAGAAGAGTCCCCCCACTACATTCCCCTAAACTCTAATTTCACATTTGTAAAAGCGAAACCGCGCACTCTTTTCCCGCCTCCGTCCTAAACGGAGAGGGTTTTTAACGAGGCACGGCAGGATTATCTAATAATATTCTCCTTTTCGCTCACTCATTGCATTTCCTTAAATATTACCGCATCAATTACTTTAAACACGAAAATAGAACCCTCGTAATCCAATCGCGCGCGTAAAACCCGAGGTCGAGTACGAACCCTGGTATTCTTGATAAAGGTCGAGTTCGAACCTTAAAAATGCAAACCCGAGGTCGAGTACGAACCCCGGTATCCTTGATAAAGGTCAAGTTCGAACCTTAAAAATGCAAACCCGAGGTCGAGCACGAACCCCGGTATCCTTGATAAAGGTCGAGTTCGAACCTTAAAAATGCAAACCCGAGGTCAAGCATGAACCCCGGTATCCTTGATAAAAGGTCGAGTTCGAACCTTAAAAATGCAAACCCGAGGTCGAGCACGAACCCCGGTATCCTTGATAGAAGGTCGAGTTCGAACCTTAAAAATGCAAACCCGAGGTCGAGCACGAACCCCGGTATCCTTGATAAAGGTCGAGTTCGAACCTTAAAAAGGCAAACCCGAGGTCGAGCACGAACCCCAGCACTCTCGTTAAAGGCCGAACACGAACCTTAACCCATTCATTCGCAAAAATCCGAGGTCCAGTTCGAACCTTAATCAAACGTCAAATCCGAGGTCGAGTACGAACCCCGACGCTTTCTTCAAAGGTCGAGTCCGAACCTTAATGGAACCTGCTCGCAATTTACGAAGTCAAGTGCAAACCTCGACGCTCTTGTCAAAAGTCAAGGTCGAACCCTAGTAACTCATTCGGAGGTCGAGTCCCGACCACATACCCGAAATCGAGTTCGATCCATGACAAAACATGCATGACCCTAAACTTAAGGGCGGACATGGACCACTTATCCAACCTACTACACTCCGGCTTGAGGTCGGCGCAATACCTCGACGCTAATAAATCAAGGTCATCAAGCCTCTACAGAGACACTCACCCAAACAGAAGTTCGAAGTCACGCCCGAACCTCGTTTAGCATACAAGGTCGAGTATGAGCCTCGATGCTCCCCCTTAAAGGTCGAGTCCGAACCTAACCAAGTCGCCTAATTCAAAATTCGAGGTCGAATACGAATCTCAACACACACACGAATTCTCCCTTAAAGGTCGATACCAAACCACTAACCTGAGGACAACTTTGAACCCTGGCAAAGCACACCCCACTCTCGATACCGGGGTCGAATTCGAACCCCGGCACGACCAACTTAGGATTGAATTCTGACCTTGACTCCAGCCTAGGGTCATTTATAAACTCTCACAACAATTACAAAGTCACAATTTGAGATCGAATACGAATCTTAACACATTCATCTACGGCCGAGTCCGAACTTCCACGAAAAACCCTACTGAGCAAGCAACTAAGGCCGACCTCGAACCTCGACGTCACTAGCGCAAGATAAGAGGTATCACCCGATACAAAAGCATATAACAGACGCCAAACATGCGCTTCAAACAGCGCGAACAGCCAAAATTAAACTCTAAACGAACAAAATAGAGCAACATGCATACATGTATACAAGCAAAGTTCACAAGATTCAGTACATCAATTCACGCCAAAGAGAAAGGAAACCAAAATTACAAAGAAAACCTAAGCGGAGGCATTTTCACTGGAACTGTCGTTAACATCGTCCTCCGAAACAATCCTCCCACAACGGACCACCTTCTCCACATGCATCGAGGAGAAGTCGAACCCGGGAGCAAGAAGTCGTGCCTGACGGGAAGCCTTCTGAAAGCCCCTCTTATGCTCTGCCACGACGGAGCACTCCATCTCGACGAGCCGTCCTTCCACGGTCGCTTTCCCCGCTGCCAGCTCCACGAGCTCTACTCTCAGCGCAGTAATCTCATCCTCTCGACCACCCAGAATGGCCTCACTACGGAGACGCTCCTCAGCCGCCGCTGCCAACTCCCCCTTTAGAGAGGCCACAGCATCCTCTAAGACCCGCACCTGGTCACGGGAGGACGTCACCTCGTCCTCCAAAGAACGGGCCCGCGCCCGAGAAAAAGCGGCGAGCCCCTGCAGCTCCCCCACTCGAGAAGCATAAGCCTCATTGGACCGCAATGCAATCTCAAGAGATTTCTGCACCTGCGCAAGGTCGCTATGCGAGGTCCGGAGCTCAGCCTCCCGCCGCTTCGCCTCATCAAGAGCCGCGGTGAGAGTCTTGTTATCCTCCCTCAGGATCTTGTTCGCCTCCTTCCATGGCTGAAGCCGGCCCTTCACCTTAGCCAGCTCCTGTTCTTGCTTGACCAGCTCCTGCTCCCGCTTAGCCAGCTCCTGCTACTACTTGGCCAAGTCTTCTCGCTGCTGGCCCCACTTGGGTTTCTAGTGACTCATTATGCCTATCACCCTCTGTATCATGACTTGGGCAGCATCAAAACTGTCCTCGGGACCGATCCTGTCAATCAATCCCTGGTCCTCGGAGCTCAACGAACCCTGAGGAAAGAACCTCTCCGCGGTCACCCACGCGCTCCATCATGAATCCATACCGGCGGACGCGCTCACGTGATCCAGCCGCACCGTATCTATCCCCTTCCCAAAGCGATGGGACAGATATTGGGTTCGGGAAGGCCCCTGCGATGAGCTCGCCTGCAAACACCAGTCCCACATCACAAATAGATAAGGAGACATGCAAGAAAGCCACAAAAACAAAACAAAACAAAACAAAAAACCAGACTCACCCCAGCAGCCTGGGCGGCCAGCCCGGAAGCCTGCACCTCAGGATCAGCGGCATTTCCCGCCTGCACCTCAGGCTCAGCGGCTTTCCCCGCCTGCAGCTCAGGCCCAGAGGCACTTCCTGCCTACAAAAAATCACCCAGATCAAACAGCCAGGCAACATAGCAAAAAGCCAGAGTGAAAAGTCCGAGAAGACAATACTTACCACCTTGGCAACTCGGACGGTCTGCTTGGAAACGCAGGCCTCCACCGCAGCAACGCCAACCCCGCCCTGCAAAGGGATCCATAACGCCTCAAAAAACAAAGACGGGGAACTAACACGGAAAACGCGTGCATATGATAAGCTACTCACCTCGGCGTCCGGTGCAGTAAGCCCGACACCCTGCACCACCTCCGCCGTAGCCACTGGCGAGGCCTCCTTGGCCGGAGGGCTGTCGGTGAGATCCACAGCGTCCACAACCCGGGAGGTCGCCTCCTCGACATCGTGAGAAGCGGAGGTCCCCCCGACCTCCTCCTTCCCCCTCTTCCTCTTCCGGTGGGTCTTTAGGGAGACAGCATCCTCCTCCGGAGGCTCGGGAACCTCGAGCTCGGAAACATTGTAGCAGTGTTTAAGCTGACGCCACAAGTTTCTGCCCATAATGCCTGCAGAAAAGAAATAGAAACACATCAATAACCAGCAACCACACAAGTCCTAAAAACCTACCAGAGCACATAATACTCACTCTCTAGGCCCCTCTCCCTGAAAGGCGAATTCGCAAGCGACAAGACGAGCTTGCAATCCAACGGACGAGGGAGCGCGGCAAGATTCTTGATGGCGGCCGTCTCCGCGGTCGTCACCTTCAGATCCCCCAAACCGTGAAACCTGGACGGCTTGGGACACCAATAGAATGGAAACCTCGGCAAACCGCCGAAGTAGAACACCTCGTCTTCCAAAGGGTCAACACCCACAAGGGCGACCCGGAAAAACTCTTGCTTTAAATTTTTATACGATTGGGAGTAGGGAGTAAACAAGCCCCCATCCCTACTCCCGCTCAGGGACAAAATGCCATAAGGCGGAACGCCCATCTTCAACTAATAAAAATGAAGAAAGACGCGAAGAGACACCTCTATACCTATAACTGTACACAGGACCTGAAAAGCCCTCAAAAAACCCCAACTATTGGGATGCAACTGGCAAGGAGCCGCGTTGATGAAATTCAAAAAATCGCACTCAAACTGGGTAAAAGGAAGACAGACACCTAAATCCCTAAAAAAGCATTGATATACATAGAAATGAGGGGGATCAGTAGACCTCCCCATATACACGCCCTCATCAGCCTGACAGGGCTCAAGCCGAATCATGTGGGAAATGGAGGAATCGCAAACCCTATACGCTCTCTGAAACGCATTCACTTCGAGGAAAGAGCGAAAAATGCTCTGAGCCTCGGCCACCTCGCGTTTGACCCAGTCGTAACCAGGAACGCCCGGCTCTGGGCCCCTAGGTGGCGGCGAATCTTTCTTCTCAACAGTGACCCTTCCGGCGGCCACCACCTTGCCACGCGCCTTGCCCCTGGCAGACGCAGAGGATCCGGCACCACTTGCACCGGCCATGAAAAAAGAGAAGAAGCAAATAAAAAGGAAGTACCTGGTACTCCTCCTCAGAAAACAACCCTAACAAAGAAGGGACTACCGGAAACGACGACGGCGACGGAAGTGCAAAAGAGAAAGGAGGTAAAGGGAACCAAGAAAAGCTCTCGTACTCGAGAAGTCAGAAGAAAGACAGGGAAGAGGCGCGAGAAGAGAGAAAGGCTAAAACTCTCCCCGAAATTCAAAACCGACGCGACACGTGTCAGTTGAAAGGCACACCCGACGACACACTTATTACCAAACCATCATTAAAAAACCGTCACTGCCCCCAATACGTCAATCAAACGTCTCCAGAGCATGAACAGTCGCGACACGTGGCGAGCCTCCAGCTAGCGTACGCGCAAAGCCACCTCTCCTCTCACGAGCCCGACCTTAACTACTCGGCCTACGGCCTTCGGAGCTCGGGGGGCTAGTGTACTGACCGCATTTCGCACCCGGGCTCTCAGCCCGAGTTGACATTATAAGGGTCATCCCGGGCACGCGTTGAACAACGTCAGCCCGGAATCCGGACAGACCACGCCGGAGCCTGGAGATCTCGTCCCGGGCCAAAACCGTTCTCCAATTATACCATATTATGTCACAACGTGATCATATCATATTATATGATATCGTATCATATCATATCTTATCTCAGGCCCAAGACAACCCTAATTCACACAAAGGTATGTGCATTATATATACGAGACTCATACTCATACAAACCCTAACTTTGGCATCGGAATCTCTTTTGCAGGTACCTCCCCCATCTTGGAGCACCAACACATCAAGCAAAGGAGGCTCACTGATCTTACTGGGCAGACCATCCCTACGGCCAAATTCCGGTAAGAACAATAAGTAAAATTTAACTAAATTTATTCTATTTAATACTGTTATTTTAAAATATTCATTCATTTAATTGAGATTGTATATTTAATATTTTTTATTTTTAATGTCAATTTTAAGAAAGAGTAGTTTAAAAAATTAGGTTATTTTAAATACAATTAATGCAAGAAAATAATGTTAACTAATTTTTAAACTTAATGTGAATTATTTTATTGTTGGTTATAATCCGAATAAAAAAATTAAATTAAAAGGATGTGTGAATGAAATGTGGGGAGCATAAAAAGTGGCTCAAAAAGTATTAAAGGTGTATCCAAACATATCGGTCAATAATTTTAAAAAATAAAATAAAATAAAATTGGAGTATACTTTTGGATATGTATCTAAGGATATTGTATATATTTGTGTATCAGTATCGAATACAGGTGCGACACATACTTTTCCATTTGAGAGCATTTGGGCTTCATAGTATGATGGTGATTTGGTGTAGAAGTATCAAGGAAAATGGAAAGATGTACATATTTGTTTTCATTGACTTGGAAAGTCCTATGATAGGGTTGCAAAGTCTTGGAAGGGGCCTGTGATAGTAATCCTCGTGTGGATTTAGAGAGACCTAAGGCTGGTGTGTTACATTACTAATAGATTTTCCTTTCTGGTTGATTTTTCTTTGGTTGGGGGAGTATGAACTTCTAGCTTTTAAAAAGCTTACTTCTGTTTAACTGATATGTAGTTTTTCCCCCTTTGCAAGACACATTCAGTCATTGCATATCATACATAATGGTTTCAGTTTGTTAGAATTCAAGGATGAAGTGAAGTCCCACATTAGTTAGAATTAGACATGTTGGGAAATATATAAATGAGAAAGATTCACATACCTAATGCTTTAAGATTTTAGATTATGTTGTAGTGTCAAACACACTTGTATGACTTGCTTACTATCCATTGTGTAGAGTGTTTCCTACTATAAAGTTGCAGAAAATCTGAGTGCCTTTCAAAACAGATTTCAACATTGAGTTTAAGATCTCAAACTAAGGAAAGGAAGAATGTTAAGGAGCTGTTTGAAACAATAGGAATTCCATACGATGCTGCATTTGGCTCTCCTGATATGAAAGTTTTTGTGAAGACTCCTCTTAGTAAGAAGATCATGTTTTCTGATTTGACTGCTAATAAAGATCAATCTAGGAGAAATCACGCCAGTGTAATGAAGAGTTGTAAACCAGAATCTACCAGGAGAATGAGAGACTCACTTGACCAGGTATCACTGTGTTAGTTGCTTATGGGTTACTTTAGTTTTGCTCATTATACAAATATGCGGCAGAATTAAGCAGACAAATTTGTTTGTGCTGTTCAGTTGGTTGCTTGAATAAAAATTGTGCTAATGTATTTCTATTTTATTTCTTCTATTGTTGAGTATCATAAACCAATGGAATCTTTGGTTTGATTATTACCATGTTTTCAAGATTTCTACTTGTAGATGTGATTTTGCATATGTTTTTAATTGAAATAGCCCATCTATCTGTTGAATATTGATTTAAAGGTGAGTGTTTGACATATTTGTAATAGTAAAACAAAGGGGAGTGGACTGAAGAGTGTTGAGGAGAAAAAAGATTGTTGCTAAGAGGAATAGTGGTGGGAAAATGTAACGGAATGTGAACATGGTAGTAAGGTGAGGTATTGGAGAGAGAAATGAACACATGATTAAGGAGAGGGTGGGAAAAGATAGAAGGAATAGGGATGTAGTTAATATGTGAAACAATTAAATTTCATTGAGAAGCAATATAAGTTGTCAAGATATGTCCCACTTACTAGGTGTCCCTCAAACTCCTAAGAAAAATTATCTTCATATTCAACAATGGAATTACTCCTTGATAATGAAAAAATAATACAATTTAAAAAAAAAAAAAAAAAAAAAAAAAAAAAAAAAAAACTTCATATTGTTAGAATGATTACTTCTCCCTTTATGATATCATTACTTTTAAGAAATTTCATCACCTGCAACTTTCTTAACCTAGATTAGTGTCTTTCTTTCAAAGGCCGCTTTACATAACAATGGTAATAATTCCCATGTTAAAAGCATCTTCTTCTTTTTTTAATCATCCGGCATAAGTTGCAAGATTAGATTCGACTCATCCTCCTTTATTTAGACATGTTATAGATATTTCAATCCTTTATTTGTATTCGTAAAGTTTATGATTATTTTATATAAAATGATGCATCTTATTATTCTAGTGTTTATGTTTTAAGGATCTGAGTGGTAATTGAATTGTTCAAGCATCTTTATACATAAGTTTGTTTCTTTTTATCCATGAAAATCAAACTCAATACTACGGAGGTTTCAATGATTCATGCACCCAGATAACCAATTGAGTTAAACTCTCATGATTTTATACTTAAGTATCTAACGCATCTTTATAAAAATAAATAAATAAAAAATCAAACTATTGTGTGGTTCTTTTGCATGGGCCTTGGATCAAATAACAGCCTCAAAAAGCCCAAAGAGAAAAAACAGAAGAAAAAAAAACACTAAATACTCTCCTATGTATAATAAAGCCACTGGACCTGGCCCACTTATTAGGGGTTTGATTAAAGACGTTCTCAGTAATATTTGTATTTCTTGATGGAAAAGTTTATACTATAAACAAACCACCTTTTAACTCATCATTTCTTTCCCTCTGTGGATGCATAGGATTCCTCAAAAGTGTGGTGGACAATTTATAACTAATTACCAGTTTACTTCCTTTTTTATTTAAATAATGTTCATAAGAATGCAATGCTTGTCCTTTCAAATCATTTCTTTTCATGATAGCTAACATAATTTTCTCTGTTTACGGCTATAATAAAATTGTGTTAGACTTGATTACTGACTAAAACTGTGTTTTGCACAGCGAATACAATTTTTCAAAATTTTGAGTTGAAATACCATTAAAAAAAACTGACTTAAACTATATGTTTGAATTTAAATTAGTCAACGTAGCGAAATTTCAGAAAAATGTTTGCTTAAGCATTATTATTCCAAAACTTAAATATACAATATATGTTGTGTTTGAATAAGTATCAAGCTCAAACTCCTATCAACATGTACTTAATTAGAGTGGAAGGAACTTAGGTCACTCAAATATGTAATCTTAGATTTCATGCTTAGATTCACGTATATATAAAAAAACACTATTAATTAAAAAAGTCTTCTATATAAAGTCTAACATAATATAAAACAAATAGTTTTTTTCTTTATATATAATATATATAGTATTATATATGAAGAAGAATGAACTTTGATTTATTTTCCCGAGTTTTAGCCTTTAATTTGGTGTAGCACAGTCAACAGTGTTGTTATATGTTCATGATTCAATAATAATGGATAGATATGGTAACAAGTATCTAGCCTCCTCTTTTTAAAGACACGTGTAACCTAAAATTAGGTATAATAATATAATAATAAAGTTTTCATTACTAAGTAAAGGAATTTATCTGAGACATGCATGACATGGTCATAGAGCAATGCCCCTATGGAGCAACAAGTCAAAACCACTCATTCACTATAGTTCCAAAAACAACAAGGAATACGTGACTCTCAACAAATTTTAACCAAATTCAAAGGTAAATGATGCAAAAGGTGATGCGGGATTCATGCATTGATTTGTGATGATTTTATCTGAATTATTGGTTGTTCAATGAATCTCCTTAAATACATTTTGTTTTATTGTTTTCCGTAGGTTTAGTTTTATAACTTTAAATATATTAATGGTTCTATTGCAAAGTCAGATTAAGAATTTTTTTTGTATTAGTTCAAAGTTTAATGATCATTCAATTGTGTTGATCGTTGTGTTAATCTGGTATCAGAAAGTTTAAACCATGGATATAGATTTTCTGCAATTACATTTCACACATATAACCTTGTAGGCATCATCCAATGGAGGAATTTTTTTTAATCTTATGATTCATTTAGCAAAAATTAAAAATAAAATTAAGGATTCATATTGATGTTTCCTTCTCTCTCTCTCTGACTACATAGAATCCTCAAACGAAAATCATGTACAAGTATGGATACATGATACAAAATTTATTTGCATCATATGCCAACTTTTTTGCACTTACATCACTGAATAATTTTTATTAAAATATTTTGTATCCGTGTTTTTATTAAAATATTAAATTATTAAATTGAAAGTTCTTATAAAATATAATAAATTTATTAAAAAAATTGATGAATAATGAGTTATTAAAAACATAACTAAATGTTGCTAGAAAAATGTCAACAAACATTTACTTTTTATAAAATTTGATATAAAATAATAAAGAGAATGTGAAATGTTTCAACAGTTTAATTTATTAAATTTTTATCCTATAAAGTATTATTTATAAGTGAAATTAAATACAAAAAATTTACACAATGAAATCAAAGGAGACTTCTTAAATAGATGAAAATTACAAATCGGATTAAGATTTTAAAAGATTATTTTAAGAAAATTTAAAATTTTGTAAATTTTAAAAAATTATATAAAAAATGTAATGATTTATATAATTTTTTATAAAAAAAATTTATAATCTAGATTTTAATGAATTTATATATCATATATAAGAATTCATAATATTTAAAAGAACTTTATAAACCTATAAGGTTTGAAAGGATCATACATTTTTAAATAAACATTCAAATTTATGAGAGTTAATAAAAAATATAACAAAAAAGTATAAGGTTTAGATAAATAAATGCAAAGAAAAGTAATATATATATATATATATATATATATATATATATATATATATATTGATCTTTTAATAAATAATTAATTTTAATTTCATGTCCAAAAGTATTATTTCTAGATCTCCATACATCTAAAGATATATTGTTCTCATGCATTACAATCTTTTCGTTTTTATTTTTAGATTTATTTCATTAACTAATTAAGTAACACTCAAAATGAGAAATTGTCCACTAATTGAATTAAGAATTTATTAAAATATTATTTGTGAGAGAAAGTTAGTGATACAAATATTAAAACAAGTTTTTCTTATTATGTTGATTGTGTAGTAATTAATTAATTATCACGCGATTATTTAAAAATCATGTACACTTAAAATAATTATTTTTTTACAAATAAATCTCTTCTGATTCAACCTTATAACACTGGTTATAAAGATTACACAAATGTTATATTCATCTCACTTAGATGTTATATAACTAGTATAATGTATATGAATAAGACATTATGTTTCATTTGATTTATATCATCTAACATATAATATGCGTCTCACACTTCATCTGAAAAGTATTTTCAAAGATATTTTTGAAAATGTTTTAAAAATATTTTCTCTTATAAAAACATTTTGTTTGATAATATTAAAACTCTAAAGCTTGAGGGATCCAAAATCGTTTTTTGACTTATCAATTACTAACCATCCATAAAATTAAATGGAGATGAATTGATCTGATCTATTATTTATTTTTATTGTAACGAATGAATTATTGGATGAATTTGTTTATAGATGAATCAAATGGATGATGAATAAATAAATTCAATTGTCACTCCTAATTTAATCTCTATAATTTTTTCTTTATAATTCTTGTAATATTTGTCATCACTTATAAAATTAGAAAATTTGTATTTTTTTATAGACCATAAGTATTCTCTACTAGACATAAGTTATAAAATACTACTATAGATGTCAAAAAACTTGCTTCAAGCACTTAACATAATTTTATATCTAGAACTTAAACTCAAAATCACTAACTAAACTAAAATAATGCATATGATTCACTCTATTCTACAAATATTTATTAAATAATATATTTTGTTATATTATATTATTTATTATACTTATATTCTTTATTTTCTTCCATCATCTATTAAGTGATCATTAAGTAAAAACAAATATGAATATATTTTTTTTATGTTAATTATGTTACGAATATGAATACATTCACAAAAAACTCTAAATAGATAACAAAAAAATTTAAAGATAAGTGATTAAATTATTTTAAGAACATGATTAAAAAAATTATTTCAAGAGTAATTTAAAAATAACACTTTTATTGTATTTGTATATATTTTAATTTTGTAATTTTTATAAAATTAAATAAAAATAAATATATTGAATATCGTAAAAAAATTTGCATTTAATACTTACCATAAAATAGAGGAAAAAATAGTAAAAAAAAATATATTATAAATAAATATTAACAACAAAAAAAATATCTCGACAAAGATGACTCATTTAATTAAATCCTATCGTCTTATTATAAGATATCAAATCAAATCTAATTTTTATATGTTATATCCATTTATGTGTATTTACATTAAAAATGAGATAAGCAATTTATAATTCTACTAAATTTTTTTAAACAAATTAATAATTAAAATTCTTTAATAAAAAGTCAACAGCAAATTACCATATTAACCAAACCTTGAAAGATATATAAACAAAAAAAATGTAGGACTTAGATAATTAGATTTGAATGTAGAGAGAGCGGTTGAGATGTCGCAGGTAGGGGTCGCAATTCGTGTGCTACGCACGTTGTTTTTTATTTTATTTTATTTATTTATCAAAAAGGATGCACCGACTCGCTGACATGGCACGTGCACACGTGTTAACTTAATCTGACGCACTCTTCCTTTATTAATTTATTTTATTTATTCCAGTCCCTCTTTCTTCTTAATTACTTGTACCAGTTTAATAAATAAATAAAAATTAGTTGCACTTGTGCACTAGTGTACGTACTCTGGAGTATAATAATACCTGCTTTGCACGGTTACTCACGTTGCATCTCACTCGTTTTTGTCTTTTTGAGAAATATTTTCTTCCACTTTTTGGGTTTTGACTTTTGACCAACCAATCACCCCACTTCCTATATAATATAATAATATACTATATACTAAAATTAAATCACTATATTGCACTTCAACTTTCTCATCCATAGACTTTGTGCAACCACATGATGTGACATAGTGTCCTTCTTTATTAATTATTCACCTTTCTCTAGTTACCCTCCTAGTCAAATACAAAATTTATGTGAATTATTTTACATTATACTCAAATTTGTATAACAATATTTTAATGTGATCATTTGATTAATGTAGTTAACTGCATTTAATAGTTATAATTTTTATTTTTTATTTTTTAACTTGAGTTAATTGCATTTTTATTCAGAGTGAAATTTTGGTTTCACGAATAATTTTAATTTTTTTTAAGTATTAAAATTGTGTAATTTTAATTAAACATTTTTTATTCTTTAAATATTACAATTATATGATTTTAGTTTTTTAAGTATTGTAATTATATAATTTTTAACCTATTTAATTTATATATATTATAATTTTATATATGTATTTATTATTATTAAAACTAATAATATATATAACTTAAACATGAAAAAATTTGTATAATTGTGATACTTGAATAACTAAAATCACATAATTACAATATTTGAGGAACTAAAACTGTTCAAATAAAATTTGAAGACTAAATCATACAATTATAATAATTAAAAAATTAAATTGCTCGATTAAAATATTAGAAATTAAAATCATACAACTACAATACTTAAGACTGATAGCATATTTACTTCTTTTAACTTGTATGTATATAGCACTAATTAATATTTGCACATTAAATCCTTAGTTCATTTTATATATGGACATTTATATTTTTCATCAAGATATTTTTGGATAAGTGTGTGTACCTATATGAGACATACTATTAAATGCCATTAAATTTCTTATGTTAATATTTTTGGAATTCTTGTTGGCCGATGTCAACTTAAAAGAGTGAAATACCTATAAAAGACACTTTAACACCGTAGTCAACTTCGACTTAAGTATCTAGGTGAATAATAAATGAACAATAATTTAACTATGATTTATGTAATTATTTATACCGACTATAATAAATTTAGATTTATTAAATTTTAATTCTTAATTATCAATCAACTAATATAATTGTTAATGATAAATTAAAGTTAAACTCCTAACCTCATTTAACTTCTTCTTCAATCAGAGTAATTCACATTATAATTTACTTATCTCATTCTTCTCAATAGTTGAAAACACCAAAAGAACTATATCCAGTAGTTGTGATAAGTTGTGATAAAGTGTATTGAATAGAGAATTAATTGTCTTTCAGCATTTCTATATAAAAAAAAAGTCAACTATTTATCAATTATCTTATTCCTTGTTGATTTTTACATGTTAACATGCATATGCCCGTATTACTATTTGTATGTTTATTTCTTATTTAACACCTAAACGAAATTATTCGTACGTGATAATAAAAAAATCATTAAGCGTGTGAATCGATCAATATAAAATAATTTTAGTCTAAATCAGTAATTCTGAGTTAGAATTTAGTAGAAATAGTTATTAAATTTTGAATGAAAAATTTTATCCTTAAAATAGCTTTATTGAATTTGAGTAATTGTCTCACATAAAAATATAAGTAATTTTCAAAAAGAAAGAAAGAAAGAAAGAATCAAGTAGTTATAAGCATGAATTCATAATTCCAACAAGTTAGTCTTTTATTTTCCAAAAACTAATTAATTGATAAAGGAAGAAATGTCACTGGTTGCACCATTTTTAGATGTTGTAATTAAGCTTTCGAAACCAAATTAATTAAATTGTTTTAAACATTTAACAATTTAAGAAAATTAAAAACCAACCAAATCAAATTTTTTTTTTTTGAAAACCTGAACTAATTATTGTTATTTATTTCGATTATGTTCAACTTAAGTTTTTATAATTAAAACATAATAAAATTGAAATTATTTTTAATATATATGTATACGATAAAATTATTAGGTATATATGTTTCTAACTATTTGAGAATTTTTAAATAGACCTTTATATTTTTTAATTGAGTTTAAAAATTTATTTAAAATATTAACAATTACCTACTTAATATTTATATATATATATTATCCTTGTCGTGTGCACTTGAC
This sequence comes from Cajanus cajan, assembly GCF_000230855.2. NCBI lineage: Eukaryota > Viridiplantae > Streptophyta > Magnoliopsida > Fabales > Fabaceae > Cajanus > Cajanus cajan. The sequence continues at coordinate 21,320,845 of NC_138524.1, forward strand.
GTCACTTATTAATATATGGCTGAAATAAGTTTTTGGTCTCTCTACAACTTAAAAACTATTTTTAATTGCCATCTAAATCACTTTAAGAACAAAAAATGGTACATTTTTTAAATTAGAAAATTCAAAATAACTTAAATCTTCTCAACAAAATTTAAGTATATATTTTTGTATTTGTTGATATTGTTGCATTAGTTATAAGGTTAAAAAAAGTCGTAAATAAAAATAAGTTAAAAAGCAAATAAATTGAACAACATTAATATCACTTTCATAAATAGAAAAAAAGTAGTTAATTCTTGTAGATAGAAAAAAGTAGATGATTTAAATTGAACAGCACTAACGGCACCAACTTCTTATAAGAGATCTCATATTAATTCTTGTAGGTAGAAAAAAGTAGTTAATAATTTGGTTAAAAAATTCAATTAAAAATAGACAGTTAAATTCTTTCATAAATAATTAAAGAATAATTATCGATAAAATCGACAAAAAAAATCTTGTATTTAAAACATGATGAAAATTTTGAAATGCAAAAATTCATTCAATTTAAATTTAATAGTATAATCAAATCAAGTCACATGCTAGTATTACTTTTCTGTTTATTAAACTGATTTTTTTTTAATCTAAAAGATAAACCAAACATCGATTTATTATAATATTACAGTGTGGTCCAAACAAGAATCCAAATACACATTTCCAATATCCATTTGGAGAAGTAAACAATGTGTCCCCTTGACTAAGGCTATTATTGGGTTTTCATATGTCTTACTTGGGAACATAGGTTTGGCAGCAATGAACATTGAACAACATGGGTTTTCATTTGATGCATGCTTTTTCAGTTCCAGCAAGCAGTGCAGAAAGACTAGAATAATCTATCTATCTCCTAAAGTAGATTAATTAGTCCTTATAACCTGACATAACAGCAATTAATATGATACTATGGTCTTAAAATATTAATCCAAATCTAAGCCTCAGAATCCACACTTTTGACTGGTAAAGATTCCCTGCCATACCATGTTTATTTGCATTTGGTAGTGGAAAAATCATTTAGGCGTGCTTCGAAACTTGCACTAATCAACAGATCTACTGCATGCAGATCAGGGTATATGTCCCCAACCATTCCAAACACTGTGCAAAACATAATGCATGGGATATGTACTACATTAGTACATAACTTGGTCTCTCATACTATGTTTGATTAGATGAAAAAAATAAGATAAGAGAAAATACAATTTTATTTGGTTGAAGAAAAAAATGAAAAAAATTAATTTTATAGAATTTTTTTCTTTGTTTCACTATTCCTTCAATGACAAGTTTGATATTTAAGATATTTTTACTTTTTTAAGAATTTGAAATTCTAAATGATAATTTTTCATGTTTGATTTATCATTTAAAAATAACAGTTTTAAAAAATATAATTTCTTGTAAATATTTTTTTACTTAGCAAATTGTTTTCATGGGAATATGTAAAAATCTAATATTTATTGAATAAAAAAATATTTTATTGTAGTAAAAATATTATATTTATCTTAATTTATTTAGTTAATGCATTAAAAATCTTATGATTTCTAAAAACCATATTTCTTGGCCATGGAATTTGTTTTTCTTCTACCTTCAATTTCAATTTTTTTCTCTATCTTTTTCACTTCTTTTCTTTCATTCCAAATGGGCCATTAAATATGTGGTAAGCTTTTTAAGGATTTAATCCATGATCTTGCATGTATGAAAAGAATGTGTTCGAAGAAATTAATCTCTTAGATGTGTCTCAATACTTCAAAGGAATAATTAATCTTCAGTTTCTAGATAAGAATATTGCTACTAAAAAAAGATATATGATATTATCTTATATTTTAACAATTCATTTATATTTAACTGTATTGTTTATCTTATATTATTTTTTATATTTATCTTAAATGTGAAAATAATTATAAAAATATAAATATATTTTTTCTTATAAAAATGAGTGAAAACTATCGATAAACACAATCATTGAAGAACTATTAGGTAGAACTAATATTAAAGAGTTAATGTAGAATACATAAAATTTTAAATTCAATAACTTAGTATCATTATTATAATTCTACTAGATATAAAAAAAAAACCATAAAAGTGATATCTAAATGCCACTTAAGTCTCTATCTATTTTTAGGAATATTTTTAACTTGATACGCGGGTGTTTTGTTTGACTTGTTTTAAAAATATAATTGCTTATTTTCATTAATTTTTAAGAAGAGTTAAAAAGTAGTTGATTTATTTAAAAAAGAAATGTGGACCTTTACATAAGTTCGTACTCTATTTGGTTTTGAGCATTTCTACTCTCACGGCACGAGGTTCCAAAGTGTTTTCTAAGATGGTCAATGATTGTTATTTTATTAGTGTAATAATTATGGCATATTTTTAATATTGATAGCGGAAAGCCCATATCATTAGAGTTTAATTTTAATATAAATTAATTATTTATATTATCATTTACGTTTTTACGATGTTCTATTCAATATACTCGATAGTATTAATAATTACATCATGCGTCAAATTCATTAAATAATATAATAAGACAACATTATTTATATATATATATATATATATATATATATATATCAAAATTTATATTTGCATATCAAAATTTCATTTAGTAATACTTAATTAGAGTAGAATCAAATGATATTGGTTGGCAAATTACACAAGTAAAATAGTACTATCAATAATCTTTTATAAAAAAAATGAATTTTCTCAATCTAATCGTCACATTCATATAATTTTATTTTGATGAAAAAAATATTTTTTTAGATATATAATCTAATATAACTATTTAATCATATTAACTTTAAATAACATATTATGTATTATAATAAAATAAATTATGATGTATCAGTTAATGATAGCAATCCACTAGACTTAACTCTATCAAAGCATAAATGCACAAGACTCAATAATGACTTTCTGATTATTAGTAGTTAGACTCCCATGTTGGGCCAATTATTGGAGATCTATTTTCTTTTGCTTTTCATAAGTGGACAAGATCTTCCCTTTTCAAGGTTTATGATCTTTTGACCATTATTTCTCTTGGAGTATTTAAATTTCCTTTGTCTGTAACATTGGGATCATAATGAATGAATATTTGAAGTTATTTAGTAGCATTTAGTTTTTCCTTTAGTTAGTAGCTAAATTTTTTGTGCTTTCATTGTTTATCATTGCTTGCTAAAGCCACATCTTCTAAAGACATGGAGGAATTCATCCATTTTCTTATTAAGAAAAAAACGTTGTTCCCACCACTCATGGAAAATCTTCAAACGATTCAAGATTCATGCCACGATAATGTCACATTCATGTTAGCTAGTGTTCTAGAACAACTGGCTACTTTAGTGACATCCACCAGCCAAACCTCCAATCTGGGAATGTCATCGTCACACCAACTATTTCCTTGGATGTTTATTTTATTCTCCCATTTTTCACAACTATCAACTCATTATTTATCCTATTTATCCAACCCAATACCCAAATTCCTCCACGGTCACATTTTTTTGAACCTCAAGTTCATTTTATACCTCCATTTTACATTACCCAGGTCCATACTCCACCTTTTTTTAACCAACAACATTCGCCATTTCCACCACCCCTTCAACCCTCCTAACCACAACCTTAAACTCCCAAAACTCCAATTTATCCTATTTGATGGGAATGAACCATTAGATTAGTTGTTTCAAGCAAAGCAATTTTTCTTGTTCCATCAAGTCCCTTGGGAACATTGTCTCTCCCTAATTACCTTTTATATGAAAGGTAAGGTGCTTAGCTGATTTAAATGGATGCACCACAATCATTAACTTTTGGATTGACACTCCTTTGTGTATGCTTTGGAACTTCATTTTGGACCCTCATCCTACGAAAACCATTAGGGGGAGATATTTCAGCTTTGCCAAACATGATTTGTTTTAGTGTACAAAATTTATTTGAAAAAAATTGTAATCGTACTACTGATTTAAAGGCTTAAAATATTTTAAATTATTTTGTTTCAAGTCTTACTCTAGAGATTCATAATGAGATTAATGGTCATCTTATGAAAAACTTCCATCACCCAAGCTATTGACTTAACAAAGTTGATTGAAGACAAAATCAAACCCAAACTTAATTACACTCATTCAATTTCTACAACCCCATGGACTGCATAACAAACAACTCTTTTACATCCATCATTACCCAACCCAACTCCTCTAGTCCCAATACATTGACTCCATCTCTTCCACTTAAAAATGTTTTGTCAACACCAATTAAAGGAGCATTGGGCGGCAGGACTACCTTGATGAAAAGTACCATCAAGGACACAAATGTTCCCTCCCCCCTAAATTCTCATCCTTTTGGTTGAAGATGATATTGTTAACATTCCTCAACTGGATCTCAATCCAGACCCCACAATAGTAGAACCTTGGAGGGTGCAATGCATCTACACCTTTCGTGCCAAACACGTAATGACATACCATTCCCACAAACCCTTGAAATATCAAGGCCTTGGTCATGACTTTAGTGGATTCAGGAAGTTCTCATACTAAATATTTTGCAGCCTTGCTTTTCACAACACTTAAATCTTTTGAATAAAGTTACTAACCTTTTTCCAATGATAGTAGGTAATGGAAAACATAATACATGTTCAGACTTGTGTCCATAGATTCCTATTATTAGTTTCTAGAGAAATTATTTCATAATCTCTTATTACTTCATATACAAGTTGTTGATGTTGTGCTTGGAATCAAATGGTTATGGACTCTAGGTCCCTTACAAATAGATTTTGCGATTCCCCAGCTCTTTTCCATGCATGATAATGATCAAATTATTATTAAGGAAAAACTCAATGCCCATCCCACATTTGCATCCTTCTAACAGATGTACCACTATATTCAACACGATGTCATATCTTTTTTCCATATATTATCCTTTCAAACTCCTAACACTCATCCACTCCCATCTCTTCCTGATGTGACTACCTCCACAACAATTCTAAAGTTGATCCTTATCCTCATGCCCCACAATACCATTTTTACCAAATCTTGTGGTTTGCCACCCCCAAGATTCCATGACCACCACATAATCTTTCAACCTCATTTTTAACCTGTCAAAGTTAAATCTTATAGATATCTCCATTCATAAATGGAAGTTATGTCTCAACTTATTCAAGATATGCTTGTAGAAGACATCACCATACCTAACACAACCCTTTTTCAACCCTAGTCCCACTAGTTAAAAAGAAGGATGGAACATGGTGCTTTTGCGATGACTACCGTACATTTAATGCTATAACAATCTGTGATTGATTTCCTATTACTATAGTGGATGAATTAGGAAAATGCTATAATTTTTTTTCTTCAAAAATAAACCTTAGGTCAAGGTATCACCAGATTTGAATCCATCTACTAGATACTCCAAAAAAATTTTCAAACTTATGATGGACACTAAGTTTTTGGTAATACCTTTTGACCTTTCTAACATTTTAATCAACCATGAATGATTTACTACAATCATATTTACTCAAGTTTGCTTTTAGTTTTTTTTTTATATCTTGATTTATAGCACTTGTATAGCTAACCACATTATTCATTTAAATACTATTTTGGAGTTGTTAGTGTTACATATTTAAGACACAATTTTCAAAATCATGCATGTATGCTAATCTTGAAAAGGATTGTTGAATGGCTGCAACATCATTCTCACATGGCACTCTACAACTTCTTGGGTTTAACTGGTATTTATAGGAAATTGATACACAGGTATGCCTCTCTTGCTGCTTCTCTCACCAACATGCTCAAAAGTAAAATTATTACATGGTTTGTTTAGACTATTACAACATTTTTAGAATTCAAAAAGCTATAACATTTGCTCAAATTCTTGCTTTGTCAGATTTTTCCTAGGCCTTCAAAGTTGAAATTAATGTTCTGATATGGCCATTAGGGTTGCTCTTTCCCAAGACAATCACCTTATTGCTTTCTTTAGCTACAAGTTGTGCCCCACATGAAAAATGAATAAATTTACATAAGGGAATTATCAGATGTTACATAGTTAGTTAGAAAATGTCGCCACTATTTGATACGGTAACATTTCCATATTTACACAGATCAACCAATCCTTAAAACCTTTTTATAACAAAATGGGCAGTTGAACTCTTGGAGTATAATTATGAGACATTTTATCATTCGGGAAAGTAAAACATTGTTGCTGACACCCTTTCCAGATCAGAAACTGCACATGTTCTTCTATCATTCATTTCATCCTTGGTGCTAGACCTCATTAAAAAATAAAGACTATTAATAATTTGATCTTAATGGTAAAAATCTTATTCAAAAGGATAAAATTGACATTATCTTGCAATTTGTTTTTCATTCAATCGATGGCCTCGTTTAATTCAATGAATAAGTCTTCATTCCTACCATTCAAAATCTTCGCAATCAATTGTTCCACGAGTATCAATACACCACGATCACAAACCACTCTACCACCAAACCTACTGTGATTTGCTTGTCAACTAATTTTTCCTTAACTTGGATTATATATTGATGTCAAAAATTTTGTGTGCCTTTATAAATTTTTTCCTACCTACCTTAGACAAAGGTCTTAAACAAATCATTGGAGGATTACCTTTACTATTTTATGAGTGACCACCCTTGTAAATGGTTTTGGTTTCTCCACCTAGTTGAGTTTTTCCATAACATTGCCTATCACTCCACCATTGGAACTTTTCCGTTTCAAGCATTATATAGTCGATCTCCTTTTTTGTTTCCTCATTATCGCTTTGGAGAGTCCCCTCATTATGATGTTGAATCTAACATGCAAAATAGACAAGAATTGTTAGATTTTGTTAAAGAAATGCTTTAGAAAACTCAAAAATAGATTCTACTCAGAGCCAATAGAAATAGATTGAACACCAACTTTGACAAAGGGATGGGTCTTTATTTGCCACCAACTTTACTGGCAAGATCCTTGTAATGTAGCTCACACAAGCTTTCCAAACAGTATTATAAGCCCTATAAGATTCTCTAGTGTATTTGGCAAGGTCTCCTACAAGCCTTTCCTTCCTAAAGATGCTTAAATACATCCAATGTTCCATGTTTCCTAGTTGTGTCGTTTCCATGGTGAAAACCCAATAGATGATTTATTGTCACTACCCTCCTTACTCTTTGAAAGTGAAACCTTATCTCTAACTACACCAAATGAACCATTTGAAGGCAACGATCCACTTAACCCTCTACCAATCATTTGTAACAATCTTTAACCCTCTACCAACCACTTGTAACAATCTTGATACAATCAAGTGACGAGCTCAAACCCCCCATCCGTATCCCACCTACTTTATTAAAGAATCTACTTACCTATTTGAGGCCACATGGATCAAGTGTCACACATCATCTGACTTCATCTCCCAAGCCCTTAGATCACACTAAATCTTCAATGTGCGCATCTCAACCGTTCATAAGAATTAGGCATTGATAATAACTCACCTGGTCTAATTCCATCTTGGCCCAAAGGCACCACTAATACTCTACAATAGCTTTTTGATTATTATTAGTTGGACTACCTTGCTAATGGGATAATTGTTAGAGATCTATTTTCTTTTATTTTCCATAAGTGGTCAGGATCTTCCCTTTTCAAGGACTATGGTCTTTTGATTGTTATTTCTCTTAGGATTTTAAATCCTTTTATTTGTAAAGTTGGGATCATGATGAATGAATATTTGAATTTATTTAGTAGCATTTAGTTTTTCATTTAGTTAGTATATGTTAGTAGCTAACATTTGACTTAGCGAGGAAGAGTTGAAATGGATGTATAAAGCTTATATTCAATCCTTATTGTCATCATTATAATTTTTCCTACTAATACAAAAATTTAAATTGATAAAATTTAATTTTCTTTAAAAATAGTAAAATGATCATATTATATTTGATATATGGTATTTGGTATCATTCAACTATGTTCTAATTATTAATTATAATTATTACTTAACCACTCATTGAATGCAACTTGTTTTTTTTTTTTTTAACATCACATATTTTTATGTCAATATTATATAACTATTTATTAAATATATTTTATGACTTTAAATTAAATAATAGTTATTTTGAAATTAGTAAATTAAAAATAAAAGGAGGGTTTTTAGAAAACATGAGATGATATATTTTTAGTATAAATAAGAGTTTAGACCTTTTGTCTCCATGAGTCCAACTCATTCTTCTTTAGAGTCATTGCAATTTTAAGACATTAGTTTGCTAATACTCACTTTTGTGTCTTTTGGAACTCTTGCCATCAGAATCGTAAACAAAGGAGCAAGAAGCTTTAGGACTGGAAAGAAGTTTAGATCCTTTACCACTTTCATGAATGTTTTTCAAGTAAAAGACACTCGGATATTTCACTCATGGGTATGGAATAAACTTTGGGTAGTGAGGTTGATCCTCAACATTGTAGGTTTGCATTTGATCTTGATGTTTAATTTCATGTATAAGTTATGAACAAACATTTTATCGTATCTATTTTAGATGAATGGAACTACTCAACTTATTAATTGACTTGACTATTCTATGAATTTGAGTGTTTAGGTTTCTTGAATAATCGAGTTTTGTGATTGAATTGTGGTTTTGTTAATAAAATTGAAATTCTTGTATAATTTAGTGTCTATGATTATTTAACTAAAGATGTATTAATATTTTGTAAAAAACTTGAGACAAATTAGATACTTAAAGAGTGAGTTTGAAGAGTTTATCAATTTTTTATAGAATCACAAGTCCACACTAAGTGTGAGGCTAACTACCCTTGCTAAGTGCAAGACTTCAATAAGGGTAAAGTTTTCTCTCTAACCTTATGGAACTAAGTAAGACCTGGCAATCGATATGTGTGATAAACACAAAAAGTATAGTAATTTTGACATTAACTGTGATCAGGTTCTCACTAAGCGCATGATTCACAAAGAACACAACGTATTTGCATGTTAAGCGAAACAAAGATCTCGCCAAGCAAGAGAATCATAGTGAGTAATAGAAGTTTTGACACTATGTGTGAGATAGCTTCAATTGAGTGCAAAAATTCTTGAGAGCAACCTCTATTCATTTTACTCTTAAAGCTAAACATGTATGCAAATGTGGAAGCAAGAAAGCGCTATATAGCAACCTTTTTTCTTTTGTTGCTCTACATTGAGTATGGGGAGACTTAACTAAGTGTGAGACCCCTGGAGAAATTAAAATGTGTTTTTAATACTCTATTTGGGAATTAAACTTACTTTTATGTGTATTTGAGATACTTGAGACATATGAGGCTAGCGAATGAGACTTGAGAAAGAAAAATTATATTTGAGAATTAATAATGAGATTCGAGAATTCAGAGGACATATTGTAGAAGAATAGGGTCCACTATAAGAACACTTAGGATTCATGAGTACCTTTCCAAGACTTTGTTATATTGATAAGTCGCTGACATATTTCATCCTAGTTGAAAGTGTTAATATCGAACACCCAAGGTATGATGTTTCATCAAATTATCACATGCTCCTAGGCTACTTTTATGTGAAACTTCAAATTGGTATCCATGCATAAGTGCATTAAAATATAGAGATACATAGTATGGTATGAACCATTATTTTAATATGCATTTGAATTAAATTTTTATATTGTTATGTATATTTATGTGTGTATTACCTAACCTTTGTTCTCACACTAGGAACATGTAGTAAAATGTATCACACTCCTTTGTGTTTTCTTTATTGTGTTTGGGTTGAATGTCATTTGTAGGTGAGGTTCAATTAGATGTTAATGCTGAAGGAAAAACTTAAACATCAATATTTTGCTATTATTTTTTGCTTTACCTTATTTTGCTAGGACTGTGAAGCATCAAAAGTTGGATTTTTCTTTTATTTTGTTTAGAACTTTTAGATGTTTTTTACTCTTTAGTTGTTTGGTTTTAAAACTTATATATGGCATTTGAAGTGTTAAATACTTGTTTTTTTTATATTTTAATTTTACATTTATTTTAATCAAAGTTTATAGGTGTATGTGGTATCCTTTACTTGTTTATGAAAAGTTTTTGAATTTTTTTTTCTTTCCTTTTTAATTTTTGTAATACATATGTTAATTAATACACAGAGGTGGATGTCATAGTTTTAACTTATTTCAACTTGTCCTTTGAATTTTGAGTTATTAATAAGCAAGTTAGTGAGTTCAATCCTAACTCACCTTACTAAAATATGAAAATCATAAAGTAAAATTAAAGACATATAAAGTGTTTGACCTCTCAAAGTTTCGATGATAATAAAAGCTATTAAAATTTGCGATACCTTGATAACACATTTTTAATATAAGTTTATAAAGCATCTATATATTTGAAAAATATTATTCTTAAAAGATTATCAAATTTTTTTACAAAGTATCATCTCATAAATTGTTGTTGATTGCTTTTGAAACTGAATAAAGCATCCTTATGATATGCCTTAGCTTACAAGTGCTCTAATGCTTAAATAATCCATAAATATTTTTAACTTTAAGACATTCATATTTTCCATTTAAATTGTTTATAAGTTAAAAAATGACTAAATATTTGGTTGAAAAACATCCTTGAAAAGAAGTGCTCAAGAATCCTTTTGTATAAAGTGCCCGCGAGTTTAAAATAGAAAAATCTTGTATAAGGAAATATTTATATGGATATCCACTTATATATTATATATATATATAGAGGAGGGTTCAAACGACACCGGTGTAACTTTTACTAAGTGTTACACCGCTCAATAACTTTATATTAAATGTGAATTTTGTAAATCCAACCGTTAGATGGAAAGTTCATATCTCTTAGATCATATATGTCAAATTTTGTTAAAATTGAACAACAACTTGAAGGTAATCAAAGTGTTCATATTTTAGTATATTTTGAAATGTATATATTACGTCAATTTTGTTTTATGAGAATGAAGTATCGAATCATCTTAGAATAATATAAAATTTGATATATATGATCTAAGAGATATGAACTTTCAATCTAACGGTTGGATTTACAAAATTTACATTTAATATAAAGTTATTGAGCGGTGTAACACTTAGTTAAAGTTACACCGGTGTCGTTTGAACCCTCCTCATATATATATATATATATATATATATATATATATATATATATATATATATATCCATGAATGAAGTTACTTATGAATATGAAGAAGGCTCTTTCTTGATGGATAAAAACATTTATAATATTTGAATGACCTTATTTATTATTTTTTTTCCAAATATTTGTGCATTTGTTACTAATTAGGTTTCATACCAATACATAGTACTATATAAATTTAAAAGATAAGTAAACTAATTTATTAAAGTACTAAAGTGGTTGGACATAAGGAAAAATAGAAGACAACTTACATGAGTCAAGAAAAGAGAATAACTTTTTAGTATAAATTGTCACTTCTATAGTGGGTGCTAAATTCTCTCTTCTCAAATTTAATGTGAAGATCCCTATATGCATTTAATGTATTCCAAACAATTATTTGGCAATTATACACCACCAAAAAAAAATTATATCACCTTAGAAGTGTTAACAAAATGTCTCAAACCAACATTTTTTTCACATGTTATTTATGTCAAATAAGTAATCCAAATGAGAGGCCACGTGGTTATTAATGTCACTGTCATTTACTTAACAATTATACTTGATGGAAGAGACTAAAAGTAATAAAAATCATTAATTAAGAGTCTAAAATCATTCAAAATATTATTGAAGAACTAAAAGTGAATTTCATGAAAAGATTAGAATCTAAGATCGGTCAAAACATTGTTAAGGGTCAAAAAGTGAATTTGGTAAAAGATGAAGGAATTAACATAATTTGTATAAAAAAATTTACATGTAATGACTTCATCAAACTAGTGAAGGACATGACAAGTGATGTAACTACCATGTCATCACTTAATAATGAAACTTGACAGTAGAAACAAATTAATATTAATGGAAAAGAGGTTTAGCTACTAAAACCCGTCAAAATTTAGTTTAGGGACTAAAAGTAAAATTCAAAAAGAATTAAGGACTAAAAATATATTTAACCTTCATATCATAAAGTTAGTAAAAACTTATAAGCTATAAGTTGGGAGCTGGAAAACTATAAGTTTACAAGCTAACTGATTGAATTAAAAGTGTTTGATAAATTAACTGATAAGCTAGTTGCCAAACACATTGCCTCTGTCAAGAGTTGTCACTGAGAATGCAATTAAATGTAAGAGTTGTCACTAAGAATGCAATTAAATGTAGTCCATTCTATAATTGACTCTTTTGTACAAATTCAGTGTCACTTTAATTGAAATTCAATTTAAGCGTCATAAATTATTTTTATGGATACTAAAATCATATAACATTGATCATTCCATGGAAACATCTCCCAAAACTTGTAACTTGAAAAACAAGTTAGGCAAGGTTTAACACCCAAATTCTCAAAAATAGCCACAAAATCAATAAAATTACTTGATTTTGGTGATCACAAATTGATAACAAATTATTGTGTAAGAAAGGTTCTTAAGTTGCTAACTGACCAAAGAAATCATGTGATTTCATGAAACTTAGTAACTTTTTAATTTTTTGAACTTGAAGCATATAACATATATTTTCACATTATAACTTGCTTCAATTGGCTCATTTAAAAGGTTGTGAAGTGAATTAGACAAATAGTACTACCTTAATAGTAATATCAAGAGAATTCTAAAAGAGTTAATCCATTTTTGATTTCTATATATAATTAAAGGAATAATTCACATTTTTAGAACATATGCTTAATAAAATAAAATAAACACAAATAAATTGTTAAGTGTTCAAATTCTTATAAATAACAACAGTTTGTTCATACATAAAAATCATCTTTCCATATCAGTGAATCTATTTATAGATTATGATAATATTTGTTATAAAAAATGACATTTCCCAACATTCTCTTAACAAAATCATCACATAATTTTAAAAAATGAAAGACAAATTTTACTTAGAGTTCTTCCTTTTATTCATTTTGTTCTTCCTTCCCTTGTTGTTGGATGTGATCCTTGTAGAGTGCGAGTGTTGTTAACAGAATGATATAGAATACATGATTATATAGAGCTACAAATCTATTAGTGCAAAATAATAAAAAAAAGAAAAAAATTCTTTTTAGATTGTTAGAAAATATTATTAGAAAAATAATGAAAGAGAGTATTATGTTATGACACTAGTCACTGACTTGAAAACAAATTTCAGTGGACCTCTAATATAACCCAAAATCTGATTTTGTTTTCCAAGGTTTACGTAACATTGTGTATGAATCCGTGTACTAGAGGTTAAAACACATTGGAGTCTTGTGAACAATACATAGAAAAAACAAAGAGTATGAAGGAAAATCTAGGAAAATAGATATTATTGTCTGTCTCATAAGACTTACTCTGTAATATGTTTATACAGTATAAAGAGAATTAGTCTGTTGACAAATATTTAAGAAATTTTTTTAATACCAATAATAACAAGAAATTAATAGGTCAATGATATTAATGAGATCATTAACACTTATTTGTTATTATTTTCACAAGTTTATTTTGATTAAACTAAGTTATAAGCTAGTCAAAAAAGTTTATATACTCCTAAAATGCCTTGTCAAAATACTCTTTACAAAATATAAATTTTAAATCCAATTCAATCAAGTTAAAAAAGTTATTATTTCTGATTATTTACTTTTTGTTATGAATAATAATTAGTGGCTTAATTAGTGGATGCCAATATTCATTATCAATCATTACCATTTATATGTCCGTTATGTATTATTTCCTTTATTGTGTAATTGTTCAATTACCACATGTACTTATAAATAGGTTACTCCTCTCCCTAAGATAATACACTAGTCAGATTCTTTTCTCCATCTGATACTGTCTTGTTTCTTCTCTTTACTTTTTCTTCCTTTTATAACACGTTATTAGCACGATAGTCTTTTATCTATTGGTGTTGCAACTACAAGAGAAAGTTGTGAAGAATTTTCTTGAAGAAAGTCATATTTTTCAAGACAAATATTTCAAGGTTAGCTATTCATTTTTAACAATAAGAATTTTATCAAATATTTGTATTGTTTACATTGTTACGAATCAAAGTACTCTTGAAGACATTATAGTAGTCCTGAAGACACTATTAAATAAAGAAATTCTTCATACATTTTTGAAATCTGTCTAGAAGACAATATCAAAGAAGAATGTTCAACCTCTTTTATTTTATTATTTTTTTTCTCACCAGAAGTGGGAAAATGATGAAAAAAAATGAAATTGAAGGAATAAATTTTCTCACTAGAAGTGAGAAAATAATATGAAAAGTGAAAAATAAAATAAATTTCACCAGAAGTGAAAATTTTGATATAAATATATTACATTGTATTTGATCCTTTGATATAAATGAGGTCATCACCGGAAGTGAAATAATTTTGTAAATGTCATAATTGTAATGTTGAATGATTTGAGGCACATATAAAAATTATGACTAGCGAAGCGTGTCTTCAAGCCTATTTAGGTTTTGTGTGATGTCTTGAAAAGATTATGAGTTTTCCTACATCTGTAATTTGATATTGTTCATGATTAAATTGATTGAAATAAGCAACTTGTCATGTAATTGAACTCATGTGTTACGTTATTGAATCTTAAAGGGTTTGTTTTCAAATCCTATTGATATAATTGATATTATTTGTTTTCATAATGTTATGCGTCTATTATTTTAATTGATGGAGATAGCATTGAATTATAATTTGATTGTGATTTGTACATAAATATAGAATTTAATGAAATTATAATCAATATTTATTTCCTTAATTTTTCGATACAACATTTATAAGGAGAATAATTTCCCTAATTTTTAGCATTATTTTTTTTTATCTCTTTAAAGTCAACCTAGCAATGACATAAATATATTTTATTAAATGATTTTTTTTAATAAGTATATTGAGAAAGATTCATTTTTTTATAACAAAAGGCATAAACAAGTTATGATTTTTTTTCCAAATGAATATATGATTGTGTTGTATCATTCATTTCCTAAAATGATAAAATAAAGTGTTAGTGATATATTTTTTTAAAAAATTTTATTTTGTGTGAAACATTTATTTGTAGATAATATACATGAGATGATATAAAAAAAATTAGTGTAGATTTTGATATTAAATTGATGTCTAAAGATACATAACAAGAATGTCATTTTTATAATGATTTCTCAATTTGAAAAATGTTTTATATTTTTCATACATTTATTTTGCTCCAGAAGTAGCAATATTTTTTATATATATAAAAAAAAGGATTAAGAAATATCCTTAGTTGGTTTATTGTCTCTTGAAGACTAAAATAAAATATTGAGATTTTTTATGCAAGAGACCATTTTAACTAGCATTATTTCATTCCCTGAAGTGAATGTTCTAATGTATTAATTTTTGTCTTCTCATATTCAATAATGCGAGAAATTAATGTTATATGATACTACAAATATAATTAAAGGCTCCGGAAGAGCTAATATATTATTACCGGGAGGAACGAAGTTGCATATTAAAAATGCATTATATTCTTCTAAGTCTTATAGAAACTTATTAAGTTTCAAGGATATTCGTTTAAATGAGTTTCATATTGAAACCAACAATGAAGGAAATGTAGAATATCTTTATATCACGAAAATCCACTTGAATAAAAAGGAAGTATTGGAAAAATTATCTGCTTTCTCTTATGGACTGTATTGCACGTATGTTAATACAGTTGAAACAAATATTATTGTAAACCAGAAGTTTACAAATCAAAATAAATTTGAGGTTTGACATGATCAATTGGGTCATCCTGGGACTATCATGATGCGAAAAATAATTGAAAATTCATGCGGACATTTATTGAAGAGTCGGTAGATTCTTCAATCAAATATTTTTTCATGTACCGCTTGTTCCCAAGGAAAGTTAATAATTAGACCATCACCAGCAAAAATTGGGCATGAATCTATCTTATTTTTAGAATGAATACAAGGTGATATTTGTGGACCAATACACCCCCCATGTGGACCATTTAGATATTTTATGGTTTTAATTGATGCATCAACAAGATGGTCACATGTTTGTTTATTATCAACTCGCAACCAGGCGTTTGCGAGATTATTAGCTCAACTAATTAGATTAAGAGCTCATTTTCCTGATTATCCAATTAAGAAAATTCGTTTGGATAATGCTGGTGAATTCATATCTCATGCTTTTAATGAGTATTGTATATCCATTGGAATTGATATTGAACATCTGGTAGCACATGTTCATACACAAAATGGACTTGCAGAATCCTTTATCAAACGTTTAAAACTAATTGCAAGACCATTACTCATGAGATCAAAACTTCCAATGTCAACTTGGGGGCATGCAATATTACATGCCGCAATATTAATTCGCATCAGGCCAACAAGTTATCACAAATTCTCTCCTTTACAGTTGGTTTTTGGTGAGCAACCTAATATTTCTCATTTGAGAATCTTTGGGTGTGTTGTATATGTTCCAATTGCCCCACCTCAAAGAACCAAAATGGGTCCTCAAAGAAGGTTGGGAATATATGTTGGGTATAAATCCCCATCTATAATAAAATATCTTGAACCATTAACAGGTGATTTATTTACGGCTAGGTTTGCCGATTGCCTTTTTAATGAGTTGATTTTCCCAACATTAGGGGGAGAACAAAAACAGTTGGAAAAAGATATTAGTTGGAATGAATTATCACTATCTCATCTTGATCCTCGTACAAAACAATGTGAACTAGAAGTTCAAAAGATAATTCATTTGCAAAATCTAGCCAACCAATTACCAAATATATTCACAGATCCAAAAAGGGTGACTAAGTCATATGTACCAGCGGCTAATGCTCCAATAAGAGTCGAAGTCCCTGTTGGACAAGTTAATACTACAAACGAGTCACAAATACGCCTGAAGCGTGGTAGACCAATTGGTTCCAAGGATAAGAATCCTCGAATAAAAAAAGAAGCTAAAGAGCAAAATGACCAAATTGAGGATGTAAAAACTCAAAAAGATTCCTCTGACATAACTCATATTCCAGTTCTAGAAGAAACTTAGGTACCTGAAACTATTAAAAATGAAGAGATCTCAATAAATTATGTCATGAATGGAATACGATGGAATCGAAACAATGTCAATATTGATGACGTGTTTGCATATAATATAGCGCTAAATGAAATAAATGATATTGAAGATCAAGAACCAAAGTCCATCAACGATTGTCGACAAAGAAATGATTGGACAAAATGGAAAGATGCAATTGAGGCAGAATTAGACTCGCTTGCTAAGCGAAAAGTTTTTGGACCAGTGCTACGTACACCAAAAGGTGTAAAACCAATTGGATACAAATTGGTTTTTGTCCGAAAACGAAATGAAAATGGTGAAATTGTGAGATACAAAGCAAGACTAGTTGCTCAAGGTTTTTTACAAAGACCCGGTATTGATTTTGAAGAGACACATTCACCTGTAGTGGATGCAAACACTTTTCGTTATTTAATTAGCCTGGTTGTACACGAAAAACTTAATTTACATCTAATGGATGTAGTTACAGCATATTTATATGGCTCTCTTGATGCTGACATTTATATGAAACTCCCAGAAGGATTTAATTTGCCTGAAGATGCAATTTCTAGAGAAGATTATTCGATTAAATTAAATAAGTCCCTATATGGGCTAAAGCAATCAGGTCGTATGTGGTATAATCGACTAAGTGAATACTTGTTACAAGAAGGATATAAAAATGATCCAATTTGTCCGTGTATATTTATTAAAAGATCTCAAAATGGATTTGCCATAATTGTAGTTTATGTAGATGACATAAACATTATTGGAACTCCTGAAGAGCTTTCAAAAGCAATAGATTGCTTAAAGAAAGAATTTGAAATGAAGGATCTAGGAAGGACACAGTTTTGTCTAGGATTGCAAGTTGAATACTTAGAAAATGGAATTCTTGTGCATTAAGAAGCTTATATAATAAAGGTGCTTAAAAGGTTTTATATGGACAAATCACATCCATTGTGCACACCCATGGTTGTAAGATCTTTAGATGTTAATAAAGATCCATTTAGACCCCAAGAAAAGGATGAAGAAATACTTGGTCCTGAAGTACCATATCTTAGTGCTATAGGAGCACTAATGTACCTTGCTAATTATACACGACCTGATATAACGTTTGCTGTTAACTTGTTAGCAAGATATAGTTCTTCACCTA
This sequence comes from Cajanus cajan, assembly GCF_000230855.2. Classification (NCBI taxonomy): domain Eukaryota; kingdom Viridiplantae; phylum Streptophyta; class Magnoliopsida; order Fabales; family Fabaceae; genus Cajanus; species Cajanus cajan. The sequence continues at coordinate 21,339,063 of NC_138524.1, forward strand.
CACAAAGACATTGGAATGGAGTTAAACAAATACTTCGTTATCTTAGAGGTACAATGGATATGGGATTATTATATTCAAATGTTTCCAAACCAGAACTAAATGGTTATGCAGACGCAGGTTATTTGTCGGATCCTCATAATGGTAAATCACAAACAGGATATTTGTTTACAAGTGGTGGTACAGTCATTTCATGGCGATCTGTAAAACAAACTATATCAGCCACATCATCTAATCATGCTGAAATTTTAGCATTACATGAGGCAAGTCGTGAATGTGTTTGGCTAAAATCTGTGATTCAACACATACGGGAAACTTGTGGTTTATCTTCTGGAAAAATGACATCGACAGTTATATATGAAGATAATGCTGCATGTATTGCACAATTGAAAGATGGATACATAAAGGGATATAGAACAAAGCATATTCTACCAAAATTCTTTTTTACTCATGATCTTCAAAGGAATGGTGATATACATGTTCAACAAGTCCGCTCAAGTGACAACCTAGCAGATCTCTTTACAAAGTCACTTCCAAGAAAAGTTTTTGAACAGTTGATACACAATATTGGACTCCGTCGTCTTAAAGATTGTATGCATGAGGGGGAGAAATAAATATTTATGAATGATGTACTCTTTTTCCTTCACTAGGTTTTTATCCCACAGGGTTTTTCCTAGTAAGGTTTTAACGAGGCACATTCTAAATATTGGACATCCAAGGGGGAGTGTTATGAATAATAATTAGTGGCTTAATTAGTGGATGTCAATATTCATTATCAATCATTACCATTTATATGTCCGTTATGTATTATTCCCTTTATTGTGTAATTGTTCAATTACCACATGTACTTATAAATAGGTTACTCCTCTCCCTAAGATAATACACTAGTCAGATTCTTTTCTCCATCTGATACTGTCTTGTTTCTTCTCTTTACTTTTTCTTCCTTTTATAACACTTTTAAGCTTTTAATGTATTTATTCTTTAATTTTTTATTTAGTTACTACGATTTATATTTTTATGAAGTTACATGTATTTGTTTTTGAGTCACAATTATTTTCAAGCCAAATACAATTTATGAGTAGCTAATAAATAAATCTAATTTATACTAAATTAGATAAATTGATAAGTTGAAATAATTAAGAATGAGACGAAAGATTATAGAACAAAAGAAAACATTACTTTTCATATTTATTTTTGTTTGGTAAGCTTAAAATGAAAAGGAAGAAAAATATGTTTGTGGATTCCAAGTCAAAAAGTCTTCACAAACCAGAAAGAGGAAGGAAAAGATGGTCATTTTTATAAAAAGTAAAAAATATATATACCTTTATTTATATCATGTCTCATTTTCTTATTTAAATATTATTAAGAAAAATTGCATTTGCCTCATCTGATATATGTTTAAATGGCATGCACATTCCCTCTAGTTTTTTTTTAATCTCTCTCATCTTTCTTAGAATATCATAATAAGTTAAGATGAGAAAAGAAAAAAAATAAAAGTTAATCCATATTTTGTCAGTCATATATGAGCCTATTATTGATTTCTAAATTACATACAATTCTATGTCTTCTTTATAAAAAAAATTTCATTGTTCTTCAATTTTGAAAATAATAAATTCTTTGAAATTATTTCTTGAAGTTGATATATTTTTTAAATCACAACAGGCATGATATTTAGGATATAATTTGGGGGTTAAAATTAACAAAGAGATCAAGTTTCATTCAATTGTTAGTACTTGCATTAATAATTTGTTCTATCTTAATAGTGTACAAACAGTGTTATCTTATACAAAAGGAAGTATGTGTTACTTAAATAAATAAATAAGGGAGGTTAATACTCACTTAAAAACTAAAAGGGAGGTATATGTCATTTAAAAAGACCTCTAATAGGGTCAATGCAATTTTATGAGGTTATTATATTACTTTTTTTTCACTTTCATTTATTTCATTTATCTCTTTTATTTCAATTTTTTTTCATAGTTAAGCGTGTTTGACTTGAAATAATTTAGGGATGGGTGACTTTTTGAAAAATTTTCCAAAAGGTGTGCGAGTGAGGACAAAGCATGTTAAAAAATCTTGTGTTAGTTTATAGGGTCAATCATTGATCCTAGAGGTGGTTGGATATCTCAAAAAGGGCTACTCATGGAGGGTTTTGATTGGTGAAGGGTTTTGATAAACAAAGAGTTGTATGAAGTGTCACGATGTGAAGTGTTATGGATTAGACTTGTTAAGATGACAAATTTGAGGGGTGTTGCATGAGCCCCTTGCATAAGAGTCATGGGGCTATTCAACCACTATTTCCACACATCACCTACCTTACTATAGGTACAAAATAAATGAGATATCAATTCGAATGCTAAATTATAGAAGTGACACATTCTTTCTTGATGATCCAACCAAACATATCTATGTGACAATTTATTAATTGTTGGTAGTCCATAATGGAACAATCTCCACATAAAGATCTTTGCCTTCGGAGAGGTGTTAATGTTCCAGGTCTGTTTAAAAATATTTTTTACTTGCTCATCTTTTCTATCTGCCTAGATTGCTTATTAATTTGACCTTACAATAAAAGTTTTAGATTGTTCAAGCATTGAAATCCAAGAGTCTTGTGCCTGTTCTTGAAAAATTGTGCCTAGACATTCTTGTTGCATCCTTTCTAATTGTTTCTTTTCCTAGTCAAACCAAATCTTGCGCCACTTAAACTCCCATACCCAAACATGGTCACAACATTTTCCCATATTAAGAAATAGCCTAGGATATATATTTGCTAGGCAGTTAGATTCTAACCATTTATCCAAGTAGAATCTAGTTTGTCTCCCATCACCAATTTTCCACTACACCAATCATTGGAACCAATTTCCTTGATTATTCCCACCATAGGTTTTAAGTAAGTCTCTTCACCATATGAAAGCCCTTGGTATTGGCATTACCTGCACATAAACTATTCCTCCAAATATATTTAAAAGATAGTACCTTCCTCCAGAATGTATCATGTTGGTGGAACTAATTCTACCTCTATTTTGCTAGGAGAGAATCATTGAAATCTACAATGTTTACATGCCTAGCCCCCCGTTGCCTTTAACTCTAGTAATCTTATCCCAATTGATCCTTGTAATTTTTTCACTTCCTTATTTGTAGCCCCACAAAAACCTTCTATAATTTTTGACAATCTACTTAACTACTTTGCCTAGAAATTTGAAGAACACTAAATACAATAGAGGTAGTGATGTCAAAGAATTAATCAAACACACTTTTTTGACCATAAACAATAATTTATGTTTTCATAGGGATAATTTTTTCTTTATCTCGTAGATAATTGACTTCCAAGTAGTCTTTAATCTTAGTTTTGTGCCAATTAGGATACCTAGGTACAAGAATGGCACATTCATGAAACTACAGTTCAACAAATATGCAAACCTTTCCACCATATTCCTCTCTATACCTACTGTCCCAAAATAGCTGTAGAAAAAATTAATTTTCAACTCTTTCAAAACATCTGTGAACACTTTTTATTATAATGATATTACTAATACACATGTCTCCCGTGAATATTATGTCATCCACGTATTGCAACATAGAAATGTCAACTTCCTCCTTACCAATCTTGAGTCCATTTAACAACCTCTTTTTGGTAGCTTCCCTTATTAGTCTTGTGAGATCCTCTACAACAATGATATATAGGAAAGGGATAGTGGATCTCTTTGCCTTAACCCTTTGGACATCTTAACTTCTTCAATTAGGTTGCCATTTACCAAAATCGACACAAAAGCCAACTTCAAGCATGTTGCTATCTAATCCACCTGCTTACTACAAAATCCCAATTTGTCTAACATATAAAATAAAAAATTCCAATATATTGAGTCATATACCTTTTCGAAATCCACCTTGAAGAAAAAAACATCTCTTTTTTTCCTTTTTACCTCGTTTGTGGCCTCATTCGCCATGACTACACTATGTAGTAGATTTCTTCCTCCAAGAAACACTCTTTATTTAAGTCAATAACTGATGGTAGAACCCTCTTCAATCTAGTTGCCAATATCTTGGCCATAATTTTATACATGCATCTTACTAATGAGATAGGTCTAAAATCTCCTAGAGATAGGTCTGAAATCTCTTAGAGATTGTGGGTCCTCTACTTTAGTAATTAAGGTGATGAAGGTGGAATCGAAACACCTTAGCAGTTTCCCATTAGTAAGAATTTTCTTTTACAAATCTTATTATGTTCTCCTTTAACGTATCCCAAAATTCCTTTAAGAACTTAAAATTGAATCATCTAACCTAAGGTTCTTTAAATTACCACACTCATAAACAACAACTTTAATCTTATCTTTCTCAAACTTAGTAGTTAGCAAGCTATTATCCAATTATGAGATATATTTAAATTGCACTCCATCCAGTTTCGGTCTCTCCCATTTTTTATCATTAAATCTATCTAAAAAAACATTTAACACGATTTTCACCTCTTTTGGGTCTTCCACCCAAAATCCATCGATGGACAACACCCTTAAAACATTTTTTTTCTTCTTCTTCCAATTCACCATGAGGTGGACAAATTTGGTATTCATGTCCCTAACTTTTAACTATTTCAAGCTTGACTCTTGAGGCAAAATAATTTCATTGTTAATCACCACCTTCCAAAACTCCTATTGGAGACCACATCTTTTCTAAAAATTTTTCTCATTCTTTTCAATCAATTCTTCTTTCTTATCCAAGTCATTAAGGTCTTTCACAATTTTGCTCTATTTGTTATACATTGGATTTCAACAATCAACCATTAATTGATTTTTTTTTAATGAATATATCAAGTTTACAAATTCTTACAAAATTTAAAAATTATTTTATACTTCATTATATTCATTCAAATTAAAGCATAATATACTTTTATGAATAATTATTAATTTAAATTAAAATAAAAAGTATCAATTAATTTTTAATTTTTTTGTAAACATGATAATTTATTAAGAACTTTTAATTTAATAATTAAATTATTAAAATTTAATATAAATTATGAATTATTGAATAAAATAATTTTAAAAAAATTATTCTCTAAATAAGTGAAGCCTTACCGTTCTCAATACATACATCCATAGTACGTAGACGTACGCGCGAGTATGTAATGCACTCTGCTGTTGCAAAAAGAATCAGATTTGATCATATTCCAACAGAAAATATACAAAACAAATAATCATGAAAAGAACAAAGTCTCGTATTATATTTTGTTGTAAGAAAATATGATTATGTTACATGGTATGAGGAAAGTATCGAAAGAAATCTCATGCAAAATTTATTCCCTCTCTCGACAAGTGGTAAAGGTACAAAAATAAAGTCAGAAGCAGAGGAGAACCCAAGTCACCAACTCTTGCAGACTTTGCACCCGCGGAAGAATTTCCGTGGCAGAGACAAACAAAGGGTAAAACCGTGAAATCCTTCTCTCTCCCTCTTCCCCTTCCCTCGCATGCTCCTTTTTCCTTTCTCTCTTTGTTGTGTTGTGCTTTGTTGTAAGAGACAGAAAGAGGATAAAAGCTGTCCCCACAGTTTTTCATGGCACCACCAAGATACTCTCCTCTCTCCCTCTTTTCCCTGCCAAAGTAACCTCGTTAGGGACAAACAAAAAGCACTCTCTGAGAGAGAGTAGTAGCTGTGATAGAGAAAAGATAACAATTTTGTGGACAAAGTGATAGAGAAGGTGGAAGAGGAAAAAGGGTGTCTAATTGTGGAGTGAAACAAGGTGTGGGGTGGTGGAAGGTAAAAAAAGGTGTATAGTGAGATAGAGAGAGAGAGAGATGGTGGGCTCAGGAACATCAACAGATAGGAGCAAAGAAGCTGTTGGGATGATGGCCCTTCATGAGGCCCTCAGAAGTGTGTGTCTCAACTCAGATTGGACTTACTCTGTCTTCTGGACCATTCGTCCTCGACCGTATGCTTCTTTCTCTCTCTCTCTCTCTCTGTGTGTGTGTGTGTTTTGTTGTGTATGTTTTGTATGCTACTTAAAGTACTATTTTTTGACATGTTTGCTCAACTGGGTGTTTTCCATTTTTCTTGCAGAAGAGTGAGAGGTGGCAATGGGTGCAAAGTTGGGGATGATAACGGCAGCTTGTAAGTGTGGTTTTTCATTTCCCTCATAGAAGAGAAACAAACAAACAAACAAAAAAGGCCAATACACAACTTAGAAACACTCACCTTAAGCATGTTCTATGTCAACTCACTATCCAAAGAGTGTTTTTCTTGTGTCAACAGATGAAAAATCCTTGATGGCTCTTGTTGATTCCTACAATTGACTATGAGCATGTTTGGAAACTCTTTAGGCAGGTTTCGATTGGATCAGTGGAGTCAATAATTAGTTACTTTTGCATTAACTTTGATGTGATTCTTTCTTAAACCTGAATCATAAATCATAGATGTGAAACCAAACATGCACTAACATTAATTTTGATTAAAAATAATTTTGAAGGGACGTGATTTATGTTTGAATGTCTTTAGTAGTAAAAGAGTGTATGGTTTTTAATCTAAAAAGTAAAAGCTACTTAAAGTTGCTTTAATTTTTGAATCTAGAATTAATTTCTCTGTTCGAAGCAAAACATGTGAACCTTTTTCCTAAAGTTATGTTAGCTAGTGTTTTGGCGTGATTAGGATGATCTAATATGGATCCAAGCATGAAAGATTGTGTTTTTATTAGTTTATGATTTTGGGTATTGCTTGGATTGGTGATTTAATGTTTGTTGATTTTGATGAAGGATGTTGATGTGGGAAGATGGGTTTTGCCGCGGGAGAGTTTCGGATTGTTTGGAAGAGATTGATGGAGAGGATCCTATCAGGAAATCTTTTAGCAAAATGTCCATTCAGTTATATAATTATGGAGAAGGGTGGGTACTGGGTAGGTGTTTATTCATGTTGTTGTTATTATTATTATTATTATTATTATTATTATTATTATTTTATCAAGTTCTGTTTCATTTTGTCTTTCAAATGTTCTTTATTTCATGTTGGAGGGAGTTACAACTAACAAGTTACAAGCACAGTGACAATTCCTCTCTGCACTTTACTCTGATTGGGTGTTGTTTGGTTTGGGAACAGGTTGATGGGAAAGGTTACATCTGATAAGTGCCACAAATGGGTCTTCAAAGAGCCAACAGAATGTGAGCCTAATATCTCCAACTACTGGCAGAGCTCCTTTGATGCTGTATGCATTTCATCCCTCTCACATTTTATATTCATTTCCCTTAAAATTCAGAGCTTCACTACCAAGTTTAACAATGACTATTAAATTTAGCATATTCTATTGTTTATGTGTAGCTATCTTGTTATTGATTGTCTCTACCTACTCTGTGATCTTATTTATTGCAGCTTCCTCCTGAATGGATAGATCAGTTTGAGTCAGGCATTCAGGTGAGGACAGAATGGATGAATTAACACCATGCTATTATTGGTCTCAGAAAGCTTTTTTAATGTACTTTTTCAATCATTTTACTTTTATTTGCATTTGTTCCTTTTTCAGACCATCGCTGTAATTCAAGCTGGGCATGGCCTTCTGCAACTAGGTTCTTGCAAGATTGTGAGTAAATTTGTTTTCTTTTATTTCTACTCATTTTTAAGTTGTTTATTCACAATTTAAAATTAACTTTCCCTATATTTAAAGTATTCATTTTGTGTGGCTATTTATCGAACGAGAAATGTTACTAACACACTCTTTAGTTAATGGGAAATTATTATATGGTTTGTACTATCGTGTATTTATAGTCCTGATCAATCTCTACATGACATGTAATGTAATTAAGTTTTATTAACCTTTACAAATTGAAAACCTCAGCTACTTATTATTCGGAGTCAGTCGTGTTGGTGCTGAATCATTTAATAATTCCTCCTAATTAACACACTATTTGTAACTTAATTTGAATTCTTAGCTAGAATTTATTGGATTCATGCTAATTTAGATCTCTCTCTATAGTTAACTAAAATGTGTTAAAGAGTGTGATGTTAGCATTTCTCTTCGTTCAGTAGATGAATCTCTTTCACACAAACAAAAGTGTTTGATAGTTTTTCCTTCCATTATCAGATTCCTGAAGACCTCCATTTTGTGCTAAGAATGAGACACACATTTGAATCCCTAGGCTACCAATCAGGGTTCTACCTCTCCCAACTCTTCTCATCAACTAGAAGCACTTCCACTTCCACTTCCCTTCCTTCAAAGCCATGCACCATTCCAATTAGGCCACCCCCTCCACTCCTCAACTGGGGTCAGAGGCCACTTGGTACTTCTACCTCTTTGCTACCCTCTCCCACCTTTCAACATGCATCATCTAGAATGGGGTTCCCACAGGCCAAAGATGAGACACACATGTTCCTCATGCCTCATGCAACATCATCTGAGCATGCAAGATTGGGGGGAGACATCATGGGGGAGCAGCATCATGAGAATGACATAAAGTGGCCAAATGGCTTATCCATCTTCAATGCACTCACTGGAAGATCTGAGGATGCTAAACTCTTGTTCAACCAAGAGAGCCTGGGGAACAAACCAGGTGATCACAATCACCACCACTCTCTCAACACAAATCCCACTTCAGCATCAGTGCAAAGTGCTGGTGTGGCACTCCCAAATGAGTTCTTGAGCTTGGATGGCCACACTGAAGGGGCTAGGAAAGTGGACAAGTTCAAGAGGTGCTTCACTCTACCTGCTAGAGTGGCCTCATCTTCTTCTTCTACTTCAATGGATCACCATCAACAACAAGCAGGTGTGGAGTACAGGAATTCAGAAGGAGGCATGTACCAGGATGTCATGGAAACTTTTTTGGAGTGAGGGGATAATAATAAGGTAAGTTGTCAGAAGTTGTATTTAGGCATAGTTATTTGTGTTCCTTCATTTTCATGTGTTATCTTTCTACTTTGTATCCTGTGTTTTGTTTTTTTCTGTCATCTAGAGACTTTATTAATGACAATTTATTTCTTAGGTTTATTAGACATGGTAGTTTTCATCTCAAGCAATATGTGATTATTATTATTATTATTATTATTATTATTATTATTATTATTATTATTATTTTTAGTAAGTTACACTAACACCCTGAGAGATTTTGTGAAAATGTTTGAACACCCCTGGTTTTTTGATGTTTCCATGAATATCCTTTATAGGAGGACACGGTACAATATTTCTCAAAGGGGTTAATATAATATTTAAGTAGTGTCAAGTGTTTTTCAAACAACGAAGGGAAAATTAGTGTAGGGATAAAAAAAAAAAAGGAGTTTATCTGTAATTTGGCAAAATTTCAGGAGTGTAAGTGTAATTTATTTATTTATTTATTTCCTGGAAGGTAACATGCAACTGAATCAGTTTTTGGTCAATTAGTATAACCAAGCACACTGGATATCCAATTCACTCAATAACAATGTGTTTTTAATTTGTAGGCAAATTATGTGTTGGATTTCTATTTCTTTTCTCTCAGGACATTATATGTCTATGATTTCTTCTACCATGGTTATATTAACATTCCTTCACTATTTTTTTTTAATTGATATTACGATTAATAAAGTAAAAACACCAAGACACTTCGAACATGTTATTCACGTCTTGTCTAGTAGTATTGAAGTGTCTTTCTTGTCTACCAAAATTATTTATAAAAAAATAAAAAAAATTAAGAAATGCAACTTGAATAAACTTTCCAGCACTTGCTTTTCGGCCCGATGGTTAAACGTGAATCCTACAGCAAAATTCGAAAGAAATTTATTTTTCATTTTTTTTATTTTACTAATATATGTGCGTTTTTTTACTTTTAAAATTAATAGTAAATAATTTTGGTTGGTAGGTTTAAAATTTGAGTTTTAGTAACCTTGTCCTGTTTTCTCAACAAAATACATGACAAAAGATAAAGGTACATGTGCCCTTCAAGTGAAAAAGTTTAGGTTGCAAATTTAAACGAAATAAGGAGAGAGCTTTAGAAAGCCACGGGATTAGTTATAGAGTTAATCACTTATACATTCTCAGTGTAAAGTTTTTTTACACTGGCAACCAATTAGATCTTTTAATTGTGCCATGTCACTATAAATACATTTACTTTTAACAGTGACATAACACAATTAAAAGATTTAATTGGTTGTCAGTATAAAAAACTTTTGATTAACTCTTAAGTATATTACACTGATAAAGTCTAAGTTTTTGGATTGTTGAGACTTGAGAGTGACTTAATACAATACTTATGATAAACTTTATATCAATTTTTAATTTGGGTTAGATTTAACTCAACTATGAAAGCTAACTTATAAAGTGGGATTCACTACAAGAATTTTATTCGGGATATAGTGAAATCAACTTATTGTTTTCGTTCTTTTTTTATACAAATCTTCAAAAGTATAAAATAAAATGAATTTTTTTTTGGTGTTCCTAGGTTCAAATCTCATCTATATTAAAACGATGTTTGATCAATAAAAATTATATCTTTTGAGTAAAAATTAATCTTTAATCGTCAATTTTAGAACATTGCATGGATTAGACATGGCAACAGGGTGAAATGGGGTGAATTTTATGTTCTCCACCTTTGTTCTTGATACTCATCAGAGATAAAATCTGGGTAGTCATCTCCATCTCCACAGAGTTTAGGTGTTCTTAAGTTCAAATCTCGTCTGTATTAAAATGATAAAAATTACATCTCTCGTCAATTTATTTAGAACACTACATGGAATATGGATTATATCCATGAAAAAAAAAACGTTTTTTCAACTGAAAAGTCTTTTAATAATTTGTAGATTTCGAGAAAGCGATTTCTTTAATATAAAACTATCGCTGTATTAAAGTAAAACTAAGCTAATGGAGAAAATATCCCATACGGTAGGCGCACGATATGACTTTGCAATGTAAAACTAAAAATTCAACGGTGCTTCCGTGAAAGAATCTGATGCAAAATTCCATTATACATTTTTTGACAACGAAAATTAAAAGCAAACGTATTTATTTGATACCGAATTTTGGGAATCACAATTTAATTCTGCATCAAGATTATTTTTTGGATTAGTGAAGGATAGTAAAAAAGAGATTTTATAAAAATTGAGAGTAATGAACAAACGTTACCATTTTGACAAACATGGGAATATATGGTACATATTACAAGTAAAATTCAGTCATCACTACTTCCTTATGAATAATATATAATATATGAAGTTACTTTGATTTTCGGGTTCTTTTTCTTAGGAAACAATCAAGCTAGACACAGTCATTTGGGATGAGGGAAAATAGAAAAAAAAAAAAGAAGGTGAGTTTAAGACTAGAGATAATTTCTTTTGGCACATTATAAGTAGTATTTTAAATTATAATAAAGTTATATGAGAGATAGAGAAAGTGTGTTGTCATACTTTTTAATAAATAAAAAAATTACACTTTTAGTTTCTTGATGTATTAGTTGACATTTCTCGTCTGTTTTATGATAAACATTTTATTATTACTAGCTTTAACAAAATAATCTCTAGTTAAAGATAACATGTGATGTAAAAAATTTATTAATATATTTTTTGTGTTATGTGTCTTTTTCTTTTGATAAAGAAATAAAAGAATTTCCACCAATCTAAAGAAACATTAGTGGAATTGTGACCAATGATCTGAATGATGTCTCTGAATTTTTCTATTAGTTGGGATGAGAACACAGTTTGATGCTTTCCGCCATAAATAATGGGTAGAAATGAAAGAACCTGACATTTGATTATTTGCCATATAATTCACAAAAGCATCCATTATAGTAGTAGACCCCACTGATTTTACCCTCAATAAGCTAAGTTCTTTAGGTACAGTGACAAATAAACTCAACCAATGGATAATCAAATTCCTTTGATTTTGACAAATAAACTCAACCAATGGTAAAATGTAACGGAAGATTAGATGAGATTTATGCATTTTTTCTGGTTTAATTTATGTGGTGTGATAAATAAACTACATATATATGTTCCATGCTTACATAGAGGTGCACGTGATAGTGAATTAGTGATAGGTCATGCACTGACATTCTTGTTCCCCGATATCGCAATTTAATTTTCAGCAGTGTTAAGATCTAATACCTACCACGAAATTAAGAAAGGAACTCATGAATTGACGTTGTTGTTGTTGTTTTTTTTTTTAATTTAAATTTAAATTGAATCGAATCAATTTATTTTATAAAAATAATTGATTAATCGATTATTTTTTATAAAGTAGATCAGTTTAATTCTTTTAAAATATAGATTGAATTTTTTTTAAATTGGATCAGTTTGGTACAGTGTGATTATTCATTTTCTACTCATATATGAATCAGTTTTTTTAAAAAATTAAATCGAATTGAACCGATCCATTTTATAAAATAGATCGATTCAGATTTTTTTAATAAATAAATCGAGCTTTTTAATATAAATCAGATCGGTTCAGATAAATTTAAATTTTTTTATATTTTAAAAAGAAATATAACCAAAACAAAATGACATAATAATGATAATAGAAAGTAGCCTGCTTATTATATAATCCACAATCGAGCATTTGTACTTCAATTTTTTTACATCTCCCGTACATTTAATTATTCTTTGAAAAAACAAAGTAAGAGAGAAAAAGAAAGTTAATTTTGGTAAAAAGACGATAAATATATAAATGATTGCAAGTCTTTTCTTTGAACAGAAATTTTGATCAAAGTCTTGACAAGAAAACAATAGGCCTTAAAAGAATTTTATTTTCTTCAAAGTTTCGTCATGTTTGACGTATTGGTTAAATTTATTCTTAAAAAATACTCCTTGTGTTTTTTATTAAGAAAAACTAATTTTACGTTAACAAAATTAATTATCTATATTAAATTTACTAATTTTATAATATTCTTTGTAATATATATATATATATATATATATATATATATATATTAAAAGAAGTAATAAAACTGAAATGTTATATATTAAAAAAAAGATAAAACAAAATATCAATGAGAGAACAGTAATAGAAATTTATTTATATTTAATAATAAAATTTGTGTCTTTTTGATTTATAATAGAAACTAGAAAGAATACAGAAATAATATTAAGCATGTATAATTAAGAAAAAAATAAATGTCGTACTACTAAAATTTCTCTTATTACATGCGACTTTTTTAATAAAAAATTTGTTTCCAGGCCTCCAACATATGATACATAATCTTTTAAATTATAAGATTGTAGATTATAAGTCTAACCCTAAACCATACAAATCAACTTGTAAGGTAAGTGTTGCCTCAACTTATATACTCTTTAATTGTTTTATTTTCAATCGATGTGGGACTTGAAGTTTTTTTAAAATATTAAACTTATAAATTTAAATATTTTTTTATTTTTCCTACGGATTAAAATTTGCAGGAAAATTTGCAGGAAAAGTTACCTGCAAATTTTTTCTACCATTTAGTAAACATTACTTGCGAATTTATTTTTGCAAGAAAATTTACAAGAAACAAATTAAAATTCTTACAATATTTTCTGCAAATATTTACCATGAAATTTTTTTTTATGATCATTAAAATTGTAGTAAAAAATTTTCAAAAATTTCTTGTAGATTATTTTTCATAAAAAAAATTGTAAGAAATATCTGTAAATTATTTTCTGTAAATAAACTCATAAATTTATTTTGTGAAATTATTATTACAAAAAAATTTACAAAACATTTCTGTGAATATTTTTTTTAGGAAAATTTTTAAAAAATGACACTTTTCTAATAATGGTTCTTTTACACATAAATGTCATACACTTATACTCATTGCTAAATTCTTCACAATTAACCCTCATGTTAGAGAAATAAACAATGATAAATGTCCATCTCAACAATATAATAGCTAGATTGAAAATACTATATATTACTTCAAGAGTTATGTAGTCTTGAGCAATTTTTATGTGATACGTTCTTAATTTATAAACTGGAAATTGCAATTACATAATACTGATCAAGACTATATAGTTTAGTTTCGGACATGTAGTAATTTCTGGTATATTGAAGTGGAATGAATTAGAGAAATGAAAATTAAACCAAAAAAAAGAAAGAAAAATTATAGACATAATAAGTGATGTGGTTGAAAAATAAAAGAAAATAGAGAGGAGATGTAGGTAGAATTAAAATGAAAAAAAAAACTTAATTGAACTTTAAGTTTAATAGTAATACAATGATAGTGTAAAATAGTTTTACACAATAAACAAATCATAATTTATCATAAATAATAAATTTATTGATTTTTAAAAAATTATCTTTAAAAGTTATAGAAATCATGATTTTTGCTTGGTTTACATTGACATTACCATTAACAATATATTTGGATTGCTATTTGGAATGATGTAAATGAAAATTCTCTCATTTCAAATAAAAAAAATTAGAAGCAATAATTTGATACTTTCAAGTTCAAAAGCCTTTTAAAGGTTCTCACGATAAATCAAACACACTATATATTGATTAAAACTTGTTACATTGATATTACCATTAAACCTATTGCACTTTTTCCTCACCCAAGTTTTATAAATTTTTGAATTTTGTCATAACTTTTGAGATTATAAATTTTTTCATCCAATTTTTAAACGTTGATATATTTTATCTGTTAATTGATTATTTATTACACCATTAATTAATTATTTATATGTCATGTTTACCGTTGATATATATAACACATGTGTTACGACAACAATCCAGGATGTCATGTAAATAACAATGGTAGATAATCAAATAATTGTGACAAAATATACAAAATTTTAAAAATAGAGTGGCCAAAAATTATACAATTTTCAAAATTAGATAATGAAATTGGCAAAATTATAAAACATGAATAAAAAAAATGCAAAACAAAAAGAAAATGTAAGATAAATATTTTCGGTAGCTATTAGTTAGGTAATAGGCTAATAGTTAGACAATACCAATAATATATGACTAATCAATTACACGGCACACACAATCCAAGGCAAAATACTCTTCAATGGTCAAATTCAAAGTTCAAACCACTCTTTTGTTCATAATTTCTCGGAGATCCAAAACCAAGTCCATCGTTGTTTGCATCAACAAGCAAAATAAACAATTTCATGTGGCAACCACATGCACAAATCCTATTATATATATTTATATCACATTCACGTATATCTCCACAAACTCCCATATACGTAAAATAAAAAACAGAAGAAAAAAAAAAAAAGAACTAAGCAAAAGTTGCAGAAGCTAAACTATTCACATTTTCTTGGAGCAACATCATCACATCTCTTTATCACGGACGGTTCCATGGCATGACATTCTCTACAAGCCATCACAAACCACCGTAAAATCCTTCTTCCAAACCTCAACCTCATTCCCTTATTCACCATCTCTTTCTTACTCTTCTTCTTATTCTTGTTCTCCTTGTTATTGTTATTTTTATTATTGATATGGCTCCTTTTGGTGCCTTCTTCCTTCTTCTTCTTCACTTGCTTTATGTCCCTTCTTCTTTTAACCGAACCCTCACGGTTCAACGCCGGCACCGGTGTTATATACTGCCACCTCTGAGAGCATCCATATGCTTGATAATGTGATGGTGTCATTGATGACCTAAGTGCACCATTCTTGACCTTGTTGTGGAACAATTTTCGCTCTGAGCTATCGCTAGAGCTTGTTCTAGCGCTGCTGCTACTGCTGTTACTACTGTTGCTCCGCGAGGAGAACAACGAGTCCTTCGCGCTGCCGGTGCGGCTGGCGGGGACGGGGAAGGAGTGGGGCTGGAGGTGGCCGTTTAGGAAGAGGTGGTCGGCCGGGGAGGCCGTCCAGGGCTCGGCAGAAGTCGAGTCCGGCGTCAAGGCGCCGAACTCGAAGTCTGCCGAGTCCGGAGTGGGAGTGCTTGGGAAGGAGAAGGAATCGCCGGAGGAGGGCTTATTCTTGCGGTGTGTATTGTCCATGTGGGGGGAGATAGGGTAGGTTATGGTGAGATGTGATATGTGAGAAGTGAGAAGTGAGAAGTTTGTGGCTTATATATGTGTGTGAGTGTATATATGATGGTGATTGGAAGGTTGGTTTATGGGGTTTGGATGTGGGACATGTGGAGTGGATCAAGGTCTTTGTTGGTTTGAAATTGAGGGGGGTTGGCTATGGAGGTGGTGTAAATAATGTGAACCATGGGATGCCAACTAAGACATAAGTTTGAGGAATAATATTGCATGGTGGTGGTGTAATGATGTTGTAGCTAGCTAGCATATGTGAGATGTGTCACAAACAAGTTAGTCTGTTGTGTGTGTCATGTGATGATAAACTGTGGGGATGTTACCTACATAATTATCTTGTTTCAATTATAAAAATGTTACTAAAATTAGAGTGTGCATAAGTTGAGGGCAGAAAGAAATAAACAAAATAAAGAAAAAAAAATAAAAATTACAATAAGTGATGTAATAAAAAAGAAGATAAAAAACAATCTGAGTCTTAATTATAAAATTCTTTCTAAATTGTCTTTGTTTTAAATGTAAAAAAAAATAGTGTAATTGAAAAGTCATGTATTGAATGAGGGATATTTTTAAGAAAATATCACTAAATTAATTATATAAAAGTTGTTAAACTTATTTATATTTAAGAAAAAAAATATTTTTTCCCTTATACAGGAGTACTCTTTCAATTAATCATAATGGATGAGAATAATTGGGTGTGTTAAGTTTGGAGGCCCTCCTTTTAAAGAAAGTAAAAGGAGTTTACTATACTCAAATATGCTATAAAGAAATGTGTCAAACGATGTGGTTTTCTATATAAATTATAGTCTTTGGTTGCGTATTATTTAATATATATTGAAAGATGTTGGGGTTGATGAGTGATTTGGATCAAGTGAGTGGTTTTGGAAAGTGAAAATATTCTTAATCATATTGTCTCTCGGCTACAATACATATAAAGAGAGGATCTATTGACATCACATATAAGTTTAGTAAATTTAATATTTTTAATAATTTTTTATATACATCATAGGTTTTATTAATTTAATAATAATTGAATCGAAAGTTCTTATAAATTAAATTATAAAAGTTTATTAATTGAAAATTCAATGATATTTTTGTCACATTATTTTATATTAACATATAAAATATTTTAAATGTAACTAATTTATTATTACTAAATTATATTTATAGATATTTAAGCTATCTAAAATTTGACGACAATTATTAAAAATAATAAAGTCACAAAATTTAACAATTAAATTGATAAATTATTACAAAATGTAAGTTTGCCCAAAAATTCCACTTTGTGATAGGATATGGCATCTCTCCCTATAGACATTGAAGGTATTGATTTTTCAATAATGATTTGCTTATCCCAATTAGTACGGTAGTGAATTAGATATTAACCTTTGTCAACTTGCTTTTTGTTATTCTAAAGGACACAGAGTCCCAAATATGCCCTTTAATTAAAATCCTACATAGATAAAGCAGAAAAACAAAAGGAAAATAAAGTAGGAAGCTGGGGAAGCAATAGTACTAGTCTATGGTCTTCTTCCAAAACACCAAGGAATGGTGGGATCACTATTGTAGGTTTCTTAAGTAGGGCAAAGCAAAGCCAAAGCCAAACCAAAGGCTCCCCTATGGTCTAAAACAAAAGAAAGAAAAAATGGATGAAACATTAGGAGGCGTGTGATTTTAATGATCAAAGACCTACTTTTGATTACTCCTACACAAACAAGGGGACAAAGTGGCTCTCATAAAAATTTCTTGGTCTCCTATTTAAGTTTCTGTGGCCCATTTCAGCTCATTATGCCTTTGGGACCATTGGTCAGCCAGATTCAGTCTTCAGTGTTTATAATTTTTTGCCATGACCAAAGCAAATTATTTGTCAATCTTCCTTAGAAAGCATACTTTTATATGACGCCAACACAAAGTGGCAGGTCCATGGATTTGAAGACAAAGCTGTTGAAGGCTTCATTATGACTCCATATTTTATAATCTGTTTTGACTACCAAATATCATGTTGAATGGCATTAGAAATGCTTATACAACAGATTAATTAAGAGAGTTGAGTCTTCCCTTCACATTAGTTTTGGCTCTCAAACTTCTCTTATTGTAGATGATGATAAGTAAATTCAATTATAAATTTTAGCTAAAGTTGGTGGTCTTCTCCAACCTTATAATAAAGAAATGGTTCTTCTCTTAATATAAATTTTTATTTTTATTATTAAAATTTTATATGCATGTTTAAAGACTCTCAACGTACTATTATTAACTGTGCGGAACTTTTTTGATATAAAATTTACACAATATAACAAGTTAACAACTAAGCATATATATAATGTAAGGTATATAAAATAACTTTTTTTCTTAAATAGAATATAAAGTTACAATATAATTAATGCATCGATATTTGAACCATGAGTTTACATTACGCTATCTCATGCTTAAAATTTAAGAGAACTTACGTACAACTAATTTAATAAATTAATATTCAATTTTTTAATGTTGAAAATTAATATTCAGTTAATGAACCCAATTTCACGTAGATGTAGAACAAGGTTTATTACATGATTTTTTTAGGAGGCTTTTCAGGGTATCTATAGCTTTTCGGAATTAGCTTGAGTAAATTCCCATTACAAGTGGCGCGTTCATTTGGACCTTTAATTTAATTATTTTCTTTCAACAACATTAATTTTCAATACGCTCAATTCTTTGAGTATGTTAAAAATGTTTAAGAGATTAACGTGTTAAATGTATATAAGTTCTTCTTTTATAAATACTAAATACACATACGTATATTATAAATTTTAACTACAAAGAAATCTTTCTTAAATACTCACAAATATTTAGAGCTTATAAAGTTTACAACCCTCAAGAAATTTAGTAATTAAAAAATATACACATGTAATTAAAGTAGAATATGATTTTGTAAATTTTACATATGATAGATGGATTTTCTGCTAAGTCAAAGGAAGAACCGTCCTGTCCAATTAGCACAACAAATGTTTTACACAACCAAATTTTTTAATTGATTTTCAGAAGCACATTAGAGAGAGTAAGAATATATTCAATATTCAAAACTGTTCTTACCGGAGATCGGTCGTAGGGGACGATCTGCTGGGTAAGATCGGCGAGCCTCCTTCACTGGGTACGCTTGTTGCTCCAAGATGGGGGTGGTACCTGCAAAAGAGACTCCGATGCTAAAGTTAGTGTTTGTGGGTGTATGAATCTCGTATAAGTAATGCACATACCTTTGTGTGAATTTAGGGTTTTGTTGGGCCTTGGGCCTGAAATCAGTTTATGACCTATTTGGATGTCGAGTTGACGTGGCCTAGCGCGTGTCCGAGGTCACGCCACGCTGAGATGCCGAGCTCGAGCTCAACATAGCGGTATGGATATATAGTACACTAGCCCCCCGAGCTCCGAAGACCGTGGGTCAAGGAGTTAATGCCGAGCTCGGTAGGGGGCCGTACGCTTTTCTCCTGTGTTGCCATGTGTCACAACTGTCGCTTCGGATTCTGAAACGCGTGGGCAGCGTGTTAATGGGGATGACGGTTACGCAATGATGGTAGTGCTTCATCATGACGGGGCCTCATTAATATGCCGTCAATCTTGTCCCCTTTGCTGACACGTGTAATTGCCGTTTTGAATTTGGAAAATCCCTTTTTCTATCTCTCGCGCCCTTTCCCATTCACTTTACTCATTTTTCGTTCTTTAGCTTCTTGCGCACGCCGATTTCATTCTCCTCTGTTCACTCTCCGTCTCCGCTTTCCCTGTCTCCGTTCTCCTCCATCGCCATTTCCGGCAACTGAGTTCTCCTCCTTCCTTATTGTTCTTTAATTTGTCAAAGGAGTACCAGGTACTTCGATTTCCCTATCCTCTCCTTCTTCTCAAATCATTTTGTTTTCTTGATGGCTGGTAACAGTGGTGCCACTCCTTCTGTGCTGGCCAAGGGTAAGGGCAAGGCGCGTGGCAAGGTAGTGGCCGCCGAGACGGCCGCCGCCGAAAAGAAGGAAAACCAGCCTAGGGAACCCTTCCCTGTCATCCCTGGCTACGACTGGGTCAGGGGTGACGCCGGGGAATTCCAAAATGTCTTCAAATCGTTCATGGAGATTAATGCGATGCGAAAATCGCATAGGATCTGTGAACCTTCCGTTTCCAGGCTTATCGGACTAGAACCTTGTCAGCCCGGTGAACGCGTCTATATGAGGGGTACCTCTAACCCTCCTTTCTTCTATATGTACCAGTGATTTTTTAGGGATTTGGGCGTGTGCCTACCCTTTTCTCAATTTGAATGTGATTTCTTAAATTTTGTCAACTCGGCCGCTTACCAGTTGCACCCCAACAGTTGGGTTTTTTTGAGGGCTTTCCAAGTCCTATGTTCGACCTTAGGGATAGGGTTGTCTCTGCCCGTTTTTCTCCATTTTTATCAGTTAAAGCTGGGCGTCCCTCCCTATGGTTGGGCGTCTCTGAGTGGTAGTAAGGCTAGGGGATTGTTTTCTCTTTACTCCCAGTCTTACAAAAATTTCAAACAAGAATTCATTCGGGTTGCGCTCCAGGATGTCGACCCGTTGAAAGACGAGGTATTCCACTTTGGCGGGTTGCCGAAGATTCCATTTTACTGGCGGCAGGCCCCAGCCAGGTTTAACGGGTTGGCCAATGTGCAATTGACGGCCTCAGACACCGCTGCCATTGCAGACCTAGAAGCGCTTCCTCGTCCGTTAGATTACAAGCTCGTTTTTTTCGCTTGTGAACTCGGTGTACAAGGAGAGAGGTCTAGAGAGTGAGTATCTCGTCCTCCTTGGTTGCCAAGGTTCGGGAATTCTTTCTTTTACTGACATATCTAATTCTTGTATTTGAAGGCATAATGGGCAAAAGCAAGTGGCGCAAGTTGAAGTCGCGCTACAGCGTTGCCGAGATTGAGGTCCCTGAACCTGAGGAGGTGATGGAAGAGCATGAGCTAAAGGCCCAACCACTAGAGCTATGGCCAGGAAATTACTTGAAGACTTGTCTACTTCAGAGCTTGGTGGGCCCAATGGGCTTGGTGGGCCTAGGGTGCTTCTCACTTGGACCTTACTTGAATAAACACCATGTTTTATTGCATTTTCTTAGCATAGGAAGTTACTTTGATTTTAGGTCTTGTATTTTGACCATAGATTAGGGTTTATGCTTTTGGGCTTGTATTTGGGCTTCTTAGGCTTTGGGCTTTTGATACCCAATATTAGGCTCATTCTTCTTCTTGTAATTTTTCCTATTCATTGTATTTCTTTGACCAATGTATTCGGTCATTAGATTAGGATTATATGAAGTATACATTAATAGGTGCATTAGAATTCATTTCTATGTCATTTAGAAGTAATTTGATTTGAATTTGAGTCACATGGATTGCATGGTGAGGATCCGGCCATGTGAACTCTAAATTCAAATCAAATAACTCCCAAATGACATTAAGATGAAGGTACCATCCGGATTAGTCACTTGATTGGCCAAAGTTTGAATTTCAAATTCAAATTTGAAATACAAACTTGGCGCCAATTTCACTTAGACGGATTGGCGCCACCTAGCCTACTTTCTCACCTATAAATGTGTAACTCTTGCCTTGTACTAGCACTTTTGAATATATTGAATTTCTAATTGAAATCTTCAGCAAATTCTTCAAGAGTCACCGAGATTAGAGAGCAAGAGAGTGCCTTCAAACACCTTAGGAATTCCCTAGTTCCTTCTCTTTGAAGTGAGCAATCCTTTGCTCTTTAAGCTTGGATGCTTCCATCCAAGGCTTAGCCTATTCCATCCGTGTTTCTTAACTCCTTCTTTGGTTCATCACTTCGGTTCCAATCTCCTTTGAAGAAGATCCGAGCTTAAGGAGAAGCTAAGGAGAGGTTCATCCATCACTTCTCCCACCTTCTCCATCAATTTTGGTATCAAGAGGAAGGTCTTGAAGGAGATAAGTGTCCTCATCTTTTTGTGTATCCGTGGTCTTGTTGTTCTTGTGTATTCTTGTGTCTACTTGAGTTTTTCTTTTCGGATCTATATTGTTTTGTGCTTTGTGTTCCATAGATCCATTGTTCGATTGTTTTGAATTTCTTCCACAATCAACATGTATTAGGACCTATTTGCTTGTGCTTATTTTGATTTTATTTGAGTCTCTCCATTCTTGTATGTGTCCGTGATTGGACCTCATGCATTTGCATTAGATTTTGGTGTTTAATCCTTGTTTTGTCTTAGAGTTTATGTTTAGTCCTTATATGTTAAAAAAATTCCTTGAATAGCATGTTAACCTAATTTTTCTTTTGAGTGCATTGTCTAATTGTTTGGTTTCGGTTTGTTCTCTATTTTGCCTACCTATATGTGCTTTTTATTTTTCCTTATTGAGTTCATAATTTGTTATTAGTTCTAGCAAATTTCTTTAGAGTTAGGTTTCCTTTGTGTACTTAAGTTTTCAAATCACTTTCTATTGAAAATTCTTAAAAATTTTGTGTTACTCAAAATCTCAAGTGTTTAATCCTACTTCTAGTGCACTAATTCTTGTGGATTCAAATTTTTAAAATAAAAGAGACTGAAAAACAGAGGAAAATACAGAGCCTAGTGCTTCAAAAGTTAAAAGAAAAGTGAACAAAAAGAATCCAATACAAAACCTAAAAACTAGTGCACTAGTTTCATCATTTTCACTTGAATTTGGACCAATTTTGTAGTCTCGATTTCTATAGCTTGGAATCTTGAAAAATTTGAAAACAAAAGGCAAATACCTTCTTTGAAATCTTAACTTGAATTCAGAAAAAGAAGAATAAAAAAAAATATATAGAAAGCAATTTAAATGTGAAAAGCCGAGAAGAGTACAAATAGAAAATTCACTTGATTCCTTAGCTTATTTGGACTACTATTTGGTGTGTTCTTATCCAATTGCTTCCAATTTTTTTTTGTGTTGTTAATCTACTCTAGTACCTATCTAGGAACCTTCCTAACTGAGTGCTAGCCTTCTTTGGAGTCTTATTTTTTTTTCAGTTTTATTTGTTGAACTTCTTTGAGTCTTGTCATATACACATATTACTCTTCACTTTTGGTATAAGCTTTTCAAATTGTGCTTTTGTTGCTTGTCTTGTTTTCTTTCATTAAAATTTTTTGCTGGAAGTGGCCTCAAATCCTTGCTTAAGGATCAAGCATTGACTCAACAAAGAGTAGGAAAAGTTTTGGACACTAAGACTACAAAATTTGACCTAATTTAGTGACCAAACTCTTCCTAAACTTCCTTCACTTGAGTGACCATTCCTTTCACCTTGTGAGCAGCCTCCATTAACCACTTTTGTTGTGTTCATTGTGCAGGTCCAGGAGCAACTTAATTCAAGGGTTGGTGGCGGATTAAAACACTTAAACAAGTGTTAGAAAATTGGACAACAAAATCCGTCACTAACTTGGTCACTAAAGCCGCCATTTATTGTTTTCTAGGCTAGTTTAAATTTTTGCAATCTCTCTTGTATTTTAAACCAATTTGTAAAGCTTGGAGGGAGTATTAAGAAGCTGGTCAGGTATATCTAACTCCTTGGTAGCCTACTCACGTGTAGTACTAGTGGAAATGGCTTGGAAATTTCATATGTTTCAAGCTTTCACTTAGGGCAAACAGACTAGTTGCTTATCCTTGCTTCCTTTAAGTTACTTGTCCTTAATTGGGTTTACTTTGCTGCCTTGAAACGTCTAGTATTGTGTAGCTTTTAATTTTTCACGTTTAGATAAGTTTCAAAAAAAAAATTGTGAAAAAGCATACAAAAATTTTTTGTGAAAAGTTTTGGGGAATCAAAGATACCACAAAGGAGTTTAGTGATTTCCACTTGAAAAGGCTTGGTTATTAAGTGGCTCTTTGTGGCTCACCTCCCTTGATAGTGCAACTTGTACACTTAGACTTCCAAGTGCTATTTTTGTTCCTAGAAAATACCAAAAATATTTTATATCTTTTGCATAGCATATAAAATTCTTATTGCTTAATCATGAGTCACATTTCTCAAAGTAGTAGTGACTTTGAATCTCCTAAAAGTTTTAAAAGAATTGTCAAGGAGGTTGAAGCACTAAAACTTTGGAAGCAACAAGAGGTACTTCAAAAAGAAAAAGAAAAGATTGAAAGAGAAGTACAACTTATTGCTCTTGAGGAAGAGATAAACAAGATTAAGCAACGAGAAGAGAAACTTTTGAAAAAAATTCATAAAAATAAAAGTCCAAAAATTTCTACAAAGAGTTCAACAAAAGGTTCTAATGATTCTCCTAGTCAAAATGAGGATAGTCTAAATCTTGATGCATATTACCAACCCCATCCTAGAAGAGTCATTAAAGAACCCAAAGTGAGGGAATCAAGGGCTGATCTCCCTTACTTTCATGGTAAAGAGGATGTAGATGCCTACTTGGATTGGGAGATGAAAGTGGAGCAAATCTTCACTTGTCATAAAGTAGGTGAGGAGAGAAAAGTTTCCCTAGCCACCCTAGCTTTCCAAGGACAAGCTATGTATTGGTGGACATCCTTGGAGAGAGAGAGAAGACTTCACAATGATCCTCCTATTACTTATTGGAATGAGTTGAGGAGTGCTATGAGAAGAAGGCACATACCTTCTTATTATAGTAGGGAGCTTATGGATAAGCTCCAAAGACTCCAACAAAAAAACATGAGTGTGGAGGAGTATAGACAGAAAATGGAGTTGTATCTCATGAGGGCTGGGATTAGGGAAGAAGAAAGATTGACCATTGCTAGATTTTTGAGTGGTCTAAATTTTGATATTAGAGATAGAGTTGAGTTACTCCCTTATAGGGACCTTGATGATTTGGTCCAACTTTGTATAAGGGTGGAACAACAAAATTTAAGAAAAAGTTCTTTCAAAGGCAAAACTCAATCTAGATTTTATATCAAGAAAGACTACAAGAGGGAGGGTCAATATGATTCCTCTAAGAAATTTAGCAAGGGTCAAGAAAAAGAAAAAGAAAATAAAAAAGAGAAAAATAAAAATGTTGTCACTTCTAGTAGTAAGACTAGTGACATCAAATGCTTTAAATGTATTGGGAGAGGCCACATAGCTTCTCAATGCCCCACTAAAAAAGTGATGATTTTGAAAGGGCAAGACATTTATAGTAGTGTTGATGAATCTAGTTCTACCACTTCAAGTGATAATGAATCAAGTGAGGAAGACCATTGAAAGTGCATATCCTTATGATGGTCAACTTCTTATGATTAGAAGGCTTCTAGGAAGGCAACCTCATGAGTCTCACCTTTCACAAAGAGAGAATATTTTTCATACAAGGTGTAAAGTTTTTTGATAATGCTTGTTCTCTCATTGTGGATAGTGGGTCTTGTTGCAATTGTTGTAGCACAAGGTTGGTGGAGAAGCTTGATCTTACTCCTATTCCCCATCCGAAACCATATCAACTTCATTGGATTAATGAAGATGGGGATATCAATGTAGATAAACAAGTGAAAGTCAAGTTCTCTATTGGTAACTATGAAGATCAAGTGGTTTGTGACATAGTTCCAATGGAAGCTTGCCATATTTTGTTGGGAAGGCCATGGCAATTTGACAAGAAAATCATGCATAATGGCCTTACCAATGAAATTAACTTCACCCATAAAGAAAAGAAGTTTGTACTTCATCCTTTGTCTCCTTCACAAGTGATAGAGCATCAAGTACAAATGAAAATGAAAAGAGAAGAAGAAAAAAAAACTTGATAAAAAACAAAAGAAAAGAAGCATAAATCTTCAAAGAAGAAGAAGGAAGAGAAACCTCTTCCTATAGAAGGAATTCAACAAGAAACTTTAAAACAAACCCTATTTGTTGAAAAGCCTTCTTACTTTCTTCTTTGTAGAGGTATGCTTAATTGTCATAATTTAAGTATTGAGCCTAGTTCTTTACCTCTTGAAGTTTCTTAATTAATAAAAGAATTTGATGATATATTCCCTAGTGATGGTCCAAAGGGCCTTCCTCCTTTTAGGGATATAGAACATCAAATTGATTTTGTGCCTGGGGCTAGTCTACCCAATAGACCAGCCTATAGGACAAATCCCCAAGAAACTAAGGAGATAGAGAACCAAGTTCAAGAATTATTTGATAAGGGGTGGGTGCAAAAGAGTTTGAGTCCCTGTGTTGTGCCTGTATTGTTAGTGCCTAAGAAAGATGGAAAATGGAGAATGTGTTGTGATTGTAGGGCCATTAACAATATCACAATCAAGTACAGGCACCTAATCCCTAGACTTGATGATATGCTTGATGAATTACATGGTGCTACTATATTTTCTAAAATTGATCTTAAGAGTGGTTATCACCAAATAAGAATTAAAGAAGGTGATGAGTGGAAAACTGCTTTTAAGACCAAATTTGGATTGTATGAATGGCTAGTTATGCCTTTTGGTTTAACTAATGCACCAAGTACATTCATGAGGCTTATGAATCATGTCTTGAGAGAGTGTATAGGGAAATTTGTTGTTGTTTATTTTGATGACATATTAATCTATAGTAGGTCTCAAGATGATCACTTAGGACATCTTAGACAAGTTTTGATGATCCTTAGGGAAAACCACTTATTTGCAAATATTAAAAAATGTACTTTTTGTGTGGATCATGTGGTTTTCCTAGGGTTCATTGTAAGCAAAGATGGGGTTCGTGTGGACCTCGAGAAAATCAAAGCCATTCAAGAGTGGCCAAAGCCTAAAAATGTTAGTGAAGTTAGGAGTTTTCATGGACTTGCAAGTTTTTATAGAAGATTTGTTCCTAACTTCTCTAGCATTGCTTCACCATTGAATGAGCTTGTCAAAAAATATGTGTTATTTAAATGAACTTCAAAGCATGACCAAGCATTTCAACTTCTTAAGGACCAACTTACAAATGCACCCATACTAGCTTTGCCAAATTTTGAAAAGACTTTTGAGCTAGAATGTGATGCATCTAGAGTTGGCATAGGGGCTGTGTTATTGCAAGGAGGACACCCCATTGCATATTTTAGTGAAAAACTAAAAGGTGCCTCCCTCAATTACCCCACCTATGATAAGGAGTTATATGCCTTGGTAAGGGCTTTACAAACTTGGGAACACTACTTAGTGTCCAAAGAGTTTGTCATCCATAGTGACCATGAGTCACTTAAATATTTAAGAGGTCAAGGTAAGTTAAATAAGAGGCATGCCAAATGGTTAGAGTTCCTTGAACAATTTCCATATATTATTAAATTCAAGAAAGGAAAATCAAATATTGTAGCTGATGCTTTATCTAGAAGGCATACTTTGCTTATGTCTCTAGGTACTTAAATTCTTGGATTTGATAATATTAGGGAGTTGTATGAAGAAGATCTTGATTTTGGTGATAATTATAAAAAATGCCAACAAAAAGCTTTTGATGGTTTCTATATGGCTGAGGGGTATTTGTACAAAGAAGGAAGGTTATGTATACCCCAAGGATCCATTAGGAAACTATTAATTAAAGAGAGTCATGAAGGTGAGCTTATGAGGCACTTTGGTGTTGATAAAACCCTTAGTTTGCTAAAAGAAAAATTTTATTGGCCCTATATGCGAAAGGATGTCCAAAGGCATTGTTTTAGATGTTTGGCTTGTTTACAAGCCAAGTCTAAAGTAATGCCTCATGGTACATACACACCTTTACCTGTTGCTTCTTCCCCTTGGGTAGATATTAGCATGGATTTTGTGCTAGGTTTACCTAGAACCCAAAGGGGAATGGATTCTATCTTTGTGGTTGTGGACCGTTTCAGTAAAATGGCTCATTTTATTCCATGCCACAAAGTAGATGATGCAAGCAACATTGCAAAACTCTTCTTTAGAGATGTGGTTAAACTCCATGGACTTCCTAGGACAATAGTTTCAGATAGAGATACTAAGTTCCTAAGCCACTTTTGGCGTGTCTTATGGTCAAGACTAGGAACCAAACTCCTCTTTTCTACTACTTGTCATCCTCAAACAGATGGCCAAACTGAGGTAGTGAATAGGTCTCTGTCTACTATGCTTAGGGCAGTCCTAAAGGGCAATCACAAATCTTGGGATGAGTATTTGCCTCACATTGAATTTGCCTATAATAGGGTAGTCCACAAAACTACCAATATTTCTCCTTTTGAAGTTGTGTATGGGTTTAATCCTTTGACTCCTTTAGACTTGATATCTCTTCCTAATGTTGATCATTTCATTCATAAGGAATGGGCTTCAAGAGCTGAGTTTGTTAAGAAACTTCATGAAAGGATTAAAACTCATATCCAACTCCAAAATGAGAAGTATGCCCAACAAGGAAATAAAGGCAAAAGACCTATGATCTTCGAGGAAGGAGATTGGGTTTGGCTTCATTTAAGAAAAGAACGTTTTCCAAAACAAAGGAAGTCTAAACTCAATCCTAGAGGAGATGGTCCCTTTCAGGTCTTACAGCGTATCAATATAACGCTTATAGACTTGATTTACCCTCTGATTATGGAGTAAGCCCTACTTTTAATGTTAGTGATCTCAAACCTTTTGTAGGTGCTAGCGATGATGAGGAAGAGTCTTCAGATTCGAGGATGAATCCTTCTCAAGAGGGAGGGAATGATGGAAGAGCATGGGCTAAAGGCCCAACCACTAGAGCTATGGCCAGGAAATTACTTGAAGACTTGTCTACTTCAGAGCTTAGTGGGCCCAATGGGCTTGGTGGGCCTAGGGTGCTTCTCACTTGGACCTTACTTGAATAAACACCATGTTTTATTGCATTTTCTTAGCATAGGAAGTTACTTTGATTTTAGGTCTTGTATTTTGACCATAGATTAGGGTTTATGCTTTTGGGCTTGTATTTGGGCTTCTTAGGCTTTGGGCTTTTGATACCCAATATTAGGCTCATTCTTCTTCTTGTAATTTTTCCTATTCATTGTATTTCTTTGACCAATGTATTTCGGTCATTAGATTAGGATTATATGAAGTATACATTAATAGGTGCATTAGAATTCATTTCTGTCATTTAGAAGTAATTTGATTTGAATTTGAGTCACATGGATTGCATGGTGAGGATCCGGCCATGTGAACTCTAAATTCAAATCAAATAACTCCCAAATGACATTAAGATGAAGGTACCATCCGGATTAGTCACTTGATTGGCCAAAGTTTGAATTTCAAATTCAAATTTGAAATTCAAACTTGGCGCCAATTTCACTTAGACGGATTGGCGCCACCTAGCCTACTTTCTCACCTATAAATGTGTAACTCTTGCCTTGTACTAGCACTTTTGAATATATTGAATTTCTGATTGAAATCTTCAGCAAATTCTTCAAGAGTCACCGAGATTAGAGAGAGCAAGAGAGTGCCTTCAAACACCTTAGGAATTCCCTAGTTCCTTCTCTTTGAAGTGAGCAATCCTTTGCTCTTTAAGCTTGGATGCTTCCATCCAAGGCTTAGCCTATTCCATCTGTGTTTCTTAACTCCTTCTTTGGTTCATCACTTCGGTTCCAATCTCCTTTGAAGAAGATCCGAGCTTAAGGAGAAGCTAAGGAGAGGTTCATCCATCACTTCTCCCACCTTCTCCATCAAGAGGAGGAGGTGGCCCCCCTGGAGACCCGGAGAAAAAGAAAGAGAGGAGAGAAAGAGGTCGGGGGGACCTCTGCCCCTCGAGATGCTGAGGAGGTGACCTCAAAGGCTGTCGATGCCGACGCAGTCGACCTTACTGGGAGTTCTCCACCCGAGGGAGCTCCCCAAGTGGTCGCCAAGGAAGTTGCCCAGGCCCCCGACCAGTAGCCCAGAGGAAGAGGAAGGTCGGCAGTGAGAGGCAAGAGGCCATCATCACCAAGACGCAAAAACTGTTGAACGTGGGCTTCATCCGCGAAGTCAGATACGCCACGTGGCTAGCGAACGTGATACTGGTGAAAAAGAGGGGGAAGTGGCACATGTGCGTCGATTACACCGACTTGAACAAAGCATGCCACAAGGACTCGTACCCCTTGTCGAGCATCGACAGGCTGGTCGACGGCGCATCCGGGCACGCCCTCCTCAGTTTCCTAGATGCTTACTCCAGGTACAACCAGATCTTGATGAACCCACCAGACGAGGTGCACACATCGTCCATCACCGACCACGCCAACTTTTGCTACCGGGTGATGCCTTCGGTCTCAAAAATGCAGGGGCCACTTACCAGCAGCTGATGGACAAGGTCTTCCACCAACAGATCGGGCGGAACATGGAAGTCTACATCAACGACATGGTGGTAAAAACCACCTCAGCCGAAGGTCATTCTGCCGACCTGGCCGAGGTGTTCAGCCAGATCAGGAAACATAGCATGCGCCTCAACCCAGAGAAGTGCGTCTTCAGCGTCCAGGGAGGTAAGTTCCTGGGCTTCATGATCACTAGTAGGGGGATTGAAGCCAACCCGGAGAAATGCAAAGCCATCATCCAGATGTAGAGTCCCTAGACTGTGAAAGACGTCCAACGCCTGGCGGGAAGGTTGGTCTCTCTTTCATGCTTTATCCCCAGGTTGGCGGAGAAGGAAGGGCCCATTTTCATCCGGCTGCGAAAGCCAAAAAATTTTGAGTGGACTAGACCAGTGCGAGGAGGCTTTCAAGAGCTTCAAAACCTTCCTCACGACCCCGCCAATCCTCTAGAGACCGGATCACCAAGCTGACCTGCTCCTCTATCTGGCTGTGGCAGAAGGCGCAATCAGCGCAGTTATAGTGCAAGAGCACCAAAAAGTGCAGACACCAGTCTATTTTATCAGCCGAGTTCTCCAAGACACGAAGAAACAGTACCAGACGATTGAAAAGCTCGCACTGGTGCTTGTCACCAAAGCTCGGCGTCTCCGACCGTACTTCCAAAGCCACCAGGTGGTCGTCAAGACCAACTACCCAATCAAGCAAATCCTGAGAAAGCCAGAGCTCGCCGGGCGGATGATAGCATGGTCGGTAGAATTGTCTAAGTTCGGCATCCAGTACAAAAGTCGCGGCTCTTTGAAAGCTCAATGCCTGGCCGACTTCGTAGCCGAACTGACGCCAACCTCGATCGATGAACCACAGGTATAGACTTTACATGTTGATGGGTCCTCCAACTCTAAGGGTGGTGGTGTAGGCATCATCTTGGAAGGACCGAATCAAGTCACTTTAGACCAATCCCTCAAGTTTGGCTTCAAGGCGACCAACATCCAGGCAGAATATGAGGCTCTTCTCACAGGGCTAAGGTTGGCTCGCGACCTCGGAGCACAGAGAGTGAGTTGCAACAGCGACTCAAAACTCAAGGTGGAACAGCTCAGCTGGGCGTATCAAACCAAGGACACCTCACTGCAGAGGTATTCCCATCTAGCCACCCAACAAATCTCCTCCTTCGACGAGTTCACAATCCACCATGTACCCCGGGAGCAGAACGCAAGAGCCGACCTCTTATCCAAGCTTGCCAGTACGAAGCGTCCCAGACAACACTAGACCATCATCCAGGAGACCTTACATTCACCCAGCTTGGATGACAAGGTCGTCAACACCAGTGATGGCGGAGAACAAGGATGGATGACAGGTATTTGGAATTACTTAAAGGAAGGAATCTTGCCCGAGGATAAGGATGAAGCTCGGAGGATGAGGGTGAGGTCAGCTAAGTTTGTAATTGTCAGAGACGAGCTGTTCAAACGCGGCATCTCCGCCCCATTGCTCAAGTGCTTGACCGCGCCTCAAGCTGCTTATGTCATCAAGGAGATCCATCGGGAATATGTGGTATGCACTCCATAGCACGCTCAATGGTGACCAGAGTACTCCGAGCTGGATACTACTGGCCCACATTGAAGTCGGATTGTCAAGCCTACGTATAGAGATGTAAGGAATGCCAGCAGTTCGGCAATACACATCAGCAACCACCCGAAGCCTTCCACCAGATGAAGTCATCCTAGCCTTTTTCCCAGTGGGGAATGGACATCCTCGGACCATTCTCCCCGCGAAAGGTCAACTCAAATTTCTCCTGGTGGCAATTGACTACTTCACCAAATGGATCGAGGCGTGCCCACTCGCCAAGATCACCTCCGAGAATGTACAAAAATTCACTTGGAAGAGCATCATATGCAAATTCGGCACCCGTCATTCCCTCATTACCGACAACGACAGGCAGTTCATCGCACAAAGCTTTGAGGACTTCCTCCGTGAGCTCGGTATCAAACACCTCCTAACCTCGGTGGAGCACCCCCAGACCAATGGCCAAGCCTAAGCTACCAACAAGGTGACACTCTGAGAGCTCAAGAAACAGCTAGGAAACGCCAAAGGACAATGGGCCGACGAACTCCCCAGCATCCTCTAGGCATACCATTGCACCCCCCAGTCAACAACGCAAGAAACGCCTTACAGGCTAACTTACGGAGCTGACGCAATGATCCCAGTTGAAGTCGGGGAGACATCTCATCGACGCCAAGTTTTCGATAGCGAGCAGAACGATCAGGAGATAGCAGCCGACCTGAACCTGATCAACGAGTTCAGAGAGGAAGCTCAAATCCATGAAGAAGCCTGTAAACTCCGAGCTTCTATAAGGTATAACACGCGAGTTCGACCTCGTTCTTTCTGAGTTGGCGACTTGGTCTGGCGACTACTTGGCGATGCCTGTAGAGATTCATTAGACGGAAAACTTGCACCGAACTGGGATGGTCCAGTCAGAATCACTGAAAACTTAGAAAATGGGGCTTACCGGCTGGAAGAGCTTGGTGGCAAACCCATCCCACGAACTTGGAATGCCACGCATCTCAAGTTCTACTTCAGTTGAAATTGTAAGAATGAGCTGCGCACTCTTTTCCCGCCTCAGTCTTTTGTCCCAAAAAAACAGAAAAATGGGTTTTGGCTGAGAGGGTTTTTAACGAGACACACTCGCAATATTAATAAAATGACTCATTCCTTTTCTATTCATACTCTATCAACTCTACATCATTTTATCATCAAATGCTTCATGTTAAGCCGAGGTCGAGTTCGAACCTTGGCACAATTCGTTTTACTTCAAATTGAGGTCGAGTCCGAACCTTAATACGATTCATTTTACTTTGACCCGAGATCGAGTTCGAACCTTGGCACAATTCATTTTACTTTGAACCGAGGTCGAGTCCGAACCTTGTTATGATTCATTTTATTGTAAGCCGAGGTCGAGTTCGAACCCCGGTACGGAATCTTAAGTCGAGGTCGAATCCGAACCTCGGTACGAAACCATAACCCGGAGTCGAGTTCGAACCTCGAGGAGAAATCCTAACCCAAGGTCGAATCTGAACCTTGGTACGCATCATTCTATACTAAGCCAGGATCGAATTCAAACCCTGGTGCATGCGCGCTAAGCTAAGCACAAAGTATAGAACCAATTTCGAACGCGTTTTAAAACCGAAGGAACGGGCTAAAACTAAGCCTAAAGCCAAAATTTCATTTCGCACGCAAACAAAAGGCCAGTATAGAACCATCAAAAACGCAAAGATGAAAACACAGAAAATTATATATACACAACAAAGTTTGTGAGTTCAACAGAAAATACATGCAATGAACTAAGCTATTACAAAGCCCAAATGGCCTAAGCAGAGGCATTATTACTTGAGCTATCCTGGAGGTCGTCTTCTTTCACCAGCTTCCCAAACCGCACCTCCTTCTCCATATGCATCGCGGAGAAGTCGACTCCCGACACAAGTAGCCTTGCCTGACGAGCCGCCTTGATGAAGCCTTTCTTGTGCTCCAACAAGATATGTCGCTCCGTCTCGACAAGGCGCCTCTCCAACTCTGCCTTCTCCGCGACCATCCTGGCAAGGTACGCCTTCAGAGCGACGACCTCCTCTTCTTTCCCACCAAGAAGCACCTCGTCACAAAGACGCTTCTTGGCCGCCTCAGCCAGATCAGCTTTCAACGCAGTCACCTCGTCCTCCAAAGAGCGCACCCAACCTCAAGAAGAAGTGGCGAGTTTCTGCAACTCATTCACTTGGGTAGCGTAAGTCTCATTGGCCCTCAAAGCAACCTCCAAAGACTTCTGAACTCTCACCACCTCCCTCTTGGTGGCCTGAAGCTCGGCCTCATTCTGCATCTTGGCCTCACCGAGAGCAGCCGCCAAGGCCTTGTTCTCCTCCTTCAAAGGTTGGACTCGGCCCTTTAGCTTCATCAGGTCCTCCTGCTGCTTGGCCCACTTGTGCTTCTAGTGGTCCATAATAGCCATTGTCCTCTGCAGAAAGACCTCAGCAGAATCAAGGCCTTCCACTGGCCCGACCGTCTCGATCATAGCCTGATCAGCCGAGCTTAGCGAACCCTTAGGGAAGAATTTCTCTGAGGTCACCCCCGCGCTCCATAGTGAGTCTATATCCTCTGAAGCGCTCACGTGGTCCAACCGCACCAGAGAGCGATCATTTCTAAAGCGGTAGGCAAGGTATTGGCTTTTGGGGGGCCCCCTCGAAGGGCCAGATGGCGGCGTCA
This sequence comes from Cajanus cajan, assembly GCF_000230855.2. NCBI lineage: Eukaryota > Viridiplantae > Streptophyta > Magnoliopsida > Fabales > Fabaceae > Cajanus > Cajanus cajan. The sequence goes on from NC_138524.1 coordinate 21,373,302, forward strand.
AGGTTGCAGGAGTAGGTGTCGGGACCTCAGAGCTTGGCCCCTTTCCGTGAGCCTCGGCAGAAGCAGAAGCAGGAACCTCCTGCTCAGCAACGGGGGTGCCCACCCCTGGTATCTCCGAGCTCGCAGCCACCTGGACCTCGGCAGCATTCCTCGCCTGCAGAAGACAATCCTAAGTTAGAAAACCAAGAAAAGGGAAATATAGAAGGAAAATCGCAAAGAAAGGCACCAACCTTGGCGGCCTGGGCAACCTGCTCGGCGGCCTGGGCAACTTCCTCAGCGGCCACTTGGGGAGGTCCGCCTTCAGAGCGACGTCCTCCTCTTTTTTCCCACCAAGAAGCACCTCGTCACAAAGATGCTTCTCGGCCGCCTCAGCCAGATCAGGAAACACAGCATGCGCCTCAACCTAGAGAAGTGCGTCTTCGGCGTCCAGGGAGGTAAGTTCCTGGGCTTCATGATCACTAGCAGGGGGATTGAAGCCAACCCGGAGAAATGCAAAGCCATCATCCAGATGCAGAGTCCCCAGACTATGAAAGACGTCCAACGCCTGGCGGGAAGGTTGGTCTCTCTTTCACGCTTTATCCCCAGGTTGGTGGAGAAGGCAGGGCCCATTTTCACCCTGCTGCGAAAGCCAAAAAATTTCGAGTGGACGGACCAGTGCGAGGAGGCTTTCAAGAGCTTCAAAACCTTCCTCACGACCCCGCCAATCCTCTAGAGACCGGATCACCAAGCCGACCTCCTCCTCTATCTGGCTGTGGCAGAAGGCGCAATCAGCGCAGTTATAGTGCAAGAGCACCAAAAAGTGCAGACGCTAGTCTATTTTATCAGCCGAGTTCTCCAAGACACGGAAAAATGGTACCAGACGATTGAAAAGCCCAGAGGAAGGTCGGCGGTGGACGCCAAATGTTCTTACCAAAGATCGGTCGTAGGGGACGATCTGCTGGGTAAGATTGGTGAGCCTCCTTCGCTGGGTACGCTTGTTGCTCCAAGATGGGGGTGGTACCTGCAAAAGAGACTCCGATGCTAAAGTTAGTGTTTGTGGGTGTATGAATCTCGTATAAGTAATGCTCGTACCTTTGTGTGAATTTAGGATTTTGTTGGGCCTTGGGCCTGAGATCAGTTTATGACCTATTTGGATGTCGAGCTGACATGGCCTAGCGCGTGTCCGATGTCACCCCGCGCTGAGATGCCGAGCTCAATCTCGGCATAGCGGTACGGATAGTACATTAACCATTCATTTAAGTATCTCTTATTATAGATATAATCAACGAGTATGATATGGGTTCTCAAAGGTGAATGATAGATTCTTTTATACAACAAGAATTGATCAACTCAAAAGAAATAATGTTTAAACATATAGTAATTTTCAAAACAAAAAAGAAAGACTATCCTTAGAGGTATTTGGAAAAAATCGGATGAAGATAGTAAAGGATAAAATAAAATAAAATAAAGCGAGTTTCATAACTCCATATGACGAAGGTTTAGAAAGAATATTGTGATAATAAGTGTATTGATTATGTCAAGTATTAAAGTAAGAGAATAAAGTATCAATCTCATAAGGATTTAAGAGAAACACTGATCATCAGTACCAATTTAGATTATTTGAGTAGCTAAAAATGATTAAAAGGACAATAATCTAGAGACAATTATGGTGTGGGTGGGAAAATGATGGGTTGGGATGGACTACGTTATATCCTAACTCAATCTTAAATTTTGTTCGGGTAAATTCTTAGAATTCAACACATGCATCCTTCAATCTGAATGAACTTGATGACAAATGGCAAAGAATTCAAGATGGGTGATTTGGATTTGCAAAACTTGGCCTAAAAATTAATTTCAATTCTCAAAATAATTCCTATAAATGAGTTTAGACAATTGATTCAAAAATTAGACCTTTACGATGTATACAGTAATACAAAATATAGCTCTTAAAACAAGATTTTTATTTTTTTATAGTCATAACCTGAAAAATCTTGAACTTACAACTAATAATTTGGACTACCATTTTGAAAAATCTCATTGATTAAGGAATGTCCGGAAGACTAATCCCTAATCAACAATTTTGAAAATATGTTTATGGGGTCGCTACTAATGTTTTACTCAAAACATTGGAAAAAGGAAATATTTTTAGAAAAAAAATCTAATATTTGCCTTGATAACCAAAATCAGGTTCGGGGGTCGAATACGTGTAGGGAAGATATTAAGCACTCCTAAAACGCCCTAAATCGGCACCCTATGACGAAATTAACGCAATAAAAATTAATAGTTTAAATATCGGATCCCCTTTATTGATGGTTATTTATATACATAAAATTTAAATTACACGAATTACCCTAAGACGTCTACACGATTGTTCCTTTTATTTAGAACAATATTTATTAAAATGAGGAAATAGAGGAGAGAGAAGAGTATTGACTGAAGTACCTCTTAATCGAGCCTTATTGAACCTTCAAATGAGGAGATCTCTTATGCGCTTTTTGGCTACCTTTCGCACTACATTATACCTCACAAAATCTCAAGAAAATTAAAGGAGAGGGTGGGAGAGAATTTTTGCGCTATTTAGGGCTTTCTCAAGTCCCTTTTCATCCCTCTAGAAGCAGTGTCCGACTTTCCTATTTATAGACGTCAGATCTGACCAGAACAGCCTGTTCCATTTTTTGAACGGCCCATTCTAGATCAGTTTGTTAAGAGTAAAATTTGAATCTAGAATGACTCGTTCTGAAATCGAAACCATCCATTTTGGATTTGTATTTTACTCATAACAACTTGTGTCAGAAAAACTCGTTTTGGACTGGGAACAACCCGTTTCGAACTAGGGTTTCTAGGCCTTTTTAGTAGTTTGGAATGACTCGTTCTAGATTGGGAACAGTCCGTTTCGGGCTACTAAATTACCCTTATTAGGCTTTGGGCCTTCTAATGTCATATCGTGTCGTTCTTGGGCTTTTGGGAGCTCCTTTTCATTATGATAGAAGTCCATTTCTTTGTTTGCGAGTGCGGATGAAATTAGGTGTCTACATCTATGAAACAACTGAAAGGAAAAAAATGACATTTTAAAATTAAACGGAAACATTCTAGATTAGTTGAGTTTAGCCAATATAAATTTCTTAGATTAGTTAAAATTAAAAAAATCATAAAAAATACGTTTTATATTAATTATTATTTCAATCGATTTATCAAGTTTGAAATTCTCTTGCACTATTGATATAAATTTAAAATTTATATTGTTATATAAAGTTTTTTAATTTACCACTTTATAGATATTAAGGATGTAGAGTTTAAGGTTTAGAGTTTCGGATTTGGAGTTTAACACAAAGTAATGAATTTGTACTTAGACAGAAGTTGAGGATAAAGTGGTTGCTAAAGGGTGATATGAATGCAAAGCATTTTCATACAATGGTAAATTGGAAGGGGAGGAAGAACATGCTAAAGGGTTTAAATATTGCAGGTTCTTGAGTGGAGGAACCAAGACAAGTTAAAGAGGATGTCAAATTGTATTTTGAAAATAGATTTGAGAGGAATAGTGGCAAAGGCCTGTAGACCCCTAAAATTGTCCGGGTCGGAAATAAAGCTTGAAGACTCTCGAAGACTGAAGGAAGATCAGCCAGAAGGACTCCTGGAAGGCCCTAGGAGGGTTCTCTGTAGGTCTAGAGGTCTTAGAATAGCTCAAAATAAGGAAGTGGAGGGAATGAAGCCCAATACGGCCGTACTGAACTTAATACGGCCGTATTGAAGCTTCAATACGGCCGCAGTGAACTCAATACGGCGTATTGAAGTTTCTGAAACTTCAATACGGCCGTACTGAAATCAATACGGCCGTATTGAAGCTTCAATACAGCCGTATTGAACTCAATACGGCCGTATTGAACTCAATACGGCCGTATTGAAGTTCAAAAATTTCAATACGGCCGTATTGCTTCTGTAGGCCGTATTGCGCCTATTCCCTATAAATATGACGTCAATTGGACGTCATTCCACACTTTTACACATAGTTTTAACCCTCTCCTTGAGTATTCTGGGGTTTTTGAGCAGTGTTCTGCCCTAGAAATCACTCGGAGAGTTGATCCGACAAAGTTCTTGAGCCCCGAGCCATTTTGCTTGAGGATCGAACCTAGTCGAAGGGAAATCCTCCGGATTTCCATAGTTAAAAGTTTTTAGGAAGGAGCGAGCGAGCTTGTAGAGCGAGGGAACGCCAAAAAGCTTCCCAGTTTTACTCAATATATAAAAGCACGCTTCAAGAGGTTTCTTCTTAAATCCATCCTTTTACTGCTTTCTGTGTGCATATTTAAACTGTCATCATGTAGATAGTTAATCTATAATCGCTTATAATAAATAGGGGTAATTTAGTAATTTTACGCTATTATTTTAGAAATAATCTGTCATAGGGAACCCGAAAGGGGCGCTGTGGGGTGCTAACACCTTCCCCACGCGTAACCGACTCCCTTACCCGACTCTGGTTGTAATGGCCAAAGTTTATTTATAAAATCAATTGCCTTATCCCTTTTTCCAATGTTTTGAGTAAAACATTGGTGGCGACTCCACGAACCCTCCTTTTGCGAAAACCACTAATCCATGGAGGGTCGCGCTTGGGATTAATATGGATTAGTGAGACTTTTAATAAATAAATTGGATAAGATCGACAAGGTCTCAGTTTGAGAACAAGTCGTTCTAATAATCCAATACATTTTCAAAACTAAAATAAAAGCGAGCTCGACCGTCTTCGCGACCGCCGAGGCCCGTTCGGGCCGGTGGCGACAGATGGCGACTCCACTGGGGAAGCTTCGAGAGTCAGTCCCATTTAGTGACAGATTGTTTTTAACAAATAATAGTTAAAAATTACTTCGTTACCCCTTGCTTGTATGATAACATAATTTATTATATGGCTTTAAATAACTGTTGTATGTTTAAATTTCGCAATTGTTTGAAATACAAACTGTACACAAACCTTTGCACACAACAGTTCCCTCTATACCCGGGGGCATGAGTGATTAACCATAGGGAGTGGATGTTAGTACGGCCGGTTGTCGAATGGGTCTATAGGTGCCCGTAGACCGTTGTCGGAAAACATCACTCAAGGTGATAACCATGAACTTGAGTCCGACGGTGCGTTGGAGCTTTCCATCGACCTACGATGAGAGGAATTGGGTCCCTATAATGGGGGCACCTTGGGGGCCTCAGACCGGTGAGAACAGTTAGATCCACCTTGAATATGCACTTTTCTGCAGGATACCCCTACCTCGTGATTCGCTCGTGACTGTTCGTGGATGAGTGAATTGTTTGTGCATTTTTATGTGACATTGTATGAGCATACATTGCACCTTTTAAACATACAACATTCCTTTTAAAATAAAAAGAATAAATAGAAATAAAGATCTTCTAGTACATGGTGTTAACATCTACCTTCATCACATTCATATAGGTAGTTTCCCTTTTCACCCAAAAAAAATAATAATAATACAAAAGAAAAATACCCAAAGAAAAAAAGAAAAATACGTATTTATCCAAACCAAGTAATATCATGCATCATTTTAGGAACATCCCAAAAACATGATAATGCTTAGTTGAATAAACACTATGCATGCATATTCACCACCATCATCTCATTACATGCATTTTATTGTAGATCATGGAGGGATCTAGGGGAATGCAAGGGCAATTGAAGAAAGTGGACTTCTTATTGTACCGTGCCGAGAGGTTGGATCACCTCTGTACCTTGATGCCAAGAGAGGCTCATTTAGAGTTCGAAAAATCTTATGGACGAGTCCTTGACTTGATGAAGATTTGTGTGGATCCAGCTTTTCTGAGAGCCTTGGTCCATTTCTGGAGTCTCGATCTGCACTGTTTTGAATTCCCCCAGTTTGACTTAGTTCCTACTCTCGAGGAGTACGAACTCATGCTTCGATGGCCCAAATCAACAGGGGTCTATATTTTCCATGGAAATCATGTGGTCGTAGAGAGAGTTGCCACTCAAGTCAAACTACCACCACGATTATCTGCTTTAGTGGGGAACGGCAGTATCAAGGGTTGGAAGCTTGCTATGATTGAAAACCACCTTTCTTCTTTGGCTGATGAGGGAGATTGGTTAGCTTTCAACAAGACTCTAGCGTTAGCCATGTTTGGGATGATCCTATTCCCCTTTCACGCTAACACAGTGGACCATGCTGCTATGGACGCCTTCTTCGCTTGGGACGTACATATGAAGAGTCCCGTGCCTGCCATTCTTGCCGACACCTTGCTTTCTGTCAGATTATCTCAACAGAAGCAAGGGAAAACTATCCGATGCTGTACCTCCTTGTTGTATGTGTGGGGCATCACACACTTTTATGCCTCTAGTCATATGGGGACTTTGCCCGATCCTTTGAGAAGTTTTTCGAAGATCCCCGTACGCCGTCGGTATGCTTCCGAGTGGAAGGAAAAGATGGAACAGTGGAGTATTGAGCACTTCACGTGGGTTTGTCCTTGGTTCCGTCCAAGCAATGTATTGACAAGATGCGGCAATTATCCAAGCATACCATTAATGGGCCTCAGAGGTTGCATAGCTTATTCACCTAGATTGGCTATGAGGCAACTCATGAGGACTCAAATTGTTCCTACCAAAGAGGAGCTTGGAGGGTTGTGTTTCTCCTTTGATTCCGAACATCAGAGGGATATGCACGCTGTCATTAGAGCGTGGGAGAAACCAATCTATGAGGGAGATCGAGAGCTTGGAAAGCCTCGGGTATCCGCCTCCACCGACTACGAGATATGGAGGAACGAGAGAGGGGTGTCTCAACCATCCACCTCTTGCGCAACCGCAATCACAAGGAGGTTAATGCAAGAACAAGTCGACGCCTTGACCAAAAAGCTGGAAATTATGGGAGCTCAAATGAGAGTTCTTGAAGAGAAAAATGAAGAATCCAGTTTTACTATTGATGGTCTTCAAAGGCAATGCAAGAAGAAAGACCACGAGATAGAGCGGCTCAAGGATGAGTGTGCTAACCTCAATGAGGAGACTACTCGGGTATCCAAAATGCCAAAGGTTGAACCGAGTAGTCAACTCCAAGAAGTCAACACAAAGATAGCACACCTTGAAGCCGAACATGCAAGGCAGGCACAGTTGATCAAGAACATGCAAGACGATCTGCTCTTGACTCGATCCGACGCACAACAATGGCGGGAAGTTGCTCAACAACAAACCGCAAACCTTTCTGATTTCCGCAAAAAGGAAAGGGAGGGACTAGCACAAATGGCTAGACTCCGAGAGGAGAAGGATCGAGCCGAAGACGAGCTTAACGAACTGCAGGCCATGATCAACTATCACACTCAAAAGGCGAAGGACGCTCAGAAAAGTAGTGATGATATGAGCCAAGCCGTCCATATGCAAGTTGAAGCAATAGCACGCCATGTGGAGGAAGCCGAAGACGAATGGAGAAGAAAAATGAACCCGCCTCTGGGTTTTTATCGGCTTTTCTCATATTGTAAAAAATTGCTTCAAAGCATTGTATGATAAGTTGTACACTTTCTATGATCAATGAAATCAAGTTTTGTGATTTATGAAATCTCTCAATTGCCTTTGCATTTCATAGTCATTCATTTGCATTTATCTCTCCCGGTAATTTAATAATAAATATTAATAAAAAGAAAGAAATAATCGATGCGTATGTTCAGAATGGATCGCACGCCATTGGTCATTAAATGCAAACCAACAACTGCACCAAGCAAGCACACGGCGACTCCGTTGTTGGTAATCAAGACAGACGAAAGGGAAGGTCCGACACCGTTAAGGATCATCGCTCCAAGGCCTTTCCCCTACAAAACAAATAAGGCTGTGCCATGGATATACGACGTCCATTCTTCTGCCGACAGCGATATCTCCAACATCGCTGGACTTGGGGGCATGACTAGGAGTGGCAGGATCTACTCTCCTGAAGATCTGCACGATAAAGCTCCCAAGAATAAAGGAAAAGAAAAGGAGAAAACCGAGGAAGATAGAGAATCCGAGGAGGAGACTGATGAGCTGTTAAAATTCATCAAACAAAGCGAGTACTCCATTGTGGATCAACTTCACAAGACACCAGCAAAGATCACTTTGTTGTCGTTGATCCTAAGCTCCGAACCGCATCGGCAAGCTCTGTTGAAAGTCTTGAACGAGGCGTATGTATCACACACCATATCCCAAGACAAATTTGAGGGGATTGTTAGTCACATCACGGCTAATGATCACCTCACCTTCACAGATGAAGAGATCCCCACCGAGGGACCGCACCATAACAAGCCCTTGCACATCTCTGTAAAGTGCAAGGAGTATCACATCGCGAAGGTCTTGGTGGATAATGGATCTTCCTTGAACGTAATGCCAAAAAGAACGTTCGATCAGATGGCAATCAAGGGAGTCCAAATGCGCCCAAGCAACATGATCGTTCGAGCTTTCGACGGCTCTAAAAGAGAAGTGGTGGGAGAAGTCAGTCTTCCAATCCAAATCGGACCCACTATCTTTAACGTCGAATTTCAAATAATGGACATTACTCCTGCATACAGCTGTCTCCTCGGCCGACCTTGGATTCATGATGCGAAAGCTGTACCCTCTACGCTCCACCAGAAAGTCAAGTTCATAGTAGGTGACAAACTGGTGACCGTGCAAGCTGAAGATGACATACTCATCAGCAAGCCATCCACCATACCTTATGTGGATGCAGCAGAGGAAGCTTTGGAAACCGCCTTCCAAGCATTGGAAATTGCCAATGTTGAAACGTTTCCCCGAGAAATGAAGAAGGTAGCTCATATGCTCACAAAGAACGGATACTTGCCAGGACAAGGATTAGGCAAGTACTCCCAAGGAATCCCGGAGCTACCCATTATCAAGGACAATCCGGGGAAACAAGGGTTAGGATACAACCCTGTTAAAGATCAAAGAACGAAGAGGAATCAAGATCCTTCTCGACGTTCTTTAAGTCAGATCTTTAGGAAGGCTGGTTCACAAGCGTCAAGGCCAGCTGTCGTCATCAAGTGTCCTTTTCCTTCTAATAGGGATGTGTAAATTCAGTGACTATTAGAGATCACTCCTCGGGGACAGCCCGACCCCCGAGCCTCGATAGGGCACATGTTTCCATTATGATTATAATAAAATCATTCTTCATTAATTCTTTATTGCTTCTTTTCTTGCTTGCAATAAAATTCTAGACCACATTATTTTAACCCTGTTTGAATAAGCATAAATGAGGTTAAAATCATCTTGATAACAATAAACCCGCATCATTTTTATGTGGAAATGTGCATGACAGCTTGGAGCACCTTTTCTTGGCATCAATAAGTGCCATCATGGATAAAAGAAATCCTAAAGATAATAAGCTCGGTAGGAAACCCAAAAAGGGGACTGCGCAAAAATAAGAGCAAAAGACCCGCTAGGAATCCCACAAAAGGGTGACCTAGGCAAAAGTTAGGGTTACAAAATGAAGACAAAAACCCGCTAGGAATCCCACGAAAAGGGTGACCTAGGCAAAAGTTAGGGTTACAAAATGAATACAAAAGCCCGCTAAGACATCACAAAAGGGTGTTTTAGGCAAAAGTTAGGGCCGTCAAAAAAAAAAAAAAAGAAGAAAAAAAACAAAATAAATCCATGATGGTACCATCAATTGAATTCAACAAGGGGCTCAAGAAAAGCTATCCAAGTTGTCAAAGCACAATCATTAATAACAAAGATGTGCTTAACTTCATAAGTGTTTAATCGAACAAACCTAAACACAATAAGCCTACCATTGGCCAGCCATTCTTACAAAATCCATTTTTCAAAAATAAAACAATCCCCTCTAAAACACAAACTTTTGAAAATATATCTTTTCCTTCTTTTCTCTCTTGTCCCAACGATTTTTGAATAATCTAGTGGAAACATGGAGATATAGTGGTCAATAGGAGGGTTGACACATCTTCTAAAGGAAGGGAAGGATTATTTGGTTGATGACACCAAATCCCAAAATCAAATACGCATCATTCCTCGGTTACAGAAATCGGCAGAGCACAGCTCGTCTAGAGGAATGGCAAAAATCCAAACAGAAGAACGCATCGATTAATTTTTTTGAAAAAAATGAATCAAATAGAATTAGGTGCATCATATACTGCATACATGCATACAGATGATAGGTGTACTGGAAGATCACTTATTCTCTGTTTATCTTCAAAAAAAAAAAAAAAAAAAAAAATGAAAATCAATGCGCCCGTATTGAGTTTAATACGGGCGTAACAAGGTGAACGTTGAAGCAACGTTTCGTATTCAATACGACGTATTAAACACAATACGGGCGTATTGACGCTCAATACGGCCGTATTCCATTCAATACGGGCCGTATTGATTGCCACATTTGTACAATAACGGTAAAGCCAATACGGCCGTATTATATTCAATACGGCCGTACTGGCGAAAACTTCTCTATAAATAAGCCTCCCCCCCTCTCATTTTTGCATACCAATCTTCATTCTCTGCATATTTTGTTTGTGAGTGCACCCTAGACAGCTTCTCAGAAATGGCAGAGTCATCCCGAAAAAGACAGAGAGCCCCAGCTCGACGTGAGATGACGGATCGACACAGGCAACGGCTGGAGCTCATAGAGACATTCAACTTCGAGCCGTCAAGGGTGCTCGACTTTGACCTTCTCCGAGCAGTGGGCTTGGAGGATGACGTCAGGGGTTACTTCGGCAGCATAGGATGGGGATTTCTCCTTGATTCCCCTTCTCAGCTGTACTTGACAGCCACGAAGGAGTTCCTGGCCTCCGTCGGTATTACTGAGTCGACGAACAGTTATGGGGAAGATGTCTGCTCGGTTGACTTCTGGATGAATCAGGGGTACCGCTCCTTGACTTTGGACGAGTTCAATGTCCAGGCAGGATTTTTCAGCCGCACTGATCAGCTGGAATTTCGTGATGCCATATGCGAGTGGCCTGATCAGTGGACTCCGGTTGACATGTGGAGATTGCTCACTGGCCGAGAGGATTACCATTCAGGGGTAAAGGGCTCCCGGCTTCCGACCGCTCTTCGGATCTGCCACAAGATCCTTACCAGTACTATCCATGGCAGGTCCAAGAGCCCCGAGTCGATTACTCGTCCGGACCTGCTGGCATTATATTGCATGGCCACCGGACGGAAGGCCAACCCTGGATATTTCTTCCTCGAGCATGTGAAGAAGCTGGGGACACAAGAGGGAGGAGAGTCTAGACAGGGGTATATCTTGGTCGCCCCACTCCTTTCACAGCTGGCGGAGACATGGGGATGCCCCGATGGCGAAGAGCCAAGGGCGCTGGCGCCAAAGCTGATCGGTGCTACCACTTTGATTAGCATGAGGATCATTACTAGATCAGCTGGGGGGTTTGTACGAGTAGATGGCCCCGATGCCTATGCCGACATCCTCAATGACCTCAACTTTGAGGGCGATGGCAGCCCACAGCCAGAGACCGGCACCTCGCAGTCGGATAGGGCCTACTTTGATGCCCGCTTTGACGCTTTACAGCAAAGCATCGATACTCGATTCGATGCTTTTCAGCATAGCATCGGCACATGGCAGCAGTGTACAGATGCTCGACTAGATACCTTGGTGCAGGGGTTCGACAACCTCTCCGTCTGGATGCATCGCCGCTTCCCGGACCCGCCACAGGACCCGCCGGCAGAGGAGTGAAGACTGGCTTCTGTTTTATTGCTTTTTCATGCATTAGTTTGGTTGGGCTTAGCCCCATTTCTCAAATTTTCCTTGTACAAATTCATTTTTAGTAATGAAATTTACCACTTTTGAATTCAAAATTCTCTAGCAATTTAAATTCTGTACAGCAAAAGCCAAAAACATAAAAAAGGCAAAATACAGAAAAAAGCCAAATCAGAAGAAAAGGCAAAATACAGAAAAAGCCGAAAATGAAAAAAGCAAGGATATAGAAAATCCAACAAAAAGATTGCGCAGAATAACTGAGCCTGGAGAGGCTTGCAGAAATAATACTTCCTCAGAATAACTAAAGCCTGGAGAGGCTTGCAGAAATAATACTCCCCCAACTGTATAGAGTAAATGAGCCTGGAGAGGCTCGCAGAAATAATACTCCCCAGAGAAAACCTCAACTCAAGCTCACGGAACGAATCCCCAGCAAGAGCTATCAAAGCAAAATCGACGCAATCCCCAATGGAAGTGCGATCATCCAAACAGTATATACAAGTCAAAGGACTTAACACTTCCTCAGTGGAAGATAGCTCTCCGACTCAAAGCGCTGAGTGAGGCTAAGCCTGCAGAGGCTTCCTAAATAATACTCTGGGATACATAAGATCCCTCATTCCCCAATCGCCTACTCAGAGGCATCCCTGCAAAAGGAGAAAAAATCAAAAAAATATCAATAAATATTTCCCAAGCGGAATTCGGCATTCAGCCAATCATCAAACATCAAGATAATTCGCCTACTCAGAGGCATCCCTGCAAAAGGAGAAAAATCAAAAAAACATCAATAACTATTCCCCAAGCGGAATTTGGCACTCAGCCGAACACTGAACTCCAATTCCTCAGTCGCCTACATAAGAGGCACTCCTTCAAAAGGAAAAATCATAAAAAGATCAATAATCATTCCCCAAGTGGAATCTGGCTCTCAGCCAATCATTGAACATCAAGGTAATATGCCTAACAGAAGAGGCTAATCAAAATCAACGACAAAATCCCTCAGTGGATAACAGCCTACACAGAGGCAACAAAATCCAAAAATTAAAAAGAGTTACCCGAATAAGGATAACCGGGATACTCCACCTACGTCAAAAGGACGTCAGCCAAACATAAGGCATTGCTCAACTCAGAGAGAAAGAGCATCTGTGTCTATACCCCAAGGAGTCAGAAATTCCCCAAGGGTACCAACAATGCAATGCAAGTTGGGGCACAGGAACCTGTGAATGACTGCACATCCCCTAGACGGATCCCTGCGTTATCCAGCCCTCAGTGGCACAAAATCAAAAAAAACAACCGTCGAAGCAGCATCGTGGACTGTGGAGACAAAATCATCACAAATCCCTGAAAAGGAGATATTCACACTACCCCGTCGTCACAAACACGGAGGTATGTAGCTTCCGGCTCGAGCAATGAGCGAAGCTATCTCTGGAAAGGGGGTACTCACTGCTTACCGTTGTCACAAGGGTACTTAGCTTCCGGCTCGAACAAAGAGTGAAGCTAAGCCTGGAGAGGCGGTACTCACAGCTTCCAGCTTGGGCAGCAAGCAAAGCAAAGCCTGGAGAGGCGAAACTCACACTGCTCACCGTCGTCACAAAGGTGCTTAGTTTCCGGCTCGAACAAAGAGCGAGACTAAGCCTGGAGAGGCGAAACTCACACTGCTCACCGTCGTCACAAAGGTGCTTAGTTTCCGGCTCGAACAAAGAGCGAGACTAAGCCTGGAGAGGCGAAACTCACACTGCTACCGTTGTCACAAGGGTACTTAGCTTCCGGCTCGAACAAAGAGTGAAGCTAAGCCTGGAGAGGCGGTACTCACAGCTTCCAGCTTGGGCAGCAAGCAAAGCAAAACCTGGAGAGGCTACTCGACAATTTTCCACCGGAAGACACTACAAGTCAGAAGGTTGGCGTATTACCCGGACAATTGGGTCAACTCCTTTACTTGTCAATCGATACACTAAAAAGACCGTTTGACTAAGTAAAGGGGGGGCAGCTGTAGACCCCTAAAATTGTCCGGGTCGGAAATAAAGCTTGAAGACTCTCGAAGACTGAAGGAAGATCAGCCAGAAGGACTCCTGGAAGGCCCTAGGAGGGTTCTCTGTAGGTCTAGAGGTCTTAGAATAGCTCAAAATAAGGAAGTGGAGGGAATGAAGCCCAATACGGCCGTACTGAACTTAATACGGCCGTATTGAAGCTTCAATACGACCGCAGTGAACTCAATACGGCGTATTGAAGTTTCTGAAACTTCAATACGGCCGTACTGAAATCAATACGGCCGTATTGAAGCTTCAATACAGCCGTATTGAACTCAATACGGCCGTATTGAAATTTCTGAATTTCAATACGGCCGTATTGAACTCAATACGGCCGTATTGAAGTTCAAAAATTTCAATACGGCCGTATTGCTTCTGTAGGCCGTATTGCGCCTATTCCCTATAAATATGACGTCAATTGGACGTCATTCCACACTTTTACACATAGTTTTAACCCTCTCCTTGAGTATTCTGGGGTTTTTGAGCAGTGTTCTGCCCTAGAAATCACTCGGAGAGTTGATCCGACAAAGTTCTTGAGCCCCGAGCCATTTTGCTTGAGGATCGAACCTAGTCGAAGGGAAATCCTCCGGATTTCCATAGTTAAAAGTTTTTAGGAAGGAGCGAGCGAGCTTGTAGAGCGAGGGAACGCCAAAAAGCTTCCCAGTTTTACTCAATATATAAAAGCACGCTTCAAGAGGTTTCTTCTTAAATCCATCCTTTTACTGCTTTCTGTGTGCATATTTAAACTGTCATCATGTAGATAGTTAATCTATAATCGCTTATAATAAATAGGGGTAATTTAGTAATTTTACGCTATTATTTTAGAAATAATCTGTCATAGGGAACCCGAAAGGGGCGCTGTGGGGTGCTAACACCTTCCCCACGCGTAACCGACTCCCTTACCCGACTCTGGTTGTAATGGCCAAAGTTGATTTATAAAATCAATTGCCTTATCCCTTTTTCCAATGTTTTGAGTAAAACATTGGTGGCGACTCCACGAACCCTCCTTTTGCGAAAACCACTAATCCATGGAGGGTCCCGCTTGGGATTAATATGGATTAGTGAGACTTTTAATAAATAAATTGGATAAGATCGACAAGGTCTCAGTTTGAGAACAAGTCGTTCTAATAATCCAATACATTTTCAAAACTAAAATAAAAGCGAGCTCGACCGTCTTCGCGACCGCCGAGGCCCGTTCGGGCCGGTGGCGACAAGGCCTAAATTGGATGGGGTAAACTTTTAGCAGGATCAACAAAATAAAATGCAGACTTAATTGCAAAATTCGACAATATAGAGGTAAAAGAAGCAGTGTGGGATTGTGATGGTGCCAAGAGCCCTTAACCTGACAGATTCAATTTTAATTTCATAAAATCCTTTTGGAAAATTATGAAACATGATGTTATAAGTTGCTTCGAGGAGTTTCATTCAAATGGGAGGATACTTAAAGGATTCAATTCATCCTTCATTGTTTTAATCCCAAAGATCATAGATCTAGTTGTACTCAGTGACTTTAGGCTAATCTCCTTGGTTGGTTGCTTATATAAGATCTTACAAAAATTCAATCAAAAAGAATTAAAAAGGTGTTGCTAGGGGTGATTGATCAAACTCAAAGTGCATTTTTGGGAGGAAGAAACATATTGCATAATGTCATGGCAGCAAATGAGGTCCTAAATGAGGCAAAAAGGAAAAAAAAACAAATGCCTATTTTTTAAAGTTCATTGCAAAAAATGTACAATTCTGTTAATTGAGATTTCCTCATCTATATCTTGAAAGGCTAGGTTTCTGCAAAAAATGGAGAGATTAGGTCTATGAGGGTCTTATTATAGAGCATGTTTTAGTCCTTGTCAACGATAGTCCAACAGTTGAATTTAGTGTCCAAAAGGGTTTAAGATAGGGTGATCTGTTAGCCTTGTTCCTATTCATTGTTGTAGTAGAAAGACTTAGTGAATTGATGAGGGCAACAGTGGGAAAAAATCAGTATGCAAGTTTTATAGAGTGGGTGAAAAACATGTTAAAGTGGTTTCTTACAATATGTGAATGACACGGTATTTTTAGGTGAAACTAGTATGAATAATGTGGTAACAATTAAATGCATTCTTCGATGTTTTGAACTATTTTTGGTTTAAAAAATTAACATTTTCAAGAGCAAGTTTAGGGCAATTGGAATGGAAACAAGTGTGTTAGAGATATTCATTAATCTATTAAATTACAAATATTCATTACCCTTTACATACTTAGGTATTTCGATTGGCACAAACCAAGGAAGGAAGAGACATAGAAGCCCATGATTTCTAAGTTCAAAAAGAAATTATCTTCATGGAAGAACAAGGTTATCTCTATGGCTAGGAGAGTATGTTTGATTAATTTAGTTTTAGCTACTCTACCCTTATACTTCATTTCTTTTTTCAAGATACCTAGTAATGTGGTGAGGAAGATAATAATCATTCAAAGAAACTTCTTATGGGGATTGATGAGGGGAAGGAGGAAGATCCTATGGATAAACTAGGAGGAAATTTGTTGTACAAAAAATTATAGGGGGCCCTTTTAGGAAAGTGAAGATGGATCTTTTTCATCAAAATAACACCTTGTGGAGGGGGAGAATCCTAGATTCCAAATACAGGGGTTGGCAAAATCCATATGGCGGAGAGGTTAGTAATTCAACCTCTATTTGGTGGAAAGACTTGAAAAAGGTTTGTGGGAGGAAAGATCAAACACAATGGTTTAAAACAAATGTAAAGTGGAAAATAGGAAAAGGAAATCAAGCAAGATTTTGACTAGATAACTGATAGGGAAAATGTTTGGCAGTGTCACACCCAAGGCTCTTATGCCTCACATGGCTTACTTAAAAATTATGCATGGTCCACATTATTTATAAAACGACATATTATTCTAGGTTTTGTTGATCTTGCTCCAAATATTTTATAAAAAAAATAGTGTTCTTAGGAGGTTTAACAAATTTTAAGAGTAAATTAATTAATAATTGTTACAATGCTTAAAACTCCTTGAAATTTTTATTTGATTCTAAAGGAATGACGTACTAGATAATGTCTCATTCTTTTTGTCAAAGTCACAAAATTAAAATAGAAACATACAAAGGCGACAACAACCATATAGTGAAAATAAGATTAGGAACAACTAATTCATAAAGTAATCTTTATGATACAAAAAGGCTAAAACAAGATTAGGAACTCCTCCATACCTTAAGTTCTTGAGCACTAAAGTACCAAATGAGGGAGGATTCCAACACTAGTGTTTGTTTAGGCCTCAGTAGCAACCAATATAAAAATGGAAAGAAATTTATTTTAGCTTAAGAGAAGAGGAATAACACATTTTTTATAAGGAAAATAACAGTATAATGGAGCCTTCTATTGTTCCTACCTTGGTATTCTCTAGAAATGGCTTTGAGAAAACATATGGGCTAGGTTAAGAGTTAATAAACACAAGCTCCCTTCCTCTCTTTATAGCTCACTAAAGCCAAATGATAAATAAAGCCTTTGAGTCTAATCTTTTAACCTTTTTGCATAGGCCATTAAGAGGTGGCATGATTGGGGTATATTAATTGGCCAATGAGTTTGAAAATATCCTAAGGATATAAGGGTGTGAAATAAAAAAATTGTGAACATTTGAGACTAGAAGTGCACGAGTAATCAATGTCCTCTTTAGGTTAATTTGCTTTTGAAATTCTCACCAAATATGATTAAAGTATGTGATGGAACCACTTGGAGAAGATTGTTGTTCTTCAAGTTGAACCGTCCAAGATCTTTCTACTCTTGAGGTGACACGTTAAGAAGCTTGAATCCACCTTGAAGAAACTCCAATGGTGAAGGACGCTTGAAGGAGGTTCGACCACTTCAATGGAGGATGAAGAAGCTTGAGGCACCAAGGCAAAGGTTGAAGAACCTTTGAGAGAAACCTTAGAGAGAGAGTTCTCTACGGTTTTTAGGACTCTTGAGTGAGAGAGAAATCTGATTTCTATTTCTCAAAATGTTCAAAAGTGATTACAAGAGTATAAATTACAAATATATAGGGAGAGGTAGCTTAAAGAGCAAGCTAACCTTAACCATGGTTCACTAGGAACCATGGTAAGGTTAAGCTTAACCGTCCATGGTTTGTAAAGCTTGGAGAGCAAGCTAACCTTGACCATGGTTCACTAAAGAACCATGGTAAGGTCGGCCTAACCACCCAAGATTTACAAACTTGGAGAGCAAGCTTCAAAGTTAGGAAGAAAATGAACAAAAATTCGGCCAAGAATGAAGGAAGAGACTAGGCGGCCTTGACTCCATTTTGCTACCTTGATTTATTTCAAAATTGTTGATTTGGTTTAGTTAGGTTCATCCTATGATGATGAGACCTAACTAAATCAAATCTATGAAAAATTAGGAGCAAAATGAGTTTAATATGTAAAATTTTGTCTAGACCCAACTCTGACCCAATTTCTAATCATACTCCCAAGCATTGCTAAATGCCACCTCTTTTTTCCTACTGAAAAAATACAAAATGAATGTATCAACAAAGGAGGTTAAATGAGGTTAAACTCTCCAAGTAACCTACCCTAAAATCAATATACAATGACTAATAAAAACAAGTAAAGTGTCTCACAAATACAAAGGCAAAAATAAGTTTATACAAAGAGACTACTATATGTACAAACATATGAAAAGGTCTTTAAGATCATCCCATTCCTCTTGGTTCTTTTAAGATATCACCTCTTGGATTCCTTGGCCTTGGCATGGTTCTATCAGTATGTCAGACAAAAGTGGAAAATTTGGTTTTACTAGAATAAGTAAATTCTATGTTAATTAACATAGGTAATAGTGCTAATTACATAGAGTTTTGTATAATTCAAATTAACTCTACACAATATTAATTCACATAATGTAAATTTGTACAGTTCAAACTTTTTACACAGTGTAGTTAAATTTTGATGTAATTGAGCTATATTGTAAAATTTGCAAAAGACTACATAAAATAACAAACATGTATTCTAATTTTATTTATAGATTTAAATCTTCACCCAAATATAAGCTTTGGCCTCTACAAATGTATTAATAAACTTGGTAAAAATGATGACATTGTAGACAATAATCACATGCATTTTCTACTGTATATAAGGGTGAGAGGTAGATTTGGCATTCCTACAATAGTGATAGTAAGGGTTAAAATGGATTCTGGTAAGTGAGGAACTTCTTAAGTCTTAACTTCACTTATAAATTTAATGAATATTTAATTATTTTGTGTAAATAATAATATTAAATTATCAAGGCATTGTATAAGAAGTGCATTATAACTAAGTGGTGGAAGATGTATGGAGGAAATACACCATAATTGAAAATTCTCGCCATTAACATGTTAAGCTTGACTTGTAACTTATCAGATTGCCAAGTGTAAATGGAGTACCTTTGAGCATGTAAGTTAATGACAATGTATTTATGTGCAATTGAAATGAGCAATTTAAATTTGAGTTTACCATTTAAAATGGAAACTTAACTAGCATTCATGTTTTTAAAAATTATTATAGATTCACTCAAGGAAAAGAAGTAGGCTTGAGCACCAAAAGCTTGAAGACTTGGTTTTTATTAAATATAATCAAGCTTTTTCAAGAATGTTTTCAGTGCTGGAATGTAATTGATCCTATTATTTTAAATGATATTGATGATAACAATGAATGTTGGGAGATTTGGATGAAGATGGTGATGCTAAAAATAAGTTAGTTTTTGATGATAATGTTTTGACTTAGACAGATAAAGCTAATGTAATTAGGGCTGGTGAACTTTTGAAATACACTAGAAGACAAACAAAAGTGAAAAAGGTAACAACAATTGCATCTACATCTTGGAAATAAAAACAAAAATAAAAGTGATGGAAGTAGAAGAAGAAAATGATTTAGATGAAAATGAAGTAGAGGAGGAATATAACGATGAATTATATTTGAAGAAAAATAAGACTTTAATCTCAACGATAAAGAAATTTAAAATTTAAAATTTACTTTTTAGTTACTTAGAGCTTTACCTATGCTATAAATGATTTAAGCTTTTAAATAGTTTATTTTCTAGATATTTTATGTTATGTTTTGTTTAAGTACTATGAACTTTTATTATTAACAATGAATAATGCATGAATCTAGTGTTATTTTTTCATTCAATATTCATTTTCATCAAGAATAAATTTTAATTTCTTAAAGAAGTGGGTGTCTTGTTCTGTTCTAATCTTAAAACAGAAAAAATAAAAAAAATAAAAAAATTACAGTTTCTTTTATTCACACACATAAAGAATTAGAATGGTTAATAAAAAGCATACTTGAATTAATGATTAAGTTAAAAGCAGGCAGTGGGGACAGCAGACGTAAAGGGTCGAATGAGATAGCGCCACGTGTCGGGGGGAACGCGTCTTGGTAATTGCGACATACGCGGCATGTTATTGGGAAGCATAAAAAAGTCGTGTCAACGCGACAATGATCCTCATCATCATCTCACTCTTCTCTTCTCTTCTCCCTTCCCTTCTTTCCCCACCTCTTCGACTCTCCTCTTCTTACCCTCTCCCATTGCGTGACCCAAAAATAAATATTCATATATACTACACTACGTGGCCTCACCCTTAACTAAATCCCTATATAAACCCTTTCCTTCACTCCATTTTTATTATGACGGGCAAAGAAATTTTCCATAAGATGAAGGTATCATCACCCCTTCTTCCATTTTTCCTCTTCACTTCATTCTCACTAGCTATTATTCTTGCCTTGCTTTAATTAAATTCTTGCATACTATGTTTTGTTTTAATTTTGTGCCTTCTTTGTCTTTGTGTCTTTGTGTCTTTGTGTGTGTGTGTGTGTGTGTTTTTTTTTTTTTTTTTTTTTTTTTTTTTTTTTTTAATTTCTATTCATTTGTCGGTGTTGAATGTTGATCTTTATCGATTAGTTCAGTGTTGCTTGAATTTGATAAACCCCGTCATTTGATTTTTGCTTTTTATGGTATGTTTGCGTGCCTACACTTTCTTCATTGACTGTAACAGTGTCTTGTCACCATTTACCTTTCTGGATTCCAAATTCGGATCTACAGGGAAAAGACATGTTACTATGAGCATATTTAGATTCAATACTCTAAAAATCGCTTCTAAACTTGTATTTAAACACACACTGAATTCATAATTCATAATGTTACTTGCGTCATAGGTGATCATGAGTAATTCCAGGTTATGCCTCATGCATACAATTTATATCAACATTGGGGCTTTAATTAAGTGGTCGAAGTTCGAATTTTGAATCTGCCCACCCAAGGAGATATCTAACTCTTCGGTCTTTAATTTCCGAAGAAGTTTAGTTCCAGGATATTCCTTGTAATGCAACAAAAAAGATGTCAACATCTACCTGAAGATTTATTCCAGAACCAAAACTACTTGATTAAATAGCCTACAATATTTTTTGGGGGCTCCATTTTTATACCTAAACTAAACTCATTGAGGTTTATTTTCGTTGCTTATTTGAATAGCCCCACTATATATGTAGGTTTATGTGAGTGCTTTGTTCCTAGACCTAAATGTATATCATTAAGGCACATATGTTACTTGACATTAATCCGTGATTTTCTTTAAAATTGAATATCACAGAAGATATTTGAGTATTTTGCTCAAGACAAGTTGAAAAATCGATTGTGCTGTAGTGTGTGAATGGTCATATTTGAGGTGATAAATTGGTTGATTGATGGAGATGGTTGGGAGGTTACTGGTGACAAAAATATCAATTTTTATGTGGTCAGCAACTTCAGAATCAAATGCTCCTTCGTGACTGTTAGAGGGTGAATCACGGGTTCAATACCCATTTGCACAAGTGTGTGTTTTTGACCATAGATGCACAGATTGAATGGAAAAAGTCGATTATACCCCTTATGAAGGGTGAGTTGCCTTTAGTATCATCTGATGAGACGACAGTTGTTAATTCTTTCCAGCTAGCTGCAATATTAATCAACCAGATTTACGCTATGCTAGGTGCTTAAAAGCAAGATGGTCCCTGATGAGTTGAGAAATGCAGTTTTTTTGTTTGCTTCTAGTTAGGTGTTGCTTTATAGACAACTACATTGAAGGGTAAACTATATATGATTTGGAGATGAATAAAATGAAATATGACTATATAAGACTTAGGTAAATGGAGGCTGTGACTGACAAGTGCAAAGGTCAGAAAATGTAAAATCACAACATAATTATAATGATTGATTGCGTTTTACAATTCCAGACATTGTTTGTTTGCAAAAGAATATTTAATTTCACTTTTGAATTCCTTGGGAAATGATGCCCTTAGCTACTAATTTTGTAACACACCAGATTGTCTCTGATAAGTTACCAATGGCACAAAGCTTCAAGAAATTCAACTTGGTTAGATAAATTGCCTATGTTTGTGCTTTGTGGAGTAGACTAGTTCAGAAGTTTTCACTCAAATATTTCTTCCAGATCCGATTCTCATTGCATCAATGACTCAATTTTCTGAATTTTTCTTTTTGACTGTCATTGTGACATGATTATGTTGCTTGCAGGAAAAGGTTTTGGGTTTATCTGATGCTGATTCAGGTAAAGGAAAGAGCAAGATGAAGAAGCACATAACACATGGCTTTCACTTGGTAAAGGGAAGAGCAGGTCATGCCATGGAAGACTATCTTGTTGCTCAATTTAAGCAAGTTGATAACAATGAGTTGGGTTTATTTGCAATATTTGATGGTCACTCAGGTCACAGTGTACCTGATTACTTGAAGTCTCATTTGTTTGATAATATCTTGAAAGAGGTAATGAGGGTTCCTAATCTTTTCTGGTTACATTCGAGTCTTCAGGCAGATAATTAGGACCTCAAAATCTTAATTGAAAAGTAACAATGTCAGTGCTAGTTGATTGAATTTGATTTCTGTGTAATAGGTATTCAAATAAAATAGAAACAGAATATTTTTGCATGTTATCATAAGTTTTTGTTTTTTCTATTTCCGTTTCTTCTCTACACTTGTTAGTATATTCTTCCTGGCTGTTCTTGTTTTCTTTTGGCTTTGCATTTCTGTCCCTTTTGTAAGTCTTTTTTAGATTTAGTTTGAGGTGGGGAACAACTTTTTACATTGTCATCCAATAGTAAATTGTATGTATGATACTATTGCTGACTTTTGTAATATTTACTTTAAAAGTAATATCTACTGTGATTTTTTTTAATCTGTTAGAATCGAACTCGATACTACACGAGTTTACAATAACACGGCGCTCTATTCAACATATTGAGCTACACTTTCTTGATATCTAGTGTGATTTCTAATTGGTTATTTAAGTCAAAAAAATATATTGCATTGACAATGTGTGAAAATTTAACTCTTAAAATACAATGCACGTCTATAACTCTTGTTTTCCCTCATTTCTGTATGTAGCCTAACTTCTGGACAGAACCTGCTGATGCTGTCATGAGAGCATATCGTAAAACTGATTCTACTATTTTAGAAAAATCAGGTGAACTAGGTAGAGGAGGTTCAACTGCAGTTACAGCAATATTGATCAACTGTCAGGAGCTAGTGGTGGCCAATATTGGGGATTCTCGGGCTGTCTTATGCAAGAATGGCGTGGCCAAACAACTATCAGTGGATCATGAACCAAGCGTAGAAAGTGAGGATATAAAAAATAGAGGTGGTTTTGTGTCAAACTTCCCAGGTATGACATTTTAAAATGTAAAATAATCTTGCATTGATCTTGATTAAGTGTTGCACAATGTCATCATGTTATGGGTGTTTATTGTTTAATTATGATTCTGTTAGCATATGGTTCTTAATGTTTTTTCTTAACTTGTTCATATTAGAGGTTAATATGCTTTTGGTCTCTTTAAGAAATGTTCCCTTCTAGTCCCTTGAAAAACAATAGTGTTCCTTTTGTCTATTGTTTATGGAAATGTATCAGGTATAGTATGGTCTTTAATCCTTCACAGAAAGTCATCTCTTTTGTGTCCCTTGTTTTTGGAAATAGAGAAAAAAAACACATGACACATTCCTATAAATAAAGGACAAAAGGAAAGGAATTTTTTTTTTTTAATGACTAAAAGAGAAGAGAATATTACTGTGCATGTTTAGATAAATCTTTTAAGAACCACTCGTAGGAGAGAAAATTAAGAAAGAAAAACGAAATAAGCTTCTCCATAAGCTAATTTGTAAAAATTCTCTTATTAGTTTATCCAAAATCTTATTTTTAACTCTTGTCTACGTTAATTTTAGTTTATGGAGAAACTAATTTTGATTTTTCATCCATTTTTCTCTTTTAAAAGTACTTCTTGAAAAGCCTATTCATTTATGCATATATTCATATAGACTCAACATATTGGTCTTATTATTAAAAAAAAAATAGCTCATTACTGAAATAGGATTCTAAGATACTGTTTTTGTGATCAATTTAGGGGACGTTCCACGTGTTGATGGTCAGTTGGCAGTGTCAAGGGCATTTGGCGACAAAAGCCTGAAGAAACACTTGAGCTCAGAACCATATGTGACTGTGGAGATAATAGATGATGATGCAGAGTATATTATATTAGCCAGTGATGGGTTATGGAAGGTAACATTTGATAAAATGAAGTATGATACAGTCACCTAATGGATGTGTCTTTTGTTCTTTTATTAAACACTCAGAAGATGCATGCATATTCTGCAGTAATCACTTCTGTTTATTGAAATTATTATAGGTAATGTCAAATCAAGAAGCAGTAGATGCAATCAAGGATATAAAGGATGCTAGGTCTGCAGCAAAGTTCCTTACTGAAGAAGCACTTAAAAGGAAAAGCTCAGATGATATATCTTGCGTTGTTGTGAAATTTCAGTGATCACTGAACTCAAATAGTGGATTTATATCTACGAACTTGGAAGTGTAACATACTTTAGTATATATGGATAAATGTTGATACCCTTTAGGTGTTATTAAGTCATGGCATTCACTGTGTGATATTTTATCTGCTTTCATACAAATCAATTGTGTGAGAACCTGTTGTTTTATGTGACAATGTAAGAAAAAAAACAATTGTTTTGTATTGTGGAGACCAAAATAATTTGTATGGGTGCAAGGAAGTCTGTTTAATCTCTATCATGCTGAATAAGCCTTTTACAAATTCTGCTTAGCCTTTAATTTCTTTTAGACCATGTGCTTGTGCCTTTGAAACACCTATGCTTGTATTTTGATATTTGTCATCGAAAGTATTTGGTGTTAGACGACAACTCTTATAAAAATAAAGAAAAGAAAAGAAGTGACAGCACCAACTACTACAAAACTTAATTGTATATCCTTTTTTTCTTTGTTTTTTGTTGTTAGCGGGCGTGAGATGAAGCATAATTTGTTGATGAATCATTGAAAAGAAATTGAGGCTAAGAGTTAAACATTTACACTTCCACCAGTTAATAAAATTCTGGATAATATGAAATTAACTAATTAAATTATTTTATATTGTTTTTTTAATTATGTATATTGAATTTTATATTAATGGGATATTGTTAGGAATAAGTTATTAAATTTTATATTAATTGGATATTGTTAGGAATAAGTTATTAAATAATGAACATTTACTTATATTTATTTTAGTTTATAAATAACTTTATTCTTTAAAATAAAGTATTAACGAAACATTGTTTTGATATACATGAAATTTATAAACTGCATATAATTTAAATATTTTTTATTTAATAGTTATATTATTTAACTATGTGTTGTAAAAACAAATAAGTTAATAATATTAAGTAAGTTAAATTATACTTTTGATTTCTCTTTTTTTTTTTTTATTAAAATGTTCATTTAAATCTTTTATTTTTTATATTTGAATCAATTTGATCCTTTTAAAATAATAATAATTTTTAATTTTATGATATAATTTTGAATTAACATTTTACTAATTCGACACATGAAACTTATAATAATATATTTAATTAAATAAAAATTATAAAATTTAATTGATGCTTAAATTTATAAGAACTATAACATAATAAAAATTGTGTGAAAATGTGTTTTATAAGTAACTAGTATAATTTTTAAATTTTTAATTATTATTTTTATTTTTATACTTTTTACTATATTTGTAATACTTTTTTTTTATTTAAACTTTATTTGCATTCAACAATTTTCATATAAGTGAATATAATGAAATGAATTTTAAGTCTTATAGTAAAAAAAATTCAAAATCATATTTCAAAATTGAAAATAATCATTGTTTCACAAGGACTAAATTATTTCAAATTTAAGCGATAAAAAAATCATAATAAACATTTTAAAAGATAAAAATAAACATTTTAAAAGATAAAAATTATAAAATTTAATTGATGCTTAAATTTATAAGAACTATAACATAATAAAAATTGTGTGAAAATGTGTTTCATAAGTAACTAGTATAATTTTTAAATTTTCAATTATTTTTTTTTATTTTTATACGATTTTTACTATATTTGTAATACTTTTTTTATTTAAACTTTATTTGTATTCAACAATTTTCATATAAGTGAATCTAATGAAACGAATTTTAAGTTTTATAGTAAAAAAAATTCAAAATCATATTTCAAAATTGAAAATAATCATTGTTTCAAAAGGACTAAATTAATTCAAATTTAAGAGATAAAAAATCATAATAAACATTTTAAAAGATAAAAAATCAAAATAAATTTAACAAATAAGATATAAAAAAATTAGTCTAAAGATAAAAATTTTACATCTAATATCAATAGACATATAGAAAGTGCACCAATTATGTAAAATTTTAGCTAGAATGTGAGTTAGATTTAGGTGTATAAGTGAGTATAAATAACATGTGAACCCAAATTAATTGAAATCGGGACTTCAAATCAGATTTTTTTTTAATATTCAAGTCAAACTCAACTCAATTTGATCAAAACTCGTCATTATACGGGTTAGATAATGAGCTCTGTGTTTTTTAATTCATGACCTAACTCAACCTGATCATATAATAATGATAATAATAATAATAATAGTATATAATAATAATAATAATAATAATAATAATAATAAGTTAGTGTTTAAATAATCACTTACTTAAGACAATATTCCCTATTACTTTTGCTCAATAACGAATTTTGTATTTTTGAATTGATAGCATTATAATAATAAAAATTTATTTTAAATTTTATTTTATGTTAATGTTGGTTGTTTGAGTTAATAATAATATAATAAATCAACAAATTTATTTTGAAATTCAGTTTGTATCATTACTTGTTTCATGGATTGATAACATTGTATTTAAAACAAGATATAAAATAATTTATATCTATTATGAAATATTTAAATTTTTACAAAAATAGATAAATTTAATTATGTTGACCCGATTAACTCAACTTAATCTAACTCGTCAAAATTTTTTCTTTTTTTATTTTGTTGCAACTGGGCGTGGGATAATTAATGATATTATATATAAAGTAAGTAATGACTCGATATAATAATAATTTATAATTTTCCTTTATTACTAGTAATATTTAAGAAGTATCTGATTTTAATTTGAGTTTGCATTTTATAGCTATATATTTTTTATGTTTTATAAACTATACACGCATATATAACAAGATTAATTGACATCTGTTGTCAATTTTTTTTACTTTATATTATTTAATAACTTGATATAGAATATAAAATTAATCCATCCAATTATTAATTTATAAATATTATCTTTCTTTTCATGCATATCAAATTTTATATAATTTACTACATTATTTACAATTAGACTTATATATATATATATATATATATATATATATATATATATATATGAAATAATATATTACACGCTAACATAAAACCATAAGAAGAATTATTTGCTTCTAATTTCTAGTTTGTATGAAATTTTATAAATTTAATATAAAAAAATTAGTTCAACAATTAAAGTACTTAATTTCGTATTCTATAGAAGATTATTAAATTGGTGTGTAAAAGTTTGAGATTTGGTGTCAATTGACATGTGTGTATGTCGTATGTTTACTGTGCATTATAGTTTTTTTTTTTTTTTTTTCACTTCTCCCTCTTCCACTGGCCTGCATGCCGTCTCTGAAACCCTTTCTGAGTTATACTGGAAACGATTATGGTAATCGTATTATTATGACAAAGTATTAATTTACAAGAAAATAGAAATATAATGTAGCTTATTAGCTCTACATAAACCCATAATAGATTTTTTTATTTTATAAAATAGTATCTTTTTGAGTAATTAGTTTGAGTTTCAAAAAGAATCTAGCCCCCAATGGGGTAGTTCATTAGGATACATAGGATTGAAGAGGAATAAAAATAAGAAGAAATAACTGAAATACATACATGAATACCCAAAAGAAGTAATAGCTTTTTATTCTAATACAATGGAAGATAAGAGCACACCACTGAAGGTTGCTTTAATAGGATAACAATGGTAAGGCAAACATAAAGAAACCAAAGGCACTCTCTAAATAACACAACATAAAGCTCATGAAACTAGCTTACGTTGCATTAGACACCAGCTTTGGATGTTGGAAGTTGTGTGAGTTTGATTCTTGTTCAAGTGAACATACAAAGTGATCTTTATTACATGCCTTGGCTTGTAAGAAACCAAAGGGTGACAGAAGAGAGAGAGCTTGGTGGAACAATTTGGCTTTGGCTTCATCTGATGTTGAAAGACTTGTAGCCAGAACTCCCTGGTAGGTTCATCTGAATTCTCCCCCTCTCATCAACTAGCCTGCAGTGTGTTGTGTCCTTAGGGTGGTGCTGACCTTTGCTGCCCTCATTGCCAACTTCAGGATTGCTTTTCCGGCGCCGCTCGTTGTGTCCGGCAAGCCGCCGGCGGCAGCTTCTCTTAGCTTCATCAAACTCCCCAAGGTCATGGAACCTGCACTCACTCATCATAGAGTTCTTAAAAAAAAATGGAGCTTTGAACTTGAAGTTTAAAAAAGTACTTAACATTTCTTGGAAAAAAAATACTAACAAGGAAAGGAAAGTGCAAGAAGGTATCAAGAATAAAGTTTAATTACTTATTAGTGTTTCTGTTATATGCATAGATCATGTTTCCTTACTCCTTTGTCATAATTTTCTTATGATCATCCAAATTTTTATAGTCATTGATCAAGGCATATTTTTTGTGAGTAGTCCATAGAAGGTTTTATATTACAGTTAGAGATGAGATTTAGTTGCAATCTTTGATATTGCATGAAATTACAGACAAATGTGGCAATAGGCCACAATTATGGTTGCAATGAGATCACATAGAGTCCAAAACTATGATGTTGTAGCCAAAATCACGGTTTTTAAAACCTTAGACTCCGTTCTTAGTTGAAGTTTATAGGCAATGCTTGTTTTCTTAAACTAATCTCTTGAGATACTAAGATTTATTTAAGAGAAAGTTATCTATCAACTATGTCACATTTGTTTATAATTATAGACGGTTCGTAATTATAGAGGACACTGTTGATAGTGGTATACAAAAAGTATAGTTGTTAGTTTCAAGAGCAGATGAATTAAAATAAGAAAATAGTACATCATGATCAAGTCTAGCATGCATAGTAAGATGGTGAAGAAAGAAGAAATTAACTCTTAAGAGAAAAGTGCTGAAGATGAGTTGAACAAACCTGCTACATTGCTGGCAAAACCTCTGCCTTAGCCCTGCAACCACCACAACAGGTGCCTTGGAATGAAACTCACACACCTTGTGGCGGCGATGGTACCTCTTTGCATCACTCAAATCAGCACCACACCTCTCTGCTTGACATGAAGGTGGAGAAACCCCTCCACCACCCCCACTTGACCCTCTTCTCCCACTAACACTACTACTACTAACCCCTTTTTTCTTCTCTTCTTCTGTGAGACTAACACCACTTTCATCCTCCTCTTCTACTTCATTCTCCACTTCCTCTTCCACTGTGCTATTCTTTCTCACCTTCTCAACCAAGGCTCTCTTCTTCTCCACACTCTTGGCCTCCATTGTGACAAAAGGGTGGTGATGGTTACAATGATGAATGAGCAAGTGAACTTGTTGAGCCTGGACTTTTTGGAGCAATGAAGTGAAAGAGGGAATTTATATGAAGCATAAGGAGGTGCAAAGGGTGTGGACCACAGGCTCCATTTTGTTAATTGTGCCCTTTTGTTAGCATAAAGGTGGAGGAATAACCGACAAACAAATGAATCAAATGGTACGAGGTTCTTCCAACTTAACCAATAGTCTTGAGTTCAAGTTTTGTGTATGCAATTGTTTTAAACTCTTTGAAGAAAAAAAAATTATCATCTAGAGTCGTTCTACCTAATTCAAACAAGATTGTTTTTAACGGATGATACATATTGTCTATAAAATAAAAAATAAATTAAGGTAATGAAATAGTGTATAGAAAAAGATCTTGGAGATGGGTTTTGTCTTTAATGATAAGCTAATAGAGGAAAAGGTTAAATCACAATCTTGCAGTAAAGTGGGAGCTGGGAAGTGGGTATTGATTTTGAATGAATGCTGTGTTGAAAGTGATAGTGCTGATGCGCGTCCATGATAAACGCTTCACTGTTGGTACTCAAGGAATTACAAATTGGAAGAAGAGGATTTTGCTTTTGTTTGTTCTTGTTATTTTTTTGTTGTTGTGATTTCTGTTACGATTCAGACCAAGGACCCATGCCATATGCGTAGCCATACCTTGCTTACAATCCCTTCTAATTACAAAATAATAGTAATAAATTAATGTGACTTTCTACAGATTTTGAAAATTTAATATAATAATTTAATAACATGCACATAGTGCAAAAGACTTCCCATATCATCATCTAATTATGTATTTTACTTGTAATAATTTCTAATTGGTTAATAGTATAATTTTTTTATATTAATCTAAACTCTTTAAACAAGGAAAAAGAATAGTAACAAGGCTAGTGTGTGGACTTTTCCAAAAAGCAGGCTTGATATACAAAGAAAGATTCCAACAAGAATCATAATTCATGGAGCAACCCTTGCTTCACAACTAATCTAAAGAAGAAAATTATCAACTCTTATTTTTCACTGACAATTACATGCAGTAGGTACGGGAGTAACATAAGTAAAGATTTTGGGTGGAATTAGGTAGTTCTTGTCTCTGTCTCTGCTATGGTTACCTTTACTCACTATAGCAGTAAGATTAAGCATTAATTTATATGCAGAGTGAGAGCCACTGGTTCGTTGCATTTTACATCCTAGCCCGTAGTATATAAACTAAAGTACTCATATAGCACTAGCCTAGGCTAGCCTCAAGAGAGTAGAGACATCAAATTTTTCATATGAAGAAGAAAATTCACCTTCACAACATAAATGAGTAGCAGCAAACTGTTCAATTCCCTAGTCCTTAGTCTTTCCAATTTAATTCTGCTCTAACTTCATCTTGAATTTGCCCCTAGCATGATTTTTGTTGCATCTTTTGACAGTAATTGATCATGCATGCTTATGCAGTTAAATTTTTGAGTTGTTTGAAATTGTGAAAATTAATATTCTGATAGAATCTTTGTGTTATAAATGATATCAAGTTGCAATAGTACTATTATGGCCACAACATGTGGTGCTGACATGACCTAGCACGCTAGTACCGTGGTTTCACAAGATGCCATTGTACTCAGTACTTGATGCGAGTTTTCACCATGGACGGTATCTAGATATAGCGGACAAAAACAAACGGTTCTACCTTATCTACGTTCAATCATTGAGGACCTGGCTTCTTATAACACACCTTTGCATTCACTTTTTATTATTTAATGAACTTACTATATTTCTCCGCCAAAAATCTAAGACTAATTTTCTTAAGTACAAATATTTATTTAAAAAGTCGATTTCTTCTAACTAGTATCTTTTTGTATACATAAATTTTAAAAAAAACAAACATCATATCACATATTTAAACCTATCATTTATGTTTGGAACATTGTTATATTGAGATAAATTTTCACTTTGAACGTAAAACCAAGTAACTAATAAGAGATCAAGTTATTTGTTAACTATGTCTCACCATATTATGTTAGTTCAACCTTAGTCCAATATGCATAATTCAGATTAAGTAAGAAATGCTTTGTGCCTTTCTTAGGTAGGATCACTGGTGGCAACTCAGAGAACCTGGAAGAGCTAAGGTTAATTAGGACCTAGGCTAACATATTAAATAAGTTGGTAATCCTTATTTCATGCACGTGATACTAGTAATCGTCCTTGTGGACCCATTTAAGTTAAAGTTTTTGTATTGTCTATCTTTTTTATGTGGAATATTATATGTTACGAAAAATATGTACGAAATCAAGTACCAAATAAGTTGTTTGCTTTCTATTGTTTGAAGATTAAATTAATAAAAAAAAAAGGACTAACAGAAATCATACAGTAAGGAGTATCAATGGTATACAGTTTTCATCACTTTTGAGCAAAACAAATTCGTACTGTAAGCAATTTTCTTCTTCTTCTTCTTCTTTTTTTCTTTCACGTAACTAAAACCCAAAATTTTAAGAAGAAACCAAGATTCTTGCGCACTAGAAGCAACAGGCTTTGGTTTCTCATAACCTTTTCAAATCCTTTATTTTCCTTACATGTTTTATTTAGGCAATGCTTTTATAGAAAATTTTAAAAATTTCTACCTGTTCGATGTTGGAAATTGATTTTGAATGATGGGGGGAAAGAATAGACTATTTCTGATTTGATAGCATTTAATTGACCATCATAAAAAAATACTTTAACTAAGAATATACTGCACGAGTTCTGGTTAGTAAGCTACATGACAAGAAATTTAATACTCTACCTTAATTAGAAAATTTCTTTTTATCAATTTTTTAACCACAGAAGTTAATACAAGAAAAAGATAATTACAACAACATATGTTTTCAGTTCTCACCCTTTAAGCTTGAAAAATCACATTCATAACTAATAATGACTAGAAAGTTCTAGCATCCCTTCTAGTAATGCGATTTTCCATGTTATTTGGTATATAATAGATGAATAGATGATACACATGATTAAGGTGAAAAGTGAAAAAAGACATGTAATAACTCAAAATTTGAATGATGCAAATGAATTTTGAGAGGCATATATGATGCTTGGCCATAAATGTACAACCTTCCGTATTATACATGCACCTGAATTTTGTATTTGTTTCATTTTCTTCTTTCCTTTGTGGCCCATGAGAATCAGAATTTCACACCTCACACATGCTTCACCAAAAAATCATGCCCATCACTCTCATTATATATTGACTTGGGTTTGGTCCCCCACTGCCCTTCCTTTTATTCTTCTTTGTTTATGTGTTGTGCATGCACCATTCCAATAAAGCCTTGCTAGCTAGCCCATTAGCACCAGTTATGAGTTCCACACGCACAAGGTAGTGGAGCAGAGAAATGTGCATATTATATACTGTTTCAAAAGTTCTTTTTTTGTGTTCTCTTTCTCTTTGGTTGAATCCAGATATCTCCTCAAACTAACCCTTTCGGATACTGAAATTTTGAGTTTTGATTCGAGATACTGAAATTCATTTAACTAATCCTTCAATCAAAAACTAATCCTTCGGCATATTTAGAGTTTAGAATTCGAGTTACTGAAATTCATTTAATTAATCCTTCAGCATACTGAGATTTAGAGTTTAGAATTTAAGATACTAAAATTTATTTTAAAAAATTATATTTTATGATCATGATTCTAAATTGTGGTTGCGATATCGTCTTTAATAGAAAAAATTACATAAAAAAGTGGTCGATATGATCATAATACATTTATGTGGTATCGTTGTCTTTTATATAATTCTTGACATTTAGGAGAATTGCAAAAGAATACAACTAGTAAAATCGTAAAGTATTTGAAGTGAGTTGAAATTTGTTTAAATGATGATTATAGTTATAAACCATAAATTAAAATTATCTTCACAATACAATTTTTTTATATATATATACATAGATATATGGATATTGAAGCCTAACTACTTGTCTAATTAAGAACATAATTATTTGTCAAATATGGCATCACATAGATTGTGTTTTCTACAACAATGTGTGGGACAGTTGTGAAGAATTTCATATGATATGAATAGACAAAAGTAAGAGGCAACTCTTGTAGTGCTAGAGAATTCTTGTTGCTAAAGAATGATAGTGCATACAGCTACACGGTTGATAAGATAAGAGGAATATCAATCATGATCTGATTTAAGAGCATGAAAATTGATGTTGGTCCCCAAGGTTTGGCAATGGCAACCCATGAATAAAGCCCCAAGTCATAGACTTGTTTTCACGGCACACTTATGTGGCATATATGTTGAAGTTGCCTTTGTGTCTTCTTCACAAACACATAAAACCTACCCATTGGCTCTTTCCACACATGCTTTTCTCTGATTTATCATGGCTTGTCGTTTTTGCTGTGCCACTTTAACAGAGGATTTAGGGTAAGAAACAGACATAGGTATCAGATTCTGTTGAAGTGTCACACACATAAGTCTAAGAGAATGATAATTGACTTGTTTTTGTTAGGATCATCATACCCGTGCCAAGTTGAGTCTCCGAATCTGTTTGCTCTGTTTTGATTTAATTATATATTATTAGATTATAGGTGGGTTCGAGTTAAAAGATCTAGAACCAGCTAGATTGATTTAGTAAAAGTGATAGATGAAAATGATACATATATAGACACGTTGCATTAGATAATTCCAATTTATGTATAACATTTTAATCACTATGGCTTACAATTATAATGGCTCTTGGAGTTGGATGCAAGTATTGCTATTTGCAGCGAGAAGTTGATGTAGCTATATTTAAGTTATACCATCTTCTAAAAACAAAAAAGTTATATGATGGAGAAATCTAAATATACTACTAGTATAACTTAGAACAAATATTATATTAACAATGATTTCATATATATAAAGTGAACTTTATTGATGTAACCATTGAATTGTAAGAAATATTTAATCTAAATTTATAATATTAATTTTTTAATTTTCTTAAAATTAATTAAACAATAGTAAAAAATGATAAAAATGAATCATATTTTTTTGACACCCTATTTTTGTATATTCGAAAAATATATATTACATAAATTTTAGTATATATAAATAAGGTATAAAATTATTTTGGATTAAAATAAAATATTATAGATATGATATATATAAAAGAATTCAATATTTGTGAGTTTTAAAATAAAATAATACAATTGAAAATTTTGAATATTATAGTAGTTAGTATAATTTATAAGAAAAGGAGATACTCTCTTTTGGTACTTTTATATTTTTTTATTAATATATTTAAAGATAAAATAAGACAATATATATATATATATATATATAATAACTGTGCTCTTTAAAAATAAAAACTATCCATTTATTTATTTGAAAAAAATACTATTTTTTTTTCAGGAAAGCATACAGTGCCTTTTTTCTTTACTAATTGTATATAATAAAGATGTCAATTGATCAACCCAAATGAGTTAAGTTGGATGATTCAACTTCTCAACCTATATAACCTGTCAATCTATTAAGTCAAGAATTGGGTTGAATTGAGTCATTGAATTGGTGTTTTCTTTGTTGAATAAATTGATAGATTATTTATTAACTTAAATGTTATTTTATTGGCAATAATATTTTATGAATTATTATAGATTTCACGTTCTTCTATTATTGTACTCTACATTTATTTAGCTTGTGATGATAGTTTCTAAAACGAATTTGTGCCAGACAATTTAATAAGGTAATATTCTTGTAATTTTGACAATATGTATAAATTATTTATACTTATTTATAAGTCGACTTATGAATAATATATTTTTATTTAATAAAATTTTGGTGTGTTAAACTTACTCAACTTGTAACTTGTTGTATATTGGACTATTCTGTGTGGGGTTTGGAGCCCTATTTTGCTTACTGGGCTATTGGTGATATTGGACTATAAGAGTATACATCTTCCAATATTGTCTGCCATATAAAATAAAATCTTTATCCAATACACTGAAATCTACTTTACAGTTTGGTGTGATAGTAAATAAAATAGAAAAATAAGAAACATAAAAATAGAAGAAAAAAAATAAAATGAAAAAAATATGGTATTTGAAGGGATAAAAATAAGAAGAAAGGAATTAGATAAATTTCTCTTTATTTATTTTTTCAATGAAAAATTTAAGTTAAAGTAAGGTATGACTGTGAAGTAAGAACTAATAAATTAATTTCTCTGAGAATTTTGTTATAGATCGTTTGTTCATTTTTAACGTAAGTCTGCATCAAAGAATATAGATAAATAAAAGAAAAAAAAAGAAACAAATAATAAAAATAATTTTTTTAGAGATTAAAAATCTAAATTTTTTTATCTAATATTTTTCTTATTATAAATTGTTTTTTTTTAAATTTTTATATAAAAATTAATTCAAAAAATAAAAAAGAAAGATATATTTTCTTCTCATTTCATTCTAAATTGTTGGGGAAGTATTTTCTAGTGTGTCATATTGAAATAACTTCTGTCCTTTTTTATTTTTCTCTCAAACAAAGGATGAAAATTTAATATTTATACTTCATCTCTCCCTTTCTTTTTTTCTTTTCCTCTATTTTCACCAAAACAAACAAAGGGTAACATGTCATCTGAATCATCTCCCTATGAGTTGCAAACGGAATATAAATCCATAAACTTGGATCTATTAATGCAAAAGTGTATTTTTAATGACTTGTGTTGTTTATTCAACCACTCATACAACATTTTATACAATAATGACTTTTGTGTCTTTCTTTTTTCAACTCATTATTTATTGCATTTCATATTTCTCTTGATTGTATAATTTGTTGTATGAGTTGTTATATACAAATAACATTTTTTTTCTTCTTATTTTTTTGTTCAAGCATAACATGTGTGCACCCCAAACATCATTGTGGAGATAGAATGCAAATCTATTAGGGGGGGAAGTTCTTATAAACATACAATTGCATGGAACATACGTTGGTGCAAGGATGAAAGAGATACAGAGAAAATAAGATAGAAAAAAAAAACCTTAATATATGTTTATATAAGATGTGCTCGCGAAGAAGTTTTGTTCGATTTTTTAATTAAAAGTGATTCAAATCAAATAAAAAATTAAATGCAGTTCGATTTAATTTGGTTTGAATTTATTAAGTCAAATTAAACAATTTTTTTGTAATTTTATTTGGTTCGATATTTGCGATTTTAAAAATTTATTATTTAAAAATTAATTAAAAATATAATATTATGTTATTTATTTAAAACTTATATGTCAAAAATAAAATTAAAAATATAAAAATATTGAAAAAATTTATCACTTAATATATTTAACACAAATTCTTATCTTCTTTTTTATTTTAGTGAAAATATTTCTTTAATACAATTTTATTTATTATATTAAATATTTTTTTACGCGCATATATATTATAGTTTATCACTTAAAATAAAATTATTCATTTGAATAATAGATATTACCCTGAAACAAATGTCATTATTACTTTGAAGCATTATGAAGAAGGGCCCCTACAAGCAAAAAGTGTCACAAGCTACCAAGATTGATTTTCCCAAGCTCCTGTTAAGCTCGACCATGCTTGAATTTTCATATTACATGAATTTCTGAAGAACACAAGCTTAGTATTTATGTCAAGTTTCTATAAGTAAGGGTGGTCATGCTCTTTATTAGCACAATCGTGTGTGATTTTTTTTTTTTCTTCCATTTCTATTGTCATTTTTATTTTATTTTATTGATTTTACTTTGGATTTTCTTGTTTGCTTTTTTTAGGCACAAGAATTCTCTAACATTTACAACAACGTTCTAAACTCCTACTATCATGCACTCGTGATTATTGGTGAAGTCTTTCTTCTTCTTCTTCTTTTTTTATATTTTTCTTAATTGTTTTAAATATCTTGGACTTTGCCCATCATTAAGTTGGCAAAGGGTGTTACACATCTCCATTTTGTTCTTTCAAAAAACATGTTTATTATGAAAAAAAAAAAAACTTTTTTTTCGCTCCCAATTAACCTCCCTTTATGCTTACTTGGTTTCAACTTAAAAAAAAAAAAAAAAAACCTTGTGTCACTTTGATTATTTAAGTTTTGATCAAGGTAGATAAGCAATCATTGCTTCAAACACCAACATAAGCTATATAATCTAAGCCACAAGGATAAGCACCTATATTATAATTTGAAACATAAAAAGAAAAAGACACATCATCATAAGTTAAAGTCTTCATGGTCTTCTCTTCATACTTACATCATCAATGCTAACAAACAGTCTACTAAAAGATTAGAGGCAACATGGTCATACTAAAATAAGTGTGGACTTGCTTAATGCCTTTTAGAAACTAGCACGAATAAACCCTAAACATACTCATCTGAGATTCATAATGCTTCAAAGTTACATCTACTTTTAAAAAAAATAACACAGTGGTGATGAACTAAGCATGATT
Source organism: Cajanus cajan (assembly GCF_000230855.2). Classification (NCBI taxonomy): domain Eukaryota; kingdom Viridiplantae; phylum Streptophyta; class Magnoliopsida; order Fabales; family Fabaceae; genus Cajanus; species Cajanus cajan. The sequence continues at coordinate 21,411,321 of NC_138524.1, forward strand.
GTACAAGGTCAAGCTTGCACCCATTATTATAACTAAAGGAGACTAACAATATATATAGTAATTTGTTATTCTTTGGATCTTTTAAACTCTAAAGACATTTTTCTTCTCTTTTTCAAACACTTAAGATTGAAAGAATTAAGATCTCAAATTAAGAAAAGATTCCCTTAATGCTATTGGAGGAACAATCTTACCTCTCTTAATTATGATTTTTGTTGTTCCCTATTATGAATTTCATTATGATAGAGTTTTCCTATTTTGTCATGAAAAACTAATTTCTTAGTCTAGGGTTATGGCAACCATGTTGGATTGAGTTAAACCTAGTGTAATTTTGAATTCATTATTTTATTATTGATTGGATTATATTTTTCATTCATAACAACTGCCAAGATATAACTAACTCTTTTCAGAGATCTTAATCAATTGAATTGTGTCAATTATACATAATTCAATTAGTAAATCTAAAAAGATAATTAAATCTGGAAAGTGTATGACCAAACCTTGAACCAAATTTTCAATTATGCTAAATCATTTACTGGATTAAATTCTTACATGACCAAATAAGGATTAATTTAAGAAATGATATTCTCAATTCACGACCAACAATTAAAAATAAATTTAGAATCAAAAAATTAGTAATAGTATTAAAACTAAAATCTAGAATTATATAAAGGGAAAGTGATTGAAATTATCAAAGAGTCATAACCCTAGGTTTTTCTTATCAACTTGAAACAAATTTTTTTTAATATTTGTTTTCTTTAAATTTAACTAGAAATTCTTCAAACTCAAACAATAGTTATGTTATTTGGACTACGATATAATTCACTTAAGAGAGTAATACAATCAAACCTTTGAGTTTGATATCTAGACTTAATTCATTGTTACCATTGTAATATGATGCATTTTCTCTTAGGTGTGTTTTATACATATAAAAAAAATGGAAAAATGGTATCCAAAGTCCAACCTATAACTAAAAAGTAAACACAAATTTAGATCCAATCTAACATATTTACAAATTAATAAATGTTCCTAAAAAATATCTAGACTCTATCAAATTAATATATATATATATATATATATAATAAAAAAAACTTGAAAGAAATAAATAAAAAATTATATAAACTAACTCTACTGAGATCAAACCCAATTTAAACCCTAGAAAGACAATATTGCAATTATGATGAGTTAAACTAGGGATGGCAACGGGGCGGGGCGGGTACGGGTTTCATGATACTCGTCCCCGTCTCCGCGAGTTAAACTCATCCCCGTCCCCGTCCCTGTCCCCATACCCGTCGGGTATAGATTTTCATCCCCATCCCCGTCCCCGTCGGGTATCGGGTATACCCGTACTCGTACCCGTACCCGTACCGTCAATTTTTTTATTTTTTATTTTTTTATAAAAAAAATGATATTTTAAATTATTATTTTTATTATATTATAATTATAATTAAGTTATTTCTTTATCTTATATTATAATAAATAATCATACATAAAAAAATATTAAATTTTTTTAATATAATTAAATTGAAAGTGAGTATTAAATTAAAAATGAGAACGGGACGGGTACGGGTACGGGTACGGGGCGGGTAAGTACATACCCGTACCCGTACCCGTACCTGATTTAATATATCGGGTTTTACCCCCGTACCCGTACCCGTACCCGGTCAAACCGGGTATTCCCTGTCAAAATCGGGATAGGTTCGGGTATTACCCGCGGGTACGGGTATGTTTGCCATCCCTAAGTTAAACCGATAAAAATAAGATTTCATAAAAGAATACCAACAATAATAAATTTTTATCCTAGTCCTTCCTTTTTATGTTCAATTTGAAGTAAGAGGATAAATGATCCAAAGTAGTTATTAAGAGGATTTACTAGAAAGGAACAACATGAATTAAGTGAAAGCCATAACAGACATAGCATAATAAATTGCAATTCCAACAACATCTGGTAAGATAAGATTTAATTTATATAGAAAGTCATCAATGTTAATCTCTATAGAATTTACAAAACAAAACAAAAAAAGATAATGAGATAATATTCTCATTAAAATCAATCTAGAAAATGTAGTCACAACAATTTTATATATAATAATTAAGCACTTTGTAAAAGACTACACAAAACTTCAAAAGAGATTTGAAGATTAATTAGTTCATCTACATTTTTCAACAATGTTTGATTATCAAAGGTATACATATATGTTTTTATCAAAATTGTGTCTAGATTGTTGGAAACAAAGAAGTATAAAAGTTTGACTTCTTAAAAATGTTTTGATGATAACAAAAATTTATAAAAATAATGAAACCATGACAAATGTTTTTGAAATGCTTGTAATTGGTGTTCTAAACCAATGGTTGTGATAAAAAAGAGTCCAAAATATCTTTTATGAATAATGTCTATCTCCTAGATAAATTAAGTGTCAAACATAGTTTTATTATAAGTGTTCTTAAGTTGCAAACATACATACTTTAATAAAATATAAGTGTCTAATATTTTGTAAATGTAATATATCTTTATAAGGGAACACACAAATGCATAACCTCTTAGGTATTTAGACAAAGTTATATATTAAACTAGAACTTGCTATAAAATTAATAAGCATGCCATGAACCATATTTGAATGTTTTCCATGCCATATTTTTCCAATTATTTGTGTATTTAGTGATAAACAAGTTTGAAGTTGACTCCTAGTACTTTCAAATTCAAAAGACCACTCAACTTATGGAAGTACTAAAGCAAATCAACAAAAGAAAAAGAATATTATTTTGGTATAAATTGTCATTTCAATAATACAAGGTTGAACTTTCTCTCTTGAAGCCTTTACATGAAGTTTCTCCCATGTATTTAATGCATTTCAAATGGGAAGAAAACTTTATCTCTAAATATGTCTTATTTAACAATTGTTTACACAAATTTTGTATATGTAATTGATCTTGTAAGCTCACTCTTGTGAGTATCTATCTTTTACACTCTGGTAAAAAATCTTGTGTTGAGATTACAAGTGTAAAGCATAAAGAGATTGTGAATGATATTTAGTGATAAGTAATATTTAAGATAAGATTAGGTGGATGTTTGTAAGTACAAGTTAAAATACTTAGTTGTAACAAGGTTGGTATAGTGGAAATCTTTCGTGTTAAAAGAATTAAATGTAACTCTTATTAAAGAATGACTTAAAATGATTTATTGTGTGATGTTTCTCTTCTTATTCTTTTAAGTTCTTTTTTTAATGCTATTTTTTACGCAACTTAAAACACCATTTAAAAATGCTCTGTGAAAACAAATCTAAAAGTCATGATTGCATATAATTTAACCTTTTTCTTGTGTGTAACATTTGTTATATCATAAGACGAGGTGATGCAACATAAAGAGATATATCATACCGGCCAACCGACCTTTTAGCATTAAAAAAGTATGAAGTATCCTTACTTTATATAGAAAACAATGATGAAAGAAATGATGTCACAAAATAAAGACTTATCCAAATGAACCAATAATATTTAAAGTATTGTAAAAATAAAATTTTCAAAAGTACTTAAATAAAGGATTAATTAAGGTCAATAAATCCTATGGAGTTATGTGTGATTTTATGTTATGGATTCATCTAAACTAGAAAGAGAGGTGTAAAACCATGTTTTTCTTAATTTGCATATTTAAGATATATGTAATTAAGGTGATGTTATATGTTGTTTTATGGTTGTTTTACCTATGTTGGGGCGAGGTTTAAAGTGGAGACGACTCCTGACTTAAGTTATATTTGTGAGAGTTGGCTTGAGGGGGACTAGGTATATAAGGTGAAATTTAATAACTAAACTTAAAAAATTCATAACTCAAGATTTCTATAGAGAAGTTAGAGAAAAGGTTTTTGAAAACTATGCGTTGTTGTTCAAGCTTCTAAGTGACTTCGAGGTCGTTTATTGTAGCTTATATAGATTGAATAAGCGAAGTCGTTGATGTTTTGTGTTGAATTGATGGTGAATGTTGAGAATTGAAGTTGTACATGTTTGGGTTTTTAGATGTTTTTTAACATGAATTTGTAATTGTTGATTTTGTGTGTTTCAAATGTGGTTGCATGTGGTGATTTTGAGTGGTTTGGTGTTCTAAATAATGTATTGAAGGTTTATATGAAAAATGATTATTATCTACGGAATATTATCTACGGAATTTTTTCCGTAGATAATGTTTAGTTATCTACGGAATATTATCTACAGAATTTTTTCCGTAGATAATTTTTAGTTATCTACGGAATATTACCTACGGAATTATTTCCGTAGATAATATTTAGTTATCTACGGAAATTTCTGTAGATAACTTATCTACGGAAATTTCCGTAAATAACTTATCTACGGATTTTTTCGTAGATAAGTTATCTACGGAAATTTTCGTAGATAACTTCACCCATAGATAAATTTCGTAGGTAAAACATTTTATTTGAAATATCAATTAACATTTTTTATTATCGTTTCATTTTAATTTATTGTAAAATAATTAAAATATTTAATTTAGCATCATTAAAAAAATAATCATTATAAGATTTAATTTTTTTAAAATTTAATTATTTATTATAATACTTTTAGTCACCGTATCAACCAAAAAATATATTTTTGATTAAAATATATTTTAAAATTTAGTTAATTCATTATAATAATTTAAAATAAATATTTTTAAGATTGTTATTAGATAAGTTATCTACGGAAATTTCCGTAGATAACTTATTTACGAAAATTTCCGTAGATAACTTCACCCACAGATAAATTTCGTAGGTAAAACATTTTATTTGAAATATCAATTAACATATTTTATTATCGTTTCATTTTAATTTATTGTAAAATAATTAAAATATTTAATTTAGCATCATTAAAAAATAATCATTATAAGATTTAATTTTTTAAAAATTTAATTATTTATTATAATACTTTTAGTCATGTATCAACGAAAAAATATATTTTTGGTTAAAATATATTTTAAAATTTAGTTAATTCATTATAATATTTTAAAATAAATATTTTTAAAATTGTTATTAGATAAGTTATCTATGGAAAAATCCGTAGGTAACTTATCTAGGATTTTTCCGTAGGTAACTTATCTACGGATTTTTTCGTAGGTAACTTATCTACGGATTTTTCCGTAGATAAGTTATCTACGGAAATTTCCATAGATAAGTTATCTACGGAAATTTCCGTAGATAACTTCACCCATAGATAAATTTCGTAGGTAAAACATTTTATTTGAAATATCAATTAACATATTTTATTATCGTTTCATTTTAATTTATTGTAAAATAATTAAAATATTTAATTTAGCATCATTAAAAAAATAATCATTATAAGATTTAATTTTTTTAAAATTTAATTATTTATTATAATACTTTTAGTCACTGTATCGACCAAAAAATATATTTTTGGTTAAAATATATTTTAAAATTTAGTTAATTCATTATAATATTTTAAAATAAATATTTTTAAAATTGTTATTAGATAAGTTATCTATGAAAAATCCGTAGGTAACTTATCTACGGATTTTTTCGTAGGTAACTTATCTACGGATTTTTCCGTAGGTAAATTATCTACGAAAATTTCCGTCGATAACTTCACCCATAGATAAATTTCGTAGGTAAAACATTTTATTTGAAATATCAATTAACATATTTTATTATCGTTTCATTTTAATTTATTGTAAAATAATTAAAATATTTAATTTAGCATCATTAAAAAAATAATCATTATAAGATTTAATTTTTTTAAAATTTAATTATTTATTATAATACTTTTAGTACTGTATCGACCAAAAAATATATTTTTGGTTAAAATATATTTTAAAATTTAGTTAATTCGTTATAATATTTTAAAATAAATATTTTTAAAATTGTTATTAGATAAGTTATCTATGGAAAAATCCGTTGGTAACTTATCTACGGATTTTTCCGTAGGTAACTTATCTACGGATTTTTCCGTAAGTAACTTATTTACGGATTTTTCCGTAGGTAACTTATCTACGAAAATTTCCGTCGATAACTTCACCCATAGATAAATTTCGTAGGTAAAACATTTTATTTGAAATATCAATTAACATATTTTATTATCGTTTCATTTTAATTTATTGTAAAATAATTAAAATATTTAATTTAGCATCATTAAAAAAATAATCATTATAAGATTTAATTTTTTTAAAATTTAATTATTTATTATAATACTTTTAGTCACTGTATCGACCAAAAAATATATTTTTGATTAAAATATATTTTAAAATTTAGTTAATTCATTATAATATTTTAAAATAAATATTTTTAAAATTGTTATTAGATAAGTTATCTATAGAAATTTCTGTAGATAAGTTATCTATGGAAATATCCATAGATAATTTATCTATGGGTTTTTCTGTAGATAAGTTATCTACGGAAATATCCGTAGGTAACTTATCTACGGATTATTCCGTAGATAAGTTATCTACGGAAATTTTCGTAGATAACTTCACCCGTAAATAAATTTCTTAGGTTACATATTTGAAACATCAATTAACATATTTTATTATCTTTTCATTTTAATTTATTGTAAAATAATTAGAATATTTATTTTAGCATCATTAAAAAAATAATCATTATAAGATTTAATTTTTTTAATTTAATTATTTATCATAATACTTTTAGTTATCGTATTGACCAAAAAATATATTTTTGATTAAAATACATTTTAAAATTATTTATGATTAAAATATATTTTAAAATTTTATTTAATTCATTATAATATTTTAAAATAAATATTATTAAAAATTGTCATCTTAAATTTTTTATTTTTATAAATTAATTGATGATAAAAAAAAATAACATACTAATATATGGTTTTAAATTTGATATGAAAATATTAGGATATAATTAGATAAGATTTTAAATTAGTATTTATTAATGATTGAAAATTTAAGATTATAATTTTAAAATATATAAATTATTATTTAAACTTTTAAATTTATAATAATTAATTTAAATTGTATCATAATATTATTTTTAAATAGAAATAAGTAAATTGTTAATTATACAAGTAAGTATATTTATAAATAAATATTAATTAAATATAATATAATTATTATTATTATTGGTAATATAATTATTATATATATTTTTATATTTTTATAGCGGTCTGAACATACCAAAATGAGAGGGATCCAAAAATAGTATAAGTATGAGATTGTACTTAAATGAATTAATTTGCACTACTTATACTGATAACATGCATTAGCTCTTCTGTAGCCTATCTCATAAGAACTCCACAGTTACGCGTGCTTGACCTGGAGTAGTATAGGGATGGGTGACCTTCTGGGAAGTTTCCCAGAAAATGTGCAATAAGGACAAAACATGCTGAAAAGTGAAGTGTAATGAAATAGCATCCTTGAGAGGCCAAATATGAGGGTTATTACTTTAATAAATTTATTAAAATTAAATAAAAATTTCCTGAAACGAGTTATCTACGGAAAATTCTGTAGATAACATTATCTACGAAAAAATCCGTAGATAACATTATCTACGGAAAATTCCGTAGATAATGTTATCTACGACCATTTTATCTACGGATTTTTTTCTGTAGATAATCCGTAGATAATTGACATTTATCTACGGATTTTTATGTTTATCTACGGATTTTTCCGTAGATAATCTTGATTTTTCTTGTAGTGAGAGTGTTAAAACCATGGAGGTGTTTCACATCCTCACTCAGTGAGATGATTGTTACTAAATGAACATTCAAGGGATGAAGGCGAAAAATCCAAAATTGGGGTTTTTCACTCAACAAGCCCAATCTATCTCAACTATTTGGAGTTTTGCTTAAAGTTCTGTCTGACGAGTCATAACCTACCTAGCTAGGAAGAAGTCACAAAAATTTGTGGTCGCTAAGTGAGAAGGGCTACATTTGGAAGAAAGAGCTACAAAATGTTTTAGCTACTGAGCGAGAGTTTAGGGTTTAGGGTTTAGGGTTTAGGGTTTAGGGTTTAGGGTTTAGCTCAACGGACACTCAACGGACACTCAACGAGCTGTGCTCGCTTAGCGAGAAGCCACAAAGGGATATGATCGCCAACAAGGATGGTATGTTGAGGTATTTTTGCTTAGTGAGATGGAGGTCACTCAACGAAAATCCTTTTTTGTTAGAATATGTTTTTGATGTTGTGTAGTTAACTCCTATGTCCTTGGTGGGATAAGAAGCTAGTGTTGTTGTCCCTACGGGGTTTGTTGTGCTTGTATTAAATAGGAATGAGAATTGAGCTATAAATAGTCATGAAGGCTAGGAACAAGGAGTTTTAGTCTTGGGTCTATGATGTATGGATCATGGATGATGTAACTTTTATTATGTTGTTCATGATGTTATGATAATGATGATTATTTATGATGTGTTAATGATGTTGAAGATAGTCATGTGTGGATGACAATAATGATGTTGATGTTGATGTTTATATATACATATGTGTGTGTGTGTAGAAATGCATGTATGTTGTTAAGTGCTTAGATGTTGGCATGATCCTATGTTGGTTGTAGTTAAGTTAGGTGTGTGTTTATGCATGATGTTAAGAGTGAATATAGGGAAGGCTTGAGCCTATAATTCATGGGGTTAAGTGTGGTGTTGGGAAGGTCGATTCCCCTTCACCCATGATATTTTAGAAATGTCTTTGAGGAAATTTGAAGGAGAATGATGAACTCAAATGTTTTGTTGAGTTTCTCAGCGAGAGATGCCAGTTGATTGGATTTCTAGAAGCATAGTGCTTTGTAGTCCCACATAGTGATGATTTTTTTAGGAAAACTTGATTCTCCTTCAAATGGTGTTGTGAAAATGATATGTAGTGAGTCGTTATATACTAGTTGTTGAATGGTCATGTCTATATCCCCTAAATCTGGATGTTGAGTTAACATGTAAGTTGTGGGTGGTCACTTGAGGTGTATCTGACCTAATTCTAGAAATGTGTGTGGTATCTTAGGGTTAGACAATGGGCTAAATCCATAGGGGACTTGACTTTGTAGACCAATGTTATGATAAGCTTATACCTAAGTTGTTCTATATTTGACTGGTGATACTGAACCTTTTGGATTTATGTCAATGATACATAAGTAACTAAGGTTGTTATTGTTTGATAGGGTTAATTCGAGTAGACCACTTATATTGGACATCTCCGTTGTTTGTGTATGGAAATGCATGGTGCAAATAGTCACGTTGACGTGATGTATACAAGCTATGACATATAGTGTTAAGTTGTGTTGGTGGTTATGTAATGATCCCTGTGGTGAGGGTGTTGTTGTTGTGAGTAGTTGAGGCTCAATGTTGTATGATGTGATTATATTTATATGCATTTCCTTGATTATATATCATGTTATCTTATATCAAGTTTATCATGTTGTTTGTTGTGTTGATTGTGATGATCATGTTTCACATGGGAGTAGACTGAGTATAACTGGAGGATGGGCAACTTGGAATTGCTATGACCATATGATGGATGGTGAAAGTTGAAGATAATTGGTTTCTCAACTTCAATGATTTGTTGTAGGGTTGAATCGATTGTATAGTTGTCTTGATGTTTCTATGTAAATATTACATATTATGGGATACAACCCTATAAGGAGATTTTATTTTACTAATTTGATGAACAAAATCTACTTCATAGTTTTTGATTTTGGATGATCATTTACATCTTAGGTATGCATATATTTGTACATGCATGATGTCCAAAATTTGTTGCATAATAACCCTAAGATAGATGACTTATGTTTTTCCATTGCGTTGTGATGTGGTTCTGTGGCATAAATATGTCAATGTATGACCTACTAGGTCATTATAAAGGGTGTCCATAGTATTTATTGATTATAAACCTTTAAACAAAGTATTAAAATGGATAATATGTCTAATTCTTAATAAGTTAAATTTTTTGTCAGAAACAAGAATTGTTTTTTAAAAGTCAAATTTAATGAAACAACTAAATAATGTAACAAAATTTTTTTTCAAAATTTGACATAAAATCGAGATATTATTAAATTGAAGTAAGAGAGAAAAATAGATATCTAACAACTTTTGTAGCCCTTTTTGGTCAATATAAATGAAGTGTAATGTCACAATAACTTGAAATTTGCCTAGTGAATTTTGAAACATTATTAGTGTTATATTTAATCAATATTCAATACATGGACTTTACATTAATATACTTTGATGAGGTTCTTGTTTTTTTTAATGTTATAAATTAATCATATTTATAAATTCATAAAATTAATGAAAGAAAATGGTTTAGCACTATCTGCAAATAAAATGAAAATCTTTCAAACCAAAAGTAAGATATAATATACTAAGGAACTATAGTCCCTATACAAAGATAAACATAATTCATCGATAAATTTCCTAATGAGATAAACAACAAAAAAGAAGCCTACAAAGATTTTTAGGACGTGTAAAGTAGAATTTATATCCAATATTAGAATTAATTATTTTCTCCTTATCTTACAAGTTTAAGAAAAACCCACTCAATTGGGATCAACAAATGACCAAGGCAATTATCCATATTAAGAACGCAGTTAAAAAAAATTCCTTGCCTAGGTATGCTATAGAGTTGATCACCAGATGGGTTTGATCGATTTTGGACTAAGAAACGCATATTTATCTCAAATTAATGATTATTATTTACACTGATTCTGACCGTTTAACACTTCAGTTTACATGAGTCTCAAATTTGGTAGTTTGGGGGTTAGCTGAGTGGGTACAAAACAAGTTGATAGCACCACCATAGAAGATGCTTGAGTACCTTAATGGTTGTAGGTAGAGGATAACACTAAGCAAACCATCCACGACTAACACCTCTATTCATGACTTAAGGTTGTTTCGTGATTGACACAATAAAGCTCTAAGAGTCCCCCATGCTCATAGTCCCATAGCCAAAAAAAGCATTCACTTGACACTTGCCACCAAGAACACCAAGACATCCATGACGGAGAACAAAACGACGTGTAATGGAGAGGAAAACTATGTTGGGTTATTTTGAGAACAAAAAGGCTTTAATCTCATATCTCTTCAATCCATTACATTTGTAGTTAGGAATTATCCACTTACATTACCCATACAAGACTCATTACCAGTGTTTAAAAACCCGGATCGGCCGGTTGGACCGGGAACCGATGGTGCAGCCGGTTTGAATCTTAAGTTGGATCGGTTATGCATTCGGCCCGTTTCGAACCGGATTAAACCAATTAATTTTTCGGTTCAACCAGTGAACTGGTGGGTCAAACCAGTTCAACCACAAATTTTTTTAATTTTTTTAAAGGACCACAAACCACAAAAATAACAATGAGAATTGAATTTGTTAATGAAAGAGCAAAGAGTCTTATTAAACATAAGAATAACTACTTATTCTAATGTATTTGTCTATAATATATGTAACTTAAATAACTTTTATAATATATTATTAATTCTAAATTATATATTTAATAATATAATATTTATGTAGATATTGCATATATTATTTTGTGATATCAATTGCAAGCATATTATATATATACATATTATTTATATTTTTAATTTGTATTAATATACAGTTTAACATATAATTTTTTTATGTATTTCTTTATACAAAAAATAAAGATAATTTAAAATAAGATGAAAACTGAAATTTAAAATAGGATATGAATTTATTGAAATTTATAAGTATAAAATATATTTAACATGAATATTTTTTTTAAAAAATTAATAAAAACTGAGTCATGCAATTCAATTAGTGACTCACCGGTTTAACCTATAACTCACTGACTCAATACCTTAACCGGTTTGATGACCGGTCTAGTTTTTAAAAATATGCTCATTACTCAAGAAAGAGAGAAAACTGGATGTTCGATCAACTCTTTTTGAGGCCTAAGATAGTTCTAAAAAGTAGTAATAATTAGCTAGTGTTGGTAAATGTAACTTTTAAACTAAATAAAATTAATTTCATATGCCACCTATATACTTAATTAAAATTTAATTAATCTTATTCAGTTGGGTGGGGGGTTTACACAAATTTTCATTTTCCAACCTACACTTGCTAGAAATTATTTGATTAAAATATTTTTTCTTTACTTTATTGATTCGTAACTTATTTTTACCAGCTTGAAATGCATTTTCTAAACTCATTATCACGAGTCTGGTTGCTTAATTTTGCTCATCCCTAGTATCCTAAATCTGAGGACCTTAATAATATTAAAAACTAATGCATCAAGTTTTGTTACGAAAGGGATTTTAGAACATTTTTTTATAAACTTGAAAATGGAACAAATTAGATATCATCTAAGTATCTAGCATCTCGCTCAACAAAATTATTCTAATATTAAAAAAATAAATTCTTAGTGTATTTTTAATATGAACATCAAAGCATCGTTGTATGCTTTTAACAATCAATACAACTTATCTTCATTAAGAGAACTTATAAATTAATATTGTCAAAGTTTCTTCTCTTACATTATCTCATAGAATTGCATTTGTCATTATAAAGTAGAATTCAATAAGTTCTTTGTATCTATGATCTTCTTGTCAATAATTTCATAATGTAAAATGATACTTCCATCAAGTTACAAGTTCTCATTTCATGGTACTCTAATATATATATATATAGGGTATTTAATGAGAGCATGTCTTATTATGGAAGGTGAGATCACTAAATAATAGACTTTAAATTATAGATAAAAATAATTAATGGTTGAAATTAAATTTTAATATAATTTCATAATGTAAAATGATATTCCTAACAAGTTACAAGTTCTCATGTCATGGTATAGGGAGTATATTAAATGAGAACATGTCTTATTATGAAAGATGAGATAACTAAATAATAGGCTTTAAATTATAAATATAAATAATTAATGGTTGAAATTAAACCTTAAATATAGACACTTACCTATATGATTATTACTATTGTCACTTTCATGATACCACGATCACCACCATCCATTGTCATTGCCACCTTCACACCACCATTGTCATTGTTGTTACTACTACCACCATTATCGCTTTTACGTGGTAACGATGGTGGTAATAGTGGCAATAATGGTGGCAATGGTGATTATATTGACGATGATGCCACCATCATCAGTGTTATCCTAACTATATTTACCACTATTGTGCCACCACCATGACATTATCGTTATCAATTTATCATTATCATGGTGATTATGGTGACGACGATGATGACAACAATGATAGTGATGGTGGTAATGATAGTGGATGATAGTAATTGTGGTAGTCATTAAGGTGACAATAATAGAACTCTTATAGGAGAGATCAAAAATTAATTTTTAATTTCAATTATTATTTATTTTCATCTTAAATTTAATGACTATTATTTACTTCTCTAATCTCTAATAATAAGACATGTTTTCATTAGATACACTTCTTATATATAAAAATATAGTATTTTAGTTTGTATAATGTATAAACATGTTTATCATATATAATTAAAATTTACAATAAATTATATATAAATAAATATTATGTTTGAATATGTAAATTATATTTAAAATTGAAGGATTTGCTTATTCTAAAAGTAAGTCTTAGTAAATTTACTTCATTCAAAAACTCATGATTTACATCAAATTTTAACAATTCAACTATTATATTAGAAGTTCTTAATGTATATATCAAATTTATAAATATTTAAAAAATTTGAGAATCATATAATATTTTGTTATATAGATTTAAATCAACATATAAAACGCTTTTGTAATTATCCGTCAATTTGAATTAATGAAACAAAATATCCAATAATTTTCAAATTTCTAAAAAATTTATGAACTTGATCGGTACATTTAGTACTTTAAACTTAATGGTTAAACCGTTAGAATTTTATATAAAACATGAGTTATTGAGTGAAATAAGTTTATCAAACTCTTACTCTTATAAGTGGATTCTCCTTTAAAATTTATATAAATAGATATTTTAAACATATAAATTTATATTTTATATTTATGATACACAATTTATATTCTAACACAATTTTTTATTTATTCATAATTTGTTTTAAAATATGAATATTTAATTTATAAATTATTATGATAAATAAAAAGATAAATTATATAAAAAAAATAAAAAAAATTTCTATAAATTTTCTTGTGAAATAAAAACCTTTAAAAACGCCTTCACTTAAAATAATGAATTATGTTGAATGTATAAAGGTTGATTGCTAACACATATTTTCATATTGCTAATCTTACAAAGTCCCGAGGCACGTTGTCGATGTCGAGACTATGGGAAATTTTCGTTGTGTGAAGAATTCATAAAAAAGTCAACAACATTTACAAAACAAGAATTTGGCAGAGTTTCGTCCACACAATTCCAGATTTTGTAAGAATTCTCGTTGTGTGAAGAATTTATGAAAGAATTAACAACACTTCATCAAACAAGAATTTGCCAGTCTTCTCAACATACCTCGGGATTATGTAACAAGATTCACAACATGAGAATATATATTAGCCTGTATCTACATGAATATATATAATATATATAGAATCTGTTGATTCCATATATATTGATTTAAATTAATAAAGTAAAATATTAAATAATTTATTTTTTTTTAAAAATTATAAATTTAATTTTTTATTAAAATTTTTAAATTTAACAATTAAATTATTAAAATTTGATTAAAATATGATTTATTAAATAAAATAAATTTAAATAAATTCTCATAAAGTAAGTGAATCTCTATATATATATAAATTTGAAAAAATCTGTGTAAAACTTATTTTATAAACAAATATTTTTAAAAATAATGTTTTTTTTAATGTGTGTATCAGTATAAATATATATTTAGGATTTTTGATAATTAAACTTTTTTTAATAATATATTTCTAATATAATAGATTCATATGAAAATTCAGGTTTACTTTATCTATATTTTTAATTATATTTTATAAATATAATATTTAATAGCATTATAAAAGTTAATCCACCCTCTATCTCAATCTCACACTGACTATAATATTTTAAAAAATATAAAATATCTTTTCATTGTAACATTTATAAACTTTTTCTTAATTTGTCTTCTTATAAATTATTAAACTATCACATATCACAATTCAAAGTAATTTATTTATTAAAAAATAAACTATTTTAATAAAATTATTAAAAAAATATACTTATTGTTCTTCTTAATTTATGTGAAAAAATTTGAAACTATAATCAAGATAATAAAAGTCATATATAGAAAAGAAATATGTCTTTTATTTATTTTTCATATTAATACTATATAAATCCAATAATAACTAATTTTCTTTTCAAAAATTTAAACTACATATCATTTCTTCAGACTCAACACAAATTTTAGTAAACAACGAAAAGTGTATAAAACAAAATGTCCGATAAATGTCTTCATACTTCTAGACTTCTGGTCAACATTTTTCCTTTATACGAAAACGCACCGTATCACGTATGTTTTTCGAACTAAACAACCATGAATAGGTTTAGGAGGTACAAAATTACTAATTAATTAATTAATTAATTAATTTAAAACTAATTAAATAGATAACTTATATAATCCCAAGCGTGTGGTTCAGCGGTAGGGGTTGATCCACGCTTAAACAAGGTCAGGGGTTCAAAGATGTAACAAGGAGATTAGTCACTGCTGTCGGCGGTGGATACTCCTGGAACGAAAAAAAAAAATAGATAACTTATATGAAAACCTGGTGATAATGCACTTTGACTGTACAAGATTAATTTATAAATAAATAAATGAATGAATTAATAATTGTATAAATGAGAATTAAGGGAGATTGAGACTCCATTATCAAGCAGAGAAGCAGTGACAGAAGACACTCGGCTTTCGATTCCTGTGTGGAACGAAGCAAAGTGTCGACTTAACCCAACTTCGGATTCACCAGCACGAGATCCATCTTCGTCAGTTCCGTTCCGATTCGTGTGAGTCTCACCAAGTCTTCATGCGACGTTGACGCTGTCTTTTCTTGTTGTCGTTTCGCTTTCCTTTCGTTTTCGCTCAGTGCCCTCGCGCATTCAATTCTGTTGCGTGGTCGCTTTAGCATCGCACTTCCACCTAACTGTTATCTCAATTCACACACACATACGCACACACCCCATCTTACTCTTTTGCTTTGCTTTGAGTCCAAGTGCAGCGTTTCGCTGCATTGTCTTGCTTTGAGGATTGCTATCGTTGTTTTTCCCCTTTATTTTTTACAAAGTTTGGGTTTTTAGGTTCCCCATTGAAGTTTGGTTTACTTGGGGTGGTGGGGTTGGTTTTGATTTTGTTTTTTTATTTTTTTTATTGCTATTGATTAATTGTTGTGGTCAATTTTGAAGGTCAACAGTTGGGGTGTGTGTTTGGGTTTGATTTGGATCTTGGGGTTAGGAATGGCTTATGAGAATGTTCAGTGTGTCTGAGGTGTGATGTTTGGTGTTTCAGATGTTTGTGTAGGGGGCGGAGTGTGAGGGTTCTGAAGGGTTGCTCCTGAGAATGGCTGACATTGAAGGTCTGGCTGAGGCTGCAGGGGCCAGGTTTAGTTCATTGGAGCTCATTGGACAGGGATCATTCGGCGACGTGTATAAAGGGTAGGTGCTTGATTTTGGACTATGTAATGTAATGTGCCTTGGTAAATTGAATTACCTTCTCATGTTGTGTTCAAGGGAGTGTTTTAGTGTGAGGCTTTCTGTCTTGTTGCTTTTGCAGGTGGAATGTGCTTTACTTTCTGTTATTTGATGCAAATTTTATGCTTTGTACTTATTTCACTTGCTCAGTTGATACTAAGGATGCTAGAATGTATTGTGTTGTCATCTGTAATTCGTTGCTAGGGTAAATTAAGGGTTTATTATGGATAAGAGTTGAGTGGGTTAGGAAACCTGAATATGAATGTCGTATCGCTCGTTATTATATTAAGGAATAAGGACCAAATGAACCTTTTTACACAATATTGTGTATTGTCTAAAAGGAATTATCTTCAGATTATCTCATGTCCTAGTTCCCATTATGCCACCTCCTAGCTGGCAATGGGAATAGCCTGGCGTAAAGAACTAGTTTTGTTCTAGGATAACTTTTATTAACAGGGCCTAATGTCACATGACGTGGACTATGAATTTTTTGTCAATTTGTTGCACTCTTTTTCCCAGGTTCGATAAAGAGCTCAACAAAGAAGTTGCTATCAAAGTGATTGATTTGGAAGAATCGTAAGTATATTCTTTTCATGAATAATCAAGATTGTTTTATTTATTTGGTTACATTAACTGATCATATAACAATGGGCATCTGAACAAACATCTTACACTAGATTATCTCAGATTGTGTGTATGTTTGAATTATGAAATAGACATCAAGTACTGCACTGGAAAAATAACTCAGTTTTTCCTTGTCTTCCTTAATATGTTATTTGTATAAGGAGTATGGAATCCTGCAACTGTATTGATCTATCCTCATCCGTAATATATCTCTAACATGCCCTCTCACGTAGTAGTGTTTTGGTCTTGAAATACGCATAATGCATATGCTCATTTATTCAACTTTTTGATTAGAAGAACAGAAGCAACATCCGTTTTTTTTTCTCCATTTAAAGGCTGAACATTATTAACTGAAATGTAAAGTTCTTTATTTATTTTTTAATGAAATGCATTTTATCCATTTAACAATATAGTGAAGTAGCACACATTTGTAGCAAAGTAGCAAACCAAGTGAACCTCATTTCCTTAAGTATTTAACTTAGATTTTGTCTCTTTTTAGAATGTTGTGATTCTTTTCTACATTTTATTGCCTTATTGAACTCATAATTCTGATACAATTGTTCCTTACTGTTACTTTACAACATTCCTTTTCTTTCTTATACCTTATCTGCAGAGAGGATGAAATTGAGGACATTCAGAAGGTATAAATAGAATCCTACAGACTACTACTACTTTACAATATGTCTCTTTCACCAAATGTTTAATGCTATTTCTTCAATTATTTTCTTTGTCAGGAAATTTCTGTTCTGTCACAATGTCGATCTCCATACATTACTGAGTATTATGGTTCCTTTCTCAATCAAACTAAACTTTGGATAATAATGGAATACATGGCTGGAGGCTCTGTTGCTGATCTAGTAGGTTACTTCTATTTTCTTGCTTCTATATTTTCAATGTGTATGCATAAAAAAGATGGTGATCTTCCTTAGAAGTTGCCTCTATTAATAGAACATTTCTTGCTTGTGCTACAATTTTTTCATGTGTTGAATTCTTAAATCACAATCTCTGACAAGAAAAGCTGGTTACAACTTAACATTCACATATAAACATTAAAAATATGGATATAATGCCCTTAAGGGGACACCACTGTGCATCTTTCTAGCCAAATCTTTCCTTCATCATGCAATATTTTGACCAGCTCTTCCAACTAATGATCATTCTAATCATTTTGTTGAGTTTTCTTTCCAGTAATGCTGATCTCTGTCATTTTCAGCATCCTTAAGCTGTTTTACTAGCTGTTTTATGGATCCCACTTTATGTTACTTATTTTATTTTTTAAAGTGTTCAGTTGTATATCAGCTTAAAACTTGTTAAGACTTAAGATTTAGCTTTAGGGACAGTGTTAGAACATCTCAAACTATTCTAGAATGTTTTATCGTATCTCTAGAATATATTTGTAAAATCATTGAATATCTTCAATTTCAGAATATATTATGGAATCAATTAGTCATCTAAATCTAAATGAACATCAGTGATACTAGGAGTTATTCTGTATTTATTATGTTTCCTATTTCTTATTCAACTAACGGTTATTTATCTTATTATCATATTAGTGGGTTTGGACTTGTTGTACTAGTTAAACTAGTACTGGACCTAATTGTTACTAAAAATAAGACCATTGGGTTAGTATTTTGTATTACATTATGTACCATATCAATCTCAATATTATTCAAAGTCCATAATTGTCTATTTTCTCTTCTCTTCCTAAATGCTCTAATCCAAACACTAGTTTTTTTTTTTTTTTTTTTTTTTTTTTTTTTTTTTTAATTTTTAATTTTTTTATTATTTGCCTTTTTTTTTTTGCTAATTACCATGTCCAATATGGCTATATGGTGGTTTTGCTTTTGTAGCTCCAATCAGGTCCCCCACTCGATGAAATGTCAATTGCTTGCATTTTACGTGATTTACTTCATGCGGTTGATTACCTACATAATGAAGGAAAAATTCATAGAGACATTAAAGGTATCAACAGTGACACTTTTATTTTTGTATGCTTTGAAGCTGCATTTCCATAACTAGAAATTTTATAATCTTGGAATTCAATTTTTTTTAATATCTATAATTCACAGAATTTGTATGTCAATTTTGCAGCTGCAAACATTTTATTGACGGAGAATGGTGATGTAAAGGTATAAGTCTTATTCTGAGAGAGACTCTAATTTCCATATTTTTTTTTAAGAAAAGAAGACTTACTTGATAAATGATGCATAAAATAATTTGAGATGTGAACTAGCATGCATTTGCATATGAATTTCTAAGTGATTTTGTGACATTGTCACAGGTTGCAGATTTTGGTGTCTCTGCACAGTTAACAAGAACTATATCAAGGAGAAAGGTAAACATATTAATTGGTGCATATCATTTTTTATTTTTCTATGCTAATTGTTTGAACTGCAGACATTTGTAGGAACCCCATTCTGGATGGCACCTGAGGTTATCCAAAATTCAGAAGGATATAATGAAAAGGTTATCTTGTAGTTACTGTACAAATCAATTATGTTTTCTTTGAGTCCACCCTTACATATTTGTTTTTATTCTGTTGCAGTGAAAATAGAAAATGGTATTGGGAATGTTTTCTTTCAACTTTTGAAAACATTTTCTGTGAAAACATTTTCAGAAATAAGTGAAAAACTGAAAATAAAAAAAAAAGTTGTTACCAACTTTTCCATAAAAATGAAAACAGTTTAATTGAAAATGCGGTGGCACAATTTGTAATTTTAATAACAATTTTATTATTTTTTTCTTCTAATTTACTTTCCGTGTAACTTGGAGCATGATTTAGTAACGTTGAGACGTGCTTGATAATTACGGAATGTTAGTAAGGTTAACGTGCTTGATAATTATTATACTCTGAATATCCTTTTTCTATTTTAATCTAAAGTCTAAACTGAGTTTATGAGCAATTAGAAAGTGGGTCCATGCTGTACATAGCGAGGATAAATGACTAAATTAAATAATCAATTACAATAAAATAAGGAAAAATGAAAAAAAAAAAGTACGCCACAGGGACTAGAGAATTTCATTTAGTTGACATTGGTACTCATCTAAACATTTTGAATATATCTATAAATAATAATAGAAGGAAATTTAAATACAATTTATTTATTATACAAATTATCAAAAGTAAAACTTTATTTGTAATTAAAAATAATAATACAATAATATAAAAATATGCAAAAGATTAATTATAAATTGTTTTGATAGAAACAGGACAATTTCCTTATTTATAATATTTTTTATCTTAGGTATTTATTTAGTCCCAATATAGTAATTTTAAGGGTAAAAATTCATTAAATTAGGTTTGAGGAGTGCATAACTTATGTTTACACGCTAATTGCATAAAATTATCTTTGATATCTCTCATGACTCAGGATTAAAATAATGCACCACTTTACATGTAGTTCAGTAAATTACTTCATCTCTTTATCTGCATGTTGAGAACTTATTTTTGATGAAATATAGAAATATGTTCACTAATAAAAATTATAAATATATCCTTATTATCAAAATTGCTTAAACCAAACATATTTTCAATGTTTTTATTTTCAAAAAAATAGAATATGAGAAGTCAAAACAAACATTTTCTAAATCCTAAAAGTTTAAGAATGAAAATTGTTTCCAGAAAATGAAAATAGAAAACATATTTTTGGAACCAAAAGTACCCTTATTGTTTTTGTCTTTATCTGCTATGAATCATCACTCTGTATTTTGTTTATACAGGCAGATATCTGGTCTCTGGGGATTACTGCAATAGAGATGGCAAAAGGGGAGCCTCCACTTGCTGATCTTCATCCAATGAGAGTGCTTTTCATCATACCCCGAGAGAATCCACCACAAGTTCTGTGTTTTATAATATCAGATTAATTTTTCTTTCAAGTTGCAAAGTATTTTGAGTTCATGAAATTTTCTTGATGGAGATGTTTTTTTCCCCAGTTAAAAAGAGTTAACATTTAATGACATTTTGTGCAGCTGGATGAACATTTTTCTCGTTATATGAAAGAATTTGTTTCGTTGTGTTTGAAGAAGGTTCCTGCTGAGGCAAGTTTCTATGCTTTACATACTCTCACTATCATTTAATTTGCTTTTTTGCGCTGTATTTTAGATGTATGTTTATGCTTTACACACACACACACTATTGTTTCATTCTTTCTCTTTATGATATTAATGAACTTATTCTGTTTAAGGCTTTACTTTGAGTGAAATATTCCCTGTATGGGTTGTATGAGAATTGAGAACAGCCAGAAACCTTTTATTTTTATTTTTTATAATACATAATATGCTTGTTTAGGTCATTTGTTTTTTTTGGGGAAAAATAGAAAGAAATATAACTCATATGTTATGTATCCTAAATTAATAAGTAGTGGGATAATATATTTATTTGTTTGGATTTGTCCTATTGAAATTTGTATCTGTGAACCTGGTACAATTTATTGGTGAGTTTTCCCTAGTTGGTATATTATAATGAACTTGTATTGGAATGAGAAAGCTGGGTCGTTTTATTGGTCTCTTCCCTAACTCCCCTCCCTCCCCCTTTAATCGCTTTAATTCCAGAGACCCAGTGCTAAGGAGCTTCTTAAACAGCGGTTCATTCGGAACGCTAGGAAGAGTCCAAAGCTTTTGGAGAGAATAAGGTATGAATTATTGCTTATAACCTTGCTATATTTCGTGTACTTAATTCTACTTATTTTTCCTTTAGCTGTTAAGGTGTTTTTTTAACCACTTCTTCCTTTTCCATTTTATTTGTTGGTAAGTTAATATATATTTGAATTCAAAATATGTTTGTTTGATGTAACAATTGAAACCCTATTCCCTATCCATTTTCAATGCTTTCCATGACCAGAAAATAAGAAGAATTCAATAATTCTTCAGCTTGTTATTGACAGCATGCTTTGTGTTTTCATGAAAGGGAGCGTCCAAAATTCCAAATAAAAGATGATCAAGAGGCACCTATAAATGCGCCAAGGGGGATGGGGGATGCATCTGATACTATTAAGGCTGCAAGAGATTTAAGGAGTGATGAAACTAATCAGCCTAGGTAGGTTACAAGTGTAAAGTTACTGTTTTTTATTTTACATATTGAATTTTCTGATAGACTTTTTCTAATTTGCAGTGGTCAAGGTAAATCCCTAAAAAATTCTGGCTGGGACTTCAGCATTGGTGGATCACAGGGTACTGGAACCTTTCGTAGTGTGTCACGACCACCTCAGTTTAGAGATAAGAAATCTGAAGTTTTGAATCATCAGCTTAACCAAAGAAAAGGTCCAGAGAGTGGCTATCAAGGGGGATCTGCCAATAAAAGTGCACTTAATGAGTCACAAGAAACTTCTTTTGGAAAAGATCTTGGAGTTCCCTACCATGATGAACATCCAGATAATCACCTTGAAGATGTAAATGACTTTCACTGTCTTTCTTTTTCAAAGAAGTTAACTTCAATTAAATGATATATTGAGCACATATCTCTCCAATAAAGGAACGTGGGGCCCTTTTCATATGTTTCTAAAACATTGGATCTGTGATAAATTCTTCGCTAGCAACGAGTTGTATTTAACCAGCTGCATTTTTTTAGATATTTATATCTGAAGCTGACAAAGTTCTCTCTCCTTGCTTCCCATTTAGCAGACATATAAACAACAATTAAAATGCCTACAACAGTATAATCATTTAAAGAGTTCCCCATGAACTAGGTTGAACTTAATTTTTTAAACTTGAACATGCTGTTATATACTGAACTCGTCCATTTAGCAGGATGAATTGTCTGGGAATGGATCAGGAACTGTTGTTATTCGGTCTCCAAAAGGACCACAGCAATCACTGTTTCGTGACCAAAGTTCCCGGGTATTTTTCAAGCTGAGTTTTTTTAATTCAAAATTGGCAACTTATTATTGCTCCTCAATGCATTCACTTATTAAGAATTTTATTGTCACATAGTCTAGCAGCAGCTATGCTTCTTTTGAAGATGTTTCTACTAGCGGGACTGTTGTTTTGCGTAACCAGTATGATGATAGCGATTCTCCACAGACACCAAGGTCCAGACTGGGACTTAATAGCAGAAATTCAAATGCTTCACTGGAAGATAGTGCTACAAATCTTGCTGAGGTTCTATTTATTTTTTTATCTAAGCTGTAAATTTCACTTGTATGTTAATTGTTGGCGAGACAATTTGCCATTTTCTCTTTGGAAGGAATTCTATTACTTGGTCATATCAAAATTGGTTATCTTTAAAATATTTTTCTTGCCTATTTTTCTTTGTAGGCAAAGGCGGCTATCCAAGGTGGATTAAGGAAAGTGAGTGCCCGGGAGAGATTTGCCCTGGGAAAGCTCAACAACGATGTACAGGAAAACAGGAGAGATCAATTGTCAAGCAGTCCTGGTTCTTCCAGGTACATTCATTGCCATAATGCTGGTAGATGGTAAATATTGATTGAGATAAAAATGTCGTTTTTTATATTTTAAGCAATATTTTTTCAGACCATCCCGTGAATATATAGATGCACAGAAGGGAATTTCAAGATCACATTCTGCTAGTGATGATGAAGAAAGTGCCAAAATAATCTCATCCTCTGTGCCATTGTCTGGTTTGCTTATTCCTTCATTAAAAGAGGTGAATGCACGCATGGTTCTAATTGTATTATGGCTTGCTCTTGTTTTAAATTAGTGTGATGCCAGATAGAGCTGCTATTGATATTGGATATGATACAAGGCTTTTCACTTAGAACTGTTTCAGATATAATTCCTTTCTGATAAGGGCTGTTCTCTGAATTTTTGTTACATATGCTGGAAATACTAAGGCATTAGTGTCTGTGGAAATGAGGCAAGATTATGATACACCATTGACTTTTCTGAAAAGATTAAAATGATTACTAATCCTACTTGATGAGTTTTGGTACTCAAACAGTAATGCTTTCTCAAAATAGAAGGAAAGGAAAAAAAGAAAAATAATTAAATAACCAGCAACATCTTAGGATGTTATTTCTGGGCTTGGTGGGTGAATTTGGCCCGAGTAAATACGCTTTAGTAACTTAATTGTAGCTAGAGCATATTTTTGGTTAGTTATTATGAATTTTGTTACAGTATGTGTTTATTATGTAGGCGATTGCTGATGATCCAGAAGGGTCAATTGTGCAAATTGTTATAGATGCTCTTGTGAACATGGAGGGGACAAAGCCTCGATCTTGTGATGCACTTGTCAAAAAGTTGCTTCAGCGGTTGGCAAGGTTTGCATTCTACTAACATTTATTATGCAACATGCTAGAGGAAATTTAAATGTGTATCTCTTATTATTGATGATAGTTCACACTTCACAACCTTGATATAACAATTTGTGCAGTTCAAAAGAAACTTCATTAAAGGACATGCAAGAACTGGCTGGCCAAATATTCAGAAACTCCAAGTCAGCTGAAGAAACACGAAATGCCGAAGCTGATAACAAGAAGAAACAAAACAAGGAACTTCATTCAAACAGCAATTTAAGCCCTCTCGCGAGATTTCTTCTCTCAAGGTTTGTGGAAAGCTATCATTTCACTGTTTTATTAATATTAAAGGAGTGTTTATTGCTACTTTGATGTGTTGAAATTCACTCCTATATAAATAATCTTTCTAGTTTCTTTAAACTCTTGGTTTGATTAATAAATAAAAAAGATATTGTAGATAAGAATTAAGATGAAGTATGTTTTAGTCCTTGAAAATAGGACAATGTTCGTTTTTAGTCCCTAAAAAGTAAATTCTCTCCTTTTCGTCCCTCATTTATGAAATTGTAGCACGTGATTCCTGAGAGTTTATGAAAATGTATCACATGTGATTCTTGTCCTTTACAAAAAATTCGTCTCTTTGGTTTTGTGGAAATAAAAATTACTCTATCTCTCTATCGTAAGTGAAAAAAACTAATTTCATACATATGAAGAAAATTAGTCGTCTGGATTAAATTTTAATAGTTCCATAATATTCTTCCTACATTATCTTTGTTATAAATGCGATAAATGCTAGAATAAATAGCTCAACTGGAAGGTAAAGGTACTTTAGAAAATATCATTAAATGAGACAAAATTAGTTGAAATTTATTTATATTTAAGAAAAAAAAATGTATAAGTAATACATATGATACATTATGGTAAATGAAGGACCAAAGTATGATTTTTTTTATAGAGAAATATGAATTAAAAACATATTTAATCTTATGAATTATTTAAATAGAAGTGACAATAATGCATGGGAGTGACAATAGGAATGCTTTAATAAAGGTAACAATTCTTTTATCGGTGCTCCATGTCCTTGACTTTGGGACTGGTAGCCTGTCAGGAAACATAAAATTTCTGATCAAATCACATTTACCCTTGTACATTATATGTGGCTTAAAATATGCTTATGAATAATATGGTTTTTATTTTACAGATGGCAAGGCCAAACATCGCGGGATCTAAGTCCTGCTTGAGCGGAGATAGAAGTTAATTTTTGTGTGGAGTTTTTGTTTCTACATTTATTCTGATTAAATGTACATATATGGTTATTATTATATATTTTTTTTCCTTTATAAATTTTTTCTCATAGTGATAGGGACACCATTGTTGTATAATTCGTGGTGTTTGCTGAGTTACATCAAAATTGTACCTTAATACATTGATTCCTATTTACTAATAGTTGTATCTTTTGCATCTTGAGATGAGCCAACTCATGAATCATCTTTGTTTTCTCCGAAATTAAGAAAACTCATCTACTTTTGATTTGTTTATGTCTGGTACTGCTTTAGTTTTTTGAGCCTGTTTTTCATTTCACAAAGTATCATCTTACTGAAAATTGTGCCATTCCTTCTATTGCCATATGAAGAAATGGGTTTTGATTTTTTTTAATCATTTGTAACAAGCCTAAATAATTTATTAAATCTGTACTAACGAGTACAGTGGGTGTGGTAAATGATAGTCATCATGAGAATGTAATTTTAAGCGTCAAGGTTGTTTTGTTTAGAATGTAATTTTATTTAAAGAAATGAAAATTGTTATCCTTGTAAAGTTATCTGACAGTTTACACTTGTATATATATAAATGGTCAAGATTACAAGCTAATTAATAATCATACGATGATTTTAAAAAATCATGTATATTTTTCTTTTAATTTTGAGCATTAATGTTATAATGATTTATAGGTGAAAACAGTACAATGAACGTGTAATCCATGATAGATGCATCATATTGCAGTGCGGAATAATTTTGGTGTTGAAATAATAGATGTATTTTTTTTATTGTTTTAGAAAAATGAAAAATATAAATATTCGTTTCTCAATTTTAATTAAAGAAAAATTTAATTCCTATAATATGGATATTTTTTAATCCATTAAAGAATTTCATCAGTTTTCATCCTTCATTAGTTTTCTATCAATTTCTTGCGGTAGCCATGGCATCCACATGACAAAGTGATGTGTATGTTATCATTTAAAAAATATCTTTTGTCCTTAATTTTTTTTTTTAATTTTTAATTTCGGTCTTAGTTATCCAAATTTCAATTTTTAGTCCTTCAATTTTGTAAACTTCCGATATTTTTTTCATCTACTTATTATACCCCCATATTATCATAATTTGCTCAAATGTTGTTAGGCATTAGGAATAAAAGATGAAAGTAAAACCATATAGTTTGCTGTTAAAACAAACATTTGACCCAAATTCAAATTGGACTTTAGAACCTTCAAGATAGGCCTGTTTTCCAGTACTCTTTAGCTGGAAATTGAGTTTCAACACTTGGAACTATTTCCACAATCTCTATAAACTCTATTAATATCGGTGACAAGGTTTCAAATTTGTTTAGTATTGAAATTGAATTGTTTCTGATCATTATTTGCTTTTGGCGCTTCTTTTTGGTTTCACCAAGGAACATGTTAACTTCATGGAGTTATCATCTATTGCATGAGAAGGAACAACTTTTGAAGTTTTTTTTTTCTTAATAAACATTTGGAACAAGCCTAAATTGTTTCTTATATTTGTAATAATGAGTATGCGTGGAACCTGATAACAAGAATTGGTTAACTGATAAGGTGTTCAGCCAAGTGAAATTTCTTTAGGCAGCCAAATTTTCCATCCACAGTATTCTCCTAACATTCTCTCTTGGAAAAATTGTCATTAATCATTATTGATGCCAAAAAAGAAAGTGCATTGGCACAAAATAATAACAAGAAATTACCCCAGACATAACCGATCTCCCAGTTTTTTCTTGAAAAAGTAATACCCATAAATGTGAGTGAAGTGTTGTTAGCATTGTTATTTTCCTCAGCATCACTCTGATAAACTCCACCAGGGGGACTCTGCTGATTAATATGTGGCTGTTGCAACAAGAGTGACAACTATCAGAAACACGTTGCCTTGGTCCTCTGTGATATCCCTTCTGGTGCGCCAAATAATGTGATTTATTTTGTCCACAATAGTGATCTTTGATTTTAGTTTATCAGCAAAGGTGGTAGCATCAGTGACTGGTGAACTACGTTTTGCTATGGCACTTTCTAATATGCTTTTGATCTCTTCACTGGCTGCTATGTCTAATGATGTTTTGTTCTCCAAATTTTTAGCTTCCAAATCTATATATCTTAGTCTTTAAACATCGAATCGCCTAACATATCAAAAAATTATTGAACACCATATTGTCAGCCATTAGTAACTTTCAATAGAAAACTAAAAACCAGAGATTATTCCAATCATGAAATCAAATGTTACTTTGTTTTTACCTTTTAGATATCAAGGAATAATTTTACAAGAGGAATGCTGGCTACACTTATAGAGAGTTGTTAGCATTTCACATTTCAAGGAATGCTACACTCAAACATTCTCTTCTTAATACCCTTCTCATTCAATCTTTACAAGATGAATGCTAGCCACACTTACATAATGTTGGCTAACATTTCTCATCTCAAGGAATGGTAACAACAATTTCTCAAATATTCTCTTTCAAATACTCTTTATTTTCTACAAAAATTTGTTAAAAATCACAAATTTTGATAGTAGGATCCATCTAATAAATTTCAGTCAATAATAAAAAAAGTATTAGAAATAAAATACTCTCTCCATTTTCATAATAAGTATCTTTCTAAATTATTTTACACAAATCAAGAAAAAATAATAAATATATGTAAAAATATAAATGAAACAATGCGATATAATAATTATTTTCTAAATAATATTATGAATGGTATAAGTGAAAAAAAAGTAATTAATATTAGATCAAAAAGTTATCATAACACTTATTTTAAGACATTTTCTTCAAATACAGCATTTATTATGCAATTGAAAGAATATTAAAGATAATCTATGTAATATTTCTTGTCATCCAATCAATATAGCTAACTGTCATTCATGCATCGATAATTATTAGCCAAAAATAGATAGAAGGATACCTGTAAGTTACTGGTTAAAGCTGAAATGTGCAAAATGGTGTTACCATTCTCATCCTTCCAATTCAGTATTGCTTTTTCCACCTTCTTAGCACCTCTATGGGAGTTATCTTGAGCCAACCAAGCAAGACTTGAAGAGCTTCATACTGTTGATTTTTCACCGCAATATGTAATGCTGTCTCACTTCTAACACAGTTACATCCTGAATGAAATCAGGACAAAGCAAGAGAAAGTCAACAAAAAGGTCAACATTTCAAACTTCCCTTACAAAATGTAGAGGAGTGAGACCTTCTCTTCCTTTAGCTCTGATGAGATCTTTATTAAGTTGTGACCGTGTTGTAAGGCAAGGTGGATGGGAGTGAATCCTTGTGGATTTAGTTTCCAAGCAAATGAAGGTTTCAGTCTCATGATTTCAGTAGCAAATTGAAGGTGTCCAATAGATGCAGCAATGTGTAAAGGAGTTTCAACAAATGGTATTGAATCTATACATATACTCCAAAACATGTGGATCAGACTGAACCATTGTGTAAAGACTGTTTATGTTTCCCTCTTGACCTGCGGCTCTCGACCGGATATCGCTCATGTTTGGGGAAGTTTTTGGCTTTGATTGTTGTTGTCAATGTAGAGTGAAGAGTTGTGTGTTGTTGACACCTTTTAATTATTGTTTCAACAATGGTAATATTTTTTGGAATACAATGATAGATTCGATTTGAGGTGGGATCTTATTGCGAGTTTATTTTATTTTATTTTATTTTTAATTATAGTATTAATATAAAATATTTATTATTAAAAGAGTTAATCACTTATATATTGTTAGTGTAAAGTTTTTTACACTGACAATTAATCATATCTTTTAAATTATTTTATTTTATTAAATAAGCAAATGACATGAAACTATTAAGAGATATGATTGGTTGCCAGTGTAAAAATTAAAGAAAGTAATAATTTTTTTAATACTCCACATTTTTAATTGTAATAAAAATGGAGACTAGTGGAATTCTTAGGGATGTCGCCCTCATTCAAAGTTTTCAAACGATAAGTGTAATGACCCGCCATGGTCTCTACACTTAGTAGAATCGCACTACTACCAGTGAACTAAGAGAAATATTAAGTTGGATAACTCATACATACAGGTATAGATAAGAATAAAAATAACTAAGTTTCTTAAATACAAAATAGAACTCTATATATGTACAGTCATCCCAAAAATAATTTTTCCTAGTGCCAGTCAAGCACAGACAAAACCGTTACCCAAAATGGTAACTTTAACACGAGGATCAAACTCCCCGTCTCGTAGCGGTCACCTCAACTCCAAGCTATTCCTGACTTGCTCCCATACCAAGTATGATCATCGTAGTCCCACCACATGGAAACAGAAGGGTAAGCTAGAGTTCAAAACCAATCATACAAGTATAGAACAATAATCTATGCTACACAATCATCCAACTATCAATCATATTCATAGAGTCACACCACACACACTCTATCCAATACTACT
This sequence comes from Cajanus cajan, assembly GCF_000230855.2. NCBI lineage: Eukaryota > Viridiplantae > Streptophyta > Magnoliopsida > Fabales > Fabaceae > Cajanus > Cajanus cajan. The sequence goes on from NC_138524.1 coordinate 21,441,371, forward strand.
CATGCATAAAATACAATCCACCAATCATGAAGTCAAACACCACACTTCATCATATTAATAATCATGCAATAAATGCATCTCATGACAGATATCAATGCATATCAATCATCTAATGCGTCGTCAAGCATACACCTAGGAGATCTCCCTAACAATAGAGCTGTATAAGTGACATTCCATCCTACCGAAATCACTCCAACCGTTTTCACGTCCAATGCGCCCGCTCGGTCACAGCTAAACAGGATATAATCCTCACTCGGGTTTACTCGAATGATGACACTTACACAATTGGAAGTCCAGATCCACCGTTAGGTATAACACAGCCGGGTACGGGCTTACCACGACCTTGGCATGCATAACCAAGTCAATTGTGGAGTTCGCCCACCGACTATCCACAAGGATCCACGCACCTTCCCGAGTACTTGGTTAAAGGAATAACCCTCGACCTCATACCCCACTCCAACACTAGCTAAGGACTTAGAGGAGACTCACCCAACCCAGTGGCCTACCTAAGCACCACTCCCAAATCCAGTGGCCTACCTGAGCACCACTCTCATATATCAGTGGCCTATCCAAGCACCACTCTCAAGAGACTCTATGTGAGCTCTTCCAGTTCGAAAATATTTTTCCTCTCCTCAAGTCCTAGGCTAGACTCATGCCATAAGACATCACATGCAATTATGCATCACACATCATACATGGTCTGCCCACCATCATGATCAACAATCATACACATGTCATAAGACATCACATGCAATAATGCATCATACATCATACATGGTCTACCCACCATTATGATCAATAATCATACACATGTCATAAGACATCACATGCAATAATGCATCATACATCATACATGGTCTACCCACCATTATGATCAATAATCATACATATGAACATATACTCATGCCATATCATATTTAAACATTCATATATATATCATCACTATGCATACATATGAATCACACCTCAGCATACATCATATATCATACATACATGATCCAAAACTTCAACTTAACATGCATTAGCATCATTTCATTCATAAACATGTTCACACCCGGCGCAGCCTGAGCTCGCCCAGCCTAATCCCAACTTGAGAGTCCTAAAACTCATCCACACCCGGCGCGTTCAACTCACGCTCGGTGTCCTTGAGACAGAGACTCCTAAGAGTCTCCACGCCTAACGCAACCAAATCACACCTGACCCAACATCCAACCTGAGAGCCCTAAGCTCTTCCACGCCTGGTGCGCTTAACCTGCGCCTAGCCTAATCCCAGTCAGAGAGTTCAAAACTCACATCCAAACTAACAAATCCAACCATATGCAAACACAAAAACACAATGCATAGGCTCCATACAACATAAAACAAACTCAAAATCAACATGCACTCATCTATTGTATCAAAATCATCAAACTCCTCCTTTTTTCTCAAAACCCCAAAAATGAGATTTTCTTCAATCCATCTATGGATTCTCAACATTCATGCATCAATTGAGTTTCTAAAGTCACATGCAACCTAAACAACAAACATTCTAGCTTCCCTCACCTGAAGATTGACTCAAAATAGCCAATAACTGAGAAGAAGTAGAATTCTCTTCCAAAGCTCAACCCGGAACTTCAATCCTCCTAAAGCAAGCTTCCTAATCTGAATTTCAAGAAAAGACAGAAGGCATTAGTGATCTAGAGGAGAAAATGAATCACAGAGAAATTTGGGAGAGAAAGGAGCTCACAGACCTAGAGTCCTTCTCTCTAAAACCTCTCATTCTCCTCAACTGCCCCCAACCCCTATTTATAGAAGTTCCGGAGTGGCCAGAACGGCCCGTTTCGAATCCAGAACGGCCCGTTCTGCACCCCTTTAGCATGTGTAAAAATTACATGCAGAATGACCCATTCTGAAATCAGAACAGCCCGTTCTAGGACTCATCCAGAACGGCCCGTTCTCCATCCAGAACAGCCCGTACTCTATCTAGAACGGCCCGTACTCCATCCAGAACGGCCCGTTCTAGGGTTTGGAATGCCCCGTTCTCAACTACATTTTATAGGTCAATTTAGTAGTTTGGAACAACCCGTTCTAGTTTGGGAACGACCCGTTCTGGGCTACTGAATCACGCATACTGGGCTTTTGGGCCTTCTGAAACAACTTGCTACGTTACAATAAGCTCTTTTTCCAATGACCTCTGTAATATGAAAAGGTTTGGTCCACTTCGGGGAAAGTTTATTAATTAGTTAATTTGTTTAGGCCATCTGAGAACTATCGCGGATAACCTTATAATTTTACTTCCTTGAGGCCTCTTTTTATGTTACTACCTATCAAATTTGTGCCATCTCTTTGATCTCTCCAAGGGAGTCAAGCCGAAGGAGTTGATCATTATCAAATGTTTCATTTGAAAACTCTGATACCACAATGGTTCGTTAATCTTGACTAGGATCATAATATCATATCCGTACACCAAAGAAAAGGGTGTCTCAAGGGTTGAGAAGTGGACAAACATATTGTAAGACCAATTTACTCTCGAAAATTCTTTAACCCATGATGACCAGGATCCCTTAAACTTCTTCTTCAATCATGATAAGATAACCTTGTTAGCAAACTCAATTTGTTCGTTAGATTGGGGTGCTCTACTGAAGTTAAAATGAGGTGAACTCCCATTTCTTCACAAAAGCATTACACTTGGTCGTTAGTGAATTGAGTGTTGCTGTCGATGACAAAGGTTTTTCATATGCCAAAATGGCATCTAATTGACTTCTAGAGGAAAGCTTGAACTCTCTTTCAATAGTAATCTTGGCAACAAGTTTGACCTTGATCAATTTGTTAAAATATAGTCAATGGCCATAATTAAGAACTTTAATTGTCTTATAACAAGTGGGAAAGGACTGAGAATGTTAATTCTCCATTTATTGAAAGGCCAAGAGGCAGATAAAGAGTGCAAAAACTCAGGCAAAAGTCTATGTAAGTCAATGTGTCTTTGACAATTATCATAACACTTTACGAAGTGCATGCAATTGGCCCGCAACGTGGGCCAAAAATAACCTGCTCATAATAACCTGTTTCCTAGTGCCAACTCCCTTTTATATAATACACTTTATAATTAATACTTGTATATTAGAAAAAAATGGAAAATAATATATATTATATAATTAATAAATATGGAAGAATTAAATTATTTTTTATTTAAAAATTCGTAAAAATAAAAAATTAGGATTTTGTTACGGATTTTGAATCCCTCACAGTTTGTGACGGATTCTATGACGGAAAATTTTTAAAAATTGAATTCCATCACAATTTGTGAGGGATTACGTATCCCTCTCAAAATAGAAAATTTTGTTGCACAATTATTATATTTAAGAATTATGTATAAATAAAAAAATATTTTGCTAAAAAAATAATTAAAAAATTATGAAACTAAAATAGTTTTTTCATCAAAAGATTAAAAATTAAAACATAAGAAATGAATTAATTTAAATAATAAGTTGTCATTTTGAAGTATAAGAAATTAAAATATGAATTAGGAAAAAACTTTTAATTTAAAAATACTTATGAAATTATAAAAAGAGAATATTAATTTGCATTTTAACTAAAAAGCTAAAGATAAATATATAAAAGTATATTTATAAATTATATATAATTATATATAACTATATATATACATATAATGGTTGATGCTAGAAAATTCATTGTGTTTGATCATTTAATAAAAATTACAATTAACTCTATCAATAAATATATAAAAATATTATCATCATACTTTATAATACACTTAAATGGAATAATTTAATATATATTATATAATTAATAAAAGGTAAAAATATATATAATTAATTATAAAGTGTATTATATAATATATATAATACACTTTATAATTAACACTTGTATATTAGAAAAAAAGGTGAAAATAATATATATTATATAATTAATAAATCTGGAATAATTTAATTATTTTTTATTTAAAAATTCATAAAAATAAAAAATTAGGATTTTGTGACGGATTTTGAATCCCTCACAATTTGTGACGGATTTTGAATCTCTCACAATTTGTGACGGATTTTGTGACAGAATATTTTTAAAAATTATATTCCGTCACAAATTCCGTCACAATCTCTGAGGGATTACGTATCCCTCTCAAAATAGAAAATTTTACTGCACAATTATTATATTTAAGAACTATGTATAAATAAATCATAGTTTGCTAAAAAAATAATTAAAAAATTATGAAAGTAAAATATTTTTTTCATCAAAAGATTAAAAATTAAAACATAAGAAATGAATTAATTTAAATAATAAGTTGTCATTTTGAAGTATAAGAAATTAAAATATGAATTAGGAAATAACTTTTAATTTAAAAATACTTATGAAATTATAAAAATACAATATTTAATTCCATTTTAACTAAAAAAGCTAAAAATAAATATATAAAAGTATATTTATAAATGATATATAATTATATATAACTATATATATATATATATATAATGGTTGACGCTAGAAAATTCATTGTGCTTGATCATTTAATAAAAAGTAAAATTAAGTCTATCAATAAATATATAAAAATATTATCATCATACTTTATAATACACCTAAATGGAATAATTTAATATATATTATATAATTAATAAAAGGTAAAAATATATATATATATATATATATATATTAGAAAATATATATAATTAATTATAAAATGTATTATATATATTATATAATACACTTTATAATTAATACTTGTATATTAGAAAAAAATGGTGAAAATAATATATATTTTATAATTAATAAATCTGAAATAATTTAATTATTTTTTATTTAAAAATTCGTAAAAATAAAAAATTAGGATTTTGTCATTTGCATTTATTTAAACTTCTTTTAATTTTTATAATTAGTTTAAGAAATATTTATGATAATTTATAATATATAATTTATAAAATAATATATGAAAGTAAAAACATTCCTTAATAAATTAATAAAGATGTGACTCTAATATAGCAGATCAATATTTGTGAATGCAAGTAATGTAAAAATAATATATATATATATATATATATATATAGTTGATGCTAGAGAATTTATGGCACTTGATCATTATTTTGGATTTAAGTGTTACATGTATAATTTTAATAAATATTATTAAAAAAATCATTATTTATAATATTTTTTATTAATTAAAAAATTAGTTAAAGGATTATAAGTATTAGAATTAAAGTTAAATTTATAAAATCATCTAGTAATCGAATATAAGGTTTTAGTAATTGATTACAAGTTTCACAATCTAAATAACTATTTATTCTTTTCTTTTTTCCTCGTGTAACCGTTTCAAATAAATTGTTTTAATTTTCAAATTCTATTTATGCATTACAGTTTCGGAGTCTATTGTCCTTTTCTTTTTGGTGGAGGATATCACACTGAACTCAGTTCGTACGTATTGAGTAGTTTGGTCCAATCAACATTGTTTTTTGCTCTTAATTTTTGGATGACTTAATTATCAAAAGGTTTGATCTTTTCTTTTTATTTTATTTTTTTTGGAAAAATAACGCAAACAAATATAAGTTTAGTTTTTTTTGAAAATTTTTACTTAAGTGGTGTTATGAGAGAAATAAATTTTAAAAAATTTTTCATTTAATTATTTATAAAAATACTTTTATATTCAAATATTTACTAAAAATATAATTTCAATTAAAATATATTTTAAAAATTTTATTAATTCATTATCATTCATTCACTTGATTAAAAAGTGATAAAATATAATTAATTTTCAACTAATTTAATAAAATAAAAATTCTAAAATAAATTATATTATGATTTTAATTATGAATCTATTTTAAATTTATTAGTTTGATGTTTAATGATGTTTGATATTATTGTGATAAAAATTGATATTCTTTCATATTTATATATATATATATATATTGTTAAATAAGTACTGAACTGATAAGGTAGCTCAGATGACTGGAGAAAGAGTGTTAAGGTTAGAATGAGTAGAAGGTAAGGGGTTCGAATCTTATCACTGCCAATTATCTGAAAATTCATAATTAATACTTGTAGATTAGAAATAAAAAGTGAAAATAATATATATTGTATAATTAATAAATCTGGAATAATTTAATTATTTTTTATTTAAAAATTCGTAAAAATAAAAAATTGGGACGAAAAATTTATTAGTTAGTGACGACATATTTCGGTCACTAATTGTGACGGACTGAATTTTTCCGTTACTAAATATTTTGTGACGCCATTTTTTGTGACGACCCAAAATCCGTCACAAATTCCGTCACTAATAATTTTGTGACGGATTTTTTCCGTCTCTAATTTCCATTTTTCTAGTACTATAAATTTTCTTCTCAATTTAAGTTTCAAATACGAACCCATGATAATATGGAGAAAGTGAAAATAAAAATTAAAAATGGTTGTTAATAAGTCTATGAAATTTACATACAATATAAATAATGCAACAAGTAAATAGTAGTGCTTTCATATTATTAAACAATAATGATAAAAAAAAAAAACATTAAAACATATTAATTATATATGCAGCCAATCTCAAGTACTAAATTTTAGAATTAAAAAACCAGGAATAGACCAAAACGCATATAATAAAAGAATGATTGTTGTGGTGGTAGTAGGGGTGGGAGATATGACCAACAAAGCTGCCACGTAGCTGATTTGAAAGAGTAACATTGGCGTATATAGTAGAATCCAGGAAGCCTTTTTAGGCAATATGGCTAAAATAAGCATAGTTGAAGCCATAAAACAACTCATACTTGGCATAAAGAATAGAAGGAAGTCAAAAGTTGGCAAGATCGAGTTGCCTTCATTTCCGGCAGTAGTTTTGCGGCTATTTATTAATGAATGGAAAGCCACACGACTTAGAGTATTATTAGTCCCACCATCCGTCTGAGAAAGTCCACCAGGAGGACTCAGAGTTGCTTGATAAGTGGCAGCTGCAATAAGAGCCAGAACAACTAAATACGCGTTCAGTGCTTCCCCTGACATGTGTTTTCTTAGCCGAGACCGAATATTTATTAGCCACCGTTTCCAACTAAACTTATTTGCTTTAATGGCGGCTTTCTCTAATGTCCTCCGGATATCATCGCTACTTGTTATGGCCAACGCTGTATTAATATTGCCCTCCAAATTCTTAGCTTCTAAATTCATCATACAACTCTCTATCAACAATTCAACTGCCTATACAATCAAGTCATAAAAAGACAGTGAGAAATAATATTATTGCATAGAGAACTTAGGCACAATTTTTTTAACTGTAATTGGTGTTATTTTTTAATTAGAATTTAAATTTTATATTGATATTATACACTTGTATTTAATATAAAGTTTAAGTATAAAGTAAGTTTCACATCAGATCAAATTAAACATGTTAAATAATATATAAATAAAAAAAATTCACCTACGTGATGCAAGTACTAAGATCATTTAATATACAAATCACATAAATGTATGTATATTATTGAGATAAAATTTTAATTTTGATTAAAAAATTATACCAACTACAACTAAAACACAGTATCTAAATTTTGTGTAATAACTGTTTGATATATTTAATATATAATATATATAGATTAAAGAATACCTCTTTGCTATTCTCGAGTACTGCAATGTTCAAAATGGTATGGTCTTGGTCGTCCTTCGAGTTCAATATTGTTCTCTTTAACTGCAAATCACCAATCGAGGAGAGCCATCCAACTAGGGCTTTAAGAGCAGGATCTTGTCCTTTTCTGGCTGCAATATGTAGTGCAGTTTCACTTCTAATAGTCACATCTTTGATAGAATCTGGACAAACATCGAGGAATTTATTCAAGAGTTCAACGTTTCCTATTTGACTGGCCAAGTGTAGAGGAGTAAAACCTTCTCTCCCTTGAACTCGGACGAGCTCATTGTTAAGGTCTACGAGGCGGTGGACCATTTTCTCGTGGCCATGTTGTAGAGCAACGTGAAGGGGAGCGAGTCCTTGCAGATTTTGTTTAAGAGCAAATGAAGGCTTCAATACCATAATCTCATTGGCAAAGTGGAGATGCCCCATAGATGCAGCAATATATGCAAAGGAGTTTCAACAAATGGCTTTGATTCTACATGCTCTAAAACACTCGGATCTCGCTCAATCACTCCATAGAGAATGTTTATGTCTCCCCTTTTAGCTGCAGCTTCCAACGTGTCGACACTACTCATTATGTAAAGAGTAAGGTATATGCTTCTTATCTTTGTCCTCAAAACAAAACTAGTATTTTTGGAAAGCTTTGTTTGAAATTGAATGGATTTCAGCTGTTATCTTACTAATAAGAGGTAAATATTTGCTCTATATATAGAGCAAACAAATGATTCTTTTTCAAAGGAAATGAGTTCTGTGTTTAATTTTTAGGAGCAAGAGCACATGCAACTGAGACATGTTGAGTTGTTTTTTTTTTTTTTTTTTTTTTTTTTTTTTTAACTTTTATTATTATTAATTTTTGTTTGGTTTAATAATGTTGTGTTTTTTAATTGGTCACAGAGTTGGATATCTTGTCTTCATTCGTGACCTTGAGGCGCATCCTTGTGCACCAATAAATGACTAATAATTTTTTTTAAGACTTCGTTAGAATCGATTGAGATGTGTTCTTCCGAGAAGTACCGATTTGCTATATACAGCAAAAAAAAAATGTTTTTTTTATTATTTATATTTAGGTAATAAGAAAATAATAAAAACTTTTATATTCTAATTTGAAAAGGAAATATATATATATATGTATAGTGAAAGATTCAGAAACTTTAGATACTTGGGCAATACTTATTTATATATTTGTAGTATTCAAAATTTTACATATAATTTTTAAAAGTATAAATATGTATTATAATTATTTTTTACAAATTTTTATATCTATGATTATTTATGGATGAAAATAAACTAGGTCAGATTATGTTATATTATAATTTAGTAGGTTTAGACGTAACATTTTAAAATATATGTTCTAAATATGACTTACTTATTTATCTGTCATAAATATTTTTTAAATGTTTGGTTAGAACTAAGATTTTAAAGACTTATTTTTATAATATTTTAATATTAATAAAAAATATAAAAATAAATATGTCAAATTGTATAAAAATCAAGTTTAATTTATTTATGATATAAACATGTTTTTAATATATAATATAAATTTTGAGAAGATAATTTATTTTAAAACATTTTATAATAAAATTTCTAAATAGAACATAAATTTTCTGATCTTTCCTATTTTTTTTAATTAATGCATATAATATTATGATTTTTATTATTTTAATTTTTTTAATAAACGTATACAATAATTAAATAGAAAGCACAAAAAGTAAATATATATATTGCAAATTTTATTTATCAAAAATTAATTTTTTTAAATATATTACATGATATATGTGAGCATTAATATATATATATATATATATATATATATATATATATATATATATATATATATATATATATAAGAGGTATCTAAGCGAGATCAGAGGAGGATCACTGGAAAAGGCGGAGAGAAGTAGGCAGTAGACTGACTACCATGTAGAAACTCAGTTCCAAAAATAAAAGCAGTAGAAATGCAGAAAATAAATGAGCAGAAAGTAAATTTAAAGCATATAAACGTTAAAGCCCAACTGCGGCAAAGCCAGACAAAGAGGGCAGAGGAGATGAGAAAAGAAGAGTAAGTTTAATACAAAATAGTTGTATTGATTGAAAAGATTACAAAGGCAAGATAGATAGGGGAGAGGTTCTCACTCTAAGCTCTCTCACATTTCACGAAATGAAAGTTCTGCCTGACATCATGGGCAGAGATGCTATTTATAAAAAAAAATTATTTCAACAGTAAGACTGAAATCCTGCTATAGTGAACAGTAATATTCCGCTTCCGCTACAGTGAATAGTGAACAGTTGCTGGGAACAGTACCCTTTCGCAGGATGAACAGTAGAAGGATTATTCTTCTTCTGAATTGGTAGCTGCCTCTAGATCAATCCCAAAGCAGTCGTCTTCGTTCTGGAAATATGATCCTGAAGAAGATGATGGAGAGGAGGCTTCCTTCTTTGATTTCCCTTTAGATCTGGAAACTTCCTTTTTACCTTTAGACGATTCTTATTCTGAATCTGTCTGAAGGAGTTCTAGAATTTGATGAAGATTGGTTGTCAAAACTTCATCACTTGTTGAGGCAGCAAGGGCTGAGGCAATTTGTGCTTTCCTGTTTAGAAACTTACAAGTCTCTGGGTCAGCAACTTTGAGACTCTTAGGATTTTTCTGAAACCAAAGAGCCACTCCTTGAGTGTTTGCGCGGGAGGCATCAAATTGATCCCACCATTTGATCGAGGCTTGCTTGCCAAGGATTGGAAGAAGCTTGGGGTTGGAGTTCTTCTTGTACTGGTGTTGCCAGGCCAAGATCCAAGCTAATGAGAACTTTGAAAAGAAATGAAGAGAGAAGTGAAATGGACTGGTTCCTTCTTCAAATCTTGATTTAAATTGATTATATCCTTCCTTAATATCTTGGGGAAGAATATTTTGGATTGGTCCGAAAATTTTCCACCATTCGGCGAACCATTAGGGGAAGAAATATCGAACATTCTTTTTGAAATAGATTAACCAAGAATGCCTGCGGTTTTTATTCTGGAACCAGAAAACATTTGTCCAGGCATTAATATAATCCCAGTAGTTATAACCAATCGAGTCAAAAGGCTGAGAAAATTTTTTGACTTGGTTAGGATTTGTTTCAAAATCTTTAAAAGTTAAAACTTTTAAAATTTGAAGAGTTGAATAAGCGATAAGCTGGTTATCACTTTTATCAAAATTGTGTTTAATAGAAACAGATTTTGAATCCACCAATATAAATTCATAAAATTTCCTCGTCTTATTAAGACTAAGGGGTTTAAAAAGAAAAGTTGGTGGAAATATCTTTTCACAAATTTTATTTGGATTAGGATCCCAAAATTTGGGCTCCATTTGGATTGTTGGGAAAAATCTTCCTTCTTTTAAATGATAGGAGGATGTTTGTTTTTGGATAATTGGCTGAGGCAGCTCAACCAATGTTTTAGGTTGCTGTTTTGGATTGAGGGTTATTTGTGATTGGGCTATTTGAGAAATGATAGACTTTAGATTTTGATCCCAGAAGTTATCCACATGTTCTTCTGAAAAAATTTGCTTCCATGATTTTGTTGGAAGGTGGGTAAGCCCGGTATCTTGGAGGGCTTGAAGGGTTGGTAATGTCATTGCATAATCGGATGGTTTGGTGGCTTGCTGAGTAGATGGCTCAGTTTTGACTGATTTAAGGGTAGATGACCCAGCAAGGGTAGATGACCCAGCTTGGGTAGATGACCCAAATTGATCTTTTCTTTGGGTAGATGACCCAGTTTGTTTTGTCTCCTTGGTGAGAGACTCCTTCCTCAAAGCCTTAGAAAAGGCTTTTTCAGATTGAACATCCTCTAAGAGGATATTGATTTGCCTGATCGGGAGGACCTGTCCAGAGAGATGCCTCTACCTCTTCCTCTAGAATAGGTTATCTTTAACCGAAGCTTTGGTGTCATTTCATCACTCTTTTCCCTGTCACTCTTTTCCCTGAAGAAATCACGGGTAAGATAGTCAGGTAAAGTGTTTGAGGTGCCTTTGATATATTCTATTTCAAAATCAAAAACACTTAGTATTGCTTGCCATCGGGCAAAAATTTGTTTTGATGCAAGATTTTTCACATCTTTTTGTAAAATTTCCTTGGCTGATTTACAATCAACCAGGACTAAAAATTTTTGATTTAATAAATCAGATTGGAATTTTGAAATACATAGAACAATGGCCAAAACTTCCTTTTTTATGGTAGAATAATTTTGTTGGGCCTTGTTCTAGTATTTTGAAGTAAATGCAATGCAATTTTCAGAATTATGCATGCGTTGTTTGAGAACAACACCGTAACCAATATCGGAGGTGTTAGTTTCAACAATTTTGAAAAGATTGGGATTGGGTAAATACAGGCAGGGTAAAACCTTGACCTGAAGTTTGATTTGTTTGACAAGGTTTGTATGAACATCAGTCCATGGGGGGGGAGATTTTTTAAGTCTCACATGAAGAGGCTTAGTAATATTACTGAGTTGCGGGAAAAAATCAGCAACGTAATTGAGACAACCCAAAAATCTTTAAAGTTGCGTTTTATCAAGAATTTGATTGGGGAATTTATCAGCAAATTCGATAACACGACAGATAGGTCAGATGATTCCTTGAAAAATAGTATGACCAAGAAATTTAATTTTTGTCTGAAAGAGACAAATTTTTGTTTTGGAGACGGCAAGACCATTTCATTTGATAACATTGAAGAATATTTTAAGGTGTTTGAAATGATGATCAATGGAATTGGAAAAAATTAGGACATCATCAATATAGACAATGCAGAAATTGGAATAAGGATTGAAAATATCATTCATGATATTTTGAAACTCGGAGGGAGCGTTTTTTAGGCCAAAAGGCATTACATTCCATTCGTATTGCCCAAATGGAACAGTGAATGCAGTCTTGTAGCGATCACATGGATTGATTTGGATTTGCCAGAATCCAGATTTCATATCAAATTTTGAAAAGACTTTTGCCGAATGCAATCGAGCAAGAAGATCTTTTTTGTTAGGAATAAGATAACGAATGCATTGAAGGGCTTGATTGAGAGGTTTGTAATTGATTACTAACCGGGGAGCCCCACGCTCAATCTCGGAAGCTTTGTTGACATAGAAAGCAGCGCAAGACCAAGGACTTTTGCTCTTTCTGATTAAACCTTTGGATAAGAGATCCTTGATTTCGTTTTGGCAATGGATGACGAGCTCATGACTCATCTGGATGGGCTGAGCTTTGGTCGGGATTTGTCGATCAGTGAAATCCTTCTCATAAGGAAGGTTAACCATATCTTTCTTACGATCCCAGAAAGCATTGGGATGGTCAGAACAGATGATGTTATGGAAACGATCATGAAGATTTGCAATACGATTTTTGATATGCGTTTGAGAAAGCTTGCTTTCGATATGCTTGAAGGAAATTTCTTCTTTGAGGAAATTGATCTGATTGAGCTTGTGATCAATTTGATTGATACTCCGGACGAGAGGTTTGTTTAAGAATCTGAAAGTGATAGTTTTTCCCAGATGATGAGTAGAAATACCATCGCTGGAAATATTGATTGGAAAGATAGATTTAATGAACGGAGTTCCAAGAATAACATCGTTCTTAAGATTTTTAACCAAGAGAAAAGGTGTTTCAACCTGGAGACTATTGTTTTTGATTGTAGCCGAAGGGAGCTTATACCTTATTTCAAGGCGGGAACCACTAGCGGTCCTAAGCTTCTCTGAGGTTTTGTGGAAGTATTTGGTTGGTATAAGACCTTCCAAAATACAATTGGAGTCAACGCCGGTATCAAACAGAGCGACAGTATTTAAGACAAAATCATCGATAAGGATGGTAACATCAATATAGAATTTTTGAATGCTACACTGATTAATAACGGCGGTAAAAAGTTCGTCGTCCTTATTGGTATTTTTATCAGAATTGTTACTGAGATTGTCATGGTCGTCATGGACCATATCACTGGAAAAAGCCTTAGTAATCTGAGAGATAAAGGTCTCATGCAACTGTTGCTTCTTTTTGAGATCACGAACCTCGGATTTGAGAGAACAAATCTCAGTTTGGAGGTCATTAATGGTAACTGGCTTAGTAGAGGATTTTTCAAGACGCTTGAGGGTTTGAGTAAGATCAAACTTGTTATTGACAAACCTATTATCAGAATGAGTGGGCTTAGGTTTGTGAAGGATTTTCTTGAGCTTTTCAAGATACTCATCTCGTTCATGAGAATCCTGAATGGATTTTAAAGCGTCAAGAAGGAGATTTTGCTCATCATTGTGAATGAGATTGATGAGAGGAGATTCAAAGCTTTCATCGGAAGAGGAGGAAAGATCATCATCAGCTTGGATGTATTCGGAAGACGACTATTTATCTTCTTCATCACTATCAAAAGAATTGAGAGGAGAAAAGATTGTCCAGAAAATCCAGACGTCAAAATTTCAACTATGGCTTCATCTGCACTATCTAGGTTTAGATTATGTTTGGATTTTCTGGACAACTCAAAGGTTGGTGGGACAATTATGTTTCTGAAGAAGAGAAACATGAAATTCTCACTACTGTCAAAACTGATGCTGAAGGAAACATCATCACCGAGAAAGGAGAACCCATTCCTGATGCTGTTAACACCCTCATTATGGCCATCACCAAACACTTCATAGGAGATCCTGGTATCTAGAAGGACCGTTCTGGAGAACTCCTATCCAATCTTAAGTGTAGAACCCTAGGAGACTTTAGGTGGTACAAAGACACCTTCCTCATTAAAATCTACACCCGGGACGATAGTAACCAACCGTTCTGGAAAGAAATATTTCTAGCCGGGCTCCCAAAATCCTTAGGATATAAGGTTAGAGAAAAATTTGTTCCCAATTCAATGGCGATATCCCTTATAACCAACTAAGTTATGGTAATCTCATAGCTTATGTTCAGAGGGTAGCTCTTAAGATTTGCCAAGATGATAATATCCAAAATCAATTAGCAAAAGAGAAAGCCCAGAATCGAAAGGATTTTGGTAACTTTTGCCAACAATTTGGTCTGCCTTGTTCCAAGAACCAAACCAAACCCAGGAAATCGGGAAAATATTTTCAACCTCAGTCGAGTAAGTATCATAAGCCTAGAACCAAAGTTTCCAGGCTTAAGACCAGACAAACTAGTACCAAACATAATAGGTCTCCTATTACAAGAACAGCCCCTCAAGGTCCCAATCTTAGCAACAATCCTAGGGAAACTAGGACCTGTTTCAAATGTGGCCGGCAAGGCCACTTAGCAAAATTTTGTAGGATTTCATCTAAGGTTAGAGAACTCAGCCTTGATCCTACAATCCTTGACCAACTCAACAATCTTTTCATCAATTCTTCCGATAGTGATGAAGAAGATAAACAGTCGTCTTCCGAAGACTTCCAAAATCTCCTCTCATCAATGTCATTCACAACGATGAGCAAAATCTCCTTCTTGACGCTTTAAAATCCATTCAGGATCCTCATGAACAGGATGAGTATCTTGAAAAGCTCAAGAAAATCCTTCACAAACCTAAGCCCACTCATTCTGATAATAGGTTTGTCAATAACAAGTTTGATCTTACTCAAACCCTCAAGCGTCTTGAAAAATCCTCTGCTAAGCCAGTTACCATTAATGACCTCCAAACTGAGATTTGTTCTCTCAAACCCGAGGTTCATGATCTCAAAAAGAAGCAACAGTTGCATGAGACCTTTATTTCTCAGATTACTGAGGCTTTTTCCAGTGATATGGTCCATGACGACCATGACAATCTCAGTAACAATTCTGATAAAAATACCAATAAGGACGACGAACTTTTTACAGCCCTTATTAATCAGTGTAGCATTCAAAAATTTTATATTGATGTTACCATCCTTATCGATGATTTTGTCTTAAATACTGTCGCTCTGTTTGATACCGGCACCGACTCCAATTGTATTTTGGAAGGTTTTATACCAACCAAATACATCCACAAAACCTCAGAGAAGCTTAGGACCGCTAGTGGTTCCCGCCTTGAAATAAGGTATAAGCTCCCTTCGGCTACAATAAAAAATGATAGTCTCCAAGTTGAAACACCTTTTCTCTTGGTTAAAAATCTTAAGAACGATGTTATTCTCGGAACTCCGTTCATTAAATCTATCTTTCCAATCAATATTTCCAGCGATGGTATTTCTACTCATCATCTGGGAAAAACTATCACTTTCAAATTCTTAAACAAACCTTTCGTCCAGAGTATCAATCAAATTGATCACAAGCTCAATCAGATCAATTTCCTCAAAGAAGAAATTTCCTTCAAGCTTATCGAAAGCTAGCTTTCTCAAACGTATATCAAAAATCGTATTGCAAATCTTCATGATTGTTTCCATAACATCATCTGTCCTGACCATCCCAATGCTTTCTGGGATCGTAAGAAAGATATGGTTAACCTTCCTTATGAGAAGGATTTCACTGATCGACAAATCCCGACCAAAGCTCGGCCCATCCAGATGAGTCATGAGCTCATTATCCATTGCCAAAACGAAATCAAAGATCTCTTATCTAAAGGTTTAATCAGAAAGAGCAAAAGTCATTGGTCTTGCGCTGCTTTCTATGTCAACAAAGCTTCTGAGATTGAGTGTGGTGCTCCCCGGTTAGTAATCAATTACAAACCTCTCAATCAAGCCCTTTAATGGATTCGTTATCCTATTCCTAACAAAAAAGATCTTCTTGCTCGATTGCATTCGGCAAAAGTCTTTTCAAAATTTGATATGAAATCTAGATTCTGGCAAATCCAAATCAATCCATGTGATCGCTACAAGACTGCATTCACTATTCCATTTGGGCAATACGAATGGAATCTAATGCCTTTTGGCCTAAAAAACGCTCCCTCTGAGTTTCAAAATATCATGAATGATATTTTCAATCCTTATTCCAATTTCTGCATTGTCTATATTGATGATGTCCTAATTTTTTCCAATTCCATTGATCAGTATTTCAAACACCTTGAAATATTCTTCAATGTTATCAAATGAAATGGTCTTGCCGTCTCCAAAACAAAAATTTGTCTCTTTCAGACAAAAATTAAATTTCTTGGTCATACTATTTTTCAAGGAACCATCCGACCTATCTGTCGTGTTATCGAATTTGCTGACAAATTCTCCAATCAAATTCTTGATAAAACGCAACTTCAAAGATTTTTGGGTTGTCTCAATTACGTTGCTGATTTTTTCCCGCAACTCAGCAATATTACTAAGCCTTTTCATGAGAGACTTAAAAAATCTCCCCCCATGGACTGATGTTCATACAAACCTTGTCAAACAAATCAAACTTCAGGTCAAGGTTTTACCCTGCCTATATTTACCCAATCCCAATCTTTTCAAAATTGTTGAAACTAACACCTCCGATATTGGTTACGGTGGTGTTCTCAAACAACGCATGCATAATTCTGAAAATTGCATTGCATTTACTTCAAAATACTGGAACAAGGCCCAACAAAATTATTCTACCATAAAAAAGGAAGTTTTGGCCATTGTTATATGTATTTCGAAATTCCAATATGATTTATTGAATCAAAAAAATTTTAGTCCGGGTTGATTGTAAATCAACCAAGGAAATTTAACAAAAAGATGTGAAAAATCTTGCATCAAAACAAATTTTTGCCCGATGGCAAGCAATACTAAGTGTTTTTGATTTTGAAATAGAATATATCAAAGGCACCTCAAACACTTTACCTGACTATCTTACCCGTGAATTTCTTCAGGGAAAAGAGTGACAGGGAAAAGAGTGATGAAATGACACCAAAGCTTCGGTTAAAGATAACCTCTTCTAGAGGAAGAGGTTGAGGCATCTCTCTGGGCAGGTCCTCCCGCTCAGGCAAATCAATATCCTCTTCAGAGGATGTTCAATTTGAAAAAGCCTTTTCTAAGGCTTTGAAGAAGGAGTCTCTCACCAAGGAGACAAAACAAACTGGGTCATCTACCCAAAGAAAAAATCAATCTGGGTCATCTACCCAAGCTGGGTCATCTACCCTGAAATCAGTCAAAACTGAGTCATCTACTCAACAAGCCACCAAACCATCCGATTATGCAATGGCATTACCAACCCTTCAAGCCCTCCAAGATACCGGGCTTACCCACCTTCCAACAAAATCATGGAAGCAAATTTTTTCAGAAGAACATGTGGATAACTTCTGGGATCAAAATCTAAAGTCTATCATTTCTCAAATAGCCCAATCACAAATAACCCTCAATCCAAAATAGCAACCTAAAACATTGGTTGAGCTGCCTCAGCCAATTACCCAAAAACAAACATCCTCCTATCATTTAAAAGAAAGAAGATTTTTCCCAACAATCCAAATGGAGCCCGATTTTTGGGATCCTAATCCAAATAAAATTTGTGAAAAGATATTTCCACCAACTTTTCTTTTTAAACCCCTTAGTGTTAATAAGATGAGGAAATTTTATGAATTTATAATGGTGGATTCAAAATCTGTTTCTATTAAACACAATTTTGATAAAAGTGATAACCAGCTTATCACTCATTCAACTCTTCAAATTTTAAAAGTTTTAACTTTTAAAGATTTTGAAACAAATCCTAACCAAGTCAAAAAAATTTCTCAGCCTTTTGACTCGATTGGTTATAACTACTGGGATTATATTAATGCCTGGACAAATGTTTTCTGGTTCCAGAATAAAAACCATAGGCATTCTTGGTTAATCTATTTCAAAAAGAATGTTCGATATTTCTTCCCCCAATGGTTCGTTGAATGGTGGGAATTTTTCGGACCAATCCAAAATATTCTTCCCCAAGATATTAAGGAAGGATATAATCAATTTAAATCAAGATTTGAAGAAGGAAACAGTCCATTTCACTCCTCTCTTCATTTCTTTTCAAAGTTCTCATTAGCTTGGATCTTGGCCTGGAAACACTAGTACAAGAAGAACTCTAACCCCAAG
Organism: Cajanus cajan; assembly: GCF_000230855.2. Classification (NCBI taxonomy): domain Eukaryota; kingdom Viridiplantae; phylum Streptophyta; class Magnoliopsida; order Fabales; family Fabaceae; genus Cajanus; species Cajanus cajan. The sequence continues at coordinate 21,459,870 of NC_138524.1, forward strand.
CTTCTTCCAATCCTTGGCAAGCATGCCTCAGTCAAATGGTGGGATCAATTTGATGCCTCCCGTGCAAACACTCAAGGAGTGGCTCTTTGGTTTCAGAAAAATCCTAAGAGTCTCAAAGTTGCTGACCCAGAGACTTGTAAGTTTCTAAACAGGAAAGCACAAATTGCCGCAGCCCTTGCTGCCTCAACAAGTGATGAAGTTTTGACAGCCAATCTTCATCAAATTCTAGAACTCCTTCAGACAGATTCAGAATCAGAATCGTCTAAAGGTAAAAAGGAAGTTTCCAGATCTAAAGGGAAATCAAAGAAGGAAGCCTCCTCTCCATCATCTTCTTCAAGATCATATTTCCAGAACGAAGACGACTGCTTTGGGATTGATCTAGAGGCAGCTACCAATTCAGAAGAAGAATAATCCTTCTACTGTTCACCGTGCGAAAGGGTACTGTTTACAGCAATTATTCACTATTCACTGTAGCGGAAGTGGAACATTACTGTTCATTGTAGCGGGATTTTAATCTTACTGTTGAAATAGTAAAAAATATTTTTTTATAAATAGCATCTCTGCCCATGATGTTAGGCAGAACTTTCATTTCGTAAAATGTGAGAGAGCTTAGAGTGAGAACCTCTCCCTTTCTATCTTGCCTTTGTAATCTTTTCAATCAATACAACTATTTTGTATTAAACTTACTCTTCTTTTCTCATCTCCTCTGCCCTCTTTGTCTGGCTTTGCCGCAGTTGGGCTTTAACGTTTATATGCTTTAAATTTACTTTTTGCTCATTAAATTTACTTTCTGCTCATTTATTTTCTGCATTTCTACTGCTTTTATTTTTGGAACTGAGTTTCTACATGGTAGTCAGTCTACTGTCTACTTCTCTCCGCCTTTTCCCGTGATCCTTCTTTGATCTCGCTTAGATACCTATATTATAATTAAAATTTAAAAAAAAATTGATTTATTATTTAGAAATATTTTTTTATCACATATGAGAATTAATCTTCTTCGAAAGTTTGACAAATATCAAATAAATAAATATTTTTTTCAAATTTATATTTTATACATAAGATAATTTATATATATATATATATATATTAGAATATAACTTTTACTTTTTAAAATATATATGTTTTTAGATAAAAAAAAATTTATATATAAAATGGTAGTGGACGGATGTGCACCCACACTCTTTCAAGTGTACTTATATAGGTTTATCATTTGACTTTTAATTTTACAACTAAAACATCTGTTTGTTTGTGTTTGCATTAATGAGCCAAACTTTGTAGTTGGGAGTAAAGATTTTTCTACACGTGGAAAATGCATTTGTCAATTGTCAATGTGTACGTACACACACGAAATTATGAACCTTCCAACCGTTATCCTTTTATCATTTATTGCTATTTCCAATCCAAACTATTCATATTTTAGATACTTATAAAAATATTGATATTTTATAAATTCACTGAAATATATTTTCACATTAAATTTAGAATAAATTAATTTTTATCTCTCAAATTTAATTTTTTTTTTAATTTTGTAATTTTAAAAAATATTATTTTAATCTTTTTAAATTATTAATAAGATATATAAAAATGACAAATTGAGATATTTATATAATATTAATTAGATAAAATAAATTTAATATTATGTTTTTAGTCACAAAGACATTAATAAAAAATTTGATGATGTTCTCTGGACCATTAAGTCAGTCGCACATGTACGATGAAAGCCGAAATCTGTTTATACCTTGTCAGTTGCCAGCAAGGATTATGAGTTTATGACGTAATAAAATATATATTTAAGAACGAAAAATGTTGGATCGTCCGAATGAATATTTTGAAAATTGGTTTGAATTATTAAAAAATTAATTTAAATAATAAAATATTTAATTAAATAATTATTTTATAATAAATTTATTAAAAATATTAATATTTTAATCTTTTGGACTGTTTAGAAATTTGGTTTTGAAGGTTTAAGCACCATTCTTTCCATCAAATATCCTTTCTGTGACTGTTAGAATTAGAAGTCAACAAACATCGTGTTCCGCATGGGAACAATTATAATAATATATTTGAAAAGGAAAAAAACGAAGCATTTATAACAAGAGAAATTCTATGGTACCTATTTTATTTGAAAGGGTACTGGTGTAGTTTTTTATATTTTATATTTTTAATAATTTATTTAAATAATATTTATGATATTTTATTCTTTTAATTTTTAAATTATTTAGTCATTTTTTTATATATTCTAATTTATTTGTAATAATATTATTATATATTTAAATAGTTTAATTTTAATAATTTTTTAAGTATATTTTTATCTTTTCACTTAAATTTTTTGAATTTTTATATTTTAATTTTAATAATTTTTTAAGTATATTATTTATCTTTTTGTCTTAAATTTTTGAATTTTTATATTATAATTTTAATAATTTTTTATTTCTACTATTTATTAATTTTTCTTTTTTTAATATTTTATAATATTATTGAAATATTATAATTTTAATCTCTATAATTTTATTTTACTTTTTATTTTATAAGTATAATTTGGATTATTCATTTTATAATTAAATTAATTTTGTTAAATTTTTTATGAATTTACATAGAAAAATGTATTGAAACCCTTCAATCTTTGAGGGCACAGTAGCAACTCCCTTTATAAGTAAATATATTCTTATTTCACAAGTTACAACATATAATTATTTTAAAATATTAATATGATTATGGTTGGTAAAATCATCTCTTCAATGTCTACCCAACTTATTAATTAATCACATGCATTGATATGATTATTTTTTTAAGTGGCTAACAATTATCAAATATTTTGGTAAATTTATAACACTATTTTTTTTATTTCATTAATATTTTAAAGTTTCGTTTTAAATTAACCTGACTTGATTGAAAATAAGTATTGAAAATAAGTAAAGTCTGAATAATAATTATTTTTATTAAGAATTAAATTTGGACATTGTCCGTAACACTCTATTTTCATAAAATATAATTTAATTATTTTATTAATAATTGTTTTTGTTTTTATTTTTATTAATTAGAGTTGATTAATATTTATCTTATTATTAATTATTATATTTTGTGATAATTAAATGTGTTGGATTTAATGATTATTTGTAATTATTTTATATGAATATATTGTGAGATTTTATAATTAAAGGTCATGTTATTTGACTTTTTATTATTGAGGGAAGAGCTTTTGATAACTATAGTTAAATCTTTTAACTATTGGATTAAAAGAAAATTGAGTTTAGAAATGGGGTTAAGTTTAGTTTCCTGATTCACACTTCTCACTTCTCTTCTCTTTTACCGTGTATTTACACTTTAAAGGCTTGGAAGAATTAGAGTTCAAAGGAAATCTTTCTAAAGATATGCATCTGTCGTCTAGTGCGCTCATCAAGGTAAGGGAGAGAGTGAAAAATCTCGCTCTAGGTGTGAGTTTGTATTTCGGATAGTAGGATTGACCCTCAATCTTGTGTATGATGTATGCTTATGTATGAGGAATTTTTCTTAATGTTTCTGTTTTGCTCTTTATTGTTCTTACTCGTAATTAATGAAATAAATTGTTGAAATGCATGATCAATTATATGTTATGGGTTGTAATTATATAATTTGAGGTTCCTTTCACTACTACAGGATTATCTACATCGATTTTGTGAAGTCATCTACATCGATTCTAAAATCGATGTAGAATATAGTGACTTAGAAAATGTATACACTTCTACATCGGTTTCCTTATGTATAAATCTACATCGATTATGTGAAGTAAGGGATGTAGGAGTAGGGGAGTCTTGAGGAACAAAGCTCGATTGAGTATCCATGTGTCTGTTTTGACAAAAAGAAGATAACCAAGGTCAATTGCAAAAAAGTAATAAAATTAATTAAAAACATGATAATTTGTGAAACTATTGATTGATATGTGTAAATAAAGTGATTTGAAATATTAATTGTATGTTATAAAGTAATTTTATCGATTGTATGTGTTTATGTGTAAAATTGGATGTGGATAACTTATAGTCGCTAAGGAGACATCATTTCCATGAAGGAAAAATGCGTTCTCGCTCAACAAGACATGCAATGTCGCTTAGCGAAAAGCTCCAAGTATCTCAACTCGCTCAGCTAGATATTGGTTGCTAAACGAGAAGCCTCAGGGGGCTCAACTTGCTCAACTAGATGTTGATCGCTCAGCAAGATGTTGGTGACTCAATTAAATGTTGATGGCTCAACTAGATGTTATTTGCTCAACGAGAGGCTCTAGGGAGCTCAGCTCGTTCAACAACTACTAGATGGTTGTTTTATCCTTGTTATCTTGATACTCCCTCTTATGAATGATTAATTGATGTATTTGAGAATGCACATGTGACATATGAGGTGATATGAGGAATATATGATATGTGAAATGAGATCATGTGTATGTTATTGCATTGAGTTTATTTGACATGTATCATGTGCATAAAGAGATGTTTTTTTAAAGGGTATGATATGGAATACACCACCAAGAAAGGTTCCTTATGTAAAAGCTTGGGAACAAACCTTAAGGATAGCTCAGTTTGGAAGTCCAAGTCCTGCCCTCGTGAACATGGGATGTATCTTACGTAGCTTAATTAGCTATCCCGACTAGATCCTAGTAGTATGTCCTTCTTGTGAGTGCGCAAAGAGTGTGACCCGCGACATGTACTCTTAGACTACTCTACTTGTATTGCTAGCGACAATGCACAAGTGTGATATGTGCTATTTTACTAGTGCCACATGCATGATTTCATTTAGTTCATGTCCATTGCATAATGAATTATAATGTGACTATTATTGTTTATTATGCTATAACTAAATGATTGTGGTTATAATGTTTGTCTGTGTATACTATATCTTATATTCCTTGTTTGTGTTCGACTATTCGATTTGCATTTCTACACCGTGAGCCAAAGTGAGATATTTCTCACTCCCTTTGCTTTGTGTCATTTTCCTTGATTATTATGCAAACAATCATCAACATGAGGTTGAAGATGTTAGTGATGAAACTTATACTTTAGTATTGAATTTTGCTCTGATAGGACATGTGATATCGGAGTGTAACTATGACTAGATTAGGATATTGTTTTGCTGAATTATTTTGAAAAATATTATTTTGATTTCCTTACGATTTTATTGATTATGTCATTTTGTTAAGTTAAAAATGATATACTTTCTACTTAGACAAGTTGAGTTTATATATGAAAATCATACTATTTAGTTTAATTTATTATTTATGTATTATGACATGTAGAATAGAAGGTGTCACATTGTCTAAAGGATTTAACCTTAAGTTTAACATATTAATTAATCACTTATATCTAACTTCTTAATTTATAACACTATTAATTATTTCAAGTCAAACGTAATTATTAACCACATATTTGTATTCCTTTCTTTTAAAATTAATTTCATTTTAGTATATTTTAAAAAAATCAATAAAATTACTGTTCACATTTTTAATATAATATTAATCTTTTTATATAATTTTTAAATTATTCAATTATCGCAGTTAAAAACAATACACGTATTAAAACAGTTAATAATATTTTATTAAAATTATATAAAAAAATGACACATTATTATTCTTAATTAATTTGTATGTAAAAGTTGTAAACTACAATCATCGAAAATAATACGTAAATTACATTTATTTACTTTTAACTCGTATATATTTCGGTTAATAATAAAAAAGTATTAAAAATAAAATATTATAAAAGAGTATTACTAACATTCTTCATTATGTATATAACTAACCACTTGTAATTATCATAAATTCATGAAATTATCAACCTCTTATGAGATACAATTCACCATATTAACATTATTCTCAATACCTTCATAACATCATAAACTCTTTGTAATATAAAATTATCTATCATTATATATATATACATTGACGGATCCATAAATTTTAAATAGTGGGGTAATATTTATTCGTATATTTGTAGTCAGTGACGGATCCATAAATTTTAAATAGTGGGGACAATATTTATTCGTATATTTGTAGTATTAAAATTTTTACATATAATTTTTAAAAATATAAATATATCATAATTATTTCTTACAAGGGTGAGATAGTTGACCCCAAGATTTAACGCGTATGCATACACAAGGCAGGATTTGAATCCCTGACCTTACTTAAGCGTGGATCAACCCCTACTACTGAACCAAACGCTTGAGGTTATGGAAGTGTGTTAAGAAGAAGATAGGAGTTAGGTCTGACTAGATTATATTATAATTTATCTGCCATAAACATTTTTTCAAATATTTGATTAGAATTATAATCCTAAAGACCTACTTTAAAATAATTTAACACTAATAAAAATATAAAAATAAATGTTAAATTTTATAAAAACCAAGTTTTATTTATTTATGATATAAACATGTTTTTAATATCTAATATATATTTTAGATGATAATTTATTTTAAAATATAATTTATAATAAAATTCTAAATAGAACATAAATCTTCCGATCTTTCCTATTTTGATTTTTTTAATCAACATATATAATCTTACTATTTTGATTTTTTTAATCGCCATATATATTAAATAGAAAACACAATAGGTAAACATACATACTACAAATTTTATTTTATCAAAAATTAATTTTTTTTCACATATTGCATTATATATGTGAGTATTAATATATATATATATATATATATATATATATATATATTATAATTAAACTTTTAAAAAAATTATTCGTTATTGAAGAATATTCTTTATTACATAAGAGAATTAATCTTTTTCAAAAAGTTTGACAGATATCAAATAAATGAATATCTCCTCAAAATTTATATTTTATACAAACTATAATTTAAACATATATGTTTATTTTATTAAAATATAATTTTTATTTTTTAAAATATATTATTTTTTAAGTAAAAAATATGTGTGTATCAAATGGTAGCGGGGGCAAGTGCCCCCACTATACATAACCTAGATCCGTCCCTGTATATATATATCTAAGGAGCATATCAAGTGAGAGAGAATTTATTATGAGAGATGAAAGAGTTAAAATATAACCCTTAGATTAATTTATTCTCATTTGATTAAATCCCAAATTTTCTCTCACTAGATTAATCTAAGGATTATATTTTAACCCTCTCATCTCTCATAATAAATTCTCTCTCACTTGATATGCCTCATATATATATATATATATATATATATTATTTATTTATTATTTTTTTTTTGAAGACTTTGTTGAAATCAATTAGCGCTGTGATCTTAAGAGAGGTAATGATTTGCTATACAGCAAAGAGATGATTTTTTTTTTTAATTTTTAGATAATAAGAAAATAATAAATACCTTTATTCTAATTTGTAAAAGAAACAAGACATGCTGAAATTTTTAGGCGTGTTTCGGGACTGGTTGGGCTTTGATGGAGCTGGAGCTTTTAATTAGAATGCTCAATTCAGTATGTTTGAAACGTGTAGTCTCTTTAGCTACTTTCAAATGCACTGTTTATGTGTTTGATAATTATTTTTTTTATTCCAACGAATGTAAATTATAAGTAAACTTCAATTGAATTAAAAGTTAGAATTGAATCAAAAGTTATAAGAATGTTATTTTTATTTAAAAATTGGTTCGGAAAGTTGACTTTAATTCCACTTGATAACTTTTCAACTATAATCTAAACAAACATTAAATTAAGCCAACCGTTACTAGCTTGGACGTGGACTACACTGAAAACAAAATCAAAGCAAAGATAGGAAGACTGTACAGTCGGGGTCACTACAATAAATGAGCTACACTACAATAAATGACTTTGGTGGGATTTTGATCCTTAGAAAACGCGTTGGTGGGGTTTTGATCCATAGAAAACGCGTTTCCTTAGAGCATCTCTAATGGGAGATGCTTATAAGCAACCCTCATTGCAGATGCTCTTATACGCTTCCAAGTACGGAAGACTGTACAGTTGGGTCACTACAATAAATGAGCTACACTACAATAAATAAGCTAAATAGTGGAGGTTATTTTTACGTTTAGTGAGAGTTTTTACTCTCCGCAAAATAAATCGCAGAGGTTTCTAAAAACCTCTGTGGTTACATTCACCGCAAGTAATTAGTGGCATTTTTTTAGAAACCTCTGGGTATTGTGAGTGTTTAGCGACGATTTTGTTAAAGGAGATTTTAAACCTACCCTAATAGTGGAGGTTTTTTAAAGGAGGTTTTAAAGCTATGCTAACTGTAGAGGTTTTTTAAAGGAGGTTTTAAAGCTATGCTAATTGCAGAGATTTTTTTGCTGGAGGCTTTGAAGTGGAATAATAGTAAAGATTATTTAGTGGAGGTTTTAAAGTAAATTAACTATTACAATCATTAATCAATATATGTTTTTGGGAGTTTCTAATCCTCCCTATTTTCCTGTATATAATAATTTTTATACTCATTTTAATTGCATAATCTACATGTATTACAATTTCCCATTTTCACATTTGATATTTATAAGAAACTTAATAAAAAAAATACACATAAAATGGATGAAGAAATTCCATTGCTAATAACCAAAATACCAACATATAGTTCAAAGATTTACAATTCAAACTTCTATTATAAATCCAAGTACAACATAAAATCCATAACATTGTCAAATTAGCCTTATACTAAACTTTAAATCCAAAACACATTATAAGAAATCTAAGTGTTGCTAGCACCAGATGATCCTCTTGCATCCAAAGGTGTATTAGGAACACTTGAAGCATCGTTTGGCTGAAATAATAAAAGAAAAAAAACTTAGTTAAGAAAAATATATATCACATACATTATATCATAATGACAATTCCAAACACCCATGACCAGATCAATTAAGGACCAAAACAAACTAGCTAGTTAATGCAACCAATAACATAACCCACCCACAGTCAAAACTAGAACTACGAATGAACAACTCCATCAAGCCAAAACCACAATAGCAACACCAAAACAAAGATGTGTAGAAGCCAACTAGTTCCTAAACTAACAGGCAGGGACTAAGAGTAGTCCACTCAGACACTAGACAACCAAAACTAGAACTAAACTAACCAAACATCCAACCAAACCAAAACTTGTAGTAGAAATCATGTTTCAAACCATGCAACCAAAGATTATGAAACAAAACAACTACCCAAACCAAAAATTGTAGTAGAAATCATGTTACAAACCATGCAACTAAAGACCATGAACCAACAAAACAACCATTTTAACCAGAAACTATACAGTAGAAATCACGTTGTAAACCATGCAACCAAAGAGTATGAACCAACAAAACAGCCACCCATACCAGAAATTGCAATAGAAATCATGCTACAAACCATGTAGCCAAATACTAAAATGTGTGTGTATTACTAGTTTTGGCATAAAGATACCACATAGTATATAATGATGTAGGCACATTAATTACTTACATGCATGTGTTTCAGAAGTGAAATAACTAGCTAATTCTTCAGGGATCCTTCATTCCTTCATTATCATGTAGGCCTTAAAAGCTGATTCTAAATTGTTGTATTTCTCTTGCCATTGGTCTGAAGATGGAAAGGAAACACCAGATGAATAAGAGCTCAAGCTAGAAACACGAAGTCTTGTATTCCTAAATGTATTAGAAGGAACAACACCCAATCCCATGCACCGTACTCTCCCAGAGTGCTCTGGCCCTAACACTCTACCAACAACATCTAGAGAAGAAACTTCAGATTCATCAACTATGCTTTGAGTCAAACCTACTTCAATTTGTTCCTACAAACATGTAATAAAATCAAATATAAAAGTTTAAAGAATAAACACAATCCTTGAAATCAATGTTTCTAAAGAAAAATTTACCACTATAGTCTTTGTTGCATCATTTACAAATGATCCATCTTTCCTTTTATGAGTTTCAATATACAATTGTCCACGACTTGGTACCTTCCCAGTTTCTAACAACTAAGATAAATAAAGAGTGAGTAAATATTGAAAAATTTTAAATAGTAAAAGTTAACATTTAGTGTCATTACCAACTCATTTCTTCTTCTAGGATTAGCTTTGGAGCCACCGGTGTGTGGAATAACTTGCTTGCTTCGAATTTCTTTATTTCTCCGACAAAGTTCCTATAGGAAAAACAATGAAAAATTTACAACTTCACATAGTAATAATATAATTAGCCAAAAAACAAAATTAATATTTAAAACAATCAAATTTGTACCAATGTTGATGGTTTTTGACGATAATGAACAAAACGAGCCCATTGATCTTTACCTATGCCTATTGGCACATTTCTTATGATTTCATCTCTTGTTTTAGTTGGATCATTAAATTCATTCCACAAGCTTTGCCTATTTGCAGCCCATTTCCTTCCCATACTTATTTTGCAATACCTTTTTGCACTAGCTTCATTGATCTTAAAATAAAATCGAGGCTAAAAGAAGTAAAAATTTGTCAATATCATATCAAATTTAAACTTGCACAAGCAAAATAATAGACATATTTATGCAAAAAAGTAAAGATAGGAAAAATATAAGCAATTTAGAGATAAAAAAAATTATATATATGACTAATTATCATACCTTTAAAATTGTTTCAAAGCAATCATCAAAATAAGCTTTAGGTACGCCTGAAGGTCCAGACCACCTATCATAATCCATAGGAAATAATTTGCATTCAGCTGCCAATGTTCTGAGAAATCCAGCAAGTAAGGCTTTTGCTTCACCAATTGCTTGGCCTTCTTCATCAAAATCCACAATGATGCGTAACTCCTTAGGTAAACTATTGACTCCCCACTTTCACCTTAATCTTCTTAGTAGTTTCTTCAGAGTCTTTAATAATAAAAAACTTAATAATAAGAAAATTTGGTACAGTTTATATTATCATAGTTATAAATGAAAATACAATACTTATATACCTATTGCCTCAACAGTCCAACATTGTGTAGACTCACGCCTAACATGAAGTCTAATAGTTTCATCTTCTTGTGGAACATTAATAGTTGATACATTAGAATAGTTGGGACTTCAGGATCTTGTGAGGAACCTCTTGGTGGGGAATTAATTTCAAGATTCATTACTAGAACATAATGTGTTGGAGCTTGTGTTAAAGGTGCATCACATTGTGGTTGAGGTATTGATTTTTGTGGATTTCTAAAATGCTTCACCTTTGGCATGACTGCACATTAAGAGAAAAATAAATAGAGAACTATAAAATTAAACATTATATACTATCAAAATTAAAACAAGTTAAAAATAATTAATAAATGAAATAATCACAACATTTACAAGTCAAAATTATTACCTTTAAGGAAGTGAAAAAGTAAATAAATATAGTCAAACAAGTGTGAATTTCTTGCTATTTTAGGAGTCAAACTTCAATCAACTATATTATCATTTAGATGGTTTGTAGCCAATTGTACATACTGATCATCGAGCCTAGAAAATTGTTCAAGCTCTTGCTCTTGGTATGGCTCATTTTCATATGCATTTTCTTCTACTTCTTCTCCCATGTCATATAAATCTCTTGGCTTTATATGTACAACAACACTCCATCCTTCATTGACTACATCATCTACATAATACACCATTTGTGCTTGAGATGCTTCAATGTACAGTTTATGCTCTTCATGATCATCAACATGAATTAATCTATCAAAGTTAACACAATTAAAATTTCAGCAGTCCTTTTTATACCCTCTATCTTGTGTAGTATCAGCCCATTTACATTTGAAAAGGATAACACTGAATCGACCATAGTAGTTAATCTCAATGATATCTTCCAACTTCCCATAATATGGCAAGTTTTCTTGCCTTAAGTTGCCATCAACACTACTTGAAACACATGATGTGTTAGATGTTAAAAAAACACCATTATTTTGTGTTTTTAGTCCCTCTTCTCGAGCCATGGTTCGAAATTTGAACCCATTAATGTTATATGCAGTAAATCTTCTTGCATTATCCAAAGGTCCTCGTGCTAGAAACTTTAGATCACTAGACATTTCACTCATTGTGTCTAGATTCATAATCTAAAAAAATTGGAAGTCAAAGTTTAAAACGAATATGGTAAAAAGTTAAAAATCTCTAACCACTAAATGACTACTCACCCACTTTCTAAACCAATCAACAAACTCTTTATAGACTTTTTTCTTTATCTCCGTAGACGAAGGTCTTCTTCCTATTGAACTCCTTTTTATGAATTGTCTAAATTCACTACATACGTAATTATTATAATCAATGCATATGGCCTTTATATTTTAAGTAGACTAATAGTAAAAAGTTTGTCTCATTTTACTTACTCTACGAATGGTGTGACCATTGTGCAATTAAGGAGAACATACCGATGAGCTTGCAATTTTTGCATTGGAGTTAAATTGAACATTGAGCAAGCTCCGACTAGTTTACCAATTTGTGGGAAGATAGAGAACACAAAAGAAGTCTCATTATCAATTGGATCATCACAAACACGTTTAGGTTTATTGAACCTTGTCTCAATATCTTCAATGTAGCGAGAACAAAAGGTAAGAGACTCTTCAGCTAAATACCCCTCAGCTATGGATCCTTCAGGTTGTGCCTTGTTCGCACAAAATATTTTAAGTGACCTAATTCCCTATTTAAATGATTAAAAATTAGATAGCACTAGTAAGATATTTGTAATATGACATCATAAATTTAAGTTATTAAAATGTTTACCTCTCCACTAGATACATATATCGATAATGCACTAGGCCTCCAAGTTTTGCTTCCTCTATAAGATGAACAGTTAAATGAACCATAACTGTGAAAAATGATGGAGGGAATAACATTTCTGAGTGGCATAGTGTAACCACAATGCAATCTTGGAGCAATTGAAGTTCTGGAAGATATAAGCTTTTACCACAAAGTATTCTAAAAAAAGAACAAAACTCCACTAAGATAGAGGTCACATGGTTTGGCAACAAGTTATGAATCGCTAGTGGTAGCAATTGTTCCATAATAATATGGCAATCATGACTTTTCAATCTAGATATTTTGTTAAGTTTATCATCAATACATCTAGAAATGTTACTTGAGTAACCGTCTGGTACTGTAATAGTCTTCAAAGTTTCCAAAAATAACTTTTTGGTATCACGTGTCAATGAAAATAAAGCAAGGTGATATCTTCCATTATAATCTGGCCAAAGATCATGACTTAAGCCCATTTCTTTTAAATCTTTTCGAGCATTAAGGTTGTCTTTTGATTTATCCTACTCAGGGAGCAATGTATACATGACATTTTCACATATATTTTTCTCAATATGCATAAAATCTATATTATGTCGCAACAAATTAGACTCCCAATATGGAAGTTCAAAGAATATGCTTTTTTTATTCCACTGTGTGGGTTCTTGTCTAGATATTTTTATTGTTCCATTTTGAATGGCTCCACTTCCAAATGTAATATTAATATATTCCACTTGTCGAAAAATGTCAGATCCAGATAATTTTAACGATGGTGGAATAGAACTTTGAGACAACAAGATAAACAAGAACATGCAATAGCCTGTCCTCACAACAAACACTCTTCAAATCCTCTCTCTTTTGTCTCTCTTCTTCGTCAAGAAATCAACACCCATTTTTTACATTTTCAGCTTTTCAAAACATTTAAAAAAAATGAGTAAGTTTAAGGCATTAAATTGAGACTACGACTTTGTTTGGATATAAATTTATAAAAAAAATTTAAAGGTGTTTTTATTGAAGTATTGAAATACAATCAAAGCTTCATATTATTATAAAAAAATGATTTATGACCATGAATGTATCCATTGAAAAGAGATATTTTGGGTGATGACCCAAAAAAAAATCATAAAAAAATTAAATCTAAAGGACATAATATTTTTGCTAACATAGATACATGCATGTGTGGGAACTTCTTATGTACAATAATTAATATAAGAGCTAATAATTTAACTAGATGTACAATAAAAAATAAAGATTTTTTTATTAAAATTTTCAAAAAATATTTCTAATTTGTAATCAAACATGTTTTAATTATATTTATTTAAAAAATTGAATTGGAAAACAAAAGAAATGGTCAACATCCTTTTTAGCTCCTGAAAACTCTACTCACATGTATCTGTCCAAATGAAAAACTAATCCTTTTTAGTCAACTAGGTTAGAGGCATCACTATCTTGGAGAATCCCTCTATGAATCTCCGATAATAACCCACCAACCCAACAAAACTTTTGATTTTAGATGCATTCCTCAATTATTCCCACTCTAATGTTGTCTAAACCTTGACTTACAATCCTTTCAGCCAATATCACATGGCCCAGAAACTTCACCTTAGATAACTAGAACTCGTACTTGGAGAGCTTCACATATTCTCTCAACACCTCTAACACCAAGCTCAGATGCTCACGGTGATCCTCTAAAAACCTTAAATAGATCAGGATGTCATCAATAAACACTACCACAAATCTATCCAAGAAAGGTCAGAAGATTCTATTCATGTAATCCATGAACACCACTAGAATATTAGTAATACCAACGGGCATTACAGCATATTTGTAGTGATTATACCTAGTCCTAAAAATAGTCTTTGGTATGTCACTCTCCTTCACCCTTATTTGGTGATACCCCGATCTCAGGTCTATTTTTGAGAACACCACAACTCCTTTAAGTTGATCTATTAAGTCATCTATCCGAGGCAGTGAATATTTGTTCTTTATTGTCAACTTATTCAATTGTTGGTAATCCACACACAAACCAGCACCATCATCCTTCTTCCTTACCAGTAACACCGAAGCACCTAAGGAGACACAATTGACCTCACCAATTGTTTCTCCAACAATTCTTCCACCTACTTCTTCAACTCCATCAACTTAATTAAGGTCATCATATAAGGAGCTGTTGATATTGGCTTGACACCTAACACCAAATCAATACTGAACTCCATGTCCTTCATAGGAGGTAACCCTAACACTTCATTTGGAAACACCACCAGAACTCCCTCACCACATCTATCTCACTGATTGCCTCTTGGGCTCTATGCTCATAACAACAAACAACATGAAACACCTAACCCTACCCCCAAATAACTATTCAGCTTGGCTAGCTGAAACCAACACATCATTCTTCACTTGAGGAAACACCAACTCCCTTAAGCACAATCTATATTTTGTAATGAATATCATCTTCTGGTGGCATACGAAGTTTTCCATTGATTAACTTCCACTTATTCTTGAAAATAAGACAACGTGTCATGAGGCAACTCCAATTAACTGTAATAACTTGATCCATTCATTGGTTGACTAACCAGAACAACACATGAATTTTGCGATTCCTCCGAATTGGCCATGATCCAAGAACAAAAAAAAAAGGACCAAGAAGTATATTTAGAATATTATACGGGAGAAACTATTGTATGTTGATACCATTATGGTACGAAGAAAGAAATATATTGTTGTTACTCAAAAGAATAGAAATACAAAATGAATTATATAATTCAAATTATGTAACGTCAAAAAAAATTTAACATTAAAAGTTAAATATAATTTCTTAAATGTAGTTGGCTGTTGTCTAATTAACATTAAAATTTTATCTCAATAATATATATAAATGTATATTAATGATATTTATATTAACTATAAATACATTAAAATAAAATTTAAATTTTGATTCCTAATTAAAGGTATGTAACTAAATTTTATCATTTTCAATGTAAATGATGCTTTGGATCATCGAAGGAGAAAAGCTTCGTGTTAACCAAGAAAGAACCATCGTGTTGCATGTTGCCATGCATTGTAATGAATATCATCTTGAAGTGGCATAGAAAGTTTATTATTGATGAACTTCGTTTTATTCTTGGAAATAAGATAACTTTTCATGAGATGGCTTCAATTGTAATAATTGGATCTATTTTTTGGTTGACTGACCAGAATAGCACCTGAATTTTCCCTGGGGTGGAGATAGAGAGGATTATAGGGGTTTTGCAATTCATCAGAATTCGCGATTGATCCAAGAACAAAAATGAAGTACCAAGATCGATATGTAGAGTATTGATTTTGTGGAAGAAACTATTGTCTGCGGATATACCATAATGGAGAATGGTAACAGAGAAAGAATTATATTGATGTTATCCAAATAAAAATACAAAATGACTTATTTAAGCCAAATTACGTAGCGTAAAAGAAATATCCAAGTTAAAAGCTAATATCTCGTAATAGGCTAAAACAAAGTATAGCAATAATAACTATTACAATGATTAATATAGATCTTAATAGATATATAAAAGAGAGGAGATATGCAAACTAAATGACAACACATAAGAACTCAGTGAAAACAACACTCCTTGATTCCCTTGGATGAAATACCTTCTTAGCTTTCCATGGATCCAAAAAGATAAATCTAAACAAAAATCTAGCGAGTATATTCGACCTTTAAATTAGTATTAACCTACTTATAATGACAAATTTTTAAATAAATCCTAATTCACCCAATTTGTTTTTCCTTTTTCCGATCATACCTAATCCACTCTAGTTGAACCTAAATTATGGTATCACTTTGGTAGAAAATAAAGACGAGACTATACAAAAAAAAAAATAAAAAATAGAGGAGACTATACTATTTTGTCACGTATACTACATGAATCGATCATTTATTTATAATAAAATAACTCAACCATTACATCAACACTGGATAAAAATACGACTAAATTGACATAATACTAATACTAATGATAAATGTCCTGTACTTAAATAAGAAAGAGTAACAGACTTTTAATAAAGATGATCTCTCTTAATATACACAACTAGAATAGTTCAGAGTCTTCAGACTATTTTTTAATTATTATTTCTAACACAACACTCAACACTACAAGTCAAATTTGCAGCAATGCCACACTTACCATACATTTCTTCCTATATCAATATTCCTTGTTTTCACTTTCATCTTTTTATAATGATGCTTAAGTCTCATGTACACTATCGAAAATGTCCATAGAAAATGCAATTTGACGAATAAACACATCATAATTAAATTGACACTTTGGGTAGCATTAGTGGGGGATATGACCTTCATAGAATAGAGATAGCAGCATGCAAACCAAAACATTGGTGTGATCAATATATACTACCCACTATCCCACTTGGCGTCAGAATATAAATAGTCACAGTTGAAACCAAAATGCAAAGCGAATTCATAATCGATAAGGTCAAGAAATCACCTTCATCCAGAACAAAAGTTCCAGCATTTCCTTCTGTAGCAGTAGAATTCGGAGAAGTTGTGTTAATATTATTATTGTCAGCACTAGCTTGAAAAACTCCACCATGGGGGACTTAACACTGATTGATAAGTAGCGGTTGCAATAAGAGCAGCAACTATAAGCAAAGCATTGCGTTGATCCTCCGTAATATCCCTTCTAATGCGAAGTATAAATATAACTATTTTTTCCATAAATGTGATGTTCCATTTTAGTATATCCACAAGGGTGGGAGCATCAGTTACTGATGAACGACGTTTTGCACCAGCTTTCACTAATATTTTCTTTATCTCTGCGCTAGTTGCTATGTCTAGTGCTGTTAACTTCTCCAAATTCTTTGCCTTCAAGTCTATTTTAGTCTTCAGTAACAACTCAAGTGCCTGTCCCACCAAAGGTTTGATGAAAGAAAATAAATCTTTGAACATCTCCAAATGACATTGCTTATAAGGTTATTAAGTGTGAGAACCAAATCTCATTTTCTTTATAACTAACTTCCATTCTCTATTTCTTTTATTTCATTTTTATTTTAGAAACATGTAGAGAGGCAAGAGCCCATCTCTTTCTCCTAATATGTAAAGATAAAATAAAAGTAATTTAAATGGTGGGAGGGAATTTGTTTAGTTATTTACAAAGATATACTATGTGACACATAAAAAAAGTAGATAATAATATATTAAAAATATTTAATCCAGAGAATAAAAAAAAGTGAACTAAAAATAAATATGTGGAAGCAATATTTATTTTATAAATTTGATTCTTTTACTATATTCTAAATTATAAAAATAATATATAATTTTATAAGAGAAAATTAAAAGTTTTATGGGGGGCGAATTGTCCAATAATACTTATGGACGTGAATCCGTCCTCGATGATATATAGGTAATTAATTCCCTATTATGTGTCTATAAAAATAGTATAGAAGATTGAAAATAAATTGAACTATTAAAATCAACTTAATAATAAATATTAGATTAATATGTATATATTAGTAATTATGAAATACGTTGTCAATGTAATAACAATGGATAAAAATAAAGATTGTATATAAATTAAACCTTTAATCAAACTTTAATTAGTTTTAATAATGAATTTGTAAGGATAATATAATTGACCAAGTCTCTATATTTTTACTAATTAGAATTTGCGATCAAATCTAATTCTTCTTGTATTTTATATATTTTCATGTTGATATGTATTGAAGATAAAGTAAATAATTTGTAATCTTATTAAAAATTATTAAAAGGCTTAATAGTTGCCTTTGATCTTACATAAAATCGTAATTTATCTTGATCGATCTAAACTATAAGTAAAAGATTAAAAAAAAAAAAAAAAAGTTCTGATAAGGGTACCTTTGAGTCATTCAGGAGTGCGGAAACATGCAAAATGGTGTTACCAGCGTCATCCTTCCAATTCAATATTGTTTTCTCTATCTGCATGGCACTGGTCTGGCATGTTCTCTTGAGCCATCCAACTAAGAGTTGAAGAGCCTCATACTCTTGATATCTCACTGCAATATGAAGTGCAGTTTCACTTCTAATACTCACATCTTCAATAGAATCTGGACAAGCCAATAGAAAGCTACCTAAAAGGTCAACCTCTCCAATTTGACTTGCAAAATGCAAAGGAGTGACACCTTCCCTCCCTTTAACCCTGACCAATTCTTTGTTCACATCTACAAAGCGAAGCACCATTCTCTTGTGGCCATGTTGCATAGCAAGGTGCATAGGTGTGAATCCTTGTGGATTTAACTTCCATGCAAATGAAGGTTTCAGCCTCATAATCTCAACCGCGAACCCTATGTTACCAAATGATGCAGCAACATGTAATGGTGTCTCAACAAAAGATATTGAATCTGTGTGGTCCAAAACTTGTGGATCCTCCTCGATGACTGAGTAGAGAAGGTTTATATCTCCATCTTCAGCTGCTGCTTTCAGCTTATTATCACTCGTTGTGTTCGTGTTTGAAGCCATAATTCTCTTGGATGATGATGGAGCATGAAAAGTTTATATATATATATATCAGCATGCTATGTTCAAAGCTATTCCCTCCCTTTAACCCTGACCAATTCTTTGTTCACATCTACAAAGCGAAGCACCATTCTCTTGTGGCCATGTTGCATAGCAAGGTGCATAGGTGTGAATATCCTTGTGGATTTAACTTCCATGCAAATGAAGGTTTCAGCCTCATAATCTCAACCGCGAACCCTATGTTACCAAATGATGCAGCAACATGTAATGGTGTCTCAACAAATGATATTGAATCTGTGTGGTCCAAAACTTGTGGATCCTCCTCGATGACTGAGTAGAGAAGGTTTATATCTCCATCTTCAGCTGCTGCTTTCAGCTTATTATCACTCGTTGTGTTCGTGTTTGAAGCCATAATTCTCTTGGATGATGATGGAGCATGAAAAGTTTATATATATATATATATATCAGCATGCTATGTTCAAAGCTATTCTTGATAATAAATAAGCATGTACGAACTTGTTCATAAGTCATATTTGCATTATCTGCTTCCCCCCCCCCCCCCCTTTTAATATTTAAATATCCATTCTTATAGTTGAATCATACCACAGTTCGGAAATGTTAGAAGTTTCAAAATGTCTTTTCACACATTTAAATATCTATACAAGAGAAGCAGTCAGAGGTAATGTATGTAGATGATTTAGATCATATAATAAAGAAAATTGAAAGGAATATAAAAGGTATGGTTTAAAAATTAGGATATTTTAAAAAAAAAATCAAAATGAAGGGAATGGAAAAGTATATATTAATTGCTCGATCATTATCCCCTTAACCTATGTCAAAATATTTTTAAAAAAATCTAAATCCATATTAATTATAGGCCAGATCTTTTTAGTCTACGTAATATATATATTAGTTTTTCCCTTTTGGTCCTAAAAGCTTTTTATGATTACATTTTAAGTCACTAGTGCAATAAAATGACATAAGGCATCGGAATTTAAAATGGATCAAAATGAAATTTAAAATCAGTTGAATGATTTTAAAGCAATTATAAAATTGATTATGATGATTACCAATTTCGTAAGTAACACCTACTAAATTGTTCCAGAAGAACCATTTTTAAAGGTTCTAACATTTGATCTGACCTAAACTTGTCCCCTTTCATTTTCAGTAGTCAACTCTAGCTGGTGGTGTGTGTGACTGAGGCAGTGCAGATTTGTTAGCAGCTAGCTTAAGCAAAAGCTTCCTGTATTAGTCTTTGCAGCGACATGCTGATCGATTAAATCAAAAATATTGCAAGGAGGCAAGGAGCCAATGTTTGTGTGTTTGGAACACAAATTTGGTTTGGTTTTGTGGTGACACGTCATGCATAAACATAAACCCTAAAAAAGTAATGATGGGGACAAAAGAAAATCCAAAGATATACCAAAAGTTAAACAAAAATTTTTTAGTAATAAAAAAAACAAGTATATTATAAAATCAAAAATATATTTAACTCTTAATTATATTTTTGAATTGTGCAAGAATTTATATTTGAGGGGTATATTAGATTAAAATTTTAAAATATTTTTTTCTTATAAAAAAGTCTTGTGATATTTAATTTAGATATTTTTTATATAAAAGAATCATGTGATAATTAATTAAACAATCGAAAAAAATTTTAACAATATATCTAAATTTAGTAACATTTAATTAAGACTGTCTTTTTTCACTTTAAGAAAGTTTGTTAATATTTAATAAAAGAGATTTCAATAGATTATTTTGAATGATGAATTTCTCAAAAAATTTTAGTAAAATTTATATATAATTTATTTATATAACAATCTTACAAAACTTTTGAAATTTTGCATAATTTTTTATTTTTATTTTTCTCTCTCATTTTTCTTGCTCCTCTCTCTTCTCTTCTCTCCTCTCCTCTCCTTCTCCCTCTCCCTCTCTCTCTCTCTCTCTTCTCTTCTCTCTCTCTCTCTCTCTCTCTCTTTCTCTCTCTCCCTCCCTCCCTCTCTCTTTCTCCCTCTCTCTCTCTCTCTCTCCCTCCCTCTCTCTCTCTCCCTCTTTCCTATTCTTTTCTCTTTTCTCTTTTCTCTCTCTTTCTCCCCTCTCTTTCAACCCATCAGTTCAAGTCAATTTTGACACTTCAATGAATATTATAAATTTAAGTATATTTTTCAAATTCAAAAGTATGAATGAGAAAATATTAATGCATGAAAAATAGTAAAAAATGTATAATCGTATAATGGGCAAGAAGTTTGAGTTACAACAATATTGACAGAAAAATTTGGTTCCAATTTAATATATATATATATATATATATATATATATATATATATATATATATATATTACATAAATATTATATAGTTGTATTGCACTTTTGGGAGGATTTTAATTCTCTTATATTTTGCGGATCTATAATCTCATAACTCAAATATTTCAACAGTTATTATATATATATATATATATATATATATATATATATATATATATATATTACATATATTAGTTGATACAAGTGATAATGACTTATATTCCTTAACCAAGTTTTTTAGAATTCAAATCTTAGTTTTCAAATCCTAGTCTTAAATATGAAATAAATTAATTATGTTGAGAGAAAAATACTTTGTATCAATATACATGGTTATTCAAAAAAAAAAAAAAATTTGTTTTTTTTATTGCAATCTTTTATTTTTTTTTATAGTCATATTATTTGGTTCAAAGTATCTATCAATTTTGTTAATTATTAGTTTTTATCATTAAATTTGATTGAACACCAGTAATAAATTTTTTATTTTCAATCACATCTTTTCACTACACCAAAATTAGTATTTTGTGGTAATTAATTTATTCTTTAGCGGCCATATAAATGACCATTATTTTTTTTACCAGCATTTAAATAATGACTGGTGTATCCAGTGTCGCTAATACTATTACCGACATTTATATAAAATGCTTGTAAATACCTACTTTTGTCGGGAAAACTTATTTTTTTAGTGGTGTATCTAGTAGTCATTTTAAAGGCTATTAAAAGTTATTTTTTTTAAATTGTCTCTTTCCATCCATTTAGTGACTTTTATCTTTTGCTAGTAAAACTTTAAATAATTTATTCCTATAATTTCCTTTTCTAAATTCATAACTTATATATTTTTTTTATCTCTAGTCGATGTAGGATTTGTAAGATGAGGGTTGTCTTCTAATTATATATTTTTTAATTTATTTTTTTAATGGTTTTGTCTCTTAAGAGATGTGAGATTTATAAGGTGAAAGTTGCTCTTTAATTGTTTTATAGCACTATTGAACTTGGTAATAGTGGGTGATTTGATACCAGTTTAGAATAGTGAATTAGGAGTCTAACTCAATCCTATAAAATCAACTTATAAGGTAATAGTTATTACTCACTTATATACTATTTAATTATCTTATCTCTAATTGATGTGAGATTTAAGTTTTTTTCTAATAAATAATTATCGCTAATAGTAAACTTTAATGTAATATAAAAATATTTTTAGTGACTATTATATATTAGTCATTAATATTTTTATTATATAATTAAATAACAACAATTATATTATTGTCATTAAATATTATTGTAAGTAACAAATTTTGTTATAGTGTTTTATTAACAACACTCAAATTAAAATTTTATTTTAAAATCTAATTTCACTCGCACTAACATATTGTTGATATATTATCTTTAGTCAGTGTTTTAAAACCTGGACCGACCCGGCCGGTCGGACCGGTTGGACCGGGAACCGGTGGTCCAGCCGGTCCGAATCTGAAGTTGGATCGGTTATGCAGTCGACCTGTTTCAAACCGGATTGAACCGGTCAATTTTCCGGTTCAACCGGTGAACCGGTGGGTCAAACCGGTTCAACCACTTTTTTTTTTTTTTTTTTTAAGGGACCATAAATCACAAAAATAATAATAAAAATTGAATCTCTTAATGAAAAAGCAAGGAGTCTTATTAAATATAACAATGACTACTTGTTCTAATATATTTGTTTGCAATATATACAATTTAAATAACTTTTATAGTATATTATTAATTTTAAATTATATATTTAATAATTCAATATCTATGTAAATATTACATATATTATTTTGTGATATTAATTGCAAGCATATTATATATGTACATATTATTTATATTTTTAATTTGTATTAATATACCGTTTAACATGTAATTTTTTTATATATTTTTTTACAAAATAAAAATAAAAATAATTTTAAATAAGATAGAAAAATTTAAATTTAAAATAAGATAAGAATTTATTAAAATTTATAAGTATAAATATATTTAATATGAATATTTTTTAATAAAAAGAAATAAAAATCGAGTCATACGGTTCAACCTTTGACCCACTGACTCAATACCTTAACCGGTTCGATGACCGGTCCGGTTTTTAAAACTATGTCTTTAGTGTGAGGTATAAATTATAAAACCTTTAAATTGAGGCAATTAGATTGTACCACCACTTGTCCCCGAGTTCAAATGAAAGTTGTTGTATTTTTTCTTGTCCCATGTCTGTTTTTTTTTATTACCGAATTTTGTCTTTTGTGGGTTGCTTCCCCAGTTTCCACTGGCCTCTTCCTTTTCCAGGATCAAGTGTCTTAATGGTCTAACACACAAGTCGCATGTTTATAGGGTCGTGAAGCTAATTTATGTATAAAAAAAAATAGTGCGTGTAGAAGCAACTTTCTTAATTTTTTTTTTATATTATTCTATTTTATATAGCAGCAAACCGCGTTTAGTCCTGCTCTTAGGCCCCATCCTTGGTGATCAGAATTCTCCAAAATAATAAATAAATTAGTGAAAGATAAGAATATTATAAAATAAAAAATACTATGTACGTATGATGGTTAACTTGTTCAAATTACTCTTTTTTATATATATTTTTTTTCAAAACCAGTATCGTCATGCATATCGATCCTCGCAAGGTATAAGAGAATTCGAGACCCATTCCCCAAAATTCTTTATTTCAATAATGGAGGTCCTTTCAATTTGATTATTGGAATTACTATATCACAGGCTCACAGGTTAATTACGTACCCGTAAAGACATTACTTAAGTATGTCTAGATATTCTCCATTTTAAAAACTGTCAAATTAATAAGTTGCGTTAATATTAATGTAAACACTTAGAGATAGCTGACATAAGTCTATGAATCAAATTCAATCTTTACTGAATTAAAAATGATCTTCTCGTGGAATATATGTAGCTACTGCAAATACCATTTTCTATTAATTTCTAAAATCAAAGCAATTTTGAAAGTCAAAACCGAAGAGCTAGAATGTGGAAAGCCCTCAGATTATAGCACACACCCTCACATCATGTGGAGTAAAAATTTTGCTTTGAAAGCATAATTTATATCCAGAAATTAAGTCAAATAGAACCCTTAAAAAAAAAAAAAAGTCAAATAGACATTCTGCCACGACACAATTAATTTGCTATGATTGAACATAGAAAATATGATAACTATGGTTATTAATTTAACATGATGTACAAGAAAATTAATATTGAATTGCTGACCTTGAACTGGTCCAGCAATTCTATGTTATGATTCTACACAGCAAACTATCAAATTTGCAGCAATGCTACTTCTATTTTCCACAACCTATTTCCTGCTATACTGTTCCGCGTTTTGATTTCCCCATTCTTATCATGATCGATGCTGAAGTCTCTTGTACACTTTGGTTAATGACCAAGATGTTGCCACATGCATACAAGCAGTTGAATAAGGATGCCAGAATATAATTGGCACATGAGGTGGCATATATGGGGGATATCACCGGAATAGTGTGTTAGAAATAATAATTAGAAAATAAATAGATGTTATTGTAAGTTAATATGTATTATGAGATTTATTATTTTGTAACAATCAAATAAATGTAAGAGGGATTGTTGTTATTATCGCAATTTAGTATATTAATAAAATGTGATGTAATGCTTAAGGGTTATTCTATTATAACTAGAATATTAATTTATGTATAGAATTGAGTTATTTAACATGTTTAATTTTATTAAATATAAAATTTTCATTCACACTAGAATTCGAAGACTCCTTATAAGTGTGAGTCTTTTTTGACACTTGTCAAATCATTAATTTTAATATCACTATTGGGAAGAGTTAAAAAAATACTAAAAAAATAAGCGGATTTTATACTATATCATAATTTAAATCCTTAAAATTTTAGGTTGATGAGTCGACATTGTTACTTATATACTATTTAATATACCTATTTTTTCGATAATTCACAATTGATAAACAAAAACTGGTATGAACAGTATATTGCCTATTTATGCCATGTGGCATCAAAATTAATAAAGATTCTCATAGTTGACACCAAAAGGGAAAGTGTATATTCAAAGTGAACCAGGTAAGAAAATCACCTATAGACATCACTTGTGTCCCAACATTGTTACCGGTTGCACTTGCAGTAGAATTGAAAGTAGGGGTAGTGTTAGTACTATTGTTATCATTGGCATTCCTGATAAACTCCACCAGGGGGACTAAATGATGATTGATATGTAGCAACTGCAAAAAGAGTAGCAACTATCATAAAAACGTTGCTATGATCGTCTGTTATGTCCCTTCTAATGTGAAGTACAAAGATAATTATTTTATCAATTAATGTGACGTTAATCTCAGTTTATGAGAAAAGGTGGGAGCATCAGTAACTCATGAACCCATAGTTTTAAATTGCAGTTGCGGTCGCGGTTGTAGTTATTGCGATTGCGGATATTGCGAGTATTGCAATGCGGATTGGGGTTGTTGCGGTGTGAAATTATTAATTATTTGCACTAAATATAAAAAAATTGTAATTATTGATATATGTTTTATTTTTAAAGATTTATATATTTTTATTCCTTTTTTAAAACATTCATTTATTTTAATGAATAATTTAATTTATTTTAAAATTAATTTAAAAGTAAGAGACACAATAATTGTTAGATTAATTCCTACTTAATATTTGTCATAATATCTCAAAAGCAAATTGTCTCATTGACACAAATAAAAAACTTAAAGGTACACACATTTAGACAAATTTTAAATAGACAAGAAAGAAAAAAGGACATGGCTTGACATAAAGTAATATGATTGCCCATAAGTTTCATTGTCATTAATTATCTGAGAAGCAATGCCACCCTTCAGAGATGCATTTCACTACAAGGAAAAAATATGAAATTTTTATTAATATTGTAAAACTATAAAAAGCATGAATTTTTTTTCACAAGTGAAAAATTATATATAATAAATTTGTAACTCACATGATACTTATTACCACATAGTAGAGTGACGAGGATGATCATAGCCTCTACTCTCGCTTTGGCTATCCCCTTGTGTAGCTCCTTGTCCAAAAACATAATCAAAAAATCTACCCTTTGTTGTTGATAATAAAGATCATTATAATTCATTGATGGTTGGTGGTATGAGGGAACTTGGTCACTTCCATATTGATTGTATGCATTAAAATAAGGATGTTGATAAACTAATGGTGGATAGTACCCTTGACTACTTTCTGAAGAATCATCAATATTGAATTCACTAAAACTTTGTTCAATATGAGAAGATGAAGAATCCTGACATGACAAATTTTGTTTATTTTTTCCTCTTCTAACTTGTGAATTGTCTCTTCTATTATCACCTGAAAATGAACGATCAGGAGGAATCATACCTGGCATAGAAGTAGTGAAATCAATTACCAGATTTGTGTCACGCCTATTATATGGAGTCTCTTGATATGGATCATTTTGTCTTTGTTCATCCTCATCATCTTCACCATCATTTTCTTCACCTTCAATATCAACACCATCATCACCACTATTATTACTTGGTGGGCTTAAGTCACCACCATCATTATCATTATCCCCACCTTCCACATCTTCATCGTCTGTATCAATTCGAGGCAACCACTATGAATTTTGAACTCCATCTAAAAGTGGATTTTCTCTTTCTTCTATCCATGCAGATAATGGATCATCTTCTCGAAATATATAATCAAGATTAATTGGATTGAAACTTGACCCAATTTCTTCTTGACTTTTTCTCATTTGATGCCTCATTTTCAATTTCATGTTGTAATGTGTAAAGACAAGTTTTTGCAACTTTTTGTACTTAAGCCTCTATTCCTTGTCTTTGTATGAATATAGTTAAACGTACTCCAGTTTCTTTCACAATTTGTGGCTGAAGTTGTTTGACTTAAAACTTTAATAGCCACACGTTGAAGTTCAGGAGAGCATGAACCAAACACCAACCACCATTCAGCTTTTTAAGAAATCAAGCAAAAAAAAGTTATTATTTATAAAAAATACATTTATTTATTGAGAAAGGAAGAAACTATATTTACCTGGATTCATTCTAGACCAAGCTCTTTGTGCTTGAGGTGTAGCAAATGTTTCACCCATGTCTTTAAACAATACCAACTATATAACATTATATTGTATAAGATATCAATACATAGTTATATAACAATAATTTTAAAAAACAAAATATAATTATTTATTACTAACCGAGTTTAAAGCTTTATTAATTTGATCATCCATGTTTCTCTCCAATTTCATAATGACCTTTTTGGTCCCTTCAAATGTCTCTCGATACACATCAGATCCATGTTCAACTCCATATTGAAATTGTGGATTAAGAAAATATCCTAAAAAATAAATAGTTAATCAATATGTATCTATAATTGTATATATTAATGTAATGCTTTATATAATAAACATAAAATTACAATGACATACCAGCAGAATGAAGATCAGAATGCATGAATCTCCAACGCTTGTCAATTATTTCTTGATATTGAGAATAATAACGAGAACTTTTTAGAATTGATTGTTTTGCTCGATCAATTGCCTCATATATAAAACCCATTGTTGGTTTCTCATCACCATCAACTAGCCTCAAAACTTTTACTAAAGGCTCAAATACCTTCAATATATCATTAGCCTTGCTCCAAAAATCATTGCCAATAACAATTTTTCTTGCTTCAAATGCCAATCCATTTTTGTATCTTCCAAATTTAGGTCATCTAAATTCTTCTGAGTTGAACATGTTCCTCAAGCCTTGCTTTTGTTGCACAATTGCTTGAAGTTGTAAGAATTGTGTTGCAAATCGGGTAACACCAAGACGAACAATTTCTCTACCTCCAGTGTATTTTTTCATGAGATTTACAATCCATGTGTGATTGTAGATAAAAGTTGTTACTACTTTTGCATCACTTAATAACTTTTGCACATTCTTTTTTTTTTCCCTATATCCTCCAAACAAAGATCCAAATGTGCTGCACATGCAGTCCAATATAAATGTTGTCTCTTTTCCATCAACTTTTCACCAGTTGCTTTAAGTGCTTTTTCATTATCTGTAACAACTTGAATTACAAATTCTTCTCCCACTTCGTCCACAACCTTATCCAATAATTGAAAGTAGTAATCAGTATTTCTACTGTCAACATTAGAAGCATCAATAGATTTCAAGAAAATCTCTCCCTTGCTACAATACACTAGAAAATTCATAATATGTGTATGATTTACACTATCTGTCCAACCATCACACATTATTGTTACTCCTTTTTCCTTCCATGTAGTTTTCAACTTGCTTATCCATTCTTGCATGCTTTTATATTCAGCTTCTAAATACATATCAGAAACTTCATAAGGTGTAGGGCATTTAACTGATGGACCTACCTCAGCTGCTGCAATAATCAAATTATGCAACCATGGAGAATTTGATAAATTCATAGGTAAGTGTTCATAAATTATAAACTTGCTTACCGCTTCTCCGAGCTTTTTCTTTAATGTTTTCATAAGACCCCCACCTATTTTTGGTTGTTTCATACTTTTACTTCTCACAAGATCCACATTTGTAGATCTTAAAGCAAAAGTAGCATCTTCTTTTCTTGAAGTTTGACTAACACTCATGCGAGAGCTTCCACCTGATTCATAGATGTTATTAGATGCCTATGTTTGTTGCCTGAATCGTTGTCTATCTTCCCACTCACGTTGTGATCTAATGCTTTGTTGCAAAACTATCCTCATCTCCTCGTCACTATCTTCTTCATCATCTTCTTTTAATCGAGATTCAAATTCTTCTTTTCTTTTTCTAAAGTCAATTTTCTTTTCTTTTTATCTTTGAGAAGTTTCATCATATTCTCCCTAACAAATGACGTGACTCTTGGACAACCTGCTACTTGACCTTTATTATGTGCTATGTGTTGCTTCAATCTTGTAATGCCACCCCTTATTATCTTTTGACAAAGTTTACATTGGACATTGTTGCGATTTCCTGCTATAGGTACTCCAAAATGCCATCCAATATCGTCGCTTGGAGCACCTTCTAGTCTTCCTATAGGAAATTCTTCATTTGATGTCATTATGTATATATATATCTGTATAAAATTTTGAAAATATAATATCAATCAATAATTAAATTATATTTCAAACTTCAGAATAATGACTAATAAATTAACATAATAATAAAAATAAATATAAACAACCTAATATTGATATACATATAATTAGGCTAAGCATATTATATATAAAAATATTGCAAAATATTTTAATATAATCATTCACATCTATACTAATATATAAAGGGGATACCCTTTTCGGTAACCACTTTGCTCTCCACATTTTATTACCATTATACCCTTCTATTTTAAAAAATTAAAAAAATATTTTCTTTTATCAAATTTAAAAACTTAAAACTAATTGACTAACAAAAATACATTATTTTCTGTAAAAATAAAATAAGTTGAGTTTAGTTTTAAAGATATGCTAATTTCATTTCGTTTAAATTAGATAATAATTATAATTATATTTTTTAATTTACTATTACAATATTTGTATATTTGGTGGTGATTATCATGGTAGAAAACATTTACTAACAAAAGCATTTTTTTTTTTTGCATTTTACTGGCTAAATAATAATAAAAGAAAGATTTTCATCCATGTGATAAAACAGCTGCATGTGTACTTAGTTGACAGTTATTATGCTTTTTAATGAAATTAAATAGCTTCAGTTAACAGAAAAACTAAATTAATTGATGACTAAAGGCCATTTAAAATTTTAATTAAAGGCCACAACCACAAGCCCAAAGGCCCACGTCCAAACGGTGTTCTAATTTTTTCATGCTCCGTTAATCCCCTAAACTCACTAAAGGCCCACGTTGATAGAGTCCAAGATTGAATTTGGGTTCCCATCACACGTCCACTCACTAAATAAAATATTATATTAAAAGAAATTTAGGTTTTCATTCGTAAGGTTGCTCATTGCTGGACTGCGCCGCTGTTAATCCCCCAAACTCCAGAATCCATATTCACCGCAGCAAAAAACCAAAATCAAGCATTTCAAGCAAAAATCAAGCCAAAATCACAAATTCGTCCCTATTTACTACGGAACCAATGGATTCGAGAGTGCGGGACAGCAACAAGCCAACAACAATGGCAAGGATATCAACGACAACAACAAAGAGAAACAGGGGTACGTAAGAGGCAGAAAACTTACAATTAACAAGCAAGCTTCCTCTTCTTAGTAGAGATACAAAGAGAGTTCCGAATGAAAGTGTAAGTTCTATGCTTTGTTTTTCACCTTTTAAGTTAAAGTTTGAACCATTATTGATCTCGTGAATAATTTCTCTGAATCTCTGTTCTCTTCTCTAAAAGGATTCCCGAAAGTTAACTTTTTTTTATTTTATAAAAAGTTACTTTTTTAAAAACGATTCCCTGTTCCACCTTCAAGTTGTCGTTTGCGGATTCAAAACGGAGGTGTTGCGGATGCAACACCGTTACGTTACGAAAATAGCCGTGATTTACGGTCTCACCGCAATTGCGGTCCGATGCCGTTGCGGACAAGGCCGCAACCATAATATTGCGGCCACAATGCATGATGCGGTCTGCAATTTAAAATCCTGACCCAAGCTAATCAATCTTAATCTCTACATTGGCTGTTAGGTCTAATGCTGTTGAGTTCTCCCAATTCTTGTTGGCATTTAACTCCACCTTAGAGCATTAAAATTTTAAATGTATGGTGACCATAATGCAGGGAGTTATATATTAGGGCCACCATTTGTTTACGTACTACTATATAGATTATGGAAGTTAGTTGTGGGATTTGAAATCTTGGTTATTGGAAATGGATGCTTCAGGTCAAATTTGACATTCTAGTGGATAAAGTACAAAAGGTGATGGATAAAATACCTTGGATGCTCTTTGATCATTATCTCACAGTGCAACGATGGGCACTAGAATTTTTATCTTCATCAACTAAAATCGAGAAAACTTTTGTTTAGATTAGGTTCCTTGGTCCAAATCTCATCCACTATCATGATGATGGAAACTTACTTCCCAATAATCTTTTTCAAGGAGATAAGTTCAAGAAGGATAAAAGTTGATAAAATTGATTTGGAGAATTGTAGGGTACTTACCCTTATTTTATAAGGTACCCTACTTTTGGAGGCCTATCCTACCTTAAAGGACTCTTACTATTGTTGCACATTTTTCTTACTTATAATTCATTTTAGTAGTGATTATACTAAGATATTTTTTCCTTATATTTTGAGTCAAGTACTATAGGTTATTTTTTCCTTATATTACTTGATGGTTGTAATTAGTAGATTAGGGGATGTGTAACTAACAAAGTCTTGTTAGACTTATTTGGACTTGGATGATCCAAATTTTTAATATGGCCCATAGGTTTGGATGTCCACTTGCTCATGCAAGTGGTTTGGATGTCCAAACCATGCCAAGCTTGTCATCCAAGTTACAAATTAGGTCACATGACTTTTATAATGACCATCTCAACAAACTTATTAAAAGTAATCATTAGTCTAGTAATTGTAATGATTATGTTAGGTAGTTGGAGTTAAATTAAATAAACCTAAGTTATTCTTAAACTAGGATTAGCTTAACTTGCTTCATAAGCTTCTAGACAACTAACTAGACTTTTAGACATTTAACTAAAGTTAGTTAGCTTAAGTATAAGATAGCTAACCATGATTACACTTAATCATGTTTAACCTGTCTTGCACCTTAAGCCAACTAAACTCTATATATATATATTGTAGTTTTGACCCATTTTGTAGGAACTTTTGAACATACTATTGAGATTTCCGAGTTTTCTCCCTAGCATTATCTCTCTCAAAAGCTTAATTCTCATTTTGATTTTCTTTCAATTCTATTATCCTCTTCCTAAGAGTGTGATGAGATTTGAAGTGATTTATTTAATTTCTTCCTTGAAGAGGCACCGATTGAAGAGAGTTCTTCATCTTTGAAGGTGAATCATGAGTTCTTCATCTTTGAAGGTGAATCATGAGTTCTTCTTCTCCATTGGAGAACTCTTTGAAGCTTAATAAGTGTCAAGAAGTTAAAGATCTAAGAATAAGTTTAAAGGAGAAGCTACATTAATCAAGTCCCTCCTTGAAGTTTCCATCAGATGATATAGTTATCTTATCTCCTTACCTTGACAATGAAAATTGGTAAGCCAATAAAGGTGGATAACAATACCAAAGATATGTACTCAGGAGAAAATATATGTTGAAATTGGTTTAACTAGACCTTTTGTTGGAAAAGTGTGGCTTAGTA
Organism: Cajanus cajan; assembly: GCF_000230855.2. Taxonomy (NCBI): domain Eukaryota; kingdom Viridiplantae; phylum Streptophyta; class Magnoliopsida; order Fabales; family Fabaceae; genus Cajanus; species Cajanus cajan. Next base: position 21,492,582 of record NC_138524.1, read on the forward strand.
GAGGGGAGCATGATTTTTTTTTTTAATTTTGTTTTCAACAATATTACATCGGTTATAATCTAACGGATGTTGAATTTTATGTCACCGACATTTAACTCTATTGAACAACTAACATAAAATGTCTTTTAATCGACTAAGATGTCTTGTTTACACTGGTGAGAGGACATATGTTCTCAAAGAATAACTATCTAAATGTAGAAAACTAAACAAACGTAGATTGGGTTTGGATTCTTAGATATTTCGCCTTTATCTGCCATTGAAGCAGAATTTCAAGGAATGTTCAAAGGATTAAATTATTGTGGGTAGAAGATTATTAACTGAAATTGGATTTAGACCAAAAGATGAAATTGTTTTGTGATAATAAGGCCGGCCGGGATAGAAATTGCACATAATTTAGTTCAATATGATTGTACTATACATTTTAAGATAAATAGCTAGACATTTTAACAAACATAATTTGGAGTATTAAGTAATTAGATTTCCTTATATGTTCAATTTGAAGACCAACTTGTTGATATATGTCATTAAAGGATGTGTCAAGCACCATGTTTCATAACTCACTACAATGACGAATCCAGAAATTTTAGATAGCGGGGGCAATATTTATTCCTATATTTGTAGTCAGTGATGGATCTAGAAATTTTAGATAGTAGGGACAATATTTATTCGTATATTTGTAGTATTAAAAATTTTACATATAATTATAAAAAAAAAATATATCATAAATATTTTTTACAAGATTTTATATCTACAATTATAATTAAAAATAAAAATAATTAGGTCCGACTTGATTATATTATAATTTATCTACCGTAAACATCTTTTCAAATATTTGGTTAGAATTATAATCCTAAAGACCTACTTTAAAATAATTTAACACTAATAAAAATATAAAAATAAATGTTAAATTTTATAAAAACCAAATTTAATTTATTTATGATATAAATATATTTTTAATATATAATATATATTTTTAGATGATAATTTATTTTAAAATATAATTTATAATAAAAATTCTAAATAGAACATAAATCTCCCGATTTTTCCTATTTTGATTTTTTTAATCAATATATATAATCTTACTATTTTAATTTTTTTAAACGCCATATATAATAAATAGAAAACACAATAGTAAACATACATGCTACAAATTTTATTTTATCAAAAATTATTTTTTTTAACATATTGCATTATATATGTGAGTATTAATATATATATATATATATATATATATATATATATATAAATATATATATATATATATATATATATAAATATATATATATATATATATATATATATATATATATTATAATTAAACTTTTAAAAAAATTATTCGTTATTGAGAAATATTCTTTAATATATAAGAGAATTAATCTTTTTTAAAATTTTGACAGACATCAAATAAATGAATATCTCCTCAAAATTTATATTTTATACAAACTATAATTTAAACATATATGTTTATTTTATTAAAATATAATTTTTTATTTTTTAAAATATATTATTTTTTAAATAAAAAAATATGTGTATATCAAATGGTAGTGGGGGCAAGTGCCCCCACTATACATAACCTAGATCCGTCCCTGACTCACTAGACAAGTTGGACATCAAACACCTCTATGCCCCAACATGGGAAAAGTGTTGACATGAACCGTAACACCCTGTTTTTATAAAAACATAATATAGGTATTTTATTAATAATTTTGATACTCAATTTTTATTAATAAGAGTTGGTTGATATTTATTTTATTATTATTTACTATATTTATGATAATTAAATATTTTGAATTTAATAACATTTGGTAATTATTTTATATGAATATATATATGTGTATTTATATATATATATATATGTATATATATTAGGGGGTTTTATAATTAAAGGTTATATTATTTAATTATTTATAATAAGGGAAGGGAACTTTTTTTTTGATAACCATGGTTTATATTTTTACTAAAGGGTTAAAGAGAGGTTATGTTTTAAAAAGAAAAAAAAAAGAGAAAGCTGATTTTCTCACATACATGTTTACGCTTCAGAGCTCGGAGATCTAGAAGGAAGAGGAAACCACCCTAAAGTGAATAAGAGTTAGGTTATTCCAAATCTGGTGACACCACTCATATCCAACCATCCTTACCTTAAATTGCGGTTCCATACTCTCCAATAACCAAGATTTGAGGAGATTATCTTGTTGATCAAAATCTTCATATTCTGGATTGAGAACTCCTTTGGCTTTATCCTCGTCTGTCTTGTGCTGGGCTGGAACATGCATGGCTCCAAGAATGTGTTTCTTTAAACGATACCCTCTTATGGTAGACTCGGCTTGTTGCCCCCATGTGAGAAAGTTGTCCTCACTGAGTTTGGACGAGATGGGATTTGAAAATGCTTGTGGGATAAACTGCTTGTTAGTTGCGGAAGCCATGGAAAATTTTCCTAGGAAAGAAAAAAACAGGAGCTCTTGATACCATGTAGAAGAACAATTGGGAGAAGGAAATTATATTGAATCTGAAAAGTAAGACTGAATGTGAATATCTATTATTGAGAGTGACATAATACAGGTGTATTTATACACAAATAGAGAAGGGTGGAGATAACTAGAGAATATCCTTTTTAGACCCCAATCCTGTGTTTGTTGTATATGTTTATATATGAGGGGTTCTCCCCAATTGTGTTTATTTCACTTTTTGTTCTTCTAGTATGTAATTAATTGTATGAATTGCTTGAATGAATGATTAATTTCAATTTTAGAATTATAATTGTATGATTTGAAATCTATATGAGCTCCAATGGAAAGCTCTATGGAATGCATTGGTAGTTGTAAGAGAGGATGATTGAATGATGTAATTGTTTGAGTAAATTATGTTGTTTTTAATGTTTATTCACTACAAGAAAAATATAAATTATCGATAAATAATTTCTAACAGATTTTACCAAAGGATAAAAAATCTGTCAAAAAATTTAAATTTTTGACGGATACAAATCCGTCGAAAAATTTATATTTATATTTATGACGGATTTACCCGTCGATAATTTTTTGACAAATATAAATCTATCCGAAAATTTATATTTCTGATAGAAAAAAATTCGTAGAAAAAGTTATATTACTGATGAAATTTTTTCAAAAAATTTATATTTGTTGAAAATGTAAGAATTTTTAACGGAAATTAACAACCATATTTTAAAAAAGATCGTCAATAAAATTATATATATATATATATATATATATATAGAGAGAGAGAGAGAGAGAGAGAGAGAGAGAGAGGAGGAATCAAATGACTCACAAAGTAACTCTTAGTAAAGTTACTCTGCTCAATAACTCATGGTGTATGTTGAATTTCATCGATCTAATTATTAAATTAAAAGTTATTAAATTTTACTAATAATTAATATATAAAAAATTGATTAGCTTTGGAATAAATTATTTGCAAAAAATATAGTTGAAAAATTAATTATGTTAAATTATTTAACTAGAATCTTATTGACAATTTACTATATGATATTGATATTTTTGTATAACTAATATCTGGTTTTAAATTTGATATGAAAATATTATGATATAATTAGATAAGATTTTAAATTAGTATTTTATTAATGGTTTATAATTAGAAAATAAAATAAGGATAAATACATTTTTTGAATTTTATATCTTATATTTAAGATGAATAAATATATTAAGTTAATTAATAATTTATTTAAAATGTTAAAATTTAATTTTTAAAATAATATTTTAAAAGAGAATGGTTATAATAACATCGGTATAACTCTTACTAAGTATTACACCGCTCAATAACTTTATATTAAAAGTGAATTTTATAAATTTAACCGTTAGAGTGAAAGTTTTTTACTCTTAGATCATATATACAAAATTTTATATTAATTCAAGATGATTTGATACTTCATTCTTGTAAAACAAAATTGACGTAATATATACATTTCAAAATATACTAAAATATGAACATTTTGATTACCTTCAAGTTGTTGTTCAATTTTAACAAAATTTGATATAAACATATAAAGTGATATGAACTTTCAATCTAATGGTTGGATTTTCAAAATTCACATTTAATATAAAGTTATTGAGTTGTGTAATACTAAGTAAAAATTACACTGGTGTTATTATAACCCTACTCATTTTAAAATATATAAATTATTATTTAAACTTTAAATTTATAATAAATAATTTAAATTGTATCATAATATTAATTTTAGATAGAAATAAGTAGAATGTTAATTATACAAGTAAGTATATATATAAATAAAGATTAATTAAATATAATATAATTATTATTATTGATAATATAATTATTATATATATTATTATGTTTTTATAACGGTCCGAATACACCGAAATGAGAAGGATTCAAAGATAGTATAAGTATGAGATTGTATAGTTGAGGATGACTTAAATGAATTAATTTGCACTATCTATACTGACAACATACATCTGCCTTTCGGTAGTTTATCTCATCAGAACTCTACGGTTAAACGTGCTTGACTTAGAGTAATATAGGGATGGGTGACCTTCTGGAAATTTTCCCAAAAATTGTGCGGTAAGGGCAAAACATGCTGAAAAGTGAAGTGTCGTGAAATAGAATCTTTGAAAGGCCAAATATGAGGGTTGTTACATTAATAAATTTATTAAATTAAACAAAAAAATTTTCGACGAATTTATTCGTCAGAATCATATAAAGATTTTCAAACAATTTTCGACGGATTAAATTTTTTCTGAGGGATTTTTTTTCAACACCCATTTTTTCGACGGATGCAAATCCGTCAAAAAAATGCGATTTTCTTGTAGTGATTGCATGATGTAGAACACTTTCACCGATTGTATAAATAGATTGAAGATTGGGTGTAAAAACAAAAATCACAAATTGTAGAGTTTTTGATCACAGAAACCACGCTAAACGTCATTTCTGGTGCTAAGCGTCAAGGTGACATAAAGTTGATAATGTTGTTTGTGATCCTCAGGCTAAGCGTGAGCCTGAGGCTTAGCGTGGCCCACGCTATGCGCCCAATATGGGACTAAGCGCCAGAGGCTCTGTTATGCTTCTTTCTTTCTTTGTTTCATGAATTCTATTAGTGCAATATGAATCATGTTACTTCTCTTTGGTGATCTATGATATGCAATGATGTGAATTTCTTGTGTTATTCAATGTCATCCTTCAATGAATGTAATTAATGAGTATGTGATGTGATAAAAATTGATATGGTGGAAGGACATGATAGTGTTATATGATAATGAGACATAATAATGTGATATTGAGAATGTATAAAGTCTTGATTTACATGCATCATTTGCATAACTGTTTTTAAGGGTACAATATGGAATACACCGTCAAGAAAGGCTCGCTTGTGTAAAAGCTTGGAGATTAATCCTTGGGGATAGCTTGATTTGTAACTCCCAGTCTCGCCCATTGTGTACATGGGATGTATCTTGCGCAGCTTAGCTATCCCGACCAGACCCTGTTAGTATGTCCTTCTAGTGAGAGTGCACAAAGAGTGCGTGACCCGACATGTTCTCCTAAACTACTCTATGTGTGTTGCTAGCGGCAATGCACCCGGTGTGTATTCCTACATCATAAGCCAAAGTGAGATGTTTCTCACTCCATTTTCTTTTGTGTTGTTTCTCTTTGGTTGTTATATAGGTGATCATTAGCATGAGACTGAGGATGTTGGTAATGAATCTTAAGCTTCAGTGTTGGGCTTTACTCTGATAAGATATGTGACATTGGGACGTAGATAGGATTCGATTGGGAGGTTATTTCTATTAAATTATTTTGAAAATCTTAGTTTTTTTTTGTAATTTCTACTAATTATATTATTTGTTTAAGTTATAAATATGGTGTTCCTTATTTAGACATGTTTGGCACTTAATTATGAAAGAATTATTTTATTTATATTTTATTAATTATGTGTTTATGATACATGAACTACTATTGACTAGCTTTATGAATTAAATTTGTAATTACTATAATTCACTAAATTTATGGAGTAGATTTGTCATTGTTTTAATATCGTAAATCCTTGAGTCAAAAAACAAATATTGTAAATCCCTATACTATAGTGATATCCTCTATCATAATTCATAAGCATTATGTTTCTTAATATCTTTTTATAGATCTATCATAGCTAGCTGTATATAACTGCTTATGGGTGTAATCTATCTCAAGTATATATATGTGATCGTATTAAAAAATTAACCACAATAATTAAATAGAAATTATGAAATTAACACAGCAATGACGACAACAAAAACATGACAGCTTATTTTAAATAGTATTATTCTCACGTTAATTTCTCATAAGATTCTATTACAACATTTATTCTCTATCTTCTCCCTTCATATATTTTCTTCCCTAGCTTTTTTCTTTTCAAGATTTTTCTAGTAAAATACAACTACACCGAAAGAAAGAAAATTCCAAACTACCCATAAATAGAAAGGACAAATGAAAAGAAACAAGCTAGTAGTTTGAATAACCAAACATATATAATTAATCTATATATGTTGCATTGAGAATCACGGTAGCAACCACCATCACCGTGAAAATCCCCGCAAGTAAAAGGAAAACTACCGAAACAAAGATTGTGGAAAAATTGTTGGGAAATATCATTGTCATATAGGGGTGTTCAAAAAAATTAAAAAAACTGAACTGAATTTAAAACTAGACCGAACCATTTTAAAAAAACTAGAACCAATTATAATAAAACTGAACCAGATTTAATTTTTTAAAATAATTAAAATGAAAAAACTGAACCTATTCTTTTAAAGGTTTGGTTTACTAATATATTTGGATTATAGCAATATGGCTCGCTCGCACGGACTCGGAGACGGAACTCTCACACTCACTCTATCTCTTGTTGCTCAGAGGATGTCTTAGGAGGAGTTTCTTATATTTTGTTGATTTGCGAATGCTCTTTTGTTCATTATGAGCCACTGGCAGAGCCATATATTTCTTTGGCCCCATATATTTCTTAAAACATATTAACAATTTATTTAAAACTGGTTTATTTCTTAAAATTGGCTCAAAAATTGGTTTGATTATGAATTGGTTTTAAATCGATTATAAACTTGTTTATTAAAGTAATTCAGTTTTAAACTGATTTGTTAAAGTGGTTCACATAATTTATAAACCAGTTTATTTTATTAAAATAGTTTGGTGCAGTTTGGTGTTGTTTTTTTAAAAAACCAAACTATGCACACCCCTATTGTCATAGAGAAGTAGTAGCTGGCTAACAGAAATCCCGTTGCTAAATACACTAGAAACCAGGTAATGTTCCTCCTCGGCAGAAGACTGATAATAGTGAGATTGATGCAATAAAGGCACACATATTTATAGTTGAAAATGCAATGAAGTTGTTGCTTGACATTATTGATTTCCCTTCACTCATAGATGAATTAGAAGCCATATGAGTGAGAGTGTTATTAGTTGTAGCATCAATCTGGTGAAGTCCACCAGGGGGACTCAATACTGCTTGATAAGTAGCAGTTGCAACAAGAGTGGTCACTACCAAATAAGCATTGCGTATCTCCTCTGACAAGTGCCCTCTAACACTAGACTTGCGAATTAGCCACTCTTTCGTGGATTGGATTAACGAATGAATTTTCTTAATCTTTGTAAGTTTGGCTAGCTCTAGCCTGAAATAATTTCTTCTTGATAACTTCGCTGCTTGTTAGGTCTAATGCTGTTTGACCCTGAAAATTTGTTGCATCTAAATCCTTCATAACCTTTATCAACAATTCGATTGCCTGTACTATCAACATTGTTAATATATATATCTGCGTCTGTGTGTGTGTTTCAATTGCCTGTACTATCAATAGATGGTTAATATATATATCTGCGTCTGTGTGTGGGTGCGTGCGTGCGTGGGTGTGTGTGATTATAATTATACCGGTGTAACATTTACCAAGTATTACACCGCTCAATAACTTTATATTAAATTTGAATTTTGTAAATTCAACCATTAGATTGAAAGTTCATATCAATTTATATGTGTATATCAAATTTTGTTAAAATTGAACAACAACTTGAAGGTAATCAAAGTATTCATATTTTATTATATTTTTAAATGAATATATTACATTAATTTTTTTTTATAAAAATAAAGTATCAAATCATTTTAGATTAATATAAAATATTGTATGTATGATCTAAGAATAAAGAAATTTCAATCTAACGGTTGGATTTACAAAATTCACATTTAATATAGTTATTAAGCAGTGTAATACTTGGTAAAAGTTACACCGGTATAATTATAACCCCCCTCATATATATATACATATATATAATCAACTCTTATATATTAAACAACAAAATCATCTTGCATGAAAACATATTTAGAGATTTTTTTTTTATTTTTTTTATCCAATTTGATTTTTATTTATTATAAATATTTATGAATTAGATTTTAATTTTTTTAAATTAAATCATTAAGAAATAAAAATAATATTTTACTATAATATAATCTATTTATAAAGCAATTAAAATATAATTTATATATTTAAAAATATTTATTTATAAAAATTTTAAATATAATTTATATATTTAAACATAATATTTATTTATATTTAATTAATTATAAATTTTAATTAAATATAATAAATATTTAATTTATATATTAAACATGATAAAATATTAGTTCAATTTAATTAAGAGTTGAGATGATATACATAAGATTTTATAATTGGATTTAGTGTTGTTGTTCTAATTCCTACATATCAAAAAATAAAGTCTTCCTCCACCCCCATGTGTTTCTAGTAAATAGTCAGGTTAATTATGGATTGATTTTTTATTTACCAGCAGGCATTTAAAACACTTATTTAGATCTACCAAAAACTTTTTTTTTTGTTTTTTACATAAAAATAATTTTCAAAAAATTTCATATACTCTATTTAGATAGTTAATTTTCTCTAATATGAAAATTTAATTGGTTTCCCTTTTAATTAGTTTTAAAAAACATTTTTTCTTTAATAAACTTGATTATATATATATAATATAAAAGAGATATCCTATTTATTTTAAAATCATTTTATTTTTATATAAACTACCTTTTAATCATTCTTTCTCCTATTGTTTTTATTTCATTGTGAAATTTACTCTTAAAATAGAAACGAAATAATTGTCTACTTTATCGAAATTAAATGTGGCAACTTTTTTAATAATTAAGTCATGAAGTGCATATTTTTTTAGTGATATAATAATAATGAAGAGATAAAATATAAGACTTCATATAAATTACTCAATCTTCGCTATTAAATTAAGCCTAATGGATTAAGAAAACTCTTATTATAGTTTCAATAAGCGTCTAATAGTCCTTATTATTTTTTTAATATTTACTCCAATTTTTAATTTTATGTGACGATATTATTTTAATTTTTATGCAAAGGAGTGAGACCTTCCCTCTTCTTGGCTCGGACAAGGTCTTTGTTGATATCTATGAGGCAAAGGACCATTCTATTGTTGCCTTGTTCTAGAGAAAGGTGGATGGGAGTGAGTCCTTGCGGGTTTAATTTTAAAGCAAATGAAGGTTTCAATGTCATAATTTCTGTAGCGAATTGGAGATGCCCTGCAGATGCAGCAATATGCAAAGGAGTCTCAACGAATGGTATTGAATCTATTAACTTAAGTTTCCAATTGGTTAACATATAACCCTAAATGATTTCAAATTAATGAAATCCTATTATTTTACTCTTTAACTATGAAAAAAGAAACATAATCCAGTTGAAGTTGAATCGAGCACAACCGTAACTTGTAAATAAAAGCATAAATGAAGATTAAGAAGAGAACAAAATATGCATATATATTATACATAACTAAAAATACAAGAACTCAAAGTGCAAACAATACTCCTTGATTCCCTTGGATAGTACCTTCTTAGCCTTCCATGGAAGAGAGAATACTATTAGAGAAGCTTCAAAATGATAATACGAAATACAAGTTGGAGAAGAGGGAATAAAAAAGAGCTAACTTTATTTATTTCAAAGATGCAAACTAAAGTATACTAATCCTTTATATTTGTATTAACTTATTTTATAATAGAAAATCCTTAATTAAGCAAATCCTAATTCACCATGCATTTTTTTAATTCCTAATCCACTCTACTAGAACAAATATAAATTATGGTGTCGTAATCCGAAAAATTCCGATATTACGAGATTGGTTTGAACTACTATTTTGAAAATTCTCATTAATTGAGAAATGTCCGGATGCCAGACTAATCCTCAAATAATGTATTTGAAAATAGGTTCATGGAGTCGTCACCAATGTTTTACTCAAAACATTGAATAAAGAACAGATTTGTGAAAATCCAATATTGGCCCTAATAATCAAAATTGGGTTGGAGAGTCGATTACGTGTGTGGAAGGTATTAATCACTTCCACAACGCCCTGAATCGGTATCTTATGACGAAGTTAGTAAAATAAGAATTAACGATTTAAATATTATTGATGATTATTTACATACATAGAATTTAAATTACACGAGTTGCCCTAAGACGTCTACATGATTATTCCTTTTGTTTAGAACAATGTTTATTAAAAAATGAAGTAGGGAAGGGAGAAAGATATTTATTGAAATACCTCTTGGTTGAGCTTTATTGGACCTTCAAATATGGAAATCTCTTAGGCATTTTTTGATTACACACTACAATGTACCTCACAAATATCAAGAAATACAAAGAGATGGAAAGAGAATTTTTGAGCTATTTAGGACTTTCTAGACGAAGTTTTTCCGATCCCTTGAGCAGTGCCTAATACTGCTATTTATAGACGTTAGAATTGACCAAAACGACCCGTTCTGGACCAATCCATTAAGAGTAAAATTTGAATATGAAACGGCTCATTTTGGAATCAAAATAGCCCATTCCGGATTTTAATTTTACTCATAACAACCTGTGTCAAAATGACTCATTCTGGACTGAGAACGGTCTGTTCCAGACTACTAAATCATCCTTGTTGGATTTTTGGGCCTTTTGATGTCATATTGTGTTGTTTCTGGATTTTTGGGAACTATTTTCCTTCATGCTTGATGTCCACTTCTTTGTTTGCGAGTCTGAATGAATTAGGTGTCTACATATGATAGACTATATATACACACATATGCATATATACATACATACATATATATATATATATATATATATATAACTTTGGTAGACTTTGAAAATAAAGAGAAGACTACATGAATTAATCTTTAATTTATAATAGAGTAACTCATAACAATTATATCAATACATACACTACAAAGAAAATGTAAGTTTAGTGGCGGTTTAATTGTGGGGGTCTTAGAAAACTGCTAGAAAATCCTGGGAATTATTTTAACCGCCAAAAACAATTATACAAGCCGCCACAATTTATTATAAACTTTTTATTATTTATATTTCTTTATTGAGTTTATGTCACATAAAGAAACAGAAATGGGAATGTGCATAAAACAAATGTGCGTTGAAAGAAACCCTAATCCCAACAAATTTTCAGTCAATATTCACAATCACAACACCAAATCGATTATCGCTACACAGAACAACAATGGAACATAGTGATACGGTTGTTGTCATTTAGACAAATGATGACGGCGACGCAGAAGGGTTTCTACATTCTTCGTGCCACCGCAATTCAGTGTGGAATCATCGCATGAATATTTGTGTAACACGAAGGCTTCATTAGAGAACATCGTCGTCGAGATTTGCTCTCAAGAGCCATCCCGAGCCCAAACCTCTCCTCACTCTTCGTCTCCAAGAGCTCCTCACTCAAACGTTCCTTCACTACATCACTCTTTGCCAAGTCCCTTACGTTAGGGTTTATTTTCATTTCCTCAATGCAACTTCTTATCGGTGTGTTTCAATTTTTTTTAGGTGAATCAATCAAGCTGTTATGTCTATTGAACTGAGATTACTTATTCCATGGTGCCTGATGATGGATGGGTTCAGTTTTTGAACCAAAAATGGGACAAGGACATAGTCATGGAGGAAATAATAACCAAGTTTCCAGAACTTAAGTGTCAGGTATAGTTTATAGGTGGTGATGAACTGATGGTGATCTCAATATTTGTTTCTAGATTGTATTCTTTGGTTCAGGTGTATAGTGTTTTTATTTTGGTTGCATGATAATTCTTTTGAGGTAGCATCTTAAAATGGTTTGATTCAAATTGATAGTGTAGGTAGAAACAGAACAATGACCGCACAAGGTTAGCTCTTATGTTGAGAAAGAAAAGGCTAAGTGTGTGACAGAGGCTCTCTTTTTGAGGATTTGGAAGGGAGTCGGGTAAATTATAATGAATTTATACTCATTTCTTTTGTCATGTAAAATTTCATGAGAAGTTCGAGTTTATAATTTGAACTTTTTAAATCTTACTTTGCATGTTTAACATTGTATGTATTTTGCATAATTTTTGGCAGTTGGATGTTAGAATAATATATAATGGAGGAATTGATTTGGATGTATTACCAAAAGGTGCTAGTAAAGGTCATGTTCTTCTTTCCTATTTGCTCAAAATAGTTTGAGACCATGGGAAAGAAACACTAATACTCTTGTTCTTGGTAATTTTGGAAATGATGTAGAGCTATTCAACATTCCAAGAGTTTATGGAATCATTCCATTAGTGAATCACATTTTTAATAATTTTTATGAAATAAAAATTTAGTCAGGTCAACTATTATATTTAATAATATTAGCAATTAGATTAAGCGTATGAATTTCATACGATTTTATCAAATTAATTTATTTTATTGTATAAAATATATTATATATGTAAATATATCTTGTTAGATAATTTATCTAAAAAAAATTTCAAAATATATGAAATTTGATATAGATGAACATGAATATAATATATTAAATATAATTTATATTTTAAAAAAATATTAAAAATATTATTTCATTAATTTAACAATGAATTTATTTTAATATATAAATTACATGTTAAGTTTAAAATATAAAATCATTTTTAGTCATGAGTAATTTATTTTAAAATATTAAAGTTTATTTTATAGATAAATATAATAAAAATGAAATTAGGTAAAAAAAAATTAAAATTGTTAACGAATAATAATCCTTAAAATTGATCTGTGAATTTTGTGTGGGATGGAATTTAGTTCGTAGGCTCTTCCGTTTTCAATCCTTTCTGGGTTCCCACTCTACGCTACCACCCATACCGTATTCCAACCCGACCCGTGTCGACTACTGCCCCGTCTCATATTTATTACGGTAATGAAATTAAAAAAACAAAAAAAAAAAACTTTAAAAAGTGTGTTCTTTTATCATCAGATTTGATCTTTATTGGTATAAGAAATTCTTTGAAAATTATCAATGTCGTAATGAAGTTTTGAATTAATTAAAGTTTTTTTTAATAAAAAATATTAAATTATATTTTTATTATTTATTTTATTTATTAGATTTATTTTACTCTTTTATCTTTTAAAATTATTATTATAATTTTTATCTCTTAAATTTGGATTAATTATGCCATTTTAAAATAATTATTTTTTTATTTTAGCCTATTGCTAAATATTTATTATGTATATAACCCACAATCCATTAATGTTATAGTTTCAAAATTAGTGAATCACCTTTTTAATAATTTTTATGAAATACAAATTTAGTTGGATCAAATATTATATTTAATAGTATTATCAATTAGATTAAGTGTATAAATTTCAAACGATTTCAATAACTCATCAAATTAATTTATTTTATAGTATTATATTTCATTAATTGAAATGATTTAATGACAAATAATTATATATATTATTTTTATATCTTATCATTTATCGATACATAATATTTAATGTGTCTTTTTATATTAAAAAGATGGATATTTAAAATAAAATTTATAAAATTTAACATTATAAATTATTCAATAATATGTAATCTGATAACTCAAAAATTAAGTTATAAAATGATAATTATATTTATTTATATACTCTAACACATCTTACATACAAGATAAATTCATAAGTTTGTTGAAAGATAAATTTATATTCTAGTCACGATTTTAAAATTATATAAAGAAGAAAAAAAATCGTGTACCTCATGTTAAAGGAAGTATATATAAAATTGTTAATAAAATATAAGTTTATTAAGATAATATACATAATACTTCAAAAAAAAAATTTTAAATTCTAATAATACAAAAAATTGTCTTGTTGATTGCGACGGTTTATACTAAACCGTCACAATGCTGAAAAGTTTGTGACGGTTTATGACTAACTGTCGCAATGTTAAAAAAAAATTGTGACGGTTTATGATTAACTATCGCAATGTTAAAAAACTTTTGCGACGGTTTACTATAAACCGTCACAATGTTGAACAATTTTGCGACGATTTTGAAAAACTGTCGTATGAAGGGTCGCAATATCAAAGCGATAGATTCAAGAAAATCGTCGCAATTTGTCCGTCACAATTTATCATTTTCCTTGTAATAAATGTAAATGATGCTTTAGATTATCGGAGGAGAAAAGCTTTGAGTTAACCAAGAAAGAACCATCATGTTGCATCTTGCCATGCATTGTAATGAATATTATCTTCAGGTGGCATATATTGTTATTGATGAACTTCGACTTATTCTTGGAAATAAGAGAATTTTTCATGATGCGGCTCCAATGGTAATAATTGGATCTATATACATTGGTTGACTAACCAGAATAGCACCTGAATTTTCTCTGGGCTGGAGATAGTAAGGATTATAGGGATTTCGCGATTGATCCAAGAACAAAAATGAAGCACCATGAACGATATGTAGAATATTAATTATGTGGAAGAAACTATTTTCTCCGGATACCATAATGGAGAATGGTAACAGAGAAAGAATTATATTGATGTTACCAAAAGAATAACAATACAAATTAAATGACTTATTTAAGCCAAATTACGTAACGTGAAAAAAGTATCCAGGTTAAAAGCTAATATCTCGTAATAGGCTAAAACAAAGTATAACAATAATAACTATTACGATGATTAATATAGATCTTAATTAATAGATATATAAAAGAGAGGAGATATGCAAACTAAATGAAAATACATATATAAGAACTCAAAGTCAAAACAACACTTCTTGATTCCCTTGGATGGAATACCTTCTTAGCCTTCCGTGGACACCCTTGTTAAGAGAGAGCTTTTTGAATCCAAAAAGACAAACCTAAACAAAAATCTACTGTGTATATTCGTCCTTTAAATTTGTATTAACCTACTTATAATGGCAAATTTTTAAATAAATCCTAATTCACCCAAAAAAAAAAAATTCCCGATCATACCTAATATCCACTCTAGTTGAAAATTATGGTATCACTTTGGTAGAAGACGAGACTATACCAAAAAAATAAAAATAAAAATAGAGGAGACTGTACTACTTTGTCACGCATACTACATGAATTGATCATTTATTTATAATAAAATAATTCAACCATTACATCAACACTGGATAAAAATACTACTATATTGACATAATATTAATACTAATGATAAATGTCCTGTAGTTGTACATAAGAAAGAATAACATACTTTTAATAAAGATAATCTTTCTTAATATACACAACTAGAATAGTTCAGACTATTTTTTAATTATTATTTCTAACACAACACTCAACAGTACTACTAGTCAAATTTGCAGCAATGCCACACTTACCATAGATTTCTTCCTATATCAATATTCCTTGTTTCCACTTTCCTCTTTTTATAATGATGCTTAAGTCTCTTGTACACTATCGAAAATGTCCATTGTATCCCCGAATGCAAGGTGACGAATAAACACATCATAATTAAATTGACAATTTGGGTAGCATTAGTGGGGGATATGACCTTCATAGAATAGAGATAGCAGTATGCAAACCAAAACATTGGTGTGATCAATATACTACCCACTATCCCACTTGGCGTCAGAATATGAATAGTCACAGTTGAAACCAAAATGCAAAGCGAATTTATAATCGATAAGGTCAAGAAATCACCTTCATTCAGAACAGAAGTTCCAGCATTTCCTTCTGTAGCAGTAGAATTCGAAGAAGTGGTGTTAATATTATTATTGTCAGCACTAGCTTGAAAAACTCCACCAGGGGGACTTAACACTGATTGATAAGTAGCGGTTGCAATAAGAGCAGCAACTATAAGCAAAGCATTGCGTTGATCCTCCGTAATATCCCTTCTAATGCGAAGT
The DNA here is from genome assembly GCF_000230855.2 of Cajanus cajan. Taxonomy (NCBI): domain Eukaryota; kingdom Viridiplantae; phylum Streptophyta; class Magnoliopsida; order Fabales; family Fabaceae; genus Cajanus; species Cajanus cajan. The sequence goes on from NC_138524.1 coordinate 21,508,732, forward strand.
ATAAATATAACTATTTTTTCCATTAATGTGATGTTCCATTTTAGAATATCCACAAGGGTGGGAGCATCAGTTACTGATGAACCACGTTTTGCACCAGCCTTCACTAATATTTTCTTTATCTCTGCGCTAGTTGCTATGTCTAGTGCTGTTAACTTCTCCAAATTCTTTGCCTTCAAGTCTATTTTAGTCTTCAGTAACAACTCAAGTGCCTGTCCCACCAAAGGTTTGATGAAAGAAAATAAATCTTTGAACATCTCCGAATGACATTGCTTATAAGGTTATTAAGTGTGAGAACCAAATCTCATTTTCTTTATAACTAACTTCCATTCTCTATTTCTTTTATTCATTTTTATTTTAGAAACATGTAGAGAGGCAAGAGTCCATCTCTTTCTCCTAATATGTAAAGATAAAATGAAAGTAATTTAAATGGTGGGAGGGAATTTGTTTAGTTATTTACAAAGATATACAATGTGACACATAAAAAAAGTAGATAATAATATATTAAAAATATTTAATCGAGAGAATAAAAAAAAAAGTGAACTAAAAATAAATATGTGGAAGCAATATTTATGTTATAAATTTGATTCTTTTACTATATTCTAAATTATAAAAAAATAATATATAATTTTATGAGAGAAAATTAAAAGGTTTATGGGGGGCGAATTGTCCAATAATACTTATGGACGTGAATCCGTCCTTGATGATATATAGGTATTAATTCCCTATTATGTGTCTATAAAAATAGTATACAAGATTCAACATAAATTGAACTATTAAAATCAACTTAGTAATAAATATTAGAGTAATATGTATATAGTAGTAATTATGGAATAGATTGTCAATCTAATTTCAATAGATAAAAATAAAGATTGTATATAAATTAATTACCTTTAATCAAACTTTAGTTTTGATAATGAATTCGTAAAGATAACTGATTAAGTCTCTATAATTTTACTAATTAAAATTTACAATTAAATCTAATTTTTTTCCGTACTTTATATATTTTCATGTTGATTTGTATTGAAGATAAAATAAATGATCTATAATCTTATTAAAAATCATTAAAGGGGTCAGTAGTTAACTTTGATTTTACATGAAATCGTAATTTATCTCGATCTAAACTTTAAGTAAAAGATTATATATATATAAAAAAAAAAACTAAAATAATTTCTGATAAGGGTACCTTTGAGTCATTCAGGAGTGCGGAAACATGCAAAATGGTGTTACCAGCGTCATCCTTCCAATTTAATATTGTTTTTTCTATCTGAATGGCATTGGTCTGGCATGTTCTCTTGAGCCATCCAACTAAGAGTTGAAGAGCCTCATACTGTTGATATCTCACTGCAATATGAAGTGCAGTCTCACTTCTAATACTCACATCTTCAATAGAATCTGGACAAGCCAAGAGAAAGTTACCTAAAAGTTCAACTTCTCCAATTTGACTTGCAAAATGCAAAGGAGTGACACCTTCCCTCCCTTTAACCCTGACCAATTCTTTGTTCACATCTACAAAGCGAACCACCATTCTCTTGTGGCCATGTTGCATAGCCAGGTGCATAGGTGTGAATCCTTGTGGATTTAACTTCCATGCAAATGAAGGTTTCAGCCTCATAATCTCAACCGCGAACCCTATGTTACCAAATGATGCAGCAACATGTAATGGTGTCTCAACAAATGATATTGAATCTATGTGGTCCAAAACTTGTGGATCCTCCTCGATGACTGAGTAGAGAAGGTTTATATCTCCATCTTCAGCTGCTGTTTTCAGCTTATTATCACTCGTTGTGTTCGTGTTTGAAGCCATAATTCTCTTGGATGATGATGGAGCATGAAAATTTTATATATATATACCAGCATGCTATGTTCAAAGCTATTCTTGATAATAAATAAGCATGTTTGAAGTTGTTCATAAGTCATATTTGCATTATCTGCTTTTTTTTTTCCCCTTTTAATATTTAAATATCCATTCTTATAGTTGAATCATACCAAAATTCGGAAATGTTAGAAGTTTCAAAATGTCTTTTCACACATTTAAATATCTATACAAGAGAAGCAGTCAGAGGTAATGTATGTAGATGATTTAGATCATATAATAAAGAAAATTGAAAGGAATATAAAAGGTATGGTTTAAAAATTAGGATATTTTTATAAAAAAAAAAATCAAAATGAAGGGAATGGAAAAGTATATATTAATTGCTCGATCATTATCCCTTTAACCTATGTCAAAATATTTTTAAAAAAATCCAAATCCATATTAATTATAGGCCAGATCTTTTTAGTCTACGTAATATATATATTAGTTTTTCCCTTTTGGTCCTAAAAGCTTTTTTTGATTACATTTTAAGTCACTAGTGCAAAAAAATGACATAAGGCATCGGAATTTAAAATGGATCAAAATGAAATTTAAAATCAGTTGAATGATTTTGAAGCAATTATAAAATTGATTATGATGATTACCAATTTCGTAAGTAACACCTACTAAATTGTTCCAGAAGAACCATTTTTAAAGGTTCTAACATTTGATCTAACCTAAACTTGTCCCCTTTCATTTTCAGTATTCAACTCTAGCTGGTGGTGTGTGTGACTGAGGCAGTGCAGATTTATTAGCAGCTAGCTTAATCAAAAGCTTCCTGTAATAGTCTTTGCAGCGACATGCTGATCGATCAAATCGGTGAAGGCAAAAATATTGCAAGGAGCCTATGTTTGTGCGTTTGGAACACAAATCTGGTTTGGTTTTGTGGTGACACGTCATGCATAAACATAAAACCTAAAAAAGTAACGATGGGGACGAAAGAAAATCCAAAGATACCAAAAGTTAAACAAAAAAAATTTAGTAATAAAAAAAACAAGTATATTATAAATTCAAAAATATATTTAACCCTTAATTATTATCGAATTGTGTAACAGATGAATTTATATCTAAGGACTATATTAGATTAATATTTTTTTAAAAAATTATTATAAAAAAGTTTTATGATATTTAATTAAAAAAAATTAATATAAAAAATTATGTGGTAATTAATTAAAAATCGAGTTTTTTTTAAGAGTAACATTCAATTAAAAAAAATTCACTTAAAAAAAGTTTATTGATATTTAACAAGAAATTTTAATAGATTATTTTAAATAATAATTTTTTTTTGAGATTTTTAGTAAAATTTATATATAATTCATCCATATAACAATCTTACAAAAACTTTTGAAATTTTGTATAATTTTTTCCCTTCTATTTATCCTCTCTCTATTACACACATTTTTCTTGCTCCCCGCTCTTCTCTTTCCTTATCTCGTCTTTTCTTTTCTCTCTCTTTTCTTGACTCCTCCTCCCTCTTTCTTCTTTTCTCTCCTTCTCTCTCTCTCCTATTTTATTCTCTTCTCTTCTCTTTCTCTTTCTCCTGTCCCTTTCAACTCATTAAATCAAGTCAATTTTGACACTTCTATTAATTAATGAATATCATAAATTTAAATATATTTTTCAAATTCAAAAGCATGAATAAGAAAATATCAATGCATAAAAAACTATATATAAAAAAATATTATTTAAAAGAATATGAAAAATTGTGTATTAAAAGATTGAAAAATTGTATTAATTTTATCTGTCTTTATTCAAATTTTATCGTTTATGTTATTTTCTATTAATTGTATTAATTTTTAAGAGTCCACATTGCCCTTTGAAATCTCATAAAATCCTTTCAAATTTGATAAATTCTTATGATATAAATTGATTAAAATTCATATTACAAAATATTAATTAAAAAAATCTTTTAAAAAAATTCTTAAAAATTATTATATTCCTATAAAAATCTTTAAAAAAAATCTTAAAATTCATTACATTATTAAAAAGTGTTTTAAAATTTACAAGATGTTATCGTGCTAAAATAATTTTATAAATATAAATCGAATTCATTAAAAAAAATGTATAATTATATAATGGGCGAGGAGTTTGAGTTACAATAATATATTGACAGAATAATTTGGTTCCAATTTAATATATAATTTTTTTACATAAATAATATATAGCTGTATTTCTCTTTTGAGACGATGAGCCATGTCATTAATTCCCTTATGATTTTGCGGATTCTATAATCACATAACTCAAATATTTCAACAATTATATATATATATATATTATTCTTACTAATATTGATTGATACAAGTGATAACGACTTATATTTTTTAACTAAGTTGTTCAAGATTTAAATGTTAGTTTTTAAATCCTAGTTTTAGATATGAAATAAATTATATCGAGAGAAAAATACTCTAAATTAATACATGGTTACCCGAAAAAAAAATCTATATGCTTTTTTTACTGTAATTTTTTAATTTTTTTATAACCAGTTCAAAATATCTATCAATTTTGTTAATTATTAATTTTTATCATTAAATTTGAGTGAACACCTTTAATAAAATTTTTATTTTCAATCACATTTTTTTATTGACAACACTCAAATTAATTAAAATTTTATTTTAAAAAATTAAAATCTAATTTCATTCGCACTAACATAACATATTGTTGATATATTATCTTTATGTTTAGTGTGAGGTATAAATTATAAAACCTTTAAATTGAGGCAATAAGATTGTACCACACTACTACCACATGTCCCCGAGTTCAAATTAAGGTTGCTGTACTTTTTCTTATTACCGAATTTTGTCTCTTGTGGGTTGCTTCCTCAATTTCCATGCCTCTTCTTTTTCCAGGATCAAGTGTCTTAATGTTCTAATACACAAGTCGCATGTTTATAGGGTCGTGAAGCTAATTTATTTATAAAAAAAATTCAGTGCGTGTAGAAGCAACTTTCTTAATTTTTTTTATTATTCTATTTTATATAGGAGCAAACCGCGTTTAGTCCTGCTCTTGGGCCCCATATCCTTGGTGATCAGAATTCTCCAAAATAATAAATAAATAAGTGAAAGATAAGAATATTATAAAAAAAAAATAAAAAAAAAATACTATGTACGTATGATGGTTAACTTGTTCAAATTACTCAATTATTATTATCTTTTTTCAAAAACAGTATCGTCATGCATATCGATCCTCGCTAGATAAAAGAATTCAATACTCATTCCTGAACATTCTTTATTTCAATAATGGATGAAGTTTCAATTTGATTATCGGAATTACTATGTCACAGGCTCACAGGTTACCCGTAAAGACATTACTTAATTATGTCTAGATATTCTCCATTTTAAAAACTGTCAAATTAAGTTTAGTTAATATTAATGTAAACACGCTTAGAGATAGCTACGTAAGTGTCTGAATCAAATTCAATCTTTACTGAATTAAAAATGATCTTCTCGTGGAATATATATGTAGCCACTTCAAATACCATTTTCCATGACAATTTCTAAAATCAAAGCAATTTTGAAAGTCAAAACCGAAGAGGTAGAATGTGGAAAGCCCTCACATTCTAGCACACACCATCACACACGTGGAGTAAAAAATTTGCTTTGAAACCATAATTTATACGTACCCAGAAATTAAGTCAAATACAGACATGCTACCATGACACAATTTGCAAAGATTGAAAATATAAAATTTGATAACTATGGTTATTAATTTAACAGATGTAAAAGAAAATTAATATTCAATTGCTGTCCTTGAACTTTCTATGTGATGATTCTACGTACACAACAAACTATAAAATTTGCAGCAATGCTATTCCTATTTCCTGCTATACTATTCCACGTTTTGATTTCCCTTTTCTTATCATGATCGATGCTGAAGTCTCTTTTAAACTTTGGTCAATGACCAAGATGTTGCCACGTACAAGAAGTTGAATAAGAGCCTATGTAGTAAGCCTTCCTGCGCTACATCATGTCACATGAGCTCTTTTCTACTTTATGGGTTGTTTAAATTTTAGCAAAGTTGTTTGTAGAAGTTCCGGTGCTAAAATTTAAACAACCCATAAAATGAAAAAGAGTTGATGTGATATGATATAACAGAAGGGATTGTTTATAAGCAACCATTACTAAAAATGCTCTAATGCCAAAATATAATTGGCAAGCAAGTGAAGTGGCATAGTTAGGCATAGAATAGGGTGTTAGAAATAATAATTAGAAAATAAAGAGTTGTTGCTGCAAGTTAATATGTATTATTATTTTGTGACAACCAAGTAAATGTAATTGAGAGATTATTATTATTACGTAAATTTAATGTATTAATAAAATGTGATGTAATGGTTAAGGGTACTCTCTAGTCATATTGAACTAGATAATGTGCAATTTCTATTGCGACCTTATTATCAAAACAAATTAATCTCTGTTTTTGGGTCCAAATCCAATTTCAGTTAATAATCTTCTACCTACAATAACTCAGTCCTTGGAACATTCCTTGAAATTCTGCTTCAATGCTAGATAAAGCTACAATAACTTTCTACTTCTTGCTTCGTCATCATACTAGATTACCTCCAACAAAGGTGAAATATCCTAGCTAGTGTAGATTTTCTAAAAGACAATCCAATATATATTTGTTTAGTCTTCTGCATTTTCATAATTTATTCTTCGAGAACATAGGTTCTCTCACTAGTGTAAACGAGATCTCTTAAGTCAGTTAAAGTAGACATTTTATGTTAGTTGTACAATCGAGTCAGATGTCGGCGACATAAAATACAACATCCGTTATATTATAACCGACGTAACATTGTCGAAAAAAAAAATCATGCTCCCCTCTGCTAAGCCACACTTTTCCAACAACACGCCTAGCTAAATCAATTTCATCATATACTTTCTCCTGCTTACATCTTTGGTATCGTTATCTGTTGGAAATTAATATTTTTAATTTAATATTTAAATATATATATATATATATATATATATATATGTTTGCGAGAAATTACACTTATGAATTCTTTTTATTCGAACTAGCATAGAGTTGTTTCAATTTAGGTATGTGAATTTACATATTTTAAGAATGAGAATGAAAACAGAGACGAGAAAGATACAAACACCTTTAATAATTGCCTATTTCCAAATATTCATCAATAATTAATACGCATCAATTCTCATGTATATAAACTTTCAAATAAACTAAGTGAACGATATATATATATATATATATATATATATATATATATATATATATATATATATATATATATATATATATATATATATATATATATTAACAATACAAAACATCATTCAATTCGCATAGTTATAGGATCAAGACGTACAATTCTAAGCAACAATCTTAAGAAAATAATACACTACGAACGGAAAACCAAATTAATTAAACTAATCCAAGGGAAAGATAGAAAACATGGCCAAGAAGTCATACCCAGCAATAATCTCGCGCACTGCAGCCATATGCGTAGGCAATAAATGCTTGTGACAATTCTTAAGTATGAATTTCTGACCTTTGTGAAGTAGTTTGCTTCTCACATTTATAGAGCTAATCGAGAACGGTTAATTTTGTGGAGGCTCAACCAGCTGAGCGCATAATCGTTGTCCACTACGCAAACTACGTGGTTTAAGTGTAACTTCTCGTAACCGTTTATTCCACGTGTTTTTATTTCTTTGACACGCCACGTGGTACCCACTTTGACGTAACCACTCAAACTGCTCAGGTAACTTTTAATAACCTTGATCGAGGTCGTACCTGGTCAAATAAAAATAGTTAAATGTAATACTAGGAAGCTTTCCTAGGTCATCTCCCAAGGACCATTTGTCTCTGTCAAAGGTTCAACGAAGTGGGGGGGGTTTGGTTCAGAATCAAGGTTAAAACAAAATAAAATGCAAAGTAGCGCAACAAGAAAAATGGATTGGCTCCTTGTTCAGATTGCAACTCTCTTATCCCTGGTTCTCAAAAGATTTCTCTGTTCATAACTTAATCCTTGTTCCATCCGAGTTAGCCAACTAAGCAAAGATTAACTCAAGATTTCCCTACACGAATTAAGCAAACGTATACAACATTAAACCTCCCCACAAGATTAAGCAACCTATGACTTTGGTGCAACAACCTGATTCATTAAGCATGAACAGGTGTTGAAAACATTAACACAGAGGTTCAATGAAGAAGAAGAAAGCAGAACACAAATACATATACGAATAAAACCTCAAATTGAGATTATAATCTGGACAAGGAGCCAACCCCAAGGGTTTTAGCATTCCATTAAAATAAAAATGCAGATACAGTAAGGTAGAAGAGAAGAAATGAAAAGTCTGTATTTATTCAAATGTAAAATATGCAGTTTAGATACAACTAGTCAGAAATGGAAGAAAAAAAATGTGACTGGAGAGCAAAACGGAAATGGAGATACAAAACGGAGAGAAAAACGAAAAGGAATGGAGAGGAATGTAACCCAACATGGTCACATCAAGTCTGCCCAAGTGGGTCCTTACTCTAGGTCCTAAAAACCCTAGAAAAGTCAAAACGAGCCTCAATCCAAGTTTGACCAGAATTTATAATGAAATAAACAAAACATAAAATAAAACAAAATGCTGATATGACGCTAATGTGGTGAAGTGGCGCTGACATGGCATTTATCTCTTGAAGTTCAAAATTAATATCCAAGCCTAAAAATGCTCCACAATTAACCTAAAAATAATTGATAAATAAAAATTAGACCAAGTGAATCGAAATTAATTAAAATTTGAATTACTGGCCTAGTGAAGCCCAAACAGTAAAACTGTGCAATTAATAAGCGATTAGCCCAGATCGACAATTAAAATAGGTACAGAAAGATAAATAAATAAGGGAAAATAATGACTCATGAAACCTCTTTTCATTTCATAGGTTTCGAGCTATACTCGAATACATATGTTCCTATGGTTCATCCTGGCGCTTGTGTATAAGGTAGGTATTCCTTTGATTCCCTTTTCGAGTGGATTCTGTGAAATTTGATCGAGTGACCCCAACAAATGCCCCCCTAGGAATTTAGTCTTCGAGGAACATACGAGGACGAGGATGGACTGAATTCCTATTTTAACTCCATCTTTTCGATAACTACTTACTCAGCTTCTCCCCTTGGCTAAAGAATTGACGACTCCTTTTTCCATTTCTTCGATGAAAACCTAATGTGACACACCTAATTAAATGAGGTTGCCATTAAATTTCAAATTAATGCTTCTCATCAATTTGACGGTGCATTCTCACATTTCTCCGTGCTTTTGTCCCCTGATTTGATATCTTTAACGGCTGATTTGATATGTTGGCCCATTTTACACCCAGGCCCATTTAACTTGTTTAAAAGTTTTCACCTAGGTTAAAGTTACTTTTACTGTTTTCATTGTGCACAAGAATCACTTTCTTATTTGTTCTTGCTTTCTTCGCTCTTCTTGCCTCTCGCTATTTCCATGGCTTCCTCCACTGCTTCCACTTCAGCCACTACCTCTAGTCTTTCTCCTACGCTTGTTTCTGCTCCGTCTACGCAATCTCTCCCACTCTTGATGGAAAATGCTACTATCTACACCATGGGAGATGGTGACGAGACTTTCATTCTTATTCCGGGCATGGAAGAAGATAGCCTCAAGATTTATCATTCACAGTTACTCCTCCCTTTTTCTCTCCAAAATGGTACCTCTCATGTTTTTTAGGTCCTTTCATGGGTCAGAATAGGAAAAAATTTGGCAATACATTACTCCTTGAAGATTCTTCTACTTTGCCTTTCATTTACACTCCAACGATACACTTGAACTTGTTTGGTGATACTACCAAAGATTTTAGAGTGTTTCCACCCACCAAAGGTAGGCATTTGCAATGGTTAGAATGTGTAGAGAATTCAATGCGTTCTGTTTAGGTAGGTGCTGGTATATCTGAGTTCATTCAACTGTCTAAATTTGACTTGCATGTCTTTGATCCTCAAATGCTTCTCTCTATAATCTTCTTTTGGAATAGAGAGACTCGAGCTTTCGAGTTTCCGTGTGTCCCACTTTATTAGATACTACTGCTATCACTGGTTTAGCACCTATAGGGGATAGGTTTTACCCAGATGTGTTCGAGGAGGAGATTTCTATAAAAGAAACTTTTATTTATTGGGATAAAAAGACTTATCTGGCCTTCATCAATGTGCACATGGGTAAATTGGACACTCCTGTTTCGACCTCAGAACATATTGCCTTTTTAATGTATTGACTATCTTCTTATGTTTTTTGCACTCCTTCTCTCCAAGTTCCCAAGTACTATTACATCTTGGCCCAAGCTTTGCATTTACAAAAGAAAATCTGCTTAAGTAAACTCTTATTGGCTTCTTTATATTCTTCTCTCGATGAAGCCTCGAAGAGTCTTTTCCGTGAATCTGGTCCTGTAGACCCCTAAAATTGTCCGGGTCGGAAATAAGACTCGAAGACTCTCAAAGATCAAAGGAAAGTCAGCCAGAAGGACTCCCAGAAGACCATAGGATGACTATCTGTAGGTTTAGAGGTTTTAGAGTAGCCAAAAATAAGAAAGTGGGAGGTTTGGAGCTCAATACGGCCTCCTTGGAGTTCAGTACGGCCGTACTGCACATTTTGTACTACAATACGGCCGTACTGAAACCAATACGGCCGTATTGAAGTTTCTGTATTTCAATACGGCCGTACTGAAACCAATACGGCCGTATTGAAGTTTCTGTATTTCAATACGGCCGTACTGAACTCAATACGGCCGTATTGAAGTACAAAAACTCAATACGGGCCGTATTGACCCCAGGGGCCATACTGCGCCTCATCCCTATATATAGGACGTCATTTGGACGTCATTTGACACTTTTACACACAGTTTTGACTCCCTCCTTGAGTATTCTGGGGTTTTTGAGCAGTGTTCTGCCCTAGAAATCTCTCTGGGAGTCGATCCGACGAAGTTCTTGAGTCACGAGCCATTTGCTTGAGTCTCGAACTTAGTCGAAGGGAAATCTTTTGGATTTCCATAGTAAAAATTATTTTTTAGGAAGGAGCGAGCGAGCTTGTAGAGGGAGGGAGCGCCAAAAAGCCTCCTAAACTTCATTGATATATAAAAAGCACGCTTCAAGAGGTTTCTTCTCTAAAAATCCCTTCTTTTACCGCTTTCTGATTGTTGCATATTTAAATTCGTCATCATGTAGATATTTAATATATAATCGTTTATAATAAATAGGGGTAATTTAGTAATTTTACGCTATTATTTAATAAATAATCCGTCATAGGGAACCCGAAAGGGGCGCTGTGGGGTGCTAACACCTTCCCCGCACGTAACCGACTCCCTTACCCAACTCTGGTTGTAATGGCCAAGGTTGATTTATAAAATCAATTGCCTTAAATCTTTTTCCAATGTTTTGAGTAAAATATTGGTGGCGACTCCAAGAACCCTACCTTTTGCGAAAACCACTAATCCATGGAGGGTCCCGCTTGGGGTTAACATGGATTGGTGAACCATTTTAATAAAATTGTTAGTTCGACAAGGTCTCAGTTTGAGAATAAGTCGTTCTAACAATCCACCACTTTTCAAAACATTAAAAAGAGTCCGACCATCGTCGCGAATGCCAAGGTCCGTTTCGGCGGGTGGCGACAGATGGCGACTCCGCTGGGGAAGCCTCGAGAGTCAGTCCCATTTAGTGATGGATTCTTTTCAAAATAATAGTTTAAAATTACTTCATTACCCCTTACTTGTATGATAACACGTTTTATCTATTTGGCTTTAATAACTATTGTATGTTTAAATTTTCGCAATTGTTTGAAATAAAAACTGCACACAAACCTTTGCACACAACAGTTCCCTCTATACCCGGGGGCATGAGTGGAAAGCCATAGGGAGTGGATGTTAGTACGGCCGGTTGTCGAATGGGTCTATAGGTGCCCGTAGACCGTTGTCGGAAAACATCACTCAAGGTGATAACCATGAACTCAAGTCCGACAGTGCGTTGGAACTTTCCATCGACTTACGACGAGTGGAATTGGGTCCCTATAATAGGGGCACCTTGGGGGCCTCAGACCAGTGAGAACAGTTAGAACCACCTTGAATATGCACTTTTCTGCAGGATACCCCTACCTCGTGATTCGCTCGTGACTGTTCGTGGATGAGTGAATTGTTTGTGCATTGATTATGTGAAATTGTTTGAGCATACATTGCATTTCTTTAAACATACAACATTCCTATTCTTTTAAAAATAAGAATAAATAGGAATAAGAATCTTCCATTATACGGTGTTAACATCTACCTTCATCACATTCATATAGGTAGTTTCCCTTTTCACCCAAAAAATACAAAAAATACCCAAAAGAAAAATAAAGAAAAATATTATTTATCCAAACCAAGCAAAATCATGCATCATCTTAGGAACATCCCGAAAACATGATAATGCTTAGTTGAATAAACACTATGCATGCATATTCAACGCCATCATCTCATATCATGCATTTTTGTCGTAGATCATGGAGGGATCTAGGTTTGCATTTCATGCATCCCTCCCAATAAATCATTAATAAACATTAATAAAAAGAAAGAATTAATCGATGCGTATGTTCAAAGAATGGATCGCACGCCGTTCGTTATCAAGTGTAAGCCAACAACCGTGCCAAGCGAAAACACGTCAACTCCGTTGTTGGTAATCAAGACGAACAAAGGGGAAGGTCCAACACCGTTAAGGATCACTACTCCAAGGCCTTTTCCCTACGAATCAAATAAGGCTGTGCCATGGATATACGACATCCATTCTTCTGCCGACAGCGATATCTCTAACATCGCTGGACTTGGGGGCATGACTAGGAGTGGCAGGATCTACACTCCCGAAAATCTTCATGATAAAGCTCCCAAGAATAAAGGAAAAGAAAAAGAAAAAGAAAAAACCGAGGAAAATAAAGAATCCAAGGAGGAGGCTGACGAGCTGTTAAAATATATCCGACAGAGCGAGTACTCCATCGTGGATCAACTTCATAAGACGCCATCAAAGATTACTCTGTTGTCGTTGATCCTATGCTCCGAACCGCATCGGCAAGCTCTGTTGAAAGTCTTGAACGAGGCATACGTGTCGCACACTATCTCCCAAGACAAGTTTGAGGGGATTGTTAGTCACATCAAGGCTAATGATCACCTCACTTTCACCGATGAAGAAATCCCTGCTGAGGGACCGAACCATAACAAGCCCTTGCACATCTCTGTAAAGTGCAAGGAGTATCACATCGCTAAAGTCTTGGTGGATAATGGATCTTCCTTGAATGTGATGCCAAAAAGAACGCTCGATCAAGTGGCAATCAAGGGAATCCAAATGCGCTCGAGCAACATGATCGTTCGAGCTTTCGACGGTTCTAAAAGAGAAGTGGTGGGAGAAGTCAATCTCCCAATCCAAATTGGACCCACCATCTTCAACGTCGAATTTCAAGTGATGGACATTACTCCCGCATACAGCTGTCTCCTCGGCCGACCTTGGATTCATGATGCAAAAGCTGTTCCTTCTACGCTCCACCAGAAAATCAAATTCATTGTGGGTGACAAGCTGGTGACTGTACAAGCTGAAGACGATATACTCATCAGCAAGCCATCCACCATACCTTACGTGGATGCAGCGGAGGAAGCTTTAGAAACTGCCTTCCAAGCATTGGAGATTGCCAATGTTGAAACGTTTCCCCGAGAAATGAAAAAGGTAGCCTCCATGCTCACCAAGAACGGATACTTGCCAGGACAAGGACTTGGCAAGGATTCCCAAGGAATTCCCGAGCTACCCGTTATCAAGGATAATCCGGGGAAACAAGGGTTAGGATACAACCCTAATAAAGATCAAAGGACGAAGAGGAACCAAGATCCTTCTCGACGTTCTTTAAGCCAGATCTTTAGGAAGGCCGGTTCACAAGCGTCAAGGCCGGTCGTCGTCATCAAGTGCTCTCCTCCTTCCGATAGGGATGTATAGACCTGATGACTATTAGAGATTACTCCTCGGGGACAGCCCGACCCCCGAGCCTCGATAGGGCACATGTTTCCACTATGATTATAATAAAATCATTCTTTATTATTTCTTATTGCTTCTCTTCTTGCTTATAATAAAATTCTAAACCACATTATTTTTAAACCCTGTTTGAATAAACATGAATGAAGTTAAAATCATCTTAATAACAATAAACCCGCATCATTTTTATGTGGAAGTGTGTGTGACAACTTGGAGCACCTTCCCTTGGCCTCGACAAGTGCCATCATGGATAAAAAGAAATCCTTTAAAATAAAAGAAGCTCGGCAGGAAACCCAAAAAGGGGGCTGCGCAAAAATAAGAGCAAAAGACCCGCTAGGAATCCCACGAAAGGGTGACCTAGGCAAAAGTTAGGGTTGCAAAAATGAACAAAAACAAAAGTCCGCTAAAACGCCACAAAAGGGTGTTTTAGGCAAAAATAAGGACAATCAAAAGCAAAAGAAATCCATGATGGTACCATGAGCTGAATTCAAAAAAGGTTCAAGGGAAGCTATCTAAGTTGTCAAAATCACAACGTCAATAACAAGATTTTCTTAACTTCATAAGTGTTTAATCAAACAAGCCTAAACACATAAGCCTACCTTGGCCAGCCATTCTTACAAAAACCATTTTTCAAAATAAAAATAAAACCCCTCTAAAACACAAACTTACAAAAAATATCTTTCCTTTCTTTTCTCTCTTGTCCCAAACGATTTTAGAATAATCTAGTGGAAACATGGAGATATAGTGGTCAATAGGAGGGTTGACATGTCTTCTAAGGGAAGGGAAGGATCACTTGGTTGATGACACCAATCTCGATATAACACGCATCATTCCTCGGTTACAGTAAATCGGCAGCGCACAGCCCGTCTAGAGGAATGGCAAAATTCAAACAGAGAAACGCATCGGTTAATTCTTTTGAAAAATGAATCAAATAGAATTAGGTGCATCATACCGCATACATGCATACAGATGATAGGTGTACTGGAAGATCACTTATTCTCTGTTTATTGAAAAAACAAACAAAAAAAAACAAAAAAAACAAAAAAACAAAAAAACAAAAAAAAACAAAAAATATAAACTTCAGAAAAAACAATGCGCCCGTGCCATGTTCAGTACACCCGTACTAAAATCAGGGTTATGAACAAATTTTCAACTCAATACGGGCGTACCGAAATGAATACGGCAGCATTGGCCATAACATCCACACCAATACGGGCGTATTAAATTCAATACGGCCCGTATTGGCCCATTCTCATTCATCACAACATCTTCATTCCTCTGCATACTTCATCTGTGAGTGTGTTTGAGATCCCTCCAACAGAAAAAGCCGAAAAATCGACAAAAAGGCAAAAATACAGAAAAAGCCAAAAATCAACAAAAAAAAAGGCAAAATACAGAAAACCCAACAAATTGTACAAAATAACTGAGCCTGGAGAGGCTTGCCGAAATAATACTCGTACAGAATAACTGAGCCTGGAGAGGCTTGCCGAAATAATACTCGTACAGAATAACTGAGCCTGGAGAGGCTTGCCGAAATAATACTCCCACAGAATAATTGAGCCTGGAGAGGCTTGCCGAAATAATACTCCCACAGAATAATTGAGCCTGGAGAGGCTTGCCGAAATAATACTCTCTCAGAATAACTGAGCCTTGAGAGGCTTGCCGAAATAATACTCCCTCATCAGAATAATTGAGCCTGGAGAGGCTCGCCGAAATAATACTCCCCAGAGATATCTCAGCTTCCACTCACGGACCAAATTCCCCAGTGAGAGCTATCAAACCAAGATCAAGCAAGATTCCCCAAGGGAGGCTTGATCATCTAAACAGAATATCCAAGTCGAAAGGACTCATACTTCCTCAGTGGAAGATAGCTTTCCAACTCAAGCGATGAGTGAAGCTAAGCCTGAAGAGGCTTTCTAAATAATACTCTGGGATACATAAAATCCTCAATCCACATTTGCCTACTCAGAGGCACTCCTTCAAAAAAAGAGAAAAAATCGAAAAGATCAATAATCATTCCCCAAGCGGAATTCGGCATCAAGCCAATCATTGAACGTCAAGATGATCTGTCTAACAGAAGAGGCTAATCACAATTAATGACAAAATCCCCCAGCGGATAATAGCCTACACAGAGGCAACAAAAACTGGAAAATCAAAAGAGTCACCCGAATAAGGATAACCGGGATACTCCACCAACATCGAAAGGACGTCAGCCAATCATAAGGCATCGCTCACATCAGAAAAGAGCATCTTTGTGTCTACACCCCAAGGAATCAGAAATTCCCCAATGGGTACCAACTACGCAATGGAAAGTTGGGACACAAGAACCTATGAGTAACTGCACATCCCCTAGACGGATCCCTGCGTTATCCAGCCCTCAGCGGCACCAAAATCAAAAACAAATCGTCGAAGCAGCATCGTGGACTGTGGAGACAAAATCATCACAAATCCCTGGAGAGGGCAAACTCACGCTACCCCGAGGTTGTCAAGAACACGGAGGTATGCAACTGCCAGTGTTGTCAAGAACACGCTGGTATAGCCTGGAGAGGCGGTACTCGGCTACCCCGAAGTTGTCAAGAACACGGAGGTATGCAACTACCACGAGGTTGTCAAGAACACGTTGGTATAGCCTGGAGAGGCGGTACTCGGCTACCCCGAGGTTGTCAAGAACACGGAGGTATGCAACTACCACGAGGTTGTCAAGAACACGTTGGTATAGCCTGGAGAGGCGGTACTCGGCTACCCCGAGGTTGTCAAGAACACGGAGGTATGCAACTACCACGAGGTTGTCAAGAACACGTTGGTATAGCCTGGAGAGGCGGTACTCGGCTACCCCAAGGTTGTCAAGAACACGGAGGTATGCAACTACCACGAGGTTGTCAAGAACACGTTGGTATAGCCTGGAGAGGCGGTACTCAGCTACCCCGAGGTTGTCAAGAACACGGAGGTATGCATGAGCCTGGAGAGGCGACGACTAATACTCAACCTGGAGAGGCTACTCAACAATTTTCCACCGGAAGACACTACAAGTCAGAAGGATGGCCTACTCCCCGGACAATTGGGTCAACTCCTTTACTTATCAAACGGTACACCAAAAGGCCGTTTGACTAAGTAAAGGGGGGGCAGCTGTAGACCCCTAAAATTGTCCGGGTCGAAAATAAGACTCGAAGACTCTCAAAGATCAAAGGAAAGTCAGCCAGAAGGACTCCCAGAAGACCATATGATGACTATCTGTAGGTTTAGAGGTCTTAGAGTAGCCAAAAATAAGAAAGTGGGAGGTTTGGAGCTCAATACGGCCTCCTTGGAGTTCAGTACGGCCGTACTGCACATTTTGTACTACAATACGGCCGTACTGAAACCAATACGGCCGTATTGAAGTTTCTGTATTTCAATACGGCCGTACTGAAACCAATACGGCCGTATTGAAGTTTTTGTATTTCAATACGGCCGTACTGAACTTAATACGGCCGTATTGAAGTACAAAAACTCAATACGGGCCGTATTGACCCCAGGGGCCGTACTACGCCTCATCCCTATATATAGGACGTCATTTGGACGTCATTTGACACTTTTACACACAGTTTTGACTCCCTCCTTGAGTATTCTGGGGTTTTTGAGCAGTGTTCTGCCCTAGAAATCTCTCTGGGAGTCGATCCGACGAAGTTCTTGAGTCACGAGCCATTTGCTTGAGTCTCGAACTTAGTCGAAGGGAAATCTTTTTGATTTCCATAGTAAAAATTATTTTTTAGGAAGGAGCGAGCGAGCTTGTAGAGGGAGGGAGCGCCAAAAAGCCTCCTAAACTTCATTGATATATAAAAAGCACGCTTCAAGAGGTTTCTTCTCTAAAAATCCCTTCTTTTACCGCTTTCTGATTGTTGCATATTTAAATTCGTCATCATGTAGATATTTAATATATAATCGTTTATAATAAATAGGGGTAATTTAGTAATTTTACGCTATTATTTAATAAATAATCCGTCATAGGGAACCCGAAAGGGGCGCTGTGGGGTGCTAACACCTTCCCCGCACGTAACCGACTCCCTTACCCAACTCTGGTTGTAATGGCCAAGGTTGATTTATAAAATCAATTGCCTTAAATCTTTTTCCAATGTTTTGAGTAAAATATTGGTGGCGACTCCAAGAACCCTACCTTTTGCGAAAACCACTAATCCATGGAGGGTCCCGCTTGGGGTTAACATGGATTGGTGAACCATTTTAATAAAATTGTTAGTTCGACAAGGTCTCAGTTTGAGAATAAGTCGTTCTAACAATCCACCACTTTTCAAAACATTAAAAAGAGTCCGACCATCGTCGCGAATGCCAAGGTCCGTTTCGGCGGGTGGCGACAGGTCCCCGCAACCTTTTTGGGTCATTATGGTTATTACAATTGTGGCTAAATGCCATTTTGGAGAAAAAACTTTTGCTTACTTCTTCTCTTCTTTCCCCTGTGTGCCAACTCGAACGAGCTCATTTGACCAACCTTACACCTTAAAAGCGCCCAGTCAAAATTTCGCTAAATATATTCAAGCACTTCTTAGTTTTAGTGAGTTCACCGAAGACTTGGCTCCTTTTATTCGTCCCAATTTAACAGGTCCCTCTTGGCTTCGAGGTAACAACCAGGTTGAAAATTAAATATTTCCACGGATTTTGTTGATATGTGGTTTGGCTTTTTGTCGTGGGATGTTATTTTGTCTGGAATGCGACAAAAAGATGTTAGAATCTATCCCTACCAACCTCAACTGTTTGCTCAAAAATTTGGTCTCTGACAAATGAAGTCTCTTCCACTTCGTCGCAAAGAAAAAATAGATGCTGATATTTGTGTCGAGATAGGAGATTATAAAGATATTTTGGACTTTATCTTACGTCCTGACAAGCAATTTCCCTTACTCCTTGCACCTTCTCTACTTCCTTTCTAGTCTCGAAGTGATTTCTTCGTTGGTGGTGTGAATATTATGTTGACAAAATATTCGCCTTTGATGATTTTCTAAAGAAGCTGATTAATTCTCCTCTTTCTTCGCAGGGCCCGAAACTACCAGGTACTTACAAGAATCGTAATATGATTTATCAATTCGAGCAATTTTTTAAAGTTTTTCATCGACCCAACAACCTTGGTCAAACAATTTTTGATGCCTTTGTCTCTTTATCGAAAATGGTACAAAGGAACATCCGCTCAAAAAGAATTATCACTACTACAAGAAGCATATTTTACATCGGTTCTTTAAAGTCATTTACATCGGTTCTAAAACCGATGTAGAATAGAGCGACGTAAAAAATGTATACATTTTTACATCGGTTCTGGAAAACCGATGTAAATTTATGTTTAAATCTACATCGGTTCTCCTGAGAACCGATGTAGATTGCATCTTTTTTTTTAAAAAAAATATGCTTGTTTTTGGATTTTTTTTTGTGTATATATAATGGACAAATATTGTCAATCAAAATAAAATGCGCCATCAAATTACAAGCTTTATTTTCTTATAGTTTTAACATTCAGGGCCAAACATTCAAGGGAAAAAAAGGTTTACTAGCAATCTCTCAAGTTTCAATAACAATACAAAATAAGATGTAGCCATATATAGGAAGAGAATATCATTGTGGAACCCTACATCACCGTACTGCATCACATGAGAGCCATAATATGCACCTCCATATAAAGTGTTATCTGTAACCCAAAAACATAGTAGTAATATATTAATCCTTGAGGGGAAACAAATTTTGAAAAATTTTGCCCTAAAAATCTTCCCCCTCTCCCCAACGCTCGTTTTGGTTTAGTTAAACATTTATCTTATCCTCCTTGGGTGAAGACCCTCGATCCTTTTTACCTAGAGCACAAAGATATTCCTGTAAAAGATCGAGTTACTTATGTGAGATGTTCCGTGTACGATTTTCCTTGAGAGACATGGTGGCCTTTGTGTTGGGTCGATAACCGCAATATTTGCTTGGTAAATGTCTATAACAAAAACTCTCAATATTACCTTCCTTGTCATTTCTTGACACTTATTTTCACCTTGTATAACTATTGTCCCTCAACGTGTTCCTCAACACCCTGATGAGACCCCCCAATGGGAGAGTGATGATGATGGTGGAGATGATTCTTCATTGAAACCCAGAAAGATAGGAAGACTATTTCTGATAAGATTTCTTTGCATTCGAAGGTATACTTCCCAACTTCTTGTCTAATTTGGTTTGTTAATCTGACTCTTATACCTCTTTTCTTTCTCATGGCTTCGAGACCTCTAAAAAATAGAAAACCAAGGCAGATTCCACAAGCGACAAGATTGTAAGTATCTTATATTTATTTTATGTTCAAGTTCTCCCTTTACTCATTGTTCTATTACTTCAGGTTTCCACAACGAGAAAACTTGATAAAGGTAAAGGAAAACAACATATTCCCACTTCTAAGCCTGATCAATTACCAAAAGTTGAAAAAATTTTGAAGGACGCGATGAAATCTGTCCCCAAGGTATTTTGCTCTTTCTTCATTCTACTTTCTATTTGATTATTTTATCTTTTCAATCGTTTTGCCAAAACACTTCTAATCGTAGGATGTTGATATAATCCATATCTCCTCCTTTTGAGATGTTTCCAAAGACATCCCACATTCAATTCAGAGTCCCCAAGAGGTTTGTTTAGAATATTTCTCATCCATCTTTTTCTGTTGCTTTCTAAATCTCATTTTTTAGCTTATATTCCACTATACAGTTGGTAACTCCCCAATTGGATGCTGTCAATTTTCCTCTAACGGGTATCTCTGTGGGTGTCAAAACTACCCATCCTTAGCATTCTCAAGGTGTCCCTTTGTCGATACCATATGCGAATGCTGAGACTCCTCATCAACCTTCCTAGGGTGAAGCCCCATCTTTCAAGCTGAAACCTCAAATCTCCCCAACCCCAGGTATGTCATTTTTACCTAAACCATTTTTTTCGAGATCATTCCATTATTTACACTAATTATGTCTCTTTATATGTAGACCCGAATGTTCTTGAGTCGACTTGGCCTCTTACTCCCTCCAAATCCAACCAAGGTGGTGTCGAGTCTTCCATGCCACCTCTGGCTTCAATACCTTCTGCTGATCTAGATTTAATCAACTTTTTCAATGACGACATCGAAGTTGACAATATCTTCGATGTGTTAGAGAATTGGACAAGTGGTACTTCCATCTCTAAGAAATCTCATGAGTTGGTTGCCAACTTCCAACCATTGCTTGAGTCGTTTCACTCAAAGGCTTACGTTGAAGATCTCGATCAGGCATTCCTCATCCCTGAATTCAAAACTGAAGTCAAGCAAATGGTGAATGACTTGCTGGCCTACCCAGATCTTCCTCTGGAAATTCATATTGAACTCCAAGAATTCATCAAGTCTTTCACCCTTGCCTATGACCTTCGAGCTAAATGGGCTAATTCTTTTCAAGAAGTGGCCCAAACTGAAATAGCGACTGAGGGCGATCGTGCTAAACTCGAACATCTCAGGCAGGAATTGCTTTCAATCAGGAAGTCCACAAAAGAAATGATTCCTGCTCTGAGGCAATTACAGCAAGAGGAAGCTGATACTAAGAAAACTATTGAGACTTTGCAAAGAGAACTCGATATTCTTCGAGCCAAGAAGGTCGCATTAAAGACTCAAAGTCATTAGGTGATTCAACGGCAGAAAAGTCTCAAAGATGAAGGCAAGGAGATCTCCTCGAGGCTATCAAAAACTCTGGAGCATAAGAAACGACTAGAAACCCAATGCGCCTCTTGAAGATCCAGCTTAGATCAACCCTATCAGGCTTATAAGAGTTTTAAGTCGAAATTTTGTCCATGATTGTAATTATTTTATATCACTTTGATACAATTTCCAATGCGATTTTAACTTTCATGGAATTTCTTCAAATATTTGTCGTTAATTACCCTGCTCGTAGACTTAGAATTTACTTCTTTAATTACATACGTGTTCTTTGAATACACTTGATCAATTATAAATGGGTCTTCCCAATTATAAGATCATTTGCCCATATGTCAAGATCTTTGATCCATGGGAAGAATTATCTTTAATACTAAATCTCTGACTAGAAACTTCTGGATTTTAACTCTTTTGTTGTATGTTTTCTCGACTCTTTCCTTTTGCTGGATGAGGTTTTGTAATGTTATCATTCTTTCATCATCCAAAGAACTCAATTCATCATACATTAAATTCCAGTAATCTTCGACAGACAAATCATTTTGCTTTTGTATATGAATAGATTATAGGTTAATGTCTATGGGTAAAATGGCCTCATGACCATACACCAACTTATATGGTGTAGTTTTTGTAGCATCTATTGGTGAATTTCTATAAGCCCATAATACCTGGACAAGAGTTTCGTGCCAATTTCGAGGCTTTCTTGAAATGTTTTTCTTAATCAAGGTGTTGATTACTTTGTTAGCAGCCTCTACTTGTCCATTTGCCTGTGCATAATAAGGTGTCGAAGTTACCAATTTAAATCCTCTCGACTGAGCATATTGTGTGACCTTTCGACCTGTGAAAACTGTACCTTGATCTATAGTGATTGTTTGAGGTATTCCAAATAACATTATGATATGGTCTTCAATGAAATCAATAATCTCCTTTTGATCTACCTTTTTCAACAGGAATTGCCTCTACCCATTTTGTAAAGTAATCTATGACAACTATTATATACCTGTGATTTTTCGATGAAGGTGGATGAATTTGTCCTATTATATCGATTGCCCAACCTCGAAACGGCCATGGTTTGACAATGAAATGTAATTCACTTGCTAGTACCCTTTGTATTAGACCATGTTTTTGACACTCCTCACAACTTTTAGAAAATTCGATACAATCCTTGATCATGCTTGGCCAATAATAGCCTTTTCTAGACAAAGTCCATTTCATTTTTTCTCCTGCTTGGTGAGCTCCACAAACACCTTCATGTACTTCTACCATAGCTATATAAATTTTATGTCTTCTAAGGCACTTAAATAAAATTCCATCGAAACCTCTCTTATACAACTCGTTGTTCAGCATGACATAATTGAGAGCCTGATATTTTATCTTTCTTTCGTCTTTTGAGTTTGGGTTTTGTAGATACTCGATTAAATGTTTCCTCCAATCTTGAGTGCTCAAGGCATTGATGGTAAAGCCTTCCAGATTACAAATCAATTCATTCTCTGTATGAAGTAAAGATCCGAGACATTCCTTACTCACTTTATATCCAGATGTTGTTTGAGCTAGTTCATTTGCGATCCTATTTTCATTTCGAGAGATATGTTCCGACTGTACCTCGTCAAATGAATTTAACAATGTTATTGCTCGAGACTTTCGTTCTAGTAATTTTTCATTTATGCATTTGTATTCTCGAGTCAATTGTTTGATTACAAGTTGGGAATCTCCTCGAACTATTATGCTCCTCACTCCCAATTCCCTAAGTATTTCTAATCCAATAACCAGTGCTTCATATTCAGTTTCATTATTTGAATACCCAATTTTTATTTTTAATGATAACTTAGTTGGGATTCCTTCATGGGAAATAATTAACAAGCCTATTCTTGTTCCTAATTCATGTTTTGAACCATCGAAAAATAGTTCCCAGGGTTTCATAATTACAAAATTTGCTTGTTTGATTGATTTCGAGTGGTCCATGAGGAAATTTGATTACTTGTCCTTTTACGGCTTTGAGAGAGACGGAAGTTAATGAGTGTTCAGTTAATGCAAGTGCCCATTTGCCAATTCGAGAATGCAACACAGGTCTACACAACATGTACTTACTCACATTACTTCAACAAAATACTAACGCGTCGAAAGGTTTCAAATAGTACTTCAACTTTGTACAAGCAAAATACAAACTTAAACATTATTTTTCTAATGGAGTATATCTACTCTCTGCTTCTACCAACATTCTACTTAAGTAATAAATAACTCTTTCGATGCCATTATCATCATTTTGCGCCAGCATGCCCCGCAATAGTCGAATCGTTGGAAGAGACGTATAATTTCAATACCCTTCCTTTAATAGGTGGTGCTATCACTAGAGGATGGGCCAAGTAAGACTTGATTTCTTTGAATGCCCGCTAGTGCTCTTCTTCCCATCGAAAATCCTCCTCCTTTCTCAAACGTAAAAATAGAGAAAATAACTTAGTTTTACCAGAAAAATTCGAGATAAACCTTCTAAGAAAATTTATCTTACCTATGAGAGTTTGGAGTTCTTTTTTGTTCGATGGAGGCCTAGTTTCCATGATAGCCTTGGTTTTGTTTTCGATACATCATTAGCTGCAATGTAAATCTGATTATACCTAGAATAACCATCTAATAAACTTAAAATTTCATTACCTGCAGCTGCATCTATCATTGTCTCAGCAATAGGCATAGGGTATTCATCTTTGGGCGTAGCTAAATTGAGATATGGAAAATCAATACATACCCTGAGCTTCCCGTTTTTCTTGATGACGGGCACAATGTTAGATACCCACTCAGAATATCTCAAAGTCCGAATGAAATTGGCTTTCAGTAACCTCTCGATTTCCTCTTTGATTATGTCATATACTTGAGGGGCGAATCTTCAAGGACTTTGCTTCACAGGCTTCTTCCCAGGAATTATTGGTAGTCTATGTTCCACTAAACCTCGATCCAGATCGGGCATTTCCTCATAATCCCAAGCAAAATAGTCTTTAAACTTGTGTAATACTCGAATAACTTCTTCTCTTAGCTTTCCCTTCAAGAGCTTGCTAATATAAATGATTTAATTTCCTATTCTCGATGGTACCCAAGTTGATTTCTTCTAATGGATATTGAGATTCTAACTTGTATTCTTCATTGCTTGGCTTTTCGAATAACTTTTTCGATCACTTTTTGTTTTTTCCTTTTCTTTTTCTTCGGCCATTCTAGCCGTTTTGTCCACTCTTGACGCCTCATCAATCTCCTCAATGTCTTCACCGTCCCGAGATTTTTCAGTCATTTGTTCGGCCACATAAGCCAAAATTTGAGCTAAAAAGCTTGAATAACGATCTTGGTACATCATGGTTGCTCTTGAGCCGACTCAATCTCGGATCGAATAAATGTTAAGTCAGACGAAGTACATTCGCAATTCCCACCGAGGTTTTGAAAATGACAAATATAATACATATTGTTATTTCTAACATGTGCATTAGTATTTTAGTCGGATAATGAAAAGTTCAAACATTGGAATATGTTCCAGTATAATCTGACTAGACAAAACATCAGACGATAGAAAGACCGACATCAAGACTAAGGTTGTTTCAGACTCAAATCAAATACAAAGTCTATCAAAAGAATCCTAGAGCATTAGACGCAAAATGGCCAAGGCATCAACATGAAGTGACCATTGGAAAAGTCCAATATAAAAGACGAAGTTATTACTTCCACACCCAAATGAAAAGGGTAGTCAAGATCAGTCAAAGTATCTTGTTACCAGACTATGTCAAGAATGCTGAAGCACGCCTCAAGTCCACTAATCACATTGAAAGGACTTATACAAGAAACACAAGAGGACATCATCGTATATGAAAATTAGGGCAAGCATGGATTCACAAGTCAAAGCTGAGTGCGTCAGAAAAAGGACACCTACTTTTTAGAAAAAGACAGCACCACAGCGGCTAAACTAATGGAAAATTACAAATATACCTAGATCATGATTGAAGTTAGATATCGAAGAAATCAACTATTCAGAAAGGCTCCATGAATACAAGCAAACATTTAATGCAAAGATCAAATGCATTAAATGAGAAGATCTGCATGAACATGAACGAAGCTTTCATATGCATCAACAAAAGATTACGCTCCAACGGAAAAATTCAAATTCAAACAACGGGCAGATTTATCAGAAGTATATAAGTATCAAGACCAAGAAGAAGAAAGCAGAGAACGAAAAAAAAATGTGAAATACAAGAGTTTCAAAGCTTCAACTATTCTTATTCTAAAAGCACTTCTTGTATATCTGTGTAAAAACTAAGATAGCTTATCTTAGTGAGTGTTGCCTGTTGAGCTTAGGAGAGCTTGAAGCTTAAAGAGTTTTGATGATCACAACATGCAACAACTTGGAAAGCACAAAAACAAAGTTAAAGAAGAGTCAAAGAGAATGCTATGAACTGGAACTATGTAATAGAACTTAGGAAATGAATTTTTGTAATTGTGTGTGCTTTGTGCATTGAGCAAATCGTGTCTAGGATTAAGTAAGGAGTAGATGATGATGAGTTAAAAACATTGGAGAGTTATTTTGAGGCTTAAAATGAAATTTTAAGAACTAACTCAAAATAATCGATTATTGTTAAATATAATCGATTATTTCAGCAAATGGGCTAAGTGGCATGCCTTGCTGTAATAATCGATTATTTGCCAAAATAATCGATTATTTCAGAAACAACTCTCTGGAATAATCGATTATCCAGCTAAATAATCGATTAAATTGTTCTTGGTTGATTTCCAGAAATCTGAAGAACAAAATAATCGATTATTCTTTAAAATAATCGATTATCTTGGTTTGAACTTTTATAAATAGACTTGAACTCTTTTGAAACTTAAGACAATTTGAGTAAGAACTGATAATCAACTTGTGAAAACGTTTTAGAGAGTCTGTGTGACATCTTGGAGAGTTTTCTTTGTGAAATCCAAGAGAAAAACGTTTGTGAAAAGCTTGTGAGGAAATCATCATCATCATCATACTCTTGAAAGAGGAAGACAAAGATTTGTTCAAGAATTCCAGGTGAATTCGTTCCATTTTAATTCTTTGTGAATCTTTGTGGAAAATCTTGAGAAGGGGTTCTCAAGTGGTGAAGTTTCTTGTAGTGGGATCTACAAGGGTTGCTTTCTTGGGGTCAAGAAAGTGGTTATCTTTTAGTAGTGAAGTATATGCATGTGTGTTTGCTTGTAAACCTTCTTGCTTAAAGATAGTGGAAAAATCTTAATCAGGTGGTGATTAAGGACTGGATGTAGGTCACATGTGGAGTGGCTGAACCAGTATAAAAGACTTGTGCAATCTTCTTCTACCCTATCTCTTATATTGTGTAATTCATTGGTGGAACTTTAAAGAAGATAAAACTTGATTAATAAGTGCATGTGAATCTTGATGGTTTGAATCTGTAATTGAATATTATTGCTGAACCTTACTGTGTTGAATCAAGTGAGCACATTGCATTCATATCATCATAACAAGTCTTTAGGAGGGCTTTATTTGAAAATTCTGTCATAGAAAAGTTTTGATTGAAATTAAGATCCAAAAACTCTGATAAATTTTTAAAGGGTCATTAAATCCAATTCACCCCCCCTCTTGGATTGTGCCATTCTTTTCTATCAATTGGTATCAGAGCAAGGTTCTTGAGAGTTATTCAAGATTTCAAAAATGGCCAACAACAACTTACCCTATGGTGAGGGTGTCTCTATACATAGACCTCTTGTTTTCAATGGTGAAAACTATGTCTATTGGAAGATTAGGATGAGAATTTTCATTGAAGCTATTGATATTGCTGTATGGGATGCTATAGAAAATGGACCCTATATCCCTATGAAAAAGAATGATGATGGTGAGCTTGAGGAAAAACATTGGAGTGAGTGGAGTGATGAGGAAAAGAGAAGAGCCCAACATGACAAAAGAGCCAAAAACATCATAACATCTGCATTGTCTATTGATGAATTTTTCAGAATTTCACAATGCTTATCTGCTAAAGAAATGTGGGACACTTTGCAAGTCACTCATGAAGGAACAAGTGATGTAAAGAGATCAAGAAAGCATACTCTCATTAGAGAATATGAGCTGTTTAGAATGCAAAATGGTGAATCTATTTCTGATTTTCAAAAGAGATATACACACTTGATAAATCACCTTGTTGACCTTGGCAGGAAATTTGAGAAGGAAGAGCTCAATTTAAAAGTGCTGCAATGCTTGGACAGAACATGGCAAGCAAAGGTGACAGCCATTGAAGAATCAAAGGATTTGACCTCCTTAACACTAGCCACTCTCTTTGGGAAGTTGAGGGAGCATGAGCAAAAGCTGCATATATTTGATGAACATGAGCAGCAAGATAAGAAAGGTAAAGGAGTGTCATTGAAAGCCTTAAAATCTGCCAAAGGAAAAGAGGTGTGTGAAGATACAAGCTCCGATGATTCCGAAACTGAAAATTTCAATTTGCTGGTAAAGAAGTTCAGAAAGTTTATGAGAAGAAAGAAGAACTCTCCCTACAAATTCAACAAAAAATCAAACAAGAAAGAGGAAGCAAGCACATCCTCCTTCAATTGCTTTGAATGCGGAAAGCCGGGACACATGAAAGCTGAGTGTCCAAATACCTTAAAGAAGCAACAAAAGGAGAAGAAGTTTAAGAAAAATGCAAAAGGAAAAAGAGCTTATATTGCTTGGGAAGACAATGACTCAAGCACAACAAGTGAAGAATCCGAATGTGAGGAGAACAACTTGTGTTTAATGGCTGGAACTGCACAAGACACAATTGTAAGTGACTCTGACCTTGAATCAAATCCGGATTATGACCAGCTCCAAGAAGCTTTTATTCAAATTCATGAAGAGGCTGTCAAATTAGGTGCCTCAAATTCAAAATTGAAAAACAAGCTGAAATGGTATGAAAATGCTTTAATTAAAGTTGAACAAGAACTTGAAGATTTGAAGCATGAGCATGAAAATCTTCAAACTATGTTTAACTTTAGTGAAGCTCATTCCTCAAAAGATGTTTGTGAACATTGCAAAGTTTTTGAAAAAGAAAATGCTGATTTGAAATCCACACTTGCAAGGTTCACAAAGGGAAATTCAAATTTGAATATTCTTTTGGGAAAGCAAAGAAACACTTTTGATAGGAGTGGACTTGGCTTTAATCCAAGTACAAGCATACCAATTGTGTCAAAGAAAGTAGCTTTTGTGAAAAGTCAAAATTTTAGAAAACTAAAAAGCAACTTTTCTAGACAAGCAACTTGTTTTTATTGTTGTAAAAAGGGTCATACAATTAGGAACTGCTATTCAAGAAAATATGGAGTTCCAAGTGGAAAAATGATTTGGGTTGAGAAGAGTCAAAGGTTGAGAACTAACCAACAAGGACCCTCCACATGGGTACCTAAATTTTTCCTCTAAATTTGTGTTGTAGGAATGCTTGAGGGCAAAAAATTTACTGTGGTATCTTGATAGTGGCTGCTCAAGGCACATGACCGGGGATCCCTCCAAATTCTCAAGTCTGAAATTGAAGAATGAAGGGTATGTTACCTATGGTGACAACAATAAAGGCAAAATTCTTGGCCATGGCAATGTTGGTAATTCCTCCTCTCAAACATTGATTGAAAATGTTTTGCTTGTTGATGGCTTGAAACATAATTTGCTGAGTATTAGTCAATTGAGTGATAAAGGCTTTAAAATTGAATTTGATGACACATGTTGCTTGATTTGTGATAAAAAGAGTAAAGAAATCAGATTCATAGGAAAAAGGATTGACAACATATATATGCTAGACTTAGAGCACTCTATATCAATGTCAAACACTAAATGTCTAATAACTCAAGAAGAAAATATATGGCTTTGGCATAGGAGAGCTGCACACATTCATATGGATCACTTGAATAAATTGAGTAGGAAAGAACTAGTGGTTGGTCTACCTAAACTCAAGTTTGGAAAAGACAAACTATGTGATGCTTGTCAAAAGGGCAAGCAAGTGAAGGCTAGCTTTAAAAGCAAAAATCAGATTTCAACATCTAGACCTTTGCAATTAATTCACATGGATTTGTTTGGTCCATCAAGAACAATGAGCTTAGGTGGAAACTACTATGGCTTAGTGATTGTTGATGACTACTCAAGATATACATGGGTTATGTTTCTTGCAAATAAAAATGATGCTTTTAATGCCTTTAGAAAATTTGCTAAGCTTGTTCAAAATGAGAAGTGTTCAAACATCACCTCTATAAGAAGTGATCATGGAGGTGAATTCCAAAACATCATGTTTCAAAAATTCTGTGAGGAACATGGTATAAACCATAATTTCTCAGCACCTAGGACACCTCAACAAAATGGGGTTGTTGAGAGAAAGAATAGGTCCTTAGAAGAACTTGCAAGAACAATGTTGAATGAAACAAACTTACCAAAATACTTTTGGGATGATGCTATTAACACAGCTTGTCATGTGTTAAATAAAGTTTTGATTCGGCCTATTTTAAAGAAAACACCCTATGAAATCTATAAAGGAAAGAAGCCTAACATTTCCTATTTTAGAGTGTTTGGTTGCAAGTGCTATGTGCTAAACAATGGGAAAGAACAACTTGGGAAGTTTGATGCAAAGGCTGATAAAGCAATATTTCTAGGATACTCTACAAATAGTAAGTCTTATAGAATTTATAATAAGAGAACTCTAGTTGTAGAAGAATCTGTTCATGTAGTATTTGATGAATCAAATAAGCAAGAGACAAGGAAAACTGAAATTGAAGATTTAACTGAGTTGCTTGATCAATCCCTATTGGAGAATGAACCTAATGATGTGTCTAAGGAGAGTGAGTCACATGTGAAACAAAAGGAAACATGTGAACAATTGCCAAAGGAATGGAAAACCACAAGAGACTTATCAATGGACAATATAATTGGAAGCATTGGTAAGGGTGTTTCAACTAGAAGTGCAATTAAAAATATTTGCAACACTATGGAATTTGTGTCACAAGTTGAACCTAAGAACATTGATGAAGCACTTAAAGATGAACATTGGTTAATGGCTATGCAAGAGGAACTAAATCAGTTTGAAAGAAATGAAGTATGGGATTTAGTGCCATTACCAAAAGATTATCCAATCATTGGAACCAAGTGGGTTTTCAGAAATAAGCTTGATGAATCTGGAATAATTCTTAGAAATAAGGCAAGACCAGTGGCTAAGGGGTATAATCAAGAAGAAGGAATTGACTATGATGAGACTTTTGCCCCTGTAGCAAGGATTGAAGCAATTAGACTACTTCTTGCTTATTCTACCATAAGGAATTTCAAACTTTATCAAATGGACGTAAAAAGTGCTTTCCTCAATGGGCTGATACAAGAGGAAGTGTATGTGGAACAACCACCTGGATTTGTGGATTTCAAAAATCCTAATCATGTGTACAAGCTCAAAAAGGCACTCTATGGCTTAAAGCAAGCTCTTAGATCTTGGTATGACAGGTTAAGCAAATTTCTAATTGAGAATGATTATGAAAGAGGAAAGGTGGATAATACATTGTTTGTCAAGAATTTTAAAAATGATACAATGTATGTGCAGATATATGTGGATGATATTGTGTTTGGATCTACAAATACCTCTCTTTGTAAAGAATTTGCTAAAACCATGCAAGGAGAATTTGAGATGTCAATGATGGGAGAACTTACCTTCTTTTTGGGATTACAAGTCAAACAAATGCATGATGGAACTTTCATAAGTCAAAGTAAGTATTGCAATGAACTTTTGAAAAAGTTTGGTATGGAAGGGTGTAAGGAGGCTGCCACACCAATATCAAACAATTGCAATCTTGACTTAGATGAGAAAGGAATTGCTGTTGATAATTCAAAATATAGAGGTATCATAGGATCACTCTTGTACTTGACAGCAAGTAGGCCTGATATAATGTTTGCTGTGTGCCTATATGCAAGATTCCAAGCAAATCCTAAAGAATCTCATATGAAAAGTGTAAAGAGAATCCTTAAGTATTTGAAAGGTACAACTACTGTTGGTTTGTGGTATCCAAAAGGAGTTTCATTAAGTCTAATTGGGTACTCAGATTCAGATTTTGCTGGGTGTAGGCTAGATAGAAAGAGCACAAGTGGAACTTGTCACTTGTTAGGTAGTGCACTTGTTTCATGGCATAGCAAAAAGCAAGCTTGTGTTGCTTTAAGTACAGCTGAGGCTGAGTATATAGCAGCTGGAAGTTGTTGTGCTCAAATTCTTTGGATGAAGCAACAACTAAGAGACTATGGAATTGAGTTGAACAAGATTCCTTTGAGGTGTGATAACACTAGTGCAATAAATCTGACCAAGAATCCAATTTTGCACTCTAGGACTAAGCATATTGAGATAAGACACCACTTTTTGAGAGATTATGTTCAAAGAAATGATTGTGCTGTGGAGTTTGTAGAGACAAGTAAACAACTTGCTGATATTTTTACAAAACCTCTACCTAGAGAAAGGTTCAATCAATTGAGAATTGAGTTGGGAATAATTAATGAATCAAGTTTGAATTGATTGTGTTGTGAGAATAAAAGTAAGAGATGTGTGAAAGATTATATTTGAAAGTGGCAAACAAGTCTTGGTAAAATTTGAGAAGTTAAAATTTTTCAGAGAAGCAAATCTTCACTGGAATAATCAATTATCTTAAGATATAATCGATTATCTTAAGTGATTTATGGAAACAATCGATTATCTTGGGAAATAATCGATTATCTGGAGCATGAAGAATTCTAAGAGTCTCTGAAATAATTGATTATTTGGGAAATAATCGATTATCTGGTAAGAAGGAACTCAAGAGTCACTGTAATAATCGATTATCTTGGGAAATAATTGATTATCTGAGTAGTGGAATCTGAAAGGCCACTGGAATAATCGATTATTCTGTAAATAATCGATTATCTGGAATGAATAAGGAAAAACTACCTCTGTAATAATCGATTATCCTTAAAATAATCGATTATCCATATCAGATTTGGTTTTTAGGTGATTTTTCTGATGCAAATAATCGATTATTTGCATAAATAATCGATTATCTGGGCGGTTTTTTTTTTAAAAATTTCTTAAAACGGTTAACTCCGCGCCAAACCTTAAAACTACCCATTATCTTCATACCCAGAATGTGCTAGGGCTTTAAATCTCTTCTCAAAACCTCCCTTGTCTCATTCTCTCATTCTCTCATTTTCCCCCAAACCCTCAAAACCCTAACTCTCTCAAATCCTCCCAAATTTCTCTTCTTCTTCATCTTTCTCTAAAACCAACCATGGCATCTTCCTCCAAGAGACCCAAGAAGCTGGAAGTGAGGGGGAGCAAGCGCCCTCTTCCCTCAGAGCAACTAATTTCGAAGTGGTTTGCGGATGAAAAAGCGCAAGAATATTACTTCGAGTGGTACGCTGGTCGGAGAATCATCCCTCCGAAGACCCTGAAACTTGATTGGTTCAAAAATGAGGGATTTAGCTTTCCAACCCTTCTGGAGTATCAGGAGTTGAAAGCTTTCCTGGAGATGGATGGACCCTACTATCCGGAGCTCATCAGGTTATTTCTCTGTTTTGCTTCCACTAATGATGGGGTTGTGCAATCTGTGGTTAAGGGAAAGTTAATCAAGCTGGATGGACCTACACTGAAGGCGGCTGCAGGTCTGAGCGGAACTGGAGCAGAGAAACCCCAGCCATTCAACTTTGGAGATTTTGAGGAGCTGACCACTTTTCGGGACTGTCAGCGGAACCCGTCGAATACCAACTATGACAAATTTTTGGGGGGAGGTATAAAAAAGAACTCTCGCTTAATTTCCTTCATTATTGATTGGGTGTCTGTTGTGAATGACTGCATTTGGAAGGCAAGGAGAAAGGAAAACGGTCCAATTCCTTATGCCTTGCTTTTGTCAAAAAATTTTGAGAATGCTGGTGTAGATTTAACAGGAGAAAGAAAGATTGTACTGCACGCATCGAACAAGATTGAGAAGTCTTCTTTGCATCATATGGGGATGCTAAAGCAAGAAGACAAGTGGGTTTTTAAAGGAGATGTTCCTCCTACCCCGGAGCCAGTTACAGATGAGGACGGTGTGCCTTCTCATGATGAGGATCAGCCACCACAGGTGGAAGCTGAGCCTAGGGAAGCTGAGCCGGAGCTGAAGCCGTTCTCACCTTTTGAACAGATTATGATTAATAAAATTGATGCAGTGATGGACATGTCGAGGAGACATGAGTCTTTGTTTTCAGGTTTGCTGGACAGGTTTGATGATCTGGATCGCGAAGTTAGGCTGATCAAGACTCAACTTGGCATTCTTGAGGACGAAGAATGATTTTTTAACTAGTTTTCATTAGGATTTTTAATTCTATTTTGAGACAATTTAGTTCAATATGGTTGTAATAGTTTAAGTTTCTGAACACTTTTAATATTTTCTGTTGTTGAACAATTGCATCTTGATGAATTTGAAGTTTGTTTGTTAATGTGTTGGTTTGATTCTGATTCTAATGATTGATTTGGAATGCTGGTGCAGGGTATCATATGCTCTGTTTTTAATCATATGCTCTGTTTTTGTGAGCATATATGTTGATTTGTACGGTTATTTCTGGTTCAAATTGGCATACTCTGTTTTTGAAATGATGCACATTCTTGCCTAGTTTAATTTGGTCTGAATTGTGACCTATAATTCTTAACCTTGGCTTACTTTGTTTTTGATAATGCCAAAGGGGGAGAAATGGTATTGTATGGTAGTATGTGTGTTAGTTGTTTTTGTTTGCAGGTATTGTGCTTGTGTGTGTGTGTGTTGTACAGGTTTTGGTTCATGACACAAGCAGGCTCAAAGTGCATTACGGGATGATTCATTGTTCATGGGTTGTCATCATCAAAAAGGGGGAGATTGTTGAGCTTAGGAGAGCTTGAAGCTTAAAGAGTTTTGATGATCACAACATGCAACAACTTGGAAAGCATAAAAACAAAGTTAAAGAAGAGTCAAAGAGAATGTTATGAACTGGAACTATGTAATAGAACTTAGGAAATGAATTTTTGTAATTGTGTGTGCTTTGTGCATTGAGCAAATAGTGTCTAGGATTAAGTAAGGAGTAGATGATGATGAGTTAAAAACATTGGAGAGTTATTTTGAGGCTTAAAATGAAATTTTAAGAACTAACTCAAAATAATCGATTATTGTTAAATATAATCGATTATTTCAGCAAATGGGCTAAGTGGCATGCCTTGCTCTAATAATCGATTATTTGCCAAAATAATCGATTATTTCAGAAACAACTCTCTGGAATAATCGATTATCCAGCTAAATAATCGATTAAATTGTTCTTGGTTGATTTCCAGAAATCCGAAGAACAAAATAATCGATTATTCTTTAAAATAATCGATTATCTTGGTTTGAACTTTTATAAATAGACTTGAACTCTTTTGAAACTTAAGACAATTTGAGTAAGAACTGATAATCAACTTGTGAAAACGTTTTAGAGAGTCTGTGTGACATCTTGGAGAGTTTTCTTTGTGAAATCCAAGAGAAAAACGTTTGTGAAAAGCTTGTGAGGAAATCATCATCATCATCATACTCTTGAAAGAGGAAGACAAATATTTGTTCAAGAATTCCAGGTGAATTCGTTCCATTTTAATTCTTTGTGAATCTTTGTGGAAAATCTTGAGAAGGGGTTCTCAAGTGGTGAAGTTTCTTGTAGTGGGATCTACAAGGGTTGCTTTCTTGGGGTCAAGAAAGTGGTTATCTTTTAGTAGTGAAGTATATGCATGTGTGTTTGCTTGTAAACCTTCTTGCTTAAAGATAATGGAAAAATCTTAATCAGGTGGTGATTATGGACTGGATGTAGGTCACATGTGGAGTGGCTGAACCAGTATAAAAGACTTGTGCAATCTTCTTCTACCCTATCTCTTATATTGTGTAATTCATTGGTGGAACTTTAAAGAAGATAAAACTTGATTAATAAGTGCATGTGAATCTTGATGGTTTGAATCTGTAATTGAATATTATTGCTGAACCTTACTGTGTTGAATCAAGTGAGCACATTGCATTCATATCATCATAACAAGTCTTTAGGAGGGCTTTATTTGAAAATTATGTCATAGAAAAGTTTTGATTGAAATTAAGATCCAAAAACTCTGATAAATTTTTAAAGGGTCATTAAATCCAATTCACCCCCCCCGTCTTGGATTGTGCCATTCTTTTCTATCATTGCCAATAGTTCATCCTCTCTACGAGAATAACCAAACAATTAGACACTTTTCTCTGTAAGACTAAGGTTACACACCTTAGTGAGTGTAGAAATTACCATACCCTCTCTGTGAGAGTTATACACACACTCAAAACCTACAACTACTATAAAGCCTGAAGAGGTTGATAGAAAGAATACTTGTGAACCAGAAGTGGTTGAGAATACTAGTGTTGGTGAGTGAAGCTGACAGGCCAGGAGTGGTCAAAAGTACTTGGTGAACCAGAAGTGGTTAAGAATACTAGCGTCTAGTTGACGAGCTAGAAGTGGCTAAGAATACTTGTAATCCTTTGTGATTAGTGGAACCCTTCTGCGGAAGGAAACTGGACGTAGCTCAGATTGAGTAAACCAGTATAACTGTCTATGAATTCTCTTTACATTTCAGTATTACATATTTTACACGATCTATTTCGTTTCTCGACAAAGCTTTGGACGAAAATCTTCTTGACCTTGTGAAAATTATTTTTACTAGACTATAACATTTTTCAGACGGAAACCTAATCTACTTAGTTTCCTATGTTGAAAATTACCTTTGATCAACAAAAAGCTCTTGACCGAAAATTCTGATTAAACTTGTCAACCAAAAGTACTTGGTCGAAAATAACTTTAAAGTTTTCCTTTGAATCCGAACACATACATTCAACCCCCCTTCTTTGTGTATTTACACTAATCTCAATAATAAATCCTCTCTTCACATCCCAGGAGAAGATTTTCTTGATGCCCTCTTCTTCATCTAACACATTGGCATTATGAGTATCGAAAGGTTTGGTTTTGGCAAACGCCGTCAACTATTGACCTGCAAAGTACATGCCCACCTCGTATTCCTTTTGGTCAGTATCAAGTACTTCCAGGCCTTCATTATCATTCCAGAAAAAGATTTTCTGATGAACAGTCAAAGGAACAGCTTCTACTCCATGTCTCCATTCTCGTCTGAGCAACACATTAAAATTTGCCTTTGATGGAGTCACTATAAACATAGTTTTCCTTTTCACACTCCCTATCTGTACGTCGAGCAAAATCATCCCTTCAGGTTGCAACGACTTTCCTGCATAGTCTGATATAAGAATATTATGAGGTTTCAGATCAACCAATGTCTTCCCAAACCTTTTCAGCATAGTTCTTGGTAATATGTTTACAGTCGCACCCCATCTACCAACACTTTATTCACCTCATGCCCTTCAATCATTAGGGTCAACAATAAGGTCTTTAGATGAGCCTTCATTTCTTCAGTTGGTGAATCAAACACGGCTGAGTTGAACTTGGGGATAACTCGAGAGATTTGATTCACCCATACAATTTTTGATTCATAATTTAGATCATCGAAGAAATCCTCCCTATGAATGTCTTCTTGCTCAATTACAAATTCCATGACCCAACATACTCAGAAGGTTGAATGGACACTATGCCACAAATATCCTCTAAAGAGTCCTCAAACCCGCTCTCGAAACAATCAGTTATCATATCTTCGTCATCCTCCATGAATTTTCGAGATGACTCACCCTTTTAAGGCTGAGGCACAGGGATCGAGAAATGGTTTCCCCTAAAACCCTCGAATGTAGCCTTTCTCATTCTCTACTATCTTCTCCATTATGTCTTAGTCAGATTGTTGAAAGGCTATTGCCTAAGTCCATACCCATAATTTCCAGGCACATTCAAAAATTTCCCATGAGTTTGGTGGAATGTAGGCCCTGCATAGTTCATGACTTGCTTTCCTTGACCCAATCCAACAATGGGCCTTTGTGGTGAATTCCACTTTCCAACTGGCACACTCGTACTAGGCACAAAGGTATTACCAAATCTCAATGAGTTGTGCATTTCCATTTTCCCCATAGGAGCATTATACTAGGGCATGTGTATCTGTCTCATAGTTAGTCTAGTGTTTTCCTTTGCCTTCTCTCAAAGTTTTTCACCCTTGTAGCTTTTCAGTAATTTTGATTCTTCGAGAGCTTTAGCAACAGCTCTATCGAACACTACGCTGCATCGAGGGCATAACATGACTTCTCTGTCAGCATCTTTCTTCTTAGAAAGGAACTCGATCAGACTATCTTCTTCTTTTGGATAGATTGGTTCTTCTTCCTTAGCGAAATCGTCAAGCAATTCCTCTAACTTTTCATCTAAGATGGGTTCACCGTTTTCACCTTCATCAATATTAACCTCGACCATGTTGATCCCCATCGAGACTGGTTCTACATACCTAGTGTGACCTGCAAATGGATCAGTATCCACTTTCATATCCTTCTCCTCAAAAGCCAGACGACCCTCAGTATTCGCCTTCTCGATCATATCCCTGAAACATACACAATTATTAGTCCAATGACCATACATGTTATGATATTTACAAAATTTCTTCTATTTTCTTTGCTCAAATAGAGGAATTTTATGGTTTTCTAGGAGTATAATCTGTTTATCTTTTAACAAAATATCAAATATTTTATCGAATTTAGTTACATCGAAACTATATCGTTTAGTTGTACTTCCTTTCGCATTGTCTCCTGGTTTTAACGATTGACATTGATATGTAGGACCAGGACGTAATTCAACTATGTTTACTTTGAAGTCTTCACTAAGACTCTCATAATTAGTATCTTCGCTAATCTCTGCATTCTCTACATAAGCAATTTTTTCTTTTAAACTTATCAAAATTTCTTAATTTTTCTTTCTCTATCTTAATCTGTTCGATCCTTATCACTTTTTCTGCTAACTAGGCCATATCCCTCAATTGTTCGTTCACCAATTTTTTACGAATTGAAAAATCTAACCCTGTAGCAACAATTTTAACCAATTCATATTCAGGTATGTTGGTATAACATCGAGACTTTAATTGCTTGAATATATTCAAATAATCATCTAATATTTCATGATTTTGTCTTTTTATATTCATTAGGTCGATTATACTCACTTTTGTTTCACCTCAAAAAAAATGTTCATGAAAATTTCCTTCTAGCTGAGCCCAAGTATTAATCGAATTAGGAGGCAAGGTTGTAAACCATGTAAAAGCATGTTTAGTCAGAGAACTTGGAAAATACTTCATCTTTAAATATTCATTGTTTCCTAAATCCCCACATTCGACTAAGTAACTTGCTATATGTTCAACAGTGGACTCATTCAACTCTCCCGTAAATTTCGAGAATTTTGGGATTTTTACCCCTCTAGGCAATTCTACCTGAGCTATGTATTCTGGGAAGGTAGACACAAAATAAGGACGTTTATTTCGTCCTACCTCAAAACCATACCTATTTAATATCTTCTCTATGACATGATCCAAGTTTTCTTCGAGGTTCCTACGGGGCCTTCCTAGATTCTAGGGAATGCCTCCATTTCCAACATGATTTTCTATTTCGTTCAAGTTTGCACTCATGGCTCTCGAAGGCTGATTATCTCCCCCTTTATCTCCTAATTTATTTATTAACTCATATAAAGGGGTGAGTATATTATGCATTTGGGTTGATAATAAATTAACCATGTCACTAGTGGAAAAAATACTTTTAAAATAGGTCATTTTTTTACTTTTAAAATTGGTCCTCTGGCCGATTTTAAAAGATCCGATTTTAAAAAGTTACACTTTTAACATCGGTCATGCATCAACCGATTTTAAAAGTAAGACTTTTAACATCGGTCATGCATAAACCAATTTTAAAAGTTAGACTTCTAAATTGGCACAGGTTGTTCTAGTTTCCTCAAAAGGCCTAAAACTTTAGTCTAGAACGGCCTGTACTACAATTAGAACGGCCTGTTCTGGTTGCAGAATGGCCCGTACTACATCCAAAACGGACCGTTCTCCTAGTAAAACGGGCCGTTCCAGATTCAAAATTTACCAAAATGCAGTACATGAGAAAAAAATTAGAATATTACCTTGATATAATAGTCTTGCAAAGAAAATGAGAAGCTAGGGACTTTAGATGTGAGTGTGAGAGAGAGTAAAGAAAGGAATGGAGGAAAGATTAAAGAGAATGGAGGGAATGATCAAAGAGAATGGAGGGAAAGAGAATAAATACAAGCGTATACATTTTTAAAATCGGTTATTTAAGAACCGATTTTATATATCTAGTATATAAAATCGGTTCTTAATGAGCCGATTTTAAAAGTAGCTTTTAAAATCGGTTCTTAAGTAGCCAATTTTAAAAGCAACACTTTTAAAATCGGTTCTTATGTAGCCGATTTTAAAAGTAGCATTTTTAAAATCGGCTTTTAAGTAGCCGATTTTAAAAGTGTTACTTTTAAAATCGGCTATTTAAGAACTGATTTTAAAAGCTACTTTTAACATCGGCTCCTTAAGAACCGATTTTAAAAGTTGCATTAGAGACTTTTTAAAATCGGTTAAAAGGTAACCGATTTAAAAAGTAATGTCATTATTTACAAAATTGTCACTACGTCACTTTTAACATCGGCTACTTAAGAGCCGATTTTAAAACCCCGATTTTAAAAGTGATTTTTATACTAGTGTGTCGTGATTACTATGGTACATCTGCTGTCGAAGGGCTATCATAGCCTGATTACTTATACCTGTGGGGACATAGTTACTTTGACGAAACAAAGACCCTTCTTGGCTAGTGCGCACATGTTGGTAATGATCTTGCATAACAAAACCCATTCCATCAGGGTCAGCATTATACCCTTGTAGGGGAACGTGCATGTGCAGATTTGTCCCCAAATACGGGATGGGCATCTCAATATGTATAGGCTGAGTAGTTCGCCAATTTGGAGGCATACCCCATGGATATTCCCGAGTGGCATTCGTAAACTCTTGAGATACGTTTACTTGCCTAGCCCCTTTTTCAGGTACTACAGGAGGTGATGTTGCCCCCCTTGTCACAAGGATCACATTCTCTATATTAGGATTTGGATTTCTGTTTTCTGTGTCTACTTGATAATCATTGTTCACCTCTTAGATGTAGACATGGTTCTTGCACTCCTAAGTCTCATGAAACATACCTAAAACTAGTTCAATTAATTCAATGCGTCCCACCAGGCGTGCCAATTTGTTTGCGGGGAATTACGTTTATGAGTTATTTTTATTCGAACTAGCATAGAGTTGTTTGAATTTAGGTATGTGAATTTACATATTTTGAGAACGAGAATGAAAATAGAGATGAGAAAGATACAAAAACCTTTAACAATTGCCTATTTCTAGATATTCATCAGTAATTAATACGCAAAAATTCTCATTTATATAAACTTTCAAATAAACTGAGTGAACAATATATATATTAACAATACAAAACATCATTCAATTCGCATAGTTACAGGATCAAGACGTACAATTCTAAACAACAATCTTAAGAAAATAATAAACTACGAACAGAAAACCAAACTAAACTAATCCTAGGGAAAGACAGAAAACGTGGCCAAGAAGTCATACCTAGCAATAATCTCGCGCACTGCAGCCATATGCGTAGGTAGTAAATGCTTGTGACAATTCTTAAGTATGAATTTCCGACCTTTGTGAAGTAGTTTGCTTCTCATATTTA
This sequence comes from Cajanus cajan, assembly GCF_000230855.2. Classification (NCBI taxonomy): domain Eukaryota; kingdom Viridiplantae; phylum Streptophyta; class Magnoliopsida; order Fabales; family Fabaceae; genus Cajanus; species Cajanus cajan. The sequence continues at coordinate 21,549,898 of NC_138524.1, forward strand.
TAGAGCTAATCAAGAACGGTTAATTTTGTGCAGGCTCATCGTGGGCACATAACCATTGTCCACTACGCAAACTACGTGGCTTAAGTGTAACTTCTTGTAACCATTCACCCCACGTGTTTTTATTTCTTTGACATGCCACGTGGTACCCACTTTGACGTAACCACTCAAACTGCTCAGGTAACTTTTAATAACCTCTTTACATTTCATAGGTTTCGAGCTATACTCAAATACATACGTTCCTATAGTTCATCCTGGAGCTTGTGTATAAGGTAGGTATTCCTTTGATTCCCTTTTCGAGTGGATTCTGTGAAATTTGATCGAGTGACCCCAACAATATATATATATATATATATATATATATATATATATATATATATATATAATTCTTTAGTTTTTATCAATCAATTTTATTCTCTTTCACGTCTGCACATCCGTATTGACCAAGTCTCCTTAATTTTTGTTAATCCCTTCTAACGGCTTAACAATAACATCTTGAATGTTATTTTGACGAAAGGCATGGTACAAATTTTTTTTTTCCATAAAACTTGTTGCATATTGTTGGTTTGCACATTGTTTACTTTTAGGAATAATATTTGGTGTCAAATTTTTAAAATTTTTCTAAACTAAGCACATGTTGTTGGATCTATATATATAGGTCCGTAAGTAAAAGAAAAAATACACAACAGTTCACTTATATTTTTTCCCTAAAAATTATTTTTACTACTAAAATATATTTTTTGGAATAATGTTTTTTGGTTTGAGGATCTTTAGCTACACTCAAACAATCTAAATGATTAACGTATTTTTGGAGGGAAGTGTGGTATAAGACTTAAAATTACCACTACGATAGGGACATTTTCTCTTTAAGGATAATGTTCTGTGTGTTTCAGCCCAAACTACTCTAATCTTTCTACTTATTATTTTAATTTAATTTTTGTGCTTAATTGGTTGTTACCGATTGTTCTATTTTTAATTTTGAAGTATTCATTGTGTTGTTGATATTAACTTTCTTTATAAATTTAAATATTTATTTTTATGTGCTCTATAAAATTTTATTTTCAACAATTCTATAGAGAAAAATTCTTTTCTTGTTCAATATCAACATGTTTGCAATTAATGGATATTTTAAAGTTTGAATAATAAGCTAGAAAAATTTAATGGTGAAAACTTTTTATGTTGGCAACAATAGATGAAATTTTTGCTTACAAAGGTGGGTTTGTTTTCTATCATTTTAAATGGAAAATTTGAAGAAAAAAAACTTAGATGGTGCTTTGGTTAAAGTAAGCTCTTTTGATGATATTTCTAGTGATAAAAATATTTTGTGTCATGGTCCTATTTTGAGTGCTCTATCTGAAAATATTTATAAAATATTTTGTCATACAAAAACTACTTTGGAGTTATGGGATGCTCTTGAACTAAAATATGGTTCTACTGAAAAGGGTTTAAGAAGATACTCTTGTGAAAGAATGATTTATTTTCAAATGGAAGATGGAAAACCTTTTTCTGTTCAAGTTAATGAATTTGAAAATATAATTCATGATATGACGATGAAAGAAATTACCTTGCCTGACATGATGCTTATTAGCTTTTTAATTTCTAAATTGTCTCCTTCTTGGTCTGAATTTGCAAGAAGCCTTAAACATAAACCTGTTAATTTCACTTTATATTACTTATATATTAGTTTCCTTACGAATTGAAGATAAGCATCGTATTTCACAAAAGGATTCTCATAAACCTTATTTTTATGCTAAGGTTCATTTAGTGAAAAATTCTAATAAGCCTATACAAAATTTTTTCAAAAAATCTAATTTTCTAATACTAAGTTTGGTCAAAGCTCCCATTTTTTCAAAAATAAAAATACGGTTTTTAATAACATCTACAAACCAAAGAGTAAAATTCAATGAAATGAGTCTTTTTGCTTTGTCTATGGGAGAAACAATCATTTTGCTATACAGATTATTTTCATCGTCGTCATCAACCAAAAGACACTACATCCTATCCCAAATCATCTTCTTAGCCTTAGACTAATGTTATTACCGCTAATGCTAGCTCAAATTCTCCATCTTACAAGTATCATGTCACTAGCCTAGAGTTTAATTTTAACCCGTCCCGACTTTGACGGGAAATACCCAGTTTGACCGGGTACAGGTATGGATAAAACCTGATATATTAAATTGGGTATGGGTACATGTATGTATATACTTACCCACCTCGTATCTGTCCTCGTCCCCATCCATGGTTTAATACCCACCTCCGATTTAATTGTGTTAAAGAATTTTAATATTTTATTATGTGTAATTATTTATTATAATGTGAAACATTTACAGTTGTTTAATTATTAAAAAATCTCTTGATTAAAATATGAGATAGAGAAACAACCTAATTATAATTTTAATATAATGGAAAATTAATTTAAAAATATTACATTTTTTTACAAAAAATAAAATAAAATAATTTTTGACGGGTAAGGGTATACTCGATACCTGACGAGAACGAGGATGAAGACAAAAATTATATACTTGACGGGTACGGGTACGAGTACGGGTATGGGTTTGAGTCACGAGGACGGGGACGGGGATGAGTATTATGAAACCCGTATCCAACTCGCCCTGTTGCCATCCCTAGATTAGTGGAGTGACTCTGGAACTAATGTTCATGTGTGTGCTGATAAAAAAATTATTTTCTTCATATTAGAAATGTGGCATACGTATTATGAGCATGGGGAATGGGAGCCTAACACGCGTAAGTGGTCTAGGTCGACTAGAATTAGAATTATCTTCAGGAAATTATCTTTCATGTTTCCCAAATTAGAAAAAAATTGATTAGTGCTACTTTGTTAGTTCAACAAGGTTTTAAAGTTGGTTTTGAATCCAATAGAGTTGTAATTTCTCAACATGGTTCTTTGTTGGGAAAGCATATATTTGTCATGGTTTTTTCAACTTAATATCATGTCATCATTTATTAATAAATATTCTAGCATTTCTTCATCATCTATTTCAAATGTTGAATGTTGTGACACTTGGCATGGTAGACTTGGACATGTTAACTTGAATTCTATTAAAAGAATGATAACTCTTTATCTTATTCCTAAATATTTTAATAAATTGAAACAAAAATAAGAAGTTTTTGTTCAAGCTAAACAACCTAGAAAATATTTTCAAAATTTTATTGTTTGCTTGAACTCATCATAGTGATATATGTGATAACAATGGTCTTATTACTCGTGGTGGAAAGAAACACTTTATTACCTTCATTGAAGACTTCTCAAAATATTGCTATGTATACTTGATAATTCATAAAAGTGAGTTATTTGATAAATTCAAAGTTTATATATAGAGTAAAAGTTGAAAATCAATTAGAAAGGAAAATTAAAATTCTTCGTTCTGAGAAAGGAGGAGAATATTATTTTAATGAAATGAGTGAATTTTTTGAATCTCATGGAATTATTCATGAAGTAACTCCGCCATACACTCCTCAATATAATGGAATTACTAAAAGAAAAGATTGTACCCTTTTAGACATGATAAATGTTATGGTTGTATATTTTGGTTTGTCTAATAAATTTTGGGGGAAAGCTTTGTTTATTGGATGTCACATTTTAAATAGAATTCCTTATAAAAATTTAGATATAACCCCTTATGAACTTTGGAAAAACAGAAAATCAAATTTGAAATATCTTGAAGTGCAGGGTATATTGCAAAGGTGAATATTCCTATTAATAAGAAAAGAAAAATTGATCCCAAGACTGTTGATTATGTTTTTTTGGAATATCATTTACATAATACTACTTATAGATTTTTAGTTATTAATTCTAAAGTGGCTAAAATTTCTAATAATATAATTATATAATCTAGAGATATTGTTTTCTTTGAAAATATTTTTCCTGAATTTGAAGAATAAGTTATATAAACTTGCTTTTGATACTTCTATATCTATTTTACCTTTTAATAGTAAAGTTAACAAGGATGTTGAACCTAGAATAAGTAAAAGAATTAGAAAAGCTAAAGATTTTGATCCTAAATTTTATTCTTTCTTACTTTAAAATGATCCTAAAACTTATAGTGAAGTCATGAGATTTGTTGATGCACTTTTTTTTGGAAAGAAGTCATTAATGATGAAATAGATTCTCTAAGTCAATAAAACTTGGTTTTTGACTGACCTTCTTTCTGGTTGCAAAAGTATAGGTTGTAAATGAGTTTTTTTTAAAAATAAGAACGAATGATTCTATTGATAAGTTTTAGGCAAGAGTTGTTGTTATTGGTTATAAACAAGTAGCAAGTGTAGATTTCTTTGATACATATATTCTCTTGTTTCTAAAGTTACTACTATTAGAGTTTTAATTGTTCTTGCATGTGTTTTTAATTTGGAAATTCATCAAATAGATGTAAAAATTGTCTTCTTAAATGGTAACTTGGAAGAAGAAATTTACATGAATCAAGCTGAAGGTTTTATAGAACCTGGAATGAAAAATAAAGTTTGCAAGCTTGTTAAATCTTTGTATGGTTTAAAACAGGTACCTACACTACTACAAGAGACACATTTTACATCAGTTTTTTTAGACATTTTACATCAATTTTAAAACCTATGTAGATTAAGGCAACGTAGAAAGTATAAGACATTTTACATCAGTTTCAAAACCGATGTAGAAAATCTCATTTCTACATCGGTTATTGATAGAACCGATGTAGAATATGACAGGTTTTACATCTATTTTATCAAGAACTGATGTAAAACATGGCATATTCTACATCTATTCTATCAAGAACCGATGTAGAATATGCCTTATTCTACATTTGTTCTATCATATTCTACATCGGTTCTTGATAGAACAGATGTAGAATAATGCATAGAATATTGTTATGCAATATTCTACATTAGTTCTAATAATAATCAATGTAGAAAGCTTAATTGACAATTCCACATTAGTAGGTAAAATTCATTTACATTAATTACTCCAAAATTTCTTTTAGCATCACACTATTAAATATTAATCACAAAAGTCATTTGCCTCCAAAAAAAATAAAATTGATGCTTGTTAAATTAAATTGAAAATAATAATATTTATTTAGAACTAAATTAAAATGATTTCAACTACATAAACTAAAAAATGAACTAAAAATTAAAGTTTAAATTACATTGACCAAAAGGTTAAATAAACCTTTTAATTAAAGCTTATATAAACATGAACCATAAGTTAAAATCAAAATAGATGAGATACATTTAGTAGTGTCAAAATCAAATAGATGAGCTTCAAAGTTTTAATCTAGTACAATATTCAAAGACTTTATGTCCCTGTGAACAATTTATGGCACTACAAGAATGTGGGTTATTAGTGTCGGCTTTTAACCGACTCTAACTTAAAAAAGCTAACTCTATCATACAATTAGCGTTGGCTCTGCGTCAACATAATGGCCTTCACTAAATTTTTTGACACTAAATATATTGTGTCGGCCTGACAAATGGACACCTCATAGAGACGGCCAAACTGACTCTTAGTTATCGTTAAAATATGTCGCGTTGCTTTTAAACATTAAATCAATTTTATTTAGCGTCAGCCATTGAGACAATAAATTACAATATTTTTAAAATTAAAATTAGTTAGTGTCGGCATTGTTGACAGTAAATAATATTTTTTTTTAAATGTATATTTTTAGTGTTAAAAAAGCCGACTCTAACATAATCATTTATTTATTATTATTATTATTTTGTCCGCTTAGTTGACGCTTAAAGTTAGTTATATTAGTTGGTTAAATTCATAAAATAAGATTTTTGTGGGCTAAGCCGACACTAAATTTTTTTTGTTTTTGTTTTAGAGTCAGCCTAATAAGGGCTTGGCTGACGCTATGAGTAGTGTATTTTTTAATTTTAGAGTCAGCTTAATAAGGGCTTGGCCGACGCTATACCAGTTTTTTTTTTTTTTTAATTTAATGTGTTAACCTTTGTTGTGTTTGGCTCATCATTCTTTAGTATCAGGCAATGCACATCAACAACCAGTGAGCATTTCTGTGTTGGAATACAGTGAGGTACAATATACAAAATAAGGAATTACACATTCAAACTTATCACATCTATTGATCTGTATGTAAGCTAATTCTTTTCCATCTTATAACATTATTTTTAAGATCGTTATAGTATATGAATGCAAATTTTGAAGAATTATTCTCATGTTTGAAACGACATATAACTATGAACTAAGAAAAACATTCAGTTTATATGCCACAATACAACTACTAAGTACCTGAATAAATAAGCAGTGTTATAAGCAAACGATCATTGTTCTCTAAATCTAAGATCCATCAGATTTGTTATTTTATGGCCCCATAACCCGTACAAAATAAAAAATGAAAAAAAATTGAAAAATGGACATTTGACAATAAAACTAACAAGAAACAATTATTATCACAGAACATTGCACAAGCACAAACTGTCTCACCAACTTATTAAAATTGGATGGACAATAATCAAATCATAAAAAATAACCATATAACAAAAGTAACTTAAAGCGAGTAAATTAAAAGAAAAGGAAAAATATATCACAGCTATTCATTAGGAAACTACAATAATATTTTGGTACCTCAGTGATTGCATCAGGACCAAAAGGTAATCCATTTTTAGGAATAACACTGAATATCCGCTCAGCAACAGCTAGAAATATTTCCTCCAAAATGTCGCGCAGAAGTATTGAACTTGCAGATAAGTTGATTTAGTAACAAAAGAAAGCTAACCATTTGCTTTGGCTGAAATAAAATATAAATAACATATTACACAGTTTTATCTTCAACCAACACCAAAGGAAACAACCAAATCAGGTGTAAAACATGTATATCACCTCATGTTGAAATTGTTTTAGATATAGAGGAAGATAGAATATTTACATTACTCAAATATGAACATATATTGAACATTTCCATATATTCTAATAGCCACCCTTAAGCTAAAGGTTACACATGTAGTTTGAGCGCATAACATTCTAAACATTACTATTAGCTACATGAAATTAAAGTACCAAAACTAATCAACTTCTGATTTCTCTTCCAGGATATTATCTTCAGCTGTTTTTCCTTGCAGCAGAAGAACCAAGTTTTGGTTTGGCAGCATTAATAGTAGTCCCAAGACCTACAATTATAAATGAAAAATATGAGTTTGCAGTTTTTACTACCATTATCATTACATAAATATTTCAGGACAGGGATGACAAGATCAAATAATAAAATTAGGAGCAATAGCCAATAGAGTCATCTAACAAAGCAATACCAAAATTATTCATGCTATCTAACCTTTCCATATATGAATATATAAAATGGCAAAGGCGCCTCTAAAACCTCTAAGCTAATTATTTAAGATAAATTCATATAAGAAAAGGATAACTTAATTTAGCAAAACTAAACTTTCAAAATAATAACAAGAGAATTGCCAACCCCTGAAATGTTCAGTATGGTCTATTCTATTATATCTCCTATTATAGAGAACAACTTTGGAACTCCAGTAGTTTACTAGGAACACGACTTCATCATTTTTAGACATGCAAACAAGCAAAGGCATCACTATTGTATGAGGTGGAAAGTGATGAATTAAAAGATGCTCATAACTCACCTTCAACAACTGAGTCCAAGATTTTCCAATGGAAACTAAATCAAACCCAATAATTATTCATGCAGTATAAATCATTGCCTCTTCAACAGCCTACAATTTAGATCAAACATCATGATACGAGCAAGAGTTAACATTGGCCATTTATCAGTTGTATAAAAATTACAATGGTCACTCTCACACACAAACAAACAAAGGCATAAGGATCACATACAAGAAGGCCAACAGCTCCAAGTCCAAAGATGGCAGCAGAAGAACCAAGTTTTGGTTTGACAGCATTAACAGTAGTCCCAATACCTACAAGCATAAATGAAAAATATGAGTTTGCAATTTTTACTACCATTATCATTACATAAATATCTCAGGACAAGGATGATCCAAACCTGTTTGATGCCAATTAGTTCACAACAATATGTTAAAACCTAATAATTTCATAAATTAAATAGTCAAAATAAGAATACAATAAGAAAACCATTCAACCAAACATATATAGTGATCATCATTATGTTTAAACATACATATCAATATAGCAAAAAATAGGTAGATATGTGTACAAAAATCAACATCACTACTGAACCAAAAAAACTACCAAGTCCATAAAGTGCACATGACAAAAAAAAAGCACCAAGTACTTAAGTTCCTAAAATGCTAGTATTTAAGAATGGCGACGGCGTCGACATAGGGGACCCTCCTCATCCAGTGGCTGCTGATCAAATTCCTCATCATAATGAGGATGTAACCGACTAGTACCAGTTGAACTGGCTCCAGATTGACGGTCCAGCACCAACTGTAACTGTTGCTGCATCAATTTCATTTGCTCTTCTAACTTTGCATACTTCTCATTTACAGCATCAGCTCGTGCAGTCGCTGCATCAGCTCGTGCAGTTGTTGCATCAGCTCGCTCAGTTGCATGTTGAACCTCTTGGCGTAATGCCTCTGTCTCAGCAGAATGGTGATGTGTATGACTGGTAGCCTGAACAAATAAAGAGACCTGTGTAAGAGAGGACACACCCTGACGTATGTTAGAAGCTAGATCTCCCGTGCCATAACATCGACCCCTACTCTTGCCTCCTGCTACTTCCTTCCAACACTGAATCTTTTTCACCCCATTTACAGGTAACTGACTGTTGGACCCCTCAACACCCTCCAATTGAATCACTCTCAACCGCTCGTGATATTTTTCCTAGTCAATTATAATGCATGTCAGAAATTAGAAATATGTAAGTTTAAAAATTGAAATTGTAATGAAATTATTTTTGTATAAGGTACATATGTATCACGAGCACGGTCATCAACCCAGCTACCAGTTTTCTTTGTGTGAGTGGCCACAAATAGCTCGTCCGGATCTAGAGGTCGACCATATTTACGCTCCTTTAAGAAATGTAAATAAATATAAGCAATATTTTATATAATTTCATTATATATGGGAATTTACACAAGTCATGAACAATACTTACTAGGCCTAACGCAACCTCAAGATGAGACTTACGTCCCGTTGTGTGCAATGCTCCACCTCTAGTAGAAGCCCGATTATTTTTATTTCGGGTAGATTTTTCTTTGAATTTGTTGCTGTCCCAATACTTAAGAAGATCATCCCAAGCTTGTTCTCCTATCCAATGTGGCCTAACCCCTTTACACCTTGCTTTGGTAAGCATATCACGAAGGCGTTTTTTGACTTTCTTTGCATACACCTTTCTAATCTCCCATTCGTGATGTGGTGCCCAAGTAATTCTTGCCTAAAACAAATAAAGAAAATAAGTATCAATTTCATCAAAATATATTAATAAATATTTAAATACATAAAAAATTAACATATAGTCACCGTGAATTCTGTCCACCATTTGACTTGCACATCCTCTTGAACAACATCATAACAATGATAAGGACCCCTAAATTGTGACTTAATTGCATGACCAATTGCCGCAATAGGGTGAGTATTAGGGATCCATCTGTAAAATATTCAAATCTAATGTTAAGCATTAAGTTCATTAATATTCAAATCCAATTTGACTATGTTGGATTGTTACTGTTATCCTTTTACAAGAATAATCAGGAAATTTTACAAGTTCTACCAACAAATAATGGTAGAACTACACATTTTTCATTGATCTCTAAATTTAAATTTTCTCCATTAGTTATTTAATGGCTTACAACCTTTAATTGTGCATAATAGCTCTATTATGCTAGCTTTTGTATGTCATTAATAAACAATAGCTTTGTTATGCTATCTTTTTTTGGTCTAGTTAATCCACATTTTAAGAAGGGATTGTTTAAGTGAAATATGTCTAAAGCAAGTATAGTTTAAAACTAATAATAGGTTAAAAAAATTGCTCAACAAATTTTAAACCGGTTTATACATTAAAACCGCTTAATTTAAAATTGATTATAAAGCAAGCAACCAAGTCACCAATATAAAAATGTTCTAAACTAGTTATACCAAACCTTAACCATCAATAAAAATGTTCTATGTACAATATATAGAAGACAAATTTAAATTCATTTAAGAAATAGTGCACTAGGAAAATTTTGCTAGTTACACAACACATATGCTAGAAGTAAGATCAATTTTTAATGTATCCATTAAATCTACAACAAATGAGAAAGCTAAGGAGAAGGAGTACCACTAGCAGTTTTTCCCTTGCAACTTGTATGAAATATCAATGACCTGTAAAAGAATAAAATGCACATTACATTAAATTAAAACAAAATAATCCCATTAAAAACTTATTTATACTTTCGCATCACATAAATATGACTACAAATTATGTACGCCATTACCTGAATGATATGGCTTTAATAAAATTGGTGTCAACCTGCAACATGGCCAATAAGAAATTAAAGAAAGCCCTAAATCTATATAATGATATTACTCTAGTTCATCACATACTTGGTGAATTAGGAATGAAAAATAGGAGAATTTGTGTAACTCCTAAAATCAGACTTTATCAATTTATACACATATTCAAAAATAAGAACTCATAAGTTATAACATTGAATAATTACACTACAAATTGCACCATATTATAAGACTTTAACCAATTTATATCTATCAACACTACTAGAAAAATTAAAATTAGAGAGGGAACAAATCCGTCACTAATTTTGATAAAATCCGTCACAAATCAATTAGTGACGGAATTTGTGACGGAAATGATTCCGTCACAAAATTTGGCGTCACAAAATATTTAGTGACGGATTATTTTCTCCGTCACAATTAGTGACGGAAATAAGGCATCACAAACAGTATAATTTCCGTCACTAATTTCTAATAATAAATGTTTAGAAATTAATAAAAATTCGTCGCAATTTGTGAGGGATTAAATCCCTCGCAATTTGTGAGGGATTAAATCCGTCACAAACTGTGATGACTTTAATTAAGTAGAATCAGTCACAATTTGCGAGGGATTTAATCCTTCGCAATTTGTGAGGGATTAAATCCGTCACAAACTGTGATGACTTTAATTAAGTAGAATCCGTCACAATTTGCGACGCCAGAATGCCGTCACAATTTGCGACGGATTTTATCCGTCACTAACTGGGATGAATCCCTCACTAACTGTTGATGACTAAATTTGAGAAAACCATTGTTTTTAAGAGTCTGGTAATCGATTACCTACACATGTAATCGATTACTAGACAATGAAAATCATATGTTCGAAATTTACTTATTAAAAGGTTCTCTGGTAATCGATTACCCATTTCTTTGTAATCGATTACCAGAAGATGAAAATTCCAAATTTGAATTTAAACTTTACAACTTGAAAATAAACCGTTGTAATCGATTACTAAGTCTTGTAATCGATTACCAGAGCCTATTATTCTAGGCTAAACACTACAAGAAAAATCAGCATTATCTACGGAAAAAATCCGTAGATAATGATGAAAATCCGTAGACCCTAAACCCTAAACCCTTCAAACAATACACATGAAGCAACCTAATTTTACTAAGCTGGATTGCTTGATGACCTTATACCTATCTACCAAACATACAATTAATAGAGGCAACATGTTGAAAATTCCAAATCAAATCATACAAAAATTCAAATACAGGGGAAAAAATTCTTAAAATTGATTACCTTTTTTCCCAGCCTAACAAAAATTCAAATACAGGGGGAAAATTCTTAAAATTAATAAAATCCAAGACAGAGCATAGGTAATAAACCTGCTTCTTTTTCTTCTTGGGTCTTCTCTTCCTCCGAGGTTTGTGAGCATCAGAGTTGGAACTTAGACTACTACCATGACTTGTCCCTGATCTTAAGGATCCCCTTACTTTGAAGTCTGAGCTGCTTTTGCTATTTGATGTGTTGTTCGATGTAGAAACCTCAGATCTCTGCATAGATGAATTTTGACCAGAAGATGACCCAAACCTTGACAACTTCATGTTTGAAGGACGAGGTGGAGGCATCAAAGCTCTAGCAGAAATCAGCCTCTATAAAAAGGTTGAAGATATTCAAAATTTGCAAAATAGTTTGTGACTATATATTTCATAGCATAGAATAATGGGAATTAAAACACAGTTGCTACTCTTACTGTCAGACCTGATTTTTTTCATCACTGGACATGCCAGACACGCCTTTACCAGAAGCACTGGAAGCCTGCTCCCTGCAACCAATAGAAAATTTTATATAGCAAATTCCGTCAAAATAAAATATGTTTGCTGCATCTTAATCATTAATGCAAATTTCCAAAAACAAATGCATTTGGAATATTTTCCTAGCATAATGCTGGACAAACGCCAGAAGTTTCATAAATAAATGTGGCTTCGACTTCATTAATACCAACATCACAAGTGAGGGTTGATTCCGCTACTCTTCTTTTAACATTCTAATTCTCCTTTACCTTAATGCACGCAGGGTATATATGAAATTCTCATTGTTAGAATTGCTAAAGGATTAAAACATCCCCACTGACCTTGTGCTTTTGTCTGTCCATTCATCATCTGCATCTGCTTCATCACTAGAACTCCCAGCAAGGAAAAAATCATCATCACTCAGATCCAAAAGACCGTCATCCTCACTGCCAGTCTCTGCCATTCTGTGAATCTTGAGCAGATGGATCAGCTCCAGCTGCAAGCAATATCTTCACCAGTTCTCTCCCCTCTATATATTTGGCATGAACAAACAAAATCAGATAATTCATCTATTTCTCAAAAGAGAATAAATAGCATAAATGATATTAAAATAACCATGTATTAACTCTCAAATTTGAAATATGAATGCAAATTTATTCTAGTATGCATAGGAACTGAATCAAATTTAAAAGATCCAATGAAGAATATAAAAGCACATTTCAAATATACATTAAAATTTAAAATAATTAACTGAATAAAATAGGAACTGAATATGCATAGGAACTGAATAAAATAAAAACAAAAATAATCATTTTTCCTTAAGATCATAAATTTTTCCACAATTGAAGATCCGATGAAGAATATAAAAGAGTTGTAAAGACAGAACATCTTTTATAAAATAAAATTAGATATTCATATTCTGACATAAGTCCAAGTGATCATAGCTAGCACTATAGTAACAAATCAGAAACACGTTAATTTCAAACATCATGCACAACCTACAATTGCAAAACTTACACCAACAATTGGATGAGTTGGCTTCACACGTAAAGCTGGCGAGGTTAGTATAATTCCTTCCACCATTACTTCAATATGAGGATGAGAAGCCGCCTACACAGAATTTGTAGAAATTAAACTTCAAAATTCATCAAAGACAAATTTAATCACAAAAGGTATAATACATAAGATTTAAGCCCTTACTTTCAAGACCACAGCCCCACCAGTGGAGTGACCAAAGAGAAAGCATGGAATCCCAGGATTATCTGATCTAATCTTTTCCAGGAAAGCACCCTATCCATGGCATTACAATCAGTATGTAAATTACACAGCAAAAATCACTGACTGACATTTGAAATACAATAATATAATATATCTCCCAAGGAAAACAAGCAAAGAATAGCACAAAATATTTGAACGATGGATACATACTTACTATACTATTGAGACAACGTCAAAATAAATATAACTAGCAAGAAAAAAAAATAGCAAGTTAACTAAGACACCTTCACTACCTTATACTCTTAAGAATTAAAGATTAACATGCATTTGAACTTTACGCAATAGCTTATTTCACTTCTTACGTCTCAATGTTTGAAATGGTAGGAAAACTATCGACGCCTAAAACATTTTTCCATTCTAAGAACTACCATCACCAACAAAAACATATGCCACGAACGAGTCTATATTCATACAAATTGAAGAAAGTATATATATTACTTACTGTGTCTGCAACCACATGATCAAGAGAAGGAACATAACCATGTAATCCATCACTACCACCATGACCTGTAACAAACAGACAAATCACCCCAAATTCATCACAAAATGATAAGGGTAGGAATGCATTAGATTAAAAAGTATTGTGTACCAATGAGGATCACAGTGGGAGTAAATGGAAAAAGAAATCTCAAATTACCAATCCAGTCCATCGCATAGACACCAAAGTTGCATGAGGTTAATTGTCTTGCAAATTCCGCATATCTGCCACTGAAAAATGAGTACCAAGTCAGAAGTTGTGGGATAAATCCTATTATCTTACATTAGAAATAACAAAAGGAAAAAGATTTTAATGTTTTGACAATGACCTGAAAAATCAAACTTGGAAAACAAAAAGCAGACTACACTAGTCCCACAATGAAAAACAACTATTAAGCCCAGAAAGAATGCAGTTTCACAAAAAAAGTAGACCAAGCAAGATTACCTGTGTTCATTAAGCCCGTGAATGATGATCAGAATACCCCTGTAAGAACAAAAGGGAAAATAACTTGAGCCAAGTGTTAAACAAAGCAACACGACTGCAGGGAACAAAGAGCTAGCTATCCATGCTAACAAGAAAACAAAGCACGGGCAATGAACAGGAGCTTTCTCGAATTCAGATCCTCGCCATTTCTTGTACATTTCTTGTATATTTTACCTATGATTATGTAAAATTTTAGTCGAATCTTGGAGATCAGCAGCGTCCCCATGCTGGAGCCAGTCCCTCCCCCAAGCGAATGACACACCTGAAACCCTACATCAACAACAACAATAACAATCACCGATTAACAACTGAATGAAGAAGGAGCGAATGAATGGATCATGAATCAGTACCTTGCAAGCAATCGCAATTCTCGGCTTCTTTGCGGACGACATCGAGGACGGAGTCGATGAGTTCAGCGCCTTCGGTGTAGTGGCCCTTGGCCTAGTTTTTGCCGGCGCCGGACTGGCCGAAGACGAAGTTGTCGGGGCGGAAGATCTGGCCGCAGGGGCCGGATCTGACGGAGTCCATGGTGCCAGGCTCCAGATCCATGAGGACGGCGCGTGGGACGTACCTTCCGCCGCTAGTCGAGTTAGAGGTCGGAGTCGTCGCTGTACCTGCCGGTGTGGTCGATGCTGTGCTCGTTGCATATCATCTCCCAGAACTTGGCGCCGATCTGGTTCCCGCACCTAATGTTGTTCACGGAGAAGGAGAAGGGGCTGCAACGCGGGTAAGCATATGGGTCTATGTGCTATTGCAGTGATGGAGATTCTTCAATATTCGCGAACCTCTCTGCATACCCGAACGGAGAGCTGTCTCTTTGCTAACCTGAACTAAGAAGACCAGTAGAAACCCCAAGCACGAATGAAGGAACGAAGAAGACCAGTAGGAACGAATGAAGCAAGAAGCCTGAACCCTAATAAAAGTCTATTATATATTAATGATATTAATAAATTTAACTTTTTAAAAAAATTAACAAATTTATTTTCAAATATATTACTACGAGTATTTTTTAATTTACATGATAAAAATATGTTTTTTTCTCGTTATCATTAAACAGGTTTCCGTAAACATGATCAAAACACTCTTATTTTGTCTCTTTCTCATAAATAGGTTTCCCGTAGGAACCTATAGAGCACTTTAATACATATCAAAACATGATCATTCTCAAAATCAACCACATATCTACAAAATATTATCCAAAAAGTATTATAATAAATAATGAAATTAAATAAATTAAATCTTATAATAGTTATTTTTTTCATAATTCTAAATTAAATATTCTAATTATTTTATAATAAATAAAAATGAAAATATAATAAAATATGTTAACTGATATTTTAAATAAAATATATTAAAATATTATAATCAAAAGAAATTTAATATTAAATCAAAATATTATATAAATCATAACTAAAATTATAATAAATATTCTGATATTAAATTTATTATATATTAAAATTAATTACATATTTGTATCAAAGAAATTGCTCTAGATTTTAGATTTTATTTATTATGTTTTATAATAAATAAAATCCAATATTAAATCAAAAGATTATAACAATCATAACTCAAATCCAGGTAAATATCTTTCATAATCAAAAGAAATCCAATATTAAATCAAAAGATAATAAAAATTATAAATAAAATATTTATAAATTTTTTAATATTAAATTTAGTATATATTAAAATTAATTAATTAAATATTTGTATTTAAGAAATTGTTACAGATTTTAGATATATATTTTATTAAATTAATTAAAAATTAATTATATTTTATCACTTTTTAATCAAGTGAGTGAATGATAATGAATTAACTAAAATTCTAAAATATATTTTAATTAAAAATAATTTTTTGGTAAATACGGTAACTAAAAAGTATTATAATCAATAACTTACAAATCTTAATTATATATTATCTTTAATATAAATTTTACTCAATTCATTAAATCTCTAAAAATTATTATATAAGATCTTAAAGAAGTTATTTCTTAAAACATATCATTATTCGAATTCATTGAATGTTTAATGTTAATTATAATTAAGATCTTATTATATAAAAACTTATTATATAATATATCTTAAATAAGTTATTTCTTAATCATATATATATATATATATATATATATATATATATATAAGTGATTTGTAATGTACGAATTTTTATTATTTATATATACTTTATTTTAGTTATATCATTATTCAATATAAAATTTTTAATACATTTCCTCACATTTTGAGTGTAACATTTATAAAACTCTAAATATATAAATGCACTTAATACCAGAAAAATTTGATAAAGGGTAATACAATAAATTCAACAATAAAATATTAATATAAACTTTAATATAAATCTTAATTAAGAATACTTAAGTGTCACTCTCCTTCTTTGTATGATACTCTATATATAGTTAACTTGGCCGGTTCCCTCTAGCATTTAATATTGCATTTAAGTTTTATCTAAAAATAAATATATTATCCATTATCTTGTCAACACATTTCTAAAAAGTGAAGAAGACGAAAGGGAGGATTTATTTTATTATTTATTTTCAAAAAAATTTAACCAAATTTTACATTAAATTATTAATTATAGTCATTTTTTAACTAAGTTATTTAATTTTAGTTTTTATAATCATTTTTTTATTATTTTTATACTGAATTTAAATTTATTTCGTAACAGTAGACGGAACGGGCCGTTTTAAAAGTGAAACGGGCCGTTCCGGAATAACAAAAATGCCCTATATTGGAGAAGCAGAACGGCCCGTTCTGCTGGTTGTGAGAACGGGCCGTTCTATTTCTCCAATTTTGGGCATTTTTCTTATTCCGGAACGGCCCGTTTCACTTTTGAAACGGCCCGTTCCGGCCACCAGCAATTTTGAGTTATTACATATTCAACTTATTAAAAATCTAAATTTAAGATATTTCTATTTATCAAATTCATTTTTTTTATATAAAATAACATAAATATAAATTATCGTTTCAATAATTTCTAAATTCATTTTTAAAAATTTAAATATATAATCATATTTTATTATAAATTCAATTTTAAAATTAGCCTAATTTTGAATTTTGAAATTTATATAATTCTTATGGTTTTTTAATTAAAAAATTCAAATAACTAAATTTATGTTATTTTGAATATTTTATTTAGAAATTTGATTTCATTTGAGTTTTTTCCAAAAAAAAATTATAAATAAAATCTACAATAAATTATTACGTTTAGTCATTTTTTATAATCTAAATCATGTTTACTCATTTTTAAAAAAAATCAATTTAAACTTATTTATAACTTAACTAAAGATAAAAGAAATACAAAGGTTTTGGTCTCCACTTTATTAAAAAATAACCTCCATGTAGTAGTTTTGTTGGTTATCCAATTTTACAGTTTTGTTGGTTTTTATAATAAAAATAAGACATAATTTAAAACAGATAAATTATTGACGGTTGAAAGAGGATGGAGCAAAGCAATTCTTGCATTTCAAAATCAAAGTGTTTAGGGTTTATCGAATATGCATTCCAATTCATCACAGTAGTAGTACTTTCTATTTTCATTCGAATTAAATCTTCGATATAAGGTTCCCAACCTCTCCATGTTCTTGTTAATCGAATTCATAACGACCATGTGTTACTGTCAAACCCATGGTTGAGTCAAGTACTATGGTATTGATAAAAATTTATTCACTAGAGTGTGGGATTGTTTCTCATAATTTGTTAGATATGACTCAATGAAGGGTTTCAAGATATCTTGTTTTCTTACTTTTTTCCTTCATTTAGAAGCAATTAAAGTTAAAAAAAATAATTAAAAACTTGTAAATTATCCTTGTCACTTTTAAATCTAAATTACATTAATTTATAGTTTGTTTTTAAACATAAAAATAAAGAAATTAAAAGATATTATTTTATTAACATAAAATAAGAAACTTTTAATTTTTTAACTAAAAATTTACACTTTAAAATTATAAAATTATGACATTAGAAAGACATTTTTCAATAAACAACTAAACTAAAAAACAACGTGTATTATAATTTTCATTAATACTATATTATTTGTCTATTCATACATACATATATATATATATACATACATACATATGTATTATAATTTTCATTAATACTATATTATACTCTCATTAAAAATTTCATAATTTTACTATATATACATACATACATATATATATATATATATACAATATTTTAAAATTATATTATTTGTCTATTCAAATCAACGTGTATTATAATTTTCATTAATATATCAAATTGTAACATCCCGAATTTTTTATTAGTATAATTGTTTATTATTACTAAATAAATAAAATTTATATATTATTATTTTTATAATATTATTGATGAATTAATATCAATAATATTATTAGTGTATTTATAGATAAACTCATAATTTGATAAATATAACTTATTATATATTAATATACTTTTACTAAATTATAAGTATATTAATTATAAATATACATATCTTATCTAGTATATTTATATTTTTGTAAAATTATATTAACATATACTAAGTTATATTTATCAAATTATGAGTTTATCTATAAATATACTAAAAATATTATTGATATTAATTTATTAGCAATATTAAATTATTAATAATATATACATTTTATTTATTTAGTAATATTAAATATATATCATTTGTTACATTAATAAAAAATTATAGTATATGCTAACTTAAATAAGCAAATAATTATATAATTTTAAATTATTATATATATATATATATATTAAAATTTTAAAATTATTAAATTTTTAATGGGAGACATTCAAATTGTACAATTATGATATTTGAGGGACTAAAATTGTTCAATTAAAAATTAAAGAACTAAAATTGCACAATTACAATTATTTAGGGACTAAAATTATCCAATTAAAACCTTAGGGATCAAAATTGCACAATTACAATACTTGAGGGAAAAAAAATGTAATTAAGCCAAAATTAAATTAATACTCTTTTTTTTTTTTTTAATTTCACAAGTTTTTTTTTAAAATATTTTTAATGAATGTCTTAATTTCTTATGCTCAAAATTGACAATTTTTTATTTAATTAAATAAATTTCATAATTTTTTCAGTCTTTTAATGAAATAAAATATTTTTATTTTTATTATTATTTTTTAAAAATATTTAACATATTTTCTTTAATTATGCATAATTCTTAAATATAAAAGTTTCATAAATAAAATTTAATATTTTGAGAGGGAATAATTCGTCACAAATTTTTTCACAAAATATTTTAACCTATTTGTGACGGAATTTTGAGAGGGAAAAATCTGTCACTAAAATTTTTTTATTTAGTGACGAAATTTGTGACGGATTTTTTAGAGACGAAGTTTATTCCGTCACAAAATCCGTCACAAACATTTTTTTTTTGTTTAGTGATGAAATTTGTGACGGATTTTTAGAGACGAAAATTTTTCCGTCACAAAATCTGTCACAAAATTTTTATTTTTTATTTAGTGACGAAATTTGTGACGGATTTTTAGAGACGAAATATATTCCGTCACAAAATCCGTCACAAAATTCAATAAATGCTAATCCGTCACAAAACTTAAAATTCCCTCACAAAATGCGTCACTATTAGCGACGCTATTTTTTCCGTCACAAAATTCGTCACAAATATTAATTTTTCTAGTAGTGCAACCAAAAATGCTCAGCCTTCTCAAAAATATCTCTAACATAGGCACAAAAGAAGTAATTCATGCACCAAACAACCTTCTCAATCAAAATGAATAGATATCTAATAGAGTTAGTATTTTAAAATTGTTAAGTCTTCTCAAATTATAAAGATTTTTACATGCTAGATATCTAACAAAGCCATGTAGCCAAACATTTACATATAGGTAGAGTTTACACAAAACACATATTGTTCATAATTTGTACAACTCAAAATATATAGAGTTCAATCACAACACTTTAGTGAGTCTTTTAGACTCACATGTATAACAACAAAAAAGCTAATCAAAACTAAAATTAAAATCACCTATACACTCCAATTGGATAAAAATAATAGCTTGCATCATGTATAAGCACCTCTTGTTTGAGCCTTTTCAAGAGTGCTCTTGAACTTCCTTATGCATGAGCACATGTTGTTTGAGCTTTTTCAAGAGTGCCCTTGAACCTTTCCCTCTGCATAAGCACATGCACAATTCTTGTTAGTGTTTCCAATGGATGTTAAAACACTTAACATTTTTTCAGGTTTATAGTATGATTGATTAAAAAATTTGACAGCTAACATAAACCTTAGGCTACATGCATACTATCATGTTATTTTCTGTGCAAGTAATGAAATTCAAACATGAGATCTTAATGATTGAGAGATGAATTTTAAATCTAACATGTTCCGTTTATAATTATGACCATTCATTTTTAACACTTAGCAGTTTTTGGGCAAAAATTGTCCGTATGTGTACGTGGCTTTCTAATCATTATTGTGTTTATAATTATAAAGTCTCTCCAAAAGCTTCAAAATTTACTTAATCCCTTTATATCTATTAAAACCATATGGATCTAAATCATGGTACATTGAAAAAAATAATAGGTATAAGATATAGGATGATAACCAATCTAACTTCATGTTTCTAATCTAATGTATGAATTTGAAATACGATGCGGTTTTGTTACTGTTATTAAACCCTCTTTGAAAATAGACCAACAATGCTTCTAATTGTTTTCAACTAATTCTAATAAGGATTTATAAAACTTAAAACCAAGTAGAATGTTGGCTGATGTTATATTGAAGAGTCAGATAGAGATTCAAATCACTTACTCTCATAAAAGATAATTGTAGTCCTAAACCAAAAAAGACAAGGATCAAATGCTAGCTTTTGGTTCTGCATTATCTCTCAATTATAATTATAATTCTATTCATACATTGTCCATGACTATGAGTGTTGTTGCATTGATGGAAATTGAAAGGTTTTCATGATGTAATGTTGATACCAGAACAGACAGCTAAAGTATTAATTTAAAATCGATTTGTAATCACATAGAACCTAAATTTTGACTGCTCAAGCTTAGAAGAGATGATTAGACTGCATTATGTGTTCTCAACAACCTTGTTTATATTGTGCAGATGAAAGATATAATGTACCAATTATACAAGGCCACGAAGAGCAGCCTAAGGAGTGTTAGGCCAAAAGAAATAAAGCTACTCAAGCATTTGTTAAACATCATAGATCCCGAGGAACGTTTCTCTACATTGGCAACAACTTTCTCTCCTGGTGATGAACTCGAAGCCAAGGACCCTAATGCTCTGTACACGTGAGAGAATTTCCTATTGTTCATTAAAAAAATATCTTTTCTTTAGTGATTGGTCTGATATACTTGTTTAAATTTTATGTGATTAAGCAGCACCCCAAAGGAGTTGCACAAGTGGATTAAGATCATGCTCGATGCATATCATCTGAACAAGAAAGAAACAGATTTGAGAGAAGCCAAGCAGATGACTGACCCTGTGGTAATTCAGAGGCTGTTTATCCTCAAAGATATTATTGAACAAGAATATATGGAAAAAGGTACACCTCAAAAGTCTGAGACGAAAGATGACTCTAAATGAGAAGAAGAGTTTTAAGGTGTTTCCTGTTCCATGTCATTTTTAGATCGAGAGAAGCTGACAAATCATGAAATAAACTGATCAATTTTCTTAGATCACTACATACAATATATTATTGATTTTTTTTTTTGGATAGAGCAGAATCATTATTACTCTACCAATTTCATGAAAGTTTCAGAGAAAAATTTAAACGAACCATATTTTATCAAGAAGCTCATTTGAAAGTTGACACCTTTTTCTCTTATTATTTTGGCTCAACTTTCTTTTTGGTGCTAACCTTGCTAACTTTTCGATATAAAACATTGATATCTTCGGGCTCACTTCCAAGTCTAAGTAAGACTTTAATTTATTTTCATTTGACTTAATGACCTAGTCATTATAGACATTTGACCACAATTGGGTGAAATTAAGTTAAAGGAATAAAAAATAAGCACACTAAATAAAGAAAATTGAGTGAATATGAAATGAAAGAATTCAAAATTATACATTTTGTTTCCATCATATGTACTCTTTAAACGGACAAAAAGAAAAAAAAACAATGTACTCTACTTTATACATTTAATTAAAAGTCAGTATCCTTATTAAGCTAGCAAACATCAAGACAAGAGATGCATACATAGGAAAAAACCAGAGAACTTCAGATTTAACAAACTAAAAACAGTAGGCACCAGTCTTGAACCAAGTGACCAAAATACAAATAACAACTCCAGGGCAGCTCTAGGTCTAAAATCAGATAAAGAAAACATTATATAACTATCAAATATGATGGAAATTAATACGTGAAATTTCTGTGTGTCAATTAATCTAGCATTTGCATCCCTATTATGTAAAGACAAGAGAGTAGAATAGCGAACAAAATTCAAAGTTCACTTTCTCTGTTCTTCGAATTCAGTAAGAATTCCTAGTTCATACTTTACACTTAACACATGGCCACTTCCTCAATATACAATGTTGATCCCGTATACAATATTATCCCTTAATCTCAACCCCTAGTCTGCCAAACGTACAAAATTTAAAATCCAACACATATTAAAACAAAAATACAAAACATTAACTCAACAAAAAGAACATTTTTTCTAAGGTAAGGTTAGAGAGAAAAGTGAAAAATACCTTTGTTATTGAACTTAAGGTTTTGGAAAGTAGTACGATTTTGTCCGAGGAGAAGAGCCCAAGCCTCAATCAAGACCAAGCCAAGAGGTGAGTGTTGCTGGGAAGAGTGGCGAAGGTCGTGAGTGTTGCTAGGAAGGGGGCGTCAGCCACATTAAGACTTAGGGTTCATATTCTGCTTTTGGGAAGGGAAAATTTTACAACCTACGACTCATTAAGAGTGAATACAGAAGAGGTATGAGCCATACTAGGGCTCACGGTTCATGCTTTTCTTCCGGGAAAGGAAAAATTGATGAGTTAGGGTAGATGAAGAAGGGGGCGTTAGACACTCAGGCGCG
The DNA here is from genome assembly GCF_000230855.2 of Cajanus cajan. NCBI lineage: Eukaryota > Viridiplantae > Streptophyta > Magnoliopsida > Fabales > Fabaceae > Cajanus > Cajanus cajan. Next base: position 21,573,304 of record NC_138524.1, read on the forward strand.
GGTTCTGTTTAATGTGCAAAAGGTTTTACGAGTTTATTTCGACCCTTTTCAGGTTTTATTATTATAATTAATTTGTTTAATAATTTTTAATTCTTTGTGTCAGCTAAGCAGACACTACTATTTAATATTTAATAATTTTCAACTCTTTGTGTCAGCTAAGCGGACACTAATATTTAATATATTTTTTTTATAAAATAAACTAAGTGACAAATGGGTTTCGTCCATAAATATAAAATATATTAAAATAAAATTATTATTTAGCGTCTATTTTGGCCGACGCAAACAAAATAATTACGAAATAATAAAAAAAATACATAATTATAAATTTTTAAAAATATATAGAGTTGGCTAAACCGACACTAACATCTATTATAATATATATTAAAATAAAATTTATTATTTAGCGTCTGCTTTAACCGACGCAAATCAAATTATTATAAAATAATAAAAAAAAATTACATTATTTTTTTTTATTGTCTGTCTACCGTTGGCTTAGCTGACGCTATATGCGGCTGCTCCACATCCGACGCTGTGTGGCCAACGCTATTTTCGTGCATTCTTGTAGTGTGGGTTGCAGTCATGATGGAGATAAGCAAGCCCTTTAGCTGCTCCATGAGTAATTTTTAGGTGTGTCTTTCAACCAAGTTTTACCTTCAATGAACCTGTGTCCAATGAATCATTATAAGAACAATGGTAATTTTTACATAAAATGAAACTTTTCAATCTAGAGAGAATAAGGTCCAAGGAATCACATTTATTAAAAGAATTTCAAAATATCAAGTAAATATGACCAGTTTCTATAATGTTGAAGAGTTTCTCAAAATTGTTTATAAAATTTGGTGGTTGCACTAACTTGACCAATTGTGATCAATCAAATTTAAGAATTTTGTGGAACATTTGAAATAGAAAAATGTTTGCGTTGTTTACTTACTTGATTCACAGGTTTGTGTGGTAATTTTGTTGAAATCAATTTCCTATTAAGCTATTGGTTCTCTCATATTCCTTTAGAGTTTTGACTTCCAATTATTGCATATTTGTATTATTATCATTGTTCACTCTTAATAATTTTAAAATGGTATAAGCATGACATCACGATGTTTTTCATCCAGCATTGATAAGTTTTCTTTGAATTAACAGTAGAAAAATGAATCCAAGATATATTCCCAGCATAGGTTAGTTATGAATGGAATCCTCATATATGATTTTAGACAAGCAAAGAAAGATAAATCATATAATTTTAAATTTATTACATTATGCTTTAGAAAAGAAGTCATCAAATCTTGGACAGAGTGACTATCAAGTTACAAAAAATACATACAAAATTTGAGTTAATAACTATTATGTTTCCAAGCTTATAAATTGTTTACAAATGTAGGTCAACAGAAATGTGAATTTTGGTGAAATATAAAAATGTTAACAAAAAGAATAACCACATCTTATACTAAAGTTGTCTCAGAAGATATTTGAAACGCCTAATCTAAACATAATCTTAAACAACACAAAACAAGTGAGGCATTTCCTTACAGCATGATTGAATCTTCCAATTTCAAGTTTACAAAATTTGAGGCATGCAACTCAATTCTAAAATTAGAAAATTTAAGTGTAGATCAGCACTAATATTCTTAACATATCAAACAACTATAACAATATTGTCACAACCCGAAAATTTCCGATCTCGCGACCTATGGTTTAGACATCCTTTTAAAAGTCTCATCAATTAAGGAATGTCTGGACACCAAACTAATCCTTAATTAATGGTCTTGAAAAATGAGTTCATGGAGTCGCCACCAATGTTTTACTCAAAACATTGGAAAAAGAAAAGGTTTTTTAAAAGTCCAATAATGGCCTTGATAACCAGAATTGGGTTCGGGGGTCGATTACGTGCAGGGAAGGTATTAAGCACCCCTACAACGCCCTTAATTGATACCCTATGATGAAGTTAACATTATAAATGATAATAATATAAATATTAAATCCCCTTTTATTAGTAATTATTTACATGCTTGAAATTTAAATTCTGCAATTAATCCTAAAATGTCTACATGATTATTTTTATTATAACAATATTTATTATAGAGAAGAAATAAATAAAAAAGGAGAAAAAGATTAACTGAAATACCTCTTGAATGAGCTCTATTGAATTGAATCTTCAAAACAGGAAGATTTTAGGTGCTTTGTAGCAACCCTTCACACTACAATGCCTCACAAAAATCTCAAGAAATACAAAAGGGAGGGAGAGAGAGAAAAAGAGAGAAATTTAGTGCTCTAAGGAGTCTGGACGAAATTTTGGAATCCTTGAGAAATGAGCCCAAGCAGTCTATTTATAGACTTCATAAAGGGTCCAAAACGGGCCATTCCAAAATCAGAACGGCCCGTTCTGGATCTGGCCGTTGAGCCTTATTTTTGTACCCCAGAACGACCCGTTCTGAAATCGGAACGGCCCGTTCCGGGGAACCAGAAAGGCCAGTTCTGAAATGAGAACGGCCCGTTCTGGGTACAAATTTTGGGCCCCTTTTAATATACCAGAACGGCCCGTTCCAATTTAGGAATGACCCGTTCCGATTTAAGGATTTTAACACCTTTTTTAGGTTTGGAACAGTCCGTTCCAATTTTGGAATGGCCCGTTCCAATTTAGGTTTTTTGCCCTTTTTTAAAAACTTGGAACGACCCGTTCCAAATCTAGAACGACCCATTCCGGACTTGGAAACGGCCCGTTCTAATTCTGGAACGGCCCGTTCCGGGCCACTAAAAAGTTGATTTGGGCTTTTGGGCCCTCTGATGTCCTATCCTTTAGCTTGCATGCTTCGGGAGCTCCTTCCCTTCAAAAACAGAGGTCCATTTCCTTGTTTGTAAGCCCCCCGGACGAAATTGGGTGTCTACAGCTGCCCCTCTTTACTTGTCCTTTGGAATAGTTGTGTTGCTTTTCCAAAGGCAAGTAAAGACGTAGACATTTCGTTCGGGTCTTCTTCTCGTCTCTGTGTTGATGCTTCTACGTTGCTTCCCTTGGACAGGTGTATTTACTCGTATCTTCACCCTTTAGAGCAGTTGAGCATTGATTGCGTACTCTATTGGGTAACAAGGTTGACAAGTTGTACACCTGATCTTCAGTTTTCGAGTAGAAGCTCCATTATTTCTCTTGTGATAGTGAGGTAAAAATTCGGATCTTCACTCTTGTTTTGACAATAGATACTTTCACGTTGTTTCCTTCGGGTAGACGGTGTTCCCTATATCCTTGCCCCTTGGAGCAACTAAGTGTTGGATTGTATGCTCTGTTGGGTGTCAAGGATGGTAAACTAAAACATCTAGGCTTCAAGATCCATGTGAATGCCCCATGTCGCTTTCTGTGTCCGAATCTTGTCCTTTACTTCAATAGTGTAGATGCCCCCTACATCATTTCCTTCGGGTAGATGGTGTTTACCTGTATCCTTGTCACTAAGAGCAATTGAGTGTTGGTTTATATGCTCTGTTGGGTGATAAGAATGGTAAATCGAAATATCTAGGCTTCTGGTCTTGATGTATATGCTTCCTACTGCTTCTTCTTGTCTCATGGTAGTGTGTTTCTTTATTTGTAGCTTGTTAAAGAGGGAGTATATTCTGAGCTCAGCCTCTCCAAGCTGGACTGATATTTAGGGCTTCAGCCGGCCCGCAGGTGGGAGCTCGACGGCAATCCCAATTTTGACTTTGAAGAACTTGGCGGTACCTTCATTGTCATTCACTGATTTGAGAGGCTCGACAGCGGCTCTCGATCAAGTTGTGCTGATTTTTAAGGCTTCAGCGGACCTATGGTGGGAGCTCGACGTCGGTCCCGATTTTGACTTCAAGGAACTTGGTGGTACCCTCGTTGTCGTTCACTAATTTGAGAGGCTCGACGGCGGCTCTCGATCAAGCTTGGCTGATTTTAAGGCTTCAACCGACCTATGGTGGGAGCTCGGCGGCATCCCGGTCTCGACTTAAAGGAACTCGGCGGTACCCTCGTTGTCGTTCAATGATTTGAGAGGATCGACGGCGGCTCTCAACCAAGTTGGGCTGATTTTAAGGCTTCAACCGACCTACGGTGGGAGCTCGGCGGCATCCCGGTTTCGACTTCGAGGAACTCGGCGGTACCCTCGTTGTCATTCATTGATTTGAGCGGCTCGATGGCGGTTGTTAATCAAGCTTGGTTGATTTTAAGGCTTCAACCGACCTATGGTGGGAGCTCGGCGGCATCCCAATTTCGACTTCAAGGAACTCGGCGGTACCTTTGTTGTCATTCATTGATTTGAGCGGCTCGATGGCGGCTCTTGATCAAGCTTGGCTGATTTTAAGGCTTCAACCGACCTACGATGGGAGCTCGGCGGCAATCCCGATTTTGATTTCGAGGAACTCGGCGGTACCCTCATTGTCATTCATTGATTTGAGCGGCTCGATGGCGGTTCACAACTTGGATGGTTGTTGATATCCTTTGAAGGAGGACCTTTGAAATCTTGGGTGGATACTTGATGATGATTCCTTTTCAATTTGAGGTACTCGACGATACTCTTGTTGTTGACTTGTGATGGAAAACGCCCCAAGGAGGATGGGCAAGATGTACTTGATGTGCGCCTGTGTTGATGGGCGATAGATGGGTGATAGGGATTCTGGTGTTTCCCCTGCCATGTGAGTATTGTGATGCCTCTCCAGGCGTTTGCTTGTGGTAGGTTTTTTTTTTTTTTTTAATTTGATTTTTTTTGTTTAGCTTCGGCTTTTTCATATTTGAAGCTTACCTTTTTCTGGTATTTTTTCTTAAATGCTTCGGCTTTTTCAACATTTGTGAAGCTTGCCTTTTTCTCATGTTGTTTTTACTTTTTTTTATTGTCATCATTGGTGGAGGGATCTAATCCCATGATGTTATTTGTTGAATCTTTATTGATGAGTATTACTTTGGAAGCCACTCCTGGCTCTGGTTAGGAAGTCATTCCTGGTCTTGGCATTCTCTTAGATCATCCTTCATTTGGTTGAGGAGTAAGGCGTGATGGCCTCTTCATGCTTATAGACTTGCTTGCTTGGTCGATTCCATTCAATTCCACTGTTGATATGTCTTTGCTTAGTGGACACATAGAATCACTTGGGGTTGTTGTTTGTCACCGCTTTTACTCATGCTTGGCCTTTGAGCTTTTACAAGTGCTTTGTCCTGATGACTCCTTCTGACCCATAGCAAGTAGAATGCATGGATGCACGGATGCAATGCAAATGCAAGGCAAGAATTATTTTATTATTTATTATTTTTTTTGTGTAACGCCCTTCCATATGCCCCTACCTCATATGCATGCCATGCAATTTATGCTCATGTGTTTGTTCCTAAAAAATGCAATTCTTTTTTTTTATGTCGGGAAATTAACCTGTACGTGTTAAGGTTAATGTTGACGATTTCTTTCTATCCCTGCCAATCTTGATTACTGTCGGGATATGTTCTTTTGAGCCCAAGCTTCAGTGGCTCCTTGATTATCTAGTAGATACGTAGTCAAGCATCTCCCAACTCTATTCGGGGACATCTCGATCTTTCCTCTGTGAGTATTCACTGTGCATTCTCCGTGTATATTTTTGGTACCATTTTAATGCCATAAGGGTCAAGAGAAAAGACAGAAGGGATGTTTGTATTTTTTCAGAAGGGTTGTTAGAATGGATATTTTTTCCCAAAAGGATTTTTTAGAAGAATGGATGTTTGTATTTTTTAGAAGGGTTGTTAGAGTGGATGCTTTTTCCAAAAGGGGTTTTTAGAAGAATGGCTTGCCAAGGTGGGCTTTGGTGTTTAGGGTTATTAAACAAAGCATATTTGCTACAAAGAAACTATCATTGTGTTTTAGCCTTTTTGGAAAGGGGAGTGATGACTTGGGGTCGTGCTCTGATTAAATGATCCCTCCTGAGCCGCCTTTCGATTTTCAACTCAGGTCGTTGCTTTAATGTCTTAACTTTTGCCTAGGTCACTTTGGATGTGTTTCCTAGAAGACATTTTTCTTTTGATCCTTACTTTTGCCTAGGTTGCCCTTTTCGAATGTGAGCCCCTAGCGGATCTTGCCCCAACTTTTGCGCAGCCCCCTTAGTGGGTTCCCTGCCGGGCCTTTATTTTTGCAACGTTCGTGAGGTATGGGATGTCTTTATATTTATTAAACCCTAGTCATGTTTGAACTCCTGATTGTTCCTTTGTTATCCTTTCCATGCTATTATTGAGTAACATATTTGTCGCAAATACATCTTGTTTATTAAGGGTTAATGGATGAGGCCTAGAGTAAATATTTAGAGGGAGAAGAGAAATGAAAGAATGTTATGACATTTAAAATAGTATTTCCAATTTACACGTGCCCTTTTAGCAAAGCTCGGAGGCCCGGGCATGCCCCGAGTTCGTGATTCGTACACAGAGAGATTAACTGAGGTTGCCCCCTAGAGAGGCATGGTTGACGATTGGTTGAACTATGTTAGGAACACATTCCCACTTGCTTGAATGTGAGTGTTTCGACTTCGGAGTGAAACCTTTATGAATTCTTGCTTTCTAAAAGGAATACTCAAAAACCGCCTTTTGGTTTTCAACTCAAGCAGGCATTGTTTTTCTTTTTTTATGTATCCCTAACTTTTGCATAGGACGTATCCTATCAGGATTTTGATTCTTTTTTCTTTACCCTAATTTTTGCCTAGGACGCCCTTTACGGGTTTTCATCCTAGCGGGTTTTTTTTTATACAATGCCTTTATTCTTAATTGAGTTTTGTTGTAATTCCCTAGAAGCAAGGATTCATTCATTCTTGATCATTCCTCCTATCCCAACAGTTTTCATTTTCGCATGAGGAACTCTTGGTGTTTGAATCGTCAATTTGGGCGTGTTATGCCCCAGTCTTCTTGCACAATCACTGGTTTTTTAAGTGCTTTCAATTTGATGTATTGAGTTTGCACTTGATTACCAGTGATCTCGTTATTTGATTAACACGCACAGGTTAGGTTTCCCTTTTTATTCTTATTTATTATTTACAAGGAAGACATATTATCTATATGAAGTGCAAAATAGAATGCAAAGGTGATTGAGAAATTCAACAAATATCATTCTCATTGATTTGTTTGTTTAGAGAACATTCTTTGTACAAATCTTTTAGTGCACTTTGACGATGTTGTAACAGGCTACAGAAGCTAATGCTTAAATGATGTCCCTATAGACATGCTTGCTCGTGCGTTGATTTGTAATTAGTCTTCGTTTCTTCTCAAATTCTCTTCTTGCTATTCCCATCAGAAGTAACTGTCAATAGGATCTTCGGGTTCACCACTATTTTGGTGATTGCCAAAATTTTCATCTTTATTGACGAGGTTGATGAGAGAAGAAAAATGCAATTTGGAGTGACTTGATAACGAATTGGAAGTGTAAGGGAGCTTATCATTAATTTTTTTTAACTCCCTAGGCTCATGATTTCTCGTTCATCAGCGGAGTTTTCTTTAGCTTTCCAAACTATGTTCTTTTGAAGCAAATTCTTGTTCTCTTTTTTTTATTTGCTTCAATTTCCTTTTTTGCGTGCCTCCTTTTCGAAATTTCAAATAATCTCCTATTTGAGTTGAGGAATGACATCTTTCTAAATCGGAAGAAGTCTGAGAAGATGTAGACTTTGCCTTCTGTTGAAAGGATGACGAGAGTCCAAAGTCTAGTAGGCCTCCTTAGTATGTGCACACGATTCTTGTACTTTAGAATGTTCTCCTTTCTAAAAAATCTTTACATACTATGTGTCTTCCATGTTCTAATGAATGTATATGCTAAACTAAAAGATGCATGATATTTGTTTTCTGCCTAAATTTTATTTTTTTTACTAAAGGGAAATGATGCATGATTTTTGCTATATATTTATCTTCTTTTTTTTTGAAATAAACTATCCTATATGATGCTTTGAAGTTTGGGTAAATAGAAGGGAGTTAAAATTTTATCATATTTTTTTATTAATATTTATTTGTTTGTAATTCTTATCCATTTGAAATAAATAAACATAAACAAATGCAACACACATATGCTCAAACAAATGTACACCCGCGAACAATCACGTTTAAATTCTTGGTCTGTGGTCCCTGCAAGTACAGTGCATTGTATAGGATAGTTCTAATCTCACTGGTCTTAAGGCCCCCAAGGTTCCCCCATTATAGGGACCCAGTATCACTGTCGCCGTCACCTGGCAAACTCTAAGGTCTGTCGCAGTATTTCAGGCTAGAGTAACCGGTTATCACCTTGAGTGTGATTTCCGACAAGGCTCGCAGGCTCCAAGGCCAAACTTGGGCCGGTCGTACGTCAACCACTCCCTATATTTATTACCCTCATGCCCCCGGGTGTAGGGGAAACTGTTGTGTGCAAAGGATTGTGTACAATTTTTATTTCAAACAAATGCTGAATTTAAACAGGCAAACAAATATTAAAGCGAAACAAATAAAGCAAACAAAGTAAAGGGGAAAAATATTTAAATTATTATTTTTATTTTATTAACTTCATCAATTAAATGGGCCTGACCCTCTTTAAATGTCCCTAGTGGAGTCGCCATCTGTCGCAACCCGAAAATTTCTGATCTCGCGACCTATGGTTTAGACATCCTTTTAAAAGTCTCATCAATTAAGGAATGCCCGGACACCAGACTAATCCTTAATTAATGGTTTTGAAAAATGAGTTCATGGAGTCGCCACCAATGTTTTACTCAAAACATTGGAAAAAGAAAAGGTTTTTTAAAAGTCCAATAATGGCTTTGATAACCAGAATTGGGTTCGAGGGTCGATTACGTGCAGGGAAGGTATTAAGCACCCCTACAACGCCCTTAATTGGTACCTGTAACACCCCAATTTTTTTTACTAATACTACGAATAATTATTATTTATTTTTGTATTTATAAAAATTATTTCCTTATAATTATTTTGATTAATTAAATGTGTTTGATTCAATTTTTAAAGGTTTTTAATAATAATTATTTATGAAAATTATTTTGTATAATATTATTAATTATGATATTTTGTTATAATTATTATTTAAAGAAAATCATGTTTTAAATTGTATTGATGTTTTATTTTGATATATATATATATATATATATATATATATATATGTTATTTATTTATTTATTAATTAGCAAACTTGGATTTTCATAGTTCTGGAACGGGTCGTTCCACTTTGGGAACGGGCCGTTCCCAACCTAGCATGTGTGGGTAAAATTTTAACCCAGAACGGGCCGTTCTACTTTGGGAACGAGCCGTTCCGGATGTCGTTTTTAAGAACATGTTATTAACTCAGAACGGACCATTCTGAAAACCCCAGAACGGGCTGTTCTAGTTTTGGAACGGGCCGTTCTGGGATAGGCTTTTGTACATATTCTATGTGCCCAGAACGGGCCGTTTCGGATTCGGAACGGGTCGTTCTGGCCGCGGCCTGATGCCTATAAATAAAGCGTTTTGCACTCTCTAAAACTCATTTTTTCATTTTCTTATCTTTTTCCTCCTTTCTCTCTGAAGACGAAGGGGAACCTAGAGGGGGTGACCAACAAGATTCGGCTCTGCTTATCGAGGTAAGGGGGGGAGTGAGAAACCTCGCTCTGGGTGTGGGATTGTATGCTGGGTAGTGGGATTGGCCCCCAATCCTGTGTTTGTTGTATGTCATATTTGTCTTGTATGTTCCAATTACTTAATTATTATGCGTGTATGAATAAAAACTTTTTTAGACTGATTGTGGAATTTGGTATTTCTATGGGTTCCTACGGGAAACCCTAAGGGAGTGCATTGACGCTTGTATGAGTAAATTAATTGTGATAATAATTATATACGTGAACTGTCTTATTTTAAATGTTTATTGCATAAATTGGAACGCTCTGTGGGTTCTTGAGAGAACCCTATGAGCAGCAGGCAAAATATAAATGTTTTCTATTTTACCTTCTGAGTTTTCTGTTGTGTTTCTTGATATTTGCTGAGCGTAAATATGTGTCTAACTTATTAAATAAACAAGTTTTGATATGAATTAGAGTGCTCTGTGGGTTCCTGTGGGAACCCTATGAGAAACAGACATATTTCTAATAGTTTCTGTTTTAGCTTCTGGTTATTCTGTTGTATTCATTGTTGTATGAGATGTATGAATATATGTTTACTTTTGCAAATAGATGAGTTCTGATATGAATAAAAGTGCTCTGTGAAAATTGTGAATATGATATGATAATGCGAATGTGATGATGAAATGTAATGATGAGATGTGATGATGAAATATAATGAGGAGATGTGATGATGAGATATGTTGAGACATGATAATCTGATATGGGAATGAGACATGAAAATGTGATATGTGTTAATGCATAGAGTCTTGTTTGACATGCATCATTTGCATAAATGTTTTAAGGGTACGATATGGAATACACCGCCAGAGAAGGCCCCCTAGTGTAAAAGCTTTGGGGATTAGCCCTTGGGGATAGCTCGGTTTGGAAGTCTCAGTCTCGCCCATTGTGTGCATGGGATGTATCTTGCGCGGCTTAGCTATCCCGACGAGACTCTGGTAGTATATCCTTCTAGTGAGAGTGCGCAGAGGGTGTGACCCGGCATGTACTCCTGGACTACTCTTCGTGTATTGCTAGCGGCAATATGCCATGTGATGTTTTACTGGTGTGACACCCTTCTACCCCATAATAAATAAGTAACAACAATAAGAATAATTCAATAAATATAACATCAAGAAGGGTCCACATATTTTAATAAAAACTCATAGGTTCACAAGTCTTGAAATAAATAGAAATAATAATAATAATAATAATAATAAAGTTTTACTCTTAAAAGAAAATTATCAAGGTCTCTAAAGAAAATGAAAGGAATCCAGAATTTACAAATATAAGGTGAATATAAAACTCTTAAAAATAAGTCTCCTTAAACGACAAATAACAATTCATAACTAAAGCATCCTAAATTCATGCCCCAATGTCACATCCTATCAGAGCAGAACCCTTTCCCTTTAGAACTCAACACTATGAGTGCCTTCATCTTCACCTAAAAGAAAACCACATAAAAACAGGACGGTCAGAGATAGATAACATCATATATGAACATAGAGCTACCCAATTCCCACCCCACACCGTGCACCAAAATATCATCATTAAATATAAACAACAAATACATCTCATATAATTACCAAACATCATTTTTTTTTTCAATCATACAAGCTTTCATACACATGCTCACTATATGCTCATACACATCTCCTCTCCTAAGAGTCTCAACTTGGCACTCCGCACAATGGGCGTACCTCGTCAATTCCCTTAGTTGTTGTCAATGCGGGCATACCGTTCTCACACCCTCCCAGGGCCGGTATGTTGCACGGTTAAACACCCAGCGGCCCGTGCAAAGGCAATCCACCCACCGTTAAACCCTCTGTGGCCAGTGAGCTGCGCAGTTAAACACCCAACAGCCCACGCATGGAATGCCTCCCGTCATGGTCCCCCCTGTCTCAACCCCTCTCTGGGCCCAGGGTCCAATGCAATATAGCCACGTCTGGCTTCTCAAGCACCACATGCAACTCATAAGTCTCATGCAACTCATGCATCCCACGTAACTCATAATTAATGCATCTCCATTATATAACATCATCACATGTCAATAACAATCCATGCAATATCATCCTCACATGCTAGGTACCTATCATTAAGTTATCAACATCATAGATCACAAATTTCACATAATTCTTCACACACATCACAATATCTATGACATTCAGTTAATAATTTAACCAGAACTCGAGATATACATATCCTTTCTAAGTGATCCCAACTCCATTAGAATCCTAACATCAATATCTACAACTTTCATGAAGAACACAAATCCTAATAAAGTCGTTTAGGTTACCATTCAGGGCTCACAAAAATTGATGTTGTGGTTCGCACACAGATTGGAAGGCTCAAATTGCAACTCACATAACTTGATCAAATATTAATATTTTTACACGATTCTTGTGTCTAAATGGTAGCCCCAGATGTCTAGTTTCTAAAAAACAAACGGCACTCGATTTGGATAACTACACAGAAAGATATCGCAAAATTACAAACGTATGTCGGGGTCCCGACGCCCGACGCCCAAAACTGGCGCTGAGCGCCCAAATCTCTGCCCAGACTCCCCTCTGTGCAATTAAACCTGCGTTTTACGAGTTCCAACAAGGTTTTTACCAATTTTCACTACTTCTACACCCCGTTGGTTCAGTTTAACTCCATTTATATTCTTCATACGTTCCAAATCAATCCATACACATCTCAAGCCTCAAAAATTGGTTTCCATTGGTTTTACAAAAAAAAATCTAAACTCTTCTTAACACATAAAATTCAAGTCATCAAATTTAAGGATAAAGAATTAACAAGAAAGCCCCAATGGAATTCAAAGACAATTCAAGAAATAAGTCCTTCCAAATGAATTAAGAATTTAGAACATCGATTGCACAGATAATCGTTCAGAATTTTAAATAGAGTTCCTAGAGGGACTTAGGGATTGCCCTCACTACCCGAACACCCCTATATTCACATATGAAGAAACTCATCCCCCCGTACCTTAAGGATGATGAACGAAGGCCAACAGAAGAACGACGGAGCAATCTGAACACTTTACGCCTTCCTTCAAGAATTTTCTCCTCTCCCCTCTTCCTTCAAGCGTCTGACGTTAAAATGAATATTAGGTAACTGACTACCCCCAAAACCCCTCTAATAATTCCGACTGGGTCAGGCCCATACTCACCCGCCCATCCCCCTCTATTTAATTAAAATGGTAAATAAATAATTAAAAAAAATAAAACAGTTTCAACTTCTCTAATTATTTAAAATACTAATTTATTTTCTGCTCTCTAGAATATAAATATAAATAACTACTAGACTCAAGTTTCTCTCGTAAATATAATTATTATTATTTAGAATCTACTGTAATTTTATAAAATTACTAAATAAAATGATATAAATTATTTTCATAAAAATAGTAATTAATTAAAATTTAATTAATTAAAAATTTAGGATGTTACAACTCTCCCCTCCTAAAAGAAAATTCGTCCTCGAATTTACCTGAAGCAAACAATTCCGGGTAAGAATCCTTCATCTTCTCCTCAAGTTCCCAAGTAGCATTTTCCGGCGTTGCTCCACCCCAGATCACCTTAACCAAAGGAATTTCCTTACCTCGAAGTTGTTTCACCATTCGATCCTCAACTCTCACCGGTATGGTTTCTACTGTCAAGTTTTCCTTAACTTCAAGATGATCCGACTCAATCACATGCGAAGGATCATGGATGTATTTTCGAAGTTGAGAAACATGGAATACATTATGAAGATTTGACAAATGTGGAGGTAAAGCGATTTGATAAGCCACTGTACCGACTCTCTTAAGAATTTGATACGGACCGATGAAACGAGGTGTAAGCTTTTTAGACTTCAATGCTCTACCAACCCCAGTCCACGGAGTGACTTTCAGGAATACATGATCTCCTTCTTTGAATTCTAAGTCCTTCCTCCTCTTATCAGCATAACTCTTTTGTCTACCCTGGGCTGTTCTCATTCTATCTTGAATTAACTTAACCTTCTCTGTGGTTTGTTGTACTACCTCCGGTCCTAAAACAAGATTATCTCCCGGCTCACACCAACACAAAGGTGTTCTACACCTCCTACCATATAGTGCTTCATAAGGTGCCGTGCCTATGCTAGAATGAAAACTATTATTATATGTAAACTCTATCAAAGGAAAGAAGCTATCCCAACTACCCCCTTGATCTAACACGCAGGCTCTAAGTAAATCCTCTAATGACTGTATAGTTCTCTCAGTCTAACCGTCGGTTTGAGGGTGATAAGCTGAACTAAGTCTAAGCTGAGTCCCCAATGCTTGTTGCAAACTCTCCCAAAATCTAGAAGTAAACCTAGGGTCTCTATCTGAAACTATGCTAGATGGTACACCATGCAATCTCACAATTTCACTAATGTAAAGCTTAGCAAGTTTCTCTAGGGAATACTTAATATTAATAGGTAAGAAATGTGCACACTTGGTCAATCTATCTACAATCACCCAAATAGAATCGTGCCCTCCAACAGTCCTAGGCAAAGCAACTACAAAGTCCATGGAAATGCTATCCCACTTCCACTCTGGTATACTCAAGGGTTGAAGTCATCCTGAAGGTTTTTGGTGTTCTACCTTAGCCTTCTGGCATACTAGGCAAGCACTCGCAAACTCCTCTATGTCTCTCTTCATTCTAGGCCACCAAAACATCTTCTTCAAGTCTTGATACATTTTGGTTGAACCTGGATGGAAACTAAGTTTGCTTTTATGCCCCTCTTCAAGTATCAAACGCCTAAGGGTAGCCTCACTAGGTACACACACACGGTCACCAAATCTTACTACTCCATCGCTACCCAATACAAACTCTCCACCATTACCTCCTTCTATCGCCTCTCGCCTAGCCACTAAGAATGAATCCTCTAACTGAGCATCTCTAATCTCCTTCAACATGTCATTACTTACACGAATCATGCCTAATCTTATGCTACTAGAGGTAGTCTCACAAGCTAAACTTAGATCCCTAAACTGAGCTAGAAGGTCCATCTCTCTAATCATCAAGGAAGATATGTGAAGTGATTTTCTGCTTAAAGCGTCCGCTACGACATTTGCCTTACCTGGGTGATAACTCAACTCAAAATCATAGTCCTTCAAGAACTCAAGCCATCTCCTTTGTCTCATATTTAACTCTTTCTGATCGAACAGATACTTAAGGCTCTTATGGTCGCAAAAAACCTCGAATTTAGAACCATACAAATAGTGTCTCCAAATCTTTAAAACAAATACTACAGCTGCCAATTCAAGATCATGGGTAGGGTAATTTCTCTCATGGATTTTCAACTGCCTAGAAGCATAAGCTACTACCTTTCCCTCTTGCATCAACACTCCACCTAGCCCCATCTTAGAAGCATCACAATATACCACAAAAGGTTTATTAAGGTCAGGCAAAACTAGAACTGGTGCACTAGTCAATTTTTCCTTAAGGGCTTGGAAACTAGTCTCACACCTACTATTCCATGCAAAGGGAACTCCCTTTCTAGTCAATTCAGTCAAAGGCAATGCTATCTTAGAAAACCCCTCTATAAACCTCCTATAATACCCAGCTAGTCCAAGGAAACTTCTAATCTCGCTCACAGATTTAGGGGATTCCCACTTAAGCACAGCTTCTACCTTAGAAGGATCTACACCGACCCCCCCTTTGAAATCACATGACCTAAGAAACTCACCTTTTCTAACCAGAAATCACACTTAGACAATTTAGCATACAACTGTTTCTCTCTTAAAATCTCAAGTACTACCTTTAAGTGCTCTTCATGCTCCTCTTTAGTTTTGGAATAAATGAGTATGTCATCTATAAAGACAACTACAAATTTACCCAAGTACGGATGAAAAATTCTGTTCATATAATCCATAAAAATTGCAGGAGCATTAGTCACACCAAAAGGCATTACAAGGTATTCATAATGTCCATATCTAGTCCTAAATGCAGTTTTGGGTATGTCCTCCTCTTTCACTCTAATCTGATGGTAACCTGACCTAAGATCAATCTTACTAAACACACATGCCCCCACCAGTTGGTCCATAAGGTCATCAATCCTAGGCAATGGATATTTATTTTTAATCGTTACCTTATTGAGTTGGCGGTAATCTATACACAACCTCATGCTACCATCCTTCTTCTTCACTAATAGGACAGGTGCTCCCCAAGGTGATACACTAGGTCTCACAAACTTCTTCTCTAACAGCTCCTCTAGTTGTTTCTTAAGCTCGGCTAACTCCAAGGGCGACATCCTATAAGGTGCAGCTGAAATGGGTCCCGTCCCCGGTATTAAGTCTATGGAAAACTCTGTCTCCCTCTCGGGTGGTAGATTAGACATATCCTCAGAGAACACATCAGGGTAATCGCATACTATAGGTAATCTATCCAAGACAGCGCTACTCTCAGAACTCAAAGAAGCTAGTAACATGTATACCTGGGCATCTTCTCTCAGAGACACCTCAACCTGGTTGGCAGTCAAAAAGTCTTTGCTCTTTCTCTCAAGGGGTTGACCAAAAACAATAGTTTTATCAGCACATTTCAAAAGAACATGGTTGGAAGATAACCAGTTCATACCAAGAATGATGTCTAGCTGACTCAGAGGCAAACAAATTAAGTCAACTAAGAAGTCTCTACCATTAATATGAACAAAACAATTCAAGCATACGCCGGACGTAGAAAATGACCCACTAGTTGGCGTCTCCACACTCAATACAAAAGGTAAGGAAGAAACAGGCAATCTCAATTTGGAAACACAAGCATGTGATATGAACGAATGAGTCGCACCCGAATCAAACAATACAACTAAAGGAATTCCAGCAATGAAACCCATACCTTGGATCAAGTCGTCGGATTGAGCGGCTTCAGTACCACTCAAGGCAAATACTCTCCCTGTAGCTTTCGGCTTACTGGCACTGCCGCTAGCACTAGCACTCCTGCTGATACCGGTACCCCGACTAGCACTAGCACTCCCCCCAGCCTCTCCACTAGCCGTCACTGGTCCTTGCTGTGCACGAGGACAATCTCGAGAAATGTGCCCCCGCTCATTACATCTGAAACAGGTGACCTCCCTATCCCCACATTGATTAGCTCGGTGCCCTGGCCTCCCACACTTGAAGCAAGTGAAGGAAGGAGTAGAACCAGTACTCCCAGCTCTAGATGTCTGGCTCGTGGATGGAGCTTGACTCCTCCTATGCACTGAACCCTCACTACCCCCGTTACTGTTTGAATTTCCAGCAGGACGAGAGTAAGGCTTACTCCTGCTAGAAGACCCATGCCTGCTCTGATTCCTTACAGGCCCTCCACTTTTGTAGTGAGCAACTCTAGCCCGATTATCTTCATCATAAACTCTGCACTTGTTCACCAGCTCGTGGAATCTAGCAATGCCATGGTAGTTGAAAGCTTGCTTGATTTCCGGTCGAAGACCACTAATAAATTTCACACATTTCGCTTCCTCATTTGCAACACCCTCATAAGCGGGACAAAATCGTACCAGTGCCTCAAACTTGGCCACATAATCTGTCACAGTATCATCCCCTTGCTTCAGCTCAAGGAACTCCACCTACTTTTTGTTGCGAATATCTTGTGGGAAATACTTCTCCAAAAACAACCTCTTAAAATTATCCCACGTCATCGGAGTACCCTCAGCAATCATCCTCTGGTAGGTACTCTGCCACCAGATTCCAGCATCTCCAGACAACATGAAGGCAGCCAAAGATACCCTCTGTACCTGTGGACATTCAATAGCTTGGAATATCTTCTCCACCTCAAACATCCAGTCAGCAGCACCATCCGGGTCATAGCCACCACGGAAGGTAGGTGGATGGTTCCTCTGGAACCGAGCAAGCCAGTCCACTTCTTGATGTTGGTTCAGGTTGCCTACAGCCTGAGCCATAGCCATCAAGGCCTCAGCGATAGCACGATCATTCCTACCTCCCCCAGACATCACTTTTCTGATTCACAGAAAAGTAGAGAGTCAAAACAAAACAAACCAATTAAAACAATCATCTCAGTTAAACAACATCACAGCACAACCCACAGAAACATAGCAAGCTCATAACTCAAGGCCGAACGAATCGACCTGCTCTGATACCACTAAATGTGACACCCTTCTACCCCATAATAAATAAGTAACAACAATAAGAATAATTCAATAAATATAACATCAAGAAGGGTCCACATATTTTAATAAAAACTCATAGGTTCACAAGTCTTGAAATAAATAGAAATAATAATAATAATAATAATAATAAAGTTTTACTCTTAAAAGAAAATTATCAAGGTCTCTAAAGAAAATGAAAGGAATCCAGAATTTACAAATATAAGGTGAATATAAAACTCCTAAAAATAAGTCTCCTCAAACGACAAATAACAATTCATAACTAAAGCATCCTAAATTCATGCCCCAATGTCACATCCTATCAGAGCAGAACCCTTTCCCTTTAGAACTCAACACTATGAGTGCCTTCATCTTCACCTAAAAGAAAACCACATAAAAACAGGACGGTCAGAGATAGATAACATCATATATGAACATAGAGCTACCCAATTCCCACCCCACACCGTGCACCAAAATATCATCATTAAATATAAACAACAAATACATCTCATATAATTACCAAACATCATTTTTTTTTCAATCATACAAGCTTTCATACACATGCTCACTATATGCTCATACAAATCTCCTCTCCTAAGAGTCTCAACTTGGCACTCCGCACAATGGGCGTACCTCGTCAATTCCCTAAGTTGTTGCCAATGCGAGCATACCGTTCTCACACCCTCCCAGGGCCGGTATGTTGCACGGTTAAACACCCAGCGGCCCGTGCAAAGGCAATCCACCCACCGTTAAACCCTATGTGGCCAGTGAGCTGCGCAGTTAAACACCCAACGGCCCACGCATGAAATGCCTCCCGTCATGGTCCCCCCTGTCTCAACCCCTCTCTGGGCCCAGGGTCCAATGCAATATAGCCACGTCTGGCTTCTCAAGCACCACATGCAACTCATAAGTCTCATGCAACTCATGCATCCCACGTAACTCATAATTAATGCATCTCCATTATATAACATCATCACATGTCAATAACAATCCATGCAATATCTCCAACAAGGTTTTTACCAATTTTCACTACTTCTACACCCCGTTGGTTCATTTTAACTCCATTTATATTCTTCATACGTTCCAAATCAATCCATACACATCTCAAGCCTCAAAAATTGGTTTCCATTGGTCTTACAAAAAAAAATCTAAACTCTTCTTAACACATAAAATTCAAGTCATCAAATTTAAGGATAAAGAATTAACAAGAAAGCCCCAATGGAATTCAAAGACAATTCAAGAAATAAGTCCTTCCAAATGAATTAAGAATTTAGAACATCGATTGCACAGATAATCGTTCAGAATTTTAAATGGAGTTCCTAGAGGGACTTAGGGATTGCCCTCACTACCCGAACACCCCTATATTCACATATGAAGAAACCCATCCCCCCCGTACCTTAAGGATGATGAACGAAGGCCAACAGAAGAACGACGGAGCAATCTGAACACTTTACGCCTTCCTTCAAGAATTTTCTCCTCTCCCCTCTTCCTTCAAGCGTCTGACGTTAAAATGAATATTAGGTAACTGACTACCCCCAAAACCCCTCTAATAATTCCGACTGGGCCAGGCCCATACTCACCCGCCCATCCCCCTCTATTTAATTAAAATGGTAAATAAATAATTAAAAAAAATAAAACAGTTTCAACTTCTCTAATTATTTAAAATACTAATTTATTTTCTGCTCTCTAGAATATAAATATAAATAACTACTAGACTCAAGTTTCTCTCGTAAATATAATTATTATTATTTAGAATCTACTGCAATTTTATAAAATTACTAAATAAAATGATATAAATTATTTTCATAAAAATAGTAATTAATTAAAATTTAATTAATGAAAAATTTAGGATGTTACAACTGGCGCCACATGCATGATAATGTGAAGTCCGTGTCCATGCATGTGCATCCTTATTATTAAATGATGATAAATTACTATTTGTATGACTTGGATGATTGAATAAACTATTGTTGTTGATTGATCTATGAGGAAACTGTATTGTTTGTGTTTGGCTATCCGGTGTGCGTTCCTACACCGTGAGCCAGAGTGAGATGTTTCTCACTCCCTTCTTTTGTGTTGTTTCTCTTGTTTGATATACAGGTGATCATCAGCGTGAGGCTGAGGATGTTGGTGATGAAGCTTAGGCTTCTATGTTGGGTTTTGTTCTGATAGGACATGTGACATCGGGACATAGATAGGATTAGTTTAAAATGTTCTTATTAAATTATTTTGGAAAATTCAGTTTTATTTCTTTGTAATTTTACTGGCATGTTATTTGGATTAAGTTTATGAATGTGAACTCTTTACCCTTACGTGGTTGGAAATTTGATTTTTATTGATGAAAAATTCTATTTTTTTATAATTACTGTATATGTATGTTGGGGTAGAGGGTGTCACAGTACTCTATGATGAAGTTAACATTATAAATGATAATAATATAAATATTAAATCCCCTTTTATTAGTAATTATTTACATGCTTGAAATTTAAATTCTACAATTAATCCTAAAATGTCTACATGATTATTTTTATTATAACTATTTATTATAGAGAAGAAATAAATAAAAAAGGAGAAAAAGATTAACTGAAATACCTCTTGAATGAGCTCTATTGAATTGAATCTTCAAAACAGGAAGATTTTAGGTGCTTTGTAGCAACCCTTCACACTACAATGCCTCACAAAAATCTCAAGAAATACAAAAGAGAGGGAGAGAGAGAAAAAAATAGAGAAATTTAGTGCTCTAAGGAGTCTAGACGAAATTTTGGAATCCCTCAGAAATGAGCCCAAGCAGTCTATTTATAGACTTCAGAAAGGGTCCAGAACGGCCCGTTCTGAAATCGGAACGGCCCGATCCGGGGAACCAGAACGGCCCGTTCTGAAATGAGAACGGCCCGTTCTGAAATGAGAACGGCTCGTTCTGGGTACAAATTTTGGGCCCCTTTTAATATACCAGAACGGCCCATTCCAATTTAGGAACGACCCGTTCCGGTTTAAGGATTTTAACACCTTTTTTAGGTTTGGAACGGTCTGTTCCGATTTTGGAACGACCCGTTCCAATTTAGGTTTTTTGCCCTTTTTTAAAAACTTGGAACAACCCGTTCCAAATCTAAAACGGCCCGTTCTGGACTTGGAAACGGCCCGTTCTAATTCTGGAACGGCCCGTTCCGGGCCACTAAAAAGTTGATTTGGGATTTTGGGCCCTCTGATGTCCTATCCTTTAGCTTGCATGCTTCGAGAGCTCCTTCCCTTCAAAAAAAGAGGTCCATTCCCTTGTTTGTAAGTCCCCCGGACGAAATTGGGTGTCTACAAATATCATATTCAGTTGGAAGGCATCTGCAATGAACTTTTTTTTTTCTTCCTATACCTGAATGAGTTTTGTGGATTAATCAAACAATACATACCTCTAGTACAATGGCTTTGTCAACAGAGCAAAGTTTCCCACTATGCTTTTGAGCAATCTTAAATGCAAAACGAGCTATGCAATCAATTTGATATACAAATTATTATTAATCAGAGAATCATACATCTAGAGTTAATACAAAAATTAGATAAAAGATACAACTCCATAATAAAACAAAAAGTCTCTTCAGAGGGAAAGAAAAAGTGAATTTCACATCTACATAAAGTACACTTCCTTATCCTTCCTCCTAGACAATGTGTTATGAAACTAGACTAGAAATTGTTAAAAGAAAAATATTTTATTGAGTTGAATGAATTGACACAACAAATGAGGGATATCTCTCCTCCAGTGATTTCCTCTTTGCAAAAGATGTCTCCTTCCACATATAACAGCTCAATTATGAAATGATACAAGACTGAATGAATCCCCTTCCCTTACATTCCTTTATTTACTTGCCTAATGTGTTAACCAACTAATTGATATCCTAACTATCTCAACTAACTTCCCCTTCCATCTCTCTTAACTCCTCCTAACAAAACATTCACTGTTTCAACTAAAGATCTTAAGAAAATCCCAACTGATGCAACTACAATTTTTAGTCAAATTAGAGATATTTTTTAATTTTCATAACTAGGCATTAGTCGATCAAATCATTCAGAATGATTGTACAAGAAACTCCACACAAATTCTCTTTCCCAGAAATATTCAACCAAGTTCATCAACCTTCATAAATTTATTGTAATTCATATACTTTTATTGCTCACCAGTTGGGCATGCATTATTTATCTATAAAACCCTTATATAATAGTAAGATACCTCATGTGCGGCATAAATCTCAATATTGTAGCCAATCAATCCACCATTTTCATTGGTGCCAAAGCCCTTGGGTTTTCCAAAATATATACCTAAACAACAACAAGACTTAGTCTAGTGAATTAGCTACACATGGCCACAGTTAAAGAAAATGGATGGAGAATTAACATTTCAAAATTTAACTATCCTAGGGACATTAGGAAACCATAACACAATAGACCTCTAGTGAGTTCCCTCACAACCATGAGATCAACCCTTTCAGCAATCTCTCTCTTCAGAGTTGAAGCATCCACTAACTATAGAAGAAATAACACAACTAAAATCACACAACAGATAGACAGAAATTACGTTTGCCCTCAATTGTATTTCAGTTTCACCATCACGAATGAGAAAATGCAACACAAATAAATTGTTACCTGAGGAAATATAGTAGCCGATCTTAGATTTGCAAATACTCAAAGCCCTTCCCGAATCTGAAGCAAACCAATCTTTGGCTTGAGCTATTTCTCATTTTTATCCCTGGTTCAACAAGCACTAATAGAAAATAAAAATGTTGCGATTAGAGGGTTACCTTCTAGGGAACCAACAAGGAGAAGAATGTCTTTGGCGATAGAGATGACTTTGGGGCCGATGTCGTCGCCAGGGAGGAGAGTGATAGTGTAGCGGCGATGCGACTTGGGAGGAAGGGGCTTCGTCTTCCATGCGGTTGCTTCACTATTTCGATCGACTTTACCACAGACAAGTAATGGGGCTTCGAATAGGGTTTAGATGTGAGGAGAATGGATCTTGAGCGTGAGAAGAATGATTCAAACATGAAGAATAGGGTTTCAGTTTCGGTGTCTGCGTTTACAAGAGGCGATGAAGACAGGAGAATCCGCGTGACTTTGTGTGAGAGGAGAAAAGCGCAATTTTTTTTGCCTTGATGAAGATAATATTACATTGGTTACTTCAAAGACTGATGTAAAATAGTACTCATTTACATCGTTCCACTCAAAACCAATGTAAATATGTTAAAATTTCATATTTAATTACAAAATTGCCACTGTATTTTAATTTTACATCGTTTTTGACAAAACCGATGTAAAATTGTTGACGTGGAATAATGTTTTTCTAGTAATGCTAAACAATGACATGATAAATTTGATCAAGTTGTTTCATCATACAAGTTATTTTGGTTCAATAATAGCGATAAATGTGTTCATGTGAAACAATTTCATGATAATTCATGTATTATTTTATGTCTTTATGTAGATAATATTTTAATCTTTGGTAGTAATCTACATGTTATAAATGATGTGAAGTCTTTCTTGTCTAGTAATTTTGAAATTTAGGATCTTGGCCTTGTTGATGTTATTTTAGGCATTAAGTTAATTAAGAATCATGATGGTATTGTTTTGACACAATCACATTATATTTAAAAATTGTTAAAAAAATTTTAATTATTTTGACGTGAAATTTTTTTTTATCCCAATTGATTCTAATATAAAATTGAAGAAAAATATTGGTGAAAGTATCTCTCCTCTTAAATACTCTCAAATTGTTGGTTCCTTGTTGCATTTTTCTAATTACTCTACACTAATAACATTGCATATGTTATTAGTAGGTTAGAAAGATATACTCATAATCCTGATCATTCACATTGGCTTGCTCTAGAAAAGTTATTTAAATATCTTAAAGGAACTATTAATTATGGCATTCACTATGCATGTTATCCTACTATAATTGAAGGTTTTAGTGATGAAAATTCAATTTCTGACTCCGATGAAACTAAATCTACTAGTAGTTATATCTTTACTTTAACTGGAGGTGCAATAGCTTGAAAAATTGCAAAACAAACTATTATTTCTCATTTTACTATGAAAACTGAAATAATTGCCTTAGATACTACTAGTAGTGAGGCCAAATTTCTTTAAAATTTATTATATGATTTACCTTTATTAAATAAACCTATACCTCCAATCTCAATGCATTGTGATAGTCAAGTTGCTATTGTTAAAGTTACTAGCAAAAACTTAAATGAAAAAAGAAGGCACTTAAGAATAAGACACAAGTCTATCAGAAATTTGATAACTCATGGTGTTATTTTTGTTGATTTTATCATGTCTGAAAATAATCTTGCAAATCCACTCACAAAAGGGTTGATGCATCAATAAGTACTTGAATCATCAAGGGGAATGGGACTAAAGTCCATCAACTAGTTGCAACAATGGATACCCTTCTCCACATAAATTGCAATCCCATGAATGGAGTTTAATGGGTAATAACGAAATTGTTTGTTACCTGAAGTACACCATTGTAAACTACAAAATTATTGCATGTTTCATTTCTATGGCAAGATGTACTCTAAATTAAATTGTGACAGTAATAAGGTTAATATTTATGTTTATTGTGTTAAAAATTAAAAATACATCTTAATGGACCCAATGATAATTGTTGTAAGGGTGGGTGTCACAGACCACCCTTGGAAGGGTTCACCTGGTGAGTGTGGTGGTGGGGCCGCTACTATGAGATATGGACAATCTCTAAGTGACGCTCACGAAACAAGATATATGCGTAAAACCGTAATGCATTCCGTTGATTAGAACTTAAATGAACACCTATATTATACGTGTTATGTTCTAAAATTTAGTCAAAAAGGATATGGCTCAAGACAATTATGCCTCCATATTCTCTTAGATAGAACTTGAAAATTCATATGTACTAGGTATAAGACTCAAACCCGAAAGATTCCTTGTACTGAAAATATAATATATCATGCTCTATTAAAAATGTTTAAGTTTTTTATACATATATTTCATCATTTTCCATATTTAAATTTTAAATTAGTGGGGAATATCACTACAAGAAAAATTATTATCTACGAAATATTATTTACGAAATTTTTTCCGTACATAATGTTTAGTTATCTACGGAATATTATCTACGAAATTTTTTCCGTAGATAATTTTTAGTTATCTACGAAATGTTACTTACGGAATTATTTCCGAAGATATCATTTACTTATCTTCGAAAATTTCTGTAGATATATCTACGGATTTTTCCGTAGATAACTTATCTACAGATTTTTCCGTAGATAACTTCACCCATAGATAAATTTCGTAGGTAAAACATTTTATTTGAAACATCAGTTAACATATTTTATTATCTTTTCATTTTAATTTATTGTAAAATAATTAAAATATTTAATTTAGCATCATTAAAAAATAATCATTATAAGATTTAATTTTTTTAATATAATTATTTATTATAATACTTTTAGTTACCGTATTGACCAAAAAATATATTTTGATTAAAATATATTTTAAAATTTTAGTTAATTCATTATAATATTTTAAAATAAATATTTTTAACAATTGTCATTAGATAAGTTATCTACGAAAATTTTCGTAGATAAGTTACCTACGAAAATTTCCGTAGATAACTTATCTACGGAAAAATCCGTAGGTAACTTATCTACGGATTTTTCTGTAGATAAGTTATCTACGGAAATTTTCGTAGATAACTTTACCCGTAGATAAATTTCGTAGGTAATACATTTTATTTGAAACATCAATTAACATATTTTATTATCTTTTCATTTTAATTTATTGTAAAATAATTAGAATATTTAATTTAGCATCTTTAAAAAAATAATCATTATAATATATAATTTTTTTAATTTAATTATTTATTATAATACTTTTAGTCACTGTATTGATCAAAAAATATATTTTAAAATTTTAGTTAATTCATTATAATATTTTAAAATAAATATTATTAAAAATTGTCATTAGATAAGTTATCTACGGAAATTTTTGTAGATAAGTTATCTATGGAAATTTTCATAGATAACTTATCTATGGATTTTTCTGTAGATAACTTATCTACGAAAAAATTCGTAGATAACTTATCTACGAAAATATTCGTAG
Organism: Cajanus cajan; assembly: GCF_000230855.2. NCBI lineage: Eukaryota > Viridiplantae > Streptophyta > Magnoliopsida > Fabales > Fabaceae > Cajanus > Cajanus cajan. The sequence goes on from NC_138524.1 coordinate 21,599,059, forward strand.
GTAACTTATCTATCTACGGAAATTTCCGTAGATAACTTCACTCGTAAATAAATTTCTTAGGTTACATTTTATTTGAAACATCAATTAACATATTTTAGTAACTTTTCATTTTAATTTATTGTAAAATAATTAGAATATTTAATTTAGCATCATTAAAAAAATAATTATTATAAGATTTAATTTTTTTAATTAAATTATTTATCATAATACTTTTAGTCACCGTATTGACCAAAAAATATATTTTTGATTAAAATATATTTTAAAATTATTTATGATTAAAATATATTTTAAAATTTCTAACAAAAAAAAATATATTTTAAAATTTTATTTAATTCATTATAATATTTAAAGTAAATGTTATTAAAAATTTTCATCTTAAATTTTTTATTTTTAAAAATTAATTGATGATAAAAAAAAATAACATACTAATATATGGTTTTAAATTTGATATGAAAATATTATGATATAATTGGATAAGATTTTAAATTAGTATTTTATTAATGATTGATAATTAGAAAATAAAACAAGAATAAAATTTTTTTTTGAATTTTATATCTTAGAATTAAGATGAATAAATATATTAATTTAGTTAATAATTTATTTAAAATGTTAAAATTTAATTTATAAAAATAATATTTTAAAAGAGAAGGGTTATAATAACACCAATGTAACTTTTATTAAATGTGAACTTTATAAATTCAACTGTTAGATTAAAAGTTTTCTACTTTTAGCTCATATATACAAAATTTTATATTAATTCAAGATGATTTGATACTTTATTCTTGTAAAATAAAATTGACGTAATATATACATTTCAAAATATACTAAAATATGAACACTTTGATTACCTTAAAGTTATTGTTCAATTTTAACAAAATTTGATATAAACATATAAAGTGATATGAACTTTCAATCTAACGGTTGAATTTACAAAATTCACATTTAATATAACATTATTGAGCGGTGTAATACTTAGTAAAAGTTACACTAGTGTTATTCCAGCCCTTATCATTTTGAAATATATAAATTATTATTTAAACTTTTAAATTTATAATAATTAATTTAAATTGTATCATAATATTAATTTTAAATAGAAATAAGTAGATTGTTAATTATACAAGTAAGTATATATATATATATATATATTAATTAAATATAATATAATAATTATAATTATTGGTAATATAATTATTAAATATATTTTTATATTTTTATAGCGGTCTGGATATACCAAAATGAGAGGGATCCAAAAATAGTATAAGTATGAGATTGTACTTAAATGAATTAATTTGTACTACTTATACTAATAACATGCATTAGCTTTTTTGTAGCCTATCTCATCAGAACTTCACAATTAAGCGTGCTTGACCTGGAGTAGTATAGGGATGGGTGACCTTCTAGGAAGTTTCCCAAAAAATGTGCAATAAGGACAAAACATGTTGAGAAATGAAGTGTAATGAAATAGCATCCTTGAGAGGCCAAATATGAGGGTTATTACATTAATAATATTAAAATTAAATAAAAATTTCCTAAAAGTTATCTACGGATAAAATCCGTAGATAACAACTTTCGTGAGTTATCTACGGAAAATTCTATAGATAACATTATCTACGGAAAATTCCGTAGATAACGTTACCTACAGAAAATTCCGTAGATAATGTTCCATAGATAACGTTATCTACGGAAAATTTCGTAGATAACGTTATCTATGGAAAATTTATCTACAACCTTATTATCTACGGATTTTTTTCGTAGATAATCCGTAGATAATTGACACTTATCTATGGATTTTAATGTTTATCTACGGATTTTTCCGTAGATAATCTTGATTTTTCTTGTAGTGTATTGGAAATTAATATTTTAATTTAATTATATATATATATATATATATATATATAACTGTTTAGTTTTTATCAATCAATTTTATTCTCTAACGTGTGCATATCCGTATTGACCAAGTCTCCTTAATGTAACAGCCCATTTTTCGTGGGCCAAAGGCCCAATTCGTTGCCCAGAACGGGTCGTTTCAATTTTGAAACGGGCCGTTCTGGAATAGTGAGTATGGCCAAAATTGTAGAAGTAGAATGGGCCGTTCTGATGGGAGAACGGGCCGTTCTGGAAGCAGAACGGGCCATTCTAGAAGCAGAACGGGCCATTCTGGAAGCAGAACGGGCCGTTCTGCTAGGTTTGAGAACGGGCCGTTCTGGTTTGGGAACGGGCCGTTCCAGCTGAAAAATTTGTGTAGGTTTGAAGGGCCCAGAACGGGCCGTTCTGATTTTGGAACGGGCCGTAGTGGTAGGTTGGCGAAAAATCCTATAAATAGGCCTCAAATCCTCTCATTTCTACACACCTCTCATTCTCACTCTCTCTTCTCTTCTGTTCTCTCTTTCGTTCCTCTTCTTCTCTCTGAAGACCAAGGGGAACTCAAAGGATGAGGTTCTGCTCCAGTTTTAGTTCCGATCCTTATTTAAGGAAAAAGAGGAGGAGGTTCTGCCCGAGTTCCTATTTATCCAGGTACGGGGGAAAAGGAGATTATTTATATGTAGAGTTACATGAGGGAAATTGGGTAGAGGAAGAGCCCTATTTTATAATTATTTCTGTTTGGAGAATTAATTATCTTATGTGATTCTATATATATTTAGAATTACGAATATATGTTTAACTTGTAAAAATGATGCTCTGGGAGAGAGAACAAAATTATAGAAAAGTGCCTGTAAGTTAGGTTGTGAAAAATTGGATGATTTCTGTTTGAGAAATTGAGGATCTCATTAGATTCTGTATGTGTTGAGGATTATAGATATGCTAATAATTTGTAAGAATGATGATCTGAGAGGGAGAACGAAATTGTAGAAAAGTTCCTGTGAGTTAGATTTTGGAACAATTGGGGATTTTACTGTTTACGTTAAAATTATATTAAATTGATAATCCTGTTGTTTGTTATATTTGTTTATGAATGTTATTGTTATATTATTTGATGATCTAGATGATGAATTACTTGAGGAGTATGTGAATCACCATTTTGTGTGGATTGTGTATATATTGTGGAATTAAGATCTGGATGTGGATATGGATGTGAATGAGATGTGATTGTGGTTCTTCACACCTATGACCAGGGGTGAGCACGGCCCGAGATTGTTACATGAGTATCGTGACCTTGGTTAACATGTCAGGGGTGAGCACGGCCCTAGGTTAGGGGTAACGTGACCTTGGCACAGTGTTATATCAGGGGTGAGCACGGCTCTGGATTGTTACATGAGTATCGTGACCTTGGTTAACATGTCAGGGGTGAGCACGGCCCTAGGTTAGGGGTAACGTGACCTTGGCACAGTGTTATATCAGGGGTGAGCACGGCTCTGGATTGTTACATGAGTATCGTGACCTTGGTTAACATGTCAGGGGTGAGCACGGCCCTAGATTAGGGGTAACGTGACCTTGGCACAGTGTTATATCAGGGGTGAGCTCGGCTCTGGATTGTTACGTGGGTATCGTGACCTTGGTTAACATGTCAAGGGTGAGCACGGCCCTGGAATAGGGATAACGTGACCTTGGCACAATGTTATATCAGGGGTGAGCACGGCCTGAGATTGTTAAATGGGTAGCATGACCTTGGCATAGTGTGAAGTGCAAGATTTGTGATGATTGGTGTGATTGAGAATTATGACGTGATGATGATGTATGATTCATTGAAATACGATATGTTGAAATATTTATGAATATTAAGTTATAATGAGATAATATGTTGTGTTTTCTTATGTGCTATATATATAGATATTTTCTTTTCTCACCGTGCGATTTGTGGATATTTTAGGTGAGGAAGATCCGGCTACGAGTGACATCTAGAATGCTAACGGTTGAGTTGTGGTTATGCTCTGATATTGTGACATCGGGGCAGAGGATTTTCTTTAGGACATAGATTGTTATATGGAATTAGAATTGTAAATATTATTTTTGAAAATCATTTGTAAACTCTCATGTTTCATTTTTATCGTTGTGGTTATTGAAGAATAATTTTGAAGATTCTCATGTGAACCCTTTTACCGAAATTGAAAATTGTTTTTGTTAAGTTTGTTGAAGATTGAAGAATCTACATCTGGAAGATGTTCCCTAGAAGTTTTAGTTTTGATGTTTTGCTCATGTTGCTTTTTATTTTAAGCCTATGTCAAAAGGATAATGTATTGATTGTTTAAAAGATTAGGCTTGTATGTGTTTGTTTGTTATGTGTTAAAAATTAGTAATTAACATGAAGGTGAAAATATCATAATACTCATTTTTCTTATTTCATTCATTGTTGAGAACATGAAGTATTAATTTACTGAGTGTTTGAGACTTTAAATGAAAACTTGAAAACATCAGAAATTTTCTGAGTTAAGGAATAGATTACCTGACTCATGTTGAAAAACTGATTGATACTGGAATAATCGATTACCATGTGTGGTAATAGATTACCAAACTGATTCTGATGATTTCAAGAGGAAAAAGGATCGTGTTAATCGATTATCTCTTTAAAGTAATCGATTACCTCTGTTCCAAATGTGAGTTTTGTGTTATTTTGGCATCGTGTTAATCGGTTACCATGTTAGGTAATAGATTAAAACAGGAGCTGAAATAATTAGTTCAGTTATTCTAACTCGTGGTAATAGATTACCATCACAGGTAATAGATTATCTCCGTTATGAATATAACTGAAATAACTGTTTCCTTGCACATGAAAATTGTCTTTAAATAAGATTAAAACTGAAGCTTTTAAAAGAGAATTTTCACACACGGAAAGAAGAGAAATACTTACACGAACAAGAGAGACTTTTTTTTTGAATACACATTACTGCAAAAGAGAAAAAGATTTTCTGAAAAAGAAAGAAAGAACATATCTGCTGAAAATCAACTTTTGGAAAAAGAAGTGTGCAAGATCAATTCAAGAAGATGAAGTTCATATAGAAAATTCATTCTAAACTGGTTTACGTTGTTGAAGATCATATCTACACGAACAGGTGTACTCGTTTCTGATCTTTTGTTATTGTTTGAATGGTTTTAACTCTTGAGATTAGAGAATCTCTGGAAGAGTTGTGTAAAGAGAAATCTTGAGATAGGTTTTTCTCAAGTAGGATATTGTGGGATCAATATTCTTGGGTTATATGTTTCTTGTGGAGTCAAGAAATGGTTTGTTAATCTTGTGGGTGTCAAGATTTGCTTGTTAAATTCATTGATTGGATATTGCTTGTGCAGGGTGCATGTAAAGAATATCAATAGTGGATTTGACTGGATTTAGAGGTGTATCTAAATCTGAAACTGGATGTAGGCCTTTGGATGGCTGAACCAGTATATATCTTGGTGCATGATTTTCTTAACTCTTACACTCTTTACATTCTGTATAAGTTTCTTGATTAATGTTGTATGAAGAAAAACATTATCTGCAGAAACTGAACTTTAAAGATTCTTGGTAATTGATAAATTCAATCTTTACATATCTTGTATTAATTGTGTTATTCAAATCTTGTTGGATAAGCTGTGCATATATAACTCTGAATTACTTTTTATGTTTAAAGGTTTGTTTTAAATCAAGATTTGTTTGGTAAAGATTTAGAAAGCAAACAAGAAAAGGAAAACTAACATAGAATCTATTCAACCCCCCCTTCTAGATTCTAACCGTAGGGACCAACAATTGGTACCAGAGCTGTATCTTGTAAAACATTCAAGACTAGATCTTTAGAAAGGTTAGATGGCTGGTAATCAATTACCGTTTGCTGAAGGTGCTTCTATAAACAGACCCCCATTGTTTTGTGGAGATAACTATCCCTTTTGGAAAGTTAGAATGAAAATTTTCATGGAATCTGTTCATAGAAATATTTGGCAGGCTGTAATCACAGATTACAAAATACCCACTAAGATAGAGGGAGGAAAAGAAATTGAGAAACCATATGATAGCTGGGATCAAAGTGAAATTAGAAGAGCAGAGAATGATGCAAAAGCTTTAAATATCATACATTCTGCACTAAATTCTGATGAATTTTTTAGAATTTCAGCTTGTTCTACAGCAAAGGAAGCTTGGGATTTAATCCAAGTAACACATGAAGGAACTCCAGAAGTGAGAAGAGCTAGAAAGAACACACTCATTCAGGAATATGAAACCTTCAGAATGAATCAAGGTGAAACTGTCATGGATATGCAAAAGAGGTTCATTCACATAATAAATCACCTAAAAGGATTAGGGAAAGACTTCGTGGAAGAAGAAGTAAATGTCAAAATCCTGAAGTCACTAAACAGAAGATGGCAACCAACTGTCACAGCAATTACAGAGTCAAAGAACTTAGCTCAGATGACAAGTGCTGAGTTATTTGGAAAGCTAAGAGAATATGAGATGGATCTGTCAAGGATTGCTGATGAAGAACAAAAAGATAAAAAGGCAAAAGGTCTGGCCTTAAAGGTAAAAGAATCCTCAAGTGATGAAGAGGATAGCAGCAATGAAAGTTCTGAACAAGAAGAATTAAATCTAATGGTGAAGAATTTCAGAAAATTCATGAGAAGGAAGAACAACAATAAGAGATTCTCCAGTCAGAAGAAATCCTTCAAGAAGAATGAAAACTCATCTCCAAAGTTCAAATGTTTTGAATGTGGAAAAGCTGGACACATGAGAGCTGACTGTCCAAGCCTGAAAAAGAATGAGGAGACGAAACAAAAGTTCAGATCAAAGAAAAAGAAAGCATACATAGCATGGGAAGAGAATGCCTCAACAACTTCAAGTGATAGTGATGAGGATCAGGAAGCAAATCTCTGTCTCATGACCAAACATAATTCAGATTATGAGGTATATGATTCTGACTCATCTATTGACTCGTATGATGAATTGCAAAATGCATTTGCTGAACTGTATGCTGAAGCAAAGAAATTAGAAAAATCAAATAATGTTTACAAAAAGAAAATGACACACATGAGAGATAAAATTTCTGATTTAGAGAATGATAACAGGAAACTACTTTCAGATATCTCTAAACTAAAGTCACCATGTGAGAACTGTGAAACATTGTATGCTGCATTAAAAGCAAAGGATAAAGAAAAACAGAATGTTAATGTTATGAAATCCATTAATTCCCACTCATGTAACTATTGTATGAAATCTGGTCATAACTACTACAGATGCATGATAAGGAAATTTGGCATTCCTAGTGGAAAATATAAATGGATTAAGAAATTAGATTATGTACTCACTGATTCTCCAGGACCCAAGATCCATTGGGTACCAAAATCAAATTGAATAACTTGTGTTGCAGGTGTGCTTGAGAGCAAAGCAATCAATGTGGTACTTAGACAGCGGCTGCTCAAGACACATGACAGGAGATAAAAGCAAATTTATCTCATTACAGGAAAAAGAAGGAGGATCTGTAACATATGGAGATAACAACAAAGGCAGAATACTAGGCTCAGGCAGTGTTGGTAACAATTCCAATACTCTCATTGAAAATGTCCTGTATGTAGAAGGTCTCAAATATAACCTGCTTAGTATTAGCCAGCTTTGTGACAAAAATTACAATATCTCTTTTAATAATCAATGCTGTATGGTTTGTGATAAGGAATCAAATGAAGTCCTGCTTATAGGAAAAAGAGTCAATAACATATACATCTTAGACTTAGAGCATTCATCATCCAATTCTTGTCTCACATCACATGATAATATAACATGGTTATGGCATAGACGCATTGCACATATAAATGCAGATCAGTTAAATAGACTTGCATCTAAAGATCTTGTTAGTGGTCTTCCAAAGATCAAGTTCTCTAAACAAGGACTTTGTGATGCATGTCAAAAGGGAAAGCAGACTAGAGCTTCTTTTAAATCAAAGAAAGTTATGTCAACCTCTAGACCGCTGGAACTTTTGCACATGGATCTCTTTGGACCATCAAGAACCAAAAGTCTAGGTGGAAACACTTATGCTTTAGTTCTCATTGATGACTACTCCAGATTCACATGGGTTGCATTTATATCCCATAAAGACAATGCTTTTAAAGCCTTTAGAATCATTTCAAAAAGAATTCAGAATGAAAAGGACTTGAAAATTAAATCTTTGCGAAGTGATCATGGTGGTGAATTTCAAAATGAATCTTTTCAAACTTTTTGTGAAGAAAATGGTATTAATCACAATTTTTCTGTCCCTAGAACTCCTCAACAAAATGGAGTTGTAGAGAGGAAAAATAGATCTCTAATAGAGCTAGCAAGAGCCATGTTAAATGAAAATGGTTTACCAAAATACTTTTGGGCTGATGCAGTAAGCACTGCATGCTATGTTCTAAATAGAATCTTGATTAGACCTATGTTAAAGAAAACACCATATGAGCTTTACAAAGGAAGAAAGCCTGACATTTCACATTTTAAAGTGTTTGGCTGTAAGTGTTTTGTTCTGAATAATGGAAAAGACACTCTTGGAAAATTTGATGCTAAGGCTGATGAAGGAGTTTTTATTGGATATTCTGCAATTAGCAAAGCATATAGAGTCTTTAACAAAAGTACCTTATCTGTTGAAGAATCTATACATGTTACTTTTGATGAAACTAACATCCTTGAAAAAGGAAAATCTCTTAATGATGAAGATGAGATAGGTGACAGTATTACACAAGAAGAAGAAAAACTGGAACTACAGCAGAAAACACCATCTGAAGACACATCACTACCCAAAGAATGGAGGAAACCCAAAGATCTATCTCTGGATAACATTCTTGGAGATATAAATAAGGGAGTTTCTACTAGACACTCTTTTAATCTTCTAAGTGATGATATGGCATTTGTTTCTCAAATTGAACCATTATGTGTGGAACATGCATTAAAAGATGAATTCTGGATAATGGCCATGCATGATGAACTGAATCAATTCAAAAGAAATGATGTTTGGATTTTAGTTCCTTTCAATAAGAATATGAATATCATTGGTACAAAATGGGTTTTCAGAAACAAACTAAATGAAGAAGGTGTTATAGTTAAAAATAAAGCTAGATTAGTAGCCAAAGGATACAATCAACAGGAAGGTATAGACTTTGGTGAAACATATGCTCCAGTTGCTAGATTAGAAGCTGTTAGGCTTTTACTTGCATTTGCTTGTGTGTTTGATTTCAAACTATATCAAATGGATGTGAAAAGTGCATTTTTAAATGGTTTACTTGATGAAGAAGTTTATGTAGCTCAACCACCTGGTTTTGTTGACTGCAAATTACCTAAGCATGTTTACAAGCTCAAGAAAGCTTTGTATGGACTGAAACAAGCTCCAAGGAAATGGTATGAAAGGCTGAGTAAGTTTCTACTAACTCATGACTTTCAAAGAGGTAATGTTGATAAAACTCTTTTCATAAAGAGAAAATCAAAAGATATTCTGCTGATTCAGATTTATGTTGATGATATAATATTTGGATCAACTAACCAATCTCTTTGTGGAGAATTTGTTTCCAATATGCAGAAGGAGTTTGATATGTCTATGATGGGAGAATTAAGCTTCTTCCTAGGACTACAAGTCAAACAAATGGAAAATGGAATTTTTCTACTAAATATAGCAAAGAACTGTTAAAGAAATTTGATATGGAGAATTGTAAGATATCAAATACTCCTATGTCTACTAATTGTTATCTAGATAGTGATATTGCAGGAAAAGATGTTGAAGAATCAATGTATAGAGGGATCATTGGATCTCTTCTGTATCTAACAGCTAGCAGACCTGACATCATGTACAGTGTATGTGTATGTGCTAGATTCCAATCAAAACCAAAGGAATCACATCTGAAGGCTGTAAAGAAAATACTGAAGTATTTGAAAGGCACAATCAATGTTGGATTGTGGTATCCTAAAGGTACTTCTCCATCTTTAACTGGTTACTCTGACTCCGATTTTGCTGGTTGTAAATTGGATAGGAAAAGTACAAGTGGAACGTGCCACACGTTTGGAGAATGTCTCATATCGTGGCAGAGCAAGAAACAAGCTTGTGTAGCACTCTCAACTGCTGAAGCTGAGTATATAGCTGCTGGAAGCTGCTGTGCTCAGTCAATTTGGTTTAAACATCAACTTCAAGACTTTGGATTGAAGATTGATCACATACCACTGAAGTGTGACAACACAAGTGCAATTAACATTTCAAGGAATCCTATTCTACACTCAAGAACTAAGCACATTGAAGTTAGACATCACTTTATCAGAGATCATGTAGAGAAAGGAGACTGTGACATCAAATTCATAATGTCAGAAGATCAACTTGCTGACATCTTTACAAAGCCTCTACCAAAGGAAAGATTTTTCAAGCTAAGAACCAATCTTGGTATCATTAGTGAGTCCAATCTATCCTAAATCTCATAATTAAAGTATGATTGTGTGAATATGCATGAAATTGCTAAGCACTTATAGGTTTAAACTTGATGTATGTGCACTCATAATAGGAAATCACACAAAACACAGTATGCCCTGTATCTGCACACATTTCTCTGTGATAAATCGATTACCTATCGGGTTAATCGATTACCATTGGAAGAAATGAAGAAATTGCTGAAAAATCAACAGCAGTAATCGATTATCAATTTTCAGTAATCGACTACCTCTGCTATTTTGATGCAATTTCTGATGCATACCCACTGTGATAATCGATTACCATGCGGGTTAATCGATTACCACTCACTCACTTGCATAATTACCCTGTTTCAGTTGCGAGATAATCGATTACCAACTGGGTTAATCGATTACCTGACGCGAACCCCTGTTTTTTTTTTTAAGTACTCAAAAACCCTCTTTAAATCTGTTTCGAATTCAAATTAATTCAAAACTCTCTCCATTTTTGCTTCAAACTAAAACGAACGAAACCCCTGGTTCCCTTTTCTATCTCAAAATCTCTTTCAAAACCTAACCCTAAGCCCCATTCATGGAAAGTCTTGGCAAAGGAAAGCGTGTAAAGCACAAAGCCAACAGAGATTACCCTCGTCCTACTACTCAAGGTCAAGGTACATCTAAAAAGAAGAAACAAGAGTCCTCTCGTCCAGAACCTGAAGAAGAATATTCTCATTCGTGGTTATCAAGGAAGTCTCAAGAGGAAACTTTCAATGAGTCTTTTGCTTGCAAAGACATTGTGGCTCCAAAGGTACTCTACTCGTCTTGGCTTATAGAGCAAGGTTTTACATTTCCTACTCTGTTATCTTGTCAAGGAGTTAGCAAATTTGTTGGGTTAAGTGGACTGTACTACCCTGATCTTGTTAGGGTCTTTTACTCAAATTTGGGAAGAGATGAAAATGGTGCTTTGGTTTCAGAAGTTAAAGGAATAAAAGTTACTCTATCTGCTGATGTATTTTTGAAGATTGGTGGATTAACCAGAAATGGTATTAAACCTACCTTCAATGAATTAAAGATGAAAAATTTCTCAATAGGTAAAGATACGTTTTTTATGAGTATGCTGAGGGATGTTTCAGCCTGGGAGGCTAATAAAGAATACAAAAGAAAAGAAAAGAGGAAAATTACATATAATGCTGGAGGTCTACGAGTGGAAGATAGACTCCTACATTATGTAATTGTTTGGATTCTGGCAGCAAGGGGGAGCAATCACGCACAAATCAGTGAAGAAGATATGGCACTGCTCGCAGCTTTTAAGAACAACATTCAAGTTGATTGGGTATATGTGGTAGAAGACATAATGCTAAAGACAAGGAGGTTAATGGACTGCAAGTGTCCATATGCTGTGTTCATAAGCAAGGTATTGGTGTTCTATAAAGTTCCCTTAACTGGTGAAGCAAGAGAGGTCACCAGAGATGTTCATGATATCAAGGATAGAGCTCTGAAAATGATGAAGCTAGTGAAAACAGATGCTGGTTGGATAGCAAAGGAAGATGTTCCTACTGCTGAGACTACAGAGCCATCTCAATCTGAAGTTCAAACTGAAGAAGAGGAAGGAGCTGAAGAGCCCAAGCCTCTTTCTACTTTTGAGCTATCTGTTCTGGCAAAGCTAGATGACATCAGAGAAACTCAGAGAAGAGATTATCAAGAGCTGAAGGCTTATCTTGAATCTATATCTGAACGACTGGATGCGATGAACATACCCTACCCTGAAGAAATTTAGTTATGCATTACATTTTAGGCACTGCATTTTAATTTGTTCTGCATAAATACTTTGATTTATATTTCAGACTTAAAGTTTGTAATAGTTGTAGTATTTGTATGCTTCTGAACATTTTTAATGCTTATATGATGAAAGTCTTATTAAGTGCTTGTTGTTTTTGTTGCATAAGTATCATGTTATTTCTCTGTTTACTCTGTTTTTTTTTTGGTTTGGTTAAGCCAAACAGGGGGAGAAATTCATGAGAAACTGATTAAATGTTTATATGGTTGTTTATGTATTGTATAAGAAACAAAATGGAAATAGAACTGCATAATGCTTTGTATGGAAGTTTTTGTTCTAGACATATGCAGGTTCAAATTGAAGTTCAAATTTCAAACAAACAAGTGAAACAAAACAACATGATGATTGTGAAAGTCAACATGAAGAGTTTGGCTCATCAAAACCAAAAAGGGGGAGATTGTTGAAGATTGAAGAATCTACATCTGGAAGATGTTCCCTAGAAGTTTTAGTTTTGATGTTTTGCTCATGTTGCTTTTTATTTTAAGCCTATGTCAAAAGGATAATGTATTGATTGTTTAAAAGATTAGGCTTGTATGTGTTTGTTTGTTATGTGTTAAAAATTAGTAATTAACATGAAGGTGAAAATATCATAATACTCATTTTTCTTATTTCATTCATTGTTGAGAACATGAAGTATTAATTTACTGAGTGTTTGAGACTTTAAATGAAAACTTGAAAACATCAGAAATTTTCTGAGTTAAGGAATAGATTACCTGACTCATGTTGAAAAACTGATTGATACTGGAATAATCGATTACCATGTGTGGTAATAGATTACCAAACTGATTCTGATGATTTCAAGAGGAAAAAGGATCGTGTTAATCGATTATCTCTTTAAAGTAATCGATTACCTCTGTTCCAAATGTGAGTTTTGTGTTATTTTGGCATCGTGTTAATCGGTTACCATGTTAGGTAATAGATTAAAACAGGAGCTGAAATAATTAGTTCAGTTATTCTAACTCGTGGTAATAGATTACCATCACAGGTAATAGATTATCTCCGTTATGAATATAACTGAAATAACTGTTTCCTTGCACATGAAAATTGTCTTTAAATAAGATTAAAACTGAAGCTTTTAAAAGAGAATTTTCACACACGGAAAGAAGAGAAATACTTACACGAACAAGAGAGACTTTTTTTTTGAATACACATTACTGCAAAAGAGAAAAAGATTTTCTGAAAAAGAAAGAAAGAACATATCTGCTGAAAATCAACTTTTGGAAAAAGAAGTGTGCAAGATCAATTCAAGAAGATGAAGTTCATATAGAAAATTCATTCTAAACTGGTTTACGTTGTTGAAGATCATATCTACACGAACAGGTGTACTCGTTTCTGATCTTTTGTTATTGTTTGAATGGTTTTAACTCTTGAGATTAGAGAATCTCTGGAAGAGTTGTGTAAAGAGAAATCTTGAGATAGGTTTTTCTCAAGTAGGATATTGTGGGATCAATATTCTTGGGTTATATGTTTCTTGTGGAGTCAAGAAATGGTTTGTTAATCTTGTGGGTGTCAAGATTTGCTTGTTAAATTCATTGATTGGATATTGCTTGTGCAGGGTGCATGTAAAGAATATCAATAGTGGATTTGACTGGATTTAGAGGTGTATCTAAATCTGAAACTGGATGTAGGCCTTTGGATGGCTGAACCAGTATATATCTTGGTGCATGATTTTCTTAACTCTTACACTCTTTACATTCTGTATAAGTTTCTTGATTAATGTTGTATGAAGAAAAACATTATCTGCAGAAACTGAACTTTAAAGATTCTTGGTAATTGATAAATTCAATCTTTACATATCTTGTATTAATTGTGTTATTCAAATCTTGTTGGATAAGCTGTGCATATATAACTCTGAATTACTTTTTATGTTTAAAGGTTTGTTTTAAATCAAGATTTGTTTGGTAAAGATTTAGAAAGCAAACAAGAAAAGGAAAACTAACATAGAATCTATTCAACCCCCCCTTCTAGATTCTAACCGTAGGGACCAACAATTGGTACCAGAGCTGTATCTTGTAAAACATTCAAGACTAGATCTTTAGAAAGGTTAGATGGCTGGTAATCAATTACCGTTTGCTGAAGGTGCTTCTATAAACAGACCCCCATTGTTTTGTGGAGATAACTATCCCTTTTGGAAAGTTAGAATGAAAATTTTCATGGAATCTGTTCATAGAAATATTTGGCAGGCTGTAATCACAGATTACAAAATACCCACTAAGATAGAGGGAGGAAAAGAAATTGAGAAACCATATGATAGCTGGGATCAAAGTGAAATTAGAAGAGCAGAGAATGATGCAAAAGCTTTAAATATCATACATTCTGCACTAAATTCTGATGAATTTTTTAGAATTTCAGCTTGTTCTACAGCAAAGGAAGCTTGGGATTTAATCCAAGTAACACATGAAGGAACTCCAGAAGTGAGAAGAGCTAGAAAGAACACACTCATTCAGGAATATGAAACCTTCAGAATGAATCAAGGTGAAACTGTCATGGATATGCAAAAGAGGTTCATTCACATAATAAATCACCTAAAAGGATTAGGGAAAGACTTCGTGGAAGAAGAAGTAAATGTCAAAATCCTGAAGTCACTAAACAGAAGATGGCAACCAACTGTCACAGCAATTACAGAGTCAAAGAACTTAGCTCAGATGACAAGTGCTGAGTTATTTGGAAAGCTAAGAGAATATGAGATGGATCTGTCAAGGATTGCTGATGAAGAACAAAAAGATAAAAAGGCAAAAGGTCTGGCCTTAAAGGTAAAAGAATCCTCAAGTGATGAAGAGGATAGCAGCAATGAAAGTTCTGAACAAGAAGAATTAAATCTAATGGTGAAGAATTTCAGAAAATTCATGAGAAGGAAGAACAACAATAAGAGATTCTCCAGTCAGAAGAAATCCTTCAAGAAGAATGAAAACTCATCTCCAAAGTTCAAATGTTTTGAATGTGGAAAAGCTGGACACATGAGAGCTGACTGTCCAAGCCTGAAAAAGAATGAGGAGACGAAACAAAAGTTCAGATCAAAGAAAAAGAAAGCATACATAGCATGGGAAGAGAATGCCTCAACAACTTCAAGTGATAGTGATGAGGATCAGGAAGCAAATCTCTGTCTCATGACCAAACATAATTCAGATTATGAGGTATATGATTCTGACTCATCTATTGACTCGTATGATGAATTGCAAAATGCATTTGCTGAACTGTATGCTGAAGCAAAGAAATTAGAAAAATCAAATAATGTTTACAAAAAGAAAATGACACACATGAGAGATAAAATTTCTGATTTAGAGAATGATAACAGGAAACTACTTTCAGATATCTCTAAACTAAAGTCACCATGTGAGAACTGTGAAACATTGTATGCTGCATTAAAAGCAAAGGATAAAGAAAAACAGAATGTTAATGTTATGAAATCCATTAATTCCCACTCATGTAACTATTGTATGAAATCTGGTCATAACTACTACAGATGCATGATAAGGAAATTTGGCATTCCTAGTGGAAAATATAAATGGATTAAGAAATTAGATTATGTACTCACTGATTCTCCAGGACCCAAGATCCATTGGGTACCAAAATCAAATTGAATAACTTGTGTTGCAGGTGTGCTTGAGAGCAAAGCAATCAATGTGGTACTTAGACAGCGGCTGCTCAAGACACATGACAGGAGATAAAAGCAAATTTATCTCATTACAGGAAAAAGAAGGAGGATCTGTAACATATGGAGATAACAACAAAGGCAGAATACTAGGCTCAGGCAGTGTTGGTAACAATTCCAATACTCTCATTGAAAATGTCCTGTATGTAGAAGGTCTCAAATATAACCTGCTTAGTATTAGCCAGCTTTGTGACAAAAATTACAATATCTCTTTTAATAATCAATGCTGTATGGTTTGTGATAAGGAATCAAATGAAGTCCTGCTTATAGGAAAAAGAGTCAATAACATATACATCTTAGACTTAGAGCATTCATCATCCAATTCTTGTCTCACATCACATGATAATATAACATGGTTATGGCATAGACGCATTGCACATATAAATGCAGATCAGTTAAATAGACTTGCATCTAAAGATCTTGTTAGTGGTCTTCCAAAGATCAAGTTCTCTAAACAAGGACTTTGTGATGCATGTCAAAAGGGAAAGCAGACTAGAGCTTCTTTTAAATCAAAGAAAGTTATGTCAACCTCTAGACCGCTGGAACTTTTGCACATGGATCTCTTTGGACCATCAAGAACCAAAAGTCTAGGTGGAAACACTTATGCTTTAGTTCTCATTGATGACTACTCCAGATTCACATGGGTTGCATTTATATCCCATAAAGACAATGCTTTTAAAGCCTTTAGAATCATTTCAAAAAGAATTCAGAATGAAAAGGACTTGAAAATTAAATCTTTGCGAAGTGATCATGGTGGTGAATTTCAAAATGAATCTTTTCAAACTTTTTGTGAAGAAAATGGTATTAATCACAATTTTTCTGTCCCTAGAACTCCTCAACAAAATGGAGTTGTAGAGAGGAAAAATAGATCTCTAATAGAGCTAGCAAGAGCCATGTTAAATGAAAATGGTTTACCAAAATACTTTTGGGCTGATGCAGTAAGCACTGCATGCTATGTTCTAAATAGAATCTTGATTAGACCTATGTTAAAGAAAACACCATATGAGCTTTACAAAGGAAGAAAGCCTGACATTTCACATTTTAAAGTGTTTGGCTGTAAGTGTTTTGTTCTGAATAATGGAAAAGACACTCTTGGAAAATTTGATGCTAAGGCTGATGAAGGAGTTTTTATTGGATATTCTGCAATTAGCAAAGCATATAGAGTCTTTAACAAAAGTACCTTATCTGTTGAAGAATCTATACATGTTACTTTTGATGAAACTAACATCCTTGAAAAAGGAAAATCTCTTAATGATGAAGATGAGATAGGTGACAGTATTACACAAGAAGAAGAAAAACTGGAACTACAGCAGAAAACACCATCTGAAGACACATCACTACCCAAAGAATGGAGGAAACCCAAAGATCTATCTCTGGATAACATTCTTGGAGATATAAATAAGGGAGTTTCTACTAGACACTCTTTTAATCTTCTAAGTGATGATATGGCATTTGTTTCTCAAATTGAACCATTATGTGTGGAACATGCATTAAAAGATGAATTCTGGATAATGGCCATGCATGATGAACTGAATCAATTCAAAAGAAATGATGTTTGGATTTTAGTTCCTTTCAATAAGAATATGAATATCATTGGTACAAAATGGGTTTTCAGAAACAAACTAAATGAAGAAGGTGTTATAGTTAAAAATAAAGCTAGATTAGTAGCCAAAGGATACAATCAACAGGAAGGTATAGACTTTGGTGAAACATATGCTCCAGTTGCTAGATTAGAAGCTGTTAGGCTTTTACTTGCATTTGCTTGTGTGTTTGATTTCAAACTATATCAAATGGATGTGAAAAGTGCATTTTTAAATGGTTTACTTGATGAAGAAGTTTATGTAGCTCAACCACCTGGTTTTGTTGACTGCAAATTACCTAAGCATGTTTACAAGCTCAAGAAAGCTTTGTATGGACTGAAACAAGCTCCAAGGAAATGGTATGAAAGGCTGAGTAAGTTTCTACTAACTCATGACTTTCAAAGAGGTAATGTTGATAAAACTCTTTTCATAAAGAGAAAATCAAAAGATATTCTGCTGATTCAGATTTATGTTGATGATATAATATTTGGATCAACTAACCAATCTCTTTGTGGAGAATTTGTTTCCAATATGCAGAAGGAGTTTGATATGTCTATGATGGGAGAATTAAGCTTCTTCCTAGGACTACAAGTCAAACAAATGGAAAATGGAATTTTTCTACTAAATATAGCAAAGAACTGTTAAAGAAATTTGATATGGAGAATTGTAAGATATCAAATACTCCTATGTCTACTAATTGTTATCTAGATAGTGATATTGCAGGAAAAGATGTTGAAGAATCAATGTATAGAGGGATCATTGGATCTCTTCTGTATCTAACAGCTAGCAGACCTGACATCATGTACAGTGTATGTGTATGTGCTAGATTCCAATCAAAACCAAAGGAATCACATCTGAAGGCTGTAAAGAAAATACTGAAGTATTTGAAAGGCACAATCAATGTTGGATTGTGGTATCCTAAAGGTACTTCTCCATCTTTAACTGGTTACTCTGACTCCGATTTTGCTGGTTGTAAATTGGATAGGAAAAGTACAAGTGGAACGTGCCACACGTTTGGAGAATGTCTCATATCGTGGCAGAGCAAGAAACAAGCTTGTGTAGCACTCTCAACTGCTGAAGCTGAGTATATAGCTGCTGGAAGCTGCTGTGCTCAGTCAATTTGGTTTAAACATCAACTTCAAGACTTTGGATTGAAGATTGATCACATACCACTGAAGTGTGACAACACAAGTGCAATTAACATTTCAAGGAATCCTATTCTACACTCAAGAACTAAGCACATTGAAGTTAGACATCACTTTATCAGAGATCATGTAGAGAAAGGAGACTGTGACATCAAATTCATAATGTCAGAAGATCAACTTGCTGACATCTTTACAAAGCCTCTACCAAAGGAAAGATTTTTCAAGCTAAGAACCAATCTTGGTATCATTAGTGAGTCCAATCTATCCTAAATCTCATAATTAAAGTATGATTGTGTGAATATGCATGAAATTGCTAAGCACTTATAGGTTTAAACTTGATGTATGTGCACTCATAATAGGAAATCACACAAAACACAGTATGCCCTGTATCTGCACACATTTCTCTGTGATAAATCGATTACCTATCGGGTTAATCGATTACCATTGGAAGAAATGAAGAAATTGCTGAAAAATCAACAGCAGTAATCGATTATCAATTTTCAGTAATCGACTACCTCTGCTATTTTGATGCAATTTCTGATGCATACCCACTGTGATAATCGATTACCATGCGGGTTAATCGATTACCACTCACTCACTTGCATAATTACCCTGTTTCAGTTGCGAGATAATCGATTACCAACTGGGTTAATCGATTACCTGACGCGAACCCCTGTTTTTTTTTTAAGTACTCAAAAACCCTCTTTAAATCTGTTTCGAATTCAAATTAATTCAAAACTCTCTCCATTTTTGCTTCAAACTAAAACGAACGAAACCCCTGGTTCCCTTTTCTATCTCAAAATCTCTTTCAAAACCTAACCCTAAGCCCCATTCATGGAAAGTCTTGGCAAAGGAAAGCGTGTAAAGCACAAAGCCAACAGAGATTACCCTCGTCCTACTACTCAAGGTCAAGGTACATCTAAAAAGAAGAAACAAGAGTCCTCTCGTCCAGAACCTGAAGAAGAATATTCTCATTCGTGGTTATCAAGGAAGTCTCAAGAGGAAACTTTCAATGAGTCTTTTGCTTGCAAAGACATTGTGGCTCCAAAGGTACTCTACTCGTCTTGGCTTATAGAGCAAGGTTTTACATTTCCTACTCTGTTATCTTGTCAAGGAGTTAGCAAATTTGTTGGGTTAAGTGGACTGTACTACCCTGATCTTGTTAGGGTCTTTTACTCAAATTTGGGAAGAGATGAAAATGGTGCTTTGGTTTCAGAAGTTAAAGGAATAAAAGTTACTCTATCTGCTGATGTATTTTTGAAGATTGGTGGATTAACCAGAAATGGTATTAAACCTACCTTCAATGAATTAAAGATGAAAAATTTCTCAATAGGTAAAGATACGTTTTTTATGAGTATGCTGAGGGATGTTTCAGCCTGGGAGGCTAATAAAGAATACAAAAGAAAAGAAAAGAGGAAAATTACATATAATGCTGGAGGTCTACGAGTGGAAGATAGACTCCTACATTATGTAATTGTTTGGATTCTGGCAGCAAGGGGGAGCAATCACGCACAAATCAGTGAAGAAGATATGGCACTGCTCGCAGCTTTTAAGAACAACATTCAAGTTGATTGGGTATATGTGGTAGAAGACATAATGCTAAAGACAAGGAGGTTAATGGACTGCAAGTGTCCATATGCTGTGTTCATAAGCAAGGTATTGGTGTTCTATAAAGTTCCCTTAACTGGTGAAGCAAGAGAGGTCACCAGAGATGTTCATGATATCAAGGATAGAGCTCTGAAAATGATGAAGCTAGTGAAAACAGATGCTGGTTGGATAGCAAAGGAAGATGTTCCTACTGCTGAGACTACAGAGCCATCTCAATCTGAAGTTCAAACTGAAGAAGAGGAAGGAGCTGAAGAGCCCAAGCCTCTTTCTACTTTTGAGCTATCTGTTCTGGCAAAGCTAGATGACATCAGAGAAACTCAGAGAAGAGATTATCAAGAGCTGAAGGCTTGTCTTGAATCTATATCTGAACGACTGGATGCGATGAACATACCCTACCCTGAAGAAATTTAGTTATGCATTACATTTTAGGCACTGCATTTTAATTTGTTCTGCATAAATACTTTGATTTATATTTCAGACTTAAAGTTTGTAATAGTTGTAGTATTTGTATGCTTCTGAACATTTTTAATGCTTATATGATGAAAGTCTTATTAAGTGCTTGTTGTTTTTGTTGCATAAGTATCATGTTATTTCTCTGTTTACTCTGTTTTTTTTTTGGTTTGGTTAAGCCAAACAGGGGGAGAAATTCATGAGAAACTGATTAAATGTTTATATGGTTGTTTATGTATTGTATAAGAAACAAAATGGAAATAGAACTGCATAATGCTTTGTATGGAAGTTTTTGTTCTAGACATATGCAGGTTCAAATTGAAGTTCAAATTTCAAACAAACAAGTGAAACAAAACAACATGATGATTGTGAAAGTCAACATGAAGAGTTTGGCTCATCAAAACCAAAAAGGGGGAGATTGTTGAAGATTGAAGAATCTACATCTGGAAGATGTTCCCTAGAAGTTTTAGTTTTGATGTTTTGCTCATGTTGCTTTTTATTTTAAGCCTATGTCAAAAGGATAATGTATTGATTGTTTAAAAGATTAGGCTTGTATGTGTTTGTTTGTTATGTGTTAAAAATTAGTAATTAACATGAAGGTGAAAATATCATAATACTCATTTTTCTTATTTCATTCATTGTTGAGAACATGAAGTATTAATTTACTGAGTGTTTGAGACTTTAAATGAAAACTTGAAAACATCAGAAATTTTCTGAGTTAAGGAATAGATTACCTGACTCATGTTGAAAAACTGATTGATACTGGAATAATCGATTACCATGTGTGGTAATAGATTACCAAACTGATTCTGATGATTTCAAGAGGAAAAAGGATCGTGTTAATCGATTATCTCTTTAAAGTAATCGATTACCTCTGTTCCAAATGTGAGTTTTGTGTTATTTTGGCATCGTGTTAATCGGTTACCATGTTAGGTAATAGATTAAAACAGGAGCTGAAATAATTAGTTCAGTTATTCTAACTCGTGGTAATAGATTACCATCACAGGTAATAGATTATCTCCGTTATGAATATAACTGAAATAACTGTTTCCTTGCACATGAAAATTGTCTTTAAATAAGATTAAAACTGAAGCTTTTAAAAGAGAATTTTCACACACGGAAAGAAGAGAAATACTTACACGAACAAGAGAGACTTTTTTTTTGAATACACATTACTGCAAAAGAGAAAAAGATTTTCTGAAAAAGAAAGAAAGAACATATCTGCTGAAAATCAACTTTTGGAAAAAGAAGTGTGCAAGATCAATTCAAGAAGATGAAGTTCATATAGAAAATTCATTCTAAACTGGTTTACGTTGTTGAAGATCATATCTACACGAACAGGTGTACTCGTTTCTGATCTTTTGTTATTGTTTGAATGGTTTTAACTCTTGAGATTAGAGAATCTCTGGAAGAGTTGTGTAAAGAGAAATCTTGAGATAGGTTTTTCTCAAGTAGGATATTGTGGGATCAATATTCTTGGGTTATATGTTTCTTGTGGAGTCAAGAAATGGTTTGTTAATCTTGTGGGTGTCAAGATTTGCTTGTTAAATTCATTGATTGGATATTGCTTGTGCAGGGTGCATGTAAAGAATATCAATAATGGATTTGACTGGATTTAGAGGTGTATCTAAATCTGAAACTGGATGTAGGCCTTTGGATGGCTGAACCAGTATATATCTTGGTGCATGATTTTCTTAACTCTTACACTCTTTACATTCTGTATAAGTTTCTTGATTAATGTTGTATGAAGAAAAACATTATCTGCAGAAACTGAACTTTAAAGATTCTTGGTAATTGATAAATTCAATCTTTACATATCTTGTATTAATTGTGTTATTCAAATCTTGTTGGATAAGCTGTGCATATATAACTCTGAATTACTTTTTATGTTTAAAGGTTTGTTTTAAATCAAGATTTGTTTGGTAAAGATTTAGAAAGCAAACAAGAAAAGGAAAACTAACATAGAATCTATTCAACCCCCCCTTCTAGATTCTAACCGTAGGGACCAACAAAGTTTTCATTATTACAATATATGTGTTGGGGTAGTAAGGGTGTCACACTTAACTTTTGTTAATTCCTTCTAACAGCTTAACAATAACATCTTGAATGTTATTTTGACTAAAGGTATGGTATGTTTTATTTTTTTGAAAAACTTCATTACAAAAAACATGGCATTTTCACTAAATTGCTAAAATCGGTTGTTATTTACCTTAGCGACGGAATTAGAAACCAAATTTAAGCAGTCACTAAAACCCTGATCGCAAAGCTATTTAGCGACGAAAAAATTTCCAGTCGCTATTTAGCAACCGAAAATTTCGGTCGCAAAAATGGTTGCAATGATTTTGGTCGCTGAAGTGTATCGTACCAAATTAGTGACCGAATAAATCAGTCGCTAAATCGGTCGCTAAATATTTATTTTTTATTTTATTAAATTTTATAGAAGTCGCAAATTTGGTCGCTACGAACCACTCATATTTGGCCTCTCAAGGATTCTATTTCACAATACTTAACTTTTTAGCATGTTTTTTTTCCTTAATTACACAATTTCTGGAAACTTTCCAGAAGGTCACCCATCCCTATATTACTCTAAGTCAAGCACGCTTAACTGTGAAATTCTGATGAGATAAGTTACCGAAAAGCATATGCATGTTGTTAGTATAAGTAGTACAAATTAATTCATTTAAGTCATCCTCAACTATCCAATCTCATACTTATACTATCTTTTGATCCTTCTCATTTTGGTGTATCCAGACCGTTATAAATATATAATAATTATATTACTAATAATAATTATATTATATTTAATTAATTTTTATTTATATATATACTTACTTTTATAATTAACAACCTACTTATTTCTATTTAAAATTAATATTATGATACAATTTAAATTATTTATTATAATTAAAAAGTTTTAGTAATAATTTATATATTTTAAAATGAGAAGGGTTATAATAACACTGGTATAACTTTTACGAAGTATTACACCGCTCAATAACTTTATATTAAATGTGAATCTTGTAAATTCAACCGTTAGATTGAAAGTTCATATTACTTTATATGTCTTGTCAAGTTTTGTTAAAATTGAACAACAACTTGAAAGTAATCAAAGTGCTCATATTTTATTTGAAATGTATATATTACGTCATTTTTTTTACAAGAATGAAGTATCAAATCATCAATCATCTTGAATTCATATAAAATTTTGTATATATGATCCTGTAAAAAACTTTCAATTTAACGATTGAATTTATAAAATTCACATTTAATATAAAGTTATTGAGCGATGTAATACTTAGTAAAAGTTACACCGATGTTATTATAACATTCTCTTTTAAAATATTATTTTTATAAATTAAATTTTCACATTTTAAATAAATTATTAATTAACTTAATATATTTATTCATCTTAAATCTAAGATATAAAATTCAAAAAATGTATTTATCCTTGTTTTATTTTCTAATTATCAACCATTAATAAAATATATACTAATTTAAAATCTTATCTAGTTATATCATAATATTTTCATATCAAGTTTAAAACTAGATATTAGTTATACAAAAATATCAAAATTATATAGTAAATTATTAAGAAGATTCTAGTTAAATAATTTAAAATAATCAATTTTATCACACAACAATAAAGAAATACTAATAGTTAAGAAAATACATTTGTATTCTTTTTATTAGAAAGAGAGATGATGTTATAATTCTTTTTTTCTCAAGATATCACATCTCTTCTATCAATACAATTTAAATATAAAAATTTATTTAAAAATAAAGTTATCATAAGTTAGAACTATATATTATAAATATGGATCAAAATAAATAAGAAAGTTTAAAAAATTCATATACTCTAATTAAAAAATGCCTAAAAATCCAATCGTAAAAATAAACCTCTAAATATTTTTTACATAAATAATTATTGGTATTAATTATGTAGGAGTGCATATAAATATTTTTATTATAAATTAATGTCTTGCTCTTACAAAAAAAGAAAATGGGATTGATACTCAACAACAATATTATCATCACTTTTTAGCAATTTATATATTTTTTTAAGTTTTATTTAGCGACCGAATAGAATTCTGTCTCTAATTTTAACTAATATTTAGCGACCGAATAGAATTTTGTCCCTAATTTTAACTAATATTTAGCGACCGAATTGAATTCAATCGCTAATTTTAACTAATATTTAGCGACCGAATTTAGTTTCGTCTCTAATTTTAACTAATATTTAGCGACCGAATAGAATTCCGTCACTAATTTTAACTAATATTTAGCGATCGAATTCAAATTTGTTGCTAATTTTAACTAATATTTAGCGATTGAATTCAATTTTGTCGCTAATTTTAACTAATATTAAGCGACCGAATTTAATTTCATCGCTAATTTTAACTAATATTTAGCGACCGAATTCAATTCCGTCACTAAAAAGTCATGCAGCGACTGAAATAGCGACATATTTTCTAGCGACGACTTATTTTGGTCGCTAAATTAGTCGCTATTTGATTATTCAGAATCAATCGCTAAATAGCGACTGATAAATTTCAGTCGCTAATTTCGGTCGCTATTTTGCAATTTTTTTTGTAGTTCTTGTTGCATATTGTTGGTTTGCACGTTGCTTACTTTTAGGAACAATACTTAGGGTCCAATTTTAAAATTTTTCGGCACTAAGCACATGTTGTTACATATATATATATATATATATATATATATATATATATATATAGGCTCGTAAGTAAAAGAAAAAATACACAACAGTTCACTTATATCTCTCTCTTCAAAATTATTTCTACTACCAAAATATATTTTTTTAAGTAGTATTCTTTGGTTCGGGGATCTTTCGCTGCACTCGAACGGTCTAACGAGTTAACGTATCTTGAGAGAGAAACACACTATAAGACTTAAAATTACTAATGTCATGAAGGTGTTTTCTCTCTAAGAATAATACTTTGAGCGCTTTAATCTAAGTTACTCTAATCTTGTTATTTATTATTTAATTTACTCTATGTACTCAATTGATTGTTATTGATTCCTCTATTTTTAATTTTAAAGTATTTATCGTGTTATTTATATTGACTTTCTTAATAAATTTAAGTATTTATTTTTATGTGCTCTATTAAATTTTATTTCCAACATTATTCACCTTTAATAAATTTGTAATTGCTATAATGCACTAAATTTAAGGAGTAGATTTATCATTGTTTTAATATTAATCCCTATATATACTGATCTCCTCTATACTAAGGATTATGTTTCTTAATTAATATCTTTATATAGATATGTCATAGCTAGTTGTATAAGTGCTTATGAGTGTAATCTATCTCAAGTATATATATGAGATCGTATAAAAAAAATTAACAACAACAATTAAATAGAAATTATAAAATTAATTAACACAGCAATGGCGACAACAAAAACATGACAGCTTATTTTAAATAGTATTATTCTCACGTTAATTTCTCATAAGATTCTATTACAACATTTATTCTCTATCTTCTCCCGTCATATATTTTCTTCCCTAGCTTTTTTTTTCTTCAAGATTTCTTTAGTAAAATACAATACACCGGAAAAAAAAAGTCCAAACTACCCATAAATTAAAGGACAAATGAAAAGAAACAAGTAGTTTGAATAACCAAACATATATAATTAAGCTATGCTGAATTGAGCATCATGGTAGCAACCACCATCACCGTGAAAATCCCCGCAAGGAAATAGAAAGCCACCGAAACAAAGGTTGTGGTAAAATTGTTGGGAGATATCGTCGCCATAGAGTAGTAGTAGCTAATTATAAGAAATCCCGTTGCTGCATACACTAGAAACCAGGTAATGTTCCTCCTCGGCAGAAGACTGATAATAGTAAGAATTGATGCAATAAAGGCACACATATTTGTAGTTGAAAATGCAATGAAGTCCACGTTTGACATGATTGATTTCCCTTCACTCATAGATGAATTAGAAGCCATATGAGTGAGAGTGTTATTAGTTCCAGCACCAATCTGGTGAAGTCCACCAGGGGGACTCAATGCTGCGTGATAAGTAGTAGTTGCAACAAGAGTGGTCACTACCAAATAAGCACTGCGTATCTGCTCTGACATGTGCCCTCTAACACGAATGTTGCGAACTAGCCACTCATTCGTGGATTGCATTAACGAATGAATTTTCTTAATCTTTGTAAGTTTGGCTCTAGCCTGAACTAATTTCTTCTTGATATCTTTGCTGCTTGTTAGGTCTAATGCTGTTTGATCCTCAAAATTTGTTGCATCAAAATTCTTCATAACCTTTATCAACAATTTGATTGCCTGTACTATCAAAAGATTGTTAATATATATATATATATATATATATATATATATATATATATATATATATATATATATATATATATATATATATATATATATATATATATATATAAAATCAATTCTTATATATTAAAAAACACGAATATCTATTTTGTACAAAAATATTTTTAAAACTTTTTTAAATTTCTTATCTAATTCAATTTTTATTTATCATAAATGTTTATGAATTAAATTTTAATTTTTTAAAATTAAATTATTAATAAATAAAAATAATATTTTACTACAATATAGACTATTTATAAAAAAGATTAAAATATAATTTATATATTTAAAAATATCTATTTATATAAATTTTAAATATAATTTATATATTTAAACATAATATTTATTTATATATATAATTTATTATCAATTTTAGTTAAATATAATAAATATTTAATTTATATATTATACATGCTTAAAATACTATTTCAATTTAATTAAAAAATAAAATAATATGCATAAGATGTTAGTGTTATTGTTCTAATTCCTACATATCAATGAAAATATAAAGTCTTTCTCCACCCCATGTGTTTCCAATAAATAGTCTGGTTAATTATTAGTTGATTTTTATTCACCAGCTGTGACACCCTCTACCCCATTATTAATATACAACAAATGTAACAATAAAATATTTCTTTTCTTCTTTTTGGGTAAATAAAATCTTTCATAGTTGACAAATATTTCAAATATCACAAGGTAGAAGATTCACATTCGTAACTCATAAATCATAACTCCAGTGTAGAAATTATAAAAGAAAAGAAGTTAAGATTTTCAATACAATTTAGTGAAAAACAAGAAATCATATATATACAAATAATAATAAAGGAAATATAATTTAACTCCAGTAAAGGTGGCAGTGCCTCCTAGTTAGGGATTAATTTATACTCCCAAATCATATAATAATAAATATAACAAAGATGTACATTTTGGTCTTTTCTCAAGAACGTTCAAAATTACATAAGAAGAGAAAATTAAAGCTTTTAAAACAATAACATCCCTAAAAAAAACAAGCCTAGCTATGCCCGATGTCACATCCTATCAGAGCATGCCCCACTGAAGCCTTAAGCCTCATCACCAACATCCCCATGATGCTGATCATCTGCAACACAATTTAAAACATATACAAAAACAACAAGGGAGTGAGAAACATCTCACTCAGTTTCAGGTGCAGAAATAACTGCTAGATAGCACACACACACACAACATATATAAGTCACATGTAAACAATACATAAATAGTCCATATCACATATATATACTCATTTATCATGCTTATGATGTCATGGACTCAACTCATAAATGCATGCATGTGGCGCCATACGGAAGATTCACAATTCATCGTTGGTGACCCTAAGGTACACCTGGTTACATCACTGGTGACCCTAAGGTACACCTTGTTAGCATGTTACATCGTGGGTGACCCTAAGGTACACCTTGTTAGTCGTGGGTGACCATAAGGTACACCTTGTTAGCATGTTACATCATGGGTGACCATAAGGTACACCTTGTTAGTCGTGGGTATGCGGCCTCAGCGGCACACCTGGAGTAATATATGCATATGATGCATGTCATACATTTATAATCTCATTAACTCAACATTTAACTTATTACATAATTTCATTTAGTACATCATATCATTATTTGTCATAGTATCATAATCATAGTTTGTCTCAATAGTCCATTCTTAGGTCTCATGTCATTTGTCCATATTTCACATGGTCATGTCATCAATACTCCTCATAAGGTCCGCATAGGTATTCACAGAGAGCATTCTTGTTCATATTAAAACTCATTTATTATTAACATTAATTTCATACTCATTTATTACTTACAACAAAGAACAAAGTATAATAAATAGAAAATCGGACAGAACAACGACACCTTCAACAAAAACAAAGTAGAGTAAATAGAAAATCAAACAGAACAACGACACCTTCAACAAAGAACAAAGTAAAGTAAATAGAAAATCAAACAGAACAACGGCATCTTCAACAAAGAACAAAATAGAGTAAATAGAAAATCAGACATAACAACGGCAAGGGATTGGGGGCCAATCCGACAAACAACTATCCAACAATTATCCCCACACTCCTGAGCGAGGTTCTCACTCCCCCCTTACCTGGATAAGCGGAGTTGAAACTTGGGCAGGGCCTCCTCTGGATTCTCTCTTTCTTCCCTCTCTTTCTCTCTTTCTTTCTCTCTCTCTCTCTCTCTCTCTCTCTCCTCTTTCTCTCTCTAAGATTATCACTTCTTGCTCGGTATAAAATTTTCACCCCCCCTTGGCCCTATTTATAGGCAAACTGGTGTTCCCGGAACGGCCCGTATTGAATTCGGAACGGCCCGTTCCGGATCCTTCGAATTTGTGCAAATTTCTCAACTGGAACGGCCCGTTCCAAAATCGGAACGGCCCGTTCCCAAAAAGCAGAACGGCCCGTTCTAAAACCAGAACGGCCCGTTCTCAATCTCAGCAGAACGGCTCGTTCTCCCTCCGGAACGGCCCGTTCTCCATACCAGAACGGCCCGTTCCAGGCCCGTTCTGGGACTACAAAAACCTCACATTTTCAACATTTGGAACGGCCCGTTCCGGAACCCAAAATACCCCTATAACTTTATTAAAATTACGAAAATGCCATTAAAATAATAATAATAAAAATTTGGGTGTTACAATTCTCCCCTCCTTTTAGAAATTTCGTCCCCGAAATTTACCTGAAAACAGAAATGGATGAGCTTCTCGCATCTTGCTTTCTAATTCCCATGTAGCACTTTCTTCAATATTTCCTCCCCAAACGACCTTAACCAAAGGGATTTCCTTTCCTCTTAGTTGTTTCACTCTCGTGTCATCAATCCTTAGAGGAACCGTTTCATAAGTAAGATTATCCTTCAACTGAATGTTGTCAGACTCAATGATATGGGAAGGATCATGGACATACTTTCTGAGTTGGGAAACATGAAAGACACTATGGAGATTTGAAAGAGATGGAGGCAAAGCAATTTGATAGGCCACTTCACCGATTCTTTTAAGAATTTGATAAGGACCAATGAAACGTGGAGTAAGCTTACGGGATTTCAGTGCTCTGCCTACTCCTGTCCAAGGAGTGACTTTAAGGAATACATGATCACCTTCTTTAAACTTAAGGTCTTTTCTCCTCTTGTCATTATAACTTTTTTGCCTACTCTGAGTTGCTCTCATCTTCTCTTGGATCATCTTAACCTGTTCAGTAGTTTGTTGAGCTATCTCAGGTCCTAACATGACATTCTCTCCAGGTTCTGTCCAACATAAAGGTGTTCTACATCTCCTACCATACAGAGCCTCATATGGTGCCATCCCAATACTAGAATGGTAGCTATTATTGTAGGTAAATTCTATCAAAGGTAGGAAACTATCCCAACTACCCCCACGTTCTAAGATGCAAGCCCTCAACAAGTCTTCCAAAGATTGTATGGTTCTCTCAGTTTGGCCATCTGTTTGGGGATGGTAAGCTGAACTCAATCTAAGCTTAGTGCCTAAAGCCTTATGCAAACTCTCCCAAAATCTAGAGGTGAACCTAGGATCTCTATCAGACACAATACTAGTAGGAACTCCATGCAACCTCACGATCTCACTAATGTACAACTTGGTTAACCTCTCCAAAGAGTACCTAATATTAATGGGAATAAAATGGGCAGACTTAGTCAATCTATCCACAATGACCCATATAGCATCCAAGTTATTCACAGTCTTAGGTAACCCAACTACAAAATCCATAGAGATGCTATCCCACTTCCACACAGGCACATCTAAAGGTTCCATCAAACCTGAAGGTTTTTGGTGTTCTACCTTAGCTTTCTGACATACTAAGCAAGCATACACAAATTCCTCCACTTCCCTCTTCATCTTAGGCCACCAAAACATCTTCTTAAGGTCTTGGTACATCTTAGTGGCTCCTGGATGGATACTAAGGATACTCTTATGACCTTCTTCCAGGATTGCTCTCTTAAGTTCTGGCACACTAGGAATGCACAACCTATCCTTAAATCTTAAAACTCCATCCACTCCAATTCTAAACTCACTTTTCACACCTTGATTCAACTTCTCTACCCGACTCAATAAGAAAGGATCCATCTTCTGACCTTCTCTAATCTCATCTATCAAGCTATTAGTCACTCTTAAAGCTCCCAACTTAATACTTTTAGAGGTCAACTCACACCCTAAGCTCATATCCCTAAACTCCTCAATCATTTGCAATTCCCTAATCATCAAGGAAGACACTTTCAAAGATTTCCTACTCAAAGCATCAGCTACAACATTAGCCTTGCCAGGGTGATAATTCAATTGAAAGTCATAATCCTTAAGAAACTCTAACCATCTCCTCTGCCTCATATTCAATTCCTTTTGGTCAAACAAGTACTTAAGACTTTTATGGTCACTAAAAACCTCAAATCTAGACCCAAACAAGTAATGTCTCCACAACTTAAGCACAAATACTATTGCAGCTAACTCAAGGTCATGGGTAGGATAGTTTTGCTCATGAATTTTAAGTTGTCTTGAAGCATAGGCTACTACCTTACCCTCCTGCATAAGCACTCCTCCTAAACCCAATTTAGAAGCATCACAAAATACCTTAAAAGTCTTACTAGGATCAGGTAATACTAACACAGGAGCACTAGTTAATCTCCTCTTAAGTTCTTGAAAACTTTCCTCACACTTAGAACCCACACAAAAGGTTGGTCTTTCTTCGTCAGCTTAGTCAAAGGAAGAGCTAGCCTAGGGAAATTCTCTATGAACCTTCTGTAATAACCAGCTAGTCCTAGGAAACTCCTAATCTCAAATACTGATTTAGGTGTTCTCCACTCTAACACAGCTTCTACCTTAGCAGGATCTACAACTATTCCACCCTTGGATATCACATGTCCTAGAAAGTTCACACTATCCAACCAAAATTCACATTTTGACAATTTAGCATACAACTGTTTCTCCTTAAGGGTTTGAAGAACGATCCTAAGGTGCTCAACATGCTCTTCCCTAGTCTTGGAATACACTAAGATATCATCTATGAAGACCACTACAAATCTATCCAAGTAAGGGTGAAAGATCCTATTCATGTAGTCCATAAAAACACCAGGTGCATTAGTCACACCAAACGGCATAACTAAATACTCATAGTGCCCATAGCGAGTCCTAAAGGCAGTCTTAGGAACATCCTCAGCTCTCACTCTAATCTGATGGTATCCTGACCTTAAATCTATCTTACTGAACACACAAGCTCCAACTAGTTGATCCATAAGGTCATCTATCCTAGGCAAAGGATACTTATTCTTAATGGTCACTTTATTCAGTTGCCTATAGTCTACGCACAACCTCATGCTCCCATCTTTCTTCTTAACCAACAAAACAGGCGCTCCCCAAGGCGAGACACTAGGCCTAATGAATTGTTTTCCTTGTAATTCCTCTATTTGTTTCTTAAGCTCAACTAACTCTTTAGGGGACATCCTATAGGGTGCTATAGATATAGGTGGGGTACCTGGTACTAAGTCTATGCTAAACTCAATCTCTCTCTCAGGTGGTAAACTAGACACATCCTTAGGAAATACTTCTGGAAATTCTCTCACTAAGGGAATCTCATCTAGCTTACTATCAGCCTCAAGTGTTAAAGCGGCTAAGATCATGTACACTCTTTCATTGTCTTTTAAACAAGTTTTAATGTCAGCAGCACTAAGAAATTCCGTACTCTTACATTCACCAAAGGAAATAGATTTCTCAAAGCAGTTTAAAAGGACATGGTGAGAAGATAACCAATCCATACCAAGAATTACATCTAATTGACTAAGAGGCAAACAAATTAAGTCAACTAGAAACTGCTTATCAGAAACTGTCAAAGGACATTTCAAACACACTAGGGATGTAGTCACAGGACCATTAGTAGGGGTTTCCACAACTAAATCAAAATCTAACAAAGACACAGGCAAATTCAATTTTTGGACACAAGAGACAGAAATAAAGGAATGAGTTGCACCAGAATCAAATAGTACAACAAAAGGAGTCTCAGCTATGAAACAAGTACCTTGTATCAAATTTTCTGACCGAGAAGCTTCAGTACCACTAAGAGCAAATACTCTCCCCACAGTCTTTGGACGCTCAGTTGCGAACCCGATCCAATAACACGTGTTCTTCGTGGTTCAGGACATTGGGTGCTGATGTGACCCTTGCCACTGCAATTGAAGCAGGTAATCTCCTTGTCAAGACACTCAGACTGATTATGACCAACACGTCCACACTTCCCACATCTTCCTGAAGGAGTGGACACAGACCCTCCAACACTTCCAGTAGCACTAACAGTGGATCCTCTAGTAAACAACTTACTTTTATTAGCAGCAGCTTTACTCCCTTGAAATCTATTAGAAGCGGAGTAAGGCTTACTTCTTCCCGAAGTACTAGAACTCACAGCACGGATAGGACCTCCAACTCCTTTATAAAAAGCAGCACGAGCACGGTTGTCATGATCATAAATGCTGCACTTATTGACCAGAGTGGGAAAGTGATATATCTCCTGATAGTTAATTGCAGTTTTCACTTCAGGACGCAGACCATTTACAAATTTTATGCATTTAGCTCTTTCACCACCCTCACCATGGTAGTGTGTGCAATAACGAACCAAAGCATCAAATTTGGCAGCATACACAGCCACTGTGTCGTTCCCTTGATTCAGCTCAAGGAATTCCATTTCTTTCCGACTTCTCACATCATCCGGGAAATACTTCTCAAGAAAGACCTTCTTGAAGTTGTCCCAATTCAAGTGCACCCCTCCATCAATCATCCTCCGAAGTGCTCCTTCCCACCAAAAGTGAGCATCAGCAGTCAACATGAATGTGGCCAACTTCACCTTCTGAGCGATGGGACAATCCATAACATTGAAAATTTTCTCTATTTCTGTTAGCCAATTCATAGCAGCATCTGGGTCATATCCTCCTTTAAAGGTAGGTGGGTGATTTCGTTGAAATTGCTCCAACCAGTTAGGAGTAACTTCAGTCCTATTGTTATTATTCATAGCTTGTGCTAATGCTTGAAGAGCATCGGCAATCGCACGATCATTTCTACCAGCCATAGTCTAAGAAAATAATACAATCAATAAACATAATCAATCATCATACTAGCATACCAACAAGTTTAACAATCAGTTTAGTCCATCATTCATGTACCAAATAAACATAGTAAATCAAATAAGCATAGTAAACTCATAACTCACGGTCGATTAGATCGACCTGCTCTGATACCACTAAATGTGACACCCTCTACCCCATTATTAATATACAACAAATGTAACAATAAAATAATTCTTTTCTTCTTTTTGGGTAAATAAAATCTTTCATAGTTGACAAATATTTCAAATATCACAAGGTAGAAGATTCACATTCGTAACTCATAAATCATAACTCCAGTGTAGAAATTATAAAAGAAAAGAAGTTAAGATTTTCAATACAATTTAGTGAAAAACAAGAAATCATATATATACAAATAATAATAAAGGAAATATAAATTAACTCCAGTAAAGGTGGCAGTACCTCCTAGTTAGGGATTAATTTATACTCCCAAATCATATAATAATAAATATAACAAAGATGTACATTTTGGTCTTTTCTCAAGAACGTTCAAAATTACATAAGAAGAGAAAATTAAAGCTTTTAAAACAATAACATCCCTAAAAAAAACAAGCCTAGCTATGCCCGATGTCACATCCTATCAGAGCATGCCCCACTGAAGCCTTAAGCCTCATCACCAACATCCCCATGATGCTGATCATCTGCAACACAATTTAAAACATATACAAAAACAACAAGGGAGTGAGAAACATCTCACTCAGTTTCAGGTGCAGAAATAACTGCTAGATAGCACACACACACACACAACATATATAAGTCACATGTAAACAATACATAAATAGTCAATATCACATATATATACTCATTTATCATGCTTATGATGTCATGGACTCAACTCATAAATGCATGCATGTGGCGCCATACGGAAGATTCACAATTCATCGTTGGTGACCCTAAGGTACACCTGGTTACATCACTGGTGACCCTAAGGTACACCTTGTTAGCATGTTACATCGTGGGTGACCCTAAGGTACACCTTGTTAGTCGTGGGTGACCATAAGGTACACCTTGTTAGCATGTTACATCGTGGGTGACCATAAGGTACACCTTGTTAGTCGTGGGTATGCGGCCTCAGCGGCACACCTGAAGTAATATATGCATATGATGCATGTCATACATTTATAATCTCATTAACTCAACATTTAACTTATTACATAATTTCATTTAGTACATCATATCATTATTTATCATAGTATCATAATCATAGTTTGTCTCAATAGTCCATTCTTAGGTCTCATGTCATTTGTCCATATTTCACATGGTCATGTCATCAATACTCCTCATAAGGTCCGCATAGGTATTCACAGAGAGCATTCTTGTTCATATTAAAACTCATTTATTATTAACATTAATTTCATACTCATTTATTACTTTCAACAAAGAACAAAGTATAATAAATAGAAAATCGGACAGAACAACGGCACCTTCAACAAAAACAAAGTAGAGTAAATAGAAAATCAAACAGAACAACGGCACCTTCAACAAAGAACAAAGTAAAGTAAATAGAAAATCAAACAGAACAACGCATCTTCAACAAAGAACAAAATAGAGTAAATAGAAAATCAGACAGAACAACGGCAAGGGATTGGGGGCCAATCCGACAAACAACTATCCAACAATTATCCCCACACCCCTGAGCGAGGTTCTCACTCCCCCCCTTACCTGGATAAGCGGAGTTGAAACTTGGGCAGGGCCTCCTCTGGATTCTCTCTTTCTTCCCTCTCTTTCTCTCTTTCTTTCTTTCTCTCTCTCTCTCTCTCTCTCTCTCTCTCCTCTTTCTCTCTCTAAGATTATCACTTCTTGCTCGGTATAAAATTTTCACCCCCCCTTGGCCCTATTTATAGGCAAACTGGTGTACCCGGAACGGCCCGTATTGAATTCGGAACGGCCCGTTCCGGATCCTTCGAATTTGTGCAAATTTCTCAAATGGAACGGCCCGTTCCAAAATCGGAACAGCCCGTTCCCAAAAAGCAGAACGGCCCGTTCTAAAACCAGAACGGCCCGTTCTCAATCTCAGCAGAACGACTCGTTCTCCCTCCGGAACGGCCCGTTCTCCATACCAGAACGGCCCGTTCCAGGCCCGTTCTGGGACTACAAAAACCTCACATTTTCAACATTTGGAACGGCCCGTTTCACTTTTGGAACGGCCCGTTCCGGAACCCAAAATACCCCTATAACTTTATTAAAATTACGAAAATGCCATTAAAATAATAATAATAAAAATTTGGGTGTTACACCAGCAAGCATTTAAAGCACTTAATTAGAACTACCAAAAACTAATTTTTTGTGTGTTTTTTCACATAAAAGTAATTTTCAAAAAATTTATATACTCTATTTAGATAGTTAATTTTCTCTAATATGAAAATTTAATTGATTTCCTTTTTACTCTTAAAAATCGTTTTTTCCTTTAATAAACTTAATTTTTTGTGTATGTATCTATATATCTATCT
Organism: Cajanus cajan; assembly: GCF_000230855.2. Classification (NCBI taxonomy): domain Eukaryota; kingdom Viridiplantae; phylum Streptophyta; class Magnoliopsida; order Fabales; family Fabaceae; genus Cajanus; species Cajanus cajan. Next base: position 21,635,555 of record NC_138524.1, read on the forward strand.
TATCTATATATATATATATATATATATATATATATATATATATATATATAATATAGGTAATGTCCTTTATAAACGTATACATTTTAAAATTATTTTATTTTTATAAACTACCTTTTAATTATTCTTTCTCCTTTTATTTCGAAATAATTGTCTACTTTATCAAAATTAAATGTCAATTTTTTTAATAATTGAGTCATGAAGTGTATTTTTTCATAGTAGTATAATAATGATAATGATGAAGAGATAACACCTAAGTCTTCATATAAATTACCCGATCTTCACTACTAAATTAAGCCCAATGTATTAAGAAACTCTTATTATAATTTCAATAAGTGTCTAATAGTCTTTATTATTTTTTTAATATTTACTCCAATTTTTTTAATTTTATGTAACGATATTATTTTAATATTTTTATGAAACAATAATAAAAGATAATTAAATTTAATGTAAAAATCTAAATGACTACAACAAAAATTATTTTTAACGACAATTGTTTAATGGCAATAATTTAATTGTCGCTATTTAATTATATAATAAAAATATTAATGGCTAATATATAATAGCCATTAAAAGTGTATTTATATTACACTAAAGTTTATTATTAACGACAATTATTTATTGAAAAAAACTAGTCCCACATCGATTAGAGATAAGATAATTAAATAATATATAAGTGAGTAATAACTATCACCTTATAAGTTGATTTATAGGGTTGAGTTAGACTCTTAATTCACTATAATAAATTAGTATCAAATCACCCACTATTACCAAGTTCAATAGTTCTATAAAAAAATTAGAGAGTAACTTTCACCTTATAAATCTCACATCTCTTAAGAGATAAGATAATTAAAAAAAATAAATTAAAAAATATATAAATAGAAGACAACCCTCATCTTACAAATCTCACATCGACTAGAGATAAAAAAGAAAGAGTATATAAGTAATGAATTTAAAAAAGAAAATTATAGGAATAAATTATTTAAAGTTTTAATAGCAAAAGATAAAAGTCACTAAATGGATGGAAAGGAGACAATTGAAAAATAACTTTTAATAGCCTTTAAAATGGCTACTAAAATTGTCACTAAAAAAATAAGTTTTCCCGACAATTTAGTAGGTGTTTACCAGCATTTTATATAAATGTCAGTAATAGTATTAGCGACACTAGATATACCAGCCATTATTTAAATGCTGGTAAAAAAAATAATGACCATTTATATGGTCGCTAAAAAATAAATTAATTGCCACAAAAACCTAATTTTGATGTAGTGATGGTAACTTTATCAAGAAAAGATTAAAGTGAAAAAGGGTGACTCGATTTTCTTTTTATAACATTGAAATGTTTTATTTTTTAAGTTGATATATCAACACACTCTAACACCGATCAGATAGAAGATAAAGGTGTTGTTTTTGAAAGTTTTTTTCCTTAAAAATAGAGTATTTTCATGCAAAGAAATTAACTCCGAGGAAAATACCTCTACACTTATAACTAAACAAACTCATCATTAAGATGTTACCTCAGTGTCATTGTTCAGTGCTGCAATGTGTAAAATGGTGTTGCCATCGTCATCTTTCCGGTACAGAATGGTTCTTTCTAAATTCAGAGTTTTTGTCTTGAGCCACCCAAGCAAGAACTTCAAAGCCTCCAACTTTTGATGTTTGACAGCAACATGCAATCACTACACCAAAACTAGTTTTTTGTGGCAATTAACTTATTATTTAGCGGCCATATAAATGACCATAATTTTTTTACCAGCATTTAATTAATGGCTGGTGTATCCAGTGTCGCTAATACTATTACCGGCATTTATATAAAATGTCGGTAAAGATCTACTAAATTGTCGGAAAAACTTATTTTTTTAGTGGCAATTCTAGTAGCCATTTTAAAGGCTATTAAAAGTTATTTTTTTCAATTGTCTCCTTTACTTTAAATAATTTATTCCTATAATTTCATTTTCTAAATTCATAACTTATATACTTTTTTATCTCTACTCGATATGAAATTTGTAAGATGAGAGTTGTCTTTTATTTATATATTTTTTAATTTATTTTTTAATTATGTTGTCTTTTAAGCGATGTGAGATTTATAAGGTCAAAGTTGGTCTCTAATTGTTTTATAGCACTATTGAAGTTGGTAACAATGAGTGATTTGATACCAATTTAGAATAGTGAATTAGGAGTCAACCCTATAAAATGAACCTGTAAGGTGATAGTTATTACTCACTTATATACTATTTAATTATCTTATCTCTAATCAATGTGGGACTTAAGTTTTTTCTAAATAATTGTCGCTAATAATAAACTTTAGTGTAATATAAATATATTTTTAGTGGCTATTATATATTAGCCATTAATATTTTTACATATGGTGGCAATTAAATTATTACCATTAAATAATTGTCATTAAAAATAAATTTTGTTGTAGTGAGTGCAGTCTCCCTTCTAACAGTGACATCTTGAATGGAATCTGGACAAGCTTTGAGAAACTCCCTCATAAGCTCGATTTCTTCTGATTCACATGCCAAATGCAAAGGAGTGAGACCTTCCCTCTTCTTGGCTCGGACAAGGTCTTTGTTGATATCTATGAGGCAAAGGACCATTATTTTATTGCCTTTTTGTAGAGCAAGGTGGATGGGAGTGAGTCTTGCGGGTTTAATTTCAAAGCAAATGCAGGTTTCAATTTCATAATTTCTGTAGCGAACTGGAGATGCCCTTCAGATGCAGCAATATGCAAAGGAGTCTTAACAAATGATTGTTCTGAATCGCTCTGTAGAGACCGTCAATGTCTCCCTTTTGAGCTGCAGCTTCCAACGTGCTAAATCTCATCATTATGTGTTTCTTTGGCTTTGATTATCAATGAACTTGTATCGAAGATCCTAAACCGATTAATAAGATAATCACACTAGTAAATATGAGTGGAGAACTTCTAAACAACTTTGTTAGCTTGAACTATTTCTTAAACTCCTAAACAACTTTCGTAAGGCTGTTGTTGACACCTTGGTTCCCTAGAAGACTATGTTGAAATCGTTTTGAGCTACAATCATAGGGGAATCAATTACCATATAAAGAGGGAAAAAATGGTTTTTAAATTGTTAGGTAACAACAAAATAATAAATACGTTTTATTCTAATTTGGTTGAGGAAAAAAAAAGTAAGGTAGGTAGGCAATGGTGACCGTTGATTCATTTCTCACTAAGTCAACGATTAATAAGGCAAAGAGAATGGATACAAAATTGATCATAAAACAATATACACATTTCTGGTTTTAAAAAAATGCATCTAAAAAGTCAACTTTCTTATACAAGTAGTAAAAAAATATCGTGAGAAAAGGAAATGGGAAAAGTTGACTGTTCTTTAGTTTAGGCGTGTTTTGGGATTCAGGCTCGCGTAATTAACTATCCGAGACATGTTGGGTGGTTATAAATTTATTTATTATTTGTTTATTTGGTAACAAAACATGTTGAGTTTTTTAAGTTTTTAATCGGGCACACCTACAATTTATGAAATCTCAAGACATGACAATGTAGCTCGGTCTTGTGGGCACTCGTCGGAATTCGACCCGATTTGGACGAAGAAAATCAGTGTTTATTGGATTTAGGTTCAAGTTTGAGTTTGGGTTTGAATTTTTCTCGATTGATAAAATTGAGGGTGGGGACGGGAACGGGGACGGAGATATTAATACATGTCTTGGTCTCATCTTTGCCCCCGTCCCCGTCCTGCTTAATAATATAATTAAAAAATTATTTATATATATAAACCAAAATTAGAAACATTTATATGTACAAATTTGTATTATCTTGCTTTTATTTATTTTTAAAATTTTTTTCATATTTATTAGAAACAAAAAAAAAATTAGGAGTAGGGACGGGGAAACCCGAACCCTGTCAAGGATGGGGATGGGTACCCAGATTTTATCTCTAACGAGTATCAAGGATGAGGGCGAGGACGGTGTAAATCTACTTGGGTGAGGGTGGGGGAACATAAAATCCGCCCCCGCCCTGCCTCATTGTCATGCCTATCCCATACTCCAAAAATGAAAAAAGTACTAGTGTAATATCTACGTTAGATACCAATACTCTTTGAATACTTATTAGATATATGTTCAAAATGTATCCAATCTTTTTTTTTTTTTTTAAATTTCTCGAATACTTCCTAGATATTTATTAGTAAATATCTCTAGATGTGTATCTGAAATGTATACAAAAATCTTGTCTTAAGCTTTTTGGTATAATTGCATTTTTTGTCATGGTGTGAAAGGAACTGGAGTATATACTCCTTTACTTATTCTTTGAAGAAAAACAAAATAGATCTAAAAGGATAAAAGATTTGGTTTATGTATATTCCAACCTTTAACTTTTGCATTTTAAAGATCAAGGGCATAGAAAAGGATAGACTGGGTTGTAAGACATCGATAAATATCTACATCATTCACTTGATTATGGTGTTAGAGTTCTTGAATTGACAAAGTTGTCTCTTGGTGAACCAAACTTTATAATTATACTTTTTTTTTAGATGATGGTAACTAGGGAAAAGAGAGTTATATAATTAACACCAGACAGTAATTTAGTAATGACAATTTTGAGTCATAGGCTATTGTATCATACCTATATCATACTAAGTATTTGGGCTTCATAGCCCACCATCTTACATGTTCAACTTCTTTAATGAGGTTGTTGAACTCATCAGGCAAAGACTCATAACCTTGTTTTACTCCCATAACCTTGTTTTACTTGTTAACATCCTAAGCTCTTCACTAATAGTTTTAACAATTCATAGTGTCTATTTTTTTTTTGTCAATGTGTTAATTTATAATAAAAAATGCCAAGTTTATGTGTCAAATAATATACTAACCAAGTGCAAAGCTACTCAACCAAACCAAGCTATCCACTTAACTAGCAAGCTATGCTCACCTACTACAATCCTATTACTTTGATTAGATACCAACCTAAGTTAATTAGCAAAAGTTTTGGCCAACCTTGGAGATCGACATGGTCAAGCTTGTCCATAAATAAGCAAGCTGGACAAAATTAACCACCTTAATGCAATTATCAAACATGATCAAGAGAAACACAAGGGGGAGGAGGGATGGTAAGAATCTCACTCACATTCTTCAATCTTTGCGACACTTGGCCAAAACAGTCTAATATTTTTGGCAATTACATGTTAGTTATCCTTTTTTATTACTTATTCATTTTTATCTATTGAAGTATTTATCAAAACCTTAAAGATAATTATTTTCACATATATAAGGGAAACAAGTAAAATTTTTTATCCCTAACTTATTATTCACATGCAAGACCAATTCTTAATTAAGTGTTGGGTCCTTTGAACAAGGAGCCCCATTATTGGAGTTGAGGAAAAGGAGAAACAAGTTTAGATTGGACTTGTGCCCTAAGACTTCAATAAGATCACTTGACAAACATTATAGGCCAAAGCAAACTTTCCTACAACCATCCATGGTATAAACAAGACACCAAATTTATAATAGATTCCAAGAATGTTTGCCATGGCAATTGCCTTGACTATCCAAGATCTCCTAAGATGCATAGAAGAAATGTAAGATCAAATTGCTAATACATTAGAATCTAAGTATTGCTATTAATTATTGATATGTCAATATCTTTTACTCAATTTAGTCATGTTTAATTAGTAGAGTTCTTTAAGTTTTAAGTATTTATGATATTTTTGTTAGTTTTGGAGACATGGGGAAAAAGGAAGGAGTTATGGCCAAAGACTGTGAAAGAATCTGATCATGACAATCTCACTTAAGAAAAGAAAATGCATAGAGGAGGAATATTGATCTTGAGGCAAGTTGTAGCGCCATTATTCAAAAACCTTTGCCTCTAAAACTAAAGGATTATGAAAGTTTCACCATTCCTATCACTATAGGAGATCTTATGGTAGAAAAATCTTCTTGATTTAGGAGAAATTATTAACATGAGACCCTTATCCATGCTCTCCAAGATTAGAGAGATGAAGGTGAAGATGACCTTGTGATGGACCATGGGCCAAAGGTCCAATTACTCTAGCTATGGCCAGGAGCATATAGGAAGGATTGGCTAGCTTGGAGGTTAGTGGGCTTTCCAAGCCCAAGCTACTCTTCATGTGGGCCATCACATCTTGAAGAGATGGTCTAACTCACTTGTATATAGTAGTTCTTATATAGGTTCATTTTTGCTTTTGTATTTGTGAGGCACTTTCTTTCTTTCATTATACGATATTCCTTTGAGAATTTAGGGTATGTTACTTGGAGACTTTTTCTCCATTTGACCTTGTATTAAGGGTCATTCATTTTTATATTTTCAGTAGTAGAAGTGGAGTGACAAATAGTAAGGTGTGCAGGTGCAATTAATAATTGGGCCAGAAGTGGGCCTAGGCCAAATTTTACATATTAGGCTTGTTTTCCTCCATATTTTCCAAAGAATTGATTTAGCTAGGTCTCACCACCATTTGGTGAACCTAACTAAACCAATTCCAAGTTTTTGGATTGGATTAAATGTGGGAAATCAAGCCAAGGTCGCCTAGCTTCTCTTCTTGGCCGTATTGCTTGGCTTGCATTGCACACTTGGGAAGCTTGTGCTACAAGCTTGTAACTTAGCTTGCTTCCCAAGCTTCTAAGTTATAAGCTTTCTCCACAAGCCTCCTAAACCAACTAAGCCCGTCAAATTAAGCTAACCATGGTTCTATTGAACCATAGTTAGCCTAGCTTGCACCACAAGTTTACCTACTCTATATAAGTCTTTCTTCTACCTTTGTAATCACTTTTGATGATATATGAGATTAGAATTCAAAAAATTCTCTCTCTTTCAAGAGTCCAAACCATGGAGAACTTTTTCTCCTTAAGAACCTTCACAAAGGAATCCTACCTTTGTGCCTTGGTTCTCTAAATCTTTTTCTTCTTCAAGAAGAAATCGAGCCACCATTGTTGCTTCCTTTCAAGCTTTTGGATCTTGAAGATTCAATTTGAGTTCTTCCTACAACCTTAAGAGAAGATTGGAGTTGAAGATGGAGATAGTTGAAGAACAACAAGCACTTCAACTAGGCGTGTCCATCATTTTTGGTATCTATAGCCATGGTTGCTCTTGAGGTTATGTATTTCATTCTCTTCAATTAACTTTCGATCATGTGTTGTCTCCTTTCATGTCTTGTGTTGTTTGCTGAATAGATCTAATTTTTGAACACATTAATCTACATGTCACATTAATTGTTTGGTTCATATTTTGCTTGTTTCCTTGTTCTTGAACCAAATCCAGTTGGTGCTTATAGGTTCTTGTGCTTGTACCCTTTATTTTGCTTGAGTCCTTGCCTTAATCCTTTAATCCTTGAATGAACAATATTAATTAGTATATGTTTTGATTTTTGAATCATGAAAGTTTTGTCTAGAAGTCATGTGTAGTCCTTTTTACATGTCATAAATTCCTAGAATACCTTGTTGAACCTATTTTGTGTCAATACATGTGATTCGATCTTTTGAACATATATTCTTGTGTGGCTGACCTAAATTTACTTTCTAATTGCATCTTTGAGTTCATATTTGCTATTAGTTCTAGCAAATTCAGAGTTAGGTTTCTATGATGTTTTCTTAAAAAGTTTGTCAAAAAAAATTATAAACACTACTTGATTCCTAGGTTCCTTGTGTAAGTTGTTTTGGCTGAACCTTTTATGTTTTATTAATCATTCAAAATATAGGTTAAAGTGTCTTGAAAGCATAAGAAAAAAAAAGGAAAAGTGTGCTTGAAATTTACTAAAAATTTGTGCAAAAAATTTTGTGAAGCACTTGTAAACACAAGCACTTGTGGACCTCTTGTTTGTGAAACATTTTTTGTAACATTTTCTATAGTGAATATGAGACTTCATACATGTTTAAAAGGCATTAAACTCCTGTTTGTATAAAAAAAAAAAAAGGTGAAAAGAGTTTCAAAATAAAAACATACGAAATCACAACAGAAAAAGCCAAAAGGAGTGGAACATTGTTGAAAAATTGCTCTCGGTTTCTACTTGTTTGCAAAACTGTCCAGCCATGATTACTTGTTAAATTCATCTTGTTTTCATTTTCTAATCTTAGATTTTTGTTTGGTAATCTACTCTAGAGCCTTTGATAGGATTCCATTTGAAGTGCTTGCTTTCTTTTGTGCCTTAATTTTAGCTTGTCTTTTGTTGGCAATCATTCTAGTTTTGTCTAATCTTGTTCACCACTTGGTATAGCTTCCTTTAATTGTGTTGTTTCAGTTTTTACCATATTATTCCAGCAACCACTTGGTGTGTTGAATGCTTCTTTGAAAGATTGGAAGGCCAAGATACAAGGATATCATCTTAGGATGCTTGTGAAGGCCTAGGAGGTTGATTTCTCCTTGTGTGGAAGACTCTTGTTGGAGATAAACACCTTGAAGTAATCACCATCAAGATTGCTTCAAAAGAAGAGTGAAACACTTGAGAGGAGTTGCTGCAAAGTTGGTGGCTGGACTGGAATTGAAGGAACCAAAAAATATTTGAAGAAAAAATTTTGTGGAGGAATTAGAGATCAAATTTAGAGACAAAAATTTGGCTGTCACAAAATTTTCCTCACCAAATCCGTCTCTAAATTCTGTCTTTAATTAGTGGCTGATTTTGTTTTTCAAATTTGGTGCAGCCACTTCATTTTATTTCATTGTAATTTTCATTTCATTTGTGTACAAGGCCTTTAGGAGTGCTTGGAGGTGTCTTTGGTGCATCTTCATCTCTCCCTAGTGTGTTTAATAGGGTAATTCGTTTAGTACTTGGTGGGAGTGGTCCTTGAAAGCTCTTAGTTTTTTTCAAGCTCCCACATAGGTTTATAGCTTTACATGACTAGTTTATGTTTTCAATCATTTAAGTTTTCAAGTCATTTAAGTTTTCAAGTAATTTATGTTTTCAGCAATTTAAGTTTTGATTGCATTTTGCTATTTGTGACACTTAGAAACTTGTTTGTTATTTTCTCTTTTGAAAAATCTGTGAAAATTTTTTTGTGCGAGACAAGGTACAAGGGAGTTTAGTAATTTCTACTTGAAGAGACTTGGTTATTAAGTGGTTCCTTGTAACTCACCTCCCTCCATAGTTCAATTTGTGTACTTAGACCAATAAGTGCTAAGTCTAGCACCTAAAATTCTTATTTTCATAAAAATTATTTTTGTTTGAAAAGACTTTTTGTCTAAAATGTCTCATCATTCTTACTATAGTAGAAGTGATAGCTCACCAAAAAGTATTTTTTATCTTGCTAAAGAGCTTAAATAACTTAAACTATGGAAGAAGCAAGAAGTCATTCAAAAAGAGAAGGAAAATATTGAAAAGGAGGCTCAACTTGCTATCCTAGAAGAGGAAATGAGACTTCTTAGGCAAGAAGAAGAAGAATTGAAAGAGGAAATGAAAAGAAAAGGAAAAAGTAGGAGCACCCACTCACAATACTCTTCTCCCAATGAAAGCCTAAACATAGGTGACCATTATCAACCTGCCCCTAGGAGAACTATTAGACCTAGGGAATCTAAGGTGGATCTCCCTCAATTTTTTGGTAAGGATGATGTTGAAGCCTACCTTGATTGGGAGATGAAGGTAGAGCAACTTTTTTCTTGCCATACGGTGAGTGAAGAGAGGAAGGTGCCACTTGCTACCCTTAGCTTTCAAGGGCATGTAATGTATTGGTGGACCTCTTTGGAAAGAGAGAGGCGCCTCCACAATGACCCTCCTATCCAATATTAGAATGATTTAAGGAGTGCATTGAGGAGGAGATACATTCCCTCTTACTATGGAAGGGAGCTTATGAATAAGCTCCAAAGGCTCCAACAAAGAGATATGATTATTGAACAATATAGGCAACAAATGGAGCTATATATGATGGGGGCGTGTATAAGGGAAGAGGAGGCCACCACTGTAGCTAGGTTCCTAAGTGGTCTTAACTTAGAGATTAGAGACCAAGTGGAGCTACTACCCTATAGGGACCTAAATGACTTGGTCCAACTTTGTGTAAGGGTAGAACAACAACGTTTGAGAAAATTATTTTTTAAAAAAGAAAGCTCCCACTCTACATCTTATAATAAGGGCTACAAGAGGGAGGGAAAATCATTTGAAAAGAAGAAAGCTTTAGAACCCTCCAAGGAACTAGCAAGAGAAAAAGATAAGGGTAAGGGAAAAACCACTCCACACACTAGCACAAGGACTAGTGACATTAAATGTTTTAAGTGTCTAGAGAGAGGCCACATTGCCTCTCAATGCCCCACAAAAAAGGTCATGATCTTAAGGGGGCATGACACTTATAGTAGTCAAGAAGAGACTATTACCTCCTCAAGTGAGAGTGAGGAGGAAACAAGTGAACAAGAGGATAATGTGGAGTTGACTTATCCTTATGAGGGGGAGCTCCTAATAATTAGGAGACTCTTTAACAACCAACCTAGTGGTACCCTATCTCAAAGAGAGAAGAATTTCCATACTAGATGTAATGTTTCTAACAAAGCATCTTCTCTCATTATAGATAGTGCCTCATGGTACAACTGTTGTAGCACTAGGTTGGTTGAAAAGTTGTGTCTAATTACTATGCCTCATCCTAAACCTTATCAATTACATTGACTTAATGAAGATGGTGACATAGTAGTTGACCAAAAAGTAAAGGTTAAGTTTTTCATTGGGAATTATGAAGACCAAGTTCTATGTGATGTAGTACCAATGGAAGCTTATCATATCTTGTTAGTTAGACCATGGCAATTTGATAAGAAAATAATGCATAATGGTCTTACTAATAAGATTACCTTTACTTGTAAGAAAAAGAAATTTGTGTTTCATCCTCTATCACCTCAATAAGTGGTAGATGATCAATCACAAATAAAACTCAAAAAAGATGGTGAGAAAAAAGGAATAAAAAATAGGGGGGAAAAATTCCATGAAATCTAAGAATAAAGAGTTGACTAGGGAGGAAGAAGTCCCTTCCTGATGGAAGCACTTGAAGGGAGTGATTGATGCTCTTCTCCGAGCTCCACCTTGAAACGTCCTTTCTTCTCTTGAGGTCTCCAAACACCAATGGCGGAAGCAATGATCCAAGCTTCAAAGCTTAAGAAGCACTTAAGGTGGTTCGGTTCTTCCTTGAAGAGGAAGAAACTTGAGGAACTAAGCACAAAGGAGGAAATCCTTTGTGGAGTTCTTAAGGCGAAGATGATTCTCCACGGTTTTGAGGACTCTTTGATGGAAATCTAAAATGATGGAAAACTTGTTGAGAAACCCGGATTGATGTGAGTTCCCTTCAAGCTCCTCCCTAGACCTTGAACTCCTTGATTCTTCCTATGCTTGGTTAAGGCTTCCTATGGAGGAGGAAGCCTTAAGGCCACCAAGGTTGGTGGAGAAACTCTCCCAAGAGGCGCCACTCCTTGTTGAAGTCCTTCCTAGGGTATGAGGTAGATTCCTTCCTAAAGCTAGGATTTCTCCTAAGTTGTTGCTCTACCCTCACACAAAGTTGAACTAGTTCATTTAGGTCTCTATAGGGTAGTAGTTCAACCTTGTCCCTAATTTCTAGGTTTAGACCACTTTGAAACCTAGCAATGGTGGTTCTCTCTTTTTCCCTAATTCCAGCCCTAAGCATAAGAAACTCCATTTTTTGCCTATATTCCTCCACACTAAGGTTCCTTTGTTGGAGTCTTTGGAGCTTGTCCATTAACTCCCTCTCAAAATAAGGAGGAATGTGCCTTCTCCTTAAGGCACTCCTAAGTTCATTCCAATATTTAATGGAGGGCTCTCTCATAATTTGTTTTTCTCTCATTAGGGAAGTCCACCAATGCATGGCACTCCCTTGAAAACTAAGGGTGGCCATGGGAACCCTTCTTTCTTCACTCACATTGTGGCAAGTGAAGAGTTGTTCAACCTTCATCTCCCAATCTAAGTAATCATCAACATTGTCTTTTCCATGGAAGGGAGGAAGGTCAAACCTAGGTTCTCTAGAAGAGGTTGTTTCATGCCTAGGCCTATGATGCCTAGGGGGTCTTTGATAGAAGCCATCATCATGGTGACTACTATAAAACCCTTCACTTGAGGATGGGTGAGTGTGTGATTGATGACTATTGGACCTAGATGTTTCTTCTTCATGTTTATGCCTATGAGACCTAGAAGGCCTTTCACCATCATGTCTTTTGGGCTTGGAAGGCCCATGACCCTTATTGCCATGGGGTTTGCTAGTCTTACCCCCCACCACAAGCTTATTCAACAACTCTCTTATTGTTTCATTATTCTTTTCATTTTCTTTTTCTTTTCTCCTAATATATTTCCTAAGTTCTCTAAGTTCATCTTTAGTGCTTTTATGACTCTTAGGAGAATGATGACCATGCACACTACTCTTATGAGAATGATCACTCATTTTTGCAAGAGAAAGGTTTTCAAAAATCTTAAGAATTTTGCAAATGAGTGATAAAGAGTTTCACAAAAGATTTTCTCTTTTTGGTGCAATACTAAGTACTTGGAGGTCTAAGTATACAAGTTGCACTATCAAGGGAGGTGAGCTACAAGGAGCCACTTAATAACCAAGCCTTTTCAAGTGGAAATTACTAAACCCCCTTATACCTTTCTTACAAAACAAATTTTTTCACACAAACAAGTTAAGTAGTTGTGTGTGTGTGCACGTAACCCCTAGTAGGCAAATGAAGCCTTCTAAACGAACTTAGAAGCTAAGCAATTAAAAGGAAAGCAAGTAAAGCATATACTAGTCGTAGGGTCCTAATGTGGAAGTCCAAGTGGCACTTGAAGCTTTTTGGGACACTTCCACAAATCTAAACGAATTATGAAAGCAATAAAGCTAGGCGTGTCCTAATGGAAGCCCAAATGGCACTTAAAGCCTTTGGGGACCCTTCCACATGTACTAACCGAGTATATTAGACTTTATTTAGAACTATTTAGGAAGTGGTGGAACTTAAACAATGTTCCAAACAACCACTCCTAAATGTAGGTTTGTATACAATAGCAAAATTAAACAAAACTAACCCAAGGTAGGGTTAATGAGTTACAAGACAAGGAAACTAAACAAAACAAAATCTTCTTGAAGAATTTTCCACCAAGGGCAGCTAGGACAGGTTTGGAACAGCCTTGAAGTCAAGGGGAAGCTTCCCAAATTGGTCTCCACCAAGCCTTCACCAAGTTAGCCAAATCCGTCACTAATGGCTTCAAATCCGTCACTAGTTTTGTTTCCAAATCCGTCTCTAATTTGTGACCTAAAATGAAAACAAGTCTTGGCTGCAAAACAACAAACAAATTAGCCTATCCAAAGGTGTTTCACTCAGGTTGGGTGTACCTCAATCTCCTTCAAGTATAAACTCCTTTGAGATGATCCAATATGTCTCAATTAAGCCTTCCTTCCAAGTGTGATGGCTTGAAGAAAAATTATGTCTCACAAGGAATAGCAACCAAACAAGAGAGAATAGAGGCCAATGAATGAAAACTGAAAAGCACAATTTAGAAAAGGCTATACTCTAATAGGAATTAGTGTGACAAAACAAAGAGAGCCAAGAAGACACAAAGCAACAAATAAAGGCAAATTTCAAAGGCTAGCACACAAAGGATTAAACCTAAGAATGGCACTAGAATGGATTACAAAAATTAAAATAAAATTTGTGCAATTGTTTTGAAGGTTTAAAGGTCTTTTTCCAACCACTGGACAGCAAGCAAACCTCACAAAAATTCACACAAAAATTCAAGGCCAAGTGCTACAAAATTTGTTTAGTTTTCACTTTGATTTTTCTAGAATTTTTCTTTTGTTTTGTTTTTTTTTTTTTCTATTTTTGTCTCTTTTCTTTCTTTCTTTTCTTTCAATACAGTGAGTAAGCACTTCAAACAGAGGCCAAACAATTTAATAAGAGGTTTCCAAGTGGTGGAGAAAAGAAGAGTAAGAAGAGTAGAAGTGTAAGTGTACTAGTCAAAATTTTCAACACAAAAATGTTACTAGTTTTAGTACTAGTTTGTTCACTTCTTTTGTACACTTTAATTTTTCGTTTTCAATACACTTCTACCTCTTTTTTCTTTTGTCAAAACAAGCACAAGACACACAAGGAATTGCTGGTCACAAATTGCTAAGAAACAATTAGCAATTGAAGTTCACAAAAATTGACTCTAGAACATGTTTGGTCTAATAACATGCATTGGAATCTTTTTTATGAGCACTCTAAGATTATAAACGTCCAACCAGCAATAACACCATACAAGAACAGAGGTTAAAACATTAAGATTCAGAAAGAAAAAGGTACAACAAGGATTTAATGACAAGTAAAAGAACTACACATGACTCTAAGACAAAACTAGTAGATTAAGAAATGTAAAAAGCTTGTATTCTTGTTTCTTTTTAGGAGTTTTCTTTTAGTCCGAATTTATAGGAGTCCAAAGGGAGATAAAAGAAATCCTAAAATAATAAAAAAGACATACAAAGAATACCTAAAGGCACATACAAGGATTGATTCACAAGAAATTATAAAATGAATCAAGAAAAGCAAGACAAGGTGAGTGTGTTCTATAGATTTATATATGTGACACAAGAACCACTCAAGGCACACAAACTCAAGACACAAAAAGGAAATACATGGAGGAACAGTAAAGACACATAACAAGATTATATTGGACGAACAAACACAAGACAAAAAGCATAGGAACGAATTTACCAAGGAGACCTAGCTCTTGATACCAAATGATGGAAGACTTGTTGGAGACCCGGATTGATTTTGAGTTTCCTTCAAGCTCCTCCCTAGATCTTGAACTCCTTGATTCTTCCTATGCTTGGTTAAGGTCTCCTATGGAGGAGGAGGCCTTAAGACCACCACGGTTGGTGGAGAAACTCTCCCAAGAGGCGCCACTCCTTGTTGAAGAGATAAGCCCCTTCAATTCTCACCACACTCTTCTATGAAGGGATAAGAGAATTGGATGAACTCAAAGAGGTTTAGGGACTTTTGGAAGAGAGAAATCTGAACTCTATTCAGAATATACAATCTCAATTACATCAAAAGTGTTTTACAAAGAAGGAAAAACGAAATTATAGGAGTAGGAAGCTTGGAGAGTAAGCTAGTCTTAACCATGGTTCACTAGGAACCATGGTAAGTTCTAGCTAACTACTCATGGTCTAGAGGCTTGGAGAGCAAGCTTCTCTCTTAGCTTGCTTGGTAAGCTTGCTAAGGAGAAGCTTGTGCTTCAAGCTTCCAAGCTTGAGAAGCACCAAGCTATTTGGCCAAGTGTGAACACAAGTGTGAACACAAGTGTGAACACATCTAGGTGGGCGGCTCTTTGGAATTATTTCACTCCAATCACGTTTTAAAATTGTTAATTTGGTTTAGTTAGGTTCATCCAATGTGAATGGAACCTAGCTAAATCAAATCTATGAAAAATTAGGAGTAAAATGAGTCCAATATGTAAATTTTAGCCTAGGACCACCTTTTGGCTAAATTGCTAGGAACACTCTCTAGCTTACTAGAGACACTCTCTAGTTTGCTAATGCCACTCCTATTCCTACTACTAGAAAACTAAGAAAGAGTGTATTTCTAGGTTAGGTTAAATGGAGTCAAAGTGCCCAAGTAACCTACCCTAGAAACAATATACAATAGCTACTAGAAAGGAAATAAAGTGCCTCACAAATACAAAGGCAAAAATACACCTATACAAGTATCTACTATATACAAGGTACAAGAAAACAACTATACAAGTATGTACAATGGAAACTTAAGAGACTAATAAGAGGAACTATAATCAATGCTCATGATGAGCAAAGGTCTTTGAAGCACCTCCTCTTTAGAAGTCTCCTCTAGCTTCCTAACCATGGACCTAGTTAAAGGCCCAATGGTCTTCATGGGTGAGCCTCCTTGGATCAACCTTCGCCTTTCTTGGTCTTACCTCTTCCAAATGGATCCTTGGGGATTAGATTTCCATCACTCTTAGAGGAGAGAATTTGAGAAAATTTTGATTTCTTTAATCCAAAAGTGTGTACAAATGATAGGTTTAAGAATTTATAGAAGTAGGTAGCTTGTGGAGCAAGCTAAGCTTAACCATGGTTCAAGTGAACCATGGTTGGCTTAGCTTGACCGTCCACCTTAGTTTAGGAGGCTTGTGGAGCAAGCTTCTACCTTATCTTGCTTGGGAAGAAAGCTAACTTAGAAGCTTGTAGCACAAGCTTCCCAAGGCACCAAGGCTAGGAAGCTAATTCGGCTAAAGGATAGGGTGGGCGGCCTTGGCTTGGTTTGCTCCATGTGACCAATCCAAATAATTTGGAATTGGTTTAGTTAGGTTCACCCAATGATGGTGAGACCTAGCTAAATCAATTCCTTGAAAAATATGGAGCAAAACAAGTCCAAGATGTAAAATTTGGCCTGGGCCCAACTCTGGCCCAATTGTTAATCACACCCTCATGCCTTGCTAATTGTCACTGCACTTCTACTACTGAAAAAGTAAAAATGAATGACCTTTAATACACGGTCAAATGGAGTAAAAGTCTCCAAAGAACCTACTCTAAATTCACAATACAATGATCTATAAAAATGAAACAATGTGTCTCACAAATACAAAAGCAAAATAAACCTATACAAGTAACGACTATATTTACAAACATATGCAAGGTCTTCGAAATCATCTCATTCCTCTTGGTTCCTTTAATGTATCACCTCTTGGTTTCCTTAGCCTTGGCATGTTTCCATCATCCCCTCCCTCTTGAAAAGAATTTGTCCTCAAATCTCAAGAGTCTTCATGATGGTCATTGATACCTACAAATATATAATACCATTCATAAAAGGATGACATTGTCAATCAATAAATGTGAAAAGTCTATCCTAAGAGGAATCATTTTATAGAACCTAATAAAGAAATTAATAACACTAGACCTTCTAAAATAATGAATAGGATCCTCTTCTAAACAAAGTCTAGATATATTACTAAACCCTAAAAATGTGCTAAAACTAAGGCTATAACATCCTAAAAGATTTTAATCCTAACAACTAAAACATCTTGCCTAAAGTACCCTATGTGGTAACCTAGGAATTCCCTAGAAAATAATGAAAATACTACTAGAAAATTTCTTAAGCAATTTTGGATATATGATTTGTTGGATAGTTATGAAAAGGAATTGGAAAAAGGAGCCTTGAAGGCTCATATATTGTATCCAACAAATAATATATACCAAGAATTGGGTGATTTATTAAAGAAACTAAGGTAGGAGGAGTCCTAAACAAAGGAGGGCTATCTACCTTAGGCACCACTAAGGAAATAGCACAAGAAGTAGGAATAAGTGAAGTCCACTTCTTCTTCACTAAATCTTGAAGTAGAGATTCTTTTTCTTTAAAAATAATCGACTTGTGAATCTCCTCTTCAAGATTAGCAGCAACATGAGGGAAAGAATTAAGGTCTTTATAAATGAAGAGAATATTTTTCGTAGGATTTTTAGTGATAAAACAATTCTCTTTAATCACAACTCCCTTAGAGGATACATCTTCCTTTTTACTATTCCTTAAACAAAATGATTTCTTTTTTTTTCTTTTTCTTCTTTTCTTTTGATTTTCATTTGTGTTTGATCCTCAACCACTTGTTGAGGTGAGAAAGGATAAAGCACAAATTTCTTTTCCTTATGAGTGAAGGTGATTTCATTAGTAAGACCATTGTGCATAGTTTTCTTTTCAAATTGTCATGGTCTTCCTAACAAAATATGACAAGCTTCCATTGGTACTATATCACATAAAACTTGGCCTTCATACTTTCCAATGGAAAACTTGACCTTCACTTGTTGACTAACTACTATGTCTCCATCCTTATTAAGCCATTGTAAATGATAAGGTCGAGAATGTGGCATAGTAATTAAACTCAACTTTTTAACCAACCTAGTGCTACAATAGTTGCACCATGAATCACTATCTACAATGAGAGAACATGCTTTATTTAAAACATTACATCTAGTATGAAAAATGTTATCTCTTTGAGATAGAGTACCATTAGGTTGACTATTAAGGAGTCTCCTAAGCATTAGGAGTTCTCCTTCATAAGGATAAACTAACTCCACATTGGACGTTTGAGGTCTTGTTTCATCCTCACTCTCACTTGAAGAGGAGGTAGTAGTCTTTTCTTGACTATTATAAGTGTCATGCCCCCTTAGGATTGTGACTTTCTTTGTAGAGCATTGAGAAGCAATGTGTCATCTCCCTAGACACTTGAAACATTTGATATCACTAGTCGTTGTGCTAGTGTGTGGAGTGATGGAACCTTTACCCTTATCTCTAATCTTTTCTTTATTCTTAGCTAATTCCTTGGAGGGTTCTAAAATATTTTGCTTTTCAAAAGAACTTTCCTCCTCCTTGTAGTCTTTCTTATGAGATTTAGAGTGAGAGCTTTCTCTTTTGGAGGAAGATTTTCTCAACATTTGTTGTTCTACTCTTACACAAAGTTGGATTAAATCATTTAAGTCCCTGTAAGGTAGTAGCTCCACTTGGTCTCTAATCTCTAAGTCAAGACCACTTAGGAATCTAGCTACAGTGGTGGCTTCCTCTTCTCTAATACACACCCTCATCATATATAGCTTCATTTGTTGCCTATATTGCTCAACAGACATGTCTTTTTGTTGGAGCCTTTGGAGCTTATTCATAAGTTCCCTTCCATAATAAGAGGGAATGTGTCTCCTCCTCAATGCATTCCTAAGATCATTCCAATATTGGATAGGAGGATCATTGTGGAGGCACCTCTCTCTTTCTAAAGAGGTCCACCAATAGATTGCATGTCCTTGAAAGCTAAAGGTTGCAAGTGGTACTTTTCTCTCTTCACTCACCCTGTGGCAAGCAAAGAGTTGCTCTACCTTCATCTCCCAATCAAGGTAGGCTTCCACATCATCCTTTCCAAAAAATGGTGGGAGATCCACTTTGGATTCCCTAGGCTTAACAACTCTCCTAGGGGTAGGTTGATATGATAGTGATTACCTACATTAAGGCTTTCATTGGGAGAAGAATATTGTGAGTGAGAGCTCCTGCTTTTCCTCTTTTTTTTCTCATTTCTTCTTTAAGCTTTTCCTCTTATTGTCTAAGAAGTCTCATTTCTTCTTCTAGAAGAGCAAGGTGGGCTTCCCTTTCACTTTTATCCTTCTCTTTTTGGATCGCCTCTTGCTTTCTCCATAGTTTAAGTGACTTAAGCTCTTTGGCTAAGTAAGAAATGCTTTTTGGTGAGCTGTTACTTTCACTATAGTCAAAATGTTGAGACATTTTAGACAAAAACATTTTTTAAACAAAAATGATTTTTAAGAAAATAATATTTTGAAGTGCTTAGACTTGGCACTTAGAGATCTAAGAATACAAATTGAACTTTGGAGGGAGGTGAGCTACAAGGAGCCACTTAATAACCAAGTCTCTTCAAGTAGAAATTTCTAAACCCCCTTGTACCTTGCCTTGCACAAAATAATTTTCACAAAGAACTTTTCAAAATGAAAATAACAAACAAGTGCCTAATGTGTACAATTATTCAATGCAATCAAAACTTAAAGACTTGAAAACATAAATTGCATGAAAACATAAATTGCTTGAAAACTTAAATGACTTGAAAACATAAAATAGGTGTGTAAAGCTTTAAACCTAGGTGAGAGCTTGGAAAGTACCAAGGACTTCCAAGGACCACTCTCACAAAGACTACATGTAGCTACCTAGTTGAAAACTCTAAGGAGAGATGGAAATGCACCGAAGGCACTCCAAGACACTCCTAAAGGCCTTGTACAAATGAAATGAAAATTCACAAGTAATGAAATGCAAACTCACAACAAATAAAATGTGGTGGCTGCACCAAAATTTAGAAAACAAAATAGTCACCAATTAGTGATAGAATTTAGAGACGGATTTTAAAAGGAAATTTTGTGACAACAAAATTTCCGTCTCTAAATTTGGTCTCTAGTTTCCTTTTTACAAATCTTTTCTTGAAAATTCCTTTGCTCCTTCAATTCCAATTTCAGTCACCAATCCTTGCAGCCACCTCACAAGTGTGGCACTCCTCTCTTAGAAGCAATCTTGATGTTGATTACTCCTAGGTGTTTAATCTCCACCAAGGGCTTTCCACCAAAAAGAATAACAATCTCCTAGGCTCCCACAAACATTCCAAGATGCTACCCTTGTACTTGGCTTTCCACACCTTCAAAGAAGCACTCAACACACCTTATAGTTGTTGGAACAATATGGTAAAAACTGAAAAGGAACAATTAAAAAAGCTACACCAAGTGGTAGAGTTAAATGAGACAAAACAAGAAGGAATTCCAATGAAAGACAAGCAAAAATTAAAGCACCAAAGAAGGCTAGCACATCAAAGTGAGTCCTATCAATGGCTCTAGAATGGATTACAAAATTAAAATCTAAGATTATAAAATGAAAAACACAATGCAATCAATTGATGTTGTGGCTGGACAGTTTTACACACATGGCAAACAACAAAACCAAGAGCATGAATACCACCAATTTCAACTCCTTTTGGCCTTTTCTTTTGTTCTTTCTTTTGTCTTTCTTTTGTGACTTCTTTTTCACTTTCTTTTTCTTTTAATCACAGGAGTTTTAATGCCTTTTACAACAAATATAAGTCTCGGATTTAATGTGAAAAATGTTGCCAAACAAGATGCAAATACAAGAGGTATACAAGAGTGTTTGTCTAAGAAGTGCTCACAACTTTTGTCAAAATTTTTTTATAACTTTTCAAGCACTCTTTTCTTTTGTTTTTCTAATGCTTTTGCAACACTTATACCTCTATTTTGCCTCTTTTTTAATTGAATAAAACGTCCAAACAATCCAGCCAAAACAATTGCACAAGGAAACCTAGGAAGTAAGTAGTATATGTGTAATTTTTTGACAAACTTTTTTAGGAAACATCATGGAAACCTAACTCTAAGAATTTGCTAGGAATAATGGCAAATATGAACTCAAATATGTAAAGCAAAAGCTGATGGAGGAAGCCCATGGGCTAAGGGCCCAACTACTAGGGCTATGGCAAGGAAGATGCATGAAGAGTGGGCCCAAGCCCATGGAAAACCCACCACTTTGTTTTGTTGGGCTTTGACTCAAGCCCAAGTAGATTAAGGTTAGCATAGGGTTGGGCCTTGGTGCCTTGTATTTCTTTTGGGCCTTGTATTTTCGGCCATATAGCATAGGAATTTCATTTCATGGTTATTAAGATTTAGGGTTAATTTAGGTCACATGTTCACTTCATTTGAATGTCATTAGTATGACATTTGAAGGTGCATTTCGGCCATGTGCACACATGCACATGGTGTGACCGAAATGCAACTCAAATGGATACTAAATCACATCCAAATGAGTGCACATGGAGGGGGTGGCCGGTTGGCACCAAAATTTGAATTTTAGAATTCAAATTTTGGCGCCTAGAGTTAAGTTAACCATACCATGGTTTTACTTAACTCTAGGTGAACCCAACTTAAACCCTTAACCTAATTTCTCCTATAAATCTTCCCATGGCCGGATATTGTATCACTTTGGATCATATATTGATGAGATATTCTTCTTTGAATTTCATCACTTCCGAAGTCACTTTGCATCCTACTCTACCCTCCTTGAGTGCTTCTCCTTATAGAGTTAGGATCTTGTTCTTCTTTGGGACTTGGCTACATGCTAGCTTAGGTCACCTTGGGCCTTGTGGAGACTCCATTCCTTGAAGCATCTTCCAAGGAACTCCGTGAAGGCTTGAAGAGTTCATGTGCTTCCAAGAGGAATCACATCAAAAGCAAATATAGGTCAGGCACAATAGTACGTTAGACACAAAACCGAATCACTTCAAACAATTTCAATTCAAAATCGAATCAAGTAAAGACACAACAAGTAGTTACACAAGCTATTCTAGGATTTTTTTTGGACATATAAAGAACTACACATGACTCTAGACAAAACATATGATTCAAAAATAAAAACACATGTTGTTCAACATTAGCATCCAATCATGGATTCAATTAGGAATAAGAGATACTCAAACAAAAACAAAACGCACAAGTAGAGGAACATATAGGTACAACCGGATTGATTCAAGGAACAAAGGAACAAGCAACACTATTGAATCAATCAATTCATGTGACAAATGGATCCATCAAAAATATGTAGAAAAACTATATCTATACAACGACTACAACAATGACAAGAAAGTAGACAACATAAGACGGATTGAACTAGAAAAGAACAAGAACACATAACCTCAAGAGCACCAAGGCTCCAATACCAAAAATGATGGAAGCACTTGAAGGAGGTGATGGACGTTCCTCTCCAATCTCCACCTTGAAATGTCCTTTCTCCTCTTGAGGTCTCCAAACACCAATGGCGGAAGCAATGATCCAAGCTTAAAAGCTTGTGAAGCACTTAAGGTGGTTCGATTCTTCCTTGAAGAGGAAGAAACTTAAGGAACCAAGCACGAAGGAGGAAATCCTTTGTGGAGTTCTTAAGGAGAAGATGATTCTCCACGATTTTGAGGACTCTTGGAGGAGAGAATTCAAGAAAATTCTGATTTCATTAATCCAAAAGTGTGTACAAATGATAGGTTTAAGAATTTATAGAAGTAGGTAGCTTGTGGAGCAAGCTAAGCTTAACCATGGTTCAAGTGAACCATGATTGGCTTAGCTTGACCGTCCACCTTAGTTTAGGAGGCTTGTGGAGCAAGCTTCTATCTTAGCTTGCTTGGAAAGCAAGCTAACTTAGAAGCTTGTAGCACAAGCTTCCCAAGGCACCAAGGCTAGGAAGCCAATTCGGCCAAAGGATAGGGTGGGCGGCCTTGGCTTGGTTTGCTCCATGTGACCAATCCAAATAATTTGGAATTGGTTTAGTTAGGTTCACCCAATGATGGTGAGACCTAGCTAAATCAATTCCTTGAAAAAATATGGAGCAAAACAAGTCCAATATGTAAAATTTGGCCTAGGCCCAACTCTAGCCCAATTGCTAATCACACCCTTATGCCTTGCTAATTGTCACCTCACTTCTACTACTAAAAATGTATAAATGAATGATCTTTAATACAAGGACAAATGGAGTAAAATTCTCCAAATAACCTACTCTAAATTTACAATATAATGATCTATAAAAAGGAAACAAAGTGTCTCACAAATACAAAGGCAAAATAAACCTATACAAGTAACTACTATATTTACAAACATATGCAAGGTCTTCAAAATCATCTCATTCCTTTTGGTTTCTTTAATGTATCACCTCTTGGTTTCCTTAGCCTTGGCATGTTTCCATCACTTCCCTAGAAGTTTTTCATGAAGAGAAAATAATTTCAAAACAAAATCTCTTGATAGAACAACCCTCCTTTATTATTTTCTGTAGAGGGACTCTCACATGTACTGCCACAATTGTTGGGAGTGAGACTCTACCTAAGGGGATTAAAAATCTTTTAAAAGAATTTGATGATTTATTTCCTCGCAAAGGACCTATGGGCCATCCTCCTATTAGAGGGATAAAACATCAAATTGACTTAGTCCTTGGAGCTAGCCTACCCAATAGGCCTACTTATAGGACAAACCCTCAGGAGACTAAAGAGATAGAGTCTCAAGTCCAAGAGTTGTTGGAGAAGGTCTGGGTTCTTAGGAGTCTAAGCCCTTATATTATTCCAGTGTTGTTGGTTCCTAAGAAAGATGACAAGTGGAGAATTTGTTGTGACAGTAGAGCCATCAACAAAATCACTGTGAAATAAAGGCATCCTATCCCTAGGCTTGATGACATGCTAGATGAGCTTCATGGAGCCATTATGTTTTCTAAAGTTGATCTTAAAAGCGGATATAATTAATTTAGAATTAAAGAAGGTGATGAATAGAAAACCGCTTTCAAGACTAAGTTTGGATTGTATAAATGGTTGGTTATGCCTTTTGGGCTTACCAATGCTCCTAGTACCTTTATGTGTCTCATGAATCATGTCCTAAGGGATTGTATAGGTAGGTTTGTTGTAGTTTATTTTGATGATATTTTAATATATAGTAGTTTCCTAAGTGATCCCATAAGACACTTAAGGTAAGTCTTTACCATTCTTAGAAAAAATCATCTTTTTGGAAATTTAGAGAAATGTAGATTTTGTGTAGATAGTGTAGTGTTTTTAGGTTTTATAATTAGCAAAAATGGGGTTCATGTGGACCTCAAGAAAAACAAAGCTATCCAAGAATGGCCCACACCTCAAAGTGTAGGAGATGTTAGAAGCTTCCATGGGTTGGCAAGCTTTTATAGGAGATTTGTTCATAACTTCTCTACACTTGCCTCCCCATTAAATGATCTAGTCAAGAAAAATGTTAAGTTCCAATAGGGAGAGAAACAAGAAAGAGTCTTCTTAACCTTAAAGGATAAGCTCACCCATGCTCCACTTCTAGCTTTACTTTAATTTTCAAAATCTTTTGAGCTAGAATGTGATGCTTCTGAGTTGGCATAGGGGCAGTTTTGTTGCAAGGTAGGCACCCAATTGCTTATTTCAGTGAAAAATTAAAAGGTGTTTCACTAAACTACCCTACCTATGATAAAGAGCTCTATGCTTTGGTTAGGGCCCTTCAAACTTGGGAACATTATCTTTTTCCTAAAGAGTTTGTCATTCATAGTGACCATGAGTCACTAAAGTATTTGAGGGGTCAAGGCAAATTGAATAAGAGACATGCAAAGTGGGTGGAGTTTTTAGAACAATTCCCATATGTGATCAAATACAAGAAAGGAAAAACTAATGTTGTTGTTGATGCTTTGTCAATGAGACATACTTGTCTCTCTTGGATCCTAAATCTTGGGATTTGATCACATTAAGGAGTTGTATACCAATGACTCTGAATTTAGTGAAACATT
Source organism: Cajanus cajan (assembly GCF_000230855.2). Lineage (NCBI taxonomy): Eukaryota > Viridiplantae > Streptophyta > Magnoliopsida > Fabales > Fabaceae > Cajanus > Cajanus cajan. The sequence goes on from NC_138524.1 coordinate 21,660,312, forward strand.
TACCCAATGTTTGCATAAGCCTTAAGGAGGTTTCTATGTTTCTGAGGGGTACTTATATAGAGAAGGAGGAATTTGTATACCCCAAGGATCCACTAGAAAGCTCCTTGTTAAAGAAGGTCATGAGGGTGGTCTCATAGGGCACTTTGGAGTTGAGAAAACTCTAAGTCTATTAAAATAAAAATTCTTTTGGCCCTACATGAGAAATGATGTTGAGAGGTTTTGCTCTAGATGTATAGCTTATTTACAACCAAAGTCTAAAGTAATGCCTCATGGCTCCTATACACCCTTACCTATTGCTAACTCTCCATGGGTTGATATAAGCATAGATTTTATATTGGGCTTGCCCATGACCCAGAGAGGCATGGGTTCTATCTTTGTGGTAGTAGATAAATTTAGTAAAATAGCTCATTTTATTCCCTACCACAAGATAGATGATGCTAGCAACATAGCAAGGCTCTTCTTTAAGCACTACAACAAAAATGCAAATTTTTTACGGATAAAATCCATCGTTGAAAAGGAATATACGTCAAAAATAAAGAATTTCCAACAGATTTTCGATGGATGCAAATCTGTCGAAAAAAAGAGCGTTGGAAAAAAAATCCGTCAGAAATTTTCGACGAATATATCCATCAAAAATTGTTTGAGAATCTTTATATGATTCTGACGGATAAATACGTTAAATTTTTTTTTTAATTTTAATAAATTTATTAATGTAACAACCCTCATATTTGGCCTCTTAAGGATTCTACTTCACGACACTTCACTTTTCAACATATTTTGTCCTTACTTGCACCAAATTCTGGGAAACTTCCCAGAAGCTCACCCATCCCTATATTACTCCAAGTCAAACACGTTTAACTGTAGAGTTCTAATGATATAGGCTACCGAAAAGCAAATGCATATTATCAGTATAGGTAGTACGAATTAAATCATTTAAGTCATCCTCAACTATACAATCTCATACTTATACTATCTTTAGATCCCTCTCATTTTGGCGTGTCCGGACCGTTATAAAAATATAATAATTATATTACCAATAATAATAATTATATTATATTTAATTAATCTTTATTTATATATATACTTACTTTTATAATTGACAATCTACTTAGTTCTATTTAAAATTAATATTATGATACCATTTAAATTATTTATTATAAATTTAAAAGTTTAAATAATAATTTATATATTTTAAAATGAGAAGGGTTATAATAACACTGGTGTAACTTTTACTAAGTATTACACTGCTCGATAACTTTATATTAAATGTGAATTTTGTAAATCCAACTGTTAGATTGAAAGTTCATATCACTTTATATGTTTATATTAAATTTTATTAAAATTGAACAATAACTTAAAGGTAATCAAAGTATTCATATTTTAGTATATTTTGAAATGTATATATTACATCAATTTTGTTTTACAAGAATGAAGTATCAAATTATTTTGAATTAATATAAAAAAATTTATATATGATCTAAGAGTAAAAGACTTTCAATTTAACGGATAAATTTATAAAATTCACATTTAATATAAAGTTATTGAGCGGTGTAATACTTAATAAAAGTAATACCAGTTTATTATAACCATTCTCTTTTAAAATATTATTTTTATAAATTAAATTTTAACATTTTAAATAAATTATTAATTAACTTAATATATTTATTCATCTTAAATCTAAGATATAAAATTCAAAAACTGTATTTATCCTTGTTTTATTTTCTAATTATCAACCATTAATAAAATACTAATTTAAAATCCTATCTAATTATATCATAATATTATCATATCAAATTTAAAATCAGATATTAGTTATACAAAAATATCAAAGATCATATAGTAAATTGTCAATCAGATTCTAGTTAAATAATTTAAAATAATTAATTTTTAAACTATATTGTTTGCAAATAATTTATTCCAAAGCTAATCAATTTTTTCTATATAGTAATTATTAGTAAAATTTAATAACTTTTAATAATTGGATCGATGAAATTCACCATATATCAAGAGTTATTGAGCGGAGCAACTTTACTAAGAGTTACTTTGTGAGTCATTTGATTCCTCCTCCTCTCTCTCTCTCTCTCTCTCTCTCTCTCTCTCTCTATATATATATATATATATATATATATATATATAGATAGATAGATATTTAAAATTTATTGATGATATTTTTTAATATATGATTGTCAATTTTCGTCAAAAAAATTCTTACATTTTCGAAAAATATAAATTTTTCGAAAATATTTCATCAGTAATATAACTTTTCTTACGAATTTTTTTCATTGGAAATATAAATTTTTCGACAAAAAATTACCGATGGATAAATCCGTAAAAAATTATCGATGGATATATTCGTTGGAAATTATCGACGGATATATCCTTCGGAAATATAAATTTTTTGACATATTTGTATCCGTCGGAAATATAACTTTTTTGACAGATTTGTATTCATCAGAAATTATTCGTCGATAATATAACCTTTCCTACGATTTTTTTTTCGTTGGAAATATAAATTTTTTGATGGATTTGTATCCGTCGATTATTTGCATTTTTCTTGTAGTGAAGGAAGTGGTTACACTTCATGGTCTACATAAAACTATTGTGTTAGATATGGATACTAAGTTCCTTAGTCATTTTGGAGAACTCTTTAGAGTAGACTAGGAACTAAATTGCTTTTCTCAACTACTTATCATGCCCAAACTGATGGGCAGACTGAAGTAGTTAATAGATCTCTATCTACCATGTTGAGGGTAGTCCTTAAAGGAAACCACAAATATTGGGATGAGTACTTGCCCCATATAGAACTTGCCTACAACCGGGTAGTTCATAAAACTACCAAAATTTAACCTTTTGAGGTTATTTATGGTTTCAATCCTTTTACACCCTTGGACCTAGTACCCCTACTTGATTCTCATCATTTCTCTTCATAAAGAAGGGGTATCTAGGGCTGATTTTATACAGAAATTGCATGAGAGGGTTAGGGACCATATCCAACAGCAAAATGAGAAATATGCCTTCGAAAGACAAAGGAAAGAAAACCCTCATTTTTTATGAGGGTGATTGGGTTTAACTTCATTTGAGAAAGGAAAGATTTCCCTCTTGAAGGAAGTCTAAACTCAATCCAAGAAAAGATGGTCCTTTTCAAGTCCTCCAAAGGATCAATGATAATGCATATAGGCTAGATCTCCCGGATGATTATGGAGTAAGTAACACTTTTAATATAAGTGATTTTATTCCTTTTGCAAGTTTTGATGAGGAGGAGGTCGAGTCTACAAACTTGAGAACAAATCCACTTCAAGAGGGAGGGAATGATGGACCATAGGCCAAGACCCAATTACTTGAGCTATGGTCAGGAGCATACAGGAAGGATTGGCTAGCTTGGAGGTTAGTGTGCTTTCCAAGCCCAAGCTACTGTTCATGTGGGCCATCACATCTTGAAAAGATGGTCTAGTTCACTTGTATACAGTACTTCTTGTATAGGTTCATTTTTACCTTTGTATTTGTGAGGCACTATCTTTCTTTCATTATAGGATATTCCTTTGAGAATTTAGGGTATGTTACTTGGAGACTTTTGCTCCATTTGTCCTTGTACTAAGGGTCATTCATTTTTATATTTTTAGTAGTAGAAGTGGGGTGACAAATAGTAAGGTGTGTAAGTGCAACAAGTAATTGGGCTAGAAGTGGGCCTAGGCCAAATTTTTCATATTGGGCTTGTTTTCCTCCATATTTTCCAAGGAATTGATTTAGCTAGGTCTCACCACCATTTGGTGAACCTAACTAAACCAATTCCAAGTTTTTGGATTGGATTAAATGTGGAAAATCAAGCCAAGGCTGCCTAGCTTCTCTTCTTGGCCGAATTGCTTGGCTTGCATTGCACATGTTAGTCCCTTAGCCTCGTATAACTTAAGAGGGGGGTGAATTAAGTTTTCTAAATTTTCCTCTTATAAAAACTTTTTCAATTACTTTCTTATCACTTTATTTCCTTAGACAAATTTGCATGTAAGGAATGATGATGAAGAACAACTCAAACACAATTAAATAACAAATAAATAAAAGTGTAGGGAAGAAGAATTGCAAACTTGATTTTATACTGGTTCGGCCAATCCTGCCTACATCCGGTCCTCAAGTCTCCCACTTGAGAATTCCACTACTCTTGTAAACCTTACAAGAAAATGAATCCTCCAACACCTCGGAACTCCCTTTCCTTGTGTTGAGATTCAAACACCAACAAGGAGAAAAACCCTTTCTCCTTTACAGATCCAATGATCTATTAAGTAATACAGAATAACTCTCTTGAAGAGTGGATATTACACTTTCATGATCTTTGATGAACTCTTTAGAGATTTTGCAAATGATTTTGGCCAAGTGACTTGTAAAGATAATTTTTCACAATTGAGTTCGTCACCTTTCTCTGAAAAATTATAGGTATTTATAGACAATTGTATCTTGAGTTATGTCTTTTCATGAAGAGTTGTAACTCTCTATAATTTTTCAGAAAATAGGCTCTGGTAATCGATTACAAGTCTTGGTAATCGATTACAACGGTTTAAGTTCAAAATGTTTGAAACGTTGTATAGTTCAAATTCGAATTTTGAAATTTCTCTTCTGGTAATCGATTACAGTCAGTGGTAATCGATTACCAGAGAGCATTTTAACATTTTGAAAGGTTTTCTTTCTCTGGTAATCGATTACAGCAAGTGGTAATCGATTATCAGAAACATGTCACTTGTTTTGGCTTATGAAAACCTAAGATATAAAGAGCTTCTATTTTCCAGTTAAAAATATTTTTATTTAATCTTTTGAATACTCTTTTTGCTTTCTTTTCAAACAACTTATTCTTATATTCAAAAGTATTAAGTTTAGGTTTTCTTGAAATTCTTATTTTAATGGCCAAGTTGCAAATTCTAAAAGTTCATTTTACATACTAAACTAAGCAGTCAAGACTTATCTAGTTATTACTTGAGATCTTGCTTCTTGATCAGCTTGCTTTAACTTGACCTTTATTTTCTTCAATGCTTTGGCATCATCAAAACTTTGTGCATATTTTCTTCCACATTCTCCCCCTTTTTGATGATGACAATTCACTGTAAAGCGAAAGAAAATAAAACAATATATTTCGATCACTCCCCCTTAAACTCCCCCTTAGTAAAGCATTGATTGAAGTTCCTTTGATTTTGTACAAGGAGTTGTACTTATGTTTTGAAAAAGATTATAGAGATCAATGTTTATATTTTTAAAACATAAGTGTCAAGTTGGGCATCAAGAATATTTTTGTCAAAATATTTTAGACAAACTTAGCCTACAGTAATGTTAGAAAGAAAATAAACATTTTCTTTTCCTTTGCAGTCTTATCTCTCCCCCTTTGGCAACATCAAAAAGTCAAGTAGAGGATTAAGATAAGTGCTGTATTTTTCCTTTTGTGATCCTTATCCTTACTCTCCCCCTTTGGCAACATCAAAAAGAATATAATAACAAAATAATCCAAAGGTAAAGATCAAGCCAAATTGAAGTTCAAGGAAAAATTTAACTCGCCCATCATGGACATTTCAAAGTCACTTGCATATCATTAGAAAACTCTTTGCACAAGTAATCATTTGTACTTTCAAAAATAAATCATCAACATAAATTTGCACTTTAAGAATATCATTCATTTTTCTTTTGATAAATTAATGTTGTATCAACCTTTCCTTTTGTAAATTCTTTTTCCAAAAGAAATTTACTAAGTCTTTCATACCATGCCCTAGGAGCTTGTTTTAATCCATATATGACCTTTTTCAACTTAAAGACATGGTTTGGAAATTATAAGATTTCAAATCTAGATGGTTGTTCAACATATACTTCTTCTTGAATAAAATCATTTAGAAATGCACTTTTGACATCCATTTGATATAGTTTGAAATTCATTATAGATGCATAGGCTATTAACATTCTAATGGTTTCTAGTCTTGCTACAAGTGCATATGTTTCTTCATAATCTATGTCTTCTTCTTGATTATATCCTTTAGCAACTAGTCTAGTTTTGTTTCTTATAATTATAACATGTTCATTATTTTTATGTTCAACAAGACATTTTTGTGAATCAAAAGATATAGAGAAACCTTTATCACATGATTGACTCACACTTGATAAACTATGTTTAAGACCATTCATAAGTAAGACAATTTCTATGGAGGTTGAGAAGTTTGTACCAATTCTTCCAATGCCAAGTATTTTTCCTTTGTTGTTGTCTCCTATCACGTGCTTGGAACATTTACTATCAATGTACCAAGTTTGGTCTTTGGAGTCCTTCAAGAAAAAGAATGAACTGATTTTGGTACCCAAGCTTTCTTTGGGTCATTAATGTTAGTAATAACAGAAGAACCTTTAGGAATCCATACCATATTCTTGAGATTGTTAAAATTCTTTCTAATATAGCAAGTTGAAGAATTATGACCTTTCTTTCCACAATAAAAACATGTTGTGAATGGAGAACTAGTAACTTGTGTGGGAATAGAGAAATTTTTGTATTTCTTTTGTTGTTTTTGAGGATTATATCCTAATCCTTCCTTATCAAATACACATTTTTGTTTTCCTAATATTATATCCAAATTATTTCTTCCACTAGTAAATTTTGCAAGAGTGTTTCTTGGGTTACTAATTTCTTCTTTAAATCTATTGCATGTTGAACATGGATGATTTATTTTATTTGTTTCTAAATTATTTTTAATCTCTTGATTTTCTTCTTTAGAATTTATTATACTAATTTCAGTTTTAAGATCATCTAATTCATTATTTAATTTCGAAATCTCTTTTTCCAAGTTAGAAATTGTTTTCTTATATGATGATACTAATTTTGCAAGTTTAAAAGATTCCTTGTGTAAATCATTAAATGCATCTTGCAATTCATCAAAGGTAATAGAGATATCATTGTTATACGATGTTACCTCTTCTTCGCTTTCGTAATCTTTGGCCATGAGTCCCAAATTTATAACTTCATTTTCTGAATCACTTGTAGAGTTCATATCATTTTCTTCCCAAGTGATATATACTTTCTTGCTTTTCTTATCCTTGAAGTTTTTGTTGTTTGACTTCTCCATCTTCTTTTTGTAAATTGGACATTCCAATTTTAAGTGACCCAGTTGATTGCATTCATAGCATCTTGGGGTTGAAGAAGATTCTTCTCATTTCTTCTTTATGTTGAAATTGAATTTTCTTCTATTTCCTCTATTCCTTAGAAATTTGTGGAATCTTTTTACAAGGAGATTGAAATCTTCATCATCATCATCATCATCTTCCTCAATGTTGTCATCTTTTTCATTTTCTTCATGAGAGGATGAAGATGCTTTAAGTGCTATACTTTTCTTCTTTTTGTCACTATTTTCATTTTGACTTAGTCTCATCAATTCCATTTCATGCTCTTGAAGTTTTCCAAATAGAGATGCAAGAGACATGGTTGTTAGATCTTTTGATTCAGCAATTGCAGTAACTTTCGGTTGCCATTCCCTACTCAAACATCTCAAAACTTTGTTAATAAGATCTTCATTAGGAAACATTTTTCCTAGAGATGCAAGATGATTAACTATATGTGTAAATCTCTTTTGCATGTCTTGTATGCTTTCATTTTGATTCATTCTAAATAATTCATATTCATGAGTGAGAGTGTTTATTCTAGATCTTTTCACATCATTAGTACCTTCATGTGTTACTTCAAGTGTATCCCACATTTCTTTAGCACTTTTAAATTTTGAAATTCTAAACTATTCATCAATTCCTAAAGCAGAAGTGATTATATTTTTGGCTTTTAAGTTATATTGAACCTTTCTTCTATCATCTTCACTCCATTGATCTTTGGGCAAATTTTTAATTTCATTGCCTACTACAATAGAGGGAATGAAAGGTCCATTTTCAATAGCATCCCATATGTTTAAATCTATGGCTTCTATAAAAATTTGCATCCTAGATTTCCAATAATGATAACCTTCACCATTGAATATAGGGGGTCTATAAATAGAGTTTCCCTCGGGAAATAAAAAATTTGATGAGGCCATGTTTATTCTTGAAGCTTTTAAGCCTTATACAAGAAACCTGCTCTTGATACCACTTGTCAGTCCCTTAGCCTCGTATAACTTAAGAGGGGGGGTGAATTAAGTTTTCTAAATTTTTCTCTTATAAAAACTTTTTCAATTACTTTCTTATCACTTTATTTCCTTAGACAAATTTGCATGTAAAGAATGATGATGAACAACTCAAACACAATTAAATAACAAATAAATAAAAGTGTAGGGAAGAAGAATTGCAAACTTGATTTTATACTGGTTCGGCCAATCCTGCCTACATCCAGTCCTCAAGTCTCCCACTTGAGAATTCCACTACTCATGTAAACCTTACAAGAAAATGAATCCTCCAACACCTCGGAACTCCCTTTCCTTGTGTTGAGATTCAAACACCAACAAGGAGAAAAACCCTTTCTCCTTTACAGATCTAAAGATCTATTAAGTAATACAGAATAACTCTCTTGAAGAGTGGATATTACACTTTCATGATCTTTGATGAACTCTTTAGAGATTTTGCAAATGATTTTGGTCAAGTGATTTGTAAAGATAATTTTTCACAATTGAGTTCGTCACCTTTCTCTGAAAAATTATAGGTATTTATAGACAATTGTATCTTGAGTTATGTCTTTTCATGAAGAGTTGTAACTCTCTATAATTTTTCAGAAAATAGGCTCTGGTAATCGATTACAAGTCTTGGTAATCGATTACAACGGTTTAAGTTCAAAATGTTTGAAACGTTGTATAGTTCAAATTCGAATTTTGAAATTTCTCTTCTGGTAATCGATTACAGTCAGTGGTAATCGATTACCAGAGAGCATTTTAACATTTTGAAAGGTTTTCTTTCTCTGGTAATCGATTACAGCAAGTGGTAATCGATTATCAGAAACATGTCACTTGTTTTGGCTTATGAAAACCTAAGATATAAAGAGCTTCTATTTTCCAGTTAAAAATATTTTTATTTAATCTTTTGAATACTCTTTTTGCTTTCTTTTCAAACAACTTATTCTTATATTCAAAAGTATTAAGTTTAGGTTTTCTTGAAATTCTTATTTTAATGGCCAAGTTGCAAATTCTAAAAGTTCATTTTACATACTAAACTAAGCAGTCAAGACTTATCTAGTTATTACTTGAGATCTTGCTTCTTGATCAGCTTGCTTTAACTTGACCTTTATTTTCTTCAATGCTTTGGCATCATCAAAACTTTGTGCATATTTTCTTCCACAACACACTTGGGAAGCTTATGCTACAAGTTTCTAACTGAGCTTGCTTTCCAAGTTTCTAAGTTAGAAGCTTGCTCCACAAGCCTCCTAAACCAACTAGGTCGGTCAAGTTAAGTTAACCATGGTTCTCTTGAACCATTGTTAGCCTAGCTTGCACCACAAGTTTCCTACTCTATATAAGTCTTTCTTCTACCTTTGTAATCACTTTTGATGATATATGAGATTAGAATTCAGAAAATTCTCTCTCTTTCAAGAGTCCAAATCGTGGAGAACTTTTTCTCCTTAAGAACCTTCACAAAGGAATCCTACCTTTGTGCCTTGGTTTTCTAAATCTTCTTCTTCTTCAAGAAGAAACCGAGCCACCATTGTTGCTTCCTTTCAAGCTTTTGGAGCTTGAAGATTAAATCTGAGTTCTTCCTACAACCTCAAGAGAAGATTGGAGTTGAAAATGGAGATAATTGGAGAACAACAATCAGTTCAACTAGGCGTGTCCATCACCTTGCAACTTGTTGAAAGGTCTTTTTAAATATCCTAATGGAATGGTAGAAGATCTATTGGCCCAAGCATACAAGCTCACATTCTCTAGTAGATTTTGTGGTCATGGATATTGAAGAAGATGTAAACATTAAGCTACCTGGTTGAGACCCATGAATCTGAAACAAAAATCTAATACTTTCAACCATTTTATAACATCTATAAAATCAAGATGCATGTTTTAATTCATAGAAAATGTAGAAAAGGATTTTTCATTCAATATTTCAGTTTTATTATATTAGAGGAAACCAAAAACAAAATGCCTATTCACCAAAAAATAAAGAAAAACTCCATGGCAGAACATCAATACAAGCAAGACAGGGGCTTTACATGGATTTGATACGAAATGTTAGAAATTTTACTAATTCAAACATGTTAATAACAAAAAACAACATATTCAGATCAAGTGGAAGCAAAAATAAGAACCACAAAAAACCAACCTCCACCATTACTATCTACTATGAGCTCGGTTCTGTCTTGTGTCAAAATTCCTCCAAAATAGTTAAAAAATCCTTACTCTTGAGAGAAAATCCAATGACTTTAAGGAAGAGCAACATTATTAAATCAAAAATATTATGTCAAAACAATAAACGATCCCTTAAGTTTTAATGATGATAAATAAAAGATTTTCCTTAAGCAAAGTCAATATTCTTCATAAGTATATCATATTAGAGGAAATGTTGAATATATATATATATATATATATATATATATATATATATATATCATCTGTAAGATGAAGGAAATTAGACAAAGTATACAGTCTGTCTCAAGGTAATCGAATACTTCCAAAATGAGTCTAACATTAAATTTCATTTAATGTCTTATTTCTTCACAAATAAAATAAGAAAAAAGCTTCAAAAGTCTCGAAGTTTATTAAAGAAGAAAAAGACAAAATATTCATATGAAGAAAAAGGCAAAATCTTGGAAATCACGAAAAAGGTGTTACAAAAGACTGCCCTATGCCAACTTCAACTATTCAATACTGACACTACTTTTGTTCTGCTCATTTTAGAAGGAAATGTTGATAAGTAGTCTACAAGATCAGATAAGAGATACATGCCTGTCGCCACCGGCCCGAAACGGGCTTTCGGCATTCGCGAAGGATGGTTGGACTCTTTTATTTGTTTAAAAATATGGATTGCTAGAATGACTTATTCTCAAACTGAGACCTTGTCAAACGAGCAATTTTATTAAAAGGCTCACCAATCCATGTTAATCCCAAGCGGGACCCTCCATGGATTAGCGGTTTTCATAAAAAGGAAGGGTTCATGGAGTCGCCACCAATGTTTTACTCAAAACATTGGAAAAAGAAGTTTTAAGGCAATCGATTCAAAAATCGACTTCAGCCATTACAACCAGAGTCGGGTAAGGGAGTCGGTTACGCGTGGGGAAGGTGTTAGCACCCCACAGCGCCCCTTTCGGGTTCCCTATGACAGATTATTTAAAAATAATAGTGCGAAATTACTAAATTACCCCTATTTATTCTAAGCAATTATAAATTAACTATCTATGATGACAGTTTAAATATGTACACACAGAAAGCGGTAAAAGAAGGGACTTTAAAGATATAAACCTTTGAAGCGTGCTTTCTTATATATCTTGACAGAAATTGGGAAGCGTTTTGGCGTTCCCTCCCTCTACAAGACCGCTCGCTCCCTCCTATAAAATTTTAACTATGGAAATCCGGAGGATTTCCCTTCGACTAAGTTCGAGACTCAAGCAAATGGCTCGTGACTCAAGAACTTCGTCGGATCAACTCTCCGAGTGATTTCTAGGCAGAGCACTGCTCAAAAAAACCCAGAATACTCAAGAAGAGGGTTAAAACTCAGTGTGAAAGTGTCAAATGACGTCCCATTGACGTCATATTTATAGGGATGAGGCTCAATACGGTCTCTGGGGGTCAATACGGTCCGTATTGAAGTTTTGAACTACAATACGGCCGTATTGAATTCAATACGGCCGTATTGAATTCAATACGGCCGTATTGAAGTTCAAAAACCTCAATACGGCCGTATTGAAGTTCAGTGCAGCCGTATTGAAGTTCAGTGCAGCCGTATTGAAGTTCAGTGCAGCCGTATTGAATTCAATGCAGCCGTATTGAAGTTCAGTGCAGCCGTATTAAATTCAATGCAGCCGTATTGAAGTTCAGAAACTTCAATACGGCCGTATTGAGTTCAGTGCGGCCGTATTGTAGTTCAAAATGTGCAGTACGGCCGTACTGAACTCCAAGGAGGCCGTATTGAGCTCCAAACCTCCCACTTTCTTATTTTTGGCTACTCTAAGACCTCTAAACCTACAGATAGTCATCCTATGGTCTTCTGGGAGTCCTTCTGGCTGACTTTCCTTCGATCTTTGAGAGTCTTCGAGTCTTATTTCCGACCCGGACAATTTTAGGGGTCTACAGCTGCCCCCCCTTTACTTAGTCAAACGGCCTTTTAGTGTACCGGTTGATAAGTAAAGGAGTTGACCCAATTGTCCGGGGAATAAGGCCATCCTTCCGACTTGTAGTGTCTTCCGGTGGAAAATTTGCTGAGTAGCCTCTCCAGGTTTTGCTTCGATGTCGCCCGAGCCGGAAGTTGCATACCTCCGTGCTTCTGAACACTCTGGTAGCGTGAGTACCGCCTCTCCAGGCTCAACTTCACTCGACGCCCGAGCTGGAAGTTGTGAGTACCGCCTCTCCAGGCTTAGCTTCGCTTGCCGCCCAAGCTGGAAGCTGTGAGTACCGCCTCTCCAGGCTCTGCTTCGGTGCTTCTGACATCCTAGGCAGTTGAGTTTGCCCTCTCCAGGGTTAGCTTCGCTTGCCGCCCAAGCTGGAAGCTGTGAGTACCGCCTCTCCAGGCTCTGCTTCGGCGCTTCTGACATCCTAGGCAGTTGAGTTTGCCCTCTCCAGGGTTAGCTTCGCTTGCCGCCCAAGCTGGAAGCTGTGAGTACCGCCTCTCCAGGCTCTGCTTCGATGCTTCTAACATCCTAGGCAGTTGAGTTTGCCCTCTCCAGGGTTAGCTTCGCTTGCCGCCCAAGCTGGAAGCTGTGAGTACCGCCTCTCCAGGCTCAACTTCACTCGACGCCCGAGCTGGAAGTTGTGAGTACCGCCTCTCCAGGCTTTGCTTCGCTCGCCGCCCGAGCTGGAAGCTGCATACCTCCGTGCTTCTGAACACTTTGGTAGCGTGAGTACCGCCTCTCCAGGCTCTGCTTTGGTGTTTCTGACAACCTAGGCAGTTGAGTTTGCCCTCTCCAGGGTCTGCGGTTTGCCCTCCCCAGGGTCTGCCTCTGTGTTTTTGACGACATTGGCAATGTGAGTTTGCCCTCTCCAGGGATCTGTGATGGTTTTGTCTCCACAGTCCACGATGTTGCTTCGACGATTGTTTTTGATTTTTGTGCCACTGAGGGCTGGATAACGCAGGGATCCGTCTAGGGGATGTGCAGTCATTCATAGGTTCTTGTGCCCCAACTTGCATTTGCATAGTTGGTACCCATGGGGAATTTCTGACTCCTTGGGGTGTAGACACAGATGCTCTTCTTGAATTGAGCGATGCCTTATGTTTGGCTGACGTCCTTTGACGTTGGTGGAGTATCCCGATTATCCTTATTCGGGTGTCTCTCTTTGATTTTCTGATTTTGTAGCCTCTATGTAGGCTATTATCCACTGGGGGTTCTGGATGTTGATTTTGATTTTGTCTCCACAGTCCACGATGCTGCTTTGACGATTGTTTTTGATTTTTGTGCCACTGAGGGCTGGATAACGCAGGGATCCGTCTAGGGGATGTGCAGTCATTCATAGGTTTTTGTGCCCCAACTTGCATTGCTTAGTTGGTACCCATGGAGAATTTCTGACTCTTTGAGGTGTAGACACAGATGCTCTCTCTCTGAGTTGAGCGATGCCTTTTGGCTGTCGTCCTTTCGACGTTGTGGAGTATCCCGGTTATCCTTATTCGGGTATCTCTTTTGGGTTTTTTTTTTTTTTTTTTTTGTCGCCTCTGTGTAGGCTATTATCCGCTGGGGGATTTTGTCATTGATTGTGATTAGCCTCTTCTGTTAGGCAGATCATCTTGACGCTTGATGTTTGGCTGAAAAGCCAGATTCCGCTTGGGGAATTGTTATTAATCTTTTGGATTTTTGCTTTTTGTAGGAATGCCTCTGTGTAGGCGACTGGGGATTTGGGGATCTTATGTATCCCAGAGTATTATTTAGGAAGCCTCTACAGGCTTAGACTCACTCAATGCCTGAGTTGGAGAGCTATCTTCCACTGAGGAAGTTTTAAGTCCTTTGACTGAATATTTTGCTTTGGATGATCGCGCTTCCATTAGGGATTTTTGCTGATCTTGGTTTGATAGCTTTCACTGGGGAATTTGGCCCGTGAGTGGAAGCTGAGGTTTCTCTGGGGAGTATTATTTCTGCGAGCCTCTCCAGGCTCAGTTATTCTGAGAGAGTATTATTTCGGCGAGCCTCTCCAGGCTCAATTATTCTGAAGGAGTATTATTTCGGCAAGCCTCTCCAGGCTCAATTATTCTGATGAGGGAGTATTATTTCGGCGAGCCTCTCCAGGCTCAATTATTCTGAGAGAGTATTATTTCGGCAAGCCTCTCCAGGCTCAATTATTCTGTATGATGAATTGGTTTTTTGTTCAGCCCGAGAATGCGAGCTGAGACGTCTTTTGGAGAGTATTATTTTGGCAAGCCTCTCCAGGCTCAGTTATTCTGTATAATTTGTTGGATTTTCTGTATTTTGCCTTTTTGTTGATTTTGGCTTTTTCTGTGTTTTTGCCTTTTTTGTTGATTTTGGCTTTTTCTGTGTTTTTGCCTTTTTTGTTGATTTCGGCTTTTTCTGTATTTTTTGTCTCTGAGGAGTATTATTTTGGCAAGCCTCTTCAGGCTCAGTTATTCTGAGAGAGTATTATTTCGGCGAGCCTCTCCAGGCTCCATTATTCTGAGAGAGTATTATTTCGGCGAGCCTCTCCAGGCTCAATTATTCTGAGAGAGTATTATTTCGGCAAGCCTCTCCAGGCTCAATTATTCTGAGAGTATTATTTCGGCAAGCCTCTCCAGGCTCATTTATTCTGTACGTTTTATTGATTTTCTGAATTTCTGCATTTTGTTTGCTGCTGTCATACACAAGCAATTTTTTCTATTTTTTCTATTTTATGCGACTGCCTCATGATGAGGTCTTTGAATATTTCTTTGTGGCCAATACGGCCGTATCTATTTCAGTACGCCCGTACTCAGTTGAAAATTTGTTCATAACCCTGTTTTTAGTACGGGTGTACTGAACATGATACGGGCGCATTGTTTTTTCTGAAGTTTATATTTTTTGTTTTTTTTTTAATAAACAGAGAATAAGTGATCTTCCATTACACCTATCATCTGTATGCATGTATGCAGTATGATGCACCTAATTCTATTTGATTTATCTTTCAAAAGAATTAACCGATGCGTTTTTGTTTGGATTTTTGCCATTCCTCTAGACGGGCTGTGTGCTGCCGATTTCTGTAACCGAGGAATGATGCATGTTATATTGAGATTTGGTGTCATCAACCAAATGATTTTCCTTTCCTTTAGAAGATGTGTCAACCCTCCTATTGACTACTATATCTCCATGTTTCCACTAGATTATTCAAAAATCGTTTGGGACAAGAGAGAAAAGAAGGAAAGGATATTTTTTTCGAAAGTTTGTGTTTTAGAGGGGATTATTTATTTTTTGAAAAATGGATTTTGTAAGAATGGCTTGGCCAATGGTAGGCTTAAGTGTTTAGGCTTGTTTGATTAAACACTTATGAAGTTAAGCACGTCGTGGTTATTATCATTTGTGATTTGACAACTTGGATAGCTTTTCTTGAGCCCCTTTGTTGAATTCAGTTGGTGGTACCATCATGGATTTATTCTGTTTTTCGATTGCCCTAACTTTTGCCTAAAACACCCATTTGTGGAGTTTTAGCGGGCTTTTGTTTTTGTTCATTATTTTGTAACCCTAATTTTTGCCTAGGTCACCCTTTTGTGGGATTCCTAGCGGGTCTTTTGCTCTTATTTTTGCGCAGTCCCCTTTTTGGGTTTCCTGCTGAGCTTTTTTTGTTTTTTAGGATTTTTGTCCTGAATGGATTTCTTTTTATCCATGACGGCACTTATTGAGGCCAAGGAAAGGTGCTCCAAGTTGTCACACACTTCCACATAAAAAGATGCGGGTTTATTTTTATTAAGACGATTTTAACCTCATTTATGTTTATTCAAACAGGGTTAAATAATGCGGTCTAGAATTTTATTGCAAGCAAGAAAAGAAGTAATAAAGAATTAATGAAGAATGATTTTATTATAATCATAGAGGAAACATGTGCCCTATCGAGGCTCGGGGGTCGGGCTGTCCCCGAGGAGTAATCTCTAATAGTCATCAGGTCTACACATCCCTATCGGAAGGAGGAGAGCACTTGATGACGACGACCGGCCTTGATGCTTGTGAACCGGCCTTCCTAAAGATCTGGCTTAAAGAACGTCGAGAAGGATCTTGATTCCTCTTCGTTCTTTGATCTTTAACAGGGTTGTATCCTAACCCTTGTTTCCCCGGATTATCCTTGATGATGGGTAGCTCCGGAATTCCTTGGGAGTCCTTGCCAAGTCCTTGTCCCGGCAAGTATCCATTCTTGGTGAGCATATGGGCTACCTTCTTCATTTCTCGGGGAAATGTCTCAACATTGGCGATCTCCAATGCTTGGAAGGCGGTTTCTAAAGCTTCCTCTGCTGCATCCACATAAGGTATGTTGGATGGCTTGCTGATGAGTATGTCATCTTCAGCTTGTACAGTCACCAGTTTGTCACCCACTATGAACTTGACTTTCTGGTGGAGCGTAGAGGGTACAGCTTTCGCATCATGAATCCAAGGTCGGCCAAGGAGACAGCTGTATGCCGGAGTAATGTCCATCACTTGAAATTCGACGTTGAAGATAGTGGGTCCAATTTGGATTGGAAGATTGATTTCTCCCACTACTTCTCTTTTAGATCCGTCGAAAGCTCGAACGATCATGTTGCTCGGGCGCATTTGGACTCCCTTGATTGACACTTGATCAAGCGTTCTTTTAGGCATCACATTCAAGGAAGATCCGTTGTCTACCAAGACTTTTGCGATGTGATACTCCTTGCACTTTACGGAGATGTGCAAGGGCTTGTTGTGATTTGGTCCCCCAGCGGGGATTTCCTCATCGGTGAAAGTGAGGTGATCATTAGCCGTGATGTGACTAACAATCCCCTCAAACTTGTCTTGGGAGATAGTGTGCGACACATATGCCTCGTTCAAGACTTTCAACAGAGCTTGTCGATGCGGTTCGGAGCATAGGATCAACGACAACAGAGTAATCTTTGCTGGCGTCTTATGAAGTTGATCCACGATGGAGTACTCGCTCTGTCGGATAAACTTTAACAGCTCGTCTGTCTCCTCCTCGGATTCTTTTTCCTCGGTTTTCTTTTCTTCTTTTTCTTTATTCTTGGGGGCTTTATCATGAAGATCTTCGGGAGTGTAGATCCTGCCACTCCTAGTCATGCCCCCAAGTCCAGCGATGTTGGAAATATCGCTGTCGGCAGAAGAATGGATGTCGTATATCCATGGCACAGCCTTATTTGATTTGTAGGGAAAAGGTCTTGGAGTAATGATCCTTAACGGTGTTGGACCTTCCCCTTTGTTCGTCTTGATTACCAACAACGGAATTGACGTGTGTTCGCTTGGCACGGTTGTTGGCTTACACTTGATAACGAACGGCGTGCGATCCATTCTTTGAACATACGCATCGATTAATTCTTTCTTTTTATTAATGTTTATTAATGATTTACTAGGAGGGATGTATGAAATGTAAACCTAGATCCCTCCATGATCTTTGATAAGAATGCATGATATGAGATGATGACGTTGAATATGCATGCATTGTGTTTATTCAACTAAGCATTATCATGTTTTTAGGATGTCCCTAAGATGATGCATGATATTGCTTGGTTTGGATAAATAATATTTTTCTTTATTTTTCTTTTTTGGGTATTTTTATTTATTATATTTTTTTATTTTTTGGGTGAAAAGGGAAACTACCTATATGAATGTGATGAAGGTAGATGTTAACACCGTATAATGGAAGATTCTTATTCCTATTTATTCTTATTTTTAAAAGAATAGGAATGTTGTATGTTTAAAGAAATGCAATGTATGCTCAAACAATTTCACATAATCAATGCACAAACAATTCACTCATCCACGAACAGTCACGAGCGAATCACGAGGTAGGGGTATCCTGTAGAAAAGTGCATATTCAAGGTGGTTCTAACTGTTCTCACCGGTCTGAGGCCCCCAAGGCGCCCCCATTATAGGGACCCAATTCCTCTCGTCGTAAGCCGATGGAAAGCTCCAACGCACTGTCGGACTCGAGTTCATGGTTATCACCTTGAGTGATGCTTTCCGACAACGGTCTACGGGCACCTATAGACCCATTCGACAACCGGCCGTACTAACATCCACTCCCTATGGCTTACCACTCATGCCCCCGGGTATAGAGGGAACTGTTGTGTGCAAAGGTTTGTGTGCAATTTATATTTCAAACAATTGCGGAAAATTAAACAAACAACAGTTATTAAAGCCAAATAGATAAACATGTTATCATACAAGCAAGGGGTAATGAAGTAATTTTAACTATTATTTGTTAAAAATAATCTGTCACTAAATGGGACTGACTCTCGAAGCTTCCCCAGCAGAGTCGCCATCTGTCGCCACCGGCCCGAAACGGGCTTTCGGCATTCGCGAAGGATGGTTGGACTCTTTTATTTGTTTAAAAATATGGATTGCTAGAATGACTTATTCTCAAACTGAGACCTTGTCAAACGAGCAATTTTATTAAAAGGCTCACCAATCCATGTTAATCCCAAGCGGGACCCTCCATGGATTAGCGGTTTTCATAAAAAGGAAGGGTTCATGGAGTCGCCACCAATGTTTTACTCAAAACATTGGAAAAAGAAGTTTTAAGGCAATCGATTCAAAAATCGACTTCAGCCATTACAACCAGAGTCGGGTAAGGGAGTCGGTTACACGTGGGGAAGGTGTTAGCACCCCACAGCGCCCCTTTCGGGTTCCCTATGACAGATTATTTAAAAATAATAGTGCGAAATTACTAAATTACCCCTATTTATTCTAAGCAATTATAAATTAACTATCTATGATGACAGTTTAAATATGTACACACAGAAAGCGGTAAAAGAAGGGACTTTAAAGATATAAACCTTTGAAGCGTGCTTTCTTATATATCTTGACAGAAATTGGGAAGCGTTTTGGCGTTCCCTCCCTCTACAAGACTGCTCGCTCCCTCCTATAAAATTTTAACTATGGAAATCCGGAGGATTTCCCTTCGACTAAGTTCGAGACTCAAGCAAATGGCTCGTGACTCAAGAACTTCGTCGGATCAACTCTCCGAGTGATTTCTAGGCAGAGCACTGCTCAAAAAAACCCAGAATACTCAAGAAGAGGGTTAAAACTCAGTGTGAAAGTGTCAAATGACGTCCCATTGACGTCATATTTATAGGGATGAGGCTCAATACGGTCTCTGGGGGTCAATACGGTCCGTATTGAAGTTTTGAACTACAATACGGCCGTATTGAATTCAATACGGCCGTATTGAAGTTCAAAAACCTCAATACGGCCGTATTGAAGTTCAGTGCAGCCGTATTGAAGTTCAGTGCAGCCGTATTGAATTCAATGCAGCCGTATTGAAGTTCAGTGCAGCCGTATTAAATTCAATGCAGCCGTATTGAAGTTCAGAAACTTCAATACGGCCGTATTGAGTTCAGTGCGGCCGTATTGTAGTTCAAAATGTGCAGTACGGCCGTACTGAACTCCAAGGAGGCCGTATTGAGCTCCAAACCTCCCACTTTCTTATTTTTGGCTACTCTAAGACCTCTAAACCTACAGATAGTCATCCTATGGTCTTCTGGGAGTCCTTCTGGCTGACTTTCCTTCGATCTTTGAGAGTCTTCGAGTCTTATTTCCGACCCGGACAATTTTAGGGGTCTATAATGCCTTACTGAAAGGCATATAATGCTTGCATTAAATGAATTAATGGTAATCTTTAGGATCAACAAAGAAGACATACGAAATAACTTAAGAAGAAAATTGAAAAGGTCAACTCAAAGTTGTTGTAAAAATCATCTTCTCTGAAGCTACTATAAAAGGATCAAGCCTTCAAGCTACAAACAACATATATATGAGATAGACAAAGAATGTTGTAAATAATAATAGAAAAACATTTACCGGAAAGTGTATATTGAGAAACACACCGAGTCACACAAAGTTAAAGTACTACAAATAAACGTTTCATTGTAAATCCTGTACATAGTTCCTTGTAACGTTTCTCAAATTTATTTATAAGGGTTGAGTCTGGAAAGACTTGCTCAAAAGAATACTTAGTGTTTGAGCCTAGAAAGGCTTGTTGAAAGAATACATGGTGTTTGAGCCTAGAGAAGCTTAATTGAAAAAGAACACTTGGTGTTTAAGCTTGGAGAGGCTTGTTGAAAGAATACTTGAATAGTTGCTTCAAGAGACAAGTCAAAGATTACATAGGTTGAGCCATAAGTGGCTTTTTGAAAGAATACTTATATCTTAAAAAAATAGTGGAACACAATCTGGTTAGATTGAGAATTAGACATAGTCTTTGTGTTTGAGATGAAGAAATATAATGATTTGTTCTCCTTTGTCTGTTGCATTCCAATACCTCGTTTATTAAAGCTTCTACTACTTTACTGCATTTCAAAAACGCAAGTTTTTTATATAAACTATTCAACCCCCTTTCCAGTGTGTATCTTTTTCTCTAACAAACACTCCTTAAATAAAGTTTTAGCAATTACAAAACTCAAAAAAAAAAAATATCCACGTAGAGTGATAGTGTATATATCCAAATGTTGTTGATAGAGATAATGCATTGAACCTTAACTTATAGTGGACCACATACAAAATAACTTTCACATAAAAATAGGAGTGTTTTTCAAAATGAAAATATTCTACTAAAAAAGGATTTACCTACTCCTATCTCTAAAGAAGTAACCAACAAGATGGCCTCCTTTTCAAACCTTGGGTTAAGCTTAACACTAATGGATCACTAAATCTCTTGAACACTAGTGTTAGCTGTGAAAAAATGCTAAGGCATCACATGGGCATTTTCATCATGCGATTTTGTGCAAGTCTTGAAGCATGCATGGCAGACCAAGTTGAGCTATGGGAGATTGTGCTTGGTTTATGGTTAACATAGAATATGGGATTTAGTTCCATTGTGGTAGATTTGCTGACTAGAGATGGATGCAACCATAGCCATCACTACTATCTAATCTATAGAAATTTGAAGGACCATCTTTCATGGCTAGCAAATGTTTTATGGTCTTATGTTTGTAGAGAAGGGAATATGGTGGCTAACTCCCTTGCAAAGCATGGTGCTGACAACTATGTGGATATGGAAATTTTAACTCAGTCCCATCTTTTTGCTTATATAATTTTAATTTGGATATTTCTTCTTTTAGTTAATTTTTTAATTATTTTAATACACTCATTTAAAAATTAAAAAAAAATTGACACCTAAATTTTATTATAGATCTGCATTCTCTAGGTTACTTTTATCACAAAGGAAATCTGACATCTTTTATGCATCTATTTGTTTTTTCATCATATGAAAGACTCTAAAGATGTGAAAGGTATCAAACTTAGCTTCTCCTATTTTTACTCCAATCTCTTTTCTCTAACCATTAGTTTAATTTTAGTGATCTCTTTTATATTTATACTTGTATATAAAAGAGAGTTTTTTTTTTTTGTGTATACATTATTTTTTAGGAGTGCAAGCGGATTAGGTTGGATCAAGTTTGAATAAATTTGTTACCTGACATGATTAACATTTAATGGATTGGATTGAATTAGGTTTGTACAATTTGTTTTAAAAACTCAACCCAACCCAACCTAACTTATTAATGATTGGGTTGGGTTGAGATGGATCAATTAAGTCAATATAATTAAATTTATCTATTTCTTATGAAAATTTAAATATTTTAATATAGATATAAATCATTTGATGCATTGTTACATATACAATATTATCAACCTATAAAACAAATAATAATATAAATTAAATTCTAAAATTTATTAATTTATTACATTATTATCAACTCAAAAATAACATTAATTAATAAAATAAAATTTAAAATAAATAAATAAATTATATTGTTAGAATGTTATCAACTTAAAATTACAAACTTGTTATCGAATAAGAATAATATTAAATATTATCTTGAACAAATGATCGTTCAAACATTATTATTATTATTATTATTATTATTATTATTATTATTATTATTATTATATGACTGGATCAAGTTGGCTTATGAGTAAAAAATATAAAATTTATTATCTACAGGATCAAATTTTAATCAAATTGAATTATATCTTATTTAAACATTAAAAAAAATCTAATTGACGAGTTAGTTATATTTGTTTACAGTCATGTTAATTTTAATAGCTTTAGCTTTTAATAAAAATTACGTGATAATAATTACTATAAATAAAAATAAATTATTTAGAAATTTTATTCTTAAAATTGATAGCAACTAAACATTACTTCCACCAACAAATCTATTCAACACGCTCAGCAGACAGATATTACCTTATTTTGATTTGATGTAGGAGATTTGACGAGTTTTTTAGGCGGTGCCATAGATTCAAATTGTGACAGGGATATGGCAGCGTGGCATTTCCTCAAACAGTTAACGTGCACCGTTGGTGCTCATTCTCCCACCCTCTCCCGCCGCCTCGGACACTACTCATCACTCGTTCCCCTTCTCTCCAACCATCACAAAATCTTTAGGTACCAATGGCTTCCCCATTTTCACGTCAATCTTCATGCAAAGTTTTCCACAACTCTATCAGACACGTCCTTGGCTTCACCAGTTCCTTATACTTCCGTTCTGATTCACTGTCCTAAAGACACTGCAGTAAGCTTCTTTTATCCCAATGTGCACTGTAATGCGGCATTGTCATCATTAAGTCAGTGACTCACTAACTGGGTATGTTAAGAACGTGAAAAAGATCAAAACTTTAAGGGTTTAATTACCCATCTATATTTTTATGAATTTTATTTTTTTAATTTATGTTATTAAAAATGTTTTATTATGTTTTAATGTTTATAGTTTCATAAAGTTCACTCTTTATAGAAACGAGCTAAAAGGAGATAAAATTGATATATACATAAAATAAAATATAATATTTTTTAATCATAGAATTTAGGATTTGGGGTTTATGAAACAACAGCGAATTAAAGGATAATTAAACCAAGTTACCCATTTCCTGAAATTGGTGTTTGTTAACAGAGCAAACAGCTATGCCTAGCTTGATGGTGCACCAAGAAAATATAGAGAAAATTTTAGTTTGTGGGTATATATAGACTAATATTTGTGACATTAGTGTTATTGGGCGTGTCTTGTTATGATTCTTTACTCAGGGAAATGTGCCAACTTATAAGGTGTTAATGATGGTTTGCTTCTAGTCAAACTGACGAAAGTGTTACTATTTATGTTAATGTGAACAAAAGAAGAAAACAAATTGACAGAATCTCACTAAACTGAAATATGAGTTAATTTAAGGAGCTAGAGTGTATTGTTAAAGCAACTGAAGTATGTGTTCTGTGTGGATTGAAGTGTCTGCTGGACTTCAATAAGATATTTTTTCTTAATTTTAAACCACATTATAGCATAGAAACATTGTTATGTTGCCGAAATGTTTAACCACTCTTCCTCTTTGTGCCAACAAGGATGTGCTTGCAGAAGCTCTTTTATGCTTTGGTGCAAGTTCTGTTAGTATGGATCAAGATGATGTCTCTCAAAGTATTGATGAGGTAAACTTGCTGATATTATTTTATAGTTTATTTCTTATTTTAATTTTTTTCCTTATAATTTTTGTTGTGTCCTTTTGATTCTAATCAAATTTGTTTCGAACACCAAACCATGCCTTGGGGGATTGTTAGAGACCATATACAGATTTGCAAAGAAAACAGACAGGTTTTGTTACTCGCCCTCAGCAATGAATTTTGGTGATTGCTCCATATCAACTTTTCCTCAAGATCACCATAGAGAATTCCAGCCATGGATAAGAATAATTTGGTAGAAACTGTCTTGCCAATAAAGGAGCAAGTATCACTAAAATCCAAACAAAAAATCTGTTTAGCCTTTACCCACCAAGCGGGCTTTGAGCCTTTCAACTTTGCCTCAAGACCAATTTTCATTGTGAAAATCCAGCTGCAGTTAACAGTAGGAGGTTATGCTGTATTTTGAATTCACATATTTAATTCAAGACCTGATTTATTTTAGAACCACCCTACTTGATCAAAGTAAATCCTAAAGTTATATGCTGTGTCTCAAAATTATTAATAAACATAAATACCAAAATCATGCAAAACAATTAAGTCTCTAATCATAATCATTCCCAAAATTATAATTTTCAGTTTGATATTACGCTGTTGCTCCCTTGCTCATATTGATATCATATTTCCTGCAGATTTGCATTAGTTCAATATTTCATGAAGTTGAGGATATAAATGTGAGCATTTCACATGCTGCTGATTCTATTGGTTTGAAGGAGATACCAAGATATGTGGTTAAAACTAATGAGGAGGACTGGGTGAAGAAATCTCAGGTCCGTCTTTGCTTCTTTCATTCACCTTTTTTTCACTGTTTGTTTGTCTTGAAATGTTGCTGAGGAGATTAAACCAAATGCATGTGCAAATTCACTAAAGAGTGAATTATTTTTTTTATTGCATCATTTCCACATTTCCCCTCCACCTAGTAGTTGTTCTCCTATATATGTAACATAGTTTGTGATGAGAAAGGATGTCTTTCTTTATTTTTTCACTTTGAATAAGGGTAAAAAGAATTTCTGTGTCCATCTTTAGTGTTTTTCTCAAAACAATTTTTTGTAACCAGTAACCACAGGGTGCAAGTGAAAACCATAAAAGTATCCTGTGTGAACCAGAAGCTATTTTTGCATGTCAAGTTGTAATATTTATCTTTGAGAAGGAAAAGACTTGTTGATATAAAAAGACCTATTGCTGACCACTTATTTATTACTAATTGTTTGATTTTTCTCACACCAGCACTATACTGTTTCTGTACTTAACATTCTTATGTAGGGCATGCTGTAAAATGGGGAAATCATTCATATTGCTGAAAATTATCAAAGCTGGATTTTATAGAAAATAACTTAGCAAATTCATCTATCTATGCTTACAGGAATCATTTCATCCAGTTCAAGTTACTGAAGGCCTATGGGTGGTGCCCAAGTGGTGCACTCCACCAGTATGACTATCTTAAACTTTCTCCATAAATAACGAGTAGCTTACTTGCTATGGTTGCTGATTGTGCTTGCCAGCTCTATTAATTTATTTTGGCAACTTCTCTAAATTTCCTTGTTTTCCCTCTTTAACTTGGATATTTTAAGTGATAGAGGCTGTAATCTCTTAAGGGAAATTTCTCTTAGTGAACCCTGAATTTTATTATACAGGATGTTCAAGCAACAAATATATTTGTCAATCCAGGACTTGCCTTTGGAACTGGAGAACACAGCACTACCAAACTCTGTCTATTACTCTTACAAGGTTATATTAAAGGAGGTGAGCACATTCTGGACTATGGCACAGGAACTGGAATTCTTGCAATTGCTGCTCTTAAGGTAATCAATTGTTGATGTGCATACCTTAAGGTCGAAACTAAAATGAAAAGAACCATAAAGGAAAGACATGCTTAAGACCACACCAACAGTCATATGTCCGTTTTAACTCTACTTATCTAACAATTTGGTTTTCTACTTTAACTTGGGATTAAGTAGTAGTGTTGATTACTGCTTCTCCGCAAAAACTTAATTATACTGATGTGTCTAACATATTGCTAGTTTTCATGCACTTTTAAGCGTTCTCTTATGTATCGTAAATCATAATAAAATGTTGACTGTAAATTTGATTAGAAACTGCTGTAGAGATACATGCATGTGCATTGACAAATGATGGGAAATTATTTAACTTTAAATACATAGACATTCTGTGTCTAAACATGTGATTTGGTTAGTTCATTATCTTCCAAACAATAATATTCTTTTAAATGTGGAAACTGCTAGACCTACCTATTGAGTAGCATCTTCAACTGGAAGTATTGTTCATTGATTAAAATGAAAGAAAAAAAAATATATATATATATATATATACATATGCAAAATTTTCTGCTAAATATGTGCATCCAGTTATCCATATATTTTGGAAAGGCAAATATGTTTTGATTTGTTTGCTATTTTTTCTTCATAATAAGAATACCATATCTTTTTCTAGAACTTATTTGATATATTGTTGCCATGTGTAATTTTTATCCAACAATTTCATGTTAGTACTTTTGTTTTGATTTTTTCAGCTTTTAAAAATACTGCCAAAAATATCTGTGTAGCAACTTTCTCGTGTTTACTCCCTATAAGCGGAAAAAAATTTAATGTTGATCTTGAATATAAGCAAATCTCTACTAATTTTATTTTATTAATGCTACCATCTCTAAAATATCCCTTTATTTAGTTGAGATTATATGTTCAATGACCTGTTTTATTCTTTATATGATGTTCCAAAAAAATGGGTAGTTTAGGAAAATAGGTTATTTTTTAAATGGTGTTAGTCATTAGTGAGATCAAAATCAAATGATGTTAAATAACTTTCATAGTTAGCGGGAATTTAGTTTTCTTTGCTCATATCCGAAACCGGAGAGGACGTTATATCTTATATAGCTGACTCATTAATTCCAATTTTGACATCCTGTTGCCTTGTCAGTTTGGAGCTGCCTTTGCTGTTGGAGTTGATGTAGATTCACAAGCAATTGCATCAGCATCGGAAAATGCTTCCCTGAACAACATCGGACCAGACAAACTGCAACTGCACCTGGTTTCCTGCAAAGCCTCTTCATCCTCCCAAAATGACTTGACATTTGGAGTTATGGAGGGACAAAACACTTGTGAGATACAAGCAGTCATTACTCACAGGGATAAGTTTGATGTGGTCATTGCAAATATACTCTTAAATCCTTTACTGGATCTTGCTGATCAAATTATTTCTTTAGCAAAGCCTGGAGCAGTTGTTGGTCTCTCTGGTATCTTATCTGAGCAGGTAATTTAGTCAAAGCAAATAGATTTTTGGGTTAAACATCTTTTTCGTTCCTAATTCCCATAAACATGTAAAAGTTTGTTTTTAGTCTCCTATTTTTAAAATGTCGACTTTTAATTCTCATTTTTTTTAAAACGCATCAAGTTTTATTCTTGTCTCACTCTGTTGATCCAATTTAACAGTAACACCCTGTCACTAAACACACACACACACACACACATATATATATATATTAATTTAAAGGTCCAAAAAGAGTGGTGCTGGCTAAACATTACTGTTAAATTTGATTAATAGTTAGTGGTGAAGATAAAATCTAACACATTTTAGGAAAAAAGTATCAAAAGTCGACTTCTTACAAATGTTTTACGTATGTGTAGATACGAAACAGATGTTTAAACCAAAATTTTCTTATTCAAAATGCAGCCATCTGTTTGTTGTTCCTTGTAGTTAGTGTTCGGGGAAACTGCTTCTCAATGCCATCATGCATCTGAGGTCATTGCCATTGTGTTTTATGCAGGTCCAGTACATCGTAGAAAGATATTCACCATTTTTGGAAGGCATAGAAGTGTCCAAAATGGATGACTGGGCCTGCGTGAGTGGCAGAAAAAAGTAGATAGATATTTGAATGTGAGATAACTCATTAAGTCACTTGGACATGCACTTTGGAATGATCAATTTGTCTTTGGTTGTTGTAATTCAGTTTCCAAGCAGAAAATTACAGTATAAGAAAAGGCACCCCAAAGAGTATAAGAGTAGTAATGTTACTTGTCGAACAATTTGTGTAATACAATTTTTGTGTTTATCTCTTTCCATCACTTCATTTATTATAGAGATATTAATAATGAAGAGAGACAAATACAAAAGTAGTATTGTACAAGTTGTATAATTTTTGTTGTATATATAGCATTTCTCAAAGTTTAATACCCTGACTGAAAAGGAAATCACATTTGGTATCAAAGCATGAGTTTGAAAATTCATTATTATTTTATGGTACTTAATTTTAATCACTATTATCGGTTTATTACTTCTAAATTATCATCAAGTGATTAAATTTTAGGAATTTAACTATTAATGTTCCCACTACATGAATTTATAATTAAGGATATTTTATATGATAAAAATGAGTAGAGTTATTATCGAGTGAAATGATTGTAAGATACACATGGAATCATGAAGATCAAGTCCTTCAAAGCTTAAAAGGCCGAAGATGTATATGCTGATGTTACTCATTTTTTAAGAAGTTGACTTAAGAAAAATTTTTCATTTTTAAATTTAGAACAATTTTTCTTTTTAGTATTTTTTTAACTTGAACACTCTTAAGAAAGTCATAATTTTTTAAAAATTT
Source organism: Cajanus cajan (assembly GCF_000230855.2). Classification (NCBI taxonomy): domain Eukaryota; kingdom Viridiplantae; phylum Streptophyta; class Magnoliopsida; order Fabales; family Fabaceae; genus Cajanus; species Cajanus cajan. Next base: position 21,688,611 of record NC_138524.1, read on the forward strand.
TACATATTACTATTATTATTTATTAGAATAAAAAAATACTTTGTGTTTCTGTATATTCTGTTTTAAAAATAATAACAAAATAAATGATAAAAATAATTTAAGTTAAATATGTGTGAGTTTTTAATTATTAATGGGTGTGGATGGCTTTTAATAGCTATTTAGAGGGTGAGAAGTATAAACAATAAATTTATGAAAAATTTGAGAAAAATGATAATAAATATTAAATAAAAAATATGGAAGAGAAAGAAAGTTAAGGGCAAAATCATCAATAAAATATATGTAAAAAGACATGTCAATTTTATTGATAGTATAGATTTCTCTTTCTAATTATTTTGAATGAGAAATAATATGATAAAGTATGGTATATACTTAATTTTCATTTGTCCGTGGATATAATTATATCCATTTTAATTTTTATTACGAAAAAATGTATAAACAATAATATTTTAATAATTTTATAATTATATAAAAAGTAATATAATCAATTAAATTAAATCTAAATTCTAAATTGATTAATTAAAGATACTTATTTGATTGTCAAAAATTATATATATATATGAATGACTCATTTACTTAAAGAGTAAGTCTTGTTAGACTTTATTCAATAACTCATGTTTTATATTAAATTTCAATAATTCAACCATTGAAATAAAAGTTTTTTATGTATATATCAAGTAGATCATTAAAATTTAATCATTAAGAACTTTTAATTTAACGGTTACATTATTAAAATATAATGTAGAATATGAGTTATATCAAGTGGAATAAGTGTAAGTAAATCTCTTCTATATATATGAATTAAAAATATAAAGGGAAGAAGTTCTACAACAAGTTCATTCCCTCCTAAACTTCCTCCAACGAAACCAAATATAAATGTGACTATATAAGATTTTTTATAAAATAAATAAAAATAATATGAAAAACAATCAATTTACTAAAAAGAAGTATAAAACCAATACTAATAACTACAACATTTTACACATATTATGCCAAATATAACTTCTTATATTAAGTTTACATAATTGCATCATCTTTTAAAATGATATAAAACATAAAAAGAAAATTATTTTACTAGATAAATATTAATTTATTATTGATAAGAAAAATCTATAGTATATATATATATATATATATATATATATATATATATAAAGGGAGAATAACTTCTTGCTTCCAAAAGATAAAAAAATGGATAAAAATATTTTAATAATTACTAATTATTATATTTGTAAAATCTAATTGTTATACATTGTGACACCCTTCTACCCCATAATAAATAAGTAACAACAATAAGAATAATTCAATAAATATAACATCAAGAAGGGTCCACATATTTTAATAAAAACTCATAGGTTCACAAGTCTTGAAATAAATAGAAATAATAATAATAATAATAATAATAAAGTTTTACTCTTAAAAGAAACTTATCAAGATCTTTAAAGAAAAATGAAAGGAATCCAGAATTTACAAATATAAGGTGAATATAAAACTCTTAAAAATAAGTCTCCTCAAACGACAAATAACAATTCATAACTAAAGCATCCTAAATTCATGCCCCAATGTCACATCCTATCAGAGCAGAACCCTTTCCCTTTAGAACTCAACACTATGAGTGCCTTCATCTTCACCTAAAAGAAAACCACATAAAACAGGACGGTGAGAGATAGATAACATCATATATGAACATAGAGCTACCCAATTCCCACCCCACACCGTGCACCAAAATATCATCATTAAATATAAACAACAAATACATCTCATATAATTACCAAACATCATTTTTTTTTTCAATCATACAAGCTTTCATACACATGCTCACTATATGCTCATACACATCTTCTCTCCTAAGAGTCTCAACTTGGCACTCCGCACAATGGGCGTACCTCGTCAATTCCCTTAGTTGTTGCCAATGCGGGCATACCGTTCTCACACCCTCCCAGGGCCGGTATGTTGCACGGTTAAACACCCAGCAGCCCGTGCAAAGGCAATCCACCCACCGTTAAACCCTCTGTGGCCAGTGAGCTGCGCAGTTAAACACTCAACGGCCCACACATGGAATGCCTCCCGTCATGGTCCCCCCTGTCTCAACCCCTCTCTGGGCCCAGGGTCCAATGCAATATAGCCACGTCTGGCTTCTCAAGCACCACATGCAACTCATAAGTCTCATGCAACTCATGCATCCCACGTAACTCATAATTAATGCATCTCCATTATATAACATCATCACTTGTCAATAACAATCCATGCAATATCATCCTCACATGCTAGGTACCTATCATTAAGTTATCAACATCATAGACCACAAATTTCACATAATTCTTCACACACATCACAATATCTATGACATTCAGTTAATAATTTAACCATAACTCGAGATATACATATCCTTTCTAAGTGATCCCAACTCCATTAGAATCCTAACATCAATATCTACAACTCTCATGAAGAACACAAATCCTAATAAAGTCGTTTAGGTTACCATTCAGGGCTCACAAAAATTGATGTTGTGGTTCGCACACAGATTGGAAGGCTCAAATTGCAACTCACATAACTTGATCAAATATTAATATTTTTACACGATTCTTGTGTCTAAATGGTAGCCCCAGATGTCTAGTTTCTAACAAAACAAACGGCACTCGATTTGGATAACTACACAGAAAGATATCGCAAAATTACAAACGTATGTCGGGGTCCCGACGCCCGACGCCCAAAACTGGCGCTGAGCGCCCAAATCTCTGCCCAGACTCCCCTCTGTGAAATTAAACCTGCGTTTTACGAGTTCCAACTAGGTTTTTACAAATTTTCACTACTTCTACACCCCGTTGGTTCAGTTTAACTCCATTTATATTCTTCATACGTTCCAAATCAATCCATACACATCTCAAGCCTCAAAAATTGGTTTCCATTGGTTTTACAAAAAAAAAATCTAAACTCTTCTTAACACATAAAATTCAAGTCATCAAATTTAAGGATAAAGAATTAACAAGAAAGCCCCAATGGAATTCAAAGACAATTCAAGAAATAAGTTCTTCCAAATGAATTAAGAATTTAGAACATCGATTGCACAGATAATCGTTCAGAATTTTAAATAGAGTTCCTAGAGGGACTTAGGGATTGCCCTCACTACCCGAACGCCCCTATATTCACATATGAAGAAACTCATCTCCCCCGTACCTTAAGGATGATGAACGAAGGCCAACAGAAGAACGACAGAGCAATCTGAACACTTTTCGCCTTCCTTCAAGAATTTTCTCCTCTCCCCTCTTCCTTCAAGCGTCTAACGTTAAAATGAATATTAGGTAACTGACTACCCCCAAAACCCCTCTAATAATTCCGACTGGGCCAGGCCCATACTCACCCGCCCATCCCCCTCTATTTAATTAAAATGGTAAATAAATAATTAAAAAAAATAAAACAGTTTCAACTTCTATAATTATTTAAAATACTAATTTATTTTCTGCTCTCTAGAATATAAATATAAATAACTACTTGACTCAAGTTTCTCTCGTAAATATAATTATTATTATTTAGAATCTACTGCAATTTTATAAAATTACTAAATAAAATGATATAAATTATTTTCATAAAAATAGTAATTAATTAAAATTTAATTAATTTAAAATTTAGGATGTTACATACATTATAAAAAAATATTTCTTAAAAATAAAATAAAAATGGAAAAAAAAAATATATTTTATATAAAAGAAAACTATTTTTAAAAATATTTCAACTAAATTAAAAAAAATCAAATTTCACCTTAGTACTATAGATTATATGTAATTAACTATCAAAATTAATGTTTTATTATATTTCTATTTTAATATGATTACTAATAATTACAAATATTTATAAGTCTATAAATAAATATATAATGAGAACAACCCCTGCGATATATTTTTTTCATCCATAACTTTGATATATATAAAGGGCAAGGAAGATGTGTCTAAAGTGCTCAAAGTTGTATCTGAGGACTCTGTGATTTTTAATAGAGGTGTTTTTGGGAATATATTTACACTGGTTTAAGGGGATTCAGCGTGCATTAAAAAATATTGATTCTGTTAGTTAGATTATGCTTTGGTAGAATTTTTTACAAGAGTATGAGCAAATTCTCTTCCAAGAAGAAACTCTTTGGTTCCAAAGATCTAGAGAGAAGTGGATTCGGCTGGGTAGTAGAAATTCAAGATTTTTTCACGCTCAAACAGTTATTAGAAGGAAGCTAAATAAGATTCATGGGCTTTTTCTTCCGTCAAGGATTAGGTTTTACAATGGGAGGTCAATAAGTTCTTTCGAGATCTATTTTGTATTAGCGAGGGGACTGGGGTATCCTCAGTTTGTAAGGTTGCTCATAGCTTACCGGGGCAGGTGTGTAGGGCCCTTGGTGCTTCAGTTTCGAAGGAAAAAGTGTTCTCTACCTCATGAGTATGAAATCATATAAGGCTTCGGGGCCTCATGACTTTCAACCTATCTTCTTCAAGATGTTCTAGGAGGATGTGTGTAATAAAGTTTGGAAGTTCGTTGCCTTGGTGTTCACATTCGGTTCATTTGCCAAAGATGTCACTAATACATTACTTGTTCTCATTCCTAAAGCTCAATGATCTTTTGTGATTTGTTTGAATGAGGAAATTTACAAATTCAAAGAATTTTAAATTCTTGATATTTGAATTATTCTGATTTCAATTTCTATCATTCTTAAAATATTTTGTTTAGATAAAGTCATGGTGAGTAAACTTAAGTTGTATTTCGATAACTTTATTAACCCTTGGAAAAGTAGTTTTATCTCGGGGAGAAACATGAAGGATAATGCTCTAAGAGTTGGTCCATCATATGGATAAATCCAAGAATGAGATAGAGTCCTTGATTTTCAAGCTGGATCTTGAAAAAGCTTATCATCGTGAGAATTGGGATTTTTTGAAGCAAACTATTGGGTAGTTTAGGTTTCCATAGATTACGAATTCATTGATCAGGCATGGTATTACATCATTGAGTATTTCACTTATTTGGAATGTTAGATGGTTTTCAGGGGGTTGCAACAAGGTAATTGATGAAAAACCATTCTTGAAGGCCATAAGACCTTTGACAAGAGTAATGTCAAGAAGAATACAAGAGGAGTAGACTCAAGGTGAAGATAGAAGGCTTAAGCTTTTGTTGAGTTATAGACTTATTTCATGGTTCATTCTTCTTTTTTGTATATTTCCTTGTAAATACTTTTCTTTATTTTGAGCTTGTATTTTCGGTCAAGTAGTGTAGGTAATTTTGACCTTATATTATTTTTATTTAAGGGTTTAATTATTAAATTAGGGGAGGCGTAACTAAGTCTTATTAGACTTATTTGGATTAGGATTACCCAAATCTTTTTATGGCCCATAGGTTTGGACGTCCACTTGTTCATGTAAGTAGTTTGGACGTCCAAACCACGCCAAACTTACCATCTAAGCTACAAATTAAGTCACATGGCTTTGACAGTGACATCTCAACAACTTGTTAAAAGTAATCATTAGTTTAGTAATTGTGATTATTAGGTTAGGTAGTTAGAGTTAACTTAACTTAAGATAACTTAAATTATTCTTAAGTTAGGATTAGCTTAGCTTGTTCCATACGCCTCTAAACAATAACTAGACTTTTAGACATTTAACTAGAGTTAGTTAGCTTAAGTACAAGATGGCTAACCATGGTTAATTTATCTTACACCATAAGCCAACTAAACACTATATATTGTATCTTTGTACTCCTTTTGTAATATTTTTGAGTAATATAGTTGATTTGGATGAAATTTCTCTCCAAATTCTCTCTCAAAGCTTGTTTCTTTCTTTGAAATTATTCGTTTTCTCTTATCCTTTTTTGAGTGTGGTAAGAAATTGAAGAAACTTATCACTCTTCCAGAGTGTGGCGTCACCTAAGAGGAATCCGACCTTTTCTTGTGTGTTAGAAATGACTTCTAACATCAATAGAATCCATTGAAGGAGCTTGAAGGAATCCAACATGATAAAGATCCGTTTAAGAAGCTTGAAGGAGAAACTACATCAATCAAGTCTCTCCTAAGGTTTCCATCATTTGGTATCAAGAGCAAAGTCTTCTTGGTAAACTCTTTCCATAGCTTCTTTAAGTCTTTTAATTAAATCCATGTGTTTGTTCCTTCATTGTATTATGTTTGTATGGATTAGCATTGTTATTGTATCACATATAAATCTATAAAACATTTCACTTTGTCTTGTAGTTTTTGATTCATGCATCTATTCATATAATCTTCATTGTGTCTTTTAGGTATTCTATAAACTACCATTTTCTTTTTAGGTTTTTCATTATATCTTGATTGAATCTATTAATTTTTGTGCAAAAAAAACAATTCTAAAACAAAAGTGCATGATTAAGTGTTTTTCAATTTTTTATTCCATGTAGTTTTGTCTAATTGTCTTGTTTAATCCTTATATGTCATTACTTTCATCGTGTGCCCTTTTTCTTTTGAATCTTTAAACATTACTCTCTCTATTTTTGTCTCATAAACATTGCTGGTTGCACCTAATACAAATCTTAGAAGTGCGCATTATATGAATTATATGCATGTTATTAGATCTAACATGTTCTAGTGTCATATTTTTGTGAACTTCATTTGCTAGTTCTTACTTAGTAAAAGGCCAGTAATTCTTTGAGTCTTTTGTGCTTTAATTGAACACGATGCACAAAACCTAGAGAAATAATGAAAAAAAACGTACAAAACCTAGAGAAAACTAGAACCAAAACTAGTCTTAAATGTCTTTAAAACTTCTCTAGTACACTCACACTTTCTATAGCATTTTCTCCATCATTAATAAGCCATTTGTTCCTAGTTTTATCCTCTATTTTTAGTGCTCATATTCAGTTAAAAAAAAAGCCAAGAAAATAAGACAAAGCATATAGTTTGTCTCACTATGCATTAATTGTAATCTTTTAAATGAGACTAACATTAAATTTCATTAAATGATTTATTCCTTAAAAGATTGAACAAAAAAGAAGCGTTGGAACTCTCAAAATCTGTTAAAGAAGGAAAAGACAAATTATTCATCAGAAGCAAAAGGCAAAATCTTGGATATCATGAAAAAGGCTATACAAAGAATTGCTCTGCATTGACTTTAATTGTTCTACGTTGACGTACTTCTGTCATGCCCATTTTAGAAGAAAATGATGATAAGTAGCCTACTCGATTAGATAAGAGATACATGTTTTATTGAAAGGTATTTTAATGTTCACATTAAATGAAGCAACGATAATCTCTAGGATCAATAGTAAAGACAAATGAAGCAACTCATGAAGAAACTAGTGAGTTCAACTTAAAATTACCGCAACGATCATCTTCTCTGAACCTACTATATAAGGATCGAACCTTCAAGAAACAAAAATGATCAACAACAGGAAAACATAGAGAAGAATCTCGCGTACAAAGAAATGCTTATTGTAAACTATCTATATAATTATTTGTAGAATAATTATGCTTGCATTGTTGATTACTCCATGTCTAGAAGAGACAAAACAATCTTTTAATCATCCATTACCTTTGTTGTAAAGGTTGAGCTTGAAGAGACTTGTTTGAAAGAATACTGTCACAAATTTTGATGTTGATATTCAAAGAAGTGTGGAACAAAATCTTTCAAACCCCCAAGTCATATAAGAAAAAGAATCTCAAGACCAAAGTTTGATGAAGAAGCATTGCACTCCAAAGAGCTTTAATCTTTATGCCTATTCTAAATTGGTGGTGCCCAATGAAGAAAGCATGTATATAACTAGAACACTTTCCTCTATAGCTATTAAGCTTGAGCACCCAACTCTTAAAGTAATAGATTATCTTGAAAAGGGTAAATTACTACTAAGTGTTTAAACATAGAAATATTACTTGATTCAAAATAAGAGTTTTCAAGGTAACTTTGTTAATCAAATTACCATTCAGGGTAATAGATTACCAAACCTGTTAGTGGAAAAGGATATTCAAATGTCCTCTGTGTTAATAGATTACCAAGTCTGTTACTGAACTTGTTTTTAAAGAACTATCTGAGGTAACAAATTGCCAAAATTGGTAATAGATTAAAACAGAGTCTTTTGCTTAGAATCAGGCTGAAAAAATGAAGTTATCATTGTGAGGTAACAAATTACCAAAATTGGTAGTAGATTAAAACAGAGTCTTTTGCTTAGAATCAGGCTGAAAAAATGAAGTTATCATCGTGTTAATCGATTACCAATATAGTTAATCGATTACCACAGAGTGATATGTAAATCTGGGACTTTTCAAGCTCGGGTTAATTGATTACCACCTGGGATAATCGATTACCCTGGACAGTTTTCATGTTTTGATTCAATTTTAAAGAACAGGTAACGTATTACCATTACTAGTAACAAATTACTAGTGTTATTACTCTTTATAACTGAATCACGTCTTACACTCTTTATAAGCAATCTTTTTGAAATTTAAAAAGAGACCCAAGAGAACTTTTAAACTCTAAAAAAGAAAAGTAATATTTTCATAAACAAGATTAAAGTGTTTTACCAAAGAAACTTTCTAAAATTTCAAGAAGTGCAAAGATAGGACATGAATTCTTGAAAGAAGAAATTCAAGAATTGGACTCAAGAATGAAAGATCAACATCTTCATAGAACTAGGTGATATTACTATGATCTTTGAATCTATATTTTTGTTTTTACTGTTGTATCTCTTGATATATAGTAAGATAGACAGACCCATCTTAAGAAGGGTTTTTCAAGTAATTTCTATGAGATACAAAAAAATTTTGTATTCAATCTTGGGTTGTCAAGATTAATGGTTGTTTGGTATTCTTGTAATATTGTGTGTGCAATGTGTTTGTAAACAATATTATAGTGAATGATCTTTGATTTGGTGAGGTGCTAAATCAAGGAAAACAAGATGTAGGCCAAGTGAGTGACTAAACCAGTATAAATTTCTGTGTTCTTTGTCTTCTAACCCTTATCTTTAAAGAATCTTGTTGAATTATTGTTTTAAAGATTTGGAAAAACAAAATTTCAATTACAGTACTAACTCTGATCTTAATTCTTGTAATTGAATCTGATTAAAAGGAAGGTAATATAAAATCAACCTTGATTACAAGTGATTGACTCGTTGCTCATACTTTGATATTTTGTTATGTTAGTAATAAGCTTTGTAATGTTTGTTACTTAAATTGGATAAAGGTTGGATTTTAGTTTTCTTGATTTGTTATTTTTCAAGAATTGTGGAAAATAGAGAAATCTTAGGATATAATCTATTCAACCTCTTCTTCTAGATTCTAGTACACTAGGACCAACAGTAACTAGTCTTGTTAAATTTATTTGGTCTTTGATGACCCATATCTTTTTATGACCCATAGGTTTGGACATCCAAATCATGTCAAGCTTGCCATTCAAGCTACAAATTAAGTCACATGACTTTGATAGTGACATCTCAACAATTTGTTAAAAGTAATCATTAGTCTAGCAATTTTAATGATTATGTTAGGTAGTTGGGGTTGATTTAATCTAATCTAGGTTATTCTTAAACTAGGATTAGCTTAACTTGCTTCATAAGCTTCTAGACAACTAACTAGGTTTTTAGACATTTAACTAGCATTAGTTAGCTTAAGTACAAGATAGTTAACTATGGTTATATTTAACCATGGTTAATCTAGTTTGCACCATAAGCTAACTAAACTCTATATATTGTATCTTTGTACCCATTTTGTGATAGTTTTCAGTAATATACATGATTTGGACGAAATCTCTCTCCAAATTCTCTTTCAAAGTTTGTTTCTCTCTTTGAAATTCTTCATTTTCTCTTATCCTCTTTTGAGTGTAGTGAAAAATTGAAGAGACTTGTGACTCTTCAAGAGTGTGACATCACCTAAGAGGAATCATACATTTTCTTGTGCATTAGAAATGACTTCTAACATTAATGGAAGCCCCTAAAGGAACTTGAAGAAGTTCAAGAAGTTAAAGATTTGTTCAAGAAACTTGAAGGAGAAATTACATCAATCAAATCTCCCATAAGTTTCTGTGAGTGATCCTTTGTCCCATACTTATTTATCTTTATAGTTCCTTTCCTGATCGCTTTTCCTTTTTCTCTCTTATTTATCAAAAAAATAAATAAGTTTATATTGAATAATTATTAAAACTATATATATATATATATATATATATATGAAAATAAAAAATTTATTAGCAATTGAACCAAATAAATTAATAAAATATATTAATTAATAGTTACTAAATTTAAAATTTTAAAATATTAATAATTATTACTAATAACCACTACATTTACGTTTTATTAATTGATAATTAGTGATGTCGATAATATCAATTACTAATAACACTATATTTAAAATTTAAATAAAAAATCTGTCAAAAATTTAAATAAAATGTAAATTATTAAATTATTAATAAAATTATATTAAAATGTTACTTAATTGTATTAAAAATATATTAATATATTAAAAAATATATTAATATATCGATAAAATTGATAGAATCAAAAAATATATTATTTGTTATTATAAAATATTATAATGTATATAATCACTAATCATTACTATATTTCCGTTTCAATTATTATTGATTACTAAATAGTTTTCCTTTTAATTATTATTTACTGTTGATTCGAAATTTGTGATTTCTTTTCTACATTCTATAATTTAATACTTCATATAATATAATTACTATTTATTTTATTTAATATGAATAATACTTCCTCCATTTTTCTTTCATTATCTTTAAGGTTATGCACAAGAATTACGATAATAATTAATATTTTAATTTTTTAAAGTATTTATTAAATATTTTCCTGTTATACCTTTTAGGTGGTTTGAGAAGAAATAAGTACATTAGAAAATAAATAGACACATTTTTCAGTAAACATGCATTAATTATTAAGGGTAAAAATGAAAAAGAAAATTAATAAGTCATTAGTTTTAGAAAAGTGACAATGAAAACAAAAACTGACAAAACGACTATGAAAAAAAATAGGGGAAGTATAAAATAAATAACATTTGTAACATATTTTTTACTCTAAAAAATTTCTTTATATAATAAAATAATATGATAGTAAAATTATTAAAATCAGAAAATATCTAAATGTATACAAATGTATCGACAAATGACCAAACAAATTAATGAAATATATGAATTAATAACTATGAGAGAGGTGTTAGACAAGGTGATCCTATATCTCCATCACTTTTTTGCAGTGCTGAAGAGGCTCTCAGTAGAGTTGTATTTGCATAAGTGGATTCTGGAAAAATCAATCGGTTTGAAGGGGTTAATAGTGTGCCTTTTCCTTCTCACGTTTTCTATGTTGATGATATCATGATTTTTTTGTAAGTGTTCTCTGCAAAATCTATCACATATAATGGATTTGCTTTGATCATATGGTAATGTTACTGGTCAAAAAGTAAATTTGACTAAATTTAAATTTAAATTTTAAATATTTGGGGGTGCCGATCTTTAAGGGCAAACCAAAATCATTTTTTCTTCTTCCTAAATAGGATTAAAAGCAAATTAGCAACGTGGAAAGGGAACCTACTTTTTTATATGGGTCGTGTGCTATTGGTTAGATTTGTCCCTCAAAGCATGTTAATTCACAGTTTTCAAGTTTATGAGTGGCCTATATCGTTGTTGAAATTGATTGAGTCTTGGTTTAGAAATTTTATATAGACTGGATCCATTCACTACAAGAAATTTCAAGATTACAGACGGCCAAAATCCATGGGTAATCAAAAAAATCCGTGGGAAACACTCAATTTCCGACGGATTACAGATGGACAAAAATCTGTTGGTAAATTGCTCGTCTGAAATATTTACCGACGGATTTTGATCCGTGGGTAATTTACCCACAGATTTTCCGACGGATTTAGTCCGTGGGAAATTACCCACGAAATAAATCTGTGGGAAATTTCCCACGAATTTAATCCGTGGGTAATTTCCCACGGACTGAATCCGTGGGTAATTTCCCACGGACTGAATCCGTGGGTAATTTTTCACGGACTGAATCCGTGGGTAATTTCCCACGGATTTAGTCCGTGGGAAATTACCCACGGATTTAGTCCGTGGGAGATTACCCACGGGTTAAATCCGTGGGAAATTACCCCTGGATTTATCCATGATAGATTACCCACAGATTTAATCCGTGGGAAATTCTTTAGGTATTGTTGAAGTTTTTTTAAATAAATTAAAAATCATATTAAATAATAATCCTGTTTAAAGATATCAAATGAATCATAATTATGTGAATTAAAACAAGTTTAATCATTCAGACAAAATAAAGTGTCATACATAAATAAAGTTTAGGGTTCAAATTTAAAAACAAAATACAGTACAACCAATAGAATTATAACATAACATAATATATCTAATAATCTGAATATCCAGGTGAATGTTGTTGATGTTGGTCATTAGCTTGTTCATCCTCTGTTGGTTGCCGATTGTCTTGTTGTTGGTCTTGTTGGTGTCTGTTTGGTTGTTGATGTTGTTGTTGCTGTTGAAGAGTAGTCTGCATAGTAGGTGGTAGGAATGGGAGTACAGCATTGAGAAATGTGTTGAACTGAGTCTGATACTGGGAGGTCAAGGATTGAATCTCAGTCTGATACTGGAAGCGCATCCGACGCATCTCTTCCTCATTAGCTAAAACTCGTTGTGTCAACTGAGAAATCTCTTGTGTATTCTGAGACTGACTTGAAGATGTCCCCACAAAGCTGCTATGTTCATTCTCATAAAGATCTCCCGTACCATAACGACGTCCCTTGTATTTTTTACCGATAGCTGCATTCCAACATTGACTCCTAAGTCTATCCTCCTCAACAGGGTCTAAAGGGGTGCATTCTGAGGTGCCAGCAGTGGATCCAACCTCAGATATAGCTTGAGAAAATCTAGCTTCAAAATCTTCCTATTATCATCATAAACAGTACGTAAAAATAGGGTAAACATTAATAAAATTAAAGACCAATAAAATAAGTAACATAGACTCACATGTGTCCGCCTAGATCTATCATCAACAAACTGACCAGTGTCTTTTCGTATATGAGTTTGCTGAAAGAGTTCATCATGGTGTACAGGTCGACCAAGCTCCTTTTCCTACAAATAAAAACATTATATAAATCAAAATTTAACATATAAAATTAAGCATTAGAAGAATGAAGACTAAAATATAAACATACCATGCGAATGACATGTTCATTCATGCTAATGGAGCCACATGTGTGCATGCTTCCACCCTTTTCAGATGCTCTATTTTTTTGTGCTTGTGTACACTTTGTACGATATGTAGGTACATTCCAATGTTCTAATAAAGAGTTCTACACACGATCTCCAATCCAATCTGGTTTCTTATTTTTCTTTCGGGCATCCATAAACATCTCAGAAAGTCTATGAGAAGCTTTTGCATTGAAATCTTTTTTGATATTACTTTCATGCTCAGGACTCCATTTCACCATCCTCTATTAACAACCATATATATTAATTAATAACCAAAGAAACATCTCAGAAAGTCTATGAGAACAAGCAAGTATTTAACAATAATATATATTTTCAATGACTAAATCAATCTATGAAAAATACTCTTATATGGTTTAATACAATTCAATACAATACAATTCAATACAAATCAATCAGTCATTGCAACAATCCAATACAATTAATCAACAAACTCCTATAGAATTTATAATAGCTTATTTTTGTAAAAAGAACACTAGAAATTACATTTTTTTATTAAATTAAATTTCTTATGATAATATTTATCTTTATTAAATTATCTATTAATAAACTAACAACATATATAACTTTTTGTTTTAATGTAATAGTAGAGGTATGCTGATGGAGAATGTATATAAGCACTTTTTCCTTTGACAACCAAGAAAGGTGAAAAATATGACATTCAAAAAGAAAACAGAGTTTGCTAATTTGTGCCTCATTTGTGTTTGGAGGAAACAGATTGGGGTTTTTGATTTTTTTTTTCTTCTATTTCCTGACTTCCAAAGAATGATTTTTTTTGTGTCACTTACTCTATAGTCTCGTTGAAAAATGTTTTGGACACTCTTCTCAATGTTGTATTTTTTATTCTGGTGAAATTCCATCTGAGCTCTACTATTAAAATGTGGGCCTAATAAAGAGTGTTGAAAGGAGAATGTTGTTAATATTCCTCAGTTTCATTTTTATCGTATCCAAATTTCGTATTTTTAATTTGTTAGTATTCCCATGTTGCTACACTAACACATAATTCTACATTGCCAGACACATCCTACACAATCTTGTTTCATGTCATCAATTGATCTACACACCCATTACTCATATCAGGTGAATTGATCTACACACCCATTTTAGTTGAGATTTTTATTTTGTTTGCCTTTGTCTTTGAGATATATTTCTGCTAATTGCTATGAGGAAATGATAGGAAAAAAGAGATCTTTGAATGGAAACATTTATGTTACTCAAATTAAATTTCCTGCACAATTTTATGAAATGAAGACTTGCAACTACTCGTCCTAGATTCAATTTTTGATCTTTATTTATCAAACATATAGTTGAGTGTATAAATGTATAATTTGATATACAACTTATAATTTACCATATACCTTAAAATCCGTTTTTACTGTACCTTGCTTTGTGATCAATCTCATAGAAATTTGTGATCTTGCTAAAATTTATTCTTCTATCATTTTTGTTAAAGATGAAACTATTTGTAGTACATTGGATGCCTGTCTCACATTAATAATCAAGCTAAGTACATTTTATTGTGCTGGTATTTTCTTTATATTTTTTTCTTTGTATCTTATGCAAATGCTTGTCTATATAGATTATGCTGCCAGAAGCTGTTGCAATAGTTATGGCACCAACAGACAGTTCAAGGTAACATTGCGTCTCAAAATGTGTTTCGATGGGGAAAATGGCAAACTAAGTATATCCATAAAAGAATTAAGAAGTTGATATTTTATTCATAATTACTGCATAACTAGGCTTCAAATCCTAGGCTCCCTAATTGTTTTTTTTATTATATGTATGTAATGTCATAGAAAAATGTTTATATAACTCTAATTCCACGATAGTTCTAAAATATTTTAATAGGTTAAACAAATTATTTGGTCCCTATAGATGACACTCATTTTAGGAAGTAGCCCCTGTATGAAAAATACTTAAATTTCAGTCCCTATACACCCTTATTAATTAGTACATATTGGTCCTTGTCATTACTATGTTTCTCATGTTGTAGTACATATGAGGACCATGATTTAGAACTACCTGATAATTTATCTCGTGTGTTTGAATCTGTGAAGAAAAAAATCTAAAACTATCCATCCTACTACAACTACTTAAAGCTCTTCATTCCATTTTTTATAATTCACATTTATTGAATTTTTAAAAATAAAATATACTTATTTTGTTGTTCACAAAAGATAATAAGTTGGTAAAATGGAAGAGAAAGCAACAGAAACAACCAAATGTTTAGCTAATTTAGTTGAATTGGGAGGAACCTACCAAACAATAATGAGGGTGTGGTGGAGCGTTTGAGGCTGAAAACGAACGAAGCCACTACCACTGGCGCTCTGTTCTTGACTCAACCCAAGCGGAGGGGTTTGGCGCCCACAGCCACAACAGACGCAAATTGGCCGAGACAATGGGTCGGCGACGAGTGGGAGAGAAAGAGCTACGACAAATGAAAAGAGGGGGAGAGAAGCCCTAATTTGTTCAATTCATTCAGGATGATAATTCTAGCCAATCTAGTACAAATAATTCCAGCTATCTAGTGGAATCAAGGCACTTCGTGCCTCTGTTAAAAATAAATTAAAAATAAAAATTAAATATTAAAAGTATATTGATCTACTGATATTATGATTAATCTATTAGTTTCAAGCTCTTAAATTTGATTAAAAAATATTGTAACTAATTTTTTAAAATAAAAGGGTATAATGGTCAAAAAAAGTGGAGACAAAGATAGTTACTGAAAAGGGTATCCCCTTTATGTATTAGTATAAATTTTTAAAATAAAAGGTATAATGCTAAAAAAAAGTGGAGACTAACATAATTACTGAAAAGGGTATCCCATTTATATGTTAGAATAGATCGATATACAATTTTTTTTAAAATTTATTTTAATTTCTAATATATTATGAATGATATATTTTATTATTTATAATATTAATATTACATTTCAATCTACTAATTGAATTTTAACATTAAATTTTTAAAGAAAAGTTACAATTGACTTAAACACTTAAAATATATTTTAATATACAACTTTTATCTGTACAGATGAATTTTAGGAACTTAAATTAATAAAAAAAGTTAACAATTCAAAAATAATAATTTTATCTTTATAGTAAAAAATTTGAATTAATGAAATATTATGATCATATTGTAAAACTTCAACTTTAAAATAAAAATATATTATATTCATAAATAAATTATTTAAAGAACTTAATTTCTTACATTAAAAAATATAATTGACATAAATTATTTAGAAGACAAGTCTTGTTTGATTAAATAATTATATAATTAATTACAATTTTTTGTACAATTAATTCATTTTTTATTAATTCTTATTAGATATTTTAAATGATTTAATTTTAATAATAAAGTATATGTAATCTCACCATTTAAATAAAATTAACTATATATAATATTATATATATATATTATATATATATATAGTAAATTATTATTTTATGCTATCATTTAATTATAAATTTTATATATATAATAGTTGGTATGAAAAATTAATTAGTATTATAAAATTTATTAATATTTGATAATTTAATTTATTAATCTTTTATCATCATATTTTTTAAAGTTACTAACGAACATTTTTTAATTTTCGACGAATGACATTTTAGACGGATAATCTGTAGGAAATATTTGCCAAAAATATCATAATTTTCCCACGGAAATAATCCGTGGGTAAGACCGTCTGAAATATACATCCTAATTTTCCCATGGACAAAATCCGTGAGTAAGAGCATCTGAAATTTCAGACGGAAAATATCCGTGGAAAATATCTGTCTGAAACATCATAATTTTTCCACGGATTAAATCCGTCGGTAAGGTTATCTGAAATTTCAGACGGAAAGAATCCGTGGGTAATATCCGTCGGTAATGTCATTTTTCCCACGGATATTTATCCGTGGGAAAAAATCCGTGGGTAATGAGTATTTTTCTTGTAGTGATTCTTCATTCCAATCCTAGCATTGTCCCTTGGCATAAGGTTTGTTCGGATGTAGAGGAAGGTGGGCTTGGAATTAGATCTCTTATTGATGGAATAGACTTGGTGAAGTGATTGTTGTTCTTCCTCAAGCTCCATCCATGCGTCCAATCTAACTCTTAGAGGTTCTTCAATGGTGAAAATACGGAAGCAAGACAAGCTCCAAAGCCTTTTTAGAATCCACACTTGTGGTTCGGTTCTTCTTGAAGAAGAAGAAGAAATGAGAAACCAAGGCACAAAGGAGAAAGTCCTTTGTGAAGGTTTCCTAAGGGAGAGAGTTTCTCCACAATTTCTAGGCTCTTGGAAGAAAGAATTTTGAGAGAAAATTATGATTCATAACATCCAAAAGTGATTACAAATGAGTGGTTTAGGCTTATATAGAAGTAGGTAGCTTGTGGAGCAAGGTAAACTTAACCATGGTTCAAGTGAACCATGATTGGCTTAGCTTGACCGTCCACTCTAGTTTAGGAGGCTTGTAGAGCAAGCTTCTATCTTAGCTTACTTGGGAAGCAAGCTAAGTTAGAAGCTCGTAGCACAAGCTTCCAAAGGCACCAAGGTTTAAAAGGCAATTCGGCCAAGGAGGAAGCTAGGCGGCCTTGGGCTTGTTTTGTCCACTTAATTTGTTTCAATGATTTTGGATTTGGTTTAGTTAGGTTCACACAATGATGGTGAGACATAGCAAAATCAATTCCTTGAAAAATATGGAACAAAACAAGTCTAATATGTAAAATTTGGCCTAGGCCCAATTGCTAATCACACCCTCATGCCCTGCTATTTGCCACCCCACTTCTACTACTGAAAAATGTAAAATGGGTGACCTTTAATACAAGGCCAAATGAAGCAAAATTCTCCAAAGAACCTACTCTAAATACACAATAGAATGTTTTATAAAAAGGAAATAAAGTGCCTTACAAATGCAAAGGCCACTACAAGAAAAACACAAATTCTCGACGAAAAATTTCCAACAGATATTTCTGTCAAAAATTTTCGACGGATTTATATTTCCGTCGAAAATTTCCAACGCAATTTTCCGTCAAAAATTTTCTGACGAAAATTTCTGATAGATTTATATTTCTGTAAAAAAATTTCGACAGATTTTTGTTTCCGTCGAAAAATTTAAGACCATAGCACACTTCCTAATGTCCCTTGTTTGAACTCTTCGAGAATCCGATGATCGCTTTTTTGAAATTTATAAATATTATTTTTAATATTATAAAATGAATAAATTTTATTTTTATTTTTTAAAAAATATTTTTCTTTAATTTTATCTTTTTAACATGACTTAAATATGTCTTTAATCCTTATAAAATTAATAAGTTTTGATTTTAGTTTCTGTAAAAAAGAAATTGTTTTTCATTTTCTAAAATTATAATTTTTATTTTTAATTCTTATTTTTTTATGCAATCATTTTTAACTACTTTTTATTTTAAAAGAAAATATAAATAATTATCTTAAGTGTCACCTACAACAATTACTATTATCATATTGATATTTAACACCTCTAAAAAAATTGTTTTTTAAAATAAATATTATTTATCTACCTTAAAATAATCAAACTAGTGAATTTATATTTTAGAGGGATGAAAATCAAAGAAAAATATTTTACAATGATTAAAATCAAAATTTACTCATTTTACAAGTACGAAACAATCTTTATAAATCTTACAAGGATGAAAAAAAAAAGAAAAAAATTTGCAAAGACCAAAATCAAAATCATTCATCTTATAGGGACTAAAATATATTTAAATCTTCTAAAATTAATATTTTCGATCTTAACAATTATTTTAAATAAATAATATTTATTTTTAAAGATTTATAAAATACTTAGAGATGTTATATTGTCTTTAAAATTATAGTAAGCAAGTTCAAGTGTGAATATTTTCATAATTGTGTGTTTCATGAGTTTTCTATTAAATAATTAGTGCATATACTAGTTTATTTAACATAAATAGTAATTATATATTTTAGAAGAAAAAACAATTTTTTTATTTTCTAAAAGTAATAAGCTTAAAATTACATATATAATATATATATATATAGGAGATTATAATTATACCAGTGTAACTTTTACTAAGTATTACACCGCTTAATAACTTTATATTAAATATGAATTTTGTAAATCCAACCGTTAAATTGAAAGTTCATATCACTTTATACGTGTATATCAAATTTTGTTAAAATTGAACAACAACTGGAAGGAAATCAAAGTGTTCATATTTTAGTGTATTTTGAAATGAATATATTACATCAATTTTATTTTATAAAAATGAAGTATCAAATCATCCTGGATTAAAATAAAATTTTGTATATATAATATAAGAGATATGAACTTTCAATCTAACGGTTGGATTTACAAAATTCACATTAATATAAAGATATTGAGCGGTGTAATACTTAGTAAAATTTACACCGGTGTAATTATATATATATATATATATATATATATATATATATATATATAATTACACCGGTGTAAATTTTACTAAGTATTACACCGCTCAATAACTTTATATTACATGTGTATTTTGTAAATCCAACCGTTAAATTAAAAAAAATTTACTCTGAAATCATATATACAAAATGTTATATTATTCGAAGATGATTTCTTATAAAACAAAATTAAATCTGTCGAAAAATTTATATTTTTGATGAAAAAAATTTCGTAGAAAAAGCTACATTATTGATGGAATATTTCTAGAAAATTTATATTTACCGAAAATGTAAGAATTAGTTTTAAATTTGATATGAAAATATTATGATATAATTAGATAAAATTTTAAGTTAGTATTTTATTATGGTTGATAATTAGAAAATAAAACAAGGATAAATACATTTTTTGAATTTTATATGTTTGATTTAAGATAACTAACAAAATAACTCTTGGTAAAGTTATTCCGTTCAATAATTCATGGTGTGTGTTGAATTTCATCGATCCAATTAATTGTTAAATTAAAAGTTATTAAATTTACTAATAATTAATATAAAAAAAATTAATTAGCTTTGGAATAAATTATTTTCTAATTAACAATATAATTGAATCATTAATTATTTTAAATTATTTAACTAAAATCTTATTGACAATTTACTATATGATTTTAATATTTTTGTATAACTAATATCTGGTTTTAAATTTGATATGAGAATATTATGATATAATTAGATAAGATTTTAAGTTAGTATTTTATTAATGGTTGATAATTAGAAAATAAAACAAGGATAAATACATTTTTTGAATTTTATATATTTGATTTAAGGTAAATAAATATATTAAATTAATTAATAATTTATTTAAAATGTTAAAATATAATTTATAAATATGTAATAAATAAATAATTATAATTTTATAAATTAAATTATCATTATAAATTATAAAACTAAATAATTTAAGTTATAATTTTAAATAGAAATAAGTATATTGTTAATTATAAAAGTAAGTACATATAAATAAAGAATAAATAAATATATTATTATTATTATTTGTAATATAAAATTATTATATATTATTATTATAGTACAAGTATGAGATTGTATATTTGAGAATGACTTAAATGAATTAATTTGTACAAGTTATACTGACAACATACATATACATTTTGGTAGCTTACTCTTCAGAACTTCACAGTTAAGCGTGCTTGACCTCGAGTAACATAGGAATGGGTGACATTCTAGGAAATTTCTTAGAAATTATGTAACTAAGGATAAAACACGCTAAAAAGTGAAATGTCGTGAAATAAAACCCTTGAGAGGCCAAATATGAGGGCTGTTACATTAATAAATTTATTAAAATTAAAAAAATTATAATTTCCGTGAGAAATTTCTGACAGATTAAATTATTTTCGACAGATTTTTTTTCTGACGCCCCTTTTTCTGACGAATTCAAATCCGTCAGAAATTTTCTATTTTCGACGGATTTTCCTCTTTTCCATTGGAAAAATCCGTAAAAAAATTTCTTGTAGTGGGCAAAAGGATACCTATACAATGAAAGCTATATACAAAAGAATTGTGCCTTCTCTTCAAGATAAGGTGGTCCATATGATGAGTACCTTGGGCTGAGAAAGCCCATTAACCTTCAAGCTATCCAATCCCTCATGTATGCTCCTGGGCATAACTCTAGTAATTGGGCCTTTGGCCCATGATCCATCGCTTATTGAGATCAACAATGTGTATATGTTAAAACTTTGTTGGAATTTTTTCAAAGGGAACACGGATTGGGCCTTTGTTTTAGGCAATAGAGTTGTTAAGAAAAATGGCATTGTGGCACATTACTTGACATCCACAGTCTGGGCTATTATAAGACATATGTACTCAACTGTTAAAACTCATTCCTCCTAGATCATTGGAAATGGTAAAAAGGTCAATTTTTGGACAGATAGGTGGCTTTCTATGCCTATTGTTGACATAATGAATATTGATGACTCTGTACACTCCAAGTTTAAATCCTCAGTCAAGTTGCTTCCTAAAAAAAGGATCTTGGCATCTTCCCACTCCTATTCAAAACAGGATTGGTAACCAAATCGCTAACATAACTATCCCTTTTTGTGAATTGGAAGACTCTATACAATGGAATCTCTCCTCTAATGGGGAAATGACTTTCAAAAATGCTTTATCCTTTATTAGGCAATCCAAGCCTAAGCTTAACTGGGCTAAAATAATTTGGAATAAATTTATTCCTCCTTCCAAGTCTTTTATCCGTTGGAGGCTACTTCATGGTAAGGTCCCTTCTAAGGATCTACTAAGAAAAAAGGGGGTGATCATTACATCTATCTGTTCCCATTGTTACTGTAATGACCCACCCTAGGCCGTCACATCAATAACAAACCAAAATAAAATAATATAAAATGAAGAAAATAGAGCAAAAGTCAACTACGCTAGAGTGTAAATATACAATAACATATAAATTGTTTCCAAAATATATAATATAATCTTTTATAACAGAGTCATCATCCTCAGTAAAGTTATACAGTAATCCAAAAAGATAATATAATTACAACGTCATGAAAACATCAAAATAAGACACCCTAGGTGCTGGTCAAGCTCTAAACCTAGCCACTTCTCAAAGCAACTATCCAAAAGACTCCTTGCTATCCCAAAGCCTGATACCTGATCTGCTCCCCCACATAGTGAGATCATCACAGTCCACATCATGGAAATATAAGGGTTAGCACATATAAAACCAATCATAGTACATCATAATAAAATATCATTAAACAGATATTTGTCCACAGTATTTATCCAGACCAACAAGTCATTTTCAACCTAAATATAGACCAACCCAAAATATAATGTATACACGTCCATGCCAATGTATACATATTTTATGATAATAAAATAATCCATAACCAATGTATACAATCCATACCATATGTATACATATTCCATATCCAAAACAAAGTCACACCACTGTATAATCCATGATGTAACCAACACATCCAAACCAAATGTTGGCCTCAACACCATCCAAACCAAGTGTTGATACGGTGAAACATGTCAGCAACCCATGTCCCACGCCTAACCTCTCATGAAAAATATACAGTTGGATTACGTCGTCACGTAACCCTGGTGGGGCCACCTCATCCATCGGTATGACTCGGCCTAGACCCATACCGGTAGCAAATAGAATACTTAGAGGAGTACTTCAGAATCCACCTAACATCTGAAGTGGTTTATTATATAACCTTTGGAAAAGTTCCACATTGGAATCCTCACCATGGGATTCCCAAATTCCATATTTTTCCAAAGATTATATCCTGATCTCACCAAGAGATCTAATCCATACCATAACCTTACTCCTTTAAGTCCTATTTACTTTTCCAAACCACATACACATAGCGTATTCCATAATTAAACATAACCATAACCATGCCAATTTGTCAATATAATAATAATATAAATAATTAAATATCCAAAACAACCATCAATTGATCCAAATTATATTATGTGAAATGAAAATCTCCACATAAAATAGCATACTAAAATTATACTATTCCTATCATGCTCATACACACTAGATTAATTTTATAAGCACTACCCTTACTTGGATAAACCTGAACTGAAACTCGGGCAGAACCTTCTCCTCTTTCTTGCTTAAACAAGAACCGAAACTCGGGCAGAATCTCCACCTCTCTCCTTAAATAAGGATCGAAACTCGGGCAGAATCTCCTCCTCTCCCTCCTCTTTTCTCTCCCCTGGCAGAACCTCCTCTACTGGATTCCTCTTTCTCTCTCCTCTTTTCTTTCTCTAGGATTCTCTTCTCTCCAGTTATATTTTTTTCACCCCTCTGCCTCCTATTTATAGGCAACCAAAGTCACCCGAAACGGCCCGTATTGAATTCGGATCGGCCCGTTCCGAATCTTTCAAATGTACGCAAATTTTTAAACTGGAACGGCCCGTTCCAAAATCGGAACGGCCCGTTCCAAAATCGGAACGGCCCGTTCCCAAAAAGCAGAACGGCCCGTTCTAAAATCGGAACGGCCCGTTCCGAGACTCATCCAGAACGGCCCGTTCTCCTTCCGGAACGGCCCGTTCTCCCTCAAGAATGGCCCGTTCCAAAATCAGAACGGCCCGTTCTCCCAGTTGGAACGGCCCGTTCTGGACCCGTTCCCAACTTAAAATTTAGTGTCTTTTTATTGCTTGGAACGGCCCGTTCCAATTTTGGAACAGCCTGTTCCAAGTTACCCATTTACCCCTCAAACTTTAATAAAATTTGCAAAAATGCCATTAATAGAAATTACAAAAATACCCCCTTTAGAAAAATGAATGTTACAGCTACAATGCTTATGAATCCACTATGCATTTATTCTTTGAGTGTTCTTTTGCTTTACATCTTTGGGATTGGCTTTCTAGACTAATGGATGTTAGTTTAAACACAACAAACATATTGGACATTTTAAATAAACCATGGAGTAAATAAGCTAGGCTAGTGATTTAGCTGTTATTACTTTTACAATTGTTGAACTTTGGAATAGTAGAAAACAGTTGAAATTTAATAACCGTGTTTTTAAAATTGACTATTTGAAATATAGGATTTTAGCCTTAGTTAACCCTTGTAGCTCTCTTGCTTCTTTTTCCATAAATAATAACATAAAGAAACTTAAACTATTGAAAGTTTTTTTGTTGCCTTGTAAGGGGAGAAGAGTCAAACATCTCATTGAGGTACATTGGATCCCTCCTTTTTCAAGTTGGATCAAGTGCAATACGGATGGAGCTTTCTCTGAATATTCCTCTTCAGCTGCATGTGGAATCATTTTTAGAGATAGTATGGCTAATTTGGTTGGTTGCTGATGAGTCATTATTTTCCCTTATTTTCTTACCTTTCTGTGCTTATCTTAATCTCTGATTTGTGCTTAATTGTTTATATTCTGCACTGTTTTCTATTTGGGCTTTAATTGGACCGGTAATTCATATTTTAACTAAATTGAATTTTCTGGATCTTATTATCCCAATTTTTATTTTCAGGACAATTTAATAATTATTTGGGCTTGGAATAAATTTTTGGACTTCAAGAAGATCTGCCACATCACATGCCATGTCACCATTGCACCACTTATGCCATATCAGCATTTTATTTTCTTTTTCGTTTATTTTTATTGTATTTTCGGGTCAGACCAGTGGGGGCCCATTTTTACACTCTATTAGGGTTTTTCTAGGGAGAGGAGCAGCTACCCACATGCAGACTTGATGTGACCACGTTGTTGTCTCTCTTGGAACTTTGTTTTTTTTCGTTTTATGCTGGTGGCTCTTTGTTCTTCACGGTTTCTGGTTGTTTTCTGGTTGATCTTCCTCTTGTATCTGAACATTCACGTTTTGCTATTATTATTCACGTTTTGCTATTATTATTCACGTTTTGTATTTTGTTCCTGCTTCCATTTTCGTTTTCTTCTTCCTCTTCTCTGTTACGTTTTGCTTGCATTGTTGTTGCCACTTTCATGTTTTCTTGTATTTTCGTTTTTGTTTCTATTTTAATGGAGGGCTAAATCCCAGGGTTTGGGCCCTTGGACAGAATGCAATCCTCTGAAAGAGGTTCTCTGTGCGTTGCATTTCTGCTCCGCTTGATCCTCCCTTGTGGGATCTCTGTTCTGAGGCGTTCAACATCTGAGCCATGCTTAATGACTCTGGGTTGTTCACATTCAGTATCTCAGGTTGCTTAATCCTGGGGAAGGAGGTCTTGCAAGGTTCACGTTTGCTTAATTCGTGTAGTGAGGTCTCATGTTAGTTTTCGCTTAGTTGATTAATCATGGACTGAACAGGATTATGTTTGGACAGATTATTTGTTGTGAACCAAGGAAATCAGAGGTGCATTATGTTCAGGGGTCTGACCTATTTTAATTACTGCAAGTAATCCATACTTCTGCTCGTTTTATTTAACTCGATAATCTGAACCAACCCCCCCCCCCCCACTGTGTGTTTGAACCTTTGACTGAGACAATTGGTCCTTGGGAGACGACCTAGGAGTCACTTCCTAGTACTACATTAATTGTTTTTTTATTTGACCGGGTACGGGCTCGACCAAATTTGGCGCCGTTGCCGGGGACCATCGGTTCTTGTCAAAGGTTTTGTGTTTGTTGTGTGTTTTGTGTTTTTGTTAGTAGTTTTAAGTTTCTGTTGTGTTCTGTTTGTTCTTGGTGTTCTTGGTGTTCTTGGTGTTCTTGGTGTTCTTGGTGGTGTGTTAGAGTGTGTCAGTTCCATATCAGTTTCATTTCAGTTTTGTGAGTTAGTTTGATGCTTGCATTTTCGTGTCATATTGCATGTTATGTTGTGTAATTTTGTGTGTTATTAGTCCCTAAGGTCATGCAATTAGAGAACCAATTCAACAGTAAATCAATGGAACAGTAACTTAGTCTGATATTTGGTTCAATTTTTGGTTCGAAATCTGGTTTGGTTTCTGGTGCATTTTGGTTCAAATTCTGGTGCATGTTGGTTAGAAATCTGGTGCATGTTGGTTAGAAATGTGGTCCGGTTTTTGGTTTGATTTCTGGCTCATGTGGTGAAAAATCTGGTCTAGTCTGGTGCCAAATCTGGTGCGTTTTGTGGCTTGAATTCTGGTCCGTTTTGTAGCTTGTTTGCTCTGTTTTTGGTCCGAATTTTGGTGCATGCTCTGTTCCGGTTGTGCATACTCTGTTTTCTCTCCCTACTAATACTCTGTTCGGGTTCCAATTTGGTGGGAAAGGGTGTGAAAATTGGCTCAAAAGCTGGTGCATCAAGTGGCTGTGAATAGTGCTGAATAGTGCTAGAATTTTCCAATTAATTGTGATTTTTGGTTTCCATAGCTAGACTTGTTATTTTTGTCTGATTTTTTTTGTGGTAACTTCTTTCAACCTATATTTTGTGTAAAAAATAGCTAGGGCACATAGTTTGGTCAAAATTTGGAGATACAAATTTTTAAAAAAAACTTTTTCAGCAAAACTTCAAACGACCATAACTTTCCCTCTGGTTATCGGAATTAGGCAAACTTTTTTTTCATTTTGTGTAGAAAAAAAAGATCTATCCAACCCACACCGCTACGCCATGTGGCCCCAGCCAGATCTTCAAAAAAACGTCATTTACTATTTCTTTTGTATTTTTGAAGTTTTATTTCACTATTTTTCCAAACTTTTATAATTTTTAAAAAATAGTTAGGTTTGGAATTTTGTTCTCAACTTTTTTGTGGTAGTGTCTTATGATTTTAGGATGATGTTGGTGCATTAGTTTTGATATTTTCTGAGCTTTCATGGAAATTCCCAGTTTACCCCTACTGTTCACGTGTCCTGATGCATGTGTTGCATGTAGTGCATGACTAGGAGCAACCCTGGATTTTTGTATCCATTTGATCCTGAGATTGATAGGACATTCCATAGATTAATTAGAGAGCATATCATTCCATCTTTAGATAGTGATAGTGATAGTGTTAGTGATAGTGTTAGTGATAGTATAAGTGTTGCATCTGAACTTCATTCAAGTCAACAACAAAACATGGGTGAACATAATGGACCTCGTGAGAGGACTCTTAGGGAGATGGCTGCACCTGATTTCACTTATGAGAGTTTGTGCATCCAATATCCTGAAGAAGATGTTCCTTTCGTGCTTAAAACTGGACTAATTCATTTGTTGCCCAAGTTTCATGGTCATGCAGGTGAGGATCCACACAAACATCTAAAGGAGTTTCATATTGTATGTTCTACCATGAAGCCTCCTGATGTTCAAGAGGATCACATCTACCTGAAGGCATTTCCACATTCATTGGAGGGAGTTGCTAAGGACTGGCAGTACTATTTGGCTCCCAGGTCCATCACTAGCTGGGATGATCTCAAAAGAATGTTTCTGGAGAAATTCTTCCCTGCCTCACGGACCACTGCAATTAGGAAGGATATATCAGGGATCAGACAACTCAGTGGAGAAACCTTGTATGAGTACTGGGAAAGATTCAAGAAATTATGTGCAAGCTGTCCTCACCACCAGATTTCAGAGCAGTTGTTGCTGCAATATTTCTATGAGGGGCTGAATAACATGGAGCGGAGTATGATAGATGCAGCAAGTGGTGGAGCACTTGGTGACATGACCCCAGCTGAAGCCAGGAACTTAATGGAAAAGATGGCCTCCAACTCTCAACAATTCAGTACCAGAAATGACAATGCAATTGTTGTTAGAGGAGTTCATGATGTGGCCACTGATACAGATAAAAAGCTGGAGAGTAAACTTGATGCCTTGGTCAGCCTGGTGAGTCAACTTGCTGCGAATCAAAAGTCAGCATCTGTGGCAAGAGTTTGCGGCCTTTGCACATCAAATGATCATCATACAGATTCGTGTCCATCATTGCAGCAGTCTTCTGATGTTAATGCTCCTCAAGCCTATGCTGCAAATATCTACAATAACAGACCAAAGCAGCAGCAACAACAAAATTGTGATTTGTCCAGCAACAGATATAATACAGGATGGAGGAATCATCCTAATCTTAGATGGTCTTCGCAGCAGCAGCAACAACCTTCACCACCATTTCAGAGTTCTGCTGGTCCAAGCAGACCTTATGTGCCTCCACCAGTTCAGCAGCAGCAATATCACAGGCAGCAGAATGAAGCTCCTGCACCATCAGCTCCTCAACCTTCTACTTCCGAACCTTCATTGGAGGAGTTAGTGAGGCAGATGACAATTCAAAATATGCAATTCCAGCAAGAGACCAGAGCTTCCATTCAGAGCTTGACCAATCAGATGGGACAGATGGCTACTCAACTTAATCAGGCACAGTCACAAAATTCAGATAAGTTGCCTTCACAGACTGTGCAGAATCCAAGAAATGTGAGTGCCATCACATTGAGGTCCGGGAAACAGATTGACATGCCCACTGTAGTACCTCCACCGCCATCTGCACTTGTACCAGTTCCAGTTCCAACATCTGCATCTGAGCAAAATGATCAACCAGTTGGTGTCAAAAATTTTCATGCAGGTGGACCTTCTTCTAGCACCAGTTCAGATTTGCAGCCTCCTATCCCTCTTCCATTTCCTCCTAAGGTGATTCCAAGCAAAAAAATGGAAGAGGTGGATAAGGAAATCTTGGAGACCTTCAGGAAAGTAGAGGTGAACATACCTTTGCTTGATGCCATAAAGCAAATCCCGAGATATGCAAAATTCCTCAAGGAGCTGTGCACTCATAAAAGGAAGATGAAGGGAAATGAGAGAATCAGCATGGGCAGAAATGTGTCTGCTTTGATAGGTAAATCTGTTCCTCACATTCTTGAAAAATGTAAGGACACAGGTACTTTCTGCATACCTTGTATTATTGGGAATAACAAATTTGAAAATGCCATGCTTGATCTGGGTGCTTCTATAAATGTCATGCCTCTGTCCATTTTTAAATCTTTGTCTCTTGGTCCTATGCAACCTACGGGTGTGGTGATACAGTTGGCAAATAGAAGTGTTGCCCACCCTACAGGTTTGATTGAGGATGTTTTAGTTCGGGTTGGTGAACTGATTTTCCCTGCCGATTTTTATGTGCTTGATATGGAGGAGGGATTCTCCCATGGATCTGCCCCAATCATTTTAGGCAGACCATTTTTGAAAACAGCCCGAACTAAGATTGATGTGTATGCTGGTACATTATCCATGGAATTTGGTGATAGTATTGTCCATTTTAACATTCTTGATGCCATGAAACATCCATCTGAAAACCATTCTATTTTTCGTGCTGAGATACTTGATGATATTGTTGATGAGTATTCTTCTAATTTTCATTCTCTGCATGATGATAAGAAACATTGTTTTCTGTCTGATCTATATACTTCTCTTGCATGCACTGATTCTGATTCTGTTTTTGATTTTGAATCTGTTTCTGTATCAGATTTTGATTCTTGTCCCAAGAATAATTGTGATTTTGTAACTGATTGTGCATATGATGTTTTGGGTGCTGTACCTCTGGATATTATTTCTTTAGAGTCAGAATGCACTAACCATGTTTCAGGAAGTACACGTGAGTCTGACTTGCAGGTTGAGGTACATGCTGTGGAACCCTTAGTTCCTTCCACTGTTCAGCCAGCACCCATTCCAGAATTAAAGCCTCTACCAGAAAACCTCAAGTATGCCTACTTGGAGGATGATGAGAAGTTTCCAGTTATCATTTCCACCTCCCTTGATGCTGTTCAAGAGGAGAAACTGTTGCACGTTCTGAAAAAGCATAAGAAAGCCATCGGTTGGACCCTGGCGGACATCCCTGGTATCAGCCCATCCACTTGCATGCATAGGATACTCTTAGAGGATGGAGCTAAACCAGTCAGACAACCCCAGAGGTGACTCAACCCTGTCATTTTGGATGTAGTGAAGAAGGAGGTGACCAAGCTTCTTCAAGCTGGGATCATTTATCCTATATCAGATAGTCAGTGGGTGAGTCCGGTCCAGGTTGTCCCCAAGAAGACAGGTCTCACTGTTGTGAAAAATGAGAGGGATGAGCTCATTCCCACTAGAGTGCAAAACAGTTGGAGGGTCTGCATCGACTACCGGAGGCTGAATCAAGCAACTTGGAAGGATCACTTTCCTCTGCCCTTCATTGATCAGATGCTTGAGCGTCTGGCAGGTAAATCTCACTACTGTTTTCTTGATGGTTTTTCTGGTTACTTTCAAATCCACATTGCTCCTGAGGATCAAGAGAAAACCACATTCACCTGCCCCTTTGGCACTTTTGCCTATAGGAGGATGCCCTTTGGCCTATGCAATGCCCCTGGTACCTTCCAGCGGTGCATGCTTAGTATCTTTTCTGATTTTCTTGAAAATTGCATAAAGGTGTTTATGGATGATTTCACTGTGTATGGATCCTCTTTTGATACATGTTTGGATAGTCTGGATAAAGTTTTGAATAGATGCATTGAGACTAACCTTGTTCTTAATTTTGAGAAATGTCATTTCATGGTTGAGCAGGGTATAGTTTTAGGGCATATCATCTCTAGTAGGGGCATTGAGGTAGATCCTGCAAAGATATCTGTTATTTCACAATTGCCTTACCCCTCTTGCGTGCGAGAGGTGCGATCTTTTCTTGGCCATGCAGGTTTCTACAGGCGCTTCATTAAAGACTTCAGCAAGAAGGCCCTTCCACTATCCAATCTACTGCAGAAGGAGGTTGATTTTGTTTTTGATGACAGGTGTAAACAGGCATTTGACTGCCTCAAGGAAGCACTGACCACCACTCCAATCATTCAGGCACCTGATTGGACAGTCCCATTTGAGTTGATGTGTGATGCATCCAATTATGCATTGGGAGCTGTCCTAGCACAGAGAGTTGACAGGTTGCCTCGAGTGATATATTATGCTTCCAGGACTTTGGATGCTGCCCAAGCAAACTACACTACCACAGAGAAAGAGCTTCTTGCCATTGTTTTTGCTCTTGATAAATTTAGATCTTATTTGCTTGGTTCTCGTGTTATTATCTATACTGACCATGCAGCTCTGAAGTACCTGCTGAAAAAGGCTGAGTCAAAGCCTAGATTGATCAGGTGGATGCTTTGGCTCCAGGAGTTTGACTTGGATATCCGGGACAGGAGTGGAGCTCAAAATTTGGTGGCAGACCATCTCAGCAGAATTAAAAGACCTGAGGATAGTGCTGACATCTTGCCCATCCAGGATAATTTTCCTGATGAAAATTTGTTTATTATTTCTTCTGTTTCTGCTTCTTCTACCCCTTGGTTTGCAAACATTGTTAATTTTTTAGTTGCTTCTGTTTTTCCTCCCTTAGCATCACGAGCTCAAATTGATAAAATTAAGAGTGATGCTAAGCATTATACTTGGGATGACCCCTATTTGTGGAAGTTTTGCAGTGACCAGGTGATTAGGAGATGCATACCAGATAATGAGATTGATTCGGTCCTGCAGTTTTGTCATTCTTCCCCACCAGGTGGCCATCTAGGCATTCAGCGGACAGCTCGCAAGGTGCTTGACTGTGGTTTCTACTGGCCCACCATCTTCAGAGATGCGTGGAAGATTTGTAGCACTTGTGAGCAGTGTCAGCGAGCAGGAGGATCCCTCACATGGAGACAGCAGATGCCTCAGCAGCCCATGCTATTCTGTGAGGTGTTTGATGTTTAGGGTATTGATTTCATGGGTCCCTTTCCTGTTTCTTTTGGATTTTCCTACATTCTTTTAGCTGTTGATTATGTTTCAAAATGGGTGGAAGCCAAACCCACCAGAACTAATGATGCTCGGGTTGTAGTGGATTTTGTTAGATCTCACCTATTTTGCAGGTTTGGAGTACCCAGAGCCATTGTTAGTGATCAAGGAACCCATTTTTGCAACAGATCTATGCAGGCTTTGCTCAAGAAGTATGGGGTAGTGCACAGAATTTCCACACCTTACCACCCCCAAACTAATGGGCAAGCTGAGATTTCAAATAGGGAGATCAAGAGAATCTTAGAGAAGATTGTACAGCCCAACAGAAAAGATTGGAGTAACAGGTTGGATGATGCTCTTTGGGCACATAGGACTGCCTACAAAGCACCTATAGGGATGTCTCCTTATCGGGTTGTCTTTGGCAAGGCATGTCATTTACCTGTTGAGATTGAGCATCGGGCCTACTGGGCTGTGAAGACCTGCAACTTCTCCATTGATCAGGCTGGTGAGGAAAGAAAGTTGCAACTGAGTGAGCTGGATGAGATCCGCCTGGAAGCCTATGATAACTCTAAGTTCTACAAGGAGAAAACCAAGAAGTTCCATGATAGTTTAATAGCTAGAAAGGACTTCACGGTTGGGCAGAAAGTTTTACTGTATAATTCAAGGCTTGGTCTCATGGGTGGTAAGTTGCGTTCTAAGTGGATTGGACCTTTTGTTGTTACTAATGTTTTTCCTTATGGTACAGTTGAGATCAAAAGTGAATCCACAGACAAGAGCTTCAAAGTTAACGGGCACCGTCTGAAACCTTTCCTCAGCAATCCTTCCCTGTTGAATGCAGTTGTAGAGGAGATGTCTCTGCTCGACCCCACTTCCTTTCCACCATCTCCATGACTTAGGGAGTTCTCTTTTCCCCCTCTTTGCACATGTCCCATTCTGTTGATTATTTTAATTGCTTTGATCTTATGATGTGAGCCACATTGGGACAATGTGTGATTTAAGTGTGGGGGGGTGTCTTGTTTAGATGCTTTTAGGGTTTATTTGTCAATTTTGGTTTAGGTTCTATGTTTAGGTGTCATGTACAGTTTTGCATGTTTCTCTTTGATTTCTGGGTTTTGATAGTTTGTGGGCACTTGCTTCACTCTTGGATATGAGTTACTTGATATTCTATGGATTGAAATCCCTGTCTTTCTCTGCTTGGCAATTTGATTATGAGGTTTGAGAGGTTGAATTGAATGTGACAGATTTACCCTATGTGAGGTTTGACCCTTTCTCTGCTCTTTCTTGTGTGTTTTGCCTCTTGGTTGCTTGCACAATATCCTTGGCTTGACTCTGTTTGATATTTCTTGGTCCACATGCATGTTTGGAAAGGATTAAGGCATTTTTATTCTGATAAGCCTCTAGCCAAATAAGCCTACCTTGAATTAACTCCTCTGATAACCCCTGCTAAGCCTATTTCCCCTTCTTTGTTTGAACCTCATTACAAGCCTTAAGTGAAAAACCATGATTACCTTAACCTTAGGGAGTTTTGGAGCTTTGGAATTGTTTTGGGAATAAGTTCTTGAATAAGTGTGGGGGTGTGGGGGTGTGTGTGTATGTTTCATTGGATGATATATATTGGCTAGTTGGTTCTTCATGCTGTATATTTATTTCTCTGCACATCTTATATTAGATTATCTCAAAATTTCGTGTGTACTGTTCATGCTATTAAAAAAAATAATAATAAAAAAATAATAATAATAAAAAAAAAACGAAAAAAAAAAAGAGAAATTGTATGAGGCAAAGGGGAAGAGGATTGGTTATTTTAGAGGTCATTAGAGGTTTTGGGTTTGCTTATTATGTTTATTCTTGACTTATCCCCCATTGCTCCTCTGCTTCCTCTGGTTTGTAGTTACTTATCCCATATATTATCTTCTACCCTGTCCTTGGCCTCATTACAACCCTAAAAAGACCTTTTGATCCTCATGTGCATGTGTGTTGAGTGTTGATTTTAGAGGCTTGTCAAGTCTATCTGTTGCTTGTTTTTCATGAGTGCTTTGAGAGTATACAGTTGCCTAGACACTTGAGAGATACAGTGATACAGTGCATCTTGTGAGGTTCTGTTATTTTTGATTCACCTCTTAAGTTGATTGATTGTCTTGCCATGTTTTGAAATGCTTGGATGATTTCCATAAGTATCTGGTTTCTTTGACTCTTTGTGTGTTGCATGTTGCCTATTCCTCTCTTTTCTCAGGATTCAATGAGGATTATGTAACTCTGTCTGTTTGTGTGTTGTTGTTTTTGTTTTCGTTTTTCTCCATGTGGCTCTCTTTGCTATCTTTGGTATCTTTTAAATTGTTCCTTGCTCTGCTTTTTGATTTTGCCCAGGAGTGCAAAAGGCTAAGTGTGGGGGAATTTGATGAGTCATTATTTTCCCTTATTTTCTTACCTTTCTGTGCTTATCTTAATCTCTGATTTGTGCTTAATTGTTTATATTCTGCACTGTTTTCTATTTGGGCTTTAATTGGACCGGTAATTCATATTTTAACTAAATTGAATTTTCTGGATCTTATTATCCCAATTTTTATTTTCAGGGCAATTTAATAATTATTTGGGCTTGGAATAAATTTTTGGACTTCAAGAAGATCTGCCACATCACATGCCATGTCACCATTGCACCACTTATGCCATATCAGCATTTTATTTTCTTTTTCATTTATTTTTATTGTATTTTCGGGTCAGACCAGTGGGGGCCCATTTTTACACTCTATTAGGGTTTTTCTAGGGAGAGGAGCAGCTACCCACATGCAGACTTGATGTGACCACGTTGTTGTCTCTCTTGGAACTTTGTTTTTTTTCGTTTTATGCTGGTGGCTCTTTGTTCTTCACGGTTTCTGGTTGTTTTCTGGTTGTTTTCTGGTTGATCTTCCTCTTGTATCTGAACATTCACGTTTTGCTATTATTATTCACGTTTTGCTATTATTATTCACGTTTTGTATTTTGTTCCTGCTTCCATTTTCGTTTTCTTCTTCCTCTTCTCTGTTACGTTTTGCTTGCATTGCTGTTGCCACTTTCATGTTTTCTTGTATTTTCGTTTCTGTTTCTATTTTAATGGAGGGCTAAATCCCAGGGTTTGGGCCCTTGGACAGAATGCAATCCTCTGAAAGAGGTTCTCTGTGCGTTGCATTTCTGCTCCGCTTGATCCTCCCTTGTGGGATCTCTGTTCTGAGGCGTTCAACATCTGAGCCATGCTTAATGACTCTGGGTTGTTCACATTCAGTATCTCAGGTTGCTTAATCCTGGGGAAGGAGGTCTTGCAAGGTTCACGTTTGCTTAATTCGTGTAGTGAGGTCTCATGTTAGTTTTCGCTTAGTTGATTAATCATGGACTGAACAGGATTATGTTTGGACAGATTATTTGTTGTGAACCAAGGAAATCAGAGGTGCATTATGTTCAGGAGTCTGACCTATTTTAATTACTGCAAGTAATCCATACTTCTGCTCGTTTTATTTAACTCAATAATCTGAACCAACCCCCCCCCCACTGTGTGTTTGAACCTTTGACTGAGACAATTGGTCCTTGGGAGACGACCTAGGAGTCACTTCCTAGTACTACATTAATTGTTTTTTTATTTGACCGGGTACGGCCTCGACCAGTTGCCTAGTCGAATCAGTGGAGGTCATATCAGCTCTGGAAGCGAAAGTTTTGGCCGTTATTCGTGCAGTCCAAATTGCTCGGGATCATGTTGGATATCACTTTGGATAGAGTCTGACTCATTATTAGTTATTAGAGCTTTTCTTCCCCTTCATTAGTTCCTCGTCGTTTGTATGTGCAATGGATGAACATGCCGGTTTCTGTTAGGAGTATGAGATTACGTTTCTCTCATGTTTATAGGAAGAGAAATGATTATGCTGATAGTTTAGCTGGATTTGGTCTTAGACACCCAGGGTCTTACTAGTGGACTTCATTCAATCTTGTATTATGACTTCTTATTCTAGGGATAGAGGTGGTATTTCACACTATAGATTCTCATAGGATGAGAAAGGACTAACATTTGTACTTGTTTTACTTTTTCTTTATATTTAGTGTATTTTTGATATGCTATATACAGATGATTGGTGTGGATTGAAGTGCTAACCTAGTTAGGATCTCTTTTCTACATAGTGATGCCTTAGCATATTTATCTTTTTTTAAAAATTGAGGTTTAAAATTTAAATAAAAATAATAGTAATAATTATTGCATTTACGTTGTACTAATTAATAATTATTCATACTAATAATATTAATTTACTAAGTATCAATACTACTATATTTAGAATTTAAATAAAATATAAATTAAAAAAATTATTTATTATAGTTTATATATATTAAAAAAATATAAATACATTGATAAAATTATATATATATATATATATATATATATATATTTGCTATTAAAAATAATTACAATATAAATAATTACTAATAATTATTAGATTTATGTTTTATCATTATCATTCCTCTTTACTAATTACTAATCATTTTTCCTTCCAATTTTTATTTACTCTTGATTATGCAATATATCCACTTTCTATAATTTAATACTTCATATATGTTACAACTATTATTTATTTTATTTAATGTTTTTCATTAACATTGTTATCTAATATTACTGATATTTAATCTGATAATGATTTTAGCATCTTAAAGTCTTTTATTTGGCTATACTCAATTATACTATATATATTTCAATTATTTCCTCTCATGTACTATATATATATATATATATATATATATATATATATATATATATATATATATATATATATATATATGTATATTTGCATTTGTAACATATTCATATTTTTTTCATTTTTGGATTTTTTTATTTTATAGTAGTTATCTCTATTGTCTTTTATCCATATAAATAAAAGTAAGTATTCTTTTATTTTCAGACTACAATAATCCTTACAATTATTCAGTATCAAAACATTATTCTTAATGAGAATGTAATTTCTGAGTTTTTTTTTTTTAGTGTTTTTAAGCTATTATAATAACTATTTATTCTTTAACCGTAACTTTGTATAAAATTATATTTTTTATGATTGAAAAATTATAATATAAAAACATTCATGCCGTTATGAAAAAAGTTTAATACCAAAATTTTATATTTTAAAATTTTATATGCAAATTATCATAGATTTATATAACCAAATACCATATTTACTATTTTTAATAGGTAAATTATTGTAAATTTATATCACAAATTAGTATATTTACTATATTTGATATTATTTTCTTTTAGTATTTGATGAGCAGAATATGTGAACAAATTTTAGAAGAAATTTTATTCATATGAGAAGATCTTGACAAATTTGAATCAATTAATGACGATAGAAGAACTTTTGAATGTAACATAGAATTGTTATTTTCTTTTGTACATGATAATGAGATAATTAATTAAAATTATTTATATATGTATTTATATAGTCCACAATATAGTTTTTTTATTTTTATAAGTATATATCATTTGTTTCAACTTTAATTTATTGGTTTAAGAAATATTTGATTTATCAATTTTTTTAATAATTATTGATGAAATTAGTTTCTAACACAATTTTAAAGTTTTAAATCACAATGTTTCATTGCAATCTTTGATAAATAAAAAAAAATTAATGTGATTAATTTATAAGAAGTTTTTTATTAATTTTTTAAAAGAATATAAATTTTAAAATAAAGAAAAAGTAATATGATAATATCACACTATCAAGTGTTTTTTTAGTGAATACATTAACAAGTGTTATAATCACTTTAAGAAAAATATCGACAGATTTAACTAATAAATTGAATGTGGAATATACATAAAAAAAAATTACAATAAAGTAAAATAAGTATTGAAAATTAATTATATTAATTTTATTTAAAAAAATACATAATAATTGTATTGTTTAATAAAAAAAGTAATGAGAAATATTTTAAATTAGGAATTAAGCTCATTAAACGAAATACTCGATTAATTTTGTTAGTAATTAGTTGATTCTATTTTATTTTACATGGAAATGGACAGATTTGCATCTAAACTAACCTTTTATGTGTCGATTTTTCCATTCAAATATTTTAAATTTTAAGTATAAATATATCAATGCTTTTAAAAGAAATTATAAGTAATCAATGAAGATAATATATAATGAGGGAACAAAATTAATGAAAATTGTATTAAATATTTGATCATTTATTGTCAAAAATTAAAAAAAATAATAGATAAATAGTTAAAAATGGTAATAAAGAAAAAAACTTTTTAAAAAAATGACAAATACTTGTCATATATATATATATATATATATATATATGTATGTTTAGCTTCATATTTCAACCCACTAGACAGACTTAATTGAAGAAAGAAGTACACTGCTCTAAAATTATACTGAGATGAAGACTTTTTCTTCAGTTTTGTTTGCTTTGCTTGTTCTTTCCGTTGTACTTGGTATGTTTTCCTTCTCATTTGTTCAAGATAATCATTGATTTTTTAAAAATTATATTTTTGTTGCTTTCAAATAAGTTTCTGAGATTGAAATTCATAGTTTAATATCTAATTTTTTATGAGTGCATGACAGAAAAAGGAGGGCCATTGAGGGTGATAGAGGCCAAAATTTGTGAAGAAAAACTATTTGACTACTGTATTGGAGAATGTGGCGATGATTGTCTCAAGAAATATGGGAAGTCAGCAATTGGTATCTGCCTTTGGCCTGAAAATAAGTGCATATGCCGTTATCGATGTTAAGTTTTCACTATATTCCCCATTTTACGAAGAGTAGTTTTTTTTTTTTTCTTTTTTCATAGAGTTACAATTCCATCCGATCAAGAATATTAGTTTATGTAATGTTTAATGGTGGATTAAAAATAAATAAATTATGATTTTCATATTATATCTATTGGTTTATCTTTTCCTAGTCTAATTCATTTTTATAGTATGATTATTTTTTATTTCATGGATAATTTCTAGATTACTGATGTATCCAGATCAATTTAAAAAAATTGATGAATCCAATTCGAAAATTTTGGTTCTGTTCAAATGATTAATTCATATTAAATTAAAAATTTAATAATTGCGGATCACATTATGATTTTGATGTCAAAAATCTAATCCAAATCAAGCCAATTAATTGTTATATATTGTTAATTTTATATTTTTAGAAAGATTTACAATTTGTCAAAAACAAATGTCTAGATTAATTTGCGATAGCAGTCTATCCAAACTTTCAACTCATTCTTAATATTAAAACACTTCAATTGACACTCTATAATTTATAAACATTTCATACTTTTATTATTGTATTTCTTTTATTCTTTTCACTTTGTAAGAGTCAAATATAAAATAATTTGTTGAAAAGGTTATTTGGTAATTTATAATTATTCTATATTTCATATGTAGTAACTTTTTAGATGAAAGTACCTAGTTTGGAACAGTATTTTCAGTGATGCATAGTATATATATCACATTTAACATTTTTGTAATGAGTTAGAGCACTTCTTGCACTCTCTTTAATTTTAATTATTTGGCTTATCAAGAAAAAACTTTGTAAGGGTCAAAGTTTAAGTGAGACTACTTCAACTACTCACAATATATGAAAATGAATATAACATTGATTTAAATTTTTAATTTGTTTTTGAAACTATAAATTTGATGATTCAACCTCAATCAAAATTGCCATTGTTAGATTGATTTGATTTGGATTACTGAAAAAGAAAAGTGAGAGTGAGAGAAAACTAATACAAATTAATCCAATTAAATTAATTGGATTGGATAAAAAAACAAAAATGTAATTCAAATCAATTCGTGCTTACTACTAATAATTTCAAATTAATACATTAAAGAATAGAGATAAACTACTTACCGATGAAAACATCAAATAAAAATTTGATATCTATTTAAAAAGGAGAATTTTTTTCCGTACAACTTTTTCAAATAAACTTGAATTTTATATGTGTGATGTCTTTTAGTGATAATTCTATATAAATAGTGATAAATTTATGTAAAAATTCATAAATATGAAGTGTTTGTGCAAATGGTTGTTGAGTTGGCAAGTTAGACGGAAAAAAATGACAGATGAATGGATTAGATAATTTTTTAAATAGGACATCATAATTTGTATAAAAAGTTCATCCAATCCATTCATTAACTACTTTTTCATGGATAAATATCCAATCCATTTATAAAAGTATTCTTTTAAAAATTAAAAATAATTTATTTTTGAAATATTTTATTTCTCTCTCTCTCTTAATTTAAGTCATTAGATTCCTATGTAATCTTTTAAAATTCATAAGATTTTCTTTTATGTCAAAATAGTCTTTTAAAACCACAATCCAATAAACATTTTATTGTAATCCAATGAATTTTGAAAAGTATTGAGTGAATCACTAACCATCCATAAAATTAAATGAATGGATTGGATCTGATTCATTATTTATTTTTATTCCAATGGATGGATTTACTTATGGATGGATCAAATGAATAATGGTAGATAAATGGATTCATTTGTCACTCCTAACGATGAGCTAACAAATTTGAACACCTAACTTAACCTATTAGATATCGTCCATTTTGTCATTCCTTCTTAATAAGTTATTAGAAGCATGTAAGATGAAATACTAATAACTACATATGACAATTAGGACAAGACGACATAAACAATTACAAGGTGACATAAACAATTACCTCTTTATTATTGGCCATGTATCACACGAGGTATAAATTAAGCAAATATTTATGACTTTTATGTATAAGTATGGACATCCACAAGTATAAGTGAATATTTATTAAAATATAAAAAAAATGAAATATATATCAAATTTAATTTTGTAACATATACTCGTACAAAAATATAAATAATTTTGAAATAAATATTTATATTAAAAATATATTAGAATAATTTACTTTATATATTATATGATTAAAGAATATATATATAATTTCAAATTATGAATAGTAATAGGTATAATGATATTACTAATTGCTTCTTACTTTATTAATTAATGAATCTATACCAATATATAAAAAGATTATTTTGTAATAATTTTTTTGTATGTCCACCTGTAAAGAGTGTTCTAATAGACTCAACCAGGTTTTGATACCATAAAAATGTAATAACCCGACAGATCATTGCAATTAATATAGTTCGGTTACTACATAGCAAAACGTAAAATATACACAACTAGTTTAGAGTATCATGCAACAATCGTCTGGACATACATGTAGCAGATATATGTATAGGATATAGAAAATTTAAAAGTTTCATGCCAATCAAACTGAAAACATAAATCTCTTGAAGGTATCACATACATATCCTATACATATGTACAATATGCACGAAATATTTTAACTATACACAAAATAACTATTACTAATAAACACCTCTAAACAACTACTATGCCACATCAAACTGACATCAAAATGAGTCATCAACAGAAGACCCTTTGACAATTCGACAAGTCAATCATATTAATCTTATTTTGCTCTCATACCAAATATGATCATAACAATTTCAACCACAAGGAAAAAAAAGGTAAGCTTGTGAAAAGAAATCAACATACATTCACAACATCAGTTTGCAACAATACAACATAAACAACTTAGCCAACATTTAATCCAACTCTACATATCAACTTTTAACTTATGAACCACATCATTATTGATGGGAGGAGGCAAATGAAGTGAAGCTTGATCTTCCTTTTCCTTCTCCACTAACACAAATCTTCTTCCTTGATCAATGATTCTGGATTGAGATAGGACTTGAGAATAAGAAAAGGATGAATTCCCTAGGCTAAGATGGAAGTATCCTAGCTAGAAAATCAAAGGAAAGCTCACGGCCAAGGCTTAGAATTTAGGAATTCCTAAGGCTAAAACCAAGAACTCGTTGCGTGACTTTGAGAGAGAGAATTGGCTGAATAGTTTTTCAGATTTCTCAAAATGATTCAAAGTGACTACAAGGTGCACAAGGAGATCCATATATAGGTGCGGAAGACTTGCTATTGGCGCCAATCCCATACTAGCATCATTGGCGCCAATTTTTGAATTTCAAATTGAATTTGAAATTCAAATTTTGGTAAGCCATGTGCTAATCCGTGATCCATGCTTCTAGCTTCATAGAAGTTTCATTTAGAAGTGATTTGGAGTGAATTTGGTGAGCACATGTTCAGCCTCCACCGTGCCTAAACCATGTGATCCAAATTCAAACCAAATGACTTCTAAATGTAATTTGGATTAAGCCTAATGTACCTATTAATGAAGTCCTTGCATATTCCTACTCTAATGGCCTAAATACAATGGCCAATCAAATATAATGTAAAGGAAAAATTACAAGAATTAAAATGAGCCCAATATTGGGTACCAAAAGCCCAAAGGCCCATGAAGCCCAAAATAAAGCCCAATAAGCCTAAAGCCCAAAATCCCTATACTAGTGGCGCATAATACAAGACCAAAACAATATGAAATCCTACACTACTAAGAACATAATAAAAGGTGGTCATTCATACAAAGCCTAAGTGAAGAGTACCCTAGGCCCACTAAGACCATCGGGCCCACTAAGCTCTTAACCAGTCACATCTTCAAGTAGCCTCCTTGCCATGTATCACCATATCAACTTTAAACAACAAATCTGTCGTCACGCATATCAACTATAAAGATCTACTACAATAAAGGTGAGTAGTTTAAGTAGTTAGACCCTACCGAACCACATCATTTGACCTATCATAACAAGTCAAGTATAGATAATTTTAGGCCTCAAAGAGTGCTAGGTAAAAAATTTAATTTGATTTCTCAAGTTTCGCCGCTTAAACTATAAAGTTTAGTATTCTTATCAAGGTAGAATAGTTTAGCCATGAGCTTACCACAATATTAGCTTGCAACACTAAGTCTCGTATGGAATTAGCCTATCGACTATCTTTCAAATGTTATATCCTTCCAATACTCAGTTAGGAACTAAGTCCTAGACTTTGTACCTTACTCAGTTGATCGCTTTATACATATATGTCTCAACCTTGTCCACATACGAATTTCACATAAAACCAAGAGAAGACAACTTAAAATAATTATTGATTTAAAAGCTAGCTTACTTACTAAAGGATTCTCAATTGAACCCTCAGAGTACCACAACTTATATCTACACATTAGGATATTTTAATTTCTAAAACATCTTTTACACTCATCTAATTTTTATGTATCTTAGCAAAAATATATATCTAAACCACATGCCTAACACCTTAACAATTTAACCAATTATAGTATCATACAACTTCACAATTTAATCATCCATCAACTTACAACTTAACAACATAAACATCTTTATACGTTATCTCAATTCAATGTATAATGAATCATTTACATAAAACTTTCATCAAGTGAACAAATCATCATCCTTCAACCATTTAATCAACTTCAACATCATGTTTTAATCATATAACCCAGGCTCGACACCATCCCTTGGGTGCCCAATGCCATTAAGGCAGGGGATTTCCTGTCTTCCCCATGCCCAGTGCCAAACTACCCATGCCTGGCGTGGCTGAGGCAAAGAGCCTCCCACTCTCGCACCTAGTGTGACAAAAACCCACACCCAAACCCAAATAGGTAGAGGGTCTCTGCCTAACTCACACTTGGCATCACTCCGTTGGTGCTTAATGTCAATTCAAGTAGAGATGATTCTCTCTCTTCATACTCGACACCACCAATCTTGCGCTCAACGTCAAGAGATTAAGAACCCCTGACTTCAAATTGCTCCCGACACCATGAGGGCACGTCTGATGCGATGACAATTTTCACCCTTATGTAGAAGCTTGATTCGCGCAATCCACCTGAAATCCAGTAAAAAAACCAACATGCAATGCAACATACAACATATAAACACCATATAAAACACAATTTCATCATCAAAAACAACATGCATTTAGTAAAGATCAAGATTACCATGCTATGCTTCAAAACACCTTCATAAACTTAACTCAATCTTTCAATAAGAATCCACTTAACAACCAACAATTGATGAATGTAACACAACCAATAAACATCAAAATTTATCCATGATTCAAACATGAAACTTCCCTTACCTATAGTCAATCCAAACTAAGAAGAAGAAAAGAGAAGGAAGAAATTGAATGACTTCGACTTGGGGTTCTTAGCTCCAGAAGTTTTGAATCACCAACAATCACCTTGGATCAACTATAGGGAAAGGAAAAGAAGGATTTTCAAAAAAAAAAAAAAAAGAGAAGAAGGTTTTGAACTCCAAAAAATTTCTCTCTAAAATTTTTTAAAATATGAATTTATAAGATTTATGTCTTAAAAAAAATCGATATATCATTTCTTAACTGAATTAACTTAACTAAAAAAACTATTTTAGAGATAACTTAACTCTTAAAATCCCGAACTTTTAAAACTCTAAAACAATTTTCATAATAACATTTAAATCATAAAATTAAAAGCACCTAAAACACACAATGTTACACACAACTATTATAGTAAACCTTGCTAATTATTTCTATCGAACATACTTAAAAGATTTTGTACGAAATTTGCATTTTAAAAATTATATTTTGTTAAATTATCATTTCCAACCAAACTTATTAATCTCGCGAATATGTTTACAAGATATTCAATCAAAGGTGATAAAAAGTTAGGTTATTAAAAAAATTAAAATAATTTAAACAATATATTTTTTCCCTTCGTCATATTAACATTAATTATTTTATTATGAAATAGTACTACACAGTCCAAATATAATTTCTTCATAAGAAACAAAGTGTGACACAGATAAAAATT
Organism: Cajanus cajan; assembly: GCF_000230855.2. Taxonomy (NCBI): domain Eukaryota; kingdom Viridiplantae; phylum Streptophyta; class Magnoliopsida; order Fabales; family Fabaceae; genus Cajanus; species Cajanus cajan. The sequence goes on from NC_138524.1 coordinate 21,733,126, forward strand.
GCATAACCAACAAGTAATAAACGTTTGAAAATTGAAACTAACCGAACCTATTCCTAGCATGAATGGAAAGAAAAGAAAAAAAGAAAAAAAGAAAGAAATAGAGGAAAGTGCAAAGCACAAGAGTGGAGAGTTTGGTGTGATTACTAAATACCAATAGTATGTGATGTCAGTGGGAACAAACCATGTTATCTATCTAACTTCGCTATGCAACTAAGAAACCTAACAGCTCAACAACACACTTCAGCCGCCACAATTCCTAACCTAACCAATGCCCAATGCCACGTGTCACTCTATCGTACCTCGTTTTCTGACCCTTGGACACCGACAACTTGCTGGTTTCACTGCATCTCGTACAACAATGCCCCACGTGGAGACAAATCATTCGACCTTTTATGGTACGACAACCGCTGCATTCGGTGCGGTGGGTCGTGAACTGAGTAAGGAGATAAGATTCTAATGAATCAAGATATGGATTATGGATATCGTGTTGTTTTTTATTTTTATTTTATGATAATAAAATAATTCAGATGATTTCACTAGGAAAGAGAATCTGCCTCTGACTAATGGCTTAGATAAATTGATTGAGTTAAGAAAAAGAAGAAAGATAGTATTTACTATTTACATGAAAAGTAAAATAAAAAAGATAAATCTGAGTTGATTAATATATTATTATTAGAAGTTTGTAAATATTGAAAAAAAGTTTTTAGAGTAAACGTACTTTATAAAAAGTCATTTTGATTGGATAGGGTATTTATAATACAGCGACTATTAGTTTTTTATATGAATATTTCTATGTTAGAATTAAATTCAAAAATTTATTTAAAGAAAATAAAATATGTAGTATCAAAATAAATTATAATTTAAGTAAAGAAAGTGGAAAGAATACATTAATTTATATAATTTATTGAGTAAGGTTTTTGTATAAAGTGTTGAACACGTTGGTCAAAGGTAACTTTCACGGATTAAGAAAAACGCAAGAGCATGGGACCCACGTGTCAGCGGCCGCCACGCCTCTAACAACCTTCATCCAAACCGTTCCTCACGTGGACCCATTTTTGTTCATTCTTTTCAATCACTTCCACTTTCTCTCTTCTCACCACAACCCTAGACCGAGTTACCAATTACCATACTACAACTATGCCGTCGAATTTTTCCTTCAATTCAAAATTCATTACTTTTTTTTAAAATAGATGTTAATTGTGCGTCAAGTTTACTTATGTAGTTTATTTATTATCTATTGTATACAGTACTCTTTAAAATAAAACTTCTTAACAGTAATATTAGAATTAATAGTTTAATTAAGTGACCGGTAGTTATTAATGGTAGAGTGAGATCTTGGATAATAGAATTAGTTACTCACTGTGGGGCCGAGAAGACGTTTTCAGCCCCTTCCGAACTCTACGACTGAGACCAAGACATGGTAGTAACCCGCAAAGGACAATCAACAGCAACTCAACCGATTCCTAATCCCGATAGCAACCCCGTCATGACCAACCAAGAACGCTACCCGTATGGAATGCCTCAAACCGAACCAGAACCTGTGATACAAGAGGTCCGGCCGAACACTAACCGAGACCAACCTGATCTCCAATATGACTTGCGTGCTTTACGAGAGGCAATGGCCGCTATCTAAAGGCAGAGAGAGGCCGACGCCAGGGAGTTGGCCGAACTGCGACGACAAAATGCCGAGCTCCGAGGTCTTAACCAAACAAATGTGCCGTCAACCCCTACCCTCCAAGAGGAGTCGGCATATCACGCCCCGACCGACCATGTGACCCGAACTCCCGTCAGTTCATTGATAGCTAACAAGGCCGATACCACCACTCACTCCCTAAGGCATCCCTTTTCCCAAAGAATAATGGAGGCAACCCTGTTAGACCATTGGAAAAACATGCCGATCAAGAAGTACGACGGGTCATCCGACCCCGAGGAACATTTAAATGTTTTCCTGACCCAGGCAACCCTCTCCACTCAGGACGACTCGGCTTTATGCCGAATATTCCCCACATCACTGAAAGGAAGAGCTTTGAGTTGGTTTACGAGACTGCCGAGTGCCTCCATTGACTCGTTTGGTGCGTTATCGTCCCAGTTCACCTTGCAGTTCGCAACGAGTAAGCCGTACAAGACGACCTCATTGGCCTTGGCCGGGGTCCGTCAGGAAAAGAAAGAAAGCATGAGAAGCTTCATGGACCGATTCAACAAGATTGCAATGGAGATTGGTGATCTTAATCCTGCCGTGGCATTGGATCGGCTGAGCACGGCCCTCAGGCCGGGACCATTCGTGAACAGTTTGTGCAAAAAACCACCCGTTGATATGAATGACCTCCGACGAAGAGCCGAGAAGTATATGCAAATGGAGGAACTGGCGGAGACCCGAAACCAGGCCAGGGCCGAAGAGGGTTATGGCCGAAAAGAGCCAGGCCGAGAGCCCCTGAAAAAGGCGAATGCCGAGTCCTCGAGCACTCGACCGCCTAGAGGACCACGTTACACCGCCTAGACCCCCCTGAATACGAGCAGGGTCAAGGTGATGAAACAGGCCCTCGCTTCTGAAATCCTTGTGATGCCGAAAAGGGCGAACACTCCCCCGAGAGCCGATAAGGCGAAAGCGTGTCGGTTCCACCGAAACAGAGGACACTCGACCGAAGAATGCTCGGCATTAAAAGACAAACTCGAGGACCTCATCAAACAGGGCCACCTGTCAAGCTTCATCACCCCCCAGAACCACCAGTCGAGGGGGAGTAACCGCCACCACTCACGGGAAGCACCCCCACCAAGAGACCGACGCCGCCGATCCCGGTCAAACGAAAGGAGAGACCAGTCAAGGCATTCTCGAGAAGACGATGACCGACCGAGAAAGATAATAAATACGATAGCCGGAGGATTCGCCGGGGGAGGTTCCACCTCATCGGCGAGGAAAAGACACCTCCGGGCAATGCGGTCGGTAAGTAGTGTGAACCAGCCAAGGATGCCCAGGATGCCACCCATAACCTTCTCCGACCGAGATTTTCGGGGGGTTGATCCTGTTCAGGACGACCCCATGGTGATTTCCGTCGAAGTACACAACTGCATCGTAAAGAAAACTTTGGTTGATCAGGGGAGCTCGGTCGACATATTGTACTGGAATACATTTGTACAGTTCGAAATTCCTGAGGAGAGCCTAGAGTCGTACCATGAGCCACTGGTAGGCTTCTCAGGCGAAAGGGTGATGACGAGAGGGTGCATCGACCTGTACACCCGATTCGGGTTCGATCAAAAGCCTTCCCGAGAGATCAAGATCCGCTACATCGTGGTGCACACAAACACATCGTATAACATCCTACTAGGTCGGCCCTCCATTAACGCCCTCGGGGCGATTGTCTCGACCCCCCACTTGTGCATGAAGTTTCCGTCGAGAGATGGACAAGTGATAACCGTACATGCTGATCAAAAAACGGCACGAGAATGCTATCTCTCCAGTCTAAAGGTACAGCCAATGGCCGACTCCCCGAGGACGAAGGGTGTGAATGTAGTAGGGCAGCAGACGACGGAAGACATCGAACTCGATCCTCGGTTAGGCGAAGAAGAACGAATCGAGCCAACCGAGGACCTCAGGCCTTTTCAGCTAGGCAAAACACCTGAACAAATCACAAATATGGGATCTCAGTTGAGCGAAGCCGACTCAAGACGAGTCAAGTGCGTTGTTAGGGATAACCGAGACCTATTCGCATGGAGGGCATCAGATATGCCAGGGATAGACCCCAAGTTCTTATGCCACCGGTTAGCCGTATGCCGAGACGCGCGACCCGTCGCGCAAAAGAAAAGAAAGATGGGGGAGGAGAAGCGAAAAGCTGCGGACGCCGAGGTGAAGAAGTTGTTAAAGGCTAAGTTCATAAGGGAAGTCAGGTACACGACTTGGCTAGCTAACGTGGTTTTGGTAAAAAAGTCGAATGGAAAATGGAGAATGTGTACCGACTACACCGACCTCAATAAAGCATGCCCCAAGGACGCCTATCCACTCCCTTGCATCGACCGACTTGTCGACGGAGCGTCCGGGCACTCTATCTTCAGCTTCCTCGACGCCTATTCCGGCTACAATCAGATAAGGATGCACCCTTCCGACGAGGAGAAGACGACATTCATCACTGAGAACGCCAACTTCTGTTACCGAGTTATGCCTTTTGGATTGAAGAACGCCGGGGCAACCTATCAGAGGTTAATGGACAAAGTATTCCAGGGGCAAAGCAGCCGAAACATCGAGATCTACGTGGATGATATGGTGGTCAAGTCCAATTCTCTCACCAAGCACATCACGGACCTAGCCGAAATTTTCGGCGAACTCCGCAAGCACAACATGAGGCTAAACCCCGAGAAGTGTACTTTTGGGGTCAAGGGAGGCAAATTCTTAGGCTTTATGCTATCGGCAAGAGGCATAGAAGCGAACCGAGACAAATGTCAGGCCGTGTTGAACATGAGAAGCCCAAGCAACCTCAAGGAATTGCAACGCCTCTCTGGGAGACTAGTCGCCTTATCCCGATTCCTCCCACGGTTAGGCGACAAAATCAGCCAGATGACAAAGCTCCTGCGGAAGGCATCGACCTTCTTGTGGGACGAACACTGCGAAGCAGCCTTCACAGCCTTGAAGACGAATTTGGCGACGCCCCCGACCCTTGCGAAGCTTGACCCTCTCAGCCCAATACTGGTGTATTTGGCCGTGTCTGAGGAGGCGATCAGCTCGGTTCTGGTGCAGGAAAGAGAAGGCAACCAAGCTCCCGTGTATTTTGTCAGCCGACTGCTACAAGATTCAGAAACCCGGTACCAGTTGATCGAAAAAAGTGGCGCTCGGTCTAGTACACACTTCCCGACGCCTACGCCATTATTTCCAAAGCCACCAAGTTGTTGTACACACCGACTGCTCCATCGCTAAGGTGTTAAGGAAGCCCGAACTCGCCGGAAGAATGATGGCCTGGTCGATAGAACTCTCGCAGTTTGACATCACATTCAAACCGAGGGGACCGATCAAGGCTCAGTGTTTGGCCGACTTCATAAATGAACTTCACCCACAAGGCCAATTCGAGGAACCATGGTGGACCCTCCATGTGGACGGATCCTCAAACAGCCAGGGGAGCGGGGCAGGAGTGATCCTAGAAGGACCGAGAGGGATAACATTGGAACAATCCCTGCGCTTCCGGTTCAAAGCCTCGAACAACCAAGCCGAATACGAAGCTTTATTGGCAGGATTAAGACTGGCCGAGGACATGGGTGCATCAAAAGTCAAATGTCGAACCGACTCCAAAGTGGTGGCCGAGCAAGTTGGTGGAAGCTTCCATGTAAAGGATCACAGCATGATGAAGTATTATCACGCTTATCAAAAAATAAAAGTGGGCTTTCAGGAGGTGTCGGTCGAGCACATCCCACGCAAAGACAATGCCCGTGCCGACCAGTTGGCTCGGCTGGCCGCGACCAAAAAGCCGGGGCACTTGAGAACGATAATCCAACAAGAGATCGACCGCCCTAGTGTCGATGCAGAAGTGGTGGCAAATGTCAATGCCGACTGCGCCGATCAAGACGATTCCCAAGACTGGCGAGCCAAAATCAAAGAGTTCCTCGTAAATGGAAACACACCGACCGATCCGTCCGAAGCCAAACGGCTAAGAACCCAAGCCGGCAGATACGTTGTCATCGCCGACCAGCTGTACAAACGCGGTTTCTCTACCCCGTTACTCAAGTGCCTCAACTCCGCCGAGGCTGATTATGTGACGAGAGAAGTGCACGAGGGTATATGTGAACTGCATTCGGGAGCAAGGACAACCATTTCCAAACTCCTACGAGCCGGGTACTATTGGACAACCATGAACACCGACTACGCTATGTTCATAAAGAAGTGCCTGCTGTGTCAAAAGCATGGCAATTTGGTCCATCAGCCGGCCGAGCAATTACATTGCATTCCCCCAGCATGGCTATTCGCCACTTGGGGTGCCGATATACTCGAACCTTTCCCGGTCGCCAAGGGCCAATGCAAATTTCTCATCGTTGCCGTCGACCTGTTCACCAAATGGATCGAAGCCGAACCCTTGGCGTGTATCTCGGCCCATCAAGTCCAAAAGTTTCTATGGAAGAATATTATCACCCGTTTCGGTGTCCCACACACTCTTCTGACCGACAACGGCCTGCAATTTACCGACCAAAAACTAAACGAATTCCTAGCCGGCTTAGGAGTGCAGCACAAGGTCACATCGGTCGAACACCCGCAAACGAATGGTCAGGCCGAGTCAGCCAACAAGGTCATCCTTTCAGAACTGAAGAAACGTCTAGGGGAAGCAAAGGGAGCATGGGCCGAGCAGCTACCCGAGGTGTTATGGGCATATCAATGCACCCCCCAGTCAACCACACTAGAAACACCTTTCTGGTTGGTCTATGGATCCGACGCGATGATCCCGGTGGAAATTGGAGAACCGTCATTCCGCCGAGCCCACTTTAACGAAGCAAGCAGTGAAGCCGAACTCCGAACAAACTTGGACACAGTAGAAGAGATTCGTGACCGAGCACTAGTCGTGGCCGAGGCTACCAAGCAACGGTCTCGGGTATTCGGGCGATTCGGCCACCATACGGTATACATTGTATTAGTGTTTTCTAATGTAAAACTTTCAACAGTCAGAGTTGATGATTTGACTAAGTAATTAGTGATCATTGGTAGAATGAGATCCTGAATAATGGAATTGGCTATTTATGCAAAGTGATCCCTAAAGTAAAACTTTCCAATGACGGTATTAGAGTCAATAGTTCGACCAAGTGACCAATAATCATTGGCAAAGTGTGGGATCTTGAATAATGGAATTGACTATCCATATTGTGCATAGTGCTCCCTAAGGTAAAACTCCCTAATAGTGGTATTATAATTGATGGTTCGACCAAGTGATTGATGATCATTGGTAGAGTAAGATCCTACATAATGGAATTGACAAGAGATCCAAGAGTGGGATCATCCTTATATTGAAAGTCTCCCTAGAGGTGTGGAGGACATGTGTTGTTGATGTGCAATGGTAGTATAAGTAAGGCCGCCATTGAATACTCCTGGACTAAAAAAAAACTTTCGCTTGAGAGGGAGCGTAACCATGTGGAAGAAATTCACACTTGAGGGAAAGTGTTGGAGTTTAAGTGTGAAATAAGTCTCACATTGGTTAAAGTTGGACACATGTTGAGTAGTATATAAGTGAGAAAAACCTACCTACTAATGCCTTAATCCATATATATAATATAATTGGTGACTTAAGTGAGAACACTTGTTGAGACGAGAATAACTAATAACAAACTCTTAGACTAAAATAATATCTAAATTAAAATTGATGATTGTTTTAGAGCTTTTGAGGGTTTAGGGAACCTAAGAATTAGCTTGTCTCTAAAATAGTCTCATTTTTAGTTAACTTGGTTTAACTAGGGAATGAAATATAAAATTTTTCTTAAGACGTGAACTTCATAAATTCATATTTTAAGAAATTTTGTAGATAAGCTATAGAGAAGTTCTATGGAGTTCATAACCTTCTTCTCCCTTTTTACCAAAAATCCTTACTTTTCCCTTCTCTATAGTTGATCCTAGGTGATTGTTAGTGATTCAAAACTTATAGAGTCAAAAATGCCAAGTTGGAGTCGTGTTTCTTCCTTTTCTTCTCCTTTTCTCGGTTTGGATTAACTAGAGGTAAAGGAAGCTTTGAGTTTGAATCATGGATAAATTTCAATGTTTAACGATTCCTTACATTCATCATTATTGCATAAGTGTACTCCTTATTAACCTCTATTGCATTTTACCTTCTGAAGTGCATGTTGCACTTTACAAGAGTCTTTCCTATTGTCTCTAGTGGAGATACTATAGTTTATATATATAAGGCTCCTTTAAAGTGCAACATGCACTTTAAAATGTAAAGTGCAACAATCTTGAGCTTTAATTATATAAACGATTAAGATCTTTTCAGCTTAATTAAAATTGTCACATAAATTTAATACTTTTATTTTAAAAAATATATATCATAAACATAAAAATAAATAAATAAAAAAATTTCACTCCATTAAGCTCTATTTTTATCAAGTTGTTCACTTTCTCTTTATTTGTAAGATATTTAAAGAGTACACTTATGCATTTATTGGATGATTAACCAATGAAGATAGTATTAAGAGTAACGATGATTTTTTTTACTATTATATGATTGAGCCCAATAATATTGTGCAAAGAACTTGTTGTCAAAAACAACAACGAACATGAAGAATAATGATTAACAACGATGAACATAAATGGAGCATAGAAAAATTTTGTTATAATTTAATGTTAATCATATATTCTTAAAAAAAATATAAATCTAAGTGGAAATTTAAATTAAGTCGAAAAGATCCATATCATTTATATATAATTATGAGTCAAAATTGTTACACTTTAATTTCTAAAGTACATCAACACTTAGAAGAACTTTTTTTTATAGATAATTATGTTTAAGTTGGATAGAATTATTATAATCGAAAAAATTCTCGCTATGACTATTTAACATAGAATTTTTTACAAAAATAATACTATTTAAAGAAAAATTACCCAAATAGCAACTGTACAAATTTATTTCTCCAATTAGCACCATTTACTGTTCACGTTCAGAATGGACCGTTCTGAAATCAGAACGGACCGTTCCAGATTAAAAAATAACACATGGAAAATGGATCAGAATGGACCGTTTTAAAATCAAAATTAGCACATAAAAAGTGAAACCAGAACGGGCTGTTCTGCATCTAGAACGGGCCATTCTGACCTATAAAAAAAATTTATTTGATTTTCACTTATCAAATACCAAAACTCAGAGACTACCATCAAGTGATTAAATTTATTGAATATTAACATTATAAATATAACTAAATAAATTTATTAAAATTCATTACAACAATAAAGATCATTGGTGGCGGAAACTAAATTCATGACCAATATTTGGATATGTCTTCCTAGTGTGACCAGGGGTGTGACAATAGGAATAATTTTTTACACGATTATCTTATTCTCTAATGTCCATCTCTGTTCTAATCTTGCTAGACTTTGGCCGACCCTTAAAAGTTCTCTTGAGTTCTAGATTTGGCCACAAAGTTAAAAGAAACGCAACATCCGAGAAAAGTTTGACCCGCTGGGAGATTTACAGTAAGGCTAAATGAAATGTGGTATGATTGCGGCAAGTTCCAGAAAGGTATACGAAGGACAGTTCGGAGAGCTCCGACATGAAGATTATTGGCCTACTTACACTGGTCTAACTTTGTGGCCAAATCCAGAACTCAAGCAAACTTTCAAGGGTCGGTCAAAGTCTAGCAGGATTAAAATAGAGATGGACATTAGAGAACAACATAATTAGTTTTTGCCACCATTGATCTTTATTTTGTATTGAATTTTAATAAATTTATTTAGATATATTTATAATGTTAGTATTCAATAAATTTAATTATTTGATGTTAGTTTCTGAGCTTTGGTATTTGATAAGTGAAAATAAAATAAAAAATTTATTTATAGGCCAGAACGACCCGTTCTGTTTGTAAAACGGCCCTTCTCATTCCACTTTTTATGTGCTAATTTTGATTTTGGAACGGCCCGTTCTGATCCATTTTTCATGTATTATTTTTTAATCCGGAACGACCCATTTTGATTTCAGAACGGCCCGTTCCGAACGTGAACAGTAAATAATACTAATTGAAAAAATAAATTTGTACAGTTATTATTTAAGTAAATATTTTTTAAAAATATTATTTGAGTAAAAAACTCTTTAACATAATTATAAATTCAAAATTCAAACTCAAGACTACTAATAAATTTATACTAGTTAATTCATATTCATGTCAATGTATTGTCTTATTTTAGTCATTGCAAATTTTTCTTATCATTTTAAATCCTTCACGGTAATGTTGACATGACTAGCAAGATGATGAATACTAATTAAGATATTTAATGTAACAAATAATATTTTAAATTAAAATAATTAGATAATTTTTATTTGCATGACTCAATTAATTAATATATTCATTATTTTATATACTTAAGTAATTGCTTGTAATTTTTTTCTTATTTTTGGTGTCGTTAACATTTGTTTAGTTTTTAATTCATTAATCTAGTTTTGATATTATTTTTTACAATATTAAAATTTACATAAACACTTAGTATGTACTTTTAATATAATATTTTTAATGTTATTTTTATATTTTAATTCATTAAATGATGATTTTGTCTTCAACTATAAAGCAATATATTAAAATTAAATTATAAGTGTTTAAGTAATTTTATGTAAAAATGTACAATAATGAAACTAAATCAGTCAATTAAAAAGTAAGGCAAATATTGAAAGTAATATATCGCTCATTCAGTGAACAAAAAAAATATTGTTCATAATTTTTGAATGGCTTAAAAATAAACTATATTTAATTAGTTTATTTATATGAAATAATAAATAAATTATTAATTAATTATATTATGCACCTTAATGTATCTAATTATTCTAATTGAAAATAGTCTTTGTTTCAGTCATGATCTTAGTTAATATTTTTTTTTAGTTACTTAGTACTTATAAACTAACTAGAATTAATAATTTTGTTGGTATATATATATCATAAGTACCATTCATTAAAAATAATCTTATTTGGATATGATAGAACTACTATAAACGATAATATTAGTTTTTCAGCCTTAGCAATTAATCCACGTTCTTGTAAGTAACTAAAAATAATGATTAAATTAAAAACAATGCTACAAAAATGTCAAACTACTTTCTTCTAATCAATTATTTTCCTCGCATTATTATGATTTATGACCTTCCATATTAACAATAACTCAAATAAGATTTAGTTCAATTTCTAATTAATAACACACAAAAATGCTTCATTTATTCTTCTTAAGATTGGATTCAGTAGACCTAAGTCAAAATGGTGTTTATATCTTTATTCTTGACAATGAAAATTTTGCAACAAAGATTTTTAAAGAAGATACCAAAAGACTTAACTAATAATTCTTTTTTATTTCAATAAAAAAAATTATTTTTTATTTCAATAAAAAAAATTATAAAGACAATTATGATTAAATTTAAGTCTTCATATATTTACTTATAATTCTAAATTTCTTACAGTAAGATTTTAGAATTCCAAATTAAGAAGAAAATACTCTGTCAGTTCTTACTAGAAAAACTGACTAAATCCTCAAAAGTCAACATCAATTATTTTCCTCGCATTAAGGCTGACTCAATCATGATTTGTTCCAATTTCTAATTAATCATGGTAAATGCTTCTTTTTAATTTCTAAAGATTCGATTCAATAGATCTAGGTTGAAATGAAATTTATATATTTACTTGTACTTCTAAATGTTTATATATTACACTTCTTAACAGTTACACATGAAAAATAATAATATATTTTTATAATATAATATAAATAAAAATGAAAAAAAAATTATAAAAAAAAAGAAGAAAAAAAACGGAATAAAATAACAATGAATTGTATGAGCATCCTCGTCCAAGAAAACAATAAATTAAAAAAAGGAAGAAAAAAGAGAAAATTTGAAGAGTTTTTATATATATATATATAGGGATCATATCAAGTGAGAGGGAATTTATTATGAGAGATGAGAGGGTTAAAATATAACCCTTAGATTAATAAAGTGAGAGAAAATTTGGAGTTTAATCAAGTGAGAGGAAATTAATCTGAGGGTTATACTTTAACCCTCTCATCTCTCATAATAAATTCCCTTTCACTTAATATGCTCCCTATATATATATATATATATATATATATATATATATATATATATATATATATATATATATATATATATATATATTAAACACTATTAACTTATAATATCATACCTTAAGTTATAATTATCCATTTAAAATTTTTTATATATCATTGGAAAGTTTGATAAAAGATCTATAATTATTGTCTTCAGCATGTAAATCAAAATAAATTAATATCTTGGTGAAACCCATCCTTTTATACACTAGTACATAATACACATTTTACGTCGGTCATTTTAGGGGTTTTTACGTCAGAAAAAATGCCGACTAGAAGCGGGAGACGTAAATTTACGTCGGGACACGAAAACCGATGTAAATTTACGTCAGACATGTGTAGGTCCGACGTAAAAAAGTTATAAAAATTTTATAAAAAAAAAATTTGAGTGCAAGTAGAACGGGCCGTTCTGCTTGGAGAACAGCCCGTTCTGATTGGAGAACGGGCCGTTCTGCTTGATAGACCCAGGACTGCGTCTCCAAACCCAGACTTGGTCACTTCTCCAGCTTCAAAAACTTGCGCAAAATGCAACAAAAACATTATTACGAAAAAAAAACATCCCAGAAAACACAAACTTGATAGAAGATGCTACCTCATAGAAGAAAAACACAACCCTCCGAAGAAGAAAAACATCATCACACGAAGAAAAAAAGCCACGATTTGAGGAGGAGGCGGAGGGATGAGGAAGAAAAACAGATAGAAAAAGGTGGACGATTTGAGGAGGAGGCGGGAGAAGGAAACCATGAAATTTTTGAACTAGCTAGTGCGCACAAGACACCTTCTTTTAAGCATCCTGTGGGTTATTTACGTCGGCCCTAATTGGGTCCGACGTAGATTTTAACATCTACGTCGGACACAATGCATAGCCGACGTAGATGTTAAAATTTACGTCGGACCCTTAGAGGTCCAACGTAAATAATTTAAGAAAATTACGAAACGTGCCACCGCGTTTTTATTACGTCAGGTCTTTGTATATCCGACGTAAAATGGGTGACGTAGTATCCTATTTTTCCACTAGTGATACAATAATCCAGTCATTATGCCTAGAAACCAAATCACATATTCCTATTGCAATCTCACGCCTTTAGGGATGAATTTTATTTGTAGCCTTTGGGAGCAATTTTCCAACAAACTTTTAAATTTTTGTTAATATAACATACATATATAACTACACATTGCTCCCATAATTTGAAATATAATTCAAAAAAGTAAATTTTTAATATTAGTCTATGGAGAAATTATATTCGGTAGTCAACTCCAAAAAGAATTAAGAAGAGTGAAGTAGGCTTGAAAGAAGAAGACTTAAGAGTATGTTGAGCTTTGGGTTACTTTTTTATAATCAATTTCTTCTCCTTTGTAAATATTCTATTAATTTTATTTTTTACCTCGTATTTCAGAGTCATTTAGATTAGGTATTTATTTCCTTGTATTTTTTCCTTTAGGGACATACTTAATATTTTAGGAGGGAGTATAATTAGTATTTGGAAGATGTGCTTATTAGACTTGTTTGAGCCAAGATAGAGTGGAGGGCATTTTCCATGAAGTGGACGTCCATTTCTCCCTTCCCACACTTTTTGATTGGCTTCACACAACACCCACTTGGTCCCATTTTTCATACACTAATCACACATTTTACATGCTTGCATTAACACCCCGTTTCTTATTACTACCACGACCCCATCACACTTTCCCCACCATGTCATGTAGTAAACTCTCATTTGCTCTTTTAGATCTAAATCTAGGTTCCAAAAATACTTGAGATTCAAATTTGAATTTCAAATTTTGTGAACTAGATTTCATTGGTTTGAGTACAAGTTAATCTAATCTTGATTCACTTAACCTTGGTTTAGTTAACTTATACCACAAGCTACCAAACTATATATATATATATATATATATATATAACCCATCATGTATTTGGACATCACTTTTGAATATACATGATATTGAGATTGAACTTTTCTCTCGAATTCAAGAGTCTTAGAGTTTCCCTCTTAGAGTTAACTGCATTTGAATCTCTTTTCAAGAATTCTCTCTTTATGTTAAGAAACATCTTTGGCTTAGCTTTTATTTGAAAGTGGTGCCACCATTTCTACCTTTTCCATCATTTTTCAAGCTTCTCCAATCAAGAGCCTCATGGATGAAGATCAAGGGAATAGGAAAAAGCTAAGAGGAAATGTCAACCTTCCTTGAAACTAATTCCATCATTTTTGGTATCTACAACAAGGTTATCTCCATGAGGTTGAAAAGTTCACTTGAGTTTATGTTGTGGTAGATCTAGTCCTTGTAGCCTAAATCTATGGATCTACTTCATGTCTTGAAAAATTATGGTTCATTTTTTTTTACATCTAGTCTTTATGAACCAAATCGTGTTGTATGCTTTTAGGATTCATGTTCCTTATGCTTTCTTCTTTATTTTGATGTATGCTTTGTTGAGTTTAAACATGATGAGAAAATCCATGTAGATCTAGTTTTTGTTTTGAAATCTATGAGAAACATGTTATCTTAGAGTCATGTGTAGTTCTTACATCTCATTACTTCTTTGTTGATTCCTTTTTGTTTTGAAATCTTATAAATATGTTGATGTGTTGGTTGAACAATATTGATTGCTTTTACATGTTATTATATCATTAACATGTTCTTTAGAGTTAAGATTCCTCTTATCTTGTATCTTTTACTATTTTTTGTTTCCTTTTTCTTTTCGTGGCTCCAACTAAATTCAAATTTGGTGAAGCTTCTAAATCACTTGGTGCTATAAAATATTTGAGTTGAACTTGCTATATTTGAAGTTCAAAAGGATCTAAAAAGAAGCATAAGTTAAAGCAAGAGTTACATAAAAATTTCTAGCCAAATTTTAGTTCATTTTTTAGTATGTACTTGCTAATTCTTTTGCAATTTTTAGTTTCTCTTCTTGGATAAGTTGTGGCCAAAATTTCTAGCAACTATATCAAAAGAAAAATAGTCACAAACTTGCTCTAAAAGAAAAGAAAAAGTGTAAAAAGAGGTAAGAGAAAAAATAGAAAAGAAAAATACAAAAAAAGAGAAATTGAAATTCATTTTTGTTGCATTACATTTTACTTAAATTTCAATTTAATTTGGAGGTGGATTTGAGTCTTTATTGATTTTGAAGTCTAATTCTAGAACATTTCTTAAGACTCTTTAAGCTCTAGCTTCCAAATCTCACTTTAAATTTTAATTTTTATATTTCTTTGGCACTCTTTAAGTTTTGTCACATAAAACTTTCTTCGAGTTTAGCTTTTATTAGTTGTGTTTTGATTTCTTTTCTCTAAAATTTTCTCTAGTATTTTGTGGAGCCAATTTTTAAGTGTAGATTTCCCTAGAAGAACCTTATCACAAGGTAGCCTCTTACGGTATTGGTAGAAGACTTGAGGAAGCACTTTTTGAGATACCATTTTCCTTTAAGGAGCTTGAGTGCAAATACTTGGGAGGAGCAAAGACTACAACAAAGAAATTTTTACCACTAACACTTGTTTGTTCCTTATGCAAGGTAGAAAATTTTGGGAGCTTGAAGATTGTAATATTTTGGCTTTTAAATCTTTTTCTTTGTGATTTTTTTTTCTCTTTTTGTAAAGGCCTATATCTTGGAAGTAGTTTTGAGAGGTTCTAAGTGTCTGCTCAAAACTTCTGAATTTCTTGTTTTTTAAGTAACTTTTGACGTTTAGTGCTGGTGAAAATTTGTTGGAAAACTCTTAAAAATTCACCCAAACTTTCGCATAAGACACGCCTAGGTTACATATTTTACTTGTTTTCTTTGTTGTTTCTATTTTTTCTTGCATATTAGTAGTGTTAAAGAAGTTTTAAAGACTTCTTTAAACACATTAGGTAACCTTTACGTTAAGTTCAAAAACATTTTTCCTTAATCTTGCATTTGCATCATGAGTAAGAACACACACAAGAACTCCAATCGTATTAGTGGTTCTAGTTCACCACCAAATCATCATATTTCAAATTAATGGTTGAATTAGAAGTACTAAAACTATGGAGAGAAGATGAAAGGTTAGAAAAAGAAAAGCAAAAAGGAGGATACAGAAGCTATTTTATAGTTGGAATTGAAAAATATTAAAGAAAAATAAAAGTATAAGAGTAAGTATGGTAGTAGCTCATCTAGTAGCTCTTCTAAGAAACATAGCTATGGTGGTTCTCTTTTTTTCCCTTATTCTCGCCCTTATAATATATAAATCCATTTTCGGTATATACTCTTCCATACTCATGTTGTTTTATGGAGTCTTTGAAGCCTACGCATAAGCTTCATACCATAGTATAATGGGTATATGTCTTCTCTTCATGGCCTTGACAAGATCCTTCCAGTATTGAATTGGGGAGAGGATCATTATGGAGTCTTCTCTTTCTCTAGAGAAGTTTACCGATGCACAACATACCCTTAGAAGCTAATGGTAGTGAAATGAACCTTTCTCTTTTCACTCACGTGGTGGCAAGTGAAAAGTTGTTCCACCTTCACCTCCCAATTAAGGTAAGCCTCTACATCATCCCTACCAATGAAGTGAGGGAGATCCACCTTGAATTCCTTAACTCTATGCTATCTCTGAATACTTAGTGTCAATTAGTTCAAGTTGAAAGTGTAGTTTGTAAAGCTTGAAGAGAATTAAAGAGTATTTAGTTTTATATTTATACTCAACTTGAGTAGTAAAAATCATTCAATAAAAAAGAAATTGGCCATAACTCTAAGTTATAGAATGAACTAGTACAAAAATCTTGATTGATAATTTCTTCTATACTCTTTGTTTTACATGTACGATCCATTCTAGCTTACATTTATGGAGAGAAAAAACTGTGCTTTAAGAAAAATTAAGTAAAAAAATTAAACATATAATTCAACTTCCCTTATTGCTTTATTATATTTGTTTTTCGATAAATTGTCCACTTTACTTGAAATGTAGCAAGAAAAATTGATGTAAAATGAGTTTTACTCCCACGATTTTTCATATACTCATACAAATTTTTATAGTTGAATATTGCACCTACAATTTTTTTTTAATCATCGGGACAGAAGAGAACGGCTTGCAACATGCAAGTGGGAGTTAAGGAAGAGGCTTATTCAATTTTTTTATCCTTTAATATTAATATTAACGTTCTCTTTAAGTTTCTTAATGCAATAATTATAACTTAATTTATGCAACCTTAAACGTCCCCTTCATTTTACAAAGATAATACTTGGACGTATTGAAATTAACGTTCATTTTATTTTTTAAAAAATAAAATTGAAAGCAATTTTTTACAACTTAAAAACTCCATTCTCAATTAATTACAAAAATAAATAAATAAATAAAGCATGAGAAAAGTTAAGTTTGTTTGTCTCATAATTTTGTTATTCAATGAAATAGATGTACACTGTTCACCAACTTTAATTAATTTTAGCACACATTTATAAATAAATAAATAAATAATCTATAATATACATATAAAATATTATTTCTTTTATAAATGATTAAATCATTTTATTTTAAAATTTATTAATAAACATTATTTTTAATAAAAAAATCATTAAAACAAAATATAGACATGTGGCCTTTAAATAATAATGTAAAAACTCAGCTTCATAATTCAGTGATTGTAGAGTTGATCTTAAGATTCAGGGTTAACTTGATACTTTCTGGTTAAACTTTTGTATGTGTAAAGAATGTTTAGTCAATAAATATCACATCACACAAACGTAAGTTGGTAGTTTTTGACCATGTTTCTAAAAGGAAAAAAAAAAAATTAATAAACTAGTATTTGTTGGAGAAATAAAGAGAAAATAGAAGAGCAATTCAAAAAGGTATAGATGGTTTATTCCCTTCACTCCTATTAGTTAAGACTTGGAATCGAATCTGATATTCATTGTACTTTATATCCTTTCATGTGAACTTATACTAAAAATGAAGTAGATGATTCATAATTTCACTAAAAATATTCAAAGAAGTAATTACATATTGTGGCTTACTCTAACACTAAGTTTGTTTTTGATCGAAATAGCCACAAAATAGCATAGAGAGAAAAGAATCATTTCAACTTAAATATTTTTAGTCATTTGTTTAATATGACTTCAGTCACATCAGAAATCAAGTGGGATAGAGAAGAGAGACGTCAGCCTTTTCTTTTCCATACACTTTTAGTCCCTCAAACTCATTCAAATATGAAAAGCTTTAAGGTCAAATGGTTGTTTTTGTGTTTTAGTTGAATTGGTTCCATTTATTTGAATATGTTTATTATTTTATTCAAATTCAATTTTTTTGTTATTCAAATATATTTGGTATTTTATTCAAATTGGATTTGTTTTATTTGAATATGATTAGTGTTTTATTCAAGTATCCAAATATTTGGAATTATATCATTGATTAATTCAAATAAAAATAAATAGAAATAAAAAAATAGAAAAAAATAAATATATAAATTTTTGGTACAACATAAAAAGGTAAAACTATAATTATTTTAATTATATTTTTTTCCTCACTATCCATTCAAACTTTTTTAATATGGAACCCCCTTAGGAAAACCTAGCCCTTGTTTTGATCTAGAACATTTAGTGAGTGTAACCTGACCCTCAAGCTTGGGAGTCTCCTACTATATATCAAACCCATATTTAGGATCAGAATCACAAATCTCTTATCCTCAAATCCGTAGGTGACATTATGCCCTTATTATTCTTAAAGGGTTCCATAAATCATGACATTTAGGCCTGTTTCAAGTACATAATGTTGATATTGTACGATATCACAAATTGCAACGTCTATATAGCTTATGTCATGGAGTGACCCCAAAAATGTCGAGACACATCACTGACCATAGAATTGTTAATCTACCATTAGGCATGACATCTTCACAACACACATCGTAGTGTGTCAACCAAATGTCAAGACACAATATTAGGTCAACATTTTGATGACTCGAGTGCATGAGCACAAAGAGTCTTGTAGTGAAGGGTACTGTGATGATCTCTATGTGGATCGAATTAGTGATGACCTATTCACCAACTTGTATGGTACACCCAAAAATTGCGGTTTCTTCATGGCACATGTTGTATAATGTTCATTAAATGCTGAGATACTGTGTTGATCATGAAACTTTTGACTGACTCTTGGGTGTTGTGCCTTCACAACATACATTGCAAAATGTACCCAAAATGCAAAGACACGGTATTGGGTTGGTGATGTGACAACCAAGACAATACACTACTCCCCAAAATCAAGTGCATGAGCATGAAGAGTCTCGTCATGAAGGATACTCTAATGATTGCTTTGTGGATTGAATTCTTAGTAGCCTATGCATTGACCTGTACATTACACAACCTCTCAGGCCCAAGCACGAAGGTCTGAAGAGCTTGAGTGTTATCAAGTTCCCTATCAATGTGGATTATCGGCCTAAGAGAGACTAGTACGATATAGAACCCTGTGGGGTCAATCATGAAGATATGAAGAGCCTAAATGTTGTGTTCTTTGTGGGTGTGGGTAGTTGGCCTAAAGGAGACTATTGCAACACAGTCCCCTAAGTTCAAGCATGAAGTTGTGAAGAGCCTAAGTGTCATCATGTTCTATATTGATGTGGATAGTCATCCTAAGGGAGACTATTACAATACAACCCCCAGGCTCAATCATGAAGGTGTGAAGAGTTTGAGTGTTTTCATGTTCTCTGTCAGTTTGGATAGTCGACTATAGGAAGATTAGTATGCTTACGAGTATTAGGAATGGTGTTTACATGACTAGTGAAAATTGTGGACCCTCGAAATGATGTACGTCATTACACGCAATTAATGAGGCTATAAAGTAATTATAGGGGCCACATCCAATATTTTCTTGGGTGATATCATAGTCTTTGGATATAAAGTGGAGAAAAATTACCAAATAATTTTTAGCAATTGTATGCATATCATACATGGCAAAAAAGTTTCGTTCGAAGGTCGAGTACATAAATGAACATGTCATATCAGATAGCTTGGCTATATTTCTCTTTCTCTCTTTTTTTTTGTATGGATTTTGCTAAATAAACTTTTTTATTGAAATCATATACCAATCAACAATGACTTTCATTCAAATTCCAAGTATATAAATGAACATGACATACAAAGATTTCTTGATGATGTTGTTAAAGTCGTCTAACATAAGTTGTAGGGATTTCATCGAATAAACTTTAGTGATTGAAATAATATAATACTTGGTAATGACTATTATTCAAATGTTGAGTATTTAAATGAACATGTTGTGTTAAAATCTGAGAACCCTTTGTAATTCTTATTGAGTAAGTGTAAAATGACCATGTAATAATTGACTATTAAGGGTTTAAGATCATGTGGTAACTCATAGTAGTGAACCCCGTCATTGCATCGAGTAAATAAGTAAAACAAGTTTTTCACACCTTGTACATTGGCTCAACACCTTAAGATGGTCTTGGGGTTAAGGTTTATTATAGTCATCAAAATCCACACCTTAAGACGTTTTTCATGTTAAGGTCAATATTCATTGAAATTTTGACCTTTAGACGCTCTTTACACCAAGGTTTATAGTCATCAAAATTCTAGCTTTAAGACACTCTTCACGTCAAGGTTAGTAGTCATCAAAGTTTCAACCTTAAGACACCATTCACACCAAGGTTTATAGTTATCAAAATTTTGAAATTAAGACGTTCTTCATGTCAAGGTTAGTAGTCATGAAAATGTCGACCTTAATACATTTTTCAACCTAAGGTTTATAGTCATCAAAATTCTGACATTAAGACGATCTTAATGCCAAGGTTAGTAGTCATTGAAATTTCGACCTTAAGACTTTCTTCATGCCAAGGTTAGTAGTCATCAAAATTTTGAGCTTAAGATGCTCTTCAAGCTATTGTCATCAAAAATTCGACTTTAAGATGCTTCTTATGCCAAGGTTAGTAGTAATCAAAATTTTGACCTTAAGACACTCTTCATACCTAGGTTTGTAGTCATTAAAATTTTGACCTTAAAACGCTCTTCACGCCAATATTTGTAGTCACTAAAATTCCAACCTTAAGGTGCTCTTCACACCAAGGTTTGTAACATCAAAATTTTGACCTTAAAACACTTTTTACACTAAGGTTTGTTCTTCTTGTTGCCGACATTAAAATGTTTTTCATGTTAACGACTTTTATTTTTGTCATCAACCTTAAAACACTATTCACATCAAAGATTT
Organism: Cajanus cajan; assembly: GCF_000230855.2. Classification (NCBI taxonomy): domain Eukaryota; kingdom Viridiplantae; phylum Streptophyta; class Magnoliopsida; order Fabales; family Fabaceae; genus Cajanus; species Cajanus cajan. The sequence goes on from NC_138524.1 coordinate 21,754,051, forward strand.
TTCTTTTTGCCACCAACCTTAAAATGCTCTTCACAACAAGGATTTTTCTTTTTGCCACCAACCTTAAAATGTTCTTCACGTCAATGGTTTTTTTCTTTTTTTTGTGGACCTTAAAATGCTCTTTATGTTAATGATTTTTTATTTTTGTTGTCGGCCTTAAAATGCTCTTTACATCAATGATTTTTCTTCCACTCTCTAACCTTGAACACTCTCCACGTCAAGAATTTTTCTTCTTGTCACCGACCTTAAAACACTCTTCATAACAAGGATTTTTTCTTCTTATCGTCAACCTTAAAATGTTCTTCATGCCAAGAGTGTAATCAAAAAGTTGTTGAAAACACATCTTTATTCGTTAAAGTCATTGGATGGAGAGACACTTTATTGAAAAATAGGCAACATTAAGAACAAAGGAAGTAAAATTAAGTGGTCTAATTTCAATTATAATAAAAATGCAAATTTAATGCATTTCACGTTCAGGGTATGTTGCCACCATCCAAAGTTTGTAGCTTATATGTCTCGTTGCCGACGACCCACACAACCTTGTATAGGCCGACCCATTTTGAGGATAACTTATTTGGTTGATAATGCGGTTGAAAGCTTTCTTCAATATCAAGTCTCATTCCTAAAAGGTCCTTGGTAAGACCTTTGAGTTGTATTTCATTTATGCATGTGCCTTTGTTGTCACTTCTTTGTTGTCTCTTCGTAAGGTCTCCATCGTAGATTTGATCTCCTACAGGGCAGGATTATTGTCTACAGCCTCAAGACTTTCTCTTCATAACCTCTCTGTCTCCTCTACTTTCCTTCATGTTTCCTCATTTTCTCCCACAAAGTCTCCATCCTAGCCATGATCTCCCGAAGGATGGGATCATTGTTTATGGCCTCAAGATCCTCCCTTCATAGCGTCTCTACCTCTTCTACTCTCCATCGTGCTTCTTCATTATCTCATCCTAGGATCTCCATAGTTTCCAAGATTTCCTACAATGTAAGGCCATCACCAATAGGTCTCGCACCATCTGCTTTGTTGGTGGCAGCACCATCAAAGCTGTCAACACCGAACCCCTTGACACTACTCCTTAATAACCTCGTCACTTTGAACTATTTCTCACGTCCGACAACCAAGGTGTGAGAAAGAGTTTTACCAATGCCCCCATGATAGATGCCAAAATGTTCCAACATGAAACCCTTTCTAGGAAGACCTAAAGGTTGTTTCAACCTAGAACATTCAATAAGTATAACCTAGCCCTCAAGCTTGGGAGTCTCGTTATATATCAAGTCTATTTTGGAATCATAATCCTTTATTTCTTGTCCTCAAATCCATAGGTGATATCATATCTTGTTATTTTTAAATGATACCACAAATCTCAATATTTATTACTATTTCAAATACATATTGTTAATACTATTCAATATCACAAATTGCGACGTTTTCATAGCTCATGTCATGAAATGTCTCCAAAATACTGAGACATATCATCGATCGTTTTCGATCTACCATTAAATGCAACATTTCATAACACAAATCGTAAAATATCATCTAAATGACAGGACATAATATTAGATCGAAATTTTGATAATCCAAACAATATATACCAATCAAACAACTTTATAATATTATTTTTTTTTTCTATTTCTTACATATTTCTCTCAAACCAAACAATCTAATTTTTACTATATTTCTACTCCCTCATTCTCTCTTTTTATATTTTTATTTCCTTATTTCTCACCTATTTTTGTATCGAGAATACAACATATATTGTAAAAGGTAAAGAGTAGTGAGGTATTGTATGTCTATCCTAAAAGGAAGGTGGGGCCAATGAAACATAGCGTGAAGACAACAACATGAAGTCCGACAGAGAGAGGTACACAGTCAACACGGAGGAGAAGGGACACATGTGGGCCCCTCACCTATGACACAACCCCCGCTTCTCATTCGCTCTCGCTACTCGCTACTCGCTACTACCTACACACCGTTTTCGCCGTCGGTGCCGCCCCCACGTCAATTTATAGCTCTCCATATTTCCTCTTTTATAACCACAATCTAATTAAAACTGCTATTCTAGTTTCATCACTTTCCCAATACTTTTTCATTTCTTTTTCTCTACCTTTCTATTTATCGTCTCTAACCCACCTATTCTATTTTTTCTTTTTCTTTCTCTCTCCATATGTAAATTCTCTGTGATTCTCCACCAAATATTTATGGATCACAATAGGGCTAATTTAGCAGCGACTTCATCCAACTTATAATTAGTTTCAGAATTTAATAATTAATTAGTTGATTTTGATTTGCCAACCAATAAGTTTAATTTAAATAATATAAACTTCATTTTATAAATGAATTAAACTTAAATTATAAGTAGATCAACTCATTTAATTAAAAATATTTTTATTCATAATAATTATAATGATGCTAATAAAATTCAATCTAGTCTAATTTTAATATAAACAGAATTAATTTTTATTATTTTAATTGAATTTGAGTTAGTATTTATAAAATTAACAAGTTCTTGCACTTATAAATATTCTCCTATTTCATTTTGTTTGTCATTTAAGATTATGATAAGACTTTAAAAATATCATTAATGTTAAATTTTATAAAATAAATTATGTAACTTTTCAATATATTCTTATTTGTTTTTGTAATTTCTATCAAAAATTAAATAATACAATAATAATAATTAATAATGAAAAATTAATATTAAATTAATATTATAAAACTACAATCAAATTAAAAGAAAACGTTAAAGCATCATACAAATAAGGATTATTATATGAGGAAAAAATTCAAAGATATATCATTTTCAAAAATAAGGATTAAAGATGTAGACGAAAGTTTGTTACAGAAAATTTAAAAATAAAAAAAAAAAATTGAAGATGGCGTTTGAAATCATCTAAAAATATGATTTTAAATGGAATTTAATGACACGTATATGATATGAGTGAGCATATGTGAGTGGGTAAGTAGTATAAATATAAAATGAGATGGGAGTAATTTGTTGGAAAATAACAGAGGAATGCGGAATGGTCCTCACTATAGCATAGCATAGGGACCCACTTCCATATTCTAAAGATTTTAGGTTTCAAATGGTGGCCGTAGAATTGACGTAGCATTGAGATCCGCGCCGAAACGTGACAAGAGAGTACTCAAATCACGAGGTTGACGAAACCAACAAACAAACCCTCATCACAGAGAACCTTCAAACCCACGCTCCCCCATCATCAACCTTCTGCAAAAACCCCAACCTCTTTCTTTCTCTTTCTCTTTCTCTTTCTCTTCTTTTTCTCTGCTTTTCAATTTCAACACGCCGTACCATGTGGGCCCCACCCTCGCCCACATTTACGTTATGCATTATCCCATTACGGGAAATCAAAAACCATGCATTCAAAAATCACAACCCCAACATGCCTCCTACATCTCAACCAACCATTTTCTTTTTTATTAAGTGAAAATTATCCATTTTTATTAAATTGCCGATTATGGGTATAAACAAATGGATCTAACAGGGAATATAATAAGGGATTTTTTAATTAATTTGAATATGTCATTTTATATATATATATATATATAAAGTTAACGGCAACGGTAACAACAGTGACAAATATCATCATCCGTTGCGAGAAAAAGCAGAATGGGAAAAAAAAACACATAGGCCTGCTTTTTTCTTTCTTTTGTTTTTTTTTTTGGTTAATTATAACCCTATTTACACAACTTCCAGCACCATGTCAGCTACTACCATAACCGCCATATTTAGAAGAAGAAGAAAAAAAAACCGGGCCGCGAAAAAACCGGATCTTTCGGCGGTTCAAGCAACCTCGGGCGGAGGGGGCACGTTAAGGTCGAGATCCAAAACTCTCCGATGTGGGACCCGCTCGTAGTCCACCACGGAGGACGAGTCGGAGTCGCTGAACGAGGCGCGCCGCGCGAACGCGTCGAAGAACACGACGGGGCGCGCCACGGGGAAGACGAGGCCGCCGCCGCCGCCGGCGGTCAGAGTGAGTCCCAGCGGCAGCGGCGGCGGGGGGGAGGACTCGAGCGTGCTGCTCTGGCTGGGACTGCGCGCGGCGTGGGCCGTCATTTCCGCGCGCGTGGGGAAATTCGTCTTGGCCTTGGCGCCGCGAAACTCACGCGCCGCGGCGTCGTAGGCACGCGCGGCCTCCTCGGCGGTGTCGAACGTGCCGAGCCAGACGCGCGTTTTCTTTCCCGGGTCGCGGATCTCGGCGGCGTAGCGTCCCCAGGGGCGCTTCCTGACGCCTCTGTAGCGGATCTCTTTGGGCAAATGGGCCGGGGCGGGCCCAGGCCCGGGCCCAATGGCGGCGGCGGATCTGCTGGTGTTGTTATCCCTGGGAGCCATGCGTTTGCGATTGCGAGACAAGAGAAAAAGTGAGAGAGAGTGGTGTGGTGTGGGCTTGGAAGATGGAGACAATGGGTTGGGTGTTGGAGGGTTTTTATAGCGCGAGAGAGCGGTGAGAGAGAGAAGAGTGTGTGCGTGCGCGTTAATAAAGCTACGCTCCTTTTGGGCGCTTGTTGCGTACTCTACGTAGATTCACTTGCATCAATATTCTGCTCACTACTCTCCTTGCTTCTTTCATGTGCCCTATAACACTTCCACAAATGTTTTCCCCATTTCACTCATCAATTTTTCATTTCTACATCTCCTTATTATTCTAAAGTTTCTTTTATGTAAATGTTTTGCTAAAATTATATATTATTGTAATAAAATAATTCTTTGCATTTTACTCCATGGTTGTATAAAAATGTTTTATATTGATTATATATGTAAATTTTACTATAACTACTGTTGAATGTGTCTTACATGTTCACTAATGTACTAAAAGTGGAAACTAATGTACCATATTCAACGGTTTGTAATAAAAAATTTCCTACAGTTAAGAATAATAATAAATAAATAAAAGCAAGTCATACACAGGCATTGTTCTGTTTTTTATTTTTTTCTAGGGAAAAAATTGTCCCAATTTTTCAAATTTAAATAGCTCTTGCAAAGAATTTTAATTGGACTCATAAAGAATAAATGAAAATCTAATAATGTAAATATAAGGTACAATATAAAGATACTAAAATAAGAAAAATGTTTTATATCTATTTTTTTATTTATAAAAATAATAATAATGATCGAACTTAAGTCTTTATCTATTCTAGTCTTTTCTCTCCAATTACTAAACCAACTTTAATGGTTATTTATCCTGTATATTTGATAAAATATCACAAGCAAAATATATATATAATTTATTATAATTTCTTAATATTAGTTGTCTTAATACAATTGTAACAATAATAACAATGATAGTAATATATAGTGATGATCATTGACGAACCTACATCATTGTGAGGATGAATAGATGCACCCTCACTTTAACTAAATTATTAGTATATATTTAAAAATATTATATTTTGCATCTCTAATTTTGTATATTAAACTCATTATTAATTATTTTTAACATTTATATTTTATTATGTGTATATATTATGGTGATGATTATTAGTTTTTTATTTTTTTAAAAAATTGTCTAAACTAATCTAGAATCTTGAATCCGTTACCCGTAACTAACAATGATCATATTGATAATATAGTAATAGTATTAATGGTGATACTTGTGTAGTAACATGTATATATTTATTAAATGAAAAATAAGTATGAGGATTTTTGCTTTTAAGAATATGATGTACTTAAGATGACATTATCATATAATTTATTAAAAAGAAAAATTTTGTTTTTGTTTTATCCATCTTTTCTTGAGTTGTATTGTCAGATGATATTTTCTTATAATTATATTTATTTTGTATAGCATAATGTTATTTTAGCAAATCAAATGAATTCATAAGATGTTATTTTACTTTTTCCCAAGCCAAATACTTTAAGCTCATTTAGGCCTAAATAAACCAATTTAAGATAATGAATTTTACATGCTAGTGTCCAAGAAAATCCAATACACATTTTATGGACAACCTAAAACAATCTTACTCGGGCGTTAAAAGTAATAAAACTGTGAAGTATCATGATATAGTTAGAAACCGATAGTAACGAATACTTGAAAATTGCAAAGAAAATATATTAGCAAACACAAACGACATTTTTACTAATTTTTAAAAAAGAACATTGACTAAAACCATCAAAAAAATTTATAAATAATTACATTTACTCGTGCTTTAAAAGTAATACAAATGTGAAGTATTGTGATATAGTTAGAAACTGATAGTAACATATACTTAAAAATACTTAAAATTTTTAAAGAAATTATATAAGTACACAAATGAGATTATTACTAATATTTTTTTAAAAAAAATTAACATAATAAAAAAATGTTAAAGGTAATCACATCAAAATTTGATTCACAAATTTTTCATTTGTCTCAATAATTGAATAATTCAAATATTTGAAGTTGGAATGTGCATAACACTTATGTTTGGATGATAGGTTTTCGAAGGTGTGATTAGTGAAGAAAGAAAAGAAAACCAAAAGTTATTTAATTTTGTGTTTGGAACTTGCAAGTTATAAAACGGATCAATCCATTTAAATTGGGTGGGGATAGTTGACCACCAAAGAAATGGGACAGAGCATATTGGTCCATCAAAAAATAAGTTGAAAAATGTAACTCACTCTACTTAATGGTGAATAAGGACGAGAATAGGTTAGGTCAAATTAAATTTGAATATATACACTGAATTTGTTTTATAAAATCAAAATATAAGTCTAGTTTATTATCTATTAGAAGTTTTTTTTATAGGTTTGATATAATCCTTTTAAAGTCTAATCTGACCTATTAACCTATGTAAAAATTAATTTAATATTAATTAAGTCAATAAACTTATTTTTTTAAAAGTTTACAAATTTATTTTCAAATACGTCGATGTGAGTTTTTTTTTTTCATGATAAAATATAGTTTATTCAATATTACTAAAATTTAAATTTAGGAATATATACAATGTCACAAAGAAGGAAAAAAGTGAATCGTTTTTTGTTAGAGACAATTCATGTGTAGTTATGTATATTGGCATACACTCATGGACAAACTATAAGCCTATAAATCTATAATGAAAAAGGATAATTGTATTGAAATTTTTTTAAAAATATTTTTTATATCTAATTTGGTATATTCTAAATAACATACGCATATTTTAACAAAATAAAATAGTTATGATAACACTTTAAAAACTAAAAAAAAATGGTACATATACAATGTCACGAAGAGCCAATAGATGAAATTATTTTCTATGTACACTTCCTTTGGATCACCCCAAGACACACATTGCGTTAGAGTCCTAGCTTGACAACGAAAGCTACTCCTTTCCCTGAATCCCACCGAGATGACTCAGCAAAAAACGTGACGGTCATTCTTTTACTAACACCATAGTCGACACACCACTTCCCAAAGGGAGGAAGCACCGTGTCATGAAGACATATGACAACTCAACCTACTCTAACAAACACTTGACTGCATACAAAAAACGAATGCACCTCTACGTCCAAAATGATGCAATCATGTGTAAAATTTTTCCCACAAAGCTTGCAGGTTTTGCAGTCTTATGATATACATGTCTATCAAAGTTTAGTGTGCCCAACTAGTCACCCTAACAAGTTTATTCAGAGCTCGATTCACAACCAATCGACCTCACAAGACTTCCACACCAATGTTGCTCAACATAAGGCAAGATGACAACGAACCTCTTTGTGCTTTCATGGAGAGGTTCTCTACTATTGCTAGTAAGATACAAGACCTTTAACCTCAAATTACCCTTACTACCATCCTAAATGCTTTAAAAAAAAGGACCTTTCTTGAATGACCTTTATCGACTACACCCAAGGACATGAACGATCTACGAACTTACATTGCCATTTTCATTAAGAAGGAATAAGACGAAGCAAGTCAATGCAAAAATTGGTCCTTGATCGGCATTCAAAGCAAATTCCCCAAGTTAGACAAGCTATGCCCCCACAACGACAACAAATGCAAAAGTGGAAAACCCCCTAAACCACCAAGGTATAATAACCACACACCCTTTATTGCTCCCACACAAATATATTTAAGGAAACCTTTAGTACAAAAATACTTACCCTACCTAAACTCGAGCAACCTCATAAGGACTTCGACTATAGCAAACATTGTTAATACTGCAAAACCATTGGACATACCATTGAAGAATGTTGGACACTCCACAACGAAATCAAAGAACTCATCCAAGCAAGTCACCTCAAGCAGTTCGTCCAAAGAAGCAGTCGCTGAGGATCACCCTCGGGGACAAGCACGAAGTCTAGGAAGGGATAATGAAATTGAAAAGATAGGCGCAATCGCAGCCCCCTGAGATAGGATGTCAATGCTTCAAATAACAAGGAAGGTAAATTAAAAGGTGTCATGCACACCACTATTGGCATATTTGATGGCGATGATCCCACCAACTCTTCTTACAAAAGGCACTTAAGAATTATTCAACTCTGGTTACTTTTATTGACATTGATTTCCTAGGCATGGATTCGAATCAAGACAATCCCATGGTCATCTTTGTCCAAATCGCCAATTGGAAAGTGAAGAAAACCCTCATGGATCAAGGCAATTTAGTCGACATCCTATATTGGAACACCTTTCTCCAAATGCAATTTCCTGGCAACAGTATCAAGCCATACAATGAACCCCTGCTAGGATTTGCAGGTGAATAAGTCAACATGCACAGCTACATAAAACTCCTAACAAAGTTTGGCAACGACAAATGCACCACGGCACTAAATGTGAAATATTTTTCGGTGGATGCAACAACCTCCTACAACATCAAACTAGGGCATAAACACTTATAGATTCATATCAAAGAAAGATTTATAGATCAAGGTCACAATTATAATGCCATAACATGTTTGGAATTCAAAGGGATGTCATATACACATTACAATCAAAAAAATGGATTTGAATTTAATCCCTCACGCATTCAAACACATACAATGGGATTGAGGGTCAATCTCTCTACCCAACAAATAACACACATCCAAAGTGAGGTTCTCACTCCCCTTTACCTTGATGGATGTTAAACTCTTGGTTTGGATCTTCAAGGTTTTCTTCCGTTGCCCTTAATTCTCCCTCCTTTTCAAATAAGGAGATGTGTGTTAATAAGTGTGGCAACCTTAGCCTTACTAATGTATTTATAGAAATGTCAACCCTATCTTATACATAAAATATCAGTAAAAGCTCAATTTAATTATTTCTCACTATTTTAAAATAAATAACTTAATTATCAATAACAACTAATTCAAAAAATATTATTTTTAACCATTACTCTTATTTTCAAAATGTTCTCAATTAATAAAATTAAAATATCCTTAATAATATATTAAGAAAATTTGGGATGTTACACTTTGCCTTTGTTTTCACTCAATTATCCTGATAAGTAGTCCACAACCTTTTCAACCCTAATGAAGATGGGTTATACCATCACCACCTATTAAACAAAACTAGCAGTCAACACTCCTACAACATCCACACCCAATGTCCCCTCATGGAGACCAGTAACAACATTCTCATGAGGTAATCTCATCACGGTTTCGAAAGAAAAACTATCCTTAGAAGACAATACCACACGCTTCCTCCCTATTCGAATACAACACATACCAAAAAACTAAAAGGGCAATGAGGGAGTAGAAGGGTACATGCACTGTTGATCAATTATCACAACAACAAATGCCAAAGCAACAACGATTGTTGAACCACACACAAACCAACAATAGTGAAACATGAATAGTCACTAAAGGCCAATGTTAAAACCAAACGCAAAACTCCTAACCCCTCTCTCTCCACATCAACGAACCACAATCAAAATCAAGGCACAATGAACAACCCAAATCTAATAACAAAAACGACAATCATTGTCCATTAAAGTACATGGGAAAACCATCACAAGCATGCATCACATGCCACAACCCACATGACCAACACTCAAAGAAGTTGACCAAATATATAGTTTCTTCCCTCTTATGAAGCTTGGAATTGGGAGGACTTGTGTACCCTGCAAGTCGGGCACACGATTCAAGCTCATGACAAGCTCGAAGCATAACTCAGTACCAACAACCCATCATTTTGAATACAACTTGGGTAGCAATTAAATAACAATGGCAACACTATACCTCCAAAGATCCTGGAATACATTAAAGAGCGACACATTAGGAATAATATTTTCGTACAATAAATGACGTGCACAATCATGCGATACCTTCTAACTATCGCGCAAGATTATCTCTTGAGATCATGCAATGCAATCAATCATGCATATATGGGGGGATTAGATTTCATTCTACCTTAATGTCGTTTCTTAATCTAAGTTCCCCTCTAACTTAAACATGGAAGTGTTTTTATGAGTACCCATACACACAACTAAAGTGAAAATGAATATATTTTAACATACACACAATTAACGAAAGTGAAAATGTAATAGATTCTCGCATTTTCAAATAAAAAGTATAGCACATTCTCATTTTTATTTTCCAAACAAATTTTACATAGGATAAATAAATACACTTTACAACTATTATTATTATTATTATTATTATTTGTAATAATTACCAACCTTATTAATTAACTCAAGGAAATAAATATACAAATTATTTAAATTTAAATTTTTAAAATTACTATTATAAACTTTTGTTAAACAATTAAATTTAATTAATGTTGTAATAAAAACTTAAAATTATTTATGTATGTGTATACACATACACATAAATATATACACACAGACATATATATACACATATAGATATATAAACTAAATTATACTTTGTCCTTTATCTTTTAAAGTGTTTATTTTAGTTATTTATATTCTAAGTCTATTTGGTTATTTTGAATCAATGATTATTTTTACTTTTGAGAGACAAATTTAAATTTTTTATTGATTGGTTCAAGACTTAAAATTTATCTCATTAATTTCACTTATATAAAATTTATTGAACGTAACTGAAATTTAAATCAAAAAGTGTTATAAATATAATAAAAATTACATATACATAAGTCCAAAAAGAAACAAAAAAGTTCTAAAAATTTATTTCATATTATTTTTTAATTATGCGTGAGATATATTTTTCATATAACTTTCACTTGTGTATGTCCTTTTTGAATTTAAATTTTAATTGAATTTCATACAAATACACCTAAGAGACAAATTTTAAATTTTAAATATAACAACAAAAAATTTATAATTGTCTCTTAGAATTAAAAAATAGTCGTTTTTTTAAAAGAATAAATAAATCTAAATTTAAGAGATGTAGAACCAAAATAAACATTTTAAAAAATGAAAAACTAAAATAAATCTAAAGGACAAGATACAAAATTATATATATTTTATTTTATGAAAAATTGAAATAATTATTTAATTATTTCTAAAATTAAATTTTAATTTTCCAGCGATAAATATTAAATAGTGAGATTGAAAAACGAAAGTAGTAGCATAGTACTGTTGAGATGGGATGAGATTCTAATGTGAAGAGGCGACAGACACATGAGACGCGGCCGCACATGCACGTTCATTGATCAGGAAAGAATAGGGAAGCTTTTTATGGGTATCCATTCCAATTTCACTCAAACACCGCCACGTGCTCCTCTACGGGCGCGACACGTGGAGTCGACAAGGCCTACGGAGGCGGCGTAGGACTTAACGGCGGTTAAAACATCTGGTGTGTTACCATAAACGGACACATGACGGCAGTTTCAGGATGCTTCCCGATTCCCAATGCATTTGTCGGCACGCTTCACTCCATCGCCGCGTGCCACGGATCCGACCAAAACAAGACCATAATTTTAATTTTCATTTTATTTTTATTTTTCATTTTTTTAAAAGTAGCGTAGCGATACCCACATAAATGTTATCTTCCGAAAATTCATTATTTTAATAAATTATAATCTTTAATTATTTGAGACTTTTAAAAAATAAAACACAGGCGACACTTGCTACGAGGAAAAGAAAAGAAAAGAAAAAGTAATTTAGAGTTGGTACAAAGAATTTGGAAGATCTAGAATTATTAGGATATTTCTTTTGGTGGTGATCGAAGGGTGGAAATTGGAAGTGCAGTTTGGATGTTGACACGTGGCTATTTGGATCCCTGGCGGGGAACACGCATAGCCGCCCCTGCGCGAACAGTTGATGTTATGATGCAGCGCCGTCGAAGAAAGATTATTGGAAATACGTTTGGTACGGTTTAGTCATAAGTGGGACACAACACACAAGACTAATACAATACCAACTCTTGCTTCTCTTTTAAATTACTAATTAATTAATTCAAAATGGAAAGCCTTTTGCTTTTGCTTTATTTATAGACTCGTTTCTGTTTGTATTTTTTTAAAAAATTTGTTTATTTAATATAAAATAAGGTAATTATACACATGCCCTATCACGAAGTTTTATGAAAGTTATTTAATAATTTTATTTTCACTTTAATATTATAATTTCTTGTAATTTATAAATTTTTATATTTATTATATTTTTTAAGTGATCATTTTAAGTGGGACTTATTAGTGTCTTTATTATTATATTTTTTAAGATACCTAAATCAATTTCTATACATTAAACACAAATTTTTAACTTGCACAATAATTTTTTTAAACAAGAAGATTTGTAGGAATTTTTTTAATCTATTATCTAATTTGAATTTTATTTATTAATTAAATTTTAATAATTCAAAATAATTATCAATAAATAAAAATGTTTTAATACAAATCATTTATCATAAATCTAAAATATAATTTATATGTTTAAAAATATTTATTTATACTTATTTTAAATATAATTTATATATTAAAATAATGAATTTTTTGTAATGATAATTTGTTATAAATTTATTATTATATATAATAAATATACATGTGCATTGCATATGCTAAAATGGACATTTGTAACTGTTCCAACTACAAAGATGATCTCGCCATTGGAACACTCAATCATTCTCCTTTTCCTATTCTTGTTGAATTGTGTTTTGTTTCTAAAATGAGGACTTCCCTCCCCTCAAAGTATCTCTCTCTTCTTAACCTAACAGTAAGGCTTCATGGCCCTTATTTTTTGGCCTCCCTTCTAATCTTAATCTCGATACTTGTTTGTTAAGTCTATAATCCCTAAGTTTTGTGTATCCCAAGTGCAAATCTTACCAAGTAGCGTTTTATATCCTTCATTCTGCATTTTAATCAATTCCTTATACTTAGAACGATAGATCAATTGGTTACCCTCTTATGTCAAGCTTGGTCGACATTGGATAACATAAACATGTTCGGTCGGTTATTGACTTATATGAGTTTAGTAAGTATATTAATTATCAAGTAGTCTCACGGGCCAAGTCCATAAACTTGGGATGGTTTGGATTTATTGTGGGTTGATAGTTATTAAGATGATTAGCCTCAAGGAGGTTGGCCTAGGAATGAGGTCGGCCACAGGCCTAGGAAGTAGGTCGGACATGGTCCAAGGAGGCTACAATTTCCCTTATCTAGTGCTTTACTTAAGTTATTGTAACTGGCAAGACACATCAATCAATTAACCTTTTATGACGAGATCAATCAACAATTGAGTAACCTAACAAGGTTGGTCGACCCTAGGCCTATAGGGATACATAACCAAATTAATTTAAGCATTACAATAATTTAAAAAAATAATGATGGTCATAAAGTAATTTTATTTAATAAATGACAATGAGAAACTTGGGAATACTTCACTAGTGTACAGTAAGGGTAACAAATGATCCCTATCATATCTTTCCTATATACAACTTGATAAATGCAAACTATAAATAAGACCCCAATACTTATAAAAGGGGAAGCTGTCAGGTTTGGTCCATTTTAACTATTACTCTTATTTCTCTATATGCCCGTGTTATCACACTTGCTAACTTGAGTTTTCAAGTGCTTTTTCAGGAGTTGGAAGACTTGGAAACAAGGAGAATACTATTGTAAGGAGAACTATCTACATAGTAGAAAAGAAATACCCAAATCTTTGCAGGTACAATGTGAGCCCCCTATGAGGCCATGACAAACTTCCTTATGGCCAAAAAAGAATGGCAACAATTAGAAGAATGGTAGACAAAGCATATAACCAACCCAGAGAATTATAAAGTGTAAATGTTGAAAGCTCCCCGATGAATCACCATGTCCATGTAAAAATACTTAAAGAGATGGAAAAATGAAGTTACAAAACAAAAAACAAAGAATGATGAATAAGAAAGAACTCAAGATCTTCATAAAGGAGAACACGAATGGTAAGAGCAAATGTTCATGATTAGAGGAGGACAATCGATCCTGGTAGCCTTCTAGAAGCCTTAACGACTATCAAGGGAGAGCTTTATTCCTTCATGATCGAGCCTTTTCACACATAACCCTAGCTAAGAAACCAGCCAACATGGTGAAAATTTCCCTCAAACCTCCTTTGTGACCAAAGACACATCAAGCTCACCCTTAAGGGTGGAAGTTTTAATTAATGTTTGACAAGTATAATACTTCCACTGATCTAAATAAGCACATCAATATTTATGTTCACCTAAGTTAGCCTTTAAACCAATTGATGATGATGTTATGTGTTAGATATTTTTCTACTTCTTGAAAGAGGGGCCACCTTGAGCTAGTTCATTTAACTTTATTGATAATTTAAGGACTTTGGTCATGGCGTAGTTTGTGACTAGTTCACAACACCAATTGACCTTTATGGCACTGGTTAAAATAAGGTAAAAAAAAATAAGGAATCTTTATGGGTCTTCATAGACATGTTTAAAAAGGTTTCCACGAACATCTACAGCATAACCTGTAGCATGGTGTTGTACCACATGATCACAATCCTATAAGAATACCTTTTCTCTGATGACCTGTGGAAGAAGTAAAAAAAAACATGAACAAACTATGAAGGAGGGCTTCTAAATGCATGCAAATGGAGGAATTGGTAGAATTCCAAAGTCAAGCTCAAGAGGAGGACCCAAATTACCAAGACTAAGACATAAAAGAAAATAATAGAAGTTGAGACCATCTCGAGGGAAGCCAAGACTTGAAGAATTCATATTTTGCAAGGAACATTCCTCTAACCAATAGTCAATCTAGGGTCATAAAAGAAGCCCTTGACTTCAAGTTGATACAAGGCCTAGAGTAGCACCCCACACATTCTAAGGTTGACAAAACCAAATAATGTTAGCATCACAACACTATCAAACACATTACCGAAAAATGTGTGCTCTTATAAGAAAAACTCATAGAAACCAAGCACCTAAAATGTTTTGTGCACCGCTCAAGTTCTTTCCATAACAATATAGGAGAATTTCAACAAAGCTAAGACAGTGATCAATATCAACATGAGGAAAAACCTTGAGAAAAAACCTCGATAAGAAGGAATGAGAAGGAAACATGAGTAATATACCTTTTTCTCACTATGTGTTGTGAGCAACCACTGCTAAGTGCCATGACATGGATGTTTTTCCTATAGTTAAACAAATTGGAAATAGGAATAATAACGGATTTAGGTACCCAAATGGGCTTGGTTCTTTTTTGTTAGTTTTTAAGGCACTAACAACCTTCTTTTAGTGCTTTTGGTCAAACTTACCCTTAACTCGTCCAACAACATATGAATGTTTTTGGTCAAATTTTGAGAGATTTCTTCTTGTTGAGGTTTTTCTATCTAGATCCACCCTTATTTCCCCATATGGACCTTCTTCTTTTGGAAAACTTCTTGTTGAGGTTTCTCTAGCCACCCTTATTTCCCATACAGAATATGTCAAAGTCATCATTCTTAGTTTTCTCATTAAAGGATTATTCAACTTTGAAAGCTTTTGATAAGGATCCTTAGTGACCCTTCTATGCTTTCAAAGCTATAAATGTCACCTTTTTATGTCCTTCATCTTCCATGATCTCCTACTCATACACTTTAAGAGCTCTTCAAAGTTTTTTAAGAGATAGACTCTTGAGATCCTTAAACATTTTTAGGGCACTACTAGGTCTCCACTATTTTGGAAAGCTACAAAGAATTTTGTAAATATGATAATTTGTAGTATAGGTTCTTCCAAGATACCTGAGGTTACTTATAATGGTTTGGAATTGACTAAACATTTATTTAATGTTTTCATGTTCCTTCATTTTAAATAACTCATATTGTCTTACCAACATGCTTATTTTGGAATCATTTACCTATGAGGTTACCTCATAAGCAAGTACTAGAGTATCCAACATTCATTAAGAACTTTTCATGTTAGGTGCCTTCTCATATTCACTATCAGATAAAGCACACATTATGGTGTTTTCTAGATTTTCAAGTTTAAGAGATACCTTATTTTTTGAGCTTCTATCCTAGTAGTTATTGGAGCTTCATCACCATTTTCATCATAGGGCACATGGTTTCCATTTTTAACTATGTCCCACATGTTTGTGTGACATACGTCAAAGAATGCCATCATTTTGCTATTCTAATAGTCATAATTTTGTCCCTTGAAGAGGGGAGGTTTGGTGGTTAACTATCCTTCGTTTTCCATAATGCTTGATATGATATTTACCTTTACACTTTAAGATATTCAACCCCACAAGTTAGAGTTCCAACACCAACTAAAGTAAAATAAACACACAAGAAAAGGAGTTGAATTTTATGTGTGTGTGTGATAAAATTTACAAATAGCACTTAGAAAAATGTTTTCATAAAGTGATGAAGGATAAAGAAAAAAAATCTTTTAACATGAGTTATACTTGTTTACTTTTCAACAAGATCTACGTCCAATCCCTTCAACGTGAAGGTATTCCCCTATAACAAGCTTTGTTATAGACAAGTATTTATTGTATCTTCAGGTTACACTTACTTAACCCAAAGGTTACTTAACCCAAGTATTTTTCACTATCTCTTCAAACTTTACTTACTATAATCTCTTAACTAAGGTTGCTTACATAGAAAGTGAAAGAATACTCACAAGAAAGAGCTTATAGTTTAAGCACAATTCGACACTTGAAGATAAACAAGTATTACAAGTGTGATTTAGATCATCCAACAATAAGCTTTTTAAAAAGGAAATATAAACTATTAATGTTTTGACACTGTCTTTTGTCTTTTCTTTGAAGCTTTATTATATAGACGATAGTGAGAAATCTGTTGGGAGATAACTTTCTTCACACTTGGATGCATTCAATGCATGGATGGATCTACACATAAAAGGAAAGAGAGAGAATTTGTCACAATAGTTGGAAGTGACAATTTTATGTCTAAAATGTATTTTCTCTTCTGACTGGGCACAAAGCATATTTTTAAAATATTTTTCTTTTTTGCTTACTTTCCTCAATTATGATAGGATGTCTTGATCAGAGAACTTTAAGGTTGGTGAGACATGTTCTTATCAATAAATACATAAATATTCCAAATATATTTTATGTAAAACTGAGATATATCTCATAGCACTTGTTTGGTACTATGTAGTTACATTACTTTAGATAAAAGTATCATCTAATAGATAAAAAATTTACACTTATTACAAGTATACAACTCATTATTACAAAAGTTTCATATGGACCTTTTATCTAAAAGTAACTTTTGTAGGTTGAAGGTTTATAAAGATGTAGTCCATTGGATGATTTTCATAAAAGATGTTGACATGTGTTTTGTTTCAAACAAGATTTTTGTCCCATGATTTTAATATGTTTAATTATCATTAAAACAATGTATAAGGGTGAATGCTTCAAGTCTTTTGGTTCTAACAAGCACATTAACCAAAGTCGTTTGCTAGTTGACTTATCATTTTCAACAAAAGTTTAATATATAATTAGATAAATGCTAACAACACAATTTTTTGTCACACTCTTTTAAACACACTCTTATTAGTTGAAATTTATTAAAAAAATATAAAAAATCACATTTTTAGTCATTAATGTCAAATGCAAGTTATAAATTTTTAGTGTAAAACCTTTCACTAAAAAAAATAATTTCACCATTTAATATTAAATTAATTTACCAATAAATAATTCACTATAATCAATTCACAAAGGTGGGGATTCACTCCCAACCTCTATAAAATGCTTCTCGCTTTGCTTCTATTGAATTTCCTGAACTATTTGACATGCTCAATTAATAAAATAAAAAAATGTGTACTCCAACTTAGGTTCATAATTGAAACCCTATAAATATTAAAACTAATAAATTATTCAGAAAAAAAAAACCAAATTTTTTAATACAAAATGGAAACTTGTTTTCATTCTGTTATTTTTTCAATATAAATGGGAAATATATTTATTTTGTATTTGAAAATAACAAAATAAGACCAAGTTTTTGTTTTGTATTAAAAGAATAACACAAGGGATACATAATGAAAACATGTTTTATCTGCTTGGCGATAGGAGAAAAAAAAGAGAGGAAATTAAAGTGTGAAAAATAATACTCACGTACCAAAGCATGATGGAGAAGACAATATGCGAAGAGAAGAAGTGAAAAAGAAGCATTAAAAAAATGCTTGTACCACTTCTCCAAGCCAAAGTTTGGATATATTTGCAGCACATTAAATATATATACTATATATGTAATATATATATATATATATATATATAAGGGATTCATTTGCTCCAAAAATAAATCTATCTAAACTTATTTCATTCAATAACTTATATTTTACATCAAATTTTAATGATTTAACTATTCAATTTAAAGTTCTTAATATATAGATTAAATTTGTAAATTTTTAAAAAATTTAAAAATTATTTGATACTTTATTTCATTAATTTAAACTAATGAATAATTATAAAATTATTTTATACATTAATTTGAATTAATGAAAAAAGTATCAAATAATTTTTAAATTTTTTAAAAATTTGCAGATCAATTTATACATTAAGAATTTTAAATTGAACGATTAGATCATTAAAATATGATGTAAAACCATAGTTTTAAAAACCGGACCGGTCATCGAACCGGTTAAGGTACTGGGTTAGTGGGTCAAAGGTTGAACCGGTGAGTCACTAGTTGAACTGCATGACTCGATTTTTATTAAAAAATATTTATATTAAATATATTTTATACTTATAAATTTTAATAAATTCATATCTTATTTTAAATTTCAATTTTTCTATCTTATTTAAAATTATTTTTATTTTTATTTTGTAAAAAAATACATAAAAAAATTACATGTTAAACGGTATATTAATACAAATTAAAAATATAAATAATATGTACATATATAATATGCTTGCAATTAATATCACAAAATAATATATGTAATATTTACATAGATATTGCATTATTAAATATATAATTTAAAATTAATAATATACTATAAAAGTTATTTAAGTTGTATATATTACAAACAAATATATTAGAACAAGTAGTCATTGTTATATTTAATAAGACTCCTTGCTTTTCATTAAGAGATTCAATTTTCATTATTATTTTTGTGATTTATGATCCCTTAAAAAAATTTAAAAAAAAATAAGAAAAAAAGTGGTTGAACCGGTTTGACCCACCGGTTCACCAGTTAAACCGAAAAATTGACCGGTTCAATCCGGTTTGAAACGGGTCGACTGCATAACCGATCCAACTTCAGATTCGAACCGGCTAGACCACCGGTTCCCGGTCCAACCGGTCCGACCGGCCGGGTCGGTCCGGGTTTTAAAACACTGTGTAAAACACAAGTTATTGAACGGAATAAGTTTAAGTATATTTACTCCTAAAATAAATGGATCTCTCCATATATATATATATATATGAGACAAATATACTTTTTTATAATATATAATTAATATAAATTATATATTTAATAATATACTAATTCATAGAAAATTGATCACCGACTCAATTCCGAAAACATTGTAATGGACACAATAAGACAGCTGAGAGAAGAAGAAAGGCAAGAGTGATATGGTGAGGTGCGAGAGAATGACAAATGGAGGTGAGTAGAAAAAGAAAAAAGAACGGAAGGGAGAGATAAAATAAGAATTTTAATTAAAAAAATCTAGGGTGAGAAGATGAAAAAAGGGTGTGAAAATCAAATCTCTTTGTCTTCTTTGGTTAGCATAATTGATCTCTGTCAACTCATCTCCGTCACCACTTATGTCACCTTTCCTATGCTAAAAGCCACCTTGATTTCTCCTTCACACTAAATTACTTCAAGTTAGCCTCAACTTTGCTCTTACCAATTAACAATACTACTAACAAGAGATACATACAAATTTCAAGTACTACTTTTGTTGCTATATAAGATATTTTTCACTTTTTTCTTATTTTTTTAATAAGACTCTTCTAATTGTTAATTACATTAATTATATATTCTCTAAATATTCTTATATAATTAACAATTTTTTTACATAAAAGATAAATACTTGAAATTAATAAGATAAAAACACTTTTATTAAGATTTGAGAAGATAAATAAACACATAAATATCCCTCTTAAAAAAATAATTAATTAGATGATAAATGATTAAGTAGAAAAAGGCAAGATTAATTAAAAGATCTTAAGGGTAATTTAAAAAAAAATAGTTTAAATTATTAATAAATTTAATATTCTTAACTAAAATAATTATTTTTTTTTTTAAATGTAATTTAGTTGAAAAGATCCTATGAGGGAGGTAGTATAATGAAAATTGTAAAACGAAAGAATAAGACAACAATACGCAAAACTTGATATTGTTAGTTTTGAAAAGCCCGATGGATATTAAAGAGGTCCAATTACCAAAGGTCCATTTGCTTTTTTGTTTATTGTTAACACAATCTTGACCAAAAATTATAAATAAATAAATAAATAAATAACTCAGTAGCATTCTTTGGTGAACCTTAAACATCCTTGTACGTCTTCCATAGATCTTTGCTTTGTTCTGTTTGGATCCTTTCCTAGGAAGTTAGTTTATTTCCAATTTTGATACATGATGAAATGCCACTTGATAAACAAAAGCCAAAATCCTGAGGTGGAAAAAAAAAAATTGACTTCCACAAACTAGGTAGTTGCAGAATTCAGACCATTGTGAAAGCTACAACGATAAATTTATTATTTAAGCTACAATGAAACAAACAATAAAATGAGTTGTTTAATATATTTAAAATATTGAACAAAATGAGATATTAGGATAACAAAATGATATACTTTAAACGAATTATTCATTTCATTTCGTTTTATGAGTATCTTTGGATAAACTTTTTTTAAAATATTTATAAAAATAAAATATGTAAACTTGTCTATAAATAAAAAAATTAACTTATGGATTTACTAATTTATAAAAACTCATAATTTCTTAAAAAAAATATTTTTTAACAAATACATGAGCTAAATAGAAGAAAAAAAAATATATTTCAGTTTTTATTTTTATTTTTTTTCTTAAAAGCTCTTCCAAAAAAATTTATCCAAACAGAATCAATGTGTCAACAAACACTACCAATGGAACCAAGATAGTGTATCCAATGACGTATATACTAATACGGGAAAAATGGTAAATGAAAGCTTGTTTAAATATCATTACTCTTCTACGTTATTTTAAGAGAAAAACTTGTGTAGCTATTGCAATTTGCATGTATCAATTTTCTTCTAGTGGTCTTATTAAGGTGCTATACCTGAATAATCTAATACGGCAAAGTCTCTTCCTAAAAAGCTGCAAACATTAAGTGGTGACAATCACATTCACCTGCTATCATGAGAAGGTTTTTACAATAACAATTAAGTTTTCACCACAGTGGAAGTATCATTAAGTTTAAGGAGACATTACATTATACAACATGGAAAAAGTACAATAAAGGCTAATCACGAAGATGCTGTTAAAATCAATGGCTCTACATGATGATGGTACACATGAAGTATGGAACTGTAAACCAATTTGAACCAACACCAAAGAAGACTAAATACAATGCTTTAACAGAGTGAAAAAAATCTGCAGAGTCTTCACTGGCATACCTCATTTTACTCCATGTAAACCAGCAAGAGGATTGTTTCAAACACTTACTTCAGGAACTGGGCTATACCAGCCATGATGGATCTCCACTGCCTTCTTTCTTCGGGCAAGGCGAGCCTTGCGATTTGCTCCGGTGTTCCGGTGCAGTGTGCCAACTCTCACAGCTTTGTCAATTACTGAGTATGCCTCTCCAATCAACTTCTCAATTGGGAGGATTTCCTCTGCTTGCGCATCTGTTTTCTTCTTGAGCACTTCCAGAGCTTCCAAAACCTGCACACCATTGATTAGAAGATTGATCAAAAGATTTCCTCTCCAAGCAAATGTAAAAGCTAGAAGTTGAGATGGTTGTACAGAGGAGAGGTATTAACACGAGCTTCAACAAGAATCAGGAGGCGTATTTTGAGAGTATTTTATAACCTGAGCAAGATGAGAAGCATTTGGTGCATTAACATACCCATAGCTATGGTTCACAATGTTAAGTAAACATAAATCTTGGTGTTTGAAAGTACTCAATATAAGCACTTGCAGTTACAACATCTTTTACCATGTCAGGTTGATTGATAGTTTTTGGAGTGTTTTAAAGCCTATTTGGATACAAGCGTAGAATCGTTTTCGAAAGTTTCCCTACTAAAAATACTCTTCATTTTCAGTAGAAAAACTCTCAAAAACACTTCTAGCTTGTATCTAAATAAGCTCTTATTATGTTAGAGTGGACTGAGATTGTATTAGTTGTATTACACTAGTACGTGACATAGAATACTGTCGCACTAACACAAACTAGGAGCATTATTAGTAAAGCGTTTAGGGCATCATTACATGCAACTAACATTACTTCACAGAAAAACACATACAACTCATTAATCAAACTACCAATTTAGTAAAATTTCATGAAACTTAATTAAAGAAGAGTGACAATAGAATCTCCCAGGTTTGGGGCCTAGACGATAATTTTCACTTCCAACTCACGTTCTCAAGATGAAAACAAGGTATACAATTGGTCATCCACAACACGTGATGCTCAAAAAGTGGTTTCAACCTAAAACCATCTTTCTGACTTACATGCTACTCAACAATTCTATCCAATGTGGAACTCTCATTCATACTTTTGTACCAACAAAATGAAACAACCTCGCCTAGGTTCTTTTTCATTCCCAATTCTACTCTGGGCTTGTTTGGATCTAATATAGAAGTACTTCTGAAAACAAATCTAGTCTACTGAAAATAAAGAGTTAATTCCAAGCTCTTAAAAGCATTTATAAGCTAGTCTATTTCATTCCCAATTCTACTCTGGCTCTGTTTGAATACAAGGTGGAACTACTTTTGAAAGTTTCTCTACAGAAAATAAAGAGCTAATTCCACTAGAGAAGCTCTTAAAAGCACTTACAAGCTTGTATCCAAACAGATTCTCTAGCCAATTCAAAACCAACCAATTAAAACACAATCCAAAATTAAACGGTTCCACTAGCACAGTAGAAAAGCACCTTCTTGGTGCGCGTCTTAATCTCCGATTTGCGAGCTTTGTTGTAAACGCGGCGTTTCTCGGCTTGACGAGCTCTCTTCACCGCCGAGTCCACCTTCTTCTTCGGCGCAGCCTCGCAAACAACAGAAGCGCGTCTCTGCACTGCGCTCAGCGACAAGCAGTTACCTGAAACCAAACAGACCCACAATTCAAAACCGCACCAAAACCAAACCTTTCGCATTTTGCGATGGAAAAATGGGGGAAAAGAGAAATGGGGTGGTGTGGTACCTTGTGAGAAGAGAGGGAGAGAGAGGTTTCGGGAGAAACTGAGAGAAGCGGAATTGGAGATGGAAGGAGAAGAAGAAGAAGAGGAAGTTAGGGAAAGGTTTCTCATTTGGGAGGGAAGGGTTAGCCATGAGCACGAAACTGATGCTGCCATTTTCTCTCTCTGTGTGTGTGAGAGAGAGTGAAGACGCTATTCTCTCTCTTTATCCGTTGAGGGGAGAGGATGATGATTGTTATTTGTTGAAGGTTCGATGTGATATTATATATTTCCCGTACTACCCTTATTCATTTCTTTCTTTCAATTTTTTTTATTTTTTATTTTTTATTAGAAAATTTCATTCCGATCCTTTTCATTGTTAAATGATTTATATTCATCCTTTAATTCTCAATTGAGTTGATTTTATCTTTTTAAAACAATAAGTATTTGAATTTTAAGATGTAATTTTAATTTTTTTTATTAATTAAAGGTGTAAAGTTTGTTTCATTAGATTCATTTTTGTGAAAGCTATTATTTTAGTTATTACATTGGTTCACAATCGGATAGAAAAGTTAGTTATTGTTAACTAGACCTATATATACTTGTAATAACCTTTGATAAATCTAGTTTTGACTTTTTCATTCTCAATGAGCAGCACAAAATATCTTTTATTTATGTGTTGGGGGTAAAAATGTGAAATTTTTTGAAGTGTTCAAAGTATTCTCGAGACATCATTTGACAATCGAAAAAGAGTAATTACAAGCGGTCAAGCAAGTTCCTTACATTGCGTAAATGCCAAAATAGTTATATATCATAGGGGACTTGTGCATAATAACTGTTTCGCGAAGTTAAATCTAAGAGTCTCGAAGGAATTATTCGATAATCGAAAATATAGTAAGCAATTGTGAGAAGTTAATAACGGTTGAGAGGGGTTACCCACGTCGCATAGTATGAAGTGGTTATATGTCCCACGTCGAACTAATGAAAAATAACCAGTCTTCCTTATCTTCTATAAATAAACAAGGCAGGCTCATTTGTAGAGGTCAAAAATTCAATACTTACACGCTTACATGCATCTACTGTCTACGTTCATGGCTCTCGTGCACGAGATTGCTGACTATGATTTCTTGGCCACCCTTTTTATTTTTCTTTTCTTAGGATAGTTCTATCTTAGTTTAGTGTAACGTAATTTTGTAGTTCCTTTATTTCTCATAATCATTATGTATTGTAATCTAGCAATTATTTGAAGCAAACAAATTATGATTTCCATTATCAACATATATGTTGTTCATTCAATTCACCTGAATGTTTATATGCATGGAACTTATTTTGTGATAACTATCGATGAGCACTTGAAAATCTTTACATGTTAATTCACATAAAATTGGACATCGACTAGTTTTACATGTTTATTTCATTATGGTCATCTATCTTTTATGTGTGTAAGGCTCATTCTTGGAAATTCAATGCATACTAAGAATATGTATTATCTAAAGCCTATTTTATTATAATTTCGCGCAATGTCTTAACGTTGTAATAATACAAAGAATTCCTATTTGTCACTTACCTAAATTGAAAACTCTACTAGTTCGAACAAAAAGAATCCATAAACGAATTTCACGACAAACATTATGTCTTTTTTTTTCAACTCAATATGGTATTAGTTTGAATCTTGTTCTTCTGCATTACTATACAAGATCATTTTTTCTATTGTTGCTTTTGTCTTTTTTTTCCAACATCCTCCATGGATGATTCTAATTTTTTTGCATCCTATGAACAATCCTGGCTAGATTCTTGTTTCTCAATCGTTGATGGAGGAAATTGCAGTTCATGGTGACGTGCCATGTGCATGGCTCTTAACTCCAAGAACAAACTTGGGTTCATTGAAGGATTTATTTCCATTCCAAATAAAAGAAAAAATCTTATATGTATCAATATTGGGTGAGAAACAACAATGTTGTTGATCTTGGCCTCTTAACTGAATTTCCAAAGAAATCATAGCTAGTGTCATCTATTTGACAACTTTTGCAGATATTTGGAAAGATGTCAAGAACACTTTCAACAAAATAATGGTCCCTAAGTTTTCCTATTGAAGAAGAATATTCTTGATTAAACTCAAGGATCCCTATTTGCTAGTCAATATTTCACTATATTTGAGTCTCTTTGGAAGGAATTGGGTGAATATTGTCCTGTTCATTATTACACTTGTGGTGGAGTGCAACCTTTTGTTGATCATCCTCAGCAAGAATATGTTCTAACATTCCTTATAGGACTTGATGAAGATTTCAATCATATCAATGGCTAGATTCTTTTTTGGGATCCCCTACCATTTATCAATAACGTGTTTTCTTTGCTATCTTAAGATGCGAAACAATGTGAGGTAGGTGCCTCTATTACTCAACCTAGCTAACACAATATCACCTTCACAGATGCCCACCATTGCATCTCAACCACGACGATCAACACACCCTCATAGACCCCTTTCTCACCTCTAAGACTACATATGTTATGTGACCTACCCATCCAACACCACTTATCATATAAAAAACTATCCCAATCATGCCAAGACTTCATCATGCAAGTTTCAATCATAAGAGCTCCAATTCTATCATTGGGTAGTGAGATACCCTAAATAGAGACATGTTATAACTGAAAAGTTGATTACTCTTGAAGCCAATCACACTTAGACCCTTCAACCCCTTCCTTTAGGTAAGAAAGCTATTGGTTGCCACTAGTTATATAAAGTCAAATACACTACAGATGGTTCCCTAGATAGGCGTAAAGCTCATTTGGTGGCAATGGAATATACACAAGTCGAGATTGATTTTCTTAATACTTTCTCTTTGGTGGTTAAGTTGACTATAGTTCGGGTTCTTTTGGCCATTACAACTCAACAACAACGAGCTTTACTCAACATGACATAAGTAACGTCTTTCTCAATTGGTGATTTGGTTGAAGATGTATACATGTAGGTTCCTTTGGGTTATCCACTTAAAGGGGAGCAAAAGAACATGGTGTGCAAGTTGTCCAAGTCCTTATATGGTCTTCACCAATCTTCTAGATAGTGGTTTAACAAGTTTTCTACAACCCTCAACCAACTTGGGTTTCAAAAATCTTCAGGCGACCACTAGTTGTTCACCAAAGGCTTAGGGAAGTCCTTTTTCATCTTACTTGTATATGTTGACAATATTATATTAGGTGGTACCTTTGATTCAAAAAACCCTTACTTCAACATCAATTTAAACTCAAGATCATAGGTGATATCAAGTATTTCCTTGGCCTTGACATTGCCAAGTCAACAAAAGGGATACACCTATGTCAATGAAAATACACTTTGGAATTGTTGACTAACACTAGGTTCATCTCGACCAAACCTTTTCACGTTTCAATGGATATTAATCTCTTTCTCAATGAAACTTGTTAAGACAAAAGAAGCAATTTCCAGGAAGGTTTTGAGTATAACAAATATAATGCATATGGTTATCTCTAACAAGTGTGTTAGTGTTTCAGAAAAACCTAAGTACAGGAAAAATGAAGGACAAACATATGCATCAAATGATACAAGACGACGGACGAAAAGCCAGTACATTCAACAAGAACAAGACGACAGCGCATCGAGCACAATCTAAGGCAAAACATAAAGACTCAGACGGGAGATGGTTAATGACCCTAAAGTAACTCCAGAAGAAATGGAAATTCTGACCATATACAAGGTTGACCAAACGAAAGAAAAAGTCAATATGATAAAAACAAATACTCAGACAAAGGTCAAAGTTTGATCTACATATAGACCATCAGACGCAGACGAAAATTGTCACGCAATCACCTAGGGAATTAAGCTTCAAAGGACAATTTGAATGTCACCCACACTCACAGGAGAACACACGAAGTCATCTGAATTATAAGAAGAAAAGAGGAAAGGAGAAAATCAAGCATAGAACTAGAAGCATGCATGTGTTAGAAAAAGGACATTACTTTCTCAGACAAGGACAAAACTCCACAGCTATGAGACCAGAAAAGGACAAAAAGGTTCCTAGGTCTCTACTAAACTTAGACACTGCTGCTACCAAGAGAAAGAACACTTCACGCAAGGTCTATCACAAGAAGCAACATTTAATGCAAGAATCTGAGCATTAAATGACAAGATCAAACGGGTCGAAAACGACTATGTCTGCTTCAACGGACACTTCAACGAGCAGATTTCCACTAGATCATATATATATCACTACTCAAACCTTAAAAGGTTGGCTTTTTGAGAAGAAGAAAAAGAGTGATATCGAGCCCACAAGATAGAGAAACCTGAGATGAGCATTCATAGCCATATGTAAGATGTAATATTGTATTAGTATCTCAGTAGTCTAAGGTGTTTTAAATGTATCTTAGGAAGGAAACCTTAGTGAGTGTTGTAAACCTATGTATCCTCTCTATGAAAGTAATCCATACACTCAAACCAAATCATCAATTATAAAGCCTGAAGAAGCTAATGAAAGAATACTTGTAAAGCCTAAAGGGGCTTGTCAAAAAATACTCACTACTAGCAGAAGTGGCTGATAAGAGAATACTAGCGTTGGAGAGTGAAGCCAACGGGCCAGGAGTGGTCGAGAATACTTGGAGAACTATAAGTGGTTTAAGAATACTAGCGCTTGTGAGTGAAGCTGGCGGACCAAGAGTGGTCGAGAATACTTGGAGAACCAAAAGTGGTTTAAGAATACTAGCACTGGTGAGTGAAGCTGGCAGGCCAGGAGTGGTCGAGAATACTTGGAGAACCAGAAGTGTTTTAAGAATACTAGCACTGGTAAGTGAAGCTGGTGGGTCAGGAGTGGTCGAGAATACTTGGACCAGGAGTGGTTCTAACCTAGGTGGTTCATAATACTCACTACTAGCCTGAAGAGGCTGAGAAGAATATATTAGCGCTAAGTCAACGGGCAGAAGTGGTCAACAATACTTATGTACTTCATTTTGAAATCTAGTAGAACCCTTCAGTTGAAGGAGACTGGTCGTAGCTCAGTTGAGCGAACCAGTATAAAAATGATTGCATTGTTTTATTTATATTTCAGACGCAAACTCTTGTTAATTGACAAATCATGTTAAAAACTTTGTCTACTGTCTGTTCTTCATTAAAACCGTTTCTCAGACGAAGATGCAAATTTTGTTTAACAAATATATTACACTGAAAAGTTTTATATACTGCTTATCCTTAAATGAAACTATCTTGAAAAGGAAAATGCAAGAACTTTAATTATCATTGTAAATCATTTTCCTCAACAGACGATAAACCTTTTAGACGCAGTGATCTTGTGTTAAACAAATTTTGTCTAACCGTCTGGTATTCTAAAGAATTTTGGACGAAATATATTACTCTTGCAAAAATGTCTTAGAATGTCCTTCTTTCACACATACATATTCAACCCCCTTCTATGTGTTATTCCGCGAACTTCAAAATTGATGTTGATGAACTTTCTTATGTATGGTGCTTTATTGGTCGTCTCATGTACTTCACTATTTCTCATCTCAACATCACCTTTGTTATGAGTTGGCTCAACTAATTCATGAACAAACTATATACCCCTCATTTTCATGTTATTCATCAATTCTTAAGGTATTTGAAGTCTTCACTAGGCAAAGGATATTCTTCCTGGCCACACCATCACTACGCTTAACATCTTATGTGGATATCGATGGGGGAGTTGCATCACCACGCGACAGTCCACCATTAGTTTTTGCATATTTTTAGGGGCCCCCTTGATTGCTTGGAGTTCTTGTATGTTTGATTTTTTGTTGTAAAGTATGAGTTATATTAATCACAATTTTTGTTCCTTAATTTTTTCGACACCTATCCCTTTATTTTTAAATAAAAAAAATTTAGTTCTTTAATTTTATAAAATTTATAATTTTAATTTCTTTATTAAATGTTTATCTATTAATCACTAAAATTATAATATTTATTATCACCGAATATTATATAAATGACACAATAATTAATATTTAATAACGCATAAATTAATTTATACTTTTAATTCTTATTTTTATATTATTTTTATCATATTTTATCTAAGATAAAAATGAAAATTAAAAATAAAACTTAGTCTAAATATTATTAAATATTATTTATTATATTGTCTATTTAATATTAAATCGTGACTAACATGATTACTAGAATTAGTCTAATAAATAGGGAGAAGTGATTAGAATAAAAATGGTAGCACCTAAGTTCAATTCGTAATCTTTCCTATAAATAAAAATTATGATCAACATTACTGTAAATAACTAATTTTATTTTGTTGAAAAAATAAAGGCATCGGATCACGAGATACAGTATTAGTAATTAAAAAAAATAAAAGATAAGAAGTAAAAGTTACCATTCAGCGAAGTGTTTACCAATTTCTCTAAATACTTTGAGGTCCCTGCAGCAGAGAGGTTTTCCTTTTATTTTTTCCTCCACAACGTCTTATCAACTTCGCATTTAGTACCTTTTTCTTTTTTACTTTCAATTGTTCTTTTATATATATATATATATACGTTAGATCGCTGTTTACGTGAAAGTATCTACATATTTTCTTTTTCTTTTTCTTTCTCTTTTGAATTGAAAATTAATGGAATGAAACCTCATGTTTCATGACATTCAAAAACATAACCATAGTATTTTTATTATTTATTTTTCATTCATCTTTTCTTGCTTTCTATACAAAAAATAATAATAAAAGATAAAAGGAGTTTTTTCATTTATTTATTTGTACTATGTATCTATTTTTGTGAAAAATAAAAATGATTTTAACTCATGCAGTGATCATTAACTAAGTAACATTGTTGTCTTTTAATATCGTTTAATCATAAAAATTTATGAAATAGTTATTTGCTATCATGAATTTGTGCATGAAGTAAAATAGGATTTGTTTTTTAAAAAAAATATAATCATATGCAATTAAATAATAATTTTATCTTTGATATTATTCGATTATAAAGGTTTAATGACTAGTCACTTGCTTGCTAAAAATATTGTATCGGAATAATTTCTAAAACATGAAAGTCATTATCTTTTGATAAAATAATATTTTTTTAAAAAATATATGCAATAATTAATATTTTAATTGAATAACAGTTCTATCTTTAACTTTATTATAAGGGTGTAATGATTAGTTTTTACTAACTTAAATTTTTATACAAGTTTATCCTTTTAATTAAAAATATAAAAAAAAATCTATTTCACATATAAAATTATTTTTTATACAATAGTTCGTAATATTAATTGAATAATACTTCTATTTTTAATATCATGTAAATCATAAAAGTTTGTAAAATAGTCATTTGTTATTATAAACTTTTATGCATAGAATAAAATAAAAGTTGTCTTTTAATAGCTAATCATTCGCTAGCATAAATTCTTATTCACATTTCCTTCCTTTAAATAAAAATGCAAAAATAAACATATTTCACATGTAAATTATTATTAAAATAAAGAATAAAAAAAATTCTTAGGTATAAAATAAATATTTGTAAAGATATATAATTTTGTATAATTAATTAAAAATATTATTTTTAACAAGCGTTATAAGATGCTAATACCTTTTCTACATGTAATTGACTTATAAGTTTAAATCTAATTTCAAGGATCCTTTTTTTCTTAAAAGATTTTTCAATATTTTTCCTCATAAAAAAATATTAGTTGCGATTTCATAAAAAAATATTTTTACATCATAGAATTTTAACAATGATGAACTTTCAAATAAAGAACTAAAATTACATATTTCACAAAATTAAAAAACTAAAATTACATATTTAAAAATAGAACGACCAAAATTGTAAATTTAATATTATAAAGGAACAAAAGTGTAATTGATATTATAGAAAAACTAACTAGATAATTTAATCAAATAAAAAATATCTTCTTTATAGATAATTTTAAGAAATAAATGAGAACAATGGTATTATTTCTATTAGTAAATAATTAGAAGTGATGCAATAATTTATAGTTTTATTTTTATTTTTAGTAATATTCAATAAGTATAATTTTAATTTGCATTTGCAAAATTACAATTATTCCAATCTTTATTATAAGTTATTATTTTAGTTAATTTTACTTAGAGCATCTCCAATGGGGTTGCTTATAAGCAACTCCTTGTGTCACATCACTGCCAACTCAATTCTGACCCACTTTATGGGTTGCTTAAATTTTAGCAGCTTGTAAAAACAATTCTGCTAAAATTTAAACAACCCATAAAGTAAGTCAGAACTGATTTGCAGTGATGTGACATAGAAGTTACTTATAAACAACCTCATTACAGATGTTCTTATAAACCAAAATTATGATTTATCAATTTTACCCACTTTACTTGCCACTAAATTTTCATGAGATGTGAAAAAATTACCGATACAAAGTGATAAATAACAATTTGAGAGTTAAGAGATAAACATATATTCTCACAACTTTTCATAGGGACATAAGATAAAAACTAAAATTAATACTTTATAAAAAAATTGTAAAATATCTTATAAAAAAGACTATCAGCTTCTTTTAAATTGTCTTATAATAGAGAATGGAGGAAGGATTTATTCCGTTTATGAAAATTTTATGAATATCAATACATATGAAGGCACATGTCTTAGACTTCTCGTACATCATATATTTTAAAATAATCATATCACATATTAAATATGTATTGTATGTGAGATGCACGTATGTTGTTCATAGTCACATGTAACCCATATGAAAATAGTAATCAATACAAACATTTGTTAGAGTTTTAAGACAAGATGATTGTAAAAAAATAAAAAAAAATAATAAGAGAGAGAGAGATTTGAAAGTATATAATCCTACAAATTAGTGAGAGTGGATAGTATATGTTTATTACGGAGATTAAGTAATTTTAAAATTTATAAAGTGGGTGGTATGAATTAAGGGATAAAAGAGTCTAATAAAAATAAAAACCAAGAGATAATTACTTAAACATATATCTCATTTTTGAAAAATTCATAAGAGAGTTCCTACATAAATTAATTAGCTTGTGCATCAACTAATTTTAACTTAGAGAAAAGCATTTCATTTTTACTTCATACTTTTTTCTCCTATAAGAATTTCTAGAAAAGAAATATGTCAGTTCGTAGCCAAATAATGTTAACAGTTGAATAGAATCATTATTTGCTTGAGTTGAAAAAAGTCATTGAAATATAATCCACTCAAAATTATGACAAATATACTTATTCCATTAAGTTCCAACATTTGACTTTGAGCAAAAAGGATTTTGTTCTATGGTACTGCACATTGTATTAGAGGGGCAAGAAAAGAAAATATAACCCTATTACATGTATTTGCTGACCAGGCAGGTGTGTAAACTAAAATCTGTCAGCCGTCTCCACAATAGGTTGAACTTCAACCCTTTTTTTAACAAGATATGGACCCATTCCAATAGCTTCCTGCAACTGCATGCAAGATTACAAAATTATCACTTGAATATAATATACAGGTAAATGAGCATGCTGATGTTCTCCTCTTATTCTCTTTATATATATATATATATGGTTTGTTTCAAGTGAGAATTTATTGTTATTGTGAGAAATTAAAACTATGAATCTGAGTCATAAAACCACACATGAATAGTCAAGACTACTTAAATATGTCATGCACATTTTAATCTCGACTATTTAAATGTGATCTAATAGTCCATAATTCTATATTTATAGTCCTCAATCTCACAATAACAAGGGTTTTCACTTGATACACTAGACACACAAACACGAACACATATGGTATCTATATCTAGAAGGAGTGCATACAAAAAAGCCTGGAAAGGATACCAACAAATACACATGCACAAATATAGAGGAAAGATTTGGTATCTCACCTTTGCTGCTATTCCTGCAAAAGCAGGATCAGCAGAAACTCTACTAGACAATGTCAATGATCTTTGTATCGCCTTGCAGCAGTTATATCTAGCTTCCATACCTGAAATGCTCCAATTATGTTAAAATAGGAAAGTACAGTTGGAGCAAAGTGACAGGAAAACATATGGTATTGGTATGACTATTATAAGCATATTAACAGACATCTAGATCATATTACATACCTATTTTTGTGGTTTCAGTACTCGGGTTGGTCACTTTATCTATAATCTCTTGTTTTGAGCATATCTCCATCAAGCACCATGGTCGGGCAACCAATCCACTTATCGTTCTATAGCTCTGAAAATGTTGATTTTATTTTTGTAAATTTTTCATGGACAATTATATATATATATATATAGATAGATAGATAGATAGAGAGAGTATATAGAAGAGAACTCTTAGTTATTGTATGAAATAAGGATAATAAATATATATTATTAGATTATATTTAAACGATAATGATTATAACTTTCTTAAGTGGTCATGAGACCAGAAAATATAAATTTTAATCATTCATGAAAAGATTGTATAACTCAAATTTAGTAGCTCTCGCATTCTTAAAATGGGAATTGTTCTTATAGACACGTGCCCCTATATATAAACATAAGTGCTTCATTATTGATTGCTATGTTTCGGCTTTACAGCATACTGACATGTTACAGTTTAAGAAAAGCCTAGTATAAACAGATTCATCTCTAAGATTAATCAAATTATTTGGATTCAAAGACCTAAATGCAACATTGTTGAGTTTTGGAATTATTGAACTGACATTTCCATCCAACAAAATCACCTAGACAGGTTGACTTCTAAAGTATATGCACTGAGGAAATTATTTAAAAACTAAAGTGCATATAAGATCATAATACAAAAAGTTCATATTGATGTTTCAGTGTCTCACCGCTAGACGTATTTCTGAATCCTGCTGCAAAACAGACAGAAAAAGACCCTGAAAAGTGCATGAACTTGGTGAGATTGTAATATTTCAACATTTAATTAAAAAGCTATCATGCAAGACGACTAAACGAACATTGTAGCTTTGAGGATTTTTGGTTCTAAGAGGACTTTCTAAAATTTACTTACAGGCTGCTGCCTGAAAGTAACTGGTCAATAATATCTTTTATTTATGGAAGCAAAGATGTTCCGTCTAATTAGGAGGGGCACAATTACTATTTAATTAACAGTCATTTGGTAGGTAAGTTGCTATTAACATTTTTTGTCATGTGCATATTTCAAGATGGAATTTTCACATGGCTAATATGTATTTTAAATCACTTTCTGTATAGTGACACATAATGATAAGGATTGAAAGAAACAAAAGTAAGCATTCTTCAGTGAAAAAGTGTTAATACAAAAAATACACAGATATATACCATACTACTGATCAGTGTGGTCCTCTTTTATTTTGACACTTACAAAGGCAGTCATGATTAAGTTAGGACAAAGCTACAGCTTAGATAAAGCTTCATATATGTGTGTGTGTCTAGCCCCTTTAGTTCAAAGATTAAAGAGAAGCCAAACCATTATCATAAATAGAATTTAAAATAATTAACCAATAAAAAGAAGTTGAAACTGAAAAGAATGAAAAAAGGCAACCGATGGTGTCAACTTTGAGCTTCTGGATGCTGTTTCATATATTAGGCGTCGCAGGTTTTCTTCTGCTTCAGCATTCAGTATGATGTTACTCTCAGATCTGGTTTCTCCCGAGATATTTCCAAGAGCATGCAATGCAGCCTGTTATTTCCATTTAAGAAACCATGTATGTTATAACTTAGAAGACAATTTATTAGCATAATATAACACCATCCATGTAAAATGGAATCCCAACTTTATCTACAATCAAGAACAACTAAGAATTTATTCAAGTAATGCATCTTCTTTTGAACTGTACCTTCCAGAGGATACAAAAACAAAATTATATTACTGGACTCGTTACATCCTTGGAAATTACATGTCTTATGTTTTTCTCAACTTGAATGGTATGTCCTTCATAAGTATCGAAACACCTAGGGAATCCCCCCTTAAAAGCTAGCTGTCAAGGGGGGAGAATCAAAACACTAAGTATTCCACCAAGCATCCCATACTACTCGATTTGAGACTTAGGCACCCCATAATACCATAGCACCGCCCCTGGGAGCTGATATCCTAGCAACTGCTCTCTACAACGCTTTACTGGTCCGTTGGTCAGACCCTCTATAGGTAGCACTTTCTGAAACACAACCAACTAGCCCTAATATCAATTAACAAGAACCCAAACACTTGGGGATCCCTCCCTTAAAAGCTAGCTGTCAAGGGAGGAGAACCAAGCCACTTAAGTACTTCATCAAGCATCCCATACTACTCGATGTGGGACTTAGGCATCCAATAATACCCAGGTCCCTATAAGATGTTATAAGAAACAGGCTAGTTGAATGCTACATCAAATTGATGTCAAGGAGGCCAACAACAACAAGTTTCAATCACCTGGGAATGCCATGGATCCTTAAATAGATGCTACAGTCCTAGGGAACAACACTTTCAAGATTCAGAACATTACTACCAAATAACTGTTTGCAGCACATTGCATCAATGCCCCATAAATGCTGTTTCAGCTATTTTCAACTTCAACCTTGAGGACAATATGCTTCTTCAGGTCGCCTTAGCAAGAAATTGAGCACAACATACAATGGGATTACAGTATCAAATCACAATAGTTTAGTATACCTTAAAACACTTTGAAATGGAAAGAACAAGTATTGGTTCACTAACCAGCTGTTTACCATGTCCTTGTGGTCCTTGTCGATCAAAAGCGGCATATATAACATGTCTAGCAGCAGGCAATAAACCTGAGAGTAGTAATGTGGCTCCTTGGACAGCTATGATCACAAAAACCATAGATTAAAATTTCTCATATTATTAGGAATTTAGGATTAAATGGTCACTGTTGGATGCAACAAACAATTGTTATTGAAGTAGCATTGAAACAATAGGCGTTGATGAAGCATTGGAAATTTAGGATAATAGGAAACAGTTCCATTCCTATTTATTGTTCTGGTATATAAAAGATGTATCTCTTCTTTGATGTATATGAACACAGCCAACTGAGAAAAAACCACTCAAGCATTTCAGTATTTCACTCAAACCTTCTATCTTACTTTCCTAGATATTGATCAAATAAGGGAATCAATCCAAAGGTTTTTCCCAATGTCAATCAGCTTGAAGCAATGACAAATCTGTTTTAGGGGCCTTAGTGCACGTTGTATAAATATAAATTATATTTGCAATGTATCATTCCCATGCTTGAATGTGAGTGGTAGGTAAATACATAAAGCAAAATCTATTGAACAGTTACAAACATAAATGTCTCCTTATCTTTTCAATTTTGCAACCTACATCGTTGGTCAGATTCAGTTACTGACTGTCAAAAACTCAAAACCGAACCTGACCAACAATACCCACTTTTACTCGATTTTTTAATCCGATTAACCCATATGCCCACCTGAACTCACCAAAACAATCTTCTTTTGTTTTCTCTTCGGCTATTTTGGGTTTGGATTGGGTGTCAGGTTTTTCTCCAATCTCTTCATTGTGAAGTCACTTGGCATATTTAGGGTAAAGATAAGCATTTCCCAAGAGCCAGGCCAACCTAGTGAGGTAAGGGCAATAACTCAGAAGGATTGGTCGTAGTAAGCATTTTCCAACAATGAGTTTGTCCCAATGCTTTGAAGCATTTTCACTGCACGTGTTAAGGTTTCAGGCAGAGGATTGGAAGGATTTGTGGAAGTATGATCTGTTTACTGGTTTGTGATGCCTTTCATTTGAATGTAACAACAGAGAACTTTATCCATGCAAAACATGTGCAATAGGAATGTGTTCTTAGCTTCTCGTGAACTATTCACTGCTTGAGTAAAATTTAATTTTTCTTTATTTCTGCCTTTTGTATTGGCTCCAGAGGATTCCATATTCTCCATTGTTGTATTCAACTCTCTTCAATCAATATATTTTTCTTTTATTAATAGAAAAAGTCAATTAGATAGATCAATTTACAAGGACATATTTGTCTCTGAATTATGAAGAACTCCCTCATTTTGAATTCTAGCATAATACTACCTCCAGTCCTAATTGTAAGCAATATAAGACAAATTATCAAAACCAAGTAATAAATATGGTTACTTCTAATTTGTTCTATCATAAATTCAAGTTTTATTCCAAATATACCCTCTACTTTTAAGTGGTTGTTATATTTAACACTAATTATAAGTAAATGCATAAGAAATATAGTTAACAATAAATGAAAGGTATAAAAGAAATTTAACCTTGATTAACTTTAAAAACTAATGATTGTTACTTATAAATAAGGCTAAAAGAAAATTCAATTTGTTGCTTATAATTAGGACTTAAGGTAGTATATACTTGGTAGCATGATATCTTAAATTTTAATATCTGTAATTTTCTTAAAAAGAATGAGTCATGTTGGTTTAAAATTTAAAACAATGGAGATCTATGTAATTTGTCAAATCCCAGGGAGGTTATTGTAACTTCAAGTACAACAGAAATCTAGAAAAGATGGGAGGTAATCAACTTTCAAGGTAGACCACAGGCATAGCAGTTAATCAAGGGCAATAGCACCGGTGTACTGTTGCTATACTTTTTTTCCTTTTATATTACTTGCCTCTTCTTGTTATTAACTTCTGTATTTGGCTTAAAATTATGAATTTTATTTATTAATTATGAATGTGTCTTCAATTTTAAGTAATTTTTATAGGTTAAATTACTAAGTAGGTCCTTGATCTATTTGGGAATTTTCAAATAGGTCCCTGAGCTAAATTTTTTTTTAATTGGGTCCTTGATCATGTAATATTTTTTAATTGAGACCCTAGGGATATTAAATGTAATTTTCTGACGTTTCAAGCTGCTAACAATTAACCCCTAGGACCTACTTTTTTAGTGGAGGGGCCTAATTAAAAAAATGATTAGGTACCTATTTGAAAATTACCAAATAGTTCAGGGACCTACTTAGTAACTGAATCTTTTTTATATTTGATCATTTATATATATTTAATATAAATTATTTAATTTATACTTAAAAAATCATAACAGTGGTCATCCCACTATAGTGCTTTTGGGGTAGGCTACTCCACGTTATTCAAGATTGATAACTAAGAGCATAGGACCAATATAATTTAATCAACTAAAATTAGTTTTCCAAGAAGATACAAAAAAAAAATGTTAAAATACATACTTACATGATCCCATTTGACCCAATGATTCAAGTGCAGTTTCACATTCATCTCTATCTGAAGGTTCCAATGACTGAAGTCTACCGTCAATAGATGAAATAACAGCTATAACACCTGAATTTATCAATTTAAAAGTTCAACAAATATACATTAGTTAACAGTTTCAATCTCTTTCAAAAACAATTATTAAATTATGCAACAAATATGAGAAACACATGGACACTTTAAAAATGAAGAACAACCCCTGCAAGGAAACATCTTTCACAACAAGGACTTAATCAATTTGCAGCATATCCGTAGTTTCTAGTTCTTTAATAATAAGATTATGAAGCATATCGTGTGAAGTACATGGGCAATTGACAAATGAAATCAGCATTCAGCACAAACCAGCAAGAGACCCACTATATTTGCAATAAAACCTTGTTGCATTTAGATGTGCAGACAGATGGATTAGAGTATTTAAATTGTTATTCTGAAGATGTGATGTTGAAATCAATTTTCAGCATATTCCGACGAATATTAATCCAAAGAGAAAGGGATATACTGCAACACTTACAAGGTTCATCTGTGAAGGAGTATATAATGTCCTTGGACAGTAGCCTTCCAATTATCATCATTGCTCTTGATCTTAAAATTGATTCCATAGAATTGTTGCTAGCCTCAAGAAAAGGGATGTACTTATATCAGGAAAACATTATCCCAACATCCATAAGATGAATAAATATTCTTGAGAAGATAATAATGATTACCTAATTATTGATGAAAGCAATTGAAGGATGCTAGTCTTTGACAAAAATTCTGTACCATGTTCAATTTCTGCTAGCTGCATCCATTTGAGACACAAAGTGAGAATGTATATATGTGCATGTAATGTGAACTGGAGAAGTGCATAACAACTGATAGTTGCTAATGCAGAGTTCCTGAATTTGGCACGTGTTACATGTGTGATGAGATTATTCTTTTGAGTTTGGTTTATCTAAGGAATCTTTGTAGTTTATAAAATTCAGTTTGTGTCTGGAGGGAGCAGAGGAGGATGCTATCTTAAAAGAACCATGAGTGGAAACATTTTGGAACAAACACTTGAGTCTCCAATTACTAAGGGGGCGTTTGTTTTCAAGTAAGTTACTACTTTCTTGGGAATCACACTCCTAGGAATATTATTATTGGAATGTTATTCCTGAGAATATTTTAAAAGTTTAAATTAATTAAAATAAAAAAATGAGTGGAAAAAGTGGGTTAAAAATAACTTCCCACATTCCCATGCAAATACAACTTTCCCATCGTCCACCATGGGAATCAAAATGAAGTGAATCATGTTATGGCTACTTTCCTAGGAATAAATTATACGCAAGAATATTTTTTCAAAACTCTAAACAAACATGGGAATATAACATTTCCAACTCAATATTCCTGGGAATAAGTTTTTAATCCGTGAAACAAATACACTTTAAAAGGGTAATAGATTATGCCCCAATATCTATAAATTAACCACACACATTCTTATCTCTCCCAAAATGAATAATAAAAAAGATAGTTTAATCCGGAAAAACTCTTGACAGGCAATGAACACTAGTGTGATGTTTATTAACATGATTGTTAGGCTTAGTCCCATTAGTTCCATGTAAAACATTCATTATTCTGTTACTGAAAAAAACCAAAGTAAAGTGTTTGTTCTCTGGATACAAAGTTTATATTACAAAGTAACTAAGCATAGTGAACATGCACAAGCAGAAGGATTATTATGCATGATTAAAGTCTAGAATCAACAGGAAAGGAGAGATTAGTAACCTCATATAAAAGCTCCAAAACACTTAAAGTTACAAGGGTATCATCTGCATTTCTGATTTCTGCTTCCAACAATTTAAGTAGATTTGATCTGTAAATGGTAGATGCTGCTGACCTAGATACAGAAAAAAGCTTCACCACTAAAGCCAGTACACGAACTCGACCCTAAATAAAAAACAGTAAAAAAGTTACAGAAGCAAATTAAGTCAATTATGCACAAGGTGTGAAACAGAGCCCCACCCCACCCCCCTCCAAAAGAAAAAAAAATATATCAAAAAATTAAAATCAATGAAAGAATACATAGACCATGCATTTCAATTTAGTATTTTTTTTATAAATGGGGAACAAAAAATTATGCTCTTTATTGATTTTATTATATTCATGAATAAGTACTATAATGTTAGTCGTATGACTCTCTGAGGAGCATTAGCTCTGAGATTACAGGGATCATCCTTTGTTTTAGTTCTTCCTTTTCCAACCAATAATATTGTTGTGTTCTTTTATTATATCTGCTTTCTACCAAATGGTCCAACCTGCCAGATTGCCCAAGACAGAGTTAATGTTACCAGAGATGGAGATCAAGATGGCCAAAAAGGTGGAGCTGCCGGACTTTACATGAATGAACCCCATTGGGTGGATTGTTAGAAATGAGGTTCTTTATGGAACAAGAAAATCAGTCATATGATAAGCTTCAATGGGCATTCATGAGCGTGGAGGATGAAGCAATGATTTGGTTTTAGTCTTGGTGCCTAGAGGACCTTGATGCAGATTGGAGTCGTTTTCCACGCTATGATAAGAAGATTCAGAATCAGCTATGATTGCAGGAGTTTTAATAGTCTATCTATCTTGAAAGAAGATCAAAGAGAATTAGAATCACCCATTGAAATCTTTGAGCAATCAGTGGGGAGAAGTTGCAAGAGAATCAGAGAATGATCATGAATGAAAAAAGGTGCAACAACCAAATTCTAGGAGAAATGATGAAGAGTGACCAGAAGACGAAGTGCAGTGGCTATAGAATCAGTTATGGGACAGGAAAGAAGATGAAATCAGCAGGGAAAAAGCAAGAACAAGCTATTCCCTGAATGCTAGGAACAAATTGTACGATGGAGAGGACAAGGAGAGAAAAGATAAAAATAATCATCGAATACTGGGTTTGGGAGCTGGGCTGAACACAAATGAGTTACAATTGTTGATGTGGCTAGTTGGTTAGGGGAGGGAATGTACTTATAGGGAGGGTGGACAAAAAGAGGAAGGCATGAAGAATCTTTTCTGTTAGAACCTTGAGAGGTTGAGCAGGGGGAGAGAATCATATCTTCTCTGAGGAGCATTAGCTCTAGGATTATAGGGTCATATTGTGTTATAGTTCTTTTTCCAGTCAATAATTTTGCTTTGTTTTTTTTATTAATTAAATATGGTTCCAATCAGAAAATTATTTAATTGAAGAAACACTAGTTTAAAAGCTTTTAGATAGTTGAAGTATGGGGATTCTAGGTATAGAGAGATAAAAGGGAGAGAATTATTACTTGATAATAATTTGATACTACAATGTGATATGCTCATAAAACCTAGAGAACTAACCCTTATTTATATTAATCATAATCTTACCTAAATGGGACACAAATCATGAGATATACCATCCTAAGAGATGATGAGGATTGAGAAAACTAATCCTAAAGAATATTCCTAGAAATTTTCAAGATACTATTTGTATATTTTCATATATTCTCTAACAGACCAAGGACTTTGGAAAGTGTAAATACTTCTTCAATATTGAAGTTGCCGAGTCAAGAGATGGTTTTATTTCATGAAGGAAATATACATTGGATATGCTAAAAGAAACTGGTATGTCACATTGCAGGCTAGGCTAGTCTATATCCAAGTGTAACAGACCTGAATAATAATAAATAATCGGAGCAGGAAGAGCTATATATAGATCCGGAAAATAATAGGAGATTGATTGGGAAATTAAATTATCTCACCGTACACATTGGGTACTCGTCAGCACGTACCAAGCACACACTTAGAACATTTTTCAACAAAAAAAAAAAAAATTGGGTACTTAATTTGGGTACACATACTTTTTAGGTACGTATCAGACCCGTACCCAAATCCGAAAAATAAAACCTATATATGTCTAACAAAAAATTAAAAAAATTAAACCAAAAGATTGGTGGGTCATGTATGGTGTAGCAATTTCCAAACTTGAATATGTTGCATTTAAACTTCTCTCACAACCATCATCATCTTCTTGTCAGAGAAATTGGAACACATTCTTTTATCCATTCTATGAAAAGAAAGAGGCTCAATCCTAAAAGAGCTGAAGATTTAGTTTTTATACATACAATTTTTTGTCTTCCCTCAAAAAAGAGCAAGAGTTATGTAAAGGATCAATAAGGTTATCGATGGCGGATAACGGTCTATGGCGGCGAGGCCAAAAATCCTTTATAACTCTATGGCGGATGCCATGGCGGCCTATGGCGGACGTCATGGCAGACAAAAAAATAAAAATAAAAAAAATATTTATATATATTATATACAAAGAAAACAGCAAAATAATAAATAACAAGCAACAAAACTAAATTAAAACCAACATAATATCAACTTAAATACTTAAATATCATAAAAACAATACCATAATTCATCAAGTCTCATAACATAATTGATTAAATGTTGCTTTGCTCTTGTAATTCCCCCTTTCATGATTTTTTTACAATAATTGCATATAGTTTCATTGGTATCATTCTCTTTGGTAGGATGACAATGTTTCCATCCTATGTCTGTTCTCCTAACAAAGTTTGAGGATGTTTGACTTTGGCTTGGAATTGGATTGCTAGACATTGTCCTAAAAATAAGAAAAAGAATAATAAAATAGGCACTCAATGTTAGTTTAGAATTTAGAAGAAAATAGGAATTTAAATTGACCCAATTGGTAGAAGAATTGGGATTAAAAAAATTGTTGCTTGCTGCAGATGCAACAATGAATTCATTAACAAAGGACTCAAAGGAGTAGGAAAAATTAAAAGGAGGATTATAACTGAAAAAAAAAATGAAAAAAACAGGAGGATTAAAACTGAAAAAATAAAAGGAGGAGGAGGATTAAAACTGAAAAAATAAAAGTAGGAGGAAGATAAAAACTGAAAAAAAAAGTAGGATTAAAACTGAAAAAAAAAAACCTAGTTTCGCCAGAGTTGCTCGCCGGAGTAGCTCACCAGAGTACTGGGCCACCACGGTTCAGGTCGCCGGCCAGAAAGGGGACAAAGGGGCGGTGAACGAAGGTGATTAGGGGCGGTTTCAACTTCCGTAAGTGTTGTTGGCACTTCGTGGTTGCTGGCCGGAGTGTTGGGCTGCCGCGGTTCAGGTGGTCGGTGGCAAAGGTGACCGATGTGCAGTGATTGGAGTTGAATAAAGGTGATCGGAGATGTTTAGGGTTCACTCCTCTTCAAGTGCAGAAAGTCGCGACTATGAGGGAGAAGAGAGACGAGACGCGGAGACAAGCCAAAAACTTAGGACTCACTCCATTTGGGCCTGTTTCAAAGCCCAAAAATAGGTTT
The DNA here is from genome assembly GCF_000230855.2 of Cajanus cajan. Lineage (NCBI taxonomy): Eukaryota > Viridiplantae > Streptophyta > Magnoliopsida > Fabales > Fabaceae > Cajanus > Cajanus cajan. The sequence continues at coordinate 21,798,042 of NC_138524.1, forward strand.
TTTTTTTAAAAAAAACCGTCATGACCGCCATGCCCGTCATAAACCTTCACGGCGCCATGACCATGGCGGGCGCCATATTGGAAATGGCGGAAACCGCCATAAACCTTCATATAACGGATGGCGAATGGCGGTTTAGGTTCAAACCGCGACGTTTTTTCCGTTATAACGGGGTTATAACGGATATTTGACAACATTAAGGATGAAAGCAAAATATGAGATATTGGTGGAGATGAATGGGATCCATTTAAGGGGGCTAACATTCTTGAAGTTGCTACAATTTCTCTGGATGAACCAAAGCTAGAAGTAGTTCTTTTCACAGATGATGGACAAGGAAACGATTAGATTGAAATTGTTAAAGTGTGATATAGTGTGATATATCACAATTAAAGTGTGATATCATAATTTAAATGTGATATTATAATCATGCTTTAGTTGTTATGATTTTATTGTTGATATTATTGATCAAGTGACAAGTGTCATGTTTATTTGTGAATCATTTTTATCATTTATACAATTTACTCAGGTTTATATAATTATATATATATATATATATATATATATATATATATTAAATAACATTAATGTACCCGTACCCTAGATTTTTGAAAAATCGCGTATCTCATACCACACCTGGTACCATACTCTTATCCGTGCAACACAGACTACTAAAATACCAATCTATTTTCATATGGGGAGTTATAAACCAGTTCATGCAATCTGCACATACTAGCATTGGGATACTATTGTTTGAATTTCAAGATATATTAAGTACGCAATGAATCAAGGTTTATTATCATGAGAAGAATGAAGATAAAATAAATACTCGTAATAAGATATTCTATAATGCAAATTAGGTAAGACCTTCAATTAATACACAATTTACCACAGGATACTGTATCTTTATTGGAAATAATTTTGTATCATGGAAAAGCAAGAAGAACTAAAGGAGAATGTAGTGGTTAAATCAAGTGTGGAAGCTGAATATAGAGCCATGACCATATATATTTGTGAGCTCATTAGGATAAACAACTACTTCAAGAATAAAAAATAAAAAATAAAAATAAATAAAAATTGGAAAGAATCAAACAAATAAAGTTGTGTTATGATAACCAAGAAACAACGCATAGCCTCCAATTTACTTTTACAAACAAAACTAAGCATATTGACATAGATTGTAACTTTTTATGAGAAAAAGCTCTTCCCAGGAAATCTTTAAAAAGTCCCTTAGGAGTCGTAGGACCATAGTTGATACATAGTCGGTACGCTTCAGTTCTTTATTTAAATTTAAAATATATTCTAATATATATATATATATATATATATACAAGTTAATATATTGCAAACAATTTTTTTATCTAACTAAAAATTTGTATAAACTATAAATAGAACTATGCATATATGTATAATATATTTTTCATTTATAACATATAACAACATCATATATACAGGTTACCACATCCTCCAGTGTGTGGGAAGTTGTGGCATAATGTGGGATGTTGAAAATTCAAAAAACAACAGAATGTGGGAAATTGTGGACCGAAACACAGAATGTTAAGGTGGGCAGTCGTGACAAACTTCAGATATTTGACAATCAAAGGTAATGCATTGGGAGTTCGGACGTCCCAGAACCATGAATTGGTATGCACCAACCAATTTGTGGTTCTCTCCTGCAACCAGTAAATTATCTGACTATGCATGAGACAATATATTTATTGTAGCAAGCTTAGTGCATATGATTTATGCCTCCAGCTTGGGGGTGGGAATGTCGAAAATGTTAATCGTACTTACAACAGCTTTATAAACAATAGGAATTTACGAAGTATTGGGAACATTAGGATATTAGAAAATAATCAAATTCTTCATTGTTCTTGTAAATACAAATTGTATTAATTTTCCCTGTTTAGAAATATCAATATGCTGAGTGCAAAACACCCAATTCACGTAAATGTCTGTTGAAATTTATTTTCAAATACAATAAAGCAAGAGTACATATCATTGCTTTTTGTGGAGGCAAAAGGTCTGATCATTCGCTCAAGCTCTCCCATGCATTCATGGTAAAGCCCTCAACATAGTTTATATGTTGATATATTCAATGAAAAATACAAATCTATGCATTAACAGATTGGTTACCATACCAGTGATGAACATTTTGATGCAAAAATCGCTAGGTCTGTACCACCCTCTTTGGCAGATGGAAAGATAATTTCCTACAATAGTAAAGCATGTCAGCCAGTATTCTTGAATGATAGGGTTTTAATTAATCTCATACCTTACATACAAGTTAAAGACAATTACGTGACTTTACAAAAGAATTTTATTACCATGCCTTCAGGAAAACCAGCTAACATTTTAATTGCATCCGTTGCCACAGCTGCCACTTGTTCATTGCTACATATGTGAGAAGATATGAAAATCAAATGATCTATTATAAGGGTGAACTATCAAAAACATTATACTTAACTTGTGAGCAAGCAACCAGATCTAACCAAAGAAATGTAAAATATAATGAAACAAGGAGTAATAATGGAATCCTCTGAAAAAGCAACCGTTTACCACTGTATAAAAAAGGTCCTTTACAGGAATCCTGATTTACTGCTTAATATTAAACTAGTCTCAACTCTCAACCCTGCTTAGAGAAATATTTTTAACCAGTAGATCCTGGCCTTACACCAAAACAGAAACTTGTACAGGAATTGTAGGGTTTCCTTTATCATACATAAAAACAGAGGAAGCCATGCTTAATGATACAAAGTATGTTAGGACCTCAGATGGATTTGGGTCCAAATAGGCAATTTGCACCTAAACTGCCCAATATGTGCTAGAAAGAATAGGAGGGGTGAGACTTGTGTGATGGGATTCTGTTATGAGGGAAATCAGGGGGAAGAGAGAGGGGTATCGGGTAGAATCAAATGGTTTGTCATGGGCAGAGAACTTGGGTTCCCTAAAGGAGATTAGTCTGTGGTAGTAGAGATATTCATTCCACTGTAATTCCTGTTTTCCAGAAATATTACAAACCATATTTTTCCATTATTGATCTGATTTATGTGTTAATTGCTACTGTGAGATTCTGGTTCATATCAAAGTACCAGCAAGCAAACCAGTAATAAATACAAATACTGGTACAGTTGACATCAATATGAAACTATGGAGATGTTTGCTACACTATCATTCTCATCCAAGCATCTATGATTCCTGGTTATCATTGATACCTAAAAAAGATGCTTGCGTTGGTTGTAGGTATAAATTACTTTTACTGCAGCAACTAAGTTCCTCATAGACATATGGTTACGTTGATTGAGATCCCAATTAAACTATAGATATGGCTAAATTAGAGCTTATAAAAGGCTTGGGCAATTCTCACCTCATCAACTAGTTTTTGGGGTTGAGTTAGGCGTAGCCCAAATCAAGGCATCCAAATACTAGAATGCCATCTTATACCTCCCAAATGTGGGGAACCAATATTCTCAAGTACAAATTTCCACTCATTTTTATAAATTACCAATAACATCCTTTCTTTCATAATTTCCAACTTTTACACAAAACAAGGAGATCTTAAACAGTGTCATCTTAAACAATTAGAAATTTAGAATAAGAAACTCATAATACTCTCTACTAACCCATTTATAAGGCAATCAAGCAAAAGAGGATATATGTTAGAGTCTTCAATTAGTCGAACAGCAACTTTGTAATCATTGTCAATATTCTCTAGAAGGCAAGTGACCTGCAAATTGATACCATATCACACAAAAATAATGTTGCTAAAAAAATGTACCACATAAGTAGTGATATGCATTGGTAAAAATAGCTAGCCAAAATTTATTTTCAGGTGTATAAATTCATATGTAATTATCAGACCATTTAAATCCCAATAGAAGAGCATATACAACTTTGACTAACTTCATTTAATAAGAAGCACCATAGAGTGGACTAGAATGAAAGGAATGATGAGACGGAAATATGAGAGTAAAATAATTGCGGTTACAGAAATACACACACATGATTGTTAAAGAAACTAACCTTACAATAAGTTGTAAACAAAGAATGAAATATGTGAACACTAAAAAGTTGCAATTGTCAAGGACAAATTCTCCCAAGAGTTTAGTGCATATCTAGGAAGTGTTTAATTCTCCAAAAATGACTAAACCAAACACACCAATTACGTGAAGGTTTGCAATTATTTTTATGTCTCTAAAACACCTTCCAAACAACAACACTTTGGGCTTGAACCACGGATAATGCCCAAACTCATCAGCCTGCAAAGATCGAATACCTGATTACATGGTCATAAAGGCTCCTGAATCTGATAACATCATGTCAAAAACTATGAGTCTGTTTGGATAAACTTCTCCAAAAACACTTATAAGAGAATAAAATTGGAAAGCAAAAATGAAATGAACTTCTCCAAAAGCTAAAATGAGTTTATGCTTAAGTTAAAAAATAAGTTTTATGAGAAGCTAATATGAGAGCTTTTATAAATTAGATTATGCATAAGCTAATTTTAACTTATTAGCTCATAGAGAAGCTAATTTTATCTTTTCTTCCTATTTTCTTTTCTTATAAGTACTTTTGGAAAAGTTTATCCACACAACCCAAAGTATCCTAAAAGCTTAAGCTATTATTATATTAAGTAAAGGTTCAAGATTGATTGTAGATCTCTACACAAGTGCACACATACTTAAGAACAGGCCACAGGCATCAGTGTCAAACCTCATAAAAATTATTTTTGACGAGTGACTAATATAATTTGCAAAGAATTATGTAAAGAAAAATTAAAGTACATTCCATTAAACATAAAATATTTGTTTTTATTGGAGGAGTGGAGGGTGATGAATCTCCATTGCGCATTCTACAGAAGGATTTAAATAAATTTGGCATAAAGTATAACCACATACTGTTTTGCAAGCTAAGGATCTGACTGCTTGAGAATCTGTCTGCAAACCAACTTGAACAAAAGGCTGAACCAAAACATTAATAGCAAAGCAATAAGAATAACTATTAAAATAATAAAATAATTTAATAGGAGAAATAATACATAACTTTATCTATGCAGAATGAAGACTGATGTTTGAACACAGAAAACATTTTAATGCCCCCTCTTAAATTAATTGATAAACTGCACAGATACAATATTTTAAGTACTTTGCTTGTCAGTTCTTCGTAGGTCTTACTTGTTAAGAGCACACTTCCGAACACTATCTATCAAGTCAAAACTTTTTCCACATGTTTTTACCCACTAATCCAAACTGCACCTTGGTCCAAGATCTATCTTATTTACTCTGTCTATTCTTTTTTAATGATTCAAATGCTGGTGGTTCCAAGATATTGAAGCATTATATGAAAACAGAAAACAATTATATTAAATTAAAAATAGAACTAATATCAATGCTTTAAAACGTAATGGAGGAAAAGACTTGGATCAGTGACACACTCTATGGGCTAGGAAACAAAGACAGGTAAAATAAACATTCACTTTCCCCATAGATATCATAACAATCAATTTAGTCATCATTGAGAGAGGAAAAACAAACTCTAATTCAATCAGGTTTTTTGGTGCATAAGAAACAAAGACAAATAAAAATTAAGTCATTTGTTACTAGCAAACTTCCGTGAATTTAGAAACGATTAAAAAAGCTTAGTCAACCAGAACTATAAGTAGATAGGTTTTTGGGAAAACAGAAAACTTTTAGTTTCACTTTCAGTGCAATGAGCAAGCCAGTTCAACTAACAACTAAAAAACAAAAATAGAATTAATTAGCCAAGGGAGTATATTACAAACCATATACTGTGGGATCAAAGAAGCGCCAAACTTCGTATTGAATAACCTATCAAGGCATGCAACTAGAGTACTTTCTAGGCCAGGCACATCAAATTGAGTCTGTAACGCACTGCAAAATTAAAGGAGAAAATCAAGGGTAAATTTCTCTAGAAGTATGTATAATGTCTTTGAATTAACACTGAACAAAACCTCAACCTAATTTCATGACTGAGAACTAAAAAAATTTCTACAACACTTCATACAATACAGGCATCCAAGGTTTTATTTAAAATGACCAGCAACCACAATTTTGGCCTTAACATCAAGGTTTTTAAGGTTTCCACAACCGCATGGCAACCACAATTGCAGCATCCACAGCGGCATCAAAAGCATTTGTCTCAAGTTTTTCACAATATCAAGTGTGGAAAAACTGCGACTGTGACACATGACCACAATTTAAAACCCTTCAGACATCATTAGGCATGAAGAATAGTTCTCTACTAATCAAGACAGGTTTGAAACAAAATCATTTTTTTTCAATTAGGTCAAAGAACAATGTAGCCAACAGATCAATGAGTTCAATAGTTTTACTCAAAATGCATTCATATCAAGTAATAACTAATAAAGAAGATACCAAATGCACTCAACTCAGAAACATGTCAAAACCTGAAGCTCCTCCAAAATTCAACACAAAGACCAAAATAACAAATATATAAACTTCCATTTCTTTCAGACAACACATTTTTTTTTTCAATAATTCTATGCATACACTCAAAACTGCCCCCATTTCAAACCACTAACCACTCCAATAAGCAACAACACACAAAACGAGGAAAAGGGTATCACAAAATGGAGGAAAAGAAGCGAACTTGATAATGAGCGGGAGAGGGAAGCGATTGAGAAAGTCCCTAGCGGAATCATCGCTTAGCAGCCCTGAAAGTGAAACAATGCGAGTCAAAAAGTGAAAAACGTAACAATCATAGAGAAGGGAAGTGAAGAATGGCGAAGTTAGCAACCTGGGTAGTTAGCAAAATCAGAAGCTGCTTCGAGGAGTTGAGTTGGATCGTCCATGCCGTCACTCGCACTGAGTCTGAAGCGGAAACCAGAAAGAAGAGCGAAGAAAAAGGAGAAGAAAAAAAGGGGGAAAAAAAACTACATACGTGGCAATAGGCGTTCTACGTGTAACGCAGGCACAAAAATGGACTCAGAAAAAAATAAATAAATTGTTTTAACCATAGTAGTATTAATTTTATTGCGTGGAGTGTACGTAAGAATCTCTTAAACGTGTTTTTACTCGCTCAAATCAGGATAAATTTATTTATTTCCTTCAAATTTAAAATTGATGTTATTAGTTTCATGCTTGTCTTAGTCATTCAAAGTAAGAAACTAAGAATGATAATGAAGAAACTAATTGAAAGATACTTTGAAATTTGATTAATATTTAGCTCATTGAAATGAGTTCATGATCTAAATGAATTCAACTTTCAAAAAAAAATGAACTCGTTCAACTCCATAGATAAATAAATGAACGCGAATTGAGTATAATTTAAATCGTTTAATTTATAAATACATATAAATATATAATTGGCATTTTATATAATTTCAACTTATTAGAATTTGAAGCAAAAAAATCTTATTATTATAAGTTAAATAATAATATAAGAAATGAACATTTTAAAATTTATAATTATGAATTAGATTTTTTTTTTAAATGAGATGATTTTTATTTATATAAATTTTGATTGTAATTTTGATTTTTTTTATTATCATATATTATAACTTAGTAAAGCTAGTAGGATAAATTCTAGTTTGTCCTTTTTTAAAAATGTAAACGATTTATTTCAAATTTATTAATAAATCAAAATTATGAAATGCATCAAATTCAAAAAAAAAATATTGACTCTAGACTCATGTGTTTTGATTAAACTAGTTGAATTAAGTTGTTCTCAAATTTGAATCAAATTGAGTTTGAATTAGAAAAATATTTATGTCAAATTTGAGTTAAGCCGTAAATTGAGTTCAATATTATTGAGATGGATTAAACCAAACTCCCTTCAATTCAATTCATTTCCAATCTTACTTCAAATTCCAATATTTACTGTGAGTTATCATCAATGCTTTGTATTTTATGTGATTAAATTAAGTGAATTTATTAAACTACTAAATTATATGATACGGACATAGATAAGCATATGTGGGTGTTAACTTATTAGGAGATAATGAAAATCCTTTTAAATTAGCACTATATAGTTGTTGTTATAAAAGAAAGAAAAAGTAGTGAAAAGAAACAAGACTTATAAAAGGAAGAAAAAGTAGAGAGAAGAAACAAGACAGTATAAGATGGAGAAAAGAATCTAACTGGTGTATTATCTTTGAGAGAGGACTAACTTATTTATAAGTACATGTGGTAACTGAACAATTACACAATAAAGGGAATAATACATAACGGAAATATAAATGGTAATGATTGATAATGAATATTGGCATCCACTAATTAAGCCACTAATTATTATTCATAACACTTCTCCTTGGATGTCCAATATTTAGAATGTGTCTCGTTAAAACCTTACTAGGAAAAACCCTATAGGATAAAAATCTAGTGAAGGAAAAAGAGTACATCATTCATAAATATTTATTTCTCCCCCTCATGCATACAATCTTTAAGATGATGGAGTCCAATCTTGTGTATCAATTGTTCAAAAACTTTTCTTGGAAGTGACTTTGTAAAGAGATATGCTAGGTTGTCACTTGAGCGGACTTGTTGAACATTTATATCACCATTCCTTTGAAGATCATGAGTAAAAAGGAATTTAGGTAGAATATGCTTTGTTCTATCTCCCTTTATGTATCCATCTTTCAATTGTGCAATACATGTAGCATTATCTTCATATATAACTGTCGATGTCATTTTTCTAGAAGATAAACCACAAGTTTCCCATATGTGTTGAATCACAAATCCTAGCCAAACATATTCATGACTTGCCTCATGTAATGCTAAAATTTCAGCATGATTAGATGAAGTGGCTGATATGGTTTGTTTTACAGATCGCCATGAAATGGCTCTACCACCACTTGTAAACAAATATTTTGTTTGTTATTTACCATTATGAGGATCTGAAAAATAATCTGCGTCTGCATAACCATTTAGTTATGGTTTGAGAACATTTTAATATAATAACCCCATATCCATTGTACCTCTAAGATAACAAATGATTTCTTTAACTCCATTCCAATGTCTTTGTGTAGGTGAAGAACTATATCTTGCTAACAAATTAACAGCAAATGCTATATCAGGTCGTGTATAATTAGCAGGGTACATTAGTGCTCCTATAGCACTAAGATATGGTACTTCGGGACCAATTATTTCTTCACCCTTTTCTTGGGGTCTAAATGGATCTTTGTTAACATCTAAAGATCTTACAACCATGGGAGTGCACAATAGATGTGATTTGTCCATATAAAACCTTTTAAGCACCCTTGTTATATAAGCTTCTTGATGCAGAAGAATTCTATTTTCTAAGTATTCAACTTGCAGTCCTAGACAAAACTTTGTCCTTCCTTGATCCTTCATTTCAATTTCTTTCTTTAAGCAATCTATTACTTTTAAAAGCTCTTCAAGAGTTCCAATAATGTTTATGTCATCTACATAAACTACAATTATGGAAAATCCGTTTTCAGATCTTTTTATAAATATACACGAACAAATTGGATCATTTTTATATCCTTCTTGTAACAAGTATTCACTTAGTCGATTATACCACATACGATCTAATTACTTTAGCCCATATAGGGACTTATTCAATTTGATCGAATAATCTTCTCTAGAAATTGCATCTTCAGGCAAATTAAATCCTTCTAGGAGATTCATATAAATGTCAGCATCAAGAGAGCCATATAAATATGTTGTAACTACATCCATTAGATGTAAATTAAGTTTTTCATGTACAACCAAACTAATTAAATATCGAAAAGTTTTTTCATCCACTACAGGTGAATCTCTCTTCAAAATCAATATTGGGTCTTTGTGAAAAACCTTGAGCAACTAGTCTTGCTTTGTATATCACAATTTCACCATTTTCATTTCGTTTTTGCACAAAAACTCATTTGTATCCAATTGGTTTTACACCTTTTGGTGTACATAGCATTGGTCCAAAAACTTTTCGCTTAGCAAGCGAGTCTAATTCTGCCTCAATTGCATCTTTCCATTTTGGCCAATCATTTCTTTGTCGACAATTGTTGATGGACTTTGGTTTTTGATCCTCAATATCATTTATTTCATTTAGCGCTATATTATATGCAAACACGTCATCAATATTGACATTGTTTCGATTTCATCGTATTCCATTCATGACATAATTTATTGAGATCTCTTCATTTTCAATAATTTCAGGTACCTGAGTTTCTTCTGGAATTGGAATTATTAGTTATGCCAGAGGAATCTTTTTGAATTTTTACATCCTCAATTTGGTCATTTTGCTCTTTAACTCCCTTTTTTATTCGAGGATTCTTATCCTTGGAACCAATTGGTCTACCACGCTTCAGGCGTATTTGTGACTCGTTTGTAGTATTAAATTGTCCAACAGGGACTTCGACTCTTATTGGAGCATTAGCCGCTGGTACATATGACTTAGTCACCCTTTTTGGATCTGTGAATACATTTGGTAATTGGTTGGCTAGATTTTGCAAATGAATTATCTTTTGAACTTCTAGTTCACATTATTTTGTACGAGGATCAAGATGAGATAGTGATAATTCATTCCAACTAATATCTTTTTCCAACTGTTTTTGTTCTCCCCCTAATGTTGGGAAAATCAACTCATTAAAATGGCAATCGGCAAACCTAGCCGTAAATAAATCTCCTATTAATGGTTCAAGATATTTTATTATAGATGGAGATTCATACCCAACATATATTCCCAACCTTCTTTGAGAACCCATTTTGGTTCTTTGAGGGGGGCAATTGGAACATATACAACACACCCGAAGATTCTCAAATGAGAAATATTGGGTTACTCACCAAAAACCAACTGTAAATGAGAGAATTTATGATAACTTGTTGGTCTGATGCAAATTAATATTGTGGCATGTAAGATTGCATGCCCCCAAGTTGACATTGGAAGTTTTGATCTCATGAGTAATGGTCTTGTAATTAGCTTTAAACGTTTGATAAATGATTCTGTAAGTCCATTTTGTGTATGAACATGTGCTACTGAATGTTCAATATCAATTCCAATGCACATACAGTACTTATTAAAAGCATGAGATGTGAATTCACCAATATTATCCAAACGAATTTTCTTAATTGGATAGTCAGGAAAATGAGCTCTTAATCTAATTAGTTGAGCTAATAATCTCGCAAATGTGTGGTTGCGAGTTGATAATAAACAAACATGTGACCATCTTGTTGATGCATCAATTAAAACCATAAAATATTTAAATGGTCCACATGGGGGGTGTATTGGTCCACAAATATCACCTTGTATCCATTCTAAAAATAAGATAGATTCATTCCCAATTTTTGCTGGTGATGGTCTAATTATTAACTTCCTTTGGGAACAAGCAGTACATGAGAAAATATTTGATTGAAGAATCTCCCAGCTATTCAATAAATGTCTGCATGAATTTTCAATTATTTTTCGCATCATGATACTCTCAGGGTGACCCAATCGATCATTACCAAACTTCAAATTTATTTTGATTTGTAAACTTCTGGTTTATAGTAGTATGTGTTTCAATTGTATTAACATACGTGCAATACAGTCCATAGGAGAAAGTAGGTAATTTTTCTAATACTTCCTTTTTATTCAAGTAGATTTTCGTAATATAAAGATATTTTACATTGCCTTCATTGTTTGTTTCAATATGAAACCCATTTAAATGAATATCCTTGAAACTTAATAAGTTTCTGTAAGACTTAGAAAAATATAATGCATTTTTAATATGCAACTTCATTCCTCTTGGTAACAATATATTAGCTCTTCCGGAGCCTTCAATTATATTTGTAGTATCATATAACATTATTTTCTTGCATTATTGAATATGAGAAGATAAAAATTAATACATTAGAACATTCACTTCAGGGAATGAATAATGTTAGTTAAAATGGTTTCTTGCATACAAAAAAAATCTCAATATTTTGTTTTAGTCTTCAAGAGACAATAAACCAACTAAGGATATTTCTTAATCCTTTTTTTTTTAAATATTGCTACTTTTGGAGCAAAATAGATGTATGAAAAATATAGTATATTTTTCAAATTAAGAAATCATTATAAAATTGACATTCTTGTTATGTATCATTAGACATCAATTAAATGTCAAAATCTACGCTAATTTTAAAAAAATCTCACTAACACTTTATTTTAGGAAATAAATGATACAATACAATCATATATTCATTTGGAAAAAAAAATCATAACTTGTTTATGTCTTTCTTAAAAAAAATGAGTCTCTCTCATTAGACTTATTAAAAAAATTATTTAATAAAAATATATTTATGTCATTACTAGGTTGACTTTAAGGAGAAAAAAATAATGCTAAAAATTAGAAAAATTATTCTCCTTATAAATGTTGTATCGAAAAAAAAAGAGAAAATAAACATTGATCATAATTTCATTAAATTCTATATTTTTGTACAAATCACAATCAAATTATAATTTAATGATATCTTCATCAATTAAAATAATAGACGCATAACATTATCAAAACAAATAATATCAATAGGATTTGAAACCAAACTCTTTAAGATTCAATAACGTAACACATGAGTTGATTTACATGAAAAGTTGATTATTTCAATCAATTTAATCATGAACAATATCAAATTACAAATGTAGGAAAACTCATAATCCTTTCAAGAAATCACACAAAACCTAAATAGACTTAAGGACACGCTTCATTAGTCATAATATTTATAAGTGTCTCAAATATCATTCAATATTATAATTATGATATTTACAAAATTATTCCACTTCCGGTGATGACCTCATTTATATCAAAGGATCAAATACAATGTAATATATTTATATGAAAATTTTCACTTCTGGTGAAATTTATTTTATTTTTCATTTTTCATATTATTTTCTCACTTCTAGTGAGAAAATTTATTCCTTCAATTTCATTTTTTTTTCATCATTTTCCCACTTCTGGTGAGAAAAAAAATAATAAAGTAAAAGAGGTTAAACATTCTTCTTTGATATTGTCTTCTAGACATATTTCAAAAATGTATGAAGAATTTCTTTATTTAATAGTGTCTTCAAGACTACTATAATGTCTTAAAGAGTACTTTGATTCATAACAATGTAAACAATACAAATATTTGATAAAATTCTTATTATGAAAAATGAATAGCTAACCTTGAAATATTTGTCTTGAAAAATATGACTTTCTTCAAGAAAATTCTTCACAACTTTCTCTTGTAGTTGCAACACCAATAGATAAAAGACTATCATACTGATAACGTGTTATAAAAGGAAGAAAAAGTAGAGAGAAGAAACAAGACTTATAAAAGGAAGAAAAAGTAGAGAGAAGAAACAAGACAGTATAAGATGGAGAAAAGAATCTGACTGGTGTATTATCTTTGGGAGAGGACTAACCTATTTATAAGTATATGTGGTAACTGAACAATTATACAATAAAGAGAATAATACATAACAGAAATATAAATGATAATGATTGATAATGAATATTGGCATCCACTAATTAAACCACTAATTATTATTCATAACAGTTGTCAATATATCCAATTACACAAATAAAAAATTGATGTGTTTTTTTCTCCTTGTATGAAGACACGCTGATATCCCATTAGAGAATTCAAAATATTTCAGTTGAAGATATTCATTTATGATAGTACATTTATACTCTATTACTCTTTGTAGTGTATTTTTTTATTATTCATTTATACTTTGATAGTCATATTTTCATATCATAAATATTAGACTTAAGGGAGTCATATTTATATATATATATATCATCATTCAATGTCATTTGCCACGCTGATTTCTGCATGAATTTGAAAATATAACATCTACCTCGATGATAACAAAGATTGTTGAACTTCAAAATATAATATAATATTTAATCATTTTAAAGAGAGGGATTGTTGAACTAAATATGTATATTTACCAATGAGTTTGAATTGAATTTTTTTTTAACATTTAGGTCAAATTCAATCAAATTTAATCAAAATTTTATATTCACTACTAGAAAAGTGTTATTCTTTTGTAAATTTTCTTGCAAAAAAATTATCGTAGAAAGTTTTTGCGAATTTTCCTGCAAAAAAAAATTTACAGATATTTCTTACAAATTTTGCTACAATTTTAATAATCATGGAAAAAAAATTTCTATGGTAAAAATTTACAGAAAATATTGTAAGAATTTTATTTTGTTTCTTGCAAAAATAAATTCGCAAGTAATGTTTACTAAATGGTATAAAAATTTTGCAGGTAACTTTTCCTGCGAATTTTCCTGCAAATTTTAATTCGCAGGACAAATAAAAAAAAATATTTAAATTCATAAGTTTAATATTTTAAAAAATCTTCAAGTACCCCACATCAATTGAAAATAAAACAATTAAAGAGTATATAAGTTAGAGTAACACTTACCTTACAAGTTGAATTGTATGTTTGAGTGTTAGGCTTATAATCTACAATCTTAGAATTTAAAAGATTATGTATGAGACATGAAAATAAAAGATTATGAATTCTTAAAATATAGAATTTATAGTAATTTTTTAAATTTTTTTCGTGAAAAATATTCTTGCAGAATTTCTTGCGAAAAAATTCGCATGAAAGTTTCATGCGAAATTTTTTTTGCAGAAAACTTTCCTGCGAATTTTTTTCGCAAGAAATTTTGCAGAAAAATTTCCTGCGAATTTTAAAATTCGCAAAAATATATTATCCACGAAAGTTTACCTGCAAATAAAATTTCGCAGAAAAATTTGTAGGAACAACATTTCCTGCAAATTTTTATGAAAAATTCGCAAGAAAAGTCGCATGTAATAAGAGAAATTCTAGTAGTGATTGTATAAGTTAGATAACAAGTTTTACATTTTTTAACTTGTAACCCAATAAAATAATAATAATATTATTATTATTATTATTATAATACTATTACTACTACTAATAATAATAAAAAAATAGTATTTGAATAATCATTTATTAAGAACAATACTTTTTATCATTTTTGTTCAGTAATGAATTTTGTGTTTTAAAAATGACAATATTATAATAATACAACATATTTATTTTAAATTTTATTTTATATTAATATTAGTTATTTGAACAGATAACAATATAACAAATCAATAAATTTTTTAAAATTTAATTTGTATCATTATTTTTTTATGGAATTAATAAAATTATATTTACAACAAAATAACAAATGATTTATATTTATTATAAAATATTTAAATTTTTATTAAAAAATAAATAAATTTAATTATATTAACCCGATTAACCTATCTTAATCCGATCAAAATCAAATCGGATTAGATTAGATTTCAAAAAAATATAAATAAATAAACTTGACCTAATTCAACTTATTAAATTTTAATTAAATTTAATGATTTCATCCAAACTTAACCAATCCAACCCATTTATACCATAATATATAAAATATCCAATCCCTTAAAAATATTAATGATAATAAAGATTATTATATTTTGATAATGAAATCAAGTTATCCAGATGTTCAAAAAGTTTATTGTCCAATGTGGAAAGTAAGGTATAAATATCTACATCCCTTTATACTTGGTGAGAAGTAAGTAACTAACAAATGTGCTCAAAATTCATTTTTATGCGTCCAAAGGATTTTTGTTATATGAATCCATATGTTTTAACGTCCAGACTTCTTTAAGAACTTGGATACAATCATCTAAAAGTGCTTACTATGTTTTTGTCACAATTGACGTAAAAAAAAGGGCCTTTTAATTGAACCTTGAACAAAACTTTCTTGATATGACTTTCTAATATACTTATATTTTAATGTAAAAAAAAAAAAAAACAAACAAACAAACAATAACAACAACAATAATGTTTATAATCTATATCTACAACATCTAATCAAAGATAAGCAAAACCTACGAGGCAAGTATAGAAAGAGAATAAATGAGAAATTTTCAAAAAAAAAAGAAAAGAAGCTTGTGTAGTGTCTTTTTGGTGAAGAAGAGAGAGTTGAGTTGGACTACTATTCTCAATTCAAAAACAAGTATCCACTAACATAACATGAACAAACGAAGACAAGTTTTAAAGAATCCTCAACAAATACCTTAAAAGACACTATAAATATAAGTGTTGAAACAAAGAAATTTTTTTTAAGTGTTCAAACTTCGCTAAAACGAATTTTTATCTTCTTAAGACTGGCTCATATTTATCCATTAATCGATAGCTTGTAAGGCTCCAACATTTTTATCCTTTGCTAAACAAATTAAAGTTACCGTGTGTTGTGTTTGAACTTTCACATTCTCACATTGTGAATGTGAATTGATTTGTTATATGGTTTTAAAAACTTGGAAAGGCTTGGTTAACAAAAAATATTTAGGAAGTAAACTTGGGATAAGTTTACAAATTTTGTCAAAAGTGTGTTTCATAATACTTGTGTAGTTAAAAGTAAGGTAGAGAATATTTTTTATAATCTTATTTAGTTAGTAGAATCCTTCTAGTTCAAAGATAATTAAACATAACTCAAGATTTGAGTGAACCAATATAATTAAAAATAAATGTTTTCTTTATTTAGTGTGTGTTTGGAACCAAATAAAAAATATGGATCAACAACACCATCAAATAGAAATAACAAATATATAATAATAGATTGAATGTAAATTCCATATGTGCATCAAAACAAGTTATTATTCTCCCTCACGCTTTCATTGGATGATTGATTTTGAAGTTATATTTGTCCAACCTTGCAAAAACATTTTTAAGAAAAATGTTGATGTATGACATCCAAGGACGAAGTCGAACTTGAAAGTTATATATAGGTTTTAATTTCTGTAACACTGTTTATTCAAAAGATTATGGTATTTTAATTTAGTTGAAACACTAAATAGAGATTGTAAATTAGTAGATTAGTAATAGAAATGCAATATTTGACGCATTGATTGAAATGACCTGCAACTCTTGTAAAAGTTTAATTAATTGGGGCTTTCTCAAACACTATTCTGTCAATGAAGCAGCATGTTGAGCCACTGAAAATATGTAGGTAAATGCAGATTAGTCAACTAATTAAGTCACCAGCATGTTGCGTAGCAACCCACAATAGTTGTCTTATAAAAAGCCATACTTATATGTGATTAAAGTCAACAATGCCTGTTATTTAAATTAATAAACAGCTTTATATACACTTTTGGTGGTTAATCAAGTTTTCCATCATAGATTAATCTTCCACAAAGGTAGTTGATATGTGATTAAAGTCAATAATGCTGTTATTTAAATTAATAAACAGTTTTATATAAATTTTTGGTGGTTAATCAAGTTTTTCATCATAGATTAATCTTCCACAAAGGTAATTAATATTATATACCTATAAGATATGCTTATAATATATATATATGTGTGTGTTGGAGAGTATATCTAATGAGAGCATATCTTATTATAGGAAATGAGATGAGTAAATAATAATTTATAGATTATAATTAAAAATAGTTAATGGTTGAAATTAAAACTTAATCATAGGGATTCCTACACAAGGTTATTAGTATTACCTCTATCACAACTGTCAACCAATGTCATTACCATCATTGACCTTCACAACCATCAAGACCACCATTGTCATTGTTATTGTTGTTGTTATTGTTACCATTAGTAATGATGTTGGAGGTGATGGTGGCAGTAAATGTCGTTACTATCATTATCATCGTCGCCATCGTTGTATCGCTAACATGTAGTAGTGATAATGGTAGTGATTATGATGTCAATTATGATAGTTGTGGTGACAACAATAACAATGGTAGTTACAATGGTTGCAATATGGTAGGTAGGTGATAGTAATATTGCTAGTTGTAAAATAAATAATAATCATCAACTTGTAAAGAGGTGTTTATAATTGAATTTTAATCATAACTATTAATTATTTTTAATCTAAAAATTATAATTTACTCTTCTCATATATATATAACGTGATCAAGTTATTCATATATTAATATATTTTGAAGCGTATATATTATATTAATTTTGATCGATATAAACGTAGTATCAAGTAATTTTGAATTAATATAAAATTTTATATATATAATTTAAATAAAAAAAACTTTCAATTCAATGGTTAGATAAAAAAAATTTATAAAATTATTTAACTGTATAATAGTTATAAAAGTCACGGCAGTGTAATTTGATCACTTTCTATATAATAAGTCAAACATTAGTCATACACTAGTCCATATTTAGCAAAATGTAGCCATAATTGATCAAAAGCCTATAATTTATAAGTATTTTTTAGAATTTTTCTATTAATTTTTTTAATTAAGAAATTGTTAAAAGACCTTTTAAGATTGTCCAAACTCCAAACAACCTATATAAACCATTACCTGTGATGAGTTATGACTAAGAGTGACAAATGGATGGATCAGATGATGTTTTAGATGGATCATAATTGATTGGATGAAAATAATTCATTCATTCATTTAAATCAATTAAAATTTCATATAAAAATGTGATTCATCTAATCCATTTAAAGCAAAAAATTCATCAAATCCATCCATTAACAATTTTTCATGGATGAATATTCAATCCATCAATAAAAGTAATGTTTTAAAAATAAAATATTTTATTTTTAAAATATTTTATTTCTCTCTTTTCTTTATAAATCATTATATTTTTATATAGTCCTTTAAAATTCACAAAAAAATTATATTAAAATAATTTATTAAAATTTCAATTCAATAAACATCTCATATTGTAATCCAATGAAATTTAAAAAAATGATAGATGAATAACTAATTATTCATATATAAAACTAAATAAATAAATTATATTTAATTCATTATTTATTTTTATTATAATAAATAAATTTGATAGATTTATTTATAAATGAATTATATAAATAATAAATAAATAAATTCATTTATCAATCCTAAGATAGTATTCCATCATTTTCATGTGATCCAAGGTTATTAATTCATCCCATCACCTCAAAGAATAAACTCAACCTACATTTTTACAAAAAGAAAGCAAGTGGAGAATTAGTGGGGCAAAAACCAGAAGAAAGAAAAACAGTCCATGATATGTTTTAAATTTCAACCCCCATGATTCCCTTTGACCCCCCAAAACAAATCCATGATTGTTTCCGTTACCATAGGTTCCAAACCCGAGCTTTTTGCCCTTGGACTATAGCACTTGCTTGATACCCTTTACTTTCATTCCCCAACCATTTGGAGGCACAAGCAAGATCGTTAGAACTCAGCAATATAAGACCCAAATAATTGTGAGAAAGTCCAAAACCTTGGCCTGAGTGTGGTACACCGCGTGCCATGCCATTTTGATGCACAAAAACTCTGCTCTCTCTGCCCCTAACGGACGCTCACAAAACCAGCACTATACTCATTGCCTCACCAACCATGCACAGATCACACACCCCATTTCAAACTCAGTTGTACCTTTCCAATTTCATCACCACCATCATTGTGACCCTCTCACCCAATTGGAGCCCTTCACTTTGCTGCATATATAACCCAAAGTACGTACATAGGAATCATCATGAGTGCCTCAGTCTGCTGAATTGTGAGAGCTGATCAGAAGGATGTGTTTTTTTTTGTTGGTATATGAGAAGACAGTGCATCAGTGTGGAATACATCTATGAACCATTTCAGCCCAAAAATTTACCATTTTCTGGCTCACTTTGGCTTCCACCTTCTGCTTTAGGTATATAGTGAGGGGTTGATCAGTGGGGAAACCAACTATATGACCCATTTCAACACAAGAATGACCCTTTTATGGGTCGTAGCTTACACCTTCTCCATTATTAAGTATTTACCATATACTTTTTTTTTTTCTGTAGATTTGTACATATGTAAAACATTTGTTAAGAGATATATATACACTTCTAAAATACATTTCAGAATTTTAAAATATTAGTTTTCGACTTTTAGTTAAAAATATATATATTTTTTGTTATATGTTCGAAAATATTGAGTTCACATAAAATTATTTCATTTTTTTTTTAAAATGTGATACATGAACAATTTATCTAATAATTTGTTCATAGAACATTTTTTTCTTGTCTATTTTTCATCATATCATTTATTATATTTCAATTTTTTCTCTATTAGATGTATAAATTATTATATAATTTGTTATACACATTATTTTTCTCTTTTCATCACCAAAACATGTCATTTTTACTTAATTTTTCTTGTTTAATATAAAGTTTTTCATATAAAAATAAAGTGATATTTTCAATCTCGAATTTATTCTTAAATTAATAATCAAATCTTGACCCTTAATTAAAGATCATAAAGTACCAAATTACTTATGTTAATTATTTTTGATTTTGTTCAATATATATACATATATATAACTATTATTAATAACATGATAATGTAAACCTTTCTTTATATAGGCTTAGTGATGCATTTTTCTAGTAACCAACATTCACGATCACATGGGAACTTATGGCATGCATCCCTTGTTCCAAACATTGGGCATTGATTTGATTGGCATGCCAATGGCGAACACCAAATTTCCTAAGGTGAGATTTTCTGAAACATTGTACTTTTGTGCCGTGGTGTGGCATCATCATATGCATCACTACTACCACTGCAATAATTTTTCTGCTGCAATCTTCACAAGAGGACAATTGGCCCCGGGGGGACGGGGGTGGTAAAGTTTGAAAGTTTGAAGTTTGAAGTTTGAATGGCTTCAAATAAAGGGTGCAAATATCGTTGGGGTGGCTTTTTATGGGTCCCAGAAGAGGCTGTAGCAGCAAATTAAGTCCAACGAGAGGAAGAAAAAGTTGACAATGGTAACAGCAAGAGCATTAAATTTGTCCCTTCCAAAAGTAGGACGGGTGTAGCTAGCTTGGCCATGGTACTCACTCACTCACTCACTCTCCAACCCTAAACTTAGACACAGACCCCACGTGAAATTGAGCCAAATTCAGGGTCTTCCTCTGACCATCCCCACTGTACCATATACCTTCTTCAACTGCCTATTAAATGTCACAAATAATAACAAACAACAAAACAAAACTGCAATCTCTCCTTGCTACAATTCATCATACTGAAATTTCTCTATCACCATAATTAATATCTCACCTCATACTTTCTTAATTACCCGTATTACATTATTTTTATGTTAAATCAAAGACTAATCTCACTTAAAATATTCTCATTATTATGGACTGAGAATTTAAAACTAGATCAAAGACTAATTTTACTTACAGTATTCTTCTGATGATCATTGACTGAGAGAATTTTCACACATGAGTGAGATAGAACATAGAATTTTTCACTAAATAAGGAGAGTTGATCGATCAAAGAAAAATTTCTCCAACATGATAATTAATATTACACCTCACTTTTTTATTTGAAGTCTATTAAATCAAAAACTAATCTCAATTATAATACTTTGATTATTATAGTCGAAAGAGTTTTCATATATTATAAAGATTGAACACAAAATTTTACATTAAATAAACTATCTTGACAATAATGTATTTAACTATTACATTAACTCATGAACAACCTATCATGGTATTCAAAAGTTAACACCTCAATCCTATGCTTTCAACTTTTATTATCGTGGGAATGTGATAGTACTGTTCATGAAAGAAAAGGAAAAAAACACCAATGTCCGTTCTTCATCACTCACTATGGAGCTGTTAGCATACATGGAAAAGCAATATGACCAAAGTCATATACTCCTAGGAGAGTAGGAGTGTCTCTGCTTAAACGCATACAGCCTAGTAATTTATGTGTTTAGCTCAATAGTTCATGTATAAAATACTTTTAGTTTTTGCTAAAATGAGTCATAAGAGTATATATATCGTATTATTTTGTGTAATTATTTTGACTTTTGGGGAATTGATTCCTAGGTTAACATTTATAAACTTGTATATCTCAAAAGAATATGTAATCAGTAAAAAAGCTAGGCAAGAAAATCATTATCATTGGTTAAATGAAACATGGATTTAGAGAAGAATTTTAAGATGAGTAGTGAAAAAATCCCTCATCCATATAGGATTATTTTTAAACGTTAAGTACATTATTAAAATAAATAAATAGTTGAGATTTTATACACGATCATCATTCATTCATTTTAATTATATATCTAATAATAAAAAACAACCCATGAACAAGGTCTTTCATCCCTTATCTTACAATTCACCATAGTTAGAAGTCAAAACAAGTTTCTCACATTTTTATTTTCAAATTAATTGTTTTGGTCACAGATGATGACCACATGTGAATTCTTTTTAAACAAGCGCAGAATGCTAACAAAATATCCATGTGAGCCATTTAATAGAATTTGATGCGAGTTTCGTACATAGATCAATAACTCACTCATGCAAGATCCTTAGATCCACATAAGATAAGAGAATGAAAGCGAGTCCATGTATCTCAAAACTATAATAAAGAGAGAGAAATAGGTCCCGTTTCAAGGATTTCAGATGAAAACTTCAATAGAACTCACCCTGTCCCATAAAAGATGTTGGAAATTTTGGAATTATTTTACGGAATGATGGTAGTACTATAGTATGTAGTCACAAGTTACGAATTAAATTTTTGTATGAAAGAAAAAGTGACGCATTAAAATTCAGAAAGTAGAACACACAATTTAACTAACTAACCCATGCCATGTCAGTCAGTAACATTAAATAATGCATCCTAGTAAAATCTGAACTTAGGTTAAATATAACCAACCACAATACCAAGCTACCCTAACAATCACAATCAACAACCCTAACAAGCCCAATAATTGAAAAGTACATGACAACTAGCTAATCCCATATTCAAACCCTAATAAAACCCTAAGAATAATAGTGGTCAACACAGGACCCAGCATTGGTCAACCCAAAAAAATTTAATACCCCCACATGCAATCAAGCTCCGAGGCCACAATCGGCATGCCGGAGCCGCCACCTTCGGCCACCCTTTGATCCTCCGGCGCCGGCCAGCTCCCCGGGGCGGCGAAGGGGGCCACGTCGGCGGAGCCGCCGTGGCCCACCGGAGGGAAAAAGAAGGGGAGCTGGAGATTGTCGTGCAGCGACCTGAGGCTCGGGACGGCGGAGACGGCGACGGCGTTGCGGTGGAAGCGGGAGAACGGGTCGAGGGGCGGCTCCGGCGGGGGAGCGAGGTGGTCGAAGGCGGAGGGGTTGGTGGTGGAGAAACAGGACACGTGCTCCCTTTGGTTGGTGGCGGCGCTGTCGAAGGAGCAGCTTTCTCGGTCGTTGAATGTGGCGGCGGCGGTGGTGCTGCTGGCGGCGGTGTATGGAGAAGATTCTAGAAGCGGCGGAAGGTAAATGGAAGAGGGTGAACCCGGTTCAATGTTGCTACTAACGTTTGATGCACTCATTCTCGTTTTCTTCGAACCGCCGGTGGCGGTGGCCGACACGGTGGAGCCACCGCCCGTGGTGTTCTTTTGAAACACACGTGATATCACCCACTCGTCCTTCATCAATCCAAAAAAAAAAAAAAAAACTTTAGCCATTTTAATTAAATTAGTCAATGAAAATGCACTACTCTATAGTAATAATCAAAAAATGATGAAGGACGTGTCTACAAAGAAAAAAAATAACATGTTGGAGATGCCCATGATGTAATTAATTTCTTAGGATAATATATAACCACAAAATTTCAGTAATTGGGAAATTTAATAATTAATCACCATTGCTAGTAAATTTTAGTATGTGAAAAAGTGTGAATCTAACGTTTCTCTGATGGTAATAAATGAGAAACTGTTTGGAGTGTGGCAGAATGTTATAGAAAGGAGATCAAGAAGCAGGATTCAGGATCTTATGCTTGGAAGCAGCACTGAGGGAAAAAGTTCACAAATGATGAACGATACAGTGGCTAAGTTGCTGTGCCCTTTTGATGATTATACCTTGTTGTCATCACTTTGATAATAATTTATATTCCCCATGCAGCTTGTACATGATAAGGGAACGTGCCTTTGCACTGGAGGGTAATACCCGTTGGCTAAGTGGTAGAAATTGATAAAGCTTTTGAATTAATGAGAAACTCAGAAACTAGTAATAATTAATAACGAGAATATGTGAAACTCGTGATCGTGAACCGAAATTAATTCCAAAACACATGAAGAGAAAAATCATGGATCATGGAATGATTTAATAAACGATGATGATTACCTTGGAGCTTCTAGAGAGGTAGTGGTAAGCGAATTTGCCTTCTAAGCGATACTCATGCATGACCCAGTTACTTTTTTCACCCTTTGGAGCCCTTCCACGATAGAAAACCAAGGTTTTCTTCATGCCAACGAGGGAACAAGTTTTTGAGCTATAGATCTCTCTGTCTTTCCCTGTGGCTTTCCAGTAACCAGCTTCAGTGGCCCTATTGGTGCGTAACCCAGTTGGGTACTTTCGATCACGAAGGCTAAAGAAGTACCATTCCTTCTCACCCATCTTTGCTTTCTCTGTGCCACGAAACAATAAACAACAAAGTTAGAAGGATCATGCACTTTTTGTTATCTTATATATGTCTTACGACACAGCTTTAGACCTAACTCAAAGCTTATACACACACTATCATGATCATCTCACTCGTCGAAGTGGGATCTATCCTGAAAACATGAGAAAGAAGGGTTTGGTTTTTGTTGTTGTGATTAGTTAGTTAATTACCAGGAAGTTCCCATGGCTCGCACTTGTTGAGGTCGACTTCGACTATGGCTCGGCCAGTGAAGGAGCTGTCTAGAACCTTCTTGAGGAGGTAGTATGTGATGAGTTCCTCATCTGTGGGGTGGAACCGAAAGCCAGGAGGTAAGTGTGGCTCGTTGTGGTTGTTGTTGTTGTTGTTGTTGTCAAAGTGAGGTTGATGATGGTGATGATGATGATGGTGGTGGTAGAAGCTATCCATAGGAGCATGCAAAACAAGAGCTAGCACAAGGAAGTTGATTAAGAAGAGCAAAGACACAAGGAGAGAAGAAGGTAAAAGTTGTGCAATGTTTTTCACAGAAGGGTATTGATTAGAATGGGAATGTTGGGTTCAAACACATCATGGCTCTTCATTATATAAGAAATGCTTAGCAACAAGAGAGAGAGAATGAGAGTGTGTTTGTGGTGTGTGTGGTTTTGTTTTTTTCTTTTCTTTTTTTTTATTTATTTAATGGGGATTTAATGAATCCATTGACAGAGGAAATTGGTGAAACAATAATAACAATGTCTGATGTGGCTGAAAACGTGTTTTTTATTTATTTAACATTTTCCTTTATTTTTGATCAAGTGTTAGAAAGATTAATTAAAAATATTTTGCAAGCAGTGTCCTTTTGTTCTGAGTTATCTTTACACTCTGCTAGGGTCCTTATCATATCCCACAATTCTATATAGCTAGCTAGAGAGAGAGAGTGTGATGCGTAGGGAGGAGTGGTTTTCTTTCTGAGGCTCTGCATTGAGTATGCGTGCGTGTGTGAGAAAGTGTGCAGGTATTCTCCTCTGTCAGTGAGGAAATTACAAGGGAGGAGCAGAAAGTAGTTGTATTGCATGTATCAGAAGTAAAAAAGAAAACAGACAAAACATATATATATATATATATATATATATATATATATATATATATTTTTAATGTAATTAAAACACAAGAAATATAATTATAAAATTATAAGTATTAATTGTATTTATTCTTAATGGGTCTCGTTGACTAGTGATCCTATACTAATTAAGGAATTAATACATAAAAAAGTTATTAAAAACTATATGAAAGCAATCCGAGAGAATGTGCTGTTATACTTTATAATAAAATTTTATATTTCTTATTCTTTAATCAATATTATTAGAGCCCCGGTTAACATTATTTATATTCTTAAATTCGAATACATTATTATGTTTTTCTTAATATTGTGACAATGATTATATAAAGTATAATGATAGAGACCAATGCTTGCAAATATTTTATTTTTACCGACATGATAACCGTAAGTAAAATTAAAATTTATTTTTATCTATAAATATTAAGTATAAATAAAACTCAAATACTTGTATTTATAACTATTTATTATAGATAAAATTTATAAAATTGTTGCAATATAACTCATATAATGTACATATATAGATCACATATAGGTAAATGTAAAATATGCATTTATTTACAAAAATTTCAATTTGTAATGATAGTTTATATCCATCACTACAAGGCAATTTTTTTAGTTAATTATGTATTATTAGCTACTTAATTTTAAAAAATAAGTTGTTATTCATTTATTTATTTATTTGTGCACGATAAGGATATTAATTTTCAATTGATAGTCGAAAACTAACTTTTATTTAAGGCTATATTTGGATGGAGGATAGATAATGAAAAGAAATATATATATTGAAATTAATATAATGGAATGAGATGAGATGGAATGAAATGAAATAAAAATGTTACTTCATTATTTGAATATTTTATAATGAAATAAAACACTAATTTCACTGCATTATTTGAAAAGAGGACATAATTGAACGAGTTATAACCTTTTAGTTATCATATTACCTATACTTTAAATATATTGTCCATATATATAGAGAATGATGATAAAATTTATAATGATAAAATAGTTTTTTTAAAATTTATTTCTGTGTTAAGTAATGAAATGAAATGAATCATGATTCATTCTTTTCATCAGAATAACGTTATATGTATATTAAAAGTCGTACAATAATTTAAACAAGTTCACTTTTATGTTGTACAAATTTTGTTGTGAGCTGTAGACTTTGTTAATTATCATTCAATGATAAGCAGAAATTAGCAGTAAACAATTGATAATTTAGGATCAGTTGTGCTGAAACTTGTTGATTTTGTCATTCAATATTTAGTCGAAAATGAGTGAAACAATCGATAAATTTAGTAATTTATTGTGTCTAATTATGTTATTTTATATTTTAATATAAATAAAGTAAAGTGTTTAACTAAATGATCAGTAGATAGTATATGTAAAAAAGAAAACATCGTGTAATATAGGTAAATCGTACTAATTAAACAACAATTTGTAGCAAAAGACATGTTTTCCTGATCATTGTGAGTTTTCATTAAAGTAAAGTTATTAAAAAATTATAGGTTTAAATATATTTTTAGTTTTTTAAAAATTAATAATTTTTTATTTTTATTTTTGTAAAAAAAATTATTTATTTTTAATTCCTTAAAATTGAAATTATTGTTTTTAATTTTTAATTTTAGTTACTTTTATTTATCAAAATATTAACTTATTAAGTGACTATTATAATTATTAGTGATATTATATCGTTATTTGATACTTTCAAAAAAATTATAAATTCTTAAAATATACTTTATTTATCTACCTTAAAATAATTATTAGAGACTAAAAATGATTTTAAAATTTTAATAAGATAAAAATTAAAGAAAAATATTTTATAAGAATTAAAATAAAAATTCACTAATTTTATAATAAAAAAGAATATTTATAAATTTTAGAAAGATGATAAATAAAAAATATTTTTTTATAAAAAATCAAAATAAAAAATGATTTATTTTATAGAAATTAAAATATATTTAAGTCAAGTTTAATTTACTTATTAAACATTATATATATATATATAGAGATATTATTACATGTGTTAGGTTCAATTATTTTAAACAAAATAATTAAATAATTGTTGTTTTAGAAATAATATTTATTAAACATGTATTGACTTTTTAATTATTTTAAGAGTTCATTAACAAAGAAAATAAATAGCCGAAATATTTTCACGCACTAATTTAAGATCGTAACACATAGTTATTCTAATTTGTATAAAAATGTATTAGAAGAGCAGTTTTATAACAATTTATGTTTTTTTCTAGTTACTTCGTTCTCTAATTTTAATTAAGATAATTTTTAGGAAAAGAATAAAATTATATTTTTTAGAAAACTGATTTCTCATTTATAATAATTTTATCTGATTTAAATAAAATTGTCTTTTATAAAAATAATTCACATAACCTCTAAAAAAATGAGAGATTTTTATGTGTTTTGAAGTTTAAGTATAAAAAGAGTCTCACATAAATTAAAATTAGAGATATAAGTGGAAAAAAATAATTATCTAATAATTAATGTGTTAAAATATAATGTAATATCTGACTCACATATTACTCATCATTACCCATTTAAGTACTTCTTACTATTTAACTCTTTAACTCTTTAACCTAACACGATGAGATTTGAGGGTTAATGAGATTTTGACATGCATACAATATAGTATTTTGTTTAGGTGAAGTGCATACTATATAGTGTATATCTTGTCTGTCAGCGCAGTATGAACATTAAATATTAGAAGGCTATGTGTCTTACACGCCAACTTCTCTCTCTTCATCTCCGAAAATTTTGGTACGTCTGGTCACAACCTTCTCAACACACATTCCCTTTCAAATCTCTTCTACCTTTAATTTTTCTTTCTTATGTGATACACACATAATTATTTCTGTTTAATGTTTGTAGGTGCTTGGTCAGTGGTCAATTGTGTACCACACTTATGGTATCACTATGTAGCTTCAACCTAGTAGATATGCATTTCATTTTTCATTACATCAATTCTCGATTTTTTAATTGTCTCTGCAACTGTTTGCCCTTTGGTACGACATGCCAGATATGGTTTTAGATCCAATAATCTTGTTCTTGCTACCAAGAATATTGTATTATTATAGATCACAACATTTTTTCTTTTTAATATATATGTATACTTTTAATTTTATTTTGTTTATGATCATGATATAGGTTGAAATATGTTTGAAATAGTGATTAATTTTTTTTGTCAAAGATTATGAATATAAATAAGATGAATATTTCTCTTTTAATATAATTTATTTCATAATAAATTGGTATGATAATTAAATTCGTGATACTTTTTTAACCTTAATCCATTTTTCATGAAAAAAATTTGTTTTAATTGCATATAGATTTTCTCCTATCTTGAAAAATTGGATTCAAGTGTAGGTTTGATTATGTAATAACTCTATGCTTCCATACCCATCTTGTTACATTTTTTTTTGGAGCAAAATACATAATATATATATATATATATATATATATATATATATATTAAGGTTAATTTTTAATTTTTATAAATATTAAAAATATAAATATTATAACAATAATTAAATAAAAAAACTTAAAATTGTACATTTAATATAAATGTAATTTAATTATTATATTTTATATTTATAATTTCTTTCTTATTTAATATATTTTATATACTATTTATATTATAAAATAATTATTACCTATGTACCTGTCTGATAGGCATACTAAGTCTTCTAGTATTCCGAAGACCGAACGGGAGTTCCGATCCAATACGCTGGTGAAGGAGTTGGTACCTACAAAAGGCACTCCAACGCTCAAGTCAGGACAAACACGAATATCTAGGATAATTAATGAACAGTGACGTTATCTTTTGTCCTGAGCTATTTATACGGACATTTATTGGTTCTGGACCCCATGGGCCCTGCGACATATTTACCGTATATTAGGTAATGCACCTTAATAGACTAATTAACCTCTAATCTTTGATTAAGAGTACCAAATGATGGTAGGCCAATCCTGGTGGCCTGGCATTCGGCTTCCTGGTTCTGCCATTCGGCGGCCGATGGGGTGGTGCCCGAACCTCCGTACCTGTACACCTTTTATGATACAAATATTTATCTCTCCCTCTTGAAACTTTTTCGATTTGTTCTTGGCGATGTTGGTTCTTTATTATATAGGAACTAGGGTGGTCATTGCTAGGTTTTGCCGACCTTGTTTTTCGTTTTATAATATTGACTATTGAACACTTGTCTATTCTCTATTAATGTCCATTAATACCATTATGGTAAAATGATTTGTATCCTAAAAAATTATTACCACTACTTAAATTTCTCCTTTTAAAAATGATTATTTCTTTCAAATGAACATTTGATATAAACATTTTTAATTGTAAAAGGAAAAATGATGTCTGAAGAAATTGAAAGTAAATAATTTATATACGTCTTCCTCTATTTCATTTTTATTTTATCTACCAATCTTTTCACCCAATTTAGAGAATTATATTTCAATTCCTTTGCTTGATAAGAAATACAGATCATAAAAAACTTTTTAACACATGCCTTTAAATAATTGAATTTTCTGAAAATTATATAAATACACATGTTTCACTTCGCATTCAATAAGTTTTCACTCATCCTTTTTATTTTTAATTATTAAAAATATATTAAAGTGAATGTATTAAAAATATATGGTGTCAATACTCCTCTTTATATGATTTTGTCATACTCAGAAGGACCATAAAATTATTTTTCTACTATATGTTTAAACAAATGTCATCAATTATAGTAACTTTTTCTCCCTTATTCCTTCTCTCATCTCCATAATAGATTTTAATCTTAACAAATTACTAAAGTTAATATATATATATTCAATTTTTTTCTCTCTAAATAACCCGAGACCTATAAAATTTTCAAATGCTAAGTTATAAATTGCCTATTCAGTCAAATATTAATAGAGACCTATTTCAATTATCTCTAAGTTGTTTAAGTTTTCTTAGCTTTGATCTCCTTCACCCTCTTTGATGTGGACGTATCTAAAATTCCTTTTCTTTGCTTTATCAACGCCACTCGTGCAACTGTACTAAATCCAAAAAAATCCTAAAATAAACATCAACGTTATATATATATATAAGGATTTAGTTACTCTAATTAAAAGCAAGTCTATTTAGATTTAGAATATTAAATAATTTATGTTTTATATTAAATTTTAATGATTTAATTATTAAAATAAAAAGGTTTTTAATGTATAGTTTAATTTTGTAAAATTTTAAAAATTAAAAAACTGTTTGATACAATATTTCATTAATTCAAATCAATTTATAATTTGTTTATTATTATTTGTTGATTTAAATCAATAAGACAAAATGTTAAATAATTTTTAATTTTTTTTAAATATTTGCAAACTTATATATACATTAAGAAATTTTATTTTAACGACCAAATTGTTAAAATTTGGTATAGAATATGAGTTGTTAAGTAAAATAATTTTAAATAAACTTATTTTTGAAGTAAGTATATATATATATATATATATATATATATATTATTTCTTGTTTCTTTTATATCTATCATTTATTATATTTATTATTTTTTATACATTTTCATTATATATTAACCTCTCATATCCTATCACTTTAATCAACATGTGAGAGTCTTTTTGATGTAAGAAAAAAAAAGTGAAAGAAAAGAAATTAAAGAAAAGTAAAAAAGTGAAATAATTTTTAGGTTATTTGATAATGGTTGTATAGAAAGTATAAAAAAAAAAAATAAAGGGTAAAAATATGAGTATAAGATGACAGATATTCCTAATAAAAAAAGTATATAAAAGTAAGAGTACGTTAGTATCTTCAATGAACAAAATCATCTTTCTTAACTTACTCTTTTCATCCAAAACAAAAGGAATACATAAATGTAGAGTCCCATTTACTTTTTTCTTTTCACCCTCAATTAGGGGTGAGCAACGGGTGGGTTTGGTCGGGTTCGGGTGAAAAATGTCCAACCCATTGTAAACCGACTTTGAAAAAATGTGACCCATATCCGACTGACTGAGCTTTCGATTTGAGGCGGTTCGGGTTGAAACGGATTCAGATTTAAGCGGGTGGGGTATAATCGGGTTTGAATTTTTTTGTAAACCAATTTATCTTAAGGAAGATGAAGCTTAAAACGATAAAAAATATTTTTAAAATAGTGTATAAAAATAGAATGAAGGTGACAATAGATGATGTAAGTAGATTCGTAGTTGAAACATTTACAAACTAAAGAAGCAAAAATAAAAGATAACAAAATTCATAGTTGTTACATGGAAAATAAATATAAAGTTAGATTACAAAATCATAAGAAATCACAGTCACACAAAATGTACTCAAAATGGAGATAAGAAGATGGAAAAGAAAGACAAAGAAAGAAACAAAAAGATAACTCTAAAAATGGACTAGTGTGTTGAGAAGTTGAATGAGGAAGGAGAAGACAAAATAAATATCTAAGTTATGAGAAAAAGGAAAAAAATAAGTTACAAATTGATGGCTATATTATACTTGAAATAAAGACTTTTAAGTTTGAACCATTGTTATTTAGTTATACAAAAGTAATAAAAATTTAAACTTATCTCATTTTCAATTGGGTTCGGTTTTTGGCGGGTTTAAAAATTCAAAACCGAACCCGCCCAATATAACCCGTATAAAATCAAAATTTTAACCCAATTTACCCATAAGACCTGCCCGAACCCACCCAAAAACAATATTTTTTATCAGGTTTTTTGGGTTCGGTTCGGGTGTCGACTTAATGCTCACCCCTACCCTCAATTATTATCTTCCTTCGTTCAAACACAGTGACAAGCATCAATTTGGAAGAAGAGAAAGGGAGATGTGAAAATGATAAAATTCACGTAAGCCTCGTCATTTTTGTGTTCTTTTCATTTTTTAAAGAAAAAGGAAAGAGAAGGTATCTTGATGTATTGAAAAGACCATAATAATAATATTATTATTATTATTAATGATATTTATTTCTTTATATACTTTTATTTTTTTACTTTCTACACAACTATATAAAAATGAGTATTTTTTTTTTTTCATATCAAACAACTTATGAAATCATTTTTCTCTTCACTTTTGTTTTCTTCTTTAAATCAAACATGTAATTAAAATACGTTGATAATTAATTTGCCTTTTTTTATTTTTTATTTTTTTTGACTTATTTGGAATAGTTGAGAATTACCCTTGAAACTTGCAAAACTTGTGATATATTTTTTTTATTAACAAATAAATATCTATCCAAAAACAGAAACAAAAGTACAATTTTTTTTGTACTTTCTTTACCTTTTTTTTTTCAAAAAGTTATTTTTTATAAAATAAATAATAATAACTTCGTACATAACATAGAGGTTAAGTCTGTCGAAAGAAAAAATATAGAGGTTGAGCATAGGGACGACAAATATACCCGTACCCGCGGGTAATACCCGAACCCGTCCCGATTTTGACGGGGAATACCCGGTTTGACCAGGTACGGGTACGGATACGGGTAAAACCCGATATATTAAATCGGGTACGGGTACGGGTACGGGTATGTACTTACCCGCCCCGTACCCGTACCCGTCCCCGTTTCCATTTTTAATTTAATACTCACTTTTAATTTAATTATATTAAAAAAAAATTAATATTTTTTATGTATTATTATTTATTATAATATGAGATAGAAAAATAACTTAATTATAATTATAATATAATAAAAAAATAATTTAAAAATATTATTTTTTTTACAAAAAATAAAAAATAAAAAAATTGACGGGTACGGGTACGGGTACGGGTATACCTGATACCCGATGGGGACGGGGATGGGGATGAAAACCACATACCCGGCGGGTACGGGGACGGGGACGGGGATGGATTTGACTCGCGGAGACGGGGACGGGGACGGGTATCATAAAACCCGTACCCGCCCCGCCCCGTTGCCATCCCTAGTTGAGCACATCGATCTTCAAGTTAAATTTAATTACCTAACTAAACAAAAACCTTTTGGAATCATGTAGAGTGAGATTCATATCCCAATTCTTTGATGAAGTGATTCTAAGTGAGTTAAATATTATAAACTCTCTTAGTATGAAATTGGATATATATATATATATATATATATATATATATATATCAATAAAAGGGAAAAGAAAACAAAAATAAAATTCAGAGAATTATTACTTTTATGTCATGTTTGATAAAAAAGAAATGAAGTGTAGAAATAAGAGAGTAAAAATAAAAAAAGATTGTATAATCAAAGAGAAATAATGAGAAGAGAAATTAAAAGACAATTTTTCTTCTCTCTTTTATATTTTTTCACTTTTTTTTTTTCAATCAAACAATCAAAATTTTAATTTATTTCTTATTTTTTTTCATTCTATTTCTTTTGCCTCAACAAAACACAAACTTAATAGTTTTATATAGAATGTAATGAGAAAGGGATATGGTGGTGTTCGTGGTGGCAGCTTTTGATAGCATAAGACATTTGTGAGCATTGGCAGAAGAAAACAAATGTTACCAGAAGTGGGTATTTTGCATCTGAAACCATGAAAGCAAAGCAGAAAGGGAGAGTATATAGTTGAGGTTGATTTATTGATTTTACGTTACAAAGGGTCAATCACACGAAAACATTATGAGGTAGATATATATTGGATAACTAAAGGCACACTATTTGAGACCCTTTTCTTTTTTTCTTTTGTCAATAAAATCACTGCTCATGGCTCCAAGCATAAATATTGGACCAAACATTGGCATTAAAAGAAATGAAATCGGTGATGGGGCTTCAATACTTGAACGCATTGATTCTGATTTTCCCCTATGTCGCGTGTTTCACTTTATAAAATATATTTCAATTTAACAATTTTATAAAATTAACTTATATTAAAAATATTTTTATTTGTATATATTATTATATTATTAGTTAATATAGAATTTTTAACATTTATTTCATATGTCAATGACTAATATTTCGAACTTAAAATTTGTAGGATTAGATATATGTAAATTATTACTAATCTAATAGTAAATTGATAATAGATAATAAGATAGATCCAACAAAAATGATATGTATGATATAACTTTAAAAAGTAAATTTTAAGTTTAATTAAACCTTATAAAACTAGTTTGTAAAGTAATGATTATTTTTAACTTATATAAATTGGTATAATCTTATCCCTGGTTGATGTAAAATCTTTAACTTTCATATCCCAATCATGAGTAGAAGGATTAATATTTGATATATATATTTTCATCCAAACCTATTGACTTTAACTAGTTTATATTGATTTTTCATTTTTATTCTTTAATTCAATTATATTCAAATGGATTTAGATCGATTAATTAGATTTATTATTAAAATAATGAAAAAAATCATATTAAATAACATATGAAACATGTTATTATAAATCGATAAACATTACATACTCAACAACCTTACAAACTTAAAACATCCTACAGTACGTATAGACAAAAACAAAATTATGTTATAAATATGTCTTTCAATAATAACATTATACCAGAACTTTTTTAGATATTAAGTTAATTGTTTTAAAATCAGTACAATTAGAAGACATGAATAATAAGATTTAATCGTCTAAAATATCAGTTTATAATGATGAATTGAAAGTCCAAGATAAAAGAACAGGAAAAGACTAACTCAATGTTATCAAGTTAGACAATACAATTACATGCAATTCGACTAAAGATTATAAACTAAGAAATTGCATATAAGCTTACATAATCCGATTTAAAAGAAATAATGTTGAGATATTTGAGCAGGAGTATATATGATGTTAATGGTGGAACATGATCCATCGCTATCAGCAACACAAACGGGGAGAGGAAGAAGGTGAGGGTGTAATTAAGTTAATTAAATTGGTGTGTGCGTGGGTGGGAAGCATTGATGCAATGTAAATTTGACACATCGTGCTCGGATTTTGAGAATACACAATCACAGGCTTTACATCAAATCACTTCTTCAATCTGCATGTTTAAGTCCACCCCCTCGTGCATTCGTTTATTCCAACAACAATAATCACTTTTTTTTTATTATATATAATTTGGTGAGTAGAATGTCACATCACATATTGTTTTCTATTGTTTATAATTTAAATTAAGTGTATAGTTTTTTAATTAGTTGTACTTTCTTTTATATATCATCGACCGGAGATATGGGTCAATGGGAACTCTTGAATTTTTGTTCTTCTTTTTAATTTGAAATGTACATAAAAATGCTTTAATGATTTGTTTAGAATAAGAGTGAAACAAAAAATAAAGAATAAAATTAATAGCTAGGATAAAAAGAAATAAGAAACAATATTTGAATGCATAAAAAAGAAAAA
This sequence comes from Cajanus cajan, assembly GCF_000230855.2. Taxonomy (NCBI): domain Eukaryota; kingdom Viridiplantae; phylum Streptophyta; class Magnoliopsida; order Fabales; family Fabaceae; genus Cajanus; species Cajanus cajan. Next base: position 21,833,802 of record NC_138524.1, read on the forward strand.
TAATATAAAAAATTCTCTTTGTTTATTTTGATGAGAAAATTGAATAAATAAATCATACATAAATAATTTTTAATTAATATAAAAATTAATTAACTTTTTGAAATTAAAAAATAGAAAAGGAAAGTAACTATTAAATTTGAGGATAAATATTCTTAATGGGTATTGTAAAAATAATTTTCTTTTAATTTCTCACCCCCATTGTTTTTATCTCAGACATATGGTAAACTATGGTATTTTTATTTGGATGTTGAAAATGATAAGAAATAAAAAAAATTCAATTTTGTTTTTCTATAAATTCTATAAGAGGAAAGGATAATTAAAACATAAATGAGTCATTTTCTTATTTATGCAATAAATATAGTCAAATTCAATCCTACCAAACAAGATAAAAATTACTTTCTACTTACATCTCACTAGATGATATAGGATCTCCAACCCAAGATTGGACATGAGAAATTAACAGAATTAAATACCTGTAGGTAATTTGATAACAACCAATAACAAGTAACATGATAAATCTAACAATTAATAATCGTTAATATAAACTTTGATATCATTCCAAAAAATTAATTTGTAAGATAAAAATTATTTTTCACTTATATACATTAATTTGATCATATTATTAATTTATATAAAATCTTCAATAATAAATAAATGAGCAATTTTTTTTATTTGATTATGAATGATTATATTAAACAAATTTTATATCGATGTAATAAAACAATAAGTCGAATTAGTAAACTCAACCCAGACCTTTTCATTACCCATCTTCCCTCTAAAGTCAACTATATTGTACACTAAACATATGTTTTAAGGTTGTGGAAATCCTGAAAAGCCAAAAGCATTATTTTATAGTTTTCTCGAAAGTGATGTTAAATGTGGTATATGCAGTTTGCAACAGTGATTCCCACAAAAAGCAAAAAATTGCCCCCACGATTTTCTCCAATCTGGGTTGGCTAAACCCTTTCAGGTTTTCCCTGTGCATGATAATATTATTATTAATATATGTTTGTATGAATATCGATCCCATGTAGCGTTGCAACCTTTTTGGCTTGGAACTCACGGTTCCTCTGTTACGTCCCTCTCGTGAACCCAACCCAATACGGGTCGACCCGAATACCCATACCCTGCGTCTGCATGCTCAGAAAAACGTTGAAAAAGAGAAACACAAATCAAATAAATTAAGTAACAAAAGAAAAAACACAAATTCAATGCTACTAAGACAACACAGAAACTCATTGTGGATATGATATGCCTCATCATGCGTGATTGATGGACGTCGACTGAACCGGAATACTAACCCAACCGGGTTCACTTCTTTTAGATAAAATACAAACTACCATCAGAATTCAGAAAGACCCTCTTGCCAATTTCCTCAAAAATTAAAAAATTAAAATGTTTTTTAAACCCAAACACAGCACAGTGATGTTGTGGGAACTGAAAGGTAATTTTTCTTTTCAATTTAAATCAAAAATTAAGAATTGAATTCGTGGAAATAGAAATTGCCTTCTCATGTAAAACTATGAATTTAGTCACATATTTTTAAATGGTTTGTAAGAATTGGCATAAAAAGTATAAAAAAAAGAGGCTTTTATTGATAAAAAGAAAGCACTTAAAGCATTTTTTGACGATGAATTTTATTACATTAAAAATATAAAAATAATGGTATCTTAAATGATTTTAAATGTTTAATAATATATATTCATGTAGTACATGATAAAAAGACCAAAAAAAAAAAATACCCATTAACAAAATGAAACACGTAACATAAAAATACAAAAATCATGTACATAAATAATACAAAAATATTATTTATAATATTTAATAAAATGTGTTTAATAATTAATTATTATACATGTCACCAGTGTAACAATTAAATTTATAATTTTAACACCCTAAAACACTAACAAATATGAATTTTTTTTTTCATCTATACATATTATAAAAATGATATTAGAGATATATAATTATTTTTTATTTTCATTTTTCAATAAATTATTATATTCTTTAAATATAAAAAAATAAAAAAAATAAATCGAATAAGACAAGGAGGCGCGTGGATCGAGGAGACGCGTGACGATTGTTTTAGGTCACCCTCCGCCGCCCTCGCTCCGGCAGCGGCAGAGAAAGAGAGAGAGAGAGAGTGACAATTTACTAATATTTATTTATAATAATAATTGTTATCGATAAAAATAAGGGTAACGAGTGGGTCCCATCTCTGACGTGTCAGATTCTGAGTCGTCCTTTGGTTGGTGCCCATCGCTGAAATGGGACCATGTGCGCCGTCTGATTCATAGATTGGGTGGCTACTGCTATGCTTATGCTTATGCAACTGACTATAGTAGTTGTACTAATAATGTACGTGAACACACTCATGCCAAGTGCAACTTTCAAGGCAAAATTAATTAATATACCACAAAATCAAATTAATTAATTAATTATTCTCATTTTTATTTCATAAAAAAAATACCAACAACACAGATCTTTGTTCTTGTTTTACAGGCAAAAGATCTTCCACGTGTTTTAATTCAATTTATCTTAAAAGATGTTTTTAATAAGACAGCCTACACCATGACAAACATTCAATACCATACTCAAATAATTAATTATCAAGTCTTGATTATTAGACAAAATATGTGTATGTAACAAATATATATATATATATATATATATATATATATATATATATGGTAATTTATATGAATAAGAGAGATGAAAGGAAAATAATTTAAAAATATAACGAGTAATGTGATAAAAAAATAATAATATAAGACATGCATGCGTTATTTCTCTTTAGTAATCATTTGTTTTATTCTCTTAATCATGGCCATGCGTTTAGCTTTTTAGGTTTATAGGTCTTGGTCAATGTCTTCCTTTATCACCCTTTATTTTACTTTGTACCTTTGTGTTCAAAGTTAATTTGACCTTCAACGTTTGAATTGTATGTAACATTGCTTGAGTAATGCAATTCTTTAAATCTTTAACCGTTTTTCTCTTTTGATAAAAGATAAAATAAAATTAACCGCATTGCTCTTTGAATAAAGTCTTGAAGAAAACAAACGGCAGTAAACAAAAATAAATTTTAGTTAGGTTTATGTTATTTTTAATAATTACGCAATTTTAGTTTTTTATGTACCAATTGTATTAATTATATCCTTTAACTATCTTTTTGTTGATCATAAGAATTATAATGACATGGAAATTCAGACTTGAGACTTTGTATGTATTATTCTAAGTTTTCATTACTAAATTAATTTTAATAATTTTAATTATTCTTCCATCTACAATAAAGTCTCTTTTAAAGATATTCATAAATCAATCCAATTCAATAAAAATTGAGAGAAAAGTTTGATGAAAACAAGTCAAAAATTGAAATTTTTATTAGATCATTTAATTGAATTACATATTTGATTTTGAAAATCAATTCAATTTAAATCAAATATATATATATATATATATATATATATAAATATATATATATATATATAAATATATATATATATATATATATATATATATATATATATATATAGTAATTCATCATTTTTGTGTACACAAATTTTAAGATGTTTTTACCTTTTATTTATTATGGTAACTACATATTCCTTTTTTTAGTGTATGATTTAGAGATTTGGTATGATTTGTTTGATTTACAAGTTAAACGTAAGAATTACATAAAAATGTTAAGAAATGAGTGAGTTATATGAGTCACAAGATGAGTCTTACATTCTATACGCAAAACGTAACATTTGACACGTATAAGCATTGTGAGAGCCCTTAGATGGCCAAATTAGGTTTCTTGTTATTCATAAGAGTTGTAAGCTAGGATGTTAGATTTTGAGTGGCACAGGAATCACCTAGAAAGAAAATTTAGAACTCAAGTTATGATCAAATTAGTGAGCAAAGATCAAACTGTCAGAGTTAGACTTAAACAATGCAATTTTGTAATTTTTAAAAATAGTAGATGATAAAATAAACTCTTAAGATTAACATAAAAGTTATAGATTGTGGAGGGCATTATGCACAAACGTTTTGATGATGCCAAAGTGATTATAAAGCATTGAAGAAGAATCAAGGTTGAGCTAAAGCAAATTGATCAAGGAACAAGATATCAAGAGTTAAATAGATAAGTTTTGTCAACTTTGCTAAAAATGTAAAAGAATCTTTTAGAATTGCAAGTATGCTTGACCATTAAAAATAAGATTTCAAAAACCTCAATTTAATCTCTTTAAATCTAAAGCAAGGTTTTGAATCTTTTGAAAGTAAGTAAAAATATTTTCAAAAGACTTAACAAAAGCTTTAAAGAATAGTTCAAATCATTTCTTCAAAGAGTTTGCGAAAGAAATTATTGATATAAAATTTTCTACATAAAAGTTTTTGAAACAATGCAACAATATGTTCTGGTGATCGATTACCAGCAGAAGAAACTTAAAACATTTGAATATTAAGATACAACAAATGCTTCAATTGTTTTGAAATTTATAACCATTGTAATTGATTACCAAACCCTTGTAATCGATTACCAGTGTGTCTTTTTTGAAAAATTCAAAGAGTTACAACTTTTCATGAGAAGATACAACCATGAGATACTTGACTATAAATATGTATAATTTTTCAAGAAAGGGTTACGAACTCAAATGTGAAAAATTATTACAAAAACTTCTTGGCCATAATCACTTACAAATTCATAAGAGTTCTTTAAGAATCTTTATACTGTAATATCTACTATTCAAGTGAGTTATTCTGAAAAACCCATTATATCATTCAATTTGTAAAGGAGAAAGTATTTTTCTCTTGGGTGGTTTTGAATCTCAACACAAGGAAGAAAAGTTCCAAGGTGTTGGAGGATTCAAGTCTTATAAGCACTACTACAAGATACATATTCTACATCGGTTCTCTAAAGGCATCTACATCGGTTCTAAAACCGATGTAGAATAGAGCGACGTAAAAAATGTATACATTTTTACATCGGTTCTGAAAAACCGATGTAAATTTATGCTAAAATCTACATCGGTTCTCTAGAGAACCGATGTAGATTTAAGCATAAATTTACATCGGTTGTCCATAGAACCGATGTAGATTTATGCTTAAATCTACATGGGTTTTCTTAAGAACCGATGTAGATTGCATTTTTTTTATAAAAAAAAATTATGCTTGTTTTTGGATTATACTTCGTTTGTATCCACTGAAAATGAACCAGCATTATGTACTGACAAAAGGGTCAAATGGATTTATTCTACAATCAGTTGGCATGCTGGTAATGGATGATCTCCATTACCCGAGAGCATTTCTTCCAGTGTAATAAACCCATTATTAATATAACTTTTAAGTTTGTTCATTATTACAACATACAACAGAAAATACTAAAACAAGGACATCTTATAATGCAACCTTGAAAACGATCCAACTTCTAATCGTCAAGCTCAATGATCTTCACAACTGAGGAGTCACCAACTTTCTGGAAAACAACAACTCGATCATGTGGCTTTATTATACCAAAAGCTTTGCCATGATCTAAAGCTACCTTCAAAATTGATTCATTTGATGCACTTTTAGACTCAGCCTGTACCAAAAAGACATGCGTACATGTTAACATGTGCACGACTACAAATATACCCTAGCAATACCAAATAAACTTCACTTTTACAGTTTTGTAATGGCTAACCCAAAATTTCATGGATTGAAGGATTATTCAAATCCAAACTAGAGTGACACTCCTAGATCAAAATAATCCTAGAATTGCATGTGATGAGGAAAATCAAAAGACAGGACATTGGTTTATATCAAGTTTCAATTATGATTGAGATTTAGGTAGTAATTTGGAATTGGCAATTAGATTTTGGGCCTTGGAATATTACTTTCAGTTGGACAAGTATTTTATTTTCTATTCTGCATGTGGTTTCATAACTTAGCTTTGATAGTAGAATCTCTTTTAATTGATTTGCACAATATAAGAATTTCTGAGGTTTTGAGATCTTCCATCGGTTCGCATTCCCCATTTTACATCACTAAATCAATTAACATAAAATCATTCTTACAGGATGTCGGGGATCTGCCAGCATAGGGAAAAGACCCCTCACAATAAGTGATTGCCTTGCCTGCCATAGAATCATGAAAAGAAACAGCAAACCAGTTTAGTTTAAATGCAAAATGTTATAATAAGTCAAGAAAATAATGAAAAAAATAGTTTGTTTCAATAACTAATGTTTAAACAGTTTCTTCTCCATTTTCCAATCAAGTTTGAATTACATTTGTATAAAGGCTTCTTCTTTACATGGAAATGAATACAAACAAAGCAAAGTTTTTATACTCTAAGGATTATCCCACAAGGTTTCCAGTGCATTGCTTGTATGAATAGTTCATAAACCAAAAGGAAGGTTCACCATAGTGCTTAAAGAGAAAAAATATATATATATACAAAAGTCAAAGTTAACTAACAATATTCTACTGTATCTAAAACTAAAATCATCAATGGTAGAAGAAGCTGATAGAACTGAAAACAAATTCCTTTGAATCAGTTTAGCGAGTAGCCTAAGAGAAAAAAAAATACATTGTGACGTTTTAACATATCTATCTTTTTAAAATAAATAAATAAATAAAAAATGAGTAGCCTAAGAGAAAGTAATTCAATCAGGCTTTAATATCAAGCACCAATATAGAAGAGAAGATACAAAGTTGTCAATTAAATACCTCAAAAGCTCTAGTGAAACAAAACATGTAGCACGTTTATATGTTAGGAAAATACTCCAAAGAGGAGCTACATAACTTGAGTAATTGAAAATCCATAATTTTTATAGCTACTCAACACGTGAAAGTAATACATCTACCTGCCCACTTGGTCGAGGACCATAAATGGAGCGGCATCCTTTAGTCTCCAGTACAGTAAAGTATACTTCATCTGTCATAGACTTATTCTTCTCGAGGAGCTCAATCCAAGAAAATTCAAGTAGTGATGGGTCCTGTATCATATCATCCAGAATTTATTTATTGACATATGAACAAGTTTTAAATTTGGTTTATTTGTTACCATCTCCATTGTGGAACACTGGAACTGACCATGTTATCCTGAGCCTTCTGAGCAAAATCTGCAATATCTGCTTGGTCAAAATTGTCAACACCAGAAACAATATATGTCACTTGCTGCGTTTTGATGGAAGAATTGACATCATTCTTCAGCCCAACAAAAACAAGGAAGAGTTAGACTACACAAAATCCAGCAATATTTAGCATTTATAAAAATGCAAGAAGTTCCAACACCTAGCAACCTATTAAACATACCGCATTATGTTGTAGAACCTGATCAAAAACCATCCAGTTCTTCTTGCCATCAGGTCTCTGAGCTACTGCTTGCAATACTCTATCAGAATCCTTCTTGAATTCCAAAAGCAACCCTTTTTGCAATGAACGATTTACAAGTCTATCTTCAACAATCTCTTCATTCAACAATCCCATGCTGCTAAATCAAAAAAATAAAAATTTACAAGCACATGACTGTAGGAAAGGTGATTGTAGAAAATATTTTTACAGGTTACTAGCACATGACTTAACCACATAACTAAACCTTTTCATTGTAGTTGTTTCAAACATGATTGTAGAAAAGGCGATTGTAGAAAATAGTTTTACAGGTTACTAGAAAGTTTGAAAGCACAAGATCTCACATTCTCACTAACATTTATCCAGGAAATAGAACAAAAACCTAAGTAGCAAAATAACATGAAAACAAAACATTTTTCAATTTGGACATAACTACTTTTCCTCCAGAAAACTTTCTTGACAAAAGTCCTCAGAAAATTTTTCAGCTATTACTTGCACTTTCTCCTTTAAAAGAAAATAAAAACACAACCATTTTTGGAACCTTTAAAATAAAAAAGGCAGGATTTTGGATAAATAAATGGAGGAATAGTGAGTTTGATAAAGTGGAATGAAAAGTGAACCTGTTAAGAAGAGGGTGTGAGCACCGCCACAAGCAATGGCTTTAAGGGTATGGTTGCGGAAGGCAGGGCAAACGGAGGGTTTCCATTGCGAATCCAAGTTGCCGAGACCCAATCTGTCGTAATCGTCGTTTCGCCAGAGGCACGACCAACCTCTTCCCCGACGAGGACGACAGCGATCGCGTGAAAAACCCTAAAGGCGAAGCGCAGAGGTGGAGTCTGGAGAAGCTTCCCAACCTCAACCCTAAACCCCAAATTCAAGCCAACCTCCTTCACCTTCGTCTCGACGGTAGAAGCGGAGCGCGGAGACGAGCTGCGTGAAGTAGTGGCGCACGAGGGACTCCGGGAGGCAGCCGCGGCGGGAGAGCTTAGAGAAGAGCTCACCGCCGCCGGCGAAGTCCACGATGTTAGGGTGGTGCTGGAGGCGGCGCATGGCGTCAATCTCGCGCACGATACGGGGCTCCATGGCTTTTACCGTGACCTTGGCGCCGTCGAGAAGTGAAGTGAGCGCTTTAGGTTTGAGAATGTTTTAGGGTTGAGAGTGAGCGTGCATCTACTGAGTGGTGGCGGGGGCGGGGAAGAATTTAGGTTTGAGCATGAGGAGCGCATCTACATCGGTCAACACAAAACCATTTTTGTTTCTACATCGGTCACTCATATAACCGATGTAGAATTGTTTATATTTACATCGTTTTTTAGAATAACCGATGTAAATATTTTTAGTTATTCAAGTTATTTACGAAATTGCCACCGCACAATTTTTTTACATCGTTTTGTGGGGAACCGATGTAAATAAGGTGACGTAGAATAATGTTTTTCTAGTAGTGAAGGTTTACAAGAATAGTGAAAATATCAAGTTGGAAACTTGAGGACTGGACGTAGGCAGGATTGGCCGAACCATTATAAAACGAGTTTGCAATTCCTTCTCCTTACTCTTTTATTTATTCCTTTGATTGTGTTTAAGTAGTGTGCATCATCATTCTTTACATATAAATTTATCTAAGGAATTGAATTTATAAGAAAGAAATTCGAAAAACTCTTCATTATTCGGAAAACTATTGGAAAACTTAATTCACCCCCTCTTAAGTTATATGAGGCTACTTGTCTAACATAGATAGTTATCTTAGCTTTCTAATAAAATTAATATCAACTTAATAACATAGGTACATATTTAGACAATACACTTAGATTATACGACGTTACATAAGCTTAAGATAAGAATAAATAATTTGTGAGTTATTTTATTCATTAAGTTCCTATATGTTATAGGAGTAATGATAATTTATAATATTATGACTTTTGATGATCATGATGATGACGATGTTATGATAATAATGTGATAATGAAGAATGTAATAATACATGATAAATGAATAATACGAGTAATAGTAATGTATGATGTTACCATGTGTGAAGATGTTGTATGAGAAGTTATAGAGATGTATGATGTATTAAATTATCATGAGTAATGTGATGAGATGTGGTGAATAAGTCCACTACTACGGATTGACAAATGGGAATTGAATTATTGTGTATGTATTGATAAATGAATAATATGAGTAATAGTAATGTATGATTTTACCTTGTGTGAAGATGTTGTATGAGAAGTTATAGAGATGTATGATGTATTAAATTATCATGAGTAATGTGATGAGATGTGGTGGATAAGTCCACTACTACGGATTGACAAATGAGGAATTGGATTATTGTGTTTATGATGAATATTGTGATGAGATGAGATGAATAAGTCTAGTGTTGCAAACTAAGAAGCGAGGAAGTAAGTCATTGCATATTGTGCTATTGTGATGTGATTATTGAATCCATGAATTCATACTTTATTTTGCGGGATAGTGTGTCTATGTAGGTACGATATCATAGGTCATTTACCTGTGCTCTAGGGAGTGTTATGGTGGAAAAACTTGTATTGAGAATGAGAGGCTACCATGACCAACTATAACACTTTGATAAGACCCTGATAGACATCTCCTGATGAGGTGGTTATGGGGATCATTGCTGCGGAGTGGTTCCTTAGGGATGGCAAAACGGGCCAGCCCGGCCAATTTTTGCCCGGCTCGCCAATGTAAAACGGACTGGGAATGCTGGCCTGCCACGTTTAAGGATGGTCTGGCGGGCCAGCCTGCATACAAAAAAAAATTTTAAAAATGAAAAAAATAATATATTTTATGTTCAAATAATTTTTTTTGCTACAAATAAATAAATATAACCATATGAAATTAAAAATGCATACATATTATAGATAATATATGTTCAACAAAAGCAAATTACAAATTTAGAACAAAATCAAATAGAAATTAGTCCACTTACACCAAAATCAAAACCAAATTATAAACTTACAAATTACTTATAAACTAAATTTTTTGATAGTCTACAAAACAAGTTCAAATACAATTAATTAACTTTGAATTTTTATTTTAAGAATATTAGAAGCTCTCTTGGAAGAAGTTTTCTGTACTTTTTTTCTTGATCATCTTTATCCTCATCTTCTACATCAAAATAAAATAAACATAAAAAATAATTAAATTAGAAGAAAAAAAATGCGGGCCGGCGGGTTGTGGCGGGCCGGCCCGCTATTTGGCCCGGCTGGTTGGCAGATCGGCCCGCTATTTGGCCCGACTGGTTGGCGGGCTTGGCGGGTTGAAATGATGGGTCCGGCCCGCAGGCCACGGCTCACTTTGCCATCCCTATGGTTCCTACACTATTCGATGGGGTGTTATGGTGGAAAAACCTATATCGAAAATGAGAGGCTATCATGGTCAACTATAATATTTCGATAGGACCTTGATAAACATTTGCTAGTGAGGTGGTTTGGGTGGTCATTGTTGCAGAGTAGTTCCTACACTTTTCGATAGGGTGGTCCCATTCCGTTATTTCTAGGCTATTTTGTACACTTGACTCGATGATAATGATGAGATTGATATCACATACATATAAAGTTAGGAGCATACATCTCATAAGTCTTAATTGATGAATATGTTGTGTTTGTGATTGATGGAATGATGGTGATAGATGGAGTGTGATGTATTAAATTGTTATTAGTATTGTATGAGAGAATTAATGAAGGTGTATAAGATGTAATTGTTGTTTGATTAGTGTGTGTCTATCTTTATACTTTGTATATGTTGTGATGAATGAGATGTATTCTAACTCCTTGTATTTGTATGTTTGTGTTTGACTAATCACCATTTGTAGGAATATATTAGGCACATGATGAACAATAAAGAAGGGTCTTGCTCTACTAGTGTGACATTGTGACTGAGTTTTAGGATTAATGAATGTTTTATGTTGAATTTTATATGAAGTTGTTTTGTTTTCAAAACTTATTTGATTTAATAAGATATTTTTATTTATTTTTAAATGATGCTTTATATGTTTTAATTGAAGAATGATGTGAATCCTTTTACAAGTTTATGAAAAGTATCATTACATTGTTTTATTTTATGAAATTCTTGTTGTATTTTATTTGTTAAATATTTGGGTAGAAGGGTGTCACATTATTTATCTTATTTTTAAGATTTATTTTGATCCTTTATATTTTAAAATGTTTATTTAGTTTTTCATCTCTTAAATTTTGGTAAATTTAGTCTTTTTGAAACAATGATTGTTTTCAATTTTGAAACACAAATTTGAATATTTTTTGATTGATTCAAGATTTAAAACTTGTCTCATTTAATTCATTGATATGAAAATTATTAAATGCAATTGAAGTTCAAGCCAAAAAGTGTCATGCTATGGTGAAAATCGCATAAAAATAAGTCAAAAAAAATAAAATAAAAAGTCTAATTTCATATTATTTGCTAGTTGTTCTTAGGATATATTTTTCACACAATTTTAACATGTTAATAACCCTTTTGGGTTCAAACATCAATTAAATTTTATTATTTTCATATAAGTGAATCTAATATTACAAGTTTAATGTCTTGAATGAATAAAAAATTGATTCAAAATTGTGTAACAAAATTGAAAATGATCATTATTTTAAAAGGACAAAAATTGATCAAAATATAAAAGATAAATGATCAAAATAAATCTAAAAAAAATATAAAGGACTAAAAGTATAATTTAGTCAGTGTTTTAAAAACCGGACCGGACCGGCCGATCGGATCAGTTGAATCGGGAACCGGTGATCCAACCGGCCCGAACCTTAAGTTAGATCGGTTATACATTCGACCCGTTTTAAACTGGATTGAACTAGACAATTTTTCAGTTTGACTAGTGAACTGGTGGATCAAATCGGTTCAACCACAAAATTTTTATATTTTTTTTAAGGGACCACAAATCACAAAAATAACAATGAGAATTGAATCTTTTAATGGAAAAGCAAAAAGTTTTATTAAACATAACAATGACTACTTGTTCTAATGTATTTATTTGTAATATATGCAACTTAAATAACTTTTATAGTATATTATTAATGTTAAATTATATATTTAATAATATAATATTTATGTAGATATTACATATATTATTTTGTGATATCAGTTGCAAGCATATTATATATGTACATATTATTTATATTTTTAATTTATATTAATATACAGTTTAACATGTAATTTTTTTATGTATTTCTTTATACAAAATAAAAATAAAGGTAATTTTAAATAAGATGAAAATTAAAATTTAAAATAGGATATGAATTTATTGAAATTTATAAGCATAAAATATGTTTAACATGAATATTTTTTTTTAAAAATTAATAAAAACCGAGTCATGCAGTTCAATTAGTAACCCATCGGTTCAACCTTTGACCCACTAACTCAGTACCCTAATCAGTTTGATGACCGGTCAGATTTTTAAAACTATGAATTTAGTCAAGTTTATCAAACTTATTACCTATATATTTTTATAATGTAATATTAACAAACATTTATATAAATTTAAAATTTTATATATATATATATATATATATATATATATATATATCAATTCCCATATATTAAATATGAACCTCTATTTTATGGGTAAATGTTTTTAGGAATTTTTCTTCAACGAGAGAGTTTATAGAGATTTTTTAACTTCCTACCTAATTTAATTTTTTATTTATCATAATTATTTATAAATTATATATTATTTTAAAATAATTTATCAATAAATAAAAATATTTTTTGGTTACAATATAAATTGTTTATCATAAATCTAAAATATAATTTTTATATCTAAATATAATATTTATTTATATATAATTTATAATAAGTTTTAATTATATGTAATAAATATGTATGTACATGTTAAAATATTAATATATGTATATTTCTCATGAAAAATATTTGATTAAAAAATATTCCTCATAAAAATTCATTAAAAGTAATAAAATTTTTTTCTTGTATGTTTATATGGGAGTTAAAATTTAAATTTGCACTTTTTTTTTGTTATGTTCCCATTATTAAGTTTTATTATTTTATCCTAATTGATTTAGTATGCACGGAAAATTAACTCTCCTTTTTTTTTTTGCTCTAATAACTTCTTCCATAAAATTAAGAAAAAAGTAAAATTAGAAAATCCTTAAAAAATGTATTTTAGATTTTCATAAAGAAGAAAAATATTATTTATTTAATAAACACAATTTTCTTAACTTATATAATACAAAAACTAATACAACTTTTACATCACACGAGTAACGAATGTGGGTCCCACCTCAGCTATCTTCATTAATGTTAGATATGTTATGCGTGTTCTGAGAAGAAAAATAAAAACTAAGTTTTGCTTTTATGTTTTCTTATTGATAAAAAAAAAAAAAACATAAAAACTTCGCCGCAACAAAAAGGCTGCTTTCACTACTTGCAACTAGAGTGTCCAGAAACCGAAGGCAAATGATAGCAATCTGGCTAGCCCAACAAGGCCCAAAAGTACCAGGACCAGCCCAGCTTGGATGAAAGATTATATTTTGGGCCAGGAGTTGCTGATAGAGGCCCATACAGTAGCTTATGTTTTCTTGCTTTTAATAATTGTATTTCTACACGTGTAGGAACTACATTTATGTTTCAGCACCTTTTTATGTAATAGACATATTTCCAACATTCGATATTTAAGTCCTCAATACAAATATATACATATATATATATATATATATATATATATATATATATATATATATATATATATAATATTAGTAGCCATATGAATTATGACTAAGGATTTTTGAATACCCCATTTTTTTATATACATAAAGAACAATAATTATTTATTGTTTTGGTTAACAAGAAAATAGAATTCCTTTCCTGTCAATCTACTTAAAAGTAAAATAATACTTTTGATTTGATAATTTACATAAGTTAATCATCAAATTCTGATCTTTTGGTAACCAATACAACTATTCAACCATTTATGTTAATAATTATTATTCACAATACTTATTATTTCTCTTTATCTGTTTTTCTTATTATATCATATAATCTATCATGTTTATATACTTTTTTCACTGAGTATATATCATATATCATATGAGTGTACAGAAATTATTACTCTCCTTTTATCTGTGAATTGACTAGTCTTTGGAAAATTTTCTTGCATGCCTTTGACAGAAATATTTTACCCTTTTCATACCCTCCTCAAGATCAGATGGGTCAACAGCAAAAATAATACGAAGCCAATTTTTCAGCCCTACTGCAGTTCCTGCAAATTAAATTATAAGAATAAGGTTGTATTTGACCTGACTTTATTTATCTATTTATATAAATTTAATAGTTAATTTAAAATTGAAATATAAGATCTTTAACTTTAAAATTAAAATATTCTGTAGTAATTTTATACTCTCTCCGTTTTTTTTTCATAGTCGTTTTGTCAAAGTTTGTTGTTTTTTTTTCATTGTCATATTACTAAAATCAATGAGTTATTAATTTTTTTCTTTCATTTTTACCCTTGATAATTAATACATGTTTCATGAACAATGTGTGTATTTATTTTTAATGTCTACCTAATTTTTCTCCAACTACTCATATAAAGTTAATGTGCATTTATAAGAGCAATATGTTTCCAACACAATACTATAAAAAAATATAAAAAGGGACAACTATTTAATGGAGTAGTTCAACAGTCTAAAAAATGCAAAAAAAAATAAAGGGTAAAATTGGAAAGTAAGTAATAAATATTTTTGAAAACTAAAATATCAATGATTTCCTTAAGTCTCGTGCAAAACCTTAAACGACTATGAAAAGAAAACGGAGGGAGTATCTTTTATGTGATGCCCCAAGTCTTTCCTTTTCTTTTCCCTACACTTCCCTATTTCCTAAAACACTCTTCCACCTCATTTTCTAGCTGATCAGTTGTAACGGGAGGGAAGCTCAAACTCGGAGGGTCGGGAATTGTCTCATTCTTCTTCTCCATCTTTTCCACACTTCATTCATTCTTCGGTGCTTCTGAAATTAGGTTAGGGAAGTTCACTTTCAGGTTGTGTGGATTGAATTCGTGTTGTTTGAGGTGTTGGTGGTGTGTGTGGGACGATTTGAGCTGTTGAAGGGGGGAAAGTTGGGTTTTTGGTGTTGTATTGGAAATGATGAGAATTAGGACAAAGATGATGGTTGTATGTTCATGTTCTAAGTTGTTTCAGTTGCTTTACATTGTTGTAAAGGCTTGGGAATGGTTGTATGTGTTGGATTCTCCTTGAATTGCAAGTTTTGGTGAAATTTGTGAAGTGGGTATGTTGGATTTTGAACTCGCGTCGGGCGTGCCTTCATGGCACCGAACGAGCATTCAATAGAGACCCAAGTATCACAACCACGCCGAGCGCGAAGTTGGTCGCGTTGGGCATGAAGTGAGATTGAGGTCTCTGATTGAATGGCGCTGGACGTGGAGGAGGTGGCACCGGGCGTGTTATCAGAAAAAGGAATATGGGAACCTCTACTGATATGGCGCCGGGCATGACACTTACCACGTCGGGAGTAATTCTTTAAAGGAGTCTCTGCCAAGTCTTAGTGTTGGGCGAGACACCCTAGGCGTGAGAGGGCCTTGTTGCCCTCGGGGTATATTCGTCAGGTGTGGAACTTACCACGTCGAGCGTGGAAATTCCCACGTTTGGCGAGATCTGCTAGACTGACGTGTGGGGTGACTTTCCCATGCCGGGCGTGAGAGAGAGCTTTAGAGTTCTCTATTTGAGCTTAACACCGGGCAAAATGGGAATTTTTCCGGGCACAACTCTATTACAATATGTGGATTGAAATGTTGATTTCTTAATGATGAAAATGAGTTGTATACTTGCTGGTTCAGTTGTTTATGTGTTGTTAATGCGGATGCTATATTAATGTGTTGCAATAGACATATGTTGAGTGGTTAAGGTGAAATGTTAAGTTGTATGCTGTTTAGGTTGCAAAGTTGATTAAAAGTTGCTACGTTGAATGAAATTTTCTAAGTTGTTTAAAAGTCGATAACTTGCTGCCTATGGTTGTAAAGTTGATAAGTTGAGGATATATAGTTGATGATATGTGTCTTATGTTGAGTTACGTAGTGTTAAGGTGAAAGTTGAAAGATGTTTTTAAAGTGGATTCCCTTAGTATTATATGGGCAACATGGAAGTAGTTGATCCATGTTATGGTTGAATGACCAAAGTGAATAAGGTATCTTATTAGAGATGTAGTTTTTGACTAAGTACTGGAGGATGCGTGGTACTTGGAGGACAATGGGTGGACTAACTCCACATGTGGATTGGTGATGCAGGCCAAGGCCGTGGTAGGCTCATACCCAAACCCTTCTACCCTAATAGTAGTACTAGACCTCCGAGTCTAAGTAGCACACATAAGAAATCAACTATTGTTGTTCATACCTGATTTTCTTTAGAGTTCCTAAAGTTGTACTATACCTGACCTGACTGAGATAGGTCTAAAGCTAGATTTGATAGAGTTTATGCCACCTAGACTGCTCAACCTCAGTTGTTGAAGATCTCCTAAGTTGTATATGCGTGACGACATATTTGTTGATGTTGTGTATATTTATATATGTTATTGTTTAAGTTGACAGTTGAAAGTTGAATGTTGTGTTCCCTTTAGTTGTTCATTATATGATGTTGATTTTATATGATGATTGTTTTTGTGAGCTTACTGGTTGTTTCCTTATAGTTGAAACTGGTATGACCATACAATTGTATGCAAGCACATTAGGAGTATATGCCCTTGCGATGTTGGGCAAACATTCTTTTGGATGAGACTTAGCAAATGAGTTGATATTTTGTTGTTTTTTATTGTGATCGGCCACCTAGTTATTTTGTATATGATATTTCATCATTTACTTCCAGTTGTATATGTATCAATATATGAGATTTAGTTGTATGTTCTCAGTATGTATATAACTTTGACAGTGTGATGTTTTATTTTATGCATTTTGCATGATATGGAAAAATGTAATTGATAAATTTTCCACTAACACTATAGACCGTATAAAATTTGCTGGATCGTTACATTTTAAACTTAAGAATTACTTTCAAGTTTAAAATTTCTTAGATATTATATATATATATATATATATATATATATCTTGGAATTTGAAATAAAAAATATAGAAGCTGAAAATCCTAAAATCAATTTTAAAAGTTTTTTATTTAGTTTTTAATTAAAAAAATTTGCGTATTCAAGTTATTCTTTTGTTGAAATTTTCTTTAGATCAATTTGTCCTGAGAAAATGATTTGAAAATATGTTTTGTGAAATTTTATTTAATACTTAACAATTTTTTTAATTGTTAATGTATTAATCACAAAGCCTATTTTCTAAAACTTATTAATATTTTTACAAAACCATCTTCGACTATTTTATTAAATATGGGTAATTTTATTTTAAAATTACTTAAATAGTATACTTTCTAAAAGTAATTACCTTTATGGTATAAATCACCCATCTCAAAGTCAACTTTGCTTTTACTACTGATTGGCACACACAAATTGCCACAAAATTTTCCGATGGGACGAAATTATCAGATGTTTTTCTGCCACAAAAGTAAAGTGTAAAGCATGATTTATGCAATTGTACCTGGAAGAATAATAACAGATTCCTCCTTAGCGAGCTTGAAACAGAAATCTATGTCATCACTAATCCCTTCCAAAAGTGAAAGGTTTAGTTTCACCTGCATTTCATTCGAGAATAAATAAAAGGGTGATACTGATACATGACACAATTTTTATAACATTATGTTATACATCCCCATCACATTCAGTACATATATTTATTGTTTATTTCTTTATTTGTAAAATTTATTGTATATTTTATTATACAAATAACATTCCTTGAAATTGAAATAGAGTACCTTTATTAAGATTATTTCTTAGAATATGTATTTTATATCTAACTCAACCTAATAAAATCAATAATTTATATGATATGAGTGCTCCATTTACATTTGCAGATATATGGTTCAACATTCAGAAAATAAAATTTACAAATCAAATATTTATAAGTAATTAGATAATAACTTGATAACATGTGAGCCCAACAAATGCTAAGATACATTATGATATTATCTTATTATGTAGTTTTTTTTGTGTGGCATAATTAACTTATATAAAACTAATTTATGAAATGAAGATTACTTCTTAGTCATATCATTACACTTTATATTTTCTTTCAAAGAATCTCAATTGTGACACTCCTTTAGTTCTTAAATGTAGGACTCTTTTAACTAATTCATACCCATTTAAGAAGTTAGTTATTCTTATTAGTAACATTAAATTTATTAACAATTAGAATCATATTTCTAAAATTACTCTTAAAATTATTGGTACTCATCATTTCACTGCACTTAATTACTTTCTACTTAATTATGTGTGCATGTTATGTTCTCTAATCTTCATAAAAGAGCCAGCGAATTTATCGTAACTAAGAAAATTTTAGTAAAAAAGCAATTAGTGAAGAAATAATTGGAAAGGAGTCAAGTATAAAAAAAGACAAACGAAAGGAAAAGAAAAATATATCTTAAAAATAGGAACGATAGGGACGAAGCTTGGGAGTATATCTTTAGTTCCTCACCATCAAAGCCATGGACCCTTCTGGTTTGTAAGGGCAAAAAATGCATGGAATTTCCTCTATCTCTTTACAACATATATCTGCAGCATGCCTCAAATTATCAATGGTTTTCTTGAAGAAAATCTCTTCGGTTTGTGCAATTATTCGAGGTACAGCTGCCTGCCAAACCAGAAACGCCATCAATCAATTAATAGATAAATGCATGTTGCCTTAGTGAAAGTCATATGAGGTAAAAAGGAGTAGTGAAAATATCTCACCGTGGACACAGGACACATATATAAGAGATATAGACAGTGAAACCTTCTTAAGAATTATAATTATGTGTTTGATGTAATTGTGGTTGATATGAGATAGTTGTTGTTGTATGTACATATTTTGTGATTCACTAATGAATTATATTTTTTATATTTTATACTAAGTATTTGAGGGTTAGGGTTGAATGTATAATTTGGGAATTTTGTTCAATTTGATTGATTTTGAAAATTTTGATATGAACATGCTTCATTATTTAGATGATTTCTCTCTAGGCTGAAAAATAAATATTTGGGACTATAGATTAGATTCAAAAATTACATAAAATATTAAAAATAATTGAATTATGTTAGTTAAAAAATGAGTCTCATGTCTAGTGCGTGAAAAGTACCATCTATAACTTGTAAACCTTGTTAGGAGCCTTAAATGACCGAACTAGGTTTTGTGGTATTTATAAGCATTGTAGCCTTGGATTTCAAATGGCGTCAAAATCACCAAACAAAGGTCAGAACTTAAGATCTAAACAAATTAGTGAGCATATGTCAAACTGCTAGATTTAGACTTAAAAACTGTGATTTTGTAAGTAATAGATGAATGCATGTAATGAGAGAATAAAATTCTACCTAATCAAGCATTTTGGGTGAAATTTGTAACACTCTATGTTTTCGCAATTAGATAAATAATATTGTTGTTATAAAATATAAAGAGTTGAGGTTATAAGACATTTTAAGGTTTAAATTATATTTTATATATTTGTTTTGATGAAGATTTTATTTTAATATAATATTTTGTTGTTGTTGTTGTTGTTGTTGTTATTATTATTATTATTATTATAAAGTGATGGGAAGATAGGTAACCAGAGTTAAGGTTGAATAACCGTGTATGGATTAGAGGGAGATTAAGTTAGGTTTAACATTAAAAAGAGAGACACGTCGTCGATTTCTACTCACACTCTCATTTTTCTTTTACGCTTTGAAGAATCAAGAGGATAGGAGACAAGAGGAGATTGTTTCAAAGATCCACATTCTTCGCTATTTGTTGATAGAGGTAAGGGGGAGTGAGAATTATTGCTCTAGAGCGTGAGGTAACCGATGAGTAGTGAGGTTGGCCCCCAACCTCTTTGTGTTGTAAGCGTTGCACGAAGAGGGAAATCCTAATTGTTTTCTGTTCTTGTTTATTGTCTGCCACATGATTATATTGCACTTGAATTGATATGAATTGTGAGTATATATATGATTAACATCGTGCATTAAGCCTATTTGGTATGGATTGAGTTGCATGTGAGTTCCTGTGGGAATCCTAAGAGTACATGTGAGAATGGTTACTGTGTGAGTACTTGATGGGAATGTATGGTGATATGAAATTCATGTCTTATAGATGCATTGTATGATAAATTAGAGTGTTTTTACCGATTGGAATGATAAATACATGTTTTGGATTTTTTTGTTCAAAAATCGCAATTCTACAAGTTTTGATGTTTCTAATATGGCGTCGGGTGCTACTTGTGTCTCGCCAGGCGCTGGGGTGCTCAAGAGCAGGGTTCACTCTTTGTTTTGTTTGCGCCAAGAGTGGGGCATGCCTCGTCAGGTGTTATCGAGACTGTGAGTCTCTATGATACTCACGCTAGATGAGGGTGAGGTTGGTCAAGTGTGGGGGCTCTAGGGGAGTCCTTGTTGCTATCTCGTCGAGCATGATATGGGTCACGCAAGACGTGAATCATCTCGAGAGCTATGAGTGCTCTCTAGACGAGTTGTGTCAAGCGCGAATGAATTTTCGTCGGGCGCTGATTGTATATAAAAGTTGTTTTCTCTATGAGAACTAAGAGATGTAAGAAGTAATTTGAATGTTGATGAATATGAAATGAACATGTATGCTTGGTAAATTACTTGAGTGAGATACTTGATTCCTGTTAGCAATTTGTGTATGTGGTAATGTGTATATATGATTAATAACAATTGTGAGCATGACAAATCGTATGTGTGACAAATCGTTGGATGGAAAATCGTTGAGCATATGTATAAATTGCATTTAAAATATGAAAGAGTCAGTGTGACATGCATCATATGTACGCAAATCAGAAAATTGACAAATCATTTAATATGCACTACACATATCTTGAGATTAGTATCACATGCATGGAAATCAAGAGTCTGTGTTTATTGCATTCCATATTTGCATGTGCCTGAATTACTTATGATTGATGTGTGGTTAACAAGTGCATGTGCCTGAATTACTTATTATTGTTCTATTGTATAAATAATGTATGAAGTGTGTTTGACTATCTATTTCTTATTCTATGCCATAAGTTAGTTATATTGAGTAATTGATTTTATATCCCTTGTAATTTGTTATTTCTACTGAGTTTAATTTATATTAAAATGTGATACCTCAGTTCATTATTACATTGAGATTATTCAATTTTTTATCATATTATATTGTGTGATATGTATGTGGGGTAGAGGGTGTCACAAAATTTTGACACATATATTTTGCATAGGGATGACAATAAACCGAACCATCTTGAAATAGTTCAAAACTCAACTCAATAATTAGCTCGTTGAATTTGGTTCATGAACCAAATGAGTTAAACTTAAGTTAAAGATCCATCTTGATAAATAAATGAGTTGAACTTGAGTTGTGTATAGTTTGATTCATTTAATTCATGAATCGCCATGATATGTAAATATATAATTCATATAATTAACTTTCTATTTTTTTAGCTTATTAAAGTTTGAAAGAAATTTCAAAACTTAGTTATAAGTTAATAATAATAATAAAAGAAGTAACCACTTTAGAACTTTGTGGTTATAGATTGGATTTTCTAGTATTTTATGTAAGGTGAAGTACTTTTAATTTATACAAACTTTAGTTGTCATCATGTTTCTTAAGAGTCGTACCTTGTAATCTCACAAAAACTAATAGAATAAGTTATGTTTCATCTTTTAAAAATAATAAACAATCATTTTATTTAAAATCTATTATTAAATTGAAAATTTGAAATGTATAAAATTAAAAAAAATTGAGTCTTAGTTCATGTGATTCAAGCTAACATGTTGAATTAAGCTACTAGCTAACTTGAATTAAGTTGAGTTCGAGTTGGAAAAAAAAGTTTATATCGAACTCGAGTTGAGTCAAATGTTATCGAACTAAATCAAATTTAGCTTAATTTGACTCATTTTTAGTCCTAATTTTGATTAACCAAGCAAATATCTTATAATGACATAATACTTATTACTAAAAATACTTTTACTTACACTATAGACACAATATATATTGATATATTATTAAAAGTATAAATATAAATTATAGTGACACATAATATATGTTGTTGAATCTCATTCAAAATCAATACTAAAATTATGTATAACTATATATCAAATAAATTTATATCTACATATATAATATTTATAGTAACACTTTTTATATATTACTATATCTAACATTTTTTTTGGGTAGTATTTTAGATGAAAATTCTATCATATATCAGCACCAAACCAAATAACTTGGATTTAATAACAAAGCTAGCAACAATACATGAAAACTAGCTAGTCAAGTCTTTTGACAGTAAGACATGTCTGCACAAGAATACTTCTAGTATACCTTGGTATTTTGTGAAATGTAACATTTTTTACCTTCATATTTCTCTATTTAACATCATCAAATTTGAGTTAAAACTTTTTTGTTTTGTATTTTTGATTTTTCCTTTTCAGATTGTAGTATCAATTAAAGCTTTAAATAAAACTAAGTTGCTTCAATTAAAACATTACTGGTAGCCAAAGAAGGCATGCAAGAGAAAATTAGAAAACCTGGATGAAAGTGGCTGGACCTCCCAAAAGATCAAAGTACTTTTTAATGCGCTCAACTACCTGCATAAGAAACATATGGTTTCTAAAATCATATTAGGTGATTGAATACCATGAAGAACCATTTAGCATTTAGAAGCAGCAGCAAAAAATTTCAGCTATGAAATGTTAATTTAAAGTACCAGTCAGATATATATTGAAACTTGAATATATAGAATAGCTAGAGAGTGAAGCAATCGAATAGGAAATAAAGGTAGTTCAACACAAATGAAATAAAGTATTGCATAGAGTGTGAAGTGTGAACCATCAACAAACGTAAATGAAGAAAGGTTCATTGCCATGTCTAAGAACATAAATCAATGAGGATCAATGATAAGATCAGTGGAGCATCTTTCCTATTAACTAATGAACTTCTAATTGTAGTATGCATGTAAGGTTATTCAAGTACCATATGGGATCAATGATCTAAGACACAAGATGATAAATATAAAAATATAAAAAGTGGATTAAACAGAGAGTGAGAGGAACAAGAATTAACCTTTGGATTTCTAAAAGTGCCAGATGGATCATTTGTGACAAACCACCCAAGCCTCCAACCAGGAACTATCCATCTCTTAGAGAGAGAGCCAAGAGTGAGAACAGGAACAACAGAGCCAAAAACTCCCATTGGCACAAAAGGCTTTCCCCCAAAGGCAAGGTGACCATAAACTTCATCAGAAATCACAATTGTTCCAACCCTTTTTGCAGTTTCAGCAATCTAAGTCCAACATACAAACATATCAGGAACTCATGTTAATGTTGTCAACACCACTACATTTAGCATTTTTGACAACCTTTCTCTACTAATATTTATTAAAATATTATTATAGATTAAGTTAACAAGTTATTGTCAACTTTTACATAGTGTCTCAAAACTCAAGAGTCACTTAAAGTTTGGATACTAGTTTCCAAAACTTTTACGAATTTTTTTTTATCGAGAAAAACTCTTTATTTTCAATGGAAAAACCTTCTAAATATCTTTTAAATTTGTATTCAAACAGATTCATAGAATATAACCATATCATAGGCAACTAAGAACAAACCTTCTCCAAATGATGATAGCTGTACACATTCCCACAAGGACTTCCAGGGTTTATGATCACCAACGCAACCGTGTTGTGATCAGCAAGAGCTTCAACTGCATGAAGATCAACCTCCCAACCTTTCTCTGGAAGAAGATCATAATGCCTCACTTCAACCCCTCTAAATGCAGCACTGAGTTCATAGATTGCAAAGCCTGGTCTTGGAAGCAAGATGTTTGCACCAGGGCGAGCAAGCATGGCCACTGAAACATCAATGGCTTGTGTGCATCCACAAGTGATGAAAACATCATCACTTGATAGTTGGTAAGGAAGGTCACGAGATAGATATTCAGCAATTGCACTGTCTCCAATATAACAGTAATTAATAACATCAGTGACACACACACAAGTGATGTGAAAATTTAAAACAATTGATGTGTACTCAACTTTAAACCAAGAGAAACTCGATGGTACTTTAAAATATTTTGGTGTTGTTACGGAGAAACTCTCTCTCCCACTCTCTCCTTTATGATGTTTAAACTTGTTCAACTAATGAACAATTTATCAAAACCGTAGATTTTGAAGGGGATCTATGCCTACTCTTTGCTCACTTTTTAGACTGGCATTACATAGATTTATTTTATTTTATTTTTATTTAAAAAATGCAATGATACCAATTTCCCCCCCCCCTTCTGTTCTACAAAATTTAGAGATAACTCTTTAAGTAATTTCGTTTTGGCGTTATACTCTTTAATAAAATTAAAATTTCTCGTTGATATGTAATACCGATTTTAAATATCGACCTTGTCCAGCTTAATTATTGACTTGAAACTTTAATGTTAGTTTTTTTTAAGGACAAACTTTAATTTTAGTAAAAGTAATATTTAAATGAGCATCTAACTATTATCCTCTATATTTTTCTTAAAAATACTATATCATGATGTTACTCTTTTTAAATCGATTTGAAAAATTGGACATGTTTTTTCTCATGTTTGGCCTAACACATTGTTATACCTAAATTAAACCTTAATGCTTTATTTGGAAGAGGAAAAGGAATAGAAGATAATGAGATATAATAAATGAGAATTGATTTAATAGAAAATAGAATGAAATAATTATAATTATTTGATAGAGTGAAATTAAGTGAGAAATAGAACAGAACTTATATTTATAATTACTATTTAATTTATTCTTAGTTTGCAAAATAGTTTAAATTATTGTTATTTTACATATTTTACAAATCTCACAAGAACCTCTTCAATGGAAAAGGTATAAAAAATAATGTGGAATTTATTTTTAATTCCTCACAATTATCTTTAAATACACTTCACCAAATACAAAGATTGTTTTTTTCAAATCCACTATAATCCTTCCCCTTCTTAGTAAATAATCTTCATCAAATAAAGGTTAAGACTTTTTTTATAAAAAAATTAATAATATCTTTTGATTAAAAAAACATTTTAAACGTGCATCTTGAAAAAAAAAATTATATTTGTATATATTTTAAAGATAAATTTTTTAGACTGAATTTTTAAGAATAAAAACGTGACTTTTGAGTTTTGGACCTTAAAAAATTTATATAACCATTAATATAAAATAATTTATTTTAAAAAGAACTTAAAGTAAGAGTCTCATTGGTTCATGATTGGATCGACATGAGCCTTTTCTTAATCTGATTTGGCACATACCAGTATACTACACAAGGAAAACAAAGTATAAGAACAATATTTTCTCTACACTTTATTCTTATATATATATATATATATATATATATATATATATATATATATATATATATATATTTTCTTTCTATCTCACTCGGTATTTAACAATATTTGGTGTCCAAATATATTTTTCCAAAGTATAAACAATTATGGAATGTCGGTGATAAGGATCTGATGCATACATATACACTAATCAATAACAATAACAAATATAAATATAGGACACTAATAAGAAATTTGAAACAAGAGATAGAGAGGCAAGGAAGCATTACATCCTGGCTTGGAGAAGACCAGCAGTGGGAGCATAGCCACGAAACTTGTGTGACCTAAGTGCTTCAGAAACAGCTTCTTCAGCAACGTTGGAGATGGGAAAGTAACTGGTGAGAGTTGGGTCACCCATACCCAGAGAAATAACTCTCTTGCTATCACCACCATTCTCATCAATGGTTTCCATTAGAAGGCTAATAAAACCCTTAATGGTAATGGTGCAAGTTGCTGTGTTTTCATTGTTGTTGTTATTCACGCCCACAACTCTACTTTCCATCTCTAGCTCAGGGGTTGGTGTCTCACCATGCATCTCTATATATGTTTATATCTTTAAATATTAATAAATGAAAGAGTTAATCATCTATACATTGCTAGTGTAAAGTTTTTTTTTTTTACACTGACAACTAATCATATTTTTTAATAGTGTCATGTTAGTTGTTTATTTAATAAAATAAAAATAAAATAAAATAATTTAAAAAATATGATTGGTTTTCTTTCTCTAACTCATTTATCTTTCCTATTAAATTCTTTCTCTAACTTATTTATCTCCCTCCTATTAAATTCATTCTTTAACTCATTTTTCTCTCATATCTCATGATGTCTCAAATTTGGATCCTCTCCTGCAATTTTTTTTCTCCAGCCTCTCTCCTGCAACATTAATAGTCATGAGATATATCTAATGGCTCAAATTTAATCTTATAATTAATGTAACTTCTTAAATAATTAAATTTGAGCCATTAGATATATCTAATGACTATTAATATTGCAGGAGAGAGGCTGGAGAGAGAAAATTGCAGGAGAGGATCCAAATTCTAATGTCTTCCCCCTCTCTCTGAACAAATTAAAATTAATTAATAGAAAAATAAATGAATTAGAGAATGAAATTAATAAGAGAGAGAAAATATTTTATTTTCATTTAAAATTAAATTAAATTACTATAATATCCTTTGTACGAATTAACCAAATCAAAAGAAA
Source organism: Cajanus cajan (assembly GCF_000230855.2). NCBI lineage: Eukaryota > Viridiplantae > Streptophyta > Magnoliopsida > Fabales > Fabaceae > Cajanus > Cajanus cajan. The sequence continues at coordinate 21,860,773 of NC_138524.1, forward strand.
TGAGTGATGTTTTTGTCCTAAAATTTTGGTGTAGATTGCTAACATACTCCCACTAAAAAATAGATGGGAGTATATTAGCATTCCCCATATATATATATAAATATATATATATATATATATATATATATATATATATATATATATATATAAATAAAAGAATGTAACTTCCTTTATAATTGTCACACTTTGTGCATCCATCCCACTAATATTTAAGTAAAACAAATTAATTTCACTATATAGATGCAACATTTGTTTTTTTTTATATTATATATCTTCTAATTATAAATGATAAATTATTTAAAAAGTCATAATTAAAATAATTTACTGTCAATTAATATATTGCTGACAATGTTCTTGATGGGGAAACAACAACACAATAACAATATAAAACAAACTCAAACAGTTATCGCAGCGGAAATAAATTCCCCAAACTAGCAAGAATCTATGAGGAGCAACAACCAATGAACAACAATAATAAATCACAAAAAATCACACACACAGACACTAAGATTTTTAACGTGGAAAACTCCTTAAAGCAAGGGTAAAAAACCACGAGTCATCCAGACCAAAGGAATACCTCCACTATGATCAACAAAGAGTACAAGAGAGTCTCAATAAACTGCACAAAATAATGCTAACACCCAGCCAAACAACAAAGCAATAAAGCTTACAAATAGAGAACAAAGAAGATAAAAAAACTCCAAATATACAGCTGCAGTGCAAACTGAATATCTCCCTACTTAGACCTCATTTCAACGATCCAACCTGTCAGAATGAATAATCGGATGTCACAAACCTGCTGTCCAATTTTCAGCTCGATCCAACGGTGAACGAATCTGAAGTATCGATTTTACTATCGCAGCCCGGTGTAAAAACGAGAATAACTTTCTCTCTTCCTCTCTTTCAAAGTGTTGGTGTTCAAAGTGACTTTTGACTTTCCCTCTTTTTCTCTCTTGTGTTTCAGACCCTCTCTCCACTTAATTAAGAGAGACATCAAGTGGGCTTCTCAATTTTGGGCCTTTTCTCCACATAGGATGGGAGCCCAATACCCAACAAATCTCCCCCTCACAACTATGTGGAGATAACTGCCAAACCGGCGATCTCACAACAAACTTCAAATTTTCCTCTTGGCAATGCTTTAGTCATCATATCAGCACCATTATCATCAGTATGAATTTTAGCCAACTCCAACAGCTTAGCATCCAAAGCATCACGTATCCAATGATACCTTACATCAATATTTTTGGACCTAGAATGGAAAGTTGGATTCTTGCCAAGATGGATAACACTCTGACTATCAACAAATAAAGGATATTTTTCCTGCACAAAACCAAGCTCCTGCAAGAATTTCTTCAACCATAGCAAATCCTTGCATGCTTCAGTAATGGCAATGAACTCCGCCTCAGTAGTAGACAATGCTACACACCTTTGCAGCCTTGATTGCCAAGCCACAACTCCCCCTGCAAACTTAATCAAATAGCCTAAAGTGGACTTTCTGAAATCAACATCTCCAGCCATATCTGAGTCTGGGTAAACAACCAAATTAGGCTTATCACCACCAAAACAAAGTTTCATATCAACAGTACCATGAAGATACCTCAGAATCCATTTCACAGCATTCCAATGCTCTCTACCTGGGTTTTACAAAAATCTATTGACTGTACCAACAGCATGTGCAATATCTGGTCTAGTACACACTATTGCATACATCAAAGTACCCACTGCAGATACATAAGGAACTCTCTCCATGTCTAATTTCTTAGCTTCATTTGAAGGACTCTGTTTAACACTCAATTTAAAATGAGTAGCAAGAGGAGTGCTCATAGCCTTAGCATTTTCCATCTGGAATCTCTGCAACACCCTTTTTAATATATTGTTCCTGTGATAGCCAAAGCTTCCCTTTATCTATGTCACGAATGATTCTTATACCAAGAATCTGTTTAGCAGCTCCCATGTCTTTCATGGAAAATGAATTGCCCAATTGCTTCTTTAACCTGACAATCCTGGAAACATCTTTCCCAATAATAAGCATGTCATCAACATACAATAACAGGATAATAAAGTTATCACCAGAAAACTTTTTAACAAAGACACAATGATCAGAAGTAGTCTTCTTGTAGCCTTGCTCACACATAAAAGACTCAAACTTCTTATACCACTGTCTTGGAGCCTGCTTCAGACCGTATAGACTTTTTCTCAGCCTACATACACAGTCTTCCTTGCCTTTAACCTGAAATCCATCAGGTTGTTTCGTATAAATCTCTTCCTCCAAATCACCATGAAGGAAAGCAGTTTTCACATCCATTTGCTCTACCCTAAATCAAGAGTAGTTGCTAAACTCAAAACTGCTCTAATGGATGACATCTTCACCACAGGTGAGAAAATCTCATTGAAATCAACACCCTTTCTCTGTTTGAAGCCTTTCACCACTAATCTGGCTTTGTACCTTGGAGATGTATAATTACTTTCTTGCTTCCCCCTGAAAATCCACCTATTTTCTAAGGCCCTCTTGCCCTTAGGCAATTTCACCAAGTCATAAGTGTGATTATCATCCAAGGATTTCATCTCATCTTGCATTGCATCCAACCACTGTTGCTTTTCTTCACTTTTCAAAGCCTCTTCAAAACATTCAGGTTCTCCACCATCAGTCAAGGTCACATATTCATCAGAAGAATACCTTGTTGAAGGTTGTCTCTGTCTATTAGACCTCCTGAGTTGAACTTGACGTGGTTTAGGTGCATCATCAATATTCTCATCATGAGACATTTCATGCTCCTCCTGGTCATCATCAATATGAACATCTAATCCACCTCCAAGTTGTTGATCATCAACATCATCATGTTGTTCACCAGGTTGAACACTACCATCAACATTATCAACATCAGTTAGATTTCTATCTTTCTCGGGTGTAGTCTTTTCCACCTTATCAATATCTTCAATGGTTTGGTCTTCCATGAACTGTACATCTCGGCTTCGAACAAGCTTTTTCTCAACAGGATCATAAAACCTGTAGCCAAATTCATCCTCACCATAACCAATGAAGATGCACTGCCTTGTCTTTGCATCCAACTTGGATCTTTCATCTCTTGGAATATGGACAAATGCCTTGCAACCGAAGACACACAAATGATCATAGCTTGCATTCTTGCCAAACCAAATTTTGTCTGGCACCTCACTGTTAAGAATAACAGTAGGAGTGAGATTAATAACATGCATTGTCGTGTATAGTGCCTCACCCCAGAAATGCTTGGGTAATTTAGCATCTGAGAGCATACATCTCACCCTCTCAAGCAATGTCCTGTTCATCCTCTCCGCTAAACCATTCAACTGAGGAGTTTTAGGAGGAGTCTTCTCATGTGCAATACCATGCTGCTTGCAATAAACATCAAAGGGTCCACAATACTCACCACCATTATCAGTACGAATGCGTTTCAGCTTCTTCCCTGACTGTCTTTCAACCAAGGCATGAAATTGTTTGAACCTCTCCAGAACTTGGTCTTTTCTCTGCAAAGCATAGACCCATAGTTTCCTGGAACAATCATTAATAAAGGTAAAAAAGTAAAGTGCACCACTAAAGGATTTTACCTTCAATGGATCACAAACATTAGAATGTACCAATTACAACAACTCTAACTTCCTTGAGGGAGGATGCTTCTTGAAGGATACTCTGGTTTGCTTGCCAGCCATGCAATGAGAACATTTCTCCAATTCTGCACTCTTTAACCCTTGAAGGAAATCCTTTTTAGCTAAGCAATTCAGTCCCTTTTCACTGATATGACTAAGCCTTCGGTGCCACAAAGATGCCTCCATATCCATGGCATTCACGTTGTCTTTAGAAACCAAAGCTTTTGTCCAATACAGTTTAGAATTTTTCTCGCCTCTAGCCACAACCAAGTTACCTTTGGTGAGTTTCCACTTTCCAGAACCAAAGTGGTTATCATAACCACCATCATCAAGTATTTTCACAGAGATCAAATTAAAATGGACATCAGGAGCATGTTTGACTCCTCTAAGCAACAACTGCATTCCCATGTTGTTTTGTAGGCAAACATCACCAACACCAATCACTTTAGACACACCATCATTACCCATCTTCAACACTCCAAAATCACCAGAAGTGTAAGATATGAAGAACTCCTTCCTTGGTGTAACATGCAGTGTAGCACCACTGTCAACAATCCATATGCTCTCATCTGATACAAGATTAATTGACCTATGGTCACTAACAAGATCACCACAAGTAGCAGTAACAACACGATCATCATCATCATGATCCTTTTCTTTCTGCTTACCCTTCTTGCCTTTATTCTCCTTTTTCCACAGAAAACAATTCCTCTGTATATGTCCTGTTTTGTGACAATAATGACACTCCACATTCTTGTATCTGGACTTGGACTTACTCCTGCTCTTTTCTCTACCACCCTTCGATTCCTTCTTCTGACTTCTCCCCTTGTCTTCAGTGACAAGCACCCCAGACTAAGATGAAGAACCATGTGCCTTCCTTCTCATCTCTTCATTAAGAGCACCACTCTTTGCCGCTTGCAAAGAAACAACACCATTAGGGGCCGAGTTGGTAATAGAAACCCGAAATGTCTCCTAAGACTCAAGTAAAGTATTCAGAGCCATAGTCCCAAAACTTCATCATCAAATTTGATATCCATTCCAGATAACTGATCTAGGAGCCCTTGAAATTCATTCAAGTGATCTGAAATGGAAGAACTTTCCTTGTACCTCAAATTCATCAGACAATTCAACAAATACAATTTATTATTTCCTGATTTAGAAGCATACAAGGACTCAATCTTCTCCCATAAAGTTCTAGCATGTGTCTCATTTGAAATGTGATTATAAACATTGTCTTCTACAAATTTCCGAATAAAACCACACACCTTTTGGTGTTCAAAGTCCCAATCTTCTTCAGACATAGAATCCATCTTTTGAGTAGTAAAGACAGGAAGATGCATTTTCTTCACAAATAACAAGTCTTTCATCTTGCCCTTCCACAAGTGATAATAAGTGCCATTCAAAACAATCATTTTAGTATTTGCCTCCATCATTCAAGCAAGTCAAATAGCCCCAAATCAAAGCCAATAAGAGCTCTAATACCACTCTGATGGGGGAAACAGCAACACAATAACAATACAAAGCAAACTTAAACAGTTATCGCAGCGGAAATAAATTCCCCAAACTTGCAAGAATCTATGAGGAGCAACAACCAATGAACAAAAATAATAAATCACCAAAAATCACACACAGAGACACCAAGATTTTTAATGTGGAAAACCCCTCAAAGCAAGGGTAAAAAACCACGAGTCGTCCAGACCAAAGAAATAGTTCCACTATGATCAACAAAGAGTACAAGAGAGTCTCAATCAACTGCACAAAATAGTGCTAACATCCAGCCAAACAAAAAAGCAATAAAGCTTACAAATAGAGAACAAAGAAGATGAAAAAACTCCAAATACACAGTTGCAGTGCGAACTGAATATCTCCCTACTCAGACCTCGTTTCAACGATCCAACCGGTCAGAATGAAGAACCTGATGTCACGCACATGCTGTCCAATTTTCAGCTCGATCCAACGGTGAACGAATCTTCAGTATCGATTTTACTATCGCAGCCCGGTGTAAAAACGAGAATAACTTTCTCTCTTCCTCTCTTTCAAAGTGCTGGTGTTCAAAGTGACTTCTAACTTTCCCTCTTTTTCTCTCTTGTGTTTCAGACCCTCTCTCCACTTAATTAAGTGAGGGCTGATGATAAACACACCTCCACTCTCGTATAAATACACCCCCTTTTTAAAAAAAAATATATATATAAAATGTCTAAATTACCCTTTAAAAAAAAATTCCTAAATTTACACCTCCCTTCCCCGCAGCCCCCTTTCCCGCACCCCACACTCCACACCCCTCTTCTTCCCAAAGCCTCTTTCCGCTCAATGTCATTAAGTAATATACTTTTACATTCATTCTGAATTGGAAAAAAGGACTAGCCCCACCATAACCAGCATAAGAAAGGCTTTTTTACAATCATTAGCATTCCGAAAAGTACTTTTACAGTCATTAGCATTCCGGAAAGTACTTTCCGGAATAGTAAAATTATTGTTCATATAATTCCGGAAAGAACTTTCCGTAATAGTAACTTTAATATTATGGAAAGTACTTTCCGGAATTATGTAACAAAACATTTCCGGAAAATACTTTCCGGAATAAGAATTTAATATTATGGAAAGTATTTTCCGGAACATTTTTATATAATTCTGGAAAGAACTTTCCGTAACAGTAAGAAGAAGAAGAAGAGGAGTGCCAGAAAGAGAAAGAAGAGGGGTGTGCGAGGTGCGGGAAAAGAAGAAGAAGAAGAAGAGTGTCACAAAGAGAAAGAAGAGGGGTGCGCAATGTCAGCAGGTGATCTTGTAAGAGAAAGACTCTTACTTGTTCTATGGAAAGAAACACTAGTACAAAAATGACTTTTAAAATCGGGGTTTTAAAATCAGTCATAAGGTAGCCATTTTAAAAGTGACGCGGTGGCCTGTACTGCAACAGAACGGCCCTAGAACGGTCCGTTCTGCAAGCAGAACGGTCTGTACTGCTTTCAGTACGGCCCGTACTGCAAGCAGAACGACCTGTACTGCTTGTAGAACGGGCCGTACTGCTTTTAGAATGGGTCGTTCTGCATGCAGAACGAGCCGTTCTTCTTGCAGAACGACCCGTTCTGGTGTCGTTCCAGACTAAAGTTTACATGCAGATACAGGATAAGGGGGTGCAGGAAAGGGAGGTGTAAATTTAGGAATTTCATTTTTTTAAAGGGTAATTTAGACATTTTCTATATTTTTTTTAAAAAAGGGGGTGTGTTTATACGAGAGTGGAGGTGTGTTTATCATCTGCCTTAAGTGAGACATCAAGTGGACTTCCAATTTTGGGCCTTTTCTCCCCATAGGATGGGAGCCCAATACCCAACAGTTCTTACCAACAACTTTATTAAGGGAGTGTTTGGTAGAAGAAAATTTTCTCATCTCAAAAATCATGAATTTTAAGAACGACTGATTAAAATACATTAGGTTGATCATAAATGTTCTTAAAAATATATCTTATCTAATAATCAATGATTTTATTATTGCATTAAGTAGACTGCTAGAAACAAAGGTAAAATGACAATTTTGTTGGAATAAAACTTTTCATTTAACTTAAAAATGTTAGATTTTTACCTACGTAACAATTTCATAAAAAACATAAATAAAAGAATATTCCTATAAATAATATTCCCTAAGAATTTTATTTTTAATTAATAAATCAAACATTAAAAAATTACTTTTTCAACCTCATATTCATGGAAAAGTAAAAAAAAGAAAAAGAAAAATCTTATCCCAACGCTTTCTAAAATCGTTCATATAACATAGATTAGGCAATATTAATATATTGGTAATTCTCTTGTGGAATGTAATGAAATTCTTTCTAAGGTGTATATATAACAGACAATAGTTTTTTATTTTTAATTTTTAATTATTGACAATTCTTATCGACAACAGTTGTGAAACCATTCTTAAAAGGAAGAGCAGGCAAAACTTTTACCAAAAATGTTTACAAATATCCTTTTTATAAACAATTTTAAAATTGTTCATCAAACATAGAATAATAAACTAACAGTTGACAATTCTCTTTTCAACAATTTTAATATACAATGGTTAAAAACCATCATTGTGAACTAATAAGTAGCAATTTTTATTTAAATTTTTTATTCTAATAATAACAACAGAAATGGGAAAAAAAAATTAATTATGTTTGTTTCCTTCAAGATGGAGAACTAGGCTTGTAGGAAATTGTGGGAGCAAGGTCCCCATGGGTTGGTACGTTGGGAGATGAAAGGAAAGGTGTAGAGAAAGTTGGATTAGTGGCACATATGGATGCAAGAACCACTAGGTGAAAATATAGATAATTTATAGAAATTATGAGAAGCCAAGCAGAAATTATTAAGAAGTCTTGAACTATATTTTCTATAACTAATCTTTACATTTAAGTATTATTAACTTTTTTTCGTATGTAAATTAAAAAACTTAAACACATGTTGCGCATAGATTAAGGCTGAGAGTATGGACATTTTGGTTTCTTACCATTATTTCATGACTTTGCTTTAATCTAGTTCACTAATTAAAATTAAGTTTAACTAATTTAGGTTAACCCTTAAAATCAACCAGGACAAGCTTAATTAGAATTTAAGATTTATGTTATTACTTGTAATTAATAGCTTAATCTATAATTGTCTTGTAATTTTCTTAATTTAATTTCCTGGTTGAGGTGCTTATAAAGGCTTTATTTTTTAGCTACTTGCATAAGGTATTTTCGTATTGAAAATTTCGGGAAGTTTATATTTTAATTTCCTGGACCGATAATATATTCGTATTGTCTTTCAGGAGTTTTGTATGTTTCTTTTAAAGAATTTTATGTCTATAGTTGTAATTTTATTATTTTTAGGAACTATCTAGTATTTTCCTAAAACTTAACTTGGTCAAAGAAAAAAATTCACAAATTTAAAGTACTAAAAAATATATAGAGAAAAATCAGTGTCTATCCTTTAAATAGAAATTATTTAATCATGAAATTTAATATTTACATAATTTTTAAATTATTTAAATTTTTATGATATATTAATGTAATTTTAAAATTATTTAAAATTTTATTATAATATTAACAATTTATAATCACTCCAAAAGGTTGGTCGAATGGGGTAATATAAGTCTTGCACCAAACAAGTAGCTTTGAACCTCACTCGTCTCTTTCAACATTAGGTAAATGTAAGTTTCTCTATAGATACATTTTAAGAGACATTCCCTAACTTGTAAACTATTCCTTCCCCTAAAATATACCTACCAAAAAAATACTTAATTTTTATCTAATCATTATTATACTCATTATATTTTTATTTTATGCATAAAATATAGTAAGATGATTTTTAATTACCGAAAAATCTCTTACTATATAAATTAGAATAATTATTTTAAATGAAATATTTTTAAAAACTACTAATTAAAGATAACCCTTTTCGAAGTTTTTCTTCAACAAAAGTATTTTTTTTTATAGATTTTTCTTATAATTTTTTTTTATCTCTTTTAATTTTAAATTAAATTTCAATATTTTTTTTAAATAAAATTATAGATAGTTAAAAATAACTTTGTATTATGAGATAAAATTTAATGAACTGAGAATAACAAGTTATTTATATATTTTGTTATTTAATTAAGATAGTGTATGTATTTTTACTTTATGTTTATTGTCTTATTTTATTTCCAACTAAGTGTATTGCATCCTTATCGCTACTAATAGATAGAATGACTCGTTAGATTTTAAATATCATTAGATATTTTAAAAGAAATCAGTTCTTAAATAAACCATATGTGTGTATTTAATTTAACAGTCAGAAGAAAAACTTAAAAAATGATTGCATTTATTGGTGAGGGGTAGAAATAATCCTAATTGTCATGAAAAATGAAGGGCATGTTGGCAATGACCACTTCATTTAAAGGCACAAAAGAAACAAGTAATAGATGTAAAGAATGATTGCATTACTATTTCATGCTTGTCATATATAAACAAGTAATAGACTAATACTGAAAGATTGTGCAAAAAACTATGGGGTGACGGACAATGTGAGTGGAGAGCTGTGCCAGCGATTAATGCTGCTGGTGGACTGTTATGTATTTGGAAAGTAGACAAATTTCACGTAAGTCAGCAATTTGAAGGTGTATCTTATCTAGGCTTGGAAGGGGTGTGGAAGGAAAATGGGCTAAGGTTGATTATTGTCAATGTCTACGCGCCGTGTCAAAGAGTTGCACGAATGGGTGTTTGGGATGAGATAACGGTCAAAAGAAGACTTAGTTCAGTTAACCTTTGGTGTGTGGTTGGAGACTTTAATAGTATAAGGTGTGAAGAAGAGAGAGTGAGTACGTCAGGGATAAGGTGTAGTCAGTCAGATATGCGTGCCTTTAATGAGTTCATTGAGAATATGGAAGTGGAGGATCTACCGATTGTAGGGAGGAGGTTTTCATGGTACAAGCCGAACTGTACAGTGAGGAGTAGACTAGACAGAATTCTGGTGTCTAGGGAATGGTTGCTAGCATGGCCGGGTAGTACGCAAATGATCATGGACAGGTGCATTTCGGACCATTGCCCGATTAAACTTCAAGTTTCAAACTCGGATTGGGGACCGAAACCTTTCCGTTCACTTGATCAATGGTTTCATGACCCCTCTTTCAAGAAATTTGTTGTTGATACATGGCAGGAGATGTCCATTCATGGTTGGGGGGCTTATGTATTGAAAGAGAAGTTTAAAATTCTCAAAGGAAAGTTAAGAGAATGGAATTATAACAAGTTTCAGGATCCGATGTCGTCACAAAAAAGGATTGTGAATATGCTAAGTAGGCTGGATAAGAAGGAAGAGGAATCAAGTCTGACTGAAGCTGAATGGTCGAATCGAGTTGAACTTCAAAATCAGTTCTGGGAGGTGGCTATTAGAAACGAATCGATTCTAGCCCAAAAATCTAGGGTCTGTTGGCTAAAAGAGGGAGACATGAACACAAAGTTTTTTCACTTAATGATCAACTGGAGAAAAAGAAAGAATGAACTGAAGGGACTATACATAAATGGGGTGTGGTCAGATGAACCCAAGGTGGTCAAAGCCCATGTAAAAGACTTTTTTCAACAAAGATTCCAAGAACAGCCTCAACCTAGACCTGCGTTGGATGGTGTACGATTCAAGGTCTTAACCTCAGAACAAAATGAATTGCTTATTGCTCCTTTCACTGAAGTGGAGATTCGGTCTGCAGTATGGGAATGTGGTAGCGCAAAGTGCCCTGGCCCAGACGGTTTCAATTTTAGATTCATAAAAGAATTTTGGGGTACTTTGGGTGGGGATATTTGTCGCTTTATGAGAGAATTCCATAACAAGGGAAGATTACCTAGGGGAACAAATTCGGCATTCATCACTCTAATTCCTAAGACAGATGATCCTCGGTGTCTTAGTGATTACAGGCCTATTTCTCTGGTAGGTTGTATGTACAAGATCTTGTCCAAGGTGCTTGCAAATAGATTGAAGCGTGTCTTGCCTAGTGTTATTGACGAGAGGCAAAGTGCCTTTATTGGGGGTAGGAATATCCTTCACAACGCATTGGTTGTAAACGAAGTTGTGGACGAGGCTAAGAGATTGAATAAGCCGACCCTATTTTTTAAGGTGGATTACGAAAAGGCGTATGATTCTGTGTGTTGGACCTATCTTCTGTATATGCTAAGACGTCTTGGTTTCAATAACCTATGGGTTAGTTGGATCAGTGAATGCCTCATGTCATCCAGAGTGTCTGTGCTTGTGAACGGAAGCCCTTCAGAGGAATTCGGTCCCAAAAGGGGGCTTAGACAAGGTGATCCACTGTCCCCGTTCCTTTTCACAGTGGTAGCGGAAGGGTTAACGGGACTGATGAGGGAAGCTGTGAGTCAAAATAGTTTTTGTGGTGTGAAGGTTGGATCTCAACAGGTTCCTATCAGTATGATCCAATACGCTGATGATACCATGTTTATTGGTGAGGCAAACTTACAGAATGTAATGGCAACTAAAAGCATGATGAGATGCTTCGAGATGGTTTCGGGTTTGAAAGTCAACTTTTGTAAGAGCAAGTTTGGAGCCATGGGAATTGATTCTGGATTGGCGGAAGGTTATGCTCACTTATTGAATTGTACACTTCTATCCTTTCCTTTTACATACCTCGGGATTCCCATTGGCGCAAATCCAAGAAAGAAAGAGACGTGGAGGCCCATTGTTATCAAAATTCAGAAAAAGTTGTCCGCATGGAAAGGCAAGGTCCTATCAATGGCTGGTAGAGCGTGCTTATTGAATTCAGTATTAACCTCGCTACCACTATTATTTCTCTCTTTCTTCAGAATGCCGGCTAGTGTCAGCAAAGAAATCGTTAGTCTACAAAGAAACTTTTTATGGGGTTGTAAGGAAGATCAACGTAAAATTTGCTGGATAAGCTGGGATAGGGTGACTTTGCCAAAGAAGATGGGGGGATTAGGAGTCAAAAATATTACCAGGTTTAATATGGCTTTGTTAGCCAAGTGGAGGTGGTCTCTTTTTCACCAAAACGATTCTCTATGGGCCAGAGTATTATATTCGAGATATGGTGGTGGGACAAATCTTTGTGCTCAAAGTAGTTCCCGAAGAGATTCCATATGGTGGAGGGATCTACTTATGGTATGTGGTGGACTAGAACAAGACAATTGGTTTGAAAGGAAGATTAAGTGGAGAATTGGATCAGGAGCAAGAGCTAGATTTTGGCTAGATAATTGGACAGGCCCAATCTGTCTAGCAAGTGTTTTTCCGAGGCTATTCACTATTTCTGAACAACAAAATCATTTTATTCAGGATATGGGCTCTTGGACAGACAGTAGTTGGGTATGGCAGCTGCAATGGAGAAGGGAAAGGTTCGAATGGGAGATACAGTTGGAGCAGCAATTAATGCAACAACTTCTGGAGTGTAGTCCTAGGGCGGAGCAGGTTGACTCATGGTGGTGGTTGGGTGAACCGTCTGGAACTTATACAGTCAGGTCTGCATATAGTGCCATCACCTCTGAAGTTGTGGTAGGATCCAATAATGGTGCACCTAACATTATTTGGTCCATCCCGGCACCACCAAAAGTTAAAATTTTTGCTTGGAGAATGATGAGTAGGGGCCTCCCGACGGTGGATAATCTGGCTAGCAGGAGTATTACCATATCAGATAATGATGCACTATGTGTATTTTGTAAGCAAGATATTGAAACTGATTATCATTTGTTCTGCACCTGCTCGGTGGTTGACAAAGTATGGAAGGTATGTCTGTCTTGGATTAATTGTCCTACTCCACTCCCTAGGTGCATTTTGGAGCATTTCAACTTCATTCCTGGACCGATTTACCAAAATGTACAAGTTGAATATTGGCGTACCGTGTGGCTGGTCACTACTTGGACAGTGTGGAGGACAAGGAACCTATGCAGGTTCAATGATAACAGCTTCTGTTTTGATAGTCTGGTGAAAGAGATTCTGGTTCACAGTTGGAGGTGGTTGTCATCCTTCACAAAGACTTTCCGGTATACTTTTTCACAATGGTGCAGCAATCCTGGTCTATGCTTATGTAGATTAGGGGCTTGATGTGTTAGTGTAGGTGGAAGACAGCTACGATGGGAGTGGGGTTTATAATAGAGCAGTAGTAAAGGGTTGTGAAGGGGTTACTTCTTTTCTATTTTTTCTATTCACGGAACTGATGTTTGGTTCTATATGTACACTTTTCTGTTTATCTTTTTGGTACCACTGGTACCTTTTCAATGAAATTTTTCTTAGCTGTTCAAAAAAAAAAAATATATAAACACGACTCACCCAAGCATAAAGTTGGACATGTCCTTGCTTTAGTCTTCAAAAAAAAATACGGTATTGATATTTATAGATGTTTTTATTAACAATTACTTTAATATAATAATAATTAAGGTCTTTTTAAATTTCTTTTTTATAAATAGAGTTCAAACTTTGTTGAAGAAAAATTCATTTTATTTTTTAAAAGAGTTTCAACTTTTTAATTATTTTTTTTTAATTTTATAAAAACCTCACATCAATTTGCTTTAAGCTTAAGAATATATTGTGCCGTCCCTCATATAAATTTGTGAGATGAACATGGTAACTTCATTTCTAAAGATGAGAATAATGTACGAAGAACTTTCTGGTTCAGCTTAGATTGAGAAATACAAAATAAGATATCAACTAAACTCTAAAGTTAATTATTAATAATATGTTTTAAAATAGTAAGTCTATCTAAACTTACTCTATTTAATAACTTATGTTATACATAAAATTTTAATGATTTAACTGTTGAATTTAAAGTTTTTAATATATAGATCAAATTTATAAATTTTTAAAAAATTTAAAAATTATTTAATATTTCATTTCATTAATTCAAATTAACGTACAAAATATTTTTATAATTATTCGTCAATTTGAATTAATGAAACGAAATATTAAATAATTTTTAATTTTTTTTTAAAATTTAATAATTAAATTATTAAAATTTGATATAAAACATAAATTATTAAATAGGATAAATTTAGGTAAATTTATTCTTAAAATAATAGGATCCCTCTCTATATATATAACAATTATGATATAACTAAAATTCTTCAAAATTTGCAGATACTGAATACCACATGTTACAACTCTCTTCATGCTAACATTTTATCATTACTCACCGTAGAATAATAACAAAGAAACAATGTAAATTTCTTAGTAACAACCTTAATAACATTATAAATATAGAAATCTCCACAACAATTATACATCAATAAGGAAACAAGAATCTAGTGTGATTTGGGGGGTAAAATTCCTCCCTCAATTATTTGCGATTCAAGTACAAATTAATCATTTGTCAGAAAATTTAATTATTAATTATGGCTGTTAATTAATATAATTGTCAAAATTATAATATTTTTTGACGATTTATTGACAGCGTTAGGAAATAACAGGCAATAAATACATTTATTTAAAATATATACTATCCCTACCTCATTAAGTTGTTGAATTAAAAGGAAAATATGAGCTTGCTTCTAAGTCTTTGGACAAAGTTAAAGAAAGAATCACACAACAACAAAATTTATTTTTACCGATAATTTTTTAACGGTAATAAATTAATTATCTTTATTTTATTATTTAATAAAAGTATTAATGATTAATAAATAATGATCATTAAAAATATATTTATATCACACCAAAATTTACTATTAACGACAATTATTTATTAAGAAAAACTTTAGTCCCACATCGACTAGAAATAAGATAATGGCTAAAACCTTATTTTGGTCCCTTATAATCTTTTTTTGTTTCAATTTAGTCCTTCATTAATTTTTGGTCTCAAATTGGTCCCAAATTAATTAATTAGTTTCAATGTGGGACTTCCGTCCAAATTATTTAAACGGAGTTAACTTTTGGCCACGCGTATGCCATACGTAGCATCCACGTGGATGAGAAAATTCTTTTTAATACACCTGGACCCGGAACGGCCCGTTCTGAAACCGGAACGGGCTGTTCTGGTTGCAAAATTAAAACACTACCAGTGAAGCAGAACGGGCAGTTCTGAAATCAGAACGGGCCGTTCTGATTTCAAAACAGGCCGTTCTGAAATCAGAACGGGCCGTTCTGGTTTCAGAACGGCCCGTTCCAGAACTGTGAATAAAATATTCTTTACTCAATTGTGTTTTTGATATTATAATTATGCAATTTTGATCTCTAAGGTTTTAATTGAGTAATTTTAGTCCTTAAAAGATTATAATTGTGTAATTTTAGTCTCACAATTTTTAATTGAACAATTTTAATCTCTCAAATATCATAATTGTGGAATTTTAGTCTTTCTCATTAAAAATTTAATAATTTTAAAATTTTAATATATATATATAATATTTTAAAACTATATAATTGTTTGTTTATTTAAATTAATGTATATTATTTTTTTTAATGTATCAAATGATATATATTTACTATTACTAAATAAATAAAATTTATATATTATTAGTATTTTAATATTACTGATAAATTAATATCAATAATATTTTTACCATTTTTATAAATAAACTAATAATTTGATAAATATAACTTAATATATATTAATATACTTTTACAAAAATATAAATATATAAGAGCAGATATATATTTCTAATTAATATACTTATATTTTTGTAAAAGTATATTAATATATAACAAGTTATATTTATCAAATTATTAGTTTATCTATAAATATATTAATAATATTATTGATATAATATCGAAAATTATAATATACGTTAATTTGAATAGATAAATAATTATTTAATTTTAAAACATTATATATATATATATATTAAAATTATTATTTTTTAATGGGAGAAACAAAAATCATACTATTATGATATTTGAGGGACTAAAATTGTTCAATTAAAAATTGAAGGACCAAAATCGCGCAATTGCAATTCTTTAAGGACTAAAATTATGCAATTAAAATCTTGGAGATCACAAAACTGCACAATTGTAATACTTGAGGGATAAAAAATGCAATTAAACCAATATTCTTAATAAATTTTATTAAAAATATAATAATTAATAAGATAAAAGGAATATCACTTTATAATTTTTTGCAACTTATTTAAGATTAAAGGAATAAAATGATAAAAATTAATAAGATAAACATAATAAAATAAAATATAAAAAAAATATTAATATATTTATTTTATTGGATATAATAACATAATTAAAATATAATTAATAATATATATTTTATAAAATTATTAATATTTTATATAAAAAAAAAATAAAATAAAACCGGAACGGTCCGTTCTGAAACTGGAACGGGCCGTTCTGGTGCATTTTGGGTGTGTTAATTTTGCACTTGGAACGGGCTGTTCCGGATGCAAAATTAACACACCAAAAGTGCACCCAGAACGGCCCGTTCCGGTTTCAGAACGGGCCATTCTGGGTCCAGGTATTTTCAAAAAAATTCTTATCCACGTGGATGCCACGTATGCATCTACGTGGCATCCACGTGACCAAATGTTAACACTGTTAAAGCAATTTGGACGGAAATTCCCACATTGAAACCAATTAATTAATTTAGGACTAAATTGAAACCAATTAATTAATTTGGGACCAAATTGAGACCAAAAATTAATGAGGGACTAAATTGAAATAATAAAAAATTATAAGGGACTAAAATAGAGTTTTAGCCTAAGATAATTAAAGAATATATAAATGAATAATAACTCTCACCTTACAAGTTTGTTATGTAGGGTTGAGTTAAACCTATAACTTACTATTCTAAGTTGGTATGAGATTACTTACCATTATCAAACTCAATAGTCCTTAAACTTGATAGGACTGACTATTGATAAGATAATTAAAAAAGGATATATAAGTAGAAGACAATTTTCATCTTACAAGTCCCACATCGACTAAAAAGTAACTTTTTTTGACCATTATAAAGGTTTTTACCAGCATTTAGAATAATTGCCGCTAAATATTTTAGACACACTGCATACAATGACTAATGTAAAAATGCCAATAAAAGATTTTGTAACAATTTTTATTATCATTAAAAGTCATATTAAATGTCACTAAAAATCTATTTTATTGTAGTGTCATTTGAAATCCAACTTGAAGCTTTGGAGAAATTTATAGGAAATTAAAGAAGTTTGGAGAATAAATGAAGAAAGAAAATAAGGGAACCTACAATGCGTGTTAATGCGCAACAGAAAGAGAAATAAGGAGTTGGCTTAATGCTTGTCATGTTTATATATGCAGGATATATGGCTGAAAATAAAACAACTAATAAAGATTAACATGTGGTTAATAATTTAAATAATAAATTAACTTAATTTTAATTTAAAATATAATATTGTACCAATTTGTTTAGAAAAAGTAATGTTAAAAAAGTAATTTAAAAAAATAAATTTTTAATAAGTAAATATGGGTTACTTTAAAAAAACAATTATTTAAAAAAAACATTTTAGAAAAAAATTGAAACACTCTTCAAATTTAGCATCTTAGGGACTCCACTCCACATTATACATGATGACACTTCATATAATTCCTTGTAGGTCAAAATCCTTTACCAATCAGAATCTTTCGTGGGTAGTACTTTCTGAGAAGTCCAACCGCTTTTAGGATCAATGACTAATCCCACAAATTAATATAAGACTTTTCAATGTGTTTTTGTCCTCACTTTTCGAGAAACATTGTAGAAGGTCACCAATTCCTAAATTTTTCTGAGCTAAGCACATTTAATTATGAAGTTCTTTTATGATGAACTACTGAAAAAATAGATACATTTTATTGATATAGATAGTGCAAATTAATTTTTTTAACTCATCCTCAATTGTACAATCTCACACTTGTACAAATATCTGGATTCCTCTCATTTTGGTGCATCCTAACTATTATAAGCCCACTAGTTTTCTGCTTAGTTCATTCCCAAACCACACCATATTAGAAGGGAGGACCTCTGATACCGCTAAATATGACATCCTTCTACCCAAAATAAATAAATATAATAATTCAAGAGATAAAAAAATATAATAATACTTTTCTCATCAATAACTACTAAAATGTTTTACAAATCTTTATCCATTACTTTATTAAACAAAGAAGAATATATAAAATATTATTTGAATCAAAATAAGACAACCTCCTAAATAATCATGTTTTGACGATAAAACCTAATTAAAGAGAAACTCAACAGTTCAACAACTACTAAAGTTAAAACTCTACTTCGATGTTACACTATTAGAGCATAATCCTTCTTTATGTCTCTCACTCATCAAACATATCTTCTTGTACCTAATACTACAAATGACATTTAGTCCAAACACAAACATACAAACATAAGGAGTGAGTATACATCTTATCCATAAACAACATATACGAGACATACAAGTAGATATTTTTAAAAATTCATAGTAATTACCAGATAATGAACAACATAATATACAATATTATAGTATGTTCGAGTAAAGTTTAGAAAAAATTGCATACCTGAAATCAATGAGAGATCCATTCTTGTTGGTCTTGAACAAAATGAGAGAAGACTGCTCTCTTATTGGTAAGAGGTGAAAAGGTAGAAGACAGAAAATGTTTTTCAACATATGAAGTGCCTAATGGCGTACCAGTTTTATATCTTTACCAATAGAGACCAGGAACCTCTCAACGGGCTACTAAATAGTTCAACCTATCACAGACCATTCATTAGAAGCCCAATATTCATTACCCGTAATTAATAATAATGTGCAATATGATTGATATTAACATATAAATATAATTTATTAGTTAATGTTAATTCATAATAATAATAATAATGATAATAATAAAATAGAGAATAATTATATAAATAAATATATGAATATAACATTCTCCCACTTGGATAACATTAATCAATAAATTAAATATACCAATTATAACAGAAGCACATATATCAACTAACAATATAAGAAATATAAACATGAACCACAAAAATAGTATCCAATAGGGAGCATACCTTATGCTTATATTTCATAAATAATGGATAATGAAAAACATAATAAATATATGATCCTAAAAATGGTCCGAGCAATTTTATATGCTAAAAGAGGTGTAATGAAAATGACATCATTGATAAATTTACATCTAATGAAAACCATAATAATAAAAATGTAAATTTTAGACTCCCACTAACCCAATACATCAAAAAACTTAATCACACCTATATGAGTTACATGATTTTCAAAATCTCCAATAACTAAGCCTTTAGTCAGTGGATCTGCTAACATATTTTTTGTAGCAATATGCTCAATTCGAGTATGAAAATCCAAAACTTTCTCTCTAACAAATAGAAATTTTATATCAAAATGCTTTGAGCGAGTAGAACTTCTGTTGTTTTGAGAGAAATGCACAACATCAATATTGTCGCAATATATCACAAGTGGCCTAGAAATACTTTCAACAATATGAAAGTCAAAAATCAAATTTTTAAGCCACATAGCTTGACAAGTAGTCTCATAAAAAGCAATATACTCTACCTCCATGGTAGAAGTAGCTGTAAGAGTATGTTTAACACTCTTCCAAGAAATAGATCTTCCTGCCATCATAAAAACAAAATTGGAAGTAGATTTTCAGTCTTCAAGGCAACCAACAAAATCAGAATTAGAATAACCAATGACCTGAAGTAGATAAGACTTCTTATAGGTCAACATATGATCCTTAGTTCCTTGCAAATATCTAAAGACCTTTTTAACGGCTTTCCAACGACCCAAACATGAGTTGCTCAAGTATCTCCCTAAAGCATTAACAGCAAAAGCAGTATCAGGACAAGTACAAACTTGAGCATACAACAAACTACCAATAGCAGAAACATATGAGACCTTTTCCATTTCAACTCTATCATTATCATCTTGAGGTCATTGAGATTTAGAGAGTTTGTCACCTTTTTGAACAAGTGCAACACATGGGGAGCAAAAATGCATGTTAAACCGTTTGAGGACTTTATCAATATACCCTCTTTGAGATAATCCAAGAATGCCATGAGACCTATCACGAAAAATTTGAATGCCTATGACAACAGAGGCATCACTAAGGTCCTTCATATCAAAGCGGTTATTTAACATAAATTTTGCCTCAGTCAAAAGTTCAACACTACTACTAGCAAGAAGAATATCATCAACATATAAGACAAGAATGATGAAATGGCTCCCACTAGTCTTCAAGTAAATGCACTGATCTGAGGCATTTTCCTTGAAGCCAAAAGAAGTGACCACCTGATCAAATTTCAAATACCATTGTTTAAAAGCTTGTCTCAACACATAAATAGACTTTTTCAACCTGCAAACCAAATGCTCCTTGCCTTTTTCAGTAAAGCCATTAGGTTGAACCATATAGACTTCCTCAAATAAATCTCTATTCAGAAAAACTGTTTTGACATCCATTTGGTGAAGCTCCAAATCAAAATGAGCTACTAAAGCTATAACAACACGAAAAACATCCTTAGTAGAGAACGGTGAGAAAGTCTCCTTATAATCAACACCTTCTCTCTGACTATAACTTTGGCTTTATACCTTTCAACTTTACCATCTGGACTTCGCTTAGTTTTGAAGATCCA
Organism: Cajanus cajan; assembly: GCF_000230855.2. Lineage (NCBI taxonomy): Eukaryota > Viridiplantae > Streptophyta > Magnoliopsida > Fabales > Fabaceae > Cajanus > Cajanus cajan. The sequence goes on from NC_138524.1 coordinate 21,881,422, forward strand.
TTTACATCCAACTGGTTTACAACTAATTAGTAAACCCAAAAGATCCCAAACATCATTATGGTTCATAGAAGTTAACTCATCATGCATAACATTTAACCAATCAGAAGCATGAGAACTAGAGATAGCCTCTCTAAAAGTGGTAGGATCATCAACATGATTAAGATCAAATTCATGCTCTTGAAAATACACCAGATAATCATCAATTATAAAAGACCTGCGCACTCTTTAAGATCTCCTCAAAAGAACCTCTTCAACAACATCATCATGTACTTGTTCATCTACCATAGGTGTTATGACATCAACATTATTTGGAACAACTTCATTTCCATCATGGACAACAAAAATCACATTATCTACAGGAGATGAAATTGAAGGTACACAAACAAGAACACGGTCTTCTCTAAGAGTGGTTGGTCATGGTGTAATGCTCCCATTGTCCAAATCATCCTCAAAGAATACCGTGTGATCAGATTCAATAACTCGCATGGAGTGAAAAGGACAATAAAATCTACTACCACGAGAACCCACACAGTAACCAATGAAGAAGCCGCTGATAGTCTTAGGATCAAGCTTTTTAAGCTGAGGATTATAAGGTTTCTCCTCTGTCTTACAGCCCCACACATGGAAATGTCTCAAACTTGGCTGCTTCCCAGACATAAGCTCATAGGGAGTCTTTGGAACAGACTTGCTAGGTACTTAATTAAGAATGTACACAGCAGTCCTCAAGGCATCTCCCCAAAGGAAATCTGGTAAAGAGGAATGGCTTAACATACATCTCACTATTTCTAAAAGTGTGCGATTCCTCCTTTCTACAACTCCATTATGCTGAGGAGTACTGGGCAAAGTATTGTAGACACCAAATTTCATTTGAGTTAGCACTATTAAGGACATAAGGCCACTAGGACAACACACATGGCCCTCGAGGCCCAATAAAGCACCGAAACGGACTAGGAAAACACTTAAAGGCCCAAGAACCTCAAAATCCTAGTTTTAGGCTTGGAACGACCGTTCCCAAACCCTGAACGATCATTCCTAATTGAAAAATGGCGTATAGCCCTAATTAGGAACATGCCATTCCAAGGGTCCATTTTGTGAGTAAATTTATGGGTCAGAACGGGCGTTCCAAGCTTGGGAATGGCCGTTCCACACCATGACTGCCTATATAAGCGAGTATGAGGCATGCTCTTCGAGGGACACTATTGAGTTGACCTAATCTTGGCAGAAATTCTCTCTTCTTTCTCTTTATTCTTTCTTGAGTGTTTTTGAGGCTTTTGTAGAGCGGAAGGCTTCAAAAACATGCCTTTGTACCAATATTTGAGATTCTTCTCCTATAAAGTTTGCTTTAGAGGTATTTTCATCAATTCTCTCTCTCTCTCTCTCTCTCTCTCTTCTTATTTATTTAATTGCTTTATCCATAGTATTATTGCCACAAAACAATCAATAATCATGTAGACATTAGACATCTAAATGGTTAATAAGAAGGGATAAATATGTAATTATTGTTCATTATTATGTTAAACTCATCATAGGGTACTAAATTAGGGCATTGTGGGGTGCCTAATACCTTTCTATGCGTAGCCGACCCCGAACCTAATTTTGGCTATGAAGGCCATTATTAATTTTTGAAAACCTTTTTCCTTTTTTCAACGTTTTGAGTAAAATGTCGGTGGTGACTTCCAATAACCTTTTTCAAATGCCATTGGTGAAGGATTAGTTTGATCTTCGGGCATTCCTTAACTGATGATATTTTCAAATGGAAGTCAAAACCATCTGTGGACAAGATTGGAATTTTTGGAGTTCTAACAGATGACGACTCCACTGAAGAAACTTAAAAAGGGTCAGACCCATTAAATGACGAATTTAGCATAATAAAAGCAATAATTAAAATTTTACCCCTTTTATCTTATTTGTAAATATCTATTTGTTTTAGAATGACTTGGATAATTGCTTGCTTGTTTAAATTTCCACACTTGTTTGATATAAAAATGTATACAAACCTTTGCACACACAAGTTCCCTCTATACTCGGGGGCAAGTGAGATAACCATAGGGAGCAGTTGACGATGACCAACCAAAGTGATGGCCATGAGCCTGCAGATCATTGTCAGAAATCACACTCTAGGTGGTAATCAATTACACTAGCTCGAATACTTTGGACGAACCCTACAATCTACTAGTTGATAATGACAAGGATATTGGGTCCCTATAATGGGGGCACCTTGGGAGCCTCTTAAATACCGGTGAGAATAGTTAGAATCACCCTATACCACACACTTTTCTTTACAGGGACCTCAACCAATGGATTTGAACGAGATTGTTTGTAGGTGTATGTTGTGTGAGCACATGTCTATGCATTTGTTTATTTATATTATTTGTTTATTTTTAAATAATCCCCCTAAGACAAAGAAAACATTCTGAGCAAAATGCATCATCATGTAAGGAAAACCCAGTAAAAAAAAAGAGAGGAAAATAAAACAAGAAACGTGAGACATACATTTCATGTAACTTTCTACTTAGGATCACCAAGAGATCTCTAACAAAGACTAGCGTACCTTAGTTAGTGTAACCTTTGTCACATCGTAAAACATTATGAAAAGGAACACCATGAATCACCTTCACCTTCAAAGGAATGGTTACCAAATCTTTGTTAGAGACCTTTTCATGCATTTTCAATAATTAGCCTAATAGAATGTTTTCCCCCCAAAGTTGTTAAGTCAGAAGAAGTGCATTTGAAATTCCCATCGAGGTTTTGAATATGAAAAATTTAATACATGTTGTTATTGCTGACATGTGTTTTAGTGTTTCAGATAAATGACAATAAGTTCAAGAAAAATGAAGGGAAAGAATGATCAAGCATAATCGAGTTAGACAAGACATCAGATGATGGCAGAAGCTAGTATCAAGACTAAGGTCAATTTAGGTCTAATAAAAATACAAGATAAGACGAATCTATTAGCTAAAACCGAAACAAGCACTGTATGAGTCTAAGTCAAGCATGGGACGCAAGTTGGACAAACATCAACATGAAGTGATGAAATCATTAGATAGAACCGAATGAACTAGGAGACGAAGTTATCACTCTCATGACCAGATGTAAAAGGTAGTCAAGACCAGACGAAGAATCCTGTATCCAGACGCAGTCGGAAAGTAATGAAGCGCGTCTGAAGTCCACTAATCACATCAAGTGAAATCATACATGAAACACAAAAGAACATCAAACGTGAATACAAAAAAGAAGAAAAATAGGCAAGCATGGATTCACAAGTCAAAGTTGCATGCGTTAGAGAAAGGACACCTACTTTTCAGAAAAAGACTGCACCTCGACAGCTAAATTGATGAGAAAAGTACAAATATGCCTAGATCATGATTGAAGTCAGACATTGAAACAATCAACTACACAAAAGGACATCATGTATACAAGCAAACATTTAATGCAAGATCAAATGCATTAAATGAAAAGATTTACATAGCAATGAACAAGCCTCCATCTGCAACGACATAAAGGCCCGCTTCAACTGATATATTCAAAGAAAAACAACAGGCAGATTTATCAACAGGCTATAAGTATCAAGGCAAAGAAGAAGAAGAGGCAGAGAATAGAAGTTGAGAAAACTTGCAATAAGAAAAAGAAAGCGAAAGAGTATAAGCTGCATTTCTTCTCAAAGCATTTCATGTATATCTGTGTAAAAACTAAGATAGCCTATCTTAGTAAGTGTTGTTAATATGCTATCTTCTTTTTGAGATTAAACACATCACTTAGACACTTATTCCTGTAAAACTAAGGTTACGCACCAATGAGTGTAGAAACTACTTTATCCTCTCTGTAAGAGTTGCAAACACACTCAATACCCTCATTTGCTGTAAAGCCTGAAGAGGCTGGTAGAAAGAATACTTGAGAACCAGAAGTGGTTGAGAATACTAGCGCTAGTAAGTGAAGCTAGCGGGCCAGAAGTGGTCAAGAATACTTGGAGAACCAGAAGTGGTTAAGAATACTAGCATTGACAAGTGAGGTTGACGAGCCAGAAGTGGTTGAGAATACTTGTAATCCTTTGTGATTAGTGGAACCCTTCAGTTGAAAGTGATTGGACGTAGCTTAGATTGAGTGAACTAATATAAGCACTTGTGCATACCTTTTTCTATTTTTCAAACACTACTTACTTCGTCTTTCATAAACTCTCTTTTCAACAAACTGTTAGACGAAAACACGCTTGCTCATTTTGCTTAAGAAACAATTCTTTTTATTGGACGATAAAATCTTTCAGATGGAAAACACATTCACTCAACTTGTTTCTTGAAGTAGACGATCAGTTTTGTTAGAAATTTTTTTTTGACAAGCCTGCACAAGTTTTCAACAATGATTGAACACTCTATTTAAAAAAAATATTTCCGAAGAAATTTTGATAAAACTTCAAACAGCACACACACATTCAACCCCCCTTCTGTGTGTATTTCTGCTAACTTCAAAAGGTGGCTTTTTAACACTCCGTACTCACAAGGACCCAGAGAGGAAGAACTATGGAGGCCTTATAAGAAAGGAATCGCATGCTTATCGAGGAGCTTGCATGGCACAAAGAACAAATGGCCAGAATGTTTGAAACTATGAACAAGCTGCAACACGATGACAATAGCGCCAACAACGTCAGAGATGGTTTTAACGACCATCTGAAGGCCTTGGAAGAACGACTAAGGGTTATTGAGGGTCATAACTTTGACATCAAAGAAGTTGCAAAGATGTGCCTAGTCCAAGGCATCAAGTTCCCCCTGAAGTTCAAGGTCCTAGACTTCCCCAAATACAGCAAGACAACTGTCCAAGAAGACATCTGACAATGTATTATCGAATGATGGTCGCTTATACTAATAACAAGAAAATCTTGAATCACTATTTTCAGGAGAGTTTGTCAGATGTTGCTTTAAATTGCTATATGCAATTAGACATAGGGAATATTCAAACTTGGAAAAAGCTTGCCGATGTGTTTCTCAAGTGGTACAAGTATAACATTGACCTGATTCTTAACAGGTCGGATCTTCAAAGCTTGAGCAAGAAAGGTGATGAACCTTTCAAAGCTTATGCACAAAGGTGGAGAGAGTTGGTTGCTCAAGTGGAACCCTCACTATCTGATAAGGAGACTGTCACTATGTTCATCAACTCCTTGACCGGGCCCTACTACGACAAGATGATAGGGAACACGTCCACCTTCTTCGCTGACATAGTTACCATTGGGGAAAAGGTTGTGCAAGACTTAAAAGGCAGAAGGATAGGAAAGGCTCTCGTGAACCAAGACCCTAAAAAGGTTTTTGGAAAGAAGAAAAAAAGAGAAATCAACATGGTAACCTTTTCCATTGGCCCTCAATCAACTAGAGCAGCATCCAGGATAGAGCCTAAAAAGGTAGGGAAATCAGCAAGATCCCTACAACTGATGAACCATGGGCGAATGACCCAATTACTAGAGCTATGGCCAGGAGCATACAGGAGAGACTGGATAGCTTGAAGGTTAATGGGCCTTCTAAGCCCAAGATAATCTTCATGTGGACCACCTTATCTTGAAGAGAAGGCCTAGTTCTATTGTACATAGTTTTCTTTGTATAGGTTCCTTTTTGCCTTTGTATTTGTTAGACACTTTGTTTCCTTTTTACATTTTTCAGTAGTAGAAGTGGGGTGACAATTAGCAAGGTCTAAGGGTGTAACTAGTAAATGGGCCAGAGTTGGGCCTAGGCCAAATTTTACATATTGGGCTTATTTTGTTCCATATTTTTCAAGGAATTGATTTAGCTAGGTCTCACCATCATTTGGTGAACCTAACTAAACCAATTCCATGATTTTTGAATTGGACTTAGTATGGAACCAAGCCCATGGCCGCTCACCCCTCTCCTTGGTCGTATTTACTTGCCTCCCTTGGCACCTTTGGGAAGCTTGTGCTACAACCTGCTAACTTAGCTTGCTTCCCAAACAAGCTAAGATAGAAGCTTGCTCCACAAGCCTCCTAAACTAAGGTGGACGGTCAAGCTAAGCCAACCTTAGTTCTCTTGAACCATGGTTAAGCTTAGCATGCTTCACAAGCTACCTACTTCAATATAAGTCTTTCCTACACTTGTGTAATCACTTTTGGATATATGAAATAAGAATTTTCTAAAATTCTCTCTTCCCAAGAGTCTCAAAGCTGTGGAGAATCATTCTCCTTAAGAACTCCACAAAGGAATTCCTCCTTTGTGCTTGGTTCCTCAAGTTTCTTCCACTTCAAGGAAGAATCGAACCATTTTAAGTGCTTCTCAAGCCTTGGAGCTTGGATCTTTGTCTCTGCCATTGGTGTTTGGATGCCTCAAGAGAAGAAAGGGATCTTGAAGATGGAGAGTGAAGGAGATCATCAACCACTCCTCTTTCTGAGTGTTGTAATAAGTCTTTGACACATCAAATTGAGAAGGAAGAGATTCCAAAACCTGCCAAATCAAATAAATCTCACCGAGCTCCACCTTTAGAGACTTGAGTTTGTTATAGTAATGCACAAGCTTCATCATATGCTCACGAACACCAATAACACCATTATATTTAGTCTTCTCAAGAAGAGACAAATACTGACCCTTTTGAGCTTTGTCAAAAGTCTTAAATTTCTCACCAATTGACCTTAAAAAATCCTTATCCTTATCATTTTTTAGAATGCTTTGTCAAATAGACTTTTCCATGGTGTATTTCATCACCATCAGACACACTCTGTTTGAGTGTTCTCATTTCTCAGGAGAAGTTCTTTGGACAACAAATGACTCAAGAGTAAGAGCTGGAGGCTCTTCCTCTCTCAAAGAAAGGTCCATATTAGTAATTGTCAGATATAAATCAAGAGATTATTTCTTGTCCTCAAAATTTATCCCATTCAAAGTTTTGACCGAAGTCAATTGCATAGGCAAAGAAACTGGTATCAAAACAAAAAAAAACATTTAGTATGCACAATTATTATGCAATAAGAAAAAATTAAATGTTTCTTAATACAACGCCAAACATACCTATTATATAAAATTTCTCATTCATTATGATCTCGCCTAAGGATCCTGAACCATAATAAATAAGAAATATAAGATAAGAAATACAAAAAGACAACGCACAACTCATGTCAGAAAAAAAATATATCGATAGGGTACTTGACAAATAAATGACATAAAATAAAATTAAAACCACATGGTATCATAACACTAAAATACATTAACAAAAAAATACTGATACGACACAATTATTATTAATGTACTATAAAATAAATTAGAGAAATAATTAAATTATTTCATTCACACAAATTTCATATAACTGCACTCACGATAGGGGAGCTCACAATCATATAAAATTATATTATGCATGAACAATATATGAAATAAGTACAAAACAAACAACTATCAATACAAATAAGGGTCAATTTTTTTTAACTCAAGTGTGTATGTGTATATATATATGTGCTACCAGTACAACATACTAACATGTCACTGAGATAACAAGAAACATATAAAAAAAATTTAGACCCAAATTCCAAGAGTACAATATTTAAAATTAAATTAAAATTAAGTTTTATTCTTGGAATAATTAAAATAAAATATTTATAGGTATAAAAAAATACAAAAAAATATACCAAATAATTAGAAAATTAATTATTTAATTGAAAAATAAAAAATATTTTTCTTTGCCAAAATAGGGGTCTCATGTGCCCCCACGCACCTGGTCTTGCGAGTGAGCATGCGTGCGTGTTATTATTCATGACAAAAAATTCATCAGATTTTTTGATCAATTCCTTCTCAAAATGTGCAGATTTATTCAAAATCGAGAGGTAAACAAAAGTCCCCAATCAATTGCAATGAATAATCATCTAGAAATGAGGAAAAATGAATCTAAATTGCTCATCGAATAGAATAAGTTTGAAAAAAAAATTACATAAGGTCCCAAATGTTAAGTCAGACGAAGTAATTCCTAGCAAAGTTTTGAATGAGACAAATATAATATATATTATTATTTCTAACATGCGTGTTAGTGTTTTAGAAAAACATAAGTACAGGCAAGTTGAAGAATAGAGCATATGCCACTTCTTATACGGGAACCAAGATAAAGGAAGGAAAGCTTCAAGTATCAGACAGAAAGGTCAAACGAAGCCTGGTTGAGCTGTACAAAACATCAGACGAATTGATCAAGCATCAAGACTAAGCATGATCCAAAGCTAGACGAAAATGCGACTAATACAAGATAAGGAGTACTACCAGTCGAAGTCTTGAAGTATCAAACAAAAGGCCAAAACACGTATCAAACAAGGCTAAATCAAGAACAAGACAAAAGTGGGTTAAGTACCGGATGAAGTTCGTACAGGCTAAACTTCTTCAAGTAATAGACAAAGATGAGTCAAGGAAAACCACAACACGAGGATTAGACGAAACAAAGTCAAATGATAGATGAAATACGACATGAGCGCCAGACGATGATGAATTAAATACCAAACGTAGGTATGTCAAGCACAACCTAAAGCGTAACATAAGGATTCAGACGAAGGCTGGTCAAGAATTAGACAAAAGTCAACAACATATCAGACGAAGGACAGCACAGACTAAAAAGCATTCCAGACGAAAATAAAGTCTATCCATCTACAATGTTGACCATACCAAAGGAAGTCAAAGGATTAATGACAAATGCTCAGACGTAGATCAAGTCTTAAGATGCACATGGACTACCAAACGTAGACAAAGAATGCCATGCAAGCATTTGAAGAATCAAGTCTCAAGGGACAATTCAGGCATCATCTACAATCATACAATAGCTCTCAATATGATCGCATGATGAAAGGAAAAGAAAAAAAAAGAAGAAATGCAAGCCCAAAAGTGAAAGCATGCATGTGTCAGAAAAAGTACATTACTTTTTCAAATAAGGACAATGTCTCTGTAGTTACGATGACCGAAAAAGGACAAGAAGTTCCTAGGTCTCAGCTAAAGTCAGACATTACAGCTAACAAAACATAGAAGACTTCACACATTGTCTATAAACAGGAAGCAACATTTAATGCAAGATCTACTGCATTAAATGAAAGATCGAACTAGTCATGAACGACTACATTCTGCTTCAATGGACACTTGCAATGGGCAGATTTTACAGAGACTATATATAAGTCATGACTTCAAACCTGGAAAGGTTGACGAAGAGTGATTCCAAGCCCGTGAAGCAAAGAAACCAGAGACAAAGCATGTATAGTCAAATGTACAATATTGTATTTATCTCTGTAGACTAAGGAGTTCTGAGTGTAACTTAGGAACATGCACCTTAGTGAGTGTAGTAAATCTTTGTATCCTCTATGTGAGAGTAAACTACACACTCAAAACAAATTATTTATCATTTGTAAAGCTTGAAGAGGCTAGGGAAAGAATACTTGTATAAGCCTGGAGAGGCTTGTCAAAGAATCCTCACTGAGAGCCTGAAGAGGCTGAACAAAGAATACTAGCGCTAATGAGTGAAGTTAGCGGGCTAGGAGTGGTCGATAATCCTGACTAAGAGCCTGAAGAGGTTGAACAAAGGATACTAGTGTTAATGAGTGAAGTTAGCCAAGCAGGAGTGGTTGATAATACTTGGGGACCAAGAGTGGTCGAGAATACTCACTAAGAGCCTGAAGAGGTTGAACAAAGAATACTAGAGCCAATGAGTAAAGTTGGCAAACCAGGAGTGTTGATAATACTCAAGGACCAGGAGTGGTCGAGAATACTCATTGAGAGCCTGAACAAAGAATACTAGCGCTGACGAGTAAAATTGGCGGGCTAGAAGTGGTCGAAAATACTTGGCAAACCAAAAGTGGTGATAATACTTATACTTAATGGAAAATCTAGTGGAACTCTTTAGTTGAAGGAAACTGGACGTAGCTCAGTTTGAGCAAACCAGTATAAAAACCTCTGCACTATTTATCTATGTTTCAGACGCAATTTCGTTTAGTTGATATAACATACTGAATATTTCGTCCATTGCTTATTCTTCACTGTAACTCTTTTCAGACGAAAAATACACTTGCTTAACTTATTATTTTAAGAAACATTTTCCTTGTGCAGACGATAAACTTTCAGACGGAAAATCCTTTGTTGAGCAAATCCTGCACAGTTCTTAAGTATTCAAAATAATATTTTTATTGGACGAAAAAGAGTCCCTCTATGATTTTTTTTTTAAAATTCCTCCGTTTACACACACATATTCAACCCCCCTTCTATGTGTTTTTCTTCTAACTTCACGAAATACATGCAGAAAGAAAACCCCTATGAAAAATTGTTCAATTAATCAATATAATTTGAGTTATCATTTTCGAACGAAGAAGAAAATAATCTCTGTTATTTGAAATCAAAATCAAACCTGATAAACAACATTCACAATACCTTATATAGTATGTACAGAGTATGATAAATATCCTACAATGAAAATTTCTAATTTTTTCATACACAATTTGTGAACAATTCATACATATGATACTGATTCTATAACCTAGAACAACCATAATCTATATCTTAAAGGCTCTGATATCAATTGTTAAAAATTCGTAGTAATTATCAGACAATGAACAACATAAGGTATAATATTATAGTATGTTCGAGTAAGGTTTAGAAAGAATTGCATACTCGTAATCAATGAGGGATCCATTATTGTCAGTCTTGAACAACATTAGAGAAGACTATTCTCTTTCTGGTAAGAGGTGAAAAGGTAGAAGATAAAAAATGTTTTTCTACATATGAGCTGACTAATGGGATACCAGTTCTATATCCTTACCAATAGAGACTAGGTACCTCTCAACGGGTTACTGAATAGTCCAACCCATCATGGACCATTCATCAAAAGCCCAATATGCATTACCCATAAATTAATAATAATGTGCAATATAATTGATATTAACATATAAATATAATTTATTAATAATCTTAATCCATAATAATAATAATAATAAAATAGAGAATAATTATATAAATATAATAATACACACATTTATAATATCAATATAATCTCATATATTCATAAACAATCTCACTTTTACCAATACTAACAATCAATATACCCTTATCCATCATTTTTTTTATCATCTAGTCACATAATACAATACAATCATAATGTAAGACTTGTACAATACATGCTTCTAACTCTATATACATGTGGTACAAATCTCTTCTTCATCATCAATAATACAGAATAGTCCAAGAGTAATGGAATGGGACCACCCAATCGAATAGTACAGAGACCATCCACCAATAATGATTCCCCCTGAACCACCTCAACTAGGGAATGTCTATCAAGGTCCTATCGAAGTGTCACAGTTGACCATGCTAGTCTTTCATTCTTATTAGACATTTCTCCACCATAACACCCCATTAGGGGCATAGATAAATGACTTATGATATCCCACCTACATAAACTCACACTATCCCATGAAATAAAGTATGAATCCATGGATTCAATATACTCAATACAATAACACCATATGCATACTCAACTCATTGAGTGTCAATCCGAAACACTGAGCTTATTCATCATATCTCATCATCAACATTCTCACAATATACATAATCATAAAATCCATCATAACATTCAATTTTATCTCGACATAATTCTTCATACATCATCATAGGTAGAGTATAGCATATTACATCAATTTTCACATCATTCTTCATTAACTCTTTCTACCAATATTGAATCTTAATCCCTTTTCACGATCCCTTGTTTATTAATTAATTCATAAGGTAAAGAATTTTAAAAGAAAAAAGGCATGACGCTTGGCAAGATTTGATTCACGCTCGACATGGAGAGGTTAGGGCCTCCTGCCAAACTCATGCTCGATGTCGGATCACCTCCACCCAACATGGCAAGGTCTAGGACCTCTTTGTCTCAATCTTGCCTAACGTGGTTTGGGTCACACCTAACGTGACATGCTCGTAAAATTAACCTCAAATGGCATTGGGCGCAACACCTCACACCCATTGTCGAGAGGTCTGAAACCTCTTTGACACTTCGTGCCTAGTGTGACTATCTTCACGTTTAGTGCGGTTGCAAAATCTACACTTCACAGATCCATGATCAGTACAATTCCCCCTCACATTCAGTCATACACATCAATTACTTTAATTCATCATCCAACCGGTCAATTAATTTATACACACTTAAATTACAATAATATACTATCAAATCATACAATTCATTCAACCCATCAGAATTCTCGAGTTCATACACAATATGCCCTAATCTACAAATTCATCAATTCATACCAATAACTTAATCCAACATCCATCAACACTCGAATTCATATAATATAAAGGGAGTCAATGACTAATTTGTTCATAAGCATTCACATATGTTAAATTCAACAACCTACAGGGCTTAGGGATCACCCGTTTACCTTTATCCCTCATATATGCCAAAGGAATCGACAATCTCACTCTCCTCTACCTGGAGTGATGATTCTTATAGAATGACACCCCTTTGGTAGTGCCTACTATTAATTTGTGTCTTCCTCGATAGTCTCCTCTAATTCTCCTCTTACGAGCGCTCTAGGTTTTAGAATGTGCATAATGACCTAACCCCCACTCTAATTTCTTCTTTTGAATTAGTCTTTAAGTTGGGCCCAGAGCCTAGCCAAAAATCTTCTAATTTACTCTCTCCATTTTATTTGTATTAATAAAATATTCCTCTTTTATTTTTTAATTATTCTAATTCATTTATTATTTATTTTAAAAAACCTTTATTAAAAAACATGAAAAAATCTTATCCCATCATATTTCAAATTGATGCAAAATGTTTTTCTATTTCTAAAATGTTTGTCTACTCTGATCTACTCTCATCCTATGTTATATCATCTTGACCTTTTTCCATAGTTTATTGAACTACCTCAGGTCTTAAAACAAGGTTCTCACTAGGTTTATACCAACACAAGGGTGTCCTACATCTCCTCTCACACAAAGCTTCATAGGGTGACGATTCAATATTGAAATGGTAACTATTATTGTAGGTAAATCATATTAGAGGCATAAAAATATCCCAACTACTATTTTACTCTAAAACACAAGCTCTAAGTAGGTTCTCTAAGGATTTGATGGTTCTCTCTGTCCAACCATTTGTATATGGGTGATAAGTTGAACTTAGCCTAAGCTTGGTTCCCAAGGCATGGTGAAGACTCCCCCAAAATCTCAAGGTAAATCTAGGATCCTTATCAGAAACAATGCTAGAAGGTACACCATGTAATCTAACAATTTTGTCAATATAGATATTGGCTAATGTCTCTAAGGAATACCTAATGTTAATATAGATGAAGTGAGCAAACTTAGTGAATCTATCCACTATAACCGAAATGGAATCCACCCTTCTCGCATTCCTAAGCAATCCTACCACAAAGTCCATAAAAATACTATCTCACTTCCACTTAGACACTCTCAAAGGCTATAATAAACCTAAAGGTTTCTTATGCTCCATTTTGGCTTTCTAACATATCATCATGTATACTTGAACATCTTCTTTTAAGGATGCCTTAACTTGATTGGCATTCAAAAATTTATCACTCTTACCCTCAACAGGTTAACCAAAGAGGATGGTTTTATTGGAACAATTCAACAGGACATGTTTGGAAGACGACTAGTCCATACGTAGAATAACATCTAGTTGACTAGGAGGTAAACAAATTAAGTCAACTACAAAGTCCCTATTAGAAATTTTTAAAGGACAATTTAGACATACATCAGAAGAAGAAACTGGCCCACTAGTTGACGTCTCCACTACACGCCCAAAACATAGAACGGACATAGATGATTTTAATTTGGACACACAAAAATGTGATATGAACGAATGAGTCAGTTACACCAAAGTCAAACAAAATGATTAGGGGAATTCCATTCATGAGACATATACCTTGGATCAAGTCCTCACATTAAAAGGTTTCAACACCACTCAAAGCAAAAACTCTCCCAGTACTTTTCAGTCGACTGGCTTGGGAGCCACTACTACTCACGCATGTCATCCCCTTCACAGGGTTGGGATAATCCCTCAAGATGTGCCCCTTCCCTTGATAGTTGTAGCAAACTATCTCCTTTTTTGGGCATTCATACAACTTATAACCAGGACAATTACACTTGTAACACTTTAGTGGTCTTGCAGGAGAAGACCCCACACTACTACTTTGCCTGAACTAACTCACTGTCGATTGTTGACTCCTCACCTGAGACTATTGGCTTCCCTAATGAGCGCCATATTGGATCATAGGTGCTAAATACAACTTACTCCTGTTGGAAGAACCAAACCTCTTCTGCTCCCTCATCGGCCCCACATTCTTGTAGTGCACTGCATTTTACCTATCGTTTTCATCATAAATGTGACATCTGTTCACCAGTATGGGAAATTGGTAGATCTCTTAATAATTCACAACTTGCTTAATCTCTAATCTCAAGCCATTCATGAACTTGATGCATTTTGATTGCTCATTGTCAACACCATTATAGTGAGGACAAAAACTTACTAGATGCTCAAACTTTGCAACTTACTTTGCCACTATGTTATTGCCCTATTTCAACTCTAGAAATTCCACCTTGTTTCGGTTCTTCATATCCTGTGGAAAATACTTGTCTAGGAAAACCCTTTTGAAGTTATCCCAATTGACTAAAGTCCCATCATCCATCATCCTCTATAGTGTGTTTTGCCACCAAAATCCTGCATCTCCTAAAAGCTTGAAGGCTACCAAAGCAGCCTTTTGAGGATTAGGACACTCTATCACCTAAAATATCTTTTCCACCTCAAACAACCACTCCACAACTCCATCTAGATCATATCCACCTCTTAATGTATGAGGGTCATTATGCAAGTGTAATCACCTATAAGGTGTCAGCTAACATGCGGTCATTCCTGCCAGCCATACTCTTTTGATTCATAAAAAAATACAATTCAATCTAGGCCTGAGCATTGGTCGACCATGGCCGATTTTAGACCAAAATTCTTAAAATCGTCTGAAACCGATTAAGAAAAATCAAGGGCCATCTCTGACTGACGAAGAACTTGGGTTTTGATGGGTTCAATCCGTGCGGGTTACGGGTTCATCGATTGGGTTCATCGGTTTGAGAAGCTTCCTCTTGCGTCTCGTGCTGCCCTCCATCGTCACCCTTCGCCGGTCTTTGTCACTGCTTCGTTGGGAGAAATCGTTGAGTTTCAGATCTCCGCATCACCACCCTCATCAACCAGAGCAGGGAATAGGGAGCTTCTCAACGGCGGTGGCCATGGAAGGGAAAGGTTGAAGCGAAGAGGATGTTTACGGAGTGAAATAGAAGAAAGAAGAAAAAGAAAGAGGAAAGAAGAAGAAGAAGTAAAAGAAGATGGAACAATGAAGATGAAGAAGATAAACGGTCAAATTTGGGTATATCGGATGAGAAAATTCCAACACCGAATCTGACTGTTCAAATCCGTTTGAACCCGAAAGTTGCATCCGAAAAAATATGAAATACTTGAGAATCAATTCGCTTCATCCAATCTGACCATTGGTTTGGTCAGTTTCGGATCAACAAGAAATTTTTGCCTAGGCCTAATTCAATCAACAACATCAAACTAAATTAAACAATTCAAAGTATACAGATAATATGATAAACACACAACACATTGGCCGGATGAAACAACGTACTCTAATACCACTTGAAACACCCCTTAGATTTGACATTTCAACATTCCACTTCATGATATTTCACATAGTGACACTTCACACAACTCCTCGTTGGTCAAAATCCTTCATCGGTCAGAACTCTCTACGTGTAGCCCTATTTAAGATGTTCCACCACTTTTAGGATAAAAAGCTGACCCTATAAACTAACATAAGACCTTTTAGCGTGTTTTTGTTCTCACTTGCACAATTTTTGGAAAACTTCCTAGAAGGTCACATGTCCCTAAATAGCTCTAAGCCAGACACACTTAAATATGAAATTTTTTTGTAATGAGCTACTGAAAAGTAAATGCATTTTGTTGGTAGAGGTAATACAAATTAATTCATTTAAGTCATTCTCAACCATACAATCTCACTTATACAAATCTTTGAATTTTTTTCATTCCAATGTGTCTAGACTATTACAAAAATATTAAAAAGTAAATATTTATTTATAATATTAAAAATAATTTCTTTAAAAAATTAATCAAAGGGAACTAATATCCACTACAACAAAATTTGTTATTAACGACAATTATTTAATGACAATAATTTAATTACCTCTATTTAATTATATAATAAAAATATTAATGGCTAATATATAATAGCCACTAAAAATGTATTTATATTATACTAAAGTTTACTATTAGCGACAATTATTTATTGAAAAAAACTAGTCCCATATTGATTAGAGATAAGATAATTAAATAGTATATAAGTGAGTAATAACTATCACCTTATAAGTTGATTTTATAGGGTTGAGTTAGACTCTTAATTCACTATAATAAATTAGTATCAAATCACCCACTATTATCAAGTTCAATAGTGCTATAAAACAATTAGAGAACAACTTTCACTTTATAAATCTCACATCTCTTAAGAGATAAGACAATTAAAAAAAAAATATATAAACAGAAGACAACCCTCATCTTCAAATCCCACATTGACTAGAGATAAAAGATAAAAGTCACTAAATGGATGGAAAGGAGACAATTGAAAAAATAACTTTTAATAGCCTTTAAAATAAATACTAGAATTGTCACTAAAAAAAAATAAGTTTTCCCGACAATTTAGTAGGTCTTTACCAGCATTTTATATAAATGCCAGTAATAGTATTAGCGACACTAAATACACCAGTCATTATTTAAATGTTGGTAAAAAAAATAATGGTCATTTATATGACCGCTAAAGAATAAATTAATTGTCACAAAAACCTAATTTTGGTGTAGTGATCTAAATTAATACTTGGCCATATGTTAAGTAAAAAAGAATGGTGAAAAAGGAGCCAACAACCACGTAAGTTGTTAATATATCTATTTATATATATATATATATATATATATATATATATATATATTCTTTTAAATCTTTTAAAAATGACTAAATTACGTATTCCTTTTTTTCTTCATTTTATTTAATTAATTTAATTTATTTTTTTATCATTGAAATATTTAATTTGTCATTTAACAATAAAAAAATAGTTCAATGCAATTTTTTTTTTCTAATTCGAATTAATAAGTTAACTTTTTTTCCATGTAGAATAACAAAAAAATGATATTATCACGTGTAAAAAATTTAACGTTAAATTTAATTGGACATAGATGATCACAATGTATTAGTGTTTTAAAATTAAGAAACTAATTTAAACTTTTTAATAATAGAGTGATCGAATTAAATCATTTAAATAAAATGAGAGACTATAAGAGTAATTTAACTCATAAAAAAATTTACTCTCTCTAAATCTATATATAATAAGATGAAAACAATTTCACAATATTAATGATAATTAAATGTATTTAATCTTTACAATAATATATATATATATATATATATATATATATATATATATATATTTCCTAAGATATATTTAATTACATCTACTTCAGTATTATTTTCATTATTTTTTTGGCATTAGAAGTATTTTAAGATAAAAAGTATTAAATAAAATTAACATAATTCAAATTTATTTTTTAAAATTCGAAAAAAATTAAGCATCTTACGTACAAGTTTTAGGGGATGTATTGGTTTAGGATTTCATAGGATTTTAAAAGATTTTTTTTTGAGTAAAAAAGTCCGTTGGTATTCAATCAGGATTTTATATCACTTAAAAACAATTTAGTGGTATTCAATTAGGATTTTCAAGATTTTTTAAAGAGTCCATTAAAATCTATTGGTATTCATTTTTTTTTAGGTTCGTTCCTGGAGTATCCACCGCCGACAGCAGTGATTAATCTTCTCGCTACGTTGGAGGCACCTCAAAGGGTGGGATAGATGGCCCCAAGATTTAACGCGGCTGCATACACAAGGCAGGATTCGAACCCCTGACCTTGCTTAAGCGTGGATCAACCCCTACCGCTGAACCACACGCTTGGGGTTCCATTGGTATTCATTTGAGACTTTTTACAACTTATAAACAATTCATTGGTATTCAAAAATATAGAGATTTTAAAGGATTGTTGTATTAGAGGGATTTTGATGGACTTTTTAGTGGTATCTATAAATACCAAATTCATAAAATAATCCCATCGAAACCCACAAGATTTTGGAGGATTGTTTGAAGTGACTTTTCAAGTGTTTCAAGAATTTTCAAGTGAGTTTTTCATCTTTTTTTTTTCTATGTTCATGTCTTCTCCATTTTTTTCTCTTGTTAATAATACTACACTACTACTCATATATAATACTGCTACTGTTCTCATTCCATTCTCCTATTTGGTGAAACTTCTATACGTAAATGATAGTGTCATTAACTTGCTCTATTTTTCTCTCTGTTTTCTTTAATTAACTTGCTCTATTTTGATCTATTTCATTGAGATTGTTCCTCAGTTATATAACACAGAAAACACTTGAAATTTTAACTTTTAAATAGTAATTTTTTTTATAACATGCGTCAAGAAAAGGGAAATGTGAAAGCTAAAATTGATATCATGATCTCTATAATCAACTATAGATCTTCAAGACCTTGTAATCAATTTAGATTTATTAGAATAATATATATATATATATATATATATATATATATATATATGTAAAAAATGAATTTGAGTTAGGGTTTCTATAAGTAGAATGAGATAAGAATAGATCTTAGTTGGGAGAAGAACCCTCTCAACATAAAAACACTATCTCTCTCCCTCTCTTGAATTTGTTATTGTTATCATTCCCCTTGTATGACTCAACAATTATTTTATTTCTTATTTTTACTATGAATTTTTATTTCTTTAATTTTTATATTATGAAATTAGGATTTTTATATTTAAAAAAATAAAATTAACATAAGACATTGCAGTATCTTAGAATTCAATACTAAAAATATTTCTTCATGAGAGAATAATTGAAAGCAATTAAAAATTAAAAAAATTATTTTGTACCTGTAACAAATTTCAGATATTTTTTTTCTCCCAATTGATTTTTGTAAATTTCTACTTTATTATCGATAAAAAATGAAGGGACATATTTAGTTATAAGAGAGTAGGATAGTTGTCCCACTATTTTTTTAATCATTTATAAAATTATAAATAAAATATTTTAAATCACAAATTATAAAAAAAATTGAAATGTTGTTTAGAATATTTTTTAGCATGTGTGGGACTACATAACTTTCTTCGTAAAGAATGTCATTATGATGAATTTTCAATTGAAGTGATGGACGGACCTTCATCTTCAACATTACTGGTTAATGACAATCATAATTTTGAGCCTATTATTAAAACCCAAGAGCGAGAGCGAAAAAATACTAATGTTTGGAGAACTAGTATAACTATGAATATGTAGGTGAATTTTATTTAGAACGACATGATATTACAAAAAATTATTATTATTATTATTTATCCAGACATTATTATTTTTTTCTTATTTTTATATTTGACTCTTTTTAAATTTGAATGTATGAAAAAAAATCTTGAATTCTTATCCTATGTCAAAAATTTATGAAATTCTGTAAAGTTCACACAAAGTCCTGCAGAATCCATTAAAATCCTAACTTAAAAGTCTTGCATAATCCATTAAAATCCTGGTTGAAAGTATTGTGGAATCCTACAAAATCTTAAAAATCATGAAAATCTTGCAAAGTCTTTTAAAATTCAGGAGACTTTTTTCAACTAAAAAAATTCTTTAAAATCTTAATCCAATACACCCCTCTTAGAGAAAATGTGTGTAGGCTTCTCCGTGTCACTAGCTAGTAGAGTAGGGGGAGGGTGAGTTTTCAGTTTTAATTGTTGCTACGTGACTTTAGCAATCTTTAAATGATAGCACCACACCAAATTCACGACAAAAAAATTAATCTTCACCTTAATTTAATAACTAATTTAATGTTCTTTAAAAAAACTAAATATATGTTAAAGTTCTTGTGTGAAGTGTATACGAGTGTCAAGTTTTCATGAGATGTTACGTATAATTAATGGTCCTTAAGTGGCCACTCGAAAAAAAGGTGCTAATTGTTTTTGACCAAGTTAATCAATTTTAATTGTTAATTTTTGATATTATGTTGCTAAAATGAAACTAGTGGACATGAATTAGGCCACATGGCCCTTTTATCAAAGATTTTTTTAGATTTTTTTATTTAATATTATTATATACACTTATTATTATTTCTTTTGTGTAACTCTTTTTTTTGTTGTCGGTTTTATAAAGTAAAATAATATTTATAATTGCAACTCTTTGAAGATCAAATATCAATATTTACTTAAAAATATAAATGTTGAATTATTTGTATTAGCAATCTTTGATATAACATCTTATTATTTTACTAAACTAAAATTATAAATTCAATTAACTTTAATTAAAATTAAAAATAATGAAATAAATTTATGATGTCATTTTTGTCACACTCTTTTTCTTATAGTTATTTATTAATACAAATAATTATTATAAAAATAAAAAATATTTTTATAAAACATATATGCAATAGATATTTCCTTTTGAAATCTTTTGCAAGTAAAACAGTTGAGATTTCAATAACTCAATTTATATTTGAAAGTATAAGTTAAACAAGTGGTTAACATATTAAATTCAAAGTTGAATTATTTAAATGGTGTTTGAGTTTGATTTTTGATAAAAGTAATTGTTTAAATTAGTCTGAGATGAAATCTTAAAACATCCATACAAAATAAAATAAATAAATAAATAAAATCAATTGACAACACTCCAGAGGCAGAGTTCAAAATTAGGGGAGTGTAGATGGGTTGAGGTTCACAAGCTGGCCCAGAAAACACGCGACCGCATAGTAAAAAGGCCCATTTATTAAAATTTGCATAATTAATTGGGTCCAATTTGGGAACGAAATGATTTTTTGGGTTTTAATGTAAAGTAGTATGAACATATAAAGTAGAATCAGTATTTCAAGCAACATAATTAGTAGGGTACTTAGATAATTTATTTCATAACATTAATTAGTATTGCTGAAGCACCGATAATTTGATACATTATATTAATTATTTCTAATGGTTAATTTTTCCTTTGATTTTATAGTAGCACATTAACCTTCTTAAATCTGTATATCTTATCTATCTATCTATTTATATATATATATATATATATATATATATATATATATATATATATATATATATATATATATATATATATATGAAAGAAGGGATTTATTATCAAGTTTTAATAAATTTACTTCACTTAATAATTTATGTTTTATATCAAATTGTAATGGTCTAACTGTGAAATTAAAAGTTATTAATTCATAGATCAAGTTTACAAACTTTTAAAAAATTTTAAAATCATATAATACTTCGTTATATATATTTAAATTGACGTATAAATTATTCTTATAATTATTTATTATTTTGAATTAATGAAATTAAGTATTAAATAATTTTTAATTTTTTTTAAAAAATTGTAGACTATACCTATACATTTATAAATTTTAATTTAACAGTCGGATTGAAATTTAATGTAAAAAATGATTTATTGAATAGAGTAAGTTTACCATTACTTACTCTTTAAATAAGTGAATTTTTTTTCCTTTCTTTCTCTCTCTCTCTATACTTATTTTCTAATGGCTTTTGTTATTAAGCATTTCGTTGAAATAAGTATGATGGATTAATAAAAATAAAAAATTTAATGTTATTGGCTTGTGGGCCATTTAACTATGGATTTTGCATGTAGGCATGAGTCAAGAATAAAAGAACATTTATTTTACAAATTGGACTTATTAGACCTATTAAAAATGTGGATTTTACGATCTGGGTTGGCTTATATACCCAAGTCTATTCAAAACCATAACTTAGAATCACAAAAGTAGTTGAACATAAGATAATGAATGTAAAACTCTTGTTACATTTGGCACATCTCATATTGATTGATTTGTTGTAATTATTACAAATAAGGGTAAAATTTCCTATTTATTTCTTAACTTATAGAGAAGAAGAAAAAAAGCAAAAGGAGATTGATATCAACATTGATGCATCCGTGCATAAGAGTCAAGTACAAAAAGAATTAAGAGGAATATGTTAGACTTGAAGAAAGAAGAGTCAAGAGCTCATGTTGAGTTTTGAGTTACTTTTAGTAGTTCAATTTTCTTTTCTTTGTAAATATTTTATTTTAATTTTTACTCTGTATTTTCTTTGTAAATCTTTACTTAATACAATATTTCATTGGTTCACATATCATCAACAAGTCACATGTTCCTTTTTGCATGTTTGCTTCTACACCCTATTTTTTACTAACACCTCCCATCACACCTTTTGAACCATGTCATGTGGCAAACTTTTATTTGCTCTTCTAGATTTAGGATGTCAACATCACTTTTGGAAGGAAATTCAAATTTTAACTAAAGTTAGTTGACTTGAGTACAACTTAACCTAACATTGATTACACCTAACTTTAGTTAGCTTAACTTATACCACGAGCTATCAAACTCTACATATACATGTATCCACCACCTTGGATGTCACTTTTGACATTATATGAGATTTGAGATTGATTTTCTCCTATACTCAAAAGTCCTTAGAGTTCATCTCATTGAGTACAACTTCATATGAACCCCTTATCAAAGATCATTTCCTTGTAGTGAGAAATCTTCTTGGCTTATTTTCTCTTTGGAAGTGGTGCACCATTCCTTTACCGCCTCCATCATTTTAAAGTTTTTTTCTTCTTCAACGACCTTAAAGATGAAAGATCAAGGCAAAAGGAAGAAGCCTAGAGGAGAAATCAATCCTCTTTAAGGTCCTTATTAATCACCAAGCACCAAATTATGATGTTTCTACTCAGTCCACGCGAGCAACACCAAAGGGATTTAAGTGCTAGCCAAAGGTTGACAGGTGTCAAGTTTTGTGTAACAACACAAAACCTAGCAACTTTTAGTAGTGATAAGAGTGAGGCCAACATGTTTTTTAATAGTGTTGCAACATCTTTGTACTTCTTTATTGGGTTTGTATACTGCAAGCCCAAAATATTTGTCAGTTTAATTAAATCCAATTTTATTAAATCTTTGTCAAACTTAATTAAATCAAGTTTAATTAATTAAACATTAAATTAAATCATATTTAATTTAATTAAACATTAAATTAAATCATATTTAATTTAATTACTTGCTCCAAATATTTACTTTATTTGTGTAACCTTATAGGTTCTCATTTAATTGAGAATATTATTAAATATTATTTCTAATATAATAATAATTATGATAAGTAATAATTGACATCTATCAATACATCATTATCACTCAACCAATGAGAAAATCAATCATCTGCTTTTACTCTTTTGCAACCAAAATTAACATAAAGTAATTTTCCTCTTTGCTTATATGTCTTGATTGAATACATAACATCATTAAGTTTAATAATTTATTTCTTGATATCCAAATAGAACTTCAGTCATGAATAGAATTGATATTGCATATTCGCCTTGGTCACGCATATTTCACATCATATTCTATCGAGAGGCCTAAGACATTTATAACTTTAATTATATATACAAAAGGGATGAATCTTGACAACATCCCTCGTACCTCTCAACATTATTCATTATAGGTTCAATAACTGCTTTTATAATTACCTTGTTACAGATAATGTTTAATATTTTGAGGCCTACAACTCCTACATATATGAATTATAGTAACTTCAAGTTGAATGACTACTTTACTATATATGGTTTCCATTAGGGGTGAGCATGGCCCAACTAGACCCTCTAAGCTTGATATGTCTTGGGGTTGATTTGGATGAACTTAGGTTTTAAAATTACACTAACTGCACTTTTAGGGCAGGTTAAGATTATGTTTTGAGCTACCCAACCTAGTTTAATATATACTATTCTCTTATAAAGTTTAAGTTTTATTGAATTATTTGTAATTATAATGAAAATTTATTTAGTTATTAATATTTTTTATAACATGATACTATCTTTATAATTAAATTATTTATTTAAATATATATATATATATATATATTAAAATATACCTTAATTTAAGTTTTGTATTTCTTTTTATTTACAATTTAACTATTTATTGTGTTAAAATCAATATAGTGTATTAAAGTTGGATCGACTCGACTTTGTCCCATATATTTTTAAACCTTAGTTGAGTTGGATTTGGATTTTAAAAGATGGCCTGGTCAAAAAAATTAGGCTAGATGTAGGCAAGGATAAGTCTGACCCATGCTCACCCTAGTTTCCACAAGAAACACTTATGAAACTTGCATGAAGTCTTCTCACAGTAGGTATATTAAGTATAAATTTTACTCCTAATACTTATATTTATATGTTGACTTGATATCTCATATCTATGACGTGTGAGATATGGTCATTAGTTAACTCACACAATAGTGTCATTGTATTATTTTTGTGCTAGTAAAAACTATTACTTGAATGCTTTAAGAGTAACATTCTTTTACTTGAATAGTCACACTTGATATGTCTTTGAATGAACAAACTATTCTAAAGACTTTACTATGCTATATAATAAATAACATAATAATTACTTGCCTTTATGTAAATAATATAATATCTATATATCAAAGTCATAATACAAAATTAGATTGGCCATTAATGCTCACTCTAACAATCTCCCGCTACCATTATGACCATCAACTGAGTGTGAGCACCATGTTTTTGCTAAGAAAGATGCTTTGTTGGTGGTTAGTCGCATTCTCTAATTTCGACACTTTGTATACCCTAACACCTCTTATATCGATAATTTTTTGAATGAGATGAAAAATTAGAAGTATAAATATGTATTTGGATCGCTAGTGAGACTTAAATTTCTTATCTTGCATGATTCATCCATTGTCATCACAATATAAGTCAATTGAGCCCCATTGTTAGCTAAGAACAACGTTAAGTTTAATAATGAACTTCCTAATTTGAACAACATTATTAGTTGCATCTGATGTGTTGGGATGGAAGTAAAGTCCCACATCGTTCAAACAAGAGGATGCACATGTGTTTATATACACACAATTATCTCCATTAGTTGAGAGGCCTTTTGGGTGATGTCCAAAAGCAAAACCGTGAGGGCTTGAGCCCAAAGCGGACAATATCTCGCCAATGTGGAGACATGTGTATATGTGTGGTAACCCCCGGTGCACAACAAGTGGTATCAGAGCCAATGATCTGATCAGGTTACCAGCTCGACGAGTATGATGGTTGGCAGGTGGATCCAAGTTTTGGGACCCCTTGTGTCAAAAGTCTTCCTAACGGTGGGTCCATGTGGAAGAGAGGCTTCCCAGTAACATGGAGGGTTAGGAAGCGTGTCTCGCTGTCATGATGGAGCGGCGGTGCAAGCACTCTGAGCGTTATTGAGCTCTATGGGGCCACCATCGGATAATACTTGTAGTTTTTGCTGTAAGGGATGGGTTAAACCGTGGTCCTTTGTTTGAGGGGAGGATTATTGGGATGCAAGCAAAGTCCCACATTTTCAAACAAGAGGATGCTCATGGGTTTATATACACATAATTGTATCCATTGGTTGAGAGACCTTTTGGGTGATGTCCAAAAGAAAAACCGTGAGGGCTTGAGTCCAAAGCGGACAATATCTCACCAATGTGGAGACATGTGTATATGTGTGGTAACCCCGGTGCACAACATGATGCAATTGTATACTTAAATTCTATGGTAGAATTGAAAACTTTCACTTACATTGAACTCTTCTAGCTCATGATGTCACCTTTTAAACAAAACAAAAATCTAGTCTATGATCGAGAATCATGTATATTAGTTTGGAAATCAATTTCAATGTAACCCCCTTTCAATGAGCCTTACCCTTATACACCAAGAATGAATCTTAAGTACTTTGCAAATACTTATGGATATTATTGATGACAACCTAATGACTTTCATTTGAATCATATATGTTAATATCTTCTTGTCTGTATAACAAATATTACATACAGTGACATACAAAAAAAATGTCACTATAGATACAATATATTTAGGTATAAATCTATTTGATATATAGTTATACACAATTTTAGTGTTGATTTTGAATGAGATTCAACAACATATATTATGTGTCATTATAGTCTATGCCTATACTTTAACAATAAACCAACATATAATTTATGTATAGCATAGGTAAAAGTAGTTTTTATGACAAACATTTAGTCCCTAAAGGGTGTGTAGGGGTGACTATGAACTGAACCAACTTAAAAATGGTTAAAAACTCGATTTGATAGTTAATTCATTGAACTTGGTTCATGAATCAAGTGAGCTGAACTTGAATTAAAGATTGGGCTCAATAAATAAATGAGTTGAATTTGAGTTATGTATAGTTTAATTCATTTGGTCATGAATTGGCTCGATATATAAATATATAATTTATACAATTAACTTTCTATTTAACTTTAACTTATTAAAATTTAAATAACTTTCAAAACTTAGTTACAAGTTAATAATAATAAAAAAGTGAACACTTTAGAATTTCATGGTTATGCATTGAGTTTTCTATTATTTTATGCAAGATGGAGTAGTTTTAATTTATATACACTTTAATTGTAATTTTGTTTATATAGTGTCATACCTTGTAATCTTGCAAAGCTAATAAAATAAGTTATGTTTTTTCTTCTAAAAAAAATTAAACAATCATTTTATCCAAATTAAATCTATTATTAAATTGAATTTGAAATATATAAGATTAAAAAAAATGAGCCTTGATTCATGTGAATTGAGCTAACAAGTTGAACCGAGATGTTAGCAAGTTTAAATTAAGTCGAGTTCGAGCTGGAAAGAAAGGTTCATGTCAAATTCGATCGAGTTGCAAGTTGAGCCAAATGTTATCGAGTTGAATCGAGCTGGACCAGACTCAACTTAACTCATTTCCAACCCTAAGTGTGTGTCATTACATGACAATTTTTTCACAGTGCATGATGTTCACTACTACAATTTGAATAATCTAAGTCGCTCAATCTAAAGACGGCTTACTAAAAAACGATGTAAAATAAGACGCGGTGACATTTTTGTAAATAAAAGGAACCTAATCTACTACGGTTTAGACAATAACTGTAGTAGAATAACTTAGACGCACATATCTATGACGATTTATTGTAAAACCGGCTTAGATGATAAGTGATATATGACAGTTTATTGTAAAACTGACTTAGATGATAACTGATCTGCGACGGTTTTTGTGTAAAATCAACTTAGATGATAACTAATCTATGACGATTTTTGTGTAAAACCGACTTAGATGGAGACCCAAAATTATCACGCACACGTTTTCTCTCATTTCATGCGCGCCCTTCAATCTTCCACCCACAACCTCGTCGTCTCTCTCAGTTACTCTCAACGTCTCAACCTCATCATCTCTTAGTTCTCTCTCAATTGCTCTCAAAGTCTCAACCTCATCGTCTCTCTCAGCAACCTCTCAATGATAGCCTTGTGAGAACTCTCAACCTCTCGTGTGCAACCTCTCATTAAAGCGACGGTGGCCATAGGTGTTTCGAACATAACAAGGTCGAAGAAATGAGTGATGCCAAAGGTGTTTTCACTTTACAGTCGTGAGGGAACGAAAAGGTACTTCATTCATGGCTCATTTGGAGATAGATTGGGCATTAGGGTTTATATATTCATGGCTCGTATTTTTTATAGGAGCACAATAACGTGTGAAAAATTTGATGAGCTTTATGAAGACATTTGGGAAAAATCGTTTTCATGTGTGAAAGAGGTGGTTGAGCATTATGGGTTGTCATTCACGTGTGTACATCTAAGACGGTTTTCATAAAATCGACTTAGATGAACAGATACATCTAAGTCGGTTTTTTGCATAACTGACGTAGATATGTTCATTCATCTAAGTCTCCTTCATCTAAGTCAGTTTTAGAACCGATGTAGAAATGAATAATAACCGACTTAGAATACAATCCTTCTAGTAGTGGTTCAAAGCATACAAAGTATCTAGTCAAGTACACATCATAATATACATGTTAGATCTAATTGTTATCGAGGCAGATTGAATCTTACTCACATGTTCTTCTCATATGATGAGATAAAGGACTGTCCTGTGGACAAATATATGCCATGTGACAAAATTTAGAAACCTTTCTTGGAATCATGCATATTAAAGTGCCTAAGTACTTTTCCAACATGTGTACTTTGACTAAAGTTGAGTAACTTTAAAGATCTATCTTTATAGACCATGATCCCTAACACACAGGATGCATCGTCTAAGTATTTCATCAAAAAACAATTTTCTCAACCATGTTTCACATGTTGAAATGTTGGCATATCAATTCCAATGAGAAGTATGCCATTTGCTCACAAAACAAGGAAAATAATTATGTCTTTACTAACCTTCATGTAGAGGTAAGGTTCATCTTCATTCATGATGAATCCAAACTGTCACAATTTCACCAAAATGAAGATTCCATCTTCTATAAACTTATTTTAATTCATATATGGATTTTTGTAACATGCACAAATTTTCAACTTCTTTTGGATCAACAAAACCTTTAGCATACAACAATCTTTGTTAAGGAATGTGGTCATGAGATCTATCAACCAAATCTCATAATTATAAATAAGATATGAAAATCACTTTCTTCTTTGATCTTGTTTCAAATCCACCCTTTTTAGCATATCATTTTCGAAAGCAATGTAGCAAACTGTGACATCTTTCTACCTCAAATATTTAATTAAGAATTTTGACTTAAAATTAATTAATAATAATAAAAATGGAAGATATAAATAAATATGAATTACTCGTTCTTTGATAGTAAAAGGGTTCACAATCTTTATTTTAAAACTCTTTTTAATAGAAATAAACATAACTAATCCATGAATAAGTTAAAATAAGGTACAAACACCTACTACAGAAACTCAGAATGTAAAAACATAATGTTAAGTCTCAATTATACCTCTTTTTGGACAAGACTTAATGAACAATTCTACTCATTCTTTGAACCACTGCAATATAATTGTTCTCTTTTTGATCCATTCTGTGTGCAGATATAACTAACCCAAATTTAGCTAACAATACCTTAATACACCTCATTTTTGTGCAGGTATTGAGCTAGAGACTTGAGGATTGAAGACCCATAGGATTGGAAATCTAAGAAGCTAAGGAGAAGAGAAGAGTGACTGTGCCGGGCACAAGATGACCCGCGCCGGGCTTGAGAAGAATAAAGTGCCTCATCTCTGCAAGCTATATATGTGCCGGGAGCGAGACTACCCGCGTCGGGCGTGATCGAGACAGAGAGTACCTGAAACTCTCTGGAAGACATTGCGCCGGGTGTAAAAGGAATTGCGCCGGGCGTGTACTGAGGCAGAAAATGCTTACCTTCCCTGGAAGGCCCTGCGCCGGACGCGAAGACTTATGCGTCGGGCGCGAAACCCTAATCTGACTCCCCAAGCTCCTATTTGAAGACATTTTCGAGGGTTTCTTCCTCATTCACACATTGGGCGCGTTTTAGGAGCTGTGGAAGGGATTCCCGGAGCTTGGAGCCGTTCGTGTGTGGGTCTTTCCTTCGGTTCTTCATTCTCTCTTCATCTCTATTTTGTGTTTACCCTCATTGTTTTGAGTGGTTCTACCCATTTTTTGTGGGGTTAGATGTAACCAACGTACTCTATTGTAATCCTTATGTTTTAATGATATATATACATGTTGTTTCATTCATTGTTGTGTATGTTTCTATTCTTAATGCTTGCCTTGGATTGATTCTTGTCGCCACCCGCCGAAACGGACATTGGCATTCGCGACGATGGTCGGACTCTTTTTAAAGTTTTGAAAAATGATGGATTGTTAGAACGACTTATTCTCAAACTGAGACCTCATCGAACTAACAATTTTATTAAATGATTCACCAATCCATGTTAATCCCAAGCGGGACCCTCCATGGATTAGTGGTTTTCGCAAAAAGAAGGGTTCTTGGAGTCGCCACCAATGTTTTACTCAAAACATTGGAAAAAGGGATAAGGCAATTGATTTTCGCAAATCAACCTTGGCCATTACAACCAGAGTTGGGTAAGGGAGTCGGTTACGTGCGGGGAAGGTGTTAGCACCCCACAACGCCCCTTTCGGGTTCCCTATGACGGATTATTTCATAAATAACAGTGTAAAATTACTAAATTACCCCTATTTATTAGAAACGATTATAAGCGGAATATTTACATGATGAAAATTCTAAATATGCAATGCAACAATCAGAAAGCGGTAAAAGAAGGGATTTGGAAAAGAAACCTTTGAAGCGTGCTTTTATATATTTAAACAGACGTTATGAGGCTTTTTGGCGCTCCTTCCCACTACACGCTCGCTCGTTCCTTCCCTAAAAATAATTTTTACTCCGGAAATCAAAGAGATTTCCCTTCGACTAGTTCGAATCCTCAAGCTAAATGCTCAGAACTCAAGAACTTCGTCGGATCGGCTCTCGGAGAGATTTCTAGGGCAGAACACTGCTCAAAAACCCCAGAATACTCAGCCAGAGGGTCCAGAAGTCTGGAAAAAGTGTGGGAAGACGTGCCAATGACGTCCTATTTATAGGATTGAGGCGCAATACGGCCTGGGAGGTCAATACGGCCCGTACTGGGTTTTTGAACTACAGTACGGCCGTATTGAATTTGGTACGGCCGTACTGAAGTTCAAAAACTTCAGTACGGCCGTATTGAGTTCACTACGGCCGTATTGCAGTTCAAATGGCTCAGTACGGCCGTACTGAACCTCTGGGAGGGTGTATTGAGCTCCAATCCTCGCACACCCTTATTCTAAGCTACTCTAAGACTTCTAGACCTACAAAGAATCATCCTAGGGTCTTCCAGGAGTCCTTCCGGCTGACTTTCCTTCGGTCTTCGAGAGTCTTTGAGCTTTATTTCCGACCCGGACAATTTTAGGGGTCTACAGCTGCCCCCCCTTTACTTAGTCGAACGGCTTTTTGGTGTACCGGTTGACAAGTAAAGGAGTTGACCCAATTGTCCGGGGAGTAAGCCATCCTTCCGACTTGTAGTGTCTTCCGGTGGGAAAATTGTTGAGTGGCCTCTCCAGGTTGAGTATTAGTCGTCGCCTCTCCAGGCTCGTTGCATACCTCGGTGTTTTTGACAACCTCGGTAGCGTGAGTTTGCCCTCTCCAGGGTCTGCATGCCTCCATGTTTCTGACGATGTTGGCAGCTGCATACCTCCGTGTTTCTAACGACGGGGTAGCTGAGTACCGCCTCTCCAGGCTCGTGCATACCTCGGTGTTTCTGACAACCTCGGTAGCTGCATACCTCCGTGTTTCTGACGACGGGGTAGCTGAGTATTAGTCGTCGCCTCTTCAGGCTCGTGCATACCTCGGTGTTTCTAACAACCTCGGTAGCTGCATACCTCCGTGTT
Source organism: Cajanus cajan (assembly GCF_000230855.2). Taxonomy (NCBI): domain Eukaryota; kingdom Viridiplantae; phylum Streptophyta; class Magnoliopsida; order Fabales; family Fabaceae; genus Cajanus; species Cajanus cajan. The sequence continues at coordinate 21,912,795 of NC_138524.1, forward strand.
TCTGACAACGGGGTAGCTGAGTACCGCCTCTCCAGGCTTGTGCATACCTCCGTGTTTCTGACGACGGGGTAGCTGAGTACCGCCTCTCCAGGCTCGTGCATACCTCGGTGTTTCTGACAACCTCGGTAGCTGCATACCTCCGTGTTTCTGACGACGGGGTAGCTGAGTATTAGTCGTCGCCTCTCCAGGCTCGTGCATACCTCGGTGTTTCTGATAACCTCGGTAGCGTGAGTTTGCCCTCTCCAGGGTCTGCGGTTTGCCCTCCCTAGGGTTGCATACCTCCGTGCTTCTGGTCACTTTGGTAGCGTGAGTTTGCCCTCTCCAGGGATTTGTGATGATTTTGTCCTCACAGTCCACGATGCTGCTTCGACGGTTGTTTTTGATTTTGGTGCCGCTGAGGGCTGGATAAAGCAGGGATCCGTCTAGGGGATGTGCAGTTACTCATAGGTTCTTGTGTCCCAACTTTCCATTGCGTAGTTGGTGCCCACTGGGGAAATTCTGATTCCTTGGGGATGTAGACACAAAGATGCTCTTTCTGATGTGAGCGGTGCCTTATGGTTGGCTGACGTCCTTTCGACGGTGGTGGAGTATCCTGGTTATCCTTATTCGGGTGACTCTTTTGATTTTCTGATTTTGTTGCCTCTGCGTAGGCTGTTATCCGCTGGGGGATTCTGTTGTGATGATTTTGTCTCCACAGTCCACGATGCTGCTTCGACGGTTGTTTTTGATTTTGATGCCGCTGAGGGCTGGATAACGCAGGGATCCGTCTAGGGGATGTGCAGTTACTCATAGGTTCTTGTGTCCCAACTCTCTATTGCATAGTTGGTGCCCACTGGGGAAATTCTGATTCCTTGGGGATGCAGACACAAAGATGCTCTTTCTGAGGTGAGCGATGCCTTATGATTGGCTGACGTCCTTTCGACGTTGGTGGAGTATCCCGGTTATCCTTATTCGGGTGACTCTTTTGATTTTCTGATTTTGTTGCCTCTGTGTAGGCTGTTATCCGCTGGGGGATTCTATTGTGATGATTTTGTCTCCACAGTCCACGATGCTGCTTCGACGGTTGTTTTTGATTTTGATGCCGCTGAGGGCTGGATAACGCAGGGATCCGTCTAGGGGATGTGCAGTTACTCATAGGTTCTTGTGTCCCAACTCTCTATTGCGTAGTTGGTTCCCACTGGGGAAATTCTGATTCCTTGGGGATGCAGACACAAAGATGCTCTTTTTGAGGTGAGCGATGCCTTATGATTGGCTGACGTCCTTTCGACGTTAGTGGAGTATCCCGGTTATCCTTATTCGGGTGACTCTTTTGATTTTCTGATTTTGTTGCCTCTGTGTAGGCTGTTATCCGCTGGGGGATTCTGTCGTATGATTTTGATTGGCCTCTTCTGTTAGGCGGATTATCTTGACGTTCGGTGTTTGGTTGAATACCGAATTCCGCTTGGGGAATGGGTATTGATCTTTTTGGATTTTCCCTTTTTTGGAGGAGTGCCTCTGAGTAGGCGAATGGGGATTGAGGATCTTATGTATCCCAGAGTATTATTTAGAAAGCCTCTTCAGGCTTAGCTTCACTCGTCGCTTGAGTTGGAAAGCTATCTTCCACTGAGGAAGTCTAAGTCCTTTGACTTGGATATTTTGTTTAGACGATCATGCTTCCATTGGGGAATCTTGCTGATCTTGCTCTGATAGCTTTCACTGGGAATTCGGCCCAAGAGTGCAAGCTGAGATGTCTCTGGGGAGTATTATTTCGGCAAGCCTCTCCAGGCTCAGTTATTCTGTGCGATTGTTTGGATTTTCTGAATTTGAAGGAGTGCCTCTGAGTAGGCGAATGGGGATTGAGGATCTTATGTATCCCAGAGTATTATTTAGAAAGCCTCTTCAGGCTTAGCTTCACTCGTCGCTCGAGTTGGAAAGCTATCTTCCACTGAGGAAGTCTAAGTCCTTTGACTCTGATATTTTGTTTAGACGATCATGCTTCCGTTGAGGAATCTTGCTGATCTTGCCCTGATAGCTTTCACTGGGAATTCGGCCCAAGAGTGCAAGCCGAGATGTCTCTAGGGAGTATTATTTCGGCAAGCCTCTCCAGGCTCAGTTATTCTGTACAATTGTTGGGTTTTCTGAATTTTTGCCTTTTTTGTCGATTTTTGGCTTTTTCTGTACAGAAGGATCTCAAACACACTCACAGATAAAGTATGCAGAGGAATGAAGATGTTGTGATGAATGAGAGGAGGAGGGACGTATTTATAGAAAAAAGGTACGGCCCATACTGAATTCAGTACGGCCGTACTGATCTTATTGTTGATGTACAAAAGAATGGGCCAATACGGGCCGTATTGAATTCAATACGCCCGTATTGGTGTGGACGTTTATGGCCAATACGGCCGTATTCATTTCAGTACGCCCGTATTGAGTTGAAAATTTGTTCATAACCCTAATTTTAGTACGGGTGTACTGAACATGGTACGGGCGCATTGTTTTTTCTGAAGTTTATATTTTTTGTTTTTTTGTTTTTTTGTTTTTTGTTTTTTTGTTTGTTTTTTCAATAAACAGAGAATAAGTGATCTTCCAGTACACCTATCATATGTATGCATGTATGCGGTATGATGCACCTAATTCTATTTGATTTATTTTTCAAAAGAATTAACCGATGCGTTTCTTTGCTTGGATTTTTGCCATTCCTCTAGACGGGCTGTGCGCTGCCGATTTCTGTAACCGAGGAATGATGCGTGTTATATCGAGATTGGTGTCATCGACCCAATGATCCTTCTCTTCCTTTAGAAGATGTATCAACCCTCCTATTGACCACTATATCTCCATGTTTCCGCTAGATTACTCTAAAATCGTTTGGGACAAGAGAAAACAAGGGAAAGATATTTTTGTTCAAAAGTTTGTGTTTTAGAGGGGATTATTTTTGAAAATGGTTTTTGTAAGAATGGCTGGCCAAGGTAGGCTCATGTGTTTAGGCTTATTTGATTAAACACTTATGAAGTTAAGAAAGTCCTGTTATTGACGTTGTGATTTGACAACTTAGATAGCTTCCCTTGAACCTTTCTTTTTGAATTCGGCTCATGGTACCATCATGGATTTCTTTTGCTTTTTTGATTGTCCTTATTTTTTGCCTAAAACACCCTTTTGTGGCGTCTCAGCGGACCTTTATTTTTGTTCATTTTTGCAACCCTAATTTTTGCCTAGGTCACCCTTTCGTGGGATTCCTAGCGGGTTCTTTGCTCTTATTTTTGCGCAGCCCCCTTTTTGGGTTTCCTGCCGAGCTTTTTTGTTTTTATGATTTTTGTTTTTGAAGGATTTCTTTTTTATCCATGATGGCACTTGTCGAGGCCAAGGAAAGGTGCTCCAAGTTGTCACGCACACTTCCACATAAAAATGATGCGGGTTTATTGTTATTAAGACAATTTTAACCTCTTTCATGCTTATTCAAACAAGGTTAAAATAATGTGGTCTAGAGATTTATTGCAAGCAAGAAAAGAAGCAATAAGAAATAATAAAGAATGATTTTATTATAATCATAGTGGAAACATGTGCCCTATCGAGGCTCGGGGGTCGGGCTGTCCCCGAGGAGTAATCTCTAATAGTCATCAGGTCTATACATCCCTATCGGAAGGAGAAGAGCACTTGATGACGACGACCGGCCTTGACGCTTGTGAACCGGCCTCCCTAAAGATCTGGCTTAAAGAACGTCGAGAAGGATCTTGGTTCCTCTTCGTCCTTTGATCTTTATTAGGGTTGTATCCTAACCCTTGTTTCCCCGGATTATCCTTAATAATGGGTAGCTCGGGAATTCCTTGGGAATCCTTGCCAAGTCCTTGTCCAGGCAAGTATCCGTTCTTGGTGAGCATGTAGGCTACCTTCTTCATTTCTCGGGGAAACGTTTCGACATTGGCGATCTCCAATGCTTGGAAGGCGGTCTCTAGAGCTTCCTCTGCTGCATCCACGTAAGGTATGGCAGATGGCTTGCTGATGAGTATGTCATCTTCAACTTGTACGGTCACCAGCTTGTCATCTACTATGAATTTGACTTTTTGGTGGAGCGTAGAGGGAACAGCTTCGCATCATGAATCCAAGGTCGGCCGAGGAGACAGCTGTATGTGGGAGTAATGTCCATCACTTGAAATTCGACGTTGAAGATGGTGGGTCCAATTTGGATTGGAAGATTGACTTCTCCCACCACTTCTCTTTTAGAACCGTCGAAAGCTCGGACGATCATGTTGCTCGGGCGCATTTGGATTCCCTTGATTGCCACTTGATCAAACGTTCTTTTCGGCATCACATTCAAGGAAGATCCATCATCCACCAAGACTTTAGCGATGTGATATTCCTTGCACTTTACAGAGATGTGCAAGGGCTTGTTGTGGTTTGGTCCCTCAGCGGGGATTTCTTCATCGGTGAAAGTGAGGTGATCATTAGCCGTGATGTGACTAACAATCCCCTCAAACTTGTCTTGGGAGATAGTGTGCGACACGTATGCCTCGTTCAAGACTTTCAACAGAGCTTGCCGATGCGGTTCGGAGCATAGGATCAACGACAACAGAGTAATCTTTGCTGGCGTCCTATGAAGTTGATCCACGATGGAGTACTCGCTCTGTCGGATATATTTTAACAGCTCATCAGTCTCCTCCTCGGATTCTTTATTTTCCTCGGTTTTCTCTTTTTCTTTTTCTTTTCCTTTATTCTTGGGAGCTTTATCATGAAGATCTTCGGGAGTGTAGATCCTGCCACTCCTAGTCATGCCCCCAAGTCCAGCGATGTTAGAGATATCGCTGTTGGCAGAAGAATGGATGTCGTATATCCATGGCACAACCTTATTCGATTCGTAGGGAAAAGGTCTCGGTATCGGACCTTCCCCTTTATTCGTCTTGATTACCAACAACGGAGTTGATGTGCGTTCGCTTGGCGCGGTTGTTGGTTTACACTTAATAACAAACGGCGTGCGATCCATTCTGAACATACGCATCGATTAATCCTTTCTTTTTATTAATGTTTATTAATGAATTACTAGGAGGGATGTATGAAATGCAAACCTAGATCCCTCCATGATCTTCGATAAGAATGCATGATATGAGATGATGGCGTTGAATATGCATGCATTGTGTTTATTCAACTAAGCATTATCATGTTTTCGGGATGCTCCTAAGATGATGCATGATATTGCTTGGTTTGGATAAATATATTTTTTTGGATATTTTGTTTTTTGTATTTTTTGGGTGAAAAGGGAAACTACCTATATGAATGTGAAGAAGGTAGATGTTAACACCATGTAATGGAAGATTCTTATTCCTATTTATTCTTATTTTAAAAGGGAATGTTGTATGTTTAAAGAATGCAATGTATGCTCAAACAATGTCACATAAACAATGCACAAACAATTCACTCATCCACGAACAGTCACGAGCGAATCACGAGGTAGGGGTATCCTGCAGAAAAGTGCATATTCAAGGAGGTTCTAACTGTTCTCACCGGTCCAAGGCCCCCAAGGTGCCCTCATTATAGGGACCCAATTCCTCTCGTCGTAAGTCGATGGAAAGCTCCAACGCACTGTCGGACTCGAGTTCATGGTTTTCACCTTGAGTGATGTTTTCCGACAACGGTCTACGGGCACCTATAGACCCATTCGACAACCGGCCGTACTAACATCCACTCCCTATGGCTTTCCACTCATGCCCCCGGGTATAGAGGGAACTGTTGTGTGCAAAGGTTTGTGTGCAGTTTATATTTCAAACAATTGCGAAAATTTAAACACGCAACAGTTATTAAAGCCAGCTAGATAAAACATGTTATCATACAAGTGAGGGGTAATGAAGTAATTTTTTAAACTATTATTTTAGAAATAATCCATCACTAAATGGACCAAATCCCCAGCAGAGTCGCCATCTGTCGCCACCCGCCGAAACGGACATTGGCATTTGCGACGATGGTCGGACTCTTTTTAAAGTTTTGAAAAATGATGGATTGTTAGAACGACTTATTCTCAAACTGAGACCTCTTCGAACTAACAATTTTATTAAATGATTCACCAATCCATGTTAATCCCAAGCGGGACCCTCCATGGATTAGTGGTTTTCGCAAAAAGAAGGGTTCTTGGAGTCGCCACCAATGTTTTACTCAAAACATTGGAAAAAGGGATAAGGCAATTGATTTTCGCAAATCAACCTTGGCCATTACAACCAGAGTTGGGTAAGGGAGTCGGTTACGTGCGGGGAAGGTGTTAGCACCCCACAACGCCCCTTTCGGGTTCCCTATGACGGATTATTTCATAAATAACAGTGTAAAATTACTAAATTACCCCTATTTATTAGAAACGATTATAAGCGGAATATTTACATGATGAAAATTCTAAATATGCAATGTAACAATCAGAAAGCGGTAAAAGAAGGGATTTGGAAAAGAAACCTTTGAAGCGTGCTTTTATATATTTAAACAGACGTTATGAGGCTTTTTGGCGCTCCTTCCCACTACACGCTCGCTCGTTCCTTCCCTAAAAATAATTTTTACTCCGGAAATCAAAGAGATTTCCCTTCGACTAGTTCGAATCCTCAAGCTAAATGCTCAGAACTCAAGAACTTCGTCGGATCGGCTCTCGGAGAGATTTCTAGGGCAGAACACTGCTCAAAAACCCCAGAATACTCAGCCAGAGGGTCCAGAAGTCTGGAAAAAGTGTGGGAGGACGTGCCAATGACGTCCTATTTATAGGATTGAGGCGCAATACGGCCTGGGAGGTCAATACGGCCCGTACTGGGTTTTTGAACTACAGTACGGCCGTATTGAATTTGGTACGGCCGTACTGAAGTTCAAAAACTTCAGTACGGCCGTATTGATTTCACTACGGCCCGTACTGAGCCATTTTGAACTACAGTACGGCCGTATTGAATTTGGTACGGCCGTACTGAAGTTCAAAAACTTTAGTACGGCCGTATTGAGTTCACTACGGCCGTATTGCAGTTCAAATGGCTCAGTACGGCCGTACTGAACCTCTGGGAGGGTGTATTGAGCTCCAATCCTCGCACACCCTTATTCTAAGCTACTCTAAGACTTCTAGACCTACAAAGAATCATCCTAGGGTCTTCCAGGAGTCCTTCCGGCTGACTTTCCTTCGGTCTTCGAGAGTCTTTGAGCTTTATTTCCGACCCGGACAATTTTAGGGGTCTACAATTCTCCTTGCATGATATAGGTTCCATTGGGTATTGGAAAATAACCTTTGAAACTAGCTTTGAAACAAATGCCTAGTGGGAAATGTATCTAGGAATGAAGCTTGGCCCATTAGTAGTCTTAAACCCTAGCCCGTAATGCGGGTGTAGATATTGGATACTCAAGGAATTGATATTCAATATCCGCACCTAGGCTCTTGCTCTAAGGGATTAGGTTTGCGTAAACTCATGGGTTGACTAAGCAATGTATGTAACAAGAGATTAAGGATTCATTAGTGTAACGTTTGGTGAAATATGACCCCACAATCTCACAAAAACCATAATACCATTTTTAACCCTTTTCCACACTAAAACCAATATTTTATAGTTTTAACATTCCAGTAGTCATGCTCTTCAATTAACATTCATATGAAAAACTACAAATTGGAGTTATTCTTTAGTCACGAATAGTCAATAAATGTTTATGTTACCTTCTAATCCCTGTGGATACGATAATTTTACTACTTGAACGGCCGGTATACTTGCCGTGTTTGAGACCGTTGATAGAATTAAACTAATTTACAATTATAACAAAAGTATTTCAACGAAAATCTCAACAAGTTTTTGGCGCCGTTGCCGGGGATTAGCAAGGCAATTTAGTATTTATAGTTATTTGTGACTTGTTATTGTTATTTTTATGTTAGCAATGAATTCTTGGCGCTAACCTGTGTACTCTAGTCTTCCGCTCTCTCTCTTGTATGCAAGGTACTATTGAACTAGATTGACCAATCCTTCTGAGCAGTTGTTGAGAAATTTTGAGATTGAGCACATGACAAGGAGGAACAATAGCAACAGGAGGAGAAAGAGAATTAGAGTAATTCAAGTTAATCACAGTCAGGCTCGGGACAGTAAACAAGTGCTTCCTGGGAGGCAACCCAGAGATCTGAACTTTGTTTATGTGTTTCTCATCTCATTCGTGTTTTAGATTTCAATGTTAATGTTTGTTATATGTTGTTTTGTGGTATATGTTGTTCTTTGTTATATGTTAATTGTCAGAATCATGCTTAAGTGGGTAAATATAGGGTACATCTCGTTTGGAGTGTGAGGAATGAGGTAACTTTGGTTCTGGGTGGAGATAATAAGGCCTTCTCTTAAAGAAAATTTGGGCAACTTGCCACCACCACGCCGGGCGCGCTTAATTCACGCCCTACGCGATATCAGATTTTGGAACCTCGTGGATTTTTACTGATACTAAGCCCGACACATCTGTTCTGCGCCCGGCGCATAACATTCCTGACAGCCAATATTTATCTATTTTCAATCATGTTTCTTTATGTTCTGTTTGTGTGCTTTATGTTGCATTGTCATAGTCCATTTCCGTGTGCATGCATGTTGTGCTTAATTTTGGTCTAAGGATATTCTCTATTTTGCTATATTTGCTTGGTCATCACTGTGTATAATTTTTGTGCTCACCATATTCTTTCATGATTACACTCCGCAACCACTTCCGGTTACCAGGACTTTCAGGCATATATTGGTTGGCCTGGGACCAGGCTCCTAAGTTTGGGGGAGTGGAGCTGCTGATGCTGATGGAGTTAATGATGGTGGAGCAGCTGATGATGATGATGACCAGACTCCATAGATGGATGCAGATGGAACCTACCTTAGTTTACCTTTATTTATTGCAATTTATTTTTTTTGTCTTTTATTTTCAATATTTTAACTGTTTTTTATATCTAGTTTCTTTTTGGTGATTACTTTGTTGGTTCTTTTTGTGAATATTCTGCTTTAGCACGATTTTTAATCTCGTTGATACTTGCTTTGCTTGTGGTCGATTCTGGATTGTGGTTTGCTTGATGTTTGTGGTGCGTGTACCTTAGACATTTTCAAGTCACGTTAGATATTTAGTTCATGACTAGTTGCATACGGGTTTCAATGTTGATCATAGAACTGAGTTGAGTTTGATAATTTGTGGATGCATAGCCGGGTGAGGTTTGAGCCTAAATACTGATGAGTGAACTACGCTTAAGTTGCATGATAGACTTTGCTTGAGTTTCCCTGGTGGTTTGCTTATGTTGTGCACTTATATGATCAAGGCATTCATTCCTTATTTTGTTAACCATCTGAGCCAAAAAGCCATCTCCACTTTTCACTTGACCCATAGCTTCCTAAGCCTAAACACCACACCTTCCACTTATCCCAAACCGTGAAAAATTAACCATAACCTTTGTTGTGGTTAAGAGAGAAAATTGATGACATCAAACAAGTTTGGGGGAGTTGAGGAATGGGGAATTTCGGGAAGAAGAAAGTATGTGGTCAGCCAATAAAAAAAATGCAAAACAAAACAATAAAAATATTGATGCAAAAGTGTAAATATGCATCACATAAAGGCTAATGGATTGGATCCGGTTAAGGGCATGTGCTAAAATGTTGTATTGGGGTATGGAGAGGGACATCATTGTAGAATCTCAATTGCTCTCTTAAGCCATAGCACCTTCAATCCTTGAAAAACCATAAGATTACTATTGCTTAACCCAAATTGCCCTAATAAAGACCTTGTGATAAGTGCATGCATTTGTTTTACCATTGGTTCCATTTGGAAACGAAGAGCAAAGTTGAATCATGTGGCGTGAGTAGTAGACTAGAGAGAAACACTCACCCTGATACACTAGTGTGCATAGAGAGAAACACTTTCCTAGTGAGGATGCATTCATGGATAGTCATTAGCTTTTCTCAATTCTTTGATCTCTTTTGAAACCTTTGTTTGCACCTTGTCATGTTCCATTGCAATAATTGTGACTGAAAGTTCATCTGAGGTTCATGCTTGAGAAAAGAAGATACAAGTGAACTAGGATGTAGAATTTGACACACATGCATTTCTTGTTATCTGCTAGATTAATTACCTGTTGCTTGAGGACAAGCAAGGTTTTAAGTTTGGGGGAGTTGTTAAGTCTCAATTATACCTCTTTTTGGACAAGACTTAATGAACAATTCTACTTATTCTTTGAACTACTGCAATATAATTGTTCTCTTTTTGATCCATTCTGTGTGTAGATATAACTAACCCAAATTTAGCTAACAATACCTTAATACACCTCATTTTTGTGCAGGTATTGAGCTAGAGACTTGAGGATTGAAGACCCATAGGATTGGAAATCTAAGAAGCTAAGGAGCAGAGAAGAGTGACTGCGCCGGGCGCAAGATGACCCGCGCCGGGCTTTAGAAGAATAGAGTGCCTCATCTCTGCAAGCCATATATGCGCTGGGCGCGAGACTACCCGCGCCGGGCGTGATCGAGACAGAGAGTACCTGAAACTCTCTGGAAGACATTGCGCCGGGCGTAATAGGAATTGTGTCGGGCGTGTACTGAGGCAGAAAATGCTTACCTTCCTTGGAAGGCCCTGCGCCGAGCGCGAAGACTTATGCGCCGGGTGCGAAACCCTAATCTGACTCCCCAAGCTCGTATTTGAAGATATTTTCGAGGGTTTCTTCCTCATTCACACATTGGGCGTGTTTTAGGAGCTGTGGAAGGGATTCCCGGAGCTTAGAGTTGTTCGTGTGTGGGTCTTTCCTTCAGTTCTTCATTCTCTCTTCATCTTTATTTTGTGTTTACCCTCATTGTTTTGAGTGGTTCTACCCATTTTTTGTGGGGTTAGATGTAACCAACGTACTCTATTTTAATCCTTACATTTTAATGATATATATACATGTTGTTTCATTCATTGTTGTGTATGTTTCTATTCTTAATGCTTGCCTTGGATTGATTCTCCTTGCATGATATAGGTTCCATTGGGTATTGGAAAATAACCTTTGAAACTAGCTCTGAAACAAATGCATAGTGGGAAATGTATCTAGGAATGGAGCTTGGCTCATTAGTAGTCTTAAACCCTAGCCCGTAATGTGGGTGTAGATATTGGATACTTAAGGAATTGATATTCAATATCCGCACCTAGGCTCTTGCTCTAAGGGATTAGGTTTGAGTAAACTCATGGGTTGACTAAGCAATGTATGTAACAAGAGATTAAGGATTCATTAGTGTAACGTTTGGTGAAATCTGACCCCACAATCTCACAAAAACCATAATACCATTTCTAACCCTTTTCCACACTAAAACCAATATTTTATAGTTTTAACATTCCAGTAGTCATGCTCTTCAATTCACATTCATATGACAAACTACAAATTGGAATTATTCTTTAGTTACGAATAGTCAATAAATGCTTATGTTACCTTCTAATCCCTGTGGATACGATAATTTTACTACTTAAACGGCCGGTATACTTGTCGTGTTTGAGACCGTTGATAGAATTAAACTAATTTACAATTATAACAAAAGTATTTCAATGGAAATCTCAACACATAATTAATTAAAATATAAATAGTTCCAACAATAATGCAAAAGCTATAAACTATCATCTTGATGTCACACTAGTCAGAGAAATTTCCCACACAAGTGAAGCCCTAAGCTTCCCCTCCATCAGGTACATCCTCTAATAGTTGATTTGTTCCTGCAAATGAAGATCAACCCAAACATAAGTAACACAAACATAGGGAGTGAGAATACATCTCATCCATACACAACATATATGAAGTATAAGGACAACTACACATACATAAGTTATAATTAAATCTTAGATACATTAATCATACACACATCATAATTGTAAACACCCAATTTCGTCCGGGGGGCATACAAATAACAAGATAGGACATCAGAGGGCCCAAAGGCCCAAATCAACTTTTTTAGTAGCCCGGAACGGGCCGTTCCAAAATCGGAACGGGCCGTTCCCAAGTCCGGAACGGGCCGTTCTCGAATCAGAATGGGTCGTTCCGAGGCTTCTCGAAGGCCTAAAAAATGTTGGTTGGAACGGGCCGTTCTAAGCCAGAACGGGCCGTTCCAAACCCATCAAATGGTCTAAAAAGTGTTCCCCAGAACGGGCCGTTCTGAAATCAAAACGGGCCATTCTGGTTCCCTGGAACGGGCCGTTCTGATTTCAGAACGGGCCATTCTAGGGTACAAAGTTAACACTTAACGTTCGGATCCGGAACGGGCCGTTCCGGCCCACATCTGATGCCTATAAATAAGAAATCTCGGGCATAGTTCAGGGGGGCTCCAAAATTTCGTCCAAAGCTCCATAGAGCTTGAAATTTCTCCCTTTTTTCTCTCTCTTTCTCTCCTATTGTACTTCTTGAGTTTTGTGAGGCTTATTGTAGTGTGAAAGGTTGCCACAAAGCACCTAAAACCTCCATAATTGAAGATCCAATAAAGCTTGTTACGAGGTATTACTCATCAATCTCTTGTTTTATCTTTCTCTTCTTTTATTTTACATTGTTATAATAAAAATAATCATGTAGATATTTTAGAGTCAATTGTTTAATTTAAATTTCAAGCATGTAAATAGTTATCAATAAAAGGGGATTTAATATTTATATTATTATTATTTATAATGTTAACTTCGTCATAGGGTACCGATTAAGAGCGTTGTAGGGGTGCTTAATACCTTCCCTACACGTAACCGACCCCCGAACCCAATTCTGGTTATCAAGGCCATTATTGGACTTTTAAAAACCTTTTCTTTTTCCAATGTTTTGAGTAAAATATTGGTGGCGACTCCATGAACCTATTTTCAAAACCATTAATTAAGGATTAGTCTGGTGTCCGGACATTCCTTAATTGATGAGACTTTTAAAAGGATGTCTAAACCATTAGCTGCAAGATCGGAAATTTTCGGGTTGCGACAGATGGCGACTTCACTGGGGACGTTTAAAGTGGGTCAGGCCCATTTAATTGACGAAGTTAATAAAATAAAAATAATAATTTAAATATTTTCCCCTTTATTTTATTTGTTTTATTTGTTTGGCTTTAATATCTGTTTGTTTGCTTATTTAAATTGCGCACTTGTTCGAAATAAAATTGTACACAAACCTTTGCACACAATAGTTCCCCCTACACCGGGGGGCATGAGGGTATTAAACATAGGGAGTGGTTGACGTACGACCGGCCCAAGTTTGGCCTTAGAGCCTGCGAGCCTTGTCAGAAATCACACTCAAGGTGATAACCGGTTACTCTAGCCCGAAATACTGCGACAGACCTTAGAGTTTGCCAGTGACGGCGACAGAGATACTGAGTCTCTATAATGGGGGCACCTTGGGAGCCTTAAACACCAGTGAGATTAGAACCGTCCCATACAACGCACTTTTCTTGACAGGGACCACAGACCAAAGATTTGATCATGATCGTTCGTGGGTGTACGTGGATTGAGCATATGTGTGTGCATTTGTTTGTATTATTTTATTCTAATAAGATGGATTGAAATTTTAAAATAAGCAAACAATAAAGATAATAAAAAAAATAATAATAATAAAAATTCTAGATTAGCTCATTAATTTCATGCATTTTATTTTATTAGCTAAGGAGGATTAGGTTGCCATATGTATAGAAAGTTAAGAAAAGTGAATGCTCTAATATAGGACAGTATCTGCGCCATAAAGAAAAGCCCAAAGCAATTTAAAAAAAAAATACTATGGTTGAGCCCTTGCTTTGGTATGTTTGTTGAAGTAAGTCTTCTTAGAATCTAATATAGATTCTCACTTAATACTGTCGAAATCTATTTGAGCATTCACAAATAAACAAATCAATGAGACTGATATTTATTATTCTCAACTTTCTCTACATTCTGCATTACATTCATTTAGAACATATCCCTCCTTGTAAAAGAATAAACGAGAATAAAAAGGGAAATTAACCTATGTGCGTTAGTCGGAAGTAATGGAAGCAAGCCATGCATAAAGAGTTGAGGGTAAAGAACTCCACAATCATTAAGATGCCAACTCTTGCCCTAAGAAGATAAGGTTGTGTCGTGCAACCCTGAAATCCAAGTAGAATGGAAAGATGACTAGGAATGGATGAATTCATACTCCTAACGAGTTGTAAGCTAATAAAGAGAACCTGAGGATGACGAATCTCTCAAACACTAAGGCAAAACGATTAGAGCTTTCTCGAAAGGTGATTTCAACAAGAGAGAAGCATTGCTTGTTAAGAAACTGCTAGAATGAAAACCCGCAAAGGGCGTTCTAGGCAAAAAAATAAATAATAAATAAATAAAAAAAAAGCAATGTCTCTCAGGAAAGATATGGGTTGAGAAAACCTTCATGAGAGAAGAAGCCAAAGGCCCTCCCTCTACACAAAATCTTCTGAAGCGCCACATCCAAGCAAGTGGAGGACTAGCTCTAAAGTTAGATGACCTAAGCCTCTCTAAGGGGCAACCTCCTTCTTTTTCTTTGTGTACGAATCACGAACTTGGGGCATGTCCGGGCCCTCAAGCTACATTAAATGGGCACGTGTAAATTGACAATTATATTTTAATGCCATACACTTTTCTACTTCATTTCTCTTCTCCCTTTTATCTACTCTAAGCCTCGTCATCAAACCTTAAACGAACAAGTACATTTGAAATAAGGACGTCATCAGAAACAATGGCTTAATACGCAATAAAAAAAAACACATAAAGATCAATCAAATTGGGCATGACTTGTGGATAAAAGTCCAAATGAAATCAGTGCAAGGGGCATCCCCCTTTAATGAAGGAATGAAAGATGATCACAAATGCTGCAAAGACAAAAGCCTGGCAGGAAACCCACTAAGGGGGCTGCGCAAAAATTAGGGCAAGGTCCGCTAGGAGACCCACAAACAAAAAAGGTAGCCTAGGCAAAAGTAAGGATCAAAAGAAAATGTCCGCTAGGGAACACATCTCAAGTAACCTAGGCAAAAGTTAGGACAAAGCAGCATCCCGAGCTGAAAACCGAAAGGCGGCTCGAGAAGATCATTTAATCAATATGCAATCCCAAGTCATCGCTTAACTCTGAAGGAAATAATAAGCTAATGCAGAAAATAATTTCCTCACTTTGAATGTGCTTGTTCATCAGCCTAAACCACTAGCCTACCTCGGCCAGCCATTCTTTTATAAACCATTTTTGAAAAAAAATCCTTTCTACCAAAACTTTTACAAAAAATATATATATATCCTCTTCCTCTCTTTCCTCTTGACCTGTATGGCATTAAGATAAATTTGAGAGATGCACAAAGTATGCACAGTGAACACTCACAAGGAGAAGATGGAGGTGTCCTAGAACAGAGTCTAGGTACACCTAATCTAAGAGCTAACATATCATATTCGGTACAAGAAAGAGGGCCGAACTACACAAACCTCAGGTTCAAGAAGCAACACTGAATTCGACAGGGCTAAAGGCTAACAGTCCATGTCATTGATCAATGCGCATAGATTAATTTCTTGAAAGTAAAAATAAATTTGCATTTTAAGCATTAGCATAGAAGCATCACTGCATAACATGCATATGGCACAAGCGTGCACAAAAAGGTATAAGTTCATTTAATAAAAAAAAAGAGAAATTTGAAAAAATCCAATCCACTTCTGCTTTGCATTTTCTTTTGCATTCTTGCATTCTTTGTGTGTGTCTATCCATCACTTGCTGGAGGAATCAAGAGGCCGAAGCACTCGTAAAAAAGGATCGACAACTATACAGTGCCTTAAGATCTGAGATAATGTCAAAAATCATAGCCCCAACAAGGGCATTCCATACAAGTGGTTTCATATAGCCACCAAGAAAGACACATCAACAGCAAGACGGGATAGAACCGGAGTCGACCGAATAAGCAAGCCCATAAGCATGAAGAGGCCATCGCGCCCTACTCCTCAACCGAATGAAGGATGATCTAAGAGAATGCCAAGACCAGGAATGACTTCCTAACCAAAGCCAGGAGTGGCTTCCAAAATAACACTCATCAATAAAGATTCAACAAATAACATCATCATGTGATCCCTCCACCAATGATGACAACAAAAGATAGAAAAATAGCAGAAAAAGGCAAGCTTCAAACATGAAAGAGCCGAAGCTAAACAAAAATGAACTTCAGAAAAAATCTATCACAACCAGCGCCTGGAGAGGCATCACAATACTCACGTGGTAGGGGCAACACTGGAATCCCTGCCAGCCATCCACTTCTCTGCCCACCAACACAGGGGCACAACAAACATCTCCTGCCCATCCTCTTAGGGGCAGTCTTTCATTCCACAACAATCAATGAATCAAAAGGACTCAGCATTGCGCCTGGAGAGGCATCACAATACTCACATGGTAGGGGCAACACCAGAATCTCTGTCAACCATCTACTCCTTTGCCCACCAACACAAGGGCACCACTTATCAACAATCCTCGTCAAGGGGCAATCACATCATCAACACCAGCAGACGACCTGGAGAGGCTATGAAAATACTACGGCCTGGAGAGGCTATAAAAATACTACGGCCTGGAGAGGCTATGAAAATACTACGGCCTGAAGAGGCTATGAAAATACTACGGCCTGAAGAGGCTACGAAAATACTACGGCCTGAAGAGGCTACGAAAATACTACGGCCTGAAGAGGCTACGAAAATACTACGGCCTGAAGAGGCTACGAAAATACTACGGCCTGTAGAGGCTACGAAAATACTACGGCCTGCAGAGGCTACGAAAATACTACGGCCTGCAGAGGCTACGAAAATACTACGGCCTGCAGAGGCTACGAAAATACTACGGCCTGGAGAGGCTACAAAAATACTACGGCCTGGAGAGGCTACGAAAATACTACGGCCTGGAGAGGCTACGAAAATACTATGGCCTGGAGAGGCTACGAAAATACTACGGCCTGTAGAGGCTACGAAAATACTACGACAACGAGGGTACCACCGAGTTCCTCGAAGTCAAAATCGGGATCGCCGTCGAGCTCCCACCATAGGTCCGCTGAAGCCTTAAAAATCAGCACAGCTTGATCGAGAGCCGCCGTCGAGCCTCTCAAATCAGTGAATGACAATGAGGGTACCGCCGAGTTCTTCAAAGTCAAAATCGGGATTGTCGTCGAGCTCCCATCTGTGGGCCGGCTGAAGCCCTAAATATCAGTCCAGCCTGGAGAGGCTGAGCTCATAATATACTCCCTCTTCAACAAGCAACAAATAAAGGCACACATTATCACAAGAGAAACAATGGAGCTTCTACTTGAAGACTGAAGATCAGGTGTACAGTTTATCAACCTTGTTACCCCCATAGAGTACGCAATCAATGTTCAACTGCTCTAAAGGGTGAGGATACGAGCAAATACACCTGTCCAAGGGAAGCAACGCAGAAGCACCAACACAGAGACGGGAAGAAGACCCGGACGAAATGTCTACGTCTTTACTTGCCTATGGAAAAACAACACAGCTATTCCAAAGGACAAGTAAAGAGGGGCAGCTGTAGGCCAGAACGGGCCGTTCCAAACCCATCAAATGGCCTAAAAAGTGTTCCCCAGAACGGGCCGTTCTGAAATCAAAACAGGCCGTTCTGGTTCCCCGGAACGAGCCGTTCTGATTTCAGAACGGGCCGTTCTAGGGTACAAAGTTAACACTTAACGTTCGGATCCGGAACGAGCCTTTCCGAATCCAGAACGGGCCGTTCCGGCCCACATCTGATGCCTATAAATAAGAAATCTCGGGCATAGTTCAGGGGGGCTCCAAAATTTCGTCCAAAGCTCCATAGAGCTCAAAATTTCTCCCTTTTTTTTTTCTCTCTCTCTCCTATTGTACTTCTTGAGTTTTGTGAGGCTTATTGTAGTGTGAAAGGTTGCCACAAAGCACCTAAAACCTCCATAATTGAAGATCCAATAAAGCTTGTTACGAGGTATTACTCATCAATCTCTTGTTTTATCTTTCTCTTCTTTTATTTTACATTGTTATAATAAAAATAATCATGTAGATATTTTAGAGTCAATTGTTTAATTTAAATTTCAAGCATGTAAATAGTTATCAATAAAAGGGGATTTAATATTTATATTATTATTATTTATAATGTTAACTTCGTCATAGGGTACCGATTAAGGGCGTTGTAGGGGTGCTTAATACCTTCCCTACACGTAACCGACCCCCGAACCCAATTCTGGTTATCAAGGCCATTATTGGACTTTTAAAAACCTTTTCTTTTTCCAATGTTTTGAGTAAAATATTGGTGGCGACTCCATGAACCTATTTTCAAAACCATTAATTAAGGATTAGTCTGGTGTCCGGGCATTCCTTAATTGATGAGACTTTTAAAAGGATGTCTAAACCATTAGCCGCAAGATCGAAAATTTTCGGGTTGCGACAGATGGCGACTTCACTAGGGACGTTTAAAGAGGGTCAGGCCCATTTAATTGACGAAGTTAATAAAATAAAAATAATAACATTACAACATGATTCACCAATGTCTCAAATATTGTACACATCATTCTCAAGTCGAACATCCACATTTATATCACATATAAGCACAAGGTTTCAAGATTAAAAACTTAAAGAATGAAACAACTCGTCATCACAACTCACAAATTATTTCTTCTTATCTTAAGCTTCTATGATGGCTTTCTTCTTATCTTAATAGCTTCTATGATATCATATGGTCTAAACCTATGTTATCAAGTTGATCTTAATTTTATTAGAAAGCTAAGATAATTATCTATAAGTTCTATGTTAACCTTAAGAGTTGATTTTACAATCTACTATTTTTAAAAATTACAAAATTGCAATATTTTAGTATAATTCTAACAACTTGAATTTTGCTCACTCATTTGATCATAACTTGAATTCTAGACCATTTTTATGGGTGATTACAACATCATTAAAAAGATAACATCCAAGGCTACAACTCTTATGAGTATCACAAAACATAATTCGATAATCTAAGGGTCATCGCAAAGCTTACAAGTTGCAAACATAACTTTCCGCACATAAAACGTAAGACTTATCTTATGACTCATATAACTCGGTCTTTTCTTAATATTTTTATGTAATTTTTGAGTCTAAATTGTATCTCCAAATTCCTAATTTTCAACCTAACAAATATAACTTTATTTGGTTAATCACACATAGAAAAATCATCTAAATTCTAAGATGTGTTCATACTAGAATCTTCATAATTAAACAAATCACACCAAATCCCTAAATCTTACATCCAAGAAACTAAAAACCTCAAAATCACATATTTCTAACCCTTAAACATTGAAATTCATCATATTAATTCAATCATAATTTATGCACAATTATAAGGACAATACAATAATTCAACCTCTCAAATCATATACATAATCATTCATAGAAATCAAATCAACAACCTAAGAGACTTAAGGATCGCCTCTCTACTCTTATCTATCATATATGTCCATGGATGTGATAATCAAACTCCTTCCGCCTTGATGGGTTCTAGACATTGGGTGTGGATCTCCTAGAGGTTGTCTTCGAGTGCTTTGGTTCCCCCTCCTAAATGAGAAACATGATGAAAACCCCCAAAGATAAAGTTGTTATTGCAAAACAATTTTCTCCCACTCCATACCTCCTTTGGAAGATTCAACCATTGAAAACGAAGAATTACGTCCTACAAACTTGATGACAAAAAATCAGCTTAATCTAGCAGTGGAAGAATCTTCAATTGAAATTATAAAATTATTGCCTAGTTGATATGGGAACTGAACAATGAATTTTATCTCTTCTCTTCTCTTCTCTCTTGTGTTTTGCTATTATTTTCTCTCAATGATAAGTCACTTTCTCCTCTTCAAAGCACGGGAGCGTGAAATTTAAAATATGAGACATGTGATAAGTAGAAGATTCTAAAAGAAACATAACCCACATTTAACCCGTTAATAAAAAAATCAATGAATCATAGTCACTCTCTACCTATTGATTATTTAAAATTCAAAGATAAACAAGGTAAACATATTTTATCAAATAATTTCAAAATCTTTATTTTTCTTATCTAAAACATCTTTATCTATAAAATCTCTAAATTAATTAATAACACTCAATTATAAGATAAATCTAATTAATTATTTAATTATTTAATTAATTTATTCTAGAAATTTTGGATGTTACACAAACTAATAGGTTCTTTTTAACGTTTCAATTGTCATTCTTTTTAACACATACTCCTTCCATTTTTTCAGTATGATCCATACATCACTAAAGTAAAAATATCTTAGAGAACACAAGTACATCTTCCGCATTTTGTCATCTAATATTTTGATGTATGCAATTAAATACTATTCCTATTATGACTAAAAATACTCATTGACCAATGGAATCAATGACCTTTGATATCGAGATGTGTTTCTAGTTAGGGGTGTAAGGTGGTTAGGTTGGATCGAGTTTAGATAAATCAATTATTCAATTTAATAAAAATTTAACAATTTGGGTTGGATAAAGTTTTTGTAATTTTTTAAAAAAATCCAATCCAATCCAATCACAAATGAATGGATTGAATTGAATTATTGGATCAACATAATTAAATTTATTTATTTTTAAAAAAATTTAAATATTTCAAAATAGATGTAAATTATTTGATAGATTGTTGTAAATACAATGTTATCAACCTATAAAATAAACAATGATATAAATTAAATTGTAAAATAAATTTATTAATTCGTTACATTAATATCAACTTAAAAAACCAACATTAATTAATAAAAATAAAATTTAAAATGAGTGATAATAATTGTTATCTTGAGCAAATGATCATTCAAACGCTATTATTATTATTATTATTATTATTATTATTATTATTATTATTATTATTATATATGACTAGGTTGGATCGGATAATGGATTGAAAATACAAAATTCCTTACCCAACTTGTACACTGTCGAGTTTTAATCAGTTATGTTTGATCCAAACTCATTGAGTTGGTTTTAATTAATTTGGATTGGTGGGTTATCCATACCTGCTTACACCCCTATCTCTACTATTTTGTTTGTCAAGTAAAGGTTCAACAAGGACATCTAAAAACAACGAAATGTATGATAAGATAAAAATTCAACGAAATTAGAGCATGTTTGAGAAAAAAAATATAATTCAAAATTTTAACTCTTTTTTTTCTTTATAAAAAAGTTATTTATAAAATAAACTATATGTTTGAGACATTAACTTAAATTTGCAAATAAATCTTTTTATTAAAAAAAAGTTTTTATAAATCTAAAAATTTGAAACTCATAATTATTTCTTAACAATTTTTTTCTTGTTAAGCTGATTTATCATATAAAAAATATTTTTTTTCAAACGAGATTAAATATTTATAAATCATTTTTTATCAAATTTATTTAAATAAAAATTTATTTTGATTATAATTAATTATAACAATAATTGATTATTTAAATAATTTAATTTTCACAATTTTTTCCAACACACTTTTAGTTTTAAAATCAAAATATTTTCTTATGACTTGTTTTTTTGTTACAATAAAGAATCACTACTAGAATTTCTCTTATTACATGCGACTTTTTCTTCGAATTTTTCATAAAAATTCGCAAGAAACGTTGTTCCTACAAATTTTTTTGCAAAATTGAATTTTTCTTGCGAAAAAATTCGCAGGAAAGTTTCCTGTATGCGGAGGTAATTTGTGTATAATTTCTATTAATAATTCTTCAACTTTAAATGTTTATAATGAATTCATCTGAAGCATGTAAATTATAGGTCTAACACTCAACCATACAAAATCAACTTGTAACGTGAGTGTTGTCCCAATTTATACTCTTTAATTGTTTTATTTCTAATCGATGTGAGACTTGAGTAAATCTTTTAATTCTTAAATTTATAAATTTTTATATATATTTTCTATTTTTCTTGCAAATTAAAATTGGCAGGAAAATCTACAAGAGAAGTTACCTACGAAATTTTTCTACCATTTAGTAAACATTACTTGCGAATTTATTTTTACAAGAAAATCTGCAAGAAATAAGATAAAATTCTTACAACATTTTCTGCAAATTTTTACCATGAAAAAAAAATTCTATCATCATTAAAATTGTAGAAAAATTTACAAAAATAAAATTTGGGAATTATTTTTCATAAAATAATTTGTAAGAAATTTTTGTAAACTATTTTTCGCAAATAAATTTACAAAAAAAAAAATTGTAAAATTATTATTGCAAAAAAAAAAATCTACAAATATTTTTTTATAAAAGAATTTGCAGAAAAATAACATTTTTCTAGTAATGAGTATAAATCTTCTACTACTTTATAAATTAATAAATAAAAAGGAATTCGAATTTTTCTAACAGCATTTCGTTCTCGTATTCACAATATGCAATGCAACGTGAGTTTGAACTTTTGAACTATAGGAAAGAGTATTCCTCCTAGATAGGTTAAAAAGTTTGCTTGCAGTATTGGGTTAAGTATGTAGATATATAAGTGATAAGTGACCATTTTTTAATGATCTAGAATAATTTTGATATCATCTTATAATATAAAATTAATTTATAAAATGAAGATTGTTTTTTATTTATATATTATTTAATTATCTAATCTTTAGTTGATGTGAAATTTGAGTTTTTTTTCTCAATACTAACAAATTAAATTAGGAATTGAGAAATCTTAAAAAATAAAAAGATAAAAATAAAAGGATAATTACCTCATTAGATACCATGTCAGCATAATAAAAACATTTCATTCCTGTTACAAATCAACGTAAAATAATGATAGGAAGCAACCTATCTTGGACCCGAATTAAATACACTATAATTGTAAAAGAGAGTGAACTATATTACTCTACTGAATAATTATTATTATTTTTCCATATCTAAAGAAGGGGTTCAAGGTTCTTTAAATACAAAATATCATAATGTTAAGTAAGAAAAGTAACATCACAATGTCTATAATGTAACAAATACATCTTATGCGAAGGAGATTGAAAAAACAATAAAAAGGCCTAACAAAAATCCTTCAACCACGTTGGTTTGGCTTTAATCTGCATGGGCCTAATATTGATATTTTGGGCCGTATCAAATAACAGTTGTGTAATGGAGTTAATACATATAAATTTAATGATAAGATATTTAAACTATAGATTAAAGTCCTATATTTATCTCTTTATAATATTAAATTTGTGATTTTTCTCTCTTAATTTTTAACTATACAATTTTTGTTTCTAGTATATAGGTGCAAAGAATTTGTAACTTTCGTTCAAGGCTAGCAAGAGAAAATAAAATGATTCATATCCTTTAGAGAGCGCATTTGTAAGAATAAATAATCTATAGAGATTTTTTTTAAAAAAAAATTTTGTTATTTTTTTGTACATACATACATGTATGTATGCACGTGTAAGAGATTCTTATGTATTCTAGTTATTTTGTATCGTTAAATTTTCACGTCAAATATAGTTGATCATAACAAATTCTCTATTTAATTAATTTTACTTATAATTTTATATTTTAATTAATATAATAATAAAGAACGTGTTAAAAGGAAAATGCTAAGAAGTAGTTGTCAGGATCCTTATCCTTTCAATAATGCATTAGTTTTCTAAATAAAAAATATTATTATATTAATCCTGAAATATTAAAGTATTACTACATAAAAAATAAATTTTCAAACTATACTTCTTTAAAAAATATAAAAATACAATCAAATTTCTCTATACAAAAGATTAAATTGATGGTATAGAAAGATAAATTTAGTGAATAATTTTATGTTTTCAAATGATCATTTTGGTAAAAGAATATTTAAAGTGCTAATATTAGTAATATACAAATAAGTAGTTACTTCTGTTTTCGAAAGTGATAAAGGTTGTTATGTTAGTATATGAACTTAAGAAAATAATAAATGAGTTTCTAAGGAATCACTTCATGTAATTTTGGTTTTTAAATATATATTAATATGATCATTTTAGTCACTTATTTTTATTTTAAAGTTTTGTAGATTAAACTAATATAACGGTTAATTTTCACTTTTAAGAATTTTTTTAATATTTTCTTCGATATTCAAGAACTAATGTGAAAGCATATTCAGAGATCAAAACAATTATTTATTCACTCAATATTTAATAATAAAGTTAACTAAACACTCATATTAGTACTTAAAATTGAAAGGAATTGTCTTATTAGTCCTTGAATTGAAAGAAATTGAAACAAAATAATCTATGAAAATACAAATTAATTAGTAATTATATTAATGCAAAATTCAAAACATATAACTAAAGTAATAATATTAATATATGTAGAGATCAAAATAATAATCAATAATTAAGCTTATGAACTTATTTAATATTTTCCTAATTTCAAATATAATATTCTTCAACATTTGGTGGCTATAAATGAGACATTGGCTCGTTAAACTTGCAGTTCGTGCAGATACAAATCTCTCCCTCTCTATATATATATATTAAAGACATTAAAACTTTGATATTAAGGATTTCAAATTTGAAATTATTAATATTTAAGATTTTGATATTTGATTGATGCATTTTTTAAAGGTATTAAGATTTTGATATTTTGATAAAATATTTAAACATTTATATATTAATTCTTTAATTTTTTATTTAGAATGTTTTATGATGTTACAAATATATTTTTATTTTTATTTTATGTATTTCTTTTCTTTCTCATGTTCCTATAGTTAAAAAAACTCTTTGAATTTGCTAAATTTTTTAGTTTTCTTTTTTCAAATTCAAATTATCGAATTCATAGATTGATCTGTTTATCCATGAACTTTGTGCACACAAAAAAATTAAATCATTTATTTTACGGATCAAAATTATTTTTCTTATTAAAAATTATGAGTTTTGTAGGATGAATTTTAAATGGTTTTTTCATTCATATTCAATATTTAGTACCATTTTTATATCGTTGATAGGAATATCTACCAATTTTATTAGAAATTAATTTTTCTCTAAATTTTTACTATATTAAACTATTTTTTTTTAACATGATTCTTTTGTCAAATTTAAGATTTGAACTTGAAATCAGGAGGTTAACTCAATAGATGATGATGGTGATGATCTGTTATTCTAATAAGGTACCAAAAATGAAGAGTTCCTTGGAAATATGAAGACAAAATAGAAGGGTAACGACGACGTGCATGCAACCCATATCGTTTTAACTTTATATGTATATCATCGGAGACAGGTCATCCTTTAAAATGATAAGGATGAGTTGTAAGAAATGGTAACTTCTAGAGAGGAGATGTCATGTAGAACACCGCCAATAAGCTGCAAAAGTGAACCACTAAGGATCATTTTTCGCACTTCGTCAACATTATGCATTACAAATAGATATACGATGAATCATCAAACTTATCTTATGGGGATTAAAAAGTACACCATAGAAACTCAGGTTCAGTGCTTACACGTAATGCACGATTTATTTAATCAAATATTTTGTGTTAAATCTTTAATGTACACAACCTGTGTTCATGTGTAGTATTTATAAAATATCTCCCTACATATAGCAATTTCTTTTAGTGACACACGTGATGAAAATAATCTATTTGATAAAATAATTTCTGTTTAATATTTATTATGTATAAGTTTTTGGATTAACGACAATAATAGTATTATGAGTAAGATTATTTTTTGACTGAATAGAGTAGAAATACTAGTAATAAAATTCTCCCATCTTGTGTAGTGAATTGAATGCAAAGGCATTGTTTAGGAAGAATCGCGACATATACAAAAAATTAAAAGTTATACCTGTCTAACCACACACTAGTCATCTTTACATAATAGTCTAGGATTTTGAGGTCAAACGAGAGTTCCCGGTCGAAAGATAAGGGGGAAGTAATTGTAAAAGACACTCTAACGCTCAAGTCAAAATAAATATAAATATCGATAGTAACAATAAATGAACAACAGTTTTACCTCATTTTTTTGTGATTATTTATATTAACCATAGTGGACTTAGATCTGGTGAGCCTTGTTCTTTGATTAGTGATTAAGTAATGTGAATGTTAATGAAAAATTATCCTTTAATCTCATCTGCTTTCTTCGTTAATCATATATATTCATTGTACAATAGGGTTTAACAGTGTCGGTGTCTTAACATGTTCTATATTGAGATGATACAATGGTCACTGATGAAGGTGGAGATCATGCCTTTTAGTGGCCGAGATAACCAAGACAACAGAAGCATAACGATACCTTATCATATGACTCGTAGTTGAGGACTCGGTCATGCGTAATATGAAAATCTCGCTTCTTAGCAACCAATGTGGTCGAGTGAGTCGACAGATATGAAACATCTTGATGTAGGTGCAACAGGTTGATCAAAATGTAATGATTTTGTACCTCAGTAATCGAGATGATCAAACAGACCGTCACATGACTAGATAGGCACTAGTGCAAAATATAGAATCTACGTCAGCATTTTCTCGTTGGACATAAAAATATCCAATGTAAAAAAGACGCAGTGACAATTTTTAAAATAAAGCAAACTTTTTTATGTCGGATTACATTGGGGCCGACGTAAATTTCAAAATCTACGTTGGATGTGGCTAATGTCCGACGTAGATTTTGAAATTTACGTCGATCCTAGTGTAGTTCGACGTAAAAGAGCTTTTCATTTCCCCTCCAGCGCCTTTGTCTTCTTCGCGCGCGCGAGATTTACACAACAGAGAAAGCTTTTTATTTGTGGTGCAATTTCTGGCGAGGGTTCGTCGACTACGTGTGGGTGTTTTCGATCACTGTGCTTTCCAACAAACAACTTCTCGACATCTGTGGGTGATTCCAGATCTTTCTGATCGATTGGATTGGGCGTTTTCTAGGTTTTGGATGATTTGAGGTTAGTTTATATGTGAATGAGTTTAGGGTTTCTTCTTTCCATTATGTATGAATCGTGCTAGGCAGAGAGAGTTTAAGTTTAATAATTGTTTTGTTGTTGCTCCCATTGGAGAGCTTGCATGAACTTGTTTAATAAGGAGTAGTAGTAGCAGGGAAGTATCCAACTTGAAGATTCGTGTCTCCAATGAAGTCGCAAAGCTCGCCACGACCCGCACTGTACTATCCGCACGCAAGCACCGACCTTAAACTCGGCGCTAAGCCTTGCACGACATCGGATGAGCACTACAAGACATCAACCAAAACAAAGGCCCACTATCCGAACGGGCCATAACCGACCTCAAGCCCAGATAAATCCTAATTCACACTAAGGTACGTGCACTACATATACAAGACTCATACACCCACAAATACTAACTTTAGCATCGGAGTCTCTTTTGCAGGTACCACCCCCACTTCAGAACAGCCGACGTACCCAGCGAAGGAGGTTCACCAATCTTGCCCAGCAGATCGTCCCTCATGGCCGATCTCTGGTAAGAACATTTGGCGCCCACCGTGGGGTCGATCAAGACATCTCTTATCGGCCACGCTTATGGTTTTCACCTGAAGCCATAGTAACGAGCAACAGACGAACATGATCACGTAGCAAGAATGGAAGGAGAAGCGAAATTGAGACGGCTAATCGAGCAGGTCGATCAAATGCGACAATAACATGTCGCTGACCTGGAGAACATGCGCGCCTGGCCCGAAGCTGACCTAGCGGTGCTACGAGCTGAGAATGAGTGCATTCGCGCCCATCTTCCTCAGCGCCCCCCTATCAGCCCCCTCAACCAAGCAATCAAAACGAGGAAGAAGGGCACTCGGTTTCCCAGCCACCGACTTCACCTAGGGCGGCGACCCACAGGTCTACTGCACATCAGTCACATGTACTGACGTACAGGTTAGACCATGAACTCAGCAATGCACCCGCGCAGGCTCCAGGACATAATGCGAGCATCCGCCGTCATCCTTTTATTGACGGCATCATCGAGACGCCTCTTCCTTTTGGATGGAAGCCTCTCAACATCGATCGCTATGATGGCACTATCGACCTAGATAAGCACGCCGATCTGTATGTCACGCAGGTAAACCTACACACTAACGATGATGCTATCCTGTGTAGGGTTTTCCAACCTCGCTCAAGGGATCGGCACTCGCTTGGTATACTCAATTGCCAGCGGGATCAGTCAATAGCTTCGACACTCTGGTGAGGAGATTCACGGTGCAGTACGCAACGAGTTGACTGCATCACATCATGTTCGCTGCCTTGGCCAGCCTTAGACAGGGCGACGACGAACCATTGAGGAAGTTCATGGAACGCTTTTCTGGCATCTCTGTCAAAATCTGCAACCTAAACCCTGAGGTCGCCTTACACGCCATGCTCATGGCGCTCAAGCCAGGACCTTTCGTTGATAGCCTTTATCGGAAACCTCCCCCGGACATGGACGAACTCCGTGCCCAAGCTGCGGGGTACATTTAGATGGAAGGACACACTACTTTTCGTGACTAAGTTCGTGCGAAACCACAGGGGAAGCAAGACCATGGCCACAATGATAAGGTAAAAGTCACCAACGATAGCCAATTCAAGAAGGCTAGGCTGAACAAAGGAAGGAGGTATGACTTCTACACCCCTTTGAACGCACCCCGAGTACATATACTGGAGGAGGCAAGTAATACCAACCTGATTACTCTACCACTGCCTAGGCACAGCCCCAGTAGTGCGGAAAAATCCAAGCATTGCCGGTATCATAGAAACTATGGTCACACAATTGAGGAATGTCGCACACTCAGGGACCGCATCGAAGAACTCGTCCAAGGAGGGCACCTCAGGCAATACGTCCAACGACAACAATCTCACAGAGGAGGCTACCACGGACGAGGACGAGGACGAGGACGATGCCGAGGTTCCGGCACTCGCACAAATCAACCCTCCGGATCTCAGCAAAACACTGACAGAGCAGTGCATGCCGAGGTGAGTCATGATACAGGAACGACTCCCTTACTAGAGTCATCAATACAATTGCAGGTGGCTTCGCATGGGGAGGCTCCAGTAGCTCGGCGCGTAAAAGACACTTACGGAGCATCAACCACGTCCATGCTGACACCTCGGCCTCGCACCGCAACACACCACCCATCACCTTCACGGATGACGACTACACGGGAATTTGCCCAAGCCAAGACGACCCCACTGTCATCGCGGTAGAGGTAGCTAACTGGGAGGTCCACAAGATGTTGATTGACCAAGGAAGCTCAGCTGACGTCTTGTATTGGCCAACATTCCTAAGGTTAGACGTCTCTCATTCCTTGATCCAACCTCACACAGAACCCCTAGTTAGTTTTGCAGGTGAAGGAGTCCACACCCAGGGATACATCGACCTGCTAACAACCTTCGGGACCCTTCTTGACTCAAGGAGGATCATGGTCAGATACCTCCTTGTTGAGGCCAACACGTCGTATAACATCATCATCGTCAGGCCGACGTTGAATCAACTTGGAGCTATTGTATCTACCCCGCACCTGATGATGAAATTCCCAGGGAGCAACGACAAGATAATCTCAGTTAGGGAAAATAAAAAATAGCTCGGCAATGCTACACCGAAAGCCTAAAGGCCTCACCTTCAGAGGAGCACCGCCGAAGTGACCCCCCTACGATAGCTCACATAACCCAAGCTGATGTCACTGACCTGGATCTGAGGTTGGAATCCCATGAAAATTGACCGAGTCCAATTGACGAGCTTGTTGATCTGCAAATCGAAAAACTCCCTGGCCAGTGCACCAAGATAAGCCAACATTTGAGCACGGGGTTGCGACAACAACTTGTAGCCGAAATCTCCAAAAACGCCGACCTCTTCTCATGGTCCAACACCGACATGCCAGGTATAGACCCTAACCTTATCTGTCACAGGTTGCTAATCCATAAAGAAGCCAAACCAGTGGCTCAGAGAAAACGCAAAGTCGGAGGAGAAAGACGAGAAGCCATCGTAGCTGAAACGCAAAAAATTTTGAGAGCAGGCTTTATCCGAGAAGTCAGTTACACTACTTGGCTAGCCAACGTAGTACTTGTCAAAAAAAACTCGGGCAAGTGGCGCATGTGCGTCAATTACACCGACCTGAATAAAACATGCCCAAAATACACGTACCTTTGTCGAGCATAGACAGGTTGGTCGACGGCGCTTCCGGCCATGCCCTCCTCAGCTTCTTAGACGTGTATTCTGGGTACAACCAGATCATGATGTATCCACCGGATGAAGAACACACCGCCTTCATCACCGATCAAGCCAACTTCTGCTACTGCATGATGCCGTTCGGCCTCAAGAACGCGGGAGCCACTTATCAGCGATTAATGGATAAGGTTTTCTAGCACCAAATCGGGAGAAATATAGAGGTGTACGTAGACGACATGGTTGTCAAAACACCGTTAGCCGAGGCTCACGCCACTGACTTGGCCGAGGTGTTCAACCAAATTCGGAAGCACAACATGCGCCTAAACCTAGAAAAGTGCGTTTTCGGTGTCTAAGGAGGTAAATTTCTTGGCTTTATGATCACAAATAGAGGAATCAAAGCCAACCCGGAGAAATGCAACACCATCATATAGATGCAAAGCCCCCAAACTGTCAAGGTCGTCCAACGCTTGGCAGGAAGGTTAGTCTCTCTTTCTCATTTCATCCCCAAGTCGGCAGAGAAAGCAGGGCCCATCTTCACCCTACTACGCAAGCCAAAGAATTTTGAGTGGACTAACCAATGTGAAGAAGCTTTCAAGAGCTTCAAAGTTTTCCTTGCCACTCCACATGTCCTACAGAGGCCGGACCATCATTTCGACCTCCTCCTCTACTTGGTCGTGGCAGAAGACGCAATCAGCACGGTAATAGTACAAGAGCATCACAAAGAGCAAACGCCCATCTACTTCATCAGCCGAGTCTTGCAAGACACGGAAAAACGTTATCAAACGATCGAAAAGCTGGCGTTGGAACTCATCACCGCAGCTCGGCACCTTCGACCTTACTTCCAAAGCCACCAGGTGGTCGTCAAAACTGACTACCTAATCGAGTAGATACTACGAAAACCAGAGCTGGCAAGGCGCATGATAACATGGTCAGTTGAGCTTTCCGAGTTCGACATCAGATACGAGGGCAGAGGTCCTCTCAAAACCCAATGCCTAGCAAATTTCGTAGCCGAGCTCACCCTGACCTTAGCAGACGATGAACAGGTTTAGACCTTACATGTTGATGGATCTTCTAACACTAAAAGAGGTGGCGTAGGTATCATTTTAGAAGGCCCAAACAACGTTACTATTGAATAGTCCCTCAAGTTTGGTTTCCCCATCAACAACAACCAAGTAGAATACGAAGCGTTACTAGCAGGGTTGAGGCTGGCACGAGGCATTGGAGCCCAAAGGGTAAAATGCAATAGCGACTCAAAGCTCGTGGTGGAACAGCTCAGCGGGACCTACCAGACCAAGGACAACCTACTACAAAGGTACTACCACGCAGTGTCCCAATGGACCTCATCCTTTGAGGAGTTCACCGTACAGCACGTGCCCCGAGAACAAAATGTCAGGGCTGATCTCCTGTCTAAGCTCGCAAGCACGAAGCTTCCTGGACAACACCGAACTATCATTCAAGAGACCATCAACTCCCCCAGTTTGGATGTGAAGGTCGTCAACACCAACGACGTTGGAGACAAAGAGTGGATGACTGACGTTTAGAACTATTTGCAAGAAGGGACGTTGCCGGACGATAATGATGAAGCTCGGAGACTAAGGGTAAGGTCGTCTAAATTTATCATTATGGCAGGTGAACTTTTCAAAAGGAGCATCTCGACCCCCTACTAAAGTGCTTGACCAAGACCCAAGCCACCTATGTTATTGAGGAAATCCATCGGGGCATTTGCGGCATGCACTCTGGTGCACGTTCAATGGTGACCAGGGTAATTTGAGCTGGGTATTACTGGCCCACACTGAAGTCAGACTGCCAAGACTACATACAACGATGCAAGGAGTGTCAGCACTTCGGCAACACACATCGGCAACCACCCAAAGTCCTGCACAAAATGATGTCCCCGTGGCCCTTTGCCCAGTGGGGAATGGACATTCTCGATCCATTCGCCCCCGCGAAAGGTCAACTCAAGTTCTTCCTTGTGGCAGTCGACTACTTCACCAAGTGGATTGAGGCCTACCCCCTTGCGAAAATCACCACCGAGAACGTGCAAAAGTTCACCTGGAAAAATATCATTTGCAGGTTTGGTATCCCACACTCCCTCATCACTGATAACGAAAGGAAATTCATCGCACAGAGCTTCGAGTGCTTCCTCTGAGAGCTCGGTATCAAGCACCTCCCCACCTCGGTGGAACACCCCCCCAAACCAACGACCAAGCCGAAACTGGAAACAAGGTCATTCTCCGAGAACTCAAAAAATGACTGGGAAATGCCAAGGGACAATGGGTTGACGAGCTCACTAGCATTCTCTTGGCATATCATTGCACTCCCCAATCCACGACTCAAGAGACCCCTTACAGGCTAACCTACGGGGCCGACGCCATGATCCCAGTCGAGGTCGGCGAGACGTCCCATCGGCGTCACACCTTCAACAACGAGCAAAATACTCAGGAAACGACTATCAACCTCGACCTAATAGACAAACTCAGAGAAGAAGCTCGGATCAAAGAAGAAGCCTGCAAACTCCGCGCCTCTAGACGATACAATACTAGGGTCCGACCTCCCTCTTTCCGAGTCAGAGACCTGGTATGGAAACTACAAGGAGAGGCAAGAAGAGACCCATCAAAAGGGAAACTCGCGCCTAATTGGGACGGTCCATTTCGAGTTGCTGATAGCTTGGATAATGGGGCATACCAGATAAAAGAACTCAGTGGCAAGGCCATCCCAAGAACTTGGAATGCCACTCACCTCAAATTTTACTACATTTAACTTGTACAAATAAGGTGTTGCACTCTTTTCCCTACTCGGTCTTTTGTCCCAAAAAATAGAAAAATGGGTTTTGGCTGAGAGGGTTTTTAACGAGGCACACCCACAACATTAATAAAAATGACTCATTTTACTCATATCCCCTCAATTTTATGCTGCTGTGACATGATTTATATTAAGCCAAGGTCGAATTCGAACCTTGGCACGAATTATATTAAGCCAAGGTTGAATTCGAACCTTGGCACGAATTATATTAAGCCAAGGTCAAATTCGAACCTTGGCACGAATTATATTAAGTCAAGGTTGAATTCAAACCTTGGCACGAATTATATTAAACCAAGGTCGAATTCGAACCTTGGCACGAATTATATTAAGCCAAGGTCGAATTCGAACCTTGGTACGAATTATATTAAGCCAAGGTCGAATTCGAACCTTGGCACGATTCATTTTAAATCAAGGTCACATTTGGACTTTTGCGCAAATTATGATTAAAAGGTCAAGCCTGAACCTTAAGGTCGAGTTCGAACCTCATAAACAATAAAGGTCAAGTCTGAACCTTAAGGCCAAGTCCAAACCTTAATAAAGCAAAAAGGTCAAGTATGAACCATGACCAAAAAAACCCAAGGCTACACCTAGTCGAATTCATTTGAGTGCGAAATCAAAAGCAAAAACTCAAACGACAATGAGAAAAACAATGCATATACACATCAAGTTCATCCACAAAAGATATGAGTTCATCACAAAAAGTAAACAGAATAAACTAAATTATTACATACAGCCTAAGTGGCAGTATTCTCGCTCGAGCTCTCCAGAAGGTCATCTTCATTTACCAACTGACCACCTCGCACATCCTTGTCAACGTGCATCATGGAGAAGTCCACCCTGGAAGCAATAAATCGAGCTTGGCGAGCCCCCTTTGCAAACCCCCTCTTATGCTCCACCAAAACGGCACGCTCAGTCTCGACGAGCCTCTTCTCCAAGCTCGCCCTCGCTGTAGCCATCGCATCAAGGTAAGCCTTCAAGACGCCGACCTCCTCCTCCTTTCCAACCAGAAGTACCTCGTCGCATAGACACTTTTCGGTAGCCTCCCTCAGGTCGCCCCACAACGCTGTGTTCTCCTCCTCTAAGGTCAGAGCTCGACCCCGCGAAGCCTCTGCCTCGACATTGCAGACCCTGATAACCTCTCGCAGGTCGCCAACTTGGGCAGCATACGCCTCATTGGCCTTTAGAGCAACTTCCAAAGACTTCTGAGTCTTTGAAAGATCTCTCCTCTGAAGCTTGAAGCTCAGCTTCACTTTTCTTTGCAGCCTCCAGCACGGCCTTCAAGGCCCGGTTCTCCTCCTCCAAGGGCAGAACTCAGCTCCGTGCACTCTCCAGCTCGCCCTGAAGCCTCAGCCACTTGCGCTTCCAGTGCTCCACAATGGCAATCAACCTCTGCATGAAGACCTTCACGGAGTCTAGGCCTTCCACTAGACCAACTTTCTCTATCATGGCCTTGTCAGCAACAAAGGTCGGGTCCTCCTTAAAAAATGACTTCGTGGTCACCTTAGAACTCCACAGCGACGTTATGTCCGGAGACACACTCACATGATCCAACCTTGCCATTGGACGGGTGACATCGAAGCGTTGAACAATACACTTCGGCCTCGGAACGCCACCATGAGAAGGCGCAGTAGCAGGAGGAGTCGGCGTTGGCACCTCAGAGCTCGGCCCCTTCCCGCGAGCCTCGGCGGAGGTAGGCGTCAGACCCACCTGCACAACACCAGGAGAAGTTGGCGTTGGCACCCCAAAGCTCGGCCTCATCCCGTGAGTCTCGGCGGAGGTAGGCGTCGAACCCACCTGCGCGAAACACAAAAATTTTTCTAAGTCACAAACAGCACACAACGCAAAAAGAAACACTATAAGACAAATACACAAACTTGTTTCTCACGGGCAACCTGTTCCACGGGAACCCTCAGTGACCCCTTGCACGGAGGACTCCTGGTCAGGTCGATTAGGTTAGCATCGGCGACCCTCGAGGTCACCTCTTCAAGAATGGGAGGGGTCGAGGTCTCACCGACCCCCTTCTCCCCCTTTTTCTTTTATGGCGAGTCTCTAGGGGAGCAAACTCCTCCTCGCTGGGCTCGGACACCTCGAGCTCCTCCATGTTGTAACGTGCCTTTAACTCGCGCCATTTACTTTTTCCCATCAGACTTGCAAACACAAAGAGCTCAACACATAAGAAGGTGAACAAAGATAGAGAATCTAATAACTAAAAACGACGAGGTACTCACTCTCCAAGCCCCTCTCCTTATTTTCCAAAGTTAGCAAGCGAGAGGACGAGCTTGCAGTCCATGGGTGAGGAAGCGCAGCCAAGTTGGTGATGGCAGTATTATCGAAATCTGACATTTGAAGGCTGCTCGACCCATTAAATTTGATCGGATTCTGCTGCCAGAAGAGGGGAAACCTCGGTACCCCTCCGAAGTGGAAAACTTTGTTGACCAGCGGGTCGACCTCAGCAGGCCAAACTCTGAAGAACTCCTTCTTGAAGCTTTTATATGACTGGGAATAAAGCTGGAACAACCCCCAGCCTTACTCCCACTTAGAGATACCCAACCCAGGGGAGGTTCGCCCAATTTGAGTTGGTAAAAATGAAGAAAAACGGGCAACGACACCCCTACCCCCAAGGCCGAGCACAAAACTTGAAAAGCCCTAAAACAAATCCCAACTATTGGGGTACAATTGGCAGGGGGCCACATTGACAAAGTTCAGAAAATTACACTCAAACTGCGTAAAGGGTAAACACACACCCAGATCTCTAAAAAAACATTGGTACATATAGAAGAAGGGGGTATTCAGAGTACCCGCCATATACACACGCTCACCGGGTTGGCAGGGCTCAACCCGGATGAGCTTGGAGATGGATGACTTACAGATCCTATGCGATTTCCACATCGCTTTTACATCAAGAAACGACCTGAACATGCTCTCAAACTCCCCAACATCCCCCCAAACCCACTCATACCCAGGGACAGAGATGACGGGGTGCGAGTCCATGGGGTTGTTACATCCCCTCTTACCCTTAGGCTCACCACTAGCGACGGTCGCTTTCGCCATTCCCTTCCCTTTAGCTTGCCTAGCAGCGACCTTAGGGGGAATCGAATCTTGACCACCATCACCAGCCATTATTACTCTTTGCGACACTAGCCGAAGAAGAAGAAAGAAACGACGACAACACTAACAGAAAGAGAATAGAGAAACGGTGAAGGAGAAGTACCTAGTACTACGGCAACGACAACTATCAAGGAAGACGATGGAGAAGGCGAAAGGATAAAAACGGTAAAAGAGAACGGAGATGAAGAGTTTGCAAAGAAGGGACTAAACATAGAGAGGAAGCTAAAGGGTTGAAAGGGCAAATGCGCAAGGCGTAGAGGAGAAGCTTGAATGTGTAAGAGCGCGAATGTGCGAAGGAGAGAGACCAAGTGTTTCAAAAACAAAAGCATAAAAGAAAAAATGGGTAGGCATTAAATGGGGGTCATAATGACAGGTGCACCCCATCATTATAAACTATCACCCCCCATTACGCGCTGCTCATGCGTTTCGGAAAATGAGATGACACTTTATGACACGTGGCACTCTGCCTAAGAGGCATAAGCGAAGAGTCGCGACCCCCTACATACTCAACAATTAACTCTTCGACCCGAGGTCTTCAGAGTTCGAGGGGCTAGCTAGTGTACTATCTGCACGCAAGCACCGACCTTGAACTCGGTGCTAAGCCCCGCACAACATCAGATGAGCACTACAAGACATCGGCCAAAATAAAGGCTCACTATCTGAACGGGGCATAACCGACCTCAGGCCCAAATAAACCCTAATTTACACTAAAGTACGTGCACTACATATACGAGACTCATACACTCACAAAGGCTAACTTTAGCATCAGAGTCTCTTTTGCAGGTACCACTCCCATTTCGGAACAGTCGACGTACCTAGCAAAGGAGGTTCGCCAATCTTGCCCAGTAGATCATCCCTCACAATCGATCTCCGGTAAGAACATCCACACAATCCCCACACGTCAGTACGTGCCACTTCAATGCAACGTCGTCGTTAAGATCTGCCACCAAAAACGACGTCGTTGCATCCAAATTCGTAAATTTACATCGATTAACTTAACTGATCGATTAACTTAACTGACGTAAATTTACGTCTCTTGCATTGATATCGGACTATTTTACGATGTAAAATCCTTAAAATAACATATGTAAAATGTCTATTTTATACTAGTGAAAATAATTGAATGGGTATACTTGTCAGATTGATACGTGAAATGACAGGTATCCATCTAATCCTTTCTAATACAAAAGCTATCTCAAATGTCAACATTGTTTGGATTTGGAAGTAATCTCCGGAGCAAAGGTAAGTACCGGCATATCTACTAATTAATATTTACTTTTCCTTTTAGATTTTGAATCGTCATTGTACTATTTGTAATTTTGTAATTTCAATTATGAGTTTATGGTTAATTTGAGAAGCGAAACAACAGAGAAATGAGAATAACTATGAACTAATTAAGCCCTTTAGAGCATTTAATTTGAATACTTACTGCTTGAAAGTAAGGGAAAATTAGGATAAACTAGTTTACTGTATTGATAATTAAACTATATATGGCAAAATTAGCGAGTAAAATTCGAGTTTTTATATTTATAGAGTAGCATTAGATCTTCGTTAATGTTAAAAGTAAGTCCTACATAAGAATATTATTAGAATAATTTTATCTCGCATGCCTATTACTTCTACTTTTATAAAAACACGTGTTTGGTGGCGTGAGTATTTAATATAGGTTTTCCAAAACCCAATAATATGATCAGTTTGTTGTACAGAGTTAGTGACAACCATAACTTGCGAATTGTAAACTATCGGTAGGGACAGAACAACGATAGGCTCAATTAATTAATGTTCAAATAAAAACTAAACTTATATATATATATATATATATATATATATATATATATAAAGATATATCCGTTTATTTTAAGAGTAAATCTATTTAAATTTATTCTGTTCAATAACTCATGTTCTACATCAAATTTTGACAATTCAATTGCTGACTTTAAAGTTCTTAATACATAGATTAGATCTGTAAATTTCTAAAAAAATTTGAAAATCATTTGATACTTTGTTTCATTAATTCAAATCAACTATATAAAAAAAAAGTGATTTACTTATTTCAAGAATAAATTTCAGTAGACTTATTTCACTTAATAACTTATATTTTATATTAAATTTCAACAATTTAACCGTTAATTTAAAAGTTTTGAATGCATAAAATCAAGTCTACAAATCTTCAAAAGAATAAAAACTAATTAATATTAATTTCATTTTATTAATTCAAACTAATAGATGTTTATAAAATATTTTTCATGTTAATTTGAATTTATATAAAGAAGTATAGTATGATTTTCAAACTTTACAAAAACTTGTAGACTTGGTCTACACATTAAAAATTTATTATTTAACGGTTGTATTGTTAAAATTCATTGTATAACATGAATTATTATTAAGTAGGGTAAGTACATATCTTCTCTCTCTTACTCCAACAGTAGTTCTTGATAGATTTACTTTATTCAATAACTCATGTTCTACATTAAATTTCAAATATCTAACTATTTAATTAAATTATCTTAACATATAAATCAAATATACAAATTTTAAATTTTTTATAAAATTATATGATATTTCATTTAATTAAGGATGGTGACCACATCTAATTTGGAGGATTTGGTTGCTTGATTTGCATTAATAGATGCATTCATAGTTTATTGCTCAAGAGTGTTGTCATATGCTCCATTATAGTCTCTAAAATGCATATATATGACTTATTCTTCTACCAAAAATTGTTAACTAAAGTGATTTAATATTTATGTTCTATCCAATGAAAAAAATTAGAGTTTATTTTGATCCAATAAAAATGAATTATACCTCATCAATAAAAAAATTTAGAATTTGTTTGGAAATATATATATATATATATATATATATATATATATATATATATATATATTTAAGAGTTTCTCTAATAAAAAAAAATAAATTTAATAACTAAATAAGCTCTCAAAAAGATTTCTAAACTTGTATTAAAATATTTCTAAATTTGTATTAAAATAGACTCTTATTCTTCTCCATTATTTTACTTATTTTTCAAGTGTCTCCCTCTCGTCCTTAATTACGAGTTCTCTCCAACTCCTAACAAACCTCCTATTCCCATCATCCTATTGACACCCTGAAGGGGAATAGGAGGAACTTAGATGTGATTCCTAGCAATAGATATTTATGAGAGAAAATTATAATATATTACAATTACATACCAATAAAAATATAGAGGGAAAATGTGTGAATATAAGGATGTGTAAATCTATCTATTTTTGCCTAGTTGAAGCCACACTCAACATGTGTAAAATAGTATTAAATTGTCAACTTTGAGATATTGGTTGAATTATGTTTGTGTGTGGGTCTGTGAGGTAGAGGGGTAGAGAAAGATCCATTTACTCTAAAATAACTTTTAGCAAAGTTACTTATACTTAGTAACTCATAAAATTTATATTAAATTTTAATAATTCGACTATTAAATTAAGCATTCTAAGTAAATAGATTATATGTTTTCAAATTTTTACAAAGTTTAAAAATAATTTGACACTTCGTTTTATTAATTTAAATTAATAATTATTTATAAAAATATATTATATGTTAATTTGAATTAATAAAATAAAACATTAAATAGTTTTTAAACTTTGCAAATATTCATAGACTTAATCTATTCATTAAATTTTTTTAATTCAATAGTTAAATATTTGAAATTTAATGTAGAACATGTGAAGTAAGTATACCAAGAGTATAATATAAAGCCAAGAATAATTCAACATGTGTTATTTATCCACATACTCTTGATAGACTTACTTCACTCAATAACATATATATGTTCTATATCAAATTAAAAAAAATTTAAATATTAAATTAAAAATTCTTTATAAATATATCAAATTTTAAATAATTTTAAAATTATATAATATCTTTATAATTATTCGTCAATTTTAATTAATGTATAAAATATTTTTATAATTATTTATCGTTTTGAATCATATATATATAATTGTGATGCCACTCTGTTTCATATAAAAGTGTAAATTAAATCACATATTTTCTCAATTAAGAAATAAGTTTAAATATGTGATAACTTTTAAATTATTTTTACTTTTAATACATTTAAATTAAAATTTAAAATATTGTGATTCAATTCAAAATGAGTGAAGCCAAATTGCAAATTCTTAAAATAGTGGATTTAAGTCTAACTTAACCTTATAAAATTAACTTGTAAAATAAGAATTACTTTCTACATAATTATATACTATTTAATCGTCTAATTTTTAATCGATGTGAGACTTGAATTTTTTTCTAACACATAAAATAAACTTCAAATTCAGTAGAGATATTAATTAAGTTGAATTTATAAAATCAACTTCCAACTACCACTTCTCGAAATTAAATTAAACGTGCTTTTTATTTTATTGTTGGCTGAAAGGTACATATGTTATAGTAAGACACAAGATTGAAGATTCTAATTTCTAAGGATACGATTTATTTTGTATGTTTGGCACTCATATGTCCCACTGCAAGCTGCAGCTTAATTTATTTATTTGTTTTTACTTTAATCGAATTGGATTTTCAACTCAGTGCAAGCAAACCCCTAAACAGTATAGTCATTAATTTATATTTCTTTACTCTAGTGGTTTTTGAATTGTGACTCAATACATTTTCAATTTGAGAAATAACATTAGTTTTTTTTTTCTCTATACACAATCACTTAGGTCAGCCACAACATCTACCAACTGCTTTAAATAATTGTCCAAATTATTTATATCTTTCTCTTTTCATAAGAAAGTTGAAACAACATATATTGTAATTAATTTATATGACTAAGACAAGAAATATATAAGTAAATATACAAAGTAATCTCAAACAATAAGATCACTCTAATGGTAAAGAGTTGAAGTAATATATACATAATTTTAAATTCAAACTCTGGTGTTATTAATATAATGTTGATGAATAAAAATACTAAGTAATTTCTCTTGCTCAAAACTTTATTTTTTTTATATTATTATTACTAGCAAAGAAAGAAGCATTGTATACCTCTTTATATTTATTATTTTTATGTATTAAAATAATTGTAGCAAAAACATATTAAAATTTAAAAATAGGTAGAGTAATTTTAAAAAATAAGGATAAAATTATTCAATCAAATGTGGAGTATTAAAATAATTGTAGCAAACACATATTAAAATTTGAAAATAGGTAGAGCAATTTTAAAAATTAAGGATAAAATTGTTCAATCAAATGTGGAAACTTAAAAAGGTGATTACTGAAACGTATTCCCTTTATAATAGATAATAGATACAGATTATTATTATTATTATTATTATTATAGTTTTATTTCAAAATTTTGATTCTTTTAAAATTGTAATATGTATTTGTATAATGTTTTCGATTATATCCTTATATGTAGTTAAATAATTAAGAAAATTAGTTTAAGTAAAATGTTAATATAACATTTGAGTGGAGAACTAATAAATGAAAATAATTTAACTTTTTTTAATTTGTAAAATTTATAATAACGATAACAAGATTCAAATTTAGAAGTTTATATATATTATGACAACATCTTATCACTCTCTCAATCCTAACAATTTAAAAATATGATGATTAATTTTTACGGAAAAAATTATATATAATCATTAAAGTTTTGAAAGAGGGTGAGAAACTCTTGTAATTATGTGTCTTTATATACATTTAAAAGACATGCATGATGCATGATCATTAAAATGCCTGACAATAATTATTTTTAAAAAATTTGCAATTTGGAAGAATTGAAAATTTTACTATAATTTTTTAAAGGATCAAAATCAAATAAAAAGAAAAGCATTTTTACAAATCTTGAAAACAAACTTTTCACCCAAAATGTAAGCAATTCGTCCACTACAAGAGTCAACATACAAATAAAATAATTAAGATTCAAACCATCTATATCAACTCCCATCCACAAGATCTTCAGCAAATCTGCAAAAATTTCAAGAGAATACAAAGTCTAATAATGAATTGATGTTTTGATTTTTCAAACCCTAGAAGGGTAACAGTGAGTCAAAATTAAGAGTAAATAAGGATATATAAGAGAAAATTTAGATCGAATTCTTTAAGGATTATTTGTGTTCATTTTTAATTAAAAAATTATTACTTTAACTTGTGAAATATACGAACATATTTATTATATATAATTAAAATTATAATAATTATATATAAATAAATATTATTTTTAAATATATAAATTATATATAAAATTTGAATAAATAGATACTTTTAAATATATAAATGATATTTTAGATTTATAATAAATAATTTATATTGTAGTAATTTTTTTATTAATTATTTATTTTAAAATATAAATATTTAATTTATAAAATAATTATAAAAATAAAAATCAAATTTGATAAGAAGTTAATTTTTATTTTGTAAATCTTCTCATTTAAAAATTTCTAAAAACATATAAGACAATTATTCATGTTTAATATATAAAAGTTGACTGAATATAAAGCACAACAATTCACATTATCTTTTTAATACAAACTTCTATTACACATTATCAAAGTAAAAACAATAATTTTGTTACGGAAGATATATATCACTTATTAGGAGTACATTATTTTCTCATATTATAAGTTTAATATGTAATAACTTTTAATTTTTTTCTTTTAAATACATTTAAAATAAAATAAAATTTTAAAATAATTTTGTGACTCAAGTCAACATATCATCGCGAACATAAATAAAATTAACTCCAAACTGAGTAAAGATATTAATTATGTTGGTTAAAATCAACTTCCAATAACCTCTTCTCGTTATTAAATTAAGGCTCTAATAGTGTTATATTGTTAGTGTAAAAGTTTTGGTATGATGTCTCATTCATATGTGTCGGTGCAAGGTGCAGCTTAAAATTTTTATTTTCATCAAATTAGATTCTGAAATCTGAACTAATTGCAATAAGTGTTTGTTAAAAAAAAAAAACTCAATGCAACATTATCTTAAAATTGAATCAGACTGATCGGTTCGAATCGAATTATGAATCGATGTAACAATTAATAAATATTGGAGTGTCTCAAAATGAGCACAAACTGATCCAAATCTAGTAAAAATTAGTATGGAAAATTGGTTTACATCAGTCCTGATTAAAATATATTTTTTAAAAATTTTAAACTTAGCTTAAAATATTTTTAATAAAGATTATAAATTAAAATAAATTATTATATATTTTTTAATACTGTTCTTATAAAATATAGTTTAATAATTTATATTATTTTTTATGTGAGCTTTTATAATTTAAATAATTCTAATTTAATAATTTTTTATTTTAGATGTAGACTTGTTATTGATAATAAAAATTGTTATATTTTACTAAATTTTGAGCTTAAATATTTTTTTATGTATATATTGAGTGTTAAAAATATAAATAATATTTTATTTTAATTTAATTATAATACTATATTTATTTAATATTATTAATTATCATTATTATTTTATTAATTTATAAATTTGACCATAATTAAATTATTAAACTTTAAATTAATATCTAAACCTCAATCATCAATGAAATTGTAAAATCATTACAATTTAGCAAAACCCGAGTAAATAGTCAATATTAATTTAGTTGGATATAATGTCTTTCTTAGTAATTTTTGAATTGTGACTCGATACTATTTTAATTTGATAAAGAACTGACTATAGTTTTTTCTGTGCACAATCACTCAGGTGATCAGTCACATTTACGAACGGTTGCCTTTAATAATTGTCTAAATCATTTATAACTTTTCTTTTCATGAAAAAAATTGTATGAACATATATTAATAATATAAAAGTTGAGGTATATGAATTGCATTTATTTAGCAGATATATTTTTTAATTAATTTTTAATTAAGATGTCCTTCGTTGTTACAATTTGAATTGATATTGTAACACCCCATTTTTTTTTAAATGTTGTTATTATTATTATATGGTATTTGGTTAGAATTATTTTAATAATTATAGGAGAATATTATTTTGTACGTTTTAAATAATTTTTATTTTGGATAAGTATTTTGTATGTATTATATAAGTATTTTTTATTAGCATTTTAAATAATTATTTGTATGTTTTAAGGGATAATTTGGGAGTTGATAAATTATATATTTTATTTTAAAATTTAAAAGATTGATTTTATATTATATTTTAATATTAAGATTAGATTATTATATTTTGGGTCAGAAATATATTATTATTATTATTATAGGGGAAAAATATTTTATAATATACATGTATTTATTTTATTTAATTATTTTGGAAAAAAAACATGTCAGAAGAGAAGGAAAATGAGTTGGGTTGACCCAGCCCAGTGAATTAATTTTAAAAAAAGGGTTAGGTAGAGTTAACCATATCTTTCTCATTTGCGTTCTGAAAGATTAGGGAAAAAAAAAGAGGAGAAACAAAGAGCTTTGAGGAGGAGTGCCCAAGAAGAAATTAGGAATGACTTCCATTACATCAAGAGTATTATGATTAATGCAACAGGTATGGGGAAAAAGAAGATTTTTACATGCAAAGTCACATGAGGGAATGGGTAGAGGGAAAGTTCCCTAGGATTTTTGGTAATTTTATATTCATTTCTGTTTGGATGCCTAATGATTTTGATAATTTCTTTGTGGACTTGTGAGTGTATTTTTGGTATTAGATGTTAAAATTGATGTTCTGAGAGAGAAATTTAGTTTTTTGAAATGTGTCTGCGAGTTAAGGTTCATGAGGGATTGGATTTTTGATAATTGGTAGGTTGTTTTGTGAAATTGATTTATAAATGTGGTTGATATATTAATTGTTAAAATTGA
The DNA here is from genome assembly GCF_000230855.2 of Cajanus cajan. Taxonomy (NCBI): domain Eukaryota; kingdom Viridiplantae; phylum Streptophyta; class Magnoliopsida; order Fabales; family Fabaceae; genus Cajanus; species Cajanus cajan. The sequence continues at coordinate 21,957,426 of NC_138524.1, forward strand.
TGATTTAGATGAGGATTGAATTTATTAGGATATGCTCCATAAGGTAGAGTTCTTGTAGATGAGCATCTTAATTATATGAATTAAAGAGTAATTGGAAGATTTTACTTATGGAGGTATCTCAGTATTTTTGTAATATCTTTTTGTGTGATTAACCAAATCAATTTTTGTTATTGGGTTAGAAAGAAGACACTTGGGGCTACAATTTAGACTCTAAAATCGTGTAAAAATGTTAAGAATTGATTGAGTTATGTGAGTTATAAATCCAGCCTCCATTCCACTGCACGAAGATTAAGTTTTGTATTGTCAGCCATGCGAGGTGACCTTAACAACATTTTTAGGCTTTGTGTTATTCACAAAAGTTGTATCTTTGGGTGTTATATTTCTAATGTCTAGAACTCTAGTTATGGTTGTTTTAGTGAACAGGGGTCAAGCTGTTAGCATGGATTATATCTATTTCGAATTTTGAAATTTTTAGCTAAGTAGATGTTTATTTTTAGAATTTCATGTCTTCATAAGAGTTGGAGATTATCCTCTTATGTTTCTTTTGAGATAAATTTGAGCTTATTTTTATGAGTATAACCCCCTGTGTGTTGTTTTCTTTGACAATTGTCAAAGGGAGACGTATGCTATTTTGATGTTTTAAGGTGTTATCATGTGGATTGAAAAGTTGTTTAAAGTAGTATGACACTAGGTTCTAGAGTTGGTTCATATATGGATGATATATGATGTAAATTGGTGCTTGATTCATATGCATGCTTGGTAATGATATTGGTGTGTATGAGGATGTAGTGCAAGTTCTGTGTATAATGTATTATTTTGAGTGGAAATGTTGATTGTGTGTGTGATGTGGAAATTGAGTTGTGGACTAAGGTGTGATGTCTTGGCACAAATGCATGCGTGACACGACCCTGAGCATGGGGTGCTACAGGGGTGGCGTGAGCATGGCATAGTGTGGGACGTGTGTGACAATTATACGTATGTCAGCGTGGCATGACCCTGAGCATGAGTTGCTACAGGGGTGGCATGAGTATGACATAGTGCTGGTTGTATAATGCGTGTGTAAATGAACACTTATGTCGGCGTGACATGACCTTGAGCATGGGCTGCTACAAGGGTAGCATGAGCATGACATAGTGTTGTTATATGATGCTTGTGGCAATGAGTACGTATGTCAGCGTGACACAAACCTGAGCATGAGTTGCTACAGGGGTTGTAACCGCCTAGTCGTGTGAATATTAATTTCAATATTATACGTATGTAATAATAATATACTTTATATAATTAATATTATTATACATAAAACAAAATTTTATTTTTCATACCCTCACTTACATATAGCACTTTATATTTGCATCATATATTAAACAAAAAAAAAATATTTACAATAATGTACATACTTATAATCTACTTATTTCATACACTAATTATATGATATTTACATATCGGGTTGATATAAGTTCACTATTGGGTTAACATGATTGGTTGGAGGTAGATAAAAAGTGACTACTATTTGGCTATCTATGATAACAAGATTTTGCTGGGTTGGTGAAAATACAAAAGTCGATAATCCTATCCCCTGAAATGTAACGGCATTTGCAAATGCGTCCATGGCCCAACTGGTACCCGAAAAAATTGCAGTAATAACGGAAGTGAAAGGGCCTGGTACGATTGGTAGATCCATCTATTTTTCATATTTAATTAAATATTTTAAACAAGAAAAATAAGAAGTGAGAACAATTTTCAAAGAAATATAACATGCATAGCAATAGTTAATATTAGAAAATATATACAAAAATTTGAATTACACTTGCAGTGACTAGTCAGGATAAATGAGCATTATAATATCAACCAACTAAAGAATTTTTAATCTTAATTTCTTACTTATTTAAATCCCCAAGGTCAAACTTCCAGTTACAAATAACTCAAATTTTTATCTTCTATGGCCATAGAATAATATTTATCTTTAAAACGAGTCAAAGACATTTTAACAAAATTATATTATAGTCAATCATAAAAACAATCACGCTAAATAAATTTGAGTATTTATCATTATTTAAGCTTTAAATAAATAACATTTACGTAAATGAAATATATTAAGAGCACTAATCAAGTAAATGACAATTATAATCATTATAAAATAATTAAACAATATAAAATATGAACATCTTAATAATTATTATGGATAAAATAATCATAAGTTAAGCAAATAAATGAGGTTAGGGACACCTCACTAAACAAATATATATACAAAGTAACATAAATAAATAAACATAGTAGTATATAAAATTTTAAAGAGATAAAATTCTCCTCCCCCTTACCTTAGTAGAGATATAAAATTGTTCTAGAGATAACCTAAAATAGCCTCTTGCTTACGTGAGATCATGCATTGTGAAATCTATTATCCGTTTACTTACTCATTGATTTAATCTACATTATCTACTGCACCTATTATACACATATTCATAATGTCATATTATCTACTGCACCTCTACACATATTCTACACACACGTCACTACATACACACCACACATTATCTTTTGTTGTTTAATTTAATTACATTTAATTATATAAATTTATTTAAATTATTCTAATGTATAAAAATATATACAAGGCCATGGCAGAACTTGAACTTATGACCTGGAACTTATAATTCTTATACACAATCACTCAAACCACTAAACCATTTTATTTTATATGTCTATAGCCTCATACAAATTTATAATATCTTGTTTTTCGTATGTAATAATATTTATAATATAATTGGATATCACAGACACACACACACATACACACACACACACACACACACACACATATATATATATATATATATATATAGTTTAGAAATAAAACACTAGTTTTTTTATCTATTTATTTTAAATATACTAACTAAAATTTAAGAGTTTGATTTAAAATAATAATAATAATAAAATTATAAATATTAGATGATTCTATTTTATTAATTAGATCGTAATAATTATATAATTAGGAATAAATATTTTTTTTGTTTCACTAAAAATGTTGTAATAAAAATTTGATATATACATATATATATATATATATATATATATATTGTGAAAATATTGTACTTATTCTCTATTATATATATATATATATATATATTATAATAACTAAAAATTTCAATTACTATTTTAAGTATATTAATAATATTGAGAATATTGTTATTTAAAAGTTAAGACATTACAATTCTCCCCTACTTATAGAAATTTTGTCCTCAAAATTTTTTTATTGTTTAAAATAAATAAGGATAATTTTTCCTAATTTTCTCTTCCAGTTCCCACATAGCGTCTCTTGTGTCTTTATTCCAAATGACCTTTACCAATAAAATCTGTTTGCCTCTCTACTGCTTGATTCTCTTGTCTGTGATCTGTACAGGCATTGTTTCATATATAAGGTTATCCTTTAATTGTACCGTATCAGGTATTATTACATGAGAAGGATCAGAAATATATTTTCTTAATTAAGACACATGAAAGACATTGTGAAGATTAGAAAGAAAAGGAGGTAAAGAAATTTGGTAAGCTACAGGACCTATTTTTCTGAGAATTTGATAAGGACCAATAAATCGAGGTGTGAGTTTCTTTGATTTCATTACCCTACCAATTCTGGTTGTTGGTGTAACTTTCAAAAATACATGATCACCTTCCTGAAATTCAAGAGGTCGTCTTCTCCTATCAACATAACTTTTCTGTCTACTTTGAGTCGTTATTAATTTTTCCTGAATCATTTTGATTTTCTCCGTGGTTTGTTGCACCAATTCAGGGCCCAAGATTATATTTTCTCCTGTCTCAAACCAACACAAAGGAGTTCTGCACTTTCCTCCATATAGAGCTTCATAGGGTGCCATACCTATGCTAGAATGGAAACTGTTGTTATAAGTGAATTCAATTAGAGGTAGATATTGATCCCAACTACCAGAATTCTCTAGCACACAAGCTCTCAATAAATCTTCTAAGGATTGAATGGTCCTTTCTGATTGTCCGTTTGTTTGAGGATGATATGCATAACTAAGGCGAAGCTTAGTTCCTAATGCTTGATGTAAACTTCCCCAAAATTTAGAAGTGAATCTAGGATCTCTATCAGATATTATGCTAGATGGTACACCATGCAGCCGTACAATCTCCCTTATGTACAGTTCAGTCAATTTTTCTAGTGAATACCTAATGTTGATGGCTAAGAAATGAGCAGATTTTGTTAGTCTATCGACGATTACTCATATGGAATCAAACTTATGTGTTGTTCATGGTAAATCAACTACAAAATCCATTGCTATGCTGTCCTATTTCCATTCAGGTATATCTAAGGGTTGTAACATTTTTGCTGGTTTTTGTTGTTCTATCTTGGTCTTCTGACAAATCAAACATGTAGCTACATATTGTGCTACTTCCCTTTTCATTTTAGGCCACCAAAACATTATCTTGAGATCCTGATACATTTTTGTTGCCCTAGGGTGTATACTCAACTTGCTCTTATGTGCCTCACCTAGAATTATTTTCTTAATTTCTGAATCATTGGGTACACATATCCTATCATTAAATCTCAAAACTCCTCTTTGATCTATATTAAACTTTTCACCATCTTTTTGTCCCAACAATCTCTTTTTCTTTTGAATGAATTTATCAACTACGTGAGCCTCACCAATTTGTCCATGTAAGTCACTAGTAATTTGAACTGCATGCAATTGTATTCTATCCTGACTTACTGTAGTTGATAAATTCATATCTCTAAATTTTTCTATCAAATTCATCTTATGAATCATTAGTGAAGAGATGTGTAAAGATTTTCTACTCAGTGCATCAGCCACAACATTGGCTTTTCCTGGATGGTAATGTAATTCAAAATCATAATCTTTCAAAAATTCCATCCACCTTCTTTGTCTCATATTCAGTTCCCTTTGATCAAACAAATATTTTAAACTCTTATGATCACTAAAAACATCAAACTTACCACCATACACATAATGTCTCCATATTTTGAGTGCAAAAACAATGGCAGCTAGTTCTAGATCATGGGTTGGACAATTCTTTTCATGAGCTCTCAATTGTCTAGAAGCATATGCTACTACCCTTCTATCTTGCATAAGAACACACCCTAATCCAATTTTTGAGGCATCACAAAATATGACAAATTGTCCATTAAGATTGGGTAAGGCTAAGACTGGTGTGGTGATTAATCTTTTCTTAAGCTCTTGAAAACTATTCTCACATTTTTCTGTCCACTCAAAGAGTTGCCCTTTCTTAGTGAGTTGAGTTAAAGGCATGGCTATTTTAGAAAATCCCTCAATGAATCTCCTATAATATCCTGCTAAACCCAAAAAACTACGAATTTCTGTCACTGTCTTTGGAGGTTCCCATAACAGAACTGCTTCTACTTTAGACGGATCCACAAACACTCTGTCTTTGGAAATCACGTCCTAAAAATTTAACCTCCTCTAACCAAAATTCACACTTAGAAAGTTTGGCATACAATTGTTTATCTTTCAGGATTTGAAGAATAGTTTGAAGGTTTTCTTCATGCTGCTCATGAGTTCAAGAATATATGAGGATATTATCTATAAAGACCACCACAAAATGGTCTGAATATGGACGAAAAATCCTATTCATATAATCCATGAACACTGCAGGTGCATTGGTTACTCCAAAAGGCATCACTTGATATTCATAATGACCATACCTTGTTCTAAATGCAGTTTTCTATATGTCTTCTGCTTTCACTTTGATTTGATGGTATCCTGATCTTAAATTTATCTTAGAAAACACAGTGGCTCCTCTCAATTGATCCATCAAATCATCTATCCTAGGAAGAGGGTATTTATTCTTTATGGTAAACTTATTTAATTGACGATAGTCTACACACAACCTAAAACTTCCATCTTTCTTTTTAACTAACAAAACAGGAGCCCCCCAAGGATACACTAGGGCGTATGAATTGTTTTTCAAGCAACTCTTCTAATTGTTTCTTCAACTCAACTAATTCAGAAGGTGACATCCTATAAGGTGCCATTGAAATTGGTACAGTTCCAGGCATTAAATCAAATAAAAAAATTCAATCTCTCTGTTAGGTGGCAAACCAGGAATATCATTAGGGAAAACTTCAGGAAAATTTTGAACAACAACTATTTTTTCAAGTCGACTTCCTCTTTAGCTTCCATAAAGGACAAGATTAAATATCCTTGAACTTTACCCCAAGAAAACTTGGGTATTGGTTTGGATAATGAAATTGATAGGTCCTTAGAATCAGAAAACCTTATAGACTTTTCGGCACAATTGAGAAAGACATGGTTGGAAGATAACCAGTCCATACCTAAAATCACATCCAGTTGTGATAAAGGTAGGCAGATCAAATTTACAATAAATTTTCTATCACCAATAAAAATAGGGCAATTTAAACAAACTTTATTGGCAATTATAGATTCATTTATAGGTGTCGAAACAATTAGATTAGTCTCTAAAGAAGAAACTGACAATTGAAGGTGTTGAATGCAATCATTGGAGATAAAAGAACGAGTTGCGCCTGAATCATACAGTATATTCAAAGTTTTGCCTTTAATGAAACATTTACCTTGTATTAGATCATTATTTTGACCAGCTTCAGCTCTGGTCATGGTATAAACTCTCCTAGTTGTCAAAGGTCTTGGTTTGGGTCCAGAAGTATTCGCGTCCGCCTTTGGTTGTCCACACTCAGAAAACACATGACCAGGCTTTCCACACTTGAAACAAACAGGTCCTTTGAGATGAAAGTCTTTAGTATAATGGCCCTGTCCACACTTAAGATACTTAGCTTGATTATTCATGGGTCTACTGGAATTTCCTGCAAATTGAGAAGATTGGGGTTTTCCTTGAGGTCGATCATAAGGTTTTCCTTCATTATTCCTTTTCTTGTTAAACTGAGGACCAAAAGATTTTGGTCTGTTATCCTTATTGTGATCAAAACCTTCTAGAAAATGACACTTGTGTATTAATGTGGGAAAATCAGAAAGTTCAAATATTCCTACTGCCTTTTTTAATTCTGGTCTAAGTTCATCCTCAAATTTAATACACTTCATCCTCTCATCAAGGTGATAAAAGAAAGTATAATATTTTCCTAATTCCTCAAACTTAGAAGCATATTCTCCCACTATCATGTTCCCTTGTTTTAATTGCATAAATTTTATTTCTTTAGCCCTCCTAACATCATTAGGAAAATATTTTTCATAAAATTTAGCTCTAAATACTTCCCATGTAATAATTATTCCTCCTCCTTCTAATAGTCTTCTAGTACTATCCCACCAATATTCTGCTTCTCCTACTAACATAAACACTGCATAATTTACTTTTTGGTTATCAGGACAGTTCATGGCTCAGAATATCTTTTCTATTTCTTTAATCCATAATTCAGCCTTTTCAGGATTATACCCTCCGTCAAATTGGAAAGTTTTATTTCTCATAAATTCAACTAATCCTTGTGACTCCCCCATTCCTTCCGGTTGTTGATTCCTTAACAAGGCTGCAGCCATGTCTTTAATAGCTTTCACAGCCTCTATCAGTTCTGTGTTTCTTCTTCCTGCCATCTGAAATTTTTATGGATTAGTTTACCATACTAGAAACATGGTTAGCACATTTCCCCAAGTTACACACGGAACGTTGCTTTGATACCACTAAATTGTAACCGCCTAGTCGTGTGAATATTAATTTCAATATTATACGTATGTAATAATAATATACTTTATATAATTAATATTATTATACATAAAACAAAATTTTATTTTTCATACCCTCACTTACATATAACACTTTATATTTGCATCATATATTAAACAAAAAAAATATTTACAATAATGTACATACTTATAATCTACTTATTTCCTACACTAATTATATGATATTTTCATATCGGGTTGATATAAGTTCACTATTGGGTTAACATGATTGGTTGGAGGTAGATAAAAAGTGACTACTATTTGGCCATCTATGATAACATAATTTTACTGGGTTGGTGAAAATACAAAAGTTGATAATCCTATCCCCTGAAATGTAATGGCATTTGTAGATGCGTCCATGGCCCAACTGGTACCCAGAAAAATTGCAGTAATAACGGAAGTGAAAGGGCCTAGTACGATCGGTAGATCCATCTATTTTTCATATTTAATTAAATATTTTAAACAAGAAAAATGAGAAGTGAGAACAATTTTCAAAGAAATATAACATGCGTAGCAATAGTTAATATTAGAAAATATATATAAAAATTTGAATTACACTTGCAGTGACTAGCTAGGATAAATGAACATTATAATATCAACCAACAAAAGGATTTTTAATCTTAATTCCTTACTCATTTAAATCCCCAAGGTCAAACCTCCAGCTACAAATAATTTAAATTTTTATATTCTATGACCATAGAATAATATTTATCTTTAAAACGAGTCAAAGATATTTTAACAAAATTATATTATAGTCAATCATAAAAACAATCACGCTAAATAAATTTGAGTATTTATCATTATTTAAGCTTTAAATAAATAACATTTACGTAAATGAAATATATTAAGAGCACTAATCAAGTAAATGACAATGATAATCATTATAAAATAATTAAACAATATAAAATATGAACATCTTAATAATTATTATGGATAAAATAATCATAGGTTAAGCAAATAAATGAGGTTAGAGATAACTTAAATTATCCGTTTACTGCACCTCTACACATATGTCACTACATACACACCACATTAATTGCACACATTATCTTTTGTTGTTTAATTTAATTACATTTAATTATACAAATTTATTTAAATTATTCTAATATATAAAAATATATATAAGGTCATGGTAGGCCTTGAACCTCTAACCTGGAACTTGTAGTTCTTATACACAATCACTCAAACCACTGAACCATTTTATTTTATATATCTATAGCCTCATACAAATTTATAATATGTTGTTTTTCGTATGTAATAATATTTATAATATAATTGAATATCACACACACACGCGCGCGCGCACACACACACACATATATATATATATATATAGTTTAGAAATAAAACACTAGTTTTTTATCTATTTATTTTAAATATACTAACTAAAATTTAAGAGTTTGATTTAAAATAATAATAATAATAAAATTATAAATATTAGATGATTCTATTTTATTAATTAGATCATAATAATTATATAATTAGGAATAAATAATTTTTTTTATTTCACTAAAAATGTTATAATAAAAATTTGATATATACATATATATATATATATATTGTGAAAATATTGTACTTATTCTCTATTATATATATATATATATATATATATATATATATATTATAATAACTAAATTTCAATTACTATTTTAAGAAGAGTATACTAATATTATTGAGAATATTGTTATCTAAAAATTAAGACATTGCAGGGGTGGCGTGAGCATGACATAGTGGTGATTGTGTGATGATAGTGTATATGTATGATTGAGATTTGATGATGGAATGTTGACTTATTATCAATAGAACTTGACATGTATGAACCTGATAGAATTTGTAGTTGTATAATGAGTTGTAATGGAAATTATGTTGTGGCGTTTCTTTGTATGCTTTACATATAAATGTCTTCTTTTCTCACCGTATATTTTGTAGTTGTTTTTAGGTGAGAAAGTTACGAACATGAGTGACATTCAAGGTGACAATAGTCGAGTCATGGGATTGCTTTGATAATGTGACATCGAGACAAGGGTTTTAGAACGTTAATTTCATTGTTATTGGAGTTTATACTCCTTTGTTAGTTAAATTTGTGAACTTATATTTTATAAATATTTGTTTTAAATCCTTTGGATATTGAGAGTATTTTAATTATGGACCATTTTAACCAAGTTGGAGAATTATTTCTTTATATTTTTATAAAGTATCTAATAGTTTAAGATTACATTAAATTAGTTTGAGGAGGGTTCAAACGACACCGGTTTGATTTTTACTAAGTATTACACCACTCAATAACTTTATATTAAATGTGAATTTTGTAAATCCAACTGTTGAATTATAAACTTCATATCATTTTATATATTTATATCAAATTTTGTTAAAATTGAACAATAACTTAAAGGTAATCAAAGTGTTCATATTTTAGTATATTTTGAAATGTATATATTACATCAATTTTGTTTTATTAGAATGAAGTATCGAATCATCTTTGATTAATATAAAATTGTGTATATATGATCTAAGAGTAAAAAACTTTTAATTTAACGGTTGAATTTACAAAATTTACATTTAATATAAAGTTATTGAGTGGTGTAATACTTGGTAAAAGTTATACCGGTATTATTATAATCTTATATATATATGAGGAAGGTTCAAACGACACCGATGTAACTTTTACTAAATATCACACCGCTCAATAACACCGACATAACTTTTACTAAATATCACACCGTTCAATAACTTTATATTAGATGTGAATTTTGTAAATCTAACCATTAGATTGAAAGTTCTTAACTCTTAGATCGTATGTACAAAATTTCATATTAATCTAAGATAATTTGATACTTCATTCTTATAAAACAAAATTGATGTAATATATACATTTCAAAATATAATAAAATATGAACACTTTGATTACCTTCAATTTGTTGTTCAATTTTAACAAAATTTGATATAAACATATAAAGTGATAAGAATTTTCAATCTAGCGGTTAGATTTACAAAATTCACATTTAATATAAAGTTATTAAATGGTATAATATTCAGTAAAAGTTATACCGATATTATTATAACCTTCTTCATATATATATATATATATATATATATATATGTATGTATGTATGTATGTATGTATGTATGTATGTATGTATGTATGTATATATTTATATTAATGATTTTATTAATTAAGAAATTGAATTTGAAGAAATTTTCAATTGCAAAAAAGTAATAAATATTAAAGTAATTAATATTAATGTTAATAAAAAATAATCATTAAGTAATTTTTTCTAAAACCAAATAATTAATTATTATTAATTATGAACAACAAAAAAAAATTATTATCTGTCCAACACAATCATAATTATTATTTTAATACATATTAGGTTATATAATTTTTTTTTATTTAATCATATATATGCAGATTCTTATTTTTCTTAAAAAATTTACATCAATCTTAAAAAGAGTTATTGATATGTATATAAAAAAATATATTTTATGATCCTTTTATCTTCTTTCTTGAATCAGATTTCTTTTAGTTATGTTAAATTGTATTTTTTTTTCAAAAGAAATTTACAATGCAAAGAAATACGTTAATTTTATTAACTTGTGATTTTATTTATATAAAACTCAATATTAACAACTACAAAAGACATTACAAATCATACAAGTATTAAATATCTTTGTTTATATTTTAATTTATTTATTCACACATTAATAAAGAATATAAGATGCTAGGTAAGTTTTTTTTTTTTTATAAATATTATTACTAAATCAAATAATGTTAGTTTAGAATACTTGAGAATTTATAATTTACACATACATTATAAGTTTTTAATTTAGAATTTTATATGTATTACTTTATTTTATTAAGACTAACATAGTTAAGTGGTATTATATTTAAAACTAATATATTAATATATTTTTAATTTAAATATTTTACTTTTTAATCCGCGCATCACAAAAGTTCATATATAATATATTATAATTTCTATGATTAAGTCAATATATATATATATATATAAAAGAAGGGATCCATTTACTTTAGAAGTAAGTCTATTAAATTTATTACTCCGTTCAATAACTCATGTTCTACATCTGTTCTTACCGGAAATCTGCTGTAGGGATGATCTGCCGAGTAAGATTGGTGAGCCTCCTTCGCTGGTACGTTGGTGTTCCAAGATGGGGGTGGTACCTGCAAAAGAGACTCCGATGCTAAAGTTAGGATTTGTGTGAATATGAGTCTCGTATAAATAATGCACGTACCTTAGTGTGAGTTAGGGTTGCGTTGGGCCTTGGGCCTAAGATGAGATATGATATGATTAGATAACGGATCTCATCTGGAGAGAGATCCCCTGAGATCGGTTATGATCTACTTAAGTGCCGATCTGACGTCACGCGACGCGTGCCCGAGATCGTCTTATGTTGTGATGCCGAGTTGGGAGCTCGACTCTGGAGTGTGTATAGTCCACTAGCCCCCCGAGCTCCGAAGACCGTGGGTGAGGAGTTAAGATCGAGCTCGTCAAGTGGCTGTGACCCCTCGTGTAAGCTTGCTTGTTGAGGAGCCATGTGTCATAGCTAGTCATTTCCCAAAAACGTGCAGGTGGCGCGTTTATGAGAATGACGGTTATACAATGATGGTTTCCAATTAATGTGTCGTTAGATGTGCCTTTTGGCTGACACGTGCCGTGACCGTTTTGAATTTGGGGAAAAACCCTTTTCTTTCTCTCTCCTGCGTCTCTTCTCATTCACTTTACTTTCTTTCACTCTTTGGCTTCTCGAGTACGATAGTTCTCTTTGCTTTCTTGCTTCCGTTCGTTCTCCACCTCCATTTTCACAGTCTCCGTCGTTGTTTTCGGTAACCCAATCATTGTTAGGGTTATTTTCTGAGGAAGAGTACCAGGTACTTTCTTTCTACGGTTTTCTTTTTCTTTCTTCCCCACTCTTCTTCGGGTCTTTTTTGTCGTCTTTATGGCTGGAGGGAGTGGTGTTGGTTCCTCCACGCCTGCCAAGGGCAAGGCACGAGGTAAGGTGGCGGCTGCCGGAACGGCCGCCACTACGAAAAAGAAGGAGGTGGTTCCGCCAGCGGACCTCGTTCCAGGCATTCCTGGGTACAACTAGGTTCCGCGCGAGATGGCGGAGGCCCAAAGCATTTTCTGATCCTTTCTTAAAGTCAATGCGGTTTTGAGATCGCTCAGAATCTGTGACCCTTCTATGTCCCGAATGATCCGTCTTGAACCGTGTCAGGCCGGAGAGGGCGTGTATATGGGGAAGTCTACTAACTCTCCCATTTCTATATGTACCATTGTTTTTTTAGGGATTTAGGTGTCTGCCTTCCCTTCACCCAATTTGAGTGTGATTTTTTGAACTTTGTCAACTCGGCTCCTTGCCAGTTGCACCCCAATAGTTGGAGTTTTTTTAGGGCTTTTCAAGTCCTCTGTTCAGTGCTAGGGGTAGAGATGTCCCTTCCCGTCTTTCTTCATTTTTATCAGTTGAAGATAGGCGTTCCGCCCTACGGTATACTATCCCTGAGTGGGAGTAGGGATGGGGGTTTGTTTACCCTCTAAGCCCACTCATACAAGAATTTCAAGCAAGAGTTTTTCCGGCTTGCTCTTGTGGGTGTCGACCCATTGGAGGATGGGGCGTTTTACTTCGGCGGGCTGCCGAAGTTCCCTTTCTATTGGTGCCCCAAACCGTCTAGGTTTCATGGGGTGGGCCAATTAAAATTGACGGCTTCGGAGGCGGCCGCCGTCGAGAATCTCGCAGTGCTTTCTCGTATGCTAGATTGCAAGCTCGTTTTGTCGCTTGCGAACTCAGCATACAGGGAGAGGGGCCTGGAGAGTGAGTATTTCGCCCTTTTTTAGATTATTAGGGTTTGTGAAAATCCTTTTTCTGATGTGCTTCAGTATGTTGTGTTTGTAGGCATAATGGGCAGGAATAAGTGGCGCGAGCTGAAGCACCGCTACAGCGTGACCGAGCTCGAGGTCCCTGAGCCTCCAGAGGAGGAGGTTTCCCCCTTGAAGGTCAACCGAAAAAGAAAAAGGGGCAATAAAGAGGTCGGGGGGACCTCTGCTCCTCGCAGAATGGAGGAGGTGACCTCCAAGGCTGCAGATGCCGATGCAGTCGATCTCACTGGGAACCCTCCGCCTGGGGAGGTTCCCCTAGTGGCTGTTGCAGGGACTTCTGAGTAAGCTGTTCCCTCTGCTGAAGTAGGTGTTTCGTGCTTTAATTTATTTTCTATGTTGATTTGGCTTGGTTTGTTGAGGTGTTGTCTCTTTTTGCTGGCCGGGGTGGCTGCCGAGGTGGAGATCTTGGATGCTGAGCAGGTCGCCCAGGCTGCCAAGGTGAGTACTTCGCTTTTCGCTTTCCCCTCTATCTCGTATGTTAGATTCTTGTTTCTTGACATGAGGTCGATTTTTGCAGGAAGGGGGCACTGTCGAGACCCCGGTGCCTCCAAGGTCGGAGGTGCCAGACGTGGGCCCCCTGTTTCCAAGCGGGGGATGCCGACTTCTACTTCTGTTACGACTCGCGGCAAGGAGCCAAGTTCCGAGGTCCCTTCGGCTACGCCCGCAGCTTCTGCGCCATCGTCAGGGCTGTCACAGGGGGCTTCCCGGAGCTGATATATTGCTCACCATTTCAGGAAGGGTCGCTCTGATGTGCGCCTGAACCATGTGAGCGCCTCGGCCGACATGAACTCGCTGTGGAGCGCTGGGGTGACCACCGAGAGATTCTTCCCCGAGGGTGCGCTGAGCTTAGAGGATCAGGGGATGATCAAGGAGGCCGGGCCTGTGGAAGGCTTTGACGCTGCTCAAGTCTTCCTTCAGAGGACTATGGCTATTGTGGGCCACTGGAAGCACAAGTGGTCCGAGCAGCAAGAGGATCTGGCCAGGCTGAAGGGCCGAGTTAAGCCCTTGAAGGAAGAAGCCAAGGCCCTAAGGGAGGGGAACAAAGCTTTGAAGGATGAGAACCAGGCCTTGGTAGGTGCTCTTGGGGACGCTAAGCTGCGTAACGAGGCCGAGCTTCAAGCTACTCAGAGGGAGGTGGAGAGGCTTTGGAGGTCTTTGGAGATTTCCCTGCGGTCGAGCGAGACCTATGCTACTTAGGTTCGCGACTTGCAAGAGCTCTCTAGTTCCTCCCGAGCTCGTGTGCGTGCTTTAGAGGATGAGGTCACTGTGCAGAAGGTTGAGCTGGTGGCGGCGACCGAGAAACGTCTCTGTGACGAGGTGCTTCTTGGCGGCCAAGTGGAGGAGAATGCCGCTTTGAGGGTGGACCTCGCGAAGTTGGAGGAGGCCAAAGCGGGACTGGAGAGGAAACTCGAGGAGACCGAGCACTCTATTGTGGTAGAGCATAAGAGGGGTTTCCTCAAGGCCGCTCGCCAGGCCAGGCTCCTTGCGCTGGGGTTTGACTTCTCCGCTATGCATGTGGAAAAGGTCGTCCTCTTCGGGAAGTTGGTAAGGGAGGATGATGTCGAGGACAACTCCAGCGAGAATGCCTCTGCGTAGGCCAATTTTGTAATGGCTTAGCTAAATTTGTTCTGCTTTATTTTTCTGTTTCGAATTCAAGTTTAGAACTTTGGAAACATCACTTGTATGTATGTATTTTTTGTCTACTTGTTATTGCGCTTTCTTTTGCTTTTGCGTTAAAGCCTGAGTTTTCTTTTTTGCGCGTTTTGAGAGATACCCTCGGTGTCTATTGTATCTTTGTGAAGGTTCGAACTCGACCTTAGATTTTTTGTTAACTAATTTTTGCGAGGGTTCGAATTTGACCTTAAGTCGATCATGCCGAGGTCCTCGGAGTCTGGGGTGTAATGTGTTTCATCAAGGTTCGAACTCGACCCCGGGTAAGCGTGCTTAAGGTTCGTACTCGACCTTAAATTAGAGTAAAGTGGAATTTATTAAGGTTCGAACTCGACCTTGGGTAAGCGTGCTTAAGATTCGTACTCAACCTTAAATTAGAGTAAAATGGAATTTATTAAGGTTCGAACTCGACCTCGGGTAAGCGTGCTTAAGGTTCGTACTCGACCTTAAATTAGAGTAAAATGGAATTTATTAAGGTTCGAACTCGACCTCGGGTAAGCGTGCTTAAGGTTCGTACTCGACCTTAAATTAGAGTAAAATGGAATTTATTAAGGTTCGAACTCGACCTCGGGTAAGCGTGCTTAAGGTTCGTACTCGACCTTAAATTAGAGTAAAATGAAATTTATTAAGGTTCGAACTCGACTTCGGGTAAGCGTGCTTAAGGTTCGTACTCGACCTTAAATTAGAGTAAAATGGAATTTATTAAGGTTCGAACTCGACCTCGGGTAAACGTGCTTAAGGTTCGTACTCGACCTTAAATTAGAGTAAAGTGGAATTTATTAATGTTCGAACTCGACCTCGGGTAAGCGTGCTTAAACATAGAGCACCTTGTGGTAAAATGATGGAGATAAGAGATTGTGAATAGAAGAATGAGTTATTTTATTGATGAATATATGTGCCTCGTTAAAAACCCTCTCAGCCAAAACCCATTTTTGGGATAAGAGACTGAGGTGGGAAAAGAGTGCATAACTCGTTTATATAAAATTAGCTGAGATAGGACTTGGGATGCGAAGCATCCCGGGTTCGTGGTGTTGGTTGTCCGCGGTGTTCTTGTAGTTGGGGGTTGCAAGCTTCTTGGTGGGTTTGAGCTTTGTCTTCGGGCTCGCCAGCAAGGCTTTGTCCTCCCCTACGGGGATCGGTCCTTGGGCCGAGGTCAATGACCCCCACGTGGTTGTTGTGAGCCACGGTGGGGGGGTCCTGCTTGCTTTGCTCGCCAGACGAGGAGACCTTCAGACTCTTGGCGTAGCACTGCCGAGCTGTCTTCTGATTTCCTTTGACGGAGATGATCTTACCGTCGTTTCCTGGGAACTTCATGGTTAGGTGTGGAGTAGACACCACTGCTCCGAGCTGATTCAACGTCGGCCTCCCAATGATGATGTTATAGGAGGTGTTGGCTTCCATAAGAAGGTATCGGACCATAATTCTCCTTGTGTCTGGAGAGGTTCCGAAGGTGGTCAACAAGTCCAAGTATCCCCGTGTGTGTACTCGTTCTCCTGCAAAACCAACTAGGGGCTCTGTGTGAGGTTGGATGAGAGAGTGGGGGATGTCTAACCTGAAGAAGGTTGGCCAATATAGAATGTCGGTCGAACTTCCTTGGTCAATAAGTGTCTTCTGAACTTCCCAGTTGGCTACTTCTACGGCGATGACCATGGGGTCATCTTGATTGGGGCTGACACTAGCGTAGTCCTCGTCGGAGAAAGAGATCGGAGGTGAGCTCTGATGCGATGCTGAGGTAGCGGAGTGGACACTGTTGATATTGCATAGGTGTCTCTTTCGAGCCAAGCTGGTGGCACCTCCCCCTGCAAATCCGCCTGCAATCGTATTGATAACTCCCCGTAGGGGAGCTGATCCTGTCTCTTGGCCTATCTCGGCTTGCACTGCTCCGCCGGCATTCTGCTGAGAACGAGAGGGTTGGACCGTGCGAGCCCCTGAACCACGGCCTCGGCCCCGTCCTCGTCCGCCATAGCCTCCTCGGTGACCTTGCTGTCGCTAGACATATTGGCCGAGGTGGCCTGCTTGGATGAGTTCTTCAATACGGTCTCGAAGTGAGCGGCACTCCTCGATGGTGTGACCATGATTCCTATGGTACCGACAATGCTTGGATTTGTCGGCGCTGTTGGGGGTGTGCCCTGGCGGTGGTAGGGTGAGCAGATTGTTGTTACTGGCCTCCTTCAGGATATGTACCCTGGGCGTGTTCAGGGGAGTATAGAAGTCATATCTCCCCCCTCTGTTCGTCTTAGCCGACTTCTTGAACTGACTGTCATTATTGACTTTGACCTTGTCCTTGTGGCCACCGTCGGGTTTTACCGGTGATTTCCCGCGAACTTGGTCACGGAAAGCAGAATGTTCCTCCATCTGAATGTACCCAGTGGCACGGGCACGGAGGTCGTCCATATCGCGAGGTGCTTCACGACATAGGCTGTCGACGAACGGTCCGAGTTTGAGTGCCATGAACATGGCGTGTAGGGCGACCTCGGGGTTTAGATTCCTGATCTTTACCGAGGTGTTGGCGAATCGCTCCATGAACGCCCAGAGTGGCTCGTCGTTGTTCTGTCTGAGACTGGCTAGGGCGGCAGAGGTGATGTGGTGTGGTCGGCTAGTTACATATTGTGTTGTGAACCGGCTGACCAGGGTGCCGAAGCTGTCAATGGACTCGGCTGGCAGCTGGGTGTACTAGTTGAGCGCGGCCCCTTTGAGCGAGGTTGGGAAAACCCTACACAGAATAGCATCATTGTTAGTGTCGAGGTTTACCTGTGTCGTATATAGGTCGATGTGCTCGTTTGGGTCCGTCGTGCCATCATAGCGATCGAGGTGGAGAGGCTTCCACCCGTGAGGGAGTGGTGTCTCCATAATGCCATCTACGAAAGGGTGGCGGCGGAAGGTTGTCTAATCCCCTACGACATGAGTAGGAGCCCTGCTGTCTTCATGGGTCGGCTTGTGCGTTGGTGCATGAGACCGGTGTGAAGCAGGTCTGGGGGTTGGGCCCCTAGTTGCAGTCTGGGGCTGGGAGATTGAGTGTGTCTCTTCCCCGTGGAGGTTGCTCGCCTAAGGCTGAGGATCAGAGGGACGCCGAGGGAGTTGAGCGCGAATACACTCGTTCTCGGCGCGCAACGCCGCCAGGTCGGCTTCATTGGCGGTCCGCATTGCCGCTAGGTCAGTTTCATGCTTGGCGCGCATGTTGCGTAGATCGGCATCGTGTTGTTGCCGCATCTGTTCGACCTGGTCGATTAGTCTCCTTAATGTGGCTTCGTTTTCCATGGCAGTTGAATGTTCTGCGTCGTCTGTTACGCGTCTACTATGGCTTCTGGTGAATACCATGAGCGTGGCCGATAAGAGCTTGTCTCGATCGGCCCCACGGTGGGCGCCAAATGTTCTTACCGAAAATCTGCTGTAGGGATGATCTGCCAAGTAAGATTGGTGAGCCTCCTTCGCTGGTACGTTGGTGTTCCAAGATGGGGGTGGTACCTGCAAAAGAGACTCCGATGCTAAAGTTAGGGTTTGTGTGAATATGAGTCTCGTATAAATAATGCACGTACCTTAGTGTGAGTTAGGGTTGCGTTGGGCCTTGGGCCTAAGATGAGATATGATATGATTAGATAACGGATCTCATCTGGAGCGAGATCCCCTGAGATCGGTTATGATCTACTTAAGTGCCGATCTGACGTCACGCGACGCGTGCCCAAGATCGTCTTATGTTGTGATGCCGAGCTGGGAGCTCGGCTCTGGAGTGTGGATAGTACAACATCGAATTTCAACGATTCACCTGTTGAATTTAAAGTTCTTAATGCATAGATCAAATTTGCAAAGTTTTAAAAAACTTGAAAATTATTTGATACTTTGTTTTATTAATTCAAATTGAAGGATAATCATAAAATCATTCCATATATTGATTTGAATTAATAAAATGAAGTATCAAATAATTTTCAAATTTTTTACAATTTTACAGATTTGATCTATGTATTAAGAACTTTAAATTCATACTACAAGAAAAATTGTTATTATCTACGGAATATTATCTACGGAAATTTTTCCGTAGATAATATTTAATTATCTACGGAATATTATCTACGGAATATTTTCCGTAGATAATATTTAATTTTCTACGGAATATTATCTACGGAATTTTTTCCGTAGATAATTTCCAGTTATCTACGGAAATTTCCGTAGATAACTGGAAATTATCTACGGAAAAAATTCCGTAGATAAATTCCGTAGGTAAAACATTTTTTTTATAAAATAATTAAAATATTTAATTTAACATCATTAAAAAAAATAATCATTATAAAATTTATTTTTTTTAGTTTAATTATTTATTATAATACTTTTTATTTACTAAAAAATTATTTTTAATTAAAATATAATTTAGAATAATGAATAGCTTTAACTTTTGTGTACCATATTTAATGGAAAACATAAAGAAAAGATGAATTCAGTTTTACTTTATTAAACGTAAGAAACAAATTAAAGATTGAATTTTTTTAACAAATAAAAACTAATATAACAATTAATAATTTATATTTCTATTTATATTAATTATAAATATTTCTTATATTATATAACAATTTATATAATTTATTTAATATTTTTTAAGTTAAATTTGGTTCTCTTATTTTTAAAAGATTCAATAATTAATTTTCTTATTTAAATATTAAATTTATTTTGAAAATACTCAATTGAGTCTTTAATTTTTTAAAATATATTAATTTAATCAAATTTCTTTTCCTTTTAACTTCAATTATTTTTAAAAAATAAGAGTAAATTTAATTTTAAAATAAATCAAATTCAATAAATTTTAATAAATAAAAACTTAATTAATACTTTTTAAAATAAAAATTATAAAATTAAACTTAAGAAACAAATTAAAGAATGAAAATTTATAGCAAATAAAAACTAATATGACTATTAGTAATTTATATTTATATTTATATTATTTAAAAAAAATAATGACATTATAAACATACAAATTGGAAAACGAAAGTCCCGCGTTTCATTTTAAGTCCCGCGTTTCACCTAATCCCTAATCCCTAACTCTCTCATTCGTTCCACCTCCTCGAAGCACCTCCTCCAACTCTCTCATTCGTTCCACCTCCTCGAAGCACCTCCTCCAAGCACCTCCTCGAAGTACCTCCTTGAAGCACCACCTTCTTGAAGCACTCTGCATCTTGGCGGCATTTCTTGGGAGTCTAAGATCAAAGCTTCGCCAAAGCATTCAGAGTCAGAGACGACATAATTCTCCCAGGTCTATTACTTTTGATTAACAGATTGTGAATATACCCGTGATGATGACAACCCTACAATCTATGAAGCTATTCCCTCTGCAAGCCCTATTGATTTCCTTCAAATTGAAATATATATGGTGCAGTGCGAGCTATCTTGTCCGCTTTTGGTCAATATTATAAAAAAAAAAATAGACAAAGCAAATACTGTTGATTTCCCATTCACTAAATTACGACTTCCCCCTTTCTTATTTTATGCATCTCAATGTCCATTTCTGCCTTCTAAGATGTTAATTAATTTTATGTTTTACATTTCAGTTCCTAATCCCCCTAACTGTCTTGGAACACACCACTGGTCATCACGGGCTCTCTCCTCTGCATGTAGCTGCTGCAATGGTCGGATAGAGGTTGTTCTTGTTCCTGTTCCTTGATTCCTTTATGCATATACTAATTTGTAGAAGGTTTTTCTTATTAGCTTCTGCAAAGTCTTATTTTTAATGTATGCATAAACTAGTTTTAGCTTATAGAGCTTCTTATTTTTCTGCTGTCTCAATGTTCATATAGAAAACTATAAATAATTACATCACAATATGTATTAGTTTTCTTTACTATTAATTGTTTCATCTTGCAATTCTTTTTATTTTTAATTTGTAGCAGAGCAGCTACCGTGAATAGTTGAAGCTGAAAACAAGATTTGAATCGCTTCAAAGAACCCAAAGGTAAATGCAGGATTCAATTACTTTAATATTGTATTCACAAATTTGCTTGATAATTCATTCGTTGTTGGTTTGTTGCTCTTATTATTCAGTAGATATATAGTATTCTTTTCTGAATTTCTTCCAATTGTGGAATGCAGATTCAGATAGTGAGTCAGACAATGCTAAAGCATCAGTGTCTTTGAATCCTATAAAGGTAATCATGCTACGTTTGGTATCTGATGTGATGTTAAGAGGATGCAATTTTGTATTGCCTTGACTTCAGTTTGCTTATTAAAAACTGTTTCAGGAAAAAGTAGGATCTGCCTTGTCTCTAGATCAAAAGCAGGGGAATCTTGATAATTCAGAAACTGGAATTGGTGAGTACCTAAGTTGTTGGCGTTTTGTTATTGTGTTTTTGTATTATTTATTCCGTATATAGTTTTGAACCGACCCAGGCATGTAGTTTTGGTTGGAGTCCTTTTCAGAATCCAAATTGTGTGTTTTCCTGTTCACGTGTTCTCTGCTGGGTTTCATGGTTTGAGTGACTTGTACTGAACTGAGTGTTGGTTTTTCTGGTTGCATGTGTTGTTTCTGAGCTGTATTCCTCTATTTTGGTCCTCTATCATTTCTTGTTGGGATTTTGTTTGTCTTTAGTAGGCATTTGGTTTGATTGAAGGAATAGTAGGCATTTTGGTCCTCTACCCATTACGCAATCTTAAAATCTAGGCAAACAATATTAAACGACATAAGGAAAAAGACACGTTTCAGATTTTTTTGTTGAAGAAAGAATTCAAATTTTCATCCTTCGATATAATTGTATTATATACTATAAACTAGTCAGTTTCAATGAATGATGATCTCTCTGATTCAGCTGGTGGTTCACGATTGGAATCAAAACTGCAATCACAATCAATGCTTCTCTGTAATTCTGATAATGATGATTGGAACCAATAATGTTTCTTTTTTTTTTATTAATCATTTCTCACATTGAGACTCAAAATCATTTCAGGGTGACTTAGGATATCTGTACCTTGATCTGTACTGAAGAAAAGGAAAGTATTGTAGTTGTGCTCACTTTGCAATAAAAGGAGGTTGCAGGATTTCTCAAACAGAATACCAACTTTTGGTATGTGAAAATTTCCATTCCCAATTTGTTAATTTGATTGAGGCATCTAACCGGAAATGATCTTAAGTTCTTTTAGATCATGGTAGTATAGTGTTAAACATTATTTTTTGGTGATTTCAGCTGTTAATATAGAATAGTGTGACAAAGATAAAAATAAAACATAAAACTTAAAAAGCTGGGACGCGAAGTGAATCACGGCCGTGACTGAGAATCACGACCGTGATCTTCTCTGGAGCACATCTATGAAGGGTCAGTGGCGTTCACGGGTGTGATTGGGAATCACGGCCGTGATTTTCTCTGGTGAATCACGGCCGTGACTGAGAATCACGACCGTGATCTTCTCTGGAGCACATCTATGAAGGGTCAGTGGCGTTCACGGGTGTGATTGGGAATCACGGCCGTGATTTTCTCTGGTGAATCACGGGCGTGATTTAGAATCACGGCCGTGATTTTCCCTGTAGCTCAGCATTTCCTCTTTAATTCTTAAATCTTGATCCTGCTCAGAGAAAACACAACACATACCAAGAAAAGCATAAAATAGGAAAATGATATAAAAATTTATTAAAAACATGAAAGATATGCATGATTATGCTATGAATAGGTATTTTTGTGAATTAAAGTGCTAAAATACGAGTAAAATACACAACATCAATAGGTATTTTTCTTCCCTTTTCTTGTGGCTTTTCTTTGGTGGTCTGCCATGAACTTTTTCAATGCAAAAATACTTTTCTCTTTTTGGACCACTAGGATAGCGTTGCCCAATTGCATTGGCACATGGTTCTAAATGACTTTAAACTGGTTAAAAACCAGTTTACCCCAACAGATTTGAATATAGCGTTGGTATGCAAAGGGCATATGACAATATATTTAAATGTTATTAATATATAGAAGATGAATTCCATTCCAACACCTTTGTCTTTCCATATTCTAATATATTTATGTTATAAATATACAGAACATGAATTCTATCCCAGCAAGTCGTCAATGGATGTATGATAGAATGTATATGGGGAGAAGAGGTTTAAAGGAATCTTTTGTACACGGGGTTGAAGAGTTTATAAGAATAGCTTGTCAACAACAAAGCTATATTAATGAAGGGAAACTTAGATGTCCATGTGCTAAATGTCAGTCCACAAAGATTGATGGTGTTCATACAGTGAAGGTTCACCTTTTCAAGTATGGGTTCATGCCAAACTACTACATTTGGACTGATCATGGTGAAGAGATGGAAAATGTTGACAATAATCTCATAGGTGCTTCCAGTATTGGTATAAATGCGACCGAAACTGAAACCTCTAACTCAATGCATCATATGATGTGTGATGCTCTTAGGCAACATGGGGCATTTGACATACTAGAAAATAATAACGTGGAAGAGCCTCCGAATGAAGAAGCACAAAGATTTTACAATCTTTTATCTGAGGCAAATTGTCCATTGTATGAGGGATCATCAGAGTCTAAGTTATCAATGTGTGTAAGACTTTTAGCATGCAAGTCTAATTGGAATGTTCCCGATGAATGCGTCGATTTTATAACAAAAATGTTGTTGGATGTGACTCCTGTGAATAGATGTTTGCCCAAAAATTACTATGACGCTAAAAGATTAGTGTCAAAATTGGGACTGAGTGCTAGAAGGATAGATTGTTGCGTACAAGGCTGCATGTTGTTTTATGACAATGATTATGGGAAAAATGATGGTGCATTATTGCAGTGCAAGTTTTGTCATATGCCAAGATATCGTGATCGCAACACTGGATCAAGCACAAAAAAACTAGTTCCAGTGAAGACGATGTTTTATTTGCCAATAATTCCAAGGTTACAACGTCTGTTTGCATCAATGCAAACAGCTGGGCATATGTGTTGGCATTATCAAAATAGAAGTACCTCTGGTGTTTTACGTCATCCCTCAGATGGTGAAGCCTGGAGGCACTTTGATCGAGTGTATCCAGATTTTGCAGCCGATCCTCGCAATGTACGACTTGGTTTATGCTCAGATGGGTTTAATCCATACATTCAATCAACAACTCCACCTTATTCTTGTTGGCCGGTAATTGTAACCCCATACAATCTTCCACCTGAAATGTGCATGACAAAACCATTTATGTTTTTAACTTGTCTTATACCAGGTCCACGAAATCCAAAGGCAGCTATTGATGTGTATCTAGAACCATTGATTGACGATCTTAAAAAGTTGTGGATTGGTGTCCAAACCTATGACATTTCAAAGAAGCAAAATTTTATGATGAAGGCAACATTAATGTGGACTATTAATGACTTCCCTGCATATGGCATGTTGTCTGGTTGGGGAACTCAAGGTAAATTGGCATGTCCACATTGCATGGAGCATTCTAAAGCCTTTACATTAGAGAATGGCGGTAAAAATTGTTGGTTTGACTCACACCGAAGGTTTTTACCCACCAATCATGCATTCAGGAAGAACAGAAAAGCGTTTATAAAAGGCAAGGTTGAAACTGATGCACCACCACCTACATTGACACCCAATCAAGTTTGGCAAAGAGTTAGGGATTTACCTTTAGTAACAGAAAATCCTAGCTTGCCTAGGTTACAAGGATACGGGGAGTCACATAATTGGAGGAAAAGAAGTATATTTTGGGATCTTCCTTATTGGAAAGATAATATTTTGAGACACAATCTTGATGTGATGCACATTGAGAAGAATTTCTTTGATAACATATTGAACACTGTTATGAATGTCAGTGGTAAAACGAAAGACAATGAGAAGGCACGGATGGACCTAGCTTTGTATTGTAGTCGACCTGACTTGGAAATGAAATTGCAACTGAATGGGAAAATGTTAAAGCCAAAAGCAAATTACACTTTACCTATGGAGGAATCAAAGATACTTTGTCGCTGGATAAAAGAACTCCGTGTTCCAGATGGTTATTCATCCAACTTGGCAAGATGTGCTGATGTCGAAAAGGGAAGGATGCATGGCATGAAAAGCCATGACTGCCATGTTTTCATGGAGTGTTTACTTCCTATTGCATTCAGTTCATTGCCAGTGCATGCTTTAAATCCACTAACTGAAATAAGTCATTTCTTCAAAGACTTGTGCTCTACCACATTGAAGGTTGAGGATTTGGATAGGATGGAACTAAACATTCCAATTATTCTTTGCAAATTGGAAAGAGTATTCCCCCCTGCATTCTTTGATTCAATGGAACATCTACCTATTCACCTTGCATATGAAGCACGACTTGGTGGTCCAGTTCAATATAGGTGGATGTATCCATTTGAAAGGTACTACAATTATCATACTATTGTGTATAACTAGTATTGTTCAATGTTTATGAACCCTAACCTATTCATATAATTTTATAGATTTATGGGAGATTCTAAACAATCAGTGAAAAATAAGGCGAGGGTTGAAGGATCGATATGTGCATCTTACATACACCGCGAAACAACTCATTTTTGTTCTCATTATTTCCACAACTCCACGTTGTCATCGCAAAGTTGTAGAAATGAATTGGAAACTGAAAGTGATAGGTGTCCATCATCGTTGTCCATATTTAATCAACCAGCTCGTCATTCTGGGAAGCAAAAATCTCATTGGTTAAGCCAGCAACAATGGAAGTCAGCCCATGTTCATGTTTTGATCAATTGTACAGAAGTTAAGCCATATCTTGAGTCAGTATTTTCCAACAATTGATTTTGTAATATAGTAAATCAAACTTTCTTTTTGAACTGACCACCTCATTCATATTTTTTGATAGTTCATTCCTACAATTAGAACAAATAAGTGAATCAACAGCTCCTTCTCGCATACATGATGATTTCCCCAAGTGGTTTAAGGATCATGTACGTAGCACAAAATTTATTTTACTTTAACATTACTTATTTAAAACATAACAAATACTTTGTTGAATATTGTAGGTTTACAATGAACCTATAAGCGTCAGAAACCAACACTTGAGAGAATTATCACTTGGTCCGTTCATTGAGGTTAAAGAATGGCACACTCTATATGTGAATGGCTATAAATTTCATAACCATGAATGGAGTCAAGGTAAAAAGACAATAAATAGTGGAGTTTATGTCAAAGGGCTTACTGAAGGAGGTGATGATGACTTCTATGGGGTCATCCAACACATATATGAACTAGAGTACAATAGTTCAAGTTCTCCCAAGAAAGTCATGTTATTTTATTGTGACTGGTATGATCCATCACGAAGAGGTACAAGAGTAGATCCCAAATATAATGTTGTCAATATTCGCATGGATAGAAGATATGTGGCATATGATCCATTTATTATTGCTCATAATGTAAGGCAAGCTTATTATGTCTCATATCCAACATCACGAATAGATAAACGCGGTTGGTGTGTGCCAATTAAAACAAAGCCTAGAGATCGTATAGAATGTCATGTGGAGGACGATGTACCGTACCAAGTAGACCAAGTGTCACATGTCAATGAAGTCATAGAAGTAGAACCTATTTTAGGCTTCCAAGATTCACAAATTCTTGTTGAAGAAGAAGATGAACCATCCGAGATACAACCTGTTCATTTGGAAGAACATATTCAACAAGGGGAATTTGAAGACAATGATTTGGAGCAAAATTATGATGATGAAGAAGGAGAATTTGAAGACTATGATTCCAAAGAGGACAATGAAGAAATGGAGATGGATAATGAGAATTCTGATTCGTCTGACTAGGATTATATCTATTATAGAAATTGTGAGTAGGCAAATATCATGTTCAATTGTAACATCAATGTTTAATTAATATTTATATAAAACAAATATATATTGTTTCTCGTAGTAATCACTTGATATTTGCATTGTTTTAATTGCTACATAGTATTTAATTATAATGTTTTAAAAACCATTAGGTAACATAATCATGTTTAATTCTATGTTGTGAAATGTTTAAATATTGAATGACCACAACTTGTTAAATTATTTTTTTTGCAGATAATGGCATCAGGAGGTGCTGATAAGTTTCCCCAATGTCCTTCACTTGGTGGCAACAAAGGAAAAAAGGGGAAAAAACCAAGGTATGTTCTTAGACTACCTAAACAAACAACCCAGCCACTTGTAGGTTTAGAGCCCATAACTCCTCAAACTGAAATCCCTGCACCCATGCCTCACCAAACAGAAGTTGCTACGAGCACACCTCCCCAAACCCAAAATGCTAGAACCATACCTCCTAACACCCAAATTGCTACACCCCCATTACCCCAAACCCAAAATGTTGAACCCACATGCTCCCAAAAACAAAATCAGTTACCTTCTTCTAGAGCTTCACATTGTGAACCTAGTAGCAATGCATCACCAATGTCAGTACCCTCCAGACTTTTTGAAATTCCTACTGGAGATGAAGAGCAACTGTCCAACAATGATACATCACCATTCAACAATGAAGATCCACCAGTTGGGTCTGTTCTTCCAATGATTGAGCCTTGTAATGATGGGTAAAATTTATAATTTTTGCTTTCTAAATCCTATTTTTTCTTTCCCAGCATTGAACTGATTTAATTTTTTTTCCTCAATAATTAGGTTTTATCCAAGCAGGGTAGCATCTAAGGCAATCACATTGACTATTAAGCAACAATTTGTTGAGCCATGGATGACTTGGGGTGCAATGACGGAAGAACAAAAAGATATCTTCTTTCAGCGTTTTAAGGTACATAATTTGTTTATTATCATTCTATTCTAAAGGGATTACGTTAAATGCACTAAGTTTATAGTCATGAATAATTTAATTGCTTCATTATTCTGTTAATGCAGAAAAAAGTTTCATGGAGAGCTGAACATGAAGAGAAGATAAAAAAAATATTTCACACAAAAGCATCTCATAGGCTTTCTGAAATGTTCAAGAAAGCTCGTCAAATAAACAAGAAGCCTGATTGGATGTTTGATACAGTTTGGCAGAGTTTGATTGCCCAGTGGATGGCCCCTGAATTTAAAACAAAGAGTATCCAAGCTCAAAAAAATAGAGCATCTGAGAAAGGTGGAAGTCTGCACACAGGTGGCTCCATCACCCATCACGAGCATGCTATGCGGATGGTAATTACATTAAAATAATATATTTTATTTAATATAATTTTAGAAATATGATGATTAACTATTTATACAATTATAGTCACAAGAGTTGGGTCGCCTTCCACATGTTGATGAGTTGTTCCACCAAACTCATGTACGGAAGCTTACGGGTGATTTTGTTGACCAAAGATCTAAGCGAACATATGTGAGTTATTTTTTTCGTATTATTGCTTTATTCTTTTCAATTTTAATCATCTTTCATAAATGTCACTTCTAAACATCTTTATTTGTGAAATAGGATCAATTTGAGACTATATTTAATCAAGCTAGGTCTGAGGCTGCGTCTTGTACGGGAGGTTCTGAAACGTCTTCTATGGACCCAGTTCAGGAAGAAAGACTCCGCAATAAGAGTTGGATTGCTGCTGCTGGTGGGGTTACAGACAAAAGCAGACTTTATGGGGTTGGAAAAGTCGTTTCTCCATTGACATTGGTGGATACCTTCACAAATATATCTTCTGCTCGTGCTATTGAAGATTCAGACAAAATTATTCAATTGGAAGAGCAAGTCCGTAAGTCTAGGGAGGAGGCTCGTCAATCTAGGGAGGAGGCTCGTCAATCTAGGGAACAAAATGAACGCTTGCAACGCCAGTTTCAATCACTGTTCAATGCTGTTCTACCTCTCCTACCTTCTGATACACAGCATATTTTGCAACAACAAGTGGATAACCAATTTCATGACAACCATGATGACCAACAACCACCACCTACTGGACACTATGGAGATGACTATTAGTTAGATGTTTTTTTTAGATTATGGATCCACAACTATTTAAATATTTTATTATGTATAATTTTATGCAAAAATAGTCTTATTTTACACTATGACATGGAAACTAATTATGCATAATTGCTATGGGTATTTTAGATTTTAAAGATGTTTGATTTCATATTGTGGTTATAAGATATTTAAAGAAACCTGATAAGTGATTTTATTAATATTTCTGACCAGGTAAAACTATTTATAAAGATTGGTGTGGAAAGGTAAACAAAATAATTCATGCAATGTTGAAATCAGTTACCTACGGAAATTTCCGTAGGTAAGTTACCTACGGAAATTTCCGTAGGTAACTTACCTACGAAAATTTTCGTAGGTAACTTATCTACGGAAATTTCCGTAGGTAATTTATCTACGAAAATTTCCGTAGATAAGTTACCTACAGAAATTTCCGTAGGTAACTTATCTACGGAAATTTCCGTAGATAAGTTACCTACGGAAATTTCCGTAGGTAACTTATCTACGGAAATTTCCATAGATAATTGCATCCGTAGATATATTCCGTAGATAAACGCATCCGTAGATAAATTCTGTATCCGTAGATAAAATCCGTAGATAACGTTATCTACGGAAAAATTTCCGTAGATAATGTTATCTACGACCTTATTATCTACGGATTTTTTTCCGTAGATAATCCGTAGATAATTATCAGTTATCTACGGATTTTCATCATTATCTACGGATTTTTTCCGTAGATAATGCTGATTTTTCTTGTAGTGTCAACGGTTCGATCGTTAAAATTTGATATAAAACATGAGTTATTAAACGAAATAAATTTAGGTAAACTTATTACTCGAATAAACAGATCCCTCTCTCTCTATACATATATATAAACACAAAGTAAATATTTTAATAATGTGCCTTTTCTAAATACATTAAAAAATATGATAGATTATTAAGTCTTTTGTCTTAATAGTTGAATAGAAAGTCAATTTGAAGTTTCTAGAATCCATTTTCACGGTATTAATAAAACAAGTCTCACAAAACCATCTAAGTCAATATTGTTTATATAATATGTAATAAACATGATCATAAAATGGTGTGAAGAGTTATTTTAAAAAAATAAAATTTGAGAGAATTTAAAATCTTTCAATTTTTTTTTAAGGTGTAAAACCAAATAAAAACAAAGGCATATTTAAAAAAATTAAAAACATATTTTTAACCTAAAAAGTAAGCAATTCATCCACTATCAATCATAGTGTTTTAAAAATCGGAACAGACTGGCTGATCAGACCGATTGAACCGAGAACTGGTGATCCAGCCGGTCCGAATCTTAAGTTGGATCGGTTATGCATTCGACTGTTTCAAATCGAATTGAACCGGTCAATTTTTCGATTCAACCAGTGAACTGGTTGGTCAAACCGGTTCAACCATAATTTTTTTAAGGGACCACAAACCACAAAAATAATAATGAGAATTGAATCTTTTAATGGAAGAGCAAATAGTCTTATTAAACATAAGAATGACTACTTGTTCTAATGTATTTGTTTGTAATACATGCGACTTAAATAATTTTTATAGTATATTATTAATTTTAAATTATATATTTAATAATATAATATCTATGTAGATATTACATATATTATTTTGTGATATCAATTGCAAACATATTATATATATACATATTATTTATATTTTTAATTTGTATTAATATACAGTTTAACATGTAATTTTTTTTGTATTTATTTAAACAAAATAAAAATAAAGATAATTTTAAATAAGATGAAAATTGAAATTTAAAATAGGATATGAATTTATTGAAATTTATACAGTTTAACATGTAATTCAACCTTTGACTCACTGACTTAGTACCCTAACCAGTTTGATGACCAGTCCAGTTTTTAAAACTATGATCGATCAACCTCAAAGAAAAAAAATAAAGATCCAAACTATTTTGTATTAACTCCCATCAACGAGACTCTTCAACAAATCTCCAAAGAAATAAATTTGCATTGTTTTTATACACTTCTAAAAACACTAATGAAATGATATTTTGATTTCTCAACCCTAAAGTTCTTTTCAATTATTGAGTGTAGGGATGACAAATAATATTTAATGTTTTGACAAGAAATACTCGTTTGATCGGATATAAATACAGATAATATCTAATTCATTAAATTAGGTATTGGGACAGAGATAGGTATATATATACTCATTTCATATCCATACTTCCTTAAAGTTTATAAATATTTAATTTTTTTTAGAGTTTTCTTAAAATTTATGTAACTTTTACTCTATTTTTAATTTATTTCAAACAAAGTTTAATTGGTGTAATTTTATAATAATTATTTTATGATAAAATTCTTTTTTTTTTTTTATATATATGTTTTTGTAAAAATATAATATTTAAATAATTTTTAGATAGGTACAAAGCATATATATATATATATATATATATATATAGTATATTTGATACCCAATGGATATGAAAATGAGGCACAAATTTCATATCCATCAGATATGAAAATGAAGGATGAGAATAGGATATCAGAATGAGGATAGGAACTAGAGATGAGAATAGGTTAGACTATGCTAAACTTTAAATATATAGGTTGAACTTGTTCAAAAAAATTAAAGTTTAAGTTTGATTTATTATTTATTATAGACTTTTTTATAGGTCTGGTCTAACCTTTTTAAAGCCTAGTCTGACCTATTAGCTTATTTAAAAGTTTATTTAAATTATTAAATAATTTAATCAATATTATTAAAAATTAATTTTTAAAAGAAATATAGGGGAAAAATTGAATCATTCTTTGTTGAAGGAACAATTGATACGTAGTTATGTATGTTGATACATCTATGCACAGATCATAAATTTATAAACCTATAATAAAAAAATATATAAAAATATTTTAAATTTTAATAATTTATTATTTATTTATATTTTTAATTATATATATATATATCTTAATTTTTTATTATATTATATAAATAAATAGATAGACCTATTAAGTCTTACATACCTTTCTATAAGCTTAAGTTTAATCTTCTTTATATAAATAACATTTTTTAAAAATCTAAATCTAATCTTTTTATTAAATAAATTAAAACATATCCAACTTTAAAAAGATCAAATTATAAGTTGATATCTAACACCTAACCTATTTCCACATATAAGAGGGACAAGTATAGAAAAATACCCACCTTACCCGTTGGCATCCCTGATTAAATGGGAATAGCAATGGTGTTTGGTAACTTTCAATAAACTTAATTGGTCCACACTTATTTATTAAATAAATTTATATAATGTCAGGCTCACATGGTGGCCATGATGATTATCTTCCTTCCACATATTTCTTTATAGACAAAACAATTAAGGTTAATTTTGTCACGTAATAATAATGTTTGTACAAATGAGACTCACGCAACTATAGAAACCCGCCAAAGTTTTTGTTTGCATGCACAGGAAAAGAACCTAACGTGTGGCCTTGGGGAAACCAAACTCTGAATTGTGAATCCCATCACTGTCTAAGCCACCAAGGTCTTTATAAATCAAAGGGTGCTTAAAGAGAGGAAGAGAGAAAAAGAGAGAGAATCATGGAAAGTGGTGTTGTGGCTGTAAATAATCATAACTATGAATCCAAAGCAACATCCACCATCACCATTAAGGGCATTCTTAGCCTTCTAATGGAAAACATTGATGAGAATGGAAGAAAGAGAGTTATTTCTCTTGGTATGGGTGACCCAACTCTCACAACATTGTTCCACACTCCTAATGTTGTTGAAGATGCTGTTGCTCACACTCTTCAGTCTCACAAGTTTCATGGCTATGCCCCCACTCCTGGTCTTCTCCAAGCTAGAATGTAATGCTTCTCTCTTCAACTCTCATAAATTTCAAACTCTTTTTTATAGCTTGTTTTTTGTGTTTTATCTAAAATTAGACTCGATAACAAGAAATTTATAACAAATCTAAAATATTTAACCAATTGAGTCGGACCCATTTGGTTTCTTTGACTTGTTTTTGTTGTTGATTCAAGACAATTCTTAATTTGCAACTATGTTAGTCTTTGAAAAAATTTAGTCACCCAATTAAGGTCTATTTGGAAATTCAATTTTTTTAGCACTGCTTAGTTTTTAGAGAATCTTAAATTTGGCTGTCCAACATTTTTGTGCAGCTTTAAAAACTTTTGGTCGCCCAATTAATGTCTCTTTAGAATTTCGAAACTTTTTAAAACCTTAATTCGACGTGAAAAGTCACGTCTCAGCAAAGCAACAAGTTCTTGTTTTGGCGTGTATTTTTTAAGAGAAATTATATGGTACTTACATTATTTGTGGGGTATGGATACAGTTGTAAATATAATTTTATTTTATATTTTATATTTTAATAATTTATTTAAATAATATTTATGATATTTTATTTTTTTAATTTTTAAATTATTTAGTTATTTTATTTTTATTTTATATATTCTAATTTTATTTGTAATAATATTATTGTATATTTAAATAGTTTAATTTTAATAGTTTTTTAAGTATATTTTTATCTTTTCACTTAAAATATTTGAATTTATATATTTTAATTTGAATTATTTTTCAAGTATATTTTTGTCTCTTTGTCTTAAATTTTTGAATTTCTATATTGTAATTTTAATAATTTTTTATTTCTACTATTTATTAATTCTTTTCTTTTTTAATGTTTTATAACATTATTAAAATTTTATAATTTAAATTTCTATAATTTTATCTTATTTTTTATTTTATAAATATAATTTGGATTATTCATCTTATAATTAAATTAATTTTTTTTAGATCTTTTTATGAGTTCACACAAAAGAATGTATTGAAACCCTTCCATCTTTGAGAATACAGTAGCAACTCCCATTTTTTAATTTCGTACATCATAAATTGCGATTTAAAATTATTTTTCGAACATTTGTTAAAAGTATGATTGGATGAAAAATTTAAATAAACATTTTTTTAAAAGAATTTTAAATGTTTTATATTTTTTATAAAGATATAAAATATTACAAAGATGGACATAATGAAAATTGAACGTCCTTATGCTTCTAACTATCTCAATCCTTCTCTACCCAATCATTAAATTAATCCTAATGGTCTAGATGAAGTGTTTTGTTTAAATAGAGAATTCACAAAGAATTTAAAATTTAAATATTTGTGAAATTCTTTAAAATAATAAAAATTTCAAAATTTTTCCTAAAAAGTAAGAGTTTGAAATTTTTTTTTTATCTCATTTATATAACATTTTTATCTTTCTCGCATCTTAGTTGTTGAATGTTTAAAAATATTTTTTTTAATTATTATATATTATCTAATATTAATTTTTAAAATTATTAAATATTTAAAAATTAGTTAATATTTATTTTTATAAAATTTAATCTAAAAATCTTAATATATATATATATAACGCATAGGAAAAATCAAATTATCATGTACAAATAAAAAATTTAAAATTTAGAAAATTTGAATTGACTTATTTAAACAAAATATTAGAAAAATAATAAAAAAATTAAAATAATTCAAATTTCAAATTTCATGAATTTTGAAAATTCCTCCTCCAAATAAAGCGTAAAAAATTTTGGTCTCTTTCGAATTTCAATTTCTTAGCTCTGTTTTTATTCTTGTTCTATTTTGAGAGAATTATATTTTTGGTGATTCAAAAGTTACGTGCATCACTGACTTAGCTTTGTCGTCATTGATGACGATTTTTGTAAGCCAATGGCTCACTATTTTCATGTTTGCCTCAAATTCTGTTCAGTGTGAAATTGAATGGCATTTGTTCTTCATTTCGCATGAATGTTTTTGGATTTTGCATTTGGTTCAGAAATTCTATCGTAATTTTTTATAAACATGGTGTTTTTGGTTGTCACTGAACATTAAACAGTTCAATATGCTTTCCTTCACTGAAGGGTTGGTGCAAATTTTTTGCTTCAATGCATATATTTTCTATTGTCCAATTCCTAAGCAATTTTGTTAGCGACATAGAAACAAAAACATCTGAGAAAGGGAATCTGAATCTGGTATCTCAGAGTAACTGTTGGACTATTGGTTGCTTGACTGGTTTGTTTGTACTCCACTTGAAATAAATTTCTTGGTTTTGTTTCATCTTATTCCAACATTGAATGCCATGTAAAGTAACTATCATGTTGGTGACAGTGCAATTGCGGAATATCTGTCTCGGGACCTTCCTTACCAACTATCAAGTGATGATGTTTTCATCACTTGTGGATGCACACAAGCCATTGATGTTTCTGTGGCGATGCTTGCTCGCCCCGGTGCAAACATTTTGCTTCCAAGACCAGGCTTCCCAATATATGAACTTTGTGCTGCATTTAGAGGGGTTGAAGTGAGGCATTATGATCTTCTTCCACAGAAAGGTTGGGAGGTTGACCTTGATGCAGTTGAAGCTCTTGCTGATCACAACACGGTTGCGTTGGTGATTATAAATCCTGGGAATCCTTGTGGGAATGTGTACAGTTATCATCATTTGGAAAAGGTTTGTTCTTAGTTTCCTATGATATAGCTATATTCTACTGATTTTGAAGAACTTTTGAGAATTTCTTTACTGAAAAGTTTGAAAATAAATAGTTTTTCTCAACAAAGAAGTTCTTTAGAACTTGTATCTAAATTCTAAACAGACTTTAAGTAACTTTTGAATTTTGAGACACTATATGTTTGTAAAAGTTGACAATATTAACAGGAGTTACTGAATTTTTTGTATGTTGGACTTAGATTGCTGAAACTGCAAAAAGGGTAGGAACAATTGTGATTGCTGATGAAGTTTATGGCCACCTTGCATTTGGAGGCAAGCCTTTTGTGCCAATGGGAGTTTTTGGCTCTGTTGTTCCTGTTCTCACTCTTGGCTCTCTCTCTAAGAGATGGATAGTTCCTGGCTGGAGACTTGGTTGGTTTGTCACAAATGATCCATCTGGCACTTTTAGAAATCCAAAGGTTAATTCTTGTTCCCCTCACTCTTTGTTTAATCCACTTTTTTATATTTTTCATCTTGTGTCTTAGATCATTGATCCCATATGGTACTTGAATAATGACACTGCAATTAGAAGTTCATTAGTTAATAGGAGAATATGCTTGACTGATCTTATCATTGATCAGTGATTTATGTTCTTAGACATGTGAATGAACCTTTCTTCATTTATGTTTGTTGATGTTTATACTCTGTAATGCTTTATTTTATTTGTGTTGAACTACCTTATGTCCTTTTTGATTGCTTCACTCTTTTGTATTTTTCTATATTGAAGTTCCAACAGTTAACTGGTACTTCAAAA
The DNA here is from genome assembly GCF_000230855.2 of Cajanus cajan. Lineage (NCBI taxonomy): Eukaryota > Viridiplantae > Streptophyta > Magnoliopsida > Fabales > Fabaceae > Cajanus > Cajanus cajan. Next base: position 21,993,813 of record NC_138524.1, read on the forward strand.
TATAAACATCTCATGAAAGAACTCTTTTGCTGCTACTTCTAAATTCTAAAAGTTCTTCATGGTATTCAATAATTTCAATCACCTTATATGATTTTAGACACATGTTTCTTTTGCAGGTAGTTGAACGCATTAAAAAGTATTTTGATCTTTTGGGAGGTCCAGCCACCTTCATCCAGGTTTCTATTTTTCTATTGCATGCTTATTTTCAAGTACAGAAATGGATGCATGCCATCTTTGGCTAACACTAACAGTGATGTTTTAATTGAAGCAACTCAATTTTATTTAAACTTAAAAGGAAAAATCAAAAATATGAAACAACGAAAGAAAAAAATAAGTTTTAACTCAAATTTCATGATAAATAGAAATAAAAAAAGAAATGTCACATTTTAAAGAATACTATAGTAAATTAGTCTGTTTGGATATAAGTTAAAAGCGTTTTAAAAATTGTCTTACTGAAAATAAATAATATTTTTCAATAGAAAAACTTTAAAAAATACTTCTAAATTTGTGTTCAAACATACTCTAGACCAGAAACATTCTTGCGAAGACATGTTTTAAATGACAAAACATGAGACTAGTATTCATATGTTGCTCCTAGCTCTGTTATTAAATCCAAGTTATTTGATTTGGTTCTGATATATGTTACAATTTCATCCAAAATTGTTGGTTAGGAAGAATTTTATTTCATGACATGAATTTATTTATTACTTATTTCTTTTATCTAATTGATAGCATTTGCGGTTTGACAGGCAGCTGTACCTCAAATAATTGCACTTACTGAAGAAGTTTTCTTCAAGAAAACCATTGATAATTTGAGGCTTACTGCAGATATATGTTGTAAAGAGATAAAAGATATTCCATGCATTTTTTGCCCTTATAAACCAGAAGGGTCCATGGCTATGATGGTGAGATATACCACAATGTGGTTTATTGTGAAAAAAACAAATGTCTTAATAAATAAACTAGTTTTTTTTATTTATTATTATTTATTCTCCTATGAAATGCAGGTGAAACTAAACCTCTCACTTCTAGAAGATATCAGCGATGACATTGACTTCTGTTTCAAACTTGCAAAGGAAGAATCTGTTATCATTCTACCAGGTACTGTGCAAATCTTGCTTTGCCTCGCACATCTTCTGTTTGGAGAATCATGTCATTTATAAAGAAAAATAAAAGCATTTATTAGTTTTAGCTACTTGATATCCTCAATTATGTTTCTTTTGCTATAATCACCATAATATGAGTCACATTTTTTATGGGAGCAACTTCGATGATAGTCTCATCATAAGCTCACATCTCATCATAATTTATGGGAACTTAACATTTCCAGCTTGCATTTTAGTGAGTGACTTTTAGAGACTTGTGTAACCAAATTTACTATTATGACTTGGGGTTGAAGATTCCTAAGCATCCAACAGAATCCTTGTTGATATTTAGTTATAAATAAAACCATTAAATGATTTTATCCTTCGTCTTTATGTAGAATTTTCATGTATATCTTTTTGAAAGAGGTAGAGTTTCATTACACTTTTTATTATCCATGTTTTATAATTTTGTCACTCAACTAATAAAATTTTACAAATTTAACTAATTAAATTATTGACATGGAATATAAATAATGAAGTGATACAATGATCATGTTGACAATTAACATGACACAACAACTATTAATGTGTCATGTTAATTGTGAACGTGTCACATAAGTGATTAATTAACAATGTCAAAAAATAAATTAATGGATGATAAAATATATAAAATTTTAAAAGTTGAATGACAAAATAGATATCAAAATTTCTCAAATTGTGAAACATGTGTTTAAAAAGTACAATTAAGCCAAATAATTTCAACTCCATCCTGTAGAAACAAATAATAGTGAACATTGCAAAGATAAAAAACCAAAAAAAATAAGCTTATTAGTCCAGAAAACAAAATGTAGAATATTCACATGAAACTAAAACATATTTAAGTTATATTGATAATTCAAAGCTTGTTGATTCTGATAAATGAAAATAAGTTGTATGTTTAAAATAATTAAAGCATGCTAGATCAAAATAAAGTAACTTGACAAATCATAAATCATTATTGAATCTGCTATCTACATCTTTGACTTCAGCATGGCTCACAAACTAGATAGTGAATTTTGTAACAAAGAAAAGTACCAATTCCTTGCAGGAACTGCAGTAGGACTAAAAGATTGGCTTCGTATTACTTTCGCTGCTGATCCATCTGCTCTTGGAGAGGGTATGAGAAGAATAAAATCTTTCTATCAAAGGCATGCCAGAAAATTGTAAAAGCAATAGTGAATCCACAAATAAACATTATCATAAAAGTGTGTTCTCCTTTTGCTACTACACTACACAAGAATTAGAGATTGTATTTCAATATCGCATTATATAGTCTGGTTAGAAATGAACCATTTAAGTGCAAGTATCCACATAATCAAGAGGTATTCCTCTTCCTATTTTATGGACCTTTGGTAATATAATAAATATGGGTCTTAATATATTGTTAATATCCATGTCATCGGTACGATATCTATTGGCTTGAACTATAAATAATCTATCAGAGAATTTGGATATAAATAATCTCTATCAGAGAATATGAAAATGATTATCCCAATACCTTATTTATAGGAAGTGATTCAAGTACCAATCAAATTATGACTTGTTGCTTTAAATTATATATAAACATTTATAACATAAAAATTGATATATGATTTAATTAAAAATGAAATGTTTTATTACATTAAGCAAATAATATGAGCTTAAGAAGTCCAAAACAGATGTACTATATTTTTCATTTAATTTATTTTTATAATACCATTTATTGTAAAATGTTATATAAATAAATTTGATGATCAAAACTGGTGCAACACACCAAATTAAAAGATCAAAATAAGACAATTTTTTAAGGATTAGAATCGAAGTGTTTCCAATTTTCCATTCATCTTCCATGTTTCTTTTTTCCCTTTAATTTTATTTTTTTATTTATTTATTTTTGTTTATGACATTGCTATGCACCTTGTTGAAGGATTGTTGGGGACTGATTTTGTTTGCCTTTCGTGCTTATCGGAAAACTTTTTATAAATTTTGAATGCCTAAGCAGAAAATAAAAAATTTAAAAATTAAAAAAAAAAGTTGAAAAAATTTGCTTAAAAAACACTCAGGCCCAATATTGACTAACCTGAATGAACCCAATTGTGCAAATCCCAAATCCAACTACGCCGGAGCTGCTTACTTACGGTTGGAAATGGGGCTTTTTGACCTCACTAAATTAAAAAAAAATTAAAAATACACGAAATAAATTAAAAAAAAAGTATTTATTGAAATAGATGATTTTGAACACCTAAGCATATACGTGGCACTAAAAACGCATGGGGTGGACGTTTTTTAGAAAAAGCTTCCCCCCAAGCGCCTTCTATTGCTGATGTGGCAGGTAGCACAGCTAGAAAAGAAAGAGCAGGGGTAGGCGTTTTGCACAAAGAGCCTTCCCCCCAGGCGCCTTCTATACACGTGGCGCGTTTCAACTGAAAGAGCATGGGGGAGGCGCCATGTGTTCTTCATTTGACACGTGGCAGAGCTCCTCCCATTTTGTGTTTAAGTGTTCTCCGAGAGTAAAGGGGTAGATACGTTTTTGTTTGAGAAAACGCTTGTACTCCCGGCGCTCTGAGAAAACGGTTCTACCATTTGGTTCTGAAAAATTTTATTGGCCCACAAATTTTTTTTTGCACGTTGTTATCAGGTATGATTTTTACTTTATTTATTTTAAATTTAGAAATAAATATTAAAATACAAAATGTTTAGGGCTGATTTGTTAATGGTTTCTGGGTGTGGAACGGCCCATTCTGAAAACAAAATGGGCCGTTCTGATTGAACAAATTGGTTGTTATTTTGGATCTGGAACGGGCCGTTCTGAAAGTAGAACGGACCATTCTGAAAGTAGAACGGGCCGTTGTGGGGCAGTTGTGGTTGTTTGATTTAGTGAAAAATGGAAGGGATCAGAACGGCTTGTTTTGCTTTCGAAACGGCTCGTTCCAGAACCCAATATTAGACACGTTTTGTGCAATGAGAACGGCCCGTTCTGGTTTCAGAACGGGCCGTTCTGATTGTAGTCATGAAGGATTTCAATTGAAAATTTTGAATTATTATGAGGGATTAAATTAGGTATTTAGGCATTTATAAAATTTATAATTAATTAGTTGTTTGATTTTAATATTTAATTTGTTTGTTTGTTTAATTATATCAGGATGTCTACATAGATGATTCATGCAGGACCTATCGACGATTCATTATTAAGGCTTCAACCATTCCATATATCTGAGCATATATGGAATGGAGCCAGTGTTTTAAAAACCGAACCGGTCATTGAACCGGTGAGAGTACTGGGTCAATGGTTCACTGGTTAGACCGGTAGGTCACCTATTAAACCGCATGACCCGATTTCTATTAAAAAAATTAAAAAAATATTTGTTATACATATTTCATACTTATAAATTTCAAAAAAAAAATCACATCATACCTTAAAATAAACTCCACAAAAATTACAAACACATTTTAACATAATTTTATAATGTCATTCATGAGTTTTAAGCAAATAAAACAAGTTCTAAATATGAGTTTCAAACAAGTAAAAAACACACATAAGTTCCAAGCTAACTTGTAAGTTCAAACATATAACAAGTCACATAACAAAGCTACAAATAACATTTAAACATAATTGAACTACAAGATTTAAACAAATCTATATAAACTATTTATGTCCAAGGAGTAAAAGTTGTGGCCACCACTCTTTCATCAAAAATCTCAAATCCTTCTCCAATAACTTCTTCAATATTGCTTTCATTTAAATTCATGTTTTCCATAGTATCATCTTGTGCTTGTACATCATCATCATCATCATCATCCTCATCCAAATTTAATTGATCTATGACAATAATTTAGAAATAAGTTAGTAATTACAAATTCAAATTTAGTGATAACAAATACAAAATAATGAAATAACAATATAAAAAAAATACCAATGTCACTTGAAATTGGTTGGATGGTCATATTTGCAAGGTCATTACATAGTGCATCCACTTCCTCATTGGTTAAAAATGGTGGGGAATCCTCCATTACCCAATTAGAATGGTCATCAAGCGTTTCAAGATTAATAGGATCATAACTTTGATGTCTTTTTTTCCTAAGCACATGTAAATATGTAATGTATTTAAATCTAAGCACATGTATTTAGAAATAAAATGACACAAAAAAAGAAAGAAACATAATAATACCTATGTTGTAACCTCAAGTTGTAACGAACAAAAACTAGATCATTAAGCTTTTGATGCTCCAACCTATTTCTTTTCTTTGAATGAATATGCTCAAATACACTCCAATTGCGCTCACAACCCGAAGCACTACAAGTTTGACTTAAAACACGAATAGCTAACTTTTGTAGATTTGGTGCACCACACCCATAAGATTCCCACCATTGATCTAGAATATTGCATGAAATAAATCAGTATATGTATTAAACTTAAATAAACATTAAGGATCACAAAGTCACAAGTTATGAAGTTACCTGGCATAACTGTATTTCTTTCATACAAAGCAGATTGCCTTCCAAAATCCAACTCAGCATCTTTGTATATTCTCATCTCAGTAGTCAATTTGTTTCGTAGTTCAGGATCTCCATGAGAATACTTTTCAATCACATCTAAAAGTCCAGATTTTGTGGAAAAATGTTGTTCAAATTCTTCATCATTAAATCTACAAGCTGGATTCAACCAATAACCAGCAGCATGAAGATTTCTACGAAGCTGTGAATCCCATCGGTTATCTATGATCTTCAAGTAAGGTTCCACTTTCATCTTATTTCTTCTAAACCTTCTCAATATCTCTTCTCTAGCTTTATGTATAGCTTGGTAAAGAAAACCCATGGCAGGTTTATCTTCACTATCAACAATACGCAACACACGTACAAGTGGTTCTGTGAGTTTTACTATATCAGCACATTTAGTCCAAAACCCAGAGTCTAAGACTTGTTCCACAAATTTCTTTGCTTTTGCTTCTTTGGCATAAGCTGAGCTTGTCCATTCCTTAGATGTTACCATGGCTCTTAGTGCATTTTTTTGAGCCAAAATACTTTGCAAAGCAATAAAATTAGTTGCAAACCGAGTTGGAGCAGGACGAAGTATTTCTTTTCCACCTGTGTGCTTTCTCATCAAATACAATGCATAACAATGATTGTACACATATTTAGTAATATTTGAGGCATGTGACACAGCTATACTTACTTCCTCTAACTTTCTCATGTCTTGCAACATCAAATTAATGCAATGTGCTGCACAAGGAGACCAAAATAATTTAGGAAACTCTGCTTCCAATAACCTACCAGCGGCAACATAATTGGCAGCATTGTCTGTCACCATGTGAACAATGTTTTCTGGCCCAACATATAACACCACCTCTCTGAAAAGCTTATACAACATATCAGCAGTTTTAGAAGCATGAGAAGCATCAACAAATTTAAGAAAAATAGTTCCTTTAGGACAATAAACTAAAAAGTTGATCAAAGTTCGCCTACACCGATCAGTCCACCCATCCGCCATAAGAGTACAACCTGTTTTCTTCCAAATTAAACGATAATCTTCTACAAGCTTCTTTACATCATCAACCCACCTATTTAACAAATGACCACGAATAGTATGCATACTTGGAACCTTGTACCCTGGACTCATACTACATAAAGCATCAACCATAGGCTGAAAATATGCTGAATTAGCTGCATTGAATGGAACTGATGCATCAATGAACCATTTGGCAATAACAAGGTCACATTTTTCTATCACTTCTTTGCTTTGCAACACACTTTTTAAGGTAGGTTGAGCTCCAGGAGTTGTTCTAGGCATAAAAAAGTTACCAATGCGGTTCTTGCCTTTTAAAAATGTTGATGTTGATTGTTCCACTTCTGGCACTTCACCTTCTTCAATAGGTGGGAAAGAGTAACTATCATTATTTTCTTCTTGAATTTTTCTTTTCTTGCTCTTGCATTCATCAATGTTTTGTTTCATTTGAAAACGAATATCTGCGGGAACCTTCTTACATTGTTCAACTTGACCTTTCTCACCAGCCAAGTGACTCTTAAACCTATTAATTCCACCTCCCCGAATAACTTTATCACAGTATATGCATAATATAATAGATTTTTCATTTTCATTAAGCAATTTACAATGCCCCCAAGCTATATCAGTTTTCCCTCTAATATTCTTTTGGAAAGAGTTTTGAGTACAACCCTCTTGTGATGATGGCGATTCACCAGTTGTCATGCCTAATATCAAAATATCATTCAATAACAACAAACGAAAAAATTATTCTAAATTAAATCAACCAAAATCAATATAATAATGATCAAATTAAAGAGTAGCTAACAATAATATAATGTTTAAAACAACCAAATTATAAATTCAAATAAGAGCTAACATAATGTCAAAGTGTAATCAAATTAATCAACATTTAAGTTTTTGAATATTTTTGTTGGATGGTTTGAATTTAATACTATATTAATAATATAAAAGAAAGTCGTGCCTGCCAGTGTGAATGTGTTCACATTTTTTAGGAAATTGACATGCAAAAGTGGGAAAATGAATCAAGTGTAATCTTATCGCGTAAAAATTTAACACCAAGATATAGACAGAGTAGGGTCCTCTGCAGAAAATCTTCTATTTATTTCTTTTAATTCTTTTTTTTATAATTATCTTAATATTTTAAAAAATGCTACCAACATCTTAAAGAATCAAAAAATCACACATTTTCTTGTGATTTTATAATTTAATGAACCTTATAACTTGAAGCAACGACGCGGTGGTGCGACGAGGCGGTGGTGGTGGTGCAGCGGTGCGGTGGCGCGACTTTGCTTTCCAAGTGTTCCTGTTGAAGCCATTATTACAGATTAAAGAGCAGAGTGCAGAAACAATGAATTTTAAAATTGAAGCTTGTAATTGCCGAATGCCATTACCCAAGAAGAATTGAGACGCTCTTCCCAAGCTGTGCAGCGAAGCGACGGAGCGACGGTGCAAAAGGGTTGGGTTCGTGAAACTCTGAAAATTTTTTTAGGGTTTCTAAAAGAGGAACCGCGCAGCGTGCAGCAAATGGGCAGAGATATTTCAAAATTGAAGGTTTTATTTTTTATATTAGAAAAACGACGCCGTTTCATTATTTTTTTTACAAAAAAAGTGATGAACCGATTTGGCTCAAGACCCGTGAGTCGTTGGTTCAACCGGGTTTTTAGCCGGGTCACACCGAGTCAAACTGAGTCAACTGCATATCCGGTCTGATCATTGGTTCGACTCGGTCCAACCACCGATTTTCGGTTCGACCGGTTCGACCGGCCGGTCCGAACCGAGTTTTAAAACACTGAATGGAGCTGAAGATAGGGTTTTGAAGGTTAGGAAAGCAACACAATCAGAGTTGCGTGGTGTTGAGATTCCAGTTGCTATTCAGGATCTTCTACAGAGGGCTGGTTTTATGGGGATGGCGCAGATTATTAGTTACTTTCCTGTGTACAATCATTTAATTTCTGCGTTAGTTGAGTGATGGAGACTAGAGACCCACATGTTTCACATGCCCTTCGGCGAGTGTACTATCACGTTGGAGGATGTTGCAATGTTACTTGGGTTGAAGATCTTCGGGGCACCCATTACTGGATACGCAACTATGGGTTGGGGAGCTCTTGTGCAGCGCCTTCTTGGCATGACACCCCCTGAGTCAATGCTTGTTGGCGGTCGATTGAGGATGAGCTGGATTGACCGACACTTTTCTAATGTTTCTGAGCATATAAATAGCTAGGAACAGTTGGAACGTTATACTAGAGCATTCATTTTACGCATAATCGGGGGATATTTATTAACTGATCACTCTAGCTCGTTTGTATCCCTCAGATACCTGAGTTTCCTAGAAGACATGGATGTTTGTGGTCAAATGAGTTGGGGGTCATGCGTCCTGGCGAATATGTACAGGGAGTTGTGCATGGCCACGAATTATGATCACAAGGAAATTGGTGGTTCAGGTATTTTACTGCAATTATGGGCATGGTATCGGTTTCCATTTCTTGCACCACCTCATCCACCTTTATCTACATTTCATGTTCCTCTAGAGGCAAGGTTAGTAACTATATTACTTGTGATCGATTTAAGAATAAATATATTTAGAATTAATTTGTATATTGAAGAATTAATGGTTTTTTTGTTTTTATAACAGGTGGAATTATGCCTTGCATAAACCTAGAGAGGAAACAAAAGATAAAATTGTGAAGTATAGAGAGTATTTTGACCATTTAAAAAGAGAGGATGTAAGTTTTAATTTATAATATTATATTGAAGATTTATATTAAAAAATTGTGATTATAAATGATAATTGATAAGTACTTAATTGTTTTGTTGTTTTGCAGTTTGTATGGCAACCATACATGAACTTAACAAAGTAAACACTGACTATTTACAAAATAAACAACGATACAAACAACACAGTCCTTTGCAAAAGTAAACATCATAACTTAACAAAGTAAACATTGATTGTTAACGTATACGGTAACCTACATGAAGTTTAGTTGTCTTTCAAATGAATTGACCATGTTCCACATCTGCAATTGTTGAGGCTCCAGATCTTCAAAAGTAACAAACAAATTCAGTAGTAATTCATTCGGGTCTTCTGCAAATTTTTGAAACATGAATGCCACATCTTCATCACAGGTTAAAGGATATGGAGTATATTGCTTTCCTCCATCTTCGTATTTAACTGGACAACGATAATGAAGTTGACTTATGCGTTTGCTATCCCCTTTGATCAACCTCCTATGTACCTCATTCAACAAATCAACAAGTATCATGTCTTCGTTAAGTTTGATAACTCTTCCACTAGATGGCATTTGTATGGCATAATCAAGACCGTACTGAGTTTCAAATATGTGAACATTTTGAAACACAAGAACAAACACTGTTGCTAAACCCATTCTTCGAAATCACTACTACAATATTTCTATCTTAAGTTGAAGAGAAACTGTCTGAACATAAAACACTCACACACACACACTTATATTTATAGGCAGATGGAGCCTAACTAAAATAATAAAATAATAAGAAGTGCATAATTTAACAAATTTTTTTTCATTACAGAATTAAAAAACAACAACAACAAATACATATTAATAACTGAAGTGCATAATTTTACCAATATTTAATAATAATATTCTCCAAATTTAAATATTACAATCCACAATAAAAATTACATTACAACCATCCGAATTAGCAATAAACCTAAAACTAAATTATAAATATTTTTTCTCATTAAATCAAATATCCTTCAGAATAACCTACAAAAAATGTAACATACATTTGTTAAACAATATTAGTTACAAAATAAATTATATTTAACTAATATTACTCACCTGTTTTACATTATTTTTAGTTATATTAAGCAAGTAAGGACCACGGAAACGCTTGGGGGCAAACACGACAATGATAAGTGCTCAAATTGCATATTTTTATGCTTAATTTGGCACTCTTTTTGGGAGAGATGTAAGTACTTTTGGTTGTATTTGACCCTACAAATAGATGAACTAAGATTAATCTAAGAAGTTACAAGAGTGTAGTTTCTTTGGTTGAAAATATTTCCTTTTTGTGTAGATTTTGATGAAGTTGGAAATCCAAGGCTATAGTCCCAAAGCCAAAGTTGCAGCCATGAAGCATGAACCAAAAAGAAGTGTTCCAGAGAGTTAAGGCTATAGCTCCAGATTCAAAGCTACAGCCACGAAGCCTGAACCAATTCCAGAGAGTTGAAGCTTCAGCCATGAAACCAAAGCTCTAGCCTTGGAACATTTTGGGCAGTCCAGAAATTCAGAGCTACAGCCCCCATTCCAGAGCTGCAGCCTTGGGTTAAAAATCCCAACTTTCACTTGGACAGGACGTATTTTAGGGCAAGAAAGGAAAGAAAAGAGGGATTGAAACAGAAGGAAACAAAAAGAAAAGAATAGAGAGAAAGATCACCCAGGAGAAGAGGAGAGCTTGAAGATTAGACTTGAAGATTGGCTTGCTTGGGAACGAGGACCCATCTTCATTTCTTCTCTTCTATTGTGTAATCTCATCTTTTTATTTGCTATGGCCCTCACCATGAGTGGCTAGTTTCTCTTGGGTTGGATTCAATGTAACTACTAACTCTATTTCTTCTTAGATCTATTTGATATTCAGCTCTATTACTTGTGTTTGATTCTTCTCTTAATGCTTAATCCAATTTGATCACCCGTTTTATGATTTTAGGTTTTTGAACTTTGTTGGGAAACATTTTCAAAACCCGAACTAAATCATTCACCTAATAATCTCTTGTTCTAGGAATAGACTTGATTTTGTTAGCCATTTTGGTTCAAGTTATTGTCTTAATGCAAGGTGTTAATCTTAAATCATAGAGGAATCATGTTTAGGGTTAATCACCTTAGGGCTCAATTTTGAGGAATCTGGTTGAGCTAACTATTGAACATGGAAGTAATAGAAGTGGAGTCATATTTATTTGATGAAGATTAAAAGAGTTAGAAAGTACATTTGAATCCAATCTCTTTCTCATATAAGGTTTTCTGTTAGATTCTTACTTTCGCTTTTAATTACTCTAATTTAAACTTAAATCAATACTTCATTCATGTTCTATGTAAACAAGAAAGGAAATTACTAGTATCCCCAAATCCCTGAGGACGATATCAAATTACTACAACGAAGCTTGGTCCACTTGCCAAGAGTGAAAAATCCTTCACCAGACAACCTGAAGAAAAAAAAAATTCAATTCAACACATAAATAACATATAATTTAATTTTATACAACAAATATTACCTGTTTCAAAATTAACACACACCCCACAACAGTGTCTTCCCCATATTGTTGGTGTTGCTTAACTTTGTAATGTAAGCTTGCACCAATCGTTGCAGTTGGGTCCTGAAATAAATATTTACAATTAACTACAAAACAATTTCTTTTAATGCATAACAAATTCACTAACCATACCTTTAAATTAATAGTATAATTTCCCTTTCCAGTTGGGGTCATAGACTCCACAAAAGCAACAACTGTTGGGACTCTTTCTAAATTGTGGTTGATATTAATCAATGTTGTCACTTCAGGTAGACCTATTGTTAAAAAAAAAATAAACTTAACATTATTTGCATCATTAAATTTACACACATGAAACTTAATATGCTAAACAAACCTCTAGATTTGACATAATGAACAGCATAGCGCCACGGGTTAGAGTTGAACACCAACATCGCAGGTCCGTTAAGATCAGACAAAAATTGTTGTGTTGGCAAGGGATTTTCAGATTCCATGTTCCTCATTGTAGCTTGGACCAAACCAGTTGGTCCACGAATAACACGACCAATGTCACGTGTACTAGATGTCTCTTCGTCATTATCATCCCCAAGTTTTGGTGTAGAGGGTGACAACGGAGACAATGACTCCTGTTCTCTAGCTTCTTCATCCTGTTTAGCTGCCATTGCACTTCTCATTATTGACAAAAATTGCTCATCTGTCAATACTTCATCTGATGGAACAATGTCTTCTTCTTCGTCACTATCAGGTACATAATCTATTCCTCTACGAGACATTCCTGATAAAATAAAAATCAAAATAAATATTCCATTAATATTGTCTCAAATTCTAAAATTTAAAATATTCAGTATAATATCATAATTTCTAACATTGCAATAAATACATATATTCAATTATAAAAATCAAATTATATAATTTTTTCAATTCAAAAAAATTTAATTGGGCCACTGGAACGGCCCGTTCTAATTTTAGAACGGGTCGTTCTCATTGCAACAAAGGTGTCTTATCTATGGATCTAGAACGGGCCGTTCTGAAATCAGAACGACCGTTCTCAGAGAGCTCATAAGAGGTTAATTTTTGTTCCGGAACGGCCAGTTCTAAAAGGAGAATGGGCCGTTCCAGAGCAAAAAATAACAATTCTTCAGTACAATAAGAACGGCCCGTTCTAAAAGCAGAACGAGCCGTTCTTATTCCTTTCTTTAAAAACCGAAACGGCCCGTTCTGAATACGTGCTTTTTCAGAACGGCCTGTTCCACGTTTAAAAATTACGTATTGACCTTCCTATTTAAAAATGTTTTCTAAATTATTACACCACTCTATTTTACAAAATAAACAACGATACAAACATACAATATATTATAAAAAAAATTAAAATTACAACAAATAAAATATATTACTCACTTGCACACCAAATAAAATATCACCTGGACCACACCTCGAATTTTGTGAAACCCAATAACACGTTCTACATTTAACTACTTTGAATTTTATAGCGCCTGGGGGAGAGGCGCATTGCAACGAATGAGCACGTACACAGCCAGCACCTGGGGGAGGTTTTTTCTTCAAAACGCCTCCCCCTGCTCTTTTTTTACAAACTTGCCACGTGTAATGTATAACAGATGGCGCCTACCCCCCATGCTCTTTCTTTTCAAACTTGCCACAAATAGAAGGCGCCCAGGGGGAGGCTCTTTCTAAAAAACGCCTCCCCCTGCTCTTTCTTGACCAGTTGCTCTGACTGCCACATCATCAACTAAAGGCGCCTGGGGGAGAGGCTTTTTCTAAAAAACGCCCACCCCCCATGCGATTTCAATGCCACGTGTCAGTGTCCAAAATCACCTATTTCAGTAAATAGTTTTTTTTTAATTTATTTCATGTATTTTTTTTTTTTAATTTAGCGGGGTCAAAAAGCCTAGAAATGGATTAATAATTTAATATTTTTGTTGGTCGGGTTCAGTTGGGTTCCACAATTTGAATCCGAAATTGACAGAATTTCAACGCGTGATTAGACTTAATATATGTTTTAAGCTTTTAAATATATAATTTAAAATAAAAATTAATTAGTTTTAAATAATGTAATTTAAAATTTAATAATAAATTATAAAATATTAATTGTTACATCATTTAATAGAAAATTTTTAAAATAATTTATTTTTATAAAAAATTTAACTAAAAATATAATTTTACAACTATAAATTTTATTCTATTTTTATCTAATTCTACACTATCAATTAATTACAAATTTTACTCTATTATTTAAACATTTCTTATTTAATTAATTTTCACATATTTCTTTTCATTTATGGACAAAATTATATGTTTGATAAGGGGACCTTCACCCCCTAACAATTTCCCAATTTAAATTTTTAATATGTAATTTAAGTATTTATTTTCTTTTATATTTTTATAATAAAATAAATATATTTAAATGATGTTTATTTTTTATATGATAAAATATTTTTATACTCTTTTTTTACAGAGATCATAGTATTTTATCTTAAGAAAATATTTAAATATCATTTATCTTATTTTTAATAGTTTTTTAATTTTATATTTTATTATTTTTATTTTAAATTTTATATTATAACAGTCGAATATACAAGAATAAGAGGGATTTAGGTATTTGTACGAATGTAAGATTGTGCACTTTAAGAAGATTTAAAAAAATTAATTTGTATTATTTATACTAACAAGATACATTTATTTTTCGATAGCTCATCATTTAAGAATTCTATAGTTAAACATGTTTAACTTAGAATGATTTAAGAATGAGTAACCTTTTGAAAAATTTCTTAAAAAGTGTGCGAGTGAGGGCAAAACGTGCTAAAATGTCTTTGTATTAGTTTGTGAAGATAGTCAAAAATATTAAAGGTAATCGAAAATCTCAGAAAGAATTACATACGAAAGGTTCTAATCAATGAAAAATTGTATAAAATGTCACCATATAAATCTATGGTTCATGCACTAGGCGTGGTATTTACCATGCCTAGTGTGATACCTCTAGAAGCTTTGTATGGTTATGACATCAAGCGTGAGTATAGTCATGTTAGACGTGGGACCTCCAAAGAGCAACATGCACTCTCTTTGGGTATGGCATTAGGCATGGGGAAAGCCTCACTAACACCACCTTATGAATGCGTGGACACTTGTTTTATGTGGATTTGAGGTATTTGGATGGTGCTTAGTTTAGGAATATGATCATTGTTATTAATGATGATGTGATAATAGATAGGTGAATGATTAGAATGCTTAGTTAGAGTTGATCTCTTGATTTTGATAATTGAGGTATGGGCAAGTGTTGTGAGTTTGGTGCACCCTATGACTACTTGTGATGTGAAGTCTAAGTCGAAGGCTTAGTTGTGTAAAAAGTCTGGGCATGCATGCTTAGTTAGGATATGTAACAATTATGAAAACTATAATTGTGATAAGAGATGAAAGTATGTGATGTTGTTCATTAAGTCTTTGGTAACGTGCATCATGTGCATAAAAGTGTGTCTTTGGTAACGTGCATCATGTGCATAAAAGTGTTTGTGATAGGTATCAATGTGGAATAAATTGTTAGGAAGAGCCCCCTTGTGGTTTGGGAATGTTGGTATATGTTGTTAAATGTTCTTCGTGGGTTTTATTATGTAATGTTTCCTATGAGTGAGATTCTCACACACATATACACATATATTGCTATATAGTTTGTTTTGTTAGGTTGTGGTTGTCAAACCTTATCTCACACCAAGAAGCAAAGTAAAATGTATCTCATTCTTTCTTTTCTTTGTTGTTTTGTTTTTTGTTTGGTTGAATACCATTACAGGTATGATCATCTAGAAGATGATGCTAGTGATGAGACTTGAAGCCTTAGTTATATTTTTGGACTTTGCTTTGATAGGATATGTCATCAAAGCTAGTAGTTTTATACTTTATTATCACACTAGATTTATTTACACTTTGTTAGGTACCCCTTGTTGGTTGCTTTTAGATTTTGTAATGGCCTTGTTAGGAGAGCCACTTTAATTTTTATTTGTTTTATTACCATTCTATTTACATTTTAATGTACCTTTTTAACACTTATTTATTTTGGAAAAAACAAATGTGGGTCCTCTATCTATTGAAGTGCTTTGTGAACCATTTTTAATTTTTTATCATTAAAGTTTATGCAAAACAATTCTTTAGCTTTATTGCTATCTATGAATATTAGCTAGAGGATAGTGTAATCTTGTATTATAATATAAATTATTTATCATTGTGAATAACAACATTTTATCCAATTTTATTACAAATGAAAAAGAAAAAATTGAAGTATAACTCAGTTAATATTTGATAGAATGGATATGACATGACTCAATCAATATTGGATAAGAGTAGTTACAAAATGGATGAAGTGGTTGATCAATTACAATTGCAAAACCAAAAAATAAGGGATTAAGAGATAACCAGTTGGGACATATTTTTAGCTATAAAAAGAGCACTTACAAAGGGAAGAAGGGGGAACTCTTGAGATTAAAAAAAAGTACTAATAAAAAGAAAAATGTTTGAAAAAATAGAAAGAAAACTCTAGAAATAAAAAAATTACACACATCAGGTTGCATTTTCCTCGACATCTAACATAGTATTTAAAAGAAACTTTGTAATTATTTCTTTTTGTTTTGTTAGTTGCCTATGTAATAGATCTTTTGTTTTACACTTCTAATCTTGAGATTCCATTTCCAATATATAATGATGCTTTTGAACTTTTTTAGGGAAGGATTACAATTCCTTATACTTATCTTTTTCTACTTTCTTTCATTTTTTTTAATGTTTTGGTTAATTTTTAGTCTCTAGATTTTGCATATGTGTGTATTGTGTAGGATTTTTTTAGGGTGATATTAATGTATTTCAAAGTGTAAGGACGAACACTAATTTTGTCCTTTTATTAATTTATTATTTTTCTTTAATAAAAATTCATAGTAAAATAATAATAAAATATATGACTTTATATGTTCTAATTGATGCATAAAATGGTGTTAAAATATATATATGATTAAAATAATAAATTTTATATATAAAATATGTTATGATGTTAATTGAGTAGTGAATACTACCTTTAGTATCATTTGAGCCATAAAAATTTATAAATAGACATTTGCTATCAAAAACATTTATGTGTAGAGAAAAATAAGTTGTTTTCTTATAACAAAATATTAAAAAAAAATATATTTGTTATCTTGGAAAAAGGGTTCGAGATGGTGGACATAGCGTACAACTTTTTCATGATCAAGTTTGATTTGGCATAGGACAGGGAGAAGGTGTTGGGGGCCTATGGTCCTTGGATGCTATTTGACCATTATCTGGCAATGAGGTCATGGATCCAAACTTTGTCGTCTCTAAGGTTAAGATAGAAAACACCTTTGTTTGGATCAAATTTTCATGCCTGGGTATGGAATATTATGATGAGAGTATTCTTTTGGCATTGG
The DNA here is from genome assembly GCF_000230855.2 of Cajanus cajan. Taxonomy (NCBI): domain Eukaryota; kingdom Viridiplantae; phylum Streptophyta; class Magnoliopsida; order Fabales; family Fabaceae; genus Cajanus; species Cajanus cajan. Next base: position 22,011,103 of record NC_138524.1, read on the forward strand.
CTATCGTAGTGGGACGACCAGTTAAGGTGGATATTTGAACAATTGATGCATCATGGGGTAGATTTCTATGCATAAAGATTGATTTATAGAAATTGGTTGTGGGTAAGGTGTGGTTCCGTAATCATTGGTTCAAGGTAGAGTATGAAAGGTTAAATTTGGTTTGTCAAAATTGTGGGCTGTATGGGCATACAATGGTTAAATGCCCATGATGGAAGAGCATGAATCAAGGGTCCAACCACTAGAGCCATGGTCAAGAGATTACTTGAGGATTTGACTACTTTATAGCTTGGTGGGTCCAATGGGCTTGGTGGATCCAAGGTACTCTTCACATGGGCTTTACATTGACCACCATGTTATTTTCTTTATTGAGTAGTATAGGATTTACATTTCTAGGTCTTGTATTTTGGACCACCTAGATTAGGATTTTTGGGCCTTAGACTTCATGGGCCTATTTTTGGACTTCATGGGCCTTGGGTATTTGGGTACCCAATATTGGGCTCATTTTGTTTCTTTTATTATTTCCTATTGATTGTATTTGGTTGGCCATTATATTTAGGCCATTAGAGTAGTAATATTGGAGGAATACTAGAATAGGTCAAGGAGGCTAAATCTAGGTTTCATTTAGAAGTCATTTAACATGAATTTGGAGTCACATGTTTTAAACCTAGTGGGGTTGAACATGTGCACGCCAAATCCACTCTAAATGCCTCCTAAATGACATTTATATGCAAGGTTAGCCTAAGATCACGACCATGCACATGGGTGACCGAAAATTTGAATTTCAAATCTCATTTGAAATTCAAATCTTTTGGCGCCAATGGTGTAAGCTTGAGCTTGGAGCCACTTGCTTACCTCTGGATCTATATATAGTCTAAACCTCTCATTTATAATCACTTTGACATTTATGAGAATTCTTAATTTCATCTTCAACCAATTCTCTCCCAAAGTCACTGAAAGTTCATAGTCTTAGCCTTAGGAATCTTAGTGTTCTAAGCTTAGCCGTGAGCTTTCTTTTGTGTTCCTTGGTAGAATACTTCCTTCTTATCATAGGTTCCCTCAAATTCTTTCTCAATTCTAGATCATCAATTCGGAATCAAGATTCAAGGAAGAAGATTATGATTCTTGGAGGAGGAAAATGAATAATCTTATCCACTTCACTTACCTACTCCATCAGCCCAACTAAGGTTCCTTCTAAGGTTGATTTGTCAAGTGCAACTTCGATCAAGGAAGACAACTCTGGTGACAATCTTGGGGATCATCCATTGTATAAACCTAATTATGTTGACAATAATGGTGCATCACAAAATAAGGGAGTGGTTACACTTAATAATAATATGTATGGGGATTAGATTATGGTTAAGAAAAATAACTGCAAATCACAACAGTAGAATAAGGGGGTCACGAATGCTTAGGGATTCAAAGGGTTGGATAAAAGTATTTCTAATTTCAACGTGTGGAACAAATTTACCACTCTCAATTCAAAGAGTTGGATAAGAGTATTGCTACTTTTAACTTTTTACTTGTTTTCACCTCGAGTTAGTGTTTCTTTTGGAAACACTCGTTGCATTCACCTCGATAGTTCTATTATGGGAAAAGGAAGGGTATGATATGGTTGTTATTGAAGAAATGTATGGGCATAAGGGGGGGTATTTGGATTCTAACTTGGAAAAGGGGTCTTTCTACTTCAAGCTTATGGAGTTTATGCCCTAATGTGTGACTATTTCCTTAAAGAAAGGCTAGTGGGAGTGGTGTTGCTTGCCTGTCTATGCTAGTATGAATTATGCTAGATGGGTTATCCTTTGATGATATCTGGAGGGATTAAGGGGGGACTGACTACATTGTGGATCAAGGCATTTTTTTCTCGTCTCTATGCAGATAATTTTGTAGGTTGCCTTAATTATTGTGGACTACTCTCTATGAACTCTTTCAGAAGGAAGTTTACATGGAAAAGAAGGTGTAATGGTGGTATGATAGTTTCCAAGAGGTTGGATCAAGGTGTTTGTGATAATTCATGGTGTCTTGCATTTTTGGAGGCATTTGTTAAGCATTTGCTTCGTTGCTAGTATAATCATAACCTATTCCTTATGCATTATTAGCATTCATTTCAGAGTCGTAGGCATAAACAATTTTGGTTTCAAGTAGCATGGTGCACCCATGACGAGTATTAGGATGTGGTGCATGCAACTTGGAATAAAGGTAGGGGTGATGTGGTGGTGGCCCTCAATAAAGTGGTGAAAGACTCGACCCAATTCAATAATGACATTTTTGGCAATATTTTTTGGTCAAAAAAAGAAGTTGGAAGCCTGTCTTCATGGGATTTAGAGGTCTGTTAAATCTATAGATTTTGTCCAACTTATTCATCTGTAGGTACCTTTTTTTAAGGATTACAAAGAGATGTTATTTCAGGAAGAAACCCTCTAGTTCCAAAAGTCAAGAGAGAAATGGATCAAGTTGGGTAGTCGCAACACCTCATTTTTCATATATAAACTGTCATTCATAAAAAACGTAATCAAGTTCATGGTCTCTTTATTACCTCGAGGGAGTGGTGCACGAACCCAACGTCATAAGGGATGAAGTATTGAAGTATTTCCAATCCCTTATTTTGCACAAAGGATAGTTTAAGTAGTAGGGGTCAAGGTTGCTCAATTGATCCTTTCTCCCTAATTGCAAAGAAAGCCCTTATTAGCCCCATGTTTAAGAAGGAAGTGCACTAGGCTCTTCTAGGCACATGCTCTTACAAGGCTCCAAGGCTGAATGGATTTCAACCGATCTTTTTCAAGATGTTCTACAATGAGGTGGGGATGAGATTTGGAAGTTTTTTGCTACAACTTTTGAGACGAGATTGGTTGATCAACATTTAACAAAAACTCTTATGGTTCTAATCTCAAAAAGTGATTCTCCGTCTTTCTTCAAGGATTTTCACTCAATTAGACTTTGTAATGTTTTGTACAAGCTCCTTTCTAAAGTGCTCATTAATATATCACGACTCTTTCTTATGCAATTAATTATCCCTTTTTATAGTAGCTTCATCTCAAAGCACAATACAAAGAATAATGTAATTGTTCTTTAGGAGGTTATGCACCACATGGGAAAAAACGAGTAAAAAAGGGACTTGTTTTGGAGAAAGCTTGTGATAAGGTGGACTGGGACTTCTTTAAACAAACTTTGTGGTTTTTTGAATTCCCAAAAGTTCTGATATCATTGATTATGAGTGGTATTTCTTCAAGAAGCATCTCCCCCCTTTGGAATGGGATAAACTAGATTGTTTTTGCCTTGTGAGATGTTTATGTCAAGGAGATCCTGTCTCATCTCTTTTATTTGTGTTATGTATGGAGAGATTGGGTAGCATGATGAATCAAATGGTGGTTGAGCATAGCTGAAAACCACTACAAATCACTAATTAGGTGTTCTTTGCAAATGACATATTGTTGTTTATCAGAGTGGAGATCCCTTAGGCTCACCATGTAGCTAACGTTTTGTCTTCATTTTGAGCCCTATCTAGGATGAAAGTGAGTGCAAATAAATCATATGGCTTCAATTAGTGTTCCCCATTAGCTAAATAATGATATCTAGGGTGCGACTGGTATTTGGCTTATAGGTTGGAGAATTACTTAGGCTTTCATATTTTTCATGGGACATTTACCACGTAGGATTTATTGGACAGGGGTGCTTGTTGAATAAGCCCAAAAAGGTTACATTGACAAACACAATCATTTCCTCACTTTTGTTATACGACATGTAATTTTTGCATCATTTATGTGACTTTTTTGATAAAATAGTTCAATCCTTCATTTGGCAAGGTGCTATAAGGAAGGGTATGCACTTGGTGGGTCGACATAAGGTCACATTGCCTTGGAAGTAAGGTGGATAGGGGATTAGAATGGCTAGAGAGCAAAATACTACTATATTTAAGAAGTTAATTTGGGAGCTTCTTCATCTATTTGGTCATTTGTGGTCTACTTTGTTAAGAGCTAGGTATTTTATATAGGGACATCTCTTTGGGGACAAGAGGAAGCAAGGATCTTTGGTGTGGAACTCTATCTTGAAAGCATTGGTAGTTGTTAACGAGGGAATCGGGATAAAGTTGGGTGAGGGGGGACAAGTTTCTGGGAGGAAGCTTAAATTCTCAAACAACCCCTCACTCAGGCAATTCCATTTGTGGACATACATGATGTTAGTCATAAGGTTTAAGATGTTTGGCATGATACTGGCTATGAGTTATCTCGGTTGCACACCTGGTTACTTGAAGCAGTTATACAAGTTATCTTAGAAATTCGACCCATACTAGTTCCTCATATTTTGAACTTATGGGTTTGGATGTCGTCCATCTCTAGAAAATATTCAACAAAGAGTGCATATAAGTGGTTGGCTGGCTACCGAGCTGGTACAAATGAAGTGGTATAGGCTTGGTGACTAGCATTTCCTACTAATGTGAAATTCTCTAAATGGTAGGTATTTCACCTTACAATTTCAGTACAAGGTTTGCTTGCTAGCAAAAATTGGAGAGGTTGATGCTTGCTATCCGAAGTGCCCTAATGTGATTGAGACTATTTGGCTTTGCTTGTTTTACTATCCACATGTATCCACCTTTTGGTCTAGGTGTGGGTTTGACTAGCTCCACGTCCTAGAGGGTTCTGACTAGCTCCACCTTTTGGTCTAGGTATCCACCTTTTGCTTTCATGGGTTAAAATTTTGGTTCAACAGTTTGGTAACATTATTCTTATCATGTTGTGGGTTGTCTGGTGCACACAAAACTACCTTATCTTCAATCTTTATGATCAAACGTGCATGGAGGTTGCATCACTAGTTGGTACATTGAAGGAAAATGCTAACTGTGCATTTAGTTCTATGGCCCTTAAACATGAGTCTCTAACATGGGTGAAGTGGATTAAACCTTCTCCTAGGGAGGTGGCTTTGAATGTGGATGACAACATGCATGAAAAGTCGTTATCAGCTAGGTTTGGAGGGCTTGGGCATGACTTTGATGGGAATTTCCTGTTTGGTTTCTAAGGGAGGGCTCATTAGGTGGATATCATGTATGTGAAGATCATGGCTATGTTGCATAGGCTTTAAATCTATTGGACCCAAGGTTATAGGAAGTTGGTTAGCTAGTTTGATTCATTGTTGGTTGTTACTATAGTAAATGATCCAGTTTCCTTTTCTAACCAATTTGGAAATGAGCTTGTTCTTGTCCAATGTTTACTTTAGGAGAATTGGGATTATAGGGTGGAGCATTAATTCTGACAAGCAAACCAATGTGCAAATTTTCTTGCCAAGGTTAGGGTTTCCTTAAAGACTCCACCAAATGTATTCTTTTTTGCTTTAAGTTTGTTGCAGCCAAGTTTTATGGTTGATGTGACAAAAACTTGGTTTCCTAGGATAGGTAGGTCGTGTTAGTATATAAATATTAAGCTAAATGTTAGTATATAATAAATATGAAGCTTTTGCAAATTACCATGCATAAACTTAAATACTAATTAATTTATATTTAGTTACATGATAAAAAAATAAAACTTAAAAATTATATATATATATATATATATATAAAGAGGGATCTGTTTACTCTAGGAGTAAGTCTACTTAAACTTATTTTGTTTAATAAATCATGTTCTACATCAAATTTTAACGATCTAACCGTTGAATTTAAAGTTTCTAATGCATAGATCAAGTTTGTAAACTTTTTAAAAATTTGAAAACTATTTGATACTTTGTTTCGTTATTTCAAATTGACGGATAATCATAAAAGTATTTATATGTTGAATTGAATTAATGAAACGAAAGAACTTTAAATTTAATAGTTGGATTGTTAAAATTTGATGTAGAACATGATTTATTGAACATAAGAAGTCTAGGTAGACTTACTCTTAGAGTAAACGGATCTCTCCTATATATTAGCACTAAGTGTAAGTCTAAAAACTTACACCAAATTTTATACTTTCAATAACTTTTTTTATAATGTAAATTTAATTGATCCAACCATTTAATTATGTGATACTATATTCAAAATCATATATATCAAATTTCACGTTATTCCAAAATTATTTAATAGTTCACCATATTATTTTATTTTAATGTATAATATGACATTTAAACTATGTGTAAATATCAATTTTTGGATAACATATCTAGGAAACTTTAAATCATGTAAATTCTGATTACACGATTTTAAGTATAGTATCACATAATTCAACAATTGAATCGATTAAATTTGCATTATACAAAAGTTATTGAAAATATAAGATTTGGTATAAGTTTTTAGACTTACACATGATGTCAATGAATCCTAACTCATTATAAATATTCAATTTTTATATTTTTAAATATATATATATACATACATATATATATATATATACTAACATAAATTCATATAAAAAATAAAAATAAGTAAAAAAATCTTTATAATACAAAAACTAAATACTATAAACTTAATATATGTAAACCTATTCTCTAGTTTGTTATTCTAGTGTAAACCAAATATTAGATAAAAATAAAGTTTATCATATTTTTATCATATTCTATTGTTATCATATCATATTAATGGATAAAAAAATTAAAATAGATAAAAAATACCATATCATAAAATAGACCCTAAACTCATTAATGATGAGAGAGGGTGAAAATCTCATAGGAAGCTGTATATATGTCATATATGGATCGTCGTCGTCGTGTCCGTCGCCTGTCTCTATTCTCCCTTTCCTTTGTTTCATCTCTTCACAAAAAAATAAAAGCTTTCAACTTCCTTTGAATCCAAACACCTCTGTATTTGGTTTTTTTTGATCATGGGTCGCCCAACAAGTAATGGAGGTCCATCCTTTCGCTTCACTCAAGCTGAGGTATTCATCTAAATTTCTACTTCAAGCTATTATTTCAATTTTTTTGTCTCATGCTTTTATACATTGAAGTTTGTTCTAATGCTAAAGTTAAATCTTGTTTTGAATTGAATTAAGCAACTAGCTCTCCCTCATAACTACTTCCTTTTGGTGCTCTCAATTTTGTCACTAGATTAATTGTCATTCAATTTTGCTATGCATATGTGTGGTATTTTGTTTTTGAATTGTGGATGTCTCATTCAAGTTTGTTAATAAACCAGCACTAGATGTAAAAGTACATGCATGTAGCTAGGGATCTAACATTCAACAATGAATTAGGGTAGCACATCACATTTTTAAACCTCTTTGTTTGGTATCCATTTTTTTTTTGTGCGAGTGATAGGAAGAATGAAATTGATGTGATGTGCAAACCTCACTAGTCACTACGCTTAAATAGGTTATGTTCCCTATCTTAGCATTTGGGTGTTTGGGATTAGGCCATAAGTGTAACATTGTGCTACCAAAACATATTTGGTCAAATGCCACATTGTATCGAAACATAAGATGTTATAAATAATTTGGCTTGTGAACAAGGGGTTAGTTCAACCATTTATGATTATCCTCCTTCCCAAGTCAAAAGTGTCTTATTAGATTATGTTTTATGTGTTTCCACTCCCTGTCTAATTTTGTTATTTGGGCTCTCACTTTGTTGCATATCTAAAAAAACACCGCATTTTACTTTGTGTTTTGTGAACCATTTTTCTCTAGCAATAGATGACGTCCAGTATTCAATTTCAATGTTATTATTTTAAACTAAATAGAAGAAAACCAACAAGTCATTTTTCTTAATTCAAAACTTGTAAATGAAAAAAAACATGGTTGAAAAAAAATAACCCCACTAAAAATGGTTAGTTAGACTTTCGACAAAAGATTAATCATTGCCTCATTGATAAAGTCAATGAATATTTTGTATTAATAATATGAATATGAAAAAAGACTTGAAAAGAAATTCACAAAACAACTTAACTAAGTCTAATGAAACAAAATAAGTCATTACCAACTATGTGAAACCTTTTGTTTAAAAAGAATGAAAACAAAACAACGGAATTAATTAGCACTTAATTAGTTAACCTTATCTAACTTTTCAAATTCTTCATAATATATATATATATATATATATATATATATATATATAATTGTATGATTAGTATCATAGATGCACGATTGTACGTATTTATTAATGGGGTATAGCTTAGTTAGTTGAATAGTGTGCAAGTGATATAAATCCCTTACAACTGAGTTTAATTCTCATAAATAAATAAAAATTGCACTTATTTAGCTAAGTTTTGTGCATCAATGTCAACTATGAATTCATCACTTGATATGAACCTACTAGTCCAATTATATTGTTAATCATGTTATTCAAATCACAAATTGAAAGATTCTATCAATTGATATTTTTTGTAGAGTATCGTAACAAGCTTTGTTTGTCTATATAGGTAGCAAAAATGGATGCTCTTCTTCAAGAACACAACAATTCCATGCCAACACGTAATGGTCTTACAACAATTGCAGAGAAGTTTAGGTGTGCCTAGGCTATTTTTGAAATTTTTTTGGTGAAAATTCTATAATTGAATGTTGTGATCAATATCAAATTATTAATAATAATTCGGTTGCTTTAGAAAATGTGATTAACGTTGTGCTTTCTTTCTTTTAGTAAATCACCAGATCGTAAAGGCAAGATTACAGTACAAATGAAGTAAGTATGATATGACTATTATATTTTATTTTAAATTGGAATCTTTCATCTTCCATTTTCTTAGTTTTTTGCTTCATTATAGGTTTCAAATTGGTTTCAAAATAAGAGATATGCAATAAGATCAAAATCAAGTAAGACTCTTGGGAAGTTAAATATTACACCTGTGCCCCAGGATTATCCGACCCTGATAGGGAGTATGCCTCAACAACCAATAGTTACTTCTACTTCAGGTGGAATGTTCCTACTTTTGGGTGCTTAATTTTCTTTATTTTGCTTGAATCCATAACCACACTTATTTGTTAATCCTGCATACTTTATGTTGTGTCAATTTCCTTTTGAAAATTTGATATTTCTTTTACTTAGACCATATATGATGGAAACCTTGGGAGAGATTAGATTGATGTATCTTCTCCTTCACTTCTTGGATGAATCTTTAGTTTCTTGGACTCCTTCAAGCTCCTTCAATGACTTTCAATGATATTAAAATTCATTTCTAACACATAAAAGAAGGTAGGATCTCCCTTAGGTGATGCCACACTCTTGAAGAGTGATAAGTCTCTTCAATTTCTCACCACACTCAAGAAAGGATAAGAGAAAATGAAAATTTCAATGAGAGAAACAAACTTGAGAGAATTAGAGAGAAAACTTCATCCAATTCCAATAATGCTCAAAACTAGTGCAAAATGGGTCAAAGCTACAATATATAGAGTTTAGTTGGCTTATGATGCAAGCTAGATTAACCATGGTTAAATGTAACCATGGATAACTATCTCGTACTAAGCTAACCAACTATAGTTAAATTTCTAGAAGTCTAGTTAATTGTCTAGAAACTTATGGAGAAAGCTAAACTAATCCTAGTTTAAGAATAACCTTGGTTAGCTTAAGTTAACTCCAACTACCTAGCATAATCATTACAATTACTAAACTAATGATTACTTTTAACAAGTTATTGAGATGTCACTATCAAAGCCATGTTACTTAATTTGTAGTTTGGATGGTAAGCTTGGCTTGGTTTAGATGTCCAAACCACTTGCATAAGCAAGTGGAGGTCCAAACCTATGGGCCATAAACAAATTTGGGCCATCCAAGTCCAATAAGCCTATCATGACTTTAGCTAGTTACACCTTTCCTAGACTACTAATTACACCCTTAAGTAAAAGTAATATAAGGACAAAATTACCTACACTACTTGACCCAAAATACAAGGCCTAAAAATATCCTAATACAATCACTACTAAAATGAATTACAAAAAATGTATAATAACTATAGTAGCCCTCTAAGGTAGGGTAGGCCTCCAAAGGTAGGATACCCTACAAAATAAGGGTAAGTGCTTTAGAATTCTTCGAACCAACTTTGTCATCCTTCACCCTTAGTCTTATCTCTTCCAAAGGGATTCTTGGGAAGTAGGTTTCCATCAATATACCATAACAATATTGTTTTCTCAGATATCTAGTTTATCAGAGTTAATTGAGCTGATTTTCCCAATTTGTTTAGTTTATATTATACTCACCAGAAAGGTTAGATGTATATGTGCTTTGTTGCATTATTTTTTAGTTTGAAATTGTAGTGTAGTGTGTATAAAGGGGAAAAAGTAATGAATTATATTATTTGGAGGGATTTCGATTACTATTACCTATTTATATCTACCATCCCACAATTTTGTATTCCATTTTTGTTTTGGTTTATCATTGGAGGTTTGTTAATGGGTTGGAACATGATATAGATTTCACACTATCTTTCATCATACTTAATAATATATTAACATTGCAATGTATAGCTAGAGGTTCATCATTGGCTATGACTAAGCTTAAAACTAAAAACACCCCTCCAAATTATACATCTTTGAATGCACATTATGTTGCTGTAATTTATTGTTGTACTTAATATATTATTTGTCACAAAGATGTTAATATATAACAACATTACTAAATTTATTGGTGATGATATTGGAATGAAGATTCATTTTTTGTTGCCTTAAATCTCTATGTTTTTGTGAGGTTTGTAGTGTTTTGCTTTAAATCTTTACTAATTAATAAGTAAATCTTAATCAAAAGAAAAAAGATCATACAAAAAATTATGTCTTCATTATAGCCTATTGTGTCAATGTTTATATACTCTCGCTATTTATTTTGTCTACTTACATTGTCTTTATTTTGTTTTACTCACTTCAAACAACAGTAAAAGCAACTCCAAAAAATTCAAATATGGAATTTGAAGCTAAATCAAGAACAGATGGAGCCTGGTCAATATTTCCTCTTTAATAATCTTTAGGATTTTTTTGTTGTTTATTTTTCTTAATAGTTATTTTACTTTTGTTGACCTAACTCGTGGTCTTTTTATTGTTAGGTATGATGTCGGCACATTTCTATCATACAGATGTTTGGAGAGTAGTGATCCAGTAATTTAAAGCTATGATTATTTCTATTTTTAAGTTGTGAAGAAATTAATGAGGATTTTTTATATGGTTTTCAATTTCCCTTTCTCTGTAGAATATTTCCTTGGCAATCCTTTGATTTTACTACTTCCTATCCCTACATGCACGCCCATATGAATGTTACGACTAAGAACATGTTTGGATATAAGTCTAGAAGGGCTTTTAATAGCATTTTTACTGCCAAATACTCTTTATTTTTAGTAGAGAAACTCTTAAAAGTTCTTCTTAGTTGTATCCAAACAAGTTCTAACTACTAAAAGTTCTAAGTAAAATGTTCTTAGTGGTTGAACTGTAATAAACTTGTTAGAATATATTAAGGGCTATTAGTCTAATTGTTAGTGAGCTTGTGCCTGCACTAGCATTAATAGTTTTTTTGATACAAGCATGAGTGTTAATTATTATAGATACCCTTTATTTCTAAACCTGACAATTTAAGAGCTACTTTCTTAGGGATTAGATTTGTAATTAGATTTCAATTCAAATCTTTCAATATAAAGGAAGAAAGGCTTATAGGAATCCCCTCAAGTAATTACATTAATTCTAGAGAATTCAAGTTGGTATATAGAACTTCTGGTCAAAATCATTGGTCATTAATGTAAAAAAATCCACTAAAGCTCCCACAGCCATGAAAAATTCTAGCAAAGTCTCCAATAACTAAAATCTAGCAATAGGTCAATTAAAAATGGACCTAACTAACCTATACTTGAAAGAACCTCCACTTTCTGCAACAATGTGATGCACCTTTCAGCATATATAACTCACTTGCCACCCTACACGGGTATTTTCATGTAAATTGTTTTCCTGTTGTTTGGTATGCCTATTATGTCTTTCCTTGTATCCATTATATCCCTTATAAACCCATTCACATTTCTATGAATTTGAATGTTAAGCTTCTTCCACATAAGGGGGAGCTTTACTTATACTATTGAATGGTGGTAAACTGTTCTATCTCACCATGAATGACCAGACAAGATATTTCCTTTTTTAAGTGTTGAGCCAATTTTATAACACTCAATAGGATGGCCACTAAGATGCAGTAATTAGGATTTTGAGATATATCAGTAGTTTTATAGGAATTCATTTATGAAAACAAAAACACATGCAGATGTTATGCAAATACAAAGAAGGCAAGTCTAGGTCACTCATTAAGGCTGTTGTAACTATCTTGAGTTTTATCCTCAAATCTTTTGTGAGAAATATAAACAGTTTGTTGTTTGTCTCATTTTTCTTATTGAGGATTTTGCCTTGTATATATCATGTAATGGTAATATCTTTCTCCATGTTTTAGGAAGTACTGGTACAATTTCCTGGTTTTAGACCTGAGGATGATGAGTGGATTAACATTCAAAAGCATGTCAGGCCACGCTCTTTGTCATGTGTATCATCAGAATGTGTTGTAGTCATCCCTGGTGATCTTGTACTTTGTTTTCAGGTAGGAATAGTTGTATCCAGATGTCATAAAGTTAATTTTGATCATGGCATGGACATTTTTTTTTCTCTAATCATGCTTTGATTTTGGAACATTATTTTTTCTTATAATTTATTTAGTCTTCATCTTCAACATAACAGGAAGATAAAGAGCAAGCCCTTTACTTTGATGCCCATGTCCTTGATGTTCAAAGACAGAGGCATGATGTAAGAGGTTGTCGATGTAGATTTCTAGTTCGCTATGATCATGATCAGTCAGAGGTATTAATTTTGAAAAGATTATTCTCTGATGGAATTTTAATATTTTATGATATGATTGTCATTTTTTAATTTAAATTAATTTTAGTCCCTATAGTTTTCATTTTTCACCGAGTTTTAGTTCTTATAGTTTTTTCTTATATCAATTCAAGATATTAATTTCTAATTAGATTTGCTCATTTGGGATTTATTTTTATAATTTAATTTTGCCACATTTCTTTTGGGTTTATGATAGGCTACTATTATAATGTGAAAAGAGAAAGGGTAAAATACTAGTTATAGACTACTCAAATATTGATCATTGACTACCTTCTTTCATTGATAATGATTGATTTATAAACAAAATATGATGCCAATCATTGGCTACCCGCACTTCCCAAAAATAGAAAAGAGAATTTGATACAAATTGCAACAAAAGTGTAAAATAAAGGCTAATGACAGTTATAGTTATCATCCTATCGTATCATATAGAACTTTCAACATATGTATCAAAGTATCTTTCATCTTTAAACAAAGTCATGCAAATTACTGGGTCTCCTTGTAATCCTCTTGGCATTGTGGGCCACAATACTATCAATACCCGCTAGTAGGGGAAGCATCTTGTCCTCAAGGTGATAAACAACCTAGAGATCATACCATTTCTCCCAACTAGTGTCTTCAGGCACCAATCCAAGCCACTGGATGAGAACCATTCTAATAGGTGGGGATGTAGTGTGGTCAAACTTGCTATCTAATAGTGTTGTTCCACCAAAGGATTATTACTCAAAGAGGTAGGTGGCAAAATGATAGAAGTGGAAGGATTCAAAGGTCCTTGATATGGTTTCAAAAGAGAACAATAGAACACTAGGTGGATTTTGGAAGAGTTATGTAGCTAAAGGTTGTAAGAAACATGGCCAATACACTCAAAAGATTTGAAAAGGTCCATAAAACTATTTGGACAGATTGTGATAAGATCTAGAAATAGAATGTTAGTAGTAAGGCATCAGTTGATGGCATCCTAGCTTGCATGAACTTGAGATGATGAGCAAGGGAGAGGATGCCTACTCCAAGGATCAAGTCCTCCAAGGGTGATGCGTGATTTAGAGAAGGAATAAGGTGGAATGGACGAAAATGGAGAGTGTGAGTGAAGTGTTTGATGAAAGGTTTGAGAGGGCACTCTAGGGTTTGGCTCACTTCAAGGTAGATGAAGGCCACTTCTAGGGTTTTGCTCTCAAGGTGGAGATAGGATGGGTGGTGGCCAGATTTAGCCAAGGGTGACTAAGGATGATATAAAGGCAAAAATGATCTCTTTATATTCAATTTCCAAAGTATTTACAAGGTGTGGTGCCTAGGGTATTTATAGGAGTGGGAGGCATCTAGGGTTGCATTTAGGGTGCCAAATGCACACCAAATGAAACCCAAATTAACCCTAGATGCAACTTGGTGGCCAAGGATGGAATCTTTGGGTTTAGTTAGGCTACATCTAGGTGCATGATAAGACCATGCAACCTTTGCTCTCCACTTGGGCCTAAGCCTTTATAACACCAAAAATAGGTCCAATAGCCACAAAAATATGTCTAGGTTTTTGTTCCCACCCTAATCAAATACCTTAGCCCAAAAATAAAATCCTATGATCTAAAGCACCCCATAATACAAGGGTAAAATGGGAAATACAAAAGAAAATAAATCCTATGACTAAGATACCCCAAAATACAAGGGTAAAATTGGAAATACAAGTAAAATAAATTTTAAGACTAAAATACCCCAAAATACAAGGGTAAAATAGGAAATCAAATACAAGGACAAAATAGGAATAAATGCTATGCTAAGAAAATCTTAGGAGCTAAGGCCCAAAAGTGGGCTCACTCCTCCTATGGTTTTTCAACACTAACCCATTCCTTTTGCCTCCTTCAATACATCACCTCTTGGAATTCTTGGCCTTAGTGTTATTCCTTCATTCCCTCTCTCTTGAAAATGATTTGACCTCAAATCAAGAGGTTCTTCATGGTGGGCATCATGACCAACAAAAACATAAAAATAAGCATTAGAGGTAATAGTATATGATAGAAATGGGAAGTGTATCCTAAGAGGAGTTCTCCTAAAAATGCTAAAAAGATTGTCTAAATTAAAAGGACTAGACTCTCTAATGCGAAAGATAGGATCCTCCCCATGGTGAAGTCTAAGTGTATAACTAAAACCTAAAAAGGTAAAAAGACTAAAACTATAGCACACTAATGCATTAGTCCTAAAAACTAAAATGTCTTGTTGGAGGTACCCAATGTAATGACCTAGGTATGTATTGGAAAATAAAGAAAACTTAACTAAAAAATTACCTAAACAGCTTTGTATTGCATAATTTGTTAGATACATATGATAAAAAGGTGTTAAGAGGAGTCTAGAAAACTCATATAATCTAAGTTTGTCTTGTAGGAAGTAACCAAGTTAAGTTCAAATAAGTGTGAATTTCCTTCAAGATCAAAAATAGAAGATACAACACCATGAGATGTATCTAACAAACCATACAAACCAAAAGTTGGGTGCTTTATGAAAGGAACTAAAGTGGAAAGAGTCTTAAAGAAGGAAGGCTTATCTTCCTTGGGCACCACCAAGGAAGTAGCACAAGAAGTGGGACTAAGTGAATTCCACTTCTTCTTCACTAAATCTTGAAGTTGAGATTTTTTTTCTTTAAAAAGGATTTGTTTTTGAATCTCCACTTCATGACTAGTGGTAATGTGAGAGAAAGAGTTAAGGTCTTGATGAATGAAGAGAGTCTTTTTTAAATCGTTTTCAATGGGAAAGTGACTCTCTTCAAGCATAAGCCCTTTGGAAGAAACATTATCCTCCTTACTCTTCTCTAAGAGTGTTGGTTGTTGTTTTTCTTGTTCTAACCACTCTTTAACCCTCTCTATACTTTTCTTCTTTTTTTCTTTCTTTTCTTTTTCTTTGCTTCTAAGTTCTTCCTCTCTTTTTGTATTTTCTTCCTCATGCATACTCTTAGGGATTCTAACCTCTTTGTATTTTTGATACCTAGTTGGGAAAACCCTAGGTTTGGATCCACTAGTGTCTCTCCCCTCAACTAATTTTGCAAGTAATTGTTTTATTTCCTCCTTATTCCTAGCATTTTCTTTTTCTCTTTTTCTAATTTCTTCCTCTCTTTTTATGTGTTCCTCTTCTTTTTTTCTTATGTACTCTTTTAACTCTCTAATTTCATCTCTAACACTAGACCTAGTACTACAAGAATTATGACCATGTACACTAGAATGAGCACTCATCTTTGATCAAGAAAAGGTTTTCACAAATTTGTTTTCAAAAGGTTGGTAAAAAGGTTTTCACAAAGAATGAGTGATAAAAAGGTTTTCACAAAAAGGTTTTCAAGATGCAAGATTGGTATGAAAAGACCTAAGTGTACAAAGTGAACTATCAAGGAAGGTGGACTACAAGGAATCACTTAAAAACCAAGCCTTTTCAAGTAAGAATCACTAAGCCTTTTCACACATTTCTCACAAAATAATTTTTTTTTTGCACAAGAAAAAGGTGTGTGGTGTGCACGGCCCCCTAGTAAGCAAATTGAAGCCTTCTAGACGAAACAAATAGACAAAGTAAAGACCTAGGATATTATACTACAAAAGCTATAAAGCATGCAAAGGAAAACACTTAAAACATATGCTAGTCGGATTCCTAGGTGAAGGTTTTCAAATCACCTTCAAACTACACGAAATTACTACCAAAAAATGAAGAGGTTTAAAATGGCCAATTACAACCCAAAATAGAAGAAAGCAAAGGCCAAATACAAGAAGGCCAAAAATAAAACAAGAAAGAAATAAGTAAGAAAAAGAAATTGTTGAATCTCCAAGTCTTCAAATCTCCACCCCTTCACAATGAACACCCAAGGTGAGATTTCAATGGTGTTTGCACTCTTTGATTTGGTGTGGTCCTCCAAAGTTCCTTGAACTTAAATCGGACAGCCCCTCCACTCAATCCACCAAGAAAGTGTGTGGTGTTTAGAAGCTTTCCTCGCCTAGGTCAAGAAGAAAACACAACCCAAGAGTACAAGAGGCCAAGGAAGAAAACTAAGAAGGCACAATTAAAAAGGCTAAACTCAAGTGGATTTGTTGAGACAAACTTAAGAGTAGAAAGAAAGACTCAAAAACTAAAATTAAGGCACATTAACAAAAGGCAAGCACACAAAAGAGTAAGTCCTAGAATGACACTAGAATAGAATTCAACAAGTAGGCTTAAAAGAAAATAATGCACCTAAGGTGTTTGATTAAATGTCTCATAAGGTAAATAAGCATTGTCCAATGGTCCAAGATTAACTCCAAGTGCCAAGGTATGAAAATTTTGGGTCCAAACTCCACAAGTCTAGCAAAGGTTCCCTTTTTCTTTTGTCTTTGATTCTTTTGATTTTGTTTCTTTTGTTTCTTTTGACACTTGACTAGGTCACGGTTTTGAGGTCCAAAAGTCCAGCCAATACTCTTTTTTTTTTTGAATTTTATAGTTCTCCTTTGCTTGAGTTTTACACTTGTGTTTGTTAGTTTGATGAGTAAGTTCTTGGAGTATCTTTTTAGCAAATTACAATGGCTTAAAGAGACAAGTTTTGAGTGTCTTCTTAAGGTTTTTAATGTGCAATGTCCAACAACAAGAACTTGCACATAAAAGGCATTTTCATACTCAAAACATCAAACAATACATAGGCATGTTAAGTGCACCAAGGAATACACAAAGTGGCCAAAAATTTTAAAGCAAGTATGTGCAAAGAAATTAATCACACATGATATTTTAGGAATGTAGAACATGCTAGAACTAATTAGCATGCATGATTAACTCTCTAAAGCACATCAAGGACTCACGGCCATTTTATCAAACAAGTGGCATGCATGTCATTTTTTGTTCATTTCAAAGGCTAAACATTAAAACTTGGAATTTCTTTCAAGGTAGTTCAAAGGAAACAAGCTTATGGCAAAACCATATGGATTATAAAATGAAAAACATCATTATATCATGCACCCCAAAAATTTCCAGCAACTCAATTTTAAAGAAAAAATGGTAGGAACCCTAGCAAGGAAGCCTAAAGCACCAAGATGATTCACAAGAATGATGAGGCATGAATCAATACATGAAAAGGAGGAATAAGAATCATGACATATGACAAGATGATGACTCAATCACGCAGAAAAATTTAGACATTCAAGGAGACACAAATGACATGACCGAAAATACCAAAGATGGAAAAATTACCCTTGAAGAACCAAGGCTCTGATACCACATGATGGCATCCTAGCTTGCATGAACTTGAGATGATGAGCAAGGGAGAGGACGCCTACCCCAAGGATCAAGTCCTCCAAGGGTGATGCGTGATTTAGAGAAGGAATAAGGTGGAATGGACGAAAATGGAGAGTGTGGGTAAAGTGTTTGATGAAAGGTTTGAGAGGGCACTCTAGGGTTTGGCTCACTTCAAGGTAGATGAAGGCCACTTCTAGGGTTTTGCTCTCAAGGTGGAGATAGGATGGGTGGTGGCCGGATTTAGCCAAGGGTGACTAAGGATGATATAAAGGCAAAAATGCTCTCTTTATATTGAATTTCCAAAGTATTTACAAGGTGTGGTGCCTAGGGTATTTATAGGAGTGGGAGGCATCTAGGGTTGCATTTAGGGTGCCAAATGCACACCAAATGAAACCCAAATTAACCCTAGATGCAACTTGGTGGCCAAGGATGGAATCTTTGGGTTTAGTTAGGCTACATCTAGGTGCATGATAAGACCATGCAACCTTTGCCCTCCACTTGGGCCTAAGCCTTTCTAACACCAAAAATAGGTCCAATAGCCACAAAAATATGTCTAGGTTTTTGTTCCCACCCTAATCAAATACCTTAGCCCAAAAATAAAATCCTATGATCTAAAGCACCCCATAATACAAGGGTAAAATGAGAAATACAAAAGAAAATAAATCATATGACTAAGATACCCCAAAATACAAGGGTAAAATTGGAAATACAAGTAAAATAAATTCTAAGACTAAAATACCCCAAAATACAAGGGTAAAATAGGAAATCAAATACAAGGACAAAATAGGAATAAATGCTATGCTAAGAAAATCTTAGGAGCTAAGGCCCAAAAGTGGGCTCACTCCTCCTATGGTTTTTCAACACTAACCCATTCCTTTTGCCTCCTTCAATACATCACCTCTTGAAATTCTTGGCCTTAGTGTTATTCCATCATCAGTTTTATGTATACCCAATCACTAACAAAATAAGACATCTCTACGCTTACTGCAAGGTGCTTCTAAAAGCTTCGACTTTGGACAAAGGATGTTGCAATAACTCATAAATGGTTTCTCATGTGGAAAATAAAGTGTCCAAAACTACCATATGAGAGGAACCAAGAAAATATTGAGGGAAAGTGGGAGGATGTTTGCCATAGGTAACTTCTAGTGGTGTAGTACCTATGTTGTATGACCATTCTGCTAAGGCAATGAATTTGGACCATTAAGAAGATTTGTCATGGACAAAAGAAGGCAAGTATTATTCCAAGACCCAATTGAGTACCTCGATTTGGCCATCAAACTCTGAGTGATAAGACGTGCTCATACACAGTTTAGTGCTACAAAGTCAAAATAATTCATGCTAAAATTGATTAATGAATAAGGGATCACAATGAAAAACCATGGTGTTTGCAAACCATATCATAACAAGTTAAATAACCTTAAAATTTTTATATTGTAAGGAAAGGATGCCAATGTGGACACCGTTGGAAAAATGATCCACCACAACCAGTATGATAGTGTACCCCTAAGAAACCGACAATCAAATAATAAAGTCCAAAGAAAGGTCCTCCCAAATGGACGTAGGGATAAGAAGTTAAAGTAACATAACAAGTCACTTAGTTTCATATTTCGTTAGCTGACAAGTTTGGCATTGAGGAACAAAAATTAGTTTACAAATTGTGCAATGTTTTGGTGATCCCCATATGGCCACATAAAGGTGTCTTATGAATCTCCTCTAGCAACATGAACTTGTAAGGATTATTCAAATTGAACCAAATTTAATCTTGGTAGAAGATAAGGCCACTATGGATCTTATAATCAAGGAGAAAAGATGGATCTTATTGTATCAAAATGTGTAAGGAACAAAACGCGTGACTACTATCCTCTAGTGATTTTCCCAATTGTTCCAAAAAGGTGAAGTGAGGCATGGATAAAGTATATTAAGTAGTCAATGGAGAATCTGAAATATGATACAAAGCATTAGCAACAACATTGCTCTTGCTCACTTTGTGGAATAATCACGCTCGAGAAGTTTAGAAAGGTAAACCTGTTGCTTAGAGGTTTGAATAACTTGGGACATAAAATCTTTGAGGCTTTTGTGGTCAATAAGGACAAAAAATTAGTGGCTTAATAGACACTGACACCACTTTTGGACTACAATGGTGATAACGTGTAATTCATAGACATACATGGAAGAATGTAACAAGCGAGGACAAAACAACATGCTAAAAAATGCCATAAGGTGATTGTTTTGCATTAAGATGGAACCTATGGAAGTTCTCAAAGTATTAGTCTTCAAGATAAAGGGAAGATTAAAATCCATTAAAGCCAAAATTGGAGCCACTATTTAAAATTATATTTGCAAAGAAGGGTTGTAGTGAGAGGAGTTGTGATACCAGCATAGCCCTAAATAAACTTATGGTAAAAGCCAATCAATTCCAAGAAACCATTGAGCGATGTGGAGGATGTGAGAATAGGCCAATCCACCATAGCTTGGATCTTGGAAGGGCTCTAGAGCGATACCCTAGCGTGAAACAACATGCCCAAGATAATCCAACTAGCATTGAGTGAACAAGCACTTGGACAATTGTTAAAAGAATTTTCCTTACAATAGAGTAAAGAGAACAAAATCCAAATGATGAATATGGTATTCAATAGAATCGTTATAAACAAAAATATCATTAAAGAACACAACGACAAATTTGCGAAGGAACAACTTAAGCTCGTTTATTGTAGCCTGAAAGGTGAAGAGTTCATTGCACAAATCAAAGGGAATGACATGGTATTTGTAATGGCCTTATTGCATTATGAACACAATTTTGTGAATGTCATCTCCACGATGCGAATTTGGTGAAATCCTTGATGAAAACCCATCTTGGAGAAAAAAGATGTATTCTTGAGGTCGTTTAATAACTCGTCGGTGGTTGGCATCAAAAAATAGTTTGTAATTGTGATGGAGTTCAAAGCTTGATAGTCAACATAGAAATGCCAACTCAAAAACTTGACCAAGAGCAATGGTGAGGAAAAAAGGCTATGGCTCAGTTGTGTTGTACCTTTGGATAACAACTCGAAAACTTATTTCTCGATCTCAGATTTTTGAAAATAGGGTTATCAGTAGGGTTGCACATTGATAGGTTAGGAGTTAGAAAGGTGGATATGGTGGGTAAAGTCACAGGATGGGGGACGATTGGTGGGTTCTTGAAAAAGAGATTCATAACGTGAAAGAAAGGAAGTTATTTGAGTGTTAGGGTAGGTGGAAGGGGTGGAGGTGTCAATGTTGATTTGTGAAGGTGGGTTGGATACTCGAGTAATGTGGAACAAGGCTAAGACATAATCCATTTGCCATGTTTCACTTGGGGAATGAAGCATCAATGGGCAAAAAAGGCAAATTTGTATGGAACTATACACATAACTCCAAAATGGAGAAATTCAGAGAGCCCCATAATCTGTAATGACTAGACCAAGGCCCTTGAGCCATTGAACCCCTAACATGATGTTAGTGCCACTAATAAGGAGCACATGAAGATTGACAAAAAACTTTGACCCTCAATATGACGGGGAACTTATGGACACAGTTGATGGTAATCCAATACGAGCCCATAATTGACCATTATCGAAAGCACTATAGTAGCAATAGTAAAAAAATCAAGAAATGGGACAACACGTGTTTTGATGAAATTATGGGTACTACTACTATAAACAAAACAATGATGAGACTCATAAATTTGGGTATAAATGTGAAACGTCCCAGGTGTTGGCTTGCCTGATAAGGCATTGAGACTGGTTAGTGGGATGGGAGAATTCATGATCTCCAAGCAAAACTACTTGGGAGATGAAGTGTCATCAAGATCAAAACGCTTGTGGGTATCCTCGTCTTTAGCCACGAGGAGGAGAATACAACCTTTATAATGGTAATTGGTGGTGAACTTCTCACCATAGTAATTGATAACAAAGACCCTGATCATGACGATGAGTGAGCTCCTCGAGAGGTGCATGAAGAGCACCTTTAAGGTAGATAGGAGAGCTAGTTGTGATGAGGACAAAGTAGTGATGGTGGGTGTGGATGAGGATAATATACTAAATTCACACCAATAATTGTTAATTTTATCTTCCTAAAGCTTGGCTAAAGCCATAACATGGGAAAATGTCAAAGGTTGAAGCGCCTTCACTTCATGGTTGATCTTTGGGGTGAAACCTAAAATTGAACAGCTCAAAAGAAATGGTGAAGCAAAGCCAATGACATAGTTTGCCAAGCTTTCAAGCTTTGTAAGGTATTCATTAACAATTCCATGTTGGGTGAGTTTGAAAAGGGTATCCAAAGGATCGTCATAAAAAGACAGCGAAATAGGATTCAAAGGCCTAGTGAAAACCTGGACATTTGGAGATGAACTCGTTGCCAAATATCTACAATATCAACTCAATGTTGGACCATCCATGTAAAATGAAGAGACAATGATCATTGACTACATTTTTTATTGATAATGATTGATTTATAAACAAAATACAATGCCAATGAGAATTTGATAATGAATTACAACATAAGTGTAAAATAAAGGCTAATGATAGTTATTGCTATCATCTTGACATATGTCATTTAGAACCTTCTACACATGTATCAAAGTATCTTTCATCTTTAAACAAAGCCATGCAAATTACTAAGTCTCCTTGTAATCCTCTTGGGCTTTATATTTTGGGCCATGTTACTATCAGTTTACATAAGATTTTAATCCCTATGTTTTTCACTTTTTACTCATTTGAGATTTGGTTCTTATAGTTTTTATCTTTGGATATCATTATTAGTCCTTGTAATTCAACTTATTTTGGTTTTTGTCCTTATTGTTTAGTACTAGTCCCTATATACTGTTTTCGTATAGGTTTAAGTCTCTAGTTTCTATTCATTGAGATATTGATCCCTAATCCTCATGAAGGATTGATTCCTCATTGATAAAAGCCTACATAATTGGATATAGGAACCAATGTCCAAAAAAGAAAACGTACTATAGTCACAAAAGCCTAAATGAAAGGAATTTATAGGAAATCATATAGAGCTAAGGTAGCAATTAGTTTATGTATGATGATGAATTAGTGTTTAGGATTAGGGGTTACATGTCATACTTTTTAAGCACCTTATACAACTAATGTCCATGCCATTTCCATAGATGTTATAAATCTTGTAGTAATAGCTTATTTATAAATATTTATTGCCTACAATCGACATCATTAAAATTCACTAATTAATAAAATAAAGTTGTAATATGAATGCATTGACCATCTACCAATGGATGTAACTGCATTCTCATACAATTTCATTATGAACTTACTGAGGACCCGGTTCCTTGATTTTCTCTTTCTAAAAACTTTTTTTCCCCCTAAATCCATATATTACAAAGAATATTTTGTTCCAATTCCTATCATTCTTTATGAGGATCAATGAATGCAGAATGGAAGCAAAAAAGTGAACTAAAAATTATGTGTAACTAATACTTAACTCATATTGCTTTAAAATGGTGCCATTCAAAAAGAGGTTGAATCATGCATTTTACAAATTAGTTTTAAATTATATAAATGCATAACTACACCATTAAACATCACTTATTTGATGCATTATGTTGATTTACCCATCTTGTGTTCTTGCCAGGAAATTTTGCCTCTCATAAAGATTTGTCGCAGGCCTGAAACTAATTACCGATTACAGCAACTACATGTTGGGAATGAGGCAGCACCCTTGAATCAACAAATGATTGGCATGCATCCAGGAAATGGCCACAATATGAGGGATACTATAGAAACGGTGCTAAAGCAGTTGATTGCTACAAACATTCATATGGCAACTCCAGTTCTTCAAACAAATGTTTCTCTACCTCCACAAAGTATGGATGTGGATCAAACAAAAGTTGAAACAAATACTAATGCTCAAGCAGGAAATTCCATCATCACCCTAGGAAGTGCCTCATTTACTAACATCATTACTACAAATAGTGTTCGTGAAGTATCCAGTCAGACTCAGAACATGATTGAGTGAAAGTAGTGCTCCGTTTTCCAAACTTAATAAACTTGAGTACATGTCCTTAGTTTTTTAAAACTATTAGCTAGCTAGGCAGTTTATCTCAGCAAACAGTGCTTATAAGTGACTTTCTCTTGTTTTATTTGAACCATAGAAATTAAAAAGAAAAATGAGGTATACAATTATCAAACATGTAATAGAAAATTCTTTCTTTTTTTTTTTTCTTGAGTAATGTACCTTTCCTTTTATTTTATTTTACTGCACTTATGATCTCATAATTGGTTTGTGTTCTATTTGTCTAAGATTTTTTAGTCAAGTAATATATATTAATATTAAAATTGTCCAACTGTCACCATGTGTCAGCTAGATGATGCACTGCCATTTTTTTCTTTTTACTACATTATTAACAATTTTCTCTCCCTTTTTATTTATTTTTTTCATTTACCATGCAACAGCATAGGCTTGCTTATTTCCTTTCTTTTTTTTGTTCACAGTTCAAAGAATAGGCATCTCTCTACTTTTTTTTAAAAGTAAACAAATTTATGGTTTGTTTGATATTCTTGTCATATTTGTGTTTTAAAAACTGTTACCTAAAATTATTCCCAACTACTCATCAATCAATATTTCATTCAAAATCTATTAAGTTTTGATAATTGATCTCAAACTGTTTTAAATACAAAAGATTAGAAATAGTTGAAATATGTTTGTTTAGTTTTTTAATTCCATCATCAAACAAGTAGGAAATTTCATCATCACCCCAGGATTTACTAACATCATTATTACCAGCGGTGTTCATGAAGTTTCTAGTAGGACTAAGAAGACAAATGAAGGAAAATAGTTGTTTCATTTTTCCAACATGTTAATGAAACTTTGGAACATTTTTTTGAGTTTTTTTAGAACTATTAACTATTGGGCAATCTATCTTCGACACTTTACGTACAAATATCTAAAATATATTAATTACTTACAAAATAGACCAATGTAATATAGGACTACTTTCATGCCTTGACTACAGTTATCTAAAGCATTAACTTTATATTCCAAGTAAAATAAAACTAAAACAATGGATATCAGCTAAAAAAGTTTGAATGCACTGACCTCCAATGATTGTGAACTCTGCTCTATCATACTTGGATGTAAGCTTTTCATCTTCCGCACAAGCTTCATGCTTAATTAAATCACCAAAAAGTACAATAAATAGCAAAGACTAAGGTAATCAATATAAGCATCATATAAAATGAAATACTAAATTGTATACAAACTTGAGACTTATATTGGCAAAGTTTTAGTGCTAGTTAAATAGGCATATGGATCAAGAAAATGGGATACACGCCATTGAGATTCAAATCATCACATCCTTTGTTTGCAAGAAAAAACAATATTTTATCCCAAATTGAAGATAAAATTTAATAAAAAAACAATATGTTTCTTCATTCATGCAAGTAATTGATGTAATTAAAAAAATAGTAACATTTGTCTAGGATAAATAATGTGAATAGAAATAAAGTGGTTGCAACTTGATTCCAACTAATAGTGTGATCTGAATCTTGAAGAACATATAATTAGAAAAAATATCAAACAACAGTATGAGGATCAATTGGCAAAGGCAAAGACCACTATAAAGACATAGAAATCATAGATGTATCACACATTATTGCATAAAAGGGACAATAGGCACACCTCCAACCAATAATTTAATAGATGCACCAATTCTTCATGCATAGATTTAATTAAGGAGCCTTGCCATCCAATCAATTGATAGCCTGATCAGTTAAATTCACTTACAAACACATGGAACAAAATGCAAACCCTAATGCTTTATTCTCGCCATCATTTTCAGATTAAGAAATATTTAAAAATCCTTGTTATATCATTCACTATAAGAAAAAAAGGCAGCCTTAACTCTTGCCTCCTTGATGAGTACCTAAAAACAAATTTAAACCATTATAAGGATAAAATGACTAGATGCACAATGCAAATAAATGTCCTTATCTAGGCTGAAACATTTGACCAAATAACAAGTGAATTGGAAAGAAGCATCATTTGAACAACATATAGACCTAAGTTATCAGGTTCACAATTCTCTTCAACACAGACATGTGGTACATGATCTTGTAAGTATTGGTATGTTTAAGGTATACATAATTGGTATTTTTGGTACGCATATAAAGAAAAAAATTGTTTTAATAATTTCGATTACATGATCTTGTAAGTATAGGTAGTTTTTTATTTTTAATTTAAAATTTCAATTATTTGTTTAAGTTTTAATTAGAAAAATTATGGGCAATTGTAAATAAATAAATAAATAAATTTTTTTATTAACCTATCAATAATGGAGAGAAGTGTTTAACAAGTTTCATATATGAATAATTCACTAACTTCAAAGGCAAAATAAATGAATAATTAGCTCATAAATTTAATAAAAGCATAAAGTCATGCTTTGGGAACAGGGAGACTCTATTGCAATTTTTCATTTCCATCTCTCTCTAATGACTATTAAAAGGTTTTGGCTTTTGAGTTATTTTTTCTCACTCTCTTTCCTACATATGTCACTATTGAAAGGTTCACTGGGATTTGAGCTTTGAACTTCAAGCACAAAACCATCTCCTAGGAAATACAAGTTCACAAATTCACTATCAACCCAATACACAACATACTAAAAATCGGTACTCACAAATTGGTTCAAGGTTCCATGATGAATTGTGTGAACTCTGTTTCTATTATATAGATCAACTATAGTTTAGAGCTAAATTCCATTTACTTTGGCAATGTCACCTAAATTGAATGTTGCAAGCTTTAAATTATAAAAGAAAACTTAACAACATTCTTTGCATGTGACATATTTATCACCAACTATGCAACAACGAGACCCCCACTTACAATTCAAATGAAAAAAATATGGAATGCAATGTTAAGATCTAAAACATCAAAAAAATAATAATAATAATAATAACACATAAATAATGGAAAGAAATTTTTTTTATCAATTAATTACAAATTTTTGGATGGAAAACCTATAACTACCATGGTCAATAGAAATAAAATATGCACTTACACAATAGCCCTTTCTTTTTATGCGCAAATCCTTGTAGGATTTTCAAATATTCCCAAGTGATCCATGCAAGCTACAAACAAGAAAACGTCATGTTTAAAAGCAATGGTGGGAACTTAAATTCAAGAAGGTATGCGATAAAAGTTCTCGCACATGGGTAATAACCCAGAAAACCATGGCTATGAGAAAAGATCATCATCAATGAATATTCATAAATTGAATGAAATGATCATAAGAAAACTAAAAGGAATTAAAAATTAAATTACTAAGTTTCAAATCAACATCACATTCGTGATCATGAACTAAACATGCAAATATCTAAGATTCGAGATCACAAACAAGTTCTTTTTTTGGATAATCAATTGACACTATTGTTAATTGTTAATTAAATGCGAAATTAAGGAGGCAATAAGAAATACAAGTAAAAAAATAAAAATGCCTAAAAAAGAAAGGAACTTTTATAGTGGGATCTGGAAACTCTCCTAAAAAATCAGAATTAATTTTTTTTTATTATAAATAATTTAAATTATTACAAACCTTTAAAATTTTCTATAAAGCCCCTTTTAATTAACTAAAATAATAATCTTCATAAATATAAAAATAAATAATAATTAGTAGCCTATTAGTAAAAAATTCGGGGTGTTACAAATATCTTTCATATGTAAAGCCTGAAGAGGTTAGGGAAAGAATACTTGTAAAGCCTGGAGGGGCTTGTCAAAGAATACTTACTACGAGCCAGAAATGGCTGATTAAAGAATATTAGCGCTAATGGTGAAGTTAGCGGGTTAGGAGTTGGTCGATAATACTCATTGAGAGCCAAAAGTGGCTTATCAAAGAATACTAGCGTCAACAAGTGAAGTTGACGAGCCAGGATTAGTTGAGAATACTTGGGACCAGGAGTGGTCGTGACCTGGGTGGTCTATAATACTCATTGAGAGTCAGAAGTGGCTGATCAAAGAATACTAGCGTCAGCAAGTGAAGTTGATGAGCCAGGAGTGGTTGATAATACTCAAGACCAGGAGTGGTCGTGACCTGAGTGGTCTATAATACTCACTGCGAGCCTGAAGAGGCTGAACAAATAATATTTGTACTTCATTGAACATCTAGTGGAACCCTTCATTTGAAGGAGACTAGACGTAGCTTAGTTTGAGTGAACCAGTATAAAAATATTTGTACTAATTTTTGTGTTTCAGATGCACTTTTATTTGGTTGATTTAATATACTGAAAACTTTGTCTAATGCTTATCGTCTATTAAATCTATCTTAAGACGAAAACCACATTTTTTCAAGTTATTTTAAAGGACGGTTTTCGTTTAAGAAGCATTTTCCCTAAGCGGACGATAAACTCCCAAACGCAAAAGTATTTTGTTGAACCAATCCTGGGCAGTTCCAGTTTAACATTCACCAATATTATTTACTGGAAGAAAAATAGCCTTATTGCGAAAATGGTGTTTAAAATTCCTTTGTTCACACACACACATATTCAACCCCCCTTTCTATGTGTTTTCATCTAACTTCATATCTCACCTTTTAAATTTATGTGCTAGGAGACCAGATCACAAGAAAAATTATGGGACTCTCAAAATTAACTTTCTTGAGCCTTAAATAACCTTCAGTGTCATAAACATGTTAGAGGTTATAGATACAAACCATCACTTAAAGATCATATTTTAAGTTAAAAACTTGCAAGAAATGATAATGAATCAACCTTGAAAGAAACGGTGAAAATCCTCATGGAGAAAATGAAACAATTGGAGAGTAATTTTCGCACCAAAGAGGCGAGTGGCCAACCTAAATCAACAACATGTATCATAAAAGATAATTGCATGTTTCAACTTGCAAATTCCCATGATAAATATTTTTCAATCAAATTATTGCATTTATAAATAGTTAGTGATCCAAGATATTAATAAGTGATATTGTTAAATGAGTAAGTTCATTAATTGATGTTTTCTTTATGAAATAATTGTGTTAGGAAATCTCATCATGTAGTTTCTATTTTCATCCCCAATATATAACATATTTGGGAGGGGAAAGGTATTTAATCGCCTTGGTGATAGAAAACTACACAATAAACCTATCAATCACATGAAAGTTATGATTGAGTATGTCATAAAGTCACATGCATAACTTCTTGTACTTATAGAGGATGCAAGAGTCACGGTAGTGGGTGATGTGATTAATACTTTTGTTGCATGGCTAACCAACCTTATTGACATGGTCCTTGTGGTATAACCCTTTATTGTATACATTATATTCTACTATTTAATTTATTATTTTTTTAAATAAATGATCAGCTTAAATATTTTTCTATTTAGGTTTTTGCAAAATCTACAAGCAAAGATTCACGTCAAGAGTTAGTTTCTCCTGCAAAGTAACAATTAAAGACAAAGGGAAAGTATCACAAACCATTCTTTGTAGTTGCTCCAATCAATCTCCATGTATTGCGAATTTATTTAAATATGTGGAGAAAAAAAAACCTCTGAGGTGGTGTTGTATTAAAAATACACATGGAGATATGCATTTTTGAAAGTATATAGAAAGTTAATTGGTCAAGTTATTAATGAAGTTCTTAAGCATGAATAGTTAGATTCTCCTATTATATAAAACATATTAATTACTTAAGTAAACAACATTTTTTAATTATTTTTAATAAAACATTGATATTATGGGTAACATTTCTTTTTTTATTTAATATTTTTGTAGACAAAACAAAAACAAGTTTTCATTCTCATGGTCAAATAATACACCTTCAACAAAAAATATATTAGAAAAGTATGTAACTAATATTCATCTTGAATATAACGAGCGAGAAAAGTTATTATTATAGCACCTACAATATAGGGTAAAATAACTTTTTAATAATTTTTTTTTACTTTAATTTAATGAATTCCTAAGTATGTAAATTATATGCAATTTCCTAACTATTAACTTTTTAAGAATCATTGGGTGTTTATTGTCACCTATGCTACATTAGACACAATATATTATTGTTTGATTCCCTTGAATGATAATCCAAAATATAGATGACACATGAATGATATAAAAGTTAAAAAAAACACATTTATTTTCAATATAATAAACATGAGATATGTTGAATATATAGTGACTTGAATAAATGTATTTTATTTTGTTAGAACTTTGTGCATTTATCATATTGGAAAAGCAACTATGGTGCCAAAATTTAGACCAAATAAAATTGTTCAAAATTGTATATAAGTTTTTCCCTTAATCCCTTGCCTAAATATAGATCAAACAAAATTCACTGCCCAAGATAAGGATAATACATCATTTATTTAATCTTATATTTTGATGTATAATTTTTTGTAAAAAATACAATTGATTGTGAATGTTATGTTATAATATTCTTGAAAGAAATCCCTTTACAAAGTACAAATATCTTCCCAAATATGATATACAATTTTAGTTATAATTTATATTTATT
The DNA here is from genome assembly GCF_000230855.2 of Cajanus cajan. Classification (NCBI taxonomy): domain Eukaryota; kingdom Viridiplantae; phylum Streptophyta; class Magnoliopsida; order Fabales; family Fabaceae; genus Cajanus; species Cajanus cajan. Next base: position 22,041,536 of record NC_138524.1, read on the forward strand.
AATGTTAATTTTGATAACATTCAATGTTATTTAATTCTAACTTAAATTTATTATAATTTTCAATTTTAAAGTTTTTTTTTTTACTATAAGTGTGCTATTTTCTCTCATGATCAACTAGTTGAAGTGAAGAAAGATTGTTATCGTTATATGTTCCAAAATTATGGTCAAGTATAATTTCAATAGGAGATATTATAACCTAAACATGTGGTTTGATTTGAATATTTTTTTAATATAAATGTTGAACAATAAAATTCACTTTATTATTATTTATGGTAAGATATAGTGTAATAAATTAAAATAGTGTAATCACTTTAGTGTTATTTATGGTTATATAGTGTAATATAGTGTAATCATTTTATTGTTATTTATAGTGTAAAAATCACTTTATTGTTATTTATGGTTATATATGGTTATATTTAATAGTAGATATATGATTTTTTTAATATAAATGATGAACAATAAAAATCACTTTATAATATAAAATTGTGTTGTTAAAATAAATCATGAACTCATAAGATAGAAAGTTACAATTTAGTATTAGGATTGGTGTAGAGAACCCCCTTATTTGAGCTATAGTGGTGTTGTGAATTCATTTCTAAAAGAAAATATTGATAATGTTTATGACATTTATGTCACTACTATTTAGAGGAGAATATATGCTCTCGATCACTTTCGAGGACCATAGGTTTGTCAATGACATTCATTTTATATAATATGGATCCATATAGGTTGATGCCTAAGATTTGCAAAAATTTAAGTCAAACTCTTAGGCATTCCCTTGCATGCATCATCTCATATTTAATTTATAATCATGACGTATAATTGTTGTAGAAAAAACCTAAAATTCTAATGTGAAAGTGATCTAAGAATTAAATTACCTCACTTCTTTCACCTTTTCTTTTATCTAATATTTAATTTATAATTTTAGCATGATTGTTATAGAAAAAACCAACCTTATGTAAAAGTGATTTAAGAATTAAATCACCTCAATCTTTTCACCTATTTTTTTTATTCATATGTATGTGTAATACCCCATTGTTGTTGACTGTAAATAGAGAAAATGCATGTTAATAGCAAGAAAGAAGAGGACGCTAACAAGATTGAGATTTTAGATAACCAAGTTGAAGAAAATAAATAACTAAAAGAAGATTTTGAGGGAGAGAAATAAAACGGGGAAAATAATGCAATTGAAGAATGTATTATCCGTACTGCAAAATCGAGCTTCAGCTCGGTTTCACAGTGCAGGGTGACCTCGGATGCGCACCTCGTACACGCGCTGGGGGACCTCGGCCAAGACGAGGTCCGTTACCTAAATAGATCATAACTGATCTCAGGCTCAAGGCCCAAGAAAACCCTAATCCATACAAAGGTATGTGCATTACTTATATGAGACTCATATTCCCTCAAACATTAATTTTAGCATCGGAGTCTCTTTTGCAGGTACCACCCCCATCTTGGAGCATCAAACGTACCAGTAAAGGAGGCTCGCCGATCTTACCCAACACATCATCCCCTACGATCGATCTTCGGTAAGAACATTTGGCGCCCACCGTGGGGTCGATCAAGACAGCTCTTATCGGCCACGCTTATGGTTTTCACCAGAAGCCATAGCAGACGCGCAAAGGACGACCTAGATCACGCAACTAACATGGACAACGAAGCAACATTGAGGAGACTGATCGAACAGGTCGAGCAGATGCGGCAGCAACACACTGTCGATCTGCAAAGCATGCGTGCCAAGCACGAAACTGACCTAGCAGCGATGCGTACCGCTAATGAAGCTGACCTAGCGGCGCTGCGCGCCGAGAATGAGCGTATTCGTGCTCAGCTCCCTCGGTGTCCCTCTGATCAACCCCCTCAACCGAGTAACCTACATGAGGATGAGGGGCACTCGGTTTCTCAACCACTGGCAGCAACTAGGGCACCGACTCCCAAGCTTGCTACACATCGGTCACACGCACCGACAAACAGGTCGGCCCATGATGTCAGCAACGCTCCTGCCCACGTCACGGGAAATCAAGCGACCTTCCGCCGTCATCCTTTTGTGGATGGAATCATGGAAACGCCTCTCTCTTTCAGATGGAAGCCTCTCCACATCGACCGTTATGACGGTACGACAGATCCAGACAAGCACATCGACCTGTATACTACACAGGTAAACCTTTACACTAATGAGGACGCTATTTTGTGTAGGGTTTTTCCGACCTCGCTCAAGGGGGCTGCACTCAACTAGTATACCCAACTACCTGCCGAGTCGATTGATAGCTTCGGCACTCTAGTCAGACAGTTCAAGGTGCAGTATGCAATGAGTCGACCTCATCACATAACGTCTGCTACCCTGGCCAGTCTCAGATAGAGCGACGACGAACCACTACGGACGTTCATGGAACAATTTGTCGGCATCTCGGTGAAAATTTGAAATTTGAATCCCGAGGTCGCCTTACACGCCATGCTCATGGCACTCAAGCCTGGACCGTTCGTCGACAGCCTATGTCATGAAGCTCCTCGCGACATGGATGAGCTCTGTGCCGGTGCTGCTAGGTACATACAGATGAGGAACACTCCCCCTTTCGTGACCAGGTTCGTGGAAAATCGCAAGTGAAGCCTAACAACGGTCACAAGGACAAGGTGAAGGTCAACAATGACAGTCAGTTCAAGAAGACGGCTAGGGTAAATAAAAGGGGGAGATGCGACTTCTACACCCCCCTGAATGCGCCCTGAGTACACATCCTGGAGGAGGCCAGCAATAGCAACCTACTCACCCTACCACCACCAGGACACAACCCAACAGTGCAGACAAATCCAAGCATTGTCGATACCACAGAAATCATGGTCACACCACCGAGGAATGTCGCACCCTCAGAGATTGCATTGAGGAACTCGTCCAGGCGGGACATCTGGCACAATACGTCCAGCGACAACAAGGCCACCGAGGAGGATACAATGGACGAGGTAGAGGTCGCGGTTCAGGAGCTCGCACAAACCAACCCTCTGACTCTCAGCAAAACGCCGGTGGCGCAATGCAGGCCGAGGTAAGCCAGGAAACAGGGTCAGCCCCCCTACGGGGCGTCATCAATACAATTGCAGGTGGCTTCGTAGGGGGAGGCTCTAGCAGCTCGACGCGGAAACGACTGTGCAGCATCAACAATGTCCACTCCGCTACCTCGGCCTCGAACCAAAGCTCGCCGTCGATCAGCTTCACTAACGACGACTACGTTGGCGTCAGCCCCAACCAGGATGATCTAATGGTCATCGCCGTGGAGGTCGCCAATTGGGAGGTCCACAAGACGTTGATTGACCAAGGGAGCTCGGCTGACGTCCTGTATTGGCCGACATTCCTCAGGTTAGATATCCCTCACTCTCTTATCCGACCTCACACAAAGCCCCTAGTCGGTTTTGCAGGAAAGCGAGTACACACTCGAAGATATGTGGACCTGCTGACAACCTTCGGAACCTCTCCCGACACAAGGAGAATCATGGTCCGATATCTCCTCATGGAAGCCAACACGTCCTACAACATAATCATTGGGAGGCCGACGTTGAACCAACTCGGAGTAGTGGTGTCCACCCCGCACCTCACCATGAAATTCCCAGGGATCGATGGAAAGATTATTTATGTCAAGGCAAACCAGAAGACAACTCGGCAGTGCTAAGTCTGAAAATCTCCTCATCCGGCGAGCGTTGCAAGAGTGATCCCCCCACGGTGGCTCACATCACCCACGCGGATATCACTGACCTAGATCCGAGGTCCGACTCCCATGATGAACGACCGAGCTCCATCGACGAGCTCGACGATCTCCAGATCGAGAAGCTCCCTGGGTAGTGCGCAAAAATTAGCAGGTAGTTGAACCTGGAGTTACGGCAACAACTCGAAGCTGAAATTTTCAAAAATGCTGACCTCTTTGCATGGTCCAGCGCCGACATGCCAGGTATAGATGCTAACCTCATCTGTCACAGGTTGGAAATTCACAAGGAGGCGAAGTCAGTCACCCAGAGAAAAAGGAAGGTCGGTGGTGAAAGGCGGGAGGCCATCGTCACCGAGACACAAAAGCTACTGAACGCAGGCTTCATCCGTGAAGTCAGGAACACCACGTGGCTGGCAAACGTGGTCCTGGTGAAAAAGAGCTCGGGGAAGTGGTGCATGTGCGTCGACTACACTGACCTGAACAAAGCATGCCCCAAGGACTCGTATCCCCTACCGAGTATTAACAGACTAGTCGATGGAGCATCCGGGCATGCCCTCCTCAGCTTTCTCGATGCTTATTCAGGGTACAACCAGATCATGATGTACCCCCCAAACGAGGTACACATGTCATTTATCACCGACCACACCAACTTCTACTACCGCGTGATGCCATTCGGTCTCAAAAATGCAGGGGCCACTTACCAGCGGCTGATGAACAAGGTTTTCCACCAGTAGATAGGGAGGAACATGAAAGTCTACGTCGACGACATGGTGGTCAAAACCACCTCGGCCGAGGCTCATGCTGCCGACCTTGCCGAGGTTTTTAGCCAGATCAGGGGACACAACATGCGTCTCAACCCAGATAAGTGCGTCTTCGGCGTCCAAGGAGGTAAATTCCTTGGTTTTATGATTACTAGTAGGGGTATTGAGGCCAACCCGGAGAAGTGCAAAGCCATCATCCAGATGTAGAGTCCTCAAACGGTGAAGGAAGTCCAACGCCTGGCAGGAAGGTTGGTCTCACTGTCCCATTTCATCCCTAGGCTCGCGGAGAAAGCAGGGCCCATCTTCACCCTCCTACAAAAGCCAAAAAACCTCGAGTGGACAGACCGGTGCGAAGAGGCTTTCAAGAGCTTCAAAGCCTTCCTCACGACCCCGCCAACCCTATAGAGGCCGGATCACAAAACTGACCTCCTCCTCTACTTGGCCGTAGTAGAAAGCGCCATCAGCGCAATTATAGTACAAGAGCACTAGAAAGTGCAGACGCCAATCTACTTTATCAGCCGAGTACTCTAGGACACGGAGAAACGATACCAAATGATCGAGAAGTTGGTGCTGGCACTTGTTACCGTAGCTCGGCATCTCCGACCTTACTTCCAGAGTCACCAAGTGATAGTCAAGACCGACTACCCAATAAAGCAAATCCTGAGAAAGCCAGAGCTCGCCGGACGGATGATTGCATGGTCAGTCGAGTTGTCCGAGTTCGGCATCCAGTATGAAAGTCGTGGCGCTTTGAAAGCTCAATGCTTAGCTGAATTCGTGGTCGAACTAATGCCAACATCGGCCAATGAACCACAGGTATGGACTTTGCATGTTGATGGGTCTTCCAACTCTAAGAGTGGTGGCGCAGGAATCATCTTGGAAGGACCAAATCACGTCACTTTGGAGCAATCCCTCAAGTTCAACTTCAAGGTAACTAACAACCAGGCGGAATATGAGGCGCTTCTCGCAGGGCTAAGGCTGGCTCGCGACCTCGGGGCACGAAAATTGAGTTACAACAGTGACTCAAAACTCATGGTAGAGCAGCTCAGCGGGACATACCAGGCCAAGGACACTCTCCTGCAATGATATTTCCATATGGCATCACAACAGATCTCGTCCTTCGACGAGTTCACTATACATCATGTACCGCGAGAACAGAACACCAGGGCTAACCTCCTATCAAAACTCGCTAGCACCAAACGCCCTGGACAACATCGGACCATCATCCAGGAAGCCTTGCATTCACCCAGCCTAGATGACAAGGTCGTCAACACCAGCAACAGCAAAGACCAGGGATGGATGACAAGCATCTAGAACTTCTTGAAGGAAGGAATTTTACCCGAGGATAAAGATGAAGCTCGAAAGATGAGAGGCAAGTCGGCCAAGTTCGTAATTGTCGGAGACGAACTGTTCAAGCATGGCATTTCCACCCCTTTGCTCAAATGCTTGACTGCACCGCAAGCAGCTTATGTCATCGAGGAAATCCACCAAGGTATATGTGGAATGCACTCTGGATCACGCTCGATGGCAGCCAGGGTACTCCGAGCTGGGTACTACTGGCCCACCTTGAAGTCAAATTGCCAAGTCTACGGGCAAAAATGCAAAGAGTGCCAGCAGTTTGGCAACGCACATCGACAGCCACCCGAAGCTCTCCACCAGATGACGTCCCCGTGGCCTTTCGCCCAGTGGGAATGGACATCCTAGGGTCGTTTCCCCCGCGAAAGGTCTGCTCAAATTTCTCCTAGTGGCAGTCGATTACTTCACCAAGTGGATTGAAGCATGCCCACTCGCCAAGATCACCATGGAGAATATACGGAAGTTCACCTGGAAGAACATCATATGCAGGATCGGAATTCCGCATTCCCTTGTCACCGATAACGGCCGACAATTCATTGCGCAGAGCTTCGAGGACTTCCTTCGGGAACTCGGAATCAAGCACCTCTCGACCTCGGTGGAACATCCGCAAACTAATGGTCAAGCCGAATCTGCAAACAAGGTGATACTCCGAGAGCTTAAAAAGCGGCTAGGAAACGTTAAAGGACAATGGGCCGACAAACTCCCTAGCATCCTCTGGCATACCAATGCACCCCCAGTCAACAACACAAGAAACGCCTTACAGGCTAACTTACGGAGCTGACGCAATGATCCCGATGGAGATCGGAGAGACATCTCACCGACGCCAGGTCTTCAACAGCGAGCAAAACGCTCAAGAGTTAGCAGCTGATCTCGACTTGATTGACGAGCTCCGAGACGAAACTCAGATTCATGAAGAAGCCTGCAAACTCCGAGCTTCTAGAAGATACAATACGCGAGTGCGACCTCGCTCTTTCCGAGTTGGCGACCTGGTATGGCGACTGTTGGGCAAAGCACGGAGAGATGCATCAGATGGAAAGCTTGCACCCAACTAGGGTGGCCCATTCCGAGTTATAGAAGACTTGGAAAATGGAGCATACAGGCTAGAAGAACTCAGCGACAAAGTTATCCCGCGGACTTGGAACGCCACACACCTTAAATTCTATTTCAGCTAAATCTGTAAGAATGAGTTGTGCACTCTTTTCCCGCCTCAGTGTTTTGTCCCAAAAAACAGAAAAATTGGTTTTGGCTGAGAGGGTTTTTAACGAGGCACATATATACAATCAATAAAATAACTCATTCTTTTTCATTCATATTCTCTTAATTTTGCATCATTTTACCATGAGACGCTTTATGCTAAATCCGAGGTCGAGTTCGAACCTTAACACGATTTATTTTACTTTACGCCGAGGTCGAGTTCGAACCTTGGTCCAACTTATCTCGCTCTTAGTCAAGGTCGAGTACGAACCTTGATACATTTTGCTTTACTTAAATACAAGGTCGAGTTCGAACCTTAATACATTCTGCCTAAACTCGAGGTCGAGTTCGAACCTTGGTATGATCCATTCAAGGTTGAGTTCGAACCTCGGTATGATCCATTCAAGGTCGAGTTCGAACCGCCGTACGATTCATTTTACTCTAAGTCGAGGTCGAATCCGAACCTCGGCAAGATTACTCTAATCTGAGGTCGAGTTTGAACCCCACTGCGAAATATCTCGCTTTCACCCAAGGTCGAATTTGAACCCTGGTACAAATCACTTTGCTCTAAGCCGAGTCTGAGTACCACAACGTGCGAAATACAAAGCAAATTCCGAACGTGTTTTCTAACCGCGCAAACAGGCGAAAACTAAGCCTAAAGCATAAACGCGAAATCAAAGGACAAAATAAACTCATCAAGAGCGCAAGATGGAAAGCTCAAAGAAAACAATATATACAAGACCAAGTTTGTAGGTGTAAAACATGAATCCAGAAAAAAATAAACAAAACTATTACAAAGATGGCCTAGGCGGAAGCGTTGTTGCTCGAGCTGTCCTGAAGATCATCTTCTCTCACCAGCTTCCCGAAGCGCACCTCCTTCTCCACATGCATTGCCGAGAAGGCGATCCCGAGAGCAAGCAACCTCGCTTGGCGAGCTGCCTTCAGAAATCCCCTCTTATACTCAAACAGGACGACTCGCTCAGTGTCAACGAGCTTCTTCTCCAACTCGGACCTCTCCGCCGCCATCTTCGCAAGGTCCACCCTCAAGGCGGCAACCTCCTCTTCTTTCTCGCCAAGAAGCACCTCGTCACAAAGACGCTTCTCGGCCGCCACCACCAAATCAGCCTTCAGAGACGTCACCTCTTCTTCCAAGGAACGCACTCGACCCCGGGAAGAGGTGGCGAGCTCCTGCAGTTCACCCACTTGGGAAGCATAAGTCTCATTAGACCTCAAGGCGATCTCCACAGACTTTTGAACCCTTGTGAGATCTCCCCTTGTAGCATGAAGCTCAGCCTCATTCTGCCTTTTGGCCTCGCCAAGGGCGGCCCCCAGAGCCCTGTTCTCCTCCTCCAGCAGTTGGACTAGGCCCCTCATCTTCTCAAGGTCCTTCTGCTACTTGGCCCACTTGTGCTTCCAATGGTCCATAATGGCCATTACCCTCTACAGAAAGACCTTAGTAGAATCAAGGCCTTCCACTGGCTCGGCAGTCTCGATCATGGCTTGATCGGTCGAACTTAGTGACTTCTTGGAGAAGAACTTCTCTAAGGTCACCCCCGCACTCCACAGAGAATCTATGTCCTCCGAAGCGCTGACATGATCTAGCCGCACCCGAGAACGATCCTTCCCGAAGCGATGGGCGAGGTACTGGCTTCTGGGACGCTCCTTCGACGAGCCTGATGGCGGCGCCGAGGTTGTGGGAGTAGGTGTTGGGATCTCGGAGCTCGGCCCCTTGCCACGAGCTTCAGCAGCAGGACGTCCCCTACTCGGCAACGGGGGCATCCACCCCTGCTGCCTCCGAGTTAGGAGCCGCCGGGATCTCGGCAGTACTCCTTACCTGCAAAAAATGGTCCTAAGTCAGAAAACCGAGAAAAACGCAACATAGAAGAAAAACCACAAAAGAGGAAGATACTAACCTCGGCGACCTGAGCAACTTGCTCGGTGGCATGGACTACCCCCTCGGCGTCCACCTCGGGAGCTCCCTCGGGCGAAGGACTCCCGATGAGATCAACCGCGTCGGCGTCGGCGGCATTGGAGGTCACCTCTTCAGCACTTCGAGGGGCAGAGGTCTCCCCGACCTTTTTTTCTCCCTTCTTTCTTTTTCGGCAGGTCTCCAGGGGGGCCACCTCCTCCTCTTGAGGCTCTAGAACTTCAATCTCGGCGACATTGTAGCGGTGCCTCAACTCACGCCACTTGTTCCTGCCCATTATGCCTGCAAACACAAGGATCAGACAAATCAGTAAAAAGAAACTTTTACAAACAATCTAAAAAAGACAAGATACTCACTCTCTAAACCCTCTCCTTGTACGCCGAGTTAGCAAGCGACAGGATGAGCTTGCAATCCAAGGGACGAGGGAGTGCTTCAAGGTTTGCAATGGCAGCGGTATCCGAGGCCGACAATTGCAACTCCCCCACCCCGTGAAATCTAGCCAGGGTCGGCCGCCAGTAGAAGGGAAACTTCGGCAACCCGCCGAAATAGAATACCCCATCCTCCAACGGGTTGACATCCACAAGCGCCACCTAGAAGAATTCTTGTTTAAAATTTTTATAAGACTGGGAGTAAAGAGAAAATAGCCCCCCAGCCCTACTATCGTTCAGAGACGCCCAACCATGAGGAGGGACGCCCGTTTTCAACTGATAAAAATGGAGAAAAACAGGGAGAGATAGCCCTATCCCTAGGGCCGAACAAAGGACTTGAAAAGCCCTCAAAAAACCCCAGTTATTGGGGTGCAACTGGCAGGGAGCCGAGTTGATGAAATTCAAAAAGTCACACTCAAATTGAGTGAAAAGAAGACAGACACCTAAATCCCTAAAAAGACACTGATATACATAGAAGTGAGGAGGGTCAGAAGAACTCCCCATGTACACACGCTCACCGGCCTGACAAGGTTCAAGCCGGATCAACTTGGAGATGGAAGGGTCACATATTCTATGCGATTTCCAAATCGCATTGATTTCCATGAATGACCTAAAGACGCTCTGGACCTCCCCGACTTCACTCTTGACCCATTCGTAGCCAGGAATGTCAGGAGAGGGTTCCTTAGGCAGATTTTCCCCCTTTTTCTTTTCGGTGGTAGCCGCCGCCTTGCCGCGCGCCCTGCCTTTGCCCTTGGCTGGCGCGGAGGGAGCGACACCATCATTGTTACCAGCCATGAGGAAGGAGGAAAGATGGCGAAAGAAAGAAAAAGAAGGAGAAAGGAGACAACAGAAAGGAAGTACCTGGTACTCTTCCTCAAAAAACGACCCTAACGATAACAGGGTTACCGGAAACGGTGATGACGGAGGCAAACGAAGAGGAGAGAAGGCAGAACGACAACCGGCATGCACAGGAAGCCAAGAAAGAAAGAAAATGAAAAAGAGTAAAGTGGATGGGAAGAGTAGCGAGAGAAAGAAAAGGTTTTCCCTAAATTCAAACGGTCATGCCACGTGTTGGAGAGAGAGCATAACTGGCGACACATTTAACGAGCCCTATTATGACGAGCACTATCATCATTGCATAACCGTCACTCCCATTAGCACGCCGCCTGCGCGTTTTCGAGAACGGGGTAACTGTTGTGACACATGGCATCTTGACAGACAGGCGTACGCGAAAAGTCACCGCTTCCCTCCAAGCTCGGCATTAACTCTTCGACCCACGGTCTTCACAGCTCGGGGGGCTAGTGTACTATCCGTACCGCGAAACCGAGCTTCAGCTCAGTTTCACAGCGCAGGGTGACCTCGGATGCGCACCTCGTACACGCGCTGGGCGACCTCGGCCAAGACGAGGTCCGTTACCTAAATAGATCATAACTGATCTTAGGCCCAAGGCCCAAGAAAACCCTAATCCATACAAAGGTACGTGCATTACTTATATGAGACTCATATTCCCTCAAACACTAATTTTAGCATCGAAGTCTCTTTTGCAAGTACCACCCCTATCTTGGAGCATCAAACGCACTAGTGAAGGAGGCTCGTCGATCTTACGCAGCAGATCGTCCCCTACGACCGATCTCCAGTAAGAACAAAGAATAAGAAGATGAATAAGAGATGAAAGAGAATACTAAAGAAAAACATTTTGAGCATGCAATAACTAAATCTAATCTCTTATCCATTGACCCACTCCATCACCAATTTGCATAAATAACCATAACCCTCCACATTCTCTACCATTTGACCACTTAGTTTCATTTGTTAATCATTCATCATATATAAACCACTTCTCAACCACAATCTAAGAGAAGAGGAACTTTAACTATTCCTAATTCTAGAGTTAAGGGTTCATTTGCCAACATATTTCAAACTTTAAATGATATGAATGATAGAATGGTTGCTCAAGACACTAACAATATTTCTTTGAATTGGATCCTTCTTATTCAAAAGTAGGTAAAATAGAAAAATGTATAAGAAATGCAAGTCCTATGAGCTACAATGTACATTGATCATTCACTACAACAACCAAGACAAATACACTTATTTGGTAGAGAATCTTGAAAAGAAAATGGGATAGGGTATCATAGAAAAATCCTTTGAATATTGAATTCAAAGTAAGTAGAAAATGAGGTTAGTGGGAAATTAAAAAAAAAAAATCAACTTTTGTGCTTTTACTTTTATTTTTAAACTAATATATGTACTCGTATGATACATTGGATAACTTATGTGCGACTATAATTTTTTATTACTTACAAAAAGATTTAATTGAAAAGAATAAGAAATACAAGAGCAAATATTTTATATTTTATTACTATTATGAAGAATAAATTTTATTACTTACAAATACCTTATATTTACTCGTATGAGGTTTTTTGCTAGCCTATTGCTATTTCTTTTATCTAACAATTTTCAAACAATTATTTAATAATAATTATACTTCTCAAACCAATTTTTTTTTATTATTTTACTTTCTTTTATTATTATTATCTATGACCCAAATATTATTTTTTATTATGTCCTCACTACTATCCCAAAAGTGTAAATATAATTATTTGAAAAGTTATTACTTGATTAAAAGAAGTTCAATATTTTAAAATTATGTTTTTTTAATGATAAATTTCATAATTTATTAATAGCATTATTAACAATAGCAACATTAAAAAATGAATTTAATCAAACATAAAAAGTAATTAGCAAATAAATAGTAGCTTGTTCAAGTGAATCGATCAATAATAAACAAACACAACTTGAAAAACCTCAAAAATATGTATCCAGGTTATAAATAAAAAAAATAATTTAAACTATTTCACAAAATATTTTGTTGATTAGAGTTGACACTATTGAAGTTTAAAAATCCAATGATTTTTTTTAACAATAATAAATAACAATGAGATATGAATTGTTAGATTATTTCTGGATATTTTAATGTTGTTTTAAAATGTCAAACCTTTATAAGTAATTATTTATGCTACATTATATCTCTCAATAGGCATTCAATCTGATGTTATTTTGAAACTTTATGGTATATTCTATAAGTTGCTTTCAAATAAGTTAGTGGTTGATATTGGAGATCCCATATCATCTTGAAATAAGGTCATAATAATGTATATAAGAGGAGTATAATCATCACCTTGCAAGTTTATTGGATTTATCAGGCTATTCACTATCAGACTGTAAACAAATCACCCACAGATGTCTAATCTTGCAAACTTCACATTTGAGATGTCCAATCCTCGATGTGAGGGGGTGTGTTAGAGATCCCACATCGACTAGAGATAAGACCATAATAGTGTATATAAGTGAAGAGCAATCCTCACCTTACAAACATTTTAGATTAAGTTAGACTCTTAATTCACTTTCTTAAGATGGTAACAGAGTCATATAAGAGCCTATCCTAGATCGAATCGTTATCAGATCACCCGCAAATGTTTAGGCTTACAAACTTTGAGATGTCCAGTCTTTAGCATGAAGGGAGTGTGTTGGAGATCATATATCATCTAGAAATAAAGTCATAATAGTATATATAAGTGGGAAACAATCCTCACCACCCCCACTTATATAGGTTGAGTTAAGCTTTAACCCATTTTCTTAAGAGTTGATCTAGCTTACATAGCTTTTGTCCACCCACCCCTAATTAAAACTGTGAAATATAATGATCAAATATGAAGCAAGAACCATTAACTTGTGTACTATATGATATAAATAATACACTCCTTCATTTTATTCACTTGGCTCAAATCTTATGGATGTCACATTCCTTTATTTCTTCTTTGCTTTGTGCGATTAATTCAACATAATTAAGCCATGTGATTCATGGTATGACATTGTCTCTGATTTTCACCTTTAACATATAAAATAAGTTCAACTTTTTTTTTTCATGTCTTGACTTTCAATTGCCATTGTAAGCGATCTATTAGGTAGTTTGGATATTTTAGCCGCAAATATTTATTTAGTTTGTTTGCATTCTTTTTGAAATTTCTTTCATTAGGTACGAACATGTTATCATTTCATCTTAGATTCATTATGGGATTATTGTGTTTACTAATATTTTTTTTCTTTAGAAGTAAGGTTCTAAGATGGTAGAGAATCTAAGAGAGGAAATTGCAAAGTTAGAGCCAAAGTGATCGTATTAATCTATTATAATTTTCTTTAATATTATTGTTATTTTGCATTATCAATTCCTTTTTCATTTTATAGAACTATCACTTATGAATACTTACCTCTGTGATCATAAATTTTTTTTGGGTAAGGATCTAACAGGATTGGGCTTAAAGGAATTGTGAAATTTAGAGTAGCAACTTAATAAGGGGTTATTGTTTATTAAGGAAAAAAAGTTAGCAAGGCCACATTTTATCTCATCTTTATTCCCCTAATCTTTTTTTTCAAGTTTTCATTGGAAGACATTAGTAGAACATAAGTAATGGTTTCTATTCAAAGTAATGTGCATATCCTATAATCCTCAAACGTTTTTTTTATCTTTCAAGAGGAATTACTCATGGAACAATTGGAACAATCTAGAGTCAAGTATATTAGAATTAGAAGTTAGATCCATAAAATTATAATAATGGACATCACAAACCATGGAGAAATTGCAAGAAAGTCTAAAATTGCTAAGAATGTATTTTTAAAAATGGCTTTTTTTAAGCAAAGATAACATGTAGCTCCTCTCAATTGAAGATACATTTTCTAAAATAGATAGATCAAAGTCATAATCAATGAACCCAACTTAAAGAGCCAAAAAAAATGTGTCCAAATTGCACAAAAAGTAGAAAATGATTCCAACTATTTCACAAAACATTATGAAACATTAGGTTTTCATGCACTTAGAATATTTTGACATCTTTATAGGATATTCTTGCATAGATATTTGTCAGGGTTGAAAAATCAACAAAACATTTGATTAATACCTATTATTAAGCTATGATGAAATATTCCTTTTCCACACATCATGAATTAGCAAATAGTCATATAAAGAACATTGAATTAATAATTATCTAATATATTTATAACATAAATCAAGTTGTAATGTTTAAGTTTCTAATCATTCTAAGGGTTATACATGTTGTGCACTAGGGGTTACCACACACATATACATGTCTCCACATTGGTAAGATATTGTCTACTTTAGGCCCAATCCTCACGGTTTTGCTTTTTAGATACCACCCAAAAGACTTCTCAACCAATATAGATAATTAAATGTATATAAACTCATGTCCATCCTCTTGTTTGAATGATGTGGGACTTTACTTGCATCTCAACAATCCTCCAATCAAATAAAGGACCACAGTTTATCCCCTGCAGCAAAAATTATTTATCCACGAGTATTATCCGATGGTGGCCCACAGAGCTCACTAACGCTCTAAGTGCTTGCATCCCCGCTCCATAATGACCTCACGATGGCGGGACAAGCCTCCTCCAACGTTAGGAAGACTTTCAACACAAGGGATCCCAAACTTTGATCCATTTGCCAACCCCATCATACTCATTGAGTTGGTTCCCTAATTAGACCATCGGCTCTAATACCACTATTGTTCATTGGTGGTTACCACACACATACACATGTCTCTATATTGATAAGATATTGTCCGCTTTGGGCCCAGCCCTCACGATTTTACTTTTGGATAGCATCCAAAAGGCCTCTAAACCAATAGAGACAAGTGTGTGTATATAAACTCATGTTCATCCTCTTGTTTGAATGATGTGGGACTTTGCTTGCATCCCAACAATAGAATCACAAATAAGTAATCACTTTTTTCTTATAGAAATTAATGACCAATATTTTAAGTCAATAAAAATGTATGATCAGAAGAAAAACATACACAAAATAACTTGAATTACTTATTTTTATGGAAGGAAATTTAAATGATTGTCGTTTTAATTTTTATTCTTAATGTGGAGGAATTTATGTTGCATGCACAATTTTATTATTTTAATTTTCACTTTTTATGCATGTGTTTTGTTTGTTAATTTGATGTGTTTCATTAATTTCTTGTTTTAGAATTAGTTAGAATTTCTTTTTGTTAATTCCATGTTAGCAATTAGTTAACTTTAGTTTTCAATCAACTCACTTCAATTAAGATTTAAAATAAATTGCATTGTTTTACTTGTGGTTGATATAATGGCAACATCATGGTTGGCCTTTTAAAGAAAATGGATAAAAAGAGCTTCCTTGAGACAAAAACGCCTTTATCTTTCTTATCTTAAATAATTTCTTCTTCATTTTGGATTACATTGTATGATATTATTTATAGAATTGTGTTAACTTGAGCAGCTTCCCTAATTTTCTTTCTTGATCCATTGAATGAAATATTTGAAAAACCTTCAAAAGTTGGATGTAAATAAAATTAATTGATTCACTTGTTTTCTCTGTAATAAATTTGTAGACTTTTCTTGAATCTTTGTATATAATTGAGAGGATGAAGAATACATAGTTGTTCATTAAATTTTTGGATTTTACATACCTTGGGAGTTTTGGACCTAATCAAAAATTCTTTGAATTAAGTGATATTTTCTCAATATTTTTATCTGTTTCAAACTTTGCTTTAGTTCTTTAAATTTTCACAATTAAAAAGATTTTATCATGATAGAGACATATTTTCTTCCTTTTAACTAGAGCCAAATATGTTCACCCCTATATATATAATCATTTTTAACCAATTTTGGGACTAAATTAACATTCCTTTATGGTTTAGTGCATTACATATACCTTTGATTTGAAAGACCATGAATAACCATGATTGGTAAGTGGAATCTTAAGCTAAAAGCTTAAGATTAGGTTTATTCATCAAGATTTACTTGGGGACAAGCCAAAGTTTTAAGTTTGGATAGGGCATAACAAATAATCCTTTTAAAAAATGAGAGAGAGAAAAAAAAAAAGAAACTACATATATGTATGCATATAAAAAAATAATAATCATAAAAGACAAAACAAGACCTAGCCACATTAGAGACAAGACAATTTTTGATATTGAGGTTAATTGAATTTTTTTTATGAAAATAAGTTAGGCTTAAACTTAAGGAATTAGTTGTCAATCAGTTAAGCCTAAATAACTTTCTTATTCACCCTTACCTAAGTCCCATTACAACTTATCACCATTCTACAACTATTTTCATGACTAAAAAATGAATATACATATAACAATTCAAACTTTGGTGATGATTTAACAAACTTATCACCATTTCAAGCAAAAACTCACCACAACTCTTTTGTAGCTAAACAATTTCACATTATAATGAGTCATACGTCATTTTAAAGTATTGAAAATACAAACACTTTTCCATGTAAAAATCTACAAAAAAATTATTAGAAATTATAGAGTACACAAAGGTCAGATTTTCAAATTCTTCAATAATCCTATTTTGAAATGCACTTTTATCATTTTAACCTAAATGAAAATTTTAAACTTTACACCTGAATTCAAGTCCTATAAGTCTAATTTTCATAAATGTGCTCAGTTTTCTAAAATAATATTTATTAAAAAAAGTGCAAAATATTAATCATATTTGTTTCGAGCTTCATTCATAAGAACTTATGATTTTTACAATTTAAATAAAAATTTAACCGCTCAAGCAAAATGGTTTTTGGTAAAAAGAATCTCCCAATGAAAGCTTAACGAGTACATATTTCAAATGTATTGGTTTTCTCATAAGTTTTATACAAAGAGAAATTACTAAAATAGTTTACCAATATAAAAAAGAAAATCATCAGTAAAATGTTTAACTTGCGATAAAATTTACTAAGTCAAACATAATGTTTTTAAATAAAGCTTGAGCCAAATTTGAATCTTAAGAAGTCTAATGTCTATATATGTAATCACATCATTCAAACATTAATATTTGATGGAAACAAATAACAACCACATCATTCAAACATTAATATTTGATGAAAACAAATAAAATAAGGTAAGCATCCCTTACTCTTTTAGATCCATAAAAAGATAAAGCTTTAGGTGGAGAAATGGAGTTTTAGTTTGAAAACTTGCTCCTCAAACCCAAAGCAGATGATTGTTGAAATTCAATGTAGATGATAAATTATTGAGCAGAGTATCTATACATACATATATATATATATATATATATATATATATATATATATATATATATATATCAAAGATGAGAAAAAATTAGACAACTTGTGTGGTAAGTTGTATCCAAGGACATCATAGTTATTTAACTAAATGTTTTTTCTTACTCTTTTGGATGGAGGATATTAGTTTATTAAGAAGAGATTATTTTTAATTTCTTAGACTAGTGTAAGTGTAAGACCTTTTTCAAAGAGCTAATCAACCTTAAAAAGTAAAAATTATTTTATTAAACCTAATATATCAATCTATCTTGAGTAGCCTTCAACTCGCCACTAATAAGTTAGGTATTTAGGTGAGTTGGATCACCTAATCCACTTCACCAATTTTAAAACATTAATTTTCCTTGTATCTAGGCCTAATTGAACTTAAATATTTTTTTTTTTGGTATAAATAAGAGTGTAACTCCAAATGAATTTGAATTTAGATATTTAAGTTAGATCCAACACAAGCAAGTAGATAATCCCCAAAAGAGATATCTATATTTAGTATTATTTGTAATTTGAACAATTGTTTTTATGTTTGTATTTAGCACCCAATTGCACCTTGAAAATAACTATATCAACTAGAATGAATTACAACTTAATCATCTTTTAACAACTAATACAATTTAACCAAATCACTTATTGTGCAATGATAACCTTCACATAAAACAATGCATAGGAAGTTCTACTATTCCTATCATACTCATCGTTATCTGAAACACAAGAAGATTTTCTACAAATTTCATGAAGAACTCAAGTTTTAATTCCATCATTTACCATGTTGAAAATTGTAATGAGTTATTATGTTGTTGAGCTGTGTTGACCACTTAGGGTTACAGGAGATATTTTTTAAAGTTGCATAACCCATTGTGTGGATATTATGTTATGGTGCTCTAAGAGCCCAATTTGTTGAAAAATCCTTCTTGGAAAGTTGACCCTTGAAGTGGATATTGTGTTGTTTTTCCTCTAGGACTTTTTTGATACTCTATGTGGATAAGGTCGCGACACATGTGTATGAACTATGAAGCAACCGCAGTATAGGGGCCAGGTCGAACTATATTAATTACAAGTGATCAACCGAATAAAGTACGAAATCGAAAACTTAATTCTTAATCGAGTATCAGAAGGTTGTATTTAGAGGATAGTCGATGGGTTAATCCCATAAGAGGATTAGTTAAACTAGCTAATGTCGTGGTACGCTTGTACCCAACTATTTTATCCTGACAATAGTACTATACTTCCTTATTTAAGTGGCAATATATAAGAAACTGAGTTGTTGTGTTGTGGATTTATATCCAAATTGATGTTGATCTAGCAAACCCAAAAAGATCACCCTATGTTGTCAGTTCGATAGAATCAAGTCACTTAAACTGCTCACCCTGTGTTATAGGGAATCTCCTAGTTGAAATGCGTAACAACGCTTATAATTGTTATGTATAGCATATGAGGTGTTAAGATGATTGTGTTATTCATATGTTGCATTGAACTTTGATGAAATGTGTTGTTATGTTGAATCAAAGTTGGATTATGTTAATCTCTGTTGTATGTTGTGATATTTTGTTGCTTTGTTGTCAAAGATGAGATGACGATGTGATGTTCTTATGTTGTATATATGTGTATGTGTGTGTTTCCTTTTTTTTCCTTAGCTTACTCTTACGTGTTTTCATATAGTTTGGACTGCGATGATCATGTGTGGTATGGAAATAAGGTAGGGATAAGGCTGGAGTGTTGCAATAGAGGCCATACAATGGCATTAAAGCTGAATTTTTTGATGACTTCCTATTAGTGGTAGATTTATATAGATAGTTATAATTTCTTAACTGACAACTTAGTTGTATATTTACATATGCAAGATCACTATATTGTACATATTACAGTAGTCATTTTATCCTTACAAGCATACAATATTATACATATTCTAGTATTTATAAGTATATGATTTTAAGCTAGTAGTTGTATCGTTTAGTGTAGGGACTATAATCAGTCGTTACACTTTTACAAATTCAATAATTTTAGTTTCATTTTTTTTATTTACATGAATCAAATTTGATATTAAAAAATTTACAACATTTACATATTATATCTAGCTAAATGAGTTACAACCTATTATTAATTCAATTTTCATTTAATATTAAGCTTGTAGCATTTATGGTTTAAAATTAAGTATAATATCATTAAATTAATTTTATAAATTTTATTTATACTAATATGTAAAAAAATACTCTTTTTACTAATTAATTTGATCTCTAGACCATAAAAAATGAAAACTTAAATTCAAGATTTTGAAGATTAAGGATTATCCACAATACCAACTAAATTAATATTATTTTATTATTTTATTTTAAATTTTATTTTATTTTTAATAGAAGTATAAAATATCTCTATCCACCGGTGTCAATAAAATAAATTGAATAGAATCACTTTACTAAGAGAGTTTGAAATAATGTATACCAAAGTTTGGAGGTTTAACATGATAATGATGATTATAATTTTGATAAATAAAAAATAAAATAAAATTTAACGGAACATGGAAATCTCGCGGGGAGCAGTATATATATGGATCCTCAACATCGTCCGTGTCACCTGCTTCCGTTATTTCTTTTTATCATTAGTTCTTTAAACTGCACAACACAAAGCTTTCAACTTTCTCTGAATTCAAACACCCCTTTTCTGTTTTCTCTTCTCAGCACAAATTCTCTCTTTCTGCTTCGTTTTTGGGTGTCCTTTTATCATGGGTCGTCCACCCAGTAATGGAGGCCCCGCCTTTCGCTTCACTCAGCCTGAGGTATTCATCTGAATTTCAACTTCGCGTGATTTTTTCTCTTTTTCTCGTGTATTTATGTATTTGGTGATTGTTTTTTTGCTGAATTTTTAATCTGGCTCAAATGGGCTCCCCTTCTTAATTTCCTCATTTTGGTGCTCTCAATTTTGTCACTGGACTGATTTTGTGGCATTAATTTTTGCTGTGCGTATGTGTGTGTGATGTTTGGTTTCTGAATGGTGGATATTTCATTTCTGTTGGTTTGATAATCCAATACTGGATGTTGAAAATGCATGAATCAAGTTAGGGCTCTAACATTGGACAATGAATTAGGGTAAAGCATGGTTGCATCACTTTCTAAGTCCCCCTTGTATGGTATCCTCGTTATTTTGTGAAGCTGATGTGATGTGGAAACCTTACTTCCCTTAATTGGGTTTTGTTCCCGGTCTTAGGATTTGCGTGTGTGGGATTAGGCCATAAGTGTTGATTTGGTGCTACCAAAACATATTTGGTCTAGTGCCATGTTATATTTCTTGTTTTCTGAATGGTTGAATTGTATGATTAATATTGATCATAGGGAATCATTCATGTATTATACAATTTAAAGTCATCTGTGATTTGTCACACACTCACATGATACGAACCACTGACTAGTCCAATTATGTTGAGAATCATGCGAATTCAAATCACAAGTTGTAAGATTCTATCAACTGAGATTTTCCATAAAGCGTGCTGTCAAAAACTATTGTTTCTTTCTGTAGGTAACAGAAATGGAAGCTATTCTTCAAGAACACAACAATGCAATGCCAGCACGTGATGTTCTTACTGCTCTTGCGGAGAAGTTCAGGTGTGCCTCTGTGCCTAACTGCCTATGCTATTATTGAGTGCTGTAATGAGTATCAGACTACTAATAATATTTAGTTTTTGCTCCTGAAAAGTGTGATTAAAGTTGTGCTTTCTTTCTTTTAGTGAATCGCCAGATCGTAAAGGCAAGATTACGGTGCAGATGAAGCAAGTATGATATCACTACTATATTTTATTTCAAATTGGAATATTTCACACTCCATTTTCTTAGTTTTCCCCTTCATTATAGGTTTGGAATTGGTTTCAAAATAAGCGGTATGCAATAAGAGCAAAATCAAGTAAGACTCCGGGGAAGTTAAATATTACACCTTTAGCTCGGGATGATTCAACCCCAGTAAGGAGTATGCCTCAACAACCAACAGCTGCTCCAATTCCTGCTGCTTCTGCTTCAGGTAGAATGTTACTGCTTTTGAGTGCTTAATTACTTTATTTTGCTTGAATAAATGGCCACACCTATTTGTTAATCCTGCAGGCTTTATGTTGTGTTAATTTCTTTTTCAAAATTTGATCATGCTTTTACTCAGATCTTATACCATATCAGTGGCTTATCTTGGGTCTGTAATTTATTTGAGTTTATTATGCTGATTTTCCGAAGTTGTTTAGTTTATTGTATACTCAAATGGAGGGCTAGATGTATACATATTTTGCTGCATTATGTTTTCAGTTTGAACTTGCTGTTAGCATGTATTGTGGGAAAAAAAGTAATGAATTATATTTTGTGGAGGGATTTTTGTTACCATTAGGATATAAAAGAATGACAAATCTTGTTATGTATCTTGTTTTCCAAGTATTAGTGTCATTTGAACTGTTTTTAATCTTGTATAGCTTTTAAGGTGTAATAGATACTTTATGATGCCATAATCAGTGTGACTGTAAAAGAGACCAGAATCGAGGTAAATGGTGTAGCACATTTCTAGTCCAGCTTGTTTTGAAGAAATAATTGATTTTTTTTTTCTTTTCTTTTGACAGCTTCTTGAGAAAGCTTGTGAAAAGAAAACAAAGTTATTTCCCAAAAAAAGCTGCTCCCACACATGCTAGTAATCTATATTGCTAGAACAACCAATATCTAGGTATCAGGGTGATATGAGCAGAGATCAAAATGTGATACAAAAGTAGTGTGAGACAGTTCTCAACTGTCTGAATGATCTTTTTCATCTGAACTATTCATGATCAAAAACCAATATGAACTTTGTGTGGAATGTGTTTGACATTTCATTCAAAAGGAATTAAAAAGGAGAGGGGGCATTAATTGAGCAAAAAGTCATGACCAAAAACTCAGTGTCCCTCTTGAATACAAAAGGAAGTCTTTGATGGTATCCAAACAGAATATACAATACTTACATTTACCGTTTCTCACAGGTTCCATTGGTTCTGCCACTGGTAATATCAGCCCCTCTCCCCTTCATTTCATGATGCACCGGAAGTTGCCCCATCCATTGGAGTTCTTGTGGTGCAAGTTGAAAATTTCCAGAAGTCCCTTGATTCTTCTCAGTCAAGCTTCTTGCAGCTCCCCTGAGATTCTTGAATCTCCATCTCTGCCTCCAATTTTATTTTCTAATTCTCATACCTTTCTCCAAAGCCTTCATTAGATTCTCCATTCTTGGCTGAGCCATATATAACTCCTAGGATGTTGCGAGCTCATATACTAATTAATAGTACTAGAGCAGAATCGAGGTAAATGGTGTCATCTTTAATGTTGGAACAATCAATTAGATGAGAATCAGGGTGATGTTGTTGGAAAGCCGCCTTAATTGTAGCCACCCTAGCCTGCCTAAATCGTGGCCTCTTTGATCTACCTTTGTTGCAGCCTCTGACATCTTCATTGTGCTTTATAACTAACTAGAGCTGTTCAGTGACTAGCAAGATGGTTACTGCCGTTATCTTTAATTTTTTATGAATAAAGGTATATGAAATTGTGATTTTACTTAGGGTAATGAAAGGGAGTTAAGATAGTAAGTCATGCAATTGTAACATAGGTTGTAAGATCGTACAAAATTTATAAATTCTTACAGCTAGGCTTTCCCTTCCCTATACCCAGTGTGCCAGACACGAAAGAGAAGAGGAGAGCAGGACAGGTGCAAAAGAGAAGAGAATAACCAATCATCCTGAGTGAATGTAGCAAACAAGAGCATTGAAGAGGAGGAACAATGAAGGAGGTGAAGATTGATGGAGAAGAACTGAACATCATTCATCTCATTGGCAAGAATGGCTGAAAGTTGGGGCAAGATTTGACTGGTTTAGGGTTTTTAAATTGCAAACAATTTTGGGTTGCAATCAGGTTGTGGGTCATGGGTCTGAAAAGGGTTTTTCTTAGGTGCCGTGAGATGGCACAATCCCCCTGATATCTCAATCTTGCATAACAATCTCACTTGTTTTCACCCAATCCTGATTTTGAGCAAAATCAAGATTACAATACACACCCAGGATCATAGTTATTAGAATCGTATGCTTCATGATTTAAATCCCATGGTTTGATACATTTCAGCTACCTTCAGATTTGTGTCATAAGGTCAATTCCAAATGAATTTGAATCTTGCGATGCATGGGTTACTAGGGTTGACCTAGTGGTGGGTTTGAATAATTTACATGAGGTCATAGGTTCTAACATCAGTGCTGTCCAATTCAAACCATAATCACTCAAGATATCCTTATTTCTTCCATCTCCATCTCCTTGTCATTCATTAGCCATATTGGCACCAACCCAGGTTGGGTTTGACATCTTAAATCAAAGAGAACAAAAATTGAGAAAAAGCAGTGGCCAGTGAGTTGTGAGCAAACAAAGGTTATTGAACAAAATAGAGCCACTGGGCGTGGGTGCTGAGGCAGAGGAAAAATAAAAACAGAGTCAAAGAGTGGGGAGGGTTTAGGGCATTACCTTTGATGTGACGAAGAAGACCTCCGATCACGATGGCAAATAGATTTGAAATGGTGGAGAATGGTTGCAGGCTCAGCAATTCGTTGAGCAGTTTTGGAAGGGTCAGCGACCATGTCCGTTTGCAACTTTGCATGACTCGTCATCGTGCCTTGAATGGTCCGCAAAATGAGTAAATATTAGGTTTTGGGTAAGGTTTTAGGGGCTTATGATCTTAGAAGCCCAAACGAAAAAAAAAACCCTGTAAATGTTTGGCCCAATTCTAAAAGTTGGCTCAAAATAATTGAAGCCTCTGAAAATGCAAAGTGTGCTACCGATTATGCGATTGGCGTGGTGATTCCAGTTACTACTCTCTGATGATTCTGGGTGCGGACAAACTTGCATAAGGGATCAGGATCATAGAATCAGATGATTATACATGATTATACATGCTGGCACACAATTTTGTCCACCATGTTGCCGCCATTGTACACCAAAAAAAGAAAAGAATCTTACAATACAAAAATGAATCGGTACAATTTCGTATCATCGATATGAGTCACACGATCAACAATTTGTTTTCTTTTTTCCTTTTTCTTTGACCAATTCTACTGAAAAAAGTTGAAAAGTTGTATGAACTTAAATTGTTAAATGAAAAGGACTTGAAGGAACAATTTGGAACTTATCCTATTTGATCATTTAACTACTTTAATTATCACTCACTCATTATTCAATACAAGTACTCTGTTTGACCATTTCGATACCTTCCATTCTTCTAAAATAGAGGCTTCAGAAACTGAGATATAGCTTATAATTTTGTTTTATGAGAGTTGTGATTAAGTTGTTTTTATCTATTTATAGTATAAAATTTATACATTGAATTTCAACATATATAATATATTTGAAGTCATTTTTCGTTGTCTTTGAATCTTATGATTCAATACAAATTTATGATTGACATTTTAAAAATTAAGTTGTGGTTCATGATTTGAATCTCAATTTGGTAACCTGTCCCAGGGTTGGAATAATGTACAAACTTACAGTAAAGATCATGATTTTAACTTCCGTTCTTTACTCACCCTTGGTCTTCCTAATGTAGACTCTCCAGATCGGAGGTTTGCTAACAGGTTGGATCCTGATATAGATTGGGTACTATCTTTCATCATACTTAATAATATATAAAGTGTGCCAACACATGGTTTGAGATTCATCATCAGCTGTGACTAAGCTTAAAATGTAAAGCTCCTCCAAATTAATTGTATATATGTGAACACATTATGTTGCTGTAATTTTTTAGTTTACATGATATAATATTTCTTACAAAGATTTTAATATATAACAGCATTATTGAATTTACTGGTGATGATATTGGATGAAAGGTTTTCTGCTTCCTTAACTTAATGTTTTTGTGAGGGGTATTATGTGGCTTTAAACCTTTACTAATCAATAAGTAAACCTTAATTGAAAAAAAAGGTCCTACTACAGTTTGTGTCTTCATTATAGACTATGGTGTCTATGTTTTATGCTCTTGATATTTATTTTGTTTACTTACATTGCCTTCATTTTGTTCTACTCAGTTCCAACAGTAGTAAAAGCAGCTCCAGAAAGTTCAGTTATGGAATTTGAAGCTAAATCTGGAAGGGATGGAGCATGGTCAATATTTCCTCTTTAATAATCTTTAGGATCTTTTTGTTGTTGACTTTTCTTAATTATTTTACATTTGTGGACCTGACTTATGGTCTTCTTATTGTTAGGTATGATGTGGCTACCTTTCTATCTCACAGATATTTGGAGACCAGTGATCCGGTAATTTAAATCTAAGATTATTTCTGATTATAGGTTTTGTGAAGAAATTAATGAGGCATTTTGATATGGTTTTCAATTTCCCTTTCTCTTGAGAATATTTCATTGGCAATCCTATGATTTTACTGCTTTCTATTCCCGCATGCATGTCCATATGAATGCTAAGATTCGCTGCTAAAGTCATGTAGTAAAATGTTCTTAGTGGTTGAACCTTGAAGAACTTGTTAGAATATGACTCCCTCCATTATTTTTTGTTTGACGTTTAAGGTTTATGCACAAGAATTAATAAAATGATTAATATTTTAGTTTTTCAAAGTATTTATTACTTATTTTCTTGTTATACCCTTTAGGTGGTTGGAGAAGAAATAATTATATTGGAAATGAATAAACACATTGTTCAATAAACACACATTAATTACTAAGGGTAAAAATGAAAAAGAAAATTAATAAGTCATTGATTTTAGAAAAGTGACAATGAAAAAAGAACAAAAAAATAGTGTCGAAACGACTATGAGAAAAAAAACGGAGGGAGTAGTAGCTTTTAGTCTTGTTGTCAGTGGGCATTTGTTTGCACATGCATTAATAGTTCTTGATACGATTATTATAGATAATATCGTTTATTTCTAATCCCTAGAATTTGGGAGCTCGTAGAATGTTGTTTGGATTTAACTCAATTCTACAAAACTAACTTATAAGGTAAGATTTACCTCCATTTATATACTTTTTTTGGGCCTTATCTTTAGTCATGTGAAACTTGGGTTTGTTTCAATACACCTCCGTATACCCAGTATTATTGGACTTAGTATATGGATAATATTGTAATTGACCCCTTTAATAGATATAAGATAGGTTTTGATACTATGCAAAAATATGAAATATTGTTTATAATTAACTGTGTATGGATAAGCTTTGGTACCATCTTGAAATGTGGGTTTGAGCTTAAATCAACTTCTAAAAAACTGGCTTATAAGGTAAGGGTTCTCTCTCATTTATATATTATTTTTTTAGCCTCAACGGTGTTGGGTTTGGTGTGTGGATAATGTGGTAGTTGACCCTTTTAATAGATATATGATCGTCTTTGATACCAAGTAGAGAATATGAAATATTATTGATAATTAACTATGCATGGATAAGCTTTAATATCATCTTATTTGAGCCTAACTTAATCTTAAAAGCTGGTTTATAAAGTGAGTATTGCACTCCACTTATATATTCTATTTTGGCTTTTGGAGTTGGCTATACCCCAATAGGAGCTGTGACACCCTCTACCCCAACATACATATATAGTAATTATAAAAATAAATAAATAAATAAAGTTTTTCATTATTAAAAACCAAATTTCCAACCACGTAAGGATAAAGAGTTCACATTCATAAACTTAATCCAAATTAAAATTACAAAGAAATAAAACTGATTTTTCCAAAATAATTTAATAAAAACATCTTAAATTAATCCTATCTATGCTCCGATGTCACATGTCCTATCAAAGCAAAGCCCAACATAGAAGCCTAAGCTTGATCACCAACATCCTCAGCCTCACGCTGATGTATAACAGTCAAAGAAAAACAACACGAGAAAAGGGAGTGAGAAACATCTCACAACATCTCACTCTGACTCACAGTGTAGAAATATATGCCAGATAACCAAACACAAACAAAACAGGTATAACGTAGATAAATTAATAATAACATCACATCTCACTCATCCATTACATAAACCATCACTTTATCATATAACATTAAAAATGCATAAGTATGGACACGAACTACATATTATCATACATGTGGTGCCAGTAACATATCACATGGCATATTACCGCTAGCAATACACGAAGAGTAGTCTAGGAGTACATGTCGGGTCACACCCTCTGCGCACCTTCACTAGAAGGACATACTAACAGGGTCTCGTCGGGATAGCTAAGTCGTGCAAGATACATCCCATGCACACAATGGGCAAGACTGGGATTTCGAAACCGAGCTATCCTCAAGGACTAATCTTCAAAGCTTTTACACTAGGGGGCCTTCCCTGGCGGTGTATTTCATATCGTACCCTTAAAAACATTTATGCAAATGATGCATGTCAATCAAGACTCTATGCATTCTCATATAACATTGTCATGTCTTATTATCATATCACATCATGTCTCATTATCACTTTTCACATCATCTCATCATATTCACATTGTCTCTATAGAGCACTCAAAATCATATCAAAATTTGTCTATTTTCAAAAATAAACACATATTTATATATCTCATTCAACAAGGAATACATTAGAACAGAAGACATTCATATTTTGTCTGTTTCTCATAGGGTTCCCACAGGAACCCACAAAGAACTTTAATTCATACAATAAACATTTAAAACAATACAATTAACTCATACAATTACCTCTTCAAATCATCTCCTCTTATAATCACCAATGCATTCCCTTAGGGTTTCCCATAGGAGCCCATAGAAATCTCAGATCATACAATTAATTACATATAAGAAAACAATAAGCGAAACAGATATAATTGGGGAAAACCCCTCATACATGAGCATGCAAAAAATACAACAAACATAGGATTGGGGACCAATCCCACTACCCAACAGATATTCCCACACTCAAAGCGAGGTTTCTCACTCCTCCCTTACCTCGATAAGTAGGAGCTGAAACTAAAACCGCATCTTGTTGGTCTCCTCCTCTGGGTTCCCTTGGTCTTCAGAGAGTGTAGAAGAAAAGAGGTCAGAAGTGAAAAATGTGTTTTTGGAGTGTTAGAACGTTCTATTTATAGGCATCAGATGTGGCCAGAACGACCCGTTTCAAATCCGGAATGGCCCGTTCTGGACTCATGTGCCATACGTAAATTTCACATCCAGAAAGGCTTGTTCCAAAATTAGAACGGTCCATTCTGAAATTACATATTACCTAAAACAGTCATGTTTGGAACGGCCCATTCCCAAAGTGGAACGGCCCGTTCTGGAATCGCGTATTACTCATAAAATCATGTGTTGGAACGGCCCGTTCCAATTTATGGTTTAAAGGTCATTTTAGTAGTTTGGAACGGCCCGTTCCAGTTTGGGAATCGCCCATTCTGGGCTACTAAAAAAATAAAAATATTATCAAAATTAATTTTCATAAATATTTATTATTAAAATACTCATAAATATTAAAAACCTTTAAAACATTCTATAAAATCCATTAAAATATGTATAAGAAAATAACCTCCATAAATATAAAAATAAACAATAATTAACTATTATACTAGTAGAAAATTCGGGATGTTACAGGAGTCATGTTTTATTAGGGATTATATTTGTAAACTATAATCAAATCTGAATTCTAATCTTGAATGTAAATTCAGAAGGGCCAAGAGGAATTCTCTCAAGTAATTACAAGAATTCTAGAGAGTTCAAATTGGTGTGCAGAACCTACTCTCTGGTCATGAGTCATTTTTGCTACCACTGTGAACAAACCCACTAAAGTCCCCACTGCCATTAACAATTCTGGCAAAGTCCTAATAACTGAACTCTGGCAATATGTCAATTCAAAATGGACCTGACTAACTTATACCTGAAAGAGCCTCCATCTTCCATCTGATGCACCTCCACTTACTGCCACAATGTGCTGCACTTCTCAGCATGTACAGCTCACTTTCCACCCTACATGTGTATTTTCCAGGCACTTGTTTCCCTGCTTTTTGGTCTGGTTCCTCTGCCTTCCTGTTATTCATTATATACCTTGTAAACACACTCACTCTCCTATGAATCTTAATGTTAAGCTTTTAATAGATCTTGGGGGGCTTCACTCAGACTATTGAATAGTAGGAAACTGTTTATCTCACCATGACCAGGCCAGACATTTCCCTTTTTGCAAGTGCTGTGTGTCAATTTCTTAACACTCAATGAGATAGCTGTTAAGATGCAGTAATTCAGAATTTGAGAGATATCAAGAGTTCTGTAGGATAGGGATTCATTTATGAAAACAAAGGGCATGCAGACATTGTTGGTTATGCAGATGCAGACTGGGCACATTCCATTAGTGATAGAAAATATACTACGTCTTGTGTCCTTTTTGTTTCTTAGTTTCCTGGTCACTCATTAATGGTGCTGTAACTATCTCGAGTTTGTCCTCATCTTTTGTGGGAAACATAAATAGAATTTCTTGTTTGCTTCATCTTATTTTGTTGAGGCTTTTCCTTTATATATCATGTGATAGTAATGTCTTTCTCCGTGTTTCAGGAAGTGCTGGTAAGATTTGCTGGTTTTGGACCTGAGGAAGATGAGTGGATTAACATTCGAAAACATGTCAGGCCACGCTCTTTGCCATGTGAATCATCTGAATGTGTTGTAGTCATCCCTGGTGATCTCATACTTTGTTTTCAGGTAGGAATAGTTGTAGCCAGGTTTCATAAAAAAGTTAATTTTAATCATGGACATTTATTTTTCTCTAATCATATTTTGCTTTTTGGAACATATATTTTTCCTTATCATTTATTTACTCTTCATTTTCTGCAATACAGGAAGGTAAGGAGCAAGCTCTTTACTTTGATGCCCATGTCCTTGATGCTCAAAGACGCAGGCATGATGTACGAGGCTGTCGTTGTAGATTTTTGGTTCGCTACGATCATGATCAGTCAGAGGTATTAATTTTTCAGTAAGATTTCTTCTTGTGGGATTTTATTTTCTATGATATTACTCCTCACTTTTTATTTTTGGTTTACATAAGATTTTAGTCCCTATTGTTTTCATTTTTCACTGAGTTTTTGATTCCTATAGTTTTTAATTTTGGATATCAGTCAGAGTTATTAATTTTCAATAAGATTTCGTCTCTTGGATTTTTTATTTATGATCTAGTTCTGTCACACTTTTGGGCTTTACGTAAGATTTTAGTCTATATAGTTTTCAGTTTTTACTCATTCGAGTTTTGGTTCCTGTAGTTTTTATCTTCGGGTATCAGTCCATAAACTTCAACTTATTTGGCCTTTTGTCCAGGTTTAGTATCGGACGTCAGTCCCTATAATTTTCATTCGTGTGGGTTTTAGTCCATAGTTTCTACCCATTGAGATAATGATCCTTATTTTTCATGAAGATTGCTTCCTATAGTTTTTAGTTTTTACTTATTAAGGTATTGGTTCCTCAGGGATCAAAACCCACACAATTGAAAATGTAGGGACCAATATCCAAAACATACTAGAGACAAAAACCTAAGTGAAAGGAAATTGTAGGGAATCAATCATATGGAGCCAAGGTAGCAATTTGTTTAATTATGATGATGAATCACAGTTTTGGTTCTGAGGGGCAACATGTCATACTCCATAAGCTCCTTATGCAACTATTTTCCACACCATTTCTGTAGATGTTACAAATCTTGCTGTAATGTCTTATCTATAAATACTTATTGCTTTAAAAGGTTTCCAAATTATATATAACAATATCCTTTTCTTTTCTGAAAATAATGATTCCCCAATAAATCTATTTTACGATGGATTTTCATTCCGATGGCTATCACTCCTTATGAGAGGATCAATGAATGCAGAATGGCTGAAAAAAGGTAAACTGAAAATCATGTGACTGCATGTTCAGTCCTATTGCTTCATAATGGTGCCATTCAAAAATAGGCAGAATAGTGCATTTTACAAAGCTTTACAAATTTGTTTTAAATTCTATAACAACATTCACTGTTTAAGGTCACTCATTTGATGCATTTTGTTGATTCATCCATCTTGTGTTCTTGCCAGGAAATTGTGCCACTTAGGAAGATTTGTCGCAGGCCCGAAACCGACTACCGGTTACAGCAACTTCATGCTCTGAATGAGGCAGCACATGTGGATCAGCAAAAGACTGGCATGGATCCTACAGCAAATGTTAATGCCATGAGGGTTACTACTGAAACAGTGCCAAAGCAGCTGATTGCAGCAAACATTCATATGGAGACCCCAGTTTTGCAAACAAATGTTCCTGAAAGTATGGATGTGGATCCAAAGAAAGCTGAAGCAATTACTGATGTTCAAGCAGGAAATTCCATCATCACCCCAGGCAGTACCCCATTTACTAACATCATCACTACAAGCAGTGTTCCTGAAGTTTCAAGTCAGACTCAGAACATGGTTGAATGAAAATAGCTGTTTCATTTTTCCAAACTTGATGAGACTTGAGTACAATTTTTTTTTTTAGAACTATTTAGCTTATATTCTGCAGACAATGATTACAAGTGACTTTCTCTTGCTGTTTTATTTGAACCATAGAAATTAAAAAGAAAAATGAGGTTATACAGTTATGGAGCATATAGCAGGGTACTTTTTTTTATTTTATTTTGAGGATTTTTTTTCTTCTTAATTGCACTTCTGATCTCATAATTTGGTTTGCAAGTGATTTTGGTTCTGAGGTTTATTTTGTTAGGTAGTTTTATTTTTAAAATTAAATGAATTTATGGTTTGTTTGATTTTCTTCTTCCTTTGTGTTTTAAAAACTGTTTTCTAAAATTATTTCACACTACTTATGAATCAATTTTTCTTTAGTTTTGAAACTTGTTTTCAAAACAAGTGTTTTAAAAAACCAAAAGATAGAAATAGTTGCGAGCTGTTTTCCCATTTTCTTCTTTTGTTTTCAAGTGTTTTTGTTCAAGTGTATCTGTAGCAGATAAACTTATAGAAAACACAAATTTATTTAGGAAACAAATATTTTTAAATGAACTTAGCAGACAAACTTAAGAAAACAAAAAATTGTTCTAAAAACAATAAACAAGCAAGGCCTTAGTCTTTTCATCAAATTTCTTCTGCTTAAAATCCATAAATTCTCATTTTCTATTTAAAAATATGTGGGATTTATGATAAATTTAAGATATAAAATAATTTTAGAAGTTCGAAATTAGTGAAAATTCTCCTTCCCATCCAGAGAGATAGCAAACAAGAATTCCTCACCACATACCTATAAAAACAAGATTTTCACCAAGATAAAAACTTCACAAAACTAATTTTCATTGCATCTAGGCATTTTTTTCTTAAATATTTTTTTAATCCTTAAATTTGGGGCAAGTTTATTTTGCCTTCTCAAATTTAAAATTAATCTTTTTAATTTTAATAATTTAAAAAAGATACTGAAATTTAGTTCCTCTATCCAAATATTGTTAGGAAACTTCTCACTTAAAATCATCTATTATGGAATTTTTCACACAAATCTCATCTACTAGAGTTTTTGATAATGAAAACAGTTTCTTTCTTCGTGTTTTTTTCCTTTCTTTCTAGAACAGGGTTGCTTATTCCAGGAGGATTTTCATATAACCCTAAACTTAGTATGGTCACCATTGCCATTTCACCGGGTTGTCTTATTTGGGATATATCTTCATAGCTCCCATTGGATGAGAGTAATTCCCTGCTTGTGACAGTGAAGTGCTCCTCCACATAGACTATATGAAACTTTCAATTCTCAATTTTATGTATTTTTCTCCACCTTAGACTAAAAAAATGAATATTGATTTTGTATCTGTTAAAATTTTCGCGTAATAAAAGTTCAGTGTTATATAAGAGAGAACGAGAACTATATCATATACACATCATTCTCACACAACCCAACCATGCAAGCAGCTGCTTAATGTTCTTGATGAAAATGCAAGAGGACTGATTACAAGTATAAGCAATAAGCAACATGCTTTGTATTTTTGTCTTTGAATAAGTGGTAATACACTGGTTTTTGGTGAAGACAGGTTTGTGTGAATACATAGAGTATAACTCCTGAATCATATATTATCTTCAGCACAAGGCTTCTATTATAGTGAATTATTTGAACCTTGATCTTCCTTTGTGTTGCTCAGTTTATTATTTGTGAGATTCTGAACTTGCTGCTTAATGATTTTGCTTTCAGATTCCTTTCCAGTTGAGCCTCCCACAATGGTGTCCATGGCAAGCTGGCCAGAATAAAGAAATAAACCAACAGAGTTGATGCCATAGACAAATGTAGCAAGGTAGCACAAGCCATTTATTATTGTCCTGTGAGAAATTATCATATGATTGTTAGAAGCCTAATAAATGAAACTATAAGGCCTTCAAAAAAGAGACAAGTTATGGAAGCTACCTTATAGTGATTGTTATCTGACGAACCTGAAAAGCAAACCATTTTCATTGTCAGACTATAAGGTGGGTTTAATGGTCATGCAGGGATGGTGTAAATCAATTTTATATTATCATCTAATCATAAATTACTTTAGATAATAAATTTGTTAGCTTTTATAATAACTAGAGAATTTTTTATACACAAGAAAGTTTATAAATCCTGAAAATCATAATCTTTGTTAATGATTAAAATTTGTTTGATTACTAATAAGTATTATTGGAATGTTTACATTAAATGCGAAAATAAATGCGAAAATAAAGATAACATGACATTACATTTTAGCTTAGTAAAATTTTCTATTTAACTGGAGAATGTTAGATTTTCATGTCACCCATAAGATCAATTTCATAAAATAAAATTAAAAAATAAAAATAAAAATAAATAAATAAAAAGAGAGAGAGAGTAAAAACCAACTCTGAGGAACACTAGTTCATGTGAATGTTATTTTTCAATTAGTAAACCAAATATAGGAATGACTTCCCCAAATTCCTAAAAAAGTAAAAAGAATCCTTCTACCAAACAAATATTAATTTTTGATTGATTGATAGAGTTTCTCAGAGTGCATAAACATTAAACCTTATAAAAATTCTTGAATGTCACATGACTATTTAAAAGAAATATGACATATATTTTGATCTTAACCTTTTATATTAAGATTCAGTTTAATATATATATCTTCCTCTTACTCTGGTACTAAAATAACTTTCCCTTTACAAATCTCTTAAGATAGATTAGTGTACAGCAAAATTGAATAGTTAAGGACAGAAATTTGAGGGAAAAGGAAGTGATACTGACTGAGAAATTATCTGAAAGTGTTTGGCGTCCGAGAGAAGACTCAATAGATGTGGTGAACCTGTAGAGGAAAACAGCAATAACACCTGCTATAACTGCCCCTAACAATGCTTGGTCAGGTGAAGGTGGATTCTTGGCTTTGATGGAACTTGACCTCATAGCATTCAAGCTATCCAGTGACTTGTTCACTCCTGAAGACCTAAATTTCTAGAACCACCAAACCATTTCATTGAACAATATAGATTGAATCAAAGTTAACACATCATTTTAAGTGATATCACTTTGCAAATTAACGTGTACAAAGTCATATCACTATGCATATCAACAAAACCATAAGAAATTTAAAAATTACTTGATTATTTTAACACAAAGTCATGCTCCGGAACATTCATCTCTCTTGAGTCCACCTTATTCAAAATTTCGAGACAATTTCGAGATCTTATACTTAATTCTGGTGAATGCATTTATTATCTATTAACAATACAATTAAACTCTGGTGGAACTTTTGAAAAAGGTGTAAAGTTCATTTGATATGCTAAAAATATAGACCAACATATAGTTTTTTTAGGTTTGATTTTAAAAAAAAAAAAAAATCACGACACATGATAAGTTAGATAAAGAAAGAAAAAAAAAAAGTTTTATTTACTACCTTTTCTTTACATCGATTCTTATTAAAAGGATTAGGCAACACCTTTGATTTAGGACTTATAATTTAAATCACTTAATTAAAAAGATATCACTACTAGAATTTCTCTTAATACATGCGACTTTTCATGCGAATTTTTATGAATTTTTCATAAAAATTCGCAGAAAATATTGTTCCTACAAATTTTTCTGCAAAATGTTATCTGCAGGCCTTTGTGAATAATATGTTTTTGCGAATTTTAAAATTCGCAAGAAATTTTCCTGCGAAATTTTTTGTAAAAAAATTCGCAGGAAAGTTTCCTGCAAAACAAAAATCGCAGAAAATTCTGCAATAATATTTTTTACGAAAAAATTAAAGAAATTACTATAAATTCTATCAATAATTCTTCAATTTTTAAATGTTCACAATGAATTCATTCAAAACATTTGTTTCTACGCCTCCAACATGTGATACATAATCTTTTAAATTCTAAGATTGTAGATTATAAGCCTAACACTCAACCATACAAATCAACTTGTAAGGTAAGTGTTGCCCTAACTTATATACTCTTTAATTGTTTTATTTTCAATCGATGAGGGACTTGAAGTTTTTTTAAAATATTAAACTTATAAGTTTAAATATTTTTTTGATTTTTCTTGCAGATTAAAATTGGTAGGAAAATCCGCAAGAAAAGTTACTTGCAAAATTTTTCTACCATTTAGTAAACATTACTTGCGAATTTATGTTTGCAAGAAACAAAATAAAATTCTTACAATATTTTTTGTAAATTTTTATCATGAAAAAAAGTTTCTATGATCATTAAAATTGTAGCAAAATTTGCAAAAATTTCTTGTAGATTATTTATCATAAAAAAAATTTGTAGGAAATATCTGTAAATTATTTTTCGCAAATAAATTCATAAAAAAAAATTGTGAAATTATTATTGCAAGAAAATTCGCAAAATATTTCTACAAATATTTTTTTTTAGGAAAATTCATAGAAAAATGAAATATTTTTAATAGTGAATTTTTAAAATAATGTTTACATTTATGACATTATTAATTAACTAACTTAATGCACTACTTTTAGTAGTCTTGAATCTCTCGAGTAATTAGTTATTTGGTTTTTTGCGTCTTTATATTTAGACATTTTCTAATTATTGTCTCTTGAATTAATTATTTTTTTCTAAAATATCTCTAATTAATTAACAATATTTTTAGGTGAAAAAATAATAAATGCTTAAAATTAATGAGAGAAACTTTTTCTCTCTAATTAGGATTTGAGAAGTGAGTAGATTTAATTTTTAATATTATTTAATTAAATGATAAACAAATAAATAGAAAAAGAAATGATTAGTTTATAAAATGTTAACGGTACTTTTGATAAACCATTGAAATTAATATATATATATATATATATATATATATATTAGTATTTTGGTTTGCGTGATACACAAGCTAAATATTAATTATATATAACTAAATTTATAATAAATTATATATAAATAAATACTATGATCAAATATATAAATTATATCTAAAATTTATATAAATAAATATCTTTAAACAAATAAGTTATATTTTTCATTTTTTTATGGTAATATGTAAATTATGTTTTAAATTTATGATAAACAATTTATATTATAACATAATATTATTTTATTTATTAATAATTTATTTTTAAAATATTAAAATTTAATTTATAATTAATTATAACTATAATAAATATAAACTGAATTAAATATAAAAAAAAATTTAAAAATTATAAAAATTCTCTAATAAAAAATTGTTAAAAAAGATATTTATAAATGATAAAAATTCGCGTTTAATATATATAAAGAGATATATAAAATTCTTGTTAACCAAACAATCTTTGGTAAACTCCATGCATACACACTACATGTGTGTGTTAACAACAAAAGTTAAAAAATGACCGAACATGATAACACAAAATATAGTAAGCTTAATAAATTCCACGAAGAAGAAGAAGAAGATGGTGTATATATACCAATTGTTTGGCACGTTTGACCCGTCGGCGTATGGAGCGAAAGAGGAAGAGAGCAATGGCTCCTGAGAGAAGGAGGGTGGAAGCAAGCTGAAGGGTAGAAGATGAAGGCTCATCTGTGAAAACTGAAGGAGTGGAAAAAGGGAGTTCAATGGGTCCTCCTCCCAGTAATTCTTGTGTTGTTGTGAGTTGTGCAAGCCATGCATCATAAGGAATGGCTGAAACTGTTGTTGTTGTTGTTGTTGTTGTTGTGATGGGTCTATGGAGAAAAATAAGAGATGGTGAAGGGTGGTGGTGGTGATGATGGGTGAGTGAGAGAGGAACAGGGAGGGTTGAGAAGAGAAGGTGCTGATGAGACTGCAACATAGTAGAAGAGAAGAAGAAATAGAGAGAGAGAGAATGAAGGAAATTTGGTAATGAATGGATATTCCAAACATGGATTTGGTTCTTATGTTAGTCAAGTTTTATGCTGCACCGACACCACATCTACAAAATTATGGTAATTCTATCGGGAATACTTACAAATGAATATGTTTTTATAATATATAGATTTAAGATTTTTTTAAATTTTTTTTTTATAAAAATAGAAATGAAAAAGGGAAAATTTAAAACTTTTTATAAAAAAAATATCAATAAAAAAAAAAGACAATTCGAGGATTTTTTTTAAAATAGAAAAATTGCTATAAACTTAGAAATAAAGAAGGAAGAATTTGAGTTTTTTTTTTTAAAGAAAAAAATATCCGTGTTCTTGTCGTATTTAAATACATGTTTCAAGTTTGTATGAAAATATCTTCTAAGACTTTGGAATTAGGATTTTGGTGGAGGAATTAATGGAAAGGCACATCACATCAAAATGAGCATAATATCTCCGATATTTAGGGAACAAGGTTTTATTTCCTCCTAAAAGATCGTAGTCCATCAATACATTATAAAACCTTTTTTTGTGTTTTCTACAAAAAAAAAAAAATTTAAACATGTCAAACTTTCAATTAGAAAAGCTAAAGTACGTGTATAATAATATAATCCTATATTATTGCAACCCCTTGAAATTGAATGCAAGAAGCAAGAAACAAGTGAAGCCTCCCAAAATGGCCACAACCACAACTACAAACACCTCTAACCTTGTTCACATAGCCATGTTCCCATGGTTTGCCACAGGTCACATGACCCCATTCCTCCACCTTTCTAATGAATTAGCCAAAAGGGTCACAAAATCACCTTCTTACTACCCCAAAAAGCCCTACTCCATCTCCAACACCTCAACCAGTACCCTCACCTCATCACATTCCACACTCTCACCATTCCTCACGTTCAAGGTCTCCCTTATGGCTCCGAAACTGCCTCGGAGATACCAATTTCTTTAAACCATTTACTAATCATAGCCATGGACAAAACCCGTGACCAAGTGGACCAAACACTTAGTGCAATGAAACCTGATTTTGTGTTGTATGATAGTGCTTATTGGATACCCCAAATAGCAAAAAGAATTGGCATCAAAGCGATTTGTTACAATGTTGTATGTGCAGCTAGCATAGCTATTGTGATTGTGCCTGCAAGGAATGTTCCCAAGGATAGGTCAATTACTGAGGAAGAGCTAAGTCATCCACCACAAGGGTACCCTTCGTCCAAAGTAGTGCTTAAAGGATCCGAAGCAAGGTCATTGTTATTTACTTCACTACCCTTTGGTGAAGGCATGACATTTTATGATCGCATTACAAGTGCCTTGAGAGAAAGTGATGCTATAGCAATCAGAACTACTAGTGAAATTGAGGGTAACTTTTGTGACTACATTGGAGCACAATATGGGAAAAAAGTGTTTTTGACTGGGCCAGTGTTGCCAACTGAAGCTGAGGGGAAGTTGGAAGAAAATTGGGCTAATTGGCTTGATGGGTTTCCACATGGGTCTGTTATGTTTTGTGCATTTGGGTCTCAAATCAATTTAGAAAAGGAGCAATTTCAAGAGATTTTGCTAGGGTTTGAGCTTTCAGGGTACCCCTTTTTGATTGCTCTCAAGGCTCCTAAAGGGTGTGAGAGTGTGGAAGAGGCGATACCTGAGGGGTTTGAAGAGAGAGTGAAGGGTAGAGGAGTAATTTCAAGGGGTTGGGTTCAGCAATTGTTGATCTTGAAGCACTCTTCTGTGGGGTGCTTTGTGAACCATTGTGGGTTTGGGTCTATGTGGGAGTCTGTGATGAGTGACAAACAAATTGTGCTAGTTCCACACCTTGGGGACCAAATCTTGAACACCAAGTTGTTGGTTGAGGAACTTGAAATGGCAATTGAGGTGCAAAGAGGGGAAAATGGGTGGGTTTCCAAAGAGGAATTGAGCAAAGTCATCAAGTTGGTGATGGATGAAGATAGTGAGGTTGGTGCTAAGGTGAAGAGGAATCACATCAAGTGGAAGGAAAGTAGGGGTAGTCCAAAGCTAATGAATAGTTACATTGATAGGTTTGTCCAAAATCTTCAAGATTTTTGTGTGTCCAAGTGATGGAGTTGACCCTACGTCCAGCTAATGAAAATGAAAATGTTTTGAAAATAGCTAGAGAAAATATCTAAAGTGTGATGTGCCTTATGACTTGTGTGTGTGTGTGTTTTCTTTTTGTCTGTAAAGATGTTATTTTGTAATTCATTTGGTACTTTTTAGAAAGAAAAAAAAGTATTGTAGGATTGAATAAATTTGTAACTATATTCAGAAGTGTGTTCTTTTATTTACTTTATTATTTTTAATCATAATATATGTTGGCGTGAAATTTCAACCGATTTTGTTGATTATCAATAAATTTTTTTTATGGAAACAATTTTACTAATTTTATGAGAAGATTAAAAAAGAATAGCTACTTTTCAAAAAATAATATTTCCTCCATTTCGTTTTGTTTGATGTTTTAATAATTCTTATTTATTTTAATTTGATTATTATTTAATTATTGATAAGAATTTAAAAGGTTATATTAAAAAGTTACATGGTTTATTTTATAAAATTAGACGTATTATATTTTTTAAGTTTCATTCCAAAATCTTAAATATTAAAAAAAAAATAGAACGGAGAAAATATTAAATATAAATGTGCGTTATTATTTTTATAACTTTTGGATCTATAACTTTTTTCATAAATATAATGCTTTCTTGATTAATAAACTTGTGTTTATAATGTTATTTATGTTAATAATTTTTTAATTTTGTATCAAGTTATGATTTCTTCTATGTGAGATTATAAAATTTTATATTTAAACCAGATGATTAATGAAAATTTATAATTATTTTTTATCATGATATTAACAGGAATATCTATTAATTTCGTCGAAAACTAATCTCCCTTAAGATCTTGATTACATTTTCAATAATATTTTTTTTATTAAATTACTCAAATTTGAGACCTTAAGATTTAGAAACCAACCATAATAAAACTTACAAATTTAATATATATATATATATATATATATATATATATATATATATATATATATATATATGTGGCACACTAAAAAAAAAACACATTTAACGGGGGTTGTCTAGTGGGTTTAGGTAAACCCTTGAAAACACAAACAACTACTTGGAGTTTTGAAGATTCTTGTTAAAATTAAAAATTAAAAAAAAAAAATCATAGATAAATCATTATATTAATATTATTTTAAATTTTATTACCTTTAAATTTATAATTTTTATTTTTTTTCCCTCTCAATTATACTTTAGCTTTCCCTCCTACGAATACATCAAAATTGCTAAAATTATTTTACCTTCTTTCCCTCTTATAAACCCATCGAAATTAATCCTGCCTTGTGTATGCAACCGTGTTAAATCTTGGGGCCAGCTATCCCACCCTTTGAGGTGCCTCCAACGTAGCGAGGAGATTAGTCACTGCTGTCGGCGGTGGATACTCCAGGGACGAACCAAAAAAAAAAAAACCCATCGAAATTAGATTTTCCTTCTTCCAAGCTCTCTATCTGTGCCTTCTGTAACACACCTAAGTAGATACTCCACCAGCGTGTCACCTTTCTTCTTAGGGTTTTTATTGTGCTTTGAGGGAGTTTGTTTATTGTCACCTTTCTTCTGTAACCCATCAATGCTTGTTTATACTTACTACAAGGGCCCATTTGGAAGCAAACCTAAGGATTGTGCACTTTCTCTAAACTTAGTGTGCATCACACTGCACAATTTCTCAATCCATCTAAGATATTTTTCTCCACTTTCTTCCTTTTTTTGCCTCCAACACTGCACAAAGATTCATTGTGAGTTTATAAAAAAATTGGGGCATGCATGGGGAATGGGTCACTTAGGATGAATTGAAGAAATGATCACCATGGGATGCAATGCCTCAAAAGAGAAGCTTGTTTTGCAAGAAGGATAGTTGGAAAACTGCATGGGGAGGGAGAATCAAATGGAAGTTTGTTAAAAGGGGCATGGGGCTGGATGGAGACGCATGCATATTTTAAGAGAAAATTGGGAAGGTCTGGTAGTGGGTGTTTCATATATAGTGTCTGTCATTGATATTCTATTCCAATTTTATTTTCATTTACTAATAGGGTCAGTGATCAAGATTCCTTAAATCAAACCCTAGGAAGTCAAGAACACTGTAGACGTGTTCGAGGGTTAGAATTAGGATCTTGCTCATCTCGTGTCTTTGAACATACCTAGTGTTTGTATAGTGGGATATCCACATCCTCCCCTTCTTATAGAATTACAAAATGAGCTTTGTAGATTACTGCATTTACCTTTAGAATTTTAATGTTAGGTTTTAGCTCCTCTAGTTTGTTGTTTTATCTTCTTTAGATTCTAAAAAAAATATAACATTGGATGCTAACTATTTGAATAATAAGAATTTTTTTCACTGTGGATCTAATTTGAAGTCAATTTCAATAGAGTTTGTAGAATTTTATGCATCCTTTGGTGATCCTTGGACTTTATGAAACTATTTCTATAATTTAGATCTTATTGTGTATTAATTTGATTTTTGAAGAAAACTATTAAATTGCTTTATTGAAACAAGTTTGAAACAATGATCAATTGGTATATAAAATATATTTTGACGTGTGTATTTATTGTTTTCTTGTGTATATTCCTTTGGGACATGTTACTTATGTCTGTTGTGATGTATTGATTTGTCCCTGTTTTAGTTGCTAATAAAAAGTATAGTATTCGATGCCTGATTTATGTGAAGGTCTGTGTTTGTTGTTTTATGACTAGATTTTAGTGGATGCTTATTATATTTGTGCATTCATACTTGTTTGTATCATTTATGCCGACATGTATGCATGGACATATTTGAACCTGATGAAATTTGTGATTCTGAGGTCTCGTGCAAGATTTAGGATATCAAAAAATTTAGCTATGTTGCAGCAGATGTTTAACCATATATTAAGCAAGATCCTAAACATGGTCTTGATAGTAAAAGATACCAGTGTCGAATTGGAAAGCCATGTTTAATTTTAATATCTTTATTTTTATTTACCTAATTTATAAACTAAGGTCCTATGCCTTTAAATTTTCGTTAACGCAATATTTAATACCAATTGTTTTTGTAATGCCAATATTGCGTTAATGAAAATTTAAAGTCGTAGGTAAAATACTTACATTACGAAAACAATTGGTATTAAATATGACATTAGCAGGAGTTTCAAGTCGTGAGTAAAATATAAGGATTTTATAAATCACAGATAATGATTATAGTGTTAATGGAGTTTTAAAGTTACGGTAAAATACAAGGGTGATATAAACCAAGGGTGTTACTTACGATGTTTACGGAAGTTATATAAATAGCAAGTAAACATTAGGGTTAGCCTAATAGTTAGGTAGGAAGGGGTTAAAGTAATTAAAAACATGAAAATCTAAGTTCAATCTTGTTGTGCGATCATTTTTGTAATTTTTCTAATCCTTACTAAGAAAAATATATAAATAGCAGGTAGAGACTAAGGCCTTAACAAGATTTCAAAACTACAGGTGCGCTTTTCGAGGGTTGCAATGGACAATGTGTACCTTAGATCCAAGTAAGGTCTAGAACAGTTATAAAATCAAATAATTCAAAAATTACTGCATATATATTAACATCTTGTGTTACCTGATGATATATATGAACCTACTGAAATTGCTCAAGATATCCTTTTTCTAAAATCTGTTTCTTAGTTCATCTCTAATCCGATTGGATTCAAAGAATTAATAGACCTGTACCACCCAAATTGGGAATGTGTTAGGGTTATGAAATTATAATCTATAATTTGATCATCGAGATAATTCCATAATTAGAAGTATTAAATAAAGTTACATAGTCCAATGAGAAATACACTATCCAATACGGTTCTTGAAAAGAAAGTTGACATCTCGAGGGGTCCTTGGATTCCTCCTTGCAGTAATCTGGATGTGTGCACCATCAAGAAGCATGTGCTGCAATACTCTAGCTATGTTCTTAGCGTCATCAATGCCAAGATGATGACTTCCCACCAATGGTATTTGCAGTTCCTTCATCATTGTAACCATTCCTGTGGCCTGATACCCGTTATGAAGCAAAACATATAAGATCACAAATTAGGATCCATAAATTAAAGGAGGATACTCACAGTAAGATCAAGGGGCATTGTTACGTTGTTAGA
The DNA here is from genome assembly GCF_000230855.2 of Cajanus cajan. NCBI lineage: Eukaryota > Viridiplantae > Streptophyta > Magnoliopsida > Fabales > Fabaceae > Cajanus > Cajanus cajan. The sequence goes on from NC_138524.1 coordinate 22,085,372, forward strand.
AGACAATTTGGCAGAGCATGTTAAAGAACTCACCCTCCTATTATAAAAGTTCAGATAGACATCTTTGAGATTAATCCACTCCATAAAATATGGAGGAAGCTTTATCTTTGACACTTCACATTGCTGAGGGACCTTTGTTTTCAAATCCCAATTTCCACTGCAAAAGCAAAAGATTTTGATGTAAGAGAACAAATTCTGTTATTCTAGTTCTAGATATACAGAGCAGGAAACTAATGTACCACTAGAAATAAAGGAAATACGTATAAAAGGTAAACCATAAGTAATGATATTTACCATGTTACAAATGCTGCTCGATTAAGTTCCTCGCCCATCCACAATTGATGTCGCATCAACCAAGTTCCAAATTGTTGAATAACTTCCGTAAATGGTATGGCTGTGTCATGCCAAACTCTTGAAAAAAAAAAACAATTAATAAGTAGCATGGTTATATTGGGTGGCACTTTAGGTGACAGAAGCAGGTACCAATCCCTTGGTAACTGCTACAATAAAATGATTCCAGTGCACCAGCTATTTATATCATTAGTCTAACTCATTATTCATCAGTTATCAGACATATCAAGTCATAGTAGACACTATCTCTACAAATGTGTACTAGAGGCAACCTTAAAAAAATACAAATATTACTATTAAATCACTACATGAAGAAAGGGAATTCGAGGAGAGGAGTTTTTAATTGCTGGTTAGATTGCTTCTGATGCTAAAAATGGAAATGAAAACAGAAAAGATTGTATATGGATCACAAGTATAAAACGAACTAGATTAATAAGCAAATTAAGTTGCATACCTGTGAACTCCAAATTTTCCATACTTCCCTTGAATGTATTCGTTTATTTTTCGTTCACTCATTTTTGAGGGCTTCACAAACCTGTTAAACAGGAAAAGGATTGCCAAAGTAAAATTGTAAGATAAGCAAAAACTGATGATCTTCATAAGTAAATTATATTTTATAAAGAAAATAACCTAAGAAATCAAAAAATATTAATCTCAAATAAGTTGCATGACAAGGGTCCAAAACTCAAGAATCTACTATTCCATTCTATTATAAAAAATAAAAATCTAACATCCATATTGTAGTAAAGCCACCTTAATTGCATTCATCTCGAACCAACCTTAGTTGTGACCCCTTTGTGGGCTGCCTTAATTGCAGCCTCAAGGGTACTGACTTAGTTCCAGTTAAATATAACCTATAAAACTTGAGTAGACTTTACCTTACAAACCAGTTTTATACAATTAATTTGGCCCTGAACCCAAATTCTAAGATAGTATTAGAGTTTATCCTAGATCATTTGTTGGGCCATCTACATTTGTCACGCTCCAAGCTGGTAGCCCCGGGCATGATGGAGAGTATTGAAATGTCGCCTTAATTGCTGTCACCCTAGCCCACCTTAGTTATAAATTGTTCGTGGGATGACTTAATTGCAAACTCAAGCACGTTATCCTAGAAACATTCTTTCCATTTAAAACTTTATTTCTAGAACTATAGAAAAAAAAAAAAAAAAAGTAAAACAGTATCATCAAAAGAAAAACAGGAATATCACAGGCAATCAGTGAACACTGCACCTGTTAGATATGCTATAAAGTGGCAGATCAAAACCTGTGGAAAATGTCTTCAACTTGCAATGTTTTTGCACTAATCATTAGAACTGGAAACTCAAGAATCTCAACCCTACCCTCTAAATCAAGCACAAGGAAAAAGTCCAGATCCTGAGGGTGTATTTTGTTCAACTCAGCAATGTTCACATGAAGCTCATTGGAGCAATCATGATTAAACGTCTCCAGGTGGATAGGATCATCCATCTGCAAATTTGGAAAGCAGAAACAACAAAATACAAATATTACATTCACAAACAAAATTATCAATATACAACAAAGACACCATTTTCCAGTTGGTAAATAGCTAATCATATTTTCCTGACACACAAGCCAATCAATTACCTGACATCTAATAATATTCTTGCATACTAAATAAAAATCAAGGGCTAGGTTCCCTGAGTCAGTAAATCATCTATCCTGGTGCCATGTCATCGTTATAGAACTCATTAGAGGAAACATGACAACCTAATGAAGCTAATTCCATTCCTAGAATACCATCTTCCAAAACTACAAGTAAACAACTTAACTAGTTATATTCCCACAAAGCTGGGCTCACATGCCAAATCTATTCAATCATACTAAGTATCATACATGGAACTGAACAATTGACAAAAATCAATGACATGAAAAAACACTTCTCAATAAACCCACTGACGGTAAGGACACAGTCATATGCGTGCTCAGAATCAAGTGATTCCCCTCTAATACTCACAAGAACAATCCTTTGACCTCCTAATTTATCCTCTAGATCCCTGAATACAGAAAGCATTGAATACTTTTGTATATTCCTACTATATTAACTAGATCCATTTCGCAATTAATACTTCTACTAAGCATTAGGACATTTGACATTAGTGCATATCAAATGAGAAGGGTTTTATTACGATAGAATGAATATTAGTCATATGAGCCTAAGATTATATTATAGTGATGTGACTTTTTTAAGTTATCGTGGATTATCAAATAACTTTTAGTCATAACCATCCATTCAGGTGCATTGTATCATTCATATTTATTCCTCTAAAACCACTAGGTCTGCCTAGTGCTGAGAGTTAGAATAATATAAACAAAGTCTTATATTTGAATGCTGTTATTGTAATTCCAGCTTATAAAAACAAATTTACACCTCGTCCTGTTAAAAAAACGCTCCTCTCACTCGATACATCAACTTGAATACATGTATATACAAAGGTGGTGATCAACCATGCAATAGAGTCATGTTTTTCTTTACCATTGAAACAATTGATCGAACAGGTGGCATGCAAAACAACGGGGACACATAATTGTGCAAAACTTAAAATTTGGACAGAACAAAGATTACCCAGAAACAAAAATGAAGTGAAAGTTGATGGGTGATGAAAAAGTTGCAACCTTGGTGCACTTTCCCTGGGAGTGGTACAAGCACGTGGGTTTCCAGCGAGAGTGAGGCTCGAGTGACGAAGTGGAAAGGGACGCAGAGAGTGAGAAAGAGTGTGTTGTATGAAGAGAGAGGTGGTTGGGGTGGTGCAGGGTAAGAGGTGAGAGGGAGAGAAACATTGGATTACAATGTGACAAAATCTTCGCCAAACATGCTCTAGGAAGCGCCATTACACTCTTCAGTCACTGGATTTGGATAGTTCGTGGTGGTTTGAAGCTGTACATATATCGATATTTCAAGTATAACAATCGTGCAATTTTAGTCTTCAAAGTTTTAATTAAGATTGAGTAATTTTAGTCTTTAAAAAATTATAATTGTATAATTTTAGTCTCTTAATTTTTAATTAAATAATTTTAATCTTTTAAATATTATAATTATACGATTTTAATATTTCTTATTAAAAATTTAATAATTTTAATATATATATATATAAATAATATTTTAAAATTATACAATTGTTTGTTTATTTAAGTTAACGTATATTATAATTTTTGTTAATTTATCAAATGATATATATTTATTATTACTAAATAAATAAAATTTATATATCATTAATATTTTAATATTATTAATAAATTAATATCAATAATATTTTTAGTATATTTATAGATAAATTAATAATTTAATAAATATAGCTTAGTATATATTAATATAATTTTACAAAAATATAAATATATAAAATAAGATATATATTTCTAATTAATATACTTATATTTTTGTAAAAGTATATTAATATATAATAATTTATATTTATCAAATTATTAGTTTATCTATAAATGTACTAATAATATTATTGATATTAATTTATTAGAAATATTATAAAAATAATAATATATAAATTTTATTTATTTAATAATAATAAATATATATCATTTGATACAATAACAAAAATTATAATATACATTAACTTAAATAGATGAATAATTATATAATTTTAAAATATTGTATATATATATATATATATATATATATATATATATTAAAATTATTAAATTTTTAATGGGAGAGACTAAAATTACATAATTATGATATTCGAGTGACTAAAATTGTTCAATTAAAAATTAAAGGATCAAAATCGCACAATTGCAATCTTTAATAGACTAAAATTACCTAATTAAAATCTTGGGAATCAAAATTGCACAATTACAATACTTGAGGGATTAAAAACGCAATTAAGCCTAAATATAATGATAAAAAAAATTTAATTGATATATTATAAAATAAATAATTGTTATCATATTTATTTTATGTAATTAAAATTCGTAATATAATGATATTATTTCTCAATTGAATATATATAACGAAATATAATATGAAAAAAATTACATGATATTAAATGTCAATTTTAATTATAAACTAAATTATATTTATCTTTTACTTTATTTTTAATATTTATTTTGATTTTTTATTATTTAAAATATTTATTTTAGTCTTTTATCTTATAAATTTGGGTTGATACAATTCTTTCAAAATAATAATTATTTATAATTTTGAAACATAATTTTGAATATTTTTTTTCATCTAATTCAAGATTTAAAAATTATCTCATTAAACTTACTTAAACGTAAATAAAGTTAAAATAAAATTTTTCATAAACATAATGAAGGGTGGTGACATTATCTTTGATGTGTTACTCTTTAACGTATTTCAGAATTTTTTGATATATGGTACAAGAATTATTCCCTGGTCATTACTTGAGTTTAGGGATGGCAAAACGGGCCAGTCCGACCCGTTTTGGCCCGCCAAAAACGGGCCGGGCCGGGTTGGCCCGTCAATGTAAAACGGGCTGGAGATGCTAGCCCGTCCCGCCTAAGGACGGGCTGGCGGGCTAGCGGGCCAGCCCGCTTACAAAAATAAAAAATAAAAAAAATGAAAAAAATATATTTTATGGTCAAATAAAAAAAATTTGCTATAAATAAATAAATATAATCATATAAAATTAAAAATGCATACATATTGTACATAATATATGTTCAACAAAAATAAATTACAAACTTAGAATAAAATTAAATAAAAATTAGTCCATTTACACTAAAATAAAAACCAAATTATAAACTTACAAATTATTTATAATTTAAATTTTTTGATAGTCTACAAAATAAGTTTAAATACAATTAATTAATCATCTTCATCCTCATTTTCTACATTAAAATAAAATAAACATAAAAATAATTAAATTAAAAAAAAATTATGCGAGCCGGCGGGTTGTGACGGGCCGGCCCGCTATTTGGCCCGGCGGGTTGGCGGGCTTGGCGGGACAAACTTGACGGGTTGGCGGGTTGAAATGATTAACCTGACCCGCCAATTTTTGGCGGACCAACAGGCCGGCCCGCGGGCCATGACCCACTTTGCCATCCCTACTTGAGTTACGTTTAGGAAGACGAGTTGCAAGGATTGCTTGGTGGACCCAAGCTCGGCATGAACTCAGCTTGGTTTACTCGAATTGGGTGGCACGTTACTCATTTTACTGGGTTAAAAATATATATATATTTATGTCACATAAATATAATAAATAAATTTATAATAATTAATGAATGAAGGCATGATACTCAATAGTTACGCAAAACTTTTACTCCAACACTTAATAATAAATGTGTTTTGTTTAAAAATTTAAAAATTAAATAATAAAATCAAGACATTTCATGCCTATTTTATTTAAAAATAATATAAAAATAAAAATCATAGAGATCGAAGAATGTAAATTAAGTTAGATAATGCATAATAAAAAATAGGATAATAATCTTAAACAAAATTGACAATCAAAGATGGTTATAAAATAAGATAGGTATGTAATTTCGAAAAAATATAGAGATACGAGTGTAACAATTTTTAATTTTTAAAGGATTTTATTGTAGGTGCAAATAATAGAGAGATATTATTTTCAATCTTGAAAAAATAAAGAACGTGCAAATATAACATCTTTTAAATTTTTAAGAGGTCTCATTATAAGTTTAAATAATGGAAGGAGTAATCTCAAAAAAATACAAGGTTGCGAGACTACGAGTGTAAATTACTCTAATTATTTTAATTGCAATTTAAGTTATTATTAAAAAAATCATTTTGTCTTTCTAAAAGTTTCTCATTTGAAATTTTTCATATATAGGAGAAAATCATTTACTCAAAGAATAAGTATAAGATTTACTCTACTTAATAACTCATATTTTATATCATTTAATGATTCAATCAGTAAATTAAAAATTCTTAATACATAAATCAAGCATGCAAATTTTAAAAATAAAATAAAATCATATGATATTTTGTTATATAAATTCAAATTAATGTATAAAATTATTTTATGATTATTTATCAATTTGAATTAATGAAATAAAATATTAAATATTTTTATAAAAAAATTAAAATTTACATACTTGATTTATACATTAAAAAAATTTAATTTAATGGTTGAATCATTAAAATTTAATGTAGAATATAAATTATTGAATATAATAAATCTTCTGAAACTTACTTTTAGAGTAAATGAATCTCTCCTCATTATATATATATATATATATATATATATATATATATATATATAACATCTCACCGCTTATAAAATCAAATATTTTCTTTAAATCTTATCTTAAAAAATAGACATAAATACCTAACTCTAATCAACTCAAGTTTAAGTATATTCGAGTGGTTATTCAAAAATTTTCAATTTTAACCAAATTAACCCAATAAATTTAAAATCAATTTAGACGTGTATTTCTTCTAAACTCTAAAGTCTAAACATCTTAATGTGAACTCATGCATGTAATGTCGCCTTGGTTTTTACAGAAGGCATGATTAAGAACTCTTAAATATGGCTATGAAAAAAGTGCGTACAATCTTTTCTTTTATTTCTTTTAATAAAATGATTTTAGATTTAACTAAATTTTATAAAATCGTGAGAATTATTTTTTATTTATATATTTTATTAATTTTAGGTTATATTACTTATCAATATGAGATCTTTAATACACTATCCACATCGAGAGTTAGATATTTGCGAGTGATTCAATAACAGGTCAATAATGAATAACATGATAGACCTAACAATAATTATTAGGATATGCTATATATTATGTTAAAAATATAGACTATGATCTAATTCAACCTTACAAAATCAGTTTATAAGGTAAATATTTATTGCTACTTAATAATAAACTCTATTTTGACCATATCACTAGTTAATAAAAGATCTCTAACACACTAATTACCTCATGCTTAAACTAGATATCTCAAGTGTAAAATTTGTTGGACTAGACATTTGTAGATGGTTTAATAACGAGCTCAATAACGGGTGACACGATAAACCCGACAACAATCAATAGAATAGGCCATGATACCTTCTTAATAATGTGAGTTTGAGTAAATTCAATTATACATAACCGATTTATGAAGTGGTGATTATTTCATACTTATATATGCTATTTTTGAACATATTTAGGTGATATGTAACGACCCGATATGGAATAATACGATAATTTCAACAGCAGTCGCTAAGAAATACTCTAATACCATGTTAATAATGTGATCTTAGGTTTAACTCAACTTTACATAATTGATTTGTAAGGTAAAAATTATTTTTCAGTTATATATTTTACCTTAGTCATATCACTTATTGATGTGAGATTTCTAAAATATATGTCTCATATGGAGAGATAAATATTTTGAGTGAAGTTTGCGAGATCAGATAATTATAAATGGTTCAATAATGACTTAATAAATGTTAACATGATAAGATCAACAATAGTTACTAAGATATATTATGATATCATCTTAAAAATATAGATCATATATAATATGATCCAACTTTGTATTTTTAAGATAATAATTACTCTCTACTTATGTATTTTTATTTTTATCATAATGTCTTTTCATAAAATAAAAATAATAATAATAATTGAAAGCGTTACTTGGGCCATATCAAAAACAACTATTTTGAAAAATAAAATAAGATAAAACAATTTATTAATAATAATTTATATTTATTTTTTCACTTGGTTATTTTTCTTACACGCTACGTGTTCGTACTATTTCCGCTTCAAAAATAACGTCCGAGTTTTTTTCTGAGTCTTTTCTAACAGCTAATTAAGAATATCTTAAATATAAATGATAACAAATGAAAGGGGGAAAATTGATCCGTAAATATTCCAACTTGTCTCCTATTTTTCGGAATCAGTAAGACGTGATACTGTGATAGACGTTGTCCACATTACAAATAGAATTTCAGAAATTGTATTTATATTGTTTTTTTTTTATGAAAATTTGTATTTAAAAAGAAGGAATAAGAAGAGGATGGTAAAAAAAAAAAAAAGGTGTGATAAAAAAAATGATTATAATAATTATTGTATAGGTAATGTATTCCCATGTTAATTTGCTAGCTTCTTGTTACTTTTTGCCATCCATTGACATGATTTGCATTTGAATTTTGAAGACATTAGGGCTACTGGCATTAGTTTTTTTCTTTTTTCGTCAAAGCTTTTAAGTTTAAACATGGTTTGACCAAAAGTTTATCTTTATTAATGTTGAATTTGAGTTCCAAATATAAATATAATCCAAACATATTTATATAATATATAATTTTTTATAGAAAATTTTATATATTTTGATTTTCTTTTCATTTCATGAATGACATATCTTATTACAATTTCTCTCTCTTCTCTTTTTTATTTTTATTTTTAATAATTATTACAGAAATTTAATCCATACTATTAATAAAAACAACGTCTTTTTAATGTACAAATTTTGTTCACTGTTTTACCCTCTAATTCCTAAACACTTTCTCTTATACATTTTTTTTTTTGTATATTTAGTTATTCTCTTCTCTTTTGTTTCAATACTTTTTCATAAATTTAATTATTTTTGAAACTTCTCACTCCTTCTAAACAACTAATGAAAGCTGCTCAATCGCCATCTAATTGTTATTTTTATTTTTTAAAATAAAATACACGAAAATATTAACTATTTTTTTACGCCAGTGTATTTAATGTTACTTTCTTTTTAATAACATGAAATAATCAAAGTTATAAATGTAAGAACATACGCACTGATATATATTTTTAAATAATTATCTCATAAAAAATTATTTAGAAATTTTATGATTAATTTAAAATAGAACAAACATATCAAGAATACATGTTTAAATTAACTCATAAAAAATAATTATTTTTAAAACTTCATAACATTTTAAAAAAATTATTTCTCAAACAAATTTAAACACATCTATTCTTCTTATCTTTCAACAATTATATGGTTACATTTCCATATAAATATATATATATATATATATATATATATATATATATATATATAGAGGAGGGTTCAAATGACACCAGTGTAATTTTTACTAAGTGTTACATCGCTCAATAACTTTATATTAAATGTGAATTTTGAAAATCCAACCGTTAGATTGAAAGTTCATATCACTTTATATGTGTATATCAAATTTTGTTAAAATTGAACAACAACTTGAGGGTAATCAAAAGTGTTTATATTTTAATATATTTTGAAATAAATATATTACGTCAATTTTATTTTATAAGAACGAAATATCAAATCATCTTAGATTAATATAAAGTTTGATATATATGATCTAAGATATATAAACTTTCAATCTAATGGTTGGATTTTCAAAATTTACATTTAATATAAAGTTATTAAGCGGTGTAACACTTAGTAAAAGTTATACCGGTGTCATCTGAACCCTCCTCATATATATATATATATATATATATATATATATATATATATATATATATAGCTATAATTACTCCTCTAACTAGGGATGGCAAAAATACTTGCACCCGCGGGTATCTGCGAGTAAAATCCGCTACAGATAATAAATGGATAGACTAATTGAGTACTTGCATATAATGGGGACGAATAATTTTTTACCCGTTTATAAATGGGGCAGGGGCGGGTATGATGATATTCATACTAATGGGTACTCGTTTAATAATATTTCTTAAATATTCTAATTATTCTTGTACCACAAAACCCTAAAATTATACACTCTCTTCTTAATTATTTTCTTACAAAAGTGAGGTTAATGAAGTTACCAACATGTGTTAAGCATGTTATATAATTATGTTGGTTGTAATTTGATTAATTTTCTAGCTTTGATTGAACCAATAAATTTTGATGTATTTTAAGTTGTTTACTTTCGTTTGAAATTATGAGATTGAATTATTGTAACTTTGTGATAAGACTTTAACTTACTTGTGAGATTGATGTATTTTAAATTATTGATTATCTTGCATTTTTATTATTATTTCAACAAAATTAACGTTAAATACAAGTTCAAAATTAACATTAATTTTTTATTTTTTAATATTTCAATGACATTAAATATAAACTTAAAATTATTTATAATATATTTTTTTTAATTTCTTACAAAATTTATAAATATCCATGAATATCCACGAATATCCGTGGGTATTCAAAAAATTTATGGATACCCGCGTAGATATGGAATGTGTATGAGTCAATTTTCATCTAACGAGACGGGACGAGTTTACCGCTCCCATGGGATCCATTGCCATCCCTACCTCCAACTGAATATTAAACATTCACAAAAAAAAAAACAGCTCAGAAGTTACCAAAATGCAATGCAAGGTCATCAAATTGCTTCATTCAATTGTAGATTTTGCTCCCATAAAGGGCACTTTCTAGTCTCCATTGTCTCACCACGACACATGGACATGGATTTACACAAACTTGTAAATTAACGAATTCTATAATTTTTGGACCCTGCTGCTGAAGGACACAACAAAATTGTACAAACTACCAAAAGTTTGTTATAATAATATTTTGAGTTAATTATCTATACATTATCGATGTAAATTTTTTTTTACACTAATAATTAATTAATCTTTTAATTATGTCATATTACTATAAACATATTTATCTTTAACAGTAACATGACACAATTAAAAAATATAATTAGTTGTTAGTGTAAAAAAAGTTTTACACTAACAATATATAAATGAGATATTCTATGCCCTTTTCTCATGCAACAAGCCTGACCCAAAATTTGCACCCATGAAATAAGCATAAAGCTCCTCAGCCTGCATAACCTCACCACTTTGCCAGCACTCATGATGATGGTGAGTGCCATCATCAAGCACCCCTGAGCTCCCACCCTCTTCAAAAGAAGTTGAAAAGTCACAAGAACCATTGTTATTAGTATTACTATGGTCTGCACCATCAAAAGGGTCTAACTCAGATGATTGAATAAAGTGCGTGAGTTGTTGTAAATCTTCTTGGTAATGAGTTCGATTCTTACAGACCAAACTACAGTCTCCACCTTTGGCATTGCCAATTAGCAGCATCTCTTGAGCTTTCTTCAGCTCTACCTTGAGCCGTTCCACATCTCTCTCTAGTTGCTTCTTCTCAGCCATCACATTCTCTAGCTTGGCCTGAAGCACGCCATGGTCCACCTCAAGGTTCTGAGTCTTCCAACGAGCCCTTTTGTTTTGGTACCAAATGGCAACTTGCCTTGGAGGCACACCAAGTTGGTTTGCAAGGTGGAACTTTTGCTCAGGCTCAAGCTTCATGTTGGAGGCAAAGCACTTCTCAAGAATAGCAACTTGGTCTTCAGTTAGCCTCTTTTTGTTGTGTTTTGCTCTTTGGTGGACATGATCTTGGGTCTTGAAGGAAAATTTCAAGTCCCCCATTTTGGATGAGATCACTTGATTGGAGTTTTGGAACAATGAGATTGGGTTTGGAGTTTGGTGGTGTGTGTGAATAATGTGTGGGAAGTGATGAGTGTGTTTCTCTTGAGAGAAAGTTTTGGTGCTCATTCTTTTATAAGGCTTATTTAGCTTTAGAGACATCATGAGCCCCACCAAATTGAGTGACCAAGTTAGAGCTAGTGCTTTAAGTCATTGTAAATACTATGCAAAGGTTGGCTAACTTGAATTGTCTATAGTGCGTACATAGGATTAAAACCACTTGTTCCGTATCTTGTCCCCTTCTTTTTTCCCCTAATAAAAAATGATGACATGTCATGATTATTAGTTTTTTTTTTTGTTGGAGTGTTATTTTTTAGTTAGAGAAATTAGAAAAGGAAAACTTTGCATGGATAGTTAACGACTAGAGAGAGAAAAAAGATAAGAGTGAGAAATATAATGATAGGTGATAAAATGATAATAAAATGAGAAAGATAAAAAAAAAAAATGATAGATGTTAATGAATATTGTGGAGATGTTCACATAATTACTCACTAAAAAATAGAAAATAATTAAGGATAGGTTTGATCACTTGTCTAGTACTCTAAGTAATTCATGCGAGTCTTAAATTGATTATGCAGCAAGATATGTAACATGCATATACATATATGGAAAAATATAAACGTCCATCCTATTTTGGTGTAGAAGAAGAGAGAAATAGAGAGAAAAATAATGAAGATAATAAAAATAATAAATATAGTAACTGTATATATGTAATTTAAACACTACATGAAACTTGAAAAGGCATGCATTTTTGTGTTCATCCATCTGGTCAAGAACCTAGATAATCTTGAGCAGTGTTTGCTTAGACGGGTGTGATAAGAATATTGCAAGAGTCATGTTAAGAAAATAGACATTTATTATTACTGATTTATGTTCATCATTAACTTGTGACATAGAGGTATATCTGCTTCAAATTAAACAAGACTAATCTTACTTTAATTGGAAAGATCCCAACAATTAATTCTATGTTGTATATGTTACGTCAATGATCAGTGAGCGTGTCGTTTGGAAGGTAACAACATATCCCCCACCCATGCATAAAAAAAAATTGCGGTTTGAGGCCTAAGTTCATGCATCCTTGGATCTCAAATTGGTATACTCATCAAGCTCAACTATTTGAAGCAATGATGAAGTTGAAATCCCTTCACTGAATCTGTTTGAAGAATTAGATGGCTCATAGCCTCACTGGCTCTCTTCCTATCCCAAGTGCATGCACTTAGTTCATCCCCTCGAGCAAGTGAACATGCCACGCCAATGCCAGTTGCCATGATAGTGAAAGTGAAAATAATAATAATATTAATAATAATAATACTTTTATTTAATAAGGAGATATAAATTTTTCTCATACAATTGATTCTTATAAAAATAAAATAGTATTTTTGGTTGCGATTTCATATTCAAGTCGAGAATTAAATTCCAATCCTTAATTTATTTTATTTATAGATATGATTCACGTAATATCTTGAAACAAACAAAAAAACAATTGACATACATTTGTAAAACATGATTTCTATTAATCAAATATTATTTTAACATATATAAATTTGAGAATATTATTAGATGAACTACTTATATTTTATAACAAATCTTACAATCATTAATTATCTAATCCTTAATTAAGGACAACAAATAATAAAACTATTTGGTATAAAAATAATAACTTTAAAAAGGCGTAATTATACAGAGTTTAAATGTCTTGTCCGGATTAAGTTTGCATTTGTCGGTGTGCTGAGTTAGCTTATCCTATTACATTTTTGTGTAACAAAACAAATGCTTCTAATAATTTGGAATGGTTGCTGAATATCTTAAAAGAAATCAGTGAAGGTACGAGATTCTGGTGAGCAACATGTGTTGGTCAAAATTAATTAGTATATCAATTTCATTTGGTCAAGTAATCCAATTGTGAGACCTTGAAAGACCTACATGAGGGAAAGATACCTACCTAAATTGTGGGCAACTAGGTAGCTTTCATTTTACGTTTTTTGCTATGTTGTACCTTTTATTTTTATTTTTTTAGGAAGGGTTACGAAATTTAAATTCCTGTTACATATCAATTTTTTTTTTATTAATAAGATATTAGTATGAGCGATATTATATTTAATGCTTTTAAAAATATTTTAGATTCAAATTAAATTAAATACAATAACTAAGGTATATACTTTTTATCTCATGTTTCATGAAAGGTTTCATCATTATCATCCTTGTCAACTTGTTCCCTATTGTTCTGACTCAACAATTGTTTCTTATTGCTCTTCTTCGTTTAAATTTTAAATGTGAAGAAGGAAATTATCGAAAATCCGTGTAGTCTAAAGATGGGCATTGGAGAACTAGTAACCTCCTAGTTGTGATACTACGAGTCGTTAGATTGAATACATTTTGTATGTAAGCATTGACAAATTCTAATGTTCAAATGCCTACACCAAAAACATTTCTCATGCAATCTCCTAAATTGTGTCCAAATGAATGTTGATGATCATCACATTTTTCATGAGGTTGTTGTTGTGAATGAATAAGGAGGTGATTCATCGTGTTAATTTTGCATAATGTTGTCAACGAGAGGAATGGGCAAGATAGGTTGTTGGAGTGTAATTTGCCGTTGTGTCTGTGTTGGCATTTGTTGTATTGTGTGGGATGTGTTCCATAAATATTTATTGCGTGCATCCGTTGAGTCTTTCAACTAGGTGGCACAAATAAGTATAATATCGAGTTTTGTGTATACAATATCACATATTATTTAGTGTGCAACAAATGACCCTAAATAGGTTTTCCTCTATGAAGTTTCTCCTTCGACCCCTCCAAATATGAACATATTATTGATGCTCATCTATCAAGTAGGTGTATTTAGTTTCCTTGCATGTCTATCTCACGTTCATTGTGTAGGTTATGGTGGTTATGGTATGTTCTATCACAAACCAAAATGGAGCCTTACCTCGTTTGTTTCTTGACATTCTATAATTGTAAAACAAATTAATATAGTACAAGAACTCCACATTCTTTAATCCTTGAATGCACCTTGAGGGAAAAAGTTAATGTACCCTAAGTATGGCATCTAATTAAAGGAACAGGGGAAAAAGTGAATTATGTGTTGTTAGACAATTTTGCATAACATTGAAAGCTCAAAATATGTATCCATAGATGCTTCATTAATTTTCACGTGACTTAATCTTGAGCCATATCTTGTGATATCACCCAGAGACACTGCAATATGAATCAATTCTTCAAATCCCATCTTGTAAAAAAAAAAAAAAAAATATATATATATATATATATATATATATATATATATATATTAGGTGTCTGAATACATTTAATAATATTTGACTTAAATTTTAGGTGTAGTTAAGGTTATTGTCTCGAATTATAACTTCATATCATCTTTTATGTTTATGTGAAATTTTGTTAAAATTAAATAATAGTTAGAAATTTTATGTTTATGTAAAATTTTGCTAAAACGACTATGAATAAAAAATGAAGGGAATATAAGAATGAGATATCAAATCATATATCTTGGATTAATATAAAATTTTGTATATAAGATCTAGGAGTAAGAAACTTTTCAATCTAACAATACGTTTTAAAAAATTTACATTTAATTAAAAATTATTGAATGGTATAATAGTTGATAAAAGTTACATTAGTGACATTTTGAACCCTCCTCTCTCTACATATATATATATATATAGAGAGAGAGAGAGAGAGAAAGAGAGAGAGAGAGAAATATTTTGTTTCATCAATTCAAATTGACAAATAATATATGATTTTAATTAATGAAATAGAGTATCAAATAATTTTTAAATTTTCTTAAAAGTTTATTGACATGATTTATGTATTAAAAAATTTTAATTTAATGGTTGGATCATTGAAACTTTCAATAACGTTATATTAAGACAAAAATACATTTTTCGTCCCTTATATTATTTATTAATGTCAATTTAGTCTCACTTTAATTAATTGAATCAATTTAGTCCCACATGACACGTGTCACATTCGTTAAGTATTTAAACAGAGGAAACAAAAAGTTAAACATTGAGATACATTTTAAAGATATGAGACTAGATTTAATTAATTAGAGTGGGACTAAATTGAATCTAATAAATAATATAAGGGACGAAAAATATATTTTTACCTTATATTAAATGTGAATTTTGTAAATCCAACAGTTAGATTGAAAGTTATTTACTCCTAGATCATATACACAAAATTTTATATTAATCTAAAATGATTTGATACTTCATTCTTATAAAATAAAACTGACATAATATATACATTTTAAAATATAATAAAAATATGAACACTTTAATTACTTTCAAGTTATATATATATATATTTGTTTCACGTGCCCTTATTTTTCAAGAAGTTGTGTTTGATTTGGGCCGATATGGTTTCTTTGTCTAGGCTTGGTTTGGAGAAACTCCTTCTCTTATGTTGTTTTTGTTATGGTGTTGGTAAAGCTTTATGAAAGGTAATATAGCCCAATAAGCTACGTCCAATGAGTCAACCAATATGTTAGTGTCTACAATCCAAAACCAGTACTACAGAATATGCAAGGACATTACTATTCACACCCCCCCATCCACAAAATTTATTATTTCAATTTAAAAAAAATAAAATTGAAACCTCTTAAATTACCCGTCACTTGGGTTTGTCAAATGGGAAATTATTTTCTTCAAATAACAACTATTTAAAAAAGATGGTGTAAATAATAATAATCTCCAATGTGCTATTGTAAAGGGTCTTCACTTCACCACACTGCTCCTGCATTTTTATTTTCATTTTTCTGAAAAGTCATCTTCTCTTAACATCAATAGTTCACCACCACCGCTGACCTTAAGCATGGGCTGTGGGTCAACCAACCCTCCAAGATTCCATTGTGGAAACGATAAAAAAAATATATATATATTTAGTGTGTATAATAAAAAAAATATGATTAAATTATTAATAATTTATTAGAAAAAAAAAATAATAATAAAGGTTTTCACTAGTCAAAAGAATCTACCAAATATAAAAAAAAATTAAAAATAAAATAGTAATATTAAATATAAAAAAATGTTATATGTTATTGATCTATTTCTCTTTTTTTTTTTTATGTGTAAATTTTCACAAATATTAATATAAAATCATAAATAAGAATTATTTTTAATTTTCTTTTTTCTTTTTATATCTATTTTTTTTAATTTTTTATTTTAAATCATGATCTATCTTACTCTACCGAAATTTTGAAATCAAATTAATTATGAATTCTCACTTTTCATCACGAGCTTTTTTATGATGTATATCTATTTTTTTTGTTGCATAATCATTTTTAATGATAATTCAGAATCTCGTATAACATATCAAACATTCATGCATTTTTTATGTAATTATTTATTTATTTATGTTTACACCTTTAGTTTTGATAATATAGATCATAAGTAATATTTTAATATTTATTAGGATTCTATTTTATTTTTTTTATTTTTTTTTACTTTTTTCAGAGTAATTCAAAGTTGATCCTAACTAGAATTAACCTAGTAACTGAAGAAGGAGTTAAGATAGAGATAAAATCTTAAATTTAATCTTCATTGCGTGTTTGTAATCTTTTTCTATCAATAAAAAAAAAAAAAACAACATCAACGTTTCACTCGAGAGAAAGACCATCTCCTCCCACTCCCACAATAGGCCAAATTCACGTCATTATTGCTCTATGTTCTAATAAATAAATAAATTACCATCATTTAGTATCATAATAATTGCCATCATTTAGTAGCATAACAATTGCAATCATTTATTATTATAATAATGATGGTGGTTGTTAAATTGCATTGTTTTTGACGAATTCTTTCCACATATTATTTATTTTAATTTATTATTTTATTTTTAATTGAACTTTACTTTTTTATTAAACTTATCGATAATTAAAAATAATAGTACATTGTAATAAAATTATTTGTCTTAAATTTAAATATATTTATTAATTATAAATTTTAATCATAATATAATTTATATATTAAAGTATTTATTTTATTAAAAAGATTAGTTATTTATACTTATTATATATAGAATATCAAAGTTTATAATTGTAATTGGCATATACTTTTTAGTGAACCATTATACTCCTCAAATGTAAAAAAAAAAATATTCTTTGAATGTTCATCTACAACTATCTAATATTTCATCTACTAATTATTAAAAGTATGAAATGTTTTATTCTCTATATATCCTATAAATTCTAAATGCTAAAATGATATTATATATCAATTTATAAAGTAAATAAATTAACTAATTAAACTGCTTAATTGAATCGACTAAGATAAATCTAATATTTTATACCTAAATTTTAGGAGGACGACACGACTCGTTGAATTAATAAATTTGGCCAAACGAATCAAATTTGTGTAAGTTAATTTTAAAAATCCAACACAACATTAGTTATAGACGGTTTAAACATGTCCATCTAATCTAGCTCAAATTACAGTTTGGATAAATAATTTAATTAAGATTTTATTAACAAATTTTTATGTAATAAAAATTTATGAAATAATTACTTAAAATTTAATAAATGATTGTGTTTAGATATACATATTAACAAACACTTATACCATTTTAAAGTGTGAATATTTATTATTTAAACACTTATAAAATGATGTACCATTTTAAAAATTGAAAATTAAATCTTGATTAAAAATAAAATAAAATTTAAAAAGTAACTAAATATTTTTTTTGAAAATGACATTATATACTACTAGCTATTTCATCTGTGTATTTCATAGGTAAAATATTTATTATATATAACTAAAATATATAATAACTGGCTTAAATATGTTTTTAGTCCCTCAAATTTAAGACAAATTTGTTTTTGGTCCCTCAAATTTAAAACTGTTGTTTTTAGTCCCTATAATTTTTAAAAATCTTATTTTAGTCCCTTAGGTCACCAATAACATATTTAAAAATGACTAATTAATACAGTTATGCAACATTAACCAGATTTAATGTGATATTTTCACTGATAAGGATACTAATAAATAAATTTTATGCAATAATGTTTGATAAATTTCTTAACAAAATTTGAATATAAGGACTAAAATAAGATTTTTTGAAATTACAAGGACTAAAAACAACAATTTTAAATTTGAGGGACCAAAAACAGAATTACCATAAATTTGAGGGACTAAAAACATATTTAATCCTAATAACTTATATATAAATAAATATCATATTTAAATATATAAATTATATTTAAAATGAGTATAAATAGATATTTTAAAATATATAAATTATATTTTAGATTTAAGATAAATAAATATATTATTTTTAGAAATCTTTTCTATATTTATCAAAATAAAATATATCAATAACTTATTTTAAAAATATTAAAATTTAATTCATCATTAAATATCATAAATAAAAAATTGAATTAAATAAAAAAAATTTAAAAAAATATCTCAAAATGTTCTCATTGAAGAATAGATTCTAAAAACACTTTCATACAAAATAACTTATTCATGTTTAATATATAAGGTTGATATATAAAATTAATATAAATAGGTGTTTTTAAATATATAAATTATATTTTAGATTTAAGATAAATAAATATGTTATTTTTAGTAATTTTTTTCTACACTTACCCAATAAAAATATAATTAATGATAGCTTATTATAAAAATATTAAAATCTAATTAATAAATAATTATGATAAATAAAAAAGTTTGAAATTAGATAGAAAGTTAGAAGAATTCGTAAAACACTTTTAGCTCCTAAAACTACTTTTGTGTAAGATAATCATTCACAATTAATTTATAAGACTTAATGAATTAGATAAAAAAAAAAGTTAAAAGAATCTTTCGAAACATACTTGTCAAAAAATAACTTCTAAAAATATTATTGTATAAAACAATCGTTCCTATTTAATATATAGAAGTCAATATACTCTATTAATTGTATATATTAATAAAAGTGGGTAATTGATTTATGGATTTGAGTCCTCTAAAATGAGTTGGTATATTTTAGATGATAAAGTACATTCATAATTATTAATTAGAAAATCAACAATTGATAAATGTAATGGAATCAAATTCTTATAGAATAAAATATAAAATTAATTATAATATTAACTGTTGATTTTTTAATTATTGGTTATTATTACGCTTTATTCCCTAAAGTGTGGTTTTATCAATTTAAAAGAGATAATTTTTTTAATAGAAAGTTAATGATTTTAAAATTTATGAAAGTCTTATTATAATAAGAATTTTGTTGGATTGATAGAATATGATAGTTTTATTTTATCCTTCATCACATTATGTTTGTTGAGTTTTTTTTTTATCTTGAGAGGGAAATAAAATATAAGGATAATATATATATATATATATATATATATATATATATATATATATTCGTTTATTTTATGAAATAAGTTCATCTAAACTTACTTTGTTTAATAATTCATGCTTTACATTAAATCTTAAAATTCAACCATTAAATTTAAAGTTCTTAATGAATATATCAAATCTGTTAATTTTTAAAAATTTTAAAAAATATTTAATATTTTATTTCATTAATTTAAATTGATAGATAATCATAAAAATATTTTATATGTTAACATATTTTTACTTAGTTGGAATCCAATTAATCTTTTTTATTTCTTGAAGTAAATTTAGGGTCATGATAGTAATTTACTACTTAATTTGTAAAAATAACTTTGTTCAAATTTAAGCAACTCATAAAATAGACCAGAGCTGATATAATAATGATGTGATACAGAGAGTTGCTTAGAGATGCTCTAAACTTATAATAAATGCTCTTTCTCACGCTTCCCGCATTTCCCACGTACGCCTCATCCATACTTGCCTAACACCATGAGAACTCCATTACAGCACCATTTTTAAACTCAAACTCAAGCATGGTCATCAACACCAACCCAACCTTTAAACTAGCTTGCAAATATGAGCATTGAGATTCTCTCTCTCTCTCTCTTTTTTTTTTTTTTCTTTTCTTTTTTTTCTCTCTCTTCTCTTTCTCTATAATCGCCTTGATTCCAAACAAGTTTTGTCTTCACCATATTTTGTTATTTTGAGAATTCAAATCGTCACTTAACTTCTACTGCTAGCTTCAGCACACTCTCACTCCTCCAATATTATATGGTTTCCATTTTTCTTTTTTTATAATTATATTGGTCTATTGTCAATTGTATGGAAATTAAGTTCTAAAGTGACGATGGTGTAGCAACAAATTTTCAACAATAATAAGTAATCATTGATGAGACTTGGAAAATGAGAAAGGAGAGAGAAATTGCATTTATTATTTTAAAAATTAAGTAATAAATTAACATGATGACCTTAAATTAAGTTCAAGAAATAAGAAGACTGATTGCATTTTTTTTTTTTGGAACTAAAGGTTTACATAACTAACATACTCTAACTAAATACCGAGTGTCACCATGTTAGCAAATTCTATATATATGCACACACTAGAAAGAAAAATAAAAGACACTTTGTATATTAATATATATAATTTTAAAAAATTGGATAAAAATTTAAATTAAGCTAAAGTATGATCTCATGTAAAGTCAATTTACCCTATCTCCAGTGTAAGATAAAAAAAAAAGATCTACTTTGTGTCTTAATATATATAATTTTGAAAGTTTTTTTTTTTTTTTTTAGATAAAAGTTGATATTAGAAAAAACACATCTGTATGTAAAGTTAGTCTTAGGCATGGCAATCTAACTCGCCTCCGTGGGTACCCGCCCGAACCCCTCCCGATTTGGATGGGGAAACCCGTGTTTATCGGGTTCGGGTTCGGGTTTTCCCCGATTGATAAAATCGGGGGCGGGGGCGGGGATGTTAATACTCACCCCGCCCCCGTCCCCATACCCGCCCCCGCCCCACTTAATAATATAAGTAAAAAATTATTTTTATATA
Source organism: Cajanus cajan (assembly GCF_000230855.2). Lineage (NCBI taxonomy): Eukaryota > Viridiplantae > Streptophyta > Magnoliopsida > Fabales > Fabaceae > Cajanus > Cajanus cajan. The sequence goes on from NC_138524.1 coordinate 22,107,014, forward strand.
TATAAACCAAAATTATAAATATTTATATGTAAAAATTTATATTATTTTATTTTTCTTTTATTTTTTTTAAATTGTTCATATTTATTTAAAAAAAAAAAGAAGAAAAAAAAATAAAAGCGGGGGCGGGGGCGGGGCGGGGAAACCCGAACCGCCGGGGGTGAGGATGGGGACTAGGGATGGCAAATAAACCCGTACCCGTGGGTAATACCCGAACCCGTCCCGACTTTGACGGGGAATACCCGGTTTGACCGGGTACGGGGACGGGTACGGGTAAAACCCGATAAATTAAACCGGGTACGGGTACGGGTACGGGTATGACATCATACCCGTACCCGTACCCGTACCCGATTTAATTATATTAAAAAAATTTAACATTTTATTATATGTAATTATTTATTATAATGTGAAATATTTATAGTTGTATAATTATTAAGAAATCTCTTGATTAAAATATGAGATAAAGAAATAATCTAATTATAACTATAATATAATAGAAAAATAATTTAAAAATATTATTTTTTTTTTGCAAAAAAAAAAATAATTTTTTACGGGTACGGGTACGGGTACGGGTATACCCGATACCCGACGGGGACGGGGATGGGGATAAAAATCACATACCCGACGGGTACGGGTACGGGTACGGGGATGAGTTTATGTCGCGGGGACGGGGACGGGTATCATAAAACCCGTACCCGACCCGCCCCGTTGCCATCCCTAATGGGGACCTAGATTTTATCCCCGGCGGGTATCGGGGGCGGGGGTGGGGGCGGGTTAAATTTGTGGGGGCGGGGGCGGGGAACATAAAACCCGCCCCCGCCCCGCCCCGTTGCCATGCCTAGTTAGTCTATTATATCTTTAGTACAAGTTTGTATGAAAGAATATAAAAAATGAAATAAATTAGATTCAATCTTAAGCTTTATCAGGATTTAACCAATTGTACTACTTTTATAAGACATTTTGAAAATTTTTGAGAAAAGATGATTATAAGAAAAATAATAATGAAATTTATGATTATAAGAATGAGTGATTTAAAAATTTATGAAAACATGTAAAAAAAATTATGAAAATAAAATTTGGAAGAAAGGTGTCTAATAAAAAATAGAAACTAAACGAAAATTACTCAAGTTGTGTTTTGTAGGGTGGATGAAAGTAAAAGGAAGAGGATGAAATAGGTGAGAAGATAAGTTGATAACAAAGTGGAAATTAAAATTATTTGATAGAAAAGAAGTAAAAAAAATAGAAGAAAGATTAACTTTTTATTATTATTTTATATTGGATTAAATTAAAAAAAAAAAAGAAGTTAAAATGACAATATAAATTAATTTACAAAACTCTCCTTTTCAATTTTTTAGTCTACTCAAGTGATAAAGAAGAAGGAAAGGTCATAATTATAAAAATATACTCTTTTCTTTTAAATCCCCTCGTTTGAGAGGGTATTAAAAAATTAGTGAGACCCATGTATATCTTCCACTTTGACCCATCTATATCTTCCACTTTCTTCTTCCCTTTTCATTCACATTAAACACATTTACAATACCAAGATTAAATACTTGATTGCTACATGAATTCCGGACTCTCTTTGCTTACATAATTATGTTACCTCAAAATTCAAATGAAGTGTCAAACAAGTATCTTCTCTCTATATAGTGTAAATATATAAAATTATATATATATATATATATATATATGAAAAATAAATTTTTTATTCATATTATTATATATATATAATTATAATATGAAAAAAATAACATTATATTTTTTTTTTATTTTGACTTGAAGATTTTTATTTTTAATCTTAGATCACATGTACCTCTTATGAGAAGTAATCTTGATAAAATCCAATAACATCTGTACAGGCACATAAGAAAAAAATTAAAACTTGTTTCACTATTATGTTATTTATTTTCTTTGATAAAATATTATATGATATCTTGATCACGAAATAAACTTGAATAATGTCAAACTATATATAAAATATTGATGGATTGAAAACAACAGGTGTTATTAAGCCTTCTCTTATATTTTCTCTTTCCTTCTCTCTTCCTTCCTCGCGTTGTACTTGCTTCATCCCTTTATCCTCATCATTCTCCGCCAAAATTTCGCTACTTTCCTCGCGATCCATTCTAATTTCACGCGCTTTTTTCACTTGCTTCATTTTGGGTTCGGAAACCTGGGAAAGGTCGCGTGATTTTCATGATAACGAGGTACGGATGCCCATGTTGTCATCAATTTCAGTGTTGTTCGGTCGGTGGGGATGGACCATGATGCCGTTCGTTGCTTCCTCAATTTTGTGTTTTTCTTTTTGATTTTGGGTTCTGTGGTTTTGTGTTAAATTTGTTTCTTTTATTACCGTTCAGGAATTCTTTTGATGGGTTACCTTAAAACTAGCAAAAACCGCTTTGATGATCTTATGGGCGTGTTTCTTGTGGTTGAAAGTTTTTTATTTATTATTGTTTTATGCTGTGATTTGGAATGCTTATATGCCTTTCTTTGCTTCATGGATGAATATTCCTGTTTTGAAGCTTTGAATCATTGGACAACTCGTGATGTTGTCATCTTGGGTTCTCGTGAGTTTTAAGGTTGATTTATAAGAAATATGAGACTTTTTTGGGTGTGTAGGAAATTATTATTATTTGCTTTTTGTTTTTTTTTTTTTTTTGTTTTCTGGGGTCAAGGGGATTGTATTCTGGAAAATTAGAAAAGGGTATGGTTAACTTTGAAGATAGAAGAACTTAACGTTTTTCTTTCAACTGTGATTTCTGATTAAATTTTGTAGTACTCGTGACTTGATAAGAATATTTTTTTATTGTTTTTTCTTCTCTAATGGGTGTCTATCTATCTTTGAAAAAAAAATTGATTTTTTATTTTATTTTTAGCTTCATTGTGTGTGATATGTCTGTGCCTGATAAAATCTGCTATAACGATGTAATTATTAAGTTATTCATTGAAAAGATTGTTTAGCCGCTGACCAAGGTTGATAAGAAAATTTAAGTGTGACTTCAGGTTCTTTTGTTGTTTTGGTTTTAATTACTTTTCCAGCGCCTGATTTTGTTCATTCTGGTTTGATATATTAGGATTAAGTTGCATCAACCAATTTCTATGATATGGATCAGATGAGTCAACAAGGGCAGGGCTATTTCCATTCTGAAAGTATCAATTTTAGAGGCGCCAATGTTTCTCGGCCTAATATCTGCACGGTGGTGACGGCTTCAGGGAATGCAACTAATCCTGATTCCCATTATTTACTAGATGCTTATGACAATGGTATGTTGTATGGCATGACACAATACACTGGAATTCAGCATCAACCTGATCTTCATATGGGTGTTCCAGCTTCTGCCAACTTGTACTATTCTGGCATGAATCCTTCAACTAGTACTGCCGTGTCTCAAAATCATGGAGCCTCTGGCCAGTTGTCAGGTTCAAGCACATTTGCGGTCAATGGAGCATACAAATGGAAAAATGATGAAGGGATGAGAGGAAACTATCAACATTTCAATGCCTCGGCTAGTTCTTCGGCTGCTCCACCTAATGCAAGACATGCCGAAAATGGCATCCCTTCGCTACCGCATTGTAGTTCGTGGAGCAGATCGGGGGAGTCTATGATGGTGCATAACCATAACCATTTGATTCAAGGAAACTATTTAGGCCAGCACTTTCAACCAGTTGCTTCTCCATGGACCGACCAACAATTGAATAGCAATACTAATGATGGTCGTGCTTTGGCTTGGCATCAGTCTCTTCCAATGCCCTATGTACAAGGTAAGGATTTTTTCTTTCTCCTTTGTTGTTCTGCAGTTCCATATTTGGACAGGTTCGTTCATGTATATTAATATTGCTTGATTTGCCAGTGAATTATCTATAACACTATATATGCGATACAGGGAATCTGTGTACACATTCTAAAGATGTTTTTATACTTTTAAAAAGTGAAAACTAAAGCTTCTTGAATGAGGTATTTTCAAGTTTCAACCAATTAACCCAACAACGACTTTTATGGAAGTCTTTTTTTTAATGCAAACTATTATGCAACTAAAAATTATGGATAAATGGTAAATCTTTAGTTGTTCTATCTTCCATGTATAATCTGCCTCCCTCAGTGTTGATTCAAGAGCCAAGCAATGTACTCAAATTTATTGTATATTCTTCATGTAGTGAATGAATTTGGTCTTTCTGATTGTTGCTCTTATTCTCCAGCTCCCAGTGCTAATGGAAGTTCATCAGAGAATGCAAGAATGGGTTTGCAGAGATATCATGATACAGCTGCCAGCAGAAGTGGCCTCAGATTTCCCCATCCTCCTCCTGCCAATGCACAGTACCATAACTTTCATCACCAAACACAGTCTGCGCAAGAGATTAGAGGTCACTCTGTCAACTTTCACCCTTCAGTAACTGCACCTTCATACAGAGTTCAAGCAAATCCTTCGCGTAGTTCTTCAATCCTTGTGCAAAACGCTTTGGAGATAGGTGCTAGGCATGCTGGCCCTGTGCCAGTTGCAGGTGCACGTATACACCGACCTCATAGAGGCAACATGCATGAGACAACTCTTAGACATCGGAATCTTCCTCCCGTGGCCTTTTTCCAAGTTGATGTAATATTTCCTACCTCTCTTTGCACTGCTTTTGGTACTCTATTGTCCATTTTACTAGATTTAGATAGAATCCTACATTTTTTACATATAGATATTGATTGTCTTATCAATTTTTATGCAGGATGTTGCTTTACTAGTTGACCACCATAGAGATATGCGCTTGGACATTGAGGATATGTCTTATGAGGCAAGTATATATGGGGACTAGGGAATGTTTGAGTAAACTTCTCTAGAAGTTTCTGAGAAAGAAAAATAAGAAAAAAAAAGTGAAATAAGTTTCTCTTTAAATTAAAATTAATTTGTGTATAAATTATTTTGTAGAAGCTCTCTTATATAGCTTCTCTAAAAATTTTTATTTTTAACTTATGTTTAAGTTATTTTTAGTTTATGCAAAAGTTTATTTTTTTTTCTTTTTTTTTTCTTAAAAATGTTTTTGGAGAAGTTTGTTCAAACAAGTCAGCAATCTGAAATTGTACTTTCTTATCAATGTAGATCAGCTATGACTGAGGTCTAGGAAGCTAAAAACTTAGTTACTATGGAAAACTTTATAATTTGTTAACTCTTTGGAATTGGACAACAGGAGCTTCTTGCATTAGGTGAGAGGATTGGCAATGTAAACACGGGTTTGTCAGAGGAAATGATTACAATTCAAATGAAGACAAGAACTTATTTGCTACCTACTAATGCTATTAACTTGGAGGAGGCACCATCTGATGAACAAGAAACTGATTCTTGCACAATATGCCAGGTAAGAATTTTATCAGCATGTTTCATTCAATATTATTTTGGCCATTGAATTTGATCTATCAAATGCAAAACTTTTTCGGACAATTCTTAATTCGAGTTTGATGTACAAAGAATGTTTACCCATTTTCCCTATTAATTGGAATACTTGTGTATGATTTCACAGGATGAATATAAGAATCAAGAGAAGATTGGAATTCTTCAATGCGGGCACGAATATCATGAAGATTGTTTAAGGAAATGGTTACTTGTGAAAAATGTCTGCCCCATATGCAAATCAGAAGCATTGACACATGGAGAGAAGTGTGAATGAAAAACAATGAAATTGACATATCTCTCTGTTGCTTGATGCTAACTTCTAAGCCACTAAATTTTTCTAAAGAATTCATATTATGTATATGAATATGAACTAGCACATATAGACAGTTGTGTTGTCCAACTCATTTATTTGTTGGCATCAGAACATTGTACCTATGAAGTTGTACAGACTTATGTTGATATATTAACTTTAGGCAATTACTTTGTTCCTATATTTTTTAATTTTCATTTTTTATTTGGATGGTTGAATGTCCCTTGTATAGAATGATTTTTTTTTTAAAATTATTATTCATATTGGTGAAAGTTTTTATGCTTTTGTATATTTACTGTGTCTGTGTTATCCATGGTAATGTTCTAGAATTGGAATAGTGAACAAATTCGTTGACTTCAAACAGAACTCATTTTTTCAAAGTTTTCACAAAAGGTTACTGTTTTTTTAAAAAATTTTTTTTAGAAAAAGGTGTTTTGTCCAGGCGCAAAAATAATAATAATTTTTTTTAATAATATCTTATTTCAATCATAAAAATAACCTCTCTCTCTTTTTTTTTTTATTTTTTTATTTTTTACAGTTTTAGTATTAAATTAAAATAGTGGCAAATAGTTAATTATTGAAGTGTAATTATATTTAAGAAAAATTTCTAGTGACAAATGATCAAAAACTGTTACATCAATGATATATCTTATTTCAGTCACCAAATTATTAAAAACATAACTAAAAGAATTAAAAAAATGCAATTTTATAAAAGAAGGAATATTTAAAATGGAGCAATTAAGTTATAATTAAAATAAATATTATTAAAAAGTAGAAGTTATTATTATTTATTTGATTTGATTTTATAAAATTATATTAAATATTTACTAGTGCTAAAAATGTATGCATTTATAGTTTCTCACATATTTAAGATTATAATATATTTTTCATACATATAATATTTATTTTTGCCTGTAATACATATAAATGATTAATTAGCACTCTAATGGTCTTGTGTTTTTTTTTTTTAATAGGGAAAGTTTAGATTGGGAAAAGATACAATTCTATACAATGATAAAGCCAATCACTAATTTCTATGAAAATTTTTAATGGATTTATGAGTTGTCTATTTCATCCTCCATGCAAGTTTGCATAGAATAATGGTTTGTGTTTATTATCAAAGTTTTGGAGTAGACACAAGTCACAGTAACTTGTATCCTCCCTTAATCAAGATGTTTAGAGTTTAAATTTTGATTTTAAGTATAGAATAGATTATGTTATAAAAAAATATCTATCTTGTGTGCACTTATGATTTTCTATAAATATTTGTTATTGCTTTCGGTGTAGTTACCGATACCATGTTTAAAAAAAATATATGATAATGAATATTAAAACTAATCAAGTTATAATTAAAATAAATAGTATTAATTAAAAAGTATAAATTATTATTTATTTGATTTTATAATATTATATTATTTATTTACGTAAATATATACTCATTTATAATTTCTCACAGATTTAAGTGTACAATATATTTTTCATAATTAATTAATGCTTGTGGTCTGTGTTTCCTATCAAAAGTATTGGACAGTGAGTTCAAACCCTAGGTTTTCAATTTTCAAATCATGTTTTTTTTGGTGTCTCTAGAGAAAGTTGTTTAACCTTTGACCGTTAATCAGTATTTTAGCTTTTACGTTATATAAAATAAATATTTATTTTTTTATAATTAAAATTTATAACATTAAAATAGTTTGAATATATAAATTACATTTTAAAGATTAAATTATATTTTTCCTAGTGAACCACTCCATGTCCAACCTCTTCTCAATCCTTGGTAGATACTACATACCTCCCATAAAGCTAACTTCTGTTCCTCTCCATCAAATATACATGTATGATGGGAGCTTCTAGTGGAAGAGATTGAGGTTCTTCAACTATCTTCCTTTGATCTTTAAGATTAATTTATTTTTCTTGGGTCCTTCAATGTATTACTTCTTGATTTTCTTGGCATTAGCATGATTCCATCAATGTATTTCCTTCGACATGGTGATTATAGGCTTCTGCCTAGTCCCAAGTATATATCAAGTACACTATTAAATGCTTCATATATTATTTAGTAATATTTTGCATTTAGGCCTTGTTGTGAACCTAGATTTACTCTAGTATCTTGGAGGAATTTGATGATAAAAGTAAATATTGTTGATCCAAATGCAATTCAAATGAACATGATCATGCTATGCTTGTAAGCCATTTTTTTTCTTCTCATTTCTCTCTCCCAGGGTTGCGGGTATGTGGCTTTGGCAGCTTTCCGCATACATGATTTGCTTTAGCCTTAATCTGGGTGTTTCTTCCTACAATTAGGGGTGTTCATGGATCAGTTTTTTCAAAAAACTGATCCAAACCGAACCGAACTGTTTTATAAAAGTGGATCGGTTAACCGATCCATTTTTTATAAAGTGGATCGGTTTGGTTTTCTTAAAATATGGATCGGTTTTTTTGAAATTGGATCGGTTTGGTGCGGTGCAGCTATCCACTTTTTTACTCATATATGGATCGGTTTTTTTAGAAAACCAATCCGAACCAAACCGATCCACTGTGTAAAAATGGATCGGTTCGGATTTTTTTTCAAAATGGATCGGATTTTTTAATATGGATCGGATCGGTTATGGATTGATTCAGATCAATTTAGATTTTTTGCACACCCCTACCTGGAATTGTTGTATAAGTGTCTCATACAGAACCTTTGGTCTACAATTGGAAGCAACTCATCAATTGTTGGAAGTAACCCCTACCAACTTCCAAGAAATGAAATAGTCATGATTAATGTAGTTATGAAGTCATGTATTTTTCGCATGTATAGAACACTGTAAAGCACAATTTTTTCTTCTATAAATTCAAAACTACATTATTTGAATATATTTTGATAGATATTCTTAGTTTCTCCCGGAGTCTGTTATTAAAATGCATTAGAACTTCTACCAATGTAACATAAACACGAGACCCATCTTTAATAGCCATTCTAGTAAAAATTTAAGCCTTTTATATCATTGACTGTGTACCGATAAATTTATAATTTATTTAAAAAGAAATTAAGTCTCCAGGCTTTTAAACCAACATTAACTGTTGTTGATCTAACTAGTGCTGTGATTGGTCTTTAAATTCAAAATCTCGAGTTCAAGTCTTAGATATAATAAACAACCATCTAAACCAACAGTGGGTCTACATTTTAAAAAACACTCCTTGCATGCCCTGAAGCAACCATAAGGTCTTTGGAAAGTAAGGTTGAAACATCTTTCCACTTGTTGTAAATCCTCATTTCCACCTTGGTAAGCTTCTACTGATAACTTAATAGTAGACCTTGGATTAGATCTCAAAAGTTCATGGCAATAGTCATGTATGTGTGTGTATTGCTCTTTAAAGGAACCACCAACAAAAGACCGCGAAATACCTTGCCCATAAGGCCTTAGACTTAGTAATGCTAGAGCTCTATTTTTCATGAACCTTATAATCTCTTACATCAATAATTTTAATGTTACTGTTCTCTTTGACACCAGAGAATAATCTCTTGCTTAACCATTAGGATTTCAACGATCTCAATTTATATTCCTTTGCAACAAGAGTGATTATTTTCAAGGTCCTTAACTATCGTATCTTCTCATTTGAGAGCTTTGCACAATATGTTGATCAAGGACAACCTTCTTTATAAATGATCTTCATCCTTTATCAGTTTTTACAATCTTTAGGTTCTTACCAAAGTGTACAACATATGTCGTGATTGCCTCATTGAAATCATATTTACTAGCAAAATATTCACCCACTTATCATTTATAGTCATTCATCATCTTTGGCAAAATAAAGATTGGGTACTTTGGTTTTATTCCCCTACTGTCATCTATCTCTATCCCACTGTCCAACTCCTCTGAGTTGTAATCATCGTCTCAAAGTCTTCTTTGACATGTTGATTGGTGTTTCCTAACTCCAAATTGTCTCTTATTATTGATTTGTATAAACATTAATGTCTCTGGTCTTTTTTTTTTTTCTTTTTTTTTTTTTGGTACTAGTGCTTACTTATGAATTGTTATCCTTCTTTGTTCCCCTTTTAGCATTATTAGCCTCTTCCTCTTCATCACTAAATCTTACAGCAGTTGTACTATTGGCACTGTTTTCATTGTCATCCTCCCTATCACTACCAAGAATATTTGACAGTGCAAGAATCTCTCTTCCTACTTGCCATTGTCTTTGGTCTAACATTGGGCTCTTCAACCACTTTATTAGGTTGTGTAGTAGAAATGGATCATGCAAAACACCCTCACCATACAACACACCTTGAATAGTTGAACCTCACCTTACACAAGCTCCACTAGTGAAATAGGATGCTCAACATACATCTCCACCCTCCCATGACATTTTTCTATGGTAACTATTTATAATACACCTTATAATCCTTAAACTCCTTAACCCAACCTTCAAATCCTTCTCTTCACTTTTTACTACAATGCATTTACACAAGGATAACCCATCTCTTTGAGGATGTCAAAAACCTCAAAATATGATCATTTATCAGCAACACAACTACATTTTAATTTATATTAAATCACATGTATTTCATTGTATCATGGGTAACAAATTTACCCCCATGATGAACCACAACTTTAAAATATTCCTCCATTGTATCATCAACTAATAAAAAATCTACAAAAACAAATAATATAAAAAAGATCCTTAGTATTTTGTCCCTTAAATGTGACAAAAATAAGAAAAAGAATCAAAAATCGAGCTATGAGTAAAGCAATCATGATGTTTAATTTAATTTAGTTTATTGGCACATTACTTAATGCATGTCAACGTCCTTGTACCATATGCACACATGATGAATATGCTTAAATTTTTACCATACCAATACAAATAAGTTTAACTTTAAATATTCAATAAACACAAGCATAAGCATTCATAGGAAATAAAATTTGAAGGTTTAATAAATTTTTTTAAAGAAACAGTGCATGAGTATAACAATAAAAGTAATTAATTTTGTTCATATATTCTTGTTATTTCCTTATTTTGAAACTTTTGTGTCCCAAAATGCTAAATAAATAAATGAAGCTTTGAATAACTTAAATATCCATATTTACTTGTTATTTTCTTGTTTTGAATAATGATTTAGGTTAGATTCTACAAAGTGATCTTTTTAAATAGGCATATTAAGAACATGGCCTTATATATTTTGAAGTGTAATTTGTTTGAAGTGATACTTTATTTCTGGATTTGTAGAATTTGAAGCATGGTAGGTAACAAAGACTATTATTTTATCACGTGCTCAAATTGTCACTAATTACAATTATTAGAGAACTTGTGGATGAGGGTGATGAGTCATTATCTTAGGAGAAGAGATTTTAATTATGTATGTCTTTTAAGTATTTATCTAATACCTATACATGTAACACATTTCTTTGATTTCTTGTAGTTCAATATTAACTTTATAGGGATTTTTATTTTTGCAAAAAAATACCAAACAAAAAGAAAATCCTCCTCACTCTTTCTTTACTACCCTAACTAATATAGTTTCTTTGTCCAAGAAATCAATAACATGTCATCCATCTTAAATTTAGACAGCTTATTTCGTTTCATAACTATAAATACACTATTTGAACAAAAGAACCTATCATTAGTCAAATTAACAAAACTCCCGACCCATAGAAATAGTTGAGTCAAGAGAAATCGTCAAACTTTGTCAACAAATCACCCAATCTTGATATGATGAAGTTAATAAACTCCGGTTGTTCTTATTTAAATGAAATGAGAGAAAGCATTTATTTGTGTCACTTTACATACATAAAGGACAAAAATGAATCTTTTAAAATATAAAAAACTATAATAAATATTAGTAACAAAATAAAGAACTAATTAAAGTTATAATTTATCTAATTTAAAATATTCAAGTTTAAATATATTTTTAGTTTAACCCCAAGCGTGTGGTTCAGCGGTAGGGGTTAATCCACGCTTAAGCAAGGTCAGGGGTTCGAATCCTGCCTTGTTTATGCAGCCGTGTTAAATCTTGGGGCCAGCTATCCCACCCTTTGAGGTGCCTCCAACGTAGCGAGGAGATCTGCCTTGTGTATGCAGCCGTGTTAAATCTTGGGGCCAGCTATCCCACCCTTTGAGGTGCCTCCAACGTAGCGAGGAGATTAGTCACTGCTGTCGGCGGTAGATACTCTAGGAACGAACCTAAAAAAATATATTTTTAGTTTTTATAAAATGAAGAAATTTTAATTTTGGTCCTTGTAATTTTTTTTTTCACTTCTTTAAAATTTAAAATTATTATTTTTAACCATGTGATTTTTAATTACTTGTTTGCTTACTTACTAAAAAGTTAAGTAACTATTTCAAACGTTTAGTCAGAATTGTTACATATATGATATGTGTATCAGATACAATATGACAATACACTTATTTTAAAATATATAAGATACGATATTTAAGATAATTGTCTTTACATCTTCATATATATCAATATTCATAATATATAATAAATGTTGTGATAGTAATTTTGATCAAAATTTACAAACATAATAAATATATAATTGCAAATATAAATTAAAAGACATACTTCTTATACATTGCTAAAAACAAATAAACTATAAATTATAAATTATTTCATCATAAATTACTCCCTATCATTTACAAATAAAAATAATATTATCGATCTGATTTCTTTCTTAAAATCATCAATAACAAAAAAAAATCAGTTTTAGTTCATTAAGTGACAATATTTCTATATTAAACATATTTACATGTCTTATTTAATTGTAATAGACACTTCATAATTTATTAATGATTAAGATACTTCATTGATATATAATTAATAAGTATCGATTAAGTATCCAAAAATATTGAGACGAAGTAAGATTTTAATAATATTTCTAAAGTTTTGGATTCTTCACAAATATATATCAAAGTAGTATTCAAGAGTATCAATATCAGATACGAATATATGAAGCAAATTGAAATATCAATGTTTCATATACTATATTCAGGGACGGAGCCAGGATTTCAATACTGGGGGGCCGAGAATAAATAATATATAATTTATAATAAATGAAAATTAAAGTATCAAAAGCATATTATCTGACAAAACTAGATAATAATTAACATAATTTAATAAAAATTATTTCTCATATTTACATTTGATAAATATATCGAACATATTGCAAGATCAAGTTATTCAAGTATGTACCTTTATTTCTTAAGTTGTGCCCGTCGTTGTTTCATGAAGTAAAAATCATCAATTATCATATCAGTTGTAAATCTTCGTGCAATCTCCTTCTCAATATAAACAATCATGTAGTCAGTAAGAAAACCATCTTCCATCTTGTTGCGCAAACTTGTTTTTATAATCTTCATAGCTGAAAAAGCACGTTCTGTAGTTGCTGTTGACACGGGCAGAGTAAGAACAAGTCGTATCAATCGATCAATTAAAGGATAAACATTTGATTTGCCAACCTCTACTAGTTTTTGACATAATTCACCAAGAGTTGACAAATTATGAAATTTGGGATCCTTTGGCACATCAAACTCATAATGTTGCAATTCATATTCCATATGAATCATTTCTTGGTCAGAAAAATCTGAAGAGTAAAATTTCTTAGCTAGACTACAAATATCACAAGCATTAAATGATTTGAATGCATCTTTAGGATCCAAAGCTACACTCAACATAAGAAGTTCAGTTGATTGCTCGCTGAATCTACTATTCAATTCTTTCAATTGATAATCTATCGCTGCAGTAAATATATCTACACGATAATGATGCTCAACTGTCACAGAATCCTTTTTAAGCCGAGTTCGAATTATGTCAGAGTAAGTAGCACTCATATCAGGAATTGGTACACCTCGGCTATTGCAAAAAGAGTTAACATTTTCTAAAAGAGAATCCCAACCAAAATCCCTTAACTTTTGAATTAGTGACTTTGTGCTAGAAACCAAACACATAGCATTCACAATGTCTTGATTCTTTTGCTGCAAAGCTTGACAAAGCTTGTCTGTGATTCCCATAATTTCTTTCATAACATGTAACATGAAAACAAATTCAAAAGACATCAATACTCTGAAAGCATAAGTAGCATCACCTCGTTGAGAGCCAGTTCCATTAACCACCAAATCTTCAAGAACTGAAGTAGTTGCATTAAACATGCGTAGAAGGCTACATATTGAATTGAAATGAGAACTCCATCTAGTATCTCCAGGTCTTTGTAGTGTGCCAATTTGATTAGCTCCCCTCCCAGTTTCAATCTCATCATTTGCAACCAAACGTGCAATTTCAGTCTCATAAGCATCATGTAACTCATCATTGCGTTTGCAAGAAGAACACACAACATTAACAATCCTACTCAAGTTTTGAAAAAAAGCATGAACATCACTTGAATCTTTAGATGCAGCAACAAGAGCTAATTGTAACTGATGAGCCAAACAATGTACATAATATGCATAAGGACATTCTTGAAGAATAAGAGCTTGCAAACCATTCCACTCTCCACGCATATTACTAGCTCCATCATATCCTTGGCCTCTAATATTTTCAATGTTGAGATTATGATTAGACAATACTAAACAGATTTCTTGCTTAAGAGTGGATGATGTAGTATCTTTCACATGTACTAAATCCAAGAAGCGCTCTTTAACAAATCCATTCTTATCAACAAATCTAATAACAATAGCCATTTGTTCTCTCTTAGATTCATCTCGAGCTTCATCAATAATCAAACAAAATTTTGCATCACCAATCTCTTCTCGAATTTCATTTTGCACCCTTCTAGCAAAAACATTTAAAATTTCTTTTTGAATAGTAGGTGAAGTGTATTTTGCATTTTGAGGAGCATTCTCCAAGACAACTTGATCTACTTCGTTATTATAAGAAGCTAAGAGTTTAATCATTTCAAGAAAGTTACCTCGATTTGTTGACACAAACTCTCATCACGTCCTCTAAAAGCACAAGCTTGAAATGTCAACCATTTAACCACATCGATGGATACTTTAAGACGCAACCGATTGCTTAGAATTTGCTGTGAAGTTTGCTTGTTCAACACTTTATCAATGTGGCATGATTGATTCTTGAAATCTTCTAAACATCTAAGAGCAGCATTGTGAACAGAATTAATATTTTTCCCCATGTGAGATAAAAATGCACAATCTTATTATTCACTTTCTTCCAATTTCTAAATCCTGCCGAAGTGAATGGACTTGGTTTTTTAGAAAATAAAAAACATGGAAAACAATAGGCAGCATCTTTTTCCGGTGAATATTCTAACCAAGAAAACATTCTAAACCAATGAGCTTGAAATCGGCGAGGATGATCTTCAAGACCTGAAAGTGGATACAAATCCATTAAAAATTGATATGGTCCAAACTTCACATACGCCCTACGAATATCATCTTGTTGATTAATAGGATAGTTCCAAATTTGTAAACGTTTTCCAGGATCGCGAATCAAGGTACCACTCTCAATTGTTTCTTGTTCAGTCCTCAAAGCTTTGGGAGGAGGTGGCTGTTGCTCATCAACTTCAGCAACATCATCAACATTTGTATCTAAATTTGAAATTGGTGTATTAGACAGTGTTTCTTCATCATCTCTCTCTTTTCTTTTGAAAAATGATTCAATAGTTGTCTTCCTCATCTTCATTGAACCTAAAAGAATTTAAAACTATAAAAATCATACGAAATAGGCAACAACACTAACACAGTAACACTCTTAACAAATTCTAATTAAATTGTGGGGAAAAGGGTTTTCAGCATAATAGCAAAGGGGAAAATATTAAAACAATTAAAAGAAAACATTCATTAAAATATTAGTAACAAAAAAGAAGTGTTAATTTACCTTTTGAAGAACTAAAATAAAAAGAGAGATTGAAGACGCAAGGAGCCAAGGAGAGATTGAAGAACCAATGATGCGGTGCAGGTGTTGTTATGAAATAAGAATCAATGACGAATTGATGATTATTGATTAACGTGGTGCAAGCTGTGAATTGTGATGCTAACTAGTCAATAGTCACTACCCAATCCTATTCCTATTGCCAGTGTTACTTGAGAATTGAGAAGGCAAGAATTGGAATGATCAAATGAGGCGCTACATTTTTTTAAAAAAAAAAAAATTCCAAAGTGATACCACATAGCAGGCCGTACCAGAAGTCCAAAAGTTGAATAAAAAAATAAATTTGGGTTATTCATTTAATTATACATATGAGTTTATATTAAAAATAGGGGGTGCCATATAGTAATATATATGTATATAAAAAAAAATTAAAATTGTTGGGGGGGCCGTGGCACCCGTAGGTCCCCCCTTGGCTCCGTCCTTGACTATATTAGTGTGTTATGCTCATAATTTTTTTAGTCCTTTCAATGTTTTTCACAAGGGGTGGGGGGCTTTA
Source organism: Cajanus cajan (assembly GCF_000230855.2). Classification (NCBI taxonomy): domain Eukaryota; kingdom Viridiplantae; phylum Streptophyta; class Magnoliopsida; order Fabales; family Fabaceae; genus Cajanus; species Cajanus cajan. Next base: position 22,123,057 of record NC_138524.1, read on the forward strand.
TTTCTAGGAGTGAACTCCAATTGAACATGAAGCACCTCAATACAAGTTATGTCTTGGAATGAAATAGAATTTTGAATTAGCTATGTCTACGTACCAACAAGGAAATTATAAGTAATCCAATTAGGAATCTCATGTGAGTTCAATCTTAGCTCAAGATGAACGTTGGTGCCCATGCCTTACACGTGCAAGTTAGATGGGAAGTGGTATCACTAGTACAAAAGAGATATTTTACGTCTATTATTTTAGATTTTTTACGTTATAAAAAAGTCCGACGTCAATGCGGGAGACATAAATTTATGTCAGGTATTTTAGCCGACGTAAAATTACGTCAGACATCTCCACGTTCGACGTAAAATGGTTGACAGATAAATAAAAAAATAATCTCAATCCATAAACATGTCCAAAAAATACTCAAATGCTTCAATTCAATTGGAGAGATAGGTCCAGAATAAAAAATGGGTCTTGCCACCGTGCACCATGAACGGAAAACACCCAAAGGTCTATCATTGCTGTCACTGAAAACCGTTGGATAGGAAAATAGTGTCAAAACACTCACGTGCAAAAGTAAAACAATATTTTTACACAAAAAGATCAACACAAGCATGAAAGCACTAACCTCTATCCGTGAAAACGCCTAAATGCTTCAACCCAATTCGTCGCCGCTCACCGTCATTGTCGTCGCCGGAAATCACCAGAGGAAAACATGTAAAAATACTTGCACGCACGAAAAAGATGAAGGTGCTGGGGGAATAAAACAACTTTTTTACGTCGGACCAAAAGATGTTCGACGTAAAAATTGAAATCTATGTCGGACTATACTTCATATCCGACGTAGATTTTAATTTTTACGTCATACCAAAGGGGGTCTGACGTAAAAAAGTTTGGATTAATTTAAAAAATGTCACTGCATATTTTTTACGTTGGGTGTTTTTATGACCGACGAGAAAACAATGATGTAAAAGACTGATTTTCCACTAGTGTATTTCTAGTGGCACATGAGTAACGCGTAAGAACCTAACCTTGGAAAGAGAACAACAATCAGAAACAAATGCTAATACCCTTTAGGCTAATGAGCAAAAGGAGGAACCCATCAAAGCTCACATATGATTAACTAGTTGGTGAGACAATGACTTACTAACACAATAATTAGTAACAAATCCAAGAGGATGATCAATCACACTAGGAATGAGAGATAACTCACACTTCTACAAAAGGCAACAATGAATAATTTTCCACAATGAGCGAAATACAGAATAATGTCATGTGGATGTAGAATGCTTAATACCACTAAATTTTTTTATAATGAATAAAATAAATGTTATTTATTCATCTTAAAGTGATTATTAAAGATGAAAAAGAGTGACTTTAAATTTTAGAGAAATAAAAATCAAAGAAAAATATTTTGATGGGATTAAAACTAAATTTGCTTATTTTTGAAGATAAAAAACAACGTTAGCAAATTTTAGAAAAAAAAATAAAGAAAAATATTTTAAAGGTCAAAATCAAATTTTTTTTACACAGATTAAAAATATATTTAAATCTTAAATTTATAATGAACAATTTAAATTATATTATATGATATTAATAATGTTTTAAAAAATTATTAAAATGTAATTTAAAAATAAAGCTTAAAATAATGATAAACCAAAAGATATAACCAATTACGGATATTAAGAATACAAATAGCCTTACTAAAACGATCTTTATCTTCAACCTTCAAATACAAGGGATCGGAATAATTCGCTTTAAGCGAGGCTCTCTATAGAGTAGGTGTCCATTGTCTTTATTTATTTTTTTATTTATTATTCCATAGATCTTTCTCTTCTCATATTCTTCATGTGTCTCAAAATACTAAAAACATTAAAAATATCTAATAAATAATAAAATGTGTGTAAAATAACCTATTCAAATTTTATTGCTTATTCTTGTTAAAAACATAATAAAAAAATATAAGACATATTTGATAATTGTCTAATATTACTCACCAATATATACATATTTGACAATTATCAACTAAAAATACACTTTTTATTATTAGCTAAATTTTATTAAAAAAAATATAATTTTTTTGTGAGTCTTGATATGTTGTATTTTACTTAGGAAAAATTGCATGTTTTGACATTTAGGACTTGCTCATAGCACGTTGTTTTTATTTTCTACTTTTTGGGAATTTGTTATGGGTTGGATGTATTTATATTTCAGGAGTTCCTATTTCGGGCTTAAAGGCACGAAAAGTAAAAAAATGAAAGACATTACAGACCCTTTAAAGTATAATCAGGAGCTTAAAAGACCAAATATATAAATAGAAACACATTTTTGGGGCTTGATATTGCTCATGGTCGTGACTAGTCCAGTGAGTAGCTTTATTCTTACTTCAATACATTGGAGTATATTCATTCACGGTCATGAGCAAGTGGTCAAAGCCCATGAGCAACCCTAACACTTGTGTTCTATCTTTTGTAATTTGGGCCTGAACCTTTTTAGCCCATGAGTTTAAATAGTATTCTAAACCTAGGAAAAGTACCCAAGGACTAAAGCCCTCATGGAATGGGGCAATAGCTTAGGATCAAGTCTTTTTTTTCTCTTTTTTTTCCCCCAAGATTTTTACTCTTTTTTCTAAGAGTAACTGTGAGTAGTCATCTTTTTTCTATGGAGTTTAGTCATTGACTTTCTCTTCTTAATTTTTTTCCTTTTTGAATTTATCCATGTGAGATGATAGTATTGTTGGATCATTATAAAATAAAAATAACTAAATTCCTCTTAGATTTATAGTACATGAACAAATTTAGGTTGTTCTTGATAGAGACACAAATTAATTAAATCTGAAATTATCATGCAATGTTAGAAAGGAGGTTTTTTAACAGAATTAAGAACTTTATAGAATTAAGAGCGAAACAACTTCAAATATAAAAAATGAGAAAAAAATGTGTAAGACAGGTCTTTTTATACCTATTAATAGACTAATTTTGTGGACTTAATTTAGATTTATTTACAAGTTAGATCGATTAATTGCCTAATAACAATACTAAGCTAATCCTAAAATAGCTTCCTAAAGAAAACTTAATCCAAAGTGTAGGGGCAGAAATTTTTGGCACATTTTTGGGCCCTTAGACATCAGAACTAGTTGTAGTTCTAAAAGGATTTTATAAAGTTTTGTCTTATCTTTCCTAGGACACCACGATCTAAATTCGTAAGTTCAAGATATGTCCTAGAAAGAGATGTGTTAAAGTGGAAAAAAAATACGAAAATTAACTAGAATTTTTAGTTAAAACCTATAAAGCCCACTAAAACAATTCACAACCAATTCATCAATTTAAGACACTCATGAAGGTCAAATAAGTCCAATGTAATATACAAAAAGATGTATCAAATATGCTCTATCATGAGACATTTCATGTTATTAATAATTTTATACATTTCTAATAAAAAAGAAAAATAATTTTATAGATTTAGAGAAAAATCGAAAGGGGAATCTAATGTTGAAACTACAAGAAAGAAACTTAGACATTAAATCATGAAAGTAGGATTTAATTCAATTAGATGTCTTTTGTGTCTAGAAATGGATAATATATTACCTTAGGTTAATTCACCTGCAAAGAGAACCTATAAGAACATTAAGGTAAATAGATTAGGTTAATAAGTAGTCAAGGTGTGAATTGCCCACATTTGGATACCACATAAACCTTAGAGAAGACAACTAAAAATAACTTAGTCATTTAGAAGTTGACTTACTTACTGAAGGATTCAATACAATGTATATCTACACAATGTGATATTAAATTTCAAAAATATCCTTAACTCTCCTCTAGTTCCTATGTATCTGAATATAGACTTGTATCACAACCACATGACTGACAATTGAACAACTTAACAACTTATCATTGTACATCATTACAACTTAAACATCATTCAACTTACGTCTTAACCATACAACAACATAATATCATATCATCTTATATCTTTACAACTTAACCAGCTATCAACATGCATACCAACTTTTAACTCAACAACAACAATAAACCTAGTATTTAACATATACCTCATCACATACAACATCAACGTACAACCATTTGTATTGTCAACATACCATTTCATCACACATCTATAGCAACTTAGCATCATACAATTCTTATAACTTACATGTCAACCAACTTACACCATTCAACTTTATAACACTTCGTAGCATATGCAACATATCCATAAATCATTTTTCTCCTTAACAACATAATTAGCATCATCCATCATACAGTTCATATATTCTCATTCAACTATAAGATAATTTAAAACATTATACAACATGTATCAACGTACAACTTATCAAAATCAACTATCATAGAATGACAATCTTTGCATAAAATAACACACAGGGAGTTATACTACTCCTATCATGTTTATCCTTATCTCATAAGAAAGCTTAAAAGGTTACCTGAACTTCTTATGAAGATCTCAAGTTCTAACTCCATCCTTTATTCTGTTGAAAATCACAAAAACCACAACATTTATGACTAATGTTAACAGCTTGACCTTTGGTTACTAAAAAGATCATAACTTGAGTTCTAGACCTTATTTGTAGGTGATTACAAAGCCATTGGAAAGCTAATACCAAGAGATACAAATTTTATGCAGACAACAAAATCTAATTTGGAAAACACTGATCCACTAAGTGCAATAAATTTTGCTTAGCAAATTTTGAATCGAGTAGTTTCTGTCTCAATTTCACTCAACCTTTTAAAAATTTCTTAACCCTTTCAAATATGCTCAGATCTTTCAAATCCTTCAATGGAGTGCTTCTAGAGAAGCCCTATTTCCAACCCCAATTTCGCTCAGCCATTTTGGAACTGCTCAGTAAATTCGTGACAAAGACCCTTTCCTTTGCTCACGATTTTGGGGTTTCCAAGCCTCTCTAATCCATCCCAAGCTCATCTACAAACTCTAAACTCAAATCTAAATCATCTATAATCATTTGGAAATTATATACAACATGGAAATCAATTCCAATGCAACATGCATACCCTTAACGATGAGAATCAACAACTTTAGGTTTTGGGTTCACCTTCCTTAAAAACCCTGACTTCATAACTTCAACAATCATCTAACAAATGACAATTCAAGCCACCAATGGGAAAATCAACAACACATTCAACATGCAATAACAAAGAATAAAAAAGAACAAGCTCCCCTTACCTCAATCTGTGGAGAACAAAGGAAGAGGAAGAGAAGGAGAAACGGACTCTAAGTCCCGAATGAGAGAGCTCTTCACAACTTTGTGAAGAGATTCTTAACTTCACCAACTTGAAATCCTCACCTTCGAGGTTCTAATCAACTATAAGGAAGGAAGAAAAAAGGTTTCTTGGCCAAAGATGAAAAAGGAGAAAACTCACTCTCCTATAGCATTTCTCACTAATTCTTCTCTCTAGACTTTTTAAAACTTAAGAGAACCTCTTCTATACCTTCCTTTAGCTAACCCAACTTAACACACAACACAACTCTTATAAACATAGACACATCAAAACATAAGTTTACAAATTATTTATCATTAAAAATGACATATAAAATGTTAGTCACTTAGCCTCAATTAACTTAAGAGGGGGGGTGAATTAAGTTTTCTAAATTTCCTCTTATAAAAACTTTTCCAATTACTTTCTTATCAAATTTAATTCCTTAGATAAATTTATATGTATAGAATGAATGATGATGCAAACTATACAATTACAATTAATAACAAGAAATTAAAAGTGTAGGGAAAGAATAATTACAAACTTGATTTTATACTGGTTCGGCCAATCCTGCCTACATCCAGTCCTCAAGTCTCCCACTTGAAATTTCCACTACTCTTGTAAACCTTACAAGAATTGAATCCTCCAACACCTCGGAACTCCCTTTCCTTGTGTTGAGATTCAAACACCAACAAGGAGAAAAACCCTTTCTCCTTTACAGATCCAATGATCTATTGAGTTTTACAGAATGACTCTCTTGAAGAGTGGATATTACACTTTTATGATCTTAAAGAACTCTTTAGAAATTTTGCAAATGACTTAGGCCAAGTAGATTTTGTAAATGATTTTCACAATAGAGTTCGTCTTACCTCTCTAAAAAATTATAGGTATTTATAGACAATTGTTTCTTAGGTTATGTCTTTTCATGAAGAGTTGTAACCTTCTATAATTTTTCAGAAAATAGGCTTTGGTAATCGATTACAAGACTTGGTAATCGATTACAATGGTTAAAGTTCAAAATGATTGAAACGTTGTATAATTTAAATTCAAAATTTGAAGTTTTATCTTCTGGTAATCGATTACAAGGTCTGGTAATTGATTACCAGAACACATTTTGTATTCAGAATTTGAACTTTGAAGCTTCCTGTTCTGGTAATGGATTACAAGGTCTGGTAATGGATTACCAGAACATATTTTTTTATTGTTTCAAAAATTTTATGTAGAAAACTTCATCTCAATAATTTCTTTCACAAATCTCTTTTAAGAAATGATTTGAACTATTCTTTAAAGCTTTTATTAAGTCTTTTGAAAACATTTTTACTTTCTTTCAAAAGATTTAAAACTTGTTTAAATTTAAAGAGATTAATTTGAGATTTTTGAAAACTTATTCTCAAGGCCAAGCATACTTGCAATTCTAAAAGATTCTTTTACATACTTAGCTAAGTTGACAAGACTTATCTATGTACCACTTTAGATCTTGTTCTTGCATCAACTTGCTTTAGCTCAACCTTGATTCTTCTTCAATGCTTTATAATCACTTTGGCATCATCAAAACATTTGTGCATATTTTCTTCCACATAAAAGATGACATTCCTATGGCTATTGAGTCAGGAGCCAACAACATGTTGTAGATTCTCAGATCAAATACCATTATTTGCAACTTATTGACTATTGCAAAAAAAAATGTTCAAATTAATTTAACTTTTATTTTTAAAGAGATAACAACACTTTTTATTTTGGAAGACAACATTATACTTATTAAGATATCAAACTTGAAATAAGATTTGTCAGATTTTAATGCAAAGATACATGAGATCACTGAAATTAAGTGTATAAAAATAATCCTTTTCACAAATGTACTACTAGTGACCTTTTACATAAATTCATATTCTTAACCAAGTTACAAGAAAAATTTACAATCAGCTTATATTTTGTGTTATTGTATTGCTCCTGCATGAATCTGAAGATCATGAATATATTGGTAGAATAGTAGAAAATTATATAAAACTATTTTCATAACACACAGATAAACGAGCTATTCAAGATTTCTTAGTGGTGAGTTTTTTAAAGTTTGGGCACAACTCATTTAAATAATCAAACTTAATATAAAGTTTGTGTTTATTTATTTAATTAAATAAATGAGTTTGAATGAGAAATTGATAAGTCAAGTTTGAACAATTTAAGAATAACTTGACTCATTTACACCTCTATGAGAAGACATAAGGAAAAAGTAAGATTAATATCTCATATTGACTAGCATGACCATAAATAATTTGTCTTACTCTATCTAGAGTATGGGTGATAAAATGGTCAGTTTGACCCACTTGATAAAAATGAGTTAGAAATATTAGTTTCCTCAATTCAAAGGTGGGTTGGCGGGACAACAGACCAACCTGCTAAATTTAATATATATATATATATATATATATATATATATATTACTATTTGATTCGAATTCAAAAATGTAGGTTTTTTTTTACAACAATGGACAATTTTAATCAAATGATCCATAACAGATTTTTCCTTCACCTTCATGACTACAACACAGAAATAATAAATTACAAATTATTAAAAGTCTTTCTTTTTCAATTAAGATTACTACTAATAGTCTTTCAACAACACAAAATTATAATAATCCTTAAGAATTACATTACAAGTACTAATAGTCCTTTAATAATAAGACTAACACAATACAAAGTGACACATAAGTTACAAAATAAATATAAAGACCTTAAACAGAGGCCTATGACCTCACCTCTTTAATGTCTAGCCTAACCTGACCTCTTTAATAAAAAAGTCAAGTTTGGTCTTTTAAAAAAACCTATTTATTTAAAAAGGCTAGACTTAGGCTTATAAAAAAGTCTTTTAGGTTTGATAGACCAACCTATTTATCTATATAATATAATAAAAATTAATATACATATATTATTAATAATATAAATAAACAAATAATTGTATTAGTATTAAACGGGTTGTATTGAATAATTGGGTTGTCTTTTTAAATTACTAAATTTTGCTATAGTTAAACCAATAAAATGAATGAGTATTATCATAACTATTTTTAATTTTTTAAAATAGTAGTTGGTTATTGAAAATATGCCAAATGAGATAATTGAAATAGTTAGAATTTTTTTAATAAGATTAACCTTTTTTTTTATCATAGTCTGTGTGTAGGTTGTATACCAGTAATTGGATATACATGAGTTGTCCCTTAAACAAAAAATAATTTCATCTATAATCTTTGTGACATTGTATATTTACTTAGTACCCCTAAGATCATCTCATGTCTAATAAGTATTTTTTTAGTTTGTAAATTGTTATCATAACTATTTTAGTTTGTTAAAATATGAGTCGATTATTTAGAATATACCAAATTAAATATAAAAAATATTTAAAATACTTTTTTATACGATTATTCTTTTTCATTATAGATTTATAGGCTTACGGTATGTGTGTAAGTGCACATCAACATATGTGACTACACATAAATTATCCCTCTAATAGAAAATGATTCTTTTTTTCCTCTATGACATTGTATATATTTAAAATTTTAAATTTTAATAATATCGAGTAAGCTATATTTTATTATGTAAATTAAAAAATAACTTGTACTATATTTAAAAATAAACTTATTGATTTTTTAAAAATTAAGTTTATTGAAATAATTAACATTATTAATATAAAATAGATTTTTAAATACGTTAATAAGTCAAATCAGACTTTAAAAAGGTTAGATCAAGTCTATAAAAAGACCTATGATAAGTAATGAAGCAGATTTAGACTTTAATTTATAAAACAAACTCGACTTATATATTTAAAGTCTGGCTTAACATATTTTTATCCTTACTGACTTGCCATTTTTTGACAGGCTGGCAGGTCGACTCACGAGCCGTATCCCATTTTGCTACCTTTAATCAAGAAGGTCCATATAAATAATACTCTTGTTATAAAGAGGGACAAATCTCGTCTAAATACCATACATTCCTCTTCACAAGTTTTATGTCTAATAACTAACATTATTATGATTTTTTTTACAGACTATATTGCGAATTGCTTATAATACAAACATAAATTTTTTATGTATTATTCTCATAGCTGATAGTCCCAATAATTAATGATGTATCTATGTGAAGACTTAGTATTATATTAGTCTACTCACTTACTAGTCTTAATATATTATCATTATCAATATTAACAATAATATTTCACTAAAGATATTTATAAACAATATTAAATAAATTATTCTATAAAATTTATTATCTTCCAATACACACATAATAAAATACTTCATATTATTTATAAAACTAATACATATACAAATGTATAAAAAAAAATGCATTAGCTCTCAGGCTTAGCCAACAATCTCCCACTAAAAACTAGAACCAATCATCCATGTTCTAAACTTACTCCACTCTCTTTTCGTTGAATGTATTTATTATTTAATTCTTGTACTAAATCTATTGCTTAGAAGTAAGACCATGTGTCTTTGTCGGTCTAGATTATAAAACACATGAATTTCACTCCTTCACAACACATTGTTGGTTCACTTTGAATTGAATCCATAAGATGGAATACAACCGATAAGAACCAAGAGCATACCTACCCCAAACGTATTCTATTTCATATTGAATTGAGTGTCAAACTTATCCAAATCAGAAACATAATGTGTTACAACTAGAATAAGACAAAGGCTTCATTACGGGATTTTTAAAAAAAAATCACAAAAAGTATCTACAAAACAAAGGCAAGTGATGTGGATACATGTCATGTTCTATTAAACTCTAATCTCTATAAATTTTAACTTGATTTAAGTTAAGTGATAATATTGATACATGTTATGTCCTATTAAACTCTAATCTATATAAATTTTAACTTGATTTATACGGCCGTGTAAAAGAATTTCGAAGTCTAAAACAAAAAATAAATAAATTAAAAAGACTTTATATAATACTAAATATTAATTTTTTTAATTATTTTAATTTGTAAAATTATTTATGAGTATTCTTATTTTTATATCAATCTTCTAATTTTTTTTCAAAATTAGAGTTTGCTTTTTATTTGATATTCATATTTTTTTTTTTTTGCTTTTATTGATCATTGACAATAAATTATAGTCTAAACAGAAAATAATTATAATATATTTACATAAAATTATATTTTACGGTCTAAGGCAAAAGTCTAAATAGTTTTGCCATAAACACAATCCTGATTTATTACTTTTATGAAAGAACATTACTTGGTTAAAATATGGTAAGTAAAATTAAAACCATGATTGTAAAAAAAAAAAAGTTGGCAACCTTTAAAAGCCATCAAACTCTAGTTTGTTTGTAGACATGTTTTTATTTTATTTGTTTATAGTTTTCCTTTTTTCTTTAACATGATTTTTAAACTGTGCATGAATGCATGATCGTGATCCACGCTTTATATATTTTTAATTTAAAGTCGAATCTTATATCCAAGAGTTACGTAGCGTAACAGGTCAGTCATGATTCGTGAATGCTAGTCATATATATATATATATATATATATATATATATATATATATATATATATATATATATATATATATATATATTATTTTTATTTTTTTTACATATGAGAAAGTAAAGACAAAAAAAAAAACACAACAACAACAACAAATAGCCCATCAAATTTTCGTATTAATTTTTCACTTGTCTTATACTATTAATATGGAAAACATCAAATATGCTTATTTTATTTAATTTTTAATAATATATTAAGAAAACTTGTAAGACTCGAAAAATTGAAAAAAATAATTTATGTCCTTTTAGACTTTTCCATTATTATTAATCTGATTTGTATTAGATAAAATTAATAATTTTTAAACTAAAGAGTTAGATATAAATAATTAATGTTTTAAACGTAAGGTGAAATTATTTGACGAAGTCTTAGGACATTGATGTGAATTTCTTTTATAATAATTATCTTTAAAAAAATAATATTTATTATATTATTAATTATTTAAGCCTTAATTTTAAATTTTAAAAAATAAAATAAACAGTTAAAATATATGAAAATAATAAATATTTTATTATTTAACAGTATTTTTAATTTCATATTATTTGAACAGTGAGTATTTTTTTTCATCATTTCAACTAAGTATCTTTTACATAATTCACTACTAGAAAAATGTCATTTTCCTAAAAAAAAATATTTACAGATTTTTTTATGAATTTTCTTGCAATAATAATTTTACAAATTTTTTTTGCAAATTTATTTACAAAAAATAATTTACAGAAATTTTTTAGAAATTTTTTTGTGAAAAATAATCCACAATTTTTTTTTTTTTTTTTTTTTTGCAAATTTTGCTACAATTTTAATGATCATAGAAAATTTTTTCCATGGTAAAAATTTGTAGAAAATGTTTTAAGAATTTTATCTTGTTTCTTGCGGATTTTCTTATAAAAATAAATTTGCAACTAATGTTTATTAAATGGTAGAAAAATTTCCCAAGTAACTTTCTTGTAGATTTTCCTACGAATTTTAATTCGCAGGAAAAATAAAAAAATATATAAAATAATTTATAAGTTTAAGAATTAAAAGATTTACCTCAAGTCCGACATCGATTAGAAATAAAACAATTAAAGAGTATATAAGTTGGGGAAATACTCACCTTACAAGTTGATTTTGTATGGTTGAGTGTTAGACTTATAATTTACATGTTTCATATGAATTCATCGTAAACATTTGAAAGTTGATTAATTATTAATAGAAATTGTACAAAAATTACATTCGAATAGTAATTTCTTTGATTTTTTTCTTGCAAAAAAATTCACAGGAAACTTTCCTGCTGTGACACCCTCTACCCCAACATACATATATAATAATTATGAAAACATATTCTTAGAGTAAATAAATCTTTTGAAATAAAACCATGATTCCATTAACATGAGAGTAGAGAGTTCACATTTGTAAACATACTCATAATTCACTTGCAGAAATTACAAAAGAAATAAAGTTAAAGTTTTTTCCAAAACAAAAGAAAGAAACTGAATTCCCAAACTAAGCCTAACTATGCCCGATGTCACATATCCTATCAGAGCACGCCCAACTGAAGCCTAAGCCTCATCACCAACATCCTCATGATGATGATCACCTGCAACACAATTTAAACACATACAAAGAACAACAAGGGAGTGAGAAACATCTCACTCAGGTTCAGGTGTAAAAATAACGATCAGGCAGCACACACAAAAATCATATCAAAGCACAACACAAAATACACGCTAATCAAGCACAACTCAAGTCATACATACATTAGTAGCACATACATAGTCACTCATTATGCAATGATGCCATGGACTCGACTCACAAATGCATACATGTGGCGTCAGTCACATATCACATGGTTCATTGTCGCTAGCAATACACGTAGAGTAGTCTAGGAGTACATGCCTGCTCAACCGTGCACTCTCAACTAGAAGGATGTACTGATAGGGTCTCATCGGGATAGTGAAGTCGTGCAAGATACGTCCCATGCACACAAACGGGCATAACTGGGCCTTCCAAACCGCACTATCCCCTAGGACTCCTCCAAGATGTTTCACACTCGGAGGGCCTTCCCTAACGGTGTACTCCATATCGTACCCCGTCACATAAATGCATATGATGCATGTCACACATTCACAAACTCATGGACTCATCACTTTACTTGTCATGGAATTTCATGTCTTATCACATTTCATCACGTTTCACATTCTCATAGTCATAGTGCTCATAATAGCACATCATTCACATCATGTCTCATGTCATTTTATCTCATACTATCATATCACAAATCATATGTTCACTTTTCACATTTTCTCGTCATATTCACATAGTCAAGGAACTTCTCATAGTCATATATAAAATAACACATACCCAGAAATTATCCAAAGCATGAATCCATCATCAATTTTACATATAATGCCTTAAAATCCATCCAAAGATTATATCCCTAATTTTACTTCATAGGGTTTCCCACAAAAATTCACAAAGCACTTTAATTCATATAAAAACTTATCCTTTTCAAAATTAATCACATATTCACACATCACATCCAACAAGTGTAACACCCCGAATTTTTCTACTAATACTACGAATAATTATTATTTATTTTTTTATTTATGAAGATTATTTCCTTATAATTATTTTGATTAATTAAATGGGTTTTATTGAATTTTTAAAGGTTTTTAATGATAATCATTTATGAAAATTATTTTTTTATAATATTATTAATTATGATATTTTGTTATAATTATTATTTGAAGAAAATCATGTTTTAAATTATATTGATATTTTATTTTAATTTGATATATATATATATATAAGTATTTATTTATTTATTATTTAAAAAATTCTGGATTTTGATGGTCCCGGAACGGGCCGTTCCACTTTGGGAACGGGCCGTTCCAATTCGAGCAAACATAGGAAAAATTTCAACCCAGAACGGGCCGTTCCAATTTGGAAACGGGCCGTTCCGGATGAGGTTTTAGAGAACAAGTATTGATCCCAGAACGGGCCGTTCTGGTTTTGGAACGGGACGTTCTGGGAGAGGTTTTTGCACATGTTTTATTTGTCCAGAACGGGCCGTTCCAGATTCGGAACAGGCCGTTCTGGCCGCGGCCTGATGCTTATAAATAGAGCGTTTTTCACTCTCTAAAACTCATTTTTTCATTTTCTAATCTTCTTCCTCCTTTCTCTCTGAAGACGAGGCGGAACCTAGAGGGGGCGACCAACAAGTTTCGACTCCTGCTTATCGAGGTAAGGGGGGAGTGAGAAACCTCGCTCTGGGTGTGGGATTGTATGCTGGGTAGTGGGATTGGCCCTCAATCCTGTATTTGTTGTATGCTTCTTTATGAGGAGTTTCTCCCAATTATATTTGTTTCTTCTATTTGCTCTTTTTATATGTAAATAAATATATGATTTGAGATCTCTGTGGGTTCCTATGGGAAACCCTAAGGGAATGCATTACTGATTGTAAGTAGGCATGGCAATCTAACTCGCCCCGTGGGTACCCGCCCGAACCCGCCCCGATTTGAATGGAGAAAACCCGTGTTTATCGGGTTCGGGTTCGGGTTCGGGTTTTCCCCGATTGATAAAATCGGGGGCGGGGGCGGGGGCGGGGATGTTAATACCCACCCCGCCCCCGTCCCCATACCCGCTCCCGCCCCCGCCCCGCTTAATAATATAATTAAAAAATTATTTTTATATATATATAAACCAAAATTAGAAATATTTATATGTAAAAATTTATATTATTTTACTTTTTTTTATTTAAATTTTTCATATTTATTTAAAAGAAAAAAAGAAGAAAAAAAAATAGGGACGGGGGCGGGGGTGGGGCGGGGAAACCCGAACCCCTCCGAGAGCAAGGATGGGGACCCAGATTTTATTCCCGGCAGGTATCGGGGGCGGGGGCGGGGGCGGTTTAAATTTGGGGGGGCGGGGGCGAGGAACGTAAAACCCGCCCCCGCCCCGCCCCATTGCCATACCTAATTGTAAGAGGAGATTTTTTAAAGAGTAATTATATGAGTAAATTATATTATTTTAAATGTTTATTGTATGAATTAGAGTGCTCTGTGAGTTCTTGTGGGAACCCTATGAAAAATAGGCAAATTTTAAATGTATTCTGTTTTACCTTTTGAGTTTTCTGTTGTATTCTTTATTGTTTATAGAGTGTAAATAAGTGTCTAATTTTGAAATTAAATAAGTTTTGATATGAATTAGAGTACTCTGTGGGTTCCTGTGGGAACCCTATGAGAAACAGGCACATTTATAATATTTTTTGTTTTGATTTCTGATTGTTCTGTTATATTCCTTGTTTGATAAGATGTAAAAATATGTATTTAATTTTATAAATAAACGAGTTTTGATATAAATTAAAGTGCTCTGTGGAGGCTTTGTGAATATGATGAGAGAATGTGAAATGTGATGACGAAATGTGATGATGTGATATGACTATGGGAAATGATAATGTGATATGAGAATGCATAGAGTCTTGATTGACATGCATCATTTGCATAAGTGTTTTAAGGGTACGATATGGAATACACCGCCAGAGAAGTCCCCCTAGTGTAAAAGCTTTGGGGATTAGTCCTTGGGGATAGCTCGGTTTGGAAGTCTCAGTCTCGCCCATTGTGTGCATGGGATGTATCTTGCGCGGCTTAGCTATCCCAACGAGACCCTGGTAGTATATCCTTCTAGTGAGAGTGCGCAGAGGGTGTGACCCCGGCATGTACTCCTAGACTACTCTTCGTGTATTGCTAGCGGCAATATGCCATGTGATGTTTTACTGGCGCCACATGCATGATAAAATGAAGTCCGTGTCCATGCATGTGCATTCTTATTATTAAATAATGATAAATTACTATTTGTATGACTTGGATGATTGGATAAGCGATTTTTGTTGATTGATCTATGAGGTAACTGTATTGTTTGTGTTTGGCTATCTGGTGTGCGTTCTTACACCGTGAGCCAGAGTGAGATGTTTCTCACTCCCTTCTTTTGTGTTGTTTCTCTTGTTTGATATACAGGAGACCATTAGCAGCATGAGGCAGAGGATATGGACGATGGAGCTTAGGCTTCTATGTGGGATTTTGCTCTAATAGGACATGTGACATCGGGACATAGATAGAATTAGAATATGACATTGTTTATGATTTATTAAAGTATATATTTTGGAAAATTCAATTTTTATTCTTTGTAATTTTATTTGCTATTTGGATTAAGGACATGAATGTGAATTCTCTACTCACATGATTATTGGAATTGTCATTTCATTTTTAAATATTTTTTTTAATCCAATAAGATATTTCTTTTTATTATTATATATATATATATATGTTGGGGTAGAGAGTGTCACAACAAGGAACACAACAGAGCAATCAGAAAGTAAAGCAAAAAATATTCATATTTTGTCTATTCCTAGAAGCATGCATTAGGCAAGGGATTGAGGGCCAATCCTGCTACCCAACAATTATTTTCACACCCCTCGAGCGAGGTTTCTCACTCCCCCTTACTTGGATAAGTAGAAGATGAGGCTAAAGCAGAATTTGGTTGATTTTCTTCTCTTGGTTCTCCTTGGTCTTCAGAGAGTGTGTCTAGGAGCAGTGCCAGAGTCTGCTATTTATAAATGTCAGGAATGGTCAGAATGGTCCATTTCAAATTCAGAATGGCCCGTTCTAGATCCTTTCATCATGTGTTAAATTCATATATGGAACGGTCGATTCTTAAACCAGAACGGCCCGTTTTGGAGTTGAGTTTAACTCATAACAGCCATGTTTGGAACGGCCTGTTCTTAACTAGGGTTATGGTCTTTTTGGTAGTTTGGGACGGCCCGTTCTAGTTTGGGAACGACCCGTTCTGGACTACTAAATCACCCATATTGGGCTTTGGGCTTTCATATAATCTGTGAAAACCGGGTGTTACACCTGCGAATTTTTTCGCAAGAAAATTTCTTGCAAATTTTAAAATTTACATAAACATATTATCCACGAAGGTATTATCTAGAGATAAAATTTCATAGAAAAATTTATAGGAACAACATTTCCTACAAATTTTTATGAAAAACTCGCAGGAAAAGTCGCATGTAATAAGAAAAATTCTAGTATCGCAATTACGAACATTAATTCAGATATAACAAAAAGAAAATAGCTAACTATATATTTGATTGATTTAACACAATAAAAATATATAGTTATAATAACAACTATGGTAATTATAATCATTATATAACACATAAAAGATATATTTAATATCTTTTACATAAAATAATTTTTATTATCATAATAAAAATATATTTAGCAAATCACTATATATATATATATATTGATTAAATATATATATATATATATATATATATATATATATAATTTTGTTGATTAATTTAAATTAAAATACATATTATAGTGTAACTCAATAATAAATAAATAATATACTAATTCATATATACATGAAACATAATTTAGCTACAATAATTATCTGTTTATCCTTATCAAAGTTATAATAGTTTTTTTTATGTCTAATACTTGCAAGTAATATTTTAAAAATTAGATTTATTATTAAATCGATTAAGATAGTGAGTTAGAAGTCAAATCAATGAGTCACATATTGAATTGTTGAACTCAGTTTTTATTAATTTTTTTTAAAAATATTTATATGTCACATATTTATATATACTTATAAATTTTAATAAAATTTATATCATGTCTTAAAAAAACCCTAAAAATTGTAATAAATATAATATTGACAAAGTAACTAATTATAAACTCGTTAAACCATATAAATTAATGTATAATTAAATATATAACTTTAAACAAGAAATATTATATAAATTTTTTAAGTCAATTATATAAGAATTTAGTAAGAGCATCTACAATGGGAGTTGCTTATAAGCAACTCCCAACCACTTTAAATGGGTCTCACTGTGCCATGTCACTCATAAGCAACTCATATTATATTTTTACAACTTTTGCTCCAATGGAAATTGCTTATAAGCACCTCAACTTTTTTACAACTCATACTACACTTTTTGACACCTCACATTATATTTTATGGTAAATTTTTATAAAATTAATTATTATGAATAATATATAAATATGAATAACTAATAATTAAAACAAATTACATAATTAAAAAATTTCAATAATAAAAAAAAATACATAATAAAAAAAATATAAAAAATTTTAATAATAAAAAGAAATTACATAATAAAAAAATACCAAAAATTTCAATAATAAAAATAAATTTATTAATAAAAAGAAATACCAAAAATTACAATAACAAAAAAAATTACATAATAAAAAGAAATTACATAATAAAAAAATTAAATTGATTGGGATCCATGTGCTAGAATATAAAAAAATTACAAATGAACAAAAATAAAATAATTTTTTTTTTGGATGTGAATAGTAAAATTTTTGAAAAAAAATTGTAAACTTGGACAATGAAATGCAAAAAAACTGAACAATAGAGTGCAAATGAACTAGATAAGGTGAACAATAGAATGCAAATGAATTGAATATTGCACATCAATTTATACATGCAACTCCAACGACTCTCTAACGGGTCTCCAACGTCTCTTTTTTTTTTTTTTTTTTTTTTTTTTTTTTTTTTTTATATTTACGTCTATCAACTCTCTCACTCTCTATTCACGCCTCACTCTCTCTACACTCTCTCTTCACGCCTCACTCTCTCTACACTCTCTCTTCTCTGACCGGCGCGCGAAGGTGGTCGGGGCGGAGGGGTCGCGGGGGGTTCTAGCGGAGGTGGTCGCACACGGAGGGGTCGCGCGCGGAGGGATCAAGGGCGGAGGGGTCACGGGGGGTTTTGGCAGAGGTGGTCGCACGTAGAGGGGTCGCGCGCGGAGGGGTTGCAGGGGGTTCTGGTGGAGGTGGTCGCACGCGGAGGGGTCGCGGCCAGAGGTGGTCGTACGCGGGGCGGAGGGGTTCGACTGGGTGGTTCTGGCGCTCGCGGGCCAAAGCTGGTTCCCGTGCGGGCGGCGGGTCTGGCTATATGGAGCTGCGCGCATGGCGAAGGGGTCTGGCCGATCAGATCCGCACGCCAGCCGACCGTTCTGGTCATGCGGTGGTCTATCGTGCGGAGGGTGTCGCGCGGAGGAGACGAAGATGAGGTGAACATGTTTTTTTCAATTTTTTTTTATTTTCATAAATCTGATTCATATTCCACGTAGATGCATTTTAGCCAATGAAATTTCTCTCCTCAGTACCGTGCCTTGTACAAGTAACACAGAAATTTTTTTAAGGAACTTAGGTGCCATGTAGGATCACTCCAATGGGAGTTTTTAATAAGCACCGTTGCTTAAGAATAAGCAACACAGTAAACACCTCCCATTGGAGGTGCTCTAAGTTGGTTTAATTATTATTGAGGTGTTTATAGTTGAAATAATAACACATCTTATATATGTACTCCTTTTACTCTTTATTATAAGAAGAAAAAATATATATTTTTATATTCTTAAATATAAACAAATTTCAACCATTTTTATCTTATTTAATAACTCTTTTCTTAAAATATCACTATTTTAATGCATGGCCTTCTGGTAACACTATTTTATTTTAAACATTTATAACAAGAATAATTTGGAAAGAATAATATAGTATTAGAAAAATCTAATGTAGATAATTAATTTTCTTAATATGCATAAAATTAGTTTTTCTTTCTTATAATATAGAATAGATGGAGTATTAAATATATAATTTAAATATAACTTAAGTATATAAATAAAATTTGGGACATATATAACACAAATAACATGTAGTTAAGTGGTTATCTCCCCTCCAACCTCGTGGTTTTGCTTGAATTGAGGAGTCAATTTTCAATGGTTTTTAACTAAGTTGCTGATGTCAACACGAGTCAACTACATAAATGATCTAATAACATTATTGGATTAGACATGAGTCTGATTCTTGGTTCAACCAATCAAATCGATCGGTTTGATCCAAGTTTTAAAACTATACTTGCTAGTGAAGATTAAAGAAAAAATTATATAAATAAAAAAGAAGAATATAAATATAATCACAGTATTTCATTTCTTCTATCACCAAAATAATATTTGTGACATTGTCAAACAATCACCAAACTTTGTCATTAAAAATCATTTGTGCCATACATTTATACCTCATGACTCATATTACATGAGCATTTCCTTTATTTCCAACATCATCATCACGTGTCTCATTCAAGTGATAATTGAATTACATGAATAGAAAAGATAAATAAAAGGTCAAAATAAAATAAAAAGAAAGTGAACAAAAAAATTGCAAACAAAATTAATTAGATACACTAATGTCTCACTTTTCCTTTGGGAGACACAATTACTTTGTATACTAAAAACTTATAATTAAATATAAGAGAAAAAAGTATTAAGAAAAATGAAACAACCTAAATTTTCAAAAACAACCGAAAGGGGATTTTAATTAATTAAGGGGATTTTCTAAGAAATAATTAAGTTATTTTATTTAATTATAATTGTTTTAATTAATTAATTAAATTTTGAAAAAACATTATGTTGTGAGTTATTTAATTATACTTTATTTTAGAAAAAGGGGAATGAGCGTTTTTATAAATTAGGATTTTGAGTATAAACGATTTATAATTTTTACTTTTCGCACTTACATTCTATTCTTGATACTTTGAAGAAATGAGAAATTGTTGGGAGATTTGAAAGGAAATCACCCCAAAGGCTTGAGTTCATCTATGATTGTTCATCAAGATAAGAGAGAGTGAGTAGTCTCACTTTAGAGTGTGAGATATCAACCATGTAGAAAAATTGACCCCCAATCTCTTTTCTGTCTTGTATGTTGTGAAGGAGAAATTCCAAATTTTGATTGTAAACCATGCTTTAGTGTTCTATACTCTTTTCATGTGCTTTAATTGTAGTAATTGATATGTAATATGAAGTTTAGTGAAAAACACACAGAAGGGGGGGGGGGGGGTTGAATGTGTGTCTGTACGAAGGATTTTAAAAACGTTTTCGCAAAGGTGCTACTTTCCATTAGAAGATAATGTTTCAGCTGCGTGAAGAAAGTGCAGGGTTGATTAAAAATAACTATGCGTTCGAAGTTCTATCGTTTGTTCAAAAATGATTTTCTCAGTCAAACAAATATGAGTTTGTCTAAATATTATTTAGAAGATAAATAGTAGTAAACGAAGTTTTTCAAAGTGATGAGTCAATATAAGTGAAACTGCGTTTCTAAGTTAAATAATAGTGCAAAGAGTTTTTATACTGGTTCACTCGTTCTGTGCTACGTCCAGTCTCCTTCAAATGAAGGGTTCCACTAATCACAACGGATTACAAGTATTCTCAACCACTTCTGGTTCGTCAACCTCACTTGTTGACGCTAGTATTCTTAAACCATTTCTGGTTATCCAAGTATTCTTAATCACTCCTGGTTCGTCAACTTTACTTGCTGACGCTAGTATTCTTAAACCACTTCTGGTTCCACAAGTATTCTTTTGCTAGCCTTTTGAGGCTTAACAGACGATAGATGTTTTGAGTGTGTATATGACTATCGTAGAGAGGATAAACTGGTTTCTACACTTACTAAGGTTTTCAACCTTAGTTTTACAATAATGTCTTTAGAGTGTGTATGTAACTCTCACAGAGAGGATAAATTGATTTCTACACTCTCTAAGATAAGCTATCTTAGTTTTACACGGATATTTAACTTTTTCACAGGAAGAGAGGTAAGTTTGTTATTGACGCTTGTTTTGGCTTATTGCATGTTGCTTTCTCTTCATTTTTTTTATCTTTCCAGGTCTTGATATTTATAGCCTTGTGTTGGATCTGCCTGTTATTTGAATTTGAATGTGTCCGTTGAGGCAAAGCTTTCCGTTGATGCAGATAAGCGTTTGTTCATGGCTACACAAATCTTCTTCATTTAATGCATTTGATTTTGCATTAAATGCTTTGCTTGCTCAGTTTATCTCACGTGAAGTCTTTTGCATGATTTGTCTCCTTTTATTTCTAACTTCAATCATACCCTAGGTATGTTTGTCCTTTTTTCGTCATTATAGCTGTGAAGGCATTGCTTTTCTGAAAAGTAGGTGTACTTGCCCTAACACATGCAGTTTTGACTTGTGGATTCACCCTCTTGTATTTTTCACCTTTCTTTTCGTATCTTTGATAACTCCATGCGCCTTTCTTATAAATGAAGATGATGTATGATCTTCCTCGTTGTGACTAGTGGACTCTGGACGCTTTTCATCATGCTTCATTTGCATCTGGAAGATTAAGTCTCTGTCTAAGAATTAGACTTTGACCTTTTCATCTCGTTTGATCAGTCTTGAGGATGAATAACTTTTATTCCGTCTGGAATGTTTCTTCGTCTTGTGTTATCTAGTGACTGATGATTGTCTTGTTGACTTAGATATATATGATTGATCCTTGAACTTTGTCTGATATTTATTTGGTGCTTGAGCCAACTTTGTCTTGGTTCTTGTTTTGCTCTTGTTTCTGAATTCTTCTATTTTGCTCTGGATTATTCTTAGCGTATCTTTGTTGGGTGTTCATTATCGACTAATACGTATGCCATGATCCTTCTTTTATTTGGCTTGTGTTGTCAGATGCTTGTTTTGCTTGATCCTGCTCTTATTCATATCTGAGACATTGCTACCCAGATTAGTAGTAACAATATGTATTATATTTGTCATATTCAAATTTTTTTTAGGAATTGCTTCGTCTGACTTAACATAATCAGGTTCAATATTATAGAATTACGAGAAATTATGAATTTATGAGTGTCTATAGTTCTTGTTGAAACCTAGGTATAAAGTAAAATGAACTAGTAAGGAATAATATATGTCAAGGATGTTAATTGATGTCTTATTAATGTAAATTAGACTTATTGTACGTTTTTACTAATTGAATTTTATGTATTAGGTGTTGGGTTGTCTTGTGTAATTTTTACACTTTTTGTTGGGTTTTCAGGAACTAGTGTTGCGTCTGGAACATGTTTCTAGTGTTGGACATGATAATTTATAGTGTTCTTGTTCTTTTGGTGCCATGTATGAAATGGGTCTCGTTGGGTGTCATTTGATGTTATTTGCACATAAGTTTTAAGTTAAACATAGGTGTTGCAAAGAGGTTTTTAACCTCTATGTTGGGTGCAAATGCCTTGCTAGGTGTGATAAAGTTAGAATTGGGTTTTATGATCTTAATAAAAATTTTAACCATGGATGTTAGCTTTCCAATTCCATTGTAATCACCCAAAACAGAGGTCTATAACTCAAGTTATAATCAAATTAGTGAGTGTAGGTCAAATTGTCAAATTTAGGCTAAAATATTGCAATTTTGTAATTTTTAAAAATAGTATATGATAAAATCAATTTTTGAGGAGAACATTTAAGTTGTAAATAATTGTCTTAGATTCCTAAAAAAATTAAGATTAACTTGATAACATGTATATAGATCTAGATATCGTGTTTGGACCACGAGAAGTCATAAAAGATTAAGTTATGGAAGTACAATTTGCAAGAAGTGATAACGAATTCCTTTACCCTTTAAGTGTTTGATCTTGAGAATGGTTTGAGATACCTATATCAATGTTAAAAAAAGCAAATTATGTAAGAGAAAAATTATGAATAAATTATGACATGAGTTGATAGCGATTTGAGGTGTTTTGGTGATACTAATGCCTCAAGAATTAATGTGTGATATCAATAATATTAAAAGACTAGTTAAGTTATTAATTTAGATGATTAATTTAATGTTGATCTCATAGTGACTATGATTGGGTTATTAACATATGATTAGATGATTTCATGATGTCTTTATATGAGGTGTTGTTAGATGATGTTGTAAACATTGTTGTGTTTGAACTATGAATATGTTACTCATGTGTGTTATAACGTCTTGTGTTTGTGTGTGGATCATGTAATGATCATGAAATGTGAAGTCCAAGTTGGGGCTTAGCAAGGATAAAGTCTAGGCATGTTTGCTTAGTAGTGATGTGAGTAATGTGTGTAATGTGTACTTGTAATATTGTGATAACATGATAATTGCATCGGGTCTTGTGTGACATGTAACACCCCAGTTTTTATATTATTGAGGGTAATTTGGTAATTTTTATAAATGTATAGGGGTGATTTAGTAGCTTAGAACGGGCCGTTATGGAATTGGAACGGGCCGTTCTAAACTACTAAAATGAGTGTGAGTTAGTAGCCCAGAACGGGCCGTTCCAAATTACTAAAATGAGTGTGAGTTAGTAGCCTAGAACGGGCCGTTCCAAAATTGGAACGGGCCATTCCAAACTACTAAAAAGGCTTGTAATCCTAGTTCAGAACGGGGCGTTCCAAATATTGCTGTTATGGGTTAAATGCAACCCCAGAACGGGCCGTTCTGGTTTGAGAACAGGCCGTTCTGGATGTGAATTTTACACATAACGTAAGAGTTCAAAACGGGCCGTTCCAGATTCGAAACGGGTCGTTCCGGCGACGCCTGGTGCTTATAAATAGAGAGTTCTGACACTCATAAAAGCACACTTTTCATTTTTTGACTTCTTTTTCTTCTACACTCTCTGAAGAGCAAGGGGAGCCCAAAGGAAGAGACCAGCAAGATCTAGTTTTAGCGTCTTCTTCTGCTTATCCGGGTAAGTGGGGAGTGAGAAACCTCGCTCGGGATGTGGGGATAATTGTTGAGTAGTCGGATTGGCCCCCAATCCCTTGCCTGATGCATGCTCCTAGGAATAGGCAAAATACAAATGTTTTCTGTTTTGATTTTTGATTCTTCTGTTGTACTCCTTATTGAATGAGATGTATGGATATGTGATTAATTTTGAAAATAGAAAAGTTTTGATATGAATTAGAGTGCTCTGTGGTTCCTACGGGAAACCCTATGAGAAAACAAACAAAATATAAATGTCTTCTATTTTGCTTTTTGAATGTTCTGTTACGTTCCTTGTGTGATGTATAGTGTAAATATGTATTTGATTTTGAAATTAGATTAGTTCTAATATGAATTAGAGTGCTCTGTGAATTTCGTGAGAAACCCTATGAGGAATAATTATAAGTATGACTATGTGAAATAGGAACAAATGATATTAGACATGATATTATGAAATGAGATAAGTTATAACTATGAGAATGTGAGATGTGATGAATGTGAAATGTGAAGTGATGAGTCCATGAAAATTGTGAATGTGTGACATGCATCATTTGCATTTATGAGCTAATCAGGTGTACTTTTTGGTCACCAAGTGATGTAACCAGCTAATCAGGTGTACCTTTTGGTCACCAAGTGATGTAACAAACTAACCAGGTGTACCCTTTGGTCACCAAGTGATGTAACTACCTAATCAGGTGTACCTTTTGGTCACCAAGTGACGTAACCAGCTAACAGGTGTACATTGTGTCACCAAGTGATGTAACAAGCTAACAAGGTGTACCTTGGGTCACCAGTGATGAACTGATGAGAAATGTGATTATGAGACACGTGACTGGCGCCACATGCATTTATGAGTCGAGTCCATGAGATCATTGCATGATGAATGATTATGCATGTGTTATTGTTATATGTATAATTTAAATTTGTACCTAAATAATGTGTGACTATGACTGTGATTGTATGAACTGTGTGTGTTACCTAACTATTATTTCTACACTTAGGACCGAGTGAGATGTTTCTCACTCCCTTGTTGTTTCTTGTATGTGTTTAAAATTGTGTTGCAGGTGATCATCTGTATCATGAGGATGTTGGTGATGAAGCTTAAACTTCAGTTGGGCATGCTCTGATAGGATATGTGACATCGGGGCATAGCTAGGCGTAGTTAGGATTTCATTAATGTATTTTGTTTGGAGAAACTTATGTTTTATCTTTTCCGCATTTGATAATGTTTTAAGTTGATGAATGTGAATTCTCTACTCTCACGTTATTAGAATTGTTGTTTTAATTTTAAACATTTTTAACTCAATAAGAAGTTCTTTTTATCATGATTTCATATTTATGCTAGAAATGAGGCTTAAGCCTTGTGTTAGGTGTTGTACTTTGATAAGATGTGATATCGAGACTTTAGTTAAGATTTTCATTTTGTTCATGTTAGTTTCCTTGTATAATCACTTTATTAGACATTTGTTTTAATTTTTGTTTTGGTTACATGTTATTTTGTGTTGCTTCTATTTGAGAGGATTTGTGAACCGTATTTATTTAGTAAAGTTTATTTTTGATTTTTTTTCATCTTCTTTATTTTATATATCTATGTTAGTATGTAGGATAAAGAGTGTCAAAGAAAAATAAGAAGGTAAAATAAGAAAAATAGAGAATAAACAAAAATATAAAATAAAAGATTTATGTGGCAAACTACTACTATATCTCAACTATTAAAATCATATTTATTGTACCCTATGGCTCATTGTAAAAAAAAAAACCATCTTCAAACTCTCCTCCATTCCTAGTATCACAAATGTCTTGACTAGAAAAAATTTCAAACAATGTTATAAACATAAAAACAAAAATAATAGTAAAAACTAAAAAAACTAAAAATAAAAAATTAATTGCAGAGAAATAATACACGGATTACCTTTCTCTACCGGATTGTTCAATAAGTTATGAATGTGCATTTTATAATTTTTTTATGACAAATAGACAAAATCAACTGTTTGTAGCGTAGAAATCATGCAAATTTTAAAGAATTTATTGAATAACTAAAACTATCATTTTAAAATCTTAAAATACCAATTTGTTAAAATAATTCAAACTCATAATTATTAAGATAATTAATTTTATAAAAAATTTAAAGTTAAATTTTTTTAATTCATAAAAATTAAATTTATAATTTGTAATTGTTTACATAATACTTACTTTTGTATACCATAAATGTTTATTTTAATGAAATATATTATAATTAATGTTAATTATTTTACATAAATGATTCATATGATATTTCTTAAAAATTACCTTAATTAAAAATATATTGCATTTTTACATGTGTATATTTTTATTATTTTAATCATATAATTAATTATATAATTTCAAATTTTAGATATATTAATAGTGGAGGGATCAACTTACTTCAAGAGTAAGTGTTGACGAAGTTGTCTACTCAATAACTCATTATTTATATCAAATTTCAACAATTCAACCGTTAAATTATAAGTTCTTCATGAATAGATAAAGTCTACAATTTTTTGCAAATTAAAAATCATTTGATATTTTATTACATAAATTCAATTAACATATAATATATTTTTTTAATAAATAATGTCAATTTGGATTAATATAACAAAGTATGAAATAATTTTTGAATTTGGTAAAAATTTGTAACTTGATTTATTCATTAAAAATTTTTAAGTTAATGATTGAATCGTTAAAAATCAATGTAAACTAATTATTATTAAGTGAAAGAACTTTATCAACAACTAGATATGGAAATTAATATATATTTAATTATTACTTTTTAATATTATTGTGCCACAATTTTTTTTAATGGATTCAATATGTAAATGATCATTGTACCTGCCTGAGGGTACACTCGTAATCTTCAGGGGAATATGAGGACCGAACGAGAGCTTTAGGTGGATTCTTCGGAGGGGGAGGTACCTGCAAAAGATACTCCGATGCTTAAGTCAGTGTGGGCACGATTTTCTAGGGTAATGAATGAATAGTCATATACCTTGTTACGTGTGACCTATTTATAGCATCTGACATGGGCCTGAGCGTGATGGGCCCTCTCAGATATTTACCAAATTAGGTAATACGGTACTAATTGGTCGTTTAGGCTTTAATCATGTACTTACCTTTCTTGATTGTGATTACTTGTTATGACTTGCTTAACCCTTCGGCAAGAGGCCGAGCCGGCTAATGAATACTAGTCGGAACGGCAAATGACCGAGCCGTCTAGTCCGTATACGGCAGCCTGTATACTTCCGGTATGTTCTATGTCGGAACGGTACCTGACCGAGCCGAATCGATGAGTGATGATGGTCCATATTTGCATTAACCAGACTGATGTCGGTTCTCGGCCTCATGCCGAGCCGACGTTGATGGTGATGCTTGTACGTGGCTATGCATGGGTGTCTGACGAAATGGCACGTGTTGGCCCACGTGACCGATACGGTCTCTCCGGTACACAAGCCCCCCAGCCTTTGAGGAACGAAGCGACGCGAAAGGTTAATGAAATAAAAAGAGGATTTTTGAATCGGTGCCGTGAAGAAGAAGCCAAGGGTTACAACTGATGGTGGGATATGAAGGGTTGTGACCGTTGGGTATTTGATGGCGTACGCGAGAAGTTATGGTGGGAAGCGAAGGGATATAACCGTTGGTCATTAGTGACGCATGCGAAGAGTTGCGCGCCCTAGACCGTTGGATCTAAATGATCCAACGGTAGGCACGAGGGGGCGTCTCTTCAGTTGCCTATTAAGAACGCCTATAAATAGATGTGTAGGAGGAAGGGTTTCCACATGCAAACTTACTAGCTGCTCCGAGCCGAAGATATTTGAGAGCGTTTTGAGTACTCAACAGCAATTGGTCAAGTTCAATCATCAGGTACGTAATGGCTAACCTGGACATTGTTCATGTTGACTCCTCTGGGGATGAAGAGGGATCTAGATTAAGGACGACGCCGAACCAGGAGGTAGCGTCGGCTTCAGCTTCGAATGGGGGCGATTCCGCAGAGTCAGCTTCGGGGTCCGATCGGTCGCAAAGCGGGAATGATTCGGCATCGGCCATGGGTTCTGATGATCAGCCGAGTCGGGGTGGGGAATCGTCAAGAGTTTTTCCTCCCATATCGACTCCCGGGTATTCGTGGGTACATGGTGAAGTTGGTAGTGTATACTCTCGGTATACGAGCAAGAAGTCTCTTGTGGACTTCGTATCAGCCATAAAGTTTTTAAACTTTCACGAAGATGAAGAGCCTTCTGCTATCTTTTTCCAACCGTGCCGAGGTGACGGGGCTTCGAATCCAGACTTCGTTTATTTGAATCAAGGGTCGTCCAAATACCCATTCTTTTACGTGTATGATTATATGTTCCGGGATCTGAAGATATCCCTCCCTTTTGACGATTACTTCATGAGTATACTTCAACTTCTTAATGTGGCGCCGAGCCAACTTCACCCGAACACCTGGGCCGCTATGCAAGGGTTTAGGCATTTGTGTCTAGCCCTCGGTCTCCAGCCCACTCCACATCTATTCCTGCACTTCTATACGTCTCGGCCAACGAGAAAGGCTAAGTGGCTGTCGTTGATTCGTCACAATGATTGCTTGCTGCAACCTTTTACCACCTCGTACAAAAAATTTAAAGTGGGATTTATGAAGGTGATGATTCGGCCAGAACCAGGAAAAAAGTATTTCTTTGATGCCGAAGGGAATCCCCTATTTCCCTTGTATTGGACCCGGAAGCCGCGCAAGTACGACACGGTTTCCAAATCACGCATGTCCCCGGAGGAGAGAAGAAGTCTTGATTTTTTAAACAAGTTGCCTCGGCCCTTACCATGCCGTCCTCTTGTCCGATTGTTTGATTCGGCCGATGTGGTCGAAGAATTGATAGGTATAGTATTTTTCCTACTTGTTTGAATTCAAGTGTTATCATTGATTTTGACTAATGATGTGCAGGTATAATGGCGGCTCATGATGATTTGGATATCCGCAACTTGCTTCGGAACCAACTTGCGTCGAACACCGCGAATAGGCCTGCGCCCGCCGCGCGCGTGAATCAACCAGCTGGTCAAGGTAGCGGGGTCGGACCCACGTCTCGGCCGAAGAAGACCACCCGGCCCCAACCTGAAAAAAGAAGGCCTGACTCTAGGGCCGAGGAGGAGAGTCGCCGGGCAAAATAGCGCCGAGTGGCTAGCCCCCCTGTTCCCGAAAGCTTGTCGGCACCAAGTTTCTTGGCTGGCAATGTTAACGCTCAGGATTTCCTGAGTCAAGACCTGACCTCCGAGGTAGGGCAGGGGCTGCTGAGCCGAATGAGTTCGGCGCAGAAATGGAGCTTCTTTTGTGAGTTCCAAGTGCGCGCTGTGGCCATGGCACAGAGTATTGTCATGCAGCCGAACGGTGAGGCTGATGAGTTACGCAAACAGCTAGCTGAGCAGGAGAAGTCTCTTCAAGAGACACTGGCTGCTTTGACCGACGCCCAGACGGCTAGTAGCAAGTATCAGTCCGAGATGGATCGCCGAGGAAGAACCGCTGATGACTTGGCCTTAAAGGTACAGCGTCTCGAACTTGCTCTGAAGGGCGAGACTGATAAGGTGACAGCTCTGAGCAAGGAGCTGGATGCTGAAAAGGCTGCCTTTGGTGCTTATCAGGAGAAGGCGCGCGCCAAGGTTCTCAGTCAGCATCAGGCCGGTTTTGCTCAAGCTGCTCGGCAGGCTTGCTACTTCGGTGACTTTCCCCCTGACTTCCACCTGGACATGACAAAAGATTTTTTCCAAGGGAAGTTGGTGGATATGACCTCCATTCCACCTGATCAGGAAGCCGACGAGGAGGCTCCGGCTCGGCCAGCTGGGCCGAACGAAGAGGAGACTCTGAACGAGGAGGCTGCGCCTGAGGATGGTCCAGTTCAGGGGGAGGCAGAAGTAGTGTCTTAAATGTTTCTTTTGTATTATGGGGCCGATAGCGCCTATTGATAATGTACCTTTCTCTTTTAATGAAATTTCTCCGTTCTTTATGTTATAACTGGCGTGAACTCTTGTGGTGATTAACAACTTAATTTGCGTGAGCCGTCTCCTTGGTCGAGAGATATCTCGGGAAGGAAGACTTGAATAATTAATTAAAGCCACATCCTTGGCCGAGAGACATCTCGGGAGGGAAGACTTGAATAATTTAATTAAAGCCACATCCTTGGCCGAGAGACATCTCGGGAGGGAAGACTTGAATAATTTAATTAAAGCCACATCCTTGGCCGAGAGACATCTCGGGAGGGAAGACTTGAATAATTTAATTAAAGCCACATCCTTGGCCGAGAGACATCTCGGGAGGGAAGACTTGAATAATTTAATTAAAGCCACATCCTTGGCCGAGAGACATCTCGGGAGGGAAGACTTGAATAATTTAATTAAAGCCACATCCTTGGCCGAGAGACATCTCGGGAGGGAAGACTTGAATAATTTAATTAAAGCCACATCCTTGGCCGAGAGACATCTCGGGAGGGAAGACTTGAATAATTTAATTAAAGCCACATCCTTGGCCGAGAGACATCTCGGGAGGGAAGACTTGAATAATTTAATTAAAGCCACATCCTTGACCGAGAGACATCTCGGGAGGGAAGACTTGAATAATTTAATTAAAGCCACATCCTTGGCCGAGAGACATCTCGGGAGGGAAGACTTGAATAATTTAATTAAAGCCACATCCTTGGCCGAGAGACATCTCGGGAGGGAAGACTTGAATAATTTAATTAAAGCCACATCCTTGGCCGAGAGACATCTCGGGAGGGAAGACTTGAATAATTTAATTAAAGCATGAGTGATTGAATCGTGTTGTTATTGATAAATGGATGCCTCGTTAAAAACCTTGCCGGCCAAAACCTCTTTTCACTATTTTTTAAGAGGGAAAAAGACCGGTTCAAGGAAAAGAGTGCACCCTTACAACGCTTACAAGTTTGTGAAATAGACAACTAGCTATAGTAAGTCTTCAAGTGCGTAGAGTTCCATGTTCGTGGGAGGACTTTGCCGGATAACTCCTCCAACTTGTATGCCCCGTTATGAAGAGCGTGGCGCACTCGAAACGGGCCGTCCCAATTGGCTGCCAGTTTGCCCTCAGACGGGTTGCGCCTTGCCGAGCCGGTTGCCCTCCATACAAGATCTCCGTCGTGAAATGTTCTTGGTTTGAGGTTAGAATTGAAGCGCCGACTCATGCGTTGCTTGCATGCTTCGGCTACTACCTGCGAATTGTCCCGTACTTCCTCAAGAACATCTAGTTCGGCCCGAAGAGATGTGTCATTGGAGTCCTCTTGAAAATGTTGTCGTCTGAATGATGGCTCCCCTACTTCAACCGGTATCATTGCGTCGGCACCATATGTTAGGCGAAAGGGGGTTTCTTTAGTGGTGGACTGTGGTGTGCATCGGTATGCCCAGAGGACTTCTGGTAATTCATCAGCCCATACTCCTTTTGCTGAGCCGAGTCTTCTTTTCAGTTCGGTAAGGATAACCTTGTTGGCCGCTTCGGCCTGGCCATTCGACTGAGGGTGCTCAACCGATGTGAACCTGTGCCGAATGCCAAGGTTTTCGAGGAATGAGTTGAACCTTTTGTCCGTGAATTGGAGACCGTTATCTGAAATGATGGCGTATGGGATGCCGAAACGGGTGATGATGTTCTTCCATACAAACTTTTGGACGTTAGCAGCAGAGATGCAAGCAAGTGGTTCGGCCTCAATCCATTTTGTGAAGTAATCTACTGCCACGAGAAGGAACTTAACTTGTCCTCTCGCCATGGGGAATGGGCCAAGTACGTCAATTCCCCATAACGCAAACGGCCATGGAGAGCTGATACTGTGTAGTTCGGCGGCCGAGGCGTGGATTAGATTCCCATGTCGTTACCTTGACCAGCTGGTTGATTCACGCGCGCGGCGGGCGCAGGCCTATTCGTGGTGTTCGACGCAAGTTGGTTCCGAAGCAAGTTGCGGATATCCAAATCATCATGAGCCGCCATTATACCTTGTTACGTGTGACCTATTTATAGCATCTGACATGGGCCTGAGCGTGATGGGCCCTCTCAGATATTTACCAAATTAGGTAATACGGTACTAATTGGTCGTTTAGGCTTTAATCATGTACTTACCTTTCTTGATTGTGATTACTTGTTATGACTTGCTTAACCCTTCGACAAGAGGCCGAGCCGGCTAATGAATACTAGTCGGAACGGCAAATGACCGAGCCGTCTAGTCCGTATACGGCAGCCTGTATACTTCCGGTATGTTCTATGTCGGAACGGTACCTGACCGAGCCGAATCGATGAGTGATGATGGTCCATATTTGCATTAACCAGACTGATGTCGGTTCTCGGCCTCATGCCGAGCCGACGTTGATGGTGATGCTTGTACGTGGCTATGCATGGGTGTCTGACGAAATGGCACGTGTTGGCCCACGTGACCGATACGGTCTCTCCGGTACAATCATGATTCTTAAATTGTTGAACATTATAAAAAATCAAATAATAGAAATTAATGTTATTTGAATTCTTTTATTTATTACATGATTACTTTTAAAATATTTGTTCTATTTATACTCTATTTAATTAAATCTACATTTAAAATTTTATTTAACATATATATATATATATATATATATATAATTTTTAATTATTATATATAAACATATAAACTTAACAAATTAAACTTTTCATATTCTAGTATTCTAAAAAATTAATATATCCTTTTGTTTAAGAAAATTTTTGAAAAAACTTTTATCCTAGATAATGATTATGTTTAATATATATATATATATATATGATGGGATTCCACTTGGAATTCTCATGAACACTTCAAGCTTCTCGGAATTCCTTAGAAGTTTAACAAGGAAGAAGACTCCAAGTAGCTTCAATGTGACCTATGATTGCTTCTAGCCAAGTCCGGAGAAGAGTAGGCTTCCTAACTCTACAAGGAGAGGATCTCAAGTAGGGTAGAGTTTTAGGAAGAGGTGACTTTCGGAAAGGAGAGTTCTAAGAAGAGAAATCTCATTCAATTAATCCAAAAGTGATTTACAAAGCTCGGTCACTTGAATTTATAGGGAAAAATTAGGTTAAATGAACCATAGGTTAGCCTAAGGTTAAGTGAAACCATGGTATGGTTCACTTAACCTTGGGCGGCCAAAATTTGAATTCA
Source organism: Cajanus cajan (assembly GCF_000230855.2). Lineage (NCBI taxonomy): Eukaryota > Viridiplantae > Streptophyta > Magnoliopsida > Fabales > Fabaceae > Cajanus > Cajanus cajan. The sequence continues at coordinate 22,156,548 of NC_138524.1, forward strand.
AAATTCAAATTTTGGAGCCAACCCAGATCTAACCCATGTGCACCTCATTTGGAATGTAATTAAGCTTCCATTTGAGTTGCATTTAAGTCACACCATGTGCATGTGTTGCACATGGCCGAAATGCACATCAAATGTGAAGCTAATTACATTCTAATGCAAATACACATGTAACCTAAAATTAACCCTAAATCTAAATGACCATGAAATGAAATTCTTAGTCTAATGGCCGGAAATACAAGGCCCAAAAGAAATACAAGGCACTAAGGCCTAATCCTACACTAACCCTAATCTACTTGGGCTTGAGTCAAAGCCCAACTAAACAAAGATATGGGCTTTCCTTGGGCTTGGGCCCACTTCTCTTGTATCCTCCTTGCCATAACCCTAGTAGTTGGGCCCTTGGCCCATGGGCTTCCTCCATCATCCCCTCCCTCTTGAAGAGGATTTGTCCTCAAATCCAAGGTATCCTCCTCTTGGGTAGCCAGTCCTATAAAGAGAGACAAATCAGAAACATTAAAACTAGGACTAACACCATATTCAGAAGGGAAATCTAGGACATAGGCATTATTATTGATTTTTCTAAGGACTTGAAAGGGTCCATCTCCTCTAGGACTAAGCTTGGACTTTCTTTTGGAAGGAAACCTATCCTTCGTAAGGTGAAGCCAAACCCAGTCACCTTCCTTGAAGACAACTTCCTTTCTACCTTTATTATTATATTTTTGATATTTTTCAGTTTGGGATTGTATATGATCTCTAACCCTCTCATGTAATTTTTTGACAAATTCAGCCCTAGATGTGCTTTCTTTATGAATAAAGGAAGCAACATCAGGGAGGGGTAATAAATCCAAAGGAGTAAGAGGGTTGAATCCATAGACAATCTCAAAAGGAGACATGTTAGTGGTTTTGTGAACCACTTTATTATAGGCAAACTCCACATGAGGGAGATAGTCATCCCATGACTTTTTATTGCCTTTGAGGATTTCCCTCAACATAGTCCCTAGAGACCTATTTACTACCTCAGTTTGCCCATCAGTTTAGGGATGACATGTGGTAGAAAATAGAAGTTTAGTTCCTAGCCTTGCCCAAAGAGTTTTCCAAAAATGGCTAAGGAACTTAACATCTCTATCGGAGATTATAGTTTTGGGTAACCCATGTAGTCTCACAATTTCTTGAAAGAATAATTTAGCAATGTTACTTGCATCATTCACTTTGTGGCATGGAATAAAGTGTGCCATTTTGCTAAAACGGTCCACAACCACAAAGATGGAATCCTTTCCTCTTTGGGTCCTAGGCAAACCAAGGATAAAATCCATGAAAATGTCTACCTAAGGAGAATGGGATATTGGCAAGGGGGTGTATAGTCCATGAGGTTTAGTGGTAGACTTTGCTTGTAAACAAGCAATGCAGCTACTACAAAACCTTTGAACATCTCTTTTCATATGAGGCCAAAAGAATTTCTCTCTCAAAATTGAAAGAGTTTTCTCAATTCCAAAATGCCCCATGAGCCCACCCTCATGGCTCTCCTTGACCAAGAGTTTCCTAATAGATCCTTGGGGTATACAAATCTTATTTTCTTTAAAAAGATACCCCTCAGAAATATAGTACCCTTGATAAGGTTTTTGAATACATAAAGAATAAAAGTTAGCAAAATCAAGGTCTTTTTCATACAATTCCTTGATGTCATCAAACCTTAGTATTTGAGAACCTAGGATATTCAACAACACATGTCTTCTTGACAAAGTATCAGCTACTACATTTGTAGAGCCCTTTTTATATTTGATGACATAAGGAAATTTCTCAAGGTACTCAACCATTTTGCATGCCTTTTATTTAACTTATGTTGACCCTTCAAATATTTAAGTGATTCATGATCACTATGGATAACAAATTCCTTGGTTACAAGGTAATGTTCCCAAGTTTTAAGGGCACGAACCAAAGCATATAACTCCTTGTCATAGGTGGAGTAGTTCAAGGCAGCCCCATGAAGTTTTTCACTGAAATATGCTATGGGGTGGCCACCTTGTAACAACACAACTCCTATGCCAAGACCTGAAGCATCACATTCTAGCTCAAAAGTTTTGCTAAAATCAGGAAGAGCTAGAATAGGTGCTTGAGTGAGTTTATGCTTAAGCTCTTGAAAGGCTAAATTATGTTTTTCTTGCCACTCAAAGACCACATCCTTTTTCACCAACTCATTTAGAGGTGAAGCTAATGTAGAGAAGTTAGGAACAAATCTTCTATAAAAGCTTTCCAAACCATGGAAGCTCCTAACTTCACTAACATTAGTAGGAATAGGCCATTCTTGGATGGCTTTGATTTTCTCGAGGTCTACATGAACCCCCTTTTTGCTTACCACAAACCCTAGAAAAATAACATTATCCACACAAAAAGGACACTTGTCTACATTGGCAAACAAGTGATTGTCTCTAAGAACAAGTAGGACTTGTCTTAGATGATCCACATGATCACTTAGACTCTTGCTATAGATTAAAATGTCATCAAAATAAACAACTACAAATCTACCAATGCAATCCCTAAGGGTATGATTCATTAGCCTCATGAATGTGCTAGGTGCATTAGTAAGCCCAAAAGGCATTACTAACCATTCATATAAACCAAACTTAGTTTTAAAAGCAGTTTTCCACTCATCACCTTCCTTGATTCTAATTTGGTGATATCCACTTTTAAGATCTATTTTGGAAAATATGGATGACCCATGCAATTCATCAAGCATGTCATCAAGCCTAGGGATTGGGTGCCTATATTTTATTGTGATGTTGTTGATGGCTCTACAGTCACAACACATCCTCCATTTTCCAGCTTTTTTTGGCACCAAAATGACAGGTACAGCACAAGGGCTTAGACTCTTTTGAATCCAACCCTTATCCAACAACTCTTGTACTTGCTTCTCTATCTCTTTAGTCTCTTGTGGGTTGGTCCTATAGGCTGGTCTATTAGGAAGACTAGCCCCAGGCACAAGATCTATTTGATGTTCTATACCCCTAAAAGGTGGAAGTCCCACTGGGCCTTCACTAGGGAATACATCATCAAATTCCTTTAAAAGATTTTTGACTTCAAGAGATAAAGAAGTTTCCAAAGAATTTGTGGCAGTGCATGTGAGTGTTCCCCTACACATGAGGATATGAGAAGATGGTTCAAGGAAGAGAGAGGTTTTGTATAAAGGTTTTGTTTCAAAAATCTCTTCTTGAACTATCTCTAGAGAGGGAACACTAGTCTCTCTAAAATCCTCTTGTTCACTAATTTTTAAATTTTTTTTTTCAATTTTTTTTTGTTTTCCTTTCTCTTGCTCACGTTTGGTCTTCATTTTTACTTGATCTTCCATCACTTGTGAAGGTGATAGAGGATGAAGCACAAACTTCTTACCCTTATGAGTGAAAGTTATTTTATTAGTTAGGCCATCATGATGAGTTTGTTTATCAAATTGCCATGGCCTACCTAATAGAATATGACAAGCTTCCATGGGAACTACATCACATTTAACTTTATCTTGATAGTTCCCAATAGAAAACTCTACTTCCACTTGTTGGTTGACCACCATATTCCCATCATCATTAAGCCAATGAAGTTGATAAGGTTTGGGATGGGGTGTGGTAGTCAAGCCCAACTTTTTAACCATCCTAGTGCTACAACAATTGCACCAAGATCCACTATCCACTATGAGAGAACAAGCCTTGTTTGAAATATTGCATCTTGTGTGAAAGATGTTCTCTCGTTGGGATTGTGTATCACTAGGTTGGTTATTGAGGACCCTTCTCATCATAAGAAGTTCCCCATTGTAAGGGTAAGTGACCTCACATGACTCTCCCTCACTTGCTTCTTCTTCATCCTCACTTGAAGATGAAGAAGTAGTAGCTTCATCTTGGCTACTATAAATGTCTTGTTCCCTTAGAATCATGACCTTTTTGTTAGGGCGTTGAGAAGCAATGTGGCCTCTCCCAAGACATTTAAAGCACTTAATGTCACTAGACTTAGTGCTAGTGTGTGAGGTGTTTATTTTTTTGTCTTTTTCTTTTTCCTTACCCTTGTCTAGATTTTTGGGGGAGTCAAAAGTACTTTTCTTTTCAAAATTTTTTTTCTTGCCCTCCCTCTTGTAATCACCCTTTGAGTAAGAAGATGAGTATGAGCTTGTTTTGAAACTTTTTCTCGAATTTTGTTGTTCAACCTTGATACAAAGTTGAACCAAATCATTTAAATCTCTATAAGGAAGAAGCTCAACCTTATCTCTTATCTCAAAAGTTAAACCACTCAAAAATCTAGCAATGGTAATGTTTTCTTCCTCCCTAATGCCAGACCTCATCAAATATAACTCCATCGCTTGTCTATACTCTTCCACAGTCATGTTTCTTTGATGGAGTCTTTGGAGCTTGTTGATAAGCTCCCTAGTGTAATAAGAGGGAATATGCCTCCTCCTCAAGGCACTCCTTAATTCATTCCAATATTGAATTGGAGGATCATTATGGAGACGCCTATCCCTCACAAGAGAAGTCCACCAATACATGGCATGACCTTGAAAGCTTAGAGTGGCTAGAGATACTTTTCTTTCTTCACTCACTTGATGGCAAGTGAAGATTTGTTCCACCTTCATCTCCCAATCAAGGTACCCCTCAACATCATCTTTGCCATGAAAATAAGGGAGATCTACAGATTCCCTTGTCTTGGGGGTCCTATGAACTCTCCTAGGAGGTTGTTGGTAGTGATCACCTAAAGCTAGGCTATCTTCATGTATTGACTCTCCTAAGGTTGAACTATGAGTTTGGGAGCTATGTCTACTACGGTGCTTGTGGTGTAATTTTTCTTCTTTCTCCTTTAACAAACGAATCTCCTCCTCCAAAAGAGCAAGTTGAGCTTCCCTTTCAAGTTTTTCTTTTTGTCTAAGTTTAGCTTCTTGCTCTTTCCAAATTTTAAGTGATCTTAATTCATGTGTTACCTTTGACATGTCATTGTAATCACTTGAATTACTATCACTTCGAGGAGTAGAAAATTCTTCCATTATAGGAGAAAGGTTTCTTTTAATGAAAGAGTTTTTGAAAGCAATTTTTTATGCAAGGATAAGATTAAGTACTTGGAGGACTAAGTATAAAAATTGAACTTTGGAGGGAGGTGAGCTACTAATAGCCACTTAATAACCAAGCCTCTTCAAGTAAAAATTACTAATCCCCCTTGTAGTTAATCTCTTCCAAAATCTTTTTCAATGAAAATTATTTTTATGATGGGTGAACTAAGATATGCTAGACTGATGAAAGCAATTAAAACAAGTATTAATGCAAAAATTAAACTACCTAAACGTGTCCTAGGGTGAGAGCTTGAGAGATACCAAAGATCAATCAAGGACCACTCTCACCAAGTTCTAACGAAAATGAACACCTAAGGAGAGATGGTTGTGTACCAAAGACACACCCAAGACACTCCTTTAAATGACCAATTACAAGGTATTTACCAAGCTGAACAGCAAAGAAACAAGTGGCTTAAAGAAAAGTTAAAAATAGCCACCCAGAATTAGTGATGGATTAGTGACCAATTTTGCAACAAAATTCAAATTAATAAGGAAAAAGTTGGTCTCTAAATCCGTCACTAATACTCTTTTTTTTTTAAATCAATTACAAAACAATTTTAAACTCCAAGGATCTCCACGGATGACAAGTCCAACAGCCACCAAAAATTTCCAGCTCCAAGTGTTTAGTGTTTGTTCTTTTTAGTAGCCAAATCCGAGAGCCACCTTTGTCCTTTCCTCCTCCTTTTCTTAGTCCTCTTTTGATGACCCTTGTAGAACTAGCTTCTAGGGAGATAGGCTAGGTCAAACATAGGTCACACTTGAGTTCAAACAATGATAATGAACAGCAAAGAAAATTGGAGAAGTAGTCAAGAGTAGAGTAGGAAAGACAATATAGATGACACAAAACAAGAATTGGCTAGGACAAGAAAGAAATGACCTAAGAAAGGTTCTAGAATTGATTCACAAAACCAAAACACTCAAGAAAATGTAAGCTGAAAATATGATGTATACAATAAGCAATATCAAACCGAGAAGAAAACTTGTAACAAAAACTCCTTATATGGCTTTTTCTTTTGAAAATTAGGTTTAGCACTTTTTTTTTTTTTTAATCACTTTGTTTTTGCATTTTATTTTAATCTTTCTTCTATATATATTTTTTTTAATCTTAGGAGTTGCCTTTTTCTTTCAATCAATATGTAACATACTAGTCTCGGTCACACTTAAGAAGCACAAAAACCGGATTCAAATTTTGAATTGTAAATGTCAAGCAAATTAGGTTTAGATGTAATGAACATTCAACATGCTTTTGATGCTTGTTTGGTTGATTAGCACATGCACGGTTTTTGGCTCCAAATTCAAATTTCAAAATGAGATTGAAACACAATTTTCAGCACACAACAAGTTACACAAGATTAAACTCACGGATAAGGAGAAAATTTTTTTTCCAAGACATTTTCTAGCATAGGAAACCTAAAATTTCTAAGAAAACTACTAATGAACTAGTAGTAGCTTATGAACTCAAATTTAAACAAAAATTATGAGCATATACCAAAGGCTATGGATCTTGGCCAAATCCAGAAAATAGTTCAATATGCAATTAAAAGAAATCAAAACGGCTCAAACAAGCATAGCTAGGAATGTTGAACACAACAAGAACTACACATTACTACTAGACATAGATTCAAAAATAAAATGGACTCAACATGCAATGACCGAATAAAATTTGAATTATGACTCAATCAAATCAAAAAGCTCATGGAAGCATATAATACAAAACGCATAAATGAATCATTCAAGCACATGATACTAGATCCATCAAATTTTAAGGCAAAAATTAGATCTAGGAAAGATTAAACTCTAAAAGACAAGAACTCAAAAAAAAAAAAAATGAGATGAACACAAGAAGAAGAATGAACCACGGATCCACACTTCAAAAGACAAGAAGATGAACTTATCTCTTGAAGAACCGAATGCTCTTGATACCACTTGATGGGATTCCACTTGGAATTCTCATGAACACTTCAAGCTTCTCGGAATTCCTTAGAAGTTCAACAAGGAAGAAGACTCCAAGTAGCTTCAATGTGACCTATGATTGCTTCTAGCCAAGTCCGGAGAAGAGTAGGCTTCCTAACTCTACAAGGAGAGGATCTCAAGTAGGGTAGAGTTTTAGGAAGAGGTGGCTTTCGGAAAGGAGAGTTCTAAGAAGAGAAATCTCATTCAATTAATCCAAAAGTGATTTACAAAGCTCAGTCACTTGAATTTATAGGGAAAAATTAGGTTAAATGAACCATGGGTTAGCCTAAGGTTAAGTGAAACCATGGTATGGTTCACTTAACCTTGGGCGGCCAAAATTTGAATTCAAAATTCAAATTTTGGAGCCAACCCGGATCTAATCCATGTGCACCTCATTTGGAATGTAATTAAGCTTCCATTTGAGTTACATTTAAGTCACACCATGTGCATGTGTTGCACATGGCCGAAATGCACATCAAATGTGAAGCTAATTACATTCTAATGCAAATACACATGTAACCTAAAATTAACCCTAAATCTAAATGACCATGAAATGAAATTCCTAGTCTAATGGCCGGAAATACAAGACCCAAAAGAAATACAAGGCACTAAGGCCCAATCCTACACTAACCCTAATCTACTTGGGCTTGAGTCAAAGCCCAACTAAACAAAGATATGGGCTTTCCTTGGGCTTGGGCCCACTCCTCTTGTATCCTCCTTGCCATAGCCCTAGTAGTTGGGCCCTTGGCCCATGGGCTTCCTCCATCAATATATATATATTGTGTACATATGAGAGAAAGGAAAAGGAAAAAAAAATTAAATTAAATTACACTCGTAGGCAATTAACTCCGAACCAGTCAATTAAAAACACATGTTATTTTAGGTGGAGTTCTTTTTGTTATTTTAGGGTTAATATTTTATTAAATAATAATAATAATAATAATAATAATAATAATAATAATAATATTATTATTATTATTATTATTATTATTATTACTAGAGAGATCGAGACATTTTGTGCCTCTAAGAATTATACACAGACAACTATTAGAAGGTTACATATATTTTTTTTTAATATATTTGAGGGGTATAATGGTCCACTAAAAAGTAGAGACCAAAAGTGATTATATGCCCCAGTATCCCCTTTATAATATGTATAGATTACTCTTGGGGGCGTTTGATACGCAAACTTTTTTTACTTTCTTGGGAATCTTAAATCGGAAGTCTTGATTTTCCATGTTTTGTAACTATTTAAAAAGAAATCCCATGAAATATAGTTTCCCAAGAACAACTTTTATCTCATATTATTTCTCTACTTCTATTTATATTCTTGTACTCTGTCTCTCATTTTCTCTCTCTCCCTCCCTCAGATATCTCTATCCCTATATATCCCTCTCTCCCCCCTCAAAATGGAGCATATATGTCATATATGCTAATTGGTCATTGGAATTAGCAAAGTCAGTGATGATTTTGTTGGAGAACACTTTCTACCTTACAAAATGACAATCTATCTTTATATGTTTAGTCTGTTCATGGAAGACCGGATTAGATGCAATGTGAAGAGCTGTTTGATTGTCGTAAATAAGCTTAGTATCTTGAGTGTTTCCAAATTATAGCTTTTGTAGAAGTTGTATAAGCCATGTAATTTCGCATGCAATTGCAACCATGACAAGATATTTAGCTTTAGCATTAGATCTAACTATTGCATTCTACTTCTTGTTTCTCCAATAGATCAAATTCCCCCCAATAAGAACACAATATCCAGAGGTGGATCTCCTATTTGATGATGATCCTGCCAATCAACATTAAAGTAACACACAATTTTAGCATTGCTTTTGTCTTCGTATAACTATTTGCAACCTAGTGCATTCTTGATATATCTAAGGATGCGCATGACAACATCACAATGGCTACCACATGTGGCATTTAGGAATTGACTTAGCATGATTACTGTAAATGTGATATATGGTTTGGTGATAGTGAGATGATTAAGTCTTACGATATCTTCCCAAGTCTTTCAGTGGCACCTCGACCCAAAATAAGCTTCACGTTAAGATTCATAGGTATGTCACTTGGGTAATAGTCTAGCATACTAGTCATGTGATTAGAGGCACTAGAGTCAAGTATCTAGGGACCAAGAGAGGAGGACTGAGAGACAAAGGCTATAGGATTACCAGACTATGCAACGACAATAATAGGCGAGGCAGGTGGTTGAGCTGCTCAAAAATGGAGAAAATCATGATATTCAATGATAGAAATAGTAACATCATTAGGTGGGATAGGTGTAGAGACTTGGACCACATTTGATAATTTTGATTGCTCTCTAATTTTAGTATGATATTCAGCTTCTGTAACACCCCGATTTTCACAAATTATATGAAGGCTCAAAGCCCAATAAGGGTGATTTAATAGCCTAGAACGGGTCGTTCCTAGACTGGAACGGGCTATTCCAAACTACTAAAAAGGCCTATAAACCCTAAATTAAAACGGACTATTCCCAAAATGGAACGGGCCATTCCCAAAACTGGAACGGGGCGTTTCAAACCACCAAAAAGGTCTAAAACCCTAGTTGGGAACGGGTCGTTCCAAACATTGCCGTTATGAATTAAAACTCAACTCCAGAACGAGAAGTTCTAGCCATTTTTGACGTCTATAAATAACATACTCAGGCACTGCTCCTTGACACGCTCTTTGAAGACAAAGGAGAACCAAGAGAAGGAGATCAACTAGATTCTACTCTAGCTTCATCTTCTGCTTATCCAGGTAAGGGGGAGTGAGAAACCTCGCTCGAGGGTGTGGGAATAATTGTTGGGTAGCAGGATTGGCCCCCAATCCCTTGCTTGATGCATGCTTCTAGGAACAGGCAAAATATGAAAGTTTTCTGTTTTGCTTTCTGAATGTTCTGTTGCGTTTCTTGTGTGATGTTGAGTGTAAATATGTGTTTAATTTCAAAATTAGATAAGTTTTGATATAAATTAGAGTGCTCTATGGGATCTTGTGCGAAACCCTATGAGGAACAATTATGAGTATGATTATGTGAAATATGAACAAATGACATGAGACATGATGTGAATGACGTGCTATTGTGAACACTATGACTATGAGAATGTGAAACGTGATGAAATGAGATAAGACATGAAATTCCATGACAAGTAAAGTGATGAGTCAATGAAATAGTGAATGTGTGACATGCATCATGTGCATATATGACTCCAGGTGTGCTGCTTAGGCCGCATGCTAGTGATGTATTGAGCTATTTCAGGTGTACCTTGGGTCACCAGTGATGTATTGAGCTATTGTAGGTGTGCCGCTTAGGCCGCATGCTGGAGATGTATTGAGCTATTCTAGGTGTACCTTTGATCACCAATATTGTATTCTGAATGAACGTGCCCCCAGGTATGTTACTATAGCAGCATACCAGTGATGAGAAATGTACAACTTCCGTATGGTTCCACATGCATGCATTTATGAGTCGAGTCCATGACATTATTGCATGATAAGTGAATGTATATGTATTCTAATGTATCTATAACTTGAGAGTTATGCTTGGTTATGTGTAACTTGTGTGGTATTTGTTCTGATTATGTGTGTGTTGCCTAACATTTATTTCTACATCTGAACCAGAGTGAGATGTTTCTCACTCCCTTGTTGCTCTATGTGTATTTTTATTGTGTAACACCCCAGTTTTTATTTCATTTTTTTATTTTATTTAAATTGAGGGTATTTTGGTAATTTTATAAAACTATAGGGGTGATTTAGTAGCTTGGAACGGGCTGTTTCGGAATTGGAACGGGCCGTTCCAAACTACCAAATTGTATGTGAGTTAATAGCCCAGAACGGGCCGTTCTCAAGTTGGAACGGGCCGTTCCGGACTATTAAAAACTGCCTTAAACTTTAAGTGGGAACGAGCTTGGAACGGGCTATGGCAGTTGTGAGTAATAAATGCACACCAGAACGGGCCGTTCTGGGTGTGATTTTTACCCATGATTTTAGGGTCCAGAACGGGCCGTTCCGGCGAAGCCTGAGGCCTATAAATTGAGCTCTCTACCACTCCCAAAAAGCACACCTCTCATTTTCTGATTTCTTTTCTTCTGCTCTCTCTTCTTTTCCTCTACTTTCTGCTTCAGACCGAGGGGAACCTAGCGAGGGAGATCAACCAGATCTTGTGTATGTTCAGCTTCTACATATCCAGGTACGGGGAAAAAAGGGATTATTTATACGTAGAGTTACATGAGGGAATTGGGTAGAGGAAGAGCCCTTAGGATTATGAGAAATTTTATAATTATTTCTGTTTGGAGAATTATTGGTCTCATTTGATTCTATATATATTTAGGACTATGAATATATGATTTATTTGTAAAAATGATGCTCTGGGAGAGAGAACGTAATTATAGAAAAGTGTCTGTAAGTTAGGTTTTAGAAAAATTAGATTATTTCTATTTGAGGAATTAATGATACCATTAGATTCTGTATGTGTTGAGGATTAGAAATATATATTTAATTTGTAAAAATGATGATCTGAAAGGGAGAACGAAACTGTAGAAAAGTGCCTGTGAGTTAGGTTTTGGAATAATTGGGGGTTTTATTGTTTATGTTAAAATTATATTAAATTGATAATTCCATTGATTATTATATTAATTTATGAATGTTATTGTTATATTATTTGATAAGAATTTATGATCTAGATGTGAATTGCTCGAAGGGTGTGTAAACCCTTATTTTGTTAGACTTATCTGTTATGTATGTGATATGGAATTGTGTATGTAATATAGAATTGAGATATGAGATGAGATGTTGTATGGATGTAAATATGATTGTGATTGTGGTTCCCCACACTAATGACTAGGGATGAGACGAACCTTGAGTAGTGATGCTTCAAGGACGAGCGTGCCCCTGACATGGTGTGGGATGAGTGAGACAATTAACACGCATCACTTATGTTAAATATGGCAGCCCTGACATAGGGTTAATTGCAAGAGATTGGTGTGGATTGTGATGTGATTGTGGTTCCTCACACTAATGACCAGGGATGAGACGAACCTTGGGTAAGTGATGCCACAAGGACGAGCGTGCCCCTAGCATGGTGTAGGATGAGTGAGGCAATTAACCCGTATCACTTGTGTCAGTTGTGGCGTGGTCTTGACATAATGTTAATTGTAAGATTTATGTGGATTGTGATGAATTGATGTAATTGTGAATTGAGATGTGAAGATGATGAATGATTGATAAATTATGATATATATATATATATATATATATATATATATATATATATATATATGAATGCTTGTAAATGTTTCATTAAGTAATAAGTTATGATGAGATTACACTGTGGTGTGTTTGTATGTGCTTTGCATATAGATATTTTCTTTTCTCACTGTATAAATAATGGATGTTTTAGGTGAGGAGGATCCGGCTACGAGTGGCATCTAGAATGCCAACAGTTGAATTGTGGGGATGCTCTGATATTGTGACATCGGGGTAGAGGATTTTTAGAACATAGGTTTTTATATGGATTTGGAATTGTAAGTGTTATTTTTTAAAACAATTTGTAAACTCTTGCGTTTCATTTTTATTATTGTGGTTATTGAAGAATAATTTTGAAGATTCTCATGTGAACCCTTTTACCGAAATTGAAAAAATTTATTTGTAAGTTTTCATTATTACAATATATGTGTTGGGGTAGTAAGGGTGTCACAATCATCAGCATGAGGATATTGGTGATGATGTTTAAGTCTCATTGTGGGGTGTGCTCTGATAAGACATGTAACATCGGAGCTTAGTTAGGATTAGCATTGAAGTTTCATTACTGTTATTGTTTTTTTGGAAAGATTAATGTTTTATTTTGTCATCATTTCTACATTGGACTACGATTTGCAAAATATGAATGTGAACTTTCTATCTATATGTTTTGGAACCTTATTTCGATTAAGAAAGTTTTATTTACTCAGGAATGTACTTTATATTTATTGTGTATTATGTATGTGAGGTAGAGGGTTTCACAACTTCAACATGGTTATATCGATTACAATAATTGCAACGAGGGTGACTTTTTCCACCACGTCCCCAATTGCCTCCACCATGATGAGTGGAGTGTGAGACAAGGGTAGAGGAATCCGTAGAAGGGATAAAAGCTTGTCCAAAAGCACGTGGAGTAGAGATGCACAATAATTGTTCATTAATTATGTCATAGGGCTTGATAGTATCAAATTATGCATTGAATCAAGGTCAAGTAGGAGACCAACAAGAGCACAAGAACCATGAAAAATTGGTTGCTTTATTGATGAAATGTCTCTGCATTACTAGTAAAAGGCATTAGATTGGAATAATCAACAATCAAACAATCAAGCTTACTAATAAGATACATATGCATATCCATATTCTCAAGTTTGGTGAATATCATAACAGTTACCACACATAAAAGTGCACGCACATAGACAGAAAAAATAACCGTAAAACATTGATACCATAAAGGAGAATTGCAAGAATTATGTGTAATGGTTTACACATATTCTACTTTATTTATAATGAATTACAACCAAGGAAATTAGGAAAGAAAAAGAAGGAAAAGATCTGTAATTCCTAATTTTTAACTTTACATATTTTTCATATCTTTAACATTTTTATTTTTTTTGAATGAAATGAAATAATAATTTTTATCCTTCTTAATTAGATTTTTTTACTCAAATAATACTATTTTAAAAAGAATTTACCCAAATAGCAACTGTGTAAATTTATTTCCCAGACTAGCACTATTTACTATTCACGTTCCAGAACGGGCCGTTTTAGATTAAAAAATAACACATGACGAATGGATCAGAACGGGCCGTTCCGGATTCAAAAAATGCACATAAGAAGTGGAACTAGAATGAGTCGTTCTGAATCCAGAACGGGATGTTCTGACCTACAGATTCATGTTTTTTTTTCCTGATTTTCACTTATCAATTACCAAAACTCAGAGACTACCATCAAGTGATTAAATTTATTGAATATTAACATTATAAATATAACTAAATAAATTTATTAAAATTCATTACAACAATAAAGATCAATGGTGGCGTGACCAGGAGTGTGACAACAGGAACAATTTTTTACACGATTATGTTATTCTCTAATGTCCATCTCTGTTCTAATCTTGTTGGACTTTGGTAGACTCTTGAAAGTTCTTTTGCGTTCTAGATTTGGCCACAAAGTTGGAAGAAACGCAACATCCGAGAGAAGTTTGACCCGCTGAGAAATTTACAATAAGGCTAAATGAAATATGGTATGATTGCAGCAAGTTTTAGAAAGTTCATATCCCTTGCTCGCATGACCCGCTGGGAGATTTACAGTAAGGCGTGACCAGGGGTGTGACAATAGGAACAATTTTTTACACGATTATGTTGTTCTCTAATGTCCATCTCTGTTCTAATCCTGCTGGACTTTGACCGACCCTTGAAAGTTCTTTTGCGTTCTAGATTTGGCCACAAAGTTGGAAGAAACGCAACATCCGAGAGAAGTTTGACCCGCTGAGAAATTTACAATAAGGCTAAATGAAATGTGGTATGATTGCAACAAGTTTCAGAAAGTTCACATCCCTTGCTTGCATGACTCGCTGGGAGATTTACAGTAAGGCTAAATGTAATTTGGTGTGATTGTGGCAAGTTCCAAAAAGTTCATATCCCTTGCTCGCATGTACTCGCTTCATGCTTACATGCACATCACGACTATCAAACTTACATATCTCTCATATATACCTTACAATAAGTTGCAAAAGTATACGAAAGACAGTTTGGAGAGCTCTGACATGAAGATTATTGGCCTACTTACACTGTCCAACTTTGTGGCCAAATCTAAAAGTCAAGAGAACTTTTAAGGGTGGCCAATGTCCAACAGGATTAAAACAGATATGGACATTACAGAACAACATAATCAGTTTCTGCCACCATTGATCTTTATTGTTGTATTGAATTTTAATAAATTTATTTAGTTATATTTATAATGTTAATATTCAATAAATTTAATCACTTGATGGTAGTGTCTGAGTTTTGGTAATTGATAAATGAAAATCAGGAAAAAAAAAGCCTGAATCTGTAAGGCAGAACGACCTGTTCTGGTTCCACTTTTTATGTGCATTTTTTGAATCTAGAACGGCCCGTTCTGATCCATTCGTTATGTGTTCTTTCTTAATCTGGAACGGCCCGTTCTGAAATCAGAACAGCCCATTTTGGAATGTGAACAGTAAAAGGTGCTAGTTAGGGAAATAAATTTGCACGGTTGTTATTTGGGTAAATATTTTTTAAAATAGTATTATTTGAGTAAAAAACTCTCTTAATTATAAGGTAACATTTTTCTTTGTTTATTTATTTTGTTCAATTATGTATTTTAAATAATTTTCATAATAAGTTCTTAACTTTTTAAAATAATTTGATATCATATTTGTAATAAGATTTAAATAAATAAATATATCTAATAAAATTATTTTAATAAAGGATATTCTTATAAAAAAAATATCTATATATTCAAGAATATATTATTAAAATCAAATATAAAATTTCTTAATTTTCAAGAATTTATACGAATACTTCTACGATCCATAAGTAACTAAACAAATCTTAATTATTATAAGAATTTATGATTCGTAGGTATAAAATATCTTTTTTCCTACCAATCATCTTCTTGAAATAAGTGAATCTATACTCATTAAAATATTTAAATCATATAATTATTATAACTATAAAAATAAAATAATAATAATTTATTTACTATAAATGTTAATTATCATAAAATATATTATAATTAATGTTGATCAATTCTTTCATAATATAATTTATATGATCATTAAATTTATTTATTGTACCGTTAAATCCAATCTTATGTGGACATATGTTATTCACATATATGTGAATTTGACATGTATTATGTAAATCTATATATAAATTCATAAATACATTTATATTTATATAATACAATATATATGACAATGAGTGGAATGAACTTCCTAATCTTAAATATTGTTATTTCTTGATCAGATAGATTCGAAATCACAAATTTTACTTATAAAATTTCTGGCTTAGGTAAGTACAATAATAAACTCGTCCCCACAAAAGACCCTTAATTAAAACAATTAAATTTTCTCAATAACTTATATTTTATAAAAATCAAAACATCTTAAGGTAAACATCGACACTTCAAAATCAATCTTAACTCTTACGAAATAAATTCCATTAAGCCTGACTCAATTAACATTCATCCCTAGCATAGACGCAAGCACCATCTCTTGTAAAACCATACATAAAAAAAAAAAATAATAATAATAATAATAATAAAAATGTTACCTAAACATGGACACTTCGTCGTGTTGGGGACACACAGTACATGATCTGTCGTGCGACGCAATTCCACTTGGCGTAATAAAACAAAAGAAACTCCACCATGTCATAGGAACACGTTCCAACTCCAACGCACCGTTATCACTTTCTTTTCTTTTCTTTTCCCTCAGATCACAAAACCAACGCTAGCTCCAGTAACTTCCTTCGCTCTTTCTCTCTCTCCGTGAATCATGGAGAAGCCAATCCACGGCGGCGACTACGACTACGACTACCTCTCCGGCTTCGGCAACCACTTCTCCTCCGAGGCGGTGGCCGGAGCTCTGCCGGCGGCGCAGAATAGTCCTCTCATCTGCCCCTACGGCCTCTACGCCGAGCAAATCTCCGGCACCTCCTTCACTTCCCCTCGCAACCGCAACCTCTGCAGGTCAATCGCAACTTCTTACCCTCTCAATTTAACTAATATATAAATTTTTATTTTTCCGATTAAACGTAGAAAAATACATAATAATAATAATTATTATTATTTATATATTTCTTTTCACTCTCGTCTTCGGAACATAATATAAGGAAAATACTAAACAGTACGGAAAAATTACAAATTATAACAATAAGAGTTTTGATTGGTTGTTATTTTGAAAAGAAGTACTTCGGAGTTCGTACTTCTATATATTTATTTAAATTATAACAATAAAATAAAATAAAATAAATATAATAGATTATATAAGTAATTTGTAATTGAAAGCTAGGTGATTTGAAAATTCCTAGGGATATAAAAGCGTCTTTAAAAATGTCTATTTCTCTAGGTATGATTCGTTAATATCTTCGCCGTACCAAATAGCAGTTCCGTCCCACAATTAGTTACTCCTAAATTTTCTGGTGACTAAAATGCGTTGCCCCTTGTTAGATTTGTTGTTATAAATATAAATATATCAGATCACTATTTTTTTTCTCTCTTACCATTCATATTTATTTTTTAATTTAAATATATTTTGAATTTTTTAAATTTATAGTAAATTTATATCTGATCTCTGAAATTTAAAATTACTATTTTTAATTTTCACTAATAATAGATTGAGATAGTTATACACATTAATTACATTTAATATAATATTTTCATTAAGAAAAATAATAATAAGTAAGTTTTTGTAATAATATTTAACAAGTTTTCCAACAAAATTTGAATATAAAATTTAAAATAAGACATTTTAAATTTATAAAAACTAAAAAATTAAAACCCTAAAAATAAATTTGAGACAATATTTAATTCTTAATTTTTTTACCTTGATATCTTTTCCATCACATCAGATCACACACACACACACACACATATATATATATATATATATATATATATATATATATATATATATATATATTATTTATTTTTTCTTCAAATGTTACCTTTTTACTTTATCTTTATCTTTCTCCTTTCTTCACCCGAATTTACTCCATTTACAATTATTTATTATTTATATATTACAATTTACGATTAAGTAACACCGTAATTTTTTTCAATATTGTATGTATATTTTATTTAAATTTTTAAGTAGAAAAGTGTATATGATAAGAAAATAAAAATTTCATATTTAATTTAAATTAAAGCATTTCATAAACAATTTATTTTAATTGCTTTTATTTTCTGACATTAACATTTTAAAATGAGTAATTTGTTAGGAGAAGAAAAGTGAAAAATAGTAATCTTTCACAAGAAAATCAATGTTAAATAAATTCTAAATTTATAAATTTCACTTCTTTAAATTTTTTATGAATAATTTATTTATTTTTCTTTTAAAGTGAGTTGTTTTAAAAGAGCTAAATCTAAAATTCAAGAAATTTTCCAAACACTCAAATCTTAACTACATTTTTATATACCCATATTTTGAAGGATACAAGTTAGAAACTTTAGACGTGAAATTGTACATTTTCTCCCAAGTTAATCGTTATATGTTCTTCTACCTTTGAGTATTATGTTAGGATAATAGGATGGACTCTAGGTCCAAACGAAAGAAGATTAAATGGTTAAAAGATTACGAGGAATTTAGAATAGGATGGACTGTATGTGGTTTTATTTTCCCTAAATTAGGATGATGATACTTGAATGATATTTTTAGTAGTTATTAGATTATGAATTTGCGTTTCCTTAGCCTATAAGCATTAAAGCTTTCTGTAACATTTATGGTAGAATTTTAGGAGTAGTGATAGAATAGTTTTTTTTTTTTCGTATCATATTATTAAGCATTTTAATGTTCGCTTGTTTTTGGGTGTAGTTGGTTTTATCGAATCAAACCATCAGTGACCCACGAACCGTTCAAGCCTAGGGTACCTAGTAATGAGAGAATTTTGAGTGAGTTCAACAACTCCAACAGTTCTACTAACCCAACTCAGCTTAGATGGAAGCCCATGGATGCACCCGATTCACCGACGGATTTCATTGATGGGTTGTCCACCGTTTGTGGTTCTGGAAGCTCCTTCATGCGCCATGGATATGCTATTCACATGTAATCAATTGGTATCCTTTGATTAACTAGTATTCCTGTTTATCTAATGGGTGTGTGCCAGTCAATTCTTTTTCTTCTGTCGTTGACTTTTCTGGTTGGCTAGGTTTCCTAATCAGAATTGCATAATTTGTGTGCTTAAGTCTCTTCAATTATAACATGCCGTTGTTTGATGACTAAGAATTGAAATATTATATTTTTAGTTGATGCTAGAGGTAGTGGTAGTTGACATTTGTTAGTTGGTTAGTTTGTTGATTGTTATTACTTCAATAAGCTCTATAAATAGAGTATGGATCATACTCATTTATATCTTTTCATTTCAATCAGCACATTGAGATACTTTTATGTAACACCTTTCATGTTCTCTGAGCGCTATGATTTTTGTCTCACCAATTTGGGATCATAAGTATTTCCTTTCAAAATTCTGATAGTTGAGGTTTCAGATATATGATATCACATCTAACATTTACATGTGAATTAGTATTGCTGATAACTGTTTTGTCCCAGAGTCTGGATTTGGGTGTGCCTTCTAACCACACTTGTAGGGGGTTGAGACTCCAAATGCTGCAGCAAAAGTAGGGTGGTATAGCTGTAAAGACACTCTTGACTCTCGGTTGGTGTTTGCATTAGGAGTACATGAAGGTAGCGAAGATCTGCAACTAGGTGACTAAATCCTTTTTTTTTCAGGGTTAGGCATGGTTGCTTGGAGAGCAATCCATTCAAGATATAGTTCCCCTGCTATGTGGGATTAAATTTCCCTTTTTAGGGGCCAACTGATTGGCTAATTTCAAGAAGGGATGTTATCCCACTTTCCTCATTCAATAATAGGAGATGCTGTTGAATTATTAGGCTCCTGTAAGCTGTGCCAGCATCATAGTGGGTGGGGTATGGGTCTCACAGTGATCCTGTGCTACTTGTGTTGATTGGTGGGCTGGGTTGAGGGGTCGGGAATGGAGATATTAGATCTTAGTCTGAGTTAAGGTAGTGATTAACACACTGAACAAAACGGAATAGAACAGTCTGTTGGTTTTAATCATTGTTCTCCTTGTTTCGACATTTTTAACCTTTTGTTTTTATTCTCTTTGTAAAATACACCAACATAGAACAAAACTCATATAGGCATAATTGCGATTTTTGCCACCCATATTTCACAATATTGTGAATTTGGCCACCCAACTTTTGAAACATCACATTTTGTTACTTAACTTTTAAAATTATACACATTTTGTTGGTTGACTTACATTATTTGTTCACTATTGATGTAACATTGATTGTCGATGTGACATAGTTTACTATATTATCTTTTGTATGCTACATCAACAATATACATTGGCAGTTAACATGTTATGTTAGCAATCATTATGCACATCATCTGTCAACTAACAGCATTAGTCGAGTTGCAAAAATTCGTGAAATCGTGAAACAAGGGTGACAAAAAGTGCAATTAAACCACACATTTTATTTCTTCCTATTCTAATCTGTCTGCTACCAAACACTATCTAAGAAGAATCAAGTATTGTTTCATCTAATCAATTTGTGCACTGTGCAAACTAATTTATTTATGATATGCTATTTTATCTTTGCCCCGAGTAATGCTACCATGGACTGCTGCCTTAAATACACCTCTACCCATTGATTTTTCTTTACTTTTGGTTGCCTATGCATAACAATACTAATGTTGGGTATGTCATAGATATTGATGCTAAACTGCCAGATTTGGTATGATAAATTTAAATTTTGAAGGTAACATTAGCACTTGAATAAATGGGAAAATGTTATATCACTTATAGGTACAATGCCAACAAACCAATGGACAACTGTGCCTTTTGCAATGCCGATGGTGACTTCTTGATAGTTCCCCAACAAGGAAGTAAGTCAATATGACAATTTCCTTGATTGTTCAATGTTAACTAAGAAAGTTGTGTTTGCGGTTAATTAATTGTGCTTATGTGCATATAATTATTTCTGGACCCGTATAAATTCCTTGTTGCTCTGTGCTCAATGAACTTAGGGTGATTCCTTTTGCACAAAGAAAATAGTCTGTACACTCTAGAGTTGAATATAAAAGAAATTTCCTAATTGAAGGATGCATTTGAATAGTAAATATTGTTTTCTTAAAGCGCTGGTGCATTAGTATTCTGAACGGATATTTATGGTTTATATTTTTCCATGATTTCTTTTGTTGGAATTGTCTTTGATTCTTTGTGTAGAATTATATTATTAGAGGGACAAACAGTTGTCCCCATGTTCTTGAATTCTTCCATGCATGAATTTCTGCGTTGGCGTTGTAGCTAAATAAAGTTTCATAGCACTTAAGAGCATGCTCCGATCCTTCCTGAGTATCACAGCTTTTCAAGAGTATCCCTTTCCCTTATATTTATTTTTTTCATACTGTCTGCTGGATTTGTAGGACTCTTCATCACTACTGAATGTGGAAAGTTGAAAGTTTCCCCGGGTGAAATTGCTATACTACCTCAAGGTTTTCGTTTTTCTGTGAATTTGCCTGATGGTCCATCCCGTGGTTATGTTGCTGAAATTTTCGGTACTCATTTTCAACTTCCTGATCTGGGACCAATAGGTATCTTTTCTATTTTGCTCTAAAGAAATTAAAGTTGCCTGAAAATTCATGGCATACAAAATTAAAATTGAGTTGTTTGCATTTTAGGTGCTAATGGTCTTGCTGCGCCGAGGGATTTCCTTGTTCCTACTGCATGGTATGAAGATAAATCTTATCCTGGGTACACCATAGTGCAGAAGTTTGGTGGTGAACTCTTTTCTGCAGTACAAGATTTCTCTCCCTTCAATGTTGTTGCATGGCATGGTAATTATGTTCCATATAAGGTGGGTGGTTTTCTCTTCAACATTGTTTCAAGCAAATGACCTATGATTACAAATTTACAATCATCATCAATCATCATATTATTTTCAGTTTATTAGGGGAGGGGTATAATTTCTGTGAAAAAAAAAAGATGATGCATCTTAATTAATTTGGCAACCCTTTGTTGCTTGCAGTATGATTTAAGCAAATTCTGCCCTTATAATACAGTTTTGTTCGATCATAGCGATCCATCAATCAATACTGGTATGCATTTTTAAAAATGAAAATTTCCTTAACCTGTCTCCCTCCATTTATTTTGTTCATGGAAAATATTTTCTGTCATTTCTTTTTTAATTTTTGTGCTTATGTGCAGTGTTGACAGCACCAACTGATAAACCTGGAGTGGCATTGCTTGATTTTGTCATTTTCCCACCCAGATGGCTGGTGGCTGAGCACACTTTCCGGCCCCCATATTATCATCGCAATTGCATGAGTGAATTTATGGGCCTCATTCATGGTGGTTATGAGGTATATTATGAGTCTGATTAGATATAAGCTTAGAAGAACTTTTGAAAACTTTTCTACTGCAAATAAAGTGTTTCTTTTAATTTTGTATATAAACAGGCTCTATATCAAATTTTGACTTTTAATCACTGTTTGTTGAAAGCACTGAATGGTTGGCGACTTAATTAACGGTAGTTTGTAACTGTATGGAAAAGAGGACCAGTTTTGGGTCAGTTGAGGCAGAATTTGGTCTTTCTCTAGTATGTGCCTATCAAATTTGTTAACTTTTTCAGGCCAAGGCTGACGGATTTCTTCCCGGTGGTGCAAGTCTCCATAACTGTATGACTCCCCATGGTCCTGATACCAAGTCATATGAGGTATGCTTCTTTTTTTTTTTCCCCACAATCATGTAGATAGATATTAAGATCTCAACTACAAAGAGTAAACCTCCATTCTACTCCTAGAGTTTTTAATCGATTATATACATGTGCAGCACTGGCATTGCACTCTCTAATATACCCCCTGCTAACATAATGATACGTTGCACTCTCTAATATACCCCCTGCTAACATAATGATTGCACTCTCTAATATACTGCTCTTATCATACTTTCGATCAGTTTTTGTTGATTTGGTTCAAGAGTTAAGCACTTAAGGTGCAGAGATATGAATTAATGGATTCAATCTTCTAGTAACACACGTGTTGGTACTTGGTTTACAGGCTACCATTGCACGAGGGAATGATGTCGGACCTCACAAGATCACTGACACAATGGCTTTTATGTTTGAATCTTGTTTGATACCCCGTATCACTCAATGGGCTCTAGAATCACCATTCTTGGATCCTGATTATTACCAGTGTTGGATTGGCCTCAGATCTCATTTTACTGTTACCGAGACATCTGAAATCACGACCTTGCAGAATGGACAGTGAGTATGGTGTATTTAGGCCCCCAACGTTGTCGATGTTGTTGTCCATAAAAATAAGTATAATTAGAAAATTGTAATATAGGTGTTAAAAGTGTGCTTAACCACAAATGAGGGCATAGTTCAGTTGGTTAAGTAAGATGTTTGAGTATTATAAAGAGACTGTTTATATACAAGTTATAAATATTTTTTTAAAGCTTTTTCTATTAAAAATAGAGTTATTTGTGATAGAAAAGTTCTAAAAAAAAAAAAAAACATTTATGTGCTTGTATTTAATCAATCTCAAATCCTTTTAATATTGAGTTCAATTCCACGAGGAAAAAAACTCATCCACAATTGGTGGCAATATAAGCGGTTTCAGGCGAGTTTTATTTGCAATATGCAAATGACTAAAACTTTTGAGTTATATCCTCCTTTTTTTTTATCTTTTTCTTTTATTGATAAACGTTAATAGTTAATTAGTATGTTATGTTGTTTAGGAGGATTTGAATGTCCTTTCTCCTAAATCAACCCATCATCTAATCACTCTTCATCACATTCTATCTTAAATAGGTCTATCATAATCATCATTTATCCCCTATTTAAGTGAATAGATAATGTGCTAATGCTCTAGATTTAAGAATGAACTATATGTGACGGATTTGATCTGAGTGAAAGATTTGTGCACTTTTGTTTAAGATATATTTGGAGATAGTTTTTTATTTTGTTTTATTTTTAATTTTAATTAAGACAAGATTATAATGTTTACAAAAACAAATAAAAGTTTAAGGAATGACTTTTTTTAAGAGTTAATTGTAACATTGTTAAAAAAAAAAAAATAAAAAAATAGGCTGATTCAGTAGCCCAGAACGGGCCGTTCCCAAATTGGAACGGGCCGTTCCCAAATTGGAACGGGCCGTTCCCAAATTGGAACGGGCCGTTCCAAGCTACTGAATTGAACTACATATTGTAGTTGAGAACGGGCCGTTCTGGAGGGAGAACGGGACGTTCCGGAGGGAGAACGGGCCGTTCCGGAGGGAGAACGGGCCGTTCCGGATGAGTTCCGGAACGGGCCATTCTGATTTCAGAACCGGCCGTTCTGGGCGTTAATTTTGTGCGTGATTTGGGAGTTCGGAACGGGCCGTTCCGAATTCGGTACGGGCCGTTCTGGGCCAATCCGAAAGTCTATAAATAGGGGGTTGGGGGCCTTCAGGAGTTTTGGAGTTTTTAGAGAGAAGTTTTAGAGAGAAGGTCTCTGAGTCAGTGAGCTCCTTTCTCTCCCAAATTTCTCTGTTTGACTCCTTTTCTCCTCTAGATCACTAACTCCTTCTGACTTTTCTTGAAATTCAGATTAGAAAGCTTGTTTTGGGAGGACTGAAGTTCCGAGTTGAGCCTCGAGGGGAAATTATACTTTTGTTCAGTCTTTGGCTATCTGAGCCAATCTTCAGGTAAGGGAAGCTAGAATGTTTGTTATTTAAGTTGCATGTGAGTTTAGAAACTCAATTGATGCATGAAAGTTGAGGATCCATGGCTGGATTGGAGAATTCGCTAATTGTTCAAAGTCTTGGAAAAATGGGGGTTCTAGTGAATTTGATGCACCAGATGGGTGCATGTTGATTCTAGGTTTATTTAAGTTGTATGGAGTCTATGCATTGTATTTTGTGTTTGCATGTGGCTGGATTTGTTGGTGTGGATGAGAGTTTGTGAACTCTGTTATTGGAATTTAGGCCGGGCGCAGGTTGAATGCGCTAGGCGTGGATGAGTCTTGGGACTCTCAGGCTGGGATTAGGCTGGCGAGCTCAGGCTACGCCGAGCATGAATAAGTTTATGAATGAATTGATGCTTATGCATGTTTAAAGTTAAAGTTTTAGATCATGTATGTATGATATATGATGTATGGTGAGGTGTGATTCATATGTATGCTTTGTGATGATACGTATGAATGTTTGAATATGATATGACATGCGTATATGTTCATATGAGTATGATTGTTGATCATAATGGTGGGCAGACCATTATGATGTATGATGCATTATTGCATGTGATGTCTTATGACATGTGTATGATTGTTGATCATGATGGTGGGCAGACCATTATGATGTATGATGCATTATTGCATGTGATGCCTATGGCATGAGTCTAGCCTAGGACTTGAGGAGAGGAAAAATATTTTCGAACTGGAAGAGCTCACATAGAGTCTCTTGAGAGTGGTGCTTGGATAGACCACTGATATATGAGAGTGGTGCTCTGGGAGGCCACTGGATTTGGGAGAGTGGTGCTCAGATAGGCCACTGGGTTGGGTGAGTCTCCTCTAAGTCCTTAGCTAGTGTTGGAGCGGGGTATGAGGTCGAGGGTTATTCCCTTAACCAAGTACTCGGGAAGGTGCGTGGATCCTTGCGGATAGTCGGTGGGCGAACTCCACAATTGACTTGGTTAATGCATGCCAAGGTCGTGGTAAGCCCGTACCCAGCTGTGCTATACCTGACGGTGGATCTGGACTTCCAATTGTGTAAGTGACATCATCCGAGTAAACCCGAGGGAGGATTATATATCCTGTTTAGCTGTGACCGAGCGGGCGCATTGGGCGTGAAAACGGTTGGGGTGGTTTCGGTAGGATGGAATGTCACTTATACAGCTCTATTGTTGTGGAGATCTCCTAGGTGTATGCGTGACGACGCATTAGATGATTGATATGCATTGATATCTGTCATGAGATGCATTTATTGTATGATTATTAATATGATGAAGTGTGGTGTTTGACTTCATGATTGGTGGATTGTATTTTATGCATGAGTAGTATTGGATAGAGTGTATGGTGTGAATGGTGTGACTCTATGAATACGATTGTGTAATATAGATTATTATGATTCATTTGTGAATTCTAGCTTACCCTTCTGTTTCCATGTGGTGGAACTGCGATGATCATACTTGGTATGGGAGCAGATCAGGGCTAGCTTGGAGTCGAGGTGACCGCTGCGAGACGGGGAGTTTGATCCTCGTGTTAGGGTTACCATTTTGGGTAGCGATTTTTGTCTGTTTGACCGGCACTAGGAAATATTATTTTTGGGATGACTGTACATATATGGCATTTTATTTTGTATTTAAAGAATTTGGTTATTTTTATTCTTATCTATACCTGTATGTATGAGTTATCCAATTTAATATTTTCCTTAGTTCACTAGTAGTAGTGCGATTCCACTAAGTGTAGAGACCATGGCGGGTCGTTACATTAATCACCTATACACTGCTAGTGTAAAGTTTTTTTACACTGACAACCAATTATATCTTTTAATTGTGTCATGTCATTGTAAACACATTTACTTTTAACAGTGACATGACACAATTAAAAGATATAATTGGTTGTCAGTGTAAAAAAACTTTACACTGACAGTGTATAGGTGATTAACTCTTTTTTGAATCTATATTTATTAGAAATGTTTTTTTTTACCATTTTTTGTTTTATTTAAAAATTTAATTCTCAAACATTTTCAAAACATTTTGAAAATTTAATTCTTAAATATTTTAAAAAATCAGTCCTCAAAATCATTCAAAATTAATAAATAAATCATTAACTTGAACTATTAAGAGTGAGAAAGGGTGAAGGATTTGTGTAGTTTTCTTCATTTGGAAGTGGAGTTTTGGGAGAAAAAGGAAAGAAAAATTTGTTTCTTTTCTCTTTGAATCAAGAGAGTTGTATAATGTTTGTAAAAACCAATAAATATTAAGGTAATAAATTTTTGTTAATCTTTCATTTTACTTTTCTTTTTTATAAAAATAGAAAATGTTTATTATAAATATTTTATTACCATTTGTTCTTCTTTCAAAGTTTAAATATCAAAAATCATATAAAATCAAAGAACAAATCATCGATATTAGGAAGTTAAAAGGCAAAATATGGAGGAAAATGCATGCTTTATTAGTGTTTTTAAGGAAGATGTTAAGGAGTGTAGATACCTAATTTCGTCTGGACTTGTAAATAAAGAAATGAACTTCTATTATGAAGGAAAGGAGCTCCCAAAGCATGAAAACAACATGATATGACATCAGAAGGCCTAAAGCCCAACAGGTTTGATTTAGTAACCTAGAACGGGCCGTTCCAAAATTGGAACAGGCCGTTCCAAAATTGGAACAGGCCGTTCCAAAGCTGGAACAGGCTGTTCCAAACTACTAAAAGGCCTGAAAATCCTAGTTGAGAATGGGCCAGAATGAGCCGTTCCAGCATAGGTTATTATGAGTCAAGTTTAAATCTGGAACAGACCGTTTTGACACCAGAACGGGCCGTTCCAAATTCAAATTTAACTCATAATGAACTGATCCAGAACGGGCCATTCCGGTCAGTTCTTACGTCTATAAATAGTAGACTCGGGCACTGTTCCTGGGGTCAGAAAAATTCGTCTAAAAAGTCTCATATAATTCGAAATTTCTCTCTCTCCTCCTTCTTGTATTTCTTGAGATTTTGTGAGACATACTGTATTATGAAAGGCAGTCGAAAAGCGCCTAGAGATCCCCAAATTTGAAGATCTAATAAAGCTCGATTAAGAGGTATTTTAGCTAATATTCTTCTCTCTCCCTTACTTCCTTTACTTTAATAATACTGCTCTAAATAAATAATTATCATGTGTAATTTAAATTTCAAGCATGTAAATAACTATTAATAAAAAGGATCTAATATTTAATCCATTAATTCTTATCATGTTAGCTTTATCATAGAGTACCGATTTAGGGCGCTGTAGGGATGCTTAATACCTTCCCTACACGTAATCGGCCTCTAAACCTAAATTTGGTTGTTAAGGCCATTATTGAATTTTTAAAAATCTTTTATTTTTCCAATGTTTTGAGTAAAACATTAGTGGTGACTCCGTGAATCATTTTTCAAAACCATAAATTAAGGATTAGTCTGATTTCTAGACATTCCTTAATTAATGAGATTTTTCAAAAGAGTAGTCTAAACCATTGGTCATGAGGTCGAAATTTTTCGGGTTACAACAAGGAGGAGGAAGATCTTCTCCTTCAGAGCACTAGGAAGGTCAAACATAAGTCTACCATAGAGGAGGTTGACACTGGTCAGTGTGGGAATAATGATATGCTTAATAAGGAGGATGTGTCGTATATGGGAAAATTGCTGATGAAGGATAGGGTTGTACCCTATTCTCCCTTCAAATGGGCAGTGTTTTGGACAATCAGAAAAGGAGTTAGCTCCTCCACTTATTTCAGATGAAGATAAAATAAAATTTCCTAGAATACCTATCACGGATGACGAATTCACTGATTATTGCAAACCATGGAAGGGCTCGTTGATGGTGACAGTTCCCAGAAAGAAGGTAGGGTTCAAACAATTGGAGGCTAAATTTGTCTGGTCATGGGCTAGAAAGAATGCTATCAAAATCATTGATGTACCACAAGATTATTTTCGGGTTTTGTTTACCTCCAATGAGGACTATAACCATGCATTGATGAAAGGTCCTTAGATGGTTTCAAACCATTATATTTTGGTGCAATGATGGAGAAATTTTTTCTTGGTCAACCCTTATGTTGCAAGAAGAATTGCGAAATGCATTCGAATTTCAAAGCATTCAATTAAATGTTTCAATGATCAATTTCTTTGGAGGTGGACTCTATGTTGGACACTTTGTGAAGATTGATAAGGTTACTACTATTCAAACTTGAGGTAGTTTTGCTCATATGTGTTGAGATGGATCTTAATAAACCTCTCATGTCTAAAATGATTGTTAGGGGTTATCTGATGAATATTCAGCATGAGGGCTTACATCATTCAATTATTGTTTTGTGAGGATGGTATTGCCATAAGGATAACGTTTGTGGTGTGAAGGCAGTGGTGTCGGCTATGGTTCCTATTGATATTAATAAGCCATATATGTCTCAAATGACTACCAAGGAGGTTAATTCATATGGTATTGATGGTGCAATAGCAATGGTCAAGGTGGTGCAACATGGAGGTGATGGTGCTCCAGTGGTGGTTAGGAATGTAACAAATACTTTAAATATTGAGAAATTGACTCCTAATGTTAAGGAGGTGATTTCAAAGGTGGTTAATGATAATGAATATGATCATGGACCTTGGATGCTCGTTCAATGAAATTCAAAAAAATTCTCGCATAAAAGGTATATCTAAGGATATGGAGTGGTGGGTGTAAAGTTTTGATGGCTCAGCCACGTGAGGCAGTTACATATTCTGTTAAAGGATCCAAATTTCATGGGCTATATTGTCTTTAGGTGATGAGTAATGAATTTTAAAGCCTAATAGTGTATTTGGATGAAGAATTTTATAAATTCAAGGAATAATTCTTGGTATTTGAATTACTTTGATTTCAATTTCTATCATTCTTAAAATATTTTATTTGGATGAGTCAATTCAAGTTTCTTAAATTTTAAATTATTAGGTTGAATATCATAATTTGATTCTATCATAGTAAAATTGATTTTAAAAATATATTTATATATTAAGATTTTTAAATTAAATTTTATAAAAATAAATATTAATCCATTTTTAAATATTTAGTGATTTTAAAAATTAATATTAGATAATATTTAATAATTTTAAAAATTAATATAAGATAATATTTAATAATTTTAAAAATATTTTTGAATATCCAATAATTAAAAGAATGAAGAGATAAGATAAAATATATAGGTGGAATAAGAAAAATAAATATGAAAATTTTCAAATTCACCCATTTTTTGGAGAATTTGAAATTCTACTATTTTAAGGAATTTCACATATGTTTGGATTTCAAATTCTTTGTAGATTCCTCATCCAAACAAAGCATTTCACCTTAAGAAATTTAAAATTCTTCAAATAAATAAATTATCCTATATAAATTTCTTATCCAAATACACACCATAAGAGTTTGGTGATGGGTCAAAAGGAAGTGGGCTTTTCTATGTGAAAAATTCACAAGGTGGCCTAAGCAAAAAAAGGTGGGAAAAAAAAGTGTGAATATTTGATGGCTCAACTACGTGGGGCAGCTACATATTCTGTTGAAGGATTCAAATTTAATGAGCTATTGTCTTCATATGATGATGCAATGAAATTTAAAGTTAATGAATTTGGTGATGGGTCGAGAGGAAGTGGGCTTTTCCATGTGAAAAACTCACAAGGTGGCCCAAGCAAAAAAATGTGAAAAAAAAATAGGTGGTCTCTAATAAAATTATTAAGCCCATTTTTAGTGAGATTGATTCCAAGAGTACCTCGTCTTGGAATAAGGTTGAGAGGATCATTAGGAGAATAAGGTTGGACAAATGCTTTGTTGAGGAAGCTATTGGGCAGTTAGGAGGAATATGATGTCTTTGGAATTCTAACTTGTGAAAGGTAAATATTCTGGGTAGCTCTATATACCATGCTCATATGCATGTTAATTAAAAAATAAAAAAAAAATACTGGTGATAGGTTTATCACAATTGTGTATAATAGTCCACTATTAATTAGTCTCAACAACAATTTTGGGATGTTCTATGTGATCTTTCTTGTGATGTTTCTGGTGCTTGGGTTATTGCGAACTTTAACTTTGTTCTTCATGCTCGTGAGAGGGTTGGTGAGGCTATGAATCCTTCTTTTAGAGGGGGTGAGTTTTCAGAATATGAAAAATGATTGCGAGTTAATTAATGTTGGATTTCAAGGTTATCCTTTTACTTGAAAGAGAGGATTTAGAACAATAGTTGGATAAATTGTTGATTAACATTCAGTGGAGGATTAAGTTTCAGGAGGTGATTGTTTTTCACCATCTGCCATATGAATTTGATCATAGGTTGTTGTTGGTGAGATTGGGTTCGTATGACACTCAATCTTCTAGGAGACTGTTTAAATTTGTTGCATCCTAGTTAACACATGACTTTCACAGGTTTGTGTGCTCGCATTGGGATGCTTCTAAGAGATGAGACTCTTTTTTCTTTCTTTATTTTGTTTTATTATTATTATTATTTTTTATGTTTATTCCAAAGGATTTGCAACAGTGGAACAAGGAAGTCTTTGGTAATATTTTTGCTAAGAAACAACATCATCTTAGACAGCTTGATCTTCTCAGTTTCAACTTGTCTTGTGGGAGAGGAAGGGGACAATCAGTGGCGGAACTTCAATAAAAGTTTTGAGGTGCTAAATTAATTTTTTATATATAAATTTATTTTTTTACTAATTAAAAAAATAACAAAATTTTTTATTTTCTTTACTCAAAACAAATATACATGATAATAAAATCTAAAAAAACTATTATCATTCATTAATCATTTCATAAAATAATCATAAAATGAATATATATATATATATATATATATATATAATATTTATAAAAAAACGACTCCCCATGTCTGTTAAAAGGTTCGTCACTGAGTATAGGAAGGTCTTTATCACACCTGGAAGGAGTATAAGCTTATTTAACTTCAAGAGGATACTTTATGGTTTCGAAAATGTTGATCCAAGTGGTTGATGTTTAGGAATAAAATTTTCAGTTTTTCCATAATTTGATTATTATCAAGAGAAAGCATAAGAAAGTGGAGCTAATTCAAGTTGATGATGGGAATTGGATTTTAGAGCCTTTTACTTTGTAGGCTTTGGTTATTGATTTTTATAAGTTGTTTACTAGTCGGCATGTTTGCAAAGAGTTTGCGTTTAGAGGTATTTTTCTTGTTCTTGATGATGTCTCCTATTATTTTTTTGGGTGCTTCTATTTCTAGTCAACAAGTGCACAACGTTATTAGGGGTATGTGGAGTTTTAAAGCACCAAGACCAAATGGTTTTCAAGCTTTTAATACATTTGAATTTATAATATGAAAAAGTTTGTGTGACATCCGCGTGCAAATTGACAAATCGACAAATTAAAAAATTGTTAAATATGTATTGCGCATATATTGATATTGGTATTACATGCATGTAAATTAAGAGTCTATGTCCATTGCATTCCATATTTGCTCCACCCAACCTATACAAGGTGTTGCTCGCATGTGTCTAAATTACTTGTTAATCAATGCGTTGTTAATCGTGTTGGTAGTGATAAAAGAATGATTGTGATAGTTGATTGTTATTCTCATGAATAATGTATGGAGTCTGTGATTATCTATTTCTTATTCCATGCCATGAGCTAGAGTGAGAAGTTTTTTCACTCCCATGTGTTCCATGTGTTGTCTATATGTATGTTGTTGTAGTTAATGTTTATCAGGATCTTGATGACGTCGATGATGAGATATAATCCTTGTTTTGGAAGTGCTCTGATAGCACATGTGATATCGGGACTTAGATTTAGACTAGTTAGAATTTGATTTATGTTAGTTATATTGAGTAATTGATTTTATTTCCCTTGTAAATTATTATTTCCGTTGAGTTAGTTTGTTAAAATATGATTCTCTCTGTTTGTACGACTTTGAATTCATTATTATGTTAAGGTTATTTAAATTTTATATTATAATATGTGATATGTATGTGGGATAGAGGTAGCACAAAACTCTTCTACCAAAAATTCAATATAAAATTAAAATTAAAATTAAAATTATTACTATTATATAATAATAACACATTAAATATAAGAAACTATAATAGCATTATAAAATATTCAGTAAGAAAAAAATTGTAATCAATTATCAATTTTTTATAACAAAACCATAATATCACTAATAATTATAAATAAATATTATTACTAATAATTTATAATTATTTGTTGTTAATAATTAAAGCAAACAAACATATAAAAAAATTATGGAAACTCAAATAACAAATTCAAAATTCAAAGTTACATATTTTATGGAAATAAAAAAAAAATTTAGTACAGATAAAGAGAAGGTATTAAATTATATAATAGGAAGAAGTTCCCTCCAAATCTCCTTCTACATTTTTTCAAAATATTTATATATATATATATATATATATATATATATATTAAAATAAATTAATATTAAAAATAAATTAATTAATTAAAATAATTAATACCACAATAATTGGTAAGAATGTTATAGGTTCTACCTTTATAATTAATAAAAAATTTATGATGTAAATAATAAATTAGACAAAATAAATGAATAAAATCGAATAAAAATAACTATGTCAACAAATAAAAGAATTAGCTAATTTTTAAAAAGAAATTATACAAAAATAACTAAATTAAAATAATCAAAATCTATATCATTGATTAAATTAATTTCTTAAAATATATTTGTTAAATCAAAGTATTCTCTTAGAGTATATTCTTAAAAAAAATATTTTGAAAAGTTCATATAAAATATTTTATATTATTTAAAAGGCTTAAATATGTTTAAACTACCTTGAATTAGCTTGATTTTCAGATTATTACTTTTTAATTTTTTTTTGTTAAAATTACCTGACAATTTTTTTTTTTCAATTTAGTATTTGACGTTAGTTTCCTCTGTTAAATGATGACGTGGCAAACAGACTGCCATGTCATCACCCAACAGTATCTGCCAAGTCATCAAAGGGATTGCCACGTGGACATAGTGATGACGTGGCAAACACTGTTGGGTGATGACGTGGCAGTCCATCTACCACGTCATCACTTGATAGAGGGGGACCAACGTCAGGTACTAAATTGAAGAGAAAAAAAATTAGTCAGGTATTTAAAATAAAAAATAATAAATTAATAGGTAGTAATCTGAAAATCGACCTAATTGGAGGTAATAATCTGAAAAACTGACCTAATTGAAGGTAGTAATCTGAAAACTAACTTAATTGAAGGTAGTAATATGAAAATTGTCAATGAAGGACAACCTATTTTGAGGCCATCATATTTCGATTGCATAAATTACACTGAGTGAAAGGAGCGTATGCGAATTTTCATACAATCTATCGACTTCAAACTTTGGTTTGTCATAAAATATGGACCAAAAATTCCAACAAAGATAGTGGACAATGAAGAAGTGAAGAAAAGTGAAGATTAATAAGATGAAGAAGACATAAAACACCCGTAACTAGAAATAAAAGCAACAAATGCACATAAATTAGCTTCCCATTGATCATGTATGGAAACTATTGCACTTGATTATAAAAAAAGAAAATTATGGAATTATATTAAAACTCAGTATATATATAATATATAGATGTGTGTAATATTTATATTTACTAATAATAAGTTTTTAAATAAAAATTTAATTTCAAATCTTATAAGTTTTACTTGTAAGATAGGAAAGTAAATGTCACAAATATTCATTTAACTTATATATATATATATATATATAAATTTTTTTTCCATTTTGTATCTTTCACTTATATGGAAGTACTGAAAATTTATTTGCTAAGTCAAGTCTCCTCCAGACAGAATTCTAGTTACTTTCACTTCAAATCTTGTTTTTTTTTTTTTACGTTTCCATCATATGTAATAATAATAATAGTAAAAAATAGGTCGAGTGCTCTCGCTGCACGGGCCACATGGAGACTAGATCACATTTGTTTTTTGAGTGTCATGAATCTTATCGAGTTTGGATGGAATGTTTTAACTGGTTAGGTGTTAGCACAGTTATGTATAATAATTGTGCAATGCACTTGGAACAATTCTCTAGTCTTTCTTTTTGTAACTCTCAGAAAAAGGATTGCTGGATATCTATTTGGTTAGCCATCATATGGACAGTGTGGTTGGCTAGGAATGAAGTAGTCTTTTCTTCCACTCAAATATCTGCAATGGAGATGGTAGATTTGGTTAAAATTAGAACCTGGAACTGGTTAAGGACAAGACATAAAGATTTTAGGTACGACTTTGCTTCTTGGTCCATGAATCCAGTAGCTTGCCTCACCTAGGTAAATGTATTCAGGTGGTAAACGAGTCTATTAGAGAAATCTGATTCTGCAATTTTTATTTCAATGTTGTGGTTGGATGTGATGGTCTAGCTTAGGTTCCTAGTTGGGGAACGATATTTTTAGTTCACATGTGTTATTTTGTAATGGGTTGGAGTACCCCTTGTACTTCCTTTATTTTCAATTATTTGGATTATAAAAAAAAAAATCTCCTTCAATTAGGTTAGTTTTCAGATTACTACCTTCAATTAAGTCGATTTTCAGATTACTACCTTCAATTAGGTCAATTTTTTAGATTACTACCTCTAATTAGGTCGATTTTCAGATTACTACCTATTAATTTATTATTTTTTGTTTTAAATACCTGACTAATTTTTTTCTTCAATTTGTACCTGACGTTGGTCCCCCTCTGTCAAGTGATGACGTGGCAGATGGACTGCCACGTCATCACCCAACACTGTTTACCACATCATCACCATGTCCACGTGGCAATCTCTTGGATGACGTGGCAGACACTGTTGGGTGATGATGTGGTAGTTCGTTTGTCACGTCATCATTTAACAGAGAAAACTAACGTCAGGTATTAAATTAAAAAAAAAATTTGTCAGGTAATTTTAACAAATTTTTTTAAAAAAGTAGTAATCTAGAAATCAAGCCAATTCGAGGTAGTTTAAACATATTTAAGCCTACTTAAAAATATTAATTTAAAAATAAATTTGATTTAAACATTTTTCAAAAAATACAAGATATCAATTTAAAACATATTTCCTTCAAAATTTGTAACGATCTAACAAGCCATGACATTTTCTATTGAAGATCAACATCTAAACGGAAGCGAAATCATGTATAAAGTAAAATGTATGAGGTACACAACATATAAAATCCAGTACACAAACTATATAAATAAAAAAAACATACAATTACAAGCATCCTTTATACAATCAATTGTGGACTCCAAAATATGACTCCATCGGAGAAATCACAAAAAATAGTCGCCATCTTGCAAATCAACCACCTAATCTTGTTTTGCATGCATACCAAGTATGATTATCGTAGTCCCAACCATAAGGAAAATAAGGATAAGCTTACAAAAAAAAAACAATATACAACAACACAACAAAAACAATGATCACCAATAATATAACACACGACTTAATTGCTTATTCAACATTTATCAACTTTATTAAAATCGACAACTCAAACAAAATATTAGCATCTAATACGTTGTCATGTATGTCAACTAATGAAGATCTCTTACAAAAGAAGTTGAGCAATTTAAGTGGCTTATCCCTATCGAATCACATTGTTAAACTTATCTCAACTAGGTTAGGTATAGTACATCGTTAAGCCTCATAAAAGAGCCAAGTATAGATAATTTAGTTTGATTTCTTAGGCTTTGCCACTTAAACAAGGAAATATGGTACTATATCAATGTAGAATAATTTGGATATGAGTTGACCATGACATTAGTTAGCTTAATTAAGCCACCTATGGGATTAATCCACCAACTACCTCCCAAATACCACAACCTTCCAATACTAGGTTAGGGATTTTAACCTTCGATTTCGTACTTTACTTGATTTGTCATTCAACTAAGATATAATTCGACTACTTCCATACCAAAACTACATAGACCCTAAAGGGAAGCAAATTTTAAAACAACTTAATTCACCTCTAGCATCTATGCATCTCAATTTAGACATGTATCTTAATCACATGTCCACAACTTTACTACTTTAAACAACATGCAACCTTACCCACTTGGTCACTTATAATTAGAATAGATAGACCTTGTCCCTATACTGTGGTCACTTTATATACCTATGCCTCAACCTTGCCCACATACAAATATCATATAGAACCTAGAAGAGACAATCGAAAACAACGCACTCATTCAGAAGCCAACTTACTAAAGGGTTTAACAAAGTGTATATCCGCACAATGGGATATTAAACTTCAAAAACATCTTTAACTCTCCTCTAGTTTCTATGCATATGAACATAGACATGTATCACAACCACATGCCTAATAATTGAACAACTTAACAATTTATCATTGTACAACATTACAACTTAAACATCATTCATCTTACGTCTTAACCATACAACACATAACAACATATCAACTTACTTTTTTACAACTTAATCATCTTTCGACATATATGCCAACTCTCAACTTAATAATAATAATAATAAACACAACAATGTAGTAACTTTATAGTTTTTAACTTTAACAACTGTTAGTATCCATCTTATAACTATAAAACAACTTAAAATATCAAAGAAATATAACAACTTAACATCAAAGTAGCTTTACAACTTTAAGCATACATCAATGGAAGCAACATCTTGACAATCAACTAAAAACAACCAAACGAGTTAACAACTAAATAACTTAAAGCACAATGTCCAACGACTAGTATAACTTACAACATGTATAGTGATCTCAACATAACAACTTCAATCTCAATGTAAAAAACTTTAAACATTCTCATACATCATCATCCATATCAACAATTCATTGTATAATAACTTGAGACATCATATATTATCATATGTAATAAGGGAATTAACATATATCATTTTCAACATGTGATCATCAATTAGCATACATCGAAAACTTCTACATAACACACCATAATTGTAGTTTCACTAATCCAATCAAACTTTTTTTTTATCTCATATGAAAGATAAAAAGATTATCTACAACTCTCTTGAAGACCTCAGGTTCTAATTCCATCACCTAACATGTTGAAAATCACAAAAATTATAATAGTTTGCCTAAATGTTGACAACATGACCTTTACTTACAAAAGGTCATAACTAGAGTTTTAGACCTCCGTTTTAGGTTATTCCAAAGCTATTGGAAAATTAACATCCAAGGCTAAAACTTTTTTTTGAAGACAACGAAGTCTAATTCAAAAAACATCAAATCGCTCATCCATTTCAAAACCACTTAGCGGATTCCTTCCGAAAACACACCTGATTCTAATATGCAAATCCACTCAATTGTTTCCTTCCAAAGACACCCCCATTTCTCATTTTCAATTATGATAAGTTGTTTCAAAATGGCTTAGTTGCTTCATGACAGAGACCATCTCTATTTTTTGTGATTTTGGGGTTCCCAAACCTCTACATTCCATTCCAAGCTTCCTACAAGTTCCAATCTCAAATCTAAACCAAAGAAAATCATCTAAGCAACCAAAATACATCAATTTCCAATAGAAAAATAACTCATAACAAGGATTTGAGTACAAAATCAAGGTTTCCCCCCAAAACCCCAAACACCACAACATCTCCAAGAACCTAAGAACGCCAAGTCTTCTTGCAAATTAGTTAAACATTCAAACAATATGCATCAATGAGCATTCATACCACGCATGCAACATGATAATCCACACAAGAATGGTGTCCAGGATAACAAAACAACAAGAACTACGGTAAGCTTCCCTTACCTCTTTCGAGAACCAAATCTGCCAGAGAAGAAAGGGAAGAAGATGTTTCGCATGGATCCGAGCTTGGCTTCGCAATACAGCTTGAGGAAGAACTCTCACAATTATTCACCAACTACACAAAGAAAGGGAAGAATAAGAAGATCTTAGGAATAAGGAGCAAAGAGTCAACTTCTCTCACTCTAACTTCATTATTTTAAGAATAAGCTCATAGAACCCCTTTTCCAGGCCTGAGTGTTACAAAATTTACGTTAAAAAATAAAAATATTTTCATGTATATAAAGCAAAAATCTTTTTCAATAACTTTTCCTCCTAAACTCTTCCATCAAAATATTCAATATATTATATAAAATTAAAATTAAAATTATTATTATTATATAATAACACATTAATATAGAAAATTATAAGAACATCATAAAATATTTAGTATGAAAAATCAGTAATTAATTATCAATTTTTTATACCAAAGACATAATATCACTAATATTTATAACTATTTATTATTAATAATTAAAGCCAACAAACATATCAACAAAAAATTATGGAAACTCAAATAATAAATTCAAAATTACATATTTTATGAAAATTAAAAAAATTTAGTACAGGTAATAAAAATGTATTAAATTATTAATATCTATATTTTTTTTAATATTTTAATAATTAAAACTAATAAATATATTTTTACTATATAATTTTAATTTTTAATCAATTTATTTAAAAATCTATAATCAATTATAAAAAGTAAAATAAGGTAATACAAAAATTTGTAATCAATTATCAATTTTGTAAATATCAAATTGATTATATCACTAATAATTATATATCGAAGAATTTTTTTATCCTATGTATGAAAGGTATATATTATAGTTAATATTAAACAATAAAATTTTAATTTTATTTTATAAAAATATGTTGGAAGGAAATTTTATTATATTATTAATTAATAGACAATAATTTTATTTAAATTTTAGAATGAAATAATGTTTTTTTTTTGTTTTAAAAAATTCAATATCTACAATTTTTTCTTTTAAAAAATAATTAATCCAAACTAAGTTAATTCATTCTTAATTAGTTTAGTTTGATTTAAATTATTTTTTTATTATTTTTAAATTCAATCTAAATTAAACTAACTAAAATTAATTAATTCAAACCTTAATTTACCTCAAATTCTAACAAAACCTGTTGATGAAAAAAATTTAACGAAGGAGTGGGATAAAACAAATAGAATAAGCGAAACGTAACCGGAGAGGGACAGTGCGGAGAGCAAGAGCAACAAGAAAGGGGGTTTAGGGTTGGGTTCCGGCGAGGGAGCGTGTGAGATTGTGAGAAGGAAGAGACTCATAAACTCATCCAAATCCCAAACCGAATCCAGGAAAGAAGATGGCTCGGAACGAGGAGAAGGCGCAGTCGATGCTCAACCGCTTCATAGCGATGAAGGCGGAGGAGAAGAAGAAGCCCAAGGAGCGCCGCCCCTTCCTCGCCTCCGAGTGCCGCGACCTCTCCGAGGCCCACCGCTGGCGCCAGCAGATCATGCGGGAGATCGGCCGGAAGGTGGCCGAGATCCAGAACGAGGGCCTCGGGGAGCACCGCCTCCGCGACCTCAACGACGAGATCAACAAACTCATCCGCGAGAAGTCCCACTGGGAGCGCCGCATCCTCGACCTCGGTGGCCCCAACCTCACCAAGCACTCCGCCAAGATGACCGACCTCGACGGCAACATCGTCGACGTCCCCAACCCCGGCGGCCGCGGCCCCGGCTACCGCTACTTCGGCGCCGCCAAGAAGCTCCCCGGCGTCCGCGAGCTCTTCGAGAAGCCCCCCGAGCTCCGCCGCCGCCGCACCCGCTACGACATTTACAAGCGCATCGACGCTAGCTACTACGGCTACCGTGATGACGAGGACGGCGTGCTGGAGCGCCTCGAGGGCCCGGCCGAGGAGGCCATGCGGCGGGCGGCGGCCGAGGAGTGGAGAAGGCTGGACGAGGTGAGGAGGGAGGCCAGGCGGAGCGTGAAGAGCGGGGAGATGGCGGAGGTGACTGCGGCGGCGAGGGAGGTGCTGAAGGAGGAGGAGGAGGAGGTGGTGGAGGAGGAGAGGGAGAGGGAGAGGGAGGAGGAGGAGAGGGAGAGGAGGGAGTTCGTGGTGCACGTACCTCTTCCTGATGAGAGGGAGATTGAGAGGAGGGTGTTGGAGAAGAAGAAGATGGATCTTTTGAGTAAGTATGTGAGTGAGGGCCTCTTGGAGGAGCAGACTGAGGCCAAGGACATGCTCAACATTCAGCGTTAGTTTGTTAGGTAGATCCTTGTGTTGATGGATGTAATCTTGGGGTATTACATATCTTGTATTTTGCCAACACTTGTAATTTTATTCTGAGTCATTCATGCAAGAATAATCTTATTTTATTCTAGTGTCTTGGGTGTTTCAGATGAAATCTGAGAATAGGGAACAAAAAGTTTTTGATCCAGTTATTTGGCACTAGGATAATGAGAAACAGATCTTAGAGGTACTGGCTATTGCTCAACATTCAGCGTTAGTTAGTCTTTTGAAACCTTGGTTGGTGTTTTTTTCTTCTTGTGATTGGAATTTTGGTGGATAATTAGGTTGGTTGTCACTTTACATGTTGCAATTGAATTAGTTTAGATGTAAAGAAATGAATGTGTTGCTCTAGGGATGCTTTTTGAGAAATTTTGTGAATGGGTGGCAATTTATTGGGTGATGATGATGTGTTCATTGAGGGAATTGAAATGCACCATTTTGGTGTTTATGAGTTTCTGTTTACTACAAGGATATGCCAATTGATACAGGGTTTTGTTGAACTAGGTTTTTTCTTTTGTTTGGATATTTAGTGGATAACTAGCTTCTATACTACTTATTATTACATGTTGCAAATTTGCAATTGAGGTATTTTAGATGCAGAGAAATGGATGTGTTGCTGCAGTGCTGCTTTTTGATAAATTTTATGAATGGCCTATTTATTGGACGATGTTGATGTGTTCGTTGAGAAAAAATTGAAATGGATGCGATTTTGAGGTTCTGTTTGCCAGGGCTAAGACATGCAAATGGATGCGAGGTTTAGTTGCGTTGATTGATGTAATCTTGGTTTTTTTTATTATGATTGTTATATTACATATCCTGTATTTTGCCAACACTTCTAATTCTATTCTAAGTGATTAATGCAAGATGAATTTCATTTTACCTAACTGTCAGCTCTGATTATGTATTTTAGAATTCTAATTTATGCCATTGAATTTCCGATAGTATTGCTGTCACATTGATTGTTTCTTCTATGATTTGTGAAACTTTTGTTTTTTATTGTGCTTGCTTTGAGTATTTTGAGCTTTGACTTATGGTTTCTTAATTTCACTCTTTTTTGGGTTTAAAATCTAGAAGGATTTCAGATAAGATATTCATGTTAATGATGAACTATTGATTTAGAGTGTATATGATAATAATATATCAGTGTTTAAACTCAGTTGCATGCATACAAATTTAATTTGTGATAGATTTATGATACAAATTAAATTTAGTCTTTCTTGATTGCATGAAGCTCTAGTAGTCTTGGCAGTTCTGCGATAGTTCACCTAGACAAAGCACATATTTTAATGGCTCTGTCATGTTTATAAATACATTATTCATAATCAATTCTGAGTAGTAGTCTAGTAGATGACATACGTAAGCACATAAAAAAAAATGTTAAAACTGATATAGTAAACATGATTTATAAGGTGACTGAAATGGGATGGGTTTTGGGTGGTGGTATACCTAGGTGTCTAGGGAAATTATTGTCTCAGCAAGTACTAGTATTGTTCATTTTTCTAATGCTCCCAGAGGTTTGGGACAGAGAGAGGTGGGTTACATGGGAGGGAATTGGAGACAGCTAGTTAGTTCAATACTTAACGATTTTGATGCGAAGGATTGGGAATGTTGTTTATTAACTAGGGGAACCAGCAACCGCCGTGCAGATGTCACCATATCCCTTGCCATCTATTATATCATACAAATATAGAATGGTATCTATAAGCAATATGAAATAAAACCCAATTCCAAAGTAATGCTGTTGGGGAATTTTACGTGGATCAGCTTCATTTTCAATATCATCCTGTAAATACTAATGCTGTTGCTGCAATTTACATATGCTGATCAGAAATCAAGTCAGAATGGTAACGTATATTCAATCTCAGGTT
The DNA here is from genome assembly GCF_000230855.2 of Cajanus cajan. Taxonomy (NCBI): domain Eukaryota; kingdom Viridiplantae; phylum Streptophyta; class Magnoliopsida; order Fabales; family Fabaceae; genus Cajanus; species Cajanus cajan. The sequence continues at coordinate 22,198,983 of NC_138524.1, forward strand.
TGGCTCAGATTGGTCGGCTATTTTATTTTTATTAAGCTAAAAAATGTGCAATTGGGTTTTCAGCGTTCAGTTAGGAATTTGGAGCAGATTGATTTGAGAGAGAAGTATATAGTGGGAACATGGAGGACTTTTGGGTAAGGATGAGATCAGCTTTCTAAGAATTATGTGCCCTTTTGAGTGTTGATACAAGAGATCAGCTTTCTATGTTTGGTTCCCAAATTCAGGCTGACATGGGGAGATTTGTGTCCCTACCCTTGTGATGAAGTTTTGGGTACCTATCTTCACTTTGATATCACCTCATGTATGAACCTATCTTGCCAGTTTTAAAGTGAAAGCAATTGGAAGACGATTACTTCGAGGAAAAGTTGGATTGCATGCTAATTGCCCATTTTTTGATAGCTTTTTTCGTCGACTAAAATACGTATGTTTCAAAACAAATGTAGTTGTGAACAATGGAAGAGTATGTATACAACAAAAATTATACAATTTATACGATTTCTGTCTCATTTTTTTTAGTTATAATATATAAAAGTTACATGAATAAAATTTCTCATAAGAGTAAGGGATATAATTTGGACAATAAAGGTGTGAAATAATTTCGGGTATAATTTATATTTCTCACGAAAATCATATTAAAATTAACTTTTTTTGTTGGTACAAATCACGAGTCCCCCACTGGATGTATGAAATAACCTTTAAAATCATCTATTCATTCTGTCAAGCTAATTTGTATCACTAATAAATATAGCCACAATACCTTTAACTGTTTAAGAGATGTGAGAAATTTAAAACTCTTTGTAAAAAGTTTTGTAAAATTATCACGTACTAATCTACCATTCAAGAGTCAGCCCCACACCTTTCTTTGTAAAATCTTTTACTGAAGCAGAAATATAAAATGTTCCTTAATTCTCGTTTGTGAAAGTACAAAATTTCACTCCATTACCTGCACAACCATTCAAGTAATATACATCCTCTTGGGCAATTAATCATCACATTGTTTTCTTTCTCTAACTTTTTTTTTTCCTTCTGTTTTAAAGAGAAAAAAGAGGTATTAACATAATTTACCAACTTAAATGAGTTAGAATATTGTATTTATAACATATTTTTAATAACTAGGAAGTGTAATTTGTTTTCATTGAGTCGAAAGTTGTATTTACAGGAGTCTATGTATACAAATGATTGACCCATATTGTAGAGGCTTGTTTGTAAAACTTTTGTTCTATTGTATTAACTTCTCCAAAAATTAATACTTTTTTTTAGTTCACTAGAATGAAACTTGATATTAAGAGTTTTATAATATTCATGCACCTTACTCAATTAAATTAGCTAGATCTCTTCTAAAAGTTTATTTTTAATTTACGAAGAGATTAATTTTAATTTATAGAAAAAATTATATTAATTTTTACTCCCATCAATACTCATTAAAAAATGGCTAATAACCTATTTTGGTCCCTTATAATCTTTTTTTGTTTCAATTTAGTCCCTCATTAATTTTTGATCTCAATTTGGTCCTAAACTAATTAATTGGTTTCAATTTAGTCCTATATTAATTAATTAGTTTCAATGTGGGACTTCCGTCCAAATTATTTAAACAGAGTTAACTTTTGGCCACGTAGATGCATACGTGGCATCCACGTGGATGAGAATTTTTTTTTGAAAACACCTAGACCGGAACGGGCCGTTCTGGTTGCAAAATTAAAACACCACAAGTGAAGCAGAACGGGCCGTTCTGAAAGCAGCACGACCCGTTCTGCTTTCAGAACGGCCCGTTCTGGATACAGAACGGCCTGTTCCAAAACTGTGAATAAAATATTTTTTTGCTTAATTGTGTTTTTATATTATGATTATGCAATTTTGATCTCTAAGATTTTAATTGAGTAATTTCAGTCCTTAAAAGATTATAGTTGTGTAATTTTAGTCTCACAATTTTTAATTAAACAATTTTAATCTCTCAAATATCATAATTGTGCAATTTTAGTTTTTCTCATTAAAAATTTAATAATTTTAAAATTTTAATATATATATATATATATTTTAATGTATCAAATGATATATATTTATTATTACTAAATAAATAAAATTTATATATTATTAATATTTTAATATTACTGATAAATTAATATCAATAATATTTTTACTATATTTATAAATAAACTAATAATTTGATAAATATAACTTAATATATATTAATATACTTTTACAAAAATATAAATATATAAGATCAGATATATATTTCTAATTAATATACTTATATTTTTGTAAAAGTATATTAATATATAACAAGTTATATTTATCAAATTATTAGTTTATCTATAAATATATTAATAATATTATTGATATAATATCAAAAATTATAATATACGTTAATTTGAATAAATAAATAATTATTTAATTTTAAAACATTAATATATATATTAAAATTATTAATTTTTAATGGGAGAAACAAAAATCATACTATTATAATATTCGAGAGACTAAAATTGTTCAATTAAAAATTGAAGGACCAAAATCGCGCAATTGTAATTCTTTAAGGACTAAAATTATGCAATTAAAATCTTGGAGATCACAAAACTGCACAATTGTAATACTTGAGAGATAAAAAATGAAATTAAACCAATATTCTTGATTAATTTTATTAAAAAATATAATAATTTTGAAAAATATTTTTTTATGGTAAAAATTTTAAAATTACTTATTTTTATAAAATATAATTGTCTTATAAATAGAGTAATAATTTTTTCTTTTTCTCTTTCTGTTTGAAGAAATATTTAAATATCACTTTATAATTTTTTGCAACTTATTTAAGATTAAAAGAATAAAATGATAAAAATTAATAAGATAAACATAATAAAATAAAATATAAAAATATATTAATATATTTATTTTATTAGATATAATAACATAATTAAAATATAATTAATAATATATATTTTATAAAATTATTAATATTTTATATATAAAAAAAATAAAATAAAACCGTAACGGCCCGTTCTGAAACCGGAACGTCCCGTTCTGGTTGCATTTTCGGTGTGTCAATTTTGCACCTGGAACGGGCCGTTCCGGATGCAAAATTAACACACCAAAAGTGCACTCAGAACGGCCCGTTCCGGTTTCAGAACGGGCCGTTCTGGGTCCAGGTGTTTTCAAAAAAATTCTCATCCACGTGGCATCCACGTATGCATCTACGTGGTGTCCACGTGGCCAAAAGTTAACACTGTTAAAGCAATTTGGACGGAAAATCCCACGTTGAAACCAATTAATTAATTTGGGACTAAATTGAAACCAATTAATTAGTTTGAGACTAAATTGAGACAAAAAATTAATGAGGAACTAAATTGAAACAAAAAAAGATTATAAGGGACCAAAATAAAAATTTTATCCTAACCGGAGATTACTCTGTATGAACAAGTGTGCAGCAAATGGTTTCAAAGCTTATTTTGTGAGTTCAGTTCCAGCCTTCCAGGTAGACCATCAAGGTCTCGTTTGTTTACTATTTTCAAAAACACTTTTCTTTTTCCTAAAATTTGTTTGTGTTATGAGTGTAGTTCAAAGTGATGGATTCCTGTGTATATTTATGTATTTTAAAAAATTCTCCTCTCAGAACACTTGAAACATAAGGAAGAGATGACAAACATTTTTCAATTTGTTTTTGAGTTTTTAGTTGCGGATTTGTATTAAAAACAACTTGTATAATGAGAAAGGGAATCGAAGAAACCCTAAATTGTTGCATTTTATTCCTCACTTTCACTCACCATAAGCAAGCGTTATATCAGTAAGGGCAACAAGCAAAGCAAGCTAAACCTGTTTACTAGAGAGCCTTGTTCATAAGCTAGGATTAGGTTGTATAATGTTGTTGCTTTCCTTAAATATATTAGTCACATTTTTCGATTTGAATATTTTGTGTGAACAACAAAAAGTTTTCCCTTTTAACTTTGTAGTAAATTTTTGATGTGTTTATACAATAAAGATAAAAACCATCAATGATGAAGTAATGAAATTGCCTTACATGCAAATATTCAGCACTAGGGAAACTTTTACTAAAAAGTCTTTCCTTTGTTTTTGAAGATACAAAAACATTTACTATTCTGAGAAGAAATCAGAAGAAATAGAAAATAAATGTTTGCCTTTTGTCAAGTCAAATCCCATTAATATAGTGTTAATAATTTTGTGTTATTTATACACGAGAAACAGTAAATGTCACAAGATTTACAATGTTCTTTTGAGAACCTTGTGTATAGGAACATAATAGCAATTTCAATCGCTGATCAGGCACTAAAAGTTATGTAGTTAGATCAGTGTTAACTGCATATTTGGTGCTCCTACTCCTGGCTACACAATACTACTTAACCATCTTGTTTAAGCTAAAGCTGGCAAATTGAAAATGTTGGACGAGTTTAAAGGGCTTTCTGCAACATTGTAGACTTTTCTTGAAAACAGTCTCTTTCGAGATCTCCAACGTTTCATCACAGCCATCATTAGACTCCATATTGTTCTCTGTTCAGAGCATAAACAATTCACTGAAAATATGTAGCTTAAGAGAGCAATTGTTGAAGTGCCTCCAGTTAGGATGAAGAGCACCATGAAGCTTGCAGGGCTAACACTAGTAGTTTCTCCATACGTGTCAATTATGTCTTTACATTCCTCTGATGCAAGCATACTGTTTTCTAGATCACGAATGGTGCCATTTTCAGATATGTTCAGCATGGCTCTGTTTACACTATGAAGCAACGGAGATCCCTTTGGAAATACCTGCAAAGACATTGCAACTGTGTTAAAGTAAACTTTGTTCAAGTTGAGGGGCTAGAAATTAAGAGTAGTTCTTTCATGACAGAAATTCCTATAGGTACAACCAATTAAAAACTCAAGATACATCAAAACAATGGACAAAGTTTAGATGCAATTTCATAAATGCTTTTAGTAGTGTTTTCCAATCAGAATGGGAATTTCACATCACTAACCTATGCTGATCTTTAGTGTAAACCTTTATTATATTAGGAAAAAAAAAAAGAACAAAACACATTTTACTGAGGTGAAACTTTAAATATGATTGGAGAACAATGCAAAAATGGCCTAAGAAATTGCATCTAGATTGTCCTAAAATAATAAAGTTTGTGTTGATCTCTGTGCTGAAATTATTCTGTTTATCTTAACCTTTTGATTGGTTGTACCTCAATCTATACAATTACTCAGAAACTTATAAAGGAAAAAAAGTGAAAGAAATGTTGAAGCAATACAAATCCATATCCTCCAATCTTGTATGTAGGCCCTGCTTGAACAAACCCTTTACAGTGCTTTGCAAGGAAAAGTTTGGACCCAGGAACATCAATGAAGACAGCTGCTATTTCTTTGTTTCTTAGGGCATCAGCATAGCTCTCCTGTGAATCAAATGGCTTGATGTTTTTTGCATTCATGCCCAATGCATCTTGGAGATATCTTTCACAGTAGGATCCTGTATCATATCCTACCGTGGCATTGCTTTTCTTTAGCTGTTGAACGCTGTCAACTGTTGGTTCAAACCGTTCAACAGTCAACATGCTGGCAAGGCTAGCAGTGTAAGTCTGTGTAATGATTAGAGCCACAAAAAGCCAGACCACCATTGCCACCCTTGATAAATTGCTATGCAACCTGCCCCCTGTGTCAGCAGATTATGCAAAGTAATGTTATCTGAGATAGTTGCTGGTGCTACTTGTTAGTTAGTCACAACCACCAAATTGTCAGAAGTTTGATTATTGTTGTCTGTATTCTTAATTAAAATTATTTCTTTCAGGATCAAATGATGGCACAGATGTTTAAATCTATTACTTTCCGGAGATCACCCAAATCAATATCCCTTGCTCAAATGACTTGTGTGAGGCAACATGATATGAATCAAGGCAACATTTAGGTATGTAACTTAGTTAAACACTTATTCTAATTTAAAATAAGTTAAAAAGAAATTAAAAGATTATAAGTCATCTTTTAAGAATAAATAATCTTTGTAAATCTATTCTCAACACCTCCAAAAACTAGTCTTCAACAAAATATTAGTTTTTGTCAAAGTAAAATTAACTAGACCATCATGAACCTCAACTGAAGTTCTAATAGAAGTTAGAGATCCGTTGTTATTGAAATTAGATGGATCAAATAGATGAATAAAGCAGAATGAAGTTACCATTCAAAGAGAACATAGAACAGAAAGCCAACCACAGCACAGTTGTGGTTTGATGAAGAATAGGGCCCTTAAGTTCAGGGCAGTGGTTTCTTTCAATCAACCATACAACAAAGCCATTGTAGACAATGATGACCAATATTAGAATCCACATGAGCTTTGTGAAAGGCTTCATGAATAGCCATGCTCTATTGCCTGTCTTTGATTTAACAGGAACAATCATCACCAGTCCGGTATCAGTATAGGGCTGAGTGAATGAAGCATATTCATAACGAGCGGACACTATCGATACATCACCAACAACTGCATCATATTTCTGCATCAAGCATTGATCATTCTAGATGTCAAAGAAAATGTGATTAGAGTAATAATGTTTCTAGGAGCAACCACATACTTTTATGTTAGGCAAGAACCAGAAAGTTTACGTCAAATAAACTTGAGGATGAAGGTATAGCTAGGGTGTAAAAGATAAATATTGAAATTAATTGTCAGAGTAAAAGCTCACTCGAGATTATTTTTCATCTTATTGTATACCAAATAAGGGTATCCAGTATGGATGAAAGAAAATCAATAAAATAGGAGAAAAATGTTTCTCAATATAAGAATTGGTATTAAAGAATTCTACTGTTTTGGCATAATTCTCATAATACAAATGAAAGGAAAAAAACATTCTAATGAGATTCGAATCTGTATATCTAGGTCTTCCTAAGCACAAATGCGGTTAGTATACTGGATGCAAATATGATAGAACAGGAACATGAGAATACAATAAATTCTAAATATCACAGGACATGACAAAGTTATAATGCAATTATTCAATATACAAGATTGAGTTATTTTGGGCACAGCAAAACATTGAAGTTTATCTAAATCCTATGGTATTCTAACTTGTATTGGTATAAAAGTTTAATGAATAAAAGCAAAAGAAATTATGAAAATGCAACTAAAAGTATTCAAATTGCATATAACAGCTAACAAAGACACAATCGCAACATGACTTGGTTATCATTTAAAAGTATCTTTCTTTCTTAGTTTATTATCAATAATTAGCGACAATGAAGTGAGCTACAACATACAAGGGTAATAAATAAAACATTTACCTTCCAATATACTTGCTTCACCAGGTCATCATATGTGCCATTAAAGGCAAAATAATCATATTCTAGGTATGGTAATCTTTTTACTGTTTCGTTGAAAAGCTCTATGGAAAATCCCTTGAAGGATGTAACATTTTCATCTTCAATAACATTGACATACTGTTTGTAGTTTGATGTGGAGGGGACAGCAATTCTTAGTCGTATGACACAAGTTGGATTAACTACTTTTCCTAATTCCTTTACCGAAGAATTGTAAAACGCATTTTGATCCAAAGATTTTGAGAAACCATGCCCATCTGACCAGAACCCAATTTCCTTGTAGCTCCTTCCAATCACATAAATGATTTGATAAATATGTGCTGGAGGTAATTTATGGTCAGTGAACTGAATTTTTCCACTTAAGCCAGTAAAATTACTTAGTAAAATCTTATCTAGCAATACTTGACCCTGTCCTTGCTTGGTTTCTCTCATTGCCTGAACCACAATCCATGCTGCATCATAAGCCTGGGCTGCGAAGATCCCAGGCTCACAATTAAACTCTTCAAAATTCTCTGAGCAAAATTTTACCTGAAATCTATGGTAGAAGTTTACATGTTGGTACCATAGATTTGGCATATAGCTCTTCACTCCAATGATCCCTTGTAGATTGGAGATAGAGGATGCATTCAAGGAATGAACAAGGCTTGTAAAGGTACTAGTGGTAATCCATACATTACTTTCCCCCATCATTTTCATTTTTTTTGCAGTTTCAAACAGGTGTAGGGTCAAAGGAAAAGACAAATGGACAATGAAGACTCTACACTGTCCTTCTCTTAGCTTCTCTAGTTGTTGGGACAGAGAAGAAGAAACTAGAGGTGCAATTGCTAGAACATTGTTTAATTTTGTGCCAACTTTTGTAAGAGCTCCAGAGAGCTGAGATAAAACTTCAGTAAATGATGAGTCTCCATCTTCATATATCATGCTAACATTATAGAGTTCCCAAGACTTCACAATCTCAGCTATAGCTTTCATCTGCATAATTTGGCTAGGTGAGGATTGAAGCAGGAAGTGCCACTTCCGCATTGCCCATTCTGGAGTTGTATCTGCTAGAGAAAGGAGGGGTATGCTCTTTTGGCTACAGACTTCAGCCACTAAAGATGTCTCAGCCCATGTTTGTGGTCCAATGATTGCTTGCACCTTTTGATTATCAATGAGATCCCTCGCTGCCAAACAATACATTCCATTGTAAGAAGAACACTACAAAGAGAAAATCATGTCTAGACAATGTTTTGTTGTTTCATATAGATGAAATTGGTAAGAACGACAAAGGCTGCAGTTCTCAAAAGGAAATTAATGAGTGACACTTAAGACAACATTATTTGACTTTTTTTGTTTTATAATTTATTTTATGCTTAATCACATTTTTTCTTCTATGTTTCATGATTTTGCAAATTTTGTCAGATAACCTTCAAATATACACTTTGCCACCAAACTTTCAAAATTTTGGGCATTTTGTTACTCTATTAGATAATCGTCTAACAACGTTAATTAACTGTTAATGTGACATGTTGACTACTAACATGATAATTGACACCTTAATCACTGATGTGACATGTTAATTACTAATGTAGATTCAAATATGATATACAAATGATGATATGACACAATATGTTATGTCAATAATTAATGTGCTATTTCACTGTTCAACGTGCTATGTTAATGATCAAAGCTAAATGATAACTAAAAATAGGTGACAAAATTGCAAAATTTTGATAGTTGGATAACAAAATGTGGAAATCCCAAAATTGGGTGGAAAAACTTGTGAAATCATGATACACGTGTAGAAAAATCTGAAATTAAGTCTTTAATTAATGAATTAATTAAATTTTTTTTTCTCTTCTCACTTCTATTTATCGGATGAGAGTATTCATAAATTACTTTTAATCTCGATTCTTAAAAAATATTAGACTTTTTTTATGCTTTGGAACAAGTCTTCTAGTCAGAACTAAGAGACAAGAGTGTAGCCTTTCCTAGACTCAATAGTTTACATGATTTTGAAGTTAGAGAGATGATACGAGAGATATACCTGCAATAACTGCCAAAAGAGGATCTCCTTGAGAGCTTCTTATATGCAGAGCAAAACTCAGATTGTTTTTTCGATAAAAGTCTTCCAATGCCAGATTTATAGCCACTGCATGCTCTTGGCCTATGCGAGAACTGCTATCTATAATAACTCCTATTATGCCCTTAACATCAGAACTCTCATTAGCTGCACTTTTCCCAAGTATGATTACATGCATGTTGAAAAACCAAAGCAGGAAAACTAACTTGTGCATTTTTACTATAAAAGAATATTGCTATTGTGGGCACTCATGCCATCATATAAATACGAATATTGCTACTTTGAAGGCTCTGAATGCCACTATATAGAAATACAAATATTATATTGCTTTCAAATCAAGTGTGCTTTCTCTTTGGGTTGAAACCAGTCTAGCTTCATATTAGTATATTATTGCATTGACCTTGACCATACACCTTATAATAAGAACATTTCTTTTAGTTTTAACGGGTCAAACTACTAGATCCTAGTAAAAGTTTCCAAGCAATGTAATAAAGTATTTTAAAATACAATTGTTTTTAATCTTTAATAAAGATCAATGACGTCGAATGAAACAACTTACAAGTACCCGAGTTCACTTGGTCAATACTTTTGCTGATGTCTTCGGATCTTGATTTCAGTTTGAAATGTCATAAATAGGAAAAATAGTACGAAAATAGTTTTTTCTTCCTAAATGGGTTACCTTAATGTATTAGTTAGGGCAATCGTTCATTAATTTTAACGTTTGATAGTTAAAATAAAATAAAAAATACACATGAATGGTGAAAGTAATTAAACTGGATACTCTTCAGTTTCTCAACCAGAGAGTATGTGTTTGAAGCATATTTATTCACTAGCTATATAACAACCCATCAACCATATTTTTTAGGATACTAGAGTTTAAGGATAAATAGTGCATGCTTTTAAAATTCAAAGGTTTCTAGACACTCATCTAATTCCAAACTACTATACATAATAAGTTAGTTAATTTTTACACAAACTACATTTAAAATCATATTGATGATGATTTTGAATTGGTTTATATTTATAATGCATAGAAATAAACTCATAATTTAATAATAAAAATCTAATAATAACATTTGGAAAAGGAAGTGTCTTGGAATGTAAGGTAATATTTTCATGCGCGTGGACAACTAAGCATCAGAAACGTACTACTTTGAAAATTTCTATTGAGAATTTTCTTTCAAAGTCATTGTTGTTTCCTATCAGTATATTCCCTTTTATTTTCTGGACAGTTCCTGAGTAGTCCTGGTATTATTCAAGACTGACTTCATTGTGGAAAATTCTGGGAAAAAATAATACAAATACTTGACACTGACAAACGAAGACTTTGTCTTAATTTTCTAGTAATTATTATTATTAAGATATATTTATTTTCTCTCCATTTCCTTTTCACCTCTTTTTAATTATTATTTATATATATATTTCTGTCTTTTTCTTAGCACAGTTGTTACTTTTTCTCCTTTTTCATATCATTTTCTCTCCATTTCCTTTTCACCTCATTGTTTTTTTTTTTTATATACTTATTTCTGTCTTTTTCTAATCATTTTCGCCCTTTTTGTTATCATTATTTTTATTCCACTCAATACTTTCAAAATAAGGTGTATGTTCCCCAGCTATTTCCCTTTTCTTAGACAATATAATTACTAAAATATATTTTTACTTCTTCAAAATATCTTATAATATCGATTTTAGTCCCTATGGAATTTTAATGTATTTTTAGTTTTTATATTTATCAAAAGTGATATGAAATTCGTCCTCAATTGAAATCTAAAATATGTGTTTTTAGTAGCGACTGAAAGCGTATTAAAATTTTATAGAGACTAAAACTATTTGTTTTTTTAAATTAGAGATAAAAAATATATTTTACCCAAATTATAATCATTTAAATTATATTATTCCAACTTTCATATGAGATATTTATATTATGCTTTTTTTTTAGAACTCACTTTTTTTTTTCTATTGCTCTCTTTTGTTATATTATCCGTTTCATTTTATATTTTCTTTTCTATTTTTAACTGTCTTTAATATATAAAAATATTGGAAAACATAATATACAAAGCCAAGAGGATTCACATATAATTGTGATAAATCAGAAGGAAGGGTATGCAATAAAATACAAGAACCTTGGACTTGAATTTCACAAGATTCAAAGCTTCGTATATCGACATCGAACGTGTTGTTTACGCTATAGTCAAAATTGAAGTTGTGGTAAACTTCAGAAAGTTATTAGAAAGCATGTAAAAAGTTCCTAACTATTGTGGATCTATGTGAAGCTAGCTGGGGTCCCGACATGGCTCAGTTAACGTTGCAAAATTTCTTGACTAGCAGAAAATATTATAACGACCAAAATAAGGTTTGAACTTAGAGTCAAAGTTTTTTTTTTTTTTTTTTTTTATAATAAAACTAAAAAATTACTTTTAAGCACATTTACGTCATATTTAAGAGATTATAAGCATATTTAAACCTTACTAGTACACTTTCTTTCCTTAAATATAAACACTATTAATTATAATAATTCAATAAAAAGATTATTAAAAAAAGTATTATCCGATTAGATAATGTTGGTTATATGGATACATGACACAAATAAAAAAAATATTAATTTAACAATAAATTTATTAATTTTTATTATAATTAAAACTTAAAATAAAAACTAAGTTAGGTACATATCAAGACACTAGAAACAAGTGTAACCGATAATATGTGTCATTAGGTGCAGGTTTTGACCTTTGTCATCAAAACCTGGAAATTCATCAATACAAACTTTATGGCTAAAGACGAGATTCATGACCGAGGTCGAGACCTTAAGGTGAGGTTGATGTCGAGGTCTATTATTTGGAACACGCACAAAGTTTAACAAAATGGATTAGGAAAAAACTAATATGAGTAGTTAAAAACATTATGCACTAAATCATCATCAGTGACATATTACCTAATTGAAAATAAGGAAATAAAACCAAAAAATTTAAGTCTATCAGTATAAATAGTGACATAAGATGAGGTAAAAGGTAGTTGTTCACAAATTTATTACTTGCATTATATTGCTTTGAGTTGAAACTTAACTTGATTGTCGAAATGCCGTTTGAAAGGACCTACCTTGGAGTGTTCAACAACCGTATACTTAAAATATTACTGATAGAGGTTTGATGTTTATTTCATTCCCGAATTTGGTTAGGAGCTCAATGTAGCCCCTCGTGTTGAGGCGCTAGCTTGTGAACTTGAGAAGATGTTTGTTATATGATTTGATCTTGTCATAGGAGACAAGGAGTTGGAGGAAGGTGACCTCGATTTCACCCTTGGTCTATAAGATATCTTTGAAAAATATTTATCAAACGAAGTGTCAGACGCAAATCGTCTATAAGACGATGTGAATCAGATGAAGCACACAATTTGTCTCATATACATTAAATGCTCATTATTTATTAAGACTACTGACAAAATTCATTTTGAATGCTTCATTCCTTAACAGATCGAAATAGAAAGTCATCTCAGAACTCATATATCTGTTAAAGAGAAAATGATAATGCTTTTTGTCAAGGTCAAGGATGAAGATCCCTAAAATCATGGAGAAAAGTAGATAAAGTCACTGTTACTATACTACGATGACATTGCTTTTGCAAGCTTCGTTTGGTGTGGAAAGATGATAAGTAACTTCTTTGATCAAATAAAAGGTATCTTTCTGTGAAATGCATTTAATATTTGTATTAAATGAGTCAACGGTTACCTATCATCATAAGGAAATATGATGAAAACAGACAAAGCAAACTTGTGAGTTAGACTCAAAGTATTACAATAGTCATCTTCTACAAGCTACCATATAAGAAGATTTGAAGCTCAAGTAAGAGAAAAGGGCACGATACAAGAGAACACATAGATACACTTGTACAGAAAACATATACTCTTTGTAAATTGTGACACCCTCTACCCTAACATTAATACACAATAAATGTAAACAATAATTTTTTTTCTTTTTGAGTAAATAAAATCTTTCATAGTTTGATAACATCTTTCATGTATAAAACAAATGTCTCAAATATCATAACATAGAAGGTTCACATTCGTAACTCATAAACCATAAATAAAATCAACATGTAAGTATCAAAACTTAAAAAATCATAAAAAATAATAAAGGAAATATAGATTAATTCCAGTAAAGGTGGCAGTGCCTCCTAGTTAGGAATTAATTTATAACTTCCAAATCATGTAATAAAAATAATATGACAAAGATGCACATTTTAGTCTTTTATCAAGAACGTTCAAAATTACAAAAGAAAAGAAAACTAAGGCTTTTAAATCAATAACATCCTAAACTAAGCCTACCTATGCCCGATGTCACATCCTATCAAAGCATGCCCAACTGAAGCCTTAAGCCTCATCACCAACATTCTCATGATGATGATCACCTGCAACATAATTTAAACATATACAAGAACAACAAGGGAGTGAGAAACATCTCATACAAGCACAATCACATTAATCAAGTGCAAATTCAAATTTCACATACAACAATAACACATGCATAGTCATTCATCATGCAATGATGTCATGGATTTGACTCATAGATGCATGCATGTGGCACCAATCACGTGTCTCGTAATCACATTTCTCATCATATCATCATGTTACGTCGTGGGCGACCCAAGGTACACCTTGTTAGCATGTTACATCGTAGGTGACCCAAGGTACACCTTGTTAGCATGTTACGTTGTGGGTGACCCTAAGGTACACCTTGTTAGCATGTTACATCGTGGGTGACCCTAAGGTACACCTTGTTAGCATGTTACGTCATGGGTGACCCTAAGGTACACCTTGTTAGCATGTTACATCACTGGTATGCGACCTAAGCGGCACACCTGGAGTTATATATATGTATATGATGCATGTCATACATTTACAATTTCATTGACTCAACATTTCACTTATCACGGAATTTCATTTATTGTCTCACATCATTATTTTTCATATTCTCATAGTCATAGCTTATCTCAATAGTCCATTTTCATGTCTCATGTCATTTGTTCATATTTCACATAGTCATGTCATGATTATTCTTCATAAGGTTTGCACAGGAATCCACAGAGAGCACTCTTATTTATATTAAAACTTATTTATTTTTAAAATTAATTACATATTCATTCATTACTTCCAACAAGAAACATAGTAGGACAAATAGAAAGTAAAACAGAACACATTCATGTTCCTAGAAACATACATCAGGCAAGGGATTGGGGGGCCAATCCGACTACCCAATAATTATTCCCACACCCCCGAGCGAGGTTTCTCACTCCCCCTTACCTTGATAAGCAGGAGCTGAAACTAGAGCAGAACCTTGCTAATCTCCTCCTCTGGATTCCCTCTTTCTTTCTCTTTCTTTCTCTCTCTCTCTTTCTCTCTCTCTCTTTCTCTTTCTCTTTCTCTCTCTAAGTTTTCATCCTTGGTCAGTTATAATTTTTTCACAGCCCCTCCCTCCTATTTATAGGCATTCAGGGGTACTCGGAATGGCCCGTTCTGAATCCAGAACGACCCATTCTGGAGCCATTCGTTATATGCAAAATTTACAATTAGAACGACCCGTTCTCAAAATCAGAACGACCCATTCTCAAAATTAGAACGACCCATTCTGGGGTTCATTTTAACACACATTGACCATAATTGGAATGACCCGTTTCTAACTTGGATTTTAGGCCATTTTATTTGTCTGGAACGACCCATTCCACTTTTTGGATTGCCCGTTTTGCTTATGGGAATGACCCGTTCCACTTTTTGGAACAGCCCGTTCTGGGCCTAAAAAATAAAATAAAATAAATTTCATATAAAAATTAATTTTTAAAAAATCTCTAAAATGTTCTATAAAATTACCTTAATGAAATAAGCTCCATAAATATAAAATAATAATAATTAACTATGTAGAAGATTCAAGATGTTACAATTCTCCCCTCCTTTTAGAAATTTCGTCCCCGAAATTTACCTGCAAACAGAAATGGATAAGTTTCTTGCATCTTGCTTTCTAATTCTCATGTAGCACTTTCTTCAATATTTCCTCCCCAAATGACCTTAACCAAAGAGATTTCCTTTCCTCTTAGTTGTTTCACTCTTGTGTCATCAATCCTCAAAGGAACCGTTTCATGGGTGAGATTATCTTTCAATTGAATGTTGTCAAACTCAATGATATAGGAGGGATCATGGACATACTTTCTGAGTTGGGAAACAAGAAAGACATTATGAAGATTTGAAAGAGATGGAGGCAAGGAAATTTGATAGGCCACTTCACCGATCCTTTTAAGAATTTGATGAGGACCGATGAAACGTGGAGTAAGCTTACGGGATTTCAGTGCTCTACCTACTCCTGTCCAATGAGTGACTTTAAGGAATACATGATCTCCTTCTTTAAACTCAAGGTCTTTTCTCCTCTTGTCATTATAACTCTTTTGCCTACTCTGGGTTGCTCTCATCCTTTCTTGGATCATCTTAACCTGTTCAATAGTTTGTTGAACTATCTCAGGTCCTAACATGGCATTCTCTCCAGGCTCTACCCAACATAAAGGTGTTCTACATCTCCTACCATACAAAGCCTCATAGGGTGTCATCCCAATACTGGAATGGTAGCTATTATTGTAGATAAACTATATCAAAGGTAGGAAACTATCCCAACTACCCCCATGTTCTAAGATGCAAGCCCTCAACAAGTCTTCCAAAGACTGTATGGTTCTCTCAGCTTGGCCATCTGTTTGGGGATGGTAGGCTGAACTCAATCTAAGCTCAGTGCCTAAAGCCTTATGCAAACTCTCCCAAAATCTAGAGGTGAACATAGGATCTCTATCAGACACTATACTAGTAAGAACTCCATGCAACCTCACGATCTCACTGATGTACAACTTGGTTAACCTCTCCAAAGGGTACCTAATATTAATGGGAATAAAATGAGCAGACTTAGTCAATCTATCCACAATGACCCATATAGCATCCAAGTTCTTCACAGCCTTAGGTAACCCAACTACAAAATTCATAGAGATGCTATTCCATCTCCACACAGGCACATCTAAAGGTTGTATCAGACCTGAAGGTTTTTGGTATTCTACCTTATCTTTCTAACATACTAAGCAAGCATACAAAAATTCCTCCACTTCATAAGGTCTTGGTACATCTTAGTGGCTCCTCGATGGATACTAAGGCTACTCTTATGACCTTCTTCTAGGATTGCTCTCTTAAGCTCTGGCACACTAGGAATGCACAACCTATCCTTAAATCTCAACACTCCATCCACTCCAAATCTAAACTCACTCTCCACACTTTGATTCAACTTCTCTACTTGACTCAATAAGAAAAGATCTATCTTCTGACCTTCTCTAATCTCATCTATCAAGCTATTAGTCACTTTCAAAGCTCCCAACTTAATACTCTTAGTGGTCAACTCACACCCTAAGCTCATATTCCTAAACTCCTCAATCATATGCAATTCCTTAATCATCAAAGAAGACATTCTCAAGGATTTTCTACTCAAAGTGTCAGCTACAACATTAGCCTTGCCGGGGGTGATAATTCAATTGAAAGTCATAATCCTTAAGGAACTCTAACCATCTCCTCTGCCTCATATTCAATTCCTTTTGGCCAAACAAGTACTTAAGGCTTTTATGATCACTAAAAACCTCAAATCTAGACCCAAACAAGTAATGTCTCCACAACTTAAGTACAAATACTATTGCAGCTAACTCAAGGTCATGGGTAGGATAGTTTTGCTCATGAATTTTAAGTTGTCTAGAAGCATAGGCTACTACCTTACCCTTCTGCATAAGCACTCCTCCTAAACCCAATTTAGAAGCATAACAAAATACCTCAAAAGTCTTACTAGGATCAGGTAACACTAACACAGGGGCACTAGTTAATCTTCTCTTAAGCTCTTGAAAACTTTCCTCACACCTAGAATCCCACATAAAAGGTTGATCCTTCTTCGTCAGTTTAGTTAAAGGAAGAGCTGGCCTAGAGAAATTGTTTATGAATCTTCTGTAATAACCGGCTAATCCTAAGAAACTCCTAATCTCAAATACTGATTTAGGTGTATCCCACTATAACACAGCTTTTACCTTAGCAGGATCTACAACTATCCCACCCTTGGATATCACATGTCCTAGAAAGTTCGCAATATCCAACCAAAATTCACATTTTGACAATTTAGCATAAAACTGCTTCTCCTTAAGGGTTTGAAGAACGATCCTAAGGTGCTCAACATGCTCTTCTCTAGTCTTGGAATACACTAGGATATCATCTATGAAGACCACTACAAATCTATCCAAGTAAGGGTGAAACATCCTATTCATGTAGTCCATAAAAACACCAGGTACATTAGTCACACCAAAAGGCATAACTAAATACTCATAGTGCCCATAGCGGGTCCTAAAGGCAATCTTAGGAACATCCTCAGCTCTCACTCTAATATGATGATATCATGATCTTAAATCTATCTTACTAAACACACAAGCCCCAACTAGTTGATCCATAAGATCATCTATCCTAGGCAAGGGATACTTATTCTTAATGGTCATTTTATTCAGTTGCCTATAGTCTACGCACAACCTCATGCTCCCATCTTTCTTCTTAATCAATAAAATAGGCGCTCCCTAAGGCGAGACACTAGGCCTAATGAATTGTTTCCCTTGCAGTTCCTCTATTTGTTTCTTAAGCTCAACTAACTCTTTAGGGGACATCCTATAGGGTGCTATAGATATAGGTGAGATACCTGGCACTAAGTCTATGCTAAACTTAATCTCTCTCTCACGTGGTAAACTAGACACATCCTTAGGGAATACTTCTGGGAATTCTCTCACTAAGGGAATCTCATCTAGCTTACTATTAATCTCAAGTGTTAGGGAAGTGAAGATCATGTACACTCTTTCATTTTCTTTTAAACAAGTTTTAATGTCGGCAGAATTAAGAAATTCCGTACTCTTACATTCACCAAAGGAAATAGATTTATCAAAGCAGTTTAAAAGGACATGGTGGGAAGATAACCAATCCATACCAAGAATTACATCTAATTGACTAAGAGGCAAACAAATTAAGTCAACTAGAAACTGCTTATCAGAAACTGTCAAAGGACATTTCAAACACTAGGGATGTAGTCACAAGACCATTAGTAGGGGTTTCAACAACTAAATTAAAATCTATTAAAGACACAAGCAAATTCAATTTTTGGACACAAGAGACAGAAATAAAGGAATGAGTTGCACCAGAATCAAATAGTACAACAAAAAGAGTCTCAGCTATGAAACAAGTACCTTATATTAGATTTTTTGACCGAGCAGCTTCAACACCACTAAGATCAAATACTCTCCCTACAGTCTTTGGACGCTTGCGAACCCGGTCCAATAACATGTGTTCTTGGTGGTTCAGGACATTGGGTGCTGAGTGACCCTTACCATTGCAATTGAAGGAGGTAACCTCCTTATCACAACACTCAGACTGATTATGACCAACACGTCCACACTTCCCGCATCTTCCTGAAGGAGTGGACACAGACCCTCCAACACTTCCAGTAGCACTAACAGTGGATCCTCTAGTAAATGACTTTCTTCCACTAGCAGCAACTTTACTCCCTTGAAATCTAGTAGAAGCGGAGTAAGGCTTATTCCGACCCGAAGTACTAGAGCTCACAGCACGGATAGGACCTCCAACTCCTTTATAAAAAGCAGGACGAGAACGGTTGTCACAATCATAAATGCTACACTTATTGACCAAAGTGGAGAAGTGATATATCTCCTGATAATTAATTGCAGTCTTCACCTCAGGATGTAGACCATTTACAAATTTTATGCATTTAGCTCTTTCACCACCCTCACCATGGTAGTGTGTACAATAATGAACCAAAGCATCAAATTTGGCAGCATACTCTGCCACTGTGTCGTTCCCTTGATTCAGTTCAAGGAATTCCATTTCTTTCCGACTCCTCACATCATCTGGGAAATACTTCTCAAGAAAGGCCTTCTTGAAGTTGTCCCAATTTAAGTGCATCCCTCCATCAATCATCCTCAGTAGTGCTCCTTCCCACCAAAAGTGAGCATCAGAAATTAACATGAAGGTGGCCAACTTCACCTTCTGAGCGAGGGGACAATCCATAATGTTGAAGATCTTCTCGATCTCCGTTAGCTAATTCATAGCAACATCTGGGTCATATCCTCCTTTAAAGGTAGGTGGGTGATTTCGTTGAAATTGCTCCAACCAGTTAGAAGCTACTCCAGCCCTATTGTTATTATTCATAGCTTATGCTAATGCTCAAAGAGCATTAGTAATCGCACGATCATTTCTACCAGCCATAATCTAAGAAAATAGTACAATTAATAAACATAATCAATCATCACACTAGCATACCAATAAGTTCCACAATCAATTCAGTCCATCGTTCATCTACCAAACAAGCATAATAAACTCATAGCTCACGGCCGATTGGATCGACCTGCTCTGATACAACTAAATGTGATACCCTCTACCCCAACATTAATACACAATAAATGTAAACAATAATTTTTTTTTATTTTTGAGTAAATAAAATCTTTCATAGTGTGATAACATCTTTCATGTATAAAACAAATGTCTCAAATATCATAACATAGAAGGTTCACATTCGTAACTCATAAACCATAAATAAAATCAACATGTAAGTATCAAAACTTAAGAAATCATAAAAAATAATAAGAAATTAATATCATAAGAAATTCAAATCACCAAATAAAATGTCCTAATCTATCCCATGGTGTCACATATCCTAATTAGAGTTTCCCACCTAAGCATCATCATGGAATTCATCAATGTTAGGCTGAAAGTCACCTGCAAGCATAAAGGGAAACACACACAAAAACAAACAAGGGAGTGAGAAATGTCTCACTCAGGTTCAGGTGCAAAAATAACTGTCAGATAACACACACAAAGCAATCACAAACAAGGCACACATACAAGCCATACATATACCAGTAACACATGCACAATCACTTATCATGTGACGATGCCATGGACTCGACTCATAAATGCATGTATGTGGCGCCAGTCACGTATCTCATAATCACATATCACATGGTATGCTGCCAAAGTAACACACTTGAAGTAGTTTAGGAGTACATGCAGGCTCAATCATGCACTCTCAACTAGAAGGATGTACTGTTGGTCTCGTTAGGATAGTGAAGCTGCGCAAGATACGTCTCATGCACACAAACGGGCAGAACTGAGCCTTCCAAACTGCACTATCCCCTAGGACTCCTCCGAGATGTTTCACCCAAAGGGTCTTCCTTAATGGTGTACTCCATGTCGTACCCCGTCACATAGATGCATATGATGCATGTCACATATTCACATGTTCATGGACTCAACATTTCACTTATCATATCTTATCATGTCACTTATTCTCATATCACATTATCATACTCATAGTCACAAGGTCACATATAAGAGATTTTTATCCTCATCATGCTCATAGAAACACATCACTTGCATTAACAAAATAATAAGACAATTCTCACACCATTAGCACCTTCAAACATAGCTTAAAAACTTATCTATTTTCAAAATTATCTGTTCCTCATAGGGTTTCCCAAAGGAACCCACAAAGCACCCTAATTCATATCAAAACTTATCTATTTTTTAAATTAAGCACATGTTCACACTCAGCAAACGTCAAGGAATACAATAGAAAACTCAAATATCAAAACAGAAAACATTCATATTTTGTCCGTTTCTAATAGGGTGGTTTACCGTAGGAACCCATAGAGCACTCTATTCCATATCAAAACATATTCAATCTTAAAATTAGACATAGATTCATGTTTAGTAATCATTAGGGAACACAAAAGAAAACTCCGAAGCCGAAACAGAAAACATTCAAAATTTGTCGGTTGCTTACAAGGTTTTCCTTAGAAACCCATATAGTACTCTAATCCATATCAAAAATTATCTATTCTTGAAATTGAACATATATTCACACTTCGAATCACACAAGGAACGCAAAAGAACAATTAGAAAGAAAAACAAAAAACTTTTATAAAGTGTCTGTTCCTATACGCACACATTAGGCAAGGGATTGGGGGTCAATCCGACTATCCAACAATTATTGCCACACCCTTGAGTGAGGTTTCTAACTCTCCCCTTACCTGGATGAGTAGAATATGAAGTATGTACAGTTTCTCTGGTGATCTCCTCCTCCTGGTTTTCTCGAGTTTTCAAAGAAATGAGTAAGAAACGTGAAATATAAAACTCCTGACAACTCCCTTAACTTATGATAATTTCTCTCTCTTAAAAAAATAAAATAAATAATAATAATAATTTACAAAAAGATCATTACGTCCTTCCTTCCCTTCTCATAAAATAATTAGAAACAATCAAAATACACTTTCTCTTTTTAATTAATACAAAATAACATATGCTTAACTTTAATAAAATACATTTCATAAAAGCCTATTTTACATCAAATAATCAAAGATTAATTAAAAATCATGCTTTATATTAAAAAAAATCTCACATAAAATAGATAAATAATATAAAATATATTTATCCTTTTTGGTAAAAATAACATATTTTTGTATAAAAATAAAGCTCATATCAAATAACAAAATAATATTAAAAATATTTTTAATAAACATTAAAAAATTAAAATAAATACTAGCATATTATTAATATAATTTATAAAAATTGGAGTGTTACAAAGGGGGTCTTTGTCAGGCCTTAGCACCAGGCAAGATTTCTCAACACCGGGCATGGGCGAGAATAGGAGCTCGAGTTGAACTTGGCTCTAAGCAAAATTGTAATTTCCCCGAGTGTGAGGTAGAAATAGAATCGTAATTAGATGAAGTGTGTGTGATGGATGACCTATGTTTTGCTATATATATATATATATATATATGGTGGTGTGTGCTAAAATGGAATGGATCTAAATGTGAATTATAAATTGAGATGTGTACGACAATGTTGTGTATAATGCCTCGCACGGGCGTGTGTATGACACAGTGCTGCTGAATGTGTGATGCATCAACACAGGCATGTGCATGACATGGTGCTGAATGTGTGATATATTGGCACGGGCATATGCGTGATACGATGCTAGACGTGTGATGCATCAGCATCGGCATGTGCGTGACATGGTGTTGGATGTGTGACCTGGTGCTTACTTAAACTATGATGTGGTAATGGAAATTGAATGAAATTAGAATTGATAATATGACGAATGATTGACCGAGGTTTAATTGTGTATATTTATTTAATTGAGGATGTATTGGTTGGATTTTCCTATTTTGATTTGTATATGAATGTCTTCTTTTCTCCGCATATTTTGTCGTTGATTTTAGGTGAGGAAGATCTGGATGCAGGTGACACTCAAGGTATGGACAATTGAGTTGAAGGATTACTTTAATAGTGTGACATCGGGCGAGGGATTTTATTTGATAATTTTTATTGTATTTGGACTTCATTTTCCTTTATTTAAGTACAATTGCAAACTATTATTTTCAAGTCTTGATTTTCTATTAGACGATTAATTAGAGGTTTCATTTGTGAACCATTTTATGTAGGATTTTGATAATTTATTTTTTATTTTATTACTATATGTGTTAGGGTAGAATGAGTGTCACATAAAAAATATGAATAACTATTTAATATATTTGGTTAAACAACTCTTATCATTCATATCAATTCAAGTTAGAAATGTATATTTCATCTAAGAAAGAAAGAAAATTGAATAATTTTTAAAAATAAATAATAATAATAATAATAATAATAATAAATGTTATTAATGTTTTTTATAGAATATATTTTAAAAGTGACAAATTTAAAATTTAAAATATATCTACTCATCACAAGTATTATCAATACAAATAAAAAATATATAAAGTATTACAATAAATAAAAATGAAATTAATCTATTGTAACACCCCGGTTTTAAAAAAAAGGTTATTATTATTATTATTATTATTACTACTACTACTACTATTATTATTATTATATGGTATTTGGTCAGAATTATTTTAATAATTATAGATGAATATTATTTTGTATGTTTTAAATAATTATTATTTTGTAAAATTATTTTATACATATTAAATAAGTATTTTTATTATCATTTTAAATATTTATTAATATGTTTTAACGAAAGGTTGATTTTATATGATATTTTAATATTGAAATTATATTATTATATTTTGGGTCAGAAATATATTATTATTATTATAGAGAAAAATATTTTATAATATACATGTATTTATTTTATTTAATTATTTTGAGGAAAAAGAGAAGCAGGTTGGAAGAGAAGGAAGATGGGTTGGGTTGACCCAGCCCAATGAATTATTTTAAGAAAGGGGTTAGACAGAGTTAACCCTATCTGTCTCATTTGTAGTCTGAAGGGTTAGGAAATAAAGAAATGAGAAATAAAGAGCTTTAAGGAAGAGATCTCAGGAACAATCTCAAATTGCATCAAGAGTATTATTCTGATTAAAGCAACCAAGTACAGGGGAAAATGGATTATTTGTATGTAAAGTTACATAAGAGAATCGGGTAGAGGAGGAGTCCCGTAGGAGATGATGGGTAATTTTATAATTATTTATGTTTGAGAATTTGATTATCCCATTAAATTTTGCATGTATTGAAGATTAGGAATATGCAAACAATTTATAAAAATGATGATTTGGGAGAGAGAACGAAATTGTAGAAAAGTTGTGAGTTAAGTTTTGAAAAAATTGGGGGTTTTACTATTTGAGTTGAGATTCTATGAAATTTATGATTCAATCAGATTTCATATCGATTTATAAATTTGGTTGTGATATTATTTGGTAAAATTGATTATTTAGATGATGATTGGATTTATTGGGATATCCTCTGTAAGTTAGGATTCTTGTAGATTGATGAATACCCTTAATTATATGAATTGATGAGTAATTGAGAGATTTTAGTTGTGGATGTACCTTATTATTTTTGTAATATATTTCTGTGTGATTAACCAAATTAATTCTCGTTTATTGGGTTATAAAGTAAAGACTTGGGGCTATAATTTAGACTCTGGAATCGTGTAAAAAGATTAAGAATTGATTGAGTTATGCGACTTATAAGTTCAGTCTCCATTCCAGTGCGCGAAAGATTAAGTTTAATGTTGTCAGCCATACGAGGTGACCTTAAAGACATTTTTAGGCTTCATGTTCTTCTCAAAAGTTGTATCTTTGGGTGTTATACTTTTAATGGCTTTGGAATCACTCAAAAAGAATGTCTAGAACTCTATATATGGCTATTTTAGTGAACAGGGATCAAGTTGTCAGCGTGAATTATATCTGTTGCAGTTTTTGACATTTTTAGCTAAGTACATGATTTTTTTTTAGAATTTAATGTCTCCATAAGAGTTGTAGATGATCCTCTTATATTTCTTTAAAGATAGGTTTGAGCTTATTTGGATGAGTATAACTCTCTGTGTGTTATTTTCTTTGACAGTTGTCAAAGATAGACGTATGCTATTTTGATGTTCCACTACTAGAATTTCCCTTATTACATGCGACTTTTCTTTCGAATTTTTACAAAAAATTTTCAGGAAACGTTTCCTACAAATTTTTCTATGAAATTTTATCTGTAGGTAATTCCTTCATGGATAATATATTTTTGCGAATTTTAAAATTCGCAAGAAATTTTCCTACGAAATTTCTTGCGAAAAAAATTTGCATGAAAGTTTCTTGCAAAAAAAAATTTGCAGGAAAGTTTCCTGCAAATTTTTTCGCAACAAATTCTGCAAGAATATATTTTTATGAAAAAAATTAAAAAACACTAGTATAAATTCTATCAATAATTCTTCAACTTTCAAATGCTCACAATGAATTCATCCAAAGGATTTGTTTCCATGCCTTCAACATGTGATACATAATCTTTTAAATTCTAAACTTGTAGATTATAAGCCTAACACTCAACCATACAAATCAACTTGTTAGTGAGTGTTGTCCCAACTTATATACTCTTTAATTATTTTATTTTCAATCGATGTGGGACTTGAAGTTTTTTTAAAATATTAAAGTTATAAATTTTAATTTTTTTTAATTTTTCCAGCAGATTAAAATTTGCAGGAAAATCCACAGGAAAAGTTACCTGCAAAATTTTTCTACCATTTAGTAAACATTACTTGCGAATTTAATTTTGCAAGAAAATTTGCAAGAAACAAAATAAAATTCTTACAATATTTTTTTACAAATTTTTACCATGGAAAAAAATTTCTATGATTATTAAAATTGTAACAAAATTTGTTAGAAATATCTGTAAATTATTTTTTGCAAGTAGATTCGCAAAAAAATTTTGTGAATATTTTTTTGCAGGAAAATTTGCAAAAAATTTATGCGAATATTTTTTTGTAAGAAAATTCGCAAAAAATTTCTGCAGATATTTTTTTGCATGAAAATTCGCAAGAAAATAACACTTTTCTAGTAGTGTTCTAAGGTGTTATCATGTGAATTGAAAAGTTGTTTAAAGAAGTATGACACTAGGTTGTAGATTTAGTTCATATATGTATAATGATGAGACATGGATTCATGGTGAATTGCTTGAGGGGTATGTGAACCATTATTTGTGTGGACTTATCTATATCATGTATCTGATGCGGAATTGAGTTATGGACTATGGTGTGATGTCTTGGCACAAATGTATAGATATTGTATCTACCATTTTAGTATTGAATTAATAGCATGATGTGGCGAATGGTATGTTATGGCTTAATTGTTCAATTAATTATGATGTGAGTATGTTGGCATGAAATGAGATGTTGTGTTGAATGTGAATGTGATATGATTGTGGTTCCTCACACTTATGTCAGTGTGACACGACCTTGGGCAAGAGATGCTACAGGGGTGGCGTGAGCATGGCATAGTGTGGGATGTGTGAGGCAATTAACACGTATGTCGGCGTTGCACGACCTTGGACAAGAAATGCTACAAGGGTGGCGTGAGCATGACATAGTGTTAATTGCAAGAGTTGTGATGATTGTGAATAAAACGTGATTGTGGTTCCTCACACTTATGTCGGCATGGCACGACCTTAGGCAAGAGATGCTACAGGAGTGACATGAGCATGGTATAGTGTGGGATATGTGAGACAATTAACACGTATGTCGGCGTGGCACGACCTTGGGCAAGAAATGCTACGGGGGTGGCGTGAGCATGACATAATGTTAATTGCAAGATTTGTGATGATTGTGAATGAAATATGATTGTGGTTCCTCACACTTATGTTGGCGTGGCACGACCTTGGGCAAGGGATGCTACAGGGGTGGCGTGAGGATGACATAGTGTGGGATGTGTGAGACAATTATCATGTATGTCAGCGTGGCACGAACTTGGGCAATAGATGCTACAGGGGTGATGTGAGCATGATATAGTGTTAATTGCAAGATTTGTGTGTGACAACTAGTACTTATGTTGGCGTGGCACGACCTTGGGCATGAGATGCTACAGGGGTGGTGTGAGCTTAACATAGTACAAAATATATGATGTGATGAATTGGTGTAATTGAGAATTGTGATGTAAAGATGATGCATGATTAATAGAATTATGATATGTAGAAATGATTATAAATATTTCATTACGTAATGAGTTATGATGAGATTACATTGTGGTGTGTTTGTATGTGCTTTACATATAAATGTTTTCTTTTCTTACCCTACAATTTGTAGATGTTTTAGGTGAGGAAGATCCGGCTTTGAGTGACATCTAGAATGCCAACAGTTGAATTGTGGGTATGCTATGATATTGTGACATCGAGGCAGAGGGCTTCTAGGACATGGATTGTTGTATGCATTTGGAGTTATACTTATTCTTTTGAAAACAATTTGTAAACTCTTATGTTTTATTTTCCAACTTTTATTTTCAATTATTTTAGATATTAAAGAACATTATGAAGGTTTTTATGTGGACCCTTTTACCAATGTTGAAAAATTTATTTCTTTAGTTTATTTACATTATTACAATATATGTGTTGGGGGTAGTAAAGGTGTCACATCTATCTTCTATATAAATATAGACAAATACTTATTAACTTAAAAACGACACATTTAATAATCATATACACAAAATTTAGTCCTCTCATCAATTTGACATCGGTTAATTACTAAATTCAACGTTTAACTCATACTTAAATGATGTAAAATTTAGTAACATAACATTTGGAGATAAAGAAAACTAAAAACATAATAAAAGTAAGATTTATTAATAAAATAAGTACCCATCATCATTAAAAATACAAACGATTGAAGATCTTTTGTAATTTATTTTTTAATTTTTATTTCTACAAACATGTCATTAAATATCAGCTATTTAATTGATTACATGTCACTAAACAACATTAAATTTAATGATTAAGCAACATCAAATTGACAGTATGATCAATATTTTGTATTTTTAAAAATAAGGGAACGAAATGTCTCTTAAAATAGGAGGGCCAAAATTGCGGATTGACAATGTAACATTCCACTTTTTCCAAATAGATTAAATAAATATTTTCTGATTAATTAATTGGGGAATATAATATTCTGAGTGATTTGATTTAATAATATCTATTTATTATATTTTTAAATTCAAATATGTAAGGTTAATTAGTTGATTTTTTGTATTGATTGGCGCATGTAGTGAGAGTTAGGGTTTTATTTAAATACATTATTAGTATTAGGTATTCTCACATGTGATTTGACCGTACATTGTGATCTAAAGAGGGAAGCGAATTGGGGGTAGCCAAAGAGGAATTTGGAGAGTAGGATCTTGAAAGTAGCACCTATCAAGGTAAGGGGAGAGTGTGAACCTCGCTTTGGGGTGTAGGGTAACTGTTGGATAGCAAGATATTAACCCCCAATCCCTAGGTTATTTGTGTATGCATACAAAGATGGATTAAACCTGATCTTCTTGTGAACTTATATGAAATTGAATGTTTTGTGTGCGATATATGCATGTTTATAAACCCTTTAGTAGGAATTAATTCATAATAATTATAAATTTCACGACTAAAACATAGATAAATTAGACTATAGAAATCCCCTTCAAAAGATTAAAATTATAGAAATCGTAGGAACCTTATATTTGAAAAAAAAAATGCGAATTATGTAGAAAACTTGTTTGTTGATACCATGTCGAGTGATAGCTTGGGCTCGTCGGGTGTAGGAACCATAAAATTCTTGCAGCCTTGACCACATTGCATGTGGGCTTGACCTTATCTGGCATCAATACTTGTGGCATCATTGACGCCAGATGTGAGTGTAGTCACGTCGAACACAAGGGATTTAAAAGACCTATAGATACTTCTCGTTGGGTGCAAAGTGTGGCAGAATTCTATGTATGGACCTACTTTTTGTGTATGTTTATGAGTAAGTAGTTTGTGTATATAACTAACTGTGATACGTGAAAGTGATAAGTGATAAATTGTGAAGTGATAAAGCGTGATGTGTTATGTGATAAGTGAATTTGTGTGGTAATCCATTGAGTTTTGAATGACATGTATCATGTGCATTTGTATTTTGTGATGGGTACGATGCAGAATACATCACTAGGGAAGACCCCCTAGTGTAAAAGCTTGGGGATAGTTTGGCTTGGGAAGCCCTAGTCTTGCCCATTATGTGGATGGGGTGTAGCTTGCCCAGCTTAGTTATCCAAAAGAAATCCTGGTAGTATATCCTTCTAGTGAGTGTTGTGATGGCTTGACCTGGTATGTATGTACTCCTAGACTACTCAGCCTTTGGATAGGGAAAAATGATTTTACTAACACCACATACATATAGATTAGTAGACTCTAGTCTATGTATGATCATGACATCTTTCTTGTGTTTGAACTGTATTATGATTTATATCATAATGGAATGAGATGTAAACTAATTTTAATTATTGGTTATGATATATTATTTGTGTATGTGGCTACCTGACCTTAATCTACACCGGTAGTCAAAGTAAGATATGTTCTCACTCCCCTATTTTTCTTGTGGTTGCTTTATACGTGGATGTAGGAGGCTTCCTTTTTGGAGAAGAGTCTAGTTGATTGAAGGGAGAACTCTGATACCTATGATACTGGGGATATTAAATTATGTTTCATGTTTCATGCCTTTGTTTTAGGAATTTTAGTTTACTTCCCTTAAAGCGTACTTTCTTTAATGTTGTAATACCTAGAAGTTGTTTTAGTTTCATTTGAATTTCAAATGTGATACTCTCTATATTTAGTTGAAGTTATTCTAATATCATATTTCCTTTTTATGTTTATTATAATTATTTGATTATGCAGGTGTGGTAGAGGGTGTCACAGACCAAAAATATAAGAATCAAAAGTGAGTCTTTAGAATATTTTAATAAATACTAGTACATGTACCTGTACAATATATGAAATAAATTATGTGTAAAGAAGTAATATTATCATTATTTTTAAAAAATTAAAGTTAAAAGTTAAAAATAATGAAAAATAGTTATATATATATATTATTGTAACTTTTTTTTAGCAATTTTTTAGTTGTTAGTATATTAGATAATGATTGATAGTCCTAATAATATTTTCAAAAAATAGTTGAAAATCACAATTGGAGTAGAATGCAATATTATTTTATTATTTTGCATCTTATTATTTTTGTAACATACTTTTTAGAAATAAAAAATAATAAGAAATTATATTATAAGCTTAATGAATTTAATTTATTAGTTTATAATATAAAGTTGTTTTTATTAAACTAAATTAAATAAAGAGGGACTTTAAGTGGAATGTATTGAGTTGGACTCTAAGATTTGCCTAAAACTTAATAAAAAAAAATAAGGGTTGGATGTTTTCTATTCATCTTTTTTAACCCTAAGAACACATGTAAAGGACAACATAGAGGAGGTCACTAAAGGAAATACGGAGTAGTGGCTAAAGCTTTAGATAATGTGCTTGTGTTTTAGGATTATTAGTCAAAGTAAGAAGAAGTGAGGATGTTGAATCCATGCGTATGTATGAGGGATAAGGGGTATGAGGTGATAATCCCTAAGCATGTGAGTGAATACATTATAATTAGGTCTATGTGTGAATCTCTATGGGCACCTATGTGTGACTTTGTTGTTGCGAGTGTTGTGATGTTTTAGCCAAATTTGTACATATATTTGATTATGTTAATTTGATGATGAATTGAGAAAAGTGGTGAATTAAACCTTAAACCCTATGCATGAATTTTGCGATTTTTCATTGAATTGGATAAATTTAAATATGACAATTTTAATTGTTTGACCGACTGAATTGAGAAAAAGTGGTGAATTGATGGATTTTGGATGTGCTGGGAGAATCCAAATCATGAAACTCACAATTCTACAAAGTTTAGAATTTGTTGTAGTATCAAGCGTGAGAACACAATTATTTGCTTTGGGCGTGAAAAAAGGCTCACGTTGGGTGCAAAGATGCTGGAGGGGTCTTAGACTTCCCGTGTTGGGGGAGAGGTGTCTCGCTTGGCACAATTTGACATCGTTTTAATGAAAGTTTTGATGCTAGATGTGACCTAGATCACATCGGAAGAATTGGCTCTAAAGGGGACATCTTTTACTCCTCAATTAATGTTGGGTGTGGGAGTATCTACCTTAGGCGTAATTTATCCAAAGAGGTCTCTGATCACTTCACACAATTCAAGTAGAAAGGTCTTTAACCTCTTCACATTATGTCTTTTTGTTTTCAAGATAGTATGAATCTATGAAGGAGGGTCACTATGGTCATTTACCTAAACCTTGAAGTGTTATGGTAAGGAGCCTTTAACATGGATAGGGTGTGAGGCAAACATGGCCAACAATTATTGTAACACTCCAAATTTTCTATAATTATTAAAAATGTTTTAAATAATTAAAGGAGTTTTATAATATATTTTAGATGTTTTTAATTATTATGAGTTTTTTTAATTAAATAATAAATATTTACAATTTTTTAAATATTTATTGGAGAAATGTGTTTTTAAGTTATTTTGTTATAGAAAGTATTTGGAGAAAATATGTATTTGAATTAATTATGTAATTAAATATGTTTTGAAAAATGTGTTTTACGTATTTTATTTTATTTATAATTGGTTTGGGAGAAATATGTTTATTTTATATATTATTTATTTATAAGTTTTAAGATTTCAAGGGAAGGGAAGTGTAACCACGGTTTAATTTTGTACTTTAAAGAAGTGGGAGAACCAAAGATTGCTAATGGTCACTGTACTTACACGAACTAGGTCGTCTTCCTAACTCGGATAAGTCATCTCTTCTGCTCGGCTTGGTTGAGAGCGTACGAGGTTGATTGACAAGATGGGATTCCTTCTCTTCGGTCTCTCTGTTTGAGCGTCTCGGATGTACCTGCAAAAAGGACTCCGACGATCAAGTTAGCCCGAGTTCTCCAGTTTTGCATATCATTATATTATTACCTGTGGGGAGTTGTCCGAATAACTGTGCAACTGCCATATGGTTATCTTCTGAGGGTGGTTACTTGTCCTTGTTTTCGTTAACTTACCGAGGTATCTTAATGATGCCTTCTATGATATGTCAGCATTCTCTGACGTCAACTTGGATTGCTTAGGAGGTCACCTCGGGGTGGATTAATTTGTGGGTATAGCCGAGGTTGGCTCTAGTTAGGTTGGTACAATGAACTCGGCTCAGGTCGGCTAGAGTCAGGTTGGTACATAAGCCCCCCAAGCTCTGAGTGATGAAAGAGTGAAAGAGCTGAACACTATTAATTCCTGGGGGAATGTAACGCTAGGTGGCGCCGAAAGGTTATGTCTGTTCAGGACACGTGTAGTGAAAACGGTGGGTGGCATTAAATGGGTGTGACACATAAAACGACAGGCACGCGGGGAGGCGCGAAGTTTGGGGGAGACGCTTGGGTTTTGGAGGGGTGTAAGAATCTCAATAAAGAGTTGCATAGACAAAGGCGCATACATTTGTATGCTTCTAGAGAAGTGCTAGGACGCAAAACGCGAAAGCATCATCGTCGTGTGTAAAGCCTTTGGCATTTCAGGTACTCCCTTAGCCCTGCTGCATTGCGTTTAAGTTTTGGATACAGTCTGTACACATTCCTGAGGTTCAAGTTTTGTAGTGAGATTGAGATGAAAGGTAGCAAAGGCAAAGGTAAAATGGTTGGAGTGGAGGAGGAGAAAGGTCGAAAGAGAGGAGGGAACAATCGGAAGGACTCTCATCCCATAATAGAGGCATCTGGGTATGAATGGGTGAGAGGTGATGCGGGTCAGTATAGCAGTAGGTTTGGGGATTTAATGGGTGTGAGTGTTTTGCAGCACCACTTAAAATTTTGCGTGCCCCCTGTGTTGGAGAAAATTGTGATAGAACCTTGTGCGGCGGAGGAGCGTGTGTACTTTGAAGGGTCGAGTGCATCTCCTAGTGTGTACATGTATAAGTGTGTGTTTAAGGATTTGGGCGTGTTGATGCCGTTTACGCCATTTGAGTGTGAGTTTCTAGAAAAGGTGAATATAGCACCGAGTCAGCTACACCCAAATAGCTGGGGTTTCTTACGTGCGTTTCAAATATTATGTTCAGTATTAGGGATTGAAGTAAGTTTGCCAAGATTCATGCACTTTTATCAAATAAAATTAGGGGAGCGACCCTATGGTTGGGTTTCATTGAGTGCAAGTTCAAAGGGGGGAGGATTGTTCCGGATATTCACGCAATCATACAAAAATTTCAAAAAAGAATTTTTCAAAATTCGGTCTGTATGTAATGATCCAAGTTTAGATTGTTTGTTTTTCGTGGATGGGAAACCGAGATTCCCGTTTTACTGGCAGTCTCAGCCTATTAAATTCGTTGGTACCGAAGGTTTGGAATTAACCTCGGCCGAAGTTGAAGATATAGAAATTTTGCAAAAGCTACCTCGACCTTTAGAAAGCAAGTTAATTATAATGCTTGCTGGATCAGAGAATCCTCAAGAGGGTTTAGAAAGTAAGTTATAATTATAATGTCGGTAACGTTTACAGATATCTTGGATTGACCCTGACGCAATGTGATGCTGGCTGATGCAGGTATCATGGGGAGAAGTAAGTGGCGTGAATTGAAGGGAAAATTCAACATAGAAGAGATTCCAGATGTCGCTTCTTCTAAGCCCAAAGTGAAAAAATAGAGGGTAGGAAGTGAAGAGCCAAAAATTAAGGAGCATGGAATCGCTGATGATGTAGTTGGTGAGAAACAGGAGGTTATTGTTCACAATTCAAGCTCGAGTTCTCCCAAAAAGGATGTTGAGAAAAATGTGACTACTCCTGTTATTGATTTAGAAAAAGAGAAGGTATGTTTCCTAGTGTTGTCACTTGTTATGTGAAAGGGGGAATATGATTTATTCTTGTTATTTTAATTTCGAGCTGATTTTTTTTTTTTTTAGCCTTCCAATATGCAAGTCTCTGGATCATCAGAGAAATTGGTGTCTAATTTGGAGGCCTCACTCGCTCAACTCGGCGTAGGCTCGCCGACCACACCTGGGGGGTCGACCAAGAATCGACCAAGATCGATACATCAGAGGTACGATACCGAGCACCCGTTGGCGAGGTTAGATCACGTGAGTTTGTCACCCGACGTGAAGTCCTTTTGGAGTGCTGAGTTGACTGCGGAGTCATTTTATAAGGAAGATCCAGCTTTTATTGCTGATAAGGCTTTAATTGAAAAGGTTGGCCCTGTCCAAGGCTTAGATTCCGTGCAGGTGTTTTTGCAGAGATCTATCGCTGTAGTGGATCATTGGAAGAAGAAATGGGATAAGAATGCTATTCTGATGTCCAAGTTAAGGACCGAGAATGCCCAGGTTGGGTCATTGAAGACTGAGGTTGGTAATTTAGAAAGAAAATTGGAGGAAAACTCGAAAGCTTTTGAGATATCTGTGAGGTCAAATAAGACCTATGCGGCCAAGGTGGAGGACCTTTTAAAGAAGGTGAACTTGTTAGAAAAAGAAAAAGAGATTCAAGCAAAAATTGTGAAGGAATTAGAGGCAAAAGCAAAGGATCATGAGGGGAGTATGCAAAACTTGAAGGATGAGATGGTGGAACTGTACAAGAAAAACAAAGCTTGCCAAGAAGTGATTGCTGCTAATGTGCAAAAGATCGCAGGAATAGAGAACGAGAATAAAAAATTGAAGAAGGATATGGAGGCGACTGAGTATGAAGTTGTTGTAGAACATAAGAAGGGGTTTGCTAAATGTTTGCGGCAAGTGAAATGCATTGCTCCAGATGTTGATCTGACAGAAATTCACATCACCAAAGATGTGTTTAAGGGGAAACTGGTTAATGAAGACGACATCTCGGATGATATGAGTGGCGAGGAGAATAATGAATGATAGTATTTGTTTTCAGTGCCATAGTACAATTTGTGATAAGGTTGATATTTGTAGTTGCCTGTGTAGGCCAAACTCTTTGTGATATTTTTGATGTTTTATGGTGTTATGCTAGAAAGTAATATACATAGGTATTTTGAACTTTAACTGAAAAAGTATGTGCATGCAATTGGTACGTGAATCAATCAAACTTGTTTGTATCGTTGTTTAAAATTGGTGAGTGAATCTTATTTTTCGAACTTGACCAATGGATTTCATTGCTCGAACTCGGCTAATGAAATGCTCAAACTTGGTTTGATCAATTTTATTGCTCGAACTCGGCTAATGAGATGCTCATACTTGGCCAATGGATTTCATTGCTTGAACTCGGCTAATGAAATGCTCAAACTTGGTTTGATCAATTTTATTGCTCGAACTTGGCTAATGAAATGCTCAAACTTGGCTTAATCAATTTGATGGCTCGAACTCGGCTAATGAAATGCTCAGACTTGGCTTAATCAATTTTATTGCTCGAACTCGGCTAAGTTAGATATTAAATTGAATAAATATGATTGTATATAATACTCAAGTTTTCCGACGTCTCGGTCCAGAATAAACATCGGCTTTAAATGTGGTTGGACGATATTATAAGCATTAGCTCATACTTGGGTGAGGAATTAAATCAATATTCAGGAGAGAGAAAAATGAAATTGCAAAGAAGAAAGAACTAGAGAGAACTTGTAACATTGAATATAGAGTGAAATGTGGGTTACATCTCTCTTGCTGACCTCAGGTATGCCTCGTTAAAACCTCTTCAGCCAAAACCCTTCTTTTTTAATGGGAAAAAAGACTGAAGCAGGAAAAAGAGTACAGTACCTGGGTTTACATGCGTATTTAACTGAAGTAAAATTTTAAATGAGTGGCGTTCCAAGTTCTAGGCAGAACCTTGCCACTGAGCTCGACTAGTCTATACGCTCCATTTTGTAGGCACTCTAAGATACGAAATGGTCCTTCCCATTTGGCTGCAAACTTTCCTACTGAGATGTCTTTCCTGGCGTCGCCTGTGGCCCTCAAGACGAGGTCGCCTTCATGAAAGGATCTCAGTTTAAGCTTCGAGTTGTACCTTCGTGTTGCTCGAAGTTTGCATGCTTCTTCTTGAATTCGGGCGCATTCCCTTGTCTCATCAAGAAAATCTCTGTCCAAGCTTAACTGTTCCCCATTTTGGGATTCGCTGAACATTATCCTTCTGTGGCTTGGCTCGCCAACTTCAACGGGTATCATCGCATCAGAACCATAGGTCAACCTATAAGGAGTTTCTTGAGTAGTAGTTTGCGGCGTGCAATGATACGCCCACAAGACACTGGGTAACTCTTCAGCCCACTCTCCTTTAGTGGATCCAAGTCTCTTTTTGAGTTCACGGCGAATTATTTTGTTTGCTGCTTCAGCCTGACCATTTGTTTGTGGATGTTCCACTGAGGTGACCTTATGCTTGATTCTGAGTTGCTTCAAGAATTGCTCAAGATTCTTATCTACAAATTGCTTGCCATTGTCCGTAGTGATTGCTTGAGGTAGGCCATATCTGCAAATGATTTTCTTCCACATGAAACGTTGGACATTGGTTGCAGTGATGCGTGCTAGTGGTTCTGCCTCGATCCACTTTGTAAAGTAATCAATCCCTACAATTAAAAATTTCAATTGGCCTTTAGCAATTGGGAAGGGACCGAGTATGTCCATACCCCACCATGCAAAGGGCCATGCTGATTGCATTGAATGTAGTGCCGTTTCAGGTAATTGATGTAGGTTGCTAAATTTCTGATAGGCTTGACATTTTTGTACATATGCTTTACAATCCGATCTTATAGTTGGCCAGTAATAGCCAGCTCGGATCACTCTTGCAGCCATGGACCGAGATCCGGAGTGTAGGCCGCAAATACCCCTATGGATCTCGTCCATTACGTATCTAGCTTGATCCGAGTTAAGGCACTTTAAAAGGGGTACTGAGAATCCTCTTTTGAACAATTCACCGGCCTCGAGTGTGAAATGGCAAGCTTTGATTTTAATTTTTGAAGCTTCAACTTTGTCGCTTGGTAAAGTGCCATCAGTGAGATATTGCCAGATGCTTGACATCCAGCTGGATTGATCCGGATCATTAGACAACACTGCCACAGAGTCATAGCTTGGTGCACTGATTGTTTCTTGAATGATTGTTTTGTGTTGTCCTGGGCGCTTGGTGCTGGCTAACTTGGATAATAAGTCGGCTCTGGCATTGTGCGCCCTTGGAACATGTTCAATCTGAAAATGGTCAAAAGAAGAGGTCAGATGAGATACCATAAGGTTGTACCTTTGCAGCTGAGGTTCTTTCGTTTGGTAGGCTCCTCCGACTTGCTCGGTAATTAACTTAGAATCTCTGCAACATTTGAGTTTCTTAACACCCATGTCTTTTGCAAGTTGCAAACCTGCAAGTAGAGCTTCGTACTCTGCTTGGTTGTTAGTAGCTCGGAAATCGAATTTAATTGCAAGTTCAAGCATCATACCATCAGGACCTTCAAGGATAATCCCGGCACCACTACCCTTTGTATTAGACGAGCCATCGACATGCAAAATCCAACATGGATTTTCCAATTGGGTGCTAGGTGTGAGTTCGGCTATGAAATCAGCAAGGCATTGTGCTTTCAACGCTCCTCGGCTTTCATACCTTATACCATATTCAGATAACTCGATTGACCAAGCTGTCATCCGACCTGCAAGATCGGGCTTTCTAAGTATCTGTTTAATGGGGTAGTCAGTCTTGACCACAATTTGATGACTCTGAAAATATGGGCGAAGTCGACGAGACGAGGTCACCAAGGCTAAGATCAACTTCTCAATGGTTTGATATCGCTGCTCGGTTGCCTGCAAAACACGACTGATAAAATAAATGGGAATTTGCCTCGTACCGTCAGCCTACATGAGTGCTGCACTAATTGCGTTGTCGGCAACAGCGAGGTATAACCAGAGATCAACTCGGTCCTGAGGTTTGGAAAGTATGGGAGGTGAACTCAAAAAACTTTTGAAGTTGGAAAAAGCTTCCTCACATTGGGCATCCCAGAAAAAGTTCTTAGGCTTCTTGAGCAAGTTAAAAATTGGTTTGGCTTTTTCTGCCATTTTGGGGATGAATCGAGATAGGCTGGCTAACCTGCCTGCCAACCTTTGTACTTCTTTGTGATTCTGGGGGCTTCTCATGTTGATCAGCGCCTGACACTTGTCTGGATTTGCTTCGATTCCTCGGCAAGTTATCATAAATCCGAGGAATTTCCCACCTTGAACTCCAAAAACACACTTTTCAGGATTTAGTCTCATATTATGCCTTCTGACTTGTTGAAGAATTTCTTCGAGATCTTGGGCGTGATCTGCAGCTGACTTCGTTTTTATGACCATGTCGTCAACATAAACTTTAAGATTACGGCCAAATGTTCCTACCGTAAGTCCGCTGTCATCGTTAGGGTCACCGCATCCGAGGTATTGTCCGCTTTGGCACTCGTTGGGCCGTCACGATTTTGTCCTTTAAAAGGCACCTCGGTGGGTTAAGGAGGGAGGGTGTTTATAAACTACCCTTAGTCTCGACTCCTAAGCGATGTGGGACTTTTAGGCATACCGGAACAAGCCCCCCAGTCGATGCTAAGGGACAAGAGTGGCCTGAGCCCTCCTTCTAGCGCCAAATGTACTTACACGAACTAGGTCGTCTTCCTAACTCGGATAAGTCATCTCTTCTGCTCGGCTTGGTTGAGAGCATACGAGGTTGATTGACAAGATGGGATTCCTTCTCTTCGGTCTCTCTGTTTGAGCGTCTCGGATGTACCTGCAAAAAGGACTCCGACGATCAAGTTAGCCCGGGTTCTCCAGTTTTGCATATCATTATATTATTACCTGTGGGGAGTTGTCCGAATAACTGTGCAACTGCCATATGGTTATCTTCTGAGGGTGGTTACTTGTCCGAATAAATATTTTCATATCCAAAAATTCCTAAGAATCATGATTCCCAGGAAATATATATGTTTGGTTACTCATAAAAGTTCCTAAGAATATTCATACATGTTTCCCGGGAATTAAAGATTTTCATGTTTGGTTACAATAGTATATTCTTAGGTTTTATAAATATTTTTTACAAAAATATTCTTTATTAAAATAAACTCATTATATATATTTATTTACTTAATTTTTATTACAAACATGATATTAAACTATTTCAAAAAGTTGAAAACTTATTAAAAGTATTTAAATATAGAATTTAACATAATAAAAAAAGAAAAATGCTACATTATAATTAAGAAGAATAAAAATATATTATTTTATTTCATTCAAATAAAAAAATATTAACAAATATCATTAAAATGTTGAAACAAAATAGATTTTAATAATATTATTAAAATTGACAAGATCGAGAAATAATAAGATACAAGAAAGAGAGAGAAATATAGATAGGGAGGGAGAAAGAGAAGGGAAGGGGAGAGTAAAATGGTGGGAGAGAGATAGAGAGGTGGAGTGAGAGTGAGAGTGAGAGATAGAGAGTGAGAAAAAAGAAATAGAAGGAGAGGGAGAGAGGAAAAGAGAAGGGGAGTAGGAGTGAGAGAAAGAAAGAGAAGGAGAAAGAGAAATAGAAGGAGAGAGATATTTTTTGTTTTAAAAAGGGATTCTATGGTCTTTTATGTACATAAAATTTTTCCCCTAACTTGGGAAATTGGACTCTCACCCCCTATGAGAATGTTTTTGTGGGAAAGTGGGATAGAAATGATTTCCAATAAACTATATTCCTAGGAATCTCTTTTTTTTCTTCTTCTTTTTTAAATAGCTATCAAGCATGTGAAACTAAGATTCTCACTTTAAGATACCCAGTAATGTAAAAACATTATGTGTACCAAACACCCTCTTATAGAATTAATGTATTACATTAACAAGGGATAATTAAGATGTGTTTTGTATGAATGAGTAATTTGTTGAGTTATGAATGAATATTTGAGTGTTAGTTGTGCTTCTAATCGATGAGATTGAGAGAATTGAGTTGGGTGTGAGTTGTGCATTTTTCACACTTTGTTCTAGTGAATTTCTACCAAGCCAGCAAATGGAACGCCTATGCTCTACATATATTATTAGGTATAGAGCTTTCACTAGTACACAAAGGGTGTTTTACGTCGTGTATTTTGGGCCTTTTACGTCGGAAAAGAGTCCGACGTTAATACGGGAGTCGTAAATTTACGTCGCCTCTGGAAGACGACGTAAATTTACGTCGGTAATTTTTCCAGACCGACGTAAAAAGAGGCAAATTCATGCCCCAAATTTACGTCGGACATGGAGTTGTCCGACGTAAATTTACGTCGGGCCTTGCAATGACCGACGTAAATTTACGTCGGACAACGCCATGTCCGACGTAAATTTACGTCGGTCATTGCAAGGCCCGACGTAAATTGTGGCAGTTTTTTTTTTAAAAACGTTTGTAAATTGATATACCCAACACCTGCATATAAATATAATCCAGAATACCAAATCTAAACCAGGCAGTCCAGAATAGAAATTCAAATTGTATTTCAAAATTGAATGACAAAAAGAAAATAATATATAAATCTTAAAAAACATAAATTATGACAATGTAAATCCTATTATCCTAAAAAAGCTATAAAACATGTTTGTCAATGCTATCTAAATAACTAACTATCAAACTACAAACATAATATCTAACTAACTAAACTTAGAAAAAAAGTTGCCCATTGTTCTCTTATCTTGAGCATCTCATCTTCGGGTAATGGAGATGGATCTTGAAAGACCTGAAAGGGTAATTTAAGTGTCATTAATATGCAATGTTAATTATTCTAAAGGTAAATATAGTTAAATAATTTTTGATATGAATTACCTGCGCCCAAGAATCAATAATACCCGCAGAAACTATGGCTTTCATCCAATACATGATGTAATAGCCACATTCAAACGAGTCTTTTTGCTTATTACACTAAAATGAGAAACAAATAACTATTAATTCCAAAGTCAATAAATTTAAATATTATTGACTGTATGAATTAATTTGCTAACCTTAGGATATATGAAATGCAATGACTTTGATGATCTGGCTCTTCCACTTAATATATTAGCTCCAGACACGATTCTAATTAATTGAAATAAAAATAAATGTTAGCCAATATATATAATTACAGTGTTAAAACATAATGAAAAAATTTAGTTACCCATGTAATTGGCTTTTAATTTCCTGGCTTGGTTTTCGATGAAGTGAACAAAACCACACCACGGTATATTCCTTAGGAATGATTACCATTAACTGCCAATGAGACCTACATTGTATGACAAACAAATCAGTTAAAAAATTACCATGATTAAAAAATCAATTAAAAAACTAACCCGTCAATGTATGGAGCCATGTATATATGTCTTCTTGAGTCACTCATCCATGTTTGCATATATTGTTGGATCTGGACCTGAGTGTTTCCTGATTTTTGGATGGATTGAGGCTCAAAAAATCCATATACTTCTGCTTGTGCTTGCTCCACACTCAATTTGTTCATGTACCTAACACAAATAATTATTATAAGTTAAATGTAATTATTGTAAATTTAGACTCATAAAAGCAAATATGACTTACATGGCCCACAACTGTATGACAGATATATTTAACATGGAGTTTCCCCCAACAATCTCTAATGCATCAGGCAGAGATATGTATAGTGGAACATCAGAGCTATCAACTCCAAAAACTCTAATGTCCCACTGCAATTGAATTGGTTGCTTCTTTAATCGTGGTAATTTGATTAGAAGCTTAGATATGGGATCATCCTCAGCTTCTGCGATATTAGCATCATGAACATGAGGTTCTCTCATGACCTCCTTACCACGATCGATAAAATCCTAAAGAAATAATCAAAATTAGTTAAACAATAATAGAATTATAAGAATCTAAAAGAGCAATAATATAATTACCTTTGCCCGTGCTGAAAGCGGCATGACCAAACATTTTGGCCAAGCTAAGAATGTGCCGGTTGCCTGCCCCACTAGTTGAACCTCTGTATTGGGCAAAGGCACTGGAGCAGCAGCATCTTGAACTTGGTCAACCGCAACCCGTGTCCAGTCTGGCTGTAGAGGGACACCATGGATGGTTGAGCCACCCTCAAATACTCGGCCAATAGCCACTAACCGTGGGGGGTCATCCTCAACATATAACTCGCACTGGTTTGGTACATCAGTGTGAGCATGTTCCCCTGAGGAATTTGGAGCATCACAACTCCCTTTAGTGCTGACTCGAACACCATCATGAGCAACTGCAGTCTGTTGCTGAGAACGAGCCAAAAGTTCAAACTTCTCTTCAAACTGTTTTTCAATATTCTTCAGTTTCTCTTCAAACTGCATCTCTAATCTCTGCTCCAATTTCTGTATAACCTCTTGACTGCAAGAGTCGACACTGCTCCTCGATGATCGGCCACCAAAGAAATCTCGGTGGCTCCAAGAACCACCAACACCACGCACACGACCTCCGTGCTCTGGCTTTCCTATGGCCGTTGTGAGGATATCATTCCGACCATCGGAAACAAATGAGCCCTGGGTGCTCTGCTCAACTAAATCCTCCTGCAACAATAAGGAAGATTAAAAAATCTTATGAATTAAATGAGTTGAAATGAAGAGTCTTAATTTGTATATTTTTACTTACTATTTTATTAGCAACGACCCTTGCAGACTCAGAAGTCATTTGCCCATCTGGTTTTGTCCGGGCTGCTATCCACATCTCATGGCGGGGAGGTGACTCCACACGGTCAGCATCCTCAACCCCTGCTGCCTGTGCCCTAGCCTTCTTCATTTGTTTTTTTTTTCTTTCATATCCCCCTCTTGACAATAGATGGGGTGCATCATTCTTGGCTTGTCGTTCTTGGGCAGCTATTCTTTTAGCCTGCAATAATACAAAATAAAAAATGAGATAAATTAAAATATACCTTAAGTATTTGTGTCAATGTAAAAGTTATCAATAACTAACCTGCCACGAAGGGTCCAATCGAATGGCACAAAATTGCATCCACTCCTCATCAGTGATCTGGTACTTTAGACAGGGAGTCTCATTTTGGCGCTCTCCAAATACATACTCCCGTGTCAAGAAAGTCTTGAAGTCTCTCCACCTGCTGGCAAGGGCAGATAACATCTTCCTCCTCATGCCCTCAGTGTTGGGAATGTCAAAATTTTGCTATGAAAATAACAACAAATAATAAATAATGTATTTAAGTTATATAATATTGAAAGGATGTGAAAGTATATACCTGAATATCCTGCCACATGAGGTTCTTGTCAACCTCCTGAACGTCATCCCATGATGGAATGATAATAGAAACATGTCGTCGAGCTAGGACTCCCAAATAGCTCTTAAACTTGGCAGCATTTGGGCCTGATGCCTTGCCAGAACGAGGATCCACCTCAATCGGTGTCCTCTCCTTGGCAATGCGCCCAGCTGTCAACCCAGACAATCGAGTGACAGATCTACCTTCCCTCCTTCCACTGCCAGACCCAGAATCCTCCATAATCCTGAAAAAATTAAACTGTCATTATTAAAACAATGAATTATTTGAATAGACAAATAAAGTAAAAAAGATAATAACAATATAGCAACAAAATAACTAATAAAAAAAAATAATACATAAACAGAAACCTATTAGGTTGGAATGTTTTCCCATATTCCTTCATCATGATCACTTCGAATAGCATGTATTTCGTCCACTTCATTGTCCGCAATAGGACCAAATGATCTGCTTGAAAAAGACGGTGTCTCATGCATATCTAGAGACTCATCTTCGTGAGTTCCATGCATGGTTCTTCCTTCGAGGACCACTGACCATTTCTCATTACATGGATCCTTTACATAAAAAATTTGTCTTGCTTGATATGCCATAATAAAAGG
This sequence comes from Cajanus cajan, assembly GCF_000230855.2. NCBI lineage: Eukaryota > Viridiplantae > Streptophyta > Magnoliopsida > Fabales > Fabaceae > Cajanus > Cajanus cajan. The sequence goes on from NC_138524.1 coordinate 22,242,491, forward strand.
TTCATCCTTATAGCCGACCTTATTCAAATCAACCAAAGTAAACCCTAAATCATCTGTCCGCACACCTGTATTGCCATCAACCCATTTACACTTGAACACAGGCACTCTAAACGTAACATAATCAATTTCCCATATGTCTTCTATGACTCCGAAATAACTCATGGATGCTGTAATGGGATTTTTATCTTTTGAACTAGCAAAGTGCACAGCCTCAGCCTGAATTGTAACCCCACTATTTTGTACTCTACTTTTGTCATCTTCTGTTTTTGTATAGAAACAATATTTGTTAATGTCATACCCACCAAATGTAATGACATCGTTGTTAGGCCCACGCGCGAGTCTCAAAAGTGTATCAGAAGCATTAACCTCACCATAAACCTTTTTCTTAAACCAAGCTAAAAAACTCTTGTTATGTTCATTCAATACCCATTTCTCAGTCATCCGAGGGTGTGCTACCTTGATTTCATCTATGTGTTCTGATATGTAAGGAATTACTTCATCAGTGTTGTTCAATATGTACAAATGTGCTTGGTCAACTTCTGTTCGACTCACAGTTCTAATCTTTAAACTTCGACTACCCTTACCAAATTGTTTTCCATCATGTCGAGTCTTGGGAATTCCTATTGGTTCTGATTTCGACATGTACCCTGAACAAAACTCAATGGCTTCTTCTGCAATGTACCTCTCCACAATAGAGGCTTCTGGCCGGTATTGATTCTTGACATATCCTTTTAAGATCTTCATATATCTCTCAACAGGGTACATCCATCTAAGATAAACCGGGCCACACAATCGAATCTCCCTAACCAAATGAACTATCAAATGCACCATGATATCAAAAAATGAAGGTGGAAAATACATTTCCAATTGACACAAGATTGTGATTGCTTCATTTTCTAACTCATCTAACTTTATAGGGTCAATTACTTTGTTGCAAATGGCATTGAAGAATAAACACAATCGAGTAATAGCAACTCTAACAGAAGATGGTAAAATGTTACGAATAGCCACTGGCAAAAGTTGTTGCATTAACACATGACAATCGTGAGACTTTAAACCAATCAACTTCAAATCTTGCATAGACACCAAACTCTTAACATTTGAGGAGTACCCTTGTGGAACTTTCACACTGCTTAAGCACTCACAAAAGCTTTTTTTTTCTTTCTTTGATAGAGTATGACAAGCTGGAGGCAAGTAAGTGCGTCTTCCAATAGACTGAGGATGCAACTCATAACGTATACCCATGTCCACCAAATCTTGTCGTGCTTTCACTCCATCTTTAGTCTTTCCTTTGATGTTTAGCAATGTCCCAATTACACTATCACAAACATTTTTCTCCACATGCATCACATCTATGCAGTGTCTAACATCTAACTTGCACCAGTAAGGAAGATTAAAGAATATTGATCGTTTCTTCCAGATATTTCTCTCAGTTGACTTCTTTTGCGTCTTTCCGAACACAATGTTAATGTTCTTCACCCGTTGATATACTTCTTCACCATTGCGCGGTGTCGAGGCAATTTCATCCTCTTGACTTCCATTGAATGCTTTCTTCAATCTACGGTATGGATGACTACGAACAAGAAACTTACGATGCCTAGTGTACGCAGTCTTTTGCCCATGTTTCAATTGGGTATAACTTGTGTTTTCTTCACATATAGGACATGCATAATGACCCTTCACACTATACCCACTCAGGTTACCATATGCTGGAAAATCATTTATTGTGCAAAATAACATTGCACGCATGGTAAATTTTTCTTCACGATATGCATCAAACACCTCCACTCCTGTGTCCCATAACATTTTCAAGTCATCAATCAATGGACTAAGATACACATCTATGTCATTTCCTGGTTGTCGGGGACCTGATATCATCATAGACAACATAATATATTTTCTCTTCATGCATAGCCAAGGAGGCAAATTATAAATGACCAACAAAACTGGCCATGAACTGTGTTTACTACTTAAGTTCCCATAAGGATTCATGCCATCTTTAGCTAAACCAATTCTCAAGTTTCTTGACTCTGCACCAAATTCTGGAAATGTTTCATCAATCCTCTTCCATTGCAGAGAATCAGCTGGATGTCGAAGAAAGTTGTCACATTTTCTACCATTTTCATGCCATGTGAGGTTTTTTGCATCTTCTTTAATGGCAAACAATCTTTTAAACCTAGGTATTATTGGCAAATACCATAAGACCTTAGCAGGGGGACCCTCTATTTCTTCCTCACCATTACTTCCATCAGTTTTCTTTTTGAACCGCGAAAATCCACATGTGGGACACACTTTCAGTGTAGCAAAATCATTTGTATATAATATGCAATCATTAGGGCACGCGTGTATCTTCTTATACTCCAAACCCATTGGACATAGTATCTTTTTTGCCTCATAGTTGCGATTAGGTAACGTGTTATCTTCTGGAAGCATCTCCTTCAATAACTCCAACAATTCTGTGAAACTTTTATCAGTCCAACCATTTCTTGCTTTTAAACTAAACAATTTTAAAGTTGCTGATAATCTTGTAAACATACTGCATCCTGGGTATAATGGTTGCTCAAAATCAGACTTTAAGGTATCATACACATGTGTTCTTTCAAAATTTTCTTCACCAACATCACGTATCATCTCTTCTAAGTTATCGTTCATCCCTTCAAAATTTTCAGTTGTTGACACTGTTGGAATGTCTAATATTTCTCCGTGCCATGTCCATACTGTATAACTCTTCACAATACCATATATAAACAGGTGATCACGTATTTCTCCAACTTCTTGACGTATCTGATTCAAACATCGAACACATGGACAATAATATGCCCCTTTGATGAGTTTCCCATTTTCTCTTGCAAATTGTAAGAACTCTTCAACTCCATTTCTGTACTCTTGACTAATGCGACTTGCATTCATCCAACTTCGATTCATTATCTATATATTAACACAAATTAACTATTGACTCAGTTATTCATAATTTTTTTAACCTAAACTACAACCCTAAAAAATCTATGGTAAACTAAAGGTCAATTACGTTCCAGATCAACAAATTACAACAAAAAAAATTCCAGCAGAACGGGCCGTTCTCCATGCAGAACGACCCGTACTGCTTGCAGAACGGCCCGTTCTGCAAGGAGAACGGCCCGTTCTGCAAGGAGAACGGCCCGTTCTCCTTGCAGAACGGGCCGTTCCAGAGGAACAACTAGCAAAAAAAAAACAAATAAATTACGGGGACAACAAACTAACCTCAAACGACCAACGTGCTGACACTTACAAACTTGGATACGTTGAATGTAGCCGTAAACGCAGTGGGAGACTCAAGTAATTCAGAGGATTTCGTATAAACTGTGAGCGCGGGAATGAAAATGGGACTTTGGGGGTAATATTGGAGAACTATTACGTCGGACAAGGCTTCACCGACGTAAATTTACGTCGGCCTTGGTGGACTCCGACGTAAATTTACGTCGGGTACCTCTATTCCGACGTAAATTTACGTCGGACGTGGGTGGGACCGACGTAAATTTACGTCGGACTAAAGGGAACCGACGTAAATTTACGTCGGAATAGAGGTACCCGACGTAAATTGCCTAATTTACGTCGGTCTACGAGAGGTCCGACGTAAATTAGTCTCCACTTATTTACGAAACTGCCACCGCGTTTTTACAACGTCGGTGTTTGTGGTTTGCGACGTAAATTGGGTGACGTAAATACCCTTTTTTGCACTAGTGTTTGTATGTGTGACATGTATCATATGTATAAAATATTTTATAATTGCACATGAGTATTAGCCTTTGAGAAAACGTAAGTAATTGCACATGAGTATTAACCTTTGGGCAGCCACACATGAGTATTAACTACATGAGTATTAGTCTTCAGGCAACCGTACATGAGTATTTGCCTTCAGGCAACTTTATAAGTATTAGCCTTCTAGTGTGTAAATTGTAATTGCTTTTGATTACATGTTTAATATGTCTTTGTTGTTACTAGGAACTTTGATATGTTGTTTACATTATGGATATTAATTGTATATGTTGTATGTTATGTTATGTGTGTGGCTTCCCAGCCTTATCTCACATCAGAAGCTAGAATGAGACGTATCAATCTCCCATGTGCTCTACTTGTTATTCTTATGTATGTTTCACAAAACAAGAAAAATACAAATTTCGAACAGACATAATCTATTGGTAAAAAGAAATATCCATTGGAAAAATAGAATTTTTGACAATTTTTTATGGATGCAAATTTGTCGAAAAAGGATTGGATAAAAAATTCGTTGGAAACAATTTAATTTGTCAGAAAATTTTGACGGATAATTCTATGGTAAATATTTGTCGGTATTGTTTGAAAATCATTATGTGATTTCGACAGATAAATCCATTGAAAAACTTTTGTTTAATTTTAATAAATTTATTAATGTAACAACTCTCATATTTGACCTCTCAAGGGCTATATTTCACAACACTTCACTTTTCAGCGTGCTTTGTCCTTACTCACACACTTTCTAAGAAACTTCCCAAAAGGTCACCCATTCGTAAATTAATCCAAGTCAAACACGCTTAATTGTGGAGTTATAATGAAATAAGCAACCGAAAAATAGATACATCTTGCTAGTATAGGTAGTAAAAATTAATTCCTTTAAGTTATCTTCAACTATACAATCTCATACTTGTACTATCGCTGGATCGCTCACATTCCGGTGTGTCCGGACTGTTATAAAAATATAATAATATATAATAATTATATTATATTTAATTATATTAACCAATAATAATAATTACATTATATTTAATTAATCTTTATTTGTATATATACTTACTTTTATAATTAACAATCTACTTATTTCTATTTAAAATTAATATTATGATACAATTTAAATGATTTATTATAAATTTAAAAGTTTAAATAATAATTTATATATTTTAAAATATTATTTTTATAATCTATAATGATAATATAATTTATAAAATTATAAATATTTATTTATTATATTTTTATAAATTAAATTTTAACATTTTAAATAAATTATTAATTAACTTAATATATTTATTTATCTTAAATCTAAGATATAAAATAAAAAAAATATATTTATCCTTGACTTATTTTCTAATTATCAACCATTAATAAAATACTAATTTAAAATCTTATTTAATTATATCATAATATTTTCATATCAAATTTAAAACCAGATATTAGTTATACAAAAATATCAAGATCATATAGTAAATTGTCAATAAGATTCTAGTTAAATAATTTAAAATAATTATTTTTTAAATTATATTGTTAGTAAAATTTTTCTCTATATTAATTATTAGTAAAATTTAATAACTTTTAATTTAACAGTTAGATCGATGAAATTCAATATACACCATGAGTTATTGAGCGGAGTTACTTTATCAAGAGTTACTTTGTGAGTCATTTGATTCCTCCTCTCTCTTTGTCTATATATATATATATATATATATATATATATATATAATTCACTAGTCTTTTTTAGATAAAAATTTATTAGAATATATATATATATATGTGTGTGTATATTTAAAATTTTATTGACCTTTTTTAATATATGATTGTCAATTTTAATCATCTTTATTGTTATCGAACAAAATATTAAACATTTTTTATGAATGCAATTTTTGACAAACCATTATCAATTAGTAACATTTGGTCGAAAAATTTTGACCTAAGCATCTGTAAAAAATTTTCGTAAAAAATTATTACATTTTCGAAAAATATATATTTTGTCGGAAATGTTCTGTCGGTAATATAACCTTTTCTACAAAATTTTTTCTATTAGAAATATAAATTTTTCGACAGATTTATATCCGTAGAAAATTATCCTGCGGTAAAATCCGTCAGATATATAAATTTTTCGACAAATTTGTATCCTTCGATAATATAACTTTTTTTATGAATTTTATTTTCATCGGTAAAATCCATCGAAAATATAAATTTTTCAATAGATTTGTGTCTGTAAAAATTTATTCATCGATAATTTACATTTTTCTTGTAGTGTTATCGGAGGACAATAAGATGATGGTGATGCTAATGTTGAGGTTAGGCTTTAGCATGTTATGGGAAAACTTTGATAGGATGTGACATTGGGGGTTCATAGATTGGGATTTGTCTATTCAGTTTATTTCATTTTGTTTGGAAGCAATGTTAGTTCTTGAATTCATGTATTATTTTTAGATGGCTACTATGGTCTAGTAATTATTTTGGACACATTTATGCTTTAAATTTGTTTGGTTTCGAACCAAATGTGAATCCTCTATCATTAGAAGCGTTTTATGAACTATTTAGTTATTTCAAATAATGTTTTATTTAGGCAAGGATCTTTTGTTTTGTTAGTATTTATAAGTCTAAGTTTCATTTAAGTTTGTGACCCCTTTTGCAGGTCAGTAATTCTTGAGTCTCTATTTATTGACTTTATATCATAATCTTAATAAAAGCAAATATATCTAAAATAAAAATAATATATTTCAATTTTAAATAATATCTTAAAAAAAATAAATATCTTTTAAAATCTAAATAATATCTCACATATTTAAATTTGAAAATTCGAATTATTTTCCACCACTTTTCTTAATTACGCGTACTTTTATACCACTAGAGTTTTCTTTTCTCCTTGGTTATACTTCTAAAAGCACCCTCCATTAGAATAGAAAAAATAACCTCTAATAGGAATTAAAATTGCCCAAATATTTGGGTATCCATAAGTATACTTCTAAAACTGAAATTAGCAAAATATCATCTTATTCATTAATCATTACTAGAATTTCTCTTATTACATGCGACTTTTCCTGCGAATTTTTATGAAAAATTCGCAGGAAACATTGTTCTTACAAATATTTTTACAAAATTTTATCTGCAGGTAATACCTTCTGGATAATATATTTTTGCAAATTTTAAAATTCATAGGAAATTTTACTGCGAAATTTCTTGCGAAAAAAATTTGCAACAAAGTTTCCTGAAAAAAAAAAATTTGCAAGAAAATTCACAGGAAAGTTTCCTGCAAAATTTTTCGCAAGAAATTCCGCAGGAATATTCTTTTACGAAAAAATTAAAGAAATTAGTATAAATTCTATCAATAATTCTTCAACTTTCAAATGCTCACAATGAATTCATCCGAAGCATTTGTTTCCATGCCTCCAACATGTGATACATAATCTTTTAAATTCTAAGATAGTAGATTATAAGCCTAACACTCAACCATACAAATCAACTTATAAGGTAAACATTGCCCCAACTTATATACTCTTTACCTGCAAAGTTTTTCTATCATTTAGTAAACATTACTTGCGATTTTTTTTTTGCAAGAAAATCAGCAAGAAACAAAATAAAATTTTACAATATTTTCTGTAAATTTTTACCATGAAAAAAAATTCTATGATCATTAAGATTGTAGCAAAATTTGTAAGAAATATCTGTAAATTATTTTTCGCAAATAAATTCGAAAAAAATTTCTGCAAATATTTTTTTGCAAGAGAATTCGCAAAAAAATTCTACGAATATTTTTTTGCAGGAAAATTCACAAGAAAATAATACTTTTCTAATAGTGAATGTCAAACAAAAGTAATCGCAATAATTTAATACAAAATTTCATTCAAAAGTTTTAGAGATAAATTTTAAACAATAAAACATAATATAATAACCTCAACAACAAATCTTTATTTTTTTTTTGCTGATGTTTTTTTTCCTTTTGCTGACGAACAATAAATCCTTATCCTTCTTGATGATGTTGATTACATAATTAAACCACATGACGTCATGTAACATGATTAAAACAGAGTTTTCTAAAAAATAATTTGATTGATTTAAAAATTTCATATTATTAAATTTATTTTAATTCAGAATAAATGTACGCTACGTGCTCAATGAGTGTTACATCTTCTCTTTGGATTCTTATAAATGAACCAAGTGGTGATTATGAACATTTCATAGATAAGCTACTCTAAAACATAACTATGTCTAATCTAGCCTCTTCCCTTCCAGTTTTCGCCCAGGATGCAAAACCACCCTCAAACATTCGACCTATTGCAGATTATCATCCTACCATTTGGGGGGATCATTTCATTTCATATGTTTCTAGTTCTGAGGTATGTGCATATCCCACTAAGTCTAATATTATCTTTGAGATTTAATTACATATGTGAAACTTAAGATGTCATATTTACATACACTACGTTAGTGGGGTTTTTTTCTGGCGGTTTCAAAAAACCGTCACAAAAGATTATATTTCTGGCAGTTATTTTAACCGCTAAAAAAATGATACATTTTAGGCGGTTTTAAACCGCCACAATCTTTAAATAATTAAAATATTATTTTCTTATTTTTAAGGAAAAAATATTTGAATATTCATTTTTTTTTATCTTAAATAAATATTATTTTTCCTATTCCTCTACTTGTGCTCTTCTTTCTTTCCTTTACTCATAGAATAGCAAGCGGAGCCCGAAGGTTTTCACCTCAATCTCTTCTCTTCTATTTTGCTTTTTGCATACACACGCACACACGCATTAACTTCTCTCAGACACTTGATTCGTATTTTCGAGATCTGTGCTTAAACCTTCACTTGCTTTGCCTTCTTCTGCAGACGAGCTTTACCTTGCGCCGGTGAGTTTCTTTTATATCTGCTTTCGCTTCACACTCTTACGTCGCCGTTTTGCTAGTTTTGCTTTCAGAACTGTATACATCGGGTTTTGTTCTGGTTTCGTTCACGACCTCGATCACTTCCTTTCCTTTTTCAGTGTTTGCAACGTTATCAAACTTTTCGCATAGATACTCGTTCTAAATTTTCTGTTAATTTTCTAAATTATGTTTTGAATCTAAAACGTAGAGCATTGCTCATCTATTCCTTTGCGAAGCGCGTTTGTTCTAACAATTTGAGGTGTCGTGTGGTGGTTTATTAAAACTCCAATCCGTTCTGCTTAGTGTATGTTTTGGATTCGATGTTTCAATTTGATTAGATCTGCAGTCATTTCCGATTTTTTTCCCCCGACGGTTTCTCCCTGTTTTCGGTTCGTCTTTTGTCGGTTTAGAAACGGAAACATAAAACGTGTCCTGGATTGATTAAAAAAAAATAGAGTGCGTGATTCATCTATATATTTTATATGAATAAGAAGTGTGGTTGATGCTCTTTGAATAGCAGGTTTATTTTATTTACTGTTTCAGAAGGGCCACTTGTCATGGTTGAGATCGAGATGGATACCGAAACTGTAATTACTGCAAACAATATCACATTTGTGACTTTGCTTTGTTTATTAAATTAGATTGGAAAAAGAAACTCGAGGCATCCATATCTATATAATATTATTAAGATTTTAGTTTTGTCATTTGTGGCTTGTTCGCACGTCAAGTGGGTGATATCATTATAATATTAGTTTTTAGATAAGGTGTTTTTGATTATCCCAGAAAGGTTAAATTGGAAAATTATTTTTTATCTTTAGGTGTATATAATATATATATATAGTTGAGATTAAGAAATTGTGTTAAGCCATTCTATTATTGATGACTATTTCAGGCTGCAAATGCAAATGCGGCTCCAACCAATGAGACTCCAAAAAATGTTCCCATCTCTCATCATTCCTCACATCCTCCTCTTAATGAGAGGATTATTTCATCCATGACCCGGAGATCTGTTGCTGCACACCTGTGGCATGACCTTGAGATAGGTGAGAGCCAAGAAATTGGTGGAAAAGGGTGACGTGTTTCAATTATGATGAGTTGTGCTTCTTCGTTTCTTTTTCTTAATTGGATTGCCATGGTAACTCTGTTTTCTTTCACAATGCAGGGCCTGGTGCTCCAACCATCTTCAATTGTGTAAGCATCCCTCAGTAGTAAAGTACACATTATAATGTAGGACACTTGTAGGGTTATAATGGTTAGAACCAAGGAAAATATTGGAGAACCTAGATTTTCTGAGGGTTTTAATATGGTCAAGTAACAACAACAAAAAATGCCCTTTGCTCTGTTTTTCCCCCTTGCATGCTACCGAAGTAATAGTTACAGATTTTGTTGTCAAATTCATAGCTAATGAAACAATTTTTCATTTCTTGTTTTTTTTTCCTGGTTGCATTTTCTGATTCAAAAGTTTTACAGCTATTTGATGGACACAATGGATCTGCTGCTGCTATTTATGCCAAGGAGAATCTTCTAAATAATGTATTTGTTGGCAATCTAAAACCACCAGAAAATGTAAACGTAAAAATAATAATAATTTTGAGGAGGTTTTAAAATCGTCAGAAATTTCGCATTGGGTGGAATTACAATGAATTTTGTGGCGGTTTAAAACCGCCAGAAAATGATGAACAAGTCAAACAGAAATGCAGTTTTGTGGCGGTTTTAGACCGCCAGAAAATGTCAACAAGTCAAACCAAAACGCATTTTTTGGCGGTTTCAGACCGCCAGAAAGAGAGATCCGGCGGTTATTAACGACGCCGGTAATTTAATTTATGGCGGTTTTTAACCGCCAGAAACTGCCAAAATAGCCGCCACAAATCACACATTTTTTTGTAGTGATATATTTAACATTTATTTTGGAATATATTTTAGTAGTTACATTTTATGAATCTATCTATTGAATATATATGCATATCAAATTTCCAAGCATAAAATTCATAATTTCACAATAATTAATTTTTATATAAAATTGAAAAGGGTCATGATATGTGAAACTTAAGATGTCATATTTACATATATTTACATTTATTTTGGAATAAATTTTAGTAGTTACATTTTATGAATCTATCTATTGAATATATATGCATATCAAATTTCCAAGTATAAAATTCATAATTTCACATTAATTAATTTTTATATAAAATTGAAAAGGGACAATATATATTGACCCATTAATGAACTTTACTAAATACGCGGTTTTACTTCATGATTAACCATGATTGAATAAACTTGTAAAAAGTTATGTACATGAAAAGAAAATGAAAAGTTCAATTAAAGTGATTCAAATTCTTGGTATAATTTAAAATCATGGACAATCTATATTGTACTTCAATTCAATATACTGTTTAAATATTTAATTAAGTTTTTTTTTTAACACATGTAGGAACTTGATCAAAACATTGAGACAAAAATTGAAATGCTAGAAAAGGAAGTAAGGAAGATGCTTGTATCAAAGCCAGACGAGACTTTAACAAAAGTTGACTTGATTGACTCAATTTGTCGTTTGGGTGTGAACTATCATTTTGAACATGAGATTGATGAAGTTTTGCAACAAATTCACAAGAGTTATGTTGTAAATGGAGAAATAACTATCGAAGCCAACCTTCTCTCTCTTTCTGTGCTATTTAGATTATTGAGGCAACATGGATTTCATGTTTCATCTCGTATATCTCTCAACTTAATTATCTACTTTAATTGATTTCCTTTAATTCAACTTCAAATCACCTAATATATTTAGTGCATAACCTACACACAAATGAAAAAAAAAGGAGAATAACAAGCCAAAAAAATGTGTATTTTAATAATAAGAAAAAAGGTATTTGAATTGTATCATTTAATATTTTTCAAGTCCTCACCTACTTCAATCTTCACTGTTTTTCACTTTGATTATATTTTAAATGTCATTATTGGGATTGTATACATTAAACGAGAAATAAAGCAAGAAGTTTTGCTTATTAATTTGGGAAGCACCTTAAACATTATCTCACAAATTGTTTTATAAATTTTACATTCATATTATAGCTTTCTTAAATTTTGTCTCCAACTAATTTTCAGTCATGTGGTTGTTGAATAAAACACTAGTTGTGTTCAACAAGTTCAAGGATGTGACAGGATGCTTTAGTGAAAGACTTATTAATGACGTTGAGGGAATGTTGTGCCTGTATGAAGCCTCACATATGATGATTCACGGAGAAGACATTTTGGAAGAAGCCATGACTTTCACTTCCACTTCCACTCATCTTGAGTCCATTGCAACCAAATTGAGCCCTTCCCTTGCGGTTCAAGTCAATCATAGCTTGAGACAAGCTCTGCACAAGAACCTACCTAGGCTAGAGGCACGCCGCTACATTTCTATCTATGAACAAGATCCTTCTCATAATGAAACTCTACTCACTTTTGCCAAATTAGATTTCAATAAATTGCAAAATCTACATAAAAAAGAATTTGGCAACATTTGCATGTAAGTTCATCTCATCATGACAAACCTTCTTAAATTGATTCCAAAGACTAATCCTTTTAATTATTGTTGTTATTGTTTTTGGTCCTTATAGGTGGTGGAAAGAGTTGGATGTACGTAGTAAATTACCTTATGTGCGAGATAGAATTGTGGAATGTTGCTTTTGGATTTTGACGATATATTTTGAGCCCCAATATTCTCAAGCAAGAAAAATAACAACAAAAGTAATTGCAATGATATCAATCATTGATGATACATTTGATGCATATGGAACCACTGATGAATTAGAAGTTTTTACTAAGGCAATTGAAAGGTTAATTAGCATATTTTAAAACACAATTTTTCTTTGCTTGTTTTTTTTTATAGGAAAAACAACTTACGTAAGTTATTTTAATGAAAATATTTTTTCAGGTGGGATATTAGTTGCTTGGATGACCTCCCAGAATACATGAAGTTAATTTATAAGTCACTCATAAAGCTTTATGAGGAAATAAAGCAAGAAACGAAGAAGGAAGGAAAATCATATTTCATTAACTACATTATAAACGAAGTAAGAGCTTTTTTTCTCCCTAACTATTAACAACTGTTAAGTTACATAGTTTGTGGTTAGTGACAAATTCAAGATTTTGCAATAAGATAAATTCATATAATAAATTAAGAGTTTGTGTATTATGATCAAGGTTTCTTTTTTGTGTACATATGATAAAAGCCAAATATAAAGAAAGTAATCCTTAACATTAAAATCTATTATAATTCTACCAAAAGCATAAAGACAAATATTTCATATAGTATACTCTCAAAACTCAGTCTCTATATTTATTATAAAGTGTGTTTGTTGGCTAATAGTTAAAAAAGGGTGTTCAAGCCTACATGACTGAGGCTAGATGGCTCAACAACAACTATAAAACAACAATAGAGGAATACTTGCACACATCAAAAACATCTTCTTGTTACTGCACATTGATTGCAACAAGTTACATTGGCATGGGGGATATAATCACAGAGGACATATTTGAATGGGCAACAAGTGAACCAAAAATTGTTATGGCTTCTTGTACTATTTGTAGGTTAATGGATGACATTGTGTCCAATGAGGTACAATATCTGTATTAAGAATATTATGCTTCAATGTTTATGTTTCATTACACGATGTAAATATTAATTTGCAAAATTATTTGTTGTTGCATAGTTTGAACAAAAAAGAAGACATGTTTCCACATTCTTGGAATGCTATATGGATCAATACGGCGAGTCTAGGGAAGCTGCAATTCATGAATGTCGAAAGAGAATAACAAATGCTTGGAAAGATATAAATGAGGAATGTCTTATGCCAAACAGTGTTCCAATGCCTTTTCTACAGCGTATTCTCAACATTACACGTTTCATAGATGTGTTTTATAAAGACAAAGATAACTACACACATTCTGGTGGACTAATGAAAGAATGTATTAAAGCTTTGCTAATAGATCCAGTGCCAATTTAAGCATTCATTTCTATCCTTTGTTTTGTTGAATATGAAGTTGTTCAGAAAATTTGTTTGATAAAATGCATCTATCAAGTATATTGGAATGTATTTTCATTTTTGAATTTATTGTGAAAATATCTTTGTTGTGATTGATTAATCTAATTTAATGCTAATTAGGAAAGTTTGTAAAATTAATTGTTTGAAGAACACATAAAAGTAAAGAACATTTTTTTAGGGATTTCAAGAAAAGGAGGAGAGATAAAAAAGTAAGAATTGAAGATCAATTAATAAAAGACTATTAGAGAATGATTTCACTAACCTTCCCCGCATATATGCTCCCAAATTCTCATTTAATTTCATAAATTAATCAATTAATTCAACAACACTAAAATATATTTAAATCCCAATTCCTTGGTAAAATTTGCTGAGCAAAACATTAAGGTTAGGGACATAAAAATTGACTAATAAGACATATTATTCTTAGTAATAAGCATTATTAACATTTTTACCTAAATCGTAATTCTAAAAGGGTTTCCCAACTTCAAATAAAACTATAAAAACATGCCATAGATGATCAAATCATAACATTAAGAGATAGATGAAGATGATTAACTAAATAAAATCCTATTATTGAGTGAGAACGAGGAGAACTACATGGTTATGACTACTACATCAACCTCTAACGATGGAGAACTTAGTCGCTTATGGCTATGGAATTCTCTCAAGTACAAAAGAAAATCTTCAAATGATCCATGATTATAATGTTTATCACTCTTACTCTCTCTAATCTCTATGAGTATACTGGAAAAATGAAGTGCCTTTCTATCTAATTTTATAATTTTTTAAATAGGGTTTCTTTTGTGCAAACTTGCTTAAAGTGACAAGGTGTGACACCTTCGACCCTGCATATTATAACACATAATATATTAATAACTGAATAGCCTAAAATTAAATAGATAAGTTCAAAATCATATAGGTAGAAAGAATCACATTTTAACATAAACTAGACTTAGTGAAAATATTAAATTATAAAGAAATTAAAATTTAACTACTCAAATTAAATAACATAAATCAAATCCTAACTAATTCCCCAATGTCACGTGTCTTATCAAAGCATAACCCTTCTATGAGGATTAAGCCTTGTTACCAACATCCTCAACATCATACCGAAGATCACTTGCAACAACATACAAGAAAAAACAACACAAAGCAAGAGAAGTCTGGCTCACGACGTCAGATGTAGCTAGACAGCCAAACACAAACAAGACATGTATCAACATAACATAAACATATCAATCATATAACAAATTCCATTCATTCACAATATAACAACTAAATACCACATAACATTAAGATGCATTATGCAATGGACACAAACTAATTGTTACAATGCACGTGACACCAGTAAAAACATCACGTATCACACTTGTGCATTGCCACTAGCAATACACAGAGTAATCTAGGAGTACATGCTAGGTCACACCTGCTACACACTCTCACTAGAAGGACATACTATTAGGGTCTAGTCAGGATAGATAAGTTGTGCAAGATACATCCTATACTAATGAGGACAAGACTGAGACTTCCAAACTGAGTTATCCCTAGGGTTAGTTCCCAAGCTTTTTACACAAGGGACCTTTCTTGGTGGTGTATTCCATATCGTACCCTTTAAAAACATTTTATGCTATGATGCATGTTAAACAAACTTTATGCATACATTTCACGTGATCTCATACTGGCAGTTGATCCCATATCATAAAATCATCAACCATTCTTAATATAGCAATTAACAATTCAACTATATCAATTAAATATAGCAATCAATGGCATAAGAGATCATATCACTATAACTCATACATAGCTCACAAGCATACCAATAGCACATTCACATACTACATTTTCATAATCTTCTACGATATCGTGTGGTCCAAACACCTTATTTAGAGCTATATATATGCTATTAAGTTGATCTTAATTTTATTAGAAATCTAAGACAATTATCTCCAACTTCTATTTTGACCTCAAGAGCTAATTATGCCATCTACTATTTTAAATAAATAAAAAACTACAATGTTTTAGCCTAAATATGATAGCTTGACATTTGCTCATTAATTTGATCATATATAACTTGAGTTCTAAACCTTCTTTTTAGGTGATTTCAATCGTATTTGAATGCTAACATTCAAGACTACAACTTTCATGAATACCACAAAAACCAACGCGACTATCTACGTACTTGCTTAAGCAATCCAATCTTTCTCTTAAGCAAGAGTAGCTTGCTCGGAGCGAGATCAAACTCTCTTGAAGCGAGCATCACCCGAAACTCTTTGTCAGGCCTCACTTGAGTGAGCCTAAATTCGCTTGAAACAAGATAAATTCACCTAGAATGAAACTATGGTCACTTGAAGCAGGACAAGATAGTCACAAACACGAAATTACACTATTTATGAGTTTCTAACCTTCCTTACACCATTCCCTAACATCTCCAACCCAAATCCAATTGGTAAGAACTTTCCATTGGTAAGAACTTTCCATTGGTTACGTTACACTTCTACAAGACACCATTTACGCATACATATGCATACTCATATCATCTCCTCATAAATCACTAATACATTCCCCTAGGATTTCCCACAAGAACCTATAGAAGCATTAAAATAACAATTACAAGCCAAACTCAAAATTACCAACACCTTCATAATAATTACATCAATCAAAATTTACAAGAAGAAATATAGAAGATAAAGACACATTTGGGAAAAATCCCCTCATACATAAACATACCATAGTGACATGATTGGGGTCAATCCCACTATCCAACATACATTTTCACCCAAAGTGAGGTTTCTCACTTCCCCCATTACCCAGATAAGCCCTAGATGACGGGTACACGACTATGAAGTAATTTTCTTCTTGCTCTTATAATCTTCGAGCTTTGAAGCCCGAACATGAAAACATAAGGGAACATAAAAACATATCATAAATCCTTCTTTTTAAATCCTTAACCCCCCTCCCCTTTTTAACCTCATAATTAAGAGAATTAATTATAGTTACAAATTCCTTCCCTTTTAATAAAATATTATAACCTTTTAATAAAATACATTATATTATATATCAAAACATACTAAACAATTAAATAAATATTAAACAGTTCCTATTAATAAAAATACCAAAATTATTAATAAAATACTTATATTATATTTTATAAAAAAAATGAAGTGTTACAAAAAGAATCCTTAAAAACTCTCTTCTTAAATAAAAACACTCTAAAAACATTATCATTAAAGAGAAGATCATAAAAACATTCTTGCATAAGATAACCGGTCCAATTAAATATATTGGAATGAATTAATGGGGAAATCTCAAACAAAACTTGAAGTCTGACCATAAATAAGTTGAATTGATGGAGAATATATTATTTGTGCAAATTTCTTTAAGCCTTTTTCTCTTATATATGATTAAATGTTTAATAATAATTATTTGAGTTGGGTTATGTAACTTTGATTTTATTAATTCAAATTAACTTGGAGACCTTCTTAATCATCTCTTTGTTTAAAAAAAAAAAAATGCCTTTCGAATTAAAGCTTTCGGAGAGTTGAAAGCTTTTTAATTATAACTCAATTCAACCCACTGGAATTATTACGCCAGTTGGTTAACATTGTTATGTGTAGCTCGTTTCTTTCCCAGATCTGCCACGCTCCATGCCTTTCTACTAAGGTGAGGACACATCCAAGGAGTTTAATTTGTTCCCGCAAACGTGAATGTCACTATCATAATAGTTTTAGTAATTTGTGTCATTTCTACACGCGACAACACAGTAAAGGTCACAATATTTACAATGCATTAATGAGAAAGTTATGTAGTTAAAGGAGTGTTGACTTCACTGTTTAATTAAACCTCCTAATCCTTGTGCCACAATACTACATAACCTTCTTGTTTAAGCTAAATCTGGCAAATTAGAAATGTTGGAAGAGTTTAAAGAACTTTCTGCAACATGCTGGACTCTTCTTGGAACCAGTGTCTTTCGTAATCCCCATCTTTTGATCACAGCCATCATTAGACTACACGTTGCTCTCTGTCCAGGGCATGAATGATTCACAGGAAGTATGTAAATTAAGAGAACAGTTGTTGACGTGCCTCTAGTTAGGATGAAGAGAACCATGAAGCTTGTAAGGCTAAGGCTAGTTGTGTCTTCGCCTGGCTCAATTATGTCTTTATATTCCTCTGATGCAAGCATATAGTTTTCTAGATTACGTAGTGTGCCAATTTCTGATATGTTTAGCAGGGCTTGGTTTACACCATGAAGCAATGGAGATCCCTTTGGAAATACCTGCAAAGAGATTCCAACTGAGTTAACATAATCTTGGTTCTAGTTGAGGGGCTAGAAATTAAGGGCAGTTATTGCATGACACAATATCTATAGGTTTATGTTTCTGGTGTTATTCTTTGGTTAGAATTTGAAGTTTCGACTTTGGTAATTTATACTGATCTTTAATGTAAAAACAGTAAAATTTCAACTCTGATAAAAGAATAGTACGCTAAATACATAAAGAATTGCATCTATATTGACCTAAAATAATAATCTAGTTTGTGTGGATGTCCTTGCCGAAATTATTTCAATGCTCTTTCAATATTTTGATTGGTTGTGCGTATACCAATAAAATTACTTACTGAAACTAAAACAGGAAAAAAAAGTGAAAAAAATGTTGAAGCAATACAAATCCATATCCTCCAATTTTGTATGTTGGCCCAGCTTGAACAAACCCTTTACAGTTTTTTGCAAGGAAGATTTTGGCCTCAGGGATATCAAGGAAGGCAGCGACTATTTCTTTGTTTCTTAGGGCATCAACATAGCTCTCTTGTGAGTCAAATTGCTTGATGTTTTTAGCATTGATGCCCAATGTGATGGAAAGCTCCCTTCCATTGATGAAGAAGGAGTCAATGGGAGAGTCTCCTTTGTCCAAGGATCTCGGCACACCAATAGAAACTAACATTCAAAGGTGAAGTAGGACGTTCAAAATGGATGAGAGAATATGAGTGAGAGTGGAAGCTCTCATGGACAGTTGGCACACTCCAAGATGAAGGTGGAGGCCACTCTAGGGTTTTCACTCTCCAAGGGTGAAGATAGGAGAAAGGTTAGCCGAAATTAACCTAGGAACTTTGGATTATTATGATATTGAGTGAGCATTTCATGCTTCAACATCCTATCCTTAGTCCCTAGGTTAATTTCGACTAACTTTTCTCTTATCTTCACCCTTGGAAAGTGAAAATCCTAGAGTGGCCTCCAGCTTCATCTTAGAGTGTGCCAACCGTCCATGAGAGTTTCCACCCTCACTCATATTCCCTCATCCATTTTGAACGTCCCACTTCACCTTTGAAGGCTAGTTTCTCTTGGTGTGCCGAGATCCTTGGACAAAGGAGACTCCCCCCATTGACTCCTTTAATGGAAGGGAGTTTTCCATCACAATGCATCTTGGAGATATCATTTTAAGTAGGAACCTCTATCATATCCTACCATGGCATTATTGTTCTTTAGCTGCTGAATGCTGTGTACGGTTAGTTCAAATCTTTCAACAGTCAACATGCTGGCAAGGCTAGCAGTGTAAATCTGTGTAATGATTAGAGCCACAAAAATCCACACCACCGTTGCCACCCTTGATAAATTGTGATACGTGATGTATCAAGGTACCTGCAGAAGAAACATAGAAATGGCAGAGAAACAAAATAATATTGCTGAAATGAGAGCCAGGCTCCCCCAAGTCAGAGAAAGGTTCTCTTGACTCCAAATTCTTATTTCCAATTCTGACATAATCCCCCACAAATGCTTCCCCAATCCCTATATAGCAGAATCACATAGCACTCCATCTCTCTCTTCTAACCGACTCTTCAGCAAAAGACAATTAGGCCCCATACTGTTTGGGCCTTCGATGATAAGTCTTAAAAGGCTTGTCCCACTTAGAATGTATATTCCTATCAATACCACCATCTATGAAAGTTTCCTTGCCCTCAAGGCAAAAATTGGGATATTTCTCTTTGATAGAAGCTGCCTTTTCCCAAGAGGCTTCCTCTGCAAGTTGTGATTTCCACAGAATCAGCCATTCTTCAACTGAGTCTCCTTGGTACTTGCTGACCCTGGTAGCTAAAACAGCTTCAGGACTTGGGGATTCAGATTCAGTAACAACCAGTCCTGAAGGTAGAGTAGTAGTAGCCGACCCATTCTTCATGGACCTTTTAAGCTGCGAAACATGAAAAACTGGGTGAATACGAGCAGAGTTTGGAAGCTGAAGTTTGTAGGCCACCTCTCCCACACGTGATAGCACTTGAAAGGGTCCATAGTAACGAGGGGACAACTTGGGATTGATTCTTCGAACAACAGATTGTTGTCTATGAGGACGAAGCTTCACAAACACCCAATCTCTGGAGCATAAGTCACATGCCTCCTATGAGCATCAGCATATTTCTTCATTGTCTGTTGAGCCTGATGCAAATGGTATTTGAGTTGGTGAAGAGCCTCATCACGGTCCATGAGCACTGTTGCTACAACAGCCACCTGAGTTTCCCCATTCAAAAAACGAAGCACAGTAGGGGGAGAGCGTCCATAAACAATCTCAAAGGGTGATTTACCAGTTGCTGAATGAGTCGAGGTATTGTACCAGAATTCTGCCCATGACAGTCACGTATACCATTTGGAGGGGTGCTTTGAGGCAAAACAACGAAGGAAGTTCTCTAAACAACGATTAACCACCTCGGTTTGACCGTCTGTTTGAGGATGGTAAGTGGTGCTCATGCGCAACACCGTTCCTTGAAGGCGAAATAACTCACTCCAGAATTTACTGAGAAAAAGAGGATCCCTATCACTGATAATGGACTTTGGGAATCCATGTAATTTAGCAACATCCTTGAAAAAAGCCTCTGCTACTGTTCGAGCTGTGTACAGATGCTTTAAGGCAATGAAATGGGCATATTTAGATAAACGATCCACTACCACCAGAATCACTTCATGCCCTTGTGATTGGGGTAAGTTGGTAATAAAATCAAGGGAGACATCATCCCAAATAATCTCCGGAATAGGGATAGGTTGGAGTAAACCTGTAGAAGACATTGCCTCATACTTATTGCGTTGACACACATCACACTGGCGTATGTACGCCATAATTGATGCCTTCATTCCTTTCCAAAAGAAAGAAGAAGCTAACCTCTTATATGTCTTAGTGAATCCAGAGTGTCCCCCTATAACCGTGTCATGATACTCAGCCAAAAGGGAGGGAATCAAAGCAGATGATTTAGGCAACATTAGGCGACCATTGAAAAATATCAAACCATCCCGAAGCACATAGTGGGGGGTTGAGTTCGGGTCAGACTGCAAGGTTTGGATCAAATGGAGCATTTCAGGATCATTCTGAACTTCTGTTCTGATCTTGGGAAAATCAACCCAAAAAGGGCTTATACTGATAGTATTAATTTCAGGAACATAATGTTTACGAGATAATGCATCAGCAGCCTTATTGTCGAGACCGGGCTTGTATATGACCTCAAATTGATACCCCATGAGTTTAGCCAACCAAAATTGTTGGTCAGTTGTGGTGAGGCGTTGCTGAAGGAGATGTTTCAAACTTCGATGGTCTGTGTAAACTTTGAAGCTCCTCCCCAAAAGATAATGCCGCCAGTGATGAACAGAGAGTGCCAGAGCCATAATTTCCTTCTCATACACAAATTTTGACATAGTGCATGGTGAAAGAGCCTTACTAAAATAAGCTATGGGTTGCTTATCTTGCATCAAGACTGCTCCGAGACCATGACCAGAAGCATCATACTCAATGAAGAACTCCTTAGTGAAATCCGGCAACGCCAAAGTTGGAAAAGAGGATAATGTTGCTTGAGGCATTCAAAAGCATTCACCTGAGTCGGACCCCAAAAGAAACCCTCCTTCTTAGTAGTTTCAGTTAATGGTTGAGCCAACTTGCCATAATCCTTAATGAAACGTCGATAATATCCTGTGAGACCTAGAAAACCACGCACATCCTTCACATTATGCGGGGTAGGCCAATCCATCACAGCCTTCACCTTAGATGGATCCATCTCAACGCCTCTCCCAGAAATTACATGCCCAAATAGTCAACAGAGGACAAGCCAAAGGAACATTTCTTGTGATTTGCTACAAATTGATGGGAAGATAACAAGCTCAACACATCATGAAGGTGGGAAATGTGGGACTGCCAATCTGGACTATAAATCAGAATGTCGTCAAAGAAGACTAGAACGCACCGACGAAGAAGAGGGCGGAAGACCGAATTCATGATGGATTGGAACGTTGAAGGGGCATTGACCAATCCAAATGGCATGACCAAATATTCATAGTGACCCTCATGGGTCCTAAAGACAGTCTTATGGATATCCGTCTCTTGCATTCGAATTTGATGAAAACCCGACTTAAGATCAATCTTGGAGAAGAATCGAGACCCATGTAACTCATCAATTAACTCACTAATTGTTGGTATCGGGTATTTGTCCAACACTGTCACCTTGTTCAAAGCTCTATAGTCCCCGCACATGCGCCACGAATCATCTTTCTTTTTAACTAATATAACTGGACTAGAAAAAGGGCTCACTGAATGACGGATTAATCCTTCGGACATCAATTCTCCCACTTGTCTTTCTATCTCATCCTTGTGATGATAGGCATATCTGTAGGGTCTGACACTGACTTGTTTGGAACCTAGTAACAATGTAATTGAGTGGTCGTGAGTACGTTGTGGTGGCAATTCCTTTCTTGTTGCAAAAATAGAGGCATGTTGCTCTAAAAGGTGCTGCCACGCAGGATCATCAGCAAGGGAGAGGACTTGGGAGTTTACTTGATAGAGAGTAACATCCTCCATTGCTACCCCATGTAGAAAGCCTTGCAGAGCCGGAGAACGATGGATGTCCTTAAAGTGATGACCATTCAATGTGATCAATTGGCCATTGTCCTCAAAACTAATTGTTTTCTTCTGCCAATCCATTGTTGTTCGTCCAAATTTCTCGAGCCATTCCACTCCCAAAACAATATCCACGCCGCCCAAGTCTAATACATATGCATCCATCATAATTGTGTAGCGACCCAACTTCACACGTAGTTCTCTACAAATTCCTTGAGACGAACACGTACTTCCATTACCAAGTCCAACAGAGAATGCCTTTGTCTGCATGACCTCCAGATTCAAAGAACTCACCAATTCCCGCGCAATAAAATTGTGACTCGCACCACTATCAACCAAGAGAAGGATGGGGTATCTGGCCAACACCTCTTCTAACTTGATGGTTTTGGATCGTGCCAACTCTCCTGGATCCAAGGCGTAGTAATCCAAAACTTGACAAGCCATGTCTTGAACATCTATGTTCGGTTGATCCTCACGGATGGTTGATGAATCGGGGCTAGCCACAACCTCATCCTCTTCACCTTCCCAAATAAGAAGGCGCAAGTGATGATCCGGAAAAACATGGGTTGGACCCCACTTACCACCGCACTTGAAACAGAGGCCCTTATTTCTGCGTTCAATTAATTCTGGATAGGAGAGGTTACGAGTATTGGACCGTGACGAGGTTGGGCCAGGAGGATTGGGTCCAAATCTAGAACCTCTATTATGTGATTCATTAGATCCATTTGTAGATTGGGCTCCACTAATAGGCCCATTAACAGAGGAATGAGGAGAACCTGACTTACTTTGCAGAGTGGGTTGTCTCTATCCTGAAGTGCTCCCATGAGTGGTGACTCGATCCAATTTTCGTTCAATCAAACAAGCAACTGATATTAGACGATGACGATTGGGAGGTTCAAACGTCAACACTTCCAAGCGTATATCCTCACATAAACCCCCAAGAAAAAAACCCCATGTATTGCTCCTCAGTGAGAGGGGAAATTTGTGCCGTAAAGACCTCAAAAGCTTCTACATATTCATCAATGGTGGCTGTCTGGTGAAGCAACTTGAGTTGGGAGAACGGGTTGCCAAAATGATTGTCACCATAACGTTCCAACAGTGCGCGTTTGAAGGTGGCCCAAGTCAAATGAGGATCAGAATCATTCAATACCTTGAACCAATGCCATGTCATCCCATCTATGGAGATTTGAGCAAGCTAGATTTGCATATCCAGTGGGGTATTCTGAACCGCAAAATAGGTTTCAGCCTTCGCGAGCCAACTGACGGGGTCCTCGCTGTTGAACGAAGAAAGTTCGACACGTTTGGATTATAAATAATAATCAAGGGTCATGGAAGAGCCTGCTGGTGGAGAAAAGATTACAGTAGAATGGGTTGTTGCATTTTTGGTGGAGGAAAATTGCTGCATTGTTTCGCACATTTTTGTGCACATGGCAGCCACAGATTTACACAACTCAGTGACAGTTGTGAGAAGAGTGGTCAGTTGGGATGATTGCTCTTTCAAGAGCTGTTCATGGGATTTAACAATGGATTCAATAGAAGTAATCTTGGACTCGGCATTGTCAATGCGTGACGTCATTCTCGTTTGCATACGATATATGGAAATCTCTCAATGAAAGCACCAATGATACGTGATGTATCAAGGTACCTACAGAAGAAACAGAGAAATGGCAGAGAAACAAAATTATATTGCTGAAATGAGAGTCAGGCTCCCCCAAGTTAGAGAAAGGTTCTCTTGACTCCAAATTCTTATTTCTAATTCTGACATAATCCCCCACAAGTGTTTCCCCAATCCCTATATAGCAGAATCACATAGCACTCCCTCTCTCTCTTCTAACCGACTCTTCAGCAAAAGACAATTAGGCCCCATACTGTTTGGGCCTTCGATGATAAGTCTTAAAAGGCTTGTCCCACTTAGAATGTATATTCCTATCAAATTGCTATGTAACTTGTCCCCTGTGTCAGCAAATTAAGCAAAGTAATGTTACTTGAGAATTGAGATTGTTGTTAGTGTTACTTGTTAGTTTGTAACAAACACCAAATTGTGAGAATTATTTTTCACACAATATAGTACTGACTTGTTTTCTTTGGAAGCTTTATGTCCAAATGAATTGTGTAAGGAAACATGATATTCTAAGAGTTTTTCACAAGTTTGAGGGTTAAATTTACTGAAATAAGTTAATAAAAATACTAGTAAAGTTTTTCCATCAAATTTGTTAAAATGAACTTAAAATTCATAATTCACTTTGGTAAGCGTAAAGAATTTTCCTAAAAGCACTACTCAACACCTCTTAAAACTATTTTTCAACTAACAAGTAAGCTTTCCAAATAGTTAGTTCTTGTCAGGTAAAATCAACTAAATCATGACAAAGTTAGAGGCATCATGGTCCGCTGCAAATATAAAATATAAATGTTCAGTCTTCAACTCTTCATCCAAAATGTGAATGCATGAAATTCCTAACTGCTGCAAATCCAGATCAAAGCTTGAGAGCCTTAGATATTAGCAATTACCATTCAATAAGAACAGAGAACAGAAAGCCAACCACAACATAGTTGTTGTTTGATGCAGAATAGGGCCCTTCAGTTCAGGGCGGTGGTTTCTTTCAATCAGCCATACAACAAAGCCATTGTAGACAATGATGACCAATATGAGAATCCACATGACTTTTGTGAAAGGCTTCAAGAATAGCCATGCTCTATTGCCTGTCTTTGATTTAACAGGAACAATCATCACCACTCTAAGATCTGTATAGGACTGAGTGAATGAAACATATTCATAACGCGTGGATACTATTTCTACATCTCCAACAACTAAATCATATTTCTGCATCAAGCATAAATCATTATGATGAGCAAATCAAGTATTATTAGGCTAAAAGAGTTTCTAGGGGCTACCATATACTACATGTTACTATGTTAGACGAGGACCAGATAGTTTTGCATCAAATAATCTTGAGAATGAAGGTGTAAAAGATAAAATATTAAAACTAGTTATCATGGAAAAAAAACTCACTCGAGGTTATTTTTCATCTTAGGTTGTATATCAGTATATTAAGGTCCAATGAAACAGAGATATGATCATATGACATGGTAGAGTTATAATATAGTTTATAAGATTGAGTTATTGTAGGCATATAATGAAACATTAAAGTTAATTTAAATATTATGGTATTCTATAAGTGTATAAGTTTAAAAAATAAAAGTAAAAGAAATTACAAAAAGAAACAAGTGTGTTCGAAGTGTGCATATACTATGACATAATATATAACCAAAATTCGATATTGGCTTATTTGTTAAGTGACATTTCTCTTGACATATATGTTAATCTCGTAAAACGAAACGACCTATTTTGGATTTGAATTTTGTATGTAACAAACTAGGTTAGAACAGGGCTTTATAACCTAGGGTTACATGTTTTTTTCTAAGCTTAAAGGCCCGTTTCAATTTGGGAACAGTCCATTCCAGGCTCTTATTTCTGGCCTTTTATGTTTTAGGCATTTGAATGTCATGTTAGCCTGCTCTGATGTTATTTTTAGGCCTTCGAGAACTCCTTCTTCTTATGTTAAAAGTCCATTTCCTTGTTTATGTGCCCCAGACGAAATTAGGTGTCTACAGATGCCCCTCTTTACTTGTCGTTTTGAATAGCTAGCTATGTGTTGCTTTTCTAAAGGTAAGTAAAGACATAGACATTTCGTTCAGGTCCTCTCTTTGTCTCTTCG
Source organism: Cajanus cajan (assembly GCF_000230855.2). Lineage (NCBI taxonomy): Eukaryota > Viridiplantae > Streptophyta > Magnoliopsida > Fabales > Fabaceae > Cajanus > Cajanus cajan. Next base: position 22,268,717 of record NC_138524.1, read on the forward strand.
TGCAGGGGCTTCCACGTCGTTTCCTTGGGATAAATGTGTTTGCCTATACCCTTGTTCTTCGAAGTAGCTGAGTGTTGGGTTACATACTTCATTGGGTAACAAGAATGACAAATTGTACCACCTAATCTTCTATCTTCATGTAGATATTCCATGCCATTTCTTCTAGTTGCTTTTCTGTGATAGGGAGGTGAATATCCGAGTCTTTTCTTTTGCTTTGATAGTAGGTGCCTCCACTTTGTTTCCTTTAGGTAGATGGATTTACATGTATCCTTACCCTTTGAAGCAACTAAGTGTTGAGTTGTGTACTCCATTGGGTGACAAGGATGGTAAATTGTACCATCTAGGTGTCCTACTTGGTGTAAAAACTCTATGTTGCTTCTATTTATCTTGTGATAGTGTGATTTTATGTATTGCTTACTGAAGAGGGAGTATATTCTAGGCTAAGCCTCTCCAAGCTCGATTGATATTAAGGCTTTAGCCAACCTATGAGTGTTTCTTGATCCAACCTCTCCAAGTTGGACTGGTATTGAGGCTCCAGCCGACCTATGGTGAGTGTTACTTGTTCCAACCTCTCCAAGTTGGACTGATATTGAGACTCTAGTCGACCTTTTCCAAGTTTATTGAGTATTTCTTGATCCAGCTTCTCCAAGCTGAACTAGTATTGAGGCTCCAATCAACCTTTTCAGAGCTTGTCCTGGTTTTGAGGATCTAGCGAACCTTTTTGAGCTTTTACTTTTCGAGCTTGTACTGGTTTTGAGGGTCTAGCAAACTTTTTCGAACTTGTACTAGTTTTGAGGATCCAACGAACCTTTTTCTAGCTTGTTCATTGTTGTGTGAGTATTGTGATGCCTCTTTAGGTGTCTCCATTGGGAATGACATGTGTGATAGGAGTTCTGGTATTGTTCCTACCGTGTGAGTATTGTAATGGTTCTCCAGGCGTCTCCTATTGGGGATGTATGGCAAATATTCTATATTATTCCTGCCATGCGAGTATTATGATGCCTCTCCAGGCGTCTTCTAAGCACTAGTTGGTTGATGATTGGTTGGTAGGAATCTAGTGTTGCTCCTACCAAGGTGAGTATTATTATGCCTCTTCAAGCGTCTATTGGATTTTCTGGGAGAACTTTGCTAATGGTCTAGTAGTGGGAGTAGGAAAACTCCTAAGGTATCGATGTGATGCGGCAGGTAGATGTGGCTTGCGAATGTCACGGTTAACATGCTAATGATCTTGATCTTGTCGAACTGTCTGACTTGATCATTGTGGGGTGACTTGTTGCGGGGAGACTATGCCCCTTTGTCTATAGATGGATCCCCGAGCTAAGGACTTCCTAGTGTTTATTATTTTACTTTTAGCTTTGGTTTTTTCTAGTTTGGAAGCTTTGCCTTTTTTCTATGTTGTTTTTTTTCTTTCTTTTTTGTATTATTATTCTTATTTTGTTTTGTTTTGTTTTGCTTTATTTTCCCAAACTGTAGCATAAATAGAAGCGAGGATATGGAAAGAAAATATGATCTCATAAATTAGATATAAATTTGAAGTATAATGATAAAACAAATACAAACAAAGTGTAAAATGCCCTAAAATCTAATCTAGTCCTTAATCGGGGGATCGGGAAATCGCCTCTACAGCCATCCTATCATCTGCTCATTGCACTACTATTGTTGATGATGTTGTTGGTGCATCTCCTCTTGCAAGCTTAATTATGAGACAACTATCGAAGCTCTGATGCCACCTCTCCATCTTTTGGTAGAAGGCCTCGATATCTCCCCCTCCCTGTGGCTGTGGAGGCATCTACTGCTCTTATTATGGATGTGGTTGTGGCTTTTGCGATTGCCCCTCCTATTGGGCGAGTATATCCCCAAATATGATATCATCCATGTTAAATGCCTTCATGGCTACATACCCATCTAGAGAGAGCCCAATGATGCCCACAACCCTGAGGGTGAGTGCGTCAAGAGGTCGAGGGTCCAGACCATTCTTTGAATCCTCATCCACGATCTTGTAGTGCTTGACCACCCCTGCGAGCATAGAGTCGACCACTATGTAGTCACAACGGCTATTCGTGCCTAATCTCTCATCGTAGTCCTATATATGGCGGAGAAAGAAAGCTTCAGGATTGTAGCGAATCCTGTGAGTCATGCAATATAAAGGGAAGAGGTCCTTCTGTGTAACAGAGCTTGGGCTCTGGTAGCGTCCATAGATGGTCTCATCATGAGCTTATGGACCACCCGAAGTGTAGGATCGCTAATCCTTGAGGCCTTAACGGTCCTTGGCATGACCGTCTCACCCGTGAACTCCCGCCACATGTTGTCTATAGAGGTGGCGAAGGTGGGGAAAAGAAAACTGTCGTTGTACTCTATCGTCGCTAGTTGCGCCTCTAGGAAAAAATTGACTATCCGGTTGAACTCTGCCGATTTGTTGGTGTGAAGGATTCTGCCCATCCAGAATATGACCATTAGTACGTCTGGCCCCTCGGGTGCTGAAGTTGTGTACTGCCTTGCAGACACTAAGAAGTTGACTGTCACCTCTCGATAGGCTCGACCCAACGGCTCGAGTAAAAACTCTCATCTGATGGTCGTGGTTTTTAGTTACCATAAAAGCCTAAAGTACTTGTTTGACCAAAAGGAATTGAATATGAGGCAAAGACGATGGTTAGAATTCCTTAAGGATTATGACTTATAGTTAAGTTACCATCCTGGTAAGGCTAATGTTGTAGCTGATGCTTTAAGTAGAAAATCTTTGAGATTATCTTCTTTGATGATTAGGGAGTTGCATATGATTGAGGAGTTTAGAGATATGAGCTTAGTGTGTGAGCTGACCCCTAAGAGTATTAAGTTGGGAGTCTTGAAAGTGACTAATAGCTTGATAGATGAGATTAGAGAAGGTCAAAAGGTAGATCCTTTCTTATTGAGTCAAGTAGAGAAGTTGAATCAAGGTGTGAGTTTAGATTTCGAGTGGATAGAGTGTTGAGATTTAAGGATAGGTTGTGTATTCCTAGTGTGCTTGAGATTAAAAAATTAATTTTAGAAGAAGGTCATAGGAGTAGTCTTAGTATCCATCCAGGAGCCACTAAAATGTACCAAGACCTTAGGAAGATGTTTTGGTGGCCTAAGATGAAGAAGTAATTGGAGGAATTTGTTTATGCTTGCCTAGTATGTCAGAAAGTTAAGGTAGAACACCAAAAACCTTCCGGTTTGTTGCAACCTTTAGATGTGCCTGTGTGGAAATAGGGTAGCATCTCTATGGATTTTGTATTTGGGTTACCTAGGACAGTGAAGAACTTGGATGCTATATGGGTCATTGTGGATAGATTGACTAAGTCTACCTATTTTAGTCTCATTAATATTAGGTACCCTTTAGAGAGATTAACTAAGTTGTACATAGAGCAGATTGTTAGATTGCATGGTGTCCCTACTAATATAGTTTCTGATCGATATCCTAGATTCACCTCTAGATTTTGGGAGAGCTTGCATAAGGCTTTAGGCACTAAGCTTAGATTGAGTTCAGCCTACCATCCCTAGACAGATGGCCAAACTGAGAGAACCATAAGTCTTTGGAAGACTTGTTGAGGGCTTGCATCTTAGACCATGGGGGTAGTTGGGATAGTTTCCTACCTTTGATAGAGTTTACCTATAATAATTCTACCATTCCAGTATTGGGATGGAACCCTATGAGGCTTTGTATGGTAGGAGATGTAAGACACCCTTATGTTGGGTAGAGCCTGGAGAGAATGCCATATTAGGACCTAAGATAGTTCAGCAGACTACTGAAAAGGTTAAGATGATCCAAGAGAGGATGAGAGCAACCCAAAGTAGACAAAAGAGCTATAGTGACAAGAGAAGAAAAGACCTTGAGTTTAAAGAAGGTGATCATGTATTCCTTAAAGTCACTCCTTGGACGGGGGAAGGAAGAGCACTGAAATTCCATAAGCTTATTCCACGTTTAATTGGTCCTTATCAAATTCTTAAGAGGATCGGTGAAGTGGCCTATCAAATTGCCTTGCCTCCATCTCTTTCAAACCTCCACAATGTCTTCCATGTTTCCCAACTCAGAAAGTATGTCCATGATCCTTACCATATCATTAAGTTTGACAACATTCAGTTGAAGGATAATCTCACCTATGAAACGAACCCTTTGAGGATTAATGACAAAAAGGTGAAACAGTTGAGAGGAAAGGAAATCCCTTTGGTTAAGGTCATTTGGGGAGAAATATCGAAGAAAGTGCTACATATGAATTAGAAAGAAAGATGTGAGAAACCTACCCATTTTTGTTTTCAAGTAAATTTCGGAGACGAAATTTCAAAAAAAATGGGCGGAGAGTTGTAACACCCCAGGTTTCTTAAATTATATTAAGGTATTTTAGAAATTATTTTGATATTTAAATGTATTTATTTTAGAGTTTTAATATTATTTAATTAATTATATGAGCTCTATTTTATTTATGAAACATGATTTGTTATTATCCTTTTTAATTAGTGAAGCAGGAGACATTTTATAAAATGTATGTTATTAATATGTATGCTTATGTTTATGTTGATTATTAAATAGGAAGTATATTTTAATTATTATTTATTTTTATGAGAAAGGAAGGAAGGGTGTTTTTGGTAAATGATTGATTTTATTTTTATTATTTATTTATTAAGAAAGAAGTTATCAGGAGTTAGGAAGTTACCTAAGGCTATCAAAATCATTTCACTCTTCTGATTTCATTTTCCTTTCTATACTCTTTGAAGACCAAGGAGAACCAAGAGAAGGAGACCAACCAAATTCTACTCGAGCTTTATCTTCTACTTATCAAGGTAAGGGGGAAGTGAGAAACCTCACTCGGGGGTGTGGGAATAACTGTTGGGTAGCAGGATTGACCCCAATCCCTTGCTTGATGCATGCTTCTAGGAGCAAGCAAAATATTAATGTTTTCTGTTTTGATGTTGATGAGAACTAATGAAGTTTATGTCTTCAAAAAAACGTCAAATACCTTCCCCTAAACTTGGTAAACTTGATCCTAACTAAAACTACCAAAAGAAAAACTTAACTCTCAAAGATCCTTTGACCTTTAGAGCTCTAATAGAACCATAAATACATCATATTAGCATTAAAATACAAAAAAAAAAATTTCATAAAGCATATAAATCATACAGTACTCACCAAGCGATAACTCTATAGAATGACATATGTTGTAAAACTTTAAGTAAAATGAGGTGTACTTGTATGATTGTAATCCTAGTGTACTCATACATAGTTGTATTTGTGTAATTGTTTCATCTATTTGTGGTTATGCTTAAAAATAATAAACCATACAAAAGAAAACAAGATGAGGCACTAAAAGGCTTAAAGTTGAAGTATTTTTTTTTATCAACACAAAGTATTATCTCCAAAGGCTCTCAATAAAGGAAGGTTATGTTTATAATGAAATGAAAAATATTTATGTACAAGTAATGCTTCAGAAAAAAGCCCCTAGATTTGTTAAGCCTATATTATAGGTGCCAAATGGTTCTTTAGAAAAAAGCTTGATAAATACGGGAGCATCATATATAAGAAATAAGGTCGTATTGGTTACTAAGAGTTAGAACCAAGAGGAATACATAGACTATGATGACATATATGCTCTAATTGCAAGAATAGAGGCTATCGGATTGTTATTGGCATAAGCCAACATTATGAACTTTCAACTTTATCAAATGGATGTGAAAAGTGAATTTTTAAAGCATTTCATTCAATAAATGGTTTATGTTCACCAACCCCCTAGATTTGTTGATTTCAAGTTCCCTAACCATGTGTATAAGTTGAAAAAAGGCACTCTAAGATGGTCCTTGGAAGTATCTCCTACGTTACTAGCACTATGGTCGTCGTGTTGCATCTTGTTCATGGCTTCAAACATTTTAGCCATTTGTTCCTTGAGCTGTTTAAGCTCCTCGTTGAGGATACAGTTTCTTTCTTCTAGGGCATCCATGACTTTTATCCTTTGAGCTCTCGTGAGTACGGAGTGTTGAAAAGCCACCTTTGAGGGACAATGATAATGTCCTATTAAGCTATTTAATTGATAATGCATGAAGGAGGTCTCTAACAAAGACTTGGTGGCCATTCCTTTGAAGGTGAATCATAGTGTCCCTTTTCGCAATGTTTTACGATGTGACAAAGGTCACACTAATTGGAGTTCACTAGTCTTTGTGAGAGATCTCCTAGTGATCCTATACGATTTTTCTAAAAAAATAGGAGATGCATGATGACCTTCTTTTTAATGAAGGGATGCATGTCTCTTACATATTTTATTTTCTATTGTAGACACCCAATTTCGTCCAGGGGCACACAAACAAGGAAATGGACCTCCGTTGTGAAGGAAAGGAGCTCCCGAAGCATGGAAACAACAAGAGATGACAGCCCAGAACGGGCTGTTCCAAGACCAGAACAGGCTGTTCCCAAAAACGGAACGGGCCGTTCCAAAACAAGTTGATATATGCAAGATTTGAACCCAGAACGGGTCGTTCCGCTTTTGGAACGGGCCGTTCCCCTGGTTTGGAACGGGCCGTTCCACATTTAGAACGGGCCGTTCCAGTGTCTTATTTTACCCATAACGGATTAGCCCAGAACGGGCCGTTTCAAATCCGGAACGGGCCGTTCTGGTCCCCTTCTGATTCCTATAAATAGGAGCCTTGGGCACAGTTTTCCGAGGCAGCCAGAGAAATTTCGAATAAGACTCCTTTGAGCACAAAAATTCTCTATCTCTCTCCCTTCTATTATATTTTTTGAGATTTGTGTCGCATCTCTATATTCTCTCTCCCTCTTATTGTATTTCTTGAGATTTGTGAGGCATACTGTAGTGTGAAAGGTCGCCACAAAGCACCTTTTTCATATTTGAAGATTCAATAAAGCTTGTTCAAGAAGTATTTCAGCTAATCTTCTTCTCTTCCTTTTATTTCTTATCTTTATCTCCTTTTTTTGTTATAATAAACATCATAATGTAGATATTTTAGGGTTAATCGCTTAATTTATATTTTAAGCATGATTTATATTTTAAGCATGTAAATAAATATTAATAAAGGGGATTCAATATTTAATTTATTAATTTTTATAATGTTAACTTCATCATAGGGTACCAATTGAGGGTGCTGTAGGGGTGCTTAATACCTTCCTTACACGTAATCGACCCCCGAACCCAATTCTGGTTATCAAGGCCATAGTTGGATCTTTAAAAAACCTTTTCTTTTTCCAATGTTTTGAGTAAAATATTGGTGGCGACTCCATGAACCTATTTTCAAAAACCATTAATTAAGGATTAGTCTGGTGTCCGGGCATTCCTTAATTAATGAGACTTTTAAAAGGATGTCTAAACCATACGTCGCGAGATCGGAAATTTTTGGGTTGCGACAGATGGCGACTCCACTAGGGACGTTTAAAGAGGGTCAGGCCCATTTAATTGATGAAGTTAATAAAATAAAAATAATAAATTAAATATTTTTCCCCTTTACTTTATTTGTTTTATTTGTTTGGCTTTAATATTTGTTTGTTTGTTTATTTAAATTTTGCACCTGTTTGAATAAAATTGTACACAAATCTTTGCACACAACAGTTCCCCCTACACCCGGGGGCATGAGGGTAATAAACATAGGGAGTGGTTGACGTACGACCGGCCCAAGTTTGGCTTTGGAGCCTGCGAGCCTTGTCGGAAATCACACTCAAGGTGATAACCGGTTACTCTAGCCCGAAATACTGCGACAGACCTTAGAGTTTGCCAGGTGACGGTGATAGAGATACTGGGTCCCTATAATGGGGGCACCTTGGGGCCTTAAGACCAGTGAGATTAGAACCGTCCTATACAATGCACTTTTCTTGCAGGGACCACAGACCAAGGATTTAAACGTGACTATTCGCGGGTGTACATTTGTTTGAGCATATGCGTGTTGCATTTGTTTGTGTTTATTTATTTCAAATAGATAAGAATTACAAACAAGTAGATATGAATAAAAAAAATATGATAAAAATTTTAATTCCCTTCTGTATACCCTAACTCTAAAGCATCATATAGGGTAGTTTATTTCAAAAAAAAAAAAAAAATATATATATATATATATATATATATATATATATATATAGCAAAAGAAAATCATGCATCATAACTCTTAGTTAAAAACATGATAAAATTTAGGCAAAAAATAAATATCATGCATCTCCTAGGATAGTACATTAGCATACATTCATTAGAAATGGAAGACACATGTAATAGTATGCAAAGAATGTTCTCTAAACAAAAATCAATGAGAATGATATCCGTTGAATTTCTCAAATGTCTTTGCATCCTATTTTACGTTTCATATAGATAACACGTCTTCCTTGTAAATAATAAATACGAATAAAAAGGGAAATCTAATTTGTGCGTGTTAGCCAGATAATGGAAATTACTGTAATCAAATGCGAACCTGATACATCAAATCGGGAAACACTTATCAGTAATTAGGAGCATCACATGCCCAAATCGACGATTCAAACAGCGAGACTTTCCCATGACGAAATGACAATTGTCGGGTTAGAAGGAATGCTCAAGAATGGACGAATCCTTGCTTCTAGGGAATCACAAGACAAAATCCAATTGAGAAATAAAGACATTGCGCGACGAAAACCCGCTAGGATGAAAACCCGTAAAGGGCGTCCTAGGCAAAAATTAGGGTAAAAGAAAAAAAGAATTAAAATCCCGATAGGATACGTCCTATGCAAAAGTTAGGGATATATAAAAATGTCTCTCTGAGTTAAAATCGAAAGGTGGCTCGAGTATTCCCTTTGAACGCAAGAATTCATAAAGATTTCACTCCCAGTTCGAAACACCGACGTCCAATCAAGCTGAACAGTCTTTTTGAAATTATCAAATCATCCATGACTTTCTAGGGAGAAACCTTTGTCTATCTCTCTGTGTACGAATCACGAACTCGGGGCACACTACAAGAAAAACGATTATTATCTACGGAATATTATCTACGGAATTTTTTCCGTAGATAATGTTTAGTTATCTACGGAATATTATCTACGAAATTTTTTCCGTAGATAATTTTTAGTTATCTACGGAATATTACCTACGGAATTATTTTCGTAGATAACTTATCTACGGATTTTTCCGTAGATAATTTATCTACGAAAATTTCCGTAGATAACTTCACCCATAGATAAATTTCGTAGGTAAAACATTTTATTTAAAATATCAATTAACATATTTTATTATCGTTTCATTTTAATTTATTATAAAATAATTAAAATATTTAATTTAGCATCATTAAAAAAATAATCATTATAAGATTTAATTTTTTTAAAATTTAATTATTTATTATAATACTTTTAGTCACCGTATCAACCAAAAAATATATTTTTGATTAGAATATATTTTAAAATTTAGTTAATTCATTATAATATTTTAAAATAAATATTTTTAAAATTGTTATTAGATAAGTTATCTACGGAAATTTCCGTAGATAACTTATCTACGAAAATTTCCGTAGATAACTTCACTCATAGATAAATTTCGAAGGTAAAACATTTTATTTGGAATATCAATTAACATATTTTATTCTCGTTTCATTTTAATTTATTGTAAAATCATTAAAATATTTAATTTAGCATCATTAAAAAAAATCATTATAAGATTTAATTTTTTTAAAACTTAATTATTTATTATAATACTTTTAGTCACCGTAACGACCAAAAAATATATTTTTGGATAAAATATATTTTAAAATTTAGTTAATTCATTATAATATTTTAAAATAAATATTTTTAAAATTGTTATTAGATAAGTTATCTATGGAAAAATCCGTAGGTAACTTATCTATGGATTTTTCCATAGGTAACTTATCTACGGATTTTTTCATAGATAAGTTATCTATGGAAATTTCCGTAGATAAGTTATCTACGGATATTTCCGTAGATAAGTTATCTACAAAAATTTCCGTAGATAAGTTATCTACGAAAATTTCCGTAGATAACTTATCTACGAAAATTTCCGTAGATAACTTCACCCATAGATAAATTTCGAAGGTAAAACATTTTATTTGGAATATCAATTAACATATTTTATTATCATTTCATTTTAATTTATTGTAAAATCATTAAAATATTTAATTTAGCATCATTAAAAAAATAATCATTATAAGATTTAATTTTTTTAAAACTTAATTATTTATTATAATACTTTTAGTCACCGTATCGACCAAAAAATATATTTTTGGTTAAAATATATTTTAAAATTTAGTTAATTCATTATAATATTTTAAAATAAATATTTTTAAAATTGTTATTAGATAAGTTATCTATGGAAAAATCCGTAGGTAACTTATCTACGGATTTTTTCGTAGGTAACTTATCTACGGATTTCTCCGTAGGTAACTTATCTACGGATTTTTCCGTAGATAAGTTATCTACGAAAATTTCCGTAGATAACTTATCTACGAAAATTTTCGTAGATAACTTCACCCATAGATAAATTTCGTAGGTAAAACATTTTATTTGAAATATCAATTAACATATTTTATTATCGTTTCATTTTAATTTATTGTAAAATAATTAAAATATTTAATTTAGCATCATTAAAAAAATAATTATAAGATTTAATTTTTTTAAAATTTAATTATTTATTGTAATACTTTTAGTCACTGTATCAACCAAAAAATATATTTTTGATTAAAATATATTTTAAAATTTAGTTAATTCATTATAATATTTTAAAATAAATATTTTTAAAATTGTTATTAGATAAGTTATCTACAGAAATTTCTGTAGATAAGTTATCTATGGAAATTTCCATAGATAATTTATCTATGGATTTTTCTGTAGATAAGTTATCTACGAAAATATCCGTAGGTAACTTATCTACGGATTATTCCATAGATAAGTTATCTACGGAAATTTTCATACATAACTTCACCCGTAAATAAATTTCTTAGGTTACATATTTGAAACATCAATTAACATATTTTATTATCTTTTCATTTTAATTTATTGTAAAATAATTAGAATATTTAATTTAGCATCATTAAAAAAATAATCATTATAAGATTTAATTTTTTTAATTTAATTATTTATCATAATACTTTTAGTTATCGTATTGACCAAAAAATATATTTTTGATTAAAATACATTTTAAAATTATTTATGATTAAAATATATTTTAAAATTTTATTTAATTCATTATAATATTTTAAAATAAATATTATTAAAAATTGTCATCTGAAATTTTTTATTTTTATAAATTAATTGATGATAAAAAAAAATAACATACTAATATATGGTTTTAAATTTGATATGAAAATATTAGGATATAATTAGATAAGATTTTTAATTAGTATTTTATTAATGATTGAAAATTTAAGATTATAATTTTAAAATATATAAATTATTATTTAAACTTTTAAATTTATAATAATTAATTTAAATTGTATCATAATATTATTTTTAAATAGAAATAAGTAAATTGTTAATTATACAAATAAGTATATTTATAAATAAATATTAATTAAATATAATATAATAATTATTATTATTGGTAATATAATTATTATATATATTTTTATATTTTTATAGCGGTCTGAACATACCAAAATGAGAGGGATCCAAAAATAGTATAAGTATGAGATTGTACTTAAATGAATTAATTTGCACTACTTATACTGATAACATGCATTAGCTCTTCTGTAGCCTATCTCATAAGAACTCCACAGTTAAGCGTGCTTGACCTAGAGTAGTATAGGGATGCGTGACCTTCTGGGAAGTTTCCCAGAAAATGTGCAATAAGGACAAAACATGTTGAAAAGTGAAGTGTAATGAAATAGCATCCTTGAGAGGCTAAATATCAGGGTTATTACTTTAATAAATTTATTAAAATTAAATAAAAATTTCCTGAAACGAGTTATCTACGGAAAATTTCGTAGATAATGTTCCGTAGATAACGTTATCTATGGAAAATTCCGTAGATAACGTTATCTACGACCATTTTATCTACGGATTTTTTTCCGTAGATAATCCGTAGATAATTAACATTTATCTACGGATTTTTATGTTTATCTACGGATTTTTCCGTAGATAATCTTGATTTTTCTTGTAGTGGCATGCCCGGGCCTTCGAGCTTTGTTAAAGGGGCACGTGTAAATTGAAAGTACTATTTTAAATGCCATAACACTCTTTTGTTTCTCTTCTCCCTCTAAATATCCATTCTAGGCCTCATCCATCAACCCTTAACAAACAAAATGCATTTGCAACAAAGATGTTACTCAATAATAGCATGGAAAGGATAACAAATGAACAATCAGAATTCAAACATGACTAGGGTTTGATAAAATAAAGACATCCCATACCTCATGAGTGCTGCAAGAAATGAAGACCCGGTAGGAAACCCACTAAGGGGGCTGCGCAAGAGTTAGGGCAAGATCTGCTAGGCAACCCACAAGTAAAAATGGGTAACCTAGGCAAAAGAAAAGATCAAAAGAAAAATGTCCGCTAGGGAACATATCTCAAGTGACCTAGGCAAAAGTTAGGGCGTTAAAGCTGCAACCTGAGTTGAAAACTGAAAGACAACTCAGGGGAATCATTCAATCAGAGCGTGACCCCAAGTCATCACTCCACTTTCTAAAAAGGCTAAAACACAATGATAGCTTCCTTGCAACAAATACATTTTGTTTAATAACCCTAAACACCAAAACCTACCTTGGCCAGCCCTTCTTCTAAAAAACCCTTTTTGAAAAAAAAATCCCTTCTAACAACCCTTTTGAAAAAAAAAATAATAATAACATTCCTTCCTTCTTTTCTCTTGACCCTTATGGCATTAAAATAACACTGAAAAGATACACGGAAAATGCACAGTGAATACTCACAGAGGGAAGGCCGAGATGTTCTCAAACAGAGGTTAGAGACGCTTGACCACACATCAACTGGATAGTCAAGGAGCCACTGAAGCTTGGGCTCAAAAGAACATATCCCGACAGCAATCAAGATTGACATGGATAGAAAGAAATCGTCAACATTAACCTTAATGCGTACAGGTTAATTTCCCGACATAAAAAAATGAATTGTATCTTTAGAAATAAACACATGAGCATAAACTGCATCGCATGCATATGAGTTAGGGACATATGGAAGGGCGTTACACAAAAAAAAATCATTCTTGTCTTGCATTTTCATTGCATCTATGCATCCATGCATTCTACTTGCTATGGGTTAGAAAGACTCGTCAGGACAAAGCACTCATAAAAGCTCAATAGCCAAAGCATGAGTCGAAGCGGCGTCAAATGGCAACCCCAAGTGATTCTATGTGCCCACTAAACAAGGACATATCAATAGTGGAATAGAATCAACCAAATAAGCAAACCCATAAGCATGAAGAGGCCATCGCGCCCTACTCCTCAACCGAATGATGGAAGATTCATGAAAATGCCAAGACCAGGAATGTTTTCCTACCAAAGCCAAGAGTGGCTTCCAAAATAATACTCCTCAATAAAGATCCAACAAATAACATCATGGGAATAGATCCCTCCACCAATGATGACAATAAAAAAAAGCAAAAATAATATCAGAAAAAGGCAAGCTTCACAAATGTTGAAAAAGCCGAAGCATTTAGAAAAATAGCAAAAAAGGCAAGCTTCAAACATGAAAGAGCCGAAGCTAAACAAAAGAACAAAATTCAAAAAAAAAAACCTACCACAAGTCAAGCAAACCAATGAGGGCATCGACAGTTTCCTCAAAATTCAACAAAAGTCTGGAGAGACTATACTCACATCCCAATTCGGTATATGACAAAGCCGTGACGGAAAGGTCTAGAGAGATTGTACTCACCTCCTAATTCGGTATACGACAAAGCCGTGAAGGAAAGGTCTGGAGAGACTGTACTCGCATCCCCATCCGGTATACGACAAAGCCGTGAGGGAAAGGTCTGGAGAGACTGTACTCGCATCCCAATCCGGTATACGACAAAGCCGTGAGGGAAAGGTCTGGGGAGACTGTACTCGCATCCCAATCCGGTATACGACAAAGCCATGAGGGAAAGGTCTGGAGAGACTGTACTCGCATCCCAATCCGGTATACGACAAAGCCGTGAGGGAAAGGTCTGGAGAGACTGTACTCAAATCCCAATCCGGTATACGACAAAGCCGTGAGGGAAAGGTCTGGAGAGACTATACTCACATCCCAATCCGGTATACGACAAAGCCGTGAGGGAAAGGTCTGGAGAGACTGTACTCGCATCCCAATCCGGTATACGACAAAGCCGTGAGGGAAAGGTCTGGAGAGACTGTACTCAAATCCCAATCTGGTATACGACAAAGCCGTGAGGGAAAGGTCTGGAGAGACTGTAGTCATCTCCCAATCCGGTATACGACAAAGCCGTGAGGGAAGCTGAGCTACGAAAATACTCCCTCTTTAACAAGCTACAAGTAAAGGAACGCACTATCACAAGATAAACAATGGAGCATCTACTTGAAGACCGAGGATCAGGTGTACAGTTCGTCAACCTTTACCCAATAGAGTATATGCAACCAACACTCAACTACTCTAAAGGGTGAGGACACGAGCAAATACATCTATCCAAGAGAAGAAACGTAGAAGCGCCAACACGAAAGAGACGAGGAGAAGACCCGGACGAAATGTCTACGTCTTTACTTGCCTTTGAAAAAGCAACACATAGCTACTCCAAAGGACAAGTAAAGAGGGGCAGCTGTAGACACCCAATTTCATCCAGGGGGCACACAATCAAGGAAATGGACCTCCGTTGTGAAACAAAGGAGCTCCCGAAGCATGGAAACAACAAGAGATGACAGCCCAGAACGGGCTGTTCCAAGACCAGAACGGGCTGTTCCCAAAAATGGAACGGGCCGTTCCAAAACAAGTTGATATATGCAAGATTTGAACCCAGAACGGGCCGTTCCGCTTTTGGAACGGGCCGTTCCAGGTTCTTATTTTACCTATAATAAACTTGCCCAGATCGGGCCGTTCTAAAACTGGAACGGGCCGTTCCCCTGGTTTGGAACGGACCGTTCCACATTTAGAACGGGCTGTTCCAGTGTCTTATTTTACCCATAACGGATTAGCCCAGAACGGGCCGTTTCGAATCTGGAACGGGCCGTTCTGGTCCCCTTCTGATTCCTATAAATAGGAGCCTTGGGCACAGTTTTCCGAGGCGGCCAGAGAAATTTCGAATAAGACTCCTTTGAGCACGAAAATTCTCTATGTCTCTCCCTTCTATTATATTTTTTGAGATTTGTGTCGCATCTCTATATTCTCTCTCCCTCCTATTGTATTTCTTGAGATTTGTGAGGCATACTATAGTGTGAAAGGTTGCCACAAAGCACCTTTTTCATATTTGAAGATTCAATAAAGCTTGTTCAAGAGGTATTTCAGCTAATCTTCTTCTCTTCCTTTTATTTCTTATCTTTATCTCCTTTTTTTGTTATAATAAACATCATAATGTAGATATTTTAGGGTTAATCGCTTAATTTATATTTTAAGCATGATTTATATTTTAAGCATGCAAATAAATATTAATAAAGGGGATTCAATATTTAATTTATTAATTTTTATAATGTTAACTTCATCATAGGGCACCAATTGAGGGCGCTGTAGGGGTGCTTAATACCTTCCCTACACGTAATCGACCCCTGAACCCAATTCTGGTTATCAAGGCCATAGTTGGATCTTTAAAAAACCTTTTCTTTTTCCAATGTTTTGAGTAAAATATTGGTGGCAACTCCATGAACCTATTTTCAAAAACCATTAATTAAGGATTAGTCTGGTGTCCGAGCATTCCTTAATTAATGAGACTTTTAAAAGGATGTCTAAACCATACGTCGCGAGATCGGAAATTTTCTGGTTGCGACATCTATGTTAGGTTTTCCCTTGTGATAATGCATTTTTTTTGTTCTTTTTGTTTTTTATTTTTATTTTTTTTGTTTTCTTTACCTTAGGGGAACTACACAAACAAATGCACATACATATGCTCAATCAACGCAACCACAAATAGTCATGTTCAAATCCATAGTCTGGGGTCCTTGTCAAGAAAGTGTTTTGTATAGGACGATTCTAATTATCCTCACTAGTCTTTAAAGGCTCCCAAGGTGCCCCCATTATAGGAACCCAGTATCTTTGTCGCCATCAACTGGCAAACTCTAAGGTTTGACATAGTATTTTAGACTAGAGTAACCAGTTATCACCTCGAGTGTGATTTTCGACAAGGTTTGCAAGCTCTAAGGCCATTCTTGGGCCGATTGTACATCAATCACTCCCTATATTTACGCGCTTATGCCCTTGGCTATAGAGGGAATTGTTGTGTACAAGGGTTTGTGTACAATTGTTATTTCAAACAGATGCGAAATTTAAACAGACAAACAAATATCAAAGCAAACAAATAAATATTTGCATGCAAAATAAACAAGGTAAAGGGAAAAAATATTTATTATTCTTAATTTGCTAATCTCATCATTTATTTGAGTCTGACCCTCTTTAAACTTCTCTAGTGGAGTCGCCATCTTTCGGAACTCAAAAAATTTCGATCTTGCCCATAAATGGTTTGGACTTCCTTTTTGAAAAGTCTCATCAATTAGGGAATGCCAAACACTAGACTAATCCCTAACTAATGGTTTTGGAAAATGGTTCTTAGGAGTCGCCACCGATGTTTTACTCAAAACATCGAAAAAAGAAAAGGGATTTTGAAAAGTGCCAATTTGGCCTTTATAACCAAAATTGGGCTCGGGTGCCAGTTACGTGTAAGGAAGGTGTTAAGCACCCTACAACATCCTAAATCGGTACGCTTATGATGAAACTAGCGTGATAGAGAATAATAGTTTAAATATTTGGTTCCCTTTATTATCGGTTATTTACATGCTTAAATTTAATGTGATTTACCCTAACACGTCTACATGGTTGTTTTTATTAGTTATAGCAATATTTTACAATAAAAGGAGTAAAAGATGAAGAAAAAGATTGGTAGAAATACCTCTTAAGCGGGCTTTTATAAAGTGTTCTTCAAATGTGGAATACTTGAGGCACTTTTTGGCTACCTTACACACTATAATATGCCTCACAACTTTGAAGAAATAAAAGGAGAAGAAGAGAAAGAGATTTGAATTGTATCGAGCTTCAGAAGGCAATTTTTTCGGTCCCTAGGAATAATGCCCGACTTTGGTATTTATAGACATCAGACCTGACTATAATGGCCCATTCTAGTTTTGGAACAACCCATTCTAGATCAGTTTGCTAAAGCAAAAATTTGAATCTGGAACGGTCCGTTCTGGATTTGAATTTTACCTTTAACAACCTATGTCAAAACGACCTGTTCCAGACTAGAAACAGTTCATTTTGACCTAGGGTTTCTATGCCTTTTTAGGAGTTTGGAACAACCCATTCTAGGCTCCTAATTCACCCTTATTGGGCTTTGGGCCTTCTAATGTCATATCGTTTCGTTCTGATGTCATATTCGAGCCTTTGGGGACTCCTTTGTCTCGTGCTAAAGTCCATTTCTTTGTTTGCGGGTCCCGGACAAAATTAGGTTTCTATAATACAATGTTTTTCAATACGCTTTGACAATATCGTAGAAGTCTAAAGAAACTTAAGTTTGGTTGATACATAGACAAGTCATCTTTAGCTTCTAGAACATGTCTCCTTATTGCTTCCGCCTGTTCATGGATCGCCTTGCTTATGTTGTCCAGAGTTGACTGTGCTTCCTTGGCCTTCTCTTGATAATATCCCAACATCACTTTTAGCTCTTGAACTTCTTCTAGAGCTTGGTCTCTTTAGTGGGTAATTTCTTTAAGAAGGTCGAGCCCCTCTTCCTCCTTTTGTCGAAAATTAGAGATGGTTGCGGCTCGTTCTTGGGTGATCTCCCGCCAAATTTTAACCTCAGATCTGGCCTTAGATAAGTCCTTATGTGCTTGTTCTTTTCCTTGTGTTTGCCCTTGGTGTTTGATCTCGAGTTGTGCTACCTTTGATAAGGCTTTCACTAGTTGCTTATCTAAATCAACTCTTGGGATTTTCATCGATAGTGTATTTTTGTTGGCATATTCATCTTTTAATCACTCGATCTCAATGTCCTTCTTCTTGAACTTCCTCTATAGACTATCGATGTAAATTTTGGATTCCTCATCCTTTTCTTCCAAGGCTTTTACTTGGGCTTCCAAAATTTCCATCCTTTTAGTCAAGGAATTGACTCGTTGTTGTTTGCTTTGGTCCATTGACTTGGTTATACCTATGATTCCTCTTTTTCTTCTCCATTGTTGATAATCATCTAAAGGTTATCCGGGGTTTACCAAGCTCATTGTCTCCAAAGTAAAGTGGCTTGCTCCAAGCTTCCTTGATGGCGTCAATCAGCGGTTGTTGCCCAGAGGCGTAGAAGAAACAAATCCCTCCAAGTTCTTCTAGATTTGGCAAAGTTTGTGTTCTCCCAAGCTGCCTTAATATCTGCTTTAGAGAATAAGCTATACATCCTCTTAGTCCCATCAAAGGTAGATTATGGACCTTGCCACATCGAATCAAAACTTGACTTGGTCGAAACCATGGACACATCCATGTGAAGGTGTCCTCAGTATAGTTCTCCATCTCAGTTTTCCAAGCCATAACATACTTCCTTGGTGTGAGAATTCTAGGAAAGCTCCTTAACGGATCAGGTAGCTTTCCCATATGGTCTTTGGCAAAAAATTGTGTTTACACCCACACATAAAGGAGTGGGCTATAGCATCTCATCTATTTCCCTGATTTTTTATTACATAAGTCAACAGTAATTAAGGTGTTGGCAAGAATGGCAAGCACGAGGCTCTTTAGGTGTGCATCCCAAGCAAAGAAGGCATCGATTGCGAAACGCTCTATTACCTTCTCATGAAAAGAGAAAAGGATTATCCCAAACAAGATTAAAGCTAGATTCTTGTTGAAAATCATCCAAACCCCTTGATTGGCTAGAAAGGAAAGGTGTCCTTCCAGACTAGAGAGCTT
The DNA here is from genome assembly GCF_000230855.2 of Cajanus cajan. Taxonomy (NCBI): domain Eukaryota; kingdom Viridiplantae; phylum Streptophyta; class Magnoliopsida; order Fabales; family Fabaceae; genus Cajanus; species Cajanus cajan. The sequence goes on from NC_138524.1 coordinate 22,287,657, forward strand.
TCATCCTTTGATTGTCCCATTGCCCTCAAGAGTGGATAAATAAGGAGGTATCCTGATTAGCTCAATTAACTTATTTGAGGAGATACATCCTTCCAAAATAGCGTAGACCCCTTCAGACTTGGGCCACCTAACCATTAGGTCGTACTCCTCTACAATGGGCACTATGTCAAAGTAAGGGAACTGAAAACAACAAAACTCAAGCTTCTAGAAGTGCACCAAAGCTCTCATGAAGGTGGGGTCAATAAATATCCTTAATAGGTCAAGGATTCTTCCATAACACTTTTTGAAGTCTATCTTGACTTCCCTCGACATTAAAGCACATAAGTTGTTGACTCTTGGAATTGCATAATTCAGAATGTTCACCATCCTCAACGGTCCATGCATGATACTACCTATGCCTTCCATATCTCTAAATGAATGTTTATTAATTACTATCCTAAAAGAAATGCATGATATGTAATTTTTTGCCTAAATATTATCATGTTTTATTTGACTAAGGCCTATAATCCTTATCCATTTGAATGAAATTAAACACGCAAGTGCAATAAATATATGCTCACAAAAAGTAATCCATGAACGACACAAATCCATGGTCTGTGGTCCCTTTCAAAGAAAGTGTTGGTATAGGAAGGTTCTAGTTATCCCCACTAGTCTTTAAAGGCTCCCAAGGTGCCCCCATTATAGGGACCCAGTACCTTGATCGTCGTCACCTGGAAAATTCTAAGGTCTGATGTAGTATTTTGGGATAAAGTAATCGATTATCACCTTGAGTGTGATTTTCGACAAGGCTTGCAAGCTGTAAGGCCATACTTGGGCGGATTGTACGTCAATCACTCTCTATGTTTATGCGTTCATACCCTCGGGTATAAAGGGAACTGTTGTGTGCAAGGATTGTGTACAATTGTTTATTTCAAACATACAAATATCAAAGCCAAATAAAAATGAATACAAAAAAAACAAACTAAAGGGAACTAATATTTGAACTATTATTCTTATTGTGCTAATTTCATCATTTATTTTGGGCTTGACCCTCTTAAGCTTCTCCAGTGGAGTTGCCATTTGTTAGAACCTAAAATATTCTGATCTTGCCCACAGATGGTTTAGACTTCAAATTTGAAAATCTCGTCAATTAAGGAATGCCCCGAGACTAGACTAATCCCTAACTAACAATTTTGAAAAGAGTTCATGGAGTCACCACCAATATTTTTCTCAAAATGTCGAAAAAAGGAAAAAAAGATTCTTAAAAATACCAAAAATGGCCTTCATAACTAGAATTTGGGCTCGGGGTCAATTACGTGTAGGGAAGGTATTAGGCACCATACGACGCCCTATATCAGTACCCTATAATGAAATTAGTGCAGTTGAGAATAATAATTTAAATATTTAATCCCTTTTATTAATGATCATTTACATGCACAAATTTAAATTTACATGATTTACCCTAAAATGTCTACATGGTTACTTTTAGTTATGGTATCGTTTATGACAAAAGAAATAGATAATGAAGAAAATACCTCTTTGAACGAGCTTTTATAAATACTTCAAATATGGTAGACTTGAGGCCATTTTTGGCTGCCTTATACACTACAATTGTCTCACAAAACTCAAGAAATAAAAAAGGGAGAAGAAAAGAAATGTATAGACTCTATAGAGACTAAATTTCTAGCCCTTAACATTGTTCACGAGCCTCATATTTATAGGCACAAAAATCCAACAGAATGAGGCATTCTGACCTAGGATTACAGGCTTTTTTCTTAGCTTAGAATGACTAGTTTTGAGCCCCTAATTCTAGACCTCTACATTTTGGGCCTCTGGATGTCATGTTAGCCTACTCTGATGTTGTTTTTAGGCCTTCGGGAACTCCTTCTTATGTTAAAAGTCCATTTCCTTGTTTATGTGCCCCATACGAAATTAGGTGTCTACAGGCATGAAGGTGACTTTTGAGAGGGTTTTTCTGAAGCAAAATGGTCAAAAATCTCATATATTCAAAAGTGATTCAAATGTGATGGAATGAGTAAATTTATAGGCTAAGTGGATGGCACAATTGGCTCCAAACTCAAGCATTACATTGGTGCCAGATTTTGAATTCAAATGGTATTTGAATTTAAAATTCTCGGTCACTCCCATGTGATATTCCATGTGCTTAGTTCAATTATGCATTTAAGTTGCATTTAGAGGTCATTTGAGGCTGATTTGGGACGTACCATATGCAGCCACCATTGGCTTAATACATGTGACCCAAATACAACTCAAATTACTTTTAAATGAAGCATAAATCTAGCTAGCCTTACCGATTTATGTTTTCACTCTATTTTCCTATCATAATGACTGAAATAGAATGGCCTATCAAATACAAACAATAGAAAATAATAAAATAAGTAAAATGAGCCCAATATTGGGTACCAAAATACCCAAGGTCCATAAAGCCCAAAAATAGGCCCACTAAGCCTAAGGCCTAAAAACCTAATCTAGGTGGCCTAGAAATACAAGACCAAAACATATAAATCCTACACTTCAAAGTTAAGTACAAATAAGGTGGATCATTGTGAAGCCCATGTAAAGAGTATCCTAAGCCCACCAAGCCTATTGGGCCCACCAAGCTCTAAAGCAATCAAATCTTCCTGTAATCTCCTAGCCATGGCTCTAGTGGTTGGACCCTTGATCCATGCTCTTCCATCATCCCCTACCTCTTGAAGAGGATTCATCCACGAATCTATAGGCTCCTTCTCATCATCACTAGCTCCTACAAAAGGTTTTAAATCACTAACATTGAAGGTAGAACTAACACCATAATCAACTGGGAGATCTAGCCTATAAGCATTATCATTAATACGTTGGAAGACATGAAAAGTGTTAGTCACTTAGCCTCAATTAACTTAAGAGGGGGGTGAATTAAGTTTTCTAAATTTTCCTCTTATAAAAACTTTTCCGAATTACTTTCTTATCAATTTATTTCCTTAGACAAATTTGTATGTAAAGAACGAATGATGATGCAAACTACACAATTACAATTAATAACAAAAAATTAAAAGTGTAGGGAAAGAAGAATTGCAAACTTGATTTTATACTGGTTCGGCCAATCCTGCCTACATCTAGTCCTCAAGTTTCCCACTTGAGATTTCCACTACTCTTGTAAACCTTACAAGAATTGAATCCTCCAACACCTCGGAACTCCCTTTCCTTGTGTTGAGATTCAAACACCAACAAGGAGAAAAACCCTTTCTCCTTTACAGATCCAATGATCTATTGAGTTTTACATAATGACTCTCTTGGAGTGGATATTACACTTTTATGATCTTAAAGAACTCATTAGAGATTTTGCAAATGATTTTGGCCAAGTAGATTTTGTAAATGATTTTCACAATAGAGTTCGTCACTTTTCTCTGAAAAATTATAGGTATTTATAGACAATTGTTTATTGGGTTATGTCTTTTCATGAAGAGTTGTAACTCTATAATTTTTCAGAAAATAGGCTCTGGTAATCGATTACAAGACTTGATAATTGATTACAACGGTTAAAGTTCAAAATGATTGAAACATTGTATAATTCAAATTCAAAATTTGAAATTTTCTCTTCTAGTAATCGATTACAATCACTGGTAATCGATTACCAGAGAGCATTTTAACATTTGAACTTTTGATAACAGGTTTTCTTTCTCTGGTAATCAATTATAGCAAGTGGTAATCGATTACCAGACACATATCACTTGTTTTGGCTTATGAAAACTTAAGATATAGAGAGCTTCTACTTTCCAGTTAAGAATATTTTTGTTTAATCTTTTGAATACTCTTTTTGCTTTCTTTTCAAACAACTTATTCTTATATTCAAAAATATTAAGTTTAGGTTTTGTTGAAATTCTTATTTTAATGGCCAAGTGAAATTTGCAAATTCTAAAAGTTCATTTTACATACTAAGCTAAGTAGTCAAGACTTATCTAGTTATTACTTGAGATCTTGCTTCTTGATCAGCTTGCTTTAACTTGACCTTTATTTTCTTCAATGCTTTGGCATCATCAAAACTTTGTGCATATTTTCTTCCACATTCTCCCCCTTTTTGATGATGACAATTCACTGTAAAGGGAAAGAAAATAAAACAATATATTTTGATCACTCCCCCTTAAACTCCCCCTTAGTAAAACATTGATTGAAGTTCCTTTTATTTTATAAAAGGAGTTGTAATTATGTTTTGAAAAAGATTGTAGAGATGAATGTTTATATTTTTAAAACATAAGTGTCAAGTTGGGCATCAAGAATATTTTTGTCAAAATATTTTAGACAAACTTAGCCCAAAGTATTGTTAGAAAGAAAATAAACATTTTCTTTTCCTTTGCAGTCTTATCTCTCCCCCTTTGGCAACATCAAAAAGTCAAGTAGAGGATTAAGATAAGTGATGTATTTTTCCTTTTGTGATCCTTATCCTTTCTCTCCCCCTTTGGCAACATCAAAAAGAATATAATAACAAAATAATCCAAAGGTAAAGAGCAAGCCAAAGGGAAGTCCAAGGAAAAATTTAACTCGCCCATCATGGACATTTCAAAGTCACTTTGCATATCATTAGAAAACTCTTTGCACAAGTGATCATTAGTACTCCAAAAATAAATCATCAACATAAATTTGCACCATAAGATTATCATTCATTTTTCTTTTGATAAATTAATGTTGTATCAACCTTTCCTCTTGTAAATTTTTTATTTTAAAAGAAATTTACTTAGTCTTTCATACCATGCCCTAGGAGCTTGTTTTAATCCATATATAACCTTTTTCAACTTAAAGACATGGTTTGGAAATTATGAGTTTTCAAATCTAGAAGGTTGTTCAACATATAGTTTGAAATTCATTTAATATAGTTTGAAATTCATTATAGATGCATAGGCTATTAACATTTTAATGGTTTCTAGTCTTGCTACAAGTGCATATGTTTCTTCACAATCTATGCTTTCTTCTTGATTATATCCTTTAGCAACTAGTCTAGCTTTGTTTCTTATAATTATACCATATTCATTTAATTTATTTCTAAATACCCATTTGGTTCCAATAATTAGATGATTATATGGTCTAAGGACTAGTTTTCATACTTGATTTCTCTCAAATTGATTTAACTCTTCTTTCATAGCATTTATCCAATGTTCATCATTTAAGGCTTCATCAATTATTTTTAAATTCTATTTTAGAAACAAAAACCAAATTATTGCATGCTTCTTTGAGAGAGTATCTAGTAGTTACCTCTTTTGATATGTCTCCAATGATATTTTTCAAGAGGATGATTTCTTGAGATTCTCTACTCTCTTTGAGGAATCATGTTTGTTTGATTCTCTTGAATTAAAGAATCCTCCATTCCTTCATCTTATTTGTCCTTATGAGTTCGCTCATTAATATGAGTGTCTTCAAAGATTTCTACAATATCATCAATAATATCTTTTCTTGGACAACCAAGGTTAGTTTCATCAATTATAACATGAATTGATTCCTCTATTGTCATGCATCACCAAGTTTATTTTTCTCAAATTTAATCTTGTATTCATTGTTTACTCTAAATCCTATTATTTTATCATGTTCATAATTTTTGTTCAATAAGACATTTTTGTGAATCAAAAGATACAGAAAAACCTTTATCACATAATTGACTCACTTGATAAACTATGTTTAAGAACATCCCCAAGACATTTTCTATGGAGGTTGAGAAATTTGTACCTATTTTTCAATGTCAAGTATTTTTCTTTGTTGTTGTCTCCATAGGTTACATGTCCACTTTTCTTAGGAGTAATGTCAATGAATTTTAAATTATCTCATATCATATGCTTGGAACATCCACTATCAATGTACCAAGTTTGGTCTTTGGAATCCTTCAAGACAAAGAATGGATTGATTTTGGTACCCAAGTTTTCTTTGGGTCCTTAATGTTAGTAATAACAGAAGAACCTTTAGGAATCCAAACCATATTCTTGATATTGTTAAAATTCTTTCTAATATAGCAAGTTAAAGAATTATGACCTTTCTTTCCACAATAAAAGCATGTTGTTAATGGAAAACTAGTAACTTGTGAGGGTATAAATAAATTTTCGTATTTCTTTTGTAATCTTTGAGGATTATATCCTAATCCTGCCTTATTGAATACACATCTTTGTTTTCCAAATATTATGTCTAAGTTATTTCTTCCACCAGTAAAATTTGCAAGAGTGTTTCTTAGGTACTAATTTCTTCTTTAAATTTGTTGCAAGTTGAACATGGATGTTTTATTTTATTTGTTTCTAACTTATTTTTAATCTCTTGATTTTATTCTTTAGAATTTATTATCCTAATTTTGGTTTTAAGATCATCTAATTCATTATTTAATTTCGAAATCTCTTTTTCCAAGTTTGAAATTGTTTTCTTATATGATGATACTAATTTTGCAAGTTTAAAGGATTCTTTATGCAAATCATTGAATGCATCTTGAAGTTCATCAAATGAAATTGAGATATCATTGTTAGAAGATGTTACCTCTTCTTCGCTTTCATAATCTTTGGCCATGAGTCCCAAATTTACAACTTCATTTTCAGAGTCACTTGAAGAATCCATGTCATTTTCTTCCCAAGTGATATAAGCCTTCTTCCCTTTCATTTCTTTGAAGCTTTTCTTGTTGGATTTTTCCATTTTTCTTTTAAGGATCGGACATTCTAATCTCAAATGTCCCGGTTGATTGCATTCATAACATCTTGGGATTGAAGAAGATTCTTTTCCTTTCTTCTTTATGTTGAAATTGAATTTTCTTCTATTTCCTCTATTCTTTAGGAATTTGTGGAATCTTTTTACAAAGAGATTGAAATCTTCATCATCATCAATATCATCTTCCTCAATATTGTCATCTTTTTCATTTTCTTCATGAGAGGATGAAGATGCTTTAAGTGCTATACTTTTCTTCTTTTTATCACTATTTTCATTTTGACTTAGTCTCATCAATTCCATTTCATGCTCTTGAAGTTTTCCAAATAAGGATGCAAGAGACATGGTTGTTAGATCTTTTGATTCAGCAATTGCAGTCACTTTCGGTTGCCATTCCCTACTCAAACATCTCAAAACTTTGTTAATAAGATCTTCGTTAGGAAACACTTTTCCTAGAGATGCAAGATGATTAATTATATGTGTAAATCTCTTTTGCATGTCTTGTATGCTTTCATTTTGATTCATTCTAAATAATTCATATTCATGAGTGAGAGTATTTATCCTAGATCTTTTCACATCATTAGTGCCTTCATGTGTTACTTCAAGTGTATCCCACATTTCTTTAGCATTTTTACAATTTGAAATTCTAAAATATTCATCAATTCCTAAAGCAGAAGTAATTATATTTTTGGCTTTCAAATTGTATTGAACTTTTCTTCTATCATCATCACTCCATTGATCTTTGGGTAAATCTTTTATTTCATGACCTTCTACAATAATGGGAACGAAAGGACCATTTTCTATAGCATCCCATATGTTTAAGTCTATGGCTTCTATAAAAATTTGCATCCTAGATTTCCAATAATGATACCCTTCACCATTGAATATAGGAGGTCTATTAATAGAGTTTCCTTTGGGAAATAAAAAATTTGATGAGGCCATTTCAATTCTTGAAGATTTTAAGCCTTATACAAGAAACCTGCTCTTGATACCACTTGTTAGTCACTTAGCCTCAATTAACTTAAGAGGGGGGGTGAATTAAGTTTTCTAAATTTTCCTCTTATAAAAACTTTTCCGAATTACTTTCTTATCAATTTATTTCCTTAGACAAATTTGTATGTAAAGAACGAATGATGATGCAATCTACACAATTACAATTAATAACAAGAAATTAAAAGTGTAGGGAAAGAAGAATTGCAAACTTGATTTTATACTGGTTTGGCCAATTCTGCCTACATTCAGTCCTCAAGTCTTCCACTTGAGATTTCCACTACTCTTGTAAACCTTACAAGAATTGAATCCTCCAACACCTCTGTAGACCCCTAAAATTGTCCGGGTCGGAAATAAGACTCGAAGACTCTCAAAGATCGAAAGAAAGTCAGCCAGAAGGACTCCTAGAAGACCATAGGATGGCTATCTGTAGGTTTAGAGGTCTTAGAGTACCTAAAAATAAGGAAGTGGGAGGTTTGGAGCTCAATACGGCCTCCTTGGAGTTCAGTACGGCCGTACTGCACATTTTGTACTACAATACGGCCGTACTGAAACCAATACGGCCGTATTGAAGTTTCTGTATTTCAATACGGCCGTACTGAATTCAATACGGCCGTATTGAAGTACAAAAACTCAATACGGGCCGTATTGACCCCAGGGGCCGTACTGCGCCTCATCCCTATAAATAGGACGTCATTTGGACGTCATTTGACACTTTTCCACACAGTTTTGACTCTCTCCTTGAGTATTCTGGGGTTTTTGAGCAGTGTTCTGCCCTAGAAATCGCTCTGAGAGTCAATCCGACGAAGTTCTTGAGTCACGAGCCATTTGCTTGAGTCTCGAACTTAGTCGAAGGGAAATCTTTTGGATTTCCATAGTAAAAATTATTTTTTAGGAAGGAGCGAGCGAGCTTGTAGAGGGAGGGAGCGCCAAAAAGCCTCCTAAACTTCATTGATATATAAAAAGCATGCTTCAAGAGGTTTCTTCTCTAAAAATCCCTTCTTTTACCGCTTTCTGATTGTTGCATATTTAAATTCGTCATCATGTAGATATTTAATATATAATCGTTTATAATAAATAGGGGTAATTTAGTAATTTTACGCTATTATTTAATAATCTGTCATAGGGAACCCTAATGGGGCGTTGTGGGGGTGCTAACACCTTCCCCGCACGTAACCGACTCCCTTACCCAACTCTGGTTGTAATGACCAAGGTTGATTTTTGAAATCAATTGCCTTATCCCTTTTTCCAATGTTTTGAGTAAAACGTTGGTGGCGACTCCAAGAACCCTACCTTTTGCGAAAACTACTAATCCATGGAGGGTCCCGTTTGGGATTAACATGGATTGGTGAATCATTTTAATAAAATTGTTAGTTCGACAAGGTCTCAGTTTGAGAATAAGTCGTTCTAGCAATCCATCACTTTTCAAAAATTAAAAAGAGTCTGACCATCGTCGCGAATGCCAAGGTCCGTTTCGGCGGGTGGCGACAGATGGCGACTTCACTGGGGAAGCCTCGAGAGTCAGTCCCATTTAGTGATGGATTATTTTTAAAATAATAGTTTAAAATTACTTCATTACCCCTTGCTTGATAACATGCTTTATTTATTTGGGTTTAATAACTGTTGTTTGTTTAATTTTCCGCAATTGTTTGAAATACAAACTGCACACGAACCTTTGCACACAACAGCTCCCTCTATACCCGGGGGCATGAGTGGTAAGCCATAGGGAGTGGATGTTAGTACGGCCGGTTGTCGAATGGGTCTATAGGTGCCCGTAGACCGTTGTCGGAAAGCATCACTCAAGGTGATAACCATGAACTCAAGTCCGACAGTGCGTTGGAGCTTTCCATCGGCTTACGACGAGAGGAATTGGGTCCCTATAATGGGGGCACCTTGGGGGCCTCAGACCGGTGAGAACAGTTAGAACCTCCTTGAATATGCACTTTTCTGCAGGATACCCCTACCTCGTGATTCGCTCGTGACTGTTCGTGGATGAGTGAATTGTTTGTGCATTGTTTATATGACATTGTTTGAGCATACATTGCATTCTTTAAACATACAACATTCCCTTTTAAAATAAAAATAAATAGGAATAAGAATCTTCCATTACATGGTATTAACATCTACCTTCATCACATTCATATAGGTAGTTTCCCTTTTCACCCAAAAAAAAATACAAAAAACAAAATACCCAAAAAAAAGAAAAAAGGGTTATTTATCCAAACCAAGCAATATCATGCATCATCTTAGGAATATCCCAAAAACATGATAATGCTTAGTTCAATAAACACTATGCATGCATATTCACCGCCATCATCTCATACCATGCATTTTATTGTAGATCATGGAGGGATCTAGGGGAATGCAAGGGCAATTGAAGAAAGTGGACTTCTTATTGTACCGTGTCGAGAGGTTGGATCACCTCTGTTCCTTGATGCCACGAGAGGCTCGTTTGGAGTTTGAAAAATCTTATGGACGAGTTCTCGATTTGATGAAGATTTGTGTGGATCCAGCTTTTCTGAGAGCCTTGGTCCATTTTTGGAGTCTCGATCTGCATTGTTTCGAGTTCCCCCAGTTTGATTTAGTTCCTACTCTCGAGGAGTATGAGCTCATGCTACGATGGCCCAAATCAGCAGGGGTCTATATCTTCCATGGAAATCATGTGGCCGTAGAGAGGGTCGCAACTCAAGTCAAACTGCCATCACGATCATCCGCTTTAGTGGGGAACGGCAGTATCAGGGGTTGGAAGCTTGCTATGATTGAAGACCACCTTTCTTCCTTAGCTGATGAGGGAGATTGGTTAGCTTTCAACAAGACTCTAGCGTTAGCCGTGTTTGGGACGATCTTATTCCCCTTTCACGCTAACACAGTGGACCACGCTGCCATGGACGCTTTCTTCGCTTGGGACGTACACATGAAGAGTCCCGTGCCTGCCATTCTTGCCGACACCTTGCTTTCTGTTAACCTATCTCAGCAGAAGCAAGGGAAGACTATCCGATGCTGTACCTCCTTGTTGTATGTATGGGGCATCACACACTTCTATGCCTCTAGTCACATGGGGACCTTGCCCGATCCGCTGAGGAGTTTTTCGAAGATCCCCGTATGCCGCCGATATGCTTCCGAGTGGAAGGAAGAGATGGAACAGTGGAGTATTGAACACTTCACATGGGTTTGTCCTTGGTTCCGTCCGAGCAATATATTGATGAGATGCGGCAGCTATCCAAGCATACCATTGATGGGCCTTAGAGGTTGCATAGCCTACTCACCTAGATTGGCTATGAGGCAACTTATGAGGACTCAGATTGTTCCTACTCAAGAGGAGCTTGGAGGATTGTGTTTCTCCTTTGATTCCGAGCATCAAAGGGATATGCACGCTGTCATTAGAGCGTGGGAGAAACTAATCTATGAGGGAGATCGAGAGCTTGGAAAGCCTCGGGTATCCGCCTCCACCGACTACGAGATGTGGAGGAGCGAGAGAGGGGTGTCCCAGCCATCCACCTCTTGCGCAACCGCAACTACAAGGAGGATAATGCAAGAACAAGTCGACGCCTTGACCAAGAAGCTGGAAATTATGGGAGCTCAAATGAGAGTTCTTGAAGAGAAAAATGAAGAATCCAGTTTCGTCATCGATGGTCTACAAAGGCAATGCAAGAAGAAAGACCACGAGATAGAGCGGCTCAAGGATGAGTGTGCTAACCTCAATGAGGAGGCTACTCGGGCATCCAAAATGCCAAAGGTTGAACCGAGTAGTCAACTCCTAGAAGTCAACACAAAGATAGCACGCCTTGAAGCCGAGCATGCAAAGCAGGCACAGTTGATCAAGGACATGCAAGACGATCTGCTCTTGACTCGATCCGACGCACAACAATGGCGGGAAGTCGCTCAACAACAAACCGCAAGCCTTTCCGATTTCCGCAAAAAGGAAAGAGAGGGACTAGCACAGATGGCTAGACTCCGGGAGGAGAAGGATCGAGCCGAAGATGAACTTAATGAACTGCAGGCCATGATCAACTACCATAATCAAAAGGCAAAGGACACTCAAAAGATCAGTGATGATATGAGCCAAGCAGTCCATACGCAAGTCGAAGCAATGGCCCGCCATGTAGAGGAAGCCAAAGATGAATGGAGAAGAAAAATGAACCCGCCTGTGGGTTTTTATCGGCTTTTCTCATATTGTAAAAAATTGCTTCAAAGCATTGTATGATAAGTTGTACACTTTCTATGATCAATGAAATCAAGTTTTTGATTTATGAAATCTCTCAATTGCCTTTGCATTTCATAGTCATTCATTTGCATACATCTCTCCAAGTAATTTAATAATAAACATTAATAAAAAGAAAGAATTAATCGATGCGTATAATCAAAGAGTGGATCGCACGCCATTTGTTATCAAATGCAAACCAACAACTGCGCCAAGCGAGCACACGACAACTTCGTTGTTGGTAATCAAGACGAACAAAGGGGAAGGTCCGACACCGTTAAGGATCACTACTCCAAGGCCTTTTCCCTATGAATCAAATAAGGTTGTGCCATGGATATATGACATCCATTTTTCTGCCAACAGCGATTTCTCTAACATCGCTGGACTTGGGGGCATGACTAGGAGTGGCAGGATCTACACTCCCAATGATCTTCATGATAAAAGCTCCCAAGAATAAAGGAAAGGAAAATAAAGAATCCGAGGAGGAAAATCTAGAGACCGCCTTCCAAGCATTGGAAAGTGCCAATGTTGAAACGTTTCCCCAAGAAATGAAGAAGGTAGCCTACATGCTTACCAAGAACGGATACTTGCTCGGACAAGGACTTGGCAAGGACTCCCAAGGGACTCCAGAGCTACCCATTATCAAAGATAATCCGGGGAAACAAGGGTTAGGATACAACCCTAATAAAGATCAAAGGACGAAGAGGAACCAAGATCCTTCTCGACGTTCTTTAAGCCAGATCTTTAGGAAGGCCGGTTCACAAGCGTCAAGGCCGGTCGTCGTCATCAAGTGCTCTTCTCCTTCCAATAGGGATGTATAGACCTGATGACTATTAGAGATTACTCCTCGGGGACAGCCCGACCCCCGAGCCTCGATAGGGCACATGTTTCCACTATGATTATAATAAAATCATTCTTTATTATTTCTTATTGCTTCTTTTCTTGCTTGCAATAAATCTCTAGACCACATTATTTTAACCCTGTTTGAATAAGCATGAATGAGGTTAAAATTGTCTTAATAACAATAAACCCACATCATTTTTATGTGGAAGTGTGTGTGACAACTTAGAACACCTTCCCTTGGCCTCGACAAGTGCCATCATGGATAAAAAGAAATCCTTTAAAATAAAAGAAGCTCGGCAGGAAACCCAAAAAGGGGGCTGCGCAAAAATAAGAGCAAAAGACCCGCTAGGAATCCCACGAAAGGGTGACCTAGGCAAAAGTTAGGGTTGCAAAAATGAACAAAAACAAAAGTCCGCTAAAACGCCACAAAAGGGTGTTTTAGGCAAAAATAAGGACAATCAAAAAACAAAAGAAATCCATGATGGTACCATGAGCCGAATTCAAAAAAGAAAGGTTCAAGGGGAGCTATCTAAGTTGTCAAAATCACATCGTCAATAAACAAGATTTTATTAACTTCATAAGTGTTTAATCAAACAAGCCTAAACACATAAGCCTACCTTGGCCAGCCATTCTTACAAAAACCATTTTTCAAAATAAAAATAAAACCCCTCTAAAACACAAACTTTCGAAAAATATTCTTCCCTTCTTTTCTCTCTTGTCCCAAACGATTTTAGGATAATCTAGTGGAAACATGGAGATATAGTGGTCAATAGGAGGGTTGACATGTCTTCTAAAGGAAGGGAAGAATCACTGGGTTGATGACGCCCATCTTGATATAACACGCATCATTCCTCGGTTATGTAAATCGGCAGCGCACAGCCCGTCTGGAGGAATGGCAAAACTCAAACAGAGAAACACATCGGTTAATTCTTTTGAAAAATGAATCAAATAGAATTAGGTGCATCATACCGCATACATGCATACAGATGATAGGTGTACTGGAAGATCACTTATTCTCTGTTTATTGAAAAAACAAAACAAACAAAAAAAAAAAAAACAAAAAAAAAAACAAAAAATATAAACTTCAGAAAAAACAATGCGCTCGTATCATGTTCAGTACACCCGTACTAAAATCAGGGTTATGAACAAATTGTCAACTCAATACGGGCGTACCGAAATGAATACGGCAGCATTAGCCATAACGTCCACGCCAATACGGGCGTATTGAATTCAATACGGCCCGTATTGGTCCATTCTCATTCATCACAACATCTTCATTCCTCTGCATACTTCATCTGTGAGTGTGTTTGAGATCCCTCCAACAGAAAAAGCCGAAAAATCGACAAAAAAGGCAAAAATACAGAAAAAGCCAAAAATCAACAAAAAAGGCAAAATACAGAAAACCCAACAAATTGTACAGAATAACTGAGCCTGGAGAGGCTTGCCGAAATAATACTCTCTCAGAATAATTGATCCTGGAGAGGCTTGCCAAAATAATACTCTCTCAGAATAACTGAGCCTGGAGAGGCTTGCCAAAATAATACTCTCTCAGAATAATTGAGCCTGGAGAGGCTTGCCGAAATAATACTCCCTCATTGTACAGAATAACTGAGCCTGGAGAGGCTTGCCGAAATAATACTCCCCAAGAGACATCTCAACTTGCACTCTTGGGCTGAACAGAAAATCCAAAAATTATACAGAATAATTGAGCCTGGAGAGGCTTGCCGAAATAATACTCCCCAGAGATATCTCAGCTTCCACTCACGGGCCAAATTCCCCAGTGAGAGCTATCAAACCAAGATCAGCAAGATTCTCCAAGGAAGGCTTGATCATCCAAACAGAATATCCAAGTCGAAAGGACTCATACTTCCTCAGTGGAGAATAGCTTTCCAACTCAAGAAATGAGTGAAGCTAAGCCTGAAGAGGCTTTCTAAATAATACTCTGGGATACATAAGATTCTTAAAACCCCAGTCGCCTACTCAGAGGCACTCCTCCAAAAAAGGAAAATCCAAAAGATCAATAACCATTCCCCAAGCGGAATCCGGCACTCAGCCGAACACCGAACATCAAGATCATTTGCCTACTCAAGAGGCACTCCTCCAAAAAAAGGAAAACCCAAAAAGATCAATACCCGTTCCCCAAGAGGAATTCGGTGTCCAATCAAACGCCCAACGTCAAGATAATCCGCCTAACAGAAGAGGCCAATCAAGATCATCACAATAGAATCCCCCAGCGGATAACAGCCTACACAGAGGCAACAAAACTGAAAAATCAAAAGAGTCACCCGAATAAGGATAACCGGGATACTCCACTAACGTCGAAAGGACGTCAGCCAATCATAAGGCATCGCTCACATCAGAAAAGAGCATCTTAGTGTCTACACCCCAAGGAATCAGAAATTCCCCAATGGGTACCAACTACACAATGGAAAGTTGGGACACAAGAACTTATGAGTAACTGCACATCCCCTAGACGGATCCCTGCGTTATCCAGCCCTCAGCGGCATCAAAATAAAAAACAACCGTCGAAGCAGCATCGTGGACTGTGGAGACAAAATCATACGACAGAATCCCCTAGTGGATAACAGCCTACACAGAGGCAATAAAACCAGAAAATCAAAAAGAGTCACCCGAATAAGGATAACCGGGATACTCCACCACCGTCGAAAGGACGTCAGCCAACCATAAGGCATCGCTCACATCAGAAAGAGCATCTTTGTGTCTGCACCCCCAAGGAATCAGAAATTCCCCAGTGGGCACCAACTACGCAATGGAAAGTTGGGACACAAGAACCTATGAGTAACTGCACATCCCCTAGACGGATCCCTGCGTTATCCAGCCCTCAGTGGCACAAAAATCAAAAACAATCGTCGAAGCAGCATCGTGGACTGTGGAGACAAAACTATCACACATCCCTGGAGAGGGCAAACTCACGCTACCCAGATGTCCAGAGCACCGAGGTATGCACAAAGCCTGGAGAGGCGATACTCAGCTACCCAGATGTCCAGAGCACCGAGGTATGCACAAGCCTGGAGAGGCAATACTCAGCTACCCAGATGTCCAGAGCACCGAGGTATGCACAAAGCCTGGAGAGGCGATACTCAGCTACCCAGATGTCCAGAGCACCGAGGTATGGACAAGCCTGGAGAGGCGATACTCAGCTACCCAGATATCCAGAGCACCGAGGTATGCACAAGCCTGGAGAGGCGATACTCAGCTACCCAGATGTCCAGAGCACCGAGGTATGCACAAGCCTGGAGAGGCGGTACTCAGCTACCCAGATGTCCAGAGCACCGAGGTATGCAATGAGCCTGGAGAGGCGACGACTAATACTCAACCTGGAGAGGCTACTCAACAATTTTCCACCGGAAGACACTACAAGTCGGAAGGATGGCTCATTCCCCGGACAATCGGGTCAACTCCTTTACTTGTCAATCGTTACACCAAAAGGCCGTTTGACTAAGTAAAGGGGGGGCAGCTGTAGACCCCTAAAATTGTCCGGGTCGGAAATAAGACTCGAAGACTCTCAAAGATCGAAAGAAAGTCAGCCAGAAGGACTCCTAGAAGACCATAGGATGGCTATCTATAGGTTTAGAGGTCTTAGAGTACCTAAAAATAAGGAAGTGGGAGGTTTGGAGCTCAATACGGCCTCCTTGGAGTTCAGTACGGCCGTACTGCACATTTTGTACTACAATACGGCCGTACTGAAACCAATACGGCCGTATTGAAGTTTCTGTATTTCAATATGGCCGTACTGAATTCAATACGGCCGTATTGAAGTACAAAAACTCAATACGGGCCGTATTGACCCCAGGGGCCGTACTGCGCCTCATCCCTATAAATAGGACGTCATTTGGACGTCATTTGACACTTTTCCACACAGTTTTGACTCTCTCCTTGAGTATTCTGGGGTTTTTGAGCAGTGTTCTGCCCTAGAAATCGCTCTGAGAGTCAATCCGACGAAGTTATTGAGTCACGAGCCATTTGCTTGAGTCCCGAACTTAGTCGAAGGGAAATCTTTTGGATTTCCATAGTAAAAATTATTTTTTAGGAAGGAGCGAGCGAGCTTGTAGAGGGAGGGAGCGCCAAAAAGCCTCCTAAACTTCATTGATATATAAAAAGCACGCTTCAAGAGGTTTCTTCTCTAAAAATCCCTTCTTTTACCGCTTTCTGATTGTTGCATATTTAAATTCGTCATCATGTAGATATTTAATATATAATCGTTTATAATAAATAGGGGTAATTTAGTAATTTTACGCTATTGTTTAATAATCCGTCATAGGGAACCCTAATGGGGCGTTGTGGGGGTGCTAACACCTTCCCCGCACTTAACCGACTCCCTTACCCAACTCTGGTTGTAATGACCAAGGTTGATTTATGAAATCAATTGCCTTATCCCTTTTTCCAATGTTTTGAGTAAAACGTTGGTGGCGACTCCAAGAACCCTACCTTTTGCGAAAACTACTAATCCATGGAGGGTCCCGTTTGGGATTAACATGGATTGGTGAATCATTTTAATAAAATTGTTAGTTCGACAAGGTCTCAGTTTGAGAATAAGTCGTTCTAGCAATCCATCACTTTTCAAAAATTAAAAAGAGTCCGACCATCGTCGCGAATGCCAAGGTCCGTTTCGGCGGGTGGCGACAACCTCGGAACTCCCTTTCCTTGTGTTGAGATTCAAACACCAACAAGGAGAAAAACCCTTTCTCCTTTACAGATCCAATGATCTATTGAGTTTTACAGAATGACTCTTTTGAAGAGTGGATATTACACTTTTATGATCTTAAAGAACTCTTTAGAGATTTTGCAAATGATTTTGGCCAGGTAGATTTTGTAAATGATTTTCACAATAGAGTTCGTCACTTTTCTCTGAAAAATTATAGGTATTTATAGACAATTGTTTCTTGGGTTATTTCTTTTCATGAAGAGTTGTAACCCCATTCAAAAGGAATATCCTTCTTGACAAGTTCATTTAAGGGTGAAGCAATGGTGGAGAAGTTAGGAACAAAATGTCTATAAAAACTTGCAAGTCCATGAAAACTCCTAACTTCACCAACATTCCTTGGTTTTGGCCACTCTTGGATGGCTTTGATTTTCTCAAGGTCAACATGGACCCCATTTTTGCTATCAATGAATCCTAGGAAAGTCACATGGTCAACACAAAAAGTGCATTTATCTACATTAACAAACAATTGGTTTTTCCTAAGGATCAAAAGAACTTGTCTAAGATGTCCTAAATGATCATCTTGACTTCTACTATATATTAAGATGTCATCAAAATAAACAACCACAAACTTCCCAATCCACTCTCTTAAGACATGATTCATAAGCCTCATGAATGGGCTTGGTGCATTTGTCAACCCAAAGGGCATGACCAGCCACTCATATAGACCAAACTTAGTCTTAAAGGCAATTTTCCACTCATCACCTTCCTTTATTCTTATTTGGTGATATCCGCTCTTAAGATCTATTTGGAAAATATGGTAGCACCATGTAATTCATCAAGCATATCATCAAGTCTTGGGATAGGTTGCCTATACTTGATAGTAATATTATTGATAGCCCTACAATCACAACACACTCTCCATTTTCCATCTTTCTTAGGGACTAACAATACAAGTATAGCACATGGACTTAAACTCTTTTGTACCCATCCCTTGTCCAACAACTCTTGAATTTGGTTCTCTATTTCTTTTGTTTCTTAGATATTGGTCTTATAGGCTGGCCTATTTGGTAGGCTTGCCCAAGACACAAAATCAATTTGATGTTCTATACCCCTAAAAGGTGGAAGACCCTTTAGACCCTCATTAGGGAATACATCACCAAATTCTTTTAAAATATTTTCAACCCCGTGTGGTAGAGATCAACTAGGTTCAAGAGATAAATTATAGCAATTTAGCACACTTCTACAAAGAAGAAGATAAGAAGGTTCTTCAACAAGAAAAGTTTTCTTGATATCATTTTTTTGTTGAAGACCTTCTAAAGAAGAAGTATCATTCGCTTCTTCCTTTTTCTTCTTTGAAGAGTTGTGTTTTTTTCTTTTTGTCTTATCTCTCTTTTCTTTTCTTTTTTTTCATTTTTTTTCCTTCTTCTTCTATCATCTTGGAAAGAGATAAAGGATGAAGTACAATGTTTTTTTCCTTGTGAGTGAAGGTAATTTCATTAGTAAGACCATTATGCATGGTTTTCTTATCAAATTGCCATGGTCTTCTTAACAAAATGTGACAAGCTTCCATAGGCATTATGTCACACCACTTGATCTTCATAGTTGCCTATTGAAAACTTGAGCTTCAATTGTTTATCCACTATTATATCCCTATATCTTCATTTAGCCAATGAAGTTGATATGGTTTTGGATGGGGAATTAGGGTTAGGTTTAACTTCTCGACCAACCTAATGCTACAATAATTACAACATGATCCACTATCTACAATGAGAGAACAAGCATTATTTAAAAATTTTCATCTTGTGTGAAAAATGTTCTCTCTTTGTGAAATATGTTGATCACTAGGTTGAATTCCTAGAAGTCTCCTAATCATGAGTAGTTGACCATCATATGGATAAACATTTTCAATTTCATGGTTGTCATCACTAGATTCACTTTCACTTGAAGTGGTAGAACTAGATTCATCATGACTACTATAAATGCCTTGTCCTCTTAAAATCATCACTTTTTTATTTGGACATTGTAAGGCAATATGTCCTCTTCCAAGACATTTAAAGCATTTGATGCCACTAGTTCTATTGCTTGAAGTGGAAGTACTTTTTCTTTTTCTTTTTCAAGATTCTTGGAGGGTTCCACTTTATTTTTGTATTTTGAAAAATTTGCCTACTTGTAGTCCTTTTTAACATAAGAGTAAGATTGAGTTTTATCTTAAAAGAATTTTTCATCAAATGTTGTTGTTCTACCCTTATACAAAAAATCATCAAGGTCCCTATAAGGGAGTAATGCAACTCTATCTCTTATATCAAAATTAAAACCACTCAAGAACCTTACTATGGTTAACCTATCTTCCTCCCTTATGCCAGCTCTCATTAAATAAAGCTCTATTTTTTGTCTATACTCTTCCACACTCATATTCTTTTGTTGGAGTCTTTGGAGCTTATCTATAAGCTCCCTACTATAATAAGAAGGAATATGCCTTATTTTCATAGCACTCCTTAAGTCATTCCAATATTGTATAGGTGGGTCATTATGAAGGCTTCTTTCCCTAACTAGAGCTATCCACCAATACATAGCTTGTCCTTGGAAAGCTAAGGTGGCTAAGGGAACTTTTATTTCATCCCCTACTTGGTGATAATTGAAAATTTGTTCCACTTTCATTTCCCAATCCAAGTAGGCATCCACATCCTCTTTGCCGTGAAAGGAAGTGAGATCAACTCTTGATTCCCTCACCTTTGGTTATTTTATAACTCTCCTAGGAGTAGGTTGATAGTAATCATCTAAATTCATGCTACCTACTTCCTCAAGGCTTGTGGAACAATGGGAACTTTTACTACTTTTTTTTTTTTGCCAAAAGTTTTTCTTCTTGATGTTTAACCATGCAAATTTCTTCCTCTAGAATAGCAAGTTGTTCTTCTCTTTCAATTCTTTCTTTTTCTTTAGCTAGCACCTATTGTTTCTTCCACAGTCTTCATGCCTTAAGCTCTTAAGTAGGATGAGAAAAACTTTTTAGAGAACTTGAGTCACTACCACTTAAGGAATGTTTACTCATAGTTAAACTTGAAGAAGAATGTTATATGCAATGCGAAATAAATGTGATTTTGTTTTTGGTGGAACAATACTAAACACTTAGAGGTCTAAGTATACAAATTCTACTATCAAGGGAGGTGAGCTACAAAGAGTCACTTAATAACCAAGCCTTTTCAAGTGGAAATTACTAAACCCCTTTATGCTAGTCTTACTTCCAAATTCTTTTCACAAGGTTTTATGCTTATGAATTTTCACAATTTTTTTATGTCACACTAATGTGAAAGAAATTACAATAAAAGCTACACTAGTCGATCAATGTTAAACAAACAATGTTTCCAACAAGGTAAATATACAAATGAAAGCTAAACACAATGAGGAATTAATAAGAATCTAGTCAAACCCCTATGTGGAAGCTTGAAGAACATATGAAATTTTCAAGCCACTTCCACAAGCACTAGCGTGAGTGACGCTATAAGGGTTTAGATATACCTAACCAGTTTCTTAATACTCCCTCCAAACAATTACAAATGGATTTAAAAAGAGAAAATTGCAAAAATTTGAAACTACCCTAAAACAGATTTTAGTGACTGCTTTTGTGACCACTTTAGTAACAGATTTAGTGATGAATTTTCCAACAACTAGTTTTTGATCACTAAATCCATTTCGAAATTCATCCTCTTTGTTTTCCAAGACCTTAACAAGGTAACAAAAAATTCAAAGCATACAGTGGCTTCTCACAATGATTAAGGAAGGATTCTCTCTTGTGATGGTGATTTAGAAGTCTAGGAATGATTAGGCTTATGTTAAGACCAGTTTTCCTGGTTTTTAGAGTTCCTTTCTTACCTCTAGTCCTTGTGAGCTAATGTTTGCTCCTTTTTCAATGTTTGGATGTCACTTATAGCCAAGGAATGAAGAAATAAAGCAACAAAAGATCAATTAGTAAACCTAAACCAAAAGGATTATTAACATAAACAAACTCAAAGAAATCCAATCAAGCCTAAAAGGACTAAAAAATAAGACTCACCTAATTAAGTTGACACTCAAAAGGAATGTCTTAGAATGGTTCTAGAATAGATGAAGAAAATTAAAATAAGAGAATAAGAAAAATAATTAAGCATCAAATTGAAGAAACCAATCATGTAGTGACCAAACTCAAACTATTTTTCAATGGATTTTTCCTTCTTCGCTTTTGATTATATTTTTTTCACTTTCTTTTCCACTTTTCTTTTTTATTCAAATGAGAAGTTTGATGCCTTTTTCCAGAATTTTTTTTTAAAATTCACTACAAATTGGTACAAGTCTCGGATCTATACAAAAAAAATTCAGTAAAAAGTTTTAATTCAAATTTGTTTATTCTCTTGGTACATGACCTATTTCAAACACCTTAGATTTTCAATCTAATTTCAAATGATCCTTCTTCCAATTTTCTTTGTTTTTCTCTTGTTCTAAAGGTGTTTTTCCAGATTTCAAAACAATTTGAATCATGCACCAAGTTGAATTACAAGTTATAGCCGAGACTTAGAATGATCTTTGATAAACAATTTTTTTAAGGAGATTTTGAAATCAAATGAAATTTTGAACACTTTAAAAAGACATAATGGAATCCTAACTCTAATATCATTGATCTACTAATGAACATGAACACAAATTCAAAATTTAAAAGCACAAAAGCACCAATCAACCAAGACTCAGCCAAAATTAAAACAATTAGGTCAACTTAAGCATAACTTGAATTTTGACATGATAAGAACTACACATTACCTTTAGACAACAAGATTTCAAAATCAAAAATCACATGCAATGGACTCAAATGACCAAAATTAAAATGAATCGAGACTCAACAAATCAAAACCGCACAAGGTGGAAAATCCTAAACGCATTGTTGAATTTAAACAAGTAATCACCTACACATGGATCTATCAAATAATTTGCTCAAGATTTAGATCCATTCAACAAAACTCAATCAAGACAAGAAAGAACACAATTACACAAAATGAATCAATGAAAGGAAGCACTTAACCTCAAGGAGTCAACCAAAGCTCTAGATACCAAAAATGATGGCAAAACTAGGTGAAGTGATGGATTTACTTCCCTTGGCTTTGCTCCAAAATCTTGATCTTTTCCTGAAGGGAATTTTAGATGCTCAAGATCCAAAAGATTATGATGAGATGAAGAATTGAAAGAGAAGGAAGCACCAAGGCCAAAGGAGCAAATGATTGCTCACAAGGTGCTAAACCTAGAAGCCTTCTAAGATCCCTAAAGACTAGGCATGAAGGTGACTTTTGAGAGAGAGTTTTGTTGAAGAAAAATGGTTAGAAATCTCATATATTCAAAAGTGATTCAAATGTGAAGGAATAAGTAAATTTATAGGCAAAGTGGATGGCACAATTGGCGCCAAAATCAAGCATTGCATTGGCGCTGGATTTTGAATTCAAATAGTATTTGAATTCAAAATTCTCGGTCACACCCATGTGTTATGCCATGTTCTTGGTTCAATTATGAATTTAGAGGTCATTTGAGGCTGATTTGGGATGTGCCATGTGCAGCCACCATTGGCTTAATACATGTAACCCAAATACAACTCAAATTACTTCTAAATGAAAGTTAAATCTAGCCAACCTTACCTATTTATGTTTTCACTCTGTTTTCCTATCCTAATGGCCGAAATACAATAGCCTATCAAATACAAACAATAGGAAATAATAAAAGAAGCAAAATGAGCCTAATATTGGGTACCAAAATGCCCAAGGCCCATAAAGCCCAAAAATAGGCCCACTAAGCCTAAGGCCTAAAAACCTAATCTAGGTGGCCCAAAAATACAAGACCAAAACATATAAATTCTATACTACAAAGTTAAGTACAAATAAGGTGGATCACTATGAAGCCCATTTGAAGAGTATTTTGGGCCCATCAAGCCCATTGGGACCACCAAGCTTTGAAGCAATCAAATCTTCCTATAATCTCCTAGCCATGACTTTAGTGGTTGGACCATTGGTCCATGCTCTTCCATCAAAGAAGCATTTTGATCTAAAGATTTTGAGAAACGAAGTCCATCTAACCAAAACCAAATTTCCCTATAGCTCCTCCCAATCACATTAATAATTTGAAAAGTATGTGTC
This sequence comes from Cajanus cajan, assembly GCF_000230855.2. Lineage (NCBI taxonomy): Eukaryota > Viridiplantae > Streptophyta > Magnoliopsida > Fabales > Fabaceae > Cajanus > Cajanus cajan. Next base: position 22,311,145 of record NC_138524.1, read on the forward strand.
GGAGCTATTTTATGTTTAGTGAACTGAATTTTCCCACTTAAGCCAGTAAAATTACTAAGCAAAATTTTATCTAGCAAAAATTAACCCCCTTTTTGGTTGGTTTCCCTCATTGCATCAACCACATTCCATGTAGCGTCATAAACCTGAGTTGCAAAGATCGTAGGCTTATAACTAAACTCTTCAAAATTCTCTGAGCTAAATTTTTTTCGAAATTTATGGTAGAAGTTTCCATACTGGTGCCATATATTTGGATAATTCCTTAACATTTTTATGTGATTCTTAAATCTAAAATGTAACTCTAAATATCTACTTTCTAACCCAACAATAATAACTCAATTTTATTAATGACATGTAGAGAAATCTAATAAATACCTAGGTATGTTCATACTAGAATTTTCAAAATCTAAAACATCTCTTCTCTCAATCCAATTAGTAAAAATCACAATTTAAGTTTAATATTACTCTATTATACCATCAATTACTCAAATAAAAAATCAATTTCACATTCTAATTATATATCTCTGTTAACTATTCACACAATAATCATTTAGGATTCTCATGGGAACCCAAAGATAATTCAAGTTTCCCAATAATATGTTTAATCACAAACTGGAGACATATACAACTACACTACCTCAAATAGAATTATAAGGAATCATATGGAAAATCAAAAAAACACATAATGAAATCAATTGGGGAAACCCCTTCATACGATACAAGAAACAAAGAAGGAATTGGGGGCCAATTCCACTATCTAGCATACAAACCCACACTTAGAATGAGGTTTCTCACTCTCCCCTTACCTTGTTGAGCAGAAAAAAGATGGATGATCAACTCTGGGGTGGTTTCCTCCTCTTTCAGGTTCTCCGAGTTCTGAAGCGTAAACACATACTTAAAAAGTGAGAATGCAACAACTTAGTAGCCCTTTTTTTCTTCACAAGAAAAAAAAAAACTTAACCTCCCTTTAACCTTTTAATCAAAAACATCAACCATGGTTGTTCCAAAAATTCCTTCTCTTATCAAATAAATAATTAAATAATATAACCTTTCATTATGAAAACCCCACAATATATTCATTTAAAAAAATAGTTACCAATAGTAACTAAAACAAATATATTTAATTAACACAAAATATAGTAATTAATGATAAAATAAATATTAATTAGCTCTTTATAATAAAAATAAAATACCAAAATTATTAATAAAATACCTATATTATATTTTATGAAAAATGGGATGTTACAATTCTCCCCTCCTTTTTGAAAATTTCGTCTCCGAAATTACCTAAAGCAAATAAATATGGATGTGCTTCCTACATCTGACTTTTTAATTCCCATATAGCACTTTCTTCAACATTTCCTTCCCAAACAACCTTAACTAAATGAATTTTCTTACCTCTTAGTTACTTCACCCTCTTATCCTCAATCCTTAAAGGAATAGTTTCATAGGTGAGATTATCCTTCAACTTAATGTTGTCGGATTCAACAATATGAGATGGATCATGAATGTATTTTTTAAGCTGAGAAACATGAAAGACACTATGAAGATTTGAAAGAGATGGAGGCAACACAATTTGATAAGTTACATCACCAATCCTCTTACGGATTTGGTAAGGCCCAATGAATCGTGGAGTAAGCTTTCGAGATTTAAGTGTTCTACCAACTTTAGTCCAAGGAGTTACTTTAAGGAATACATGGTCTCCCTCTTTAAACTCAAGGTTTTTCCTTCTCTTATCATGGTAGCTCTTCTGCCTACTCTGGGATGCTCTAATTCTATCTTGGATTAGTCTCACCTTCTTAGTAGTTTGTTGAATTACCTTAGGTCCTAACATGGAATTCTCTCCAGATTCTACCCAACATAAGGGTGTTCTACATCTCCTACCATAGAGTGCCTCATAGGGTGTCATCTCAATACTGGAATGATGACTATTATTATATATAAACTCTATCAAAGGTAGATAACTATCCCAATTATCCGCATGTTTTAAGACACATGCCCTCAACAAGTCTTCTAAAGATTGTATGGTTCTCTCAGTTTGGCCATCTGTTTGAGGGTGATATATTGAACTCAACCTAAACTTGGTGCCTAAAGCCAGATGCAAGTTCTCTCAAAATCTAAAGGCAAACCTAGGGTCTCTATCATAAACTATACTAGCAGGAACTCCATACAACTTCATAATCTCACCTATGTACTGTCGCCACCGGCCCGAAACGGGCTTTCGGCATTCGCGAAGGATGGTTGGACTCTTTTATTTGTTTAAAAATATGGATTGCTAGAATGACTTATTCTCAAACTGAGACCTCGTCAAACGAGCAATTTTATTAAAAGGCTCACCAATCCATGTTAATCCCAAGCGGGACCCTCCATGGATTAGCGGTTTTCATAAAAAGGAAGGGTTCATGGAGTCGCCACCAATGTTTTACTCAAAACATTGGAAAAAGAGGTTTAAGGCAATCGATTCAAAAATCGACTTCGGCCATTACAACCAGAGTCGGGTAAGGGAGTCGGTTACGCGTGGGGAAGGTGTTAGCACCCCACAGCTCCCCTTTCGGGTTCCCTATGACAGATTATTTAAACAATAATAGTGCGAAATTACTAAATTACCCCTATTTATTCTAAGCAATTATAAATTAACTATCTACATGATGACAGTTTAAATATGTACACACAGAAAGCGGTAAAAGAAGGGACTTTAAAGAGATAAACCTTTGAAGCGTGCTTTCTTATAGATCTTGACAGAAATTGGGAAGCGTTTTGGCGTTCCCTCCCTCTACAAGACCGCTCGCTCCCTCCTATAAAATTTTAACTATGGAAATCCGGAGGATTTCCCTTCGACTAGGTTCGAGACTCAAGCAAATGGCTCGTGACTCAAGAACTTCATCGGATCAACTCTCCGAGTGATTTCTAGGCAGAGCACTGCTCAAAAAAACCCAGAATACTCAAGAAGAGGGTTAAAACTCCGTGTCAAAGTGTAGAATGACGTCCCATTGACGTCATATTTATAGGGATGAGGCTCAATACGGTCTCTGGGGGTCAATACGGTCCATATTGAAGTTTTGAACTACAATACGGCCGTATTGAATTCAATACGGCCGTATTGAAGTTCAAAAAACCTCAATACGGCCGTATTGAAGTTCAGTGCAGCCGTATTGAAGTTCAGTACAGCCGTATTGAATTCAATGCAGCCGTATTGAAGTTCAGAAACTTCAATACGGCCGTATTGAGTTCAGTGCGGCCGTATTGAAGTTCAAAATGTTCAATACGGCCGTACTGAACCTCTGGGAGGCCGTATTGGGCTTCATTCCTCCCACTTTTCTTATTTTAGCTATCCTAAGACCTCTAGACCTATAGAGAACCCTCCTTGGGCCTTCTGGAAGTCCTTCTGGCTGATCTTCCTTCAGTCTTCGAGAGTCTTCAAGCTTTATTTCCGACCCGGACAATTTTAGGGGTCTACAGCTGCCCCCCCTTTACTTAGTCGGACGGCCTTTTGGTGTACCGGCTGACAAGTAAAGGAGTTGACCCAATTGTCCGGGTGATGTGCCAACCTTCTGACTTGTAGCGTCTTCCGGTGGAAAATTGTTGAGTAGCCTCTCCAGGTTGTTGCATACCTCGGCGCTTCTGACAACCTCGGTAGCTAAGTTTACCCTCTCTAGGGTCAACTTCACTCGACGCCCGAGCTGGAAGTTGAACACCAATGTGCCTCTGACGACGCTGATGGTTGAGTACTGTCTCTCCAGACCTTGAGTACCGTCTCTCCAGACTTTGAGTACTGTCTCTCCAGACCTTGAGTACCGTCTCTCCAGACTTTCTTTGAGTACCGTCTCTCCAGACTTTGTTTGAGTACCGTCTCTCCAGACTTTGTTTGAGTACCGTCTCTCCAGACCTTGTTTGAGTACCGTCTCTCCAGACTTTGTTTGAGTACCGTCTCTCCAGACCTTGTTTGAGTACCGTCTCTCCAGACCTTGTTTGAGTACCGTCTCTCCAGACCTTGTTTGAGTACCGTCTCTCCAGACTTTGTTTGAGTACCGTCTCTCCAGACCTTGTTTGAGTACCGTCTCTCCAGACCTTGTTTGAGTACCGTCTCTCCAGACCTTGTTTGAGTACCGTCTCTCCAGACTTTGTTTGAGTACCGTCTCTCCAGACCTTGTTTGAGTACCGTCTCTCCAGACCTTGTTTGAGTACCGTCTCTCCAGACCTTGTTTGAGTACCGTCTCTCCAGACTTTGTTTGAGTACCGTCTCTCCAGACCTTGTTTGAGTACCGTCTCTCCAGACTTTGTTTGAGTACCATCTCTCCAGACTTTGTTTGAGTACCGTCTCTCCAGACTTTGTTTGAGTACCGTCTCTCCAGACTTTGTTTGGTCTCTGACGACCTAGGCAACTGAGTTTGCCCTCTCCAGGGTCTGCGTCCGTGTCTTCTGATCACTTCGGCAATGCGAGTTTACCCTCTCCAAGGATCTGAGATGATTTTTTTTGTCTCCACAGTCCACTATGCTGCTTCGACGTTTTTCTGATTTTGTGCCACTGAGGGCTGGATAACGCAGGGATCCGTCTAGGGGATGTGCATTCATTCATAGGTTCTTGTGCCCCAACTTGCATTTGCATAGTTGGTACCCATGGGGAATTTCTGACTCCTTAGGGTGTAGACACAGATGCTCTTCTTGATTTGAGCGATGCCTTATGTTTGGCTGACGTCCTTTTGACGTAAGTGGAGTATCCCGGTTATCCTTATTCGGGTGTCTCTCTTTGATTTTTCTGATTTTTGTAGCCTCTGTGTAGGCTATTATCCACTGAGGGTTCTGGATGTTGATTTTGATTTTGTCTCCACAGTCCACGATGCTGCTTTGACGATTGTTTTTGATTTTTGTGCCACTGAGGGCTGGATAACGCAGGGATCCGTCTAGGGGATGTGCAGTTACTCATAGGTTCTTGTGTCCCAACTTTCCTTTGCATAGTTGGTGCCCATTGAGGAATTTCTGTTTCCCTGGGGTGTAGACACGAAGATGCTCTTTCTGAGATGAGCGGTGCCTTATGATTGGCTGACGTCCTTTCGACGATGGTGGAGTATCCCGGTTATCCTTATTCGGGTGACTCTTTTTGTTTTTCTGGTTTTGTCGCCTCTGTGTAGGCTGTTATCCGCTGGGGGATTTTGTCATTGATTGTGATTAGCCTCTTCTGTTAGGCAGATCATCTTGACGCTTGATGTTTGGCCAAGAGCCGGATTCCACTTGGGGAATGATTATTGATCTTTTGATTTTTTTCCTTTTTGTAGGAATGCCTCTTGAGTAGGCGACTGGGGATTTGGGGATCTTATGTATCCCAGAGTATTATTTAGAAAGCCTCTTCAGGCTTAGCTTCACTCTTCGTTTGAGTTGGAAAGCTATCTTCCACTGAGGAAGTCTAAGTCCTTTGACTTGGATATTTTGTTTGGATCATGCTTCCGTTGGGGAATTTTGCTGATCTCGCTTTGATAGCTTTCACTGGGGAATTTGGCCCGTGAGTGGAAGCTGAGATATCTCTGGGGAGTATTATTTCGGCGAGCCTCTCCAGGCTCAATTATTCTGAGAGAGTATTATTTTGGCAAGCCTCTCCAGGCTCAGTTATTCTGTGGGAGTATTGTTTCGGCAAGCCTCTCCAGGCTCAGTTATTCTGCATGAGTATTGTTTTTTGTTCAGCCCGAGAATGCGAGCTGAGACGTCTTTTGGAGAGTATTATTTCGGCAAGCCTCTCCAGGCTTAATTATTTTGTGGGAGTATTTTTTCAGCAAGCCTCTCCAGGCTCAATTATTCTGTGGGAGTATTATTTCGGCAAGCCTCTCCAGGCTCAGTTATTCTGTGGGAGTATTGTTTCGGCAAGCCTCTCCAGGCTCAGTTATTCTGCATGATGAATTGGTTTTTTTGTTCAGCCCAAGAATGCAAGCTGAGATGTCTTTTTGGAGAGTATTATTTTGGCAAGCCTCTCCAGGCTCAATTATTCTGTATAATTTGTTGGATTTTCTGTATTTTGCCTTTTTGTTGATTTTGGCTTTTTCTGTGTTTTTGCCTTTTTTGTTGATTTTGGCTTTTTCTGAGTTTTTGCCTTTTTTGGTTGATTTCGGCTTTTTCTGTACAGAAATTTCTCTGAGGAGTATTATTTTGGCAAGCCTCTTCAGGCTCAGTTATTCTGAGAGAGTATTATTTCGGCGAGCCTCTCCAGGCTCAATTATTCTGTGAGAGTATTATTTCGGCGAGCCTCTCCAGGCTCAATTATTCTGAGAGAGTATTATTTCGGCAAGCCTCTCCAGGCTCAGTTATTCTGAGAGTATTATTTCGGCGAGCCTCTCCAGGCTCAGTTATTCTGAGAGTATTATTTCGGCAAGCCTCTCCAGGCTCAGTTATTCTGTACGTTTTATTGATTTTCCGAATTTCTGCATTTTGTTTGCTGCTGTCATACACAAGCAATTTTTCTATTTTTTCTATTTTATGCGACTGCCTCATGATGAGGTCTTTGAATATTTCTTTGTGGCCAATACGGCCATATCTATTTCAGTACGCTCGTACTGAGTTGAAAATTTGTTCATAACCCTGTTTTTAGTACGGGCATACTGAACATGATACGGGCGTATTGTTTTTCTGAAGTTTATATTTTTTGTTTTTTTTAATAAACAGAGAATAAGTGATCTTCCATTACACCTATCATCTGTATGCATGTATGCAGTATGATGCACCTAATTCTATTTGATTCACTTTTCAAAAGAATTAACCGATGCGTTTCTCTGTTTGGATTTTTGCCACTCCTCTAGACGGGCTGTGTGCTGCCGATTTCTGTAGCCGAGGAATGATGCATGTTATATTGAGATTTGGTGTCATCAACCAAATGATTTTCCTTTCCTTTAGAAGATGTGTCAACCCTCCTATTGACTACTATATCTCCATGTTTCCACTAGATTATCCTAAAATCGTTTGGGACAAGAGAGAAAAGAAAGGAAAGGTATATTCTTTTTTGAAAGTTTGTGTTTTAGAGGGGATTTATTTTTATTTTGAAAAATTGATTTTGTAAGAATGGCTGGCCAATGGTAGGCTTAAGTGTTTAGGCTTGTTTGATTAAACACTTATGAAGTTAAGCACGTCGTGGTTATTATCATTTGTGATTTGACAACTTGGATAGCTTTTCTTGAGCCCCTTTGTTGAATTCAGTTGGTGGTACCATCATGGATTTATTCTGTTTTTCGATTGCCCTAACTTTTGCCTAAAACACCCATTTGTGGAGTTTTAGCGGGCTTTTGTTTTTGTTCATTATTTTGTAACCCTAATTTTTGCCTAGGTCACCCTTTTGTGGGATTCCTAGCGGGTCTTTTGCTCTTATTTTTGCGCAGTCCCCTTTTTGAGTTTCCTGCCGAGCTTTTTGTTTTTTAGGATTTTTGTCCTGAATGGATTTCTTTTTATCCATGACGGCACTTATTGAGACCAAGGAAAGGTGCTCCAAGTTGTCACGCACACTTCCACATAAAAATGATGTGGGTTTATTGTTATTAAGACAATTTTAACCTCATTCATGCTTATTCAAACAGGGTTAAGAATAATGTGGTTTAGAGATTTATTGCAAGCAAGAAAAGAAGCAATAAGAAATAATAAAGAATGATTTTATTATAATCATAATGGAAACATGTGCCCTATCGAGGCTCGGGGGTCGGGCTGTCCCCGAGGAGTAATCTCTAATAGTCATCAGGTCTATACATCCCTATTGGAAGGAGAAGAGCACTTGATGACGACGACCGGCCTTGACGCTTGTGAACCGGCCTTCCTAAAGATCTGGCTTAAAGAACGTCGAGAAGGATCTTGGTTCCTCTTCGTCCTTTGATCTTTATTAGGGTTGTATCCTAACCCTTGTTTCCCCGGATTATCCTTGATGATGGGTAGCTCCGGAATTCCTTGGGAGTCCTTGCCAAGTCCTTGTCCCGGCAAGTATCCATTCTTGGTGAGCATATGGGCTACCTTCTTCATTTCTCAGGGAAACGTTTCAACATTGGCAATCTCCAATGCTTGGAAGGCGGTTTCTAGAGCTTCCTCTGCTGCATCCACATAAGGTATGTTGGATGGCTTGCTGATGAGTATGTCATCTTCAGCTTGTACAGTCACCAGTTGTCACCCACTATGAACTTGACTTTCTGGTGGAGCGTAGAGGGTACAGCTTTCGCATCATGAATCCAAGGTCGGCCAAGGAGACAGCTGTATGCCGGAGTAATGTCCATCACTTGAAATTCGACGTTGAAGATAGTGGGTCCAATTTGGATTGGAAGATTGATTTCTCCCACTACTTCTCTTTTAGATCCGTCGAAAGCTCGAACGATCATGTTGCTCGGGCGCATTTGGACTCCCTTGATTGCCACTTGATCGAGCGTTCTTTTTGGCATCACATTCAAGGAAGATCCGTTGTCTACCAAGACTTTAGCGATGTGATACTCCTTGCACTTTATGGAGATGTGCAAGGGCTTGTTGTGATTAGGTCCCTCGGCGGGGATCTCTTCATCGGTGAAAGTGAGGTGATCATTAGCCGTGATGTGACTAACAATCCCCTCAAACTTGTCTTGGGAGATGGTATGCGACACATATGCCTTGTTCAAAACTTTCAACAGAGCTTGCCGATGCGGTTCGGAGCTTAGGATCAACGACAACAGCGTAATCTTTGCTGGCGTCCTATGAAGTTGATCCACGATGGAGTACTCGCTCTGTCGGATAAACTTTAACAGCTCGTCTGTCTCCTCCTCGAATTCTTTATTTTCCTCGGTTTTCTTTTCTTCTTTTTCTTTATTCTCGGGGGTTTTATCATGAAGATCTTCGGGAGTGTAGATCCTGCCACTCCTAGTCATGCCCCCAAGTCCAGCGATGTTGGAGATATCGCTGTCGGCAGAAGAATGGATGTCGTATATCCATGGCACAGCCTTATTTGATTTGTAGGGAAAAGGTCTTGGAGTAGTGATCCTTAACGGTGTTGGACCTTCCCCTTTGTTCGTCTTGATTACCAACAACGGAGTTGACGTGTGTTCGCTTGGCACGGTTGTTGGCTTACACTTGATAACGAACGGCGTGCGATCCATTCTTTGAACATACGCATCGATTAATTCTTTCTTTTTATTAATGTTTATTAATGATTTACTAGGAGGGATGTATGAAATGTAAACCTAGATCCCTCCATGATCTTTGATAAGAATGCATGATATGAGATGATGACGTTGAATATGCATGCATTGTGTTTATTCAACTAAGCATTATCATGTTTTTAGGATGTCCCTAAGATGATGCATGATATTGCTTGGTTTGGATAAATAATATTTTTCTTTATTTTTCTTTTGGGTATTTTTTGTATTTTTTGGGTGAAAAGGGAAACTACCTATATGAATGTGATGAAGGTAGATGTTAACACCATATAATGGAAGATTCTTATTCCTATTTATTCTTATTTTTTTTTTAAAGAATAGGAATGTTGTATGTTTAAAGAAATGCAATGTATGCTCAAACAATTTCACATAATCAATGCACAAACAATTCACTCATCCACGAACAGTCACGAGCGAATCACGAGGTAGGGGTATCCTGCAGAAAAGTGCATATTCAAGGTGGATCTAACTGTTCTCACCGGTCTGAGGCCCCCAAGGTGCCCCCATTATAGGGACCCAATTCCTCTCGTCGTAAGCCGATGGAAAGCTCCAACGCACTGTCGGACTCGAGTTCATGGTTATCACCTTGAGTGATGCTTTCCGACAACGGTCTACGGGCACCTATAGACCCATTCGACAACCGGCCGTACTAACATCCACTCCCTATGGCTTACCACTCATGCCCCCGGGTATAGAGGGAACTGTTGTGTGCAAAGGTTTGTGTGCAATTTATATTTCAAACAATTGCAGAAAATTAAACAAACAACAGTTATTAAAGCCATATAAATAAACATGTTATCATACAAGCAAGGGGTAATGAAGTAATTTTAACTATTATTTGTTAAAAATAATCTGTCACTAAATGGGACTGACTCTCGAGGCTTCCCCAGTGGAGTCGCCATCTGTCGCCACCGGCCCGAAACGGGCTTTCGGCATTCGCGAAGGATGGTTGGACTCTTTTATTTGTTTAAAAATATGGATTGCTAGAATGACTTATTCTCAAACTGAGACCTCGTCAAACGAGCAATTTTATTAAAAGGCTCACCAATCCATGTTAATCCCAAGCGGGACCCTCCATGGATTAGCGGTTTTCATAAAAAGGAAGGGTTCATGGAGTCGCCACCAATGTTTTACTCAAAACATTGGAAAAAGAGGTTTAAGGCAATCGATTCAAAAATCGACTTCGGCCATTACAACCAGAGTCGGGTAAGGGAGTCGGTTACGCGTGGGGAAGGTGTTAGCACCCCACAGCGCCCCTTTCGGGTTCCCTATGACAGATTATTTAAACAATAATAGTGCGAAATTACTAAATTACCCCTATTTATTCTAAGCAATTATAAATTAACTATCTACATGATGACAGTTTAAATATGTACACACAGAAAGCGGTAAAAGAAGGGACTTTAAAGAGATAAACCTTTGAAGCGTGCTTTCTTATAGATCTTGACAGAAATTGGGAAGCGTTTTGGCGTTCCCTCCCTCTACAAGACCGCTCGCTCCCTCCTATAAAATTTTAACTATGGAAATCCGGAGGATTTCCCTTCGACTAGGTTCGAGACTCAAGCAAATGGCTCGTGACTCAAGAACTTCGTCGGATCAACTCTCCGAGTGATTTCTAGGCAGAGCACTGCTCAAAAAAACCCAGAATACTCAAGAAGAGGGTTAAAACTCCGTGTCAAAGTGTAGAATGACGTCCCATTAACGTCATATTTATAGGGATGAGGCTCAATACGGTCTCTGGGGGTCAATACGGTCCATATTGAAGTTTTGAACTACAATACGGCCGTATTGAATTCAATACGGCCGTATTGAAGTTCAAAAAACCTCAATACGGCCGTATTGAAGTTCAGTGCAGCCGTATTGAAGTTCAGTGCAGCCGTATTGAATTCAATGCAGCCGTATTGAAGTTCAGAAACTTCAATACGGCCGTATTGAGTTCAGTGCGGCCGTATTGAAGTTCAAAATGTTCAATACGGCCGTACTGAACCTCTGGGAGGCCGTATTGGGCTTCATTCCTCCCACTTTTCTTATTTTAGCTATCCTAAGACCTCTAGACCTATAGAGAACCCTCCTTGGGCCTTCTAGAAGTCCTTCTGGCTGATCTTCCTTCAGTCTTCGAGAGTCTTCAAGCTTTATTTCCGACCCGGACAATTTTAGGGGTCTACATGTACAACTTGGTTAACCTCTCTAAAGGGTATCTAATGTTGATAGGGATAAAATGGGCAAACTTCACTAGTCTATCTATTATAACCTAGATAGTCTAGATATAACCCAGATAGACTAGATTCTTTGCGATCCTAGATAATTCAATCACAAAGTCCATGGAGATATTATCCCACTTCCACACAGGTATTCTAAAGGTTGTAATTTTTTTGAAGGTTCCTGGTGTTCTACCTTAGACTTTTGACAAAATAAGCAAGCATAAACAAACTCTTCTATCTCTCTCTTCATCTTAGGCCACCTAAACATCTTAAGGTCTTGGTACATTTCAGTGGCTCCTGGGTGGATACTAAAGCTACTCTAATGACCTTTCTCAAGGATCATCTTCTAAAGCTCAGGTATACAAGGAACATGCAACTGTAGACCCCTAAAATTGTCCGGGTCGGAAATAAAGCTCGAAGACTCTCAAAGACTGAAGGAAAGTCAGCCAGAAGGACTCCAGGAAGACCCTAGGATGATTCTCTGTAGGTCTAGGAGTCTTAGAGTAGCTCAAAATAAGGGTGTGTGAGGATTGGAGCTCAATACGCCCTCCCTGGAGTTCAGTACGGCCGTATTGGACATTTTGAACTACAATACGGCCACACTGAAACCAATACGGCCGTATTGAAGTTTTTGAACTTCAATACGGCCGTATTGAATTCAATACAGCCGTATTGTAGTTTAAAACTTCAATACGGGCCGTATTGACCCCCCAGGCCGTATTGCGCCTCAATCCTATATATAGGACGTCATTTAGACGTCATTCCACACTTTTTCCAGACTTTTGGACCCTCTTGCTGAGTATTCTGGGGTTTTTGAGCAGTGTTCTGCCCTAGAAGTCTCTCCGAGAGCCGATCCGACAAAGTTCTTGAGTTATGAGCATTTAGCTTGAGGATTCGAACTAGTCGAAGGGAAATCTTTTTGATTTCCATAGTAAAAATTAATCTTTAGGGAAGGAGCGAGCAAGGGTGTAGTGGGAAGGAGCGCCAAAAAGCCTCCTAACGTCTGTTTGAATATATAAAAGCACGCTTCAAAGGTTTCTTTTTCAAATCCTTCCTTTTATTGCTTTCTGATTGTTGCATTGCATTTTTCATCATGTAGATATCTCGTTTATAGTCGTTTCTAATAAATAGGGGTAATTTAGTAATTTTACACTGTTATTTATAAAATAATCCGTCATAGGGAACCCGAAAGGGGCGTTGTGGGGTGCTAACACCTTCCTCGCACGTAACTGACTCCCTTACCCGACTCTGGTTGTAATGGCCAAAGTTGATTTATGAAATCAATTGCCTTATATTTTTTTCCAATGTTTTGAGTAAAACATTGGTGGCGACTCCAAGAACCCTTCTTTTGCGAAAACCACTAATCCATGGAGGGTCCCGCTTGGGATTAACATGGATTGGTGAATCATTTAATAAAATTGTTAGTTCGATGAGGTCTCAGTTTGAGAATAAGTCGTTCTAACAATCCATCATCTTTCAAAACTTAAAAAGAGTCCAACCATCGTCGCGAATGCCAATGTCCGTTTCGGCGGGTGGCGACAGCAACCAATCCTTAAACCTTAAGACTCCATCCACACCCACTCTAAACTCATTTTCCTTCCCTTGGTCTAACTTTTCTACTTGACTTAAAGGTCAGCTCAAAAGCCAAACTGAAGTCTTTAAATTCTTCTAACAAACTAAGATCCCTAACCATTAAAATAGAAACTTAAAGGGATTTCCTACTCAAGGCATCTACATTGGCCTTACCAAAGTGATAACTATGTTCAAAGTTATAATCCTTAAGAAATTCTAACCACCTTCTTTGTCTCATGTTAAGCACTTTTTGGTCAAAAAGGTACTTAAGAATTTTATGGTCGCTAAACACCTCAAATCTAGATCCAAATAGGTAATGCCTCCACAACTTCAACACAAAAACTACTGCAACTAACTCTAGGTCATGGGTAGGGCAGTTCTAGTCATCATGCATTTTCAATTACCTAGATGCATAGGCTACTACCTTCCCATTTTGCATAAGCACTCCTCCTAACCCATCTTAGATGCATCACAATACACTACAAAGGTTCACTAAGGTTAGGTAACACTAAAATAGGTGCACTAGTTAACCTCCTCTTAAGCTCCTAAAAGCTCTCTTCACACTTAGAGTCCTACATAAAAGGTTGGTTCTTCCTAGTCAACTTGGTCAAAGGAAATGATAACTTAAAAAAAACCCTCTATAAACCTCCTATAATACCTAGCTAATCCTAGAAAACTCTTAATTTCAAAAACTGACTTAGGTGTTTTCCACTCAAGTACCGTTTCTACCTTAAAAGGATCCACAACTATCCCTCCATTGAAAATCACGTCCTAAAAAGCTCACACTGTCAAGCCAGAACTCACACTTAGACAATTTTGCATAAAGTTGCTAATCCTTGAGGGTTTGCAACACTATCCCAAGATGCTTAGTGTGTTTTTCCCTAGTCTTAGAATATACAAGGATGTCATCTATGAAGACTACTACAAACCTATCAAGGTATGGGTGAAATATCCTATTCATGTAATCCATGAATACTCTAGGTGCATTAGTCACACCAAAAGACATAACTAAATACTCATAGTGCCCATAGTGATTCCTAAAAGCAGTCTTTAGAATATCCTTAAACTTTACTCAAATCTAATGGTAACCTGATCTCGAATCTATCTTACTAAACACATAAACCCCAACTAGTTGGTCCATAAGGTCATATATCCTAGGCAAAGGATATCTATTCTTAATGGCTACTTTATTAAGATGGCGGTAGTCTACACACAATCTCATGTTCCCATCCTTTTTCTTCACTAACAACACAGGCACCCCCAAGGTGATACACCAGGACTAATGAATTGTTTCTTCTGAAGCTCTTCTAGTAAGAGACAAACCAAACACATTTGGGAGAAACCTTTCATACATAAGCACACAACATACACACAGGTTTGGGTCAATCCCATTACCCAACATACAATCCCACATTTAGAACGAGGTTTTTCACTCCCTCATACCTCTATTAGCAAAAAGTGAAGAACGCGGGTCCCCGAGATGGTCTCCTTTTGCCCCATCTCCTCCTGATTCTTCATGGCGTAAAAGAAAAATTAGAGCCTACTCAAAAAACTGACACGTCTCTACCTCTAACCCATCTATGGTTACTCAACCTTAATTGTGATTACATATCTCTTTCCCTCACTTAATAATAATAATAATTAATAATAATAATAATAATAATGATAATAATAATAACAAAAACATTAATAAAATATTATATTATAATATAATCCTCCTATAATTTAATCAAAACAAATATATAAAAGATAATTTTAACCTTAAAATACTCTATAATGTCAACCTTTTAAATTTTATAATAAAACATATATTATTAATCTAATTGCAAAAACGTAAGGTGTTACAATTTTTGTTTTGGTCAGTAAACGGGGCTTAAAAGCCTAAACTAAAATCCACGGTAAAAAGGTACTGATGCAAAATTAACAAACAAAGAAAAAACAACCCCATCAGGGGGACTATCAAAGATCTAGAAATTATCCTGAATATCGAAATTGAGGTTTGTCATTGCATCAGCCACTTAGTTGGCTTCTCTATAAATATGTGAGCACTTCAGGTGCTATTCCATATTAGTTATCTCTACTATAGAATTAATCATGGATGTGAAACTATGAGAAGCACTACAACCTTCATTGAGAAACTTAACGACAAGGCTAGAATATGATTCTATGATGATATCCTTTTTAAATCCTTTCTCCTTAATGATCCAAAGTCTATGAAATATTTCCCATAACTCTACTAGAAGAATGGAACACTAACCAAGCTTACATAAAAACCCATTATAAATCGTCCCATATGGTTCCTAATAACACCACCAAAACCTGCCTTACTTCTAGCACCACACACTGCTCTGTCACAATTGAGTTTGATGGAATCTAAGGGAGGAGGTTACCATCTGATAGGAGATGATCCATAGGGATCACCATTGTATTTTTGAAGAAAAAGTATAACACTCATCATAGACTTTACTAATTTCCAAACATCTACGCCTGATAAAAACTACCTGGCCACAAGGATTCATGTGGTGTTGATCAAAGACGAGCTCATTCCCAACTTTCCATAACACGTCAATTGTAATAACAAAAATGAGTCTCTAGTTTTCATTTTTACATGTAATTTTGCTTTCAATCCATGTTTCCAGGTTACTATTATTAAAATTAGGAGGTAATCCCCCAATAGCTAAATGTGTCCAGACATTTTTTATAACAGCACAGTCTTCTAAAGCATGGCAACTCGTTTCTAGTTCCTAGTGCCATCTGGAGCAAAGGTTATCCAATGTTAGACCTCTTCTAGCTTGAGTAGTATTAGTCAGCATGCAAGCTATCATGAGCCATTTTTCAAAGCATAAAATATACATGTTTAGGTCTCTTCCACCTCCACACAGTTGAGAAAATAGATTGGTTATATTCAATCTAACTATGTTCAAGACAAACATATGCAGACTTGACAGAGAATTCTCCATAAGAGGACCTTAGCCAAGCCAGACTATCCTCCTTGGGGTCACGAATAGGGGTTACATGGCTACGTAAATGGTCTATAATATTAGCATGTAGAAAATTCCACAGATTGTCCCAATCCCAGTTACCTTCCTTTATGACATAATCAGCTACCACCCTACTTATCTCTCGTTTCCTAGAAGGTTATGAGGCACATGACTACTAAGATGAAGGAAACCATCCATCCACGAGTCTTCCCAAAAGCGAACTGAGGTACCATCACTAAGATGCCAAATGATATTAGTAATGAAGTCAGGCCAAGCTTTACACATCCCTGCCCAAAAATTTGATTTGCTCTAAGTAGAGAAATAATTAGGATATTGCCTTCCCTATAGTTGTATTTTGCTCTAATAACCTGAACCCATAGGGATTTCTTTTCAGTTCACAAGTTCCATAATCCTTTCATTAAAAAAGCTATATTTAACTGACTAGCCGACTTTATACCCAAGCCTCCTTGATTTTTGGGTTGACAAATAGTCTTCCACAAATCGTGTGAATCTTTCGATCATGTTCATTTTCACTCCCAAATGAACTTTCTGGTAAGCTTATCCAATTCATCATAAATGGTCTTAGGGAGAAGTGATGTCTGCATGGTGTAAGTTGGTAAGGCATTTAACACCGACTTTGCTAAAGTTACCCTACCTTCCATAGAAAGATTATTTCTTTTCTAACAACTTATACAATTCCTAACTTTATCCAGAATACTACTATATGTGTTGGTTGTAACTCATTTATGATGCAAAGGCACTCCAAGGTACTTCCCAAGATCCTTTGTCCACTAGACACCTAGGGAGGTACTTAGCTGGTTTCTAACTATCTAGCTTACATTCTTAGAGAAGAAAACTTTTGTCTCTGCTTTGTTGACTTTCTAACTAGAGTTATTGTAGAACAAATCTAGGCAGGTTTGTATGACTTCAACTTGTTCTAAGTTAGCTTCTGCAAACAAAACTAAGTTATCTACAAATCCTAGATGTGATCATTTTGGGCCTCTCTTTGATAGTTGAATAGGGATCCAAAAACCTTTCTCAACAACACACTTAATAATGTGGAGTAAGCATTCAATACACAAAACATAAATGTAAGGAGATATAGGATCTCCTTAACGAATTCCCCAAGAGGGAGAGAACTCTTAAAAAATGTCTTGATCCAGAGCATACACATTTTTGGAGTAGTAATGCAAGCCATGACTAAGCTTATAAATGTAGAGGGAAATCCAATATCCTCCAAAGTATCCTAAATGAAAACTCCATTCAAGTTTATCATATGTCTTTTCCAAATCAACTTTTAAGGCCATCCAAACCTTTTTCATGTCTCTTATTACACATAGAATGAATCACTTCCTACATGATAATGATGTCATTACTGCTATGACATCCTGGAATGAAGATGCATTAATTCAGACCAATTAGTCCATCCATAACACTTCGAAGGCGTTGAGTAAGAAATTTAGTAATAACTTTGTTACAAATATGTTATATACATGTAAAATTATAGATCACTAGTTTAATGTTCGTTTTTAAAAAGGTAATACAAAAAAGGATTGTTGAAAGGGTTCATTGGAGAATTTTGAAGGACGAAAGAGGAAGGGTACAATAATGAGGGTGTGACACCCTTACTACCCCAACACATACATTGTAATAATGTAATTAAGTTAAGAAAATAAACTTTCAAAGTTGGTAAAAGGGTTCACATAAAAACCTTTAGAAACATTCTTCGATATCCAAAATATTTTGAAAATGAAACTTGGAAAATAAAACATAAGAGGTTATAAAATGTTTTCAAAATAATAAGTACAACTCCATTTACAAATAAATTCCATGTCCTAGAAGTCCTCTGCCCCGATGTCACAATATCATAGCATACCCATAACTCAACTGTTGGCATTTTAGATGCCACTCATAGCCGGATCTTCCTCACCTAAAACATCCACAAATTATACGGTGAGAAAAGAAAACATCTATATGAAAAGCACACAAGAAAAATCTACAATATCGTCTCATCATAACTCATTACTTATTAAGGTATTTACAAGAATTTCTATCTATCCTAATTCTATCAATCACGCAACATCTTCACATCACAATTCACAATCACACCAATTCATCACAAATCTTGCAATTAACCCTATGCCAAGGTCACACCTGTAGCATCTCCTGCTCGAGGTCGTGCCACCCCCGACATAAGCATTAATTGCCTCACACATCCCACCCTATGCCAAGGTCATGCCTATAGCATATCTTGCCCAAGGTCGTGCCACCCCCGACATAAGCATGAGAAATCACACATCCTACACTAGGCGGAGGCATTCTCACTAGAGTTATCCTCGAGGTCGTCCTCCTTTACCAGCTTCCCAAAGCGAACTACTTTCTCCACATGCATGGCAGAGAAGTCGAACCCCGGGGCAAGAAGCCTCGCCTGGCGAGCTGCCTTGAGGAAACCCCACTTATGCTCAACCACGATAGACCGCTCAGTTTCCTCCAGCTTCTTCTCCAGCACCGCCCTCTCCGCCTCCAGTTTCGCCAGCTCCACTCTCAAAGCGGCAACCTCCTCCTCTTTGCCGCCAAGGACGACCTCGTCGCAGAGGCACTTCTCAGCCGCCGCCACCAGCTCGCTCTTCAAGGATGTCACTTCATCCTCCAAGGAGCGAACCCGACCACGGAAAGATGTCACCTCATCTTCCAAGAAGCGCACCCGACCTCGGGAGGAGGCGGCGAGCCCCTGCAGCTCGTTCACCTGGGAGGCATAACTCTCGTTGGAGCGTAGGGCGATCTCCAGCGACTTCGACCCTCGCAAGGTCTCCCCTCGCAGCTCGAAGCTCGGCACCTTGCATTTTTGCTTTGCCGAGGGCGGCGCTCAAAACCTTGTTCTCCTCCTTTAGGACCTTGTTCTCCTCCCTCAAAGGTTGAACTCGGCCCCTCAACCCAACCAGGTCCTCCTGCTGCTTAGACCACTTATGCTTCCAGTGGTCCACAATCGTCATAGTCCTCTGCAGCAAGACCTGGACGACGTCAAAGCCTTCCACGGGCCCGACCTCGTCTATCAGCCCTTGGTCGGCCGAGCTCAGTGAACCTTGGGGGAAGAACTTCTCGGCGGTCACACCCGCGCTCCACAGCGAGTCCATGTCAACTAAAGCACTCACATGGTCCAATCGCACCTGCGAGCGGCCCTTCACGAAGCGGTGAGCTAAATATTGGCTCCGGGAACCCCCCTGCGATGAACCAGACGGTGGTGCCGAAGCTGCAGGCGTAGTTGTGGGGACCTCAAAGTTTGGCCCCTTGCCGCGAGCCTCAACAGAGGCAGAAACAGACGCCCCCTGCTCGACAATGGGAGGGTCCACGTTGGGCGCCTCCGGCCTTGGGGGCACCTGAGTCTCGGCAGTGTCCCCTACCTGCAAAAAACGGCCCCATGTCAAAAGACATAAGAACAACATACAAGATAGAAGGAAAAACGAAAAGCGAAGTACTCACCACGACGGCCTGGGCGACTTGCTCAGCAACCTGGGCCCCCACCTCGGCAGCTATCCCTACCTGCGAAGAGCAATAGCACCTCAATAAACCAAGCAAAACTAACATAGAAGAAAAGTTAAAGAAAACAAGACACTCACCTCGGCAGAGGGAGCAACTTGCTCAGAAGTCTGCGCGGCGGCCATTTGGGGAGCCCCTCCAGGCGGCTGACTCCCAGTGAGGTCCACCGCCTCGGCATCAGCAGCCTTGGAGGTCACCTCCTCAGCATCTAGAGGGGCAGAGGTCCCCCCGACCTCCTTCTCGGCCCTCTTTCTTTTTCTGTTTGTTTTCAGAGGGGCGACCTCCTCCTCCCGAGGCTCGGGGACCTCGATCTCAGCAACATTGTAGCGGTGCTTCAGCTCACGCCACTTGTTCCTGCCCATTATGCCTGCAAACACAGAAAATAAAACACATCAGGAAAACAAGGTTTCACAAACCCTAACAACCTAAGGAAAACGGAGTACTCACTCTCTAAGCCCCTCTCCTTGTACGCCGAGTTCGCAAGCGACAAGACGAGCTTGCAATCTAGCGGACGAGGAAGCGCTGCAAGATTCTCAATGGCGGCCGCCTCCGAAGCTGTCAATTTCAATTGGCCCACCCCGTGAAACCTAGCCGGTTTGTGGCACCAATAGAAGGGGAACTTCGGCAACCGCCAAAGTAGAACGCCCCATCCTCCAACGGGTCGACATCCACAAGGGCAACCCAGAAAAACTCTTGTTTAAAATTTTTGTATGACTGGGAGTAAAGAGTGAATAAACCCCCATCCTTACTCCCACTCAGAGACAGCAGACCATAAGGAGGAACCCCTATTTTCAGCTAGTAAAAATGAAGTAAAACGGGAAGAGACACCTCTATCCCCAGAACCGAACACAGGACTTGAAAAGCCCGCAAAAAACTCCAACTATTTGGGTGCAACTGGCAAGGAGTCGAGTTGATAAAATTCAAAAAATCACACTCAAATTGAGTGAAAGGAAGACAGACGCCCAAATCCCTAAAAAAACACTGGTAAACATAGAAATGGGGAGGGTCTGTAGACTCCCCCATATACACACCCTCACCGGCCTGACAGGGTTCAAGTCAGATCATCCGGGAGATGGAAGAGTCACAAATTCTATGCGATTTCCAAATCGCATTGACCTCGAGGAAAGACCTAAACACACTATGGGCCTCCCCCACTTCGCGCCTGACCCAATCGTAGCCAGGGATGCCTGGAACGAGGTCCTTAGGCGGGTTCACCACCTTTTTCTTCTTGGCGGCGGTCGTTCCGGTAGCCACCGCCTTGCCCCGCGCCTTACCTTTTCCCTTAGCAGGCACGGAGGATCCAGCACCACTCTCTCCAGCCATAGAGAAAACAAGAAAGACTCGAAGAAGGAGAAGATTGGAGAAAGGAGAGAGAACGGAGAAATCGAAGTACCTGGTGTCGCCACCCGCCGAAACGGACATTGGCATTCGCGACGATGGTTGGACTCTTTTTTGGTTTTGAAAAATGATGGATTGTTAGAACGACTTATTCTCAAACTGAGACCTCATCGAACTAACAATTTTGTTAAATGATTCTCACCAATCCGTGTTAATCCCAAACGGGACCCTCCATGGATTAGTGGTTTTCGCAAAAAGGGGTTCTTGGAGTCGCCACCAATGTTTTACTCAAAACATTGGAAAAAGACATAAGGCAAATGATTTTCGCAAATCAACTTTGGCCATTACAACCAGAGTTGGGTAAGGGAGTCGATTACGTGTGGGGAAGGTGTTAGCACCCCACAACGCCCCTTTCGGGTTCCCTATGACGGATTATTTCATAAATAATAGCGTAAAATTACTAAACTACCCCTATTTATTAGAACGATTATAAGTAAACTATCTACATGATGAAAGCTTTAAACGTGCAATGCAACAATCAAAAAGCGATAGCGGTAAAAGAAAGGATTTGGAAAGAAACCTTCGGAGCGGGCTTTTATATATTCAAAAAGGAGTTAGGAGGCTTTTTGGCGCTCCTTCCCACTACACGTTCGCTCGCTCCTTTCCTTAAAAATAAATATTAACTATGGAAATCAAAGAGATTTCCCTTCGACTTGTTCGAGTCTCAAGCTAAAGGCTCGTGAACTCAAGAACTTAGTCGGATCAGCTCTCGGAGAGATTTCTAGGGCAGAGAATAGCTCAAAAACCCAAGAATACTCAGCCAGAGGGTGGAGAAATGCTCCAAATGTGTGGAAGGACGAGCCAATGACGTCCTATTTATAGGATTGAGGCGCAGTACGGCCTAAGGAGTCAATACGGCCCGTACTGAGTTTTTGAACTACAGTACGGCCGTACTGAATTCAGTACGGCCGTACTGAAGTTCAAAAACTTCAGTACGGCCGTATTGATTTCATTATGGCCGTATTGTAGTTCAAATGGCTCAGTACGGCCGTACTGAACCTCTAGGAGGGCGTATTGAGCTCCAATCCTCACACACCCTTATTCTAAGCTACTCTAAGACTTCTAGACCTACAAAGAATCATCCTAGGGTCTTCCAGGAGTCCTTCCGGCTGACTTTCCTTCGGTCTTCGAGAGTCTTTGAGTCTTATTTCCGACCCGGACAATTTTAGGGGTCTACACCTGGTACCCCTTTGACAAAAGAAAGAGTTGTTGAGCTTAGTGAGTTTTGATGATCACAACACAAGTGTACAACAACAACTTACACAAGTGTACAACAACAACTTGGAAGCACAAAGACAAAGTCAAAGAAGAGTCAAGAGAATGTTATGTAATAAAGTATAGAGTTTATAAATTGTTTTGATTGAGTTTTTATGTTGTGTATGCTTTGTGCATGATCAAATCTATATCTAAACTAAGTAGAGAGTATATGATGATGAGTTAAAACATTGAAAAGTTATTTTGAGACTTAAAATGAAGTTTTAAGTACTAACTCAAAATAATCGATTATTGTTAAATATAATCGATTATTTCAGCAAATAGGCTGAGTAGAATGCCTTGCTGTAATAATCGATTATTTGCCAAAATAATCGATTATCCCAGGAGTAACTCTCTGGAATAATCGATTATCCAGCAAAATAATCGATTATATTGTTCTTGGTTGGTTTCCATAAAACCTGAAGAACAAAATAATCGATTATTCTTTAAAATAATCGATTATCTGTGTCTGAAACTTTTATAAATAGTTTGAACTTTGAGAAACTTCAGACAAGAGTTAGAACTGATAATCAATTGGTGAAAAACGTTTTGTGGAGTCTTTGTGACATCTTGGAGAGTTTTCTTTGTGAAATCCAAGAGTGAAAACGTTTGTGAAAAGCTTGTGAGAAGATAATCATCATCATATTCTTGAAAGGGGAAGATAAAGATTTGTTCAAGAATTCCAGGTGAATTCGTTCCTTTATTCTTTGTGAATCTTTGTAAAAATCTTGAGAAGGGTTTCTCAAGTGGTAAGGGTTCTTGTAGTGGGTTCTACAAGGGGTGCTTTCTTGGGGTCAAGAAAGTGGTTATCTTTTGTGTTGAAGTATATGCATGTGTGTGCTTGTAAACCTTCTTGCTTAAGATAGTGGAACAAATCTTAATCAGGTGTTGATTAAGGACTGGATGTAGGTCACATGTGGAGTGGCTGAACCAGTATAAAAGACTTGTGCAATCTTCTTCTACCTTATCTTTTACTTTGAGTAATTGCTTGATTGAACATTAAAGAAGATAATTCTTTATTAACATGTGTATGTGAAAATTGTTGGTTTAAATCTGAATTAGAACATTATATTTGAACCTCACAATTTTGTAATCAAGAAAGCATATTGCATTCATACTTTCATAACAAGTCTTTGAGAGAGCTTCATTTGAAAAATTCATTCTTAGAAAAGTTTAAGTGAAATAAAGATCCTAAATACTCTGATAATTTTTAAAGGGTCATAGAATCCAATTCACCCCCCCTCTTGGATTGTGCCATTCTTTTCTAACAATTGGTATCTAGAGCAAGGTTCTTGAGAGTTATTCAAGATTTCAAAAATGGCCAACAACAACCTACCCTATGGTGAGGGTGTGTCTATTCATAGACCTCCTGTTTTCAATGGTGAAAACTATGTCTATTGGAAAATTAGGATGAGAATTTTCATAGAAGCTATTAATATTGCTGTATGGGATGCTATAGAAAATGGACCCTATATCCCTATGAAAAAAGATGATGATGATGAGCTTAAGGAAAAACATTGGAGTGAATGGAGTGATGAGGAAAGGAAAAGAGCCCAACATGATAAGAGAGCCAAAAACATCATAACATCTGCATTGTCTATTGATGAATTTTTTAGAATCTCACAATGCATATCTGCTAAAGAAATGTCGGACACTTTGCAAGTCACTCATGAAGGAACAAGTGATGTGAAGAGATCAAGAAAGCATACTCTCATTAGAGAATATGAGCTGTTTAGAATGCAAAATGGTGAATCTATTTCTGACTTTCAAAAGAGATTTACACACTTGATAAATCACCTTGTTGACCTTGGCAGGAAATTTGAGAAGGAAGAGCTGAATTTAAAAGTGCTGCAATGCTTGGACAGATCTTGGCAAGCAAAGGTGATAGCCATTGAAGAATCAAAGGATTTGACCTCCTTGACATTAGCCACTCTCTTTGGGAAGCTGAGAGAGCATGAGCAAAAGCTGCACATATTTGATGAACATGAGCAGCAAGATAAGAAAGGTAAAGGAGTGTCATTAAAAGCCTTGAAATCTGCCAAAGGTAAAGAGGTGTGTGAAGAAACAAGCTCTGATGATTCCGAAACCGAGAACTTCAATCTGCTGGTGAAGAAGTTCAGAAAGTTCATGAGAAGAAAGAAGAATTCCCCCTACAAATTCAATAAAAAGACAAACAAGAAAGAGGAAACAAGCACATCCTCCTTCAATTGCTTTGAATGTGGAAAACCGGGACACATGAAAGCTGAGTGTCCAAATCTCTTGAAGAAGCAACAAGAGGAGAAGAAATTTAAGAAAAATGGAAAAGGGAAGAGAGCCTACATTGCTTGGGAAGATAATGACTCAAGCACATCAACTGATGAATCCGAATGTGAGGAGAACAACTTGTGCTTGATGGCTGGAACTGGACAAGACACAATTGTAAGTGACTCTGACCTTGAATCAAATCCGGATTATGATCAACTCCAAGAAGCTTTTATACAAATCCATGAAGAAGCTATCAAATTAGGAGCCTTAAATTCAAAGCTGAAAAACAAGCTGAAATGGTATGAAAATGCCTTAATTAAAGCTGAACAAGAGCTTGAGGATTTAAAGCATGAGCATGAAAATCTTCAAACTATGTTTAACTTTAATGAAGCTCATTGTGAAAACTCCACTTCCTCAAAAGATGCTTGTGAACATTGCAAAGTTTTTGAAAAAGAAAATGATGATTTGAGATCAACTCTTGCAAAGTTCACAAATGGAAATTCAAATTAAACATTCTTTTGGGAAAACAAAGAAACACTTTTGATAGGAGTGGACTTGGTTTTAACCAAAGCATGAGCATGCCATTTAAGTCAAAGAAAGTAGCTTTTGTGAAAAACCAAAATTTTAGAAAATTTAAAAGCAACTTTTCTAGACAAACAACTTGTTTTTATTGCTGTAAAAGAGGCCATACAATTAGGAACTGCTATTCTAGAAAATATGGAGTTCCAAATGGAGAGATGGTTTGGGTTGAAAAGAGTCAAAGGCTGAGAACTAACCAACAAGGACCCTTCACATGGGTACCTAAATTTTTCCTCTGAATTTGTGTTGTAGGAATGCTTGAGGGCCAAAAATCTACTTTGGTATCTTGATAGTGGCTGCTCAAGGCATATGACTGGGGTTCCTTCAAAATTCTCAAGCCTGAAATTGAAGAATGAAGGGTATGTTACCTATGGTGACAACAATAAGGGAAAAATTCTTGGCCATGGCAATGTTGGTAATCCCTCCTCTCAAACATTGATTGAAAATGTTTTGCTTGTTGATGGTTTGAAACATAATTTGCTGAGTATAAGTCAACTAAGTGATAAAGGCTTTAAAATTGAATTTGATGATACATGTTGCTTGATTTGTGATAAAAAGACAAAAGAAATCAGATTCATAGGAAAAAGAATTGACAATATATACATGCTTGACTTAGAACACTCAATAGCAATTTCAAGTACTAAGTGTCTAATAACTCAAGAAGAAAATATATGGCTTTGGCATAGGAGAGCTGCACATATTCATATGGATCATTTGAATAAGTTGTGTAGGAAAGAATTAGTGGTTGGTCTACCTAAACTCAAGTTTGGAAAGGACAAACTATGTGATGCTTGTCAAAAGGGCAAGCAAGTGAAGGCTAGCTTTAAAAGCAAAAATTAGATTTCCACAACTAGACCTTTGCAATTAATTCACATGGATTTGTTTGGTCCTTCAAGAACCATGAGCCTAGGCGGAAACTACTATGGTTTAGTGATTGTTGATGACTACTCAAGATATACATGGGTTATGTTTCTTGCAAACAAAAATGATGCTTTTAATGCCTTTAGAAAATTTGCAAAACTTGTTCAAAATGAGAAGTGTTCAAACATCACCTTTATAAGAAGTGATCATGGAGGTGAGTTTCAAAACATAATGTTTCAAAAATTCTGTGAGGAACATGGTATAAACCATAATTTCTCAGCACCTAGGACACCTCAACAAAATGGGGTTGTTGAGAGGAAAAATAGGTCCTTAGAAGAACTTGCTAGAACAATGTTAAATGAAACAAACTTGCCAAAATAT
This sequence comes from Cajanus cajan, assembly GCF_000230855.2. Classification (NCBI taxonomy): domain Eukaryota; kingdom Viridiplantae; phylum Streptophyta; class Magnoliopsida; order Fabales; family Fabaceae; genus Cajanus; species Cajanus cajan. The sequence continues at coordinate 22,337,287 of NC_138524.1, forward strand.
TTTTGGGCTGATGCTATCAACACTGCTTGTCATGTGTTAAACAAAGTTCTAATTCGGCCTATATTAAAGAAAACACCCTATGAAATTTACAAAGGAAAAAAGCCTAACATTTCATATTTTAGAGTGTTTGGGTGTAAATGCTATGTGCTGAATAATGGGAAAGAACAACTTGGAAAGTTTGATGCAAAGGCTAATGAGGCAATCTTTCTAGGATACTCTACAAATAGTAAGGCTTATAGAATCTATAATAAGAGAACTCTAGTTGTAGAAGAATTTGTCCATGTGGTATTTGATGAGTCAAATAAGCAAGAGACTAGGCAAACTGAAATTGAAGATTTAACTGAGTTGCTTGATCAATCCCTATTGGAGAATGAACCAAATGAAGAACCTAAGGAGAGTAAGTCACATGAAAAAGCTAGGGAAACAAGTGAACAACTGCCTAAGGAATGGAGAACTTCTAGAGACTTATCAATGGATAACATAATTGGAAATATTGGTAAGGGAGTTTCAACTAGGAGTGCTATTAAAAATATTTACAACACTATGGCATTTGTGTCACAAGTTGACCCTAAGAGCATTGATGAAGCACTAAAAGATGAACATTGGTTAATGGCAATGCAAGAGGAACTAAATCAGTTTGAAAGAAATGAAGTGTGGGATTTAGTGCCATTACCAAAAGATTATCCAATTATTGGAACCAAATGGGTTTTCAGAAATAAGCTTGATGAATCTGGGATAATACTAAGAAATAAGGCAAGACTAGTGGCTAAGGGGTATAACCAAGAAGAGGGGATTGACTATGATGAGACTTTTGCCCCTGTATCAAGAATTGAAGCCATTAGATTACTTCTTGCTTATTCCTCTATAAAGAATTTCAAGCTTTATCAAATGGATGTGAAAAGTGCTTTCCTCAATGGGTTGATACAAGAGGAAGTGTATGTTGAACAACCACCAGGCTTTGTGGACTTTAATAATCCTAATCATGTGTTCAAGCTCAAAAAGGCACTCTATGGCTTGAAGCAAGCTCCTAGATCATGGTATGACAGGTTGAGCAAATTTTTGATTGAGAATGACTATAAAAGAGGAAAGGTGGATAATACATTGTTTGTCAAGAAATTTAAAAATGATACAATGTATGTACAAATATATGTGGATGATATTGTGTTTGGATCCACAAATACCTCTCTTTGTAAAGAATTTGCTAAAATCATGCAAGGAGAATTTGAAATGTCAATGATGGGTGAGCTTACATTCTTTTTAGGATTGCAAATCAAACAAATGCATGATAGAATATTCATAAGTCAAAGCAAGTATTGCAATGAACTTCTGAAAAAGTTTGGTATGGAAGGGTGTAAGGAGGCTGCCACACCTATATCAAACAATTGCAATCTTGACTTAGATGAGAAAGGAATTGTTGTTGATAGTTCAAAGTATAGAGGCATTATTGGATCACTCTTGTACTTGACAGCAAGTAGGCCTGATATAATGTTTGTTGTGTGCCTATGTGCAAGATTCCAAGCTAATCCTAAACAATCTCATATGAAGAGTGTGAAGAGAATCCTTAAGTATTTGAAAGGTACAACCAATGTGGGGTTGTGGTATCCAAAGGGAGTCTCACTAAGTCTGATAGGCTACTCAGATTCAGACTATGTTGGGTGTAGACTAGATAGAAAGAGCACAAGTGGAACTTGTCACTTACTAGGGAGTGCACTTGTTTCATGGCATAGCAAAAAGCAAGGTTGTGTTGCTTTGAGTACAGCTGAGGCTGAGTATATAGCTGCTGGAAGTTGTTGTGCTCAAATTCTTTGGATGAAACAACAATTAAAAGATTATGGAGTTGAGTTGAATAAAATTCCTTTGAGGTGTGACAATACTAGTGCAATAAATCTGACCAAGAATCCAATTTTGCACTCTAGGACAAAACATATTGAGATAAGACACCACTTTTTAAGAGATCATGTGCAAAGGAATGATTGTGTTGTAGAGTTTGTAGAAACTAGCAAACAACTAGCTGATATTTTTACAAAACCTCTACCAAGGGAAAGATTCAACCATTTGAGAATTGAATTGGGAATAATCAAAGAATCATGTTTAAATTGATTATGCTTTGAGAGTGATAGTTAGAGATGCTTGGAAGAGAGTATTTAAAGTGACAAATAAGACGGTAAAATTTGAGAAGTTAAAATTACTGAGAAGCAAAACTTCTCTGGAATAATCGATTATCTTAAGATATAATCGATTATCTTAAGTAATCTCATGAAAATAATCGATTATTTGGGTAATAATCGATTATCTGGAACATGAAGAATTCCAAGAGTCTCTGAAATAATCGATTATTTGGGCAATAATCGATTATCTGGTGAGAAGAAACTCAAGAGTCACTGTAATAATCGATTGTCTTGGGAAATAATCAATTATCTGAGTAGTGGAATTTGAAAGGCCACTGGAATAATCGATTATTCTATAAATAATCGGTTATCTGGGTTGTGTTAGGAGAAAATACCCTCTGTTATAATCGATTATCCTTAAAATAATCGATTATCCATATCAGATTGTGTTTTTAAGGGATTCTACTGATGCAAATAATCGATTATTTGCATAAATAATTGATTATCTGGACTGCTCTTAAAAAAATCCTGAAGCATTTTTAAACGGTTATCTCCGCGCCAACTTTTAAAACCACCCATTACTCTTATACCCAGAATATGCTAGGGCATAAAACACTTCTCCCAACTTCTCTCATTCTCCCATTTTCTCTCAACCCACAAAACCCTAACTCTCTCAAATCCTCTCAAATCTCTCATCTTCTTCATTTTCTTCAAGACCCATCCATGGCTTCTTCATCCAAAAGACCAAAGAAGCTTGAAGTGAGGGGGAGCAAGCGTCCTCTACCCTCTGGGCAGCTGATAATTAACTAAGTGGTTTGCTGATGAGAAAGCTCAAGAGTACTATTTTGAGTGGTACGCCGGACGGAGAATCATTCCTCCAAAGACCCTTAAACTTGATTGGTTTAAGAATGAGGGTTTCAGTTTTCCAACCCTTCTGGAGCACCAGGAGCTGAAGGGGTTTTTGGAAATGGAAGGTCCCTATTATCCTGAGTTAATCAGGTTATTTCTTTGTTTCGCCTCGAGTAATGAAGGAATCATGCAATCGGTGGTGAAAGGAAAGCTGATTCGGTTGGACGGGCCAACTTTGAAGGCGGCTGCGGGTCTGATCGGTACTGGACAAGAGAAACCCCAACCCTTCAATTTTTGGGATTTTGAAGAAATGATTACATTCCGGGACTGTCAAAGGAACCCGTTGAACACCAACTACGAGAAATTCTTGGCGGGAGGTATGAAAAAGAACTCTCGTTTAATTTCTTTTATTATTGCTTGGATGTTGAAACCCAGGTTGCACAACCATGCTCAGATGTCAAGAGATGACATTCTGTTGATGCATGTGATTAAAAAGAAAATAAAGATCGATTGGGTATCGGTCGTGAACGATTGTATGTGGAAGGCTAGACGGAAGGAAGACGGCCCAATTCCTTATGCTCTTTTGTTGTCTAAGATTTTTGAAGTTGCCGGTGTAGATTTATCTAGGGAAAGAAAAATAATTTTGCATGCCTCAAACAAAATAGCGAAGTCTTCATTGCATCACATGGGGATGCTTAAACAAGAAGACAAATGGGTGTTTAAAGGCGATGTACCCCCTACTCCGGAGCAGGCAACTGATGAAGACGGTGTTCCGTCACAAGATGACGATTAGCCACCACAGGTGGAAGCTGAACCAAGCAGGGAGTCTGAAGCGGAACCAAAACCATTTTCACCGTTTGAGCAAATAATGATCAACAAGATGGATGCAGTGATGGAAATGTCGAGAAGACATGAGTCTTTGTTTTCCGGTATTCTTGACAGATTTGATGATCTGGACCATGAAGTGAGGCTGATCAAGGCTCAACTTGGGATACCGGAGGATGAAGATTGATCTTTGTTTTGATTAGTTTTAATTAGGATTTTAAATTCTGGTTTGGAACAATTAATTTCAATTTGGTTGTAAGGTTTTTAATTTCTGAACAATTTTAATGCTTTTTGTTGAACAATTAAATTCTGATGAATTTGGAGTTTATTTTGCCGTTATGATGGCTTGATTGTGATTTCAAAGTGTGATTTGGAATGCTGGTGCTGAAATGCTCTATTTTTGTGAGCATGTGTGGTGATATTTTAGTTTTGATTTTGCTGATTGGAATGCTCTGTTTGTTTATATTGTGGTAATGTGTTTCTTGGCTTGACTTGTTCTGAATTGGTGTACAAATGATTCAATTTGGATTGCTGAGCCAAAGATTTTTTTTTTTTTTTTTTTGGTTATTGCTGGACATACTCTGTGCATGGCTTATAATTGTCAAACTTGGCTTACTTTGTTTTTGATAATGCCAAAGGGGGAGAAAAGGTTAAAAGGTTGTGTGTATAATTGTTATAGTTGTTGTTTTTGCAGGTATTGTGCTTGTGTGTGTGTATTGTGCAGGTTTTATACAGGTTTTGTATGTTGGAATTAAAGGGCACAATGGCTAAGAAGCCTTGAAGCACAATATCATTAGCATTGGATTGATATAATATGAATCATGGGTTGTCATCATCAAAAAGGGGGAGATTGTTGAGCTTAGTGAGTTTTGATGATCACAACACAAGTGTACAACAACAACTTACACAAGTGTACAACAACAACTTGGAAGCACAAAGACAAAGTCAAAGAAGAGTCAAGAGAATGTTATGTAATAAAGTATAGAGTTTATAAATTGTTTTGATTGAGTTTTTATGTTGTGTATGCTTTGTGCATGATCAAATCTATATCTAAACTAAGTAGAGAGTATATGATGATGAGTTAAAACATTGAAAAGTTATTTTGAGACTTAAAATGAAGTTTTAAGTACTAACTCAAAATAATCGATTATTGTTAAATATAATCGATTATTTCAGCAAATAGGCTGAGTAGAATGCCTTGTTGTAATAATCGATTATTTTCCAAAATAATCGATTATCCCAGGAGTAACTCTCTGGAATAATCGATTATCCAGCAAAATAATCGATTATATTGTTCTTGGTTGGTTTCCATAAAACCTGAAGAACAAAATAATCGATTATTCTTTAAAATAATCGATTATCTGTGTCTGAAACTTTTATAAATAGTTTGAACTTTGAGAAACTTCAGACAAGAGTTAGAACTGATAATCAATTGGTGAAAAACGTTTTGTGGAGTCTTTGTGACATCTTGGAGAGTTTTCTTTGTGAAATCCAAGAGTGAAAACGTTTGTGCAAAGCTTGTGAGAAGATAATCATCATCATATTCTTGAAAGGGGAAGATAAAGATTTGTTCAAGAATTCCAGGTGAATTCGTTCCTTTATTCTTTGTGAATCTTTGTAAAAATCTTGAGAAGGGTTTCTCAAGTGGTAAGGGTTCTTGTAGTGGGTTCTACAAGGGGTGCTTTCTTGGGGTCAAGAAAGTGGTTATCTTTTATGTTGAAGTATATGCATGTGTGTGTGCTTGTAAACCTTCTTGCTTAAGATAGTGGAACAAATCTTAATCAGGTGTTGATTAAGGACTGGATGTAGGTCACATGTGGAGTGGCTGAACCAGTATAAAAGACTTGTGCAATCTTCTTCTACCTTATCTTTTACTTTGAGTAATTGCTTGATTGAACATTAAAGAAGATAATTCTTGATTAACATGTGTATGTGAAAATTGTTGGTTTAAATCTGAATTAGAACATTATATTTGAACCTCACAATTTTGTAATCAAGAAAGCATATTGCATTCATACTTTCATAACAAGTCTTTGAGAGAGCTTCATTTGAAAAATTCAGTCTTAGAAAAGTTTAAGTGAAATAAAGATCCTAAATACTCTGATAATTTTTAAAGGGTCATAGAATCCAATTCACCCCCCCTCTTGGATTGTGCCATTCTTTTCTAACAAGAGTGAATAGGAAGAGGCGAAACCCAGTTGCCGGAAACAGCGATGGAGACTGAACGGAAGCGAAAGTGCAGGGAGCAGCTTGCGCAAGAAGCCAAAGGAGAAAGAAAACGAAAAGAGTAAAGTGGAAGGGGAAGAGGCGCGAGTGGGAGAAAAGAATACCCCAAAATTCAAAACGGTCACGACACGTGTCACCCAAGGGACGCGCCTGACCACGTATTAAATGAGGCCCATTATGATAGAAGAAGTCATCATTGCATAACCGCCATGCCCATTAACGCGCTGGCCTCGCGTTTCGAAATATGAAATGACAATTGCCACACGTGGCATCCCGACAGACAGACACACCCGAAAAGTCACTGCTCCTTAACGAGCTCAGTCCTTAACTCCTCGACCCACGGTCTTCGGAGCTCGGGGGGCTAGTGTACTATCCGTACTGCGAAGCCGAGCTCCCAGCTCGGCATCACAATGCAAGACGACCTCGAACATGCGCTGGGACGACCTCGGCCTGGACAAGATCCGCTATCTTATCAGATCATAACTGATCTCGGGCCCAAGGCCCAATGCAATCCTAATTCACACCAAGGTACGTGTATTATTTATATGAGACTCGTACTCATACAAACCCTAACTTTAGCATCGGAGTCTCTTTTGCAGGTACTACCCCCATCTTGGAGCACCAACGTACCAGTGAAGAAGGCTCACCAACCTTACCCAGTGGATCAACTCTACCTCAGATCCCCGGTAAGAACAAATCTTATTATAATACTTATATATATATATAATATAATATGATCTTATGCATTAAGTAATTAATTATAATATAATAAAATATATCACTTAATTATTTGTATTAAAATTATTTATTTAAAAAATATATATAAAAAAGAACTTGGATTGGGGCTGAGGCAAGATCTCAATAATTTTTTGCCGACCTTGCCTTAGCCACATCTCCGACCATAGAGTGCAGGTTAAAAAGGAAATTATTGAAATTAAAAATATATATATTATTTTATTAGTTAATATAAATTTTAGATATAAATTTTTTAACTATGTAATATAAATTTATTATTGTTTTTCTTACAACAAATAAGTTTATTATTGTTAGTAATACGATTTGTAAAGAAAAAAATATTATTACAAATATTTTGGATATTTACATGTATATAATATTTATATCAATAATTTAACATTAATTTCTTTAAAACTTAGTTTAAAATGAATATTAAAACATTTATATTAAAATTAGAAAATGTAAAAACAATAATAAAATTAAATGAGTAAGAAAAATAATAAATCTATATTTATTACTCATAGTAAATATTTAAGTAAGAAATTTAATGCTATAAAATTAGTTATTTTGATTTATGTGTGATAGAAAAGAGATGAACTTCATAATAGATTAATAAGTTCAATTCACAATTTTTGGCACTCACTTCTAGCAATTTGTGGTAGAGTCTTAATTAAAAAAATTTCCATTATTCGTAAAGAGAATTTGTTTGTAAATATATTTATATTTATTTTACTCAAAATAAAAAAGAAATTAACTTAATAAATTATTTTAAAATAAAAAAAAAATTATACTAAAATAAATGTGTTCATTTAATGAAATTTCTTTCTAAGCTATTCTGTTTTCAATAATTCATGCTCTATATTAAATTTCAACAATCCAACCGTTGCATTTAAAGTTTTTAATATATATATATATATATATAGGAGAGATCCTTTCATTCCAGGAGTAAAACTACTTATTCCTTTCAATAACTCATGCTTTACATCAAATTTTAACGATCCAACCGTTCAATTTAAATTTCTTAATGCATAGATCAAATCTGTAAATTTTTTAGAAAATTTGGTGATTATTCGATACTTCATTTCATTAATTCAAATTAATATATAAAATGATTTTATGATTATCCGTTAATTTGAATTAATGAAACGAAGTATCAAATGATTTTCAAATTTTCTAAAAATTTGCAGATTTGATCTATGCATTAAAAACTTTAAATTGAACGATTAGATCGTTAAAATTTGATGTAGAACATGAGTTATTGAACGGAGTAACTCTAGGTAATTTTATTCTTGGAGTAAAAGGATCCCTCCTTATATATATATATATATATATATCATATCTAAAGGTATATTATGTGTTGTCCTATTTTAACAACTTCATATAAAAAATTGTTATTTAAAATTAATATATATATTTTTTTATTAATGAACATAAATGTTAATTAATGATGATTTAAAAGTATCAGTTACTCTCTATGACTTTGTGTCGGCGTACTTGTGTGCCTTCATAGTGAGTGAGTGGTGGTGGTGCGAGTGAGACAGCGGAAACAGAAAAGAAAGGGAGCTCAGAAAATTGGACAAAGAAGACAATGTAGAATATCTTCGTTTTGGTCAATTTCTAATCCCTTATATTTAAGGGTATTTTGGTCATTTCATACTTTATATTTTGTAAAAAATAAATTAAAATATATTATTTTTTATATTATTAATTTATTAAAACATTATTTGTATCGTAAAATTCACGAAAGTTACTTTACAAGAACACTTTATTTATTTGGCAGCGGCTTTGGAGCATATTGTATTGTTCATGCTCATTGCTCACCACACACCACCTCGGACTTCATTTTCTCGGGTTCCTCATGCGGTGTCGCACCACAGGTCCCACACACATGTCCTTGTACAACAAATTATTGTTTGTTGTCGGTCCAACATATTTTTAAGGTCGAAGGCAAATATTAAAATGAGATATTTTAAAAATTTATAATAACATATTTTAATAAAAAATATTTTGATAAAAATATTTTTGTTAAAAGTTTTCTTTTAAACTTTTAAACATACAAATTATTTATCAAATTATTATATTCAATTTTTTATCAATTTTTTTTTTATATTTTTAAAGTTAATTCATTTAAGCTTTTATGAGACATTGGTTTAATTAATTATAATTTTGAGAAAAAAAATTCAGTCCACGTAACACTTACCTAAATTGTTGACATTATTCTATATGCATTAACTAATACGTTTTTCTATTTTCCTGTTTATATTATTAATTTGTTCATTAAATGAGCAATCATTTATATTTTTAATTTGTTTTGATAAATGTATTTACAGTCCTTGACTTAATTAAAGCATCAAAGATTTTTAATATTTTTTTAAAATAACCAGATTTATATTTTGTAGTTGATATTTTAAAATAAAGTAATTAATATTTGATAATATATCAAAATATATATATATATATATATATATATATATATATATTAGAATAATAAAATTTGATTATCAAATGACTATTTCACGCAAAAATTTCTTTAAGATGTTTTTGTCAAATGACTCTTTCCATCAATAAAAAATTGTTGATCAACTTTAAATATAGTAATTTTAAGACATAAATATCTCATATGCATAACATAAGTTCAAATTACTAGAATGAACATATATATATATATATATATATATATAAAAGTTCATTTACATAACATAAAATAATTGGTTAAAGGTAATCACATTTATATTATTGAATATAAAAAAATAAAATAACATCAACAATTTTATAAGCAATTTTTTTATAAGTGACAAAAAAATTATAAAAGAAACTAAAGTTAATTTATCAATATGAAAACAGTCTCAAGAAATAGTATCAAACAACAATATAATATAATTATAATTTTTATTTTATTTTTAAAAATTTGTGATAATAAACTTATAATTTTATGATATAAATGGCAAAGGATAAACCAATTCTATTACATTTTATAATCCACGATTCCTTTTTACTAATTTCACTAACTTCCAATTTCATGAGTAATTGAGAAGGTAAGAATAATAGAATCATAGAAATATGAGCAATTAAAATGAAAAAATCAATAATTTTTTTATATAAATATAATATTCAAAAATAAAAATAATTAAAAATTAATACAAGAAAAATCTACCAAATTTAATAATAGGGATAGTCAAGTAGGTGTTAAGAATAATTTCACATAGTTAAGAAAAACTTGTACTATTAAAGTTGTGCTATTAAAAGTCTCTCTTAACTTTTGTAGTTGTAGGTGTTGTGCTATTAAAAAGGCTTTTACTTCTGTTATTAAGTGATATTAAAAGAAACAAACAGGAACAAACCCTCTCTTAATTTTTAAAAAAATATAAATAAGATAAAGAAGACTTAAATTGGACGTGTGATTGTGGACGATTAGTTAAAAAATATGAGTAGTTATTTTCTTATTTTATTATTTTTTCTTAAAAATTAAAAAATATTATTACTAAAAATTAAATGAAGATTAAAAATAATTATTTATTTGTATTTTCTTTAGAATAAGTAAATAATTAGTATAGACAAAAAATAAAAAATAAAAACCTCTTAATGAAGTGCTTTGTGCACGACAAAGAGAGGAAAAAATCTAGTGCTGACGTGTAGTGTTTTATCGCAGAAAAGAGACCGAAAATCTTATTCATTTCTTTTTCCAAATAACATCAATCGAGGAGAGAGAGAAGGGGAAGGAAGTGATATTTGAAATCTCATTATCGTACTTAAATTTAATTATTTTAAACAAAAATAAATGATATTTTTAAAGATATTATCTTGTAAAAAAAATTCTTTATTTTAATAGAGAAATCTTTGAAAGCTTTTCTTAAATTTGTATCTTGTTTTAAGATATTAATGCAGTAATCAATATTATTAATTAATATGAATATATTGAGAATCCACCCTTATATATAAAATGCAACATCCTGTTTTTTTAAAAATAATAATATTAATATATTATTATATTTTTTGGAGTTAAAAATATTTATTATTATTGTTGTTTTTGTTGTTGTTGAAGAAAAAGAGAGTATTTTATTTTATATTTTTCATTTATTTACTTAATTCTTTTTGGGAGAAAAGAGAAGTGGATCGAGAAGTGAAGCGCGTTGGGTTGATCCGACTCAAGAGAATGTTAAGAAGGGGGGTTAGCAAATTAATTAATTTTCATTTGGTATTCTAAAGGTGTGAGAGAAGAGGAGAGAAAAAACAGGAGTTTTGAGGAGGAGTGCTCAGGAAGTGATTCACATTGCATCAAAACTAGTTGGATTTACGCAACAAGGTACGGGGGGAAAAAGGGATCTTCATATACATAGTCACAAGAGGGAATAGGTAGACGAAGAGTTTCCTAAGATTCTTAGAAATTTTATAATTATTTTTGCATGTTTAATAATTCTAATGATTTATGTATGGATTTATATTGATATTTTCTGGTGTTAATTACTGTAATTTCTATTTTGGATGATGGATTAGATTGATTAAAATGTGCATGAGTTAAGGTTCATGAGGAATTGGAGATTCCATAATTGATGCATGTTTTTATGAAATTGATGTGTTATGATGTGTTTTCGAGTAATTGTGACGAGTTCTGACCGATTAGAATATGAAAATAGTGTTGTTTGATGATTGACGAATTATGAGATGTCTATTTGCATTTCTAGAATTGTAGAAAGTCGCGTTGGTACCGAGCTTAGTTCTTCGCATCGAGCACACTTTCATGGAGATGAAGGTAGAACCCACAAGATTGTGCCAGGAAAAATGTAATTTCGCTTGGCGTGATCCCTTGGAGTGGCCTTTCGTTAGGCGAAATTATAATTTTCCTTGGTGTAATTCCTTAAGGTGGTCTCTGTTAAGCCTTAGCGTTAGGCGATATTTCTCGACGTTGGGCACGGGTGAGAACAGGAGCTCGGGTTTAGCTTGGCATCGGGCAAAATTGTAATGTTGCCAGGCATGAGTCAGAAATAGAATTGTAATTAGATGAAGTGTGTGTGCCTGAATATGTTATTTATAGACGTCAGACCTGACCAGAACGGTCCGTTCCAGATTCAGAGCGACCTGTTCTAGACAATTCCGTTATGGGTAAAATGTGAATCTAGAATGTTCCATTCCCAAAGTGGAACGACCTGTTCTAGATTCAGATTTTACTCATAATAGCCTATGTTGGAATGGTCTGTTCCAATCTAGGGTTTATAATCCTTTTTAGTAGTTTGGAACGACCCGTTCCAGTTTCAAAATGGCTCGTTCTATGTAACACCCCGATTTTCACAGATTATATGAAAGCCCAAAGCCCAATAAGGGTGATTTAGTAGCCCAACACTGAGTCCCCTTGTTTCTCACTCCCTTGTTGTTCTTTGTATGTGTTTAAATTGTGTTGCAGGTGATCATCAGCATAGAGATGTTGATGATGAGGCTTAGGCTTCAGTTGAACGTGCTCTGATAGGATATGTGACATCAGGGCATAGTTAGGCTTAGTTTGGAAATTTAGTTTCTTTCTTTTGTTTTGTAAAGACCTTTAACTTTATTTCTTCTGTAATTTCCGCAAGTGAATTATGATTATTTTTACGAATGTGAATTCTCTACTCTCATGTTAATGGAACCATGGTTTTATTTCAAAAGATTTATTTACTCTAAGAATATGTTTTCATAATTATTGTATATGTATGTTGGGGTATAGGGTGTCACATTCTGGGCTACTAAATCACCCTTATTGGGCTTTCAGCCTTCTGATGTCATATCATGTTATTTTCCCAAGCTTTGGGAGCTCCTTTATTTGATAATAGAAATCCATTTCTTTGTTTGTATGCTCCGAACGAAATTAGGCGTCGACAATATTTATACAAAATATCAAAATAATTTCTAAAATACCTTCATATAATTTATGAAAATTAGGGTGTTACAACTCTCCCCCCTTTTTGAAATTTCATCCCCGAAATTTACTTGAAAACAGAAATGGGTAGGCTCCTCGCATCTTGCTTTCTAATTCAGTTTGGAAATTCAGTTTCTTTTTTTGTTTTGTAAAGACCTTTGACTTTATTTCTTTTGTAATTTCCACAAGTGAATTATGATTATGTTTACAAATGTGAATTCTCTACTCTCATGTTAATGGAACCATGGTTTTATTTCAAAAGATTTATTTACTCTAAGAATATTTTTTCATAATTATTGTATATGTATGCTGGGCTACTAAATCACCTTCATTGAGCTTTGAGTCTTCTGATGTCATATCATGTTGTTTTCCCAAGCTTTGGGAACTCTTTTCATTGATAATTGAAGTCCATTTCTTTGTTTGTATGCCCCGGACAAAATTAGGTGTTGACAATATTTATACAAAATATCAAAATAATTTCTAAAATACCTTCATATAATTTATGAAAATTGGGGTGTTACAACTCTCCCCCCTTTTTGAAATTTCGTCCCCAAAATTTACCTGAAAATAGAAATGGGTAGGCTCCTTGTATCTTGCTTTCTAATTCGTAAGTCGTAGTCTTTCCAGTTCCTTTTCGGAAACTATACTAGTAGAAAAACCCATATAACCTCACTACCTCACTAATGTACAACTCTATCAATCTCTCTAAGGAATATCTATTATCAATAAGGGTAAGACAAGCAAACTTGGTGAGTTTATCTACTATAACCCAAAAGAATCAAATTTCTTAAGCATCTTTAGGCAAACCTACAACCAAGGTCTATCTACACACCATCTCACTTCCAAAATGGGACGTCTAAAGGCTGTAAAAATCCTAAAGACTTCTAGTGTTCTACCTTAGACTTTTGACATACTACACACGAGTACACAAATTCCTCTACTCCCCTCTTCACCTTAGACCACCAGAATATCTCCCTAAGGTCCTGATACATCTTAGTAGCTCCTAAATGAATGCTAAGAGTACTCTTATGTCCTTCTTCTAAGATCACCTTCCTTAATTCAGGATTACTAGGTACATAGATTCTATCCTTGAACCCCAAAAGACCATCAACTTCCACTCATAAAAGGCTATCTATACCCCTACCAATCCTCTCCACTTGGTTCACTAAGAAAGGATCTAACTCCTAGGCTTCTCTAATCTCATCCATTAATTCACTAGTCACTTTCAACATACTCAATTCAATGCTCCTAAGGGTAAGCTCACACACCAAGCTTAAGTGTCTAAACTCTTCAATCAAATCCAACCTTTAAATCATCAAAGATGATAGGTGAATGGTCATCCTAATCAAGCCATCTGCCACAATATTAGTTTTACTTTTATGACCCTCTCCAAGGATTAAGCGCCTAAGTGTAAGTTCACTATGTACTCATACTGATCGGTCTCCAAGTCTTGTCACCAAAATGAATCAACTAATTATATTTCTCCATTTTCCTTCAACAATCCATTCATTACTCAAGTCATACCTAGTTTCACATTACTAGGAGTAATCTCGTAAGTCAAACTTAAATCCTTAGTTTGAGCCAAAAGGTCCATCTCTCTAATCTTAAGGGAAGTTAAATGTAGAGGTTTCCTACTCAAAGCATCGACCACCACATTGGCTTTACCCAGATAACAACTAAAATTAAAAGCCTAGTCCTTAAGAAATTCCAACTATCTCTTTTGTCTCATATTTAACTCCTTCGGGTCAAACGAATATTTAAGGCTCTTATGATCACTAAATACGTCGAGCTTAGAATCATATAGGTAGTGTCTCCAAATCCTAGTATAAATATTACAACCGCTTACTTAAGGTCATGGGTAAGGTAATTCCTCTCATGAATTTTCAATTTCCTAGAAACATAAGCTACTACCTTTTCTTCTTGCATCAAAACTCCACCCAAAGGTAATGTTATCACAAGGCTTACTAAAATATGATAATATTAACACTAGTCAATCTTGTCAAAGGTAATGTTATCTCAGAAATTTACTGAATAAATATCCAATAATAAAGAACTAACCCAAGAAAACTCCTAACCTCACTAATTGACTTAGGTATCTCCCATTTAAGCACAACTTCTCCCTTAGAAAGATCTACGTTATACCTCTACTAGAAATTACAGGACATAGAAAACTCACTTCATACAATCAAAAATCATATTTAGATAACTCAGCATAAAACTGTCTTGGATACATCTTCACCCTCAACTTCCAATATGATGATATCACACCTTAAAGTCAATCTTACTAAACACACAAACATCCATTAATTAATCCATAAGGTCATCTATCCTCGTATCAACATACACACATATCAAATCATATTAGAATACCTGCTTTAAACATTCATATATACCATCCCTAAGCATGTACGAATTAATCACCATTTACTCCATATAGCATGTACATGAACCAACTTTACCACATAGCATCATACAACCTTAAACAACCTTTCAATCCACATGAAAACGCCTCAGAACATCATAACCAAATTAGTTTTTATCCTTGCATTGCCTAACAACTCAAAAACATTATGATAGCATACATCTCCCTTCAACAACTATCAAAGAAAATGATACACAGAGAGTTATACTCATTGAAATAAGGTCAAACCTGTCTCAAAAGAAAGATAAGAGAATAAGTTACAACTCTTATGAAGACATGAGATTCTATAAAGATTATATTCGTAGCTAAAAATTTGAAAAACCGCAGCAGATATATTCAGCGCTTACAGCTAAATCTTCACTAAAACAGCCATATCTAAAGTTCTAGACCTCCGTTTTATATGATTCTAGTGCCATTGGAAAGATAACATCCAAGGCTACAACTTTCATGAAGACTACAAAAGTTAATTCTGTCAATATAGCACTTGTACTGGCATGACAAAACTGCAGCGAAAACATTTCCTGCACCAGACAAAAAACAGATTGCACCAAAGTCCATGACCACGAAAATATCTTATAATACTTCCAAACTCACTTTTTTCCATCCCAAACTCATATCCAAGCTTCCCACCACAATCTTAAACCAAAGAAACTCACATATTCAACAAAAAAAAAAAAGACTTAGAACTGTACTAAAACCCACATGCAACCCAAACCATAAAAAAGGTTAACATGCAAACATCAAAATTCAAAGAAATCACCAATATTTCAATCTCTAATCAAGAATTCCCAAAATCTTGCTTTTCAACATAAAACCTCTTTGAATTCAATCGCTACAACTATGGATTTTGGAAACTCCATCAACCATAGGCTCTTAATACCTTTGACAAATTAATGTCTCAACCAAATCTAAGGTTCCAATAGTTTCTAGTTGATTAGCACAATATGTCGTCCACCACTACTTGCACATATGTTCGCAACACAAGCGATACCACCGAACCACTACTTCTTACATAAGGAAAGAGTATCAACACAAATAAGAAATCATCAGAATGAAGTAATATAGATAGCATCAACTAAGCTATATCATATCTACTACCCATATTTTGATAACTCAACACACAATCAAAAACAACACTAACAACACAAGGAAACATCACATCATCACACAACAAGTAAAGCACTATCAGAGTACACAACAGAATCATGATAAGCACATAACACACACATCCGGTTTGAATCAAACTGGCTCTGATACCACTAAATGTGACACCTTCTACCCCAACATACATATATAATAATTATAAAAACATCTTCTTGTGTTAAATAAAATCTTTAGAATTAAAGCAATGGTTCCACTAACATAAGAGTAGAGAATTCACATTCGTAAACTGAAATCATGGTCAAATGCAAAATTTATAAGAAAATGAAACATGAGTTTTTCCAAAACAAAATAACAATAATGAAATCCTAAACTAAGCCTTGTTACGCCCCGATGTCACATATCCTATCAGAGCACGCCCAACTGAAGCTTAAGCCTCATCACCAACACCCTCATATTGATGATCACCTGCAACACAATAAAATACATATAGAATAACAAAGGAGTGAGAAACATCTCACTCAAGTTCAGGTGCAGAAATAAAGGTTAGACAACACACACCCACACAACAAACATAATACAAGTCACAAACACAAATCACATGTAAACAATACACATACACAATCAATATCACATGCACACTCATTTATCATGCAATGATATCATGGACTCGACTCATAAATGCATGCATGTGGCGCCAATCACATATCACATATCACTAGTGTGCTGCCTAAACAACACACCTAAGGTAGTCTAGGAGTACATGTAGGGAGTTACCCATACACTCTCAACTAGAAGGATGTACTGCTAGAGTCTGGTCGGGATAGAGAAGCTGCGCAAGTTACGTCTCGTGCTCACAAACGGGCAGAACGAGACATCCAAACCGTACTATCTCCTAGGACTCCCCTAAGCTGTTACATAAGGAGGGCCTTCCCTAACAGTGTACTCCATATTGTACCCATCACATAGATGCACATGATGCATGTCATAGACATTCACACTTCATGAACTCATCACTTTACTTATCATGGAATTTCATGTCTTATCTCATTTCATCACGTTTCACATTTTCATAGTCATAGTATTCACAATAGCATGTAGTTCACATCAAGTCACATGTTGTTAGAAAAGAATGGCCAAATCCAAGAGGGGGGGTGAATTGGATTCAATGACCCTTTAAAAAATTTATCAGAGCTTTTGGATCTTCACTTTCAATTACAAACTTTTCTATGACAGAATTCTCACTTGAAACACTTCTCAAGACTTGTTATGATAATATGAATGCAATATGCTAACTTGATTACAACATCATGAGGTTCATCAACAATGTTCAATTTACAGATTTAAAACATCAAGAATTACATTCACTTGTTAATCAAATTTTATCTTCCTTAAAACTCAATCAAGAAATTACAAAACAAGAGATAAGGTTGAAGAAGATTGCACAAGTCTTTTATACTGGTTCAGCCACTCCACATGTGACCTACATCCAGTCCTTAATCACCACCTGATTAAGATTTTTCCACTATCTTTAAGCAAGAAGGTTTACAAGCAAACACACATGCATATACTTCACTACTAAAAGATAATCACTTTCTTGACCCCAAGAAAGTACCCCTTGTAGATCCCACTACAAGAACCTTAATCACTTGAGAAACCCTTCTCAAGATTTTCCACAAAGATTCACAAAGAAACAAAAATGAAACGAATTCACCTGGAATTCTTGAACAATTCTTTGTCCTTCTCTTTCAAGAGTATGATGATGATGATGATTTTCACAAGTTCTTTCACAAATGTTTTTCTTCTTGGAATTTCACAAAGAAACCTTTCCAAGATGTCACACAGACTCTCTAAAGTGCTTTTAGAAGTTGATTGTCAGTTCTCACTCAATTGTCTTATGGTTCAAAATAGTTCAAGTCTATTTATAAAAGTTCAAACCCAGATAATCGATTATTTTAAAGAATAATCGATTATTTTGTTCTTCAGATTTCTGGAAATCAACCAAGAACAATTTAATCGATTATTTAGCTGGATAATCGATTATTCCAGAGAGTTGTTTCTGAAATAATCGATTATTTTGACAAATAATCGATTATTACAACAAGGCATTCCACTTAGCCCATTTGCTGAAATAATCGATTATATTTAACAATAATCGATTATTTTGAGTCAGTTCTTAAAACTTCATTTTAAGTCTCAAAATAATTTTCCAATGTTCTCAACTCATCATCATCTACTCCCTACTTGATTTTAGACAAGATTTGCTTAATGCACAAAGCACACACACAAGCACAAATATAACAATTCTTTTAACACTTTATTTCCTAAACACTATTACATAGCTATACTTCAAAGCATTTTTCTTGAACTTCCTTGACTTTGTTTTTGTGTTCAATGTTGTTGTTGCACACTTGTTGTCTCCGGCTGTTGTGATCATCAAAACTCTTTTTCAGCTCTCCTAAGCTCAACAATCTCCCCCTTTTTGATGATGACAACCCATGACAACCCACGGACAATGATATCAATCCACAATGCACTTTGTGCCTGCTTCTTATTGTGTCATGAACCAAAACCTGTACAACACACACACACAAAGCACAATACCTGCAACAAAAACTCAACACACAATACCATTTCTCCCCCTTTGGCATTATCAAAAACAAAGTAAGCCAAGGTTAACAATTATAAGCCATGTATAGAATTTTTCAGCATGTTAAACCAAATCAGTTGCTCATGATTCAACCATACTTCAAATCAAAATAAACCAATGTGTGATGCCAATTGTGCACCATACCACAAACATAAGCAAATAAAGTCAAGATATCCATTATCTCAGTACAAAAAACAGAGTATTTCAAATAATCACATTACAACATATATGCTCACCAAAAACAGAGCATTGTGCACCATCATTCCAAAATAACCTTTGGAATCAAAATCAAGCCAATCACATAAGCAAACCAAACTTCAAACCATCAAACTTAAATTGTTCAACATCAAAAAACAATAAACTTGTTCAGGAATTAAAATCATTACAACCCAATTGAACTTATAAATTGTTCCAAACGTAAATTTAAAAACGACACAGAATAACAAAAACAGAAATCACTCCTCATCCTCCGGAATTCCAAGCTGAGTCTTGATCAGCCTAACTTCGCGATCCAGATCATCAAACCTGTCAAGCAAACCAGAAAACAAAGTCTCATGTCTCCTTGACATGTCCATAACAGCATCAATCTTGTTAATCATGATCTTCTCAAAAGGTGAGAACGGCTTTAGTTCCGGCTCAGCTTCTCCAGGCTCAGCTTCCACCTATGGTGGCTGATCCTCATCATGAGAAGGCACACCGTCCTCATCTGTAGCTGGCTCCGAGGTAGGAGGAACATCTCCTTTAAAAACCCACTTGTCTTCTTGCTTCAGCATCCCCATATGATGCAAAGAAGACTTCTCTATTTTGTTCGATGCGTGCAGAACAATCTTTCTTTCACCTGTTAAATCTACACCAGCAATCTCAAAAATTTTTGACAGAAGCAAAGCATAAGGAATTGGACCGTCTTCCTTTCTCCTTGCCTTCCAAATACAGTCATTCACAACCGCCACCCAATCAATCTTAATTTTCTTCTTAATTACATGCATTAACAAAATGTCATCCCGAGACATCTGAGCATGGTTGTGTAACCTAGGTTTTAACATCCAGGCAATAATGAAGGAAATCAAGCGAGAGTTCTTTTTCATACCTCCCGCCAAGAACTTTTCATAGTTTGTGTTGGATGGGTTCCGTTGACAATCCCGGAATGTGATCAGTTCTTCAAAATCTCCAAAGTTGAATGGCTGGGGTTTCTCTGCTCCAGTTCCGCTCAGACCCGCAGCAGCTCTCAAAGTTGGTCCATCTAACTTGATCAACTTGCCTTTCACCACGGATTGCATAACTCCTCCATTTGTGGTGGCAAAGCAGAGGAATAACCGGATGAGCTCCGGATAATAGGGTCCGTCCATCTCTAGAAACGCCTTCAACTCTTGGTACTCCAGGAGGGTTGGAAAGCTAAAACCCTCATTCTTGAACCAATCAAGCTTTAGGGTCTTCGGAGGGATGATTCTCCGACCGGCATACCATTCGAAATAGTATTCCTGGGCTTTCTCATCAGCGAACCACTTCGAGATTAGTTGCTCCGAGGGAAGAGGGCGCTTGCTCCCCCTCACTTCCAGCTTCTTGGGTCTCTTGGAGGAAGATGCCATGGTTGGGTCTTGGAGAAAGATGAAGAAGAAGAGGGATTTGAGAGGTTTTGGGAGAGTTAGGGTTTGGAGGGTTTGGGAAATAATGAGAGAATGAGAGAATGAGATAATGAGAGGTTCTGAGAAGATTTTAAGGTGTTTGCACGTTCTGGGTATGGAAAAAATGGGTAGTTTTATGAGTTGGCGCGGAGTTAACCGTTTTAAGAAAATTTAAAAGAAACCGCCCAAATAATCGATTATTTGTGCAAATAATCGATTATTTGCATCAGTAAACTTAGTTTGAACCATTTTCTGATATGAATAATCGATTATTACAGAGGGTTTATTTTCCTTGTACTCCCCAGATAATCGATTATTGACTGAAATAATCGATTATTTCAGTGACCTTTGAGTTTCTTCTTATCAAATAATCGATTATTACCCAAACAATCGATTATTCCAGTGACTTTTGAGTTTCTTGCTTACCAGATAATCGATTATTACCCAAATAATCGATTATTTCCGAAACTCTTGGAATTCTTCATGTTCCAGATAATCGATTATTTCCTTAGATAATCGATTATTTTCATGAGTCACTTTAAGATAATCGATTATATCTTAAGATAATCGATTATTCCAGTGATGATTTGTTTCACTGAAAATTTTAACTTCTCAAATTTCACCAAGTCTTGTTTGCAACTTCCAAATATTATCTTCCACACATCTCTTGTATTCATTCTCACAACATAATCAATTCAAACTTGTTTCACTAATTATTCCCAACTCAATTCTCAATTGATTGAACCTCTCTCTAGGTAGAGGTTTTGTGAAAATATCAGCTAGTTGTTTGGTTGTCTCTACAAACTCCACAACACAATCATTCCTTTGAACATGATCTCTCAAAAAGTGGTGTCTTATCTCAATATGCTTAGTCCTAGAGTGCAAAATTGGATTTTTGGTCAGATTTATTGCACTTGTGTTATCACACCTCAAAGGAATCTTGTTCAACTCAATTCCATAGTCTCTTAATTGTTGCTTCATCCAAAGGATTTGAGCACAACAACTTCCAGCTGCTATATACTCAGCTTCAGCTGTACTTAAAGCAACACAAGCTTGCTTTTTGCTATGCCATGAAACAAGTGCACTACCTAACAAGTGACATGTTCCACTTGTGCTCTTTCTGTCTAGCCTGCACCCAGCAAAATCTGAATCTGAGTAGCCAATTAAACTCAATGATACTCCTTTTGGATACCACAAACCAACATTAGTTGTACCCTTCAAATACTTAAGGATTCTCTTTACACTTTTCATATGAGATTCTTTAGGATTTGCTTGAAATCTTGCACATAGGCACACAGCAAACATTATATCTGGCCTACTTGCTGTCAAGTATAAGAGTGATCCTATGATACCTCTATATTTTGAATTATCAACAGCAATTCCTTTCTCATCTAAGTCAAGATTGCAATTGTTTGATATTGGTGTGGCAGCCTCCTTACACCCTTCCATACCAAACTTTTTCAAAAGTTCATTGCAATACTTGCTCTGACTTATGAAAGTTCCATCATGCAATTGTTTGATTTGTAATCCCAAAAAGAAGGTAAGTTCTCCCATCATTGACATCTCAAATTCTCCTTGCATTGTTTTGGCAAATTCTTTACAAAGAGAGGAATTTGTAGATCCAAACACAATATCATCCACATATATTTGCACATACATTGTATCATTTTTAAATCTCTTAACAAACAATGTATTGTCCACCTTTCCTCTTTCATAATCATTCTCAATTAGAAATTTGCTCAACCTATCATACCAAGATCTAGGAGCTTGCTTCAAGCCATAGAGTGCCTTTTTGAGCTTGTACACATGATTAGGATTTTTGAAGTCCACAAATCCAGGTGGCTGTTCCACATACACTTCCTCTTGTATCAGCCCATTGAGGAAAGCACTTTTTACGTCCATTTGATAAAGCTTGAAATTCCTTATGGTAGAATAAGCAAGAAGTAGTCTAATTGCTTCAATCCTTGCTACAGGGGCAAAAGTCTCATCATAGTCAATTCCTTCTTCTTGATTATATCCCTTAGCCACTAATCTTGCCTTATTTCTAAGAATTATTCCTGATTCATCAAGCTTATTTCTGAAAACCCACTTGGTTCCAATAATTGGATAATTTTTTGGTAATGGCACTAAATCCCACACTTCATTTCTTTCAAACTGATTTAGTTCCTCTTGCATAGCCATTAACCAATGCTCATCTTTAAGTGCTTCATCAATATTCTTAGGTTCAACTTGTGAAACAAATGCCATAGTGTTGCAAATATTTTTGATAGCACTCCTAGTTGTAACACCTTTACCAATATTTCCAATTATGTTATCTATTGATAATTCTCTAGAAGTCTTCCACTCTTTTGGCAATTGTTCACATGTTACCTTTTCTTTCTCATGTGATACACTCTCCTTAGATTTTTCATTTGGTTCACTCTCCAATAGGGGTTGATCAAGCAATTCATTTAAATCTTCAATTTCTGTTTGCCTTGTCTCTTGCTTATTTACTTCATCAAATACTACATGAACAGATTCCTCTACCACTAAAGTTCTCTTATTGTAAATTCTATAAGACTTACTATTTGTAGAGTATCCTAGAAATATTGCTTCATCAGCCTTTGCATCAAACTTCCCAAGTTGTTCTTTCCCATTGTTCAGCACATAACACTTGCAACCAAACACTCTAAAATAGGAAATGTTAGGCTTCTTCCCTTTATAGATTTCATAGGGTGTTTTCTTTAAAATAGGCCGAATTAGAACTCTATTTAACACATGACAAGCTGTGTTAATAGCATCAGCCCAAAAGTATTTTGGTAGGTTTGTTTCATTTAACATTGTTCTTGCAAGTTCTTCTAAGGACCTATTTTTCCTCTCAACAACCCCATTTTGTTGAGGCGTCCTAGGTGCTGAGAAAATATGGTTTATACCATGTTCCTCACAGAATTTTTGAAACATGATGTTTTGGAATTCACCTCCATGATCACTTCTTATAGAGGTGATGTTTGAACACTTCTCATTTTGAACAAGCTTAGCAAATTTTCTAAAGGAAGTAAAAGCATCATTTTTATTTGCAAGAAACATAACCCATGTAAATCTTGAGTAGTCATCTACAATCACTAAGCCATAGTAGTTTCCACCTAAGCTCATTGTTCTTGATGGACCAAACAAATCCATGTGAATTAATTGCAAAGGTCTAGATGTTGAAATCTGATTTTTGCTTTTAAAACTAGCCTTCACTTGCTTGCCCTTTTGACAAGCATCACATAATTTGTCTTTTCCAAACTTGAGTTTAGGTAGACCAACCACCAATTCTTTCCTACTCAATTTATTCAAGTGATCCATGTGAATGTGTGCAGCTCTCCTATGCTAAAGCCATGTGCTTTCTTCTTGAGTTATTAGACATTTAGTGTTTGACATTGATATAGAATGCTCTAAGTCTAGCATGTATATGTTGTCAATCCTTTTTCCTATAAATCTGATTTCTTTACTCCTTTTATCACAAATCAAGCAACATGTGTCATCAAATTCAATTTTAAAGCCTTTATCACTCAATTGACTAATACTCAGCAAATTATGTTTCAAGCCATCAACAAGCAAAACATTTTCAATCAATGTTTGAGAGGAGGAATTACCAACATTGCCATGGCCAAGAATTTTGCCTTTATTGTTGTCACCATAGGTAACATACCCTTCATTCTTCAATTTCAGACTTGAGAATTTGGAGGGATCCCCGGTCATGTGCCTTGAGCAGCCACTATCAAGATACCACAGCAAATTTTTGGCCCTCAAGCATTCCTACAAAATAAATTCAGAGGAAAAATTTAGGTACCCATGTGGAGGGTCCTTGTTGGTTAGTTCTCAGCCCTTGACTCTTCTCAACCCAAATCATTTTTCCACTTGGAACTCCAAATTTTCTTGAGTAACAGTTCCTAATAGTATGACCCATTTTACAACAATAAAAACAAGTTGCTTGTTTAGAAAAGTTACTTTTGAGTTTTCTAAAATTTTGACTTTTCACAAAAGCTACTTTCCTAGACTCAAATGGTATGCTTGTGCTTGGATTAAAGCCAAGTCCACTTCTATCAAAAGTGTTTCTTTGTTTTCCCAAAAGAATGTTCAAATTTTCATTTCCCTTTGTGAACCTTGCAAGTGTGAATTTTAAATCAGCATTTTCCTTTTCAAAAACTTTGCAATGTTCACAAACATCTTTTGAGGAATGAGCTTCACTAAAGTTAAACATTGTTTGAAGATTTTCATGCTCATGCTTCAAATCTTCAAGTTCTTGTTCAGCTTTAATTAAAGCATTTTCATACCATTTCAGCTTGTTTTTCAATTTTAAATTTGAGGCACCTAATTTGACAGCCTCTTCATGAATTTGAATGAAAGCTTCTTGAAGTTGGTCATAATCAGGATTTGATTCAAGGTCTAAGTCACTTACTATTGTATCTTGTGCAGTTCCAGCCATCAAACACAAATTGTTTTCCTCACTTTCAGATTCTCCACTTGTTGTGCTTGAGTCATTGTCTTCCCAAGCAATATAGGCTCTTTTTCCTTTTGCATTTTTCTTAAACTTCTTCTCCTCTTGTTGCTTCTTTAAGATATTTGGAAAGTCATCTTTCATGTGTCCAGGCTTTCCGCATTCAAAGCAATTGAAGGAGGAGGAGGATGCTTCCTCTTTCTTGTTTGGCTTTTTGTTGAACTTATAGGGAGAGTTTCTTTTTCTTCTTATAAACTTTCTGAATTTCTTCACTAGCAGGTTGAAATTTTCGGTTTCGGAGTCATCGGAGCTTGTTTCTTCATATACCTCTTTTCCTTTGGCAGATTTTAGAGCCTTCAATGACACTCCTTTACCTTTCTTGTCTTGCTGCTCATGTTCATCAAATATGTGCAGCTTTTGTTCATGCTCCCTTAATTTTCCAAAGAGAGTAGCTAATGTTAAGGAGGTCAAGTCCTTTGATTCTTCAATGGCTGTCACCTTTGCTTGCCATGTTCTATCCAAGCATTGCAGCACTTTTAGATTCAGCTCTTCCTTTTCAAATTTCCTGCCAAGATCAACAAGGTGATTTATCAAATGTGTAAATCTTTTTTGAAAATCAGAGATGGATTCACCATTTTGCATTCTAAACAATTCATATTCTCTAATGAGAGTATGTTTTCTTGATCTTTTGACATAACTTGTTCCTTCATGAGTGACTTGCAAGGTGTCCCACATTTCTTTAGCTGATGAGCATTGTGAAATCCTGAAAAATTCATCAATAGACAATGCAGATGTGATTATATTTTTTGCTCTCTTATCATGTTGGACTCTTCTCCTTTCCTCATCACTCCACTCACTCCAATGTTTCTCCTTAAGCTCGCCATCATCATTCTTTTTCATTGGAACATAGGGTCCATTTTCTATAGCATCCCATACAGCAATATCAATAGCTTCAATGAAAATTCTCATCCTAATTTTCCAATAGACATAATTTTCACCATTGAAAACAGGAGGTCTATGTATAGAGACACCTTCACCATAGGGTAGGTTGTTGTTGGCCATTTTTAAGTCTTGAACAACTCTCAAGAACCTTGCTCTAGATACCAATTGTTAGAAAAGAATGGCCAAATCCAAGAGGGGGGGTGAATTGGATTCAATGACCCTTTAAAAAATTTATCAGAGTTTTTGGATCTTCACTTTCAATTACAAACTTTTCTATGACAGAATTCTCACTTGAAGCACTTCTCAAGACTTGTTATGATAATATGAATGCAATATGCTAACTTGATTACAACATCATGAGGTTCATCAACAATGTTCAATTTACAGATTTAAAACATCAAGAATTACATTCACTTGTTAATCAAATTTTATCTTCCTTAAAACTCAATCAAGAAATTACAAAACAAGAGATAAGGTTGAAGAAGATTGCACAAGTCTTTTATACTGGTTCAGCCACTCCACATGTGACCTACATCCAGTCCTTAATCACCACCTGATTAAGATTTTTCCACTATCTTTAAGCAAAAAGGTTTACAAGCAAACACACATGCATATACTTCACTACTAAAAGATAATCACTTTCTTGACCCCAAGAAAGTACCCCTTGTAGATCCCACTACAAGAACCTTAATCACTTGAGAAACCCTTCTCAAGATTTTCCACAAAGATTCACAAAGAAACAAAAATGAAACGAATTCACCTGGAATTCTTGAACAATTCTTTGTCCTTCTCTTTCAAGAGTATGATGATGATGATGATTTTCACAAGTTCTTTCACAAATGTTTTTCTTCTTGGAATTTCACAAAGAAACCTTTCCAAGATGTCACACAGACTCTCTAAAGTGCTTTTAGAAGTTGATTATCAGTTCTCACTCAATTGTCTTATGGTTCAAAATAGTTCAAGTCTATTTATAAAAGTTCAAACCCAGATAATCGATTATTTTAAAGAATAATCGATTATTTTGTTCTTCAGATTTCTGGAAATCAACCAAGAACAATTTAATCGATTATTTAGCTGGATAATCGATTATTCCAGAGAGTTGTTTCTGAAATAATCGATTATTTTGACAAATAATCGATTATTACAGCAAGGCATTCCACTTAGCCCATTTGCTGAAATAATCGATTATATTTAACAATAATCGATTATTTTGAGTCAGTTCTTAAAACTTCATTTTAAGTCTCAAAATAATTTTCCAATGTTCTCAACTCATCATCATCTACTCCCTACTTGATTTTAGACAAGATTTGCTTAATGCACAAAGCACACACACAAGCACAAATATAACAATTCTTTTAACACTTTATTTCCTAAACACTATTACATAGCTATACTTCAAAGCATTTTTCTTGAACTTCCTTGACTTTGTTTTTGTGTTCAATGTTGTTGTTGCACACTTGTTGTCTCCGGCTGTTGTGATCATCAAAACTCTTTTTCAGCTCTCCTAAGCTCAACACATGTCACTTGTTCACATTTCACATTTCTCATAGTCATATACTCATAAGATCATCATTTGAAGATCCTTGTCCTTATCATGCTCATAAAACACATCACTTATGTTAACACAGTAATAAGGAAATTCCCAAATAATTTGCACCTTCAAACAAGACATAAAACATGTAAAATATCGTAGGGATCATGCCCGACGCACCCCAACTCGCGCCCGACACATTAAATGCTACACTAAAAGCGGAGCATCACGCCTGGCATGCCCTGAGCACGCCCGGCGTGCCCTGAGCTCGGCCGACGAATTAAATGTCGCACTTAAAGCGGAGAAATTCGCCCGACAAGACTTTCTTGCGCCCAACTAAAAAAAATCGCTCGGGTTAACTGTTAAGCCCGGCTTAAAAAATTTGCGCCCGGCTTAAAAATTGCACCTGACGCTAAGAACTGCGCCCGGTGCCCCAACGCAAACCTGCATTGCTTAACTTCGCAAAATCTTGCGTATTTCACAACCAAACATGTAATATAGCATTCAATCGGTAAAAACACTTCAAATAACACCCAAATCACGAATCCATACTCAATTTTATGTAAACTACCTCAATTCTTGTCAAAAGATCATACCCTTAATTATTTCTCATAGGATTTCCCACAAGAACCCGCAGAGCACTCTAATTCATATCAAAACTTATCTAATTTCGAAATCAAACACATATTCATGCATCACATCCAACCAGAAACCCAACAGAAAACTCAGATATTAAAACAGAAAACTTTCATAATTTTCCTGTTCCTAAAACATGCATCAAGCAAGGGATTAGTGGCCAATCTTACTACTCAACAATTATTCCCACACCCCCGAGCAAGGTTTCTCACTCCCCCTTACCTAGATGAGCAAAAGATGAAGCACGTGCAAAATCTGGTTGGTCTCCTTCTCTTGGTTCTCCTTGGTCTTCAGAGAGTGCAGAAAGAATACGTGAAATGGCTTGGTAACCTCTCTTAACCCCTTTTTCTCAATTAATAAAATAAATATTAATAATAAATATCAAAAGACCTCCACGTCCCTCCTTCCTTTCTCATAGATAATAATAATAATAATAATAATAATAATAATAATAATATTAAACATACCTTCTCCCTTCGTGATGGGCGAGTGGCAGAGGGTGAGATCTCGAAGGTGTGATGGGCGGCGATCCAAAGAGAAAATTTATCCTATTTTTACTTTACCAATTTCCCAAGTCAGTATGGGGAAGAAGCTATGCGAAGTGTTTTCACCAGGTGGGGAACAATCAGAAACCTTTTTATATTCGGTAGATTGAATAGAGGTGGTTAACGTTTCGGCTTTGTTACAATTGGTCCAACGAAAGATGTGTTTTCTTTGGAACAAGAATTAGATTCTATCTGGATAGGTACGTTTAAACTAAGGGTGAACGTGCGACGGTTCGATAGGAGGCAAAAGGATCAAGGCATGTTGATCTCACAAGAGGCGGTGATCGGCAAGGAGGGAGGTGCGGTACAGAATAAGGCTATGATTTCAATGAAATCATCTGTTCCAAAGGCAAATCCGAAGCCAGTCGTATCTCAGGTTGCTAGGGAGGTGTGGAGGGTGAAAAGGTCAGTGAAAGGAGAAGGTTGTGTCTTATCTGATTGGCATGGTTTATCTTTTCATGTGGAATCAGAGGAGGTAGCAATGTTGGAAACGTGTTATGTGGGCCGAGTTTCAGCGCTAGAATTAATTTATTCGTTGCAAGATCGTTTGCTTAGAGACGGACTGTCGTCGTTTACTGTAGTCCCCATGGGAGGGGATACAGTGCTGCTTAAACCTTTGCCGGGTGAAGCGTTAGAAGAGTTGGTGACGGACGTCGAATCTATGTTGGCAAATTATTTTGTTTCGTTGTCGAAATGGAAGCCTGGGGAGGTGGCTACGGAGAGGCAGGTTTGGGTTCATTTGAAGGGCGTTCCGGTTCATGCGTGGAAGGGTAGCTTTTTCAGCCTTGTTGCTGGCACAGTTGATTCTTTTTTAACCTTGGACAAGTGCACGGCACGTCAAACTAGATTGGACGTTGCAAGGATACTGATTTTCACTTCCAAGTGGACACCCATTAATAGGATAATGGAGGTGAAGATTAATAATTCAATTTTTTTGATTCAAATGGTGGAAGAAATATTTACGCCGGTGGATTTTTTGTACACACATAGGCCGACAACTAAGGCTCAGTCGTCGGAAGTCGATTCCGAGTGGTGGTTACAAAGATGGGAGGCGTTTGAGGATCAACTGTTAGATTCAAATTCTGAATATCAAAATTCTAGAAGATTTTCTTTCGGCGTCGTCACTATAGACCCAAATCATGTGGAGGATCAAGTTAAAATTTTAAATGCTGAGGTGAGAGAAAATATGGCAGGTGCAGATTTGATGGGCGTCAAAGATTCTCACAACGCTTGCTTTGAAGTGCCGTTGAAAGTAGGATCGCGAGCAGAAAAGTTTGTTATGGCTTCGGGAAGTGTGAAGAGCAATGTGTTGGGTGTGGACAGTAATGTTGTTTCTGGACCTAATGTGGGTCATATGTCATTGGGTGAAGGAACGCATTCTTCTCAGGCGGTTGGGTTTCAAGCGTGTTCATTGCCACCGAAACGGAACGACCATGTAAATTCCTCCAATCATGTTTTGTCCCCTCTAAAACATCAAGACGATATGATGGGGTCACGTATTTCCTACAAGAATCTTGTTCGTGGGTTGGTAGATGGTGAAGGTGATGTTGTGCGTGAAGAGGCATGTGGTGTTTTGAATGCAACTGTTCCTGAAGGTCATAAGGTGGTCGTGAGTCATGCTAATTTGGTTGGACAATCGGTGGGTTTTGGCATGATTAGGGAAGGGTTTGGGCAGGGTTTGACGAACCTTAAAGATAGGGATGTGGGTGTGCTAGATGGGGTCTCTAGTGAGCCCGGGGTCAGAAAGGTGATGAACACTGGGGGGAGGATGACGGGCAGGAGGTTAGTAGGGTGGTAGTAGGAGGTTTGGTGGATGGTGGGGTGGAGTTTGGTGGGGTAGAGGCTGGTGAGGTGGTGAGCAACGGGATGGTGGTCGGCGATGCGGTGGTCGGGGAGGTAGTGGCTGGTGGGGTAGAGGTTACTGGGTTAGAGGTTGGTGTGGTAGGTTCGGTGGAAAAGAGGGGGATGGACCAATACGTTAGTAAGGTGATGGGGGGAAGCATCTCGTGCGTTCCAAGGGAGGATTTTGAGAAAAATTTGTTGAACGTAGAGGTGGAATGTATGTTTGAGGATCGTGGGGTGTGAAGGGGGAGGCCTCGAAAGGTAGAATTTGTGCAAAGTCAGAGGTTTTGCCACAATCTGGTAATACTGGGCTTCATAAGGCTTTTATTGTTCCTAATAAGGTCCTAGAGCCGAGCGAGGTAGCTATTCAAATGAAGGAAATAGGGGAAAGGTTGGGGATTGTTTATTCAGATAGTGATGATTATTTACGTAAACTGGAAGGATTGGAGGTTAGAGACAGGAACAGTAATCAATCGATGAGGGGTGGGAATAAAACGGGTGTCTTATGAAGTTTCTTACTCTTAATGTCCGAGGTTTAGGAGGGAGGCTAAAAAAGTGGGAGGTGAGGAAGTTGATAAAGGTTCACAAATCGTGGTTGTTTTGTATTCAAGAGACAAAAATGGAGGATGTGTCTAGGAGTCTGTGTGAGTCGTTGTGGAGTCACGAAGATGTGGGGTGGTTTTCGAAGCCGGCGGTGGGGCATTCTGGAGGTCTCTTAATTTTGTGGGATAAGTCTAAATTTGTGCTCTCTGAATTCTTCATGGGAACTCATTATATTGGTGTGGTTGGTTGTTTGGTAGGTGAAAGTCAGAAGGTGTCAGTGGTGAATGTGTATGCTCCGTGTGATCTAGAAGGCAAGAAATGATGCTGGTGTGAGTTAATTCAGGTGATCGAGGCTAGAGGGGGGGATCGGTGGTGTGTGGTGGGAGATTTTAATGCCATAAGATGTGAGGAGGAGAGGAAAGGGGTTCGGGGTTTCGATAGAAGGGAGGAGATGCGGTTATTCTCAAATTTTGTCAATTCATTAGGATTGCTAGATCTACAAATGTTTGGGAGACAATTTACTTGGTTTAGAAATGATGGCAAAACTATGAGTAGATTGGACCGGTATCTTGTTTCTGTGGATTTTGCATCGTCATGAGAAGGGTTGGAACAATGGGGGCTTCCTAGAGGCATGTCAGATCACTGTCCTGTGTTACTTAAGACAGGTGTATCAGAGTGGGGACCTAAGCCGTTTAGAGTCCTAAACTGTTGGTTCGACGACATTCAATTTAAGCCTTTTGTGGAAGATGCTTGGGGAAGAATGGAGATTAGGGGGAAGAAGTGTTTTGTGTTGAAGGAAAAATTGAAAGAGTTAAAAAAGCGTTTAAAAATATAGAATAAGGTGGAGTTTGGGGATATTAACAAGAATATTGAATTGCTACATGAGGAAATTCACAATCTTGATTCAAAGGAAGAAGAGACAGGTTTAGAGGAGGAAGAATTGTCCCACCTAAATCATAAAAAGGTGGAATTACGAAAATGGGTAGGCCATCAATGCTCTATTTTGCACCAAAAATCGAGGGTGCAGTGGCTTCGGGAAGGGGATGTTAATTCGAAATATTTTCATCGGTCTATTGCATGGCGTAGGCAAAGTAATGAAATTCGATGTCTAGATTTTGATGGGGAACTAGTGGAAGAAAAAACTCATATGCATCGAAAGGTGAAGGATTTTTTTGAAAGTCATTTTTGGGAATCAAATAAGCGAGGTCGAGGTTGGGGAAGTGGCGGTTTTCTT
This sequence comes from Cajanus cajan, assembly GCF_000230855.2. Taxonomy (NCBI): domain Eukaryota; kingdom Viridiplantae; phylum Streptophyta; class Magnoliopsida; order Fabales; family Fabaceae; genus Cajanus; species Cajanus cajan. The sequence continues at coordinate 22,369,447 of NC_138524.1, forward strand.
CATTGTCGGAAGGGGAGAGGTTTTTTTTGGAAACACCTTTTTCAGAGACAGAGATTAAGGAAGCAGTATGGAGTTGCGATGGTAACAAATGCCCAGGTCCGGACAGTTTTAATTTACGTTTTATCAAGGAATTTTGGGATACTCTAAAAGAGGATTTTGTGGGGTTTTTTGATGAATTTTTCGTTAATGGTAAGATGGTTTAAGGAGTCAACAACTCTTTCATTACTTTGATTCCAAAAAATGACAATCCCCAGGGTTTAGGTGATTACCACCCAATATCCTTGATTGGTTGTGTTTATAAGGTTCTTACCAAGGTTTTGGCCAATAGGATGAGCAGAGTGATGCCAACTATAATTTCTGGATCCCAGTCAGCTTTTGTGAAAGGTAGGCAAATTTTGGATGGGGTTCTAATAGCAAACTAGGTAGTGGAAGAGGCTCGACAGTTGAGAAGAGCCTTGGTGTGTTTTAAGGTGGACTTCGAGAAGGCCTACAACTCGGTAAATTGGGAGTATCTTTGGGATTAATGGGGAAGATGGGTTTTGGACCTAGATGGGTGAGTTGGATGCGAGAATGTGTGTGTTCGAAAAAATCGTCTGTTCTGATCAATGGTAGCCCAACTGAGGAATTCAATGTAGGAAGAGGATTAAGACAAGGGGACCCACTTTCTCCTTTTTATTCTTGATTGCTGCAGAAGGGCTTAATCAAATGGTCCAGTTGGCGGTCTCTTTGGATTTGTGGAAGGGTTTCATAGTAGGCAAGGACAAGATTCAGATTTCCCATCTTCAATTTGCAGATGATACGTTGCTGCTGACTCAAGGGGATAGGAGGTCTTTAGAAACTATTAAGGCAATATTACAAAATTTTGAATTAGTATCGGGCCTTAAGGTGAATTTCAGCAAGAGTAATTTGATAGGTATGAATATGCCGGATTAGTGGTTAGAGCAAGGGGCGAACTTGTTGAATTGTAGATGAGGAGCTTTTCCTTTTAAATATCTAGGGCTTCCCGTTGGAGATCATCCTAGAGGAGCTATGTGGCAGGTGATAGTGGAGGTGGTTCAAAGAAGGTTGGCTTTGTGGGAGAACAAGTACATTTCCCTAGCTGGCAGATTGATACTTCTAAAATCGATTTTGTCAGCCTTGCCTACCTATTTCTTATCCTTTTACAAAGCGCCGATGGGTATTCTCTCCAGAATAGAGTCGATCTTTAAAAGTTTCCTATGGGGGGAAAGAAAAACCATAGGAAAATTCACTGGTTGTCTTGGGAAAGGGTGTGTAGAAGTAAGGAGGAAGGGGGTCTTGGTTTTACGTAAATTTAATTTGGCCTTGCTAGGCAAGTGGAAATGGAGGATGCTAACGGAACCTGATAGTCAATGGGTGAGAGTGCTCAATTCAAAATATGCAAAGGAAGACGATTCATGGGTAGTGGAAGGTCGGACTTGCTCCAAATGGTGGGTGGATATGCAGTCAGTTGTGGATGCGGTTCACGGATGCTCTGGATGGTGGAATCAACATGTCCGCCATGTCTTGGGAAACGGAAAGCAGACTCGGTTTTGGCATGACAGGTGGATCGGTGAAACTTGTTTTTGTGATGAGTTTAGTCGCCTTTATGGAATCTCGTTAAACAAAAATGACTCGGTAGAAGAAATGTATGGGGGTGGTTCAAAGTGGCAGTGGAGTTGGAGGCGCCCACTTTTTGCATGGGAAGAGGAAAAGTTGGTTGAGTTGGCTAAAAGGTCAGGGAAATATTTGGTGGCATCTGCTTATAAGATTTTAGCAAAGTCAAACCATGTTCAAGTGGAAACTTTTTATGATACGATATGGGCCAAAGGTATCCCTCCTAAGGTTCAAGTTTTAGTGTGGCGGTTGGAAGCGGATAGGTTACCTACCCAGGATAACCTCCTTTTGAGAGGGGTTAATCTGGAAGGAAAAAATGGTTGTGTTTTTTGCGAAGAGGGCTTGGAGTCCAGCAAGCATTTGTTCCTCTTGTGTCCAAAGGCTTATGCTGTTTGGGTCAGATTATACGCTTGTTGGGAAGTGTCAGGGGTGCTTATCAACAAACTTAAGAGTTTTTGTCATCAATATATGGGATTGGTGAGTGGCAGTAAGGGTATTAAGCGAATTTGGTCCTTTGTTTGGTTTGCAAGTATATGGCAGTTACGGAAGGCTCGAAATGAGAACATTTTCAAAAAGAAACTCTTTAAGGTGGAAGAGATCGTGTTCATGGAACAGTTGAGATCGTGGGAGTGGTGTACGACTGCTAGAATGGTGTCTTCTTCTTTTCCAGAATGGTTGATGAACCCCTTGTCCTGTGCAAGTGTCCCTTAAATTTGTTTTTTTTCTTATTTTTGGGTCATCTTGTTTTTAATTATGACTTGCACTTCTTGTGCACAATTTTCTTGGGATTAATAAATTCTTGGCTTATAAAAAAAAAAGATAACTTAAACATAATTATTAATAATAAAATACATTTCATAAAAATAACTCTTGCTCCACTAATTAAACAAAATATAATTACAAATCGTGTCACATAATTGAAATAGAGCTTATATAACTAATTAAATAATATCCAAAATACTAAAATAAATACATTAAACGTGAAAATAATTTCTAAAATACTATTTATTATAAGATGAAATTCGGAGTGTTATAGAGGACGAAGCCTTATCACCAACATCCTCAATTCATGCTGAAGATCACCTACAACATTATACAAAAAGAACAATACAAAACAAAAGGAGTGAAAAATATTTCACTCTACCTCACAACGCCAAACATAAACAAGACATATATCAACATAACATAAATATATCGATCATATAATATATTCGATTCATTCATAATATAACACCTAAATATCACATAACATTAAGATGCATTATGCAATGGACACATATTAAATGTTATCATGCTTGTTAAACCAATCAAAATATTACATATCACACTTGTGCATTACCACTATCAATAGATGTAGAGTAATTTAGGAGTACATGCTGGGTCACACTTTCTACGCACTCTCACTAGAAAAACAAACTAGGATCTCGTCGGGATATTCAATTTTTAACCCTTATTTTGACACAACAAATTTTTCTTAATTACTTCCCATTTGGATAGAAATTTTTGGAAAAAAAAATCTACTTCAAACGTCAACAACTTTCTATAATAAGATTATTAATAAGATTTTAACCCTTATTTTGGATCAACAAAAATTTTCCTATTAATTTCTCATTTGACCAAAACTTTTCGGAGAAAAATTACTCCAAATATTAACTTTATATAATAAGACATCAGCATTATTATCCACACCTTATTATTAAGCACAATTTTTATATATAAAATAAAAAATAATATATTATATAAAACAAAAATTACATATATTTATATCTTATTAATAAAAAAATCAAATATAATTTAAATCAACCATTATTTATAATTAATTTTGTAACGAAATTAATCTTATTCATAATTAGTTTCTAGTCCTCGTTAGGACGGAAAATTTTGATAGAAAAATTATTTCAAACGTAAAGAATTTTCTATAATAAGATATCAATATTATTTATCCATATCTTATCATTAGACATATTTAATTATATTAAATAAAGGAAATATATTATATATAATAAAAACTATTTATATATATATATATATATATATATATATTTTACAAAATCATGTATAATTTAAATCAACCATTCTTAGCAGTTAATTTTATAATAAAATTAATCTTATTAATAATCAAATTTTAACAATTTTGAGGCAATAAAAATTTCCTTGATTATTTTCCATTTGAACGAAATTTTTGGGTAGAAAGTTACTCTAATTATTAATAATTTTAGAATAAGATAAGAAATATATATATATATATATATATATATATATATATATATATTTATGTCTAATTAATAAAAAAAATATGTATAATTTAAATCAATCATTATTTGTAATTAATTTTATAATAAAATTAATCTTATTAATAATTATTTTTTAATTCTTATTTTGAAGCAATAAAAATTTCTGATTATTTCTCATTCACATGAATTTTTTTTGGAGATATAGTATTCCAAATGTTAACAAATTTGTATAATAAGATAAATTTCAAGAAGCACTAGGTCAGACCAGTGGTAGAAGGATTGAGCTAATATACACAAGGTTTTAACTACAAATCCTAGCATTGTCATTGTAATTTTGATAGATTAAAAAAAGATAAATATCAATATTATAAATTACTGAAAAGATTCCAATATATATTAACATAATAAGCTTAACTTTATATATATATATATATATATATATATATATATATATATATATATATACTTTTGGTGTTTTAAATTATGCTTTCTTGAATATTTATTTAAAGAATAAAAAATGTCACAATGTTTAAATTGAATGCTAGCGATAATATGTTATATATGTAGCATTGTAGATCACTACACTACAACAAAATTTGTTATTAATAACAATTATTTAATGACAATAATTTAATTGCCGCCATATATAAAAATATTAATGGCTAATATATAATAGCCACTAAAAATGTATTTATATTACACTAAAGTACTATTAGCGACAATTATTTATTAGAAAAAACTTAAGTCCCACATCGATTAGAGATAAGATAATTAAACAGTATATAAGTGAGTAATAACTATCACCTTACAGGTTCATTTCAACTTTCACCTTATAAATCTCACATCTCTTAAGAGACAAGACAATTAAAAAAATAAATTAAAAATATATAAATAAAAGACAACTCTCATCTTACAAATCCCACATCGAGTAGAGATAAAAAAGTATATAAGTTATGAATTTAGAAAAGGAAATTATAGGAATAAATTATTTAAAGTAAAAGAGATAAATGAAAAAAAAAATAACTTTTAATAGCCTTTAAAAAATAAGTTTTTCCGACAATTTAGTAGATCTTTACCGGCATTTTATATAAATGTCGGTAATAGTATTAGCGACACTGGATACACTAGCCATTATTTAAATGCTGATAAAAAAGTAATGATCATTTATATGACCGCTAAATAATAAATTAATTGCCACAAAAAACTAATTTTAGTGTAGTGCTAGTTCAATGGAAGGGTGTTCAAAACCAAAATCAATTCAAAAAAAAATCGTAAATCGACTCAAAAATTGAAAAATATAGAATTATAAATTAGCAGTTTTGTTTGGATTTTAAATTTCTAAAAATTGAATAGTTTGATTCGATTTTTAGATTGGAATGTGAAACCGTTCCAAACTAAATTAAACTGCACTTATTTGTAAACATATATATGTTTCATAATATATGTATATAAAATTGACACATAACATAAAAGCTATTTTATAAAATTATAGGTTACCAAAATGTGTTTTTCTCTACAAATATATGTTATAATATTATTAAAAGATATTTTATAAAATTTTAAGTTGTTAAACTAATTTTAGAATAAAAATTTATAAACTCTTTACAACATTTGAAAAAAAAATTAAGTGACAAACTATATATATGAAAAAAAGATATTTAATATAATAATTAAAATTATATTAAAGAAATGCTTTTACTAAAATAATAAGAATTAGTGTTAAATTAAGTGACCAAAATATTTTCATGTTTGTATATTCTTAGTTTGATTTTTTGATGTATCATCTTAAACATTTAATATAATATTATAAATTTTTAGTAAATTTTTAAATAACAAAAAATCAAATTAAATCAAATAAAAAAATTAATTTAATTTAATTCATATTTCATGATTCATTAATTCAAATCAAACTACATTAAATCATAATCAATTTTCATATTTCATTCAAATGACTTTTATAACAAAAACCAAACCAAACCACATCGTGAATATCACTATTTCAATCTCGGATTGTAGAAAGGTAATACAGAGATAACATGAACACATTGGTAAATCACATAAAGTCTTCACTTTAAAGTGCTAAAAAAAATGTGTCTACTTGTTAATAATATATTTAAAAAAATTAACAATTGTTAATAAAAATCACCTAAAAATTATATTAGTTCCAATCAATAATTTTTTTAAAGGCTCCTAATCTCTTTCCTTAATTTATGTGTACTTTTTTTCACTACTACAGTTTTATTTTCTCCTTGGTTATACTTATAAAGACACCCTATGTGAGATCCTTTCCCTCTCTCTTCTTCCTTCACTTTCACTTTCTCTTCACTCTCTCATTCCCTACTCACTCTCTTCTTGCCTTTGCTTGCCTTGGTCCCAAATTTTCTGGACTCTTTAGGTGTGTAGGTGCTGAGTAGGTGTTTGATTCTTGCTGAGCCGTGCGGAGCTTTCTCAAGCTTCTCCTTCTTCTCCATTTCTTCTTCGTTCAAGCTTGTCTTCTTCCCAGAGCTCGGATTCTTCACCGAGGTAAGGGAAGCTAGGATTCTTTGCTAGGTTGTGGTTGAGAATGAGTTAGAAACTCATTGGTTGCTTGTTGATGGATGATCGTTGGCTGAGATGGGTGAAATTTTCGTTTTTGGGGTTTGGGTGAACTTTGGGGATTATTCATTGTTTGTGGTTGCATGTGTAAAAAGATGGTATTTTTGAGCTGTTTGGTGAAAATGTGGCATTTTCGCTGCTTTGCATGTGCTGGAAATGTTGTTTTGCAGGTTTTGGGAAAGATTTTTGAACTTGGAGAGTTGCTGATGGGTAGCACGCTGGGCGCAGTTCGTGGCGCCGGGCATGTTACCATCAGAGGGATCCATTAGTCGAGCCTGCCGGGCGCAAGGTTGTGTGCGCCAGGCGAGCCTGAAGATGACTGCCCCTGGATGGTTGACGCCGGGCGTGGTTGGACCACGCTGGGCGCGTTATCAGTCAGTGACCACTTTGTTATGATTCTGGTGTGGTGTCGGGCGTGACTTCGTCTCGCCGAGCGTGGAGACTCCTTGGGAGTCTCTGCCAGTGGTGGCGCCAGGCGCAATTTGTATTGTGCCGGGCGTGAGACCTTGGGGAGTTCTCTGTCTAACCTGCGCCAAGTGCGAGATTGGCATGCCGGGCGTGTGAGACCTGTTGGGGTCTCTGCCTCCTAGCACGCCGGGTGCAATAGGAAATGCACCGGGCGCGTTTGAGCCCTGATGCTCTCTGGCCACGCAGGGCGCAACCATGAGTGTGCCGGGCGCGGATGTGATGTTTAATTATATGTTATTATATGCTGATAGATGTGGAGAAATGTTGATAAACGTTGATTTATGTTGAGCTGAGCTGTTATTAATGAATATTGTTGAGCTAAATGATAATATTGTTGTGTTGTGAATTGTTAAATGCTGAATTATGATGTATAAGTTGTGTTGTATGTTGTTATTTCTATATCTTGTGTTGTGCTACATGCTGATATAAACTGTTGTAGGCCGTAAGGCTGAACTGTTGTAGGAGATCTCCGAGTTGATATGCGTGACGATGCATTGTGTGTTTACTGCTGTTATTGCTAAATGATGTGAGATGTATGCTGTGAAATATTATATGTTGTGGTTGCTAAACTGGTTGATATGTTGTTAGCTGTAGCTGATTATAATTCTTGTAATTATATGTGTATATGTTGATTCTTTTCACTAGCTTACCCTTTTTTTTCCATGTGGTTTGCACTGCGATGATCATACGTTGTGTAGGAGCAGAACAGGGATAGGCTGGTCTTGAGGCAGGTCTGCAACTGGCAGATGAAGTGGATTTTGATGTTTTGTTGTTTTAGCCACTAGTTTGGCTATTTTAGATGTAAATTGTTTACTATGATTTTTAAGCCACAGGCTAGACCTTGTGTATATATTTTAGCTGCTTGTGTATATATGCATGTTCTTGTCTGTGTGGTGCTGTGATGGTTGTGAGCTGTATGTGACAGCTAGGCGGGTCGTTACACTTTAGTGATATCAGAACAGTTTGAGTCTAGTGGACACTCTGTGGGGGTGGTTCCTTCAGGCTTTTGTTGTGCTGAGCTCTATGTTGTGTTGCTTTGTTGTGCTGATTTCTTTGTTGATTGTTGTGCTGATTATTGTTGTTTGGTTTAGTTATTGTATACTGAAGGTGCTGTTACTTTTGTAGACAATGACTAGAACCAATGAGTAGATAGCCCGTCACATGGAGATGATGGCTATGGCTATGCAGCAGCAAAATGCTTATTTTGCTAGGATGGACACTAACAGAGTTGCAGTTGGTGTAGCAAGGCTCGTTGGGTCGTAGGAGAGTCGGGATCTAGCTGAGTTCCAGAAATGCCATCCTCCACAGTTAAAGGGAGATGCAGACCCAGAGGTAGCTAACTGCTGGATCTGTGACCTGGAGAAGATCTTTGCTGTGTTAGGATGTTCTCAGGAGAGGAGGCTGGCATATGTTGTATACATGCTGGTTGGGGAGGTTGAGCATTGGTGGAGAGGTACCCATCACATGCTGACTGTTAGAGGAGTTGCTGTTGACTGGGAGTGCTTCAAGAGGGTGTTTTCAGAGAAGTACTTCCTAGAGAGCGTGAGGCACGCTAAAGAGGCCGAGTTCATGCGGTTGCACCAGGGAGGGATGTCAGTATCTGAGTATGCGATGAGATTCGAGCACCTGGCTCGTTTCTACTCGCAAGCTATATCTGAAGCCTGGAAATGCAGGAAGTTTGCTGAGGGTCTAAAGCAAGAGCTGAAGAGGGTGGTGGTGCCTATGGCCATCACTGAGTTTCTGGCCTTAGTGGAGAAGGCGAAAGTTGTTGAGCGGTTGGAAGGTGGCAACCGTGTGACTAAGACTACTAAGGGACCAGCTGGGTCCAAGAGAGGAGGAAATCAGAAGAAGCCGTATGATAGGCCCCAACCACAGCAAGGGGGTCCTATCATAAGGCAACCTGCTGATGCTGCTAGAGGAGGGAGACAGGGTGGAGGTTCCACTCTTAGATGTTATAGGTGTGCTGGACCCCATTTTGTCAAGGATTGTCCATACATGGAGAGCCGGTGTTTCAGGTGCCATAAGATGGGTCATGAGTCAACTAACTGTCCCGTTAGAAATAGACCGGAGAGGGATGCTTAGAGGGGTGATGCTCAGAGAAGCGATGCTTAAAGGGGTGACAGACCTACTACTATTGGCAGAGTATTCGCTTTGACTAGGGCTGAAGCTTGTACTTCCTCAGATCTTGTGAAGGGGAAGGGCAAAGCTGCTGGTAAGGATGTGATGATCTTTTTTGACTCTAGAGCTTCTCATTCATTTATTTCTTATGCTTGTGCTGCTATGCTAGGTGTGCCGGTGTGTGACTTGGGGTTGAGACTGCTAGTGTCGACTCTTACTTTTGCTTCGGTAGTTGCTTCTAAGCTGTCTGCTGGCTGTCCTATTGTTGTGAATGAGAAGAGGTATAAGGTGAACTTGATTTGTTTGCCTTTGGTGGATATTGACATAATCTTAAGGATGGATTGGTTGTTTGCCAATCGCATCCTTATAGATTGTGCCAATAGGAGGTTGATCTTTCCTCAAGTGGAGGATGAGCTGTTGATTTCAGTTGGCCAAGCTGAATCATTATTGAGAGATGGAGCAGAGTGTTAGGGTCATAGCTGATATTGATGTGGTGCAGGATTTTGCTGAGGTGTTCCTAGATGAGGTGCCTGGGTTTCCTCCTATTAAGGAGATGGAGTTTAGCATTGACTTGGTTCCAGGTGCGGGGCTAGTGTCGGTGACTCCCTATAAGATGGCCCCAGCTGAGCTGGTTGAGTTGAAAGGTCAGTTGGAAGACTTGTTGGAAAAATAGTTGGCGCGGCCAAGTGTATCACCGTGGGGTGCTCCCGTGTTATTGGTGAAGAAGAAAGATGGAGGTAGTCGACTATGTGTTGATTACCGACAGTTGAACAAGTTGACCATTAAGAACAAATATCCACTTCCCCGGATAGATGACTTAATGGATCAACTGAGGGGAGCATCGGTATTTTCCAAGACTGACTTGAGGTCAGTTATCACTAGATCAGGGTGAAGGAGGGTGACATACTGAAGACTACTTTCAAGACTAGGTATGGTCACTATGAGTGTGTTGTGATGCCGTTTGGTGTGACCAACGCCCCAGCAGTGTTCATGGATTACATGAACAGGATCTTCCGGCCCTTCTTGGATAAATTTGTGGTGGTGTTTATTGACGACATCCTGATTTATTCAAGGACCCCGGAGGAGCATGGAGAGCACTTGAGGTTGGTGCTAGAGATTTTAAAGGCGAAGTAGCTATACGATAAGCTTTCAAAGTGTGAGTTCTGGTTGGATGAAGTGAAGTTCTTGGAACATGTGATCTCAGTTGAGGGGATTGTTGTTAATCTGGCTAAGGTAGAGTTGGTGTTGCAGTGGGAACGTGCAAGAACTGTCACTGATATTCAGAGTTTTGTGGGTCTAGCGGGTTACTATCGAAGGTTCATTGAGGGATTCTCCAAGATAGTAGCGCCTCTAACCCAGTTGACAAGGAAGGAGCAGCCATTCATTTGGACAGATGCCTGTGAGCGGAGTTTTTATGAGCTGAAGAGGAGGTTGACTACTTCTCCTGTGCTTGTGTTGCCCGACTCTGGTGAACATTTTGATGTGTATTGTGATGTGTCTCACTAGGGTCTGGGGTGTGTACTGATGCAAAACAGGAAAGTGGTGGCATATGCTTCAAGGAAACTGAAGAACCATGAGAGAAATTATCCTACTCATGACTTGGAGTTAGCAGCAGTTGTGTTTGCCTTGAAGATATGGAGACATTATCTGTATGGTGCTCGTTTCAGCGTCTTCAGTGATCACAAGAGTCTGAAGTACCTGTTTGATCATAAGAGACGGTGGATGGAGTTTCTGAAGGATTATGATTTCCAATTGATGTATCATCCTGGGAAGGCCAATGTTGTGGTGGATGCGCTGAGTAGGAAATCCATTCACATGTCTGGTATGATGGTGAAGGAGCTGGAGCTGGTAGAGGAGTTTAGAGATTTGAATCTCTGTGTAGAGTTAGTTCAAGATCACATTAGTTGTGGGATGATTACCATAACTAGTGAGTTCTTGAGGTAGGTTGGACAGAAACAGTTACAAGATGTTGAGCTGGTGAAACTTCTTGGTTTGCTAGGTACCGAGTAGGCTGTTGGTTTTGAGCTAGGCGGAGATGGGATCTTGAGGTTCAATGGCAGAATTTGTCTACCTCATGATGTTGAACTGAAGACAGCTGTGTTGGAGGAAGGCCACAAGAGCAGACTTAGCATACATCCTGGTATGACTAAGATGTACCAAGACCTCAAGAAAACTTTCTGGTGGTCTGGTATGAAGAGGGACATAGCTGAATATGTGGCGGCCTATCAGACTTGTCAGAAGGCGAAGGTGGAGCATCAAAAGTCGAGTGGTTTGATGTAGCAGATGGAGATTCCGGAATGGAAGTGGGATAGTATCACTATGGACTTCATTGTGGGGTTGCCTAGGTCGGCTAGGAATAGTGATGCTATTTGGGTGATTGTTGATCGGTTGACCAAGTGTGCCCATTTCTTGCCTGTCAATATCAAGTGGTCCTTGGAAAAGCTAACACAGTTGTATGTGAGGGAAATAGTACAGTTACACGGGGTGCCTTCCAGTATTATTTCAGACAGAGATTCGAGGTTCACTTCCAGATTTTGGCAGAGTCTACATCAAGCCTTAGGCACGAAGCTGAAGCTGAGTTTTGCTTATCATCCGCAGACGGATGGTCAGTCAGAGAGGACATTCCAGTCCTTGGAAGATCTGCTGAGGGCTTGTGTGTTAGACCCCTTGGGAAGTTGGGAGGAGGTCCTACCGCTGGTTGAGTTCACATACAATAATAGCTTTCATTCTAGTATTGGGATGGCGCCGTTTGAAGCCTTGTATGGCAGGAGGTGTAGGAATCCTCTATGCTGGTATCAAGATGGTGAGTTAGTGGTTATGGGACCGGAGCTAATCCTACAGACTACTGAGAAGGTGAAGCTGATTCAGGAGAGGATGAATATTGCTTAGAGTAAGCAGAAATCATATGCTGATAAAAGGCACAAGCCTTTGGAGTTTGCTGAAGGGGAGCATGTATTTCTGAAGGTGACCCCGACCTCTGGTGTGGGTAGAGCGCTGAAGGCAAGGAAGTTGACACTGAGGTTTGTTGGTCCCTATCAAATTATATAGCGTGTGGGTCCGATTGCTTATCGGTTGGTCTTGCCACCGTCTCTTTCAAACCTACACGATGTATTTCATGTATCCCAGCTGAGGAAGTATGTTCATGACCATGGTCATGTGGTGGAGCTGGATGATGTGCAGGTGAAGGAGAATCTGATGTGTGAGAAGTCGCCGGTAGCTGTGGTTGATCATAAGCTGAAGGAGCTGAGGGGAAAGTCTATTGCTCTGGTGAAGGTGTTGTGGGATGCAACTACTAGTGAGGCTACTTGGGAGGTTCAGCAGCAGTGCAGGGTGCGGTGTCCTTTTCTTTTCCCAAGTAAGTCTGTTTTCAGGGACGAAAACTCCTGTTGTTGGGGTGGTTGTGAGATCCCTTCCCTCTCTCTTCTTCCTTCACTTTCACTCTTTCTCTTCACTCTCTCATTCCCTACTCACTCTCTTCTTCCCTTTCCTTGCCTTGGTCCCAAATTTTCTGGACTCTTTGGGTGTGTAGGTGCTGAGTAGGTGTTTGATTCTTGCTGAGCCGTGCGGAGCTTTCTCAAACTTCTCCTTCTTCTCCATTTCTTCTCCGTTCAAGCTTGTCTTCTTCCCAGAGCTCGGATTCTTCACCGAGGTAAAGGAAGCTAGGATTCTTTGCTAGGTTGTGGTTGAGAATGAGTTAGAAACTCATTGGTTGCTTGTTGATGGATGATCGTTGGCTAAGATGGGTGAAATTTTCATTTTTGGGGTTTCAGTGAAATTTGGGGATTTTTCATTATTTGTGGTTGCATTTGTAAAAAGATGGTATTTTTGAGCTGTTTGGTGAAAATGTGGTATTTTGGTTGGTTTGCATGTGCTGGAAATGTTGATTTTTGTAGGTTTTGGGCAAGATTTTCGAACTTGGAGAGTTGCTGATGGGTAGCATGCCGGGCGCAATTCGTGGCGCCGGGCGCGTGACCATAAGAGGGCTCCATTGGTCGAGCCCGCCAGGCGCAAGGTTGTGTGCGCCGGGCGAGCTTGAAGATGGGTGCCCTTGGATGGTTCACGCCGGGCGTGGTTGGACCACGCTGGGCATGTTATCAGTTAGTGACCACTTTATTGTGATTCTGGTGTGGCGTCGGGCGTGACTTCGTCTCACCAGGCGTGGAGACTCCTTGGGAGTCTCTACCAGTGGTGGCGCCGGGCGCAATTTGTATTGCACCGGGCGTGAGACCTTGGGGAGGTCTCTGTCTACCTTACACCGAGTGCGGGATTGGCACGCCGGGCGTGTGAGACTTGTTGGGGTCTTTGCCTCCTAGCACGCCAGGCGCAATAGGAATTGTGCCGGGCACGTTTGAGCCCTGATGCTCTCTGGTTGGGCCACGCTGGACGCAACCATGAGTGCGCCGGGCGCGAATGTGATGTTTAATTATATGCTATTGTATGCTGATAGATGTGGAGAAATGTTGATAAACGTTGATTTATGCTAAGCTGAGCTGTTATTGATGAATATTGTTGAGATGAATGATAATATTGTTGTGTTGTGAATTGTTAAATGCTGAATTATGATGTATAAGCTGTGTTGTATGCTGTTATTGCTATATGCTGTGCGTGCTGCATGCTGATATAAACTATTGTAAGCCGTAAGACTGAGCTGTTGTAGGAGATCTCCGAGCTAATATGCGTGACAACGCATTGTGTGTTTACTGCTATTATTGCTGAATGATGTGAGATGTATGCTATGAAATATTATATGTTGCGGTTGCTAAACTGGTTTATATGCTGTTAGCTGTAGCTGATTATAATTCTTGTAATTATATGTGTATATGTTGATTCTTTTCACTAGCCTACCCTTTGTTGTTTCCATGTGGTTTGGACTGCGATGATCATATGTTGTATGAGAGCAGAACAGGGATAGGCTGGTCTTGAGGCAGGTCTGCAGCTGGCAGATGAAGTGGATTTTGATGTTTTGTTGTTTCAGCCACTAGTTTGGCTATTTTAAATGTAAATTGTTTACTTTGATTTTTAAACCACAATATTTTAGCTGCTTATGTATATATGCATGTTCTTGTCTGTGTGGTGTTGTGACGGTTGTGAGCTGTGTGTGACGGTCAGGCAGGTCATTACACCCTACATTAGAATTGAAAAAATAAAACCTAATAGGAATTAAAATTTCCCAAAAACTTGGGTATCCATAAGTATACTTCTAAAAGTAAAATTAGTAAAATATTATTCATTAATGTCAAACAAAATTAATCTTAATAATTCAACACAAAATTTCATTAAAACGTTTTAGAGATAAAATTTAAAAAATTAAACATGATATAACGTCAACAACAATTTTTTTTTATTTTTGCTGATGATATTTTCTTTTTACTGACAAACAATAAATCCATGTCCCACTAGATGAGGTTGACAACACAATTAAGTTGCATGATATAAAAGTATCATGATTAAAATAATTTTAAAAAAAAATTATTTGATTGAGTTAAAAATATCTTATTCTTAACTACATCTTAATTCACAATGTCAAACACAAACAACAAATATATCAACATAACATAAACATATCAATCATATAATATATTTTATTCATTCAAAATATAACAACTAAATACCACATAACATTAAGATGCATTATGTAATGGGCACAATGATATATATCATGCTTGTGACACTAGTAAAAACATCACATATCATATTTGTGCATTGTCACTAACAATACATGTAAAGTAATTTAGTAGTACATGTTGGATTACACCATCTATGTACTCTCACTAAAAGGACATACTATTAAGAACTAGTCCGGTTGTTCAATTTATCACCCTTATTTTGAGACAACAATTTTTTCTTAATTATTTCCCATTTGAACAGAAATTTTTGAAAGAAAAAAAAAACTATTTCAAAACGTTAACAACTTTCTATAATAAGATTTTAACCCTTATTTTGGATGAACAAATTTTTTTTTATTAATTTCTCATTTAACAAAAACTTTTGGGAGAAAAATTACTCCAAATATTAACTTTATATAATAAGACATCAGCATTATTATCCACACATTATTAAGAGCAATTTATATATATAAAGTAAAAATAATATATTATAAAAAAAAACTTACATATATTTATATCTTATTGATAAAAAAATCATATATAATATAACTCATAACCATTATTTGTAATTAATTTTATAATAAAATTAATATTATTCATAATTAGTTTTTAGTCCTTGTTTGGACGGAAAATTTTGAGAGAAAAATTATTTCAAATATAAACAAATTTATATAATAAGATATCAATATTATTATCCACATCTTATTATTATTAGAAATATTTAATTATATTAAATAAAGGAAATATATTATATAAAATAAAAACTATATATATAAATTATACAAAACATGTATAATTTAAATCAAACATTCTTAGTACACTACAAAAATGTTTCGTTTTAGAGTCGGCCAAAAGTCGACTCTAAATAATAAAAACTGACATAATATTGTCGGTCATTCGTCGACTTTTGGCCGATGCTAAATAAGTCAACACAACTTTTTTTTTTTGTGTCGACTAAGCCGTCGGTAATAATTTTATTTATTACCGAGACTCGATCTTGGAACCTTAACATGTTAAGGGAACTTGATAACCAACTGCACTATCATACATTATGTATATATAAGATTCAAAAACTCATTTTTATCTCTCTCAAAGCAAGTGTAGTGTCGAAAAAATCAACGTTATTCTTTAGAAATAGTATTAGCTTTTCTAACGCTAAAAGTATCAACTTTTCCGACACTAAACTTAAATTAAGTTAGTGTCGAAAAAGTCGATGCTATATCTTAAAATAACATCAGCTTTTTTGACAATATTTGCATCAATTATTAGCCGACGCTTATTTTTCGCAATAATTTCGTTGTATTCTTGTAATAATAATTAATTTTATAATAAAATTAATATTATTAATAACCAAATATTTTAAAAATTTTGAGGCAATAAAAATTTCTTTGACTATTTTTATTTGAACAAATTTTTGGGTAGAAAATTACTCAAAATATGTATAATAATAAGATGTTGATAATAATATTGATATAAATTAATAAAAAAATATTTATAATTGAAATCAATCATTATTTGTAATTAATTTTATAATAAAATTAATCTTATTAATAATCATTTTTTAATCATTATTTTGAACCAATAAAAATTTCTTTCATTCTTTCTCATTCACATGAAAGTTTTTGGAGAAAAAGTATTTCAAATGTTAACAACTTTGTATAATAAGATAAATATGAAGAACCCCTATGGTCAGTCCTATAACATCCCAAATTTTGTACTAATACAATGGTTAATTATTATTTATTTTTATATTTATGGAGATTATTTTCTTATAATTATTTTAATTAATTAAATGGGTTTTATAGAATATGTTAGAGATTTTTAATAATAAATATTTACAAAAATTATTTTTAATATTTTGAATTTTAGTAGCTGATGGAAATCTAATCCCCAAGGATCCATTTGGAAGAGGTAAGACCAAGAAAGGTGAAGGATGATCCAAGAAGGTTCACCCATGAAGACCATTGGGCCTTTAATTAGGTCCATGGTTAGGAAGCTAGAGGAGACTTCTAAAGAGGAGGTGCTCAAAGACCTTTGCTCATCATGAGCATTGATTATAGTTCCTCTTATTAGTCTCTTAAGTTTCCATTGTACATACTTGTATAGTTGTTTTCTTGTACCTTGTATATAGTAGATACTTGTATAGGTGTATTTTTGCCTTTGTATTTGTGAGGCACTTTATTTCCTTTTTAGTAGCTATTGTATATTGTTTCTAGGGTAGGTTACTTGGACACTTGGACTCCATTTAACCTAACCTAGAAATACATTCTTTTCTTAGTTTTCTAGTAGTAGGATTGGGAGTGGCATTAGCAAGCTAGAGAGTGCCATTAGCAAGCTAGAGAGTGTTACTAGCAATTTAGCCAAAAGGTGGTCCTAGGCTAAAATTTACATATTGGACTCATTTTACTCCTAATTTTTCATAGATTTGATTTAGCTAGGTTCCATTCACATTGGATGAACCTAACTAAACCAAATTAACAATTTCAAAACCGGTTGGAGTAAATTAATTCCAAAGAGCCACCCACCTAGATGTGTTCACACTTGTGTTCACACTTGGCCAAATTGCTTGGTTCTTCTCAAGCTTAGAAGCTTGAAGCACAAGCTTCTCCTTAGCTTGCTTACTAAGCAAGCTAAGTGAGTAGCTTGCTCTCCAAGCCTCTAGACCATGGATGGTTAGCTAGACCTTACCATGGTTCCTAGTGAACCATGGTTAAGACTAGCTTGCTCTCCAAGCTTCCTACTCCTATATTTTCATTTTTCCTTCATTGTAAAACACTTTTGATGTATTGAGAATTCATTTTCTGAAATTGATTTCAGATTTTCTCTCTTCCAAAAGTCCCTAAACCTCTTTGAGTGCATCCAATTCTCTTATCCCTTCCATAGAAGAGTGTGGTGAGAATTGAAGGGGCTTATCTCTTCTTCAAGGAGTGGCGCCTCTTGGGAGAGTTTCTCCACCAACCGTGGTGGTCATAAGGCCTCCTCCTCCATAGGAGACCTTAATCAAGCATAGGAAGAATCAAGGAGTTCAAGATCTAGGGAGGAGCTTGAAGGAAACTCAACATCAATCCGGGTCTCCAACAAGTTTTCTAAAAAATAATTTGATTGATTTAAAAATTTCATATTATTAAATTCATTTTAATTCAGAATAAATGTACGCTACGTGCTCAATGAGTGTTACATCTTCTCTCCGGATTCTTATAAATGAACCAAGTGGTGATTATGAACATTTCATAGTTAAGCTACTCTAAAACATAACTATGTCTAATCTAGCCTCTTCCCTTCCAGTTTTCGCCCAGGATGCAAAACCACCCTCAAACATTCGACCTATTGCAGATTATCATCCTTCCATTTGGGGGGATCATTTCATTTCATATGTTTCTAGTTCTGAGGTATATGCATTATCTTTGAGATTTAATTAGATATGTGAAACTTAAGATGTCATATTTATATATATTTAACATTTATTTTGGAATAAATTTTAGTAGTTACATTTTATGAATCTATCTATCGAATATATATGCATATCAAATTTCCAAGTATAAAATTCATAATTTCACATTAATTAATTTTTATATAAAATTGAAAACGGACCATATATATATATATATATATAGACCCATTAATGAACTTAACTAAATACGCAGTTTTACTTCATGATTAACCATGATTGAATAAACTTGTAAAAAGTTATGTATATGAAAAGAAAATGAAAAGTTCAATTAAAGTGATTCAAATTCTTGATATAATTTAAAATCATGGACAATCTATATTGCACTTCAATATACTGTTTAAATATTTAATTAATTTTTTTTTCTTAACACATGTAGGAACTTGATCAAAACATTGAGACAAAAATAGAAATGCTAAAAAAGGAAGTGAGGAAGATGCTTGTATTAAGGCCAGATGAGCCCTTAACAAAAGTTGGATTGATTGACTCAATTTGTCGTTTGGGTGTGAACTATCACTTTGAACATGAGATTGATGAAGTTTTGCAACAAATTCACAAGAATTATGTTGTAAATGGAGAAATAACTATCGAAACCAACCTTTTCTCTCTTTCTGTGCTATTTAGATTATTGAGGCAACATGGATTTCGTGTTTCACCTCGTATATCTCTCAACTTAATTATCTACTTTAATTGATTTCCTTTGATTCAACTTCAAATCACCTAATTTAGTGCATAACCTACACACTAATGAAAAAAGAAAAGAGAATAACCAACAATAAAAACATGTGTATTTTAATAATAAGAAAAAAAGGTATTTGAATTTTATCATTTAATATTTTTCTAGTCCTCACCTACTTTAATCTTCACTATTTTTCACTTTGATTATATTTTAAATGTCATTATTGGGATTGTATACATTGAACGAGAAATAAAGCAAGAAGTTTTGCTTATTAATTTGGGAAGCACCTTAAACATTATCTCACAGATTGCTTTATAAATTTTACATTCATATTATAGCTTTCTTAAATTTTGTCTCTAACTAATTTTCAATCATGTGGTTGCTGAATAAAACACTAGTTGTGTTCAACAAGTTCAAGGATGTGACAGGATGCTTTAGTGAAAGACTTGTTAATGACGTTGAGGGACTGTTGTGCCTCTATGAAGCCTCACATATGATGATTCACGGAGAAGACATTTTGGAAGAAGCCATGACTTTCACTTCCACTTATCTTGAGTCCATTGCAACCCAATTGAGCCCTTCTCTTGCGATTCAAGTCAATCATAGCTTGAGACAAGCTCTCCACAAGAACCTACCTAGGCTAGAGGCACACCACTACATTTCTACCTATGAACAAGATCCTTCTCATAATGAAACTCTACTCAATTTTGCCAAATTAGATTTCAATAAATTGCAAAATCTACATAGAAAAGAATTTGGCAATATTTGCATGTAAGTTCGTCTCATCAGTACAAACCTTCTTAAATTGATTCCAAAGACTAATCCTTTTAATTATTGTTGTCATTTGTTTTTGGACTTTATAGGTGGTGGAAAGAGTTGGATGTACCTAGTAAATTACCTTATGTGCGAGATAGAATTGTGGAATGTTGCTTTTGGATTTTGGCGATATATTTTGAGCCCCAATATTCTCAAGCAAGAAAAATAACAACAAAAGTAATTGCAATGTTATCAATCATTGATGATACATATGATGCATATGGAACCATTGATGAATTAGAAATTTTTACTAAGGCAATTGAAAGGTTAATTAGCATATTTTAAAACACAATTTTTCTTTGCTTGTTATTTTTTTAAGGAAAAACAACATACATAAATTATTTTAATGAAAATTTTTTTCAGGTGGGATATTAGCTGCTTGGGTGACCTCCCAGAATATATGAAGTTAATTTATAAGTCACTCATAAGGCTTTATGAGGAAATAAAGCAAGAAACAAAGAAGGAAGGAAAATCATATTTCATTAACTACATTATAAACGAAGTAAGAGTTTTTTTTCTCCCTAACACACACACGCGCACACACACGCGCACACACCAAATTAAATTAAGAGTTTGTGTACTACGATCAAGATTTCTGTACATATATATATATGATAAAAACCAAATATAAAGAAAGTAATCCTTAACATTAAAATCTGTTATAATTCTACCAAAAGCACAAAGACAAATATTTCATATAATATACTTTCAAATTCAATCTTTATATTTATTATAAGGCATGTTTGTTGGCCAATAGTTCAAAAAGGGTGTTCAAGCCTTCATGGCTGAGGCTAGGTGGCTCAACAACAACTATAAAACAACAATAGAGGAGTACTTGCACACATCAAAAAAATCTTCTGGTTACTCCACATTGATTACAACAAGTTACATCGGCATGGGAGATATAATCACAGAGGACATATTTGAATGGGCAACAAGTGAGCCAAAAATTATTATGGCTTCTTGTACTATTTGTAGGTTAATGGATGACATTGTGTCCAATGAGGTACAATTTTGTATTTAAGAATCTTATGCTTCAATGTTTATGTTTCATTACACGATGTAAATATTAATTTGCAAAATTATTTGTTGTTGCATAGTTTGAACAAAAAAGAAGACATGTTTCCACATTCTTGGAATGCTATATGGATCAATACGGCGAGTCTAGGGAAGCTGCAATTCATGAATGTCGAAAGAGAATAACAAATGCTTGGAAAGATATAAATGAGGAATGTCTTATGCCAACCAGTGTTCCAATGCCTTTTCTACAGCGTATTCTCAACATTACACGTTTCATAGATGTGTTTTATAAAGACAAAGATAACTACACACATTCTGGTGGACTAATGAAAGAATGTATTAAAGCTTTGCTAATAGATCCAGTGCCAATTTAAGCATTCATTTCTATCCTTTGTTTTGTTGAATATGAAGTTGTTCAGAAAATTTGTTTGATAAAATGCATCTATCAAGTATATTGGAATGTATTTTCATTTTTGAATTTATTGTGAAAATATCTTTGTTGTGATTGATTAATCTAATTTAATGCTAATTAGGAAAGTTTGTAAAATTAATTGTTTTAAGAACACATAAAAGTAAAGAACATTTTTTTAGGGATTTCAAGAAAAGGAGGAGAGATAAAAAAGTAAGAATTGAAGATCAATTAATAAAAGACTATTAGAGAATGATTTCACTAACCTTCCCCGCATATATGCTCCCAAATTCTCATTTAATTTCATAAATTAATCAATTAATTCAACAACACTAAAATATATTTAAATCCCAATTCCTTGGTAAAATTTGCTGAGCAAAACATTAAGGTTAGGGACATAAAAATTGACTAATAAGACATATTATTCTTAGTAATAAGCATTATTAACATTTTTACCTAAATCGTAATTCTAAAAGGGTTTCCCAACTTCAAATAAAACTATAAAAACATGCCATAGATGATCAAATCATAACATTAAGAGATAGATGAAGATGATTAACTAAATAAAATCCTATTATTGAGTGAGAACGAGGAGAACTACATGGTTATGACTACTACATCAACCTCTAACGATGGAGAACTTAGTCACTTATGGCTATGGAATTCTCTCAAGTACAAAAGAAAATCTTCAAATGATCCATGATTATAATGTTTATCACTCTTACTCTCTCTAATCTCTATGAGTATACTGGAAAAATGAAGTGCCTTTCTATCTAATTTTATAATTTTTTAAATAGGGTTTCTTTTGTGCAAACTTGCTTAAAGTGACAAGGTGTGACACCTTCTACCCTGCATATTATAACACATAATATATTAATAACTGAATAGCCTAAAATTAAATAGATAAGTTCAAAATCATATAGGTAGAAAGAATCACATTTTAACATAAACTAGACTTAGTGAAAATATTAAATTATAAAGAAATTAAAATTTAACTACTCAAATTAAATAACATAAATTAAATCCTAACTAATTTCCCAATGTCACGTGTCTTATCAAAGCATAACCCTTCTATGAGGATTAAGCCTTGTTACCAACATCCTCAACATCATACCGAAGATCACTTGCAACAACATACAAGAAAAAACAACACAAAGCAAGAGAAGTCTGGCTCACGACGTCAGATGTAGCTAGACAGCCAAACACAAACAAGACATGTATCAACATAACATAAACATATCAATCATATAACAAATTCCATTCATTCACAATATAACAACTAAATACCACATAACATTAAGATGCATTATGCAATGGACACAGACTAAATGTTACAATGCACGTGACACCAGTAAAAACATCACGTATCACACTTGTGCATTGCCACTAGCAATACACAGAGTAATCTAGGAGTACATGCTAGGTCACACCTGCTACACACTCTCACTAGAAGGACATACTATTAGGGTCTAGTCAGGATAGATAAGTTGTGCAAGATACATCCTATACTAATGAGGACAAGACTGAGACTTCCAAACTGAGTTATCCCTGGGGTTAGTTCCCAAGCTTTTTACACAAGGGACCTTTCTTGGTGGTGTATTCTATATCGTACCCTTTAAAAACATTTTATGCTATGATGCATGTTAAACAAACTTTATGCATACATTTCACGTGATCTCATACTAGCAGTTGATCCCATATCATAAAATCATCAACCATTCTTAATATAGCAATTAACAATTCAACTATATCAATTAAATATAGCAATCAATGGCATAAGAGATCATATCACTATAACTCATACATAGCTCACAAGCATACTAATAGCACATTCACATACTACATTTTCATAATCTTCTACGATATCGTGTGGTCCAAACACCTTATTTAGAGCTATATATATGCTATTAAGTTGATCTTAATTTTATTAGAAATCTAAGACAATTATCTCCAACTTCTATTTTGACCTGAAGAGCTAATTATGCCATCTACTATTTTAAATAAATAAAAAACTACAATGTTTTAGCCTAAATATGATAGCTTGACATTTGCTCATTAATTTGATCATATATAACTTGAGTTCTAAACCTTCTTTTTAGGTGATTTCAATCGTATTTGAATGCTAACATTCAAGACTACAACTTTCATGAATACCACAAAAACCAACGCGACTATCTACGTACTTGCTTAAGCAATCCAATCTTTCTCTTAAGCAAGAGTAGCTTGCTCGGAGCGAGATCAAACTCTCTTGAAGCGAGCATCACCCGAAACTCTTTGTCAGACCTCACTTGAGTGAGCCTAAATTCGCTTGAAACAAGATAAATTCACCTAGAATGAAACTATGGTCACTTGAAGCAGGACAAGATAGTCACAAACACGAAATTACACTATTTATGAGTTTCTAACCTTCCTTACACCATTCCCTAACATCTCCAACCCAAATCCAATTGGTAAGAACTTTCCATTGGTAAGAACTTTCCATTGGTTACGTTACACTTCTACAAGACACCATTTACGCATACATATGCATACTCATATCATCTCCTCATAAATCACTAATACATTCCCCTAGGATTTCCCACAAGAACCTATAGAAGCATTAAAATAACAATTACAAGCCAAACTCAAAATTACCAACACCTTCATAATAATTACATCAATCAAAATTTACAAGAAGAAATATAGAAGATAAAGACACATTTGGGAAAAATCCCCTCATACATAAACATACCATAGTGACATGATTGGGGTCAATCCCACTATCCAACATACATTTTCACCCAAAGTGAGGTTTCTCACTTCCCCCATTACCCAGATAAGCCCTAGATGACGGGTACACGACTATGAAGTAATTTTCTTCTTGCTCTTATAATCTTCGAGCTTTGAAGCCCGAACATGAAAACATAAGGGAACATAAAAACATATCATAAATCCTTCTTTTTAAATCCTTAACCCCCCTCCCCTTTTTAACCTCATAATTAAGAGAATTAATTATAGTTACAAATTCCTTCCCTTTTAATAAAATATTATAACCTTTTAATAAAATACATTATATTATATATCAAAACATACTAAACAATTAAATAAATATTAAACAGTTCCTATTAATAAAAATACCAAAATTATTAATAAAATACTTATATTATATTTTATAAAAAAAAATGAAGTGTTACAAAAAGAATCCTTAAAAGCTCTCTTCTTAAATAAAAACACTCTAAAAACATTATCATTAAAGAGAAGATCATAAAAACATTCTTGCATAAGATAACCGGTCCAATTAAATATATTGGAATGAATTAATGGGGAAATCTCAAACAAAACTTGAAGTCTGACCATAAATAAGTTGAATTGATGGAGAATATATTATTTGTGCAAATTTCTTTAAGCCTTTTTCTCTTATATATGATTAAATGTTTAATAATAATTATTTGAGTTGGGTTATGTAACTTTGATTTTATTAATTCAAATTAACTTGGAGACCTTCTTAATCATCTCTTTGTTTAAAAAAAAAAAAATGCCTTTCGAATTAAAGCTTTCGGAGAGTTGAAAGCTTTTTAATTATAACTCAATTCAACCCACTGGAATTATTACGCCAGTTGGTTAACATTGTTATGTGTAGCTCGTTTCTTTCCCAGATCTGCCACGCTCCATGCCTTTCTACTAAGGTGAGGACACATCCAAGGAGTTTAATTTGTTCCCGCAAACGTGAATGTCACTATCATAATAGTTTTAGTAATTTGTGTCATTTCTACACGCGACAACACAGTAAAGGTCACAATATTTACAATGCATTAATGAGAAAGTTATGTAGTTAAAGGAGTGTTGACTTCACTGTTTAATTAAACCTCCTAATCCTTGTGCCACAATACTACATAACCTTCTTGTTTAAGCTATAAATCTGGCAAATTAGAAATGTTGGAAGAGTTTAAAGAACTTTCTGCAACATGCTGGACTCTTCTTGGAACCAGTGTCTTTCGTAATCCCCATCTTTTGATCACAGCCATCATTAGACTCCACGTTGCTCTCTGTCCAGGGCATGTTAGGATGAAGAGAACCATGAAGCTTGTAAGGCTAAGGCTAGTTGTGTCTTCGCCTGGCTCAATTAAGTCTTTATATTCCTCTGATGCAAGCATATAGTTTTCTAGATTACGTAGTGTGCCAATTTCTGATATGTTTAGCAGGGCTTGGTTTACACCATGAAGCAATGGAGATCCCTTTGGAAATACCTGTAAAGAGATTCCAACTGAGTTAACATAATCTTGGTTCTAGTACCGATCTTTAATGAAAACACAGTAAAATTTCAACTCTGATAAAAGAATAGTACGCTAAATACATAAAGAATTGCATCTATATTTTGTCCTAAAATAATAATCTAGTTTGTGTGGTTGTCCTTGCCGAAATTATTTCAATGCTCTTTCAATATTTTGATTGGTTGTGCATATAGCAATAAAATTACTTACTGAAACTAAAACACGAAAAAAAAGTGAAAAAAATGTTGAAGCAATACAAATCCATATTCTCCAATTTTGTATGTTGGCCCTGCTTGAACAAACCCTTTACAGTTTTTTGCAAGGAAGATTTCATGCTTTGGATTAGCCGAAATTAACCTAGGAACTTTGGATTATTATGATATTGAGTGAGCATTTCATGCTTCAACATCCTATCTTTAGTTCCTAGTTAATTTTGGCTAACTTTTCTCTTATCTTCACCCTTGGAAAGTGAAAACCTTAGAGTGGCCTCCAACTTCATCTTAGAGTGTACCAACCGTCTATGAGAGTTTACACCCTCTCACTCATATTCCCTCATCCATTTTGAACGTCCCACTTCACCTTTGAAGGCTAGTTTCTCTTGGTGTGCCGAGATCCTTGGACAAACCCATTGACTCCTTCTTCATAAATGGAAGGGATCTTTCCATCACAATGCATCTTGGAGATATCATTTTAAGTAGGAACCTCTATCATATCCTACCATGGCATTATTGTTCTTTAGCTGCTGAATGCTGTGTACGGTTGGTTCAAATCTTTCAACAGTCAACATGCTGGCAAGGCTAGCAGTGTAAATCTGTGTAATGATTAGAGCCATAAAAAGCCACACCACCGTTGCCACCCTTGATAAATTGCTATGTAACTTGTCCCCTGTGTCAGCAGATTAAGCAAAGTAATGTTACTTGAGAATTGAGATTGTTGTTAGTGTTACTTGTTAGTTTGTAACAAGCACCAGATTGTGAGAATTATTTTTCACACAATATAGTACTGACTTGTTTTCATTGGAAGCTTTATGTCCAAATGACTTGTGTAAGGAAACATGATATTCTAAGAGTTTGTTCATAAGTTTGATGGTTAAATTTACTGAAATAAGTTAATAAAAATACTAGTAAAGTTTTTCCATCAAATTTGTTAAAATGAACTTAAAATTCACAATTCATTTTGGTAAGCGTAAAGAATTTTCCTAAAAGCACTTCTCAACACCTCTTAAAACTATTTTTCAACTAACAAGTAAGCTTTCCAAATAGTTAGTTTTTGTCAGGTAAAATCAACTAAATCATGACAAAGTTCTAAATTCTAATAGATGTTAGACGAATCATGGTCCGCTACAAAGATAAAATATAAAAGTTCAGTCTTCAACTCTTCATCCAAAATGTGAATGCATGAAATTCCTAACTGTAGCAAATCTAGATCAAAGCTAGAGAGCCTTAGATATTAGCAATTACCATTCAATGAGAACAGAGAATAGAAAGCCAACCACAACTTGATGCATAATAGGGCCCTTAAGTTCAGGGCGGTGGTTTCTTTCAATCAGCCATACAACAAAGCCATTGTAGAAAATGATGACCAATATGAGAATCCATATGACTTTTGTGCAAGGCTTCAAGAATAGCCATGCTCTATTGCCTGTCTTTGATTTAACAGGAACAATCATCACCACTCTGAGATCTGTATAGGACTGAGTGAATGAAACATATTCATAACGCGTGGATACTATTGCTACATCTCCAACAACTAAATCATATTTCTGCATCAAGCATAAATCATTATGGTGAGCAAATCAAGTATTATTAGGCTAAAAGAGTTTCTAGGGCTTACCATACTACATGTTACTATGTTAGACGAGGACCAGATAGTTTTGGACCAAATAATCTTGAGAATGAAGGTGTAAAAGATAAAGTATGAAAACTAGTTATTATGGAAAAAAACTCACTCGAGGTTATTTTTCATCTTAGGTTGTATATCAGTATATTAAGGTCCAATGAAACAGAGATATGATCATATGACATGGTAGAGTTATAATATAGTTTATAAGATTGAGTTATTGTAGGCATAATGAAACATCAAAGTTAATTTAAATATTATGGTATTCTATAAGTGTATAAGTTTAAAAAATAAAAGTAAAAGAAATTACAAAAAGAAACAAGTGTGTTCGAAGTGTGCATATACTATCACATAATATATAACCAAAATTTGATATTGGCTTATTTGTTAAGTGACATTTCTCTTGACATATATGTCAATCTCGTAAAGAGAAATGACTTATTCTAGATTTGAATTTTTCATGTAACAAACTAGGTTAGAACAGGGCATTATAACCTAGGGTTACATGCTTTTTTCTAAGCTTAGAACGACCCGTTTCAATTTGAGAACAGTTCGTTCCGGGCTCTTATTTCTGGCCTTTTATGTTTTTGGGCATTTGGATGTCATGTTAGCCTGCTCTAATGTTATTTTTAGGCCTTTGAGAACTGCTTCTTCTTATGTTAAAAGTTCATTTCCTTGTTTATGTGCCCCAGACGAAATTAGGTGTCTACAGATGCCCCTCTTTACTTGTCTTTTTGAATAGCTAGCTATGTGTTACTTTTCTAAAGGTAAGTAAAGACATAGACATTTCGTTCAGGTCCTCTCTTTGTCTCTTCGTGCAGGGGCTTCCACGTCGTTTCCTTTGGATAGATGTGTTTGCCTATACCCTTGTTCTTCGAAGTAGTTGAGTGTTGGGTTACATATTTCATTGGGTAACAAGACTGACAAATTGTACAACCTAATCTTCTATCTTCATGTAGATATTCCATGCCATTTCTTCTAGTTGCTTTTCTATGATAGGGAGGTGAATATTCGAGTCTTTTCTTTTGCTTTGATAGTAGGTTCCTCCACTTTGTTTCCTTTAGGTAGATGGATTTACATGTATCCTTACCCTTTGAAGCAACTAAGTGTTGAGTTGTGTACTCCATTGGGTGACAAGGATGGTAAACTGTACCATCTAGGTGTCCGACTTGGTGTAGAAACTCTATGCTGCTTCTACTTATCTTGTGATAGTGTGATTTTATTTATTGCTTGCTGAAGAAGGAGTATATTCTAGGCTAAGCCTCTCCAAGCTGGACTGATATTAAGGCTTTAGCCAGCCTATGAGTGTTTCTTGATCTAACCTCTCCAAGTTGGACTGGTATTGAGGCTCCAGCCGACCTATGGTGAGTGTTACTTGTTCCAGCCTCTCCAAGTTGGACTGATATTGAGGCTCTAGTCGACCTTTTCCAAGTTTGTTGAGTATTTCTTGATCCAGCCTCTCCAAGCTAGACTGGTATTGAGGCTCCAATCAACCTTTTCTGAGCTTGTCCTGGTTTTGAGGATCCAGCGAACCTTTTTGAGCTTGTACTTGTTTTGAAGGTCCAATAACCTTTTTCGAGCTTGTACTAGTTTTGAGGGTCTAGCAACCTTTTTTGAACTTGTACTGGTTTTGAGGATCCATCGAACCTTTTTCTAGCTTGTTCATTGTTGTGTGAGTATTGTGATGCCTCTTTAGGCGTCTCCATCGGGAATGACATGTGTGATAGGAGTTCTAGTGTTGTTCCTGCCGTGTGAGTATTGTAATGCTTCTCCAAGTGTCTCGTATTGGGGATGTATGGCAAAATTCTATATTCTTCCTGCCATGTGAGTATTATGATGCCTCTCCAGGCGTCTTCTAAGCACTGGTTGGTTGATGATTGGTTGGTAGGAATCTAGTGTTGCTCCTGCCAAGGTGAGTATTATGATGCCTCTTCAAGCATCTATTGGATTTTCTGGGAGAACTTTGCTAATGGTCTGGTTGTGGGAGTAGGAAAACTCCTAAGGTATCGATGTGATGTGGTAGGTAGATGTGGCTTGCGGATGTCACGGTTAACATGCTGATGATCTTGATCTTGTCGAACTGTCTGACTTGATCATTGTAGCATGACTTGTTGCGGGGAGACTATGCCCCTTTGTTTGTAGATGGATCCCCGAGCTAAGGACTTCCTAGTGTTTATTATTTTATTTTTAGCTTTGGTTTTTTCTAGTTTGGAAGCTTTGCCTTTTTTCTATGTTGATTTTTTTCTTTCTTTTTTGTATTATTATTCTTATTTTGTTTTGTTTTGCTTTGCTTTGTTTTCCCAAAATGTAGCATAAATAGAAGCGAAGATATGGAAAAAAATATAATCTCATAAATTAGATATAAATTTGAAGTATAATGATAAAACAAATACAAACAAAGAGTAAAATGCCCTAAAATCTAATCTAGTCCTTAATCGGGGGATTGGGAAATCGCTTCTACAGCCATCATATCATCTGCTCATGGCACTACTACTGTTGATGATGTTGTTGGCGCATCTCCTCCTGCAAGCTTAATTATGAGACAACTATCGAAGCTCTAATGCCGCCTCTCCATTTGTTGGTAGAAGGCCTCGATATCTCCCCCTCCCTATGGCTGTGGGGGCATCTACTGCTCCTATTATGGCGGTGGTTGTGGTTGTTGCGATTGCCCCTCCTATTAGGCGAGTATATCCCCAAATAAGATATCATCTATGTCAAATTCCTTCATGGCTATATACCCATCCAGAGAGAGCCCAATGACGCCCACAACCCAAAGGGTGAGTGCGTTGAGAGGTCGAGGGTCCAGACCATTCTCTGAATCCTCATCCTCATCCACGATCTTGTAGTGCTCGACCACCCGTGCAAGCATAGAGTCGACCACTATGTAGTCGCAACGGCTATTCGTGCTTGATCTCTCATCGTAGTCCTATATATGGCAGAGAAAGAAAGCTTCAGGATTATAGTGAATCTTGTGAGTCATGCAATATAAAGGGAAGAGGTCTCTATGTGTAACAGAGCTTGGGCTCTGGTAGCATCCATAGATGGTCCCCGTCATGAGATTATGGACCACCCGAAGTGTAGGATCGCTAATCCTTGAGTCTCGAGGCCTTGGCGGTCCTTGGCATGACCACCTCACCCGTGAACTCCCACCACATGTCGTCTATAGAGGTGTCGAAGGTGGGGAAAAGAAGTTTGTCGTTGTACTCTATCGTCGGTAGTTGCGCCTCTAGGAAAAAATTGACTATTCGGTTGAACTTTGCCAATGTGTTGGTGTGAAGGATCCCACCCATCCAGAATATGACCATTAGTACGTCTGGCCCCTCGGGTGCTGAAGCTGTGTACTTCCTTGTAGACACTAAGAAGTCGATTGTCACCTCTTGATAGGCTCGACCCAACGGCTCGAGTAAAAACTCTCATCTGATGGTCGTGGTTTTTAGTGACCATAAAAGGCTAAACTACTTGTTCGACCAAAAGGAATTGAATATGAGGCAAAGACGATGGTTAGAATTCCTTAAGGATTATGACTTATAGTTGAGTTACCATCCTGGTAAGGCTAATGTTGTAGTTGATTCTTTAAGTAGAAAATCTTTGAGATTGTCTTCTTTGATGATTAGGGAGTTGCATATGATTGAGAAGTTTAGAGATATGAGCTTAGTGTGTGAGCTGACCCCTAAGAGTATTAAGTTGGGATCCTTGAAAGTGATTAATAGCTTGATAGATGAGATTAGAGAAGGTCAAAAGGTAGATCCTTTCTTATTGAGTCAAGTAGAGAAGTTGAATCAAGGTGTGAGTTTAGAGTTGGAGTGGATAGAGTGTTGAGATTTAAGGATAGGTTGTGTATTCCTAGTGTGTCTGAGCTTAAAAAAGTAATTTTAGAAGAAGGTCATAGGAGTAGTCTTAGTATCCATCCAGGAGCCATTAAAATGTACCAAGACCTTAGGAAGATGTTTTGGTGGCCTAAGATGAAGAAGGAATTAGAGGAATTTGTGTATGCTTGCCTAGTATGCTAGAAAGTTAAGGTAGAACACCTATGAGGCTTTGTATGGTAGGAGATGTAGGACACCCTTATGTTGGGTAGAGCCTGGAGAGAATGCCATATTAGGACCTAAGATAGTTCAACAGACTACTGAAAAGGTTAAGATGATCCAAGAGAGGATGAGAGAAACCCAAAGTAGACAAAAAAGCTATAGTGACAAGAGAAGAAAAGACCTTGAGTTTAAAGAAGGTGATCATGTATTCCTTAAAGTCACTCCTTGGACGGGAGAAGGTAGAGCACTGAAATCCCGTAAGCTTATTCCATGTTTCATCGGTCCTTATCAAACTCTTAAGAGGATCGGTGAAGTGGCCTATCAAATTGCCTTGCCTCCATATCTTTCAAACCTCCATAGTGTCTTCCATGTTTCCCAACTCAAAAAGTATGTCCATGATCCTTACCATATCATTGAGTCTGACAACATTCAGCTGAAGGATAATCTCACCTATGAAACGGACCCTTTGAGGATTGATGACAAGAAGGTGAAACAGTTGAGAGGAAAGGAAATCCCTTTGGTTAAGGTCATTTGGGGAGGAATATCGCAGAAAGTGCTACATATGAATTAGTGTGGAAGAAAATATGCACAAATATTTTGATGATGCCAAAGTGATTATAAAACATTGAAGAAGAATCAAGGTTGAGCTAAAGCAAGTTGATGCAAGAACAAGATCTCAAGTGTTACATAGATAAGTCTTATCAACTTAACTAAGAATGTAAAAGAATTTTTTAGAATTGCAAGTATGCTTGGCCTTGAGAATAAGTTTTCAAAAATCTCAAATTAATCTCTTTAAATTTAAACAAGTTTTAAATCTTTTGAAAGTAAGTAAAAATGTTTTCAAAAGACTTAACAAAAGCTTTAAAGAATAGTTCAAATCATTTCTTAAAATAGATTTGTGAAAGAAATTATTGAGATGAAGTTTTCTACATAAAAGTTTTTGAAACAATAAAAAAATATGTTCTGGTAATCCATTACAAGACCTTGTAATCCATTACTAGAACAGGAAACTTCAAAGTTCAAATTCTGAATACAAAATGTGTTATGGTAATTGATTACCAGATCTTGTAATCGATTACCAGAAGATAAAATTTCAAAATTTGAATTCAAATTATACAACGTTTCAAACATTTTGAACTTAAACCGTTGTAATCGATTACCAAGTCTTGTAATCGATTACCAGAGCCTATTTTTTGAAAAATTATAGAAAGTTACAACTCTTCATGAAAAGACATAACCTAAGAAATAATTGTCTATAAATACCTATAATTTTTCAGAGAAAGGTGACGAACTCTATTGTAAAAATCATTTACAAAATCTACTTGGCCAAAGTCATTTGCAAAATCTCTAAAGAGTTCTTCAAGAGAGTCATTCTGTAAAATTCAATAGATCATTGGATTTGTAAAGGAGAAAGGGTTTTTCTCCTTGTTGGTTTTTGAATCTCAACACAAGGAAAGGGAGTTCCGAGGTGTTGGAGGATTCAAGTCTTGTAAGGTTTACAAGAGTAGTGGAAATCTCAAGTGGGAGACTCGAGGACTGGATGTAGGCAGGATTGACCGAACTAGTATAAAATCAAGTTTTCAATTCTTCTTTCTCTACACTTTTAATTTCTTGTTATTAATTGTAATTGTGTAGTTTGCATCATCATTCATTCTTTACATATAAATTTATCTAAGGAATTAAATTTGATAAGAAAGTAATTGGAAAAGTTTTCATAAGAGGAAATTTAGAAAACTTAATTCACCCCCCCCTTTTAAGTTAATTGAGGCTAAGTGACTAACAATTAGAAAGCAAGATGTGAGAAGCCTACCCATTTTTGTTTTCAGGTAAATTTCGGGGACGAAATTTCAAAAAAAAGGGGGAGAGTTGTAACACCCCGAGTTTCATAAATTATATTAAGGTATTTTAGAAATTATTTTTATATTTAAATATATTTATTTTAGAGTTTTAATATTACTTAATTAATTATATGAGCTCTATTTTATTTATGAAACATGATTTTTTATTATCCTTTTTAATTAGTGAAGCAGGAGACATTTTATAAAATGTATGTTATTAATATGTACGCTTATGTTTATGTTGATTATTAAATAGGAAGTATATTTTAATTATTATTATTTATTTTTATGAGAAAGGAAGGAAGGGTGTTTTTAGTAAATGATTTATTTTATTTTTATTATTTATTTATTAAGAAAGAATTTATCAGGAGTTAAGAAGTTACCTGAGGCTATCAAAATCATTTCACGCTTCTGACTTCATTTTCCTTTCTACACTCTTTGAAGACCAAGGAGAACCAAGAGAAGGAGACCAACCAGATTCTACTCGAGCTTCATCTTCTACTTATCAAGGTAAGGGAGAAGTGAGAAACCTCACTCGGGGGCGTGGGAATAACTGTTGGGTAGCAGGATTGACCCCCAATCCCTTGCTTGATGCATGCTTCTAGGAGCAAGCAAAATATTAATGTTTTCTATTTTGATGTTGATGAGAACTAATGAAGTTTATGTCTTCAAACAAACGTCAAATACCTTCCCCTAAACTTGGTAAACTTGATCCTAACTAAAACTACCAAAAGAAAAATTTAACTCTCAAAGATCCTTTGACCTTTAGAGCTCTAACATAACCATAAATACATGATATCAACATTAAAACTCAATAAAAAAAAGAATTATTTAATAAAGCATATAAATCATACAGTACTCACCAAGCGATAACTCTATAGAATGAAATATGTTGTAAAACTTTAAGTAAAATGAGGTGTACTTGTATGATTGTAATCCTAGTGTACTCATACATAGTTGTATTTGTGTAATTGTTTCATCTATTTGTGGTTATGCTTGAAAATAATAAACCATACAAAATAAAACAAGATGAGGCACTAAAAGGCTTAAAGTTGAAGTATTTTTTTTTATCAACACAAAGTATTATCTCCAAAGGCTCTCAATAAAGGAAGGTTATGTTTATAATGAAATGAAAAATATTTATGTACAAGTAATGCTTCAGAAAAAAGCCCCTAGATTTGTTAAGCCTATATTATAGGTGCCAAATGGTTCTTTAGAAAAAAACTTGATAAATACGGGATCATCATATATAAGAAATAAGGTCGTATTGGTTACTAAGAGTTACAACCAAGAGGAATACATAGACTATGATGACATATATGCTCTAATTGTAAGAATAGAGGCTATTGGATTGTTATTGGCATAAGCCAACATTATGAACTTTCAACTTTATCAAATGGACGTGAAAAGTGTGTAACAACCCATTTTTCGTGGGCCAAAGGCCCAATTCGTGGCCCAGAACGGGCCGTTTCAATTTTGAAACAGGCCGTTCTGGAATAGTGAGTATGGCCAAAATTGTAGAAGCAGAACGGGTCGTTCTGATAGGAGAACGGGCCGTTCTGCTGGGTTTGAGAACGGGTCGTTCCAGTTGAAAAATTTACGTAGGTTTGAAGGGCCCAGAACGGGCCGTTCCGATTTTGGAACGGGCCGTAGTGGTAGGTGGGCGAAAAATCCTATAAATAGGCCTCAAATCCTCTCATTTCTACACACCTCTCATTCTCACTCTCTCTTCTCTTCTGTTCTCTCTTTCGTTCCTCTTCTTCTCTCTAAAGACCAAGAGGAACTCAGAGGATGAGGTTTTGCTCCAGTTTTAGTTCCGATCCTTGTTTAAGGAAAAAGAGGAGGAGGTTCTGCCCGAGTTCCTATTTATCCAGGTACGGGGGAAAAGGAGATTATTTATATGTGGAGTTACATGAGGGAATTGGGTAGAAGAAGAGCCCTTAGGATTATGAGCAATTTTATAATTATTTCTGTTTGAAAAATTATTGGCATTTTTTGATTCTGTATGAATTTAGGAGTATGAATATATGATTTATTTGTAAAAATGATGCTCTGGGAGAGAGAACGAAATTATAGAAAAGTGCCTGTAGGCTAGGTTTTGGAAAAATTGAAATATTTCTGTTTGAGGAATTAATGATACCATTAGGTTCTGTATGTGTTGAGGATTAGAAATATATATTTAATTTGTAAGAATGATGATCTGAGAGGGAGAACGAAACTGTAGAAAAGTGCCTGTGAGTTAGGTTTTGAAAGAATTGGGGGTTTTATTGTTTATGTTAAAGTTATATGAAATTGATAATTCCATTGTTTATAATATTAATTTATGAATGTTATTATTGTATTGATTGATAAGAATGAATGATCTTGATGTGAATTTGAATTATGAGATGAGATGTTGTATGGATGTGATTATGATTGTGATTGTGGTGCCTCACATCAATGACTAGGGATGGCATGGCCCCTGGGCAAGTGGTGCTACAGGCAGGGCGTGACCCTAGCATGGTGTGGGATGGGTAAGACAGTTAACACCACCACTTATGTCGATTATGGCAGCCCTGGCATAGGGTTAATTGCAAGAGATTGTGTGGATTGTAATGTGATTGTGGTTCCTCAAACTAAAGGATCAAGGATGATACGAACCCTGGTAGTGGATGCTTCAGGGACGAGCGTACTCCTGGATGATCAGGGATGATACGAACCATGGGTAGTTGATGATTCAAGGACGAGCGTACTCCCGAATGATCAAGGATGATACGAACCCTGGGTAGGTGATGCTTCAGGGACGAGCGTACTCCTTAATGACTAGGGATGGCACAACCTCTGGGTAAGTGATGCTACAGGGAGGGCGTGACCCTGGTTTGGTGTGGGAGGCAATTAACCCGTATCACTTGTGTCAGATGTGGCGAGGTCTTGGCATAGTGTTAATTGTAAGATTGGTGTGGATTATGGATGTGGAAATGATATTGTTAATTGTAAGATTGACATGAATTATGAATATGAAAATGATGTTGTAAATTGTATAATTGGTGTGGATTATGATGGATTGAGATATGTATGTGAAATGAGATATGTGAAATGTGAATTGAGATGTGAAGATGATGAATGATTGATATATATATATATATATATATATATATATATATATTATTAAATAATGAATTATGATGAGATTATATTGTGATGTGTTTGTATGTACTTTGCATATAGATATTTTCTTTTCTCACCGTATAAACTGTGGATATTTTAGGTGAAGAAGATCCGGCTACGAGTGGCATCTAGAATGCCAACAGTTAAATTATGGGAATGCTCTGATAGTGTGACATCGGGACAGAGGATTTCTAGGACAGAATATTTATATGGATTTGGTATTGTAATAAATGATTTTAAAATTTTAAACTCTTAAATTTTACCTTTCAAGTTTTATTTTTCAGTTATTTTCTTATATTGAAGAAAGAACAGATTTGAAGTTTTATGTGAACCCTTTTACGAACCCTTTGAAAGTTTATTCTTCTTAATTAAATTATATTATATATGTGTTGGGGTAGTAAGGGTGTCACATTTAGTGGTATCAGAGCAGGTCGATCCAATCGGCCGTGAGTTATGAGTCTACTATGCTTGTTTGGTAGATTAATAATGTGATGAGTTGATTGTTGAACTTATTGATGTGCTAATGTGATGATTGATTATGTTGTTTTTTATTTATTTGTGTGCATTGTGTTCTCAGGATTTGTCTGATAGACATGATATAATTTGATGATGCTATTTTTGATTGCTCTTTGTTATTCTCATGATTGCTTATTTGTTTGATACTTCTTGCTTACGTAAGAAGTAGTGGTTGAGTAGTATCACTCGTATGGTGAGCTTATGTACCAATAGTACGGACAAAGCCTTGATAATCAACTAGAAATTATTGAGACCTTAGATTTGGGTGAGACATTGATTTGTCAAGAGTTTACAGTTAATGGAATTTAGGAATCTATAGTAGTAGCGATTGAATCCAAGGGGGTTGTATCTGAGAATTGGAGTTTTGATATTTTGATGAGAGATTGGAACGTTCCTTGAGTATTGGTGCTTGCATGTTAACCTTTTATGGTTTAGGTAGTATGTGAATTTTATTCTCTAAGTTCTTTGCACTGAATATGTGAGCTGTTTTGGTCTAGGATTGTAATGGAAAGCTTGAATATGAGTTTAAGGTGGAAAGGAGTGAGTTTGGAATGGTTGAGGTATTTTGTGAAATGTTAGTACACTATTGCTGTATGATATGGGGAATATTTTCGTTGAAATTTCGTTGTGCCAGTATGAGTATCATATTGACAAAATCAGATTTTGTGGTATTCATGAAAGTTGTGGCTTTGGATATTATCTTTCCAATGGAACTGGAATAAGATAAAACGGAGGTCTAGAAATTTAGTTATGACTGCTTTGGTGATCAGAAGTTTAGTTGTAAGAGCTGAATATATTTGAAGTGATTTTTGAATTTTTAGCTAAGAAGGTGATCTTTTTGGAATCTTATGTCTTCATAAGAGTTGTAGCTTATTCACTTAGCTTTCTTTTGAGATAGGTTTGAAATCATTTGGATGAATATAACTCTATATGTCAGGTAGATATATGCTGTTATGAATGTTTTTGAGATTTTAGGCATAACAAGGTTAAAAATGGATTTGGTGATGTTTTGAGGTTTGGTCATTGAAAGGTTGATTAAAATGATATGATTGGTTCATGGTGTAAACGATGATCAATTCATACATGCTTAGGGATGGTATATGTGAAGAAGGTATTCTAACATGATTTGATATGCAAGTATGTGACCTTATGGATCAATTAGTGGATGTTTGTGTGTTAATGAGATTGACCTTAGGATGTAATATCATCATATTATAGTTAAGTATAAAGATATATCTAATATAGATTTAGACTAGATTATCTAAGTATGAATTTGGATTGTATGAGGTGAGTATTTTAGGCCATGAAATTTCTTGCGGAGGTATAACGTAGATCTACCGAAGTTGTGTTTAAAGTGAAAGATATCTGAGTCAATTAGTATAATTAGGAGTTTATTGGAGAGTTTATAGGAAAATTATTGAGTAAATTTTTAAGATAGTTGTTCATGGTTTAAACTGCCCTCACTACGGGAATCACTTTTGCATTCTTTCCTCTGGTTATTAAGATGTTTCAGTCCACCAGGTTGTCTCTTGCCTACCCTTGTAATCAGCAGTAGTTCGAAAGGTTAATCTATATCAGGAATTCCTAGACCTATGTTTATTTTTAACTACCCAAAGTATTTCGTCGCTTACTCCTCTGGGTCGCTTACTATCACCTTTGACTGGATTGACTAGGAAAAGAGTTGCCTTTGTATGGGATAACAAATGCGAAGGTAGTTTTCAAACTCTTTAGGAAAGATTGACTAGTGTTAATACTACTAGATTTTAATAAGACTTTTGTGATATATAGTTATGCTTCTAAAGATAGGTTTGGGAGGAGTGTTGTGGCAAGAAGGAAAGGTAGTAGGTTATGATTCATGAGAGGAATTTTCTTATCCATGACCTTGAGTTAGCAGCTTTAATATTTATACTAAGATTTGGAGACACTACGTATATGATTCTAAGCTTGAGATATTTATTGATCGTTAGAGCCTTAATTATCTGTTGACTGAAGGAGTTAATTACGTGACAAAAGAGATAGTTAGAATTTCTTAAGGAATAAGATTTTGATCTTATTTATTATTTGGCTAAAGCCATTGTGGTGATCGATGTTTTGTGTAGGAAACCTTTATATTTAACTTCCCTTATGATTAGAGAGATGAATCTTTTTGGCTCAAATTAGAGACTTAAGTTTGGTTTATAAGGTTACCCTTAGTAGTGTGAGACTAAGTGTGACTTGAGTAACGAATGGATTGTTGAAGGAAATTAGAGAAACATAATTTTGGTGACAAGATATGAGGCTATGGGATAAGGAGATGAATAAGAGTATGACTTGGGTGTAGATAGAGTGGTGAAATTAGAGATCTGATATGAATACCGAGTGTACTTACGCTTAGGTACTTGATCTTTAGAAATGATCATAGAAGTAAAACTAATATTGTGGCAGATGCCTTGATTATGATAACCTCTGATATATCATTATTGATGATTTAAGGATTAGATTTGATTGAAGAATTTAAAGACTTATGCTTGGTGTGTGAGATTATCCTTAGGAGCATTGAATTGATTATGTTGAAAGTGACTAGTGAATTAATGGATGAGATTAGAGAAGCCTAGGAGTCAGATCCTTTCTTAGGGAATCAAATGGAGAAGATTGGTAGAAGTATAGATAACCATTTTTTTTTTAATAGAAATCGACATTGTTTTGAAGTGCAAGAGCAAATTTGGGTGCTTAGTAACCTTGAATTAAAAAAAAAAAACAAAGATGATCTTAGAAAAAGAACGTAAGACTACTCTTAGCATTCATTTAAGAGCTACTACGATGTATCAGAGTAGCGCAGCGGAAGTGTAGTGACCTAAGATGAAGAGAGGAGTAAAGCAATTGTATACTTGTGGTTAGCATACTAGAAATCTTTAAGAATTTTGTAGCACTTAGACGCTCCATTTTGGAAGTGAGATGGTGAGTGGATAGACCTTAGTGGTAGGTTTGTCTAAGACGCTTAAGAGATTGATTTTATTTGTGTTTCAGTGGATAGACTCGCCAAGTTTACATGTCTTACCCTTAGAAATCCTTTGATAAAATTGATAGAGTTGTATATCAGTAAGGTAGTGAGGTTGCATAAGGATTAGAAAGTAAGAAGAGAGAAGTCTACCATTACAAAAATTTCGGGGACGAAATTTCTTAAAGGAGGGGAGTATTGTAACAGCCCATTTTTTGTTGGCCAAAGGCCTAATTCGTGGCCCAGAACGGGCCGTTTCAATTTTGAAACGGGCCGTTCTGGAATAGCGAGTATGGCCAAAATTGTAGAAGCAGAACGGGCCGTTCTGATAGGAGAACGGGCCGTTCTGCTGGGTTTGAGAACGGGTCGTTCTAGTTTGGGAACGGGTCGTTCCAGTTGAAAAATTTACGTAGGTTTGAAGGGCCCAGAACGGGCCGTTTCGATTTTGGAATGGGCCGTAGTGGTAGGTGGGCGAAAAATCCTATAAATAGGCCTCAAATCCTCTCATTTCTACACACCTCTCATTCACACTCTCTCTTCTCTTCTGTTCTCTCTTTCGTTCCTCTTCTTCTCTCTGAAGACCAAGAGGAACTCAGAGGATGAGGTTTTGCTCCAGTTTTAGTTCCGATCCTTGTTTAAGGAAAAAAAGGAGGAGGTTCTGCCCGAGTTCCTATTTATCCAGGTACGGGGGAAAAGGAGATTATTTATATGTGGAGTTACATGAGGGAATTGGGTAGAAGAAGAGCCCTTAGGATTATGAGCAATTTTATAATTATTTCTGTTTGAAAAATTATTGGCATTATTTGATTCTGTATGAATTTCGGAGTATGAATATATGATTTATTTGTAAAAATGATGCTCTGGGAGAGAGAACGAAATTATAGAAAAGTGCCTGTAGGCTAGGTTTTGGAAAAATTGAAATATTTCTGTTTGAGGAATTAATGATACCATTAGGTTCTGTATGTGTTGAGGATTAGAAATATATATTTAATTTGTAAGAATGATGATCTGAGAGGGAGAACGAAACTGTAGAAAAGTGCCTGTGAGTTAGGTTTTGAAAGAATTGGGGGTTTTATTGTTTA
Organism: Cajanus cajan; assembly: GCF_000230855.2. Taxonomy (NCBI): domain Eukaryota; kingdom Viridiplantae; phylum Streptophyta; class Magnoliopsida; order Fabales; family Fabaceae; genus Cajanus; species Cajanus cajan. Next base: position 22,410,131 of record NC_138524.1, read on the forward strand.
TGTTAAAGTTATATGAAATTGATAATTCCATTGTTTATAATATTAATTTATGAATGTTATTATTGTATTGATTGATAAGAATGAATGATCTTGATGTGAATTTGAATTATGAGATGAGATGTTGTATGGATGTGATTATGATTGTGATTGTGGTGCCTCACATCAATGACTAGGGATGGCACGACCCCTGGGCAAGTGGTGCTACAGGGAGGGCGTGACCCTAGCATGGTGTGGGATGGGTAAGACAGTTAACACCACCACTTATGTCGATTATGGCAGCCCTGGCATAGGGTTAATTGCAAGAGATTGTGTGGATTGTAATGTGATTGTGGTTCCTCAGACTAAAGGATCAAGGATGATACGAACCCTGGTAGTGGATGCTTCAGGGACGAGCGTACTCCTGGATGATCAGGGATGATACGAACCCTGGGTAGTTGATGATTCAGGGACGAGCGTACTCCCGGATTATCAAGGATGATACGAACCCTGGGTAGGTGATGCTTCAGGGACGAGCGTACTCCTTAATGACTAGGGATGGCACGGCCCCTGGGTAAGTGATGCTACAGGGAGGGTGTGACCCTGGTTTGGTGTGGGAGGCAATTAACCCGTATCACTTGTGTCAGATGTGGCGAGGTCTTGGTATAGTGTTAATTGTAAGATTGGTGTGGATTATGGATGTGGAAATGATATTGTTAATTGTAAGATTGACATGAATTATGAATATGAAAATGATGTTGTAAATTGTATAATTGGTGTGGATTATGATGGATTGAGATATGTATGTTAAATGAGATATGTTAAATGTGAATTGAGATGTGAAGATGAGGAATGATTGATATATATATATATATATATATATATATATATATATATATATATATATTATTAAATAATGAATTATGATGAGATTATATTGTGATGTGTTTGTATGTACTTTGCATATAGATATTTTCTTTTCTCACCGTATAAAATGTGGATATTTTAGGTGAAGAAGATCCGGCTACGAGTGGCATCTAGAATGCCAACAGTTAAATTATGGGAATGCTCTGATAGTGTGACATCGGGACAGAGGATTTCTAGGACAGAATATTTATATGGATTTGGTATTGTAATAAATGATTTTAAAATTGTAAACTCTTAAATTTTACCTTTCAAGTTTTTTTTTTCAGTTATTTTCTTATATTGAAGAAAGAACAGATTTGAAGTTTTATGTGAACCCTTTTACGAACCCTTTGAAAGTTTATTCTTCTTAATTAAATTATATTATATATGTGTTGGGGTAGTAAGGGTGTCACAAAGTGAATTTTTAAAGCATTTCATTCAATAAATGGTTTATGTTCACCAACCCCGTAGATTTGTTGATTTCAAGTTCCCTAACCATGTGTATGAGTTGAAAAAAGGCACTTTAAGATGGTCCTTGGAAGTATCTCCTACGTTACTAGCACTATGGTTGTCGTGTTGCATCTTGTTCATGGCTCCGAACATTTTAGCCATTTGTTCCTTGAGCTGTTTAAGCTCCTCATTGAGGATATAGTTTCTTTCTTCTAGGGCATCCATGGCTTTTATCCTTTGAGCTCTCGTGAGTATGGAGTGTTGAAAAGCCACCTTTGAGGGACAATGATAATTTCCTATTAAGCTATTTAATTGATAATGCATGAAGGAGGTCTCTAACAAAGACTTGGTGGCCATTCCTTTGAAGGTGAATCATAGTGTCCCTTTTCACAATGTTTTACGATGTGACAAAGGTCACACTAATTGGAGTTCACCAGTCTTTGTGAGAGATCTCCTAGTGATCCTATACGACTTTTCGAAAAAATAGGAGATGCATGATGACCTTTTTTTAATGAAGGGATGTATGTCTCTCACATATTTTATTTTCTATGTTAGGTTTTCCCTTGTGATAATGCATTTTTTTTGTTTTTTTTTATTTTTTTTTATTTTTTGTGTTTTCTTTACCTTAAGGGAACTACACAAACAAATGCACATACATATGCTCAATCAACGCAACCCACAAACAGTCATGTTCAAATCCATGGTCTGGGGTCCTTGTCAAGAAAGTGTTTTGTATAGGACGATTCTAATTATCCTCACTAGTCTTTAAAGGCTCCCAAGGTGCCCCGATTATAGGGACCCAATATCTTTGTCGCCGTCACCTGCAAACTCTAAGGTCTGACACAGTATTTTAGGCTAGAGTAACCAGTTATCACCTCGAGTGTGATTTCCGACAAGGTTTGCAAGCTCTAAGGCCATTCTTGGGCAGGTTGTACGTCAACCACCCCCTATATTTACAGGCTTATGCCCCCGGCTATAGAGGGAATTGTTGTGTGCAAGGGTTTGTGCACAATTGTTATTTCAAATAGATGCGAAATTTAAACAGGCAAACAAATATCAAAGAAAACAAATAAATATTTACATGCAAAACAAACAAGGTAAAGGGAACAAATATTTATTATTCTTAATTTACTAATCTCATCATTTATTTCAGCCTGACCCTCTTTAAACTTCTCTAGTGGAGTTACCATCTGCCGGAACTCAAAAAATTCTAATATTGCCCATAAATGGTTTGGACTTCCTTTTTGAAAAGTCTCATCAATTAGGGAATGCCCAAACACCAGAATAATTCCTAACTAATGGTTTTGGAAAATGGTTCTTAGGAGTCGCCACCGATCTTTTACTCAAAACATCGGAAAAAGAAAAGGGATTTTGAAAAGTGCCAATTTGGCCTTTATAACTAGAATTATGCTCGGGGGCCGGTTACGTGTAAGGAAGGTGTTAAGCACCCTACAACACCCTAAATCGGTACGCTTATGATGAAACTAGCGTGATAGAGAATAATAGTTTAAATATTTGGTTCCCTTTATTAGTGGTTATTTACACGCTTAAATTTAAATTATGTGATTTACCCTAACACGTCTACATGGTTGTTTTTATTAGTTATAACAATATTTTACAATAAAAGGAGTAGAGGATGGAAAAAAAGATTGGTAGAAATACCTCTTGAGCGGGCTTTTATAAAGTGTTCTTCAAATGTGGAATACTTGAGGCACTTTTTGGCTACCTTACACACTATAATGTGCCTCACAACTCTGAAGAAATAAAAGGAGAAGAAGAGAAAGAGATTTGAATTGTATCAGGCTTCAGAAGGCAATTTTTTCGGTCCCTAGGAACAATGCCCGACTTTGGTATTTATAGACATCAAACCTGACTAGAATGGCCCATTCTGGTTTCAGAACAGCCCATTTTGGATTAGTTTGTTAAGGCAAAAATTTGAATCTGGAACAGTCAATTCTGAATTTAAATTTTACCTTTAACAACCTATGTCGAAACGGCCTATTCCAGACTGGAAAAAATTCATTTTGACCTAGTGTTTCTATGCCTTTTTAGGAGTTTGGAAAGGCCCATTCTAGGCTCCTAATTCACCCTTATTGGGCTTTGGGCCTTCTAATGTCATATCGTTTCGTTCTGATGTCATATTCGAGCCTTCGGGGACTCCTTTGTCTCGTGCTAAAGTCCATTTCTTTGTTTGCGGGTCCCGGACAAAATTAGGTTTCTACAATACAATGTTTTTCAATACGATTTGACAATATCTTAGAAGTCTAAAGAAACTTAAGTTTGGCTGATACATAGACAAGTCCTCTTTAGCTTCTAGAACATGTCTCCTTATTGCTTTCGCCTGTTCATGGATCTCCTTGCTTATGTTGTCCCAAGTTGACTGTGCTTCCTTGGCCTTCTCTTGATAATATCCCATCATCACTTTTAGCTCTTGAACTTCTTCTAGAGCTTGGTCACTTTAGTGGGTAATTTCTTTAAGAAGTTCGAGCCCCTCTTCTTCCTTTTGTCAAAAATTAGAGATGGTTGCGGCTCGTTCTTGGGTGATCTCCCGCTAAATTTTAACCTCTGATCTGGCCTTAGATAAGTCCTTATGTGCTTGTTCTTTTCCTTGTGTCTGCCCTTGGTGTTTGATCTTGAGTTGTGCTACCTTTGATAAGGATTTCACGAGTTGCTTATCTAAATCAACTCTTGGGATTTTCGTCGATTGTGTATTTTTGTTGGCATATTCATCTTTTAATCATTCGATTTCAATGTCTTTCTTCTTGCACTTCTTTTGTAGACTATCGATGAAAATTTTGGATTCCTCATCCTTTTCTTCCAAGGCTTTTACTTGGGCTTCCAAAGTTTTCATCCTTTTAGTCAAGGAATTGACTCGTTGTTGTTTGCTTTGGTCCACTGACTTGGTTATACCTATGATTCCTCTTTTTCTTCTCCATTGTTGATAATCATCTGAAGGCTATCCAGGGTCTACCAAGCTCATTGTCTCCAAAGTAAAGTGGCTTGCTCCAAGCTTCCTTGATGGCGTCAATCAACGGTTGTTGCCCCGAGGTGTAGAAGAAAAAAATCCCTCCAAGTTCTTCTAGATTTGGCAAAGTTTGTGTTCTCCCAAGCTGCCTTAATATATGGTTTAGAGAACAGGCTATACATCCTCTTAGTCCCATCAAAGGTAGATTAGGGACCTTTCCACATCGAATCAAAACTTGACTTGGTCGAAACCATGGACACATCCACGTGAAGGTGTCCTTAGTATAGTTTTCCATCTCAGTTTTCCAAGCCATAACATACTTCCTTGGTGCGGGAATTCTAGGAAAGCTCCTTAACGGATCAGGTAGCTTTCCCATATGGTCTTTGGCAAAAAAATGTGCATACGTCCACACATAAAGGAGTGGGCTATAGCATCTCATCTATTTCCCTGAATTTTTTATTACAAAAGTCAATAGTAATTAAGGTGTTGGAAAAAATGGCAGGCACGAGGCTCTTTAGGTGTGCATCCCAAGCAAGAAGGCATCAATTGCGGCGTGCTCTATTACCTTCTCATGAAAAGAGAAAAGGATTATCCCAAACAATATTAAAGCTAGATTCTTGTTGAAAATCATCCAAACCCCTTGATTGGCTAGAAGGGAAAGGTGTCCTTCCAGAGTAGAGAGCTTCCATCCTTTGATTGTCCCATTTCCCTCAAGAGTGGATAAATAAGGAGGTAGCCTGATTAGCTCAATTAACTTATCTAAGGAGATAAGTCCTTCCAAAATAGCGTAGACCCCTTCAGACTTGGGCCACCTAACCATTAGGTCGTACTCCTCTACAATGGGCACTATGTCAAAGTGAGGGAACTGAAAACAACAAAACTCAAGCTTCTAGAAATGCACCAAAGCTCTCATGAAGGCGGGGTCAACATATATCCTTAATAGGTCAAGGATTCTTCCATAGCACTTTTTGAAGTCTGTCTTGACTTCCCTCAACATTAGAGCACATAAGTTGTTGACTCTTGGCATTGCATAATTCAGAATGCTCACCATCCTCAACGGTCCATGCATGCTACTACATATGCCTTCCATATCTCTAAATGAATGTTTATTAATTACTATCCTAAAAGAAATGCATGATATGTAATTTTTTGCCTAAATATTTTCATGTTTTATTTGACTAAGGGCTATAATCCTTATCCATTTGAATGAAATTAAACACGCAAGTGCAATAAATATATGCTCACAAAAAGTAATCCATGAACGACACAAATCCATGGTCTGTGGTCCCTTTCAAAGAAAGTGTTGGTATAGGAAGGTTCTAGTTATCCTCACTAGTCTTTAAAGGCTCCCAAGGTGCCCCCAATATAGGGACCCAGTACCTCGATCGCCGTCACCTGGCAAATTCTAAGGTCTGATGTAGTATTTTGGGATAAAGTAACCGATTATCACTTTGAGTGTGATTTTCGACAAGGCTTTCAGGCTCTAAGGCCATACTTGGGCCGATTGTACGTCAATCACTCTCTATGTTTATGCGTTCACACCCTCGGGTATAAAGGGAACTGTTGTGTGCAAGGATTGTGTATAATTGTTTATTTCAAACATACAAATATCAAAGCCAAATAAAAATGCATACAAAACAAACAAAGTAAAGGGAACTAATATTTGAACTATTATTCTTAGTGTGCTAATTTCATCATTTATTTTGGGCTTGACCCACTTAAGCTTCTCCAGTGGAGTTGCCATTTGTTAGAACCTAAAAAATTATGATCTTTCCCACAAATGGTTTAGACTTCAAATTTGAAAATCTCATCAATTAAGGAATGCCCCGAGACCAGACTAATCCCTAATTAACAGTTTTGAAAAGAGTTCATGGAGTCACCACCGATATTTTTCTCAAAACGTCGAAAAAAGGAAAAAGAGATTCTTAAAAATACCAAAAATGGCCTTCACAACTAGAATTTGGGCTCGAGGGTCAATTACATATAGGGAAGGTATTAGGCACCCTACGATGCCCTATATTAGTACCCTATAATGAAATTAGTGCAGTTGAGAATAATAATTTAAATATTTAATCCCCTTTTATTAATGATCCTTTACATGCACAAATTTAAATTTACATGATTTTCCCTAAAATGTCTACATGGTTACTTTTAGTTATGGTATCATTTATGACAAAAAAAATAGATAATGAAGAAAATACCTCTTTGAACGAGCTTTTATAAATACTTCAAATGTGGTAGACTTGATGCCCTTTTTGGCTGCCTTATACACTACAATTGTCTCACAAAACTCAAGAAATACAAAAAGGAGAAGAAAAGAAATGTATAGACTCTATAGAGACTAAATTTCTACCCCTAAACATTGTTCACGAGCCTCATATTTATAGGCACGAAAATCCAATAGAATGGGGCATTCTGACCTAGGGTTACAAGCCTTTTTCTTAGCTTAGAAAGACCCGTTTTGAGCCCCTAATTATGGCCCTCTACATTTTAGGCCTCTGGATGTCATGTTAGCCTACTCTGATGTTGTTTTTAGGCCTTCGGGAACTCCTTCTTATGTTAAAAGTCCATTTTCTTATTTATGTGCCCCATACGAAATTAGGTGTCTACAGGCATGAAGGTGACTTTTGAGAGGGTTTTGTTGAAGCAAAATGGTCAAAAATATCATATATTCAAAAGTGATTCAAATGTGAAGGAATGAGTAAATTTATAGGCTAAGTGGACGGCACAATTGGCTCCAAACTCAAGCATTGCATTGGCGCCAGATTTTGAATTCAAATGGTATTTGAATTTAAAATTCTCGGTCACTCCCATGTGATATGCCATGTGCTTGGTTCAATTATGAATTTAAGTTGCATTTAGAGGTCATTTGAGGCTGATTTGGGACGTACCATGTGTAGCCACCATTGGCTTAATACATGTGACCCAAATACAACACAAATTACTTCTAAATGAAGCATAAATCTAGCTAACTTTACCTATTTATGTTTTCACTCTATTTTCCTATCCTAATGACTAAAATAGAATAGCCTATCAAATACAAACAATAGAAAATAATAAAAGAAGTAAAATTAGCCCAATATTGGGTACCAAAATACCCAAGGTCCATAAAGCCCAAAACTAGGCCCACTAAGCCTAAGGCCTAAAAACCTAATCTAGGTGGCCCAGAAATACAAGACCAAAACATATAAATCCTACACTACAAAGTTAAGTACAAATAAGGTGGATCACTGTGAAGCCCATGTGAAGAATATCCTAAGCCCACCAAGCCTATTGGGCCCACCAAGCTCTGAAGCAATCAAATCTTCCTGTAATCTCCTAGCCATGGCTCTAGTGGTTGGACCCTTGATCCATGCTCTTCCATCATCCCTTCCCTCTTGAAGAGGATTCATCCTCGAATCTATAGGCTCCTCCTCATCATCACTAGCTCCTACAAAAGGTTTTAAATCACTAACATTAAAGGTAGGACTAACACCATAATCATCTGGGAGATCTAGCCTATAAGCATTATCATTAATACGTTGGAGGACATGAAAAGGTCCATCTTCTCAGGATTTGAGTTTAGACTTTTTTTGTGTGGAAATCACTCTTTTCGTAAATGAAGCCAAAGCCAATCTCCTTCCTGAAAGATCATATTCTTTTTTCCTTTATTGTTGTATTTTTTATATCTCTCATATTGTTGTTGTATTTGTATTTTAACCCTCTCATGTAACTTTTTAACAAATTCAACCCTTGGCGCCTATTCTTTATGAATAAAATGATTTACATTAGGAAGGGGGATCAAGTCCATAGGTGTAAGAGGATTAAAACCATACACAAGGCATATAACTCCTTGTCATAGGTGGGATAGTTGAGGGAGGCATCTTTTAGTTTTTCACTAAAATAGGCAATTGAGTGTCCTTCTTGCAACAATACAACATCGATGCCAATTCTAGATGCATCACATTTTAGCTCAAAAGTTTTAGAAAAATCAGGTAGAGTTAGTGTGGGTGCATTTGTGAGTCTATCATTTAAAGATTGAAATGCTTGGTCTTATTTTTCACCCCATTCAAAAGGAATATCCTTCTTGACAAGTTCATTTAAGGGTGAAGCAATGGTGGAGAAGTTAGGAACAAAATGTCTATAAAAACTTGCAAGTCCATGAAAACTCCTAACTTCACCAACATTCCTTGGTTTTGGCCACTCTTGGATGGCTTTGATTTCCTCAAAAAGTGCATTTATCTACATTAACAAACAATTGGTTTTTCCTAAGGATCAAAAGAACTTGTCTAAGATGTCCTAAATGATCATATTTACTTCTACTATAGATTAAGATGTCATCAAAATAAACAACCACAAACTTCCCAATCCACTCTCTTAAGACATGATTCATAAGCCTCATGAATGTGCTTGGTGCATTTGTCAACCCAAAGGGCATGACCAACCACTCATATAGACCAAACTTAGTCTTAAAAGCAATCTTCCACTCATCACCTTCCTTTATTCTTATTTGGTGATATCCGCTCTTAGGATCTATTTTGGAAAATATGGTAGCACCATGTAATTCATCAAGCATATCATCAAGTCTTGGGATAGATTGCCTATACTTGATAGTAATATTATTGATAGCCCTACAATCACAACACACTATCCATTTTCCATCTTTCTTAGGGACTAACAATACAAGTATAGCACAGGGACTTAAACTCTTTTGTACCCATCCCTTGTCCAACAACTCTTGAATTTGGTTCTCTATTTCTTTTATTTCTTGGATATTGGTCTTATAGGCTAGCCTATTTGGTAGGCTTATCCCAGGCACAAAATTAATTTGATGTTTTATACCCCTAAAAGGTGGAAGACCCTTTGGACCCTCACTAGGGAATACATCACCAAATTCTTTTAAAATATTTTCAACCCCGTGTGGTAGAGAACTAGGTTCAAGAGATAAATTATGAAAATTTAACACACTTCTACAAAAAAGAAGATAAGAAGGTTGTTCAACAAGAAAAGTTTTCTTGATATCATTTTTTTTTTGAAGACCTTCTAAAGAAGAAGTATCATTTGCTTCTTCCTTTTTCTTCTTTGAAGAGTTGTGTTTCTCTTTTTGTCTTATCTCTCTTTTCTTCTATTTTTTTTTTCATTTTTTTCTTCTTCTATCATCCTGGAAAGAGATAAAGGATGAAGTACAAATTTTTTTTCCTTGTGAATGAAGGTAATTTCATTAGTAAGACCATTATGCATGGTTTTCTTATCAAATTGTCATGGTCTTCTTAACAAAATGTGACAAGCTTCCATAGGCATTATGTCACATACCACTTGATCTTCATAATTGCCTATTGAAAACTTGAGCTTCAATTGTTTATCCATGATTATATCCCTATATCTTCATTTAGCCAATGAAGTTGATATGGTTTTGGATGGGGAATTAGGGTTAGGTTTAATTTCTCAACCAACCTAATGCTAAAATAATTACAACATGATCCACTATCTACAATGAGAGAACAAGCATTATTTAAAATTTTGCATCTTGTGTGAAAAATGTTCTCTCTTTGTGAAATATGTTGATCACTAGGTTGACTTCCTAGAAGTCTCCTAATCATGAGTAGTTGACCATCATATGGATAAACATTTTCAATTTCATGGTTTTCATCACTAGATTCACTTTCAGTTGAAGTGGTAGAACTATATTCATCATGACTACTATAAATGCCTTGTCCTCTTAAAATCATCACTTTTTATTTGGACATTGTAAGGCAATATGTCCTCTTCCAAGACATTTAAAGCATTTGATGTCACTAGTTCTATTGCTTAAAGTGGAAGTACTTTTTCCTTTTCTTTTTCAAGATTCTTGGAGGGTTCCACTTTATTTTTGTATTTTGAAAAATTTGCCTACTTGTAGTCCTTTTTAACATAAGATTAAGATTGAGTTTTCTCTTACTTAAAAGAATTTTTCATCAAATGTTGTTGTTCCACCCTTATACAAAGTTGGACCAAATTATCAAGGTCCCTATAAGGGAGTAATGCAACTCTATCTCTTATATCAAAATTAAGACCACTCAAGAACCTTACTATGGTTAACCTCTCTTCCTCCCTTATGCCAACTCTCATTAAATAAAGATCTATTTTTTGCCTATACTCTTCCACACTCATATTCTTTTGTTGGAGTCTTTGGAGATTATCTATAAGCTCCCTACTATAATAAGAAGGAATATGCCTTATTTTCATAGCATTCCTTAAGTCATTCCAACATTGTATGGGTGGGTCATTGTGAAGGCTTCTTTCCCTAACTAGAGCTATCCACCAATACATAGCTTGTCCTTGGAAAGCTAAGGTGGCTAAGGGAACTTTTATTTCATCCCCTACTTGGTGACAAGTGAAAATTTGTTCGACTTTCATTTCCCAATCCAAGTAGGCGTCCACATCTTCTTTGTCGTGAAAGGAAGTGAGATCAACTCTTGATTCCCTCACCTTTGGTTCTTTTATAACTTTCCTAGGATTAGGTTGATAGTAATCATCTAAATTCATGCTACCTACTTCCTCAAGGCTTGTGGAACAATGGGAACCTTTACTACTTTTCTTTTTTTGTTTTATTTTTGCCAAAAGTTTTTCTTCTTGATGTTTAACCATGCAAATTTCTTCCTTTAGAATAACAAGTTGTGCTTCTCTTTCAATTCTTTCTTTTTCTTTAGCTATCACTGTAGACCCCTAAAATTGTCCGGGTCGGAAATAAAGCTTGAAGACTCTCGAAGACTGAAGGATAATCAACCAGAAGGACTCCTGGAACGCCCTAGGAGGGTTCTCTGTAGGTCTAGAGGTCTTAGAATAGCTAAAAAATAAGGAAGTGGAGGGAAAAAGCCCAATACGGCCGTACTGAACTTAATACGGCCGTATTGAAGCTTCAATACGGCCATACTGAAGTCAGTACGACCGTATTGACACTTCAATACGACCACTGCGAACTCAATACGGGCGTATTGAAATTTCTGACTTTCAATACGACCGTATTGAACCCCAATACGACCGTATTGAAGTTCAAAAATTTCAATACGGCCGTATTGGCCCTGTAGGCCGTACTGCGCCTATTCCCTATAAATATGACGTCAATTGGACGTCATTCCACACTTTTTCACTCAGTTTTGACTCCCTCCTTGAGTATTCTGGGGTTTTTGAGCAGTGTTCTGCCCTAGAAATCTCTCTGGGAGTCGATCCGACGAAGTTCTGGAATTCCGAGCACTTAGCTTGGAGATCCGAACCTAGTCGAGGGGAAATCTCTTTGATTCCCTTAGTTAAAATTTTGTTCTAGGAGAGCGAGGAGCGGACTTGTAGAGCGAGGGAACGCCAAAACGCTTCCCAGTTCATTTTTATAAAAGCACGCTTCAAGAGGTTTCCCTTCAATCCTTCCTTTTACTGCTTTCTGTGTGAATATTTAAACTGTCATCATGTAGATAGTCAATTTATAATTGCTTAGAATAAATAGGGGTAATTTAGTAATTTTATACTGTTCTGTTAAAAATAATCTGTCATAGGGAACCCGAAAGGGGCGCTGTGGGGTGCTAACACCTTCCCCACGCGTAACCGACTCCCTTACCCAACTCTGGTTGTAGTGGCCAAAGTTGATTTTTAAATCAATTGCCTTATCCCTTTTTCCAATGTTTTGAGTAAAACATTGGTGGCGACTCCACGAACCCTCCTTTATGAAAACCACTAATCCATGGAGGGTCCCGCTTGGGATTAATATGGATTAGTGAGCCTTTTAATAAAATTGCTCGTTTGACGAGGTCTCAGTTTGAGAATAAGTCATTCTAGCAATCCACATTTTTCAAACAAATAAATGAGTCCAACCATCCTTCGCGAATGCCGAAAGCCCGTTTCGGGCCGGTGGCGACAGATGGCGACTCTGCTGGGGATTCTGGAGAGTCAGTCCCATTTAGTGACAGATTATTTTTAACAAATAATAGTTAAAAATTACTTTATTACCCTTTGCTTGTATGATAACATGATTTATTATATGGCTTTAAATAACTGTTGTATGTTTAAAATTTCGCAATTGTTTGAAATACAAACTGTACACAAACCTTTGCACACAACAGTTCCCTCTATACCCGGGGGCATGAGTGATTAACCATAGGGAGTGGATGTTAGTACGGCCGGTTGTCGAATGGGTCTATAGGTGCCCGTAGACCGTTGTCGGAAAACATCACTCAAGGTGATAACCATGAACTTGAGTCCGACGGTGCGTTGGAACTTTCCATCGACCTACGACGAGAGGAATTGGGTCCCTATAATGGGGGCACCTTGGGGGCCTTTGACCAAGTGAGAACAGTTAGATCCTCCTTGAATATGCACTTTTCTGCAGGAGACCCCTACCTCGTGATTCGCTCGTGACTGTTCGTGGATGAGTGAATTGTTTGTGCATTTTTATGTGACATTGTATGAGCATACATTTGCACCTTTTAAACATACAACATTCTTTTTTAAATAAAAAGAATAAATAAAAATAAAGATCTTCTAGTACATGGTGTTAACATCTACCTTCATTGCATTCATATAGGTAGTTTCCCTTTTCACCCCAAAAAAAAAAAAAAAAAAAAAAAAAAAAAAAAAAAAAAAAAAAAAAAAATACAAAAAAAAAAAAAATACAAAAAAAAAAAAAAAAAAAAAAAGATACAAAATATTCAAAAGAAAAATATGTATTTACCCAAACCAAGCAATATCATGCATCATCTTAGGAAAATCCTAAAAACATGATAATGCTTAGTTCAATAAACACAATGCATGCATATTCAACATCATCATCTCATGCATATAGATCATGGAGGGATCTAGGAATCATTCATTTCATACATCCCTCCTAGTAATTCAGTAATAAACATAAATAAAAAGAAAGGACTAAATCGATGCGTATGTTCAAAAATGGATCGCACGCCGTTCGTCATCAAGTGTAAGCCAACAACCGCGCCAAGCAAGCGCACATCAACTCCGTTGTTGGTAATCAAGACGAATAAAGGGGAAGGTTCGACACCATTAAGGATCACCGCTCCAAGACCTTTCCCCTACGAATCAAATAAGGCTGTGCCGTGGATATACGACATCCACTCTTCTGCCGACAGCGATATCTCCAACATCGCTGGACTTGGGGGCATGACTAGGAGTGGCAGGATCTACACTCCCGAAGATCTTCATGATAAAGCCCCCAAGAATAAAGAAAAAGAAGAAAAGAAAACCGAGAAAAAAGAATCCGAGGAGGAGACAGACGAGCTGTTAAAGTTTATCCGACAGAGTGAGTACTCCATCGTGGATCAACTTCATAGGACGCCAGCAAAGATTACGCTGTTGTCGTTGATCCTAAGTTCCGAACTGCATCGGCAAGCTCTGTTGAAATTCTTGAACGAGGCATACGTGTCGCACACTATCTCCCAAGACGAGTTTGAGGGGATTGTTAGTCACATCAAGGCTAATGATCACCTCACCTTCATCGATGAAGAAATCCTCGCCGAGGGATCAAACCACAACAAGCCCTTGCACATCTCTATAAAGTGCAAGGAGTATCACATCACCAAAGTCTTGGTAGATAATGGATCTTCCTTGAACGTAATGCCAAAAAGAGCGCTCGAGCAAGTGGCAATCAAGGGAATCCAAATGTGCCCGAGCAACATGATCGTTCGAGCCTTCGATGGATCTAAAAGAGAAGTGGTGGGAGAGATCAATCTTCCAATCCAAATTGGACCCACTATCTTCAACGTCGAATTTCAAGTGATGGATATCACTCCCGCATACAGCTGTCTCCTCAGCCGACCTTGGATTCATGATGCGAAAGCTATTCCTTCTACGCTCCACCAGAAAGTCAAGTTCATAGTGGGTGACAAACTGGTGACTGTACAAGCTGAAGATGACATACTCATCAGCAAGCCATCCAACATACCTTATGTGGATGCAGCAGAGGAAGCTTTGGAAACCGCCTTCCAAGCATTGGAAATTGCCAATGTTGAAACGTTTCCCCGAGAAATGAAGAAGGTAGCTCATATGCTCACAAAGAACGGATACTTGCCAGGACAAGGATTAGGCAAGGACTCCCAAGGAATCCCGGAGCTACCCATTATCAAGGATAACCCGGGGAAACAAGGGTTAGGATACAACCCTTATAAAAATCAAAGGACGAAGAGAAACCAAGATCCTTCTCGATGTTCTTTAAGCCAGATCTTTAGGAAGGCCGGTTCACAAGCGTCAAGGCCGGTCGTCGTCGTCAAAATGTTTTTCTCCTTCTAATAGGGATGTGTAAATTCAGTGACTATTAGAGATCACTCCTCGGGGACAGCCCGACCCCCGAGCCTCGATAGGGCACATGTTTCCATTATGATTATAATAAAATCATTCTTTATTAATTCTTTATTGCTTCTTTTCTTGCTTGCAATAAAATTCTAGACCGCATTATTTAACCCTGTTTGAATGAACATAAGTGAGGTTAAAATCGTCTTAATAATCAATAAACCCACATCATTTTTATGTGGAAGTGTGTGTGTCAACTTGGAGCACCTTTTCTTGGCATCAATAAGTACCATCATGGATAAAGAAATCCTAAAGATAATAAGCTCGGCAGGAAACCCAAAAAGGGGACTGCGCAAAAATAAGAGCAAAAGACCCGATAGGAATCCCACAAAAGGGTGACCTAGGCAAAAGTTAGGGTTACAAAATGAAGACAAAAACCCGCTAGGAATCCCACGAAGGGGTGACCTAGGCAAAAATTGGGGTTACAAAATAATGAACAAAAACAAAAGTCCGCTAAAATACCACGGAAGGGTGTTTTTAGGCAAAAATAAGGACGATCAAAAAAACAGAATAAATCCATGATGGTACCATCAATTGAATTCAACAAAGGGGCTCAAGAAAAGCTATCCAAGTTGTCAAAGCACAATCATTAATAACAAAGATGTGCTTAACCTCATAAGTGTTTAAACAAACAAACCTAAACACAATAAGCCTACCTTGGCCATCCATGCTTACAAAAACAATTTTTCAAAAATAAAATAATCCCCTCTAAAACACAAACTTTTGAAAAATACCCTTTCCTTCTTTTCTCTCTTGTCCCAACGATTTTTGAATAATCTAGTGGAAACATGGAGATATAGTGGTCAATAGGAGGGTTGACACATCTTCTAAAGAAAGGGAAGGATCATTTGGTTGATGACACCAAATCTCAAATATAATACGCATCATTCCTCGGTAACAGAAATCGGCAGAGCACAGTCCGTCTGGAGGAATGGCAAAATCCAAACACAAAAACGCATCGGTTAATTCTTTTGAAAAAAGAATCAAATAGAATTAGGTGCATCATACTGCATACATGCATACAGATGATAGGTGTACTGGAAGATCACTTATTCTCTGTTTATTGAAAAAACAAAAAAATAAATAATATAAATTTCAGAAAAAACAATGCGCCTGTACCATGTTCAGTACACCCGTACTAAAATCAGGGTTATGAACAAAATTTTCAACTCAACATGGGCGTACTGAAATGGATACGGCCGTATTGGCCATAAAGAAATTTTCAAAGACCTCGTCATTAGGCAATTGCATAAAATAGAAAATAGGAAAAATTGATTGTGTATGACAGCAGTCAACAAAAAGCCGAAAACGGAAAAGAGGCATGGGTACAAAAAATCCAACAAGAAAATTGTACAGAATAACTGAGCCTGGAGAGGCTCGCCGAAAGAATACTCTTTCAGAATAATTGAGCCTGGAGAGGCTTGTCGAAACAATACTCATACAGAATAACTGAGCCTGGAGAGGCTTGCCGAAAGAATACTCTCAGAATAACTGAGCCTGGAGAGGCTTGCCGAAATAATACTCTCAAAATAACTGAGCCTGGAGAGGCTCGCCGAAATAATACTCTCTCAGAATAATTGAGCCTGGAGAGGCTCGCCGAAATAATACTCTCTCAGAATAACTGAGACATTTCTATACAGAAAAAGCCAAAACCAACAAAAAAGGCAAAAATACAGAAATCAACAAAAATACAGAAAAAGCCGAACTCAACAAAAAAGGCAAAAACACAGAAAAAGCCAAAATCGAAAAAAGGGCAAAATACAGAAAATTCAACAAATCATACAGAATAATTGAGCCTGGAGAGGCTCGCCGAAATAATACTCTCTCAGAATAACTGAGCCTGGAGAGGCTTGCCTAAATAATACTCCCGCAGAATAATTGAGCCTGGAGAGGCTTGCAGAAATAATACTCTCAGAATATTTGAGCCTGGAAAGGCTTGCAGAAATAATACTCTTTCAGAATAATTGAGCCTGGAGAGGCTTGCAGAAATAATACTCCCCCAACTGTACAAAATAAATGAGCCTGGAGAGGCTCGCAGAAATAATACTCCCCAGAGGGAACCTCAGCTCAAGCTCACGGAAAAATCCCCAGCGAGGGCTATCAAAGCAAAATCGACGCAATCCCCAATGGAAGTGCGATCATCCAAACAGTATATACAAGTCAAAGGACTTAACACTTCCTCAGTGGAAGATAGCTCTCCGACTCAAAGCGCTGAGTGAGGCTAAGCCTGCAGAGGCTTCCTAAATAATACTCTGGGATACATAAGATCCCTCATTCCCCAATCGCCTACTCAGAGGCATCCCTGCAAAAGAGAAAAATCAAAAATATCAATTCCCCAAGCGGAATTTGACACTTAGCCAAACACTGAACTTCAAATCCTCAGTCGCCTACTCAAGAGGCACCCCTTTAAAAAGAGAAAAAATCAAAAAGATCAATAACCATTCCCCAAGAGGAATTCGGCATTCAGCCAATCATCAAACATCAAGATAATTCGCCTATTCAGAGGCACTCCTTCAAAAGGAAAAATCATAAAAAAGATCAATAATCATTCCCCAAGTGGAATCCGGCTCTCAGCCTATCATTGAACATCAAGATGATCTGCCTAACAAAAGAGGCCAATCACAACCAATGACAAAATCCCCTAGCGGATAACAGCCTACACAGAGGCAACAAAATCCAGAAAATCAAAAAGAGATACCCGAATAAGGATAAACCGGGATACTCCACCAACGTCAAAGGACGTCAGCCAAACATAAGGCATCGCTCAAACTCAGAGAGAAAGAGCATCTGTGTCTATACCCCAAGGAGTCAGAAATTCCCCAAGGGTACCAACAATGCAATGCAAGTTGGGGCACAGGAACCTGTGAATGACTGCACATCCCCTAGACGGATCCCTGCGTTATCCAGCCCTCAGTGACACAAAAATCAAAAACAATCGTCGAAACAGCATCGTGGACTGTGGAGACAAAATCAACATCCAGAATCCCCAGCGGATAACAGCCTACACAGAGGCAGCAAAAAATCAGAAAATCAAAAAGAGTTACCCGAACAAGGATAACCGGGATACTCCACCAACGTCGAAAGGACGTCAGCCAATCATAAGGCACCGCTCACATCAGAAAGAGCATCTTTGTGTCTGCACCCAAAGGAATCAGAAATTCCCCAGTGGGCACCAACTACGCAATGGAAAGTTGGGACACAAGAACCTATGAGTAACTGCACATCCCCTAGACGGATCCCTGCGTTATCCAGCCCTTAGTGGCACAAAAAATCAAAAAACAACCGTCGAAGCAGCATCGTGGACTGTGGAGACAAAATCATCACGAATCCCTGGAAAGGAGATATTCACGCTACCCCGTCGTCACAAACACGGAGGTATGCAGCTTCCGGCTCGGACAATGAGCGAAGCTATCTCTGAAAAAGGGTACTCACCGCCTACCGTCGTCACAAGGGTACTTAGCTTCCGGCTCGAACAAAGAGTGAAGTTAAGCCTGGAGAGACGGTACTTACGGCTTCCAGCTTGGACAACAAGCAAAGCAAGGCCTGGAGAGGCAAAACTCATACTGCTCACCGTCGTCACAAGGGTACTTAGCTTCCGGCTCGAACAAAGAGTGAAGTTAAGCCTGGAGAGACGGTACTCACAGCTTCCAGCTTGGGCAACAAGCAAAGCAAGGCCTGGAGAGGCAAAACTCACACCGCTCACCGTCGTCGCAAAGGTGCTTGGTTTCCGGCTCAAACAAAGAGTGAAGCTAAGCCTGGAGAGGCGGTACTCAACCATCAGCGTCATCAGAGGTGCGTTGATGTCCAACTTCCGGCTCGAGCGTCGAGTGAAGTTGACCTTGGAGAAGGTAAACTCAGCTACCGAGGATGTCAAAAGCGCCGAGGTATGCACCCACCTGGAGAGGCTACTCAACATTTTTCCACCGGAAGACGCTACAAGTCAGAAGGTCGGCACAATACCCGGACTATTGGGTCAACTCCTTTACTTGTCAGCCGATACACCAAAAGGCCGTCCGACTAAGTAAAGGGGGGGCAGCTGTAGACCCCTAAAATTGTCCGGGTCGGAAATAAAGCTTGAAGACTCTCGAAGACTGAAGGATAATCAACCAGAAGGACTCCTGGAACGCCCTAGGAGGGTTCTCTGTAGGTCTAGAGGTCTTAGAATAGCTAAAAAATAAGGAAGTGGAGGGAAAAAGCCCAATACGGCCGTACTGAACTTAATACGGCCGTATTGAAGCTTCAATACGGCCATACTGAAGTCAGTACGACCGTATTGACACTTCAATACGACCACTGCGAACTCAATACGGGCGTATTGAAATTTCTGACTTTCAATACGACCGTATTGAACCCCAATACGACCGTATTGAAGTTCAAAAATTTCAATACGGCCGTATTGGCCCTGTAGGCCGTACTGCGCCTATTCCCTATAAATATGACGTCAATTGGACGTCATTCCACACTTTTTCACTCAGTTTTGACTCCCTCCTTGAGTATTCTGGGGTTTTTGAGCAGTGTTCTGCCCTAGAAATCTCTCTGGGAGTCGATCCGACGAAGTTCTGGAATTCCGAGCACTTAGCTTGGAGATCCGAACCTAGTCGAGGGGAAATCTCTTTGATTCCCTTAGTTAAAATTTTGTTCTAGGAGAGCGAGGAGCGGACTTGTAGAGCGAGGGAACGCCAAAACGCTTCCCAGTTCATTTTTATAAAAGCACGCTTCAAGAGGTTTCCCTTCAATCCTTCCTTTTACTGCTTTCTGTGTGAATATTTAAACTGTCATCATGTAGATAGTCAATTTATAATTGCTTAGAATAAATAGGGGTAATTTAGTAATTTTATACTGTTCTGTTAAAAATAATCTGTCATAGGGAACCCGAAAGGGGCGCTGTGGGGTGCTAACACCTTCCCCACGCGTAACCGACTCCCTTACCCAACTCTGGTTGTAGTGGCCAAAGTTGATTTTTAAATCAATTGCCTTATCCCTTTTTCCAATGTTTTGAGTAAAACATTGGTGGCGACTCCACGAACCCTCCTTTATGAAAACCACTAATCCATGGAGGGTCCCGCTTGGGATTAATATGGATTAGTGAGCCTTTTAATAAAATTGCTCGTTTGACGAGGTCTCAGTTTGAGAATAAGTCATTCTAGCAATCCACATTTTTCAAACAAATAAATGAGTCCAACCATCCTTCGCGAATGCCGAAAGCCCGTTTCGGGCCGGTGGCGACAATCACCTATTGTTTTTTCCATAGTCTTCATGCCTTAAGCTCTTAAGAAAGATGAGAAAAACTTTTTAGAGAACTTGAGTCACTGCCACTTAAGGAATGTTTACTCATAGTTAAACTTGAAGAAGAATGTTATATGCAATGCGAAATAAATGTGATTTTGTTTTTGGTGGAACAATACTAAATACTTAGAGGTCTAAGTATACACATTGCACTATCAAGGGAGGTGAGCTACAAAGAGCCACTTAATAACCAAGCCTTTTCAAGTGGAAATTACTAAACCCATTTATGCTAGTCTTACTTCCAAATTCTTTTCACAAGGTTTTATGCTTATGAATTTTCACAATTTTTTTATGTCACACTAACGTGAAAGAAATTACAATAAAAGCTACACTAGTCGATCAAGGTTAAACAAACAATGTTTCCAACAAGGTAAATATACAAATGAAAGCTAAACACAATGATGAATTAATAAGAATCTAGTCAAACCTCTATGTGGAAGCTTAAAGAACATATGCAATTTTCAAGCCACTTCCACAAGCACTAGCGTGAGTGACGCTATAAGGATTTAGATATACCTAACTGACTTCTTAATACTCCCTCCAAGCAATTACAAATGGATTTAAAAAAAATAAAATTGCAAAAATTTGAAACTACCCTAAAACAAATTTTAGTGACTGCTTTTGGGACCACTTTATTAGTAACAGATTTAGTGGTGAATTTTCCAGCAACCAGTTTTTGATCACTAAATCCATTTCGAAATTCATCCTCTTTTTTTTCCAAGACCTTCACAAGGTAACAAAAAATTCAAAGCATACAGTGGCTTCTCACAATGATTAAGGAAGGATTATCTCTTATGATGGTGATTTAGAAGTCTAGGAATGATTGGGCTTATGTTAAGACCAGTTTTCCTGGTTTTTAGAGTTCCTTTCTTACCTCTAGTCCTTGTGAGCTAATGTTTGATCCTTTTTCAATGGTTGGATGTCACTTATAGCCAAGGAATGAATAAATAAAGCAACAAAAGATCAATTAGAAAACCTAAACCAAAAGGATTATTAACATAAACAAACTCAAAGAAATCCAATCAAGACTAAAAGGACTAAAAAATAAGACTCACCTAACACTCAAAAGGATTGTCTTAGAATGGTTCTAGAATAGATGAAGAAAATTAAAATAAGAGAATAAGAAAAATAATTAAGCATCAAATTGAAGAAACCAATCATGTAGTGATCAAACTCAAACTATTTTTCAATGGATTTTTCCTTCTTAGCTTTTGATTATATTTTTTTTCACTTTCTTTTCCACTTTTCTTTTTGATTCAAATGAGAAGTTTGATGCCTTTTTCCAGAATTGTTTTTTTAAAATTCACTACAAATTGGTACAAGTCTCGGATCTACACAAAAAAAAATCAGTAACAAGTTGTAATTCAAATTTGTTTATTCTCTTGGTACATGACCTATTTCAAACACCTTAGATTTTCAATCTAATTTCAAATGATCCTTCTTCCAATTTTCTGTTTTTCTCTTGTTCTAAAGGTGTTTTTCCATATTTCAATTTTCAAATGATCTTTGATAAACAATTTTTTTAAGGATATTTTGAAATCAAATGAAATTTTGAACACTTTAAAAAGACATAATGGAATCCTAACTCTAAGATCATCGATCCACTAATGAACATGAACACAAATTCAAAATTTAAAAGCACCAAAGCACCAATCAACCAAGACTCTTAGCCAAAATTAAAACAATTAGGTCAACTTAAGCATAACTTGAATTTTGACATGATAAGAACTACACATTACCTCTAGACAACAAGATTTCAAAATCAAAAATCACATGCAATGGACTCAAATGACAAAAATTAAAATGAATCGAGACTCAAAAAATCAAAACTGCACAAGGTGGAAAATCCTAAACACATTGTGGAATTTAAACAAGTAATCACCTACACATGGATCTATCAAATAATTTTCTCAGGATTTAGATCCATTCAAAAAAAATCAATCAAGACAAGAAAGAACACAATTACACAAAATGAATCAGTGAAATGAAGCACTTAACCTCAAGTAGTCAACCAAAGCTCTAGATACCAAAAATGATGGAAAAACTAGGTGAAGTGATGGATTTACTTCCCTTGGCTTTTCTCCAAAATATTGATCTTTTCCTTGAGGGAATTTTAGATGCTCAAGATCCAGAAGATTATGATGAGATGCAGAATTGAAGGAGAAGGAAGCACCAAGGCCAAAGGAGCAAATGATTGCTCACAAGGTGCTAAACCTAGAAGCCTTCTAAGATCCCTAAAGACTAGGCATGAAGGTGACTTTTGAGAGAGAGTTTTGCTGAAGCAAAATGGTTAGAGATCTCATATATTCAAAAGTGATTCAAATGTGAAGGAATGAGTAAATTTATAGGCTAAGTGGATGGCACAATTGTCACCAAACTCAAGCATTGCATTGACGCTGGATTTTGAATTCAAATAGTATTTGAATTCAAAATTCTCGGTCACACCCATGTGCTATGCCATGTGCTTGGTTCAATTATGCATTTAGAGGTCATTTGAGGCTGATTTGGGATGTGCCATGTGCAGCCACCATTGGCTTAATACATGTAACCCAAATACAACTCAAATTACTTCTAAATGAAACTTAAATCTAGCCAACCTTAATTATTTATGTTTTCACTCTATTTTCCTATCCTAATGGCCAAAATACAATAGCCTATCAAATACAAACAATAGAAAATAATAAAAGAAGCAAAATGAACCCAATATTAGGTACCAAAATACCTAAGGCCCATAAATCCCAAAAATAGGCCCACTAAGCCTAAGGCCTAAAAACCTAATCTAGGTGGCCCAAAATAAAGACCAAAACATATAAATCCTATACTAAAAAGTTAAGTACAAACAAGGTGGATCACTGTGAAACCCATGTGAAGAGTATTTTGGGCCATCAAGCCCATTGGGACCACCAAGCTTTGAAGCAATCAAATCTTCCTATAATCTCCTAGCCATGACTTTAGTGGTTGGACCATTGGTCCATGCTCTTCCATCAAAGAAGCATTTTGATCTAAAGATTTTGAGAAACCAAGTCCATCTGACCAAAACCAAATTTCGCTATAGCTCCTCCCAATCGAATTAATAATTTGAAAAGTATGTGTTGGAGCTATTTTATGTTTAGTGAACTGAATTTTTCCACTTCCACTTAAGCCAGTAAAATTACTAAGCAAAATTTTATCTAGCAAAAATTAACCCCCTTTTTGGTTGGTTTCCCTCATTGCATCAACCACATTCCATGTAGCGTCATAAGCCTGAGCTGCAAAGATCGTAGGCTTATAACTAAACTCTTCAAAATTCTCTGAGCTAAATTTTTTCCAAAATTTATGGTAGAAGTTTCCATACTAGTGCCATATATTTGGATAATTCCTTAACATTTTTATGTGATTCTTAAGTCTAAAATGTAACTCTAAATGTATACTTTCTAACCTAACAATAATAACTCAATTTTATTAATGACATGTAGAGAAATCTAATAAATACCTAGGTATGTTCATACTAGAATTTTCAAAATCTAAAACAACTCATATTCAAATTCTCTTCTCTCAATCCAATTAGTAAAAATCACAATTTAAGTTTAATATTACTCTATTATACCATCAATTACTCAAATAAAAAATCAATTTCACATTCTAATTATATATCTCTGTTAACTATTCACACAATAATCATTTAGGATTCTCATAGGAACCCAAAGATAATCCAAGTTTCACAAATAGAATTATAAGGAATCATATGGAAAATCAAAAAACACATAATGAAATCAATTGGGGAAACCCGTTCATACGATACAAGAAACAAAGAAGGAATTGGGGGCCAATTCCACTATCTAGCATACAGACCCACACTTAGAATGAGGTTTCTCACTCTCCCCTTACCTTGTTGAGCATAAAAAAGATGGATGATCGACTCTGGGGTGGTTTCCTCCTCTTTCAGGTTCTCCGAGTTCTGAAGCGTAAACACATACATAAAAAGTGAGAATGTAAAAACTTAGTAGCCCATTTTTCTTAAAAAGAAAAAAAAATTAACCTCCCTTTAACCTTTTAATCAAAAACGTCAACCATGGTTGTTCCAAAAATTCCTTCCCTTATCAAATAAATAATTAAATAATATAACCTTTCATTATGAAAACCCCACAATATATTCATTTAAAAAAATAGTTACCAATAGTTACTAAAACAAATATATTTAATTAGCACAAAATATAGTAATTAATGATAAAATAAATATTAATCAACTCTTTATAATAAAAATAAAATACCAAAATTACTAATAAAATACCTATATTATATTTTATGAAAAATGGGATGTTACAATTCTCCCCTCCTTTTTAGAAATTTCGTCTCCAAAATTACCTAAAGCAAATAAATATGGATGTGCTTCCTACATCTGACTTTTTATTTCCATGTAGCACTTTCTTCAACATTTCCTACCCAAACAACCTTAATAAATGAATTTTCTTACCTCTTAGTTACTTCACCCTCTTATCCTCAATCCTTAAAGGAATAGTTTCATAGGTGAGGTTATCCTTCAACTTAATGTTGTCGGATTCAACAATATGAGATGGGTCATGAATGTATATTCTAAGCTGGGAAACATGAAAGACACTATGAAGATTTGAAAGAGATGGAGGTAACACAATTTGATAAGTTACATCACCAATCCTCTTAAGGATTTGGTAAGGACCAATGAATCATGGATTAAGCTTTCGAGATTTAAGTGTTCTACCAACTCCAGTTCAAGGAGTTACTTTAAGGAATACATGGTCTCCCTCTTTAAACTCAAGGTTTTTCCTTCTCTTATCATGGTAGTTCTTCTGCCTACTCTGGGATGCTCTCATTCTATCTTGGATTAGTCTCACCTTCTTAGTAGTTTGTTGAATTACCTTAGGTCCTAACATGGAATTCTCTCCAGGTTCTACCCAACATAAGGGTGTTTTACATCTCCTACCATAGAGTGCCTCATAGGGTATCATCTCAATACTGGAATGGTGACTATTATTATAGATAAACTCTATCAAAGGTAGATAATTATCCCAATTACCCGCATGTTTTAAGACACATGCCCTCAACAAGTCTTCTAAAGACAGTATAGTTCTCTCAATTTGGCCATCTGTTTGAGGGTGATATATTGAACTCAACCTAAACTTGGTGCCTAAAGCCTGATGCAAGTTCTCTCAAAATCTAAAGGTAAACCTAGGGTCTCTATCATAAACTATACTAGCAGGAACTCCATACAACTTCATAATCTCACCTATGTACAACTTGGTTAACCTCTCCAAAGGGTATCTAATGTTGATAGGGATAAAATGGGAAAACTTCACTAGTCTATCCACTATAACCTAGATAGTCTAGATATAACCCAGATAGTCTAGATTCTTTGTGATCCTAGGTAATTCAACCACAAAGTCCATGGAGATACTATCCCACTTCCACACAGGTATTCTAAAGGTTGTAATTTTTTTGAAGGTTCCTGGTGTTCTACCTTAGACTTTTGACAACTAAGCAAGCATAAACAATCTCTTTTATCTCTCTCTTCATCCTAGGCCACCTAAACATCTTAAGGTCTTGGTACATTTTAGTGGCTTCTGGGCGAATACTAAAGCTACTCTAATGACCTTTCTCAAGGATCATCTTCTAAAGCTCAGGTATACAAGGAACACGCAACCTATCCTTAAGCCTCAAGACTCCATCCCCACCCACTCTAAACTCATTTTCCTTCCCTTGGTCTAACTTCTCTACTTGACTTAATAAGAAAGGATCTACCTTTTTTCCGTCCCTAATCTCATCTGTCAGGCTATTGGTTACTCTCAAGGTTCCCAGTCTAATACTTTTAAAGGTCAGCTCAAAAGCCAAACTGAAGTCTTTAAATTCTTTTAACAAACTAAGATCCCTAACCATTAAAGTAGAAACTTAAAGGGATTTCCTACTCAAGGCATTAGCCACTACATTAGCCTTACCAAAGTGATAGCTATGTTCAAAGTCATAATCCTTAAGAAATTCTAACCACCTTCTTTGTCTCATGTTAAGCATTTTTTGGTCAAAAAGGTACTTAAGAACTTTATGGTCGCTAAACACCTCAAATCTAGATCCAAATAGGTAATGCCTCCACAACTTCAACACAAAAACTACTGCAACTAACTCTAGGTTATGGGTAGGGCAGTTCTATTCATCATGCATTTTAAATTACCTAGATGCATAGGCTACTACCTTCCCATTTTACATAAGCACTCCTCCTAACCCATCTTAGATGCATCACAATACACTACAAAGCTTCACTAAGGTTAGGTAACACTAAAATAAGTGCACTAGTTAACCTCCTCTTAAGCTCCTAAAAGTTGTCTTCACACTTAGAGTCCCACACAAAAGGTTGGTTCTTCCTAGTCAACTTGGTCAAAGGAAATGATAACTTAAAAAAACCCTCTATAAACCTCCTATAATACCTAGCTAATCCTAGAAAACTCTTAATTTCAAAAACTGACTTAGGTGTTTTTCACTCAAGTACCGTTTCTACCTTAAAAGGATCTACAACTATCCCTCCCTTGAAAATCACATGTCCTAAAAAGCTCACACTGTCAAGCCAGAACTCACACTTAGACAATTTTGCATAAAGTTGCTAATCCTTGAGGGTTTGCAACACTATCCCAAGATGCTTAGTGTGCTTTTCCCTAGCCTTAAAATATACAAGGATGTCATCTATGAAGACTACTACAAACCTATCAAGGTATGGGTGAAATATCCTATTCATGTAATCCATGAATACTCTAGGTGCATTAGTCACACCAAAAGACATAACTAAATACTCATAGTGCCCATAGTGATTCCTAAAAGCAGTCTTTGGAATATCCTTAGACTTTACCCAAATCTAATGGTAACCTGATCTCGAATCTATCTTACTAAATACATAAGCCCCAACTAGTCGGTCCATAAGGTCATATATCCTAGGCAAAGGATATATATTCTTAATGGCTACTTTATTAAGCTGACGGTAGTCTACACACAATCTCATGCTCCCATCCTTTTTCTTCACTAACAACACATGCACCCGCAAGGTGATACACCAGGACTAATGAATTGTTTCTCCTGAAGCTCTTCTAATAAGAGACAAACCAAACACATTTAGGAGAAACCTTTCATACATAAGCACACGACATACACACAGGTTTGGGTCAATCCCATTACCCAACATACAACCCCACATCCAGAGTGAGGTTTCTCACTCCCTCATACCTCTATTAGCAAAAAGTGATGAACGCGGGTCTCCGAGATGGTCTCCTTTTGCCCCATCTCCTCCTGATTCTTCATGGCGTAAAAGAAAAATTAGAGCCTACTAAAAAACCGACACGTCTCTACCTCTAACCCATCTATGGTTACTCAACCTTAATTCTGATTACGTATCTCTTTCCCTCACTTAATAATAATAATAATAATAATAATAATGATAATAATAATAAAAAAACAAAAACATTAATAAAAGATTATATTATAATATAATCCTCCTATAATTTAATTAAAACAAATATATAAAAGATAATTTTAACCTTAAAATACTCTATAATATCAACCTTTTAAATTTTATAATAAAACATATATTATTAATCTAATTGCAAAAACGTAAGGTGTTACAATTTTTGTTTTGGTCAGTAAATGGGGCTTAAAAGCCTAAACTAAAATCCACGGTAAAAGGTACTAATGCAAAATCAGCAAACAAAGAGAAAACAACCCTGTGAGAGGGATTATCAAAGATCTAGAAATTATCCTGAATATCAAAATTGAGGTTTGTCATTACATTAGCCACTTAGTTGGCTTCTCTATAAATATGTGAGCACTTCAGGTGCTATTCCATATCAGTTATCTCTACTCTAGAAATTAATCATGGATGTGCAACTATGAGAAGCACTACAACCTTCATTGAGAAACTTAACGACAAGGCTAGAATCTGATTCTATAATGATATCTTTTTTAAATCCTTTCTCCTTAATGATCCAAAGTCTATGAAATATTGCCCATAACTCTACTAGAAGAATGGAACACTGACCAAGCTTACATAAAAACCCGTTATAAATCCTCCCATATGGTTTCTAATAACACCACCAAAACCTGCCTTACTTCCAGCACCACACACTGCTCTGTCACAATTGAGTTTGATGAAATCTAAGGGAGGAGATTGCCATCTGATAGGAGATGATCCATAGGGATCACCATGTATTTTTGAAGAAAAAGTATAACACTCATCATAGACTTTACTAATTTCTAAACATCTACGCCTGATAGAAACTACCTGGCCACAAGGATTCATGTGGTGTTGATCAAAGACGAGCTCATTCCCAACTTTCCATAACACGTCAACTGTAATAACAAAAATGAGTCTCTAGTTTTCATTTTTACATGTAATGTTGCTTTCAATCCATGTTTCCAGGTTACTATTATTAAAATTAGGAGGTAATCCCCCAATAGCTAAATGTGTCGAGACATTTTTTATAACAACACAGTCTTCTAAAGCATGGCAACTCATTTCTAGTTTCTAGCGCCATCTGGGGCAAAGGTTATCCAATGTTAGACCTCTTCTAGCTTGAGTAGTATTAGTCAGCATGCAAGCTATCATGAGCCATTTTTCAAAGCATAAAATATACATGTTTAGGTCCCTTCCACCTCCACACAGTTGAGAAAATAGATTGGTTATATTCAATCTAACTATGTTCAAGACAAACATATGCAAACTTGATAGAGAATTCTCCATAAGAGGACCTTAGCCAAGCCAGACTATCCTCCTTGGGGTCACGAATAGGGGTTACGTGGCTACTTAAATGGTCTATAATATTAGCATGTAGAAAATTCCATAGATTGTCCCAATCCCAGTTACCTTCCTGTCGCCACCCGGCCCGAAACGGGCCTCGGCGGTCGCGAAGACGGTCGAGCTCGCTTTTATTTTAGTTTTGAAAATGTATTGGATTATTAGAACGACTTATTCTCAAACTGAGACCTTGTCGATCTTATCCAATTTATTTATTAAAAGTCTCACCAATCCATGTTAATCCCAAGCGGGACCCTCCATGGATTAGTGGTTTTCGTAGTAAAGGGTTCATGGAGTCGCCACCAATGTTTTACTCAAAACATTGGAAAAAGGGATAAGGCAACTGATTTTATAAATCAACTTCGGCCATTACAACCAGAGTTGGGTAAGGGAGTCGGTTACGCGTGGGGAAGGTGTTAGCACCCCACAACGCCCCTTTCGGGTTCCCTATGACAGATTATTTCTAAAAATAATAGTATAAGATTACTAAATTACCCCTATTTATTCTAAACGATTATGAATTAACTATCTACATGATGACAGTTTAAATATGCACACAGAAAGCAGTAAAAGGAAGGATTTAAGAAGAAACCTTTGAAGCGTGCTTTTATATATTTCGTAAAACTGGGAAGCTTTTTGGCGTTCCCTCGCTCTACAAGCCCGCTCGCTCCCTCCTATAAAGTTTTGACTACGGAAATCCGGAGGATTTCCCTTCGACTAGGTTCGATCCTCAAGCAAAATGGCTCGGGGCTCAAGAACTTCGTCGGATCAACTCTCCAAGTGATTTCTAGGGCAGAACACTGCTCAAAAACCCCAGAATACTCAAGGAGAGGGTTGAAACTATGTTCCCAAGTGTAGAATGACGTCCAATTGACGTCATATTTATAGGGATGAGGCGCAATACGGGCTATGGAATCAATACGGCCGTATTGAAATTTTTGAACTTCAATACGGCCGTATTGAGTTCAATACGGCCGTATTGAAATTCAGAAATTTCAATGCGCCCGTATTGAGTTCACTGCGGCTGTATTGAAGCTTCAATACGGCCGTATTGATTTCAGTACGGCCGTATTGAAGTTTCAGAAACTTCAATACGCCGTATTGAGTTCACTACGGCCGTGTTGAAGCTTCAATACGGTCGTATTAAGTTTAGTACGGCCGTATTGGGCTTCATTCCCTCCACTTCCTTATTTTAAGCTACTCTAAGACCTCTAAACCTACAGATAGCCATCCTATGGTCTTCTAGGAGTCCTTCTGGCTGACTTTCCTTCGATCTTTGAGGGTCTTCGAGTTTTATTTCCGACCCGGACAATTTTAGGGGTCTACACTTCCTTTATGACATAATTAGCTACCACCCTACTTATCTCGTTCCCTAGAAGGTTATAAGGCACATGACTACTAAGATGAAGGAAACCATCCATCCACGAGTCTTCCCAAAAGCGAACTGAGGTACCATCACTAAGATGCCAAATGGTATTAGTAATGAAGTCAGGCCAAGCTTTACACATCCCTGGCCAAAAATTTGATTTGCTCTAAGTAGAGAAATAACTAGGATATTGCCTTCCCCATAGTTGTATTTTTCTCTAATAACCTGAACCCATAGGGATTCCTTTTGGAGTGCACAAGTTCCACAAGTCTTTCATTAAAAAAGCTATATTTAACTGACTAGCCGACTTTATACCCAAGCCTCCTTGATTTTTGGCTTGACAAATAATCTTCCACAAATCGTGTGAATCTTTCGGTCATGTTCATTTTCACTCCCAAATGAACTTTCTGGTAAGCTTATCCATTCATCATAAATGGTCTTAGGGAGAAGCGATGTTTGCATGGTGTAAGTTGGTAAGGCATTTAACACCAACTTTGCTAAAGTTACCCTGCCTTCCATAGAAAGACTATTTCTTTTATAGAAACTCATACAATTCCTAACTTTATCCAGAATACTACTATATGTGTTGGTTGTAACTCATTTATGATGCAAAGGCACTCCAAGGTACTTCCCAAGATCCTTTTTCCACTAGACACCTAGGGAGGTACTTAGCTGGTTTCTAACTATCTAGCTTACATTCTTAGAGAAGAAAACTTTTGTCTCTGCTTTGTTGACTTTCTAACTAGAGTTGTTACAGAACAAATCTAGGCAGGTTTGTACGACTTCAACTTGTTCTAAGTTAGCTTCTGCAAACAAAACTAAGTTATCTGCAAATCCTAGATGTGATCATTTTGGGCCTCTCTTTGATAGTTGAATAGGGATCCAAAAACCTTTCTCAACAACACACTCAATAATGTGGAATAAGCATTCAATACAAAGAACATAAATGTAAGGAGATATAGGATCTCCTTAATGAATTCCCCAAGAGGGAGAGATCTCTTAAAAAATGTCCTTGATCTAGAGCATACACATTTTTGGAGTAGTAATGCAAGCCATGACTAAGCTTATAAATGTAGAGGGAAATCCAATATCCTCCAAAGTATCCTAAATGAAAACTCCATTCAAGTTTATCATGTCTTTTCCAAATCAACTTTTAAGGCCATCCAACCTTTGTCATGTCTCTTATTACACATAGAATGAATCACTTCCTGCGTGATAATAATGTTATTACTTCTATGACATCAAAGGGTTTTGTCCCCTTTGAGGTTACAACATCAGAGGTTGAAAACCTACAACTCAGGAAGGACATAGCCAAGTTTGTTGATAGATCTTCTAAGATGAACATATTTTTGAAGCATAGAAGACTTTCGTCTAACAAAAGTGGTCTTGGCTTTGAACTTGGATTAGGGACATCTCAAGCCAAACCCAAGGCTTATTTTCGGAAAGCTAGTGGAAATGGAGGTAAAACTTTAGGCAGGTGAAGGAGTAAGACCAAGGGCATGGTGACTAAGAAGAAAAGACCCAAGAACATCTAGGTACCAAAATCTTAAATAATCTTTGTTGTAGATATCCTTAATGGGAAGAAAGAAGGATTCACATTGGTACCTGGACATTGGCTACTCATGACACATAACGGGAGAAAGGTCTTTATTCCTAGACCTTCAACCACATGAAGGATCAGTCTCATTTGGAAGTGAAAATGGAAAAATCAGAGGTATAGGTAAGATAGGTAAATACTTTATACTTACTATGAGTAATTTTTTATATGTTGAAGGTCTAAAGTATAACCTACTTAACATAAGTCAATTTTGTAACACTCCAATTTTCATAAATTATATTAAGGTATTTTAGAAATTATTTTGATATTTTGTATAAATATTGTAGACACCTAATTTCGTCCGGGACAACATCTCTAACTAGATACCTTACTCAAATTGATCATTCAACCATGACATGGATCGACTACTTCCATGTCGCCCACATAGTACTAAGGGATTCAACTTTAAAACAACTTTCAAGTTATCATCTTAGTATTATGTATCTCAACATAGGACATATATCTTCACCATATGTCCCCAACTTTATAACTTTACAACAATAGGCATCAAAATATCAACTTGAATAAACAACTTGAGCAACTATAGTCATCACAAGGTCAACTTTACGAATTCACAACTATAAACATCCTTTATTTAGCTTTACAACAATAGTCATCTTGATGACTTTAAAATTGACTCAATGCAACTTAACAACTTTACAATAATAAACCACTTCAACTTATACATCTTGACTTATTAATAATTAAACAACAGATAACATGTAAACAACTTAGTTTCATCAAATACACAACATATAAACAACTTAAGCCAACAACTACCCAACTCATCTTCATCAAGAAACTTAGAAACTTTACAACCTTATAACAACTTCAATCAGCATACAACATAATACAAATCAACCAACATGTTTAAAATTCATCTATCATGCCAACTTACACAATATAAACAACATAAATCAACTTAAGCACCCAAAACAACTTTCAACTTAACTAAATCACTTATTGTGAAATGGCAACCTTCACATAAAACAGCGTATCGAGAGTTATACTACTCCTATCATGCTCATCCTTATCCCATATGAAAGATAAGAAGATTTCCTACAACTCTTATGAAGACATCAAGTCCTAATTCCATCATCTACTTTGTTAAAACTTACAAAAACCGCAACACCTATAACTAATACTGACAACTTGATCTCTATTCAATAAAACAACCATATTTGGAGTTCTAGACCTTCTTTTTGGGTGATTCCAAGGCCATTGGAAAGCTAAGATCTAAGGCCACAACTATAATGAAGATCACAAAGTCAAATTATGAAATAACAAAAGCTCTCAGCGCTTCCCAAACGATCAGCGCCTCTGGGAATTCTCCCTTGGCACGCTACCCCCAAAGGGCTCAGCCGTTTCCCAAAGCGCTTAGTCATTCCCAACAGCTCAGCCCTTGACCTCCAGGGAATGCTCCCCTTGCACGCTAAGAGGAAGGGTACAATAATGAGGGTCAAGTCTAACAAATTTTAGGTCTAGGAAAATTTTTTATTTATGTTTTACTCTCATTTAATTAAATATATTTTTTTAATTAATAATATTTTTAATTAAATATTAATAATTAAGAAATTTAAACATCTAATGATAACTAATTCAATTACTATTTTGTAGTGTATTCTATAAACATATATTGCATATATTTAACAAATTAATTTTTTAATATATTGAATACTTCTAATGGAACACTAATTTATTTTGTTAGTAATTTTTAGAATTTCTAAATTAGATAAAAAAATTCAAGATCACTAATATAAAATTAAGACAATATTTTTTTTTCTTCAAAATCTTATTTATTGAAATTCAAATAATTTTATTAAAGTGATTTCATATTTTAGAATATTTTATAATATGGTGTGAATATAATAAAATAAAATAATTTAGTATTTATATAAAATAATTAAAACTATAAAATTTTGTTTTAGAAGAACTAAATTAACATGATGTCCTTACAATCTTATCACTATTATTTTTGCTAATTATATATATATATATAATACTATTTTAATAGAAATTAATTCTTATATTTATTTTGATATATTTTTTTTATTAAATTTCAAAACAAACGTAAAATAACTTTTAAGTTATAATAAAATTTCACAAATTAATAATCTTATTATAATACTTATATATATATATATATATATTTAAAAATAATTACATGATCTTATGCATTAACTAATTAATTATAATATAAAAAATATATCACTTAATTATTTATTTAAAAAATATATATAAAAAAAAGAACTTTGAGTGGGAGCTCAGGCAAGGTCTCAATAATTTTGCCTACCTTGACTTAGCCACATCCTTGACAGGTTAAAAAGGAAATTATTGAAATTAAAAATATATTATTTTATTAGCTAATATATAAGTTTTAAATATAATTTTTTTAATTACACAGTATAAATTTGTTATTGTTTTTTTTACAAAAAAATAAGTTTATTATTGTTAGTAATATGATTTGTAAAAAAAAATATTATTACAAATATTTTGGGTATTTACATTTATATAATATTTATATCAATAATTTATCATTAATTTCTTTAAAACTTTGTTTAAAATGAATATTAAAACATTTATACTAAAATTAGAAAATGTAATAACAATAATAAAATTAAATGAGTAAGAAAAATAATAAATCTATACTTATTATTCAGAGTAAATATTTAAAGTAAGAAAAATACCACTATAAAGTTAGTTATTTTGATTTATGTGTGGTAGAAAAGAGATGAGCTTCATGATAGATTAATAAGTTTAATTCACAATTTTTGACACTCACTTCTAGCAAATTGTGGTAGAGTCTTAATTAAAAAAAGTCCATTACTCTTTTTTCTTAAAGTAAATTTGTTTGTAAATATATTTATATTTATTTAACTCAAAATAATAAAAAAAATTAACTTAATAAGTTATTTTAAAATATAAAAAAAATTCCTACTAAAATCGTTAAATTAACTTAAAGTTAATTCATTTAAGCTTTTATGAGACATTGATTTAATTAATTATAATTTTGAAAAAAAAATTCATTCGATGGAACACTTACCTAAATTGTTAACATTATTCTATATGCATTAACTAATACATTTTTCTATTTCCCCTTTCAATTTCATTTGTGTTTATCTTATTAATTTGTTCATTAAATGAGCAATCATTTATATTTTTAATTTATTTTGATAAATATATTTACAGTCCCTTTTGTGACTCAATTAAAAAATCAATTTTTTTTTAAGTTTTGAATAACTAGATTTATATTTTGTAGTTGATATTTTAAAATAAAGAAATTAATATTTGACAATATATAAAAAAATAATATATATATATATATATATATATATATATATATATAAATGATTATAAAACAAGAATGCAAAGAAAATGTTAGAATAATAAAATTTGATTGTCAAATGACTATTTTACATTAAAAAAAAAATTTAAGGTATTTTTGTCAAATGACTCTTTCCACCAATAAAAAATTATTGATCAACTTTAAATCTAGTAATTTTGAAACATAAATATCTCATATGCGTAACATAAGTTCAAATTGTTAAAATGAACAAATATATATAATGAGTAATCGAAAAAATCAATAAAAAAATATGAACAATTAAAATGAAAAAAAAAATCAATAAAAATTATATAAATACAATGTTAAAAAAATAAAAATAATTAAAAATTGATACAAGAAAAAACTACCAAATTTAGTAGTAGTAATAGCTAGTTGAGTAGGTGTTAAGAATAATTTCACACCATAATAATTAGGTGTTTCAGCTTTCAAACATTGCAAGATAAGAAAAATTTTAAAAAAAAAAAAAATCTCATTTTAATGATAGTGATTGTTGGAAACAAACAAACACCAAAAAAATAATTTTATAATAATAAAATTATTATTGATAATAAAATTTCATTTTATTTCTCTACTACCGAATAACTTTTATTTTTATCTATTTTTTTACATTTTTTTCTTTTCACTTTTTTCTTCTTTACTAAATACAGGCTAGTGGTAGAGTTGCAAAGAGCCGAGCTATGTGGTTTAATGTGTAGGCCAGCCACTGCATCTGTTGCCTATTTTGTTGCAAAGAACCTGTTTAATGGTTGGTTCTCCTTCGATGCATGCTTGTAAAACTATCTAACACAGGACTCAATTTTTAATAAATTAATTAAAAATAGAACATGATTTTTAGTGTAGGCCAACTCTTTATGTAATTTTTAAGTGATTTATTTTCTAAAATATCTTAGTGATTTATTCGGAGTTAATTTGCTTGTATGATTTTTGTTAATAATTTGGTGACCAAGTTAATATTAATGCAAAATATTTGTCCATTATATTTATATATGAAAAATCTGTCTGAGATTTATATATGTTCATTAAGGGTAATTAAAAAGAATTTAAAAACAAGCATAATTTTTTTTTAAATGTAATCTACATCGGTTTTCTAAAAAATAGATGTAAATCTATACATAGATCTACATCAGTTTTCCTGATAACCGATGTAAATTTATGCATAATCTACATCGGTTCTAAAACTGATGTAGAAGGGCATAAATTTTCCAAGTCTTTATTCTATATCGGTTTTTGATTTAATGTAAATGACTTCGCAGAACCGATGTAGAATATGCATCTGGTAGTAATGTTGCATGCTTGTAAAGTTGTCTAACACATGACTCAATTTTTAATGAATTAATTAAAAAGGGCTTATTTGTAAATTCAAATATTTGAAATACAAAATTAATTAACCAGTTTATAAAATATTACCCATAGTAGCGCCTTAACGGATAAATCTCACTTCACTACCTATACCATTTTCTTAACTACCTAAACCCTAAACCCTAAACCCTAAACTCTATTTAAAAACATCTTTTGAAATTAATTGCTATTTATTTATATTTATTTTACAACAGCACTTGAAATTAATTGCTATTTATTAAAAAGGGCTTATTTGTAAATTCATTGTCGTACTTAAATTTAATTATTTTAAATTTAATAAATGATATTTTTGTCTAACTAAAAAAGTGTAGATTGTTAACTTGTTCTTTCATTAAAGAAAATGGTAGGTGTAATATAGTAATAAATATAACACGATTGAAATAATAATTTGTTGGCATATAAGTTAGAAGGGTTTTTAAGAGATTATCTTGTAAAAACAATTCTTTATTTTAATAGAGAAATCTTTGAAAACTTTCTTAAATTTGTATCTTGCTTTAAGATATTAATGTAGTAATCAATATTATTAATTCATATGCATATATTAAGAATCCACCCTTATATATAAATATAATATCATTGTTGAATCGGGCGCTTACCACTAGGCCAAAAGCTATAGTTGATAGTTAGGGCGCAACTCTTTTTACTTAAGAGTGCAGCAGCCCAAGCGCCATGATTCGACAGTGACTTGGCTCACCTAGCCTCCGCCACGGGACAATTGATGCAACCCACAACAATCTCCCCCTCAGCAATTGCCCCGCTGGGTATCGAACTCATGACCTTGGCTTTGATACCAATTGTTGGATCGAGCGCTTACCACTAGGCCAAAAGCTATAGCTGATAGTCAGGGCGCAACTCTTTTTACTTAAGAGCGCAGCAGCCCAAGCGCCATGATTCGACAGTGACTTGGCCCACCTAGCCTCCGCCACGGGACAATTGATGCAACCCGCAACAATCATGTTTTTAAAAAATAATAATATTAGTATATTATTATATTTTTTGGGGTTATAAATATTTATTATTATTATTATTATTATTATTATTATTGAAAGAGAGATTATTTTATTTTATATTTTTCATTTATTTACTTAATTATTTTTGGGAGAAAAGAGAAGCGAGTTGGGAAGTGAAGCAGGTTAAGTTGACTCGACTCGAGAGAATGTTAAGAAGGGGTTAGCGGATTAATCCTCATTTTTTATTTTCATTAGAACTAGCTAGTCGGATTTACGCAACTAAGTACGGGGAAAAGGATCTTCATATATGTAGTCACATGAGGGAATGAAAAGAGGAAGAGCTCCCTAGGATTCTTATAAATTTTATAATTATTTTTGTTTGCATGTTTAATAATTCTAATGATTTCTATGTGGATTTATACGGGTGTCAATTACTATAATTTTTGTTCTAGATGATGGATTGGATTGATTCAATTGTGTTTGTGAGTTAAGGTTCATGAAAGATTGGGGATTCTAGAATTTAATGCATGTTTCTATGAAATTGATTGTTATGATGCGTTTTCGAGTAATTGTGATGATTTCTAACTGATTAGAATATGAAAATAATGTTGTTTGATGATTAATGAATTATGAGATATCTGTTCTCATTTCTAGAATTGCAGAAAGTCGCGTTGTCGTCGGATTTAGTTCTTTGCAATGGGTGCACCTTCATGGAGATGAAGGTGGAACCTAGAAAATTGTGGTAGGCAAAAATGTAATTTTGTTGGGCATGATCCCTTGGTGTAGCCTTTCGCCGGGCATAATTCCTTACGGTTGTGACACCTTCTACCCCACACATAATTATACAATGAATATAACATAAAATTTTCATAATTAAAATAATGTCCCCAAGCACGTGTTGGGATGCAAGCAAAGTGCCACATCATTCAAACAAGAGGATGGACATGGTTTTATATATACACAATTACCTCCATTGGTTGAGAGACCTTTTGGGTGGTAACCAAAACCAAAACTGTGAGGGTTGGGCCCAAAGCGGACAATATCTTACCAATGTGAAGACATGTGTATATGTGTAGTAACCCCCAATGCTCAACAAGTGGCATCAGAGTCGATGGTCTGATCAGGTGACCAGCTCGATGAGTATTATGGAGTTGGCAGATGGATCCAAGTTTGGGATCCCTTGTGTCGAAAGTCTTCCTAACGGTGAGTCCATGTGGAAGAGAGTCTTCCTGGTAACATGGAAGGTTAGGAGGCACGTACCATTCAAGATGGAGCGGCGGTGCAAGCACTTAGAGTGTGAGTGAGCTCTGTGAGCCACCATCGGATAATACTCGTGGATCAATAGTTTCCGCTGCAGGGGAGGATTGTTGGGATGCAAGCAAAGTCCCACATCATTCAAACAAGAGCATGGACATGGGTTTATATACACACAATTCTCTCCATTAGTTGAGAGGCATTTTGGGTGGTAACCAAAAGCAAAACCATGAGGGTTGGGCCCAAAGTGGACAATATCTTACCAATGTGGAGACATGTGTATGTGTGTGGTAACTCCTAGTGCTCAACAAGAGCACGTAAGGGTAAAAGGCTCACATTCACATCTTAAACACTTTCACAATAAAGTAAATTAAATATCAAGGTAATTTAAGTAAATAAATAACTATATCCAAAATCAGAAATTAATATCATAAGAAATTCAAATCACCAAATAAAATGTCCTAATCTATCCCATGGTGTCACATATTCTAATTAGAGTTTCCCACCTAAGCATCATCATGGAATTCATCAATGTTAGGCTGAAAGTCACCTGCAAGCATAAAGGGAAACACACACAAGAACAAACAAGGGAGTGAGAAATGTCTCACTCAGGTTCAGGTGCAAAAATAACTTTCAGATAACACACACACAAAGCAATCACAAACAAGGCACACATACAAGCCATACATATACCAGTAACACATGCACAATCACTTATCATGCAACGATGCCATGGACTCGACTCATAAATGCATGTATGTGGCGCCAGTCACGTATCTCATAATCACATATCACATGGTATGCTGCCGAAGCAACACACTTGAAGTAGTTTAGGAGTACATGCAGGCTCAATCATGCACTCTCAACTAGAAGGATGTACCGTTGGTCTCGTCGGGATAGTGAATTAGCCGCGCAAGATACGTCCCATGCATACAAACGGGAAGAACTAGGCCTTCCAAACTGCACTATCCCCTAGGACTCCTCCGAGATGTTTCACCCAAAGGGTCTTCCTTAATGGTGTACTCCATGTCGTACCCCGTCACATAGATGCATATGATGCATGTCACACATTCACATGTTCATGGACTCAACATTTCACTTATCATATCTTATAATGTCACTTATTCTCATATCACATTATCATACTCATAGTCACAAGGTCACATATAAGAGGTTTTTATCCTTATCATGCTCATAGAAACACATCACTTGCATTAACACAACAATAAGACAATTCTCACACCATTAGCACCTTCAAACATAGCTTAAAAACTTATCTATTTTCAAAATTATCTGTTCCTCATAGGGTTTTCCATAGGAACCCACAAAGCACCCTAATTCATATCAAAACTTATCTATTTTTTAAATTAAACACATTTTCACACTCAGCAAACATCAAGGAATACAATAGAAAACTCAAATATGAAAATAGAAAACATTCATATTTTGTCCGTTTCTAATAGGGTTTACCGTAGGAACCTATAGAACACTCTATTCCATATCAAAACATATTCAATCTTAAAATTAGACATAGATTCATGTTCAGTAATCCTTAGGGAACACAATAGAAAACTCAGAAGCCAAAACAAAAAACATTCAAAATTTGTCGGTTGCTTACAGGGTTTTCCTTAGAAACTCATAGAGCACTCTAATCCATATCAAAACTTATCTATTCTTGAAATTGAACATATATTCACACTTCGAATCACACAAGGAACGCAACAGAACAATTAGAAAGCAAAACAAAAAACTTTTATAAAGTGTCTGTTCCTATACGCACACATTAGGCAAGGGATTGGGGGTCAATCCGACTATCCAACAATTATTGTCACACCCCTGAGTGAGGTTTCTCACTCTCCCCTTACCTGGATGAGTTGAATATGAAGCGTGTACAGTTTCTCTAGTGATCTCCTCCTCCTGGTTCTCTCGAGTTTTCAGAGAAATGAGTAAGAAATGTGAAATATAAAACTCCTGACAACTCCCTTAACTTATGATAATTTCTCTCTCTTAAAAAAATAAAATAAATAATAATAATAATTTACAAAAAGATCATTACGTCCTTCCTTCCCTTCTCATAAAATAATTAGAAACAATCAAAATACACTTTCTCATTTTAATACAAAATAACATATGCTTAACTTTAATAAAATACATTTCATAAAAACCTATTTTACATCAAATAGTCAAAGATTAATTAAAAATCATGCTTTATATTAAAACAAAGCTCACATAAAATAGATAAATAATATAAAATATATTTATCCCTTTTGGTAAAAATAACATATTTTTGTATAAAAATAAAGCTCATATCAAATAGCTAAATAATATTAAAAATCTTTTTAATAAACACATTAAAAAATTAAAATAAATACTAGCATATTATTAATATAATTTATAAAAACTGGAGTGTTTCAAAGGGGGTCTCTGTCAGGCCTTAGCACCAAGCAAGATTTCTCAACACCGGGCACGGGCGAGAATAGGAGCTCGAGTTGAACTTGGCTCTAAGCAAAATTGTAATTTCCCCGAGTGTGAGGTAGAAATAGAATCGTAATTAGATGAAGTGTGTGTGATGGATGACCTATGTGTTGATATATATATATATATATATATATATATATATATATATATATATATATATATATATATATATATAGATATGGTGGTGTGTGCTGAAATGGAATGGATCTAAATGTGAATTATAAATTGAGATGTGTACGACAATGTTGTGTATAATGCCTCGCACAGGCGTGTGCGTGACACGGTGCTGCTGGATGTGTGATGCGTCAACACAGGCATGTGCATGACATGGTGATGGATGTGTGATATATTGGCACGGACATATGCGTGATATGGTGCTAGACGTGTGATGCATCAGCATCGGCACGTGCGTGACTTGGTGTTGGATGTGTGACCTGGTGCATACTTAAACTATGATGTGGTAATGGAAATTGAATGAAATTAGAATTGATAATATGACGAATGATTGACCGAGGTTTAATTGTGTATATTTATTTAATTGAGGATGTATTGGTTGGATTTTCCTATTTTGATTTGTATATGAATGTCTTCTTTTCTCCGCATATTTTGTCATTGATTTTAGGTGAGGAAGATTTGGATGTGGGTGACACTCAAGGTACGGACAGTTGAGTTGAAGGATTGCTTTGATAGTGTGACATCGGGCGAGAAATTTTATTTGATAATTTTTATTGTATTTGGACTTCATGTTCCTTTATTTAAGTACAATTGCAAACTATTATTTTCAAGTCTTGATTTTCTATTAGACGATTAATTAGAGGTTTCATTTGTGAACCATTTTATGTAGGATTTTGATAATTTATTTTTCATTTTATTACTATATGTGTTAAGGTAGAATGAGTGTCACATAAAAAATATGAATAACTATTTAATATATTTGGTTAAACAACTCTTATCATTCATATCAATTCAAGTTAGAAATGTATATTTCATCTAAGAAAGAAAGAAAATTGAATGATTTTTAAAAATAAATAATAATAATAATAATAATAATAATAAATGTTATTAATTTGTTTTATAGAATATATTTTAAAAGTGACAAATTTAAAATTTAAAATATATTGACTCATCACAAGTATTATCGATACAAATAAAAAATATATAAAGTATTACAATAAATAAAAATGAAATTGATCTATTGTAACACCCTGGTTTTAAAAAAAAGGTTATTATTATTATTATTATTATTATTACTACTACTATTTTTATTATATGGTATTTGGTTAGAATTATTTTAATAATTATAGATGAATATTATTTTGTATGTTTTAAATAATTATTATTTTGTAAAATTATTTTATACGTATTAAATAAGTATTTTTATTATCATTTTAAATATTTATTAATATGTTTTAAGGGAAGGTTGATTTTATATGATATTTTAATATTGAAATTATATTATTATATTTTGGGTCAGAAATATATTATTATTATTATTATAGAGAAAAATATTTTATAATATACATGCATTTATTTTATTTAATTATTTTGAGGAAAAAGAGAAGCAGGTCGGAAGAGAAGGAAGATAGGTTGGGTTGACCCAGCCCAATGAAATATTTTAAGAAAGGGGTTAGACAGAGTTAACCCTATCTGTCTCATTTTGAAGGGTTAGGAAAGAAAGAAATGAGAAATAAAGAGCTTTAAGGAAGAGTGCTCAAGAACAATCTCAAATTGCATCAAGAGTATTATTCTGATTAAAGCAACCAAGTACAGGGGAAAATGGATTATTTGTATGCAAAGTTACATGAGAGAGTTGGGTAGAGGAGGAGTCCCGTAGGAGATGATGGGTAATTTTATAATTATTTCTGTTTGAGAAATTGATTATCCCATTAAATTTTGCATGTATTGAGGATTAGGAATATGCAAACAATTTATAAAAATGATGATTTGGGAGAGAGAACGAAATTGTAGAAAAGTTGTGAGTTAGGTTTTGAAAAAATTGGGGCATTTTACTATTTGAGTTGAGATTCTATGAAATTTATGATTCAATCAGATTTCATATCGATTTATAAATTTGGTTGTGATATTAGTTGGTAAAATTGATTATTTAGATGATGATTGGATTTATTGGGATGTGCTCTGTAAGTTAGGATTCTTGTAGATTGATGAATACCCTTAATTATATGAATTGATGAGTAATTGAGAGATTTTAGTTGTGGATGTACCTTAGTATTTTTTTAATATATTTATGTATGATAAACCAAATTAATTCTCGTTTATTGGGTTAGAAAGTAAAGACTTGGGGCTATAATTTAGACTCTGGAGTCGTGTAAAAAGATTAAGAATTGATTGAATTATGTGAGTTATAAGTTCAGTCTCCATTCCAGTGCGTGAAAGATTAAGTTTCATGTTGTCAGCCATGCGAGGTGACCTTAAAGACATTTTTAGGCTTCATGTTCTTCGCAAAAGTT
This sequence comes from Cajanus cajan, assembly GCF_000230855.2. Taxonomy (NCBI): domain Eukaryota; kingdom Viridiplantae; phylum Streptophyta; class Magnoliopsida; order Fabales; family Fabaceae; genus Cajanus; species Cajanus cajan. The sequence continues at coordinate 22,453,619 of NC_138524.1, forward strand.
GTATCTTTGGGTGTTATATTTTTAATGGCTTTGGAATCACTCAAAAATAATGTCTAGAACTCTAGATATGGCTATTTTAGTGAACAGAGGTCAAGCTGTCAGCTTGGATTATATCTGTTGCGGTTTTTGACATTTTTAGCTAAGTACATGATTTTTTTAGAATTTAATGTCTTCATAAGAGTTGTAGATGATCCTCTTATATTTCTTTAATGATAGGTTTTAACTTATTTGGTTGAGTATAACTCTCTGTGTGTTATTTTCTTTGACAGTTGTCAAAGATAGACGTATGCTGTTTTGATGTGCCACTACTAGAATTTCCCTTATTACATGAGACTTTTCTTTCAAATTTTTACGAAAAATTTGTAGGAAACGTTGTTCCTACAATTTTTTCTATGAAATTTTATCTGCAGGTAATTCCTTCATGGATAATATATTTTTGCAAATTTTAAAATTCGCGAGAAATTTTCCTGCGAAATTTCTTGCGAAAAAAATTTGCAAGAAAGTTTCTTGTAAAAAAAAATTTGCAGGAAAGTTTCCTGCGAATTTTTTCGCAACAAATTCTGCAAGAATATATTTTTACGAAAAAAATTAAAAAACATTAGTATAAATTCTATCAATAATTCTTCAACTTTCAAATGCTCACAATGAATTCATCCAAAGGATCTGTTTCCATGCCTTCAACATGTGATACATAATCTTTTAAATTCTAAACTTGTAGATTATAAGCCTAACACTCAACCATACAAATCAACTTGTTAGGTAAGTGTTGTCCCAACTTATATACTCTTTAATTGTTTTATTTTCAATCGATGTGAGACTTGAAGTTTTTTTAAAATATTAAACATAAATTTTAATTTTTTTTAATTTTTCCTACAGATTAAAATTTGCAGGAAAATTCACATGAAAAGTTACCTGCAAAATTTTTCTACCATTTAGTAAACATTACTTGCGAATTTATTTTTGCAAGAGAATTTGCAAGAAACAGAATAAAATTCTTATAATATTTTTTTACAAATTTTTACCATGAAAAAAAAATTTCTATGATTATTGAAATTGTAACAAATTTTGTAAGAAATATCTGTAAATTATTTTTTGCAAGTAAATTCGCAAAACAATTTTGCGAATATTTTTTTGCAGAAAAATTTGCAAAAAATTTATGCAAATATTTTTTTGTTGGAAAATTCGCAAAAAATTTCTGCAGATATTTTTTTGCATGAAAATTTGCAGGAAAATAACACTTTTCTAGTAGTGTTCTAAGGTGTTATCATGTGAATTGAAAAGTTGTTTAAAGAAGTATGACACTAGGTTGTACAGTTAGTTCATATATGTATAATGATGAGATATGGATTCATGGTGAATTGCTTGAGGGATATGTGAACCATTGTTTGTGTGGACTTATCTATATCATGTATCTGATGCAGAATTGAGTTATGGACTATGGTGTGATGTCTTGGCACAAATGTATACATATTGTATCTACCATTTTAATATTGAATTGATAGCATGATGTGGCGAATGGTATGTTATGGCTTAATTGTTCAATTAATTATGTTGTGAGTATGTTGGCATGAAATGAGATGTTGTGTTGAATGTGAATGTGATATGATTGTGGTTCCTCACACTTATGTCGGCGTGACACGACCTTGGGCAAGTGATGCTATAGGGGTGGCGTGAGCATGACATAGTGTGGGATGTGTGAGGCAATTAACACGTATGTCGGCGTTGCACGACCTTGGGAAAGAAATGTTACAGGGGTGGCGTGAGCATGACATAGTGTTAATTGCAAGAGTTGTGATGATTGTGAATGAAATGTGATTGTGGTTCCTCACACTTATGTCAGCGTGGCACGACCTTGGGCAAAATGCTACAGGAGTGACATGAGCATGGTATAGTGTGGGATGTGTGAGGCAATTAACACGTATGTCGGCGTGGCATGACCTTGGGTAAGAAATGCTACGGTGGTGGCATGAGCATGGCATAATGTTAATTGCAAGATTTGTGATGATTGTGAATGAAATATGATTGTGGTTCCTCACACTTATGTCGGCGTGGCACGACCTTGGGCAAGGATGCTACAAGGGTGGCGTGAGGATGACATAGTGTGGGATGTGTGAGACAATTATCACATATGTCAGCGTGGCACAACCTTGGGCAATAGATGCTACAGGGGTGACGTGAGCATGACATAGTGTTAATTGCAAGATTTGTGTGTGACAACTAGTACTTATGTTGGCGTGACACGACCTTGGGCACGAGATGCTACAGGGGTGGTGTGAGCTTAACATAGTACAAAATATATGATGTGATGAATTGGTGTGATTGAGAATTGTGATGTAAAGATGATGCATGATTAATAGAATTATGATATGTAGAAATGATTGTAAATATTTCATTACGTAATGAGTTATGATGAGATTACATTGTGGTGTGTTTGTATGTGCTTTACATATAAATTTTTTCTTTTCTTACCGTACAATTTGTAGATGTTTTAGGTGAGGAAGATCCGGCTTTGAGTGACATCTAGAATGCCAACAGTTGAATTGTGGGTGTACTATGATATTGTGACATCGAGGCAGAGGACTTCTAGAACATGGATTGTTGTATGCATTTGGAGTTATACTTATTCTTTTGAAAACAATTTGTAAACTCTTATGTTTTATTTTCCAACTTTTATTTTCAATTATTTTAGATATTAAAGAACATTATGAAAGTTTTTATGTGGACCCTTTTACCAATGTTGAAAAATTTATTTCTTTAGTTTATTTATATTATTACAATATATGTGTTGGGGGTAGTAAGGGTGTCACATCTATCTTTTATGTAAATATAGACAAATACTTATTAACTTAAAAACGACACATTTAATAATCATATACACAAAATTTAGTCCTCTCATCAATTTGACATCGGTTAATTACTAAATTCAACGTTTAACTCATACTTAAATGATGTAAAATTTAGTAACATAACATTTGGAGATAAAGAAAACTAAAAACATAATAAAAGTAAGATTTATTAATAAAATAAGTACCCATCATCATTAAAAATACAAACGAAGATCTTTTGTAATTTATTTTTTAATTTTTATTTCTACAAACATGTCATTAAATATCAACTATTTAATTGATTGCATGTCACTAAACAACATTAAATTTAGTGATTAAGCAACATCAAATTGACAGTATGATCAATATTTTGCATTTTTAAAAATAAGGGAACAAAATGTCTCTTAAAATAGGAGGGCCAAAATTGCGGATTGACAATGTAACATTCCACTTTTTCCAAATAGATTAAATAAATATTTTCTGATTAATTAATTGGGGAATATAATATTCTGAGTGATTTGATTTAATAATATCTATTTATTATTTTTTTAAAATTCAAATGTGTAAGGTTAATTAGTTGTTTTTTTGTATTGATTAGCGCATGTAGTGAGAGTTAGGGTTTTATTTAAATACATTATTAGTATTATGTATTCTCACATGCGATTTGACCGTACATTGTGATCTAAAGAGGGAAGTGAATTGGGGGTAGCCAAAGAGGAATTTGGAGAGTAGGATCTTGAAAGTAGCACCTATCAAGGTAAGGGGAGAGTGTGAACCTCACTTTGGGGTGTAGGGTAACTGTTGGATAGCAAGATATTAACCCCCAATCCCTAGGTTATTTGTGTATGCATACAAGGATGAATTAAACCTGATCTTCTTGTGAACTTATATGAAATTGAATGTTTTGTATGCGATATATGCATGTATTGGTGTATTGATCATAAGGATTATATGTGATCGTGAATCTATAAGTGTCTGTGGGTTTATGGGAAACCCTAAGCATGTTTATAAAACCTTTAGTAGGAATTAATTCATAATAATTATAAATTTCACGAATAAAACATAAATAAATTAGACTATAGAAATCCCCTTCAAAAGATTAAAATTGTAGAAATCGTAGGAACCTTATATTTGAAAAAAAAAATGTGAATTATGTAGAAAACGTGTTTGTTGATACCATGTTGAGCGATAGCTTGGGCTCGTCGGGTGTAGGAACCATAAAATGCTTTCAGCCTTGACCACACTGCGCGTGGGCTTGACCTTATCTGGCATGAATACTTGTGGCATCATTGACGCCAGATGTGAGTGTAGTCACGTCGAACACGAGGGCTTTAAAGGACCTATAGATACTTCTCGTTGGGCGCAAAGTGTGTCTTGTTGGGCAGAATTCTATGTATGGACCTACTTCTTGTGTATGTTTATGAGTAAGTAGTTTGTGTGTATAACTAACTGTGATACGTGAAAGTGATAAGTGATAAATTGTGAAGTGATAAATCGTGATGTGTTATGTGATAAGTGAATTTGTGTGGTAATCTATTGAGTTTTGAATGACATGTATCATGTGCATTTGTATTTTGTGATGGGTACGATGCGGAATACATCGCTAGGGAAGACCCCCTAGTGTAAAAGCTTGGGGATAGTTTGGCTTGGGAAGCCCTAGTCTTGCCCATTGTGTGGATGGGGTGTAGCTTCCCCAACTTAGTTATCCAAAAGAAACCCTGGTAGTATATCCTTCTAGTGAGTGTTGTGATGGCTTGACCTGGTATGTACTCCTAGACTACTCAGCCTTTGGATAGGGAAAAATGATTTTACTAACACCACATACATATAGATTAGTAGACTCTAGTCTATGTATGATCATGACATCTTTCTTGTGTTTGAACTGTATTATGATTTATATCATAATGGAATGAGATGTAAACTAATTTTAATTATTGGTTATGATATATCATTTGTGTATGTGACTACCTGACCTTAATCTACACCGGTAGTCAAAGTAAGATATGTTCTCACTCCCCTATTTTTCTTGTGGTTGCTTTATATGTGGTTGTAGGAGGCTTCCTTTTTGGAGAAGAGTCTAGTTGATTGAAGGGAGAGCTCTGATACCTATGATACTGGGGATATTAAATTATGTTTCATGTTTCATGCCTTTGTTTTAGGAATTTTAGATTACTTCCCTTAAAGTGCACTTTCTTTAATGTTGTAATACCTAGAAGTTGTTTTAGTTTCATTTGAATTTCAAATGTGATACTCTCTATATTTAGTTGAAGTTATTCCAATATCATATTTCCTTTTTATGTTTATTATAATTATCTGATTATGCATGTGTGGCAGAGGGTGTCACAGACAAAAATATAAGAATCAAAAGTGAGTTTTTAGAATATTTTAATAAATACTAGTACATGTACCTGTACAATATATGAAATAAATTATGTGTAAAGAAGTAATATTATCATTATTTTTAAAAAATTAAAGTTAAAAGTTAAAAATAATGAAAAATAGTTATATATATATATATTATTGTAACTTTTTTTTACCAATTTTTTAGTTGTTAGTATATTAGATAATGATTGATAGTCCTAATAATATTTTCAAAAAATAGTTGAAAATCACAATTGGAGTAGAATGCAATATTATTTTATTATTTTGCATCTTATTATTTTTGTAACATACTTTTTAGAAATAAAAAATAATAAGAAATTATATTATAAGCTTAATGAATTTAATTTATTAGTTTATAATATAAAGTTGTTTTTATTAAACTAAATTAAATAAAGAGGGACTTTAAGTGGAATGTATTGAGTTGGACTCTAAGATTTGCCTAAATAAAAAAAATAAGGGTTGGATGTTTTCTATTCATCTTTTTTAACCCTAAGACACTACACCAAAATTAGGTTTTTGTGGCAATTAATTTATTCTTTTGCGGCCATATAAATGGCCATTATTTTTTTTTTACCAGCATTTAAATAATGGCTGGTGTATCCAGAGTCGCTAATACTATTACCGACATTTATATAAAATGCTGGTAAAGACCTACTAAATTGTCGGAAAACTTATTTTTTTTAGTGGCAATTCTAGTATCTATTTTAAAGGCTATTAAAGTTATTTTTTCAATTGTCTCCTTTCCATCCATTTAGTGACTTTTATCTTTTGCTAGTGAAACTTTAAATAATTTATTCCTATAATTTTCTTTTCTAAATTCATAACTTATATATTTTTTTTATCTCTAGTCGATGTGGGATTTGTAAGATAAGGGTTGTCTTCTATTTATATATTTTTAATTTATTTTTTTTAATTGTCTTATCTCTTAAGAGATGTGAGATTTATAAGGTGAAAGTTGCTCTCTAATTGTTTTATAGTACTATTGAACTTGGTAATAACGGGTGATTTGATACTAATTTATTATAGTGAATTAAGAGTCTAACTCAACCCTATAAAATCAACTTATAAGGTGATAGTTATTACTCACTTATATACTATTTAATTATCTTATCTCTAATCGATGTGGGACTAGTTTTTTCAATAAATAATTGTCGCTAATAGTAAATTTTAGTAATATAAATACTTTTTTAGTGACTATTATATATTAGTCATTAATATTTTTATTATATAATTAAATAGCAGCAATTAAATTATTGCCATTAAATAATTATCGTTAATAACAAATTTTGTTGTAGTGAGAACACATGTAAAGGACAACATAGAGGAGGTCACTAAAGAAAATACAGAGTAGTGGCTAAAGCTTTAGATAATGTGCTTGTGTTTTAGGATCATTAGTCAAAGTAAGAAGAAGTGAGGATGTTGAATCCATGCGTATGTATGAGGGATAAGGGGGATGAGGTGATAATCCCTAAGCATGTGTATGAATACATTATAATTAGGTCTATGTGTGAATCTCTATGGGCACCTATGTGTGACTTTGTTGTTGCGAGTGTTGTGATGTTTTAGCCAAATTTGTACATATATTTGATTATGTTAATTTGATGGTGAATTGAGAAAAGTGGTGAATTAAACCTTAAACCCTATGCATGAATTTTGGGATTTTTCATTGAATTGGATAAATTTCAATATGACAATTTTAATTGTTTGACCGACTGAATTGAGAAAAAGTGGTGAACTGATGGATTTTGGATGTGTTGGGAGAATCCAAATCATGAAACTCACAATTCTACAAAGTTTAGAATTTGTTGTAGTATCAAGTGTGAGAACACAATTATTTGCTTTGGGCGTGAAAAAAAGGCTCACGTTGGGTGCAAAGATGCTGGAGGGGTCTTAGACTTCCCGTGTTGGGGGAGAGGTGTCTCGCTTGTCACAATTTGACATCGTTTTAATGAAAGTTTTGATGCTAGATGTGACCTAGATCACATCGGAAGAATTGGTTCTAAAGGGGACGTCTTTTACTCCTCAATTAATGTTGGGTGTGGGAGTATCTACGTCAGGCGTAATTTAATCAAAGAGGTCTCTGACCACTTCACACAATTCACTAGTGAAAAATTAGGATACTACGACACCCATTTTACGTCGGACATACAAACACCCGATGTAATAAAAACGCGGTGGCATGGTTCGTAATTTTAGTTAAATTATTTACGTCGGACCTCCTAGGGTCCGACGTAAATTTTAACATCTACGTCGGCTATGCATTGTGTCTGACGTAGATGTTAAAATTTACGTCGGACCCTACTAGGGCTGACGTAAATAATCCACGCCCATTAATTAAAAGGAGGTTCATGCAATGGAGAGTTCAAAAATTTAAACCCAAACTCATCTCCCGCGCCTCCTCCTCAAATCGTGGCTGCTCCTGGATAAGCTTGGGATCCACCCGGAGCAAATCTGGAGCAAAATCATATTCGTACTGATTTTTGGAGCGATAGCGTCGGCGTCATAGCATATGCTTCTTTCTTGATTTGCACTCTGTTTTTGTTGCTTGTGATATTCTAGGGTTGTTGTTGGTGATTTTTGGTGGTTTTACTTCTTCTTGCATTTTGAACCTTGTAATTTTTTGGTGTAGTCGTGTTACGAAATAGGAAATGGAGTTATTGCCCTTGATTAAAAGGTTCTGTTTAAAATAGTTGTTCCTAGGTTCACTTACGGGTGTATTTGTGGAAGTATTTTGGCAGATCTTTTAGCAATTAAGGCTTTTTTATGCGTTGCATTCTGAGTTTTTGAAGCTGGAGAAGGAAGTGGCCAAGTCCAGGTTGTAGAACGGGTCGTTCTGCTTGGAGAACGGGTCGTGCTGCTTGGAGAACGGGCCATTCTCCAACCAGAACGGCCCGTTCTGATTGAAGTCATTTTTCTTTTCTTTTTTTAAATTTTCACAACTTTTTATGTCGGACCTTGTAATGTCCGATGTAAATTTACGTCGGTTTTCACACCCCGACGTAAATTTACGTCTCCCGCTTCAACGTGGGAGCTTTTACTGACGTAAAACCCTTAAAATAACCAACGTAAAATGCGTATTCTGTACTAGTGATTCAAGTAGAAAGGTCTTTAACCTCTTCACATTATGTCTTTTTGTTTTCAAGGTAGTATGAATCTAGGAAGGAGGGTCACTATGGTCATCTACCTAAACCTTGAGGTATTATGGTAAGGAGTCTTTAACATGCATAGGGTTAGTGTGTTTGGATGAGGAATTATATATGTTTGGTTATTCATAAAAGTTCCTAAGAATATTCATACATGTTTCCCGGGAATTAAAGATTTTCATGTTTGGTTACAATAGTATATTCTTAGGTTTATAAATATTTTTTACAAAAATATTTTTTATTAAAATAAACTCATTATATATATTTATTTACTTAAATTTTATTACAAAAATGATATTAAACTATTTCAAAAATTTGAAAACTTATTAAAAGTATTTAAATATAGAATTTAACATAATAAAAAAATAAAAATGCTACATTATAGTTAAGAAGAATAAAAATATATTATTTTATTTCATTCAAATAAAAAATATAAAAATATTAACAAATATCATTAAAATGTTCAAACAAAATAGATTTTAATAATATTATTAAAATTGACAAAATCGAGAAATAATAAGATACAATAAAGAGAGAGAAATATAGATAGGGAGGGAGAAAGAGAAGGGAAGGGGAGAGTAAAGGTGTGGGAGAGAGATAGAGAGGTGGACTGAGAGTGAGAGTGAGAGAGATAAAGAGTGAGAAAAAGAAATAGAAGGAGAGGGAGAGAGGAAAAGAGAAGGGGAGTAGGAGTGAGAGAAAGAAAGAGAGGGAGAAAGTGAAATAGAAGGAGAGAAATATTTTTTGTTTTAAAAAGGGATTCTATGGTCTTTTATGTACATAAAGTTTTTCCCCTAACTTGGGAAAATTGTATTCTCACCCCCTATGAGAATGTTTTTGTGGGAAAGTGGGATAAAACTGATTTCCAATAAACTATATTCCTAGGAATCTCTTTGTTTTCTTCTTCCTTTTTAAATAGCTATCAAGCATGTGAAACTAAGATTCTCACTTTAAGATACCCAGCAATGTAAAAACATTATGTGTACCAAATGTGACACCCTTCTACCCCATAATAGATAAGTAACAACAATAAGAATAATTCAATAAATATAACATCAAGAAGAGTCCACATATTTTAATAAAAACTCATAGGTTCACAAGTCTTGAAATAAATAGAAATAATAATAATAATAATAATAAAGTTTTACTCTTAAAAGAAAATTATCAAGGTCTCTAAAGAAAAATGAAAGGGATCCAGAATTAACAAATATAAGGTGAATATAAAACTCCTAAAATAAGTCTCCTCAAACGAAAAATAACAATTCATAACTAAAGCATCCTAAATTCATGCTCCAATGTCACATCCTATCAGAGCAGAACCCTTTCCCTTTAGAACTCAACACTATGAGTGTCTTCATCTTCACCTAAAAGAAAACCACATAAAAACAGGACGGTGAGAGATAGATAACATCATATATGAACATAGAGCTACCCAATTCCCACCCCACACCGTGCACCAAAATATCATCATTAACTATAAACAACAAATACATCTCATATAATTACCAAACATCATTTTTTTTAATCATACAAGCTTTCATACACATGCTCACTATATGCTCATACACATCTCCTCTCCTAAGAGTCTCAACTTGGCACTCCGCACAATGGGCGTACCTCGTCAATTCTCTTAGTTGTTGCCAATGCGGGCATACCGTTCTCACACCCTCCCAGGGCCGGTATGTTGCACGGTTAAACACCCAGCGGCCCGTGCAAAGGCAATCCACCCACCGTTAAACCCTCTGTGGCCAGTGAGCTGCGCAGTTAAACACCCAACGGCCCACGCATGGAATGCCTCCCGTCATGGTCCCCCCTGTCTCAACCCCTCTCTGGGCCCAGGGTCCAATGCAATATAGCCACGTCTGGCTTCTCAAGCACCACATGCAACTCATAAATCTCATGCAACTCATGCATCCCACGTAACTCATAATTAATGCATCTCCATTATATAACATCATCACATGTCAATAACAATCCATGCAATATCATCCTCACATGCTAGGTACCTATCATTAAGTTATCAACATCATAGACCACAAATTTCACATAATTCTTCACACACATCACAATATCTATGACATTCAGTTAATAATTTAACCATAACTCGAGATATACATATCCTTTCTAAGTGATCCCAACTCCATTAGAATCCTAACATCAATATCTACAACTTTCATGAAGAACACAAATCCTAATAAAGTCGTTTAGGTTACCATTCAGGGCTCACAAAAATTGATGTTGTAGTTCGCACACAGATTGGAAGGCTCAAATTGCAACTCACATAACTTGATCAAATATTAATATTTTTACACGATTCTTGTGTCTAAATGGTAGCCCCAGATGTCTAGTTTCTAACAAAACAAACGGCACTCGATTTGGATAACTACACAGAAAGATATCGGAAAATTACAAACGTATGTCGGGGTCCCGACTCCCGACGCCCAAAACTGGCGCTGAGCGCCCAAATCTCTGCCCAGACTCCCCTCTGTGAAATTAAACCTGCGTTTTACGAGTTCCAACAAGGTTTTTACCAATTTTCACTACTTCTACACCCCGTTGGTTCAGTTTAACTCCATTTATATTCTTCATACGTTCCAAATCAATCCATACACATCTCAAGCCTCAAAAATTGGTTTCCATTGGTTTTACAAAAAAAAATGTAAACTCTTCTTAACACATAAAATTCAAGTCATCAAATTTAAGGATAAAGAATTAACAAGAAAGCCCCAATGGAATTCAAAGACAATTCAAGAAATAAGTTCTTCCAAATGAATTAAGAATTTAGAACATCGATTGCACAGATAATCGTTCAGAATTTTAAATAGAGTTCCTAGAGGGACTTAGGGATTGCCCTCACTACCCGAACACCCCTATATTCACATATGAAGAAACCCATCCCCCCGTACCTAGATGAGCAGAAGATGAATGGTCTTGGTGTGATCTAAGATCGTTCCTGAGTACTCTTCCTTAGAGCTCTTTGTTTCTCCTCTTTTTTTTCCCTAACCCTTCAGAACGCAAATGAGGCACATAGGGTTAACACCACCTGACTCCTTTCTTAAAATTAATCCATTGGACAGGGTCAACCCAACCCATTTTCCTTCTCTTCTAACCCACTTCTAATTTTCCTCAAAATAATTAAATAAAATAAATACATGTATATTATAAAATATTTTTTCTCTATAATAATAATATATTTCTGACCCTAAATATAATAATATAATTTCAATAACAAAATATCATATAAAATCAACCTTCTCTTAAAACATATAAATATTTATTTAAAAATGCTAATAAAAATACTTATTTAATACGTACAAAATAATTGTCCAAAATAATAATTATTTAAAACGTACAGAATAATATTCCTCTATAATTATTAAAATAATTATGACCAAATACCATCTAATAATAATAATAATAACCTTTTTGAAAATTGGGGTGTTACAATACTCCCCTCCTTTAAGAAATTTCGTCCCCGAAATTTTTGTAATGGTAGACTTCTCTCTTCTTACTTTCTAATCCTTATGCAACCTCACTACCTTATTGATGTACAACTCTATCAATTTCACCAAAGGATATCTAAAGGTAAAACAAGTAAACTTGGCGAGTCTATCCACTAAAACACAAATAGAATCGATCTCTTAAGTATCTCAGACAAACCTACAATTAAGGTCTATCCACTCACCATTACAGTTCCAAAATGGGACGTCTAAGTGCTACAAAATTCCAAAAGACTTCTTGCATACTAAACACGAGCATACAATTTCTCTACTCCTCTCTTCACCTTAGGCCACCATGCTTCCGTTGCACCACTCTGATACATCCTCCTAAGGTCCCGATACATCTCAGTAGCTCCTAAATGAATGTCCTTCCTCTAAAATCATCTTTCTTAATTGAAGGTTACTAAGCACCCAAATTTGTTCTCGCACCTCAAAATAACATCGATTCTACTCAAAAAAATTATCTACACTCCTACCAATCTTTTCCACTTGGTTCTCTAAGAAAGGCTCTAACTCCTAGGCTTCTCTAATCTCATCCATTAATTCACTAGTCACTTTCAACATAATCAATTCAATGCTCCTAAGGATAATCTCACACACAAAGCATAAGTCTCTAAATTCTTCAATCAAATCCAACCCTTAAATCATCATAAACAATATACCAGAGGTTATCATAATCAAGGCATCTGCTACAACATTGGTTTTACTTCTATGATCATCTCTAAAGATTAAGCACCTAAGCGTAAGTTCACTAGGTATACATATCAGATCTCTAATTTCACCACTCCATCTACACCCAAGTCAAACTCTTATCCATCACCTTATCCTATAGCCTCATATCTTGTCACCAAAATTGTGCTTCTCCAATTTCCTTCAACAATCCATTCGTTACTCAAGTCATACTTAGTCTCACACTACTAAGAGTAACCTTATAAGCCAAACTTAAATCTCTAATTTGAGCCAAAAGGATTCATCTCTCTAATCATAAGGGAAGATAAATATAAAGGTTTCCTACACAAAACATCGGTCACCACAATAGCTTTACTCAATTAACAACTAAGTTTGAAATATTAGTCCTCTAGAAATTAAACTATCTCTTTAGTCACATAATTAACTACTCAGTCAACAGATAATTAAGGCTCTAACGATCAAAAAATACTTCAAGCTTAGAATCATATACATAATGTCTCCAAATCTTAGTATAAATATTAAAGCTACTAACTCAAGGTCATAGATAAGAAAATTCCTCTCATGAATTTTCAATTGCCTAAAATCATAACCTACTACCTTTCCTTCTTGTCACAATACTCCTCCCAAACATATCTTTAGAAGCATAACTATATATCACAAAAGGCTTACTAAGATCGGCCAATGCTCACACTAGCGCACTAGTCGATCTTTCCTTAAGAATTTGGAAACTACTATCACACTTACTATCTCACACAAAAATAACACTCTTCTTACTCAATATGTTCAAAGGTAATGCTATCCTAGAAAGTTACTCAATAAATATCCAAAAACAATGAGCTAATCCAAGAAACTCATAACCTCGCTAATAGACTCATGTATCTCTCACTTAAGCACAACTTCTATCTTAGATAGATCTACATTATACCTCCGCAAGAAAATTACATGGCCTAGAACACTCATCTCATACAGTCAAAAATCATACTTAGATAATCTATCCTAAATTTATCTTGGATATATCTTCACACTTAACTCTTAATATGGTGATATCACATCCTAAGATCAATCTCATTAATACACAAACATCCACTAATTGATCCATAAAGTCATCTATCCTCATATATACATACATGCATATCAAATCATATTAGAATACCTACTTTAAAATCTTCATATATACTATCCCTAAGCATATACGAATCAATCATCGTTTACACCATAAAGCATGAATCAACTTTACCACATAACATCATACAATCTTAAACAACCTCTCAATCCACCTAACATCTTAGAATCATGACAAAAATCAATTTTTATCCTTGCATTGTCTAACGATTCAAAAATATCATGACACCATACATATCCCTTCAACAATGATCAAAGAAAATGATACCTAGAGAGTTATACTCATCAAAATGATCTCAAACCTATCTCAAAAGAAAGCTAAGAGAATAAGTTAAAACTCTTATGAAGACATAAAATTCTAAAAGATCCTCTTCTTAGCTAAAAATTTCAAAAACCGCAGCAGATATATTCGGCGCTTACAGCTAGACCTTTGATCACCAAAGTAGCTATAACTGGAGTTCTAGACCTCCGTTTTACCTGATTCCAATTCCATTGGAAAGATAACGTCTAAGGCTACAACTTTTATGAAGATCATAAAATCTAAATCTGTCAATATGGTAGTCATAATGGCACAAAAAAACTGCAGTGAAAATATCCTCTACACCAAACAGCAATAGTATATCAATATATCTAAGGCCACAAAAATACATCAACCCTTCCAAACTCACACCTCAACTTCATATTCAAGCTTCCCACTACAATCCTAAACCAAACAACTCACATATTTAGCACAACAGACTTAGAAAATAAAACTCACATGCTACCTAAACCATAAACGGTAAACATGCCAACACCAACACTCAAGGGAATTACCAACATTTCAATCTCTCATCAAGGATACCAAAACTCCAATTCTCATATACAACCTCCTTGGATTCAATCGCTACAACTATAGATTCTAGAAACTCCATTAACCGTAAACTCTCGACAAATCAATGTCTCACCCAAATCTAAGGTCCCAATAATTTCTAGTTGATTAGCAAGGCTTCGTCCACTACTACTGGCACATATGCTTGCAATACGAGCGATACCACTCAACCACTACTTCTTACGTAAGCAAGAAGTATCAAAACAAATAAGCAATCATGAATAGCCTCAACTAAGCTATATCATGTCTTTCAGCCAAATTCTGAGAAAACAATATAAGTGTAAGCACAACACTAACAACACAAGGGAAACATCATCATCATCATCATTATCCTCATCATAAAGCAAAACATATTCCATCATTCATCTACCAAACAAGCATAGTAGACTCATAACTCACGGCCGATTGGATCGACCTGCTCTGATACCACTAAATGTGACACCCTTCTACCCCATAATAGATAAGTAACAACAATAAGAATAATTCAATAAATATAACATCAAGAAGGGTCCACATATTTTAATAAAAACTCATAGGTTCACAAGTCTTGAAATAAATAGAAATAATAATAATAATAATAATAATAATAAAGTTTTACTCTTAAAAGAAAATTATCAAGGTCTCTAAAGAAAAATGAAAGGGATCCAGAATTTACAAATATAAGGTGAATATAAAACTCCTAAAATAAGTCTCCTCAAACGACAAATAACAATTCATAACTAAAGCATCCTAAATTCATGCCCCAATGTCACATCCTATCAGAGCAGAACCCGTTCCCTTTAGAACTCAACACTATGAGTGTCTTCATCTTCACCTAAAAGAAAACCACATAAAAGCAGGACGGTGAGAGATAGATAACATCATATATGAACATAGAGCTACCCAATTCCCACCCCACACCGTGCACCAAAATATCATCATTAACTATAAACAACAAATACATCTCATATAATTACCAAACATCATTTTTTTTAATCACACAAGCTTTCATACACATGCTCACTATATGCTCATACACATCTCCTCTCCTAAGAGTCTCAACTTGGCACTCCGCACAATGGGCGTACCTCGTCAATTCTCTTAGTTGTTGCCAATGCGGGCATACCGTTCTCACACCCCCCCAGGGCCGGTATGTTGCACGGTTAAACACCCAGCGGCCCGTGCAAAGGCAATCCACCCACCGTTAAACCCTCTGTGGCTAGTGAGCTGCGCAGTTAAACACCCAACGGCCCACGCATGGAATGCCTCCCGTCATGGTCCCCCTGTCTCAACCCCTCTCTGGGCCCAGGGTCCAATGCAATATAGCCACGTCTGGCTTCTCAAGCACCACATGCAACTCATAAGTCTCATGCAACTCATGCATCCCACGTAACTCATAATTAATGCATCTCCATTATATAACATCATCACATGTCAATAACAATCCATGCAATATCATCCTCACATGCTAGGTACCTATCATTAAGTTATCAACATCATAGACCACAAATTTCACATAATTCTTCACACACATCACAATATCTATGACATTCAGTTAATAATTTAACCATAACTCGAGATATACATATCCTTTCTAAGTGATCCCAACTCCATTAGAATCCTAACATCAATATCTACAACTTTCATGAAGAACACAAATCCTAATAAAGTCGTTTAGGTTACCATTCAGGGCTCACAAAAATTGATGTTGTAGTTCGCACACAGATTGGAAGGCTCAAATTGCAAGTCACATAACTTGATCAAATATTAATATTTTTACACGATTATTGTGTCTAAATGGTAGCCCCAGATGTCTAGTTTCTAACAAAAGAAACGACACTCGATTTGGATAACTACACAGAAAGATATCGGAAAATTACAAACGTATGTCGGGGTCCCGACTCCCGACGCCCAAAACTGGCGCTGAGCGCCCAAATCTCTGCCCAGACTCCCCTCTGTGAAATTAAACCTGCGTTTTAAGAGTTCCAACAAGGATTTTACCAATTTTCACTACTTCTACACCCCGTTGGTTCAGTTTAACTCCATTTATATTCTTCATACGTTCCAAATCAATCCATACACATCTCAAGCCTCAAAAATTGGTTTCCATTGGTTTTACAAAAAAAAAATGTAAACTCTTCTTAACACATAAAATTCAAGTCATCAAATTTAAGGATAAAGAATTAACAAGAAAGCCCCAATGGAATTCAAAGACAATTCAAGAAATAAGTTCTTCCAAATGAATTAAGAATTTAGAACATCGATTGCACAGATAATCGTTCAGAATTTTAAATAGAGTTCCTAGAGGGACTTAGGGATTGCCCTCACTACCCGAACACCCCTATATTCACATATGAAGAAACCCATCCCCCCGTACCTAGATGAGCAGAAGATGAATGGTCTTGGTGTGATCTAAGATCGTTCCTGAGTACTCTTCCTTAGAGCTCTTTGTTTCTCCTCTTTTTTTTCCCTAACCCTTCAGAACGCAAATAAGGCAGATAGGGTTAACACCACCTGACTCCTTTCTTAAAATTAATCCATTGGACAGGGTCAACCCAACCCATTTTCCTTCTCTTCTAACCCACTTCTAATTTTCCTCAAAATAATTAAATAAAATAAATACATGTATATTATAAAATATTTTTTCTCTATAATAATAATATATTTCTGACCCTAAATATAATAATATAATTTCAATAACAAAATATCATATAAAATCAACCTTCTCTTAAAACATATAAATATTTATTTAAAAATGCTAATAAAAATACTTATTTAATACTTATAAAATAATTGTCCAAAATAATAATTATTTAAAATGTACAGAATAATATTCCTCTATAATTATTAAAATAATTATGACCAAATACCATCTAATAATAATAATAATAACCTTTTTGAAAATTGGGGTGTTACACCAAACACTCTCTTATAGAATTAATGTATTACATTAACAAGGGATAATTGAGATGTGTTTTGTATGAATGAGTAATTTGTTGAGTTATGAATGAATATTTGAGTGTTAGTTGTGCTTGTAATCGATGAGATTGAGAGAATTGAGTTGGGTGTGAGTTGTGCATTTTTCACACTTTGTTCTAGTGAATTTCTACCAAGCCAGCAAATGGAACGCCTATGCTCTACATTTATTATTAGGTACAGAGCTTTGTATGTGTGACATGTATCATGTGTATAAAATATTTTATAATTGCACATGAGTATTACCCTTTGAGAAAATGTAAGTAATTGCACATGAGTATTAACCTTTGGGCAGCCACACATGAGTATTAACTACATGAGTATTAGTCTTCGGACAACCGTATATGAGTATTTGCCTTTAGGTAACTTTATAAGTATTTGCTTTCAAGTGTGTAAATTGTAATTGCTTTTGATTACATGTTTAATATGTCTTTGTTGTTACTAGGAACTCTGATATGTTGTTTACATTATGGATATTAATTGTATATTTTGTATGTTATGTTATGTGTGTGGCTTCCCAGCCTTATCTCACATCGGAAGCTAGAATGAGACGTATCAGTCTCCCCTGTGCTCTACTTGTTATTCTTATGTATGTTTCACAATACAAGAAAAACACAAGTTTCGAACAGACATAATCTATTGGTAAAAAGAAATATCCATTGGAAAAAATAGAATTTTCGACAATTTTTTATGGATGCAAATTTGTCGAAAAAGGGTTGGAAAAAAAATTCGTTAGAAACAATTTAATCTGTCAAAAAAATTTGACGAATGATTCTATGGTAAATATTTTTCGATATTGTTTGAAAATCATTATGTGATTCCGACAGATAAATCCATCAAAAAAATTTTGTTTTATTTTAATAAATTTATTAATGTAACAACTCTCATATTTGACCTCTCAAGGGCTATATTTCACGACACTTCACTTTTCAGCGTGCTTTGTCATTACTCACACACTTTTTAAGAAACTTCCCAAAAGGTCACCCATTCCTAAATTACTCCAAGTCAAACACGCTTAATTATGGAGTTCTAATGAAATAAGCAACCAAAAAATAGATACATCTTGCTAGTATAGGTAGTACAAATTAATTCCTTTAAGTCATCTTCAACTATACAATCTCATACTTGTACTATCGCTGGATCCCTCACATTTCAGTGTGTCCGGACTGTTATAAAAATATAATAATATATAATAATTATATTATATTTAATTATATTAACCAATAATAATAATTAAATTATATTTAATTAATCCTTATTTGTATATATACTCACTTTTATAATTAACAATCTACTTATTTCTATTTAAAATTAATATTATGATACAATTTAAATGATTTATTATAAATTTAAAAGTTTAAATAATAATTTATATATTTTAAAATATTATTTTTATAATCTATAATGATAATATAATTTATAAAATTATAAATATTTATTTATTATATTTTTATAAATTAAATTTTAACATTTTAAATAAATTATTAATTAACTTAATATATTTATTTATCTTAAACCTAAGATATAAAATTAAAAAAAAAATATTTATCCTTGACTTATTTTCTAATTATCAACCATTAATAAAATACTAATTTAAAATCTTATTTAATTATATCATAATATTTTCATATCAAATTTAAAACCAGATATTAGTTATACAAAAATATCAAGATCATATAGTAAATTGTCAATAAGATTCTAGTTAAATAATTTAAAATAATTATTTTTTCAATTATATTGTTAAAAATAATTTATTCTAAAGCTAATCAATTTTTCTCTATATTAATTATTAGTAAAATTTAATAACTTTTAATTTAACAGTTGGATCGATGAAATTCAATATATATCATGAGTTATTGAGTAGAGTAACTTTATCAAGAGTTACTTTGTGAGTCATTTGATTCCTCCTCTCTCTCTCTCTCTCTCTCTCTCTCTCTATATATATATATATATATATATATATATATATATGTGTGTGTGTGTGTGTGTGTGTGTGTGTATTTAAAATTTTATTGATCTTTTTTAATATATGATTGTCAATTTTAATCATCTTTATTGTTATCGAACAAAATATTAAAAATTTTTATGAATGCAATTTTTGATAAAAATATTAAACATTTTTGACAGATCAAGTTTTTGACAAACCATTATCAATTAGTAACATTTGGTCGAAAATTTTTTACCTAAGCATCTGTCAATAATTTTTGTCAAAAATTATTACATTTTTGACAAATATAAATTTGTCGGAAATGTTCCGTCAGTAATATAACTTTTTCTACAAATTTTTTTCCGTTAGAAATATAAATTTTTTAATAGATTTGTATCTGTCGAAAAATTTATATCCGTCAAAAAATATCCTGCGGTAAAATCTGTCAGAAATATAAATTTTTCGACAAATTTGTATCCGTCGATAATATAACTTTTTTTATGAATTTTATTTTCATCGGTAAAATCCATCGAAAATATAAATTTTTCAACAGATTTGTATCCGTAAAAAATTATTCATCGATAATTTACATTTTTCTTGTAGTGTTATCGGAGGACAATAAGATGATGGTGATGCTAATGTTGAGGTTAGGCTTTAGCATGTTATGGGAAAACTTTGATAGGATGTGACATTGGGGGTTCATAGATTGGGATTTGTCTATTTAGTTTATTTCATATTGTTTGGAAGCAATGTTAGTCCTTGAATTCAAGTATTATTTTTAGATGGCTACTATGGTCTAGTAATTATTTTGGACACATTTATGCTTTAAATTTGTTTGGTTTCGAACCAAATGTGAATCCTCTGTCATTAGAAGCGTTTTATGAACTATTTAGTTATTTCAAATAATATTTTATTTAGGCAAGGATCTTTTGCTTTGTTAGTATTTATAAGTCTAAGTTTCATTTAAGTTCGTGACCCCTTTTGCAGGTCAGTAATTCTTGAGTCTCTATTTATTGACTTTATATCATAATCTTAAAAGAAGAAGCAAATATATCTAAAATAAATATAATATATTTCAATTTTAAATAATATGCTAAAAAAAATAAATATCTTTTAAAATCTAAATAATATCTCACATATTTAAATTTGAAAATTCAAATTATTTTCCACCACTTTTCTTAATTACGCGTACTTTTATACCACTAGAGTTTTCTTTTCTCCTTGGTTATACTTCTAAAAGCACCCTCCATTGGAATAGAAAAAATAACCTCTAATAAGAATTAAAATTGCCCAAATATTTGGGTATCCATAAGTATACTTCTAAAATTGAAATTAGCAAAATATCATCTTATTCATTAATTATTACTAGAATTTCTCTTATTATATGCGACTTTTCCTGCGAATTTTTATGAAAAATTTGCAAGAAACGTTGTTTCTACAAAATTTTATCTACAGGTAATACCTTCTGGATAATATATTTTTGCAAATTTTAAAATTCACAGGAAATTTTCCAGCGAAATTCTTGCGAAAAAAATTTGCAGGAAAGTTTTGCAAAAAAAAAATTGCAAGAAAATTCGCAGGAAAGTTTCCTGCGAATTTTTTCGCAAGAAATTCCGCAGGAATATTTTTTATGAAAAAATTAAAGAAATTACTATAAATTCTATCAATAATTCTTCAACTTTCAAATGCTCACAATGAATTCATCTGAAACATTTGTTTCCATGCCTCCAATATATGATACATAATCTTTTAAATAATAAGATAGTAGATTATAAGCCTAACACTCAACCATACAAATCAACTTGTAAGGTAAGTATTTCCCCAACTTATATACTCTTTAATTATTTTATTTTCAAATCGATGTGAGACTTGAAGTTTTTTTTTTTTAAATATTAAACTTATAAATTTAAATATATATTTTTTAATTTTTCTTGCGGATTAAAATTTGTAAGAAAATCCGCAGGAAAAGTTACCTGCAAAATTTTTCTACCATTTAATAAACATTACTTGCGAATTTATTTTTGCAAGAAAATCTGCAAGAAACAAAATAAAATTTTTACAATATTTTCTTTAAATTTTTACCATGAAAAAAAACATTCTATGATCATTAAAATTATAGCAAAATTTGTAAAAAATATCTGTAAATTATTTTTCGCAAATAAATTCGGAAAAAAATTTTGCGAATATTTTTTTGCAGAAAAATTTGCAAAAAATTTTTACGAATATTTTTTTACAGGAAAATTCGCAAGAAAATAATACTTTTCTAGTAGTGAATGTCAAACAAAAGTAATTGCTATAATTTAATACAAAATTTCATTCAAAAGTTTTAGGGATAAATTTTAAACAATAAAACATAATATAATAACCTCAACAACAAATCTTTATTTTTTTTTGCTGATGTTTTTTTTTCCTTTTGCTGACGAACAATAAATCCTTATCCTTCTAGATGATGTTGATTACATAATTAAACCACATGACGTCATGTAACATGATTAAAACAGAGTTTTCTTTTTTTTGCTGATGATTTTTTTTCCTTTTGCTGACGAACAATAAATCCTTATCCTTCTTGATGATGTTGATTACATAATTAAACCACATGACGTCATGTAACATGATTAAAACAGAGTTTTCTAAAAAATAATTTGATTGATTTAAAAATTTCATATTATTAAATTCATTTTAATTCAGAATAAATGTACGCTACGTGCTCAATGAGTGTTACATCTTCTCTCCGGATTCTTATAAATGAACCAAGTGGTGATTATGAACATTTCATAGTTAAGCTACTCTAAAACATAACTATGTCTAATCTAGCCTCTTCCCTTCCAGTTTTCGCCCAGGATGCAAAACCACCCTCAAACATTCGACCTATTGCAGATTATCATCCTACCATTTGGGGGGATCATTTCATTTCATATGTTTCTAGTTCTGAGGTATGTGCATATCCCACTAAGTCTAATATTATCTTTGAGATTTAATTACATATGTGAAACTTAAGATGTCATATTTACATATATTTAACATTTATTTTGGAATATATTTTAGTAGTTACATTTTATGAATCTATCTATTGAATATATATGCATATCAAATTTCCAAGCATAAAATTCTTAATTTCACAATAATTAATTTTTATATAAAATTGAAAAGGGTCATGATATGTGAAACTTAAGATGTCATATTTACATATATTTACATTTATTTTGGAATAAATTTTAGTAGTTACATTTTATGAATCTATCTATTGAATATATATGCATATCAAATTTCCAAGTATAAAATTCATAATTTCACATTAATTAATTTTTATATATATAAAATTGCAAAGGGACAATATATATATATATATATATTGACCCATTAATGAACTTTACTAAATACGCGGTTTTACTTCATGATTAACCATGATTGAATAAACTTGTAAAAAGTTATGTACATGAAAAGAAAATGAAAAGTTCAATTAAAGTGATTCAAATTCTTGGTATAATTTAAAATCATGGACAATCTATATTGTACTTCAATTCAATATACTGTTTAAATATTTAATTAAGTTTTTTTTTTTAACACATGTAGGAACTTGATCAAAACATTGAGACAAAAATTGAAATGCTAAAAAAGGAAGTAAGGAAGATGCTTGTATCAAAGCCAGACGAGACCTTAACAAAAGTTGACTTGATTGACTCAATTTGTCGTTTGGGTGTGAACTATCATTTTGAACATGAAATTGATGAAGTTTTGCAACAAATTCACAAGAGTTATGTTGTAAATGGAGAAATAACTATCGAAGCCAACCTTCTCTCTCTTTCTGTGCTATTTAGATTATTGAGGCAACATGGATTTCATGTTTCACCTCGTATATCTCTCAACTTAATTATCTACTTTAATTGATTTCCTTTAATTCAACTTCAAATCACCTAATGTATTTAGTGCATAACCTACACACAAATGAAAAAAAAAAAAGGAGAATAACAAGCCAAAAAAATGTGTATTTTAATAATAAGAAAAAAGGTATTTGAATTGTATCATTTAATATTTTTCAAGTCCTCACCTACTTCAATCTTCACTGTTTTTCACTTTGATTATATTTTAAATGTCATTATTGAGATTGTATACATTGAACGAGAAATAATAAAGCAAGAAGTTTTGCTTATTAATTTGGGAAGCACCTTAAACATTATCTCACAAATTGTTTTATAAATTTTACATTCACATTATAGCTTTCTTAAATTTTGTCTCCAACTAATTTTCAATCATGTGGTTGTTGAATAAAACACTACTCACTACAAGAAATTCGTCATTTTGCGGCGGTTTTTTTTTTCATATTGCGGCGGTTTTCGCCCCCCTCAAAATAAATAATGGCGTTTTATAAAAACGCCGCAGTTACGTTCGCCACTAGCATTATACGGCGATTTTTACCAACCTCCGCTACCTTTTCCATTCTGCGGCGTTTTGTTTAGCGGGGGTTTTCGACCTCCTCAATTTAAATGATTTTTTTTTTCACAATATATTTTATTTTTTTAATCTACCTTTTCCATTCTGCAACATTTTGTTTAGCGGCAGTTTTTGACCTCCTCAATTTGAATGATGGTTTTTTTTATTTCACAATATATTTTATTTTTTTAATCTAAATTACATTTAACCTGTATAAAATTGTATATCTGAAAAAAAAAATATACAATCAAGTGTGAAAGTGATAATAATCAGATAGCATAAATACTATGGTTTATGGAATACATAACAATGAAAGAATACATGATCCCACTTGTTCCTCCCATAGCTCGTCCAATTGACGATCCAATTTCACTAACATTCTCTGCAGCATCATTCAGAGGATAACTATGAACAAAAAATAGGAAGTTCATATCAGATCACAATCACTACTTAAATTGACAATGATATTTTGCAGCAATCATCTGCTGTTTTGAAGTTTCTCAAGGAAAGATAAAAGGCCTAAAACAACATATATCAACACTTCATTCATCTGATGATAATTTTGACTTTTTGAGAATAGAACTCAGTTGATCCACAGTCACCATCACCAACTTTGCTATCCCATTCATTTAGACTGTCCTTGAGATTTATAATTGCATTTGCAGCAGCTTCAATGTCTTCCTGAAGAACCTGACCTTGCTTATTTAGTGATACTGGCTGACTCTGTGGCTTACATAAAGCAAAAAGGAAAATAGAAGCAGTCCCAAGTCAGAGCTGCTTTGGTACAATTTCAGAAATGAAGAATATGTGTAGAAAATAGCCAATCCTACTGCAACAATTATACTACTTTAGGATATTTTCTTTATTCATTTTATTTTGCATCTTATTTTTGCAATGAGAATGAATACCACTATTGTACAATATGGAATATTATTCACCAATTCATATGATACCTTATCTATATTCAATGCCAATTTAGACAGAAATGATCATAAACTAATTATTTCAAAAGTCATGGAAGGAAATGAAAGATTTCCATTGATGTACCTTGTCACTCTTAGCTGATTGAGACAGTGGAACTGGAACAGGAATCTTGGCACGTGGGTGATTACCTGTCATCAAGAAACAAGTTCAAAAGCTCATTGAATGCTTAATTTAATGAATTTGCTTGTGACACTTAACATGTGATTTTAAAGATGTGAAAAGCTATGTTGTTCAGAGCACAATATAATTTTTTCAAGTCTTCATGTTCATGCAATGAGTTCAGTCAAAGAAATGCAACTAGCATAATTACTGACCATCTGCCGTGACTGGCCAATACGGAGCTTTAGTTGCAGCATCTAATCATTGAAGAATAGATGCATCAGCCTTCATGATAGAAATTGAGAAACCTAAGAGTGACACAAATGCCAATCAGAAATGAATTTCAAAGAAATGTATGTTTTGCCATAATCAGCAATAACAAAGATCCTAATTTTATCAAATACTCCCAAAGTGAAAATTCCTATGTATACTTATTTATTAAAATTTATTTTGATTGCAACTTTTCAAATTTTTAAAGACGTGCATAATCAAAAACTTTAGAAGTGGTTATACTTTGTTGTTTAGATATAATTAATCATCCCTTTCAATACCATCCCTTACAAATTCAAGGATGTGACAGGATGCTTTAGTGAAAGACTTATTAATGACGTTGAGGGAATGCTGTGCCTGTATGAAGCCTCACATATGATGATTCACGGAGAAGACATTTTGGAAGAAGCCATGACTTTCACTTCCACTCATCTTGAGTCCATTGCAACCAAATTGAGCCCTTCCCTTGCGGTTCAAGTCAATCATAGCTTGAGACAAGCTCTGCACAAGAACCTACCTAGGCTAGAGGCACGCCGCTACATTTCTATCTATGAACAAGATCCTTCTCATAATGAAACTCTTCTCACTTTTGCCAAATTAGATTTCAATAAATTGCAAAATCTACATAAAAAAAGAATTTGGCAACATTTGCATGTAAGTTCATCTCATCATGACAAACCTTCTTAAATTGATTCCAAAGACTAATCCTTTTAATTATTGTTGTTATTGTTTTTGGTCCTTATAGGTGGTGGAAAGAGTTGGATGTACGTAGTAAATTACCTTATGTGCGAGATAGAATTGTGGAATGTTGCTTTTGGATTTTGGCGATATATTTTGAGCCCCAATATTCTCAAGCAAGAAAAATAACAACAAAAGTAATTGCAATGTTATCAATCATTGATGATACATTTGATGCATATGGAACCACTGATGAATTAGAAGTTTTTACTAAGGCAATTGAAAGGTTAATTAGCATATTTTAAAACACAATTTTTCTTTGCTTGTTTTTTTTTATAGGAAAAACAACTTACGTAAGTTATTTTAATGAAAATATTTTTTCAGGTGGGATATTAGTTGCTTGGATGACCTCCCAGAATACATGAAGTTAATTTATAAGTCACTCATAAAGCTTTATGAGGAAATAAAGCAAGAAACGAAGAAGGAAGGAAAATCTTATTTCATTAACTACATTATAAACGAAGTAAGAGCTTTTTTTCTCCCTAACTATTAACAACTGTTAAGTTACATAGTTTGTGTTTAGTGACAAATTCAAGTTTTTGCAATAAGATAAATTCATATAATAAATTAAGAGTTTGTGTATTATGATCAAGGTTTCCTTTTTGTGTACATATGATAAAAACCAAATATAAAGAAAGTAATCCTTAACATTAAAATCTATTATAATTCTACCAAAAGCATAAAGACAAATATTTCATATAGTATACTCTCAAACTCAGTCTCTATATTTATTATAAGGTGTGTTTGTTGGCTAATAGTTAAAAAGAGGTGTTCAAGCCTACATGACTGAGGCTAGATGGCTCAACAACAACTATAAAACAACAATAGAGGAATACTTGCACACATCAAAAACATCTTCTTGTTACCGCACATTGATTGCAACAAGTTACATTGGCATGGGGGATATAATCACAGAGGACATATTTGAATGGGCAACAAGTGAACCAAAAATTGTTATGGCTTCTTGTACTATTTGTAGGTTAATGGATGACATTGTGTCCAATGAGGTACAATATCTGTATTAAGAATATTATGCTTCAATGTTTATGTTTCATTACACGATGTAAATATTAATTTGCAAAATTATTTGTTGTTGCATAGTTTGAACAAAAAAGAAGACATGTTTCCACATTCTTGGAATGCTATATGGATCAATACGGCGAGTCTAGGGAAGCTGCAATTCATGAATGTCGAAAGAGAATAACAAATGCTTGGAAAGATATAAATGAGGAATGTCTTATGCCAACCAGTGTTCCAATGCCTTTTCTACAGCGTATTCTCAACATTACACGTTTCATAGATGTGTTTTATAAAGACAAAGATAACTACACACATTCTGGTGGACTAATGAAAGAATGTATTAAAGCTTTGCTAATAGATCCAGTGCCAATTTAAGCATTCATTTCTATCCTTTGTTTTGTTGAATATGAAGTTGTTTAGAAAATTTGTTTGATAAAATGCATCTATCAAGTATATTGGAATGTATTTTCATTTTTGAATTTATTGTGAAAATATATTTGTTGTGATTGATTAATCTAATTTAATGCTAATTAGGAAAGTTTGTAAAATTAATTGTTTAAAGAACACATAAAAGTAAAGAACATTTTTTTTAGGGATTTCAAGAAAAGGAGGAGAGATAAAAAAGTAAGAATTGAAGATCAATTAATAAAGACTATTAGAGAATGATTTCACTAACCTTCCCTGCATATATGCTCCCAAATTCTCATTTAATTTCATAAATTAATCAATTTATTCAACAACACTAAAATATATTTAAATCCCAATTCCTTGGTAAAATTTGCTGAGCAAAACATTAAGGTTAGGGACATAAAAATTGACTAATAAGATGTAACGTAGTTAGTAGACTGGAACGGAGCGTTCCAAACTACTAAAACAAGGGTGATTTAGTAGCCCAGAACGGGCCGTTCCAAACTACTAAATATGATTATGAATCTTGGACTGGAACGGGCCGTTCCAAAATGGTCATTGTGAGTTAAATTCAACTCTAGAACGGGCCGTTTTGGTTTGAGAACGGGCCGTTCTAGACGTGCTAGAATGGGCCGTTCTAGACGTGCCAGAACGGGCCGTTCTAGACGTGCCAGAACGGGCCGTTCTAGTTTCAGAACGAGCCGTTCTGCATGTGAATTTTACACATGATGAAGGAGCCTAGAATGGGTCGTTCCAGATTCAAAACGGGTCGTTCTAACCATTTTAGATTTCTATAAATAGAGGTTGTGGGCAGTTGAGGAAAGGGAGGTTTTAGAGAGAAGTTCTAGAGAGAAGGGCTCTGGACTAGAAAGCTTACTTTTGGAGGATTGAAGTTCAAGAGTCAAGCTTTGGAGGATATTTCTTCTTCTTCTTCTCAGATTATTGGCTTTTCAAGCCAATCTTCAGGTAAGGGAAGCTAGATTGTAGATTTTTTTGGTGATGCTTTTGTGATGAAGATGAGATGTAAATGAGATGCAAGTTGTAGTTAAGTTGTGAAGTTGTTTACATATTTATTGTTGAATTATTAATAAGTTGAGAGATATAAGTTGAAGTAGTTTATAAGTTGTAAAGTTGTATTAAGATGCTTATTACTGTAAAGTTGTTAAGATGCCTATTGCTGTAAAGTTGTTAAGTTGCTTATTGTTGTAAAGTTGTTAAGATGCCTATTGCTATAAATTTGTTAAGATACCTATTGCTGTAAAGTTGTTAAGATGCCTATTGTTGTAAAGTTGTTAAGATGCCTATTGCTGTAAAGTTGTTAAGATGCCTATTGTTGTAAAGTTGTTATAAGATGTCTATTGCTGTAAGGTTGTTAAGATGCCTATTGTTGTAAAGCTGTGATGATGAGTTGTTGATCACTAGGACTAGGGGAGATGTTTTCGAAGTTGCTTATCCCATTGTGTGGATTGAGATAGTTGTGGTGCTCTGAGAGCCCAATTTGTTGAAAAAGCCTCCTTGGGAAGTTGTCCCTTGGAGTGGACTTTGTGTTGTTCTCCTCTAGGACTTAGTTGATCCCGTGTGTGGACAAAGGTCAAGGCACACGTGTATAAAACGACCACGGTATAGGGGCATGGTCGAGCTATACCGATTATAAAGCGACCACCGTATAGGGGCAAGGTCGAGCTATACCGATTATAAAGTGACCACGGTATAGGGGCAAGGTCGAGCTATACCGATTATAAAGCGACCACGGTATAGGGGCAAGGTCGAGCTATACCTATTACAAAGCGACCACGGTATAGGGGTCAGTTCGACCTATATCGATTACAAGTGGCCAATTTGAGTAAAGTACAAAGTCGGGAACTTAGTTCCTAATTGAGTACTATACTTCCTTGTTTAAGTGGCAAAGTCTGAGAAATCATTATCGTGTTGTGGATTGATATCCAAATTTGTTGTGTTGTCGGTTTGGTAGGACCTAGCCACTTAGACTATTGACCACGTTGTAGGAGATCTCCGAGTCGAAATGCGTGACGACGCATAAGTTGTTAATTAGTTGATTTGTTGTTGATATGAGTAGTACATACGTTGTTGTGTTGTTAAGCTGTAATTGTGTTGTATGTTGACCTTGTTGAGGATGATGATAGTGCTGTTATATTGTAAGTTGCTTATTTGTATACAAGTTGGTGATGATGCTAACATCGCTAGATTACCTGTGCTGTAAGTTGCTTTTAATACATGTGTTGGTTGTTGTTATAATGAATATGGTGACTATTCCAATGGTTTGTACAGTAGTTACGTTGAAGTGTTGATATGTGGAATCAAGTTGAAATGATGTTTAGATGTATAGTTGTTATGTTGCATATTAAATTATTATGAGTTGTTTATTGTCTCTAGCTTACCCTTGCATGTCTCCATGTGGTTTGGACTGCGATGATCATACGTGATATGGGAGCAGGGCAGGGATAGGCTGGGAGATAGCTGCTAGAGGCCACAGGAGATGCTTGAAGATGAATATTTTTTTGTAGGCTACCTTATAGTAGCATATTTTCTTGTATATAACTAGTTGTTGTTTGTTGCTTGATTAGCAACTTGTGTTGTAAATATTTATTATACTATTTTAGTATATATTCGAGCAGTGTGTAGTGTTGTTCCGTAGTGTGACGGCCACGGCGGGTCGTTACATAAGACATATTATTCTTAGTAATAAGAATTATTAACATTTTTACCTAAATCGTAATTCTAAAAGGGTTTCCCAACGTCAAATAAAACTATAAAAACATGCCATAAATGATCAAATCATAACATTAAGAGATAGATGAAGATGATTAACTAAATAAAATCCTATTATTGAGTGAGAACGAGGAGAACTACATGGTTATGACAACTACATCAACCTCTAACAATGGAGAACTTAGTCGCTTATGGATATGGAATTCTCTCAAGTACAAAAGAAAATCTTCAAATGATCCATGATTACAATGTTTATCACTCTTACTCTCTCTAATCTCTTTGAGTATACTGGAAAAATGAAGTGCCTTTCTATCTAATTTTATAATGTTTTAAATAGGGTTTCTTTCGTGCAAACTTGCTTAAAGTGACAAGGTGTGACACCTTCTACCCTGCATATTATAACACATAATATATTAATAACTGAATAACCTAAAATTAAATAGTTAAGCTCAAAATCATACAGGTAGAAAGAATCACATTTTAACATAAACTAGACTTAGTGAAAATATTAAATTATAAAGAAATTAAAATTTAACTACTCAAATTAAATAACATAAATCAAATCCTAACTAATTCCCCAGTGTCACGTGTCTTATCAAAGCATAACCCTTCTATGAGGACTAAGTCTTGTTACCAACATCCTCAACATCATACTGAAGATCACCTGCAACAACATACAAGAAAAAACAACACAAAGCAAGAGGAGTCTGGCTCACGACGTCATATGTAGCCAGACAGCCAAACACAAACAAGACATATATCAACATAACATAAACATATCGATCATATAACAAATTCCACTCATTTACAATATAACAACTAAATACCACATAACATTAAGATGCATTATGCAATGGACACAAACTAAATGTTACAATGCATGTGACAATAGTAAAAACATCACGTATCACACTTGTGCATTGCCACTAGCAATACACATAGAGTAGTCTAGGAGTACATGCTAGGTCACACCCGCTACACACTCTCACTAGAAGAACATACTATTAGGGTCTGGTTAGGATAGATAAGTTGTGCAAGATACATCCTATGCTAATGAGGGCAAGACTGAGACTTCCAAACTGAGTTATTCCTAGGGTGGTTCCCAAGCTTTTTACACAAGGGACCTTTCTTGGTGGTGTATTCCATATCGTACCCTTTAAAAACATTTTATGCATATGATGCATGTTAAACAAACTTTATGCATACATTTCACGTGATCTCATTAATTCACTGTCAGTTGATCCCATATAACCATTCTTAATATAACAATTAACAATTCAACTATATCAATTAAATATAGCAATCAATGGCATAAGAGATCATATCACTATAACTCATACATAGCTCACAAGCATACCAATAGCACATTCACATACTACATTTTCATAACTTAATCTTCTACGATATCGTGTGGTCCAAACACCTTATTTAGAGCTATATATATGCTATTAAGTTGATCTTAATTTTATTAGAAATCTAAGACAATTATTTCGAACTTTTATTTTGATCTCAAGAGCTAATTATGCCATCTACTATTTTAAATAAATAAAAAACTACAATGTTTTAGCCTAAATATGATAGCTTGACATTTTCTCATTAATTTGATCATATATAACTTGAGTTCTAAACCTTTTTTTTAGGTGATTTCAATCGTATTTGAAAGCTAACATTCAAGACTACAACTTTCATGAATACCACAAAAACCAATGCGGCTATCTACGTACTTGCTTAAGCAATCCAATCTTTCGCTTAAGCAAGAGTAGCTTGCTCGGAGCGAGATCAAACTCTCTTGAAGCGAGCATCACCCGAAACTCTTTGTCAGGCCTCACTTGAGTAAGCCTGAATTCGCTTGAAACAAGATAAATTCGCCTAGAATGAAACTATGGTCACTTAAAGCAGGACAAGATAGTCCCAAACACGAAATTACACTATTTATGAGTTTCTAACCTTCCTTACACCATTTCCTAACATCTCCAACCCAAATCCAATTGGTAAGAACTTTCCATTGGTTACGTTACACTTCTACAAGACACCATTTACGCATACATGCATACTCATATCATCTCCTCATAAATCACTAATACATTCCCCTAGGATTTCCCACAAGAACCTATAGAAACACTAAAATAACAATTACAAGCCAAACTCGAAATTACCAACACCTTCATAAAAAGTACATCAATCAAAATTTACAAGAAGAAATAGAGAAGATAAAGACACATTTGGGAAAAATCCCCTCATACATAAACATACCATAGTGACATGATTGGGGGCCAATTTCACTATCCAACATACATTTTTATACCCAAAGCGAGGTTTCTTACTTCCTCCATTACCCATATAAGCCCTAGATGACGGGTACACGACTATGAAGTAATTTTCTTCTTGCTCTTATATTCTTCGAGCTTTGAAGCCCGAATGTGAAAACATAAGGGAACATAAAAACATATAATAAATCCTTCTTTTTAAATCCTTAACCCCCCTCCCCTTTTTAACCTCATAATTAAGAGAATTAATTATAGTTACAAATTCCTTCTCATTTAATAAAATATTATAACCTTTTAATAAAATAATTATATTATATATCAAAACATACCAAACAATTAAATAAATATTAAATAGTTCGTATTAATAAAAGTATCAAAATTATTAGTAAAATACTTATATTATATTTTATAAAAAAAATGAAGTGTTACAAAAAGAATCCTTAAAAGCTCCCTTCTTAAATAAAAACACTCTAAAAACATTATCGTTAAAGAGAAGATCATAAAAACATTCTTGCACAAGATAACCGGTCCAATTAAATATATTGGAATGAATTAATGGCGAAATCTCAAACAAAACTTGAAGTCTGACCATAAATAAGTTGAATTGATGGAGAATATATTATTTGTGCAAATTTCTTTAAGTTTCTCTTATATATGATTAAATGTTTAATAATAATTATTTGAGTTAGGTTATGTAACTTTGATTTTATTAATTCAAAGAGACCTTCTTAATCATCTCTTTTTTTATAAAAAAAATGCCTTTCGAATTAAAGCTTTCAAAGAGTTGAAAGCTTTTTAAGTATAACTCAATTCAACCCACTGGAATTATTACGCCTGTTGGTTAACATTGTTATGTGTAGCTCGTTTCTTTCCCAGATCTGCCACGCTCCATGCCTTTCTACAAAGGTGAGGACACATCCAAGGACTTTAATGTAGAAAAAAAATAAGAGAGACGAGGTAATACTAATGTTGTGGGTGAACGTAACAACTCACTGTGTTTTTTATTGAATAAGAGATGGCCTTTAAATAGCCATTTTACAACGTACTGAACTAACAAGAAGATAATAAAATATCTTATCAAATCAAAACTTATCAAAAAACTATCTTATCTAATCTGAAACAAAATAACTCAAAAGATAAATCAAATAATTCCAGATAACTTAAATCGGATATCTTGGATATCTCGGATATCTCGGAATCTCTAGAAATTTAAGATTTTCCAACAAAACTCCCCCATAATCTTAAATTTTTTTTTTATTTCGATGCCTCTTCCACCAGAGCGCGATACTCCTCCGCGTACCATGGCCCCGCGAGCCACGCGACGTCCAGCACCCCCGGCGCCACGGTGGCCGATGCCTCTTTTGGGACACAAAAATACCTGTTGTTCTTTGGTCCACCTCTAAACCTAGAAAATACTTCATGATGCCCAAATCGGTCATCTCAAACTCCCTCTTCATCACTTCTTTAAACTCCTCAACTAGCTCAGCTTTGCTTCCCATCTCACTCTTCTCAATTGATCTGATCTCCTCATCCATTTCTTTCTTCCATCTCTCATCAAGTATCGCCTCTTCAAACTTTATATCTTCTGTTCCTGTCAATAGACATACTACATGTAACTCGTCAGTGGAGTTGTAGATGTCTTGCTCCATTGCTTTGTATTCGGGCAAGCTCGGAAAACTTGTTCTTGAATGCCCAATACCACGTAGTCCGTGCACCAACTCCTTCCTTGATAGCTCGGCCAAACCTCCAAAATTTAAATGCCCAAAACGAGAATGCCACATCATTGCTTCATCCTTCACGTCCAGCTTTAAGCACTTATTTTGAATGATGTTCAGCTCCAGTTTATACATCCGATTCTTTTTCATCTCCACTCGGGCTATTAAACGATTATGGTTGTCCTTCAAATAAAGCACTCGATCCTTCATCAGAACCGAGTTGCCTTTCTCCATCATCTGCCCCATGCTTAAGATGTTGCTCTTAAGTTCGGGAACGTAGTAGACATTTCTTATTTCTCCAACTCGTCCATCCTTCTGCATAAACTTGATGGTTCCACGCCCTTTTACCGCCACCTTGGAATCATTCCCAAATGACACGAATCCAGCCTTCACCTTGATGAGTTCGTTGAAGAAACTCTCTTCTCCACACATATGATTGCTCGCTCCAGTGTCCAAATACCAGACCGAATTGTTTAAGCAACTCGAATCAAGCTCGGCTTCTGAATTTTCATCTGAGCTTGGAAGCTCAACTACTGATCTCTCCACACAACTCAAGTTTAGCTGAACCTCGGAAGCACAACTCGGACGTAGCTTAGTCTCCGAGCTCTGCGTCATCATCAAAATTCCTGCTTCCTCGTCCTCTTCTTCCGTGAGAAGATTCTTCTCTTTCTCTTCACTTCGGCTTTTAGCTCGGCAATACTTTGCTATGTGACCGTATTTGCCACAGTTGTAGCAATTTGCCGATCTGCATTCCTTTGCGTAGTGGCCGAGTTTGCCACACTTATAACATTCCACCTCCGACCTTGGCTGACTTCCTTGGCTACGATCACCTCGTCCTTGTCCACCTCCATGATCACCCCGTCCTCTACCTCGTCCTTTGCCTCGTCCTTGATCACCTCGTCCTTGTCCACTTGATCTTCGGCCCTGGGTGTTCCGAGTTTCATTCAAATCAAGTTGTGCCTGTAATGCTTGATCAAGAGTATTCTTCATCTTCCTCCTCCTTTGTTCGTGGGCTTCGAGTGACCCAGCGAGCTCTTCCACTGAGAGAAGTGACAAGTCCTTTGACTCCTCAATTACGCATGCAATGCTCTCGAAATCATCTGTTAATGATCTCAAGATTTTCTCCACAATTCTACTTGCTGGCATTGGCTCCCCATTGCTTCCGAGTTGGTTAGCCAACTTCTCCACCCGAGTTATGTACTCGGATACTTGTTCCTTATCCTCCATCTTCAAACACTCAAACTCTCCTCGGAGAGTTTGAAGTCGGATCTGTCTGACACGGTGATTACCTCTGTGCGCAACCTCCAAGATCTTCCATGCTTCCTTTGAAGATGTAGCGCTTGCAATCTTCTCGAAACCTGACTCATCCACGGCGTTGTACAAAAAATACAAAGCCGATTTGTCCTTCACTCGTGTCTTTTCCAATGCGGCAATCTGAGCCACAGATTGCTCTTCGTCCTCCTTGGGTTCTTGGAACCCCTTCTCCACTATGTCCCACAGACTTTGGGAACCCAACAAGGTCTTCATCTGTATACACCAATTATCATAATTGCTTTTCTTTGACAGTTGTGGTACGGTCATTCCATTCACAACCTTCGCCATTACTCTCTCTTTCTTCTTTCTTCCCCTTCACAGGCGCACACTGTTTTCCTCTCACACTCGGCACTCAGAGCATAAAGCTCTGATACCAATTTGTAGAAAAAAATAAGAGAGACGAGGTAATACTAATGTTGTGGGTGAACGTAGCAACTCACTGTGTTTTTTATTGAATAAGAGATGGCCTTTAAATAGCCATTTTACAACGTACTGAACTAACAAGAAGATAATAAAATATCTTATCAAATCAAAACTTATCAAAAAACTATCTTATCTAATCTGAAACAAAATAACTCAAAAGATAAATCAAACAATTCCAGATAACTTAAATCGGATATCTTGGATATCTCGGATATCTCGGATATCTCGGAATCTCTAGAAATTTAAGATTTTCCAACATTTAATTTGTTCCCGCAAACGTGAATGTCACTATCATAATAGTTTTAGTAATGTGTGTGATTTCTACACGGGACAACACAGTAAAGGTCACAATATTTACAATGCATTAATGAGAAATTTATGTAGTTAAAGGAGTGTTGACTTCACTATTTAATTAAACCTTCTAATCCTTGTGCCACAATACTACATAACCTTCTTGTTTAAGCTAAATCTGGCAAATTAGAAATGTTGTAAGAGTTTAAAGAACTTTCTGCAACATGGTGGACTCTTCTTGGAACCAGTGTCTTTCGTAATCCCCATCTTTTGATCACAGCCATCATTAGACTCCACGTTGCTCTCTGTCCAGGGCATGTTAGGATGAAGAGAACCATGAAGCTTGTAAGGCTAAGGCTAGTTGTGTCTTCGCCTGGCTCAATTATGTCTTTATATTCCTCTGATGCAAGCATATAGTTTTCTAGATTACGTAGTGTGCCAATTTCTGATATGTTTAGCAGGGCTTGGTTTACACCATGAAGCAATGGAGATCCCTTTGGAAATACCTGTAAAGAGATTCCAACTGAGTTAACATAATCTTGGTTCTAGTACCGATCTTTAATGAAAACACAGTAAAATTTCAACTCTGATAAAAGAATAGTACGCTAAATACATAAAGAATTGCATCTATATTTTGTCCTAAAATAATAATCTAGTTTGTGTGGTTGTCCTTGCCGAAATTATTTCAATGCTCTTTCAATATTTTGATTGGTTGTGCATATAGCAATAAAATTACTTACTGAAACTAAAACACGAAAAAAAAGTGAAAAAAATGTTGAAGCAATACAAATCCATATCCTCCAATTTTGTATGTTGGCCCTGCTTGAACAAACCCTTTACAGTTTTTTGCAAGGAAGATTTTGGCCTCAGTGATATCAAGGAAGGCAGCGACTATTTCTTTGTTTCTTAGGGCATCAACATAGCTCTCTTGTGAGTCAAATTGCTTGATGTTTTCAACATTGATGCCCAATGTGATGGAAAGCTCCCTTCCATTGATGAATAAGGAGTCAATGGGAGAGTCTCCAATTTGTCCGAGGATCTCGGCACACCAATAGAAACTAACATTCAAAGGTGAAGTAGGACGTTCAAAATGGATGAGGGAATATGAGTGAGAGTGAAAGCTCTCATGGACGGTTGGCACACTCTAAGATGAAGGTGGAGGCCACTCTAGGGTTTTCACTCTCCAAGAGTGAAGATAGGAGAAAGATTAGCCGAAATTAACCTAGGAACTTTGGATTATTATGATATTGAGTGAGCATTTCATGCTTCAACATCCTATCCTTAGACCCTAGTTAATTTCGGCTAACTTTTCTCTTATCTTCACCCTTGGAAAGTGAAAATCTTAGAGTGGCCTCCAACTTCATCTTAGAGTGTGCCAACCGTCTATGAGAGTTTACACCCTCTCACTCATATTTCCTCATCCATTTTGAACGTCCCACTTCACCTTTGAAGGCTAGTTTCTCTTGGTGTGCCGAGATCCTTAGACAAAGGAGACTCTCCCCATTGACTCCTTCTTCATAAATGGAAGGGAGCTTTCCATCACAATGCATCTTGGAGATATCATTTTAAGTAGGAACCTCTATCATATCCTACCATGGCATTATTGTTCTTTAGCTGCTGAATGCTGTGTACGGTTGGTTCAAATCTTTCAACAGTCAACATGCTGGCAAGGCTAGTAGTGTAAATCTGTGTAATGATTAGAGCCATAAAAAGCCACACCACCGTTGCCACCCTTGATAAATTGCTATGTAACTTGTCCCCTGTGTCAGCAGATTAAGCAAAGTAATGTTACTTGAGAATTGAGATTGTTGTTAGTGTTACTTGTTAGTTTGTAACAAGCACCAAATTGTGAGAATTATTTTTCACACAATATAGTACTGACTTGTTTTCTTTGGAAGCTTTATGTCCAAATGACTTGTGTAAGGAAACATGATATTCTAAGAGTTTGTTCACAAGTTTGATGGTTAAATTTACTGAAATAAGTTAATAAAAATACTAGTAAAGTTTTTCCATCAAATTTGTTAAAATGAACTTAAAATTCACAATTCATTTTGGTAAGCGTAAAGAATTTTCCTAAAAGCACTTCTCAACACCTCTTAAAACTGTTTTTCAACTAACAAGTAAGCTTTCCAAATAGTTAGTTCTTGTCAGGTAAAATCAACTAAATCATGACAAAGTTCTAAATTCTAATAGATGTTAGACGAATCATGGTCCGCTACAAAGATAAAATATAAAAGTTCAGTCTTCAACTCTTCATCCAAAATGTGAATGCATGAAATTCCTAACTGTAGCAAATCTAGATCAAAGCTAGAGAGCCTTAGATATTAGCAATTACCATTCAATGAGAACAGAGAACAGAAAGCCAACCACAACTTGATGCATAATAGGGCCCTTAAGTTCAGGGCGGTGGTTTCTTTCAATCAGCCATACAACAAAGCCATTGTAGAAAATGATGACCAATATGAGAATCCATATGACTTTTGTGAAAGGCTTCAAGAATAGCCATGCTCTATTGCCTGTCTTTGATTTAACAGGAACAATCATCACCACTCTGAGATCTGTATAGGACTAAGTGAATGAAACATATTCATAACGCGTGGATACTATTGCTAGATCTCCAACAACTAAATCATATTTCTGCATCAAGCATAAATCATTATGGTGAGCAAATCAAGTATTATTAGGCTAAAAGAGTTTCTAGGGGCTACCATATACTACATGTTACTATGTTAGACGAGGACCAGATAGTTTTGGACCAAATAATCTTGAGAATGAAGGTGTAAAAGATAAAGTATTAAAACTAGTTATTATGGAAAAAAACTCACTCGAGGTTATTTTTCATTTTAGGTTGTATATCAGTATATTAAGGTCCAATGAAACAGAGATATGATCATATGACATGGTAGAGTTATAATATAGTTTATAAGATTGAGTTATTGTAGGCATAATGAAACATCAAAGTTAATTTAAATATTATGGTATTCTATAAGTGTATAAGTTTAAAAAATAAAAGTAAAAGAAATTACAAAAAGAAACAAGTGTGTTCGAAGAGTGCATATACTATGACATAATATATAACCAAAATTCGATATTGGCTTATTTGTTAAGTGACATTTCTCTTGACATATATGTCAATCTCGTAAAGCGAAACGACTTATTCTGGATTTGAATTTTTCATGTAACAAACTAGGTTAGAACAAGGCATTATAACCTAGGGTTACATGCTTTTTTCTAAACTTAGAACAACCCGTTTCAATTTGAGAACAGTTCGTTCCGGGCTCTTATTTCTGGCCTTTAATGTTTTGGGCATTTGGATGTCATGTTAGCCTGCTCTAATGTTATTTTTAGGCCTTTGTGCTTCTTCTTATGTTAAAAATTCATTTCCTTGTTTATGTGCCCCAGACGAAATTAGGTGTCTACAGATGCCTCTCTTTACTTGTCTTTTTGAATAGCTAGCTATGTGTTGCTTTTCTAAAGGTAAATAAAGACATAGACATTTCGTTCAGGTCCTCTCTTTGTCTCTTCGTGCAGGGGCTTCCACGTCGTTTCCTTTGGATAGATGTGTTTGCCTATACCCTTGTTCTTTGAAGTAGTTGAGTGTTGGGTTACATATTTCATTGGGTAACAAGACTGACAAATTGTACAACCTAATCTTCTATCATCATGTAGATATTCCATGCCATTTCTTCTAGTTGCTTTTCTATGATAGGGAGGTGAATATCCGAGTCTTTTCTTTTGCTTTGATAGTAGGTTCCTCCACTTTGTTTCCTTTAGGTAGATGGATTTACATGTATCCTTACCCTTTGAAGCAACTAAGTGTTGAGTTGTGTACTCCATTGGGTGACAAGGATGGTAAACTGTACCATCTAGGTGTCCGACTTGGTGTAGAAACTCTATGCTGCTTCTACTTATCTTGTGATAGTGTGATTTTATTTATTGCTTGCTGAAGAAGGAGTATATTCTAGGCTAAGCCTCTCCAAGCTGGACTGATATTAAGGCTTTAGCCAGCCTATGAGTGTTTCTTGATCCAACCTCTCCAAGTTGGACTGGTATTGAGGCTCCAGCCGACCTATGGTGAGTGTTACTTGTTCCAGCCTCTCCAAGTTGGACTGATATTGAGGCTCTAGTCGACCTTTTCCAAGTTTGTTGAGTATTTCTTGATCCAGCCTCTCCAAGCTAGACTGGTATTGAGGCTCGAATCAACCTTTTCTGAGCTTGTCCTGGTTTTGAGGATCCAGCGAACCTTTTTGAGCTTGTACTTGTTTTGAAGGTCCAATAACCTTTTTCGAGCTTGTACTAGTTTTGAGGGTCTAGCAACCTTTTTTGAACTTGTACTGGTTTTGAGGATCTAGCGAACCTTTTTCTAGCTTGTTCATTGTTGTGTGAGTATTGTGATGCCTCTTTAGGCGTCTCCATCGGGAATGACATGAGTGATAGGAGTTTTAGTGTTGTTCCTGCCATGTGAGTATTGTAATGCTTCTCCAAGTGTCTCGTATTGGGGATGTATGGCAAAAAATCTATATTCTTCCTGCCATGTGAGTATTTTGATGCCTTTCCAGGCATCTTCTAAGCACTGGTTGGTTGATGATTGGTTGGTAGGAATCTAGTGTTGCTCCTGCCAAGGTGAGTATTATGATGCCTCTTCAAGCATCTATTGGATTTTCTGGGAGAACTTTGCTAATGGTCTGGTTGTGGGAGTAGGAAAACTCCTAAGGTATCGATGTGATGTGGTAGGTAGATGTGGCTTGCGGATGTCACGATTAACATGCTGATGATCTTGATCTTGTCGAACTGTCTGACTTGATCATTGTGGCATGACTTGTTGCGGGGAGACTATGCCCCTTTGTTTGTAGATGGATCCTCGAGCTAAGGACTTCCTAGTGTTTATTATTTTATTTTTAGCTTTGGTTTTTTCTAGTTTGGAAGCTTTGCCTTTTTTCTATGTTGCTTTTTTTCTTTCTTTTTTGTATTATTATTCTTATTTTGTTTTGTTTTTCTTTGCTTTGTTTTCCCAAAATGTAGCATAAATAGAAGCGAAGATATGGAAAAAAATATAATCTCATAAATTAGATATAAATTTGAAGTATAATGATAAAACAAATACAAACAAAGAGTAAAATGCCCTAAAATCTAATCTAGTCCTTAATCAGGGGATTGGGAAATCGCTTCTACAGCCATCATATCATCTGCTCATGGCACTACTACTGTTGATGATGTTGTTGGCGCATCTCCTCCTGCAAGCTTAATTATGAGACAACTATCGAAGCTCTGATGCCGCCTCTCCATTTGTTGGTAGAAGGCCTCGATATCTCCCCCTCCCTATGGCTGTGGGGGCATCTACAGCTCCTATTATGGCGGTGGTTATGGTTGTTGCGATTGCCCCTCCTATTGGGCGAGTATATCCCCAAATAAGATATCATCTATGTCAAATGCCTTCATGGCTATATACCCATCCAGAGAGAGCCCAATGACGCCCACAACCCTAAGGGTGAGTGCGTCGAGAGGTCGAGGGTCCAGACCATTCTCTGAATCCTCATCCTCATCCACGATCTTGTAGTGCTCGGCCACCCGTGCAAGCATAGAGTCGACCACTATGTAGTCACAACGGCTATTCGTGCTTGATCTCTCATCGTAGTCCTATATATGGCAGAGAAAGAAAGCTTCAGGATTGTAGTGAATCTTGTGAGTCATGCAATATAAAGGGAAGAGGTCTCTATGTGTAACAGAGCTTGGGCTCTGGTAGCATCCATAAATGGTCCCCGTCATGAGCTTATGGACCACCCGAAGTGTAGGATCGCTAATCCTTGAGTCCTCGAGGCCTTGGCGGTCCTTGGCATGACCGCCTCACCCGTGAACTCCCACCACATGTCGTCTATAGAGGTGTCGAAGGTGGGGAAAAGTTTGTCGTTGTACTCTATCGTCGGTAGTTGCGCCTCTAGGAAAAAATCGACTATCTGGTTGAACTTTGTCAATGTGTTGGTGTGAAGGATCCCACCCATCCAGAATATGACCATTAGTACGTCTGGCCCCTCGGGTGCTGAAGCTGTGTACTTCCTTGTAGACACTAAGAAGTTGATTGTCACCTCTTGATAGGCTCGACCCAACGGCTCGAGTAAAAACTCTCATCTGATGGTCGTGGTTTTTAGTGACCATAAAAGGCTAAAGTACTTGTTTGACCAAAAGGAATTGAATATGAGGCAAAGACGATGGTTAGAATTACTTAAGGATTATGACTTATAGTTGAGTTACCATCCTGGTAAGGCTAATGTTGTAGTTGATTCTTTAAGTAGAAAATCTTTGATATTGTCTTCTTTGATGATTAGGGAGTTGCATATGATTGAGGAGTTTAGAGATATGAGCTTAGTGTGTGAGCTGACCCCTAAGAGTATTAAGTTGGGATCCTTGAAAGTGATTAATAGCTTGATAGATGAGATTAGAGAAGGTCAAAAGATAGATCCTTTCTTATTGA
Source organism: Cajanus cajan (assembly GCF_000230855.2). Taxonomy (NCBI): domain Eukaryota; kingdom Viridiplantae; phylum Streptophyta; class Magnoliopsida; order Fabales; family Fabaceae; genus Cajanus; species Cajanus cajan. Next base: position 22,496,190 of record NC_138524.1, read on the forward strand.
GTCAAGTAAAGAAGTTGAATCAAGGTGTGAGTTTAGAGTTGGAGTGGATAGAGTGTTGAGATTTAAGGATAGGTTGTGTATTCCTAGTGTGCCTGAGCTTAAAAAAGTAATTTTAGAAGAAGGTCATAGGAGTAGTCTTAGTATCCATCCAGGAGCCATTAAAATGTACCAAGACCTTAGGAAGATGTTTTGGTGGCCTAAGATGAAGAAGGAATTGGAGGAATTTGTGTATGTTTGCCTAGTATGCCAGAAAGTTAAGGTAGAACACCTATGAGGCTTTGTATGGTAGGAGATGTAGGACACCCTTATGTTGGGTAGAGCCTGGAGAGAATGCCATATTAGGACCTAAGATAGTTCAACAGACTACTGAAAAGGTTAAGATGATCCAAGAGAGGATGAGAGAAACCCAAAGTAGACAAAAAAGCTATAGTGACAAGAGAAGAAAAGACCTTGAGTTTAAAGAAGGTGATCATGTATTCCTTAAAGTCACTCCTTGGACGGGAGAAGGTAGAGCACTGAAATCCCGTAAGCTTATTCCATGTTTCATCGGTCCTTATCAAACTCTTAAGAGGATCGGTGAAGTGGCCTATCAAATTGCCTTGCCTCCATATCTTTCAAACCTCCACAGTGTCTTCCATGTTTCCTAACTCAAAAAGTATGTCCATGATCCTTACCATATCATTGAGTCTGACAACATTCAGTTGAAGGATAATCTCACCTATGAAACGGACCCTTTGAGGATTGATGACAAGAAGGTGAAACAGTTGAGAGGAAAGGAAATCCCTTTGGTTAAGGTCATTTGGGGAGGAATATCGCAGAAAGTGCTACATATGAATTAGTGTGGAAGAAAATATGCACAAATATTTTGATGATGCCAAAGTGATTATAAAGCATTGAAGAAGAATCAAGGTTGAGCTAAAGCAAGTTGATGCAAGAACAAGATCTCAAGTGTTATATAGATAAGTCTTATCAACTTAACTAAGAATGTAAAAGAATTTTTTAGAATTGCAAGTATGCTTGGCCTTGAGAATAAGTTTTCAAAAATCTCAAATTAATCTCTTTAAATTTAAATGTTTTAAATCTTTTGAAAGTAAGTAAAAATGTTTTCAAAAGACTTAACAAAAGCTTTAAAGAATAGTTCAAATCATTTCTTAAAATAGATTTGTGAAAGAAATTATTGAGATGAAGTTTTCTACATAAAAGTTTTTGAAACAATAAAAAAATATGTTCTGGTAATCCATTAGCAGACCTTGTAATCCATTACCAGAACAGGAAACTTCAAAGTTCAAATTCTGAATACAAAATGTGTTATGGTAATTGATTACCAGATCTTGTAATCGATTACCAGAAGATAAAATTTCAAAATTTGAATTTAAATTATACAACGTTTCAAACATTTTGAACTTAAACCGTTGTAATCGATTACCAAGTCTTGTAATCGATTACCAGAGCCTATTTTCTGAAAAGTTATAGAAAGTTACAACTTTTCATGAAAAGACATAACCTAAGAAATAATTGTCTATAAATACCTATAATTTTTCAGAGAAAGGTGACGAACTCTATTGTAAAAATCATTTACAAAATCTACTTGGCCAAAGTCATTTGCAAAATCTCTAAAGAGTTCTTCAAGAGAGTCATTCTGTAAAATTCAATAGATCATTGGATTTGTAAAGGAGAAAGGGTTTTTCTCCTTATTGGTTTTTGAATCTCAACACAAGGAAAGGGAGTTCCGAGGTGTTGGAGGATTCAAGTCTTGTAAGGTTTACAAGAGTAGTGGAAATCTCAAGTGGGAGACTTGAGGACTGGATGTAGGCAGGATTGACTGAACTAGTATAAAATCAAGTTTTCAATTCTTCTTTCCCTACACTTTTAATTTCTTGTTATTAATTGTAATTGTGTAGTTTGCATCATCATTCATTCTTTACATATAAATTTATCTAAGGAATTAAATTTGATAAGAAAGTAATTGGAAAAGTTTTTATAAGAGGAAATTTAGAAAACTTAATTTACCCCCCCTCTTTTAAGTTAATTGAGGCTAAGTGACTAACAATTAGAAAGCAAGATGTGAGAAGCCTACCCATTTTTGTTTTCAGGTAAATTTCGAGGACGAAATTTCAAAAAAAGGGGGGAGAGTTGTAACACCCCGAGTTTCATAAATTATATTAAGGTATTTTAGAAATTATTTTTATATTTAAATGTATTTATTTTAGAGTTTTAATATTATTTAATTAATTATATGAGATCTATTTTATTTATGAAACATGATTTGTTATTATCCTTTTTAATTAGTGAAGCATGAGACATTTTATAAAATGTATGTTATTAATATGTACGCTTATGTTTATGTTGATTATTAAATAGGAAGTATATTTTAATTATTATTATTTATTTTTATGAGAAAGGAAGGAAGGGTGTTTTTAGTAAATGATTTATTTTATTTTTATTATTTATTTATTAAGAAAGAATTTATCAGGAGTTAAGAACTTACGTGAGGCTATCAAAATCATTTCACGCTTCTGACTTCATTTTCCTTTCTACACTCTTTGAAGACCAAGGAGAACCAAGAGAAGGAGACCAACCAGATTCTACTCGAGCTTCATCTTCTACTTATGAAGGTAAGGGGGAAGTGAGAAACCTCACTCGGGGGCGTGGGAATAACTGTTGGGTAGCAGGATTGACCCCCAATCCCTTGCTTGATGCATGCTTCTAGGAGCAAGCAAAATATTAATGTTTTCTGTTTTGATGTTGATGAGAACTAATGAAGTTTATGTCTTCAAACAAACGTCAAATACCTTCCCCTAAACTTGGTAAACTTGATCCTAACTAAAACTACCAAAAGAAAAACTTAACTCTCAAAGATCCTTTGACCTTTAGAGCTCTAACATAACCATAAATACATGATATCAGCATTAAAACTCAATGAAAAAAAAGAATTATTTAATAAAGCATATAAATCATACAGTACTCACCAAGCGATAACTCTATAGAATGAAATATGTTGTAAAACTTTAAGTAAAATGAGGTGTACTTGTATGATTGTAATCCTAGTGTACTCATACATAGTTGTATTTGTGTAATTGTTTCATCTATTTGTGGTTATGCTTGAAAATAATAAACCATACAAAATAAAACAAGATGAGGCACTAAAAGGCTTAAAGTTGAAGTATTTTTTTTTATCAACACAAAGTATTATCTCCAAAGGCTCTCAATAAAGGAAGGTTATGTTTATAATGAAATGAAAAATATTTATGTACAAGTAATGCTTCAGAAAAAAGCCCCTAGATTTGTTAAGCCTATATTATAGGTGCCAAATGGTTCTTTAGAAAAAAGCTTGATAAATACGGGATCATCATATATAAGAAATAAGGTCGTATTGGTTACTAAGAGTTACAACCAAGAGGAATACATAGACTATGATGACATATATGCTCTAATTGTAAGAATAGAGGCTATCGGATTGTTATTGGCATAAGCCAACATTATGAACTTTCAACTTTATCAAATGGACGTGAAAAGTGAATTTTTAAAGCATTTCATTCAATAAATGGTTTATGTTCACCAACCCCCTAGATTTGTTGATTTCAAGTTCCCTAACCATGTGTATGAGTTGAAAAAAGGCACTCTAAGATGGTCCTTGGAAGTATCTCCTACGTTACTAGCACTATGGTCGTCTAGTTGCATCTTGTTCATGGCTCCGAACATTTTAGCCATTTGTTCCTTGAGCTGTTTAAGCTCCTCATTGAGGATATAGTTTCTTTCTTCTAGGGCATCCATGGCTTTTATCCTTTGAGCTCTCGTGAGTATGGAGTGTTGAAAAGCCACCTTTGAGGGACAATGATAATTTCCTATTAAGCTAATTAATTGATAATGCATGAAAGAGGTCTCTAACAAAGACTTGGTGGCCATTCCTTTGAAGGTGAATCATAGTGTCCCTTTTCGCAATGTTTTACGATGTGACAAAGGTCACACTAATTGGAGTTCACCAGTCTTTGTGAGAGATCTCCTAGTGATCCTATACGATTTTTCGAAAAAATAGGAGATCCATGATGACCTTTTTTTAATGAAGGGATGCATGTCTCTTGTAACACCCCAGCAACCCGCATGTGGATATTGTCCGCTTTGGCCGCAGCCCTCACGGTTTTGCTTCTGGCAATGGCACGCATGCCACCCCAAAACGCGTCCACACAAGGAAGGTATCCACACCCATATATATGGCATGCTTCGTTCTCCTTCCTAACCGATGTGGGACTTCACAATCCACCCCCCTCAAGGGAGTCCAGCGCCCTCGCTGGCACACCGGCCCGGGTCCTGGCTCTGATACCAAATGTAACACCCCAGCAACCCGCATGTGGATATTGTCCGCTTTGGCCGCAACCCTCACGGTTTTGCCAGCGAGGGCGCTGGACTCCCTTGAGGGGAGTGGATTGTGAAGTCCCACATCAGTTAGGAAGGAGAACGAAGCATGCCATATATATGGGTGTGGATACCTTCCTTGTGTGGACGCGTTTTGGGGTGGCATGCGTGCCATTGCCAGAAGCAAAACCGTGAGGGTTGCGGCCAAAGCGGACAATATCCACATGCGGGTTGCTAGGGTGTTACATCTCTCACAGATTTTATTTTCTATGTTAGGTTTTCCCTTGTGATAATGCATTTTTTTTGTTTTTTTTTATTTTTTTTATTTTTTGTGTTTTCTTTACCTTAGGGGAACTACACAAACAAATGCACATTCTAGATTAGTTTGTTAAGGCAAAAATTTGAATCTGGAACGGTCCATTCTGAATTTAAATTTTACCTTTAACAACCTATGTCGAAACGGCCTATTCCAGACTAGAAAAAATTCATTTTGACCTAGTGTTTCTATGCCTTTTTAGGAGTTTGGAAAGGCCCATTCTAGGCTCCTAATTCACCCTTATTGGGCTTTGGGCCTTCTAATGTCATATCATTTCGTTCTGATGTCATATTCGAGCCTTCGGGGACTCCTTTGTCTCGTGCTAAAGTCCATTTCTTTGTTTGCGGGTCCCGGACAAAATTAGGTTTCTACAATACAATGTTTTTCAATACGATTTGACAATATCTTAGAAGTCTAAAGAAACTTAAGTTTGGCTGATACATAGACAAGTCCTCTTTAGCTTCTAGAACATGTCTCCTTATTGCTTCCGCCTGTTCATGGATCGCCTTGCTTATGTTGTCCCAAGTTGACTGTGCTTCCTTGGCCTTCTCTTGATAATATCCCATCATCACTTTTAGCTCTTGAACTTCTTCTAGAGCTTGGTCACTTTAGTGGGTAATTTCTTTAAGAAGTTCGAGCCCCTCTTCTTCCTTTTGTCAAAAATTAGAGATGGTTGCGGCTCATTCTTGGGTGATCTCCCGCCAAATTTTAACCTCTGATCTGGCCTTAGATAAGTCCTTATGTGCTTGTTCTTTTCCTTGTGTCTGCCCTTGGTGTTTGATCTTGAGTTGTGCTACCTTTGATAAGGATTTCACGAGTTGCTTATCTAAATCAACTCTTGGGATTTTCGTCGATTGTGTATTTTTGTTGGCATATTCATCTTTTAATCATTCGATCTCAATGTCCTTCTTCTTGCACTTCCTCTGTAGACTATCGATGAAAATTTTGGATTCCACATCCTTTTCTTCCAAGGCTTTTACTTGGGCTTCCAAAGTTTCCATCCTTTTAGTCAAGGAATTGACTCGTTGTTGTTTGCTTTGGTCCACTGACTTGGTTATACCTGTGATCCCTCTTTTTCTTCTCCATTGTTGATAATCATCTGAAGGCTATCCAGGGTCTACCAAGCTTATTGTCTCCAAAGTAAAGTGGCTTGCTCCAAGCTTCCTTGATGGCGTCAATCAACGGTTGTTGCCCAGAGGCGTAGAAGAAAAAAATCTCTCCAAGTTCTTCTACATTTGGCAAAGTTTGTGTTCTCCCAAGCTGCCTTAATATCTGCTTTAGAGAATAGGCTATACATCCTCTTAGTCCCATCAAAGGTAGATTAGGGACCTTGCCACATCGAATCAAAACTTGACTTGGTTGAAACCATGGACACATCCACGTGAAGGTGTCCTTAGTATAGTTTTCCATCTCAGTTTTCCAAGCCATAGCATACTTCCTTGGTGCGAGAATTCTAGGAAAGCTCCTTAACGGATCAGGTAGCTTTCCCATATGGTCTTTGGCAAAAAAATGTGCATACGCCCACACATAAAGGAGTGGGCTATAGCATCTCATCTATTTCCCTGAATTTTTTATTACAAAAGTCAACAGTAATTAAGGTGTTGGCAAAAATGGCAGGCATGAGGCTCTTTAGGTGTGCATCCCAAGCAAGAAGGCATCGATTGCGGCGTGCTCTATTACCTTCTCATGAAAAGAGAAAAGGATTATCCCAAACAATATTAAAGCTAGATTCTTGTTGAAAATCATCCAAACCCCTTGATTGGCTAGAAGGGAAAGGTGTCCTTCCAGAGTAGAGAGCTTCCATCCTTTGATTGTCCCATTTCCCTCAAGAGTGGATAAATAAGGAGGTAGCCTGATTAGCTCAATTAACTTATCTAAGGAGATACGTCCTTCCAAAATAGCGTAGACCCCTTCAGACTTGGGCCACCTAACCATTAGGTCGTACTCCTCTACAATGGGCACTATGTCAAAGTGAGGGAACTGAAAACAACAAAACTCAAGCTTCTAGAAGTGCACCAAAGCTCTCATGAAGGCGGGGTCAACAGATATCCTTAATAGGTCAAGGATTCTTCCATAGCACTTTTTGAAGTTTGTCTTGACTTCCCTCGATATTAGAGCACATAAGTTTTTGACTCTTGGCATTGCATAATTCAGAATGCTCACCATCCTCAACAGTCCATGCATGCTACTACCTATGCCTTCCATATCTCTAAATGAATGTTTATTAATTACGATCCTAAAAGAAATGCATGATATGTAATTTTTTGCCTAAATATTTTCATGTTTTATTTGACTGAGGGCTATAATCCTTATCCATTTGAATGAAATTAAACACGCAAGTGCAATAAATATATGCTCACAAAAAGTAATCCATGAACGACACAAATCCATGGTTTGTGGTCCCTTTCAAAGAAAGTGTTGGTATAGGAAGGTTCTAGTTATCCTCACTAGTCTTTAAAGGCTCCCAAGGTGCCCCCAATATAGGGACCCAGTACCTCGATCGCCGTCACCTGGCAAATTCTAAGGTCTGATGTAGTATTTTGGGATAAAGTAACCGATTATCACCTTGAGTGTGATTTTCGACAAGGCTTGCAGGCTCTAAGGCCATACTTGGGCCGATTGTACGTCAATCACTCTCTATGTTTATGCGTTCACACCCTCGGGTATAAAGGGAACTGTTGTGTGCAAGGATTGTGTATAATTGTTTATTTCAAACATACAAATATCAAAGCCAAATAAAAATGCATACAAAACAAACAAAGTAAAGGGAACAAATATTTGAACTATTATTCTTAGTGTGCTAATTTCATCATTTATTTTGGGCTTGACCCACTTAAGCTTCTCCAGTGGAGTTGCCATTTGTTAGAACCTAAAAAGTTATGATCTTTCCCACAGATGGTTTAGACTTCAAATTTGAAAATCTCATCAATTAAGGAATGCCCCGAGACCAGACTAATCCCTAATTAACAGTTTTGAAAAGAGTTCATGGAGTCACCACCGATATTTTTCTCAAAACGTCGAAAAAAGGAAAAAGAGATTCTTAAAAATACCAAAAATGGCCATCACAACTAGAATTTTGGCTCGGGGGTCAATTACATATAGGGAAGGTATTAGGCACCCTACGACGCCCTATATCAGTACCCTATAATGAAATTAGTGCAGTTGAGAATAATAATTTAAATATTTAATCCCCTTTTATTAATGATCCTTTACATGCACAAATTTAAATTTACATGATTTTCCCTAAAATGTCTACATGGTTACTTTTAGTTATGGTATTGTTTATGACAAAAGAAATAGATAATGAAGAAAATACCTCTTTGAACGAGCTTTTATAAATACTTCAAATGTGGTAGACTTGATGCCCTTTTTGGCTGCCTTATACACTACAATTGTCTCACAAAACTCAAGAAATACAAAAAGGAGAAGAAAAGAAATGTATAGACTCTATAGAGACTAAATTTATAGCCCTTAACATTGTTCACGAGCCTTATATTTATAGGCACGAAAATCCAATAGAATGGGGCATTCTGACCTAGGGTTACAAGCCTTTTTCTTAGCTTAGAAAGACCCGTTTTGAGCCCTTAATTATGGCCCTCTACATTTTGGGCCTCTGGATGTCATGTTAGCCTACTCTGATATTGTTTTTAGGCCTTCGAGAACTCCTTCTTATGTTAAAAGTCCATTTTCTTGTTTATGTGTCCCATACGAAATTAGGTGTCTACAGGCATGAAGGTGACTTTTGAGAGGGTTTTGTTGAAGCAAAATGGTAAAAAATATCATATATTCAAAAGTGATTCAAATGTGAAGGAATGAGTAAATTTATAGGCTAAGTGGATGGCACAATTGGCTCCAAACTCAAGCATTGCATAGGCGCCAGATTTTGAATTCAAATGGTATTTGAATTTAAAATTCTCGGTCACTCCCATGTGATATGCCATGTGCTTGGTTCAATTATGCATTTAAGTTGCATTTAGAGGTCATTTGAGGCTGATTTGGGACGTACCATGTGCAGCCACCATTGGCTTAATACATGTGACCCAAATACAACTCAAATTACTTCTAAATGAAGCATAAATCTAGCTAACTTTACCTATTTATGTTTTCACTCTATTTTCCTATCCTAATGACTAAAATAGAATGGCCTATCAAATACAAACAATAGAAAATAATAAAAGAAGTAAAATTAGCCCAATATTGGGTACCAAAATACCCAAGGTCCATAAAGCCCAAAACTAGGCCCACTAAACCTAAGACCTAAAAACCTAATCTAGGTGGCCCAGAAATACAAGACCAAAACATATAAATCCTACACTACAAAGTTAAGTACAAATAAGGTGGATCACTGTGAAGCCCATGTGAAGAATATCCTAAGCCCACCAAGCCTATTGGGCCCACCAAGCTCTGAAGCAATCAAATCTTCCTGTAATCTCCTAGCCATGGCTCTAGTGGTTGGACCCTTGATCCATGCTCTTCCATCATCCCTTCCCTCTTGAAGAGGATTCATCCTCGAATCTATAGGCTCCTCCTCATCATCACTAGCTCCTACAAAAGGTTTTAAATCACTAACATTAAAGGTAGGACTAACACCATAATCATCTGGGAGATCTAGCCTATAAGCATTATCATTAATACGTTGGAGGACATGAAAAGGTCCATCTTCTCGGGATTTGAGTTTAGACTTTTTTTGTGTGGAAATCACTCTTTTCGTAAATGAAGCCAAAGCCAATCTCCTTCCTGAAAGATCATATTCTTTTTTCCTTTATTGTTGTATTTTTTATATCTCTCATATTGTTGTTGTATTTGCATTTTAACCCTTTCATGTAACTTTTTAACAAATTCAACCCTTGACGCCTATTCTTTATGCATAAAATGATTTACATTAGGAAGGGGGATCAAGTCCATAGGTGTAAGAGGATTAAAACCATACACAAGGTATATAACTCCTTGTCATATGTGGGATAGTTGAGGGAGACATATTTTAGTTTTTCACTATAATAGGCAATTGAGTGTCCTTCTTGCAACAATACAACATCGATGCCAATTCTAGATGCATCACATTTTAGCTCAAAAGTTTTAGAAAAATCAGGTAGAGTTAGTGTGGGTGCATTTGTGAGTCTATCTTTTAAAGATTGAAATGCTTGGTCTTATTTTTCACCCCATTCAAAAGGAATATCCTTCTTGACAAGTTCATTTAAGGGTGAAGCAATGGTGGAGAAGTTAGGAACAAAATGTCTATAAAAACTTGCAAGTCCATGAAAACTCCTAACTTCACCAACATTCCTTGGGTTTGGCCACTCTTGGATGGCTTTGATTTCCTCAAAAAGTGCATTTATCTACATTAACAAACAATTGGTTTTTCCTAAGGATCAAAAGAACTTGTCTAAGATGTCCTAAATGATCATCTTTACTTCTACTATAGATTAAGATGTCATCAAAATAAACAACCACAAACTTCCCAATCCACTCTCTTAAGACATGATTCATAAGCCTCATGAATGTGCTTGGTGCATTTGTCAACCCAAAGGGCATGACCAACCACTCATATAGACCAAACTTAGTCTTAAAAGCAATCTTCCACTCATCACCTTCCTTTATTCTTATTTGGTGATATCCGCTCTTAAGATCTATTTTGGAAAATATGGTAGCACCATGTAATTCATCAAGCATATCATCAAGTCTTGGGATAGATTGCCTATACTTGATAGTAATATTATTGATAGCCCTACAATCACAACACACTCTCCATTTTCCATCTTTCTTAGGGACTAACAATACAAGTATAGCACAGGGACTTAAACTCTTTTGTACCCGTCCCTTGTCCAACAACTCTTGAATTTGGTTCTCTATTTCTTTTATTTCTTGGATATTGGTCTTATAGGCTAGCCTATTTGGTAGGCTTATCCCAGGCACAAAATTAATTTGATGTTCTATACCCCTAAAAGGTGGAAGACCCTTTGGACCCTCACTAGGGAATACATCACCAAATTCTTTTAAAATATTTTCAACCCCGTGTGGTAGAGAACTAGGTTCAAGAGATAAATTATGATAATTTAACACACTTCTACAAAAAAGAAGATAAGAAGGTTGTTCAACAAGAAAAGTTTTCTTGATATCATTTTTTTGAAGACCTTCTAAAGAAGAAGTATCATTCGCTTCTTCCTTTTTCTTCTTTGAAGAGTTGTGTTTCTCTTTTTGTCTTATCTCTCTTTTCTTCTATTTTTTTTCATTTTTTCTTCTTCTATCATCTTGGAAAGAGATAAAGGATGAAGTACACATTTTTTTTCCTTGTGAATGAAGGTAATTTCATTAGTAAGACCATTATGCATGGTTTTCTTATCAAATTGCCATGGTCCTCTTAACAAAATGTGACAAGCTTCCATAGGCATTATGTCACATACCACTTGATCTTCATAGTTTCCTATTGAAAACTTGAGCTTCAATTGTTTATCCACGATTATATCCCTATATCTTCATTTAGCCAATGAAGTTGATATGGTTTTGGATGGGGAATTAGGGTTAGGTTTAACTTCTCAACCAACCTAATGCTACAATAATTACAACATGATCCACTATCTACAATGAGAGAACAAGCATTATTTAAAATTTTGCATCTTGTGTGAAAAATGTTCTCTCTTTGTGAAATATGTTGATCACTAGGTTGACTTCCTAGAAGTCTCCTAATCATGAGTAGTTGACCATCATATGGATAAACATTTTCAATTTCATGGTTTTCATCACTAGATTCACTTTCAGTTGAAGTGGTAGAACTAGATTCATCATGACTACTATAAATGTCTTGTCCTCTTAAAATCATCACTTTTTATTTGGACATTGTAAGGCAATATGTCCTCTTCCAAGACATTTAAAGCATTTGATCTCACTAGTTCTATTGCTTAAAGTGGAAGTACTTTTTCCTTTTCTTTTTCAAGATTCTTGGAAGGTTCCACTTTATTTTTGTATTTTGAAAAATTTCCCTACTTGTAGTCCTTTTTAACATAAGATTAAGATTGAGTTTTATCTTTCTTAAAAGAATTTTTCATCAAATGTTGTTGTTCCACCGTTATACAAAGTTGGACCAAATTATCAAGGTCCCTATAAGGGAGTAATGCAACTCTATCTCTTATATCAAAATTAAGACCACTCAAGAACCTTACTATGGTTAACCTCTCTTCCTCCCTTATGCCAACTCTCATTAAATAAAGATCTATTTTTTGCCTATACTCTTCCACACTCATATTCTTTTGTTGGAGTCTTTGGATATTATCTATAAGCTCCCTACTATAATAAGAAGGAATATGCCTTATTTTCATAGCATTCCTTAAGTCATTCCAATATTGTATGGGTGGGTCATTGTGAAGGCTTCTTTCCCTAACTAGAGTTATCCACCAATACATAGCTTGTCCTTGGAAAGCTAAGGTGGCTAAGGGAACTTTTATTTCATCCCCTACTTGGTGACAAGTGAAAATTTGTTCGACTTTCATTTCCCAATCCAAGTAGGCGTCCACATCTTGTTTGTCGTGAAAGGAAGTGAGATCAACTCTTGATTCCCTCACCTTTGGTTCTTTTATAACTCTCCTAGGATTAGGTTGATAGTAATCATCTAAATTCATGCTACCTACTTCCTCAAGGCTTGTGGAACAATGGGAACCTTTACTACTTTTCTTTTTTTGTTTTATTTTTTCCAAAAGTTTTTCTTCTTGATGTTTAATCATGCAAATTTCTTCCTTTAGAATAACAAGTTGTGCTTTTCTTTCAATTCTTTCTTTTTCTTTAGCTAGCACCTATTGTTTTTTCCATAGTCTTCATGCCTTAAGCTCTTAAGCAAGATGAGAAAAACTTTTTAGAGAACTTGAGTCACTGCCACTTAAGGAATGTTTACTCATAGTTAAACTTGAAGAAGAATGTTATATGCAATGCGAAATAAATGTGATTTTGTTTTTGGTGGAACAATACTAAATACTTAGAGGTCTAAGTATACACATTGCACTATCAAGGGAGGTGAGCTACAAAGAGCCACTTAATAACCAAGCCTTTTCAAGTGGAAATTACTAAACCCATTTATGCTAGTCTTACTTCCAAATTCTTTTCACAAGGTTTTATGCTTATGAAATTTCACAATTTTTTTATGTCACACTAACGTGAAAGAAATTACAATAAAAGCTACATTAGTCGATCAAGGTTAAACAAACAATGTTTCCAACAAGGTAAATATACAAATGAAAGCTAAACACAATGATGAATTAATAAGAATCTAGTCAAACCTCTATGTGGAAGCTTAAAGAACATATGCAATTTTCAAGCCACTTCCACAAGCACTAGCGTGAGTGATGCTATAAGGGTATAGATATACCTAACTGACTTCTTAATACTCCCTCCAAGCAATTACAAATGGATTTTAAAAAAATAAAATTGCAAAAATTTGAAACTACCCTAAAACAAATTTTAGTGACTGCTTTTGGGACCACTTTAGTAACAGATTTAGTGGTGAATTTTCCAGCAACCAGTTTTTGATCACTAAATCCATTTAGAAATTCATCCTCTTTGTTTTCCAAGACCTTCACAAGGTAACAAAAAATTCAAAGCATACAGTGGCTTCTCACAATGATTAAGGAAGGATTATCTCTTATGATGGTGATTTAGAAGTCTAGGAATGATTGGGCTTATGTTAAGACCAGTTTTCCTGGTTTTTAGAGTTCCTTTCTTACCTCTAGTCCTTGTGAGCTAATGTTTGATCCTTTTTCAATGGTTGGATGTCACTTATAGCCAAGGAATGAATAAATAAAGCAACAAAAGATCAATTAGGAAACCTAAACCAAAAGGATTATTAACATAAACAAACTCAAAGAAATCCAATCAAGACTAAAAGGACTAAAAAATAAGACTCACCTAATTAAGTTGACACTCAAAAGGAATGTCTTAGAATGGTTCTAGAATAGATGAAGAAAATTAAAATAAGAGAATAAGAAAAATAATTAAGCATCAAATTGAAGAAACCAATCATGTAGTGATCAAACTCAAACTATTTTTCAATGGATTTTTCCTTCTTAGCTTTTGATTATATTTTTTTTCACTTTCTTTTCCACTTTTCTTTTTGATTCAAATGAGAAGTTTGATGCCTTTTTCCAGAATTTTTTTTTAAAATTCACTACAAATTGGTACAAGTCTCGGATCTATACAAAAAAAATTCAGTAACAAGTTGTAATTCAAATTTGTTTATTCTCTTGGTACATGACCTATTTCAAACACCTTAGATTTTCAATCTAATTTCAAATGATCCTTCTGATAGAAAAGAATGGCACAATCCAAGAGGGGGGTGAATTGGATTTAATGACCCTTTAAAATTTTATCAGAGTTTTTGGATCTTAATTTCAATCAAAACTTTTCTATGACAGAATTTTCAAATAAAGCCCTCCTAAAGACTTGTTATGATGATATGAATGCAATGTGCTCACTTGATTCAACACAGTAAGGTTCAGCAATAATATTCAATTACAGATTCAAACCATCAAGATTCACATGCACTTATTAATCAAGTTTTATCTTCTTTAAAGTTCCACCAATGAATTACACAATATAAGAGATAGGGTAGAAGAAGATTGTACAAGTCTTTTATACTGGTTCAGCCACTCCACATGTGACCTACATCCAGTCCTTAATCACCACCTGATTAAGATTTTTCCACTATCTTTAAGCAAGAAGGTTTACAAGCAAACACACATGCATATACTTCACTACTAAAAGATAACCACTTTCTTGACCCCAAGAAAGCAACCCTTGTAGATCCCACTACAAGAAACTTCACCACTTGAGAACCCCTTCTCAAGATTTTCCACAAAGATTCACAAAGAATTAAAATGGAACGAATTCACCTGGAATTCTTGAACAAATCTTTGTCTTCCTCTTTCAAGAGTATGATGATGATGATGATTTCCTCACAAGCTTTTCACAAACATTTTTCTCTTGGATTTCACAAAGAAAACTCTCCAAGAAGTCACACAGACTCTCTAAAACGTTTTCACAAGTTGATTATCAGTTCTTACTCAATTGTCTTAAGTTTCAAAAGAGTTCAAGTCTATTTATAAAAGTTCAAACCCAGATAATCGATTATTTTAAAGAATAATCGATTATTTTGTTCTTCAGATTTCTGGAAATCAACCAAGAACAATTTAATCGATTATTTAGCTGGATAATTGATTATTCCAGAGAGTTGTTTCTGAAATAATCGATTATTTTGGCAAATAATCGATTATTACAGCAAGGCATGCCACTTAGCCCATTTGCTGAAATAATCGATTATATTTAACAATAATCGATTATTTTGAGTTAGTTCTTAAAATTTCATTTTAAGCCTCAAAATAACTCTCCAATGTTTTTAACTCATCATCATCTACTCCCTACTTAATCCTAGACAAGATTTGCTCAATGCACAAAGCACACACAATTACAAAAATTCATTTCCTAAGTACTATTACATAGTTCCAGTTCATAGCATTCTCTTTGACTCTTCTTTAACTTTGTTTTTGTGCTCTCCAAGTTGTTGCATGTTGTGATCATCAAAACTCTTTAAGCTTCAAGCTCTCCTAAGCTCAACAATCTCCCCCTTTTTGATGATGACAACCCATGAACAATGAATCATCCCGTAATGCACTAATCATCCCGTAATGCACTTTGTGCCTGCTTGTGTCATGAACCAAAACCTGTACAACACACACACACACAAGCACAATACCTGCAAACAACAACAACTAACACACATACTACCATACAATACCATTTCTCCCCCTTTGGCATTATCAAAAACAAAGTAAGCCAAGGTTAAGAATTATAGGCCACAATTCAGACCAAATTAAACTAGGCAAGAATGTGCATCATTTCAAAAACAGAGTATGCCAATTTGAACCAGAAATAACCACACAAATCAACATATATGCTCACAAAAACAGAGCATATGATTAAAAACAGAGCATATGATACCCTGCACCAGCATTCCAAATCAATCATTGGAATCAGAATCAAACCAACACATTAACAAACAAACTTCAAATTCATCAAGATGCAATTGTTCAACAACAGAAAATATTAAAAGTGTTCAGAAACTTAAATTATTACAACCATATTGAACTAAATTGTCTCAAAATAGAATTAAAAATCCTAATGAAAACTAGTTAAAAAATCATTCTTCGTCCTCAGGAATGCCAAGTTGAGTCTTGATCAGCCTAACTTCGCGATCCAGATCATCAAACCTGTCCAGCAAACCTGAAAATAAAGACTCATGTCTCCTCGACATGTCCATCACTGCATCAATTTTATTAATCATAATCTGTTCAAAAGGTGAGAACGGCTTCAGCTCCGGCTCAGCTTCCCTAGGCTCAGCTTCCACCTGTGGTGGCTGATCCTCATCATGAGAAGGCACACCGTCCTCATCTGTAGCTGGCTCCGGGGTAGGAGGAACATCTCCTTTAAAAACCCACTTGTCTTCTTGCTTTAGCATCCCCATATGATGCAAAGAAGACTTCTCAATCTTGTTCGATGCGTGCAGTACAATCTTTCTTTCTCCTGTTAAATCTACACCAGCATTCTCAAAAAATTTTGACAAAAGCAAGGCATAAGGAATTGGACCGTCTTCCTTTCTCCTTGCCTTCCAAATGCAGTCATTCACAACAGACACCCAATCAATCTTAATTTTCTTCTTAATCACATGCATTAATAAAATGTCATCCCGAGACATTTGAGCATGGTTGTGCAACCTTGGTTTCAGCATCCAAGCAATAATGAAAGAAATTAAACGAGAGTTTTTCTTCATACCTCTCGCCAAAAATTTCTCGTAGTTGGTGTTAGATGGGTTCCGTTGACAATCCCGGAATGTGGTCAGCTCTTCAAAGTCTCCAAAGTTGAATGGCTGGGGTTTCTCTGCTCCAGTCCCGCTCAGACCCGCAGCCGCCTTCAGTGTAGGTCCATCTAGCTTGATTAACTTTCCCTTAACCACAGATTGCATAACCCCATCATTAGTGGAAGCAAAACAGAGAAATAACCTGATGAGCTCCGGATAGTAGGGTCCATCCATCTCCAGGAAAGCTTTCAACTCCTGATACTCCAGAAGGGTTGGAAAGCTAAATCCCTCATTTTTGAACCAATCAAGTTTCAGGGTCTTCGGAGGGATGATTCTCCGACCAGCGTACCACTCGAAGTAATATTCTTGCGCTTTTTCATCCGCAAACCACTTCGAAATTAGTTGCTCTGAGGGAAGAGGGCGCTTGCTCCCCCTCACTTCCAGCTTCTTGGGTCTCTTGGAGGAAGATGCCATGGTTGGTTTCAGAGAAAGATGAAGAAGAAGAGAAATTTGGGAGGATTTGAGAGAGTTAGGGTTTTGAGGGTTTGGGGGAAAATGAGAGAATGAGAGAATGAGACAAGGGAGGTTCTGAGAAGAGATTTAAAGCCCTAGCACGTTCTGGGTATGAAGATAATGGGTAGTTTTAAGGTTTGGCGCGGAGTTAACCGTTTTAAGAAATTTAAAAAAAAATCGCCCAGATAATCGATTATTTATGCAAATAATCGATTATTTGCATCAGAAAAATCACCTAAAAACCAAATCTGATATGGATAATCGATTATTTTAAGGATAATCGATTATTACAGAGGTAGTTTTTCCTTATTCATTCCAGATAATCGATTATTTACAGAATAATCGATTATTCCAGTGGCCTTTCAGATTCCACTACTCAGATAATCAATTATTTCCCAAGATAATCGATTATTACAATGACTCTTGAGTTCCTTCTTACCAGATAATCGATTATTTCCCAAATAATCGATTATTTCAGAGACTCTTAGAATTCTTCATGCTCCAGATAATCGATTATTTCCCAAGATAATCGATTGTTTCCATAAATCACTTAAGATAATCGATTATATCTTAAGATAATCGATTATTCCAGTGAAGATTTGCTTCTCTGAAAAATTTTAACTTCTCAAATTTTACCAAGACTTGTTTGCCACTTTCAAATATAATCTTTCACACATCTCTTACTTTCATTCTCACAACACAATCAATTCAAACTTGATTCATTAATTATTCCCAACTCAATTCTCAATTGATTGAACCTTTCTCTAGGTAGAGGTTTTGTAAAAATATCAGCAAGTTGTTTACTTGTCTCTACAAACTCCACAGCACAATCATTTCTTTGAACATGATCTCTCAAAAAGTGGTGTCTTATCTCAATATGCTTAGTCCTAGAGTGCAAAATTGGATTCTTGGTCAGATTTATTGCACTAGTGTTATCACACCTCAAAGGAATCTTGTTCAACTCAATTCCATAGTCTCTTAGTTTTTGCTTCATCCAAAGAATTTGAGCACAACAACTTCCAGCTGCTATATACTCAGCCTCAGCTGTACTTAAAGCAACACAAGCTTGCTTTTTGCTATGCCATGAAACAAGTGCACTACCTAACAAGTGACAAGTTCCACTTGTGCTCTTTCTATCTAGCCTACACCCAGCAAAATCTGAATCTGAGTACCCAATTAGACTTAATGAAACTCCTTTTGGATACCACAAACCAACAGTAGTTGTACCTTTCAAATACTTAAGGATTCTCTTTATACTTTTCATATGAGATTCTTTAGGATTTGCTTGTAATCTTGCACATAGGCACACAACAAACATTATATCAGGCCTACTTGCTGTCAAGTACAAGAGTGATCCTATGATACCTCTATATTTTGAATTATCAACAGCAATTCCTTTCTCATCTAAGTCAAGATTGCAATTGTTTGATATTGGTGTGGCAGCCTCCTTACACCCTTCCATACCAAACTTTTTCAAAAGTTCATTGCAATACTTACTTTGACTTATGAAAGTTCCATCATGCATTTGTTTGACTTGTAATCCCAAAAAGAAGGTAAGTTCTCCCATCATTGACATCTGAAATTCTCCTTGCATGGTTTTAGCAAATTCTTTACAAAGAGAGGTATTTGTAGATCCAAACACAATATCATCCACATATATCTGCACATACATTGTATCATTTTTAAACTTCTTGACAAACAATGTATTATCCACCTTTCCTCTTTCATAATCATTCTCAATTAGAAATTTGCTCAGCCTATCATACCAAGATCTAGGAGCTTGCTTCAAGCCATAGAGTGCCTTTTTGAGCTTGTACACATGATTTGGATTTTTGAAATCCACAAATCCAGGTGGCTGTTCCACATACACTTCCTCTTGTATCAACCCATTGAGGAAAGCACTCTTTACGTCCATTTGATAAAGCTTGAAATTCTTTATAGTAGAATAAGCAAGAAGTAGTCTAATTGCTTCAATCCTTGCTACAGGGGCAAAAGTCTCATCATAGTCAATTCCTTCTTCTTGATTATACCCCTTAGCCACTAGTCTTGCCTTATTTCTAAGAATTATTCCAGATTCATCAAGCTTATTTCTGAAAACCCACTTGGTTCCAATAATTGGACAGTCTTTTGGTAATGGCACTAAATCCCACACTTCATTTCTTTCAAACTGATTTAGTTCCTCTTGCATAGCCATTAACCAATGCTCATCTTTAAGTGTTTCATCAATGTTCTTAGGTTCAACTTGTGAAACAAATGCCATAGTGTTGCAAATATTTTTGATAGCACTCCTAGTAGTAACACCCTTACCAATATTTCCAATTATGTTATCCATTGATAAGTCTCTAGAAGTCTTCCACTCTTTTGGCAATTGTTCACATGTTCCCTTTACTTTCTCATGTGATTCACTCTCCTTAGACTTTTCATTTGGTTCACTCTCCAATAGGGGTTGATCAAGCAATTCATTTAAATCTTCAATTTCAGTTTGCCTTGTCTCTTGTTTATTTGATTCATCAAATACTACATGAACAGATTCTTCTACAACTAGAGTTCTCTTATTATAAATTCTATAAGACTTACTATTTGTAGAGTATCCTAGAAATATTGCTTCATCAGCCTTTGCATCAAACTTCCCAAGTTGTTCTTTCCCATTGTTCAGCACATAGCACTTGCAACCAAACACTCTAAAATAGGAAATGTTAGGCTTCTTTCCTTTATAGATTTCATAGGGTGTTTTCTTTAAAATAGGCCGAATCAAAACTTTATTTAACACATGACAAGCTGTGTTAATAGCATCAGCCCAAAAGTATTTTGGTAAGTTTGTTTCATTCAACATTGTTCTTGCAAGTTCTTCTAAGGACCTATTATTTCTCTCAACAACCCCATTTTGTTGAGGTGTCCTAGGTGCTGAGAAATTATGGTTTATACCATGTTCCTCACAGAATTTTTGAAACATGATGTTTTGGAATTCACCTCCATGATCACTTCTTATAGAGGTGATGTTTGAACACTTCTCATTTTGAACAAGCTTAGCAAATTTTCTAAAGGCATTAAAAGCATCATTTTTATTTGCAAGAAACATAACCCATGTATATCTTGAGTAGTCATCAACAATCACTAAGCCATAGTAGTTTCCACCTAAGCTCATTGTTCTTGATGGACCAAACAAATCCATGTGAATTAATTGCAAAGGTATAGATGTTGAAATCTGATTTTTGCTTTTAAAGCTAGCCTTCACTTGCTTGCCCTTTTGACAAGCATCACATAGTTTGTCTTTTCCAAACTTGAGTTTAGGTAGACCAACCACTAATTCTTTCCTACTCAATTTATTCAAGTGATCCATATGAATGTGTGCAGCTCTCCTATGCCAAAGCCATATATTTTCTTCTTGAGTTATTAGACATTTAGTGTTTGACATTGATATAGAGTGCTCTAAGTCTAGCATATATATGTTGTCAATCCTTTTTCCTATGAATCTGATTTCTTTACTCTTCTTATCACAAATCAAGCAACATGTGTCATCAAATTCAATTTTAAAGCCTTTATCACTCAATTGACTAATACTCAGCAAATTATGTTTCAAGCCATCAACAAGCAAAACATTTTCAATCAATGTTTGAGAGGAGGAATTACCAACATTGCCATGGCCAAGAATTTTGCCTTTATTGTTGTCACCATAGGTAACATACCCTTCATTCTTCAATTTCAGACTTGAGAATTTGGAGGGATCCCCGGTCATGTGCCTTGAGCAGCCACTATCAAGATACCACAGTAAATTTTTGGCCCTCAAGCATTCCTACAACACAAATTTAGAGGAAAAATTTAGGTACCCATGTGGAGGGTCCTTGTTGGTTAGTTCTCAACCTTTGACTCTTCTCAACCCAAATCATTTTTCCACTTGGAACTCCATATTTTCTTGAATAGCAGTTCCTAATTGTATGACCCCTTTTACAACAATAAAAACAAGTTGCTTGTCTAGAAAAGTTGCTTTTGAGTTTTCTAAAATTTTGACTTTTCACAAAAGCTACTTTCTTTGACACAATTGGTATGCTTGTACTTGGATTAAAGCCAAGTCCACTCCTATCAAAAGTGTTTCTTTGCTTTCCCAAAAGAATATTCAAATTCGCATTTCCCTTTGTGAACCTTGCAAGTGTGGATTTCAAATCAGCATTTTCTTTTTCAAAAACTTTGCAATGTTCACAAACATCTTTTGAGGAATGAGCTTCACCAAAGTTAAACATAGTTTGAAGATTTTCATGCTCATGCTTCAAATCTTCAAGTTCTTGTTCAGCTTTAATTAAAGCATTTTCATACCATTTCAACTTGCTTTTCAATTTTGAATTTGAGGCACCTAATTTGACAGCCTCTTCATGAATTTGAATAAAAGCTTCTTGGAGCTGGTCATAATCCGAATTTGATTCAAGGTCAGAGTCACTTACAATTGTGTCTTGTGCAGTTCCAGCCATCAAACACAAGTTGTTCTCCTCACATTTGGATTCTTCACTAGTTGTGCTTGAGTCATTGTCTTCCCAAGCAATATAAGCTCTTTTTCCTTTTGCATTTTTCTTAAACTTCTTCTCCTCTTGTTGCTTCTTTAAGGTATTTGGACACTCAGCTTTCATGTGTCCCGGCTTTCCGCATTCAAAGCAATTGAAGGAGGATGTGCTTGCTTCCTCTTTCTTGTTTGATTTTTTGTTGAATTTGTAGGGAGAGTTCTTCTTTCTTCTCATAAACTTTCTGAACTTCTTTACTAGCAAATTGAAATTTTCGGTTTCGCAATCATCGAAGCTTGTATCTTCACACACCTCTTTTCCTTTGGCAGATTTTAAGGCTTTCAATGACACTCCTTTACCTTTCTTATCTTGTTGCTCATGTTCATCAAATATATGCAGCTTTTGCTCATGCTCCCTCAACTTCCCAAAGAGAGTGGCTAGTGTTAAGGAGGTCAAATCCTTTGATTCTTCAATGGCTGTCACCTTTGCTTGCCATGTTCTGTCCAAGCATTGCAGCACTTTTAAATTGAGCTCTTCCTTCTCAAATTTCCTGCCAAGGTCAACAAGGTGATTTATCAAGTGTATAAATCTCTTTTGAAAATCAGAAATAGATTCACCATTTTGCATTCTAAACAGCTCATATTCTCTAATGAGAGTATGCTTTCTTGATCTCTTTACATCACTTGTTCCTTCATGAGTGACTTGCAAAGTGTCCCACATTTCTTTAGCAGATAAGCATTGTGAAATTCTGAAAAATTCATTAATAAACAATGCAGATGTTATGATGTTTTTGGCTCTTTTGTCATGTTGGGCTCTTCTCTTTTCCTCATCACTCCACTCACTCCAATGTTTTTCCTCAAGCTCACCATCATCATTCTTTTTCATAGGGATATAGGGTCCATTTTCTATAGCATCCCATACAGCAATATCAATAGCTTCAATGAAAATTCTCATCCTAATCTTCCAATAGACATAGTTTTCACCATTGAAAACAGGAGGTCTATGTATAGAGACACCTTCACCATAGGGTAAGTTGTTGTTGGTCATTTTTGAAATCTTGAATAACTCTCAAGAACCTTGCTCTAGATACCAATTGATAGAAAAGAATGGCACAATCCAAGAGGGGGGTGAATTGGATTTAATGACCCTTTAAAATTTTATCAGATTTTTTGGATCTTAATTTCAATCAAAACTTTTCTATGACAGAATTTTCAAATAAAGCCCTCCTAAAGACTTGTTATGATGATATGAATGCAATGTGCTCACTTGATTCAACACAGTAAGGTTCAGCAATAATATTCAATTACAGATTCAAACCATCAAGATTCACATGCACTTATTAATCAAGTTTTATCTTCTTTAAAGTTCCACCAATGAATTACACAATATAAGAGATAGGGTAGAAGAAGATTGCACAAGTCTTTTATACTGGTTCAGCCACTCCACATGTGACCTACATCCAGTCCTTAATCACCACCTGATTAAGATTTTTCCACTATCTTTAAGCAAGAAGGTTTACAAGCAAACACACATTCATATACTTCACTACTAAAAGATAACCACTTTCTTGACCCCAAGAAAGCAACCCTTGTAGATCCCACTACAAGAAACTTCACCACTTGAGAACCCCTTCTCAAGATTTTCCACAAAGATTCACAAAGAATTAAAATGGAACGAATTCACCTGGAATTCTTGAACAAATCTTTGTCTTCCTCTTTCAAGAGTATGATGATGATGATGATTTCTTCACAAGTTTTTCACAAACGTTTTTCTCTTGGATTTCACAAAGAAAACTCTCCAAGAAGTCACACAGACTCTCTAAAACGTTTTCACAAGTTGATTATCAGTTCTTACTCAATTGTCTTAAGTTTCAAAAGAGTTCAAGTCTATTTATAAAAGTTCAAACCCAGATAATCGATTATTTTAAAGAATAATCGATTATTTTGTTCTTCAGATTTCTGGAAATCAACCAAAAACAATTTAATCGATTATTTAGCTGGATAATCGATTATTCCAGAGAGTTGTTTCTGAAATAATCGATTATTTTGGCAAATAATCGATTATTACAGCAAGGCATGCCACTTAGCCCATTTGCTGAAATAATCGATTATATTTAACAATAATCGATTATTTTGAGTTAGTTCTTAAAATTTCATTTTAAGCCTCAAAATAACTCTCCAATGTTTTTAACTCATCATCATCTACTCCCTACTTAATCCTAGACAAGATTTGCTCAATGCACAAAGCACACACAATTACAAAAATTCATTTCCTAAGTACTATTACATAGTTCCAGTTCATAGCATTCTCTTTGACTCTTCTTTAACTTTGTTTTTGTGCTCTCCAAGTTGTTGCATGTTGTGATCATCAAAACTCTTTAAGCTTCAAGCTCTCCTAAGCTCAACACCTTCTTCCAATTTTCTATGTTTTTCTCTTGTTCTAAAGGTGTTTTTCCATATTTCAATTTTCAAATGATCTTTGATAAACAATTTTTTTAAGGATATTTTGAAATCAAATGAAATCTTGAACACTTTAAAAAGACATAATGGAATCCTAACTCTAAGATCATCGATCTACTAATGAACATGAACACAAATTCAAAATTTAAAAGCACCAAAGCACCAATCAACCAAGACTCTTAGCCAAAATTAAAACAATTAGGTCAACTTAAGCATAACTTGAATTTTGACATGATAAGAACTACACATTACCTCTAGACAACAAGATTTCAAAATCAAAAATCACATGCAATGGACTCAAATGACCAAAATTAAAATGAATCGAGACTCAAAAAATCAAAACCGCACAAGGTGGAAAATCCTAAACACATTGTGGAATTTAAACAAGTAATCACCTACACATGGATCTATCAAATAATTTGCTCAGGATTTAGATCCATTCAAAAAAACTCAATCAAGACAAGAAAGAACACAATTACACAAAATGAATCAGTGAAAGGAAGCACTTAACCTCAAGTAGTCAACCAAAGCTCTAGATACCAAAAATGATGGCAAAACTAGGTGAAGTGATGGATTTACTTCCCTTGGATTTTCTCCAAAATATTGATCTTTTCCTTGAGGGAATTTTAGATGCTCAAGATCCAGAAGATTATGATGAGATGCAGAATTGAAGGAGAAGGAAGCACCAAGGCCAAAGAAGCAAATGATTGCTCACAAGGTGCTAAACCTAGAAGCCTTCTAAGATCCCTAAAGACAAGGCATGAAGGTGACTTTTGAGAGAGAGTTTTGCTGAAGCAAAATGGTTAGAGATCTCATATATTCAAAAGTGATTCAAATGTGAAGGAATGAGTAAATTTATATGTTAAGTGGATGGCACAATTGGCACCAAACTCAAGCATTGCATTGGAGCTGGATTTTGAATTCAAATAGTATTTGAATTCAAAATTCTCGGTCACACCCATGTGCTTGGTTCAATTATGCATTTAGAGGTCATTTGAGACTGATTTGGGATGTGCCATGTGCAGCCACCATTGGCTTAATACATGTAACCCAAATACAACTCAAATTACTTCTAAATGAAACTTAAATCTAGCCAACTTTAATTATTTATGTTTTCACTCTATTTTCCTATCCTAATGGCCAAAATACAATAGCCTATCAAATACAAACAATAGAAAATAATAAAAGAAGCAAAATGAACCCAATATTAGGTACCAAAATACCTAAGGCCCATAAATCCCAAAAATAGGCCCACTAAGCCTAAGGCCTAAAAACCTAATCTAGGTGGCCCAAAAATACAAGACCAAAACATATAAATCCTATACTAAAAAGTCAAGTACAAATAAGGTGGATCACTTGAAACCCATGTGAAGAGTATTTTGGGCCATCAAGCCCATTGGGACCACCAAGCTTTGAAGCAATCAAATCTTCCTATAATCTCCTAGCCATGACTTTAGTTATTGGACCATTGGTCCATGCTCTTCCATCAAAGAAGCATTTTGATCTAAAGATTTTGAGAAACCAAGTCCATCTGACCAAAACAAAATTTCCCTATAGCTCCTCCCAATCGAATTAATAATTTGAAAAGTATGTGTTGGAGCTATTTTATGTTTAGTGAACTGAATTTTTCCACTTAAGCCAGTAAAATTACTAAGCAAAATTTTATCTAGCAAAAATTAACCCCCTTTTTGGTTGGTTTCCCTCATTGCATCAACCACATTACATGTAGCGTCATAAGCCTGAGTTGCAAAGATCGTAGGCTTATAACTAAACTCTTCAAAATTCTCTGAGCTAAATTTTTTCCAAAATTTATGGTAGAAGTTTCCATACTAGTGCCATATATTTGGATAATTCCTTAACATTTTTATGTGATTCTTAAGTCTAAAATGTAACTCTAAATGTATACTTTCTAACCCAACAATAATAACTCAATTTTATTAATGACATGTAGAGAAATCTAATAAATACCTAGGTATTTTCATACTAGAATTTTCAAAATCTAAAACAACTCATATTCAAATTCTCTTCTCTCAATCCAATTAGTAAAAATCACAATTTAAGTTTAATATTACTCTATTATACCATCAATTACTCAAATAAAAAATCAATTTCACATTCTAATTATATATCTCTGTTAACTATTCACACAATAATCATTTAGGATTCTCATAGGAACCCAAAGATAATCCAAGTTTCACAAATAGAATTATAAGGAATCATATGGAAAATCAAAAAACACATAATGAAATCAATTGGGGAAACCCGTTCATACGATACAAGAAACAAAGAAGGAATTGGGGGCCAATTCCACTATCTAGCATACAGACCCACACTTAGAATGAGGTTTCTCACTCTCCCCTTACCTTGTTGAGCATAAAAAAGATGGATGATCGACTCTGGGGTGGTTTCCTCCTCTTTCAAGTTCTCCGAATTTTGAAGCGTAAACACATACATAAAAAGTGAGAATGTAAAAACTTAGTAGCCCATTTTTCTTAAAAAGAAAAAAAAAACTTAACCTCCCTTTAACCTTTTAATCAAAAACGTCAACCATGGTTGTTCCAAAAATTCCTTTCCTTATCAAATAAATAATTAAATAATATAACCTTTCATTATGAAAACCCCACAATATATTCATTTAAAAAAATAGTTACCAATAGTTACTAAAACAAATATATTTAATTAGCACAAAATATAGTAATTAATGATAAAATAAATATTAATCAACTCTTTATAATAAAAATAAAATACCAAAATTACTAATAAAATACCTATATTATATTTTATGAAAAATGGGATGTTACAATTCTCCCCTCCTTTTTAGAAATTTCGTCTCCAAAATTACCTAAAGCAAATAAATATGGATGTGCTTCCTACATCTGACTTTTTAATTTCCATGTAGCACTTTCTTCAACATTTCCTCCCCAAACAACCTTAATAAATGAATTTTCTTACCTCTTAGTTACTTCACCCTCTTATCTTCAATCCTTAAAGGAATAGTTTCATAGGTAAGGTTATCCTTCAACTTAATGTTGTCGGATTCAACAATATGAGATGGGTCATGAATGTATTTTCTAAGCTGGGAAACATGAAAGACACTATGAAGATTTGAAAAAGATGGAGGTAACACAATTTGATAAGTTACATCACCAATCCTCTTAAGGATTTGGTAAGGACCAATGAATCGTGGATTAAGCTTTCGAGATTTAAGTGTTCTACCAACTCCAGTTCAAGGAGTTACTTTAAGGAATACATGGTCTCCCTCTTTAAACTCAAGGTTTTTCCTTCTCTTATCATGGTAGCTCTTCTGCCTACTCTAGGATGCTCTCATTCTATCTTGGATTAGTCTCACCTTCTTAGTAGTTTGTTGAATTACCTTAGGTCCTAACATGGAATTCTCTCCAGGTTCTACCCAACATAAGGGTGTTTTACATCTCCTACCATAGAGTGCCTCATAGGGTATCATCTCAATACTGGAATGGTGACTATTATTATAGATAAACTCTATCAAAGGTAGATAACTATCCCAATTACCCGCATGTTTTAAGACACATGCCCTCAACAAGTCTTCTAAAGACAGTATAGTTCTCTCAGTTTGGCCATCTGTTTGAGGGTGATATATTGAACTCAGCCTAAACTTGGTGCCTAAAGCCTGATGCAAGTTCTCTCAAAATCTAAAGGTAAACCTAGGGTCTCTATCATAAACTATACTAGCAGGAACTCCATACAACTTCGTAATCTCACCTATGTACAACTTGGTTAACCTCTCCAAATGGTATCTAATGTTGATAGGGATAAAATGGGCAAACTTCACTAGTCTATCCACTATAACCTAGATAGTCTAGATATAACCCAGATAGTCTAGATTCTTTGCAATCCTAGGTAATTCAACCACAAAGTCCATGGAGATACTATCCCACTTCCACACAGGTATTCTAAAGGTTGTAATTTTTTTGAAGGTTCCTGGTGTTCTACCTTAGACTTTTGACAACTAAGCAAGCATAAACAAACTCTTTTATCTCTCTCTTCATCCTAGGCCACCTAAACATCTTAAGGTCTTGGTACATTTTAGTGGCTCCTGGGCGAATACTAAAGCTACTCTAATGACCTTTCTCAAGGATCATCTTCTAAAGCTCAGGTATACAAGGAACACGCAACCTATCCTTAAGCCTCAAGACTCCATCCACACCCACTCTAAACTCATTTTCCTTCCCTTGGTCTAACTTCTCTACTTGACTTAATAAGAAAGGATCTACCTTTTTTCCGTCCCTAATCTCATCTGTCAGGCTATTGGTTACTCTCAAGGTTCCCAGTCTAATACTTTTAAAGGTCAGCTCAAAAGCCAAACTGAAGTCTTTAAATTCTTTTAACAAACTAAGATCCCAAACCATTAAAGTAGAAACTTAAAGGGATTTCCTACTCAAGGCATCAGCCACTACATTAGCCTTACCAAAGTGATAGCTATGTTCAAAGTCATAATCCTTAAGAAATTCTGACCACCTTCTTTGTCTCATGTTAAGCATTTTTTGGTCAAAAAGGTACTTAAGAATTTTATGGTCGCTAAACACCTCAAATCTAGATCCAAATAGGTAATGCCTCCACAACTTCAACACAAAAACTACTGCAACTAACTCTAGGTTATGGGTAAGGCAGTTCTATTCATCATGCATTTTTAGTTACCTAGATGCATAGGCTACTACCTTCCCATTTTACATAAGCACTCCTCCTAACCCATCTTAGATGCATCACAATACACTACAAAGGTTCACTAAGGTTAGGTAACACTAAAATAGGTGCACTAGTTAACCTCCTATTAAGCTCCTAAAAGCTCTCTTCACACTTAGAGTCCCACACAAAAGGTTGGTTCTTCCTAGTAAACTTGGTCAAAGGAAATGCTAACTTAAAAAAACCCTCTATAAACCTCCTATAATACCTAGCTAATCCTAGAAAACTCTTAATTTCAAAAATTGACAGGTTTTTTCCACTCAAGTACCGTTTCTACCTTAAAAGGATCTACAACTATCCCTCCCTTGAAAATCACATGTCCTAAAAAGCTCACACTGTCAAGCCAGAACTCACACTTAGACAATTTTGCATAAAGTTGCTAATCCTTGAGGGTTTGCAACACTATCCCAAGATGCTTAGTGTGCTTTTCCCTAGCCTTAAAATATACAAGGATGTCATCTATGAAGACTACTACAAACCTATCAAGGTATGGGTGAAATATCCTATTCATGTAATCCATGAATACTCTAGGTGCATTAGTCACACCAAAAGACATAACTAAATACTCATAGTGCCCATAGTGATTCCTAAAAGCAGTCTTTGGAATATCCTTAGACTTTACTCAAATCTAATGGTAACTTGATCTCGAATCTATCTTACTAAATACATAAGCCCCAACTAGTTGGTCCATAAGGTCATATATCCTAGGCAAAGGATATCTATTCTTAATGGCTACTTTATTAAGCTGACGGTAGTCTACACACAATCTCATGCTCCCATCCTTTTTCTTCACTAACAACACAGACACCCGCAAGGTGATACACCAGGACTAATGAATTGTTTCTCCTGAAGCTCTTCTAATAAGAGACAAACCAAACACATTTAGGAGAAACCTTTCATACATAAGCACACGACATACACACAGGTTTGGGTCAATCCCATTACCCAACATAGAACCCCACATCCAGAGCGAGGTTTCTCACTCCCTCATACCTCTATTAGCAAAAAGTGAAGAACGCGGGTCTCCGAGATGGTCTCCTTTTGCCCCATCTCCTCCTGATTCTTCATGGCGTAAAAGAAAAATTAGAGCCTACTCAAAAAACTGACACGTCTCTACCTCTAACCCATCTATGGTTACTCAACCTTAATTCTGATTACATATCTCTTTCCCTCACTTAATAATAATAATAATAATAATAATGATAATAATAATAATAACAAAAACAAAAACATTAATAAAAGATTATATTATAATATAATCCTCCTATTATTTAATTAAAACAAATATATGAAAGATAATTTTAACCTTAAAATACTCTATAATATCAACCTTTTAAATTTTATAATAAAACATATATTATTAATCTAATTGCAAAAATGTAAGGTGTTACAATTTTTGTTTTGGTCAGTAAATGGGGCTTAAAAGCCTAAACTAAAATCCACGGTAAAAAGGTACTGATGCAAAATCAGCAAACAAAGAGAAAACAACCCTGTGAGAGGGACTATCAAAGATCTAGAAATTATCCTGAATATCAAAATTGAGGTTTGTCATTACATTAGCCACTTAGTTGGCTTCTATATAAATATGTGAGCACTTCAGGTGCTATTCCATATCAGTTATCTCTACTATAGAAATTAATCATGTATGTACAACTATGAGAAGCACTACAACCTTCATTGAGAAACTTAACGACAAGGCTAGAATCTGATTCTATAATGATATCTTTTTTAAATCCTTTCTCCTTAATGATCCAAAGTCTATGAAATATTGCCCATAACTCTACTAGAAGAATGGAACACTGACCAAGCTTACATAAAAACCCGTTATAAATCCTCCCATATGGTTCCTAATAACACCACCAAAACCTGCCTTACTTCCAGCACCACACACTGCTATGTCACAATTGAGTTTGATGGAATCTAAGGGAGGAGATTGCCATCTGATAGGAGATGATCCATAGGGATCACCGTGTATTTTTGAAGAAAAAGTATAACACTCATCATAGACTTTACTAATTTCTAAACATCTACGCCTGATAGAAACTACCTGGCCACAAGGGTTCATGTGGTGTTGATCAAAGACGAGCTCATTCCCAACTTTCCATAACACGTCAACTGTAATAACAAAAATGAGTCTCTAGTTTTCATTTTTACATGTATTGTTGCTTTCAATCCATGTTTCCAGGTTACTATTATTAAAATTAGGAGGTAATCCCCCAATAGCTAAATGTGTCCAGACATTTTTTATAACAGCACAGTCTTCTAAAGCATGGAAACTCATCATTTCTAGTTCCTAGCGCCATCTGGGGCAAAGGTTATCCAATGTTAGACCTCTTCTAGCTTGAGTAGTATTAGTCAGCATGCAAGCTATCATGAGCCATTTTTCAAAGCATAAAATATACATGTTTAAGTCCCTTCCACCTCCACATAGTTGAGAAAATAGATTGGTTATATTCAATCTAACTATGTTCAAGACAAACATATGAAAACTTGATAGAGAATTCTCCATAAGAGGACCTTAGCCAAGCCAGACTATCCTCCTTGGGGTCACGAATAGGGGTTACATGGCTACTTAAATGGTCTATAATATTAGCATGTAGAAAATTCCATAGATTGTCCCAATCCCAGTTACCTTCCTTTATGACATAATTAGCTACCACCCTACTTATCTCGTTCCCTAGAAGGTTATGAGGCACATGACTACTAAGATGAAGGAAACCATCCATCCACGAGTCTTCCCAAAAGCGAACTGAGGTACCATCACTAAGATGCCAAATGATATTAGTAATGAAGTTAGGCCAAGCTTTACACATAGTTGTATTTTGCTCTAATAACCTGAACCCATAGGGATTCCTTTTGGAGTGCACAAGTTCCACAAGTCTTTCATTAAAAAAGCTATATTTAACTGACTAGCCGACTTTATACCCAAGCCTCCTTGATTTTTGGCTTGACAAATAATCTTCCACAAATCGTGTGAATCTTTCGGTCATGTTCATTTTCACTCCCAAATGAACTTTCTGGTAAGCTTATCCATTCATCATAAATGGTCTTAGGGAGAAGCGATGTTTGCATGGTGTAAGTTGGTAAGGCATTTAACACCAACTTTGCTAAAGTTACCCTGCCTTCCATAGAAAGACTATTTCTTTTATAGAAACTCATACAATTCCTAACTTTATCCAGAATACTACTATATGTGTTGGTTGTAACTCATTTATGATGCAAAGGCACTCCAAGGTACTTCCCAAGATCCTTTTTCCACTAGACACCTAGGGAGGTACTTAGCTGGTTTCTAACTATCTAGCTTACATTCTTAGAGAAGAAAACTTTTGTCTCTGCTTTGTTGACTTTCTAACTAGAGTTGTTACAGAACAAATCTAGGCAGGTTTGTACGACTTCAACTTGTTCTAAGTTAGCTTCTGCAAACAAAACTAAGTTATCTGCAAATCCTAGATGTGATCATTTTGGGCCTCTCTTTGATAGTTGAATAGGGATCCAAAAACCTTTCTCAACAACACACTCAATAATGTGGAATAAGCATTCAATACAAAGAACATAAATGTAAGGAGATATAGGATCTCCTTAATGAATTCCCCAAGAGGGAGAGATCTCTTAAAAAATGTCCTTGATCTAGAGCATACACATTTTTGGAGTAGTAATGCAAGCCATGACTAAGCTTATAAATGTAGAGGGAAATCCAATATCCTCCAAAGTATCCTAAATGAAAACTCCATTCAAGTTTATCATGTCTTTTCCAAATCAACTTTTAAGGCCATCCAACCTTTGTCATGTCTCTTATTACACATAGAATGAATCACTTCCTGCGTGATAATAATGTTATTACTGCTATGACATCAAAGGGTTTGGTCCCCTTTGAGGTTACAACATCAGAGGTTGAAAACCTACAACTCAGGAAGGACATAGCCAAGTTTGTTGATAGATCTTCTAAGATGAACATGTTTTTGAAGCATAGAAGATTTTCGTCTAACAAAAGTGGTCTTGGCTTTGAACTTGGATTAGGGACATCTCAAGCCAAACCCAAGGCTTATTTTCGGAAAGCTAGTGGAAATGGAGGTAAAACTTTAGGCAGATGAAGGAGTAAGACCAAGGGCATGGTGACTAACAAGAAAAGACCCAAGAACATCTTGGTACCAAAATCTTAAATAATCTTTGTTGTATATATCCTTAATGGGAAGAAAGAAGGATTCACATTGGTACCTGGACATTGGCTACTCATGACACATAACGGGAGAAAGGTCTTTATTCCTAGACCTTCAACCACATGAAGGATCAGTCTCATTTGGAAGTGAAAATGGAAAAATCAGAGGTATAGGTAAGATAGGTAAAGACTTTATACTTACTATGAGTAATTTTTTATATGTTGAAGGTCTAAAGTATAACCTACTTAACATAAGTCAATTTTGTAACACTCCAATTTTCATAAATTATATTAAGGTATTTTAGAAATTATTTTGATATTTTGTATAAATATTGTAGACACCTAATTTCGTCCGGGACAACATCTCTAACTAGATACCTTACTCAAATTGATCATTCAACCATGACATGGATCGACTACTTCCATGTCGCCCACATAGTACTAAGGGATTCAACTTTAAAACAACTTTCAAGTTATCATCTTAGTATTATGTATCTCAACATAGGACATATATCTTCACCATATGTCCCCAACTTTATAACTTTACAACAATAGGCATCAAAATATCAACTTGAATAAATAACTTGAGCAACTATAGTCATCACAAGGTCAACTTTACGAATTCACAACTATAAACATCCTTTATTCAGCTTTACAACAATAGTCATCTTGATGACTTTAAAATTAACTCAATGCAACTTAACAACTTTACAATAATAAACCACTTCAACTTATACATCTCGACTTATTAATAATTAAACAATAGATAACATGTAAACAACTTAGTTTCATCAAATACACAACATATAAACAACTTAAGCCAACAACTACCCAACTCATCTTCATCAAGAAACTTAGAAACTTTACAACCTTATAACAACTTCAATCAGCATACAACATAATACAAATCAACCAACATGTTTAAAATTCATCTATCATGCCAACTTACACAATATAAACAACATCACTACTAGAAAATTATTATTCTACGTCGGCAATTTTACATCGGTTATATGAAAACCGATGTAAAAAATAAACGCGGTGGCACTTTCGTAATTAAATGTAAAAGGTTGGGATATTTACATCGGTTTTAAAGGCGACCGATGTAAATGTTCAATATTCTACGTCGGTTTCTAATTAAAGGATGTAGTATTCACGTTGAACTTGTACATTCTCCCGCAACACTGAACCTCGACATCACTCAAACTCAAAACCCCACAACCTCAATATTCATCTCCCAAACTTAGCATCTTCAATGGAGAGTTCCCTCGTCAGTCCATTCTTTGAAGATTCCTTGAAGAGGCGGGTTTGGTCACCTCGCGAGGGATTGCGTGCACGGAGGGAACGCTGGCGGCGACGGCGGAGGTGGTGGAGCGAGCGGATCTTGCTTGAGGTGTGGCGGATTTGGACACATGGAGAGGGATTGCGCCACCGCGAAGGGAGGCAGCGGCGGCGGAGCGGGCGGTGGTGGGGGTTGTTTTTGGTGCAGGGAGGTTGGGCATTTGGCTAGGGATTGTAGTGTTGAAGGAGGGAGGTTCGGTGGTGGTGGTGGCGGTGGGGTTTGGTCGTGGGGGTGGTGGGGTTTAGTCACCTCGCGAGGGATTGCGTGCACGGAGGGAACGTTGGCGGCGGCCGCGGAGGTGGTGGAGCGAGCGGATCTTGCTTGAGGTGTGGCAGATTTGGACACATGGCGAGGGATTGCGCCACCGCGAAGGGAGGCAGCGGCGGCGGAGCGGGCAGTGGTGGGGGTTGTTTTCGGTGCGGGGAGGTTGGGCATTTGGCTAGGGATTGCGGTGTTGAAGGAGGGAAGTTCGGTGGTGGTGGTGGTGGTAACGGTGGTCGTGGTGGTGGCGGTGGGGTTTGGTCGTGGGGGTGGTGGTGGGGTTTGGTCGTGGTGGTGGTGGTGGGGTTTGGTCGTGGTGGTGGCGGTGGGGTTTGGTGGTGGTGGTGGTAACGGTGGTCTAAAAAAATAATTAATTTTTTTTTAAATTCACATCTACATCTACATCGGTTTTCTGACAACCGATGTAGATTTGAACGCAAATCTACATCGGTTTG
This sequence comes from Cajanus cajan, assembly GCF_000230855.2. Classification (NCBI taxonomy): domain Eukaryota; kingdom Viridiplantae; phylum Streptophyta; class Magnoliopsida; order Fabales; family Fabaceae; genus Cajanus; species Cajanus cajan. The sequence goes on from NC_138524.1 coordinate 22,531,090, forward strand.
TTCTACATCAGGTTTATAACCGATGTAAATTAGCTTCCAGAACCGATGTAGAACAGTGTTTTTGTAGTAGTGCATAAATCAACTTAAGCACCCAAAACAACTTTCAACTTAACCAAATCACTTATTGTGAAATGGCAACCTTCACATAAAATAGCGTATCGAGAGTTATACTACTCCTATCATGCTCATCCTTATCTCATATGAAAGATAAGAAGATTTCCTATAACTCTTATGAAGACATCAAGTCCTAATTCCATCATCTATTTTGTCAAAACTTACAAAAACTGCAACACCTATAACTAATACTGACAACTTGACCTCTGTTCAATAAAACAACCATATTTGGAGTTCTAGACCTTCTTTTTGGGTGATTCCAACGCCATTGGAAAGCTAAGATCTAAGGCCACAACTATAATGAAGATCACAAAGTCAAATTATGAAATAACAAAAGCTCTCAGCGCTTCCCAAACGATCAGCGCCTCTAGGAATTCTCCCTTGGCACGCTACCCCCAAAGGGCTCAGCCGTTCCCCAAAGCGCTTAGTCATTCCCAACAACTCAGCCCTTGACCTCCAGGAAATGCTCCCCTTGCACGCTAAGAGGAAGGGTACAATAATGAGGGTCAAGTCTAACAAATTTTAGGTCTAGGAAAATTTTTTATTTATGTTTTACTCTGATTTAATTAAATATATTTTTTTAATTAATAATATTTTTAATTAAATATTAATAATTAAGAAATTTAAACATCTAATGATAACTAATTCAATTACTATTTTGTAGTGTATTCTATAAACATATATTACATATATTTAACAAATTAATTTTTTAATATATTGAATACTTCTAATGGAACACTAATTTATTTTGTTAGTAATTTTTAGCATTTCTAAATTAGACAAAAAAATTCAAGATCACTAATATAAAATTAAGACAATATTTTTTTTTTCAAAATCTTATTTATTGAAATTCAAATAATTTTATTAAAGTGATTTCATATTTTAGAATATTTTATAATATGGTGTGAATATAATAAAATAAAATAATTTAGTATTTATATAAAATAATTAAAACTATAAAATTTTGTTTTAGAAGAACTAAATTAACATGATGTCCTTACAATCTTATCACTATTATTTTTGCTAATTATATATATATATATATAATACTATTTTAATAGAAATTAATTCTTATATTTATTTTGATATATTTTTTTTATTAAATTTCAAAACAAACGTAAAATAACTTTTAAGTTATAATAAAATTTCACAAATTAATAATCTTATTATAATACTTATATATATATATATATATAATTTAAAAATAATTACATGATCTTATGCATTAACTAATTAATTATAATATAAAAAAAATATATCACTTAATTATTTATTTAAAAAATATATATAAAAAAAAGAACTTAGAGTGGGAGCTCAGGCAAGGTCTCAATAATTTTTCCTACCTTGACTTAGCCACATCCTTGACAGGTTAAAAAGGAAATTATTGAAATTAAAAATATATTATTTTATTAGCTAATATATAAGTTTTAAATATAATTTTTTTAATTACACAATATAAATTTGTTATTGTTTTTTTTTACAAAAAAATAAGTTTATTATTGTTAGTAATATAATTTGTAAAAAAAATATTATTACAAATATTTTGGGTATTTACATTTATATAATATTTATATCAATAATTTATCATTAATTTCTTTAAAACTTTGTTTAAAATGAATATTAAAACATTTATACTAAAATTACAAAATGTAATAACAATAATAAAATTAAATGAGTAAGAAAAATAATAAATCTATACTTATTATTCAGAGTAAATATTTAAAGTAAGAAAAATACCACTATAAAGTTAGTTATTTTGATTTATGTGTGGTAGAAAAGAGATGAGCTTCATGATAGATTAATAAGTTTAATCCACAATTTTTGACACTCACTTCTAGCAAACTGTGGTAGAGTCTTAATTAAAAAAAGTCCATTACTCTTTTTTCTTAAAGTAAATTTGTTTGTAAATATATTTATATTTCTTTAACTCAAAATAAAAAAAAAAATTAACTTAATAAGTTATTTTAAAATATAAAAAAAATTCCTACTAAAATCGTTAAATTAACTTAAAGTTAATTCATTTAAGCTTTTATGAGACATTGATTTAATTAATTATAATTTTGAAAAAAAAATTCATTCGATGGAACACTTACCTAAATTGTTAACATTATTCTATATGCATTAACTAATACATTTTTCTATTTCCCCTTTCAATTTCATTTGTGTTTATCTTATTAATTTGTTCATTAAATGAGCAATCATTTATATTTTTAATTTATTTTGATAAATATATTTACAGTCCCTTTTGTGACTCAATTAAAAAATCAATTTTTTTTAAAGTTTTGAATAACTAGATTTATATTTTGTAGTTGATATTTTAAAATAAAGAAATTAGTATTTGACAATATATAAAAAAAATAATATATATATATAAATGATTATAAAACAAGAATGCAAAGAAAATGTTAGAATAATAAAATTTGATTGTCAAATGACTATTTTACACAAAAAAAAATTTAAGGTATTTTTGTCAAATGACTCTTTCCACCAATAAAAAATTATTGATCAACTTTAAATCTAGTAATTTTGAAACATAAATATCTCATATGCGTAACATAAGTTCAAATTGTTAAAATGAACAAATATATATAATGAGTAATCGAAAAAATCAATAAAAAAATATGAACAATTAAAATGAAAAAAAAATCAATAAAAATTATATAAATACAATGTTAAAAAAATAAAAATAATTAAAAATTGATACAAGAAAAAACTACCAAATTTAGTAGTAGTAATAGCTAGTTGAGTAGGTGTTAAGAATAATTTCACACCATAATAATTAGGTGTTTCAGCTTTCAAACATTGCAAGATAAGAAAAATTTAAAAAAAAAAAATCTCATTTTAATGATAGTGATTGTTGGAAACAAACAAACACCAAAAAAATAATTTTATAATAATAAAATTATTATTGATAATAAAATTTCATTTTATTTCTCTACTACCGAATAACTTTTATTTTTATCTATTTTTTTACATTTTTTTCTTTTCACTTTTTTCTTCTTTACTAAATACAGGCTAGTGGTAGAGTTGCAAAGAGCCGAGCTATGTGGTTTAATGTGTAGGCCAGCCACTGCATCTGTTGCCTATTTTGTTGCAAAGAACCTGTTTAATGGTTGGTTCTCCTTCGATGCATGCTTGTAAAACTATCTAACACAAGACTCAATTTTTAATAAATTAATTAAAAATAGAACATGATTTTTAGTGTAGGCCAACTCTTTATGTAATTTTTTAGTGATTTATTTTCTAAAATATCTTAGTGATTTATTCGGAGTTAATTTGCTTGTATGATTTTTGTTAATAATTTGGTGACCAAGTTAATATTAATGCACAATATTTGTTCATTATATTTATATATGAAAAATCTGTCTGAGATTTATATATGTTCATTACAGGTAATTAAAAAGAATTTAAAAATAAGCATAATTTTTTTTTAAAATGTAATCTACATCGGTTTTCTAAAAAATAGATGTAAATCTATACATAGATCTACATCAGTTTTCCTGATAACCGATGTAAATTTATGCATAATCTACATCGGTTCTAAAACCGATGTAGAAGGGCATAAATTTTCCAAGTCTTTATTCTATATCGGTTTTTGATTTAATGTAAATGACTTCGCAGAACCGATGTAGAATATGCATCTGGTAGTAATGTTGCATGCTTGTAAAGCTGTCTAATGTAACAGCCCAATTTTCAATGGGCCGTAGGCCCAATTCTTAGTGAAACGGGCCGTTCTGGAATAAGTTAAAGGCCCAAAATTTGAGAAGCAGAACGGGCCGTTCTGGAGGGAGAACGGGCCGTTCTGGAAGCAGAACCGGCCGTTCTGCTGGGTTTGAGAACGGGTCGTTCTGGTTTGGGAACGGGTCGTTCCAGTTGAAAAATTTACGTAGGTTTGAAGGGCCCAGAACGGGCCGTTCCGATTTTGGAACGGGCCGTAGTGGTAGGTGGGCGAAAAATCCTATAAATAGGCCTCAAATCCTCTCATTTCTACACACCTCTCATTCTCACTCTCTCTTCTCTTCTGTTCTCTCTTTCGTTCCTCTTCTTCTCTCTGAAGACCAAGGGGAACTCAGAGGATGAGGTTCTGCTCCAGTCTTAGTTCCGATCCTTATTTAAGGAAAAAGAGGAGGTTCTGCCGAGTTCCTATGTATCCAGGTACGGGGGAAAAAGAGATTATTTATATGTGGAGTTACATGAGGAAATTGGGTAGAAGAAGAACCCTTAGGATTATGAGCAATTTTATAATTATTTCTGTTTGAAAAATTATTGGCGTTATTTGATTATGTATGAATTTATGAGTACGAATATATGATTTATTTGTAAAAATAATGCTCTGGGAGAGAGAACGAAATTATAGAAAAGTGTCTGTAGGCTAGGTTTTGGAAAAGTTGAATTATTTCTGTTGAGGAATTAATTATACCATTAGATTCGGTATGTGTTGAGGATTATAAATATGCTAATAATTTGTAAGAATGATGATCTAGGAGAGAGAACGAAATTGTAGAAAAGTGCTTGTGAGATATGTTTTAATTAAGGGTTTTACTGTTTATGCTGAATTATATTAAATTGATAATTCCATTGTTTATAATATTAATTTATGAATGTTATTATTGTATTGATTGATAAGAATGAATGATCTTGATGTGAATTACTTGAGGGGTGTGTAAACCCTTATTTTGTTGGGCTTATCTGTTGTGTATGTGAGGTAGAATTGTGTACGTGATGTGAATTTGAATTATGAGATGAGATGTTGTATGAATATGATTATGATTGTGATTGTGGTGCCTCACATCAGTGACTAGGGATGGCACGGCCCCTGGGTAAGTGGTGCTACAGGGAGGGCGTGACCCTAACATGGTGTGGGAGGAGTAAGACAGTTAACACACCACTTATGTCGATTATGGCAGCCCTGTCATAGGGTTAATTGCAAGAGACTGTATGGATTGTAATTTGATTGTGGTTCCTCACACTAAAGGATCAAGGATGATACGAACCCTGGTAGTTGATGTTTTAGGGACGAGCGTACTCCCGGATGATCAGGGATGATACGAACCCTGGGTAGGTGATGCTTCAGGGACGAGCGTACTCCTTAATGACTAGGGATGGCACGGCCCCTGGGTAAGTGATGCTACAGGGAGGGCGTGACCCTGGTTTGGTGTGAGAGGCAATTAACCTGTATCACTTGTGTCAGATGTGGCGAGGTCTTGGCATATTGTTAATTGTAAGATTGATGTGAATTATGGATGTGGAAATGATATTGTTAATTGTAAGATTGACATGAATTATGAATATGGAAATGATGTTGTAAATTGTATAATTGGTGTGGATTATGATGGATTGAGATATGTATGTGAAATGAGATATGTTAAATGTGAATTGAGATGTGAAGATGATGAATGATTGATATATATATATATATATATATATATATATATATATATATATATATATATATATCTATATATATTTTATTAAATAATGAATTATGATGAGATTATATTGTGATGTGTTTGTATGTACTTTGCATATAGATATTTTCTTTTCTCACCGTATAAACTGTGGATATTTTAGGTGAAGAAGATCCGGCTACGAGTAGCATCTAGAATGTCAACAATTAAATTATGGGAATGCTCTGATAATGTGACATCGGGGCAGAGGATTTCTAGGACAGAATATTTATATGGATTTGGTATTGTAATAAATGTGTTTAAAATTGTAAACTCTTAAATTTTACCTTTCAAGTTTTATTTTTCAGTCATTTTCTTACATTGAAGAAAGAACAGTTTTGAAGTTTTATGTGAACCCTTTTACGAACCCTTTGAAAGTTTATTCTTCTTAATTAAATTATATTATATATGTGTTGGGGTAGTAAGGGTGTCACATCTAACACATGACTCAATTTTTAATGAATTAATTAAAAAGGGCTTATTTGTAAATTCAAATATTTGAAATACAAAATTAATTAACCAGTTTATAAAATATTACCCACAGTAGCGCCTTAACAGATAAATCTCACTTCACTACCTAAACCATTTTCTTAACTTCCCCACCATAAGAGTTGTGTTATTTATCAACCTCTATTTAATAACATCCTTTGAAATTAATTGCTATTTATTTATATTTATCTTACAACAACACTTGAAATTAATTGCTATTTATTAAAAAGGGCTTATTTGTAAATTCATTGTCGTACTTAAATTTAATTATTTTAAATTTAATAAATGATATTTTTGTCTAACTAAAAAAGTGTAGATTGTTAACTTGTATGGTAGGTGTAATATAGTAATAAATATAACACGATTGAAATAATAATTTGTTGGCATATATAAGTTAGAAGGGTTTTTAAGAGATTATCTTGTAAAAAAAATTCTTTATTTTAATAGAGAAATCTTTGAAAACTTTCTTAAATTTGTATCTTGCTTTAAGATATTAATGTAGTAATCAATATTATTAATTCATATGCATATATTAAGAATCCACCCTTATATATAAATATAATATCATGTTTTTAAAAAATAATAATATTAGTATATTATTATATTTTTTGGGGTTATAAATACTTATTATTATTATTATTATTATTATTGAAAGAAAGATTATTTTATTTTATATTTTTCATTTATTTACTTAATTATTTTTGGGAGAAAAGCGAGTCGGGAAGTGAAGCAGGTTAAGTTGACTCGACTCGAGAGAATGTTAAGAAGGGGTTAGCGTATTAATCCTCATTTTTTATTTTCATTAGAACTAGCTAGTCGGATTTACGCAACTAAGTACGGGGAAAAGGATCTTCATATATGTAGTCACATGAGGGAATGAGAAGAGGAAGAGCTCCCTAGGATTCTTATAAATTTTATAATTATTTTTGTTTGCATGTTTAATAATTCTAATGATTTCTATGTGGATTTATACAGGTGTCAATTACTATAATTTTTGTTCTAGATGATGGATTGGATTGATTCAATTGTGTTTGTGAGTTAGGGTTCATGAAAGATTGGGGATTCTAGAATTTGATGCATGTTTCTATGAAATTGATGTGTTATGATGCGTTTTCGAGTAATTATGATGATTTCTAACTGATTAGAATATGAAAATAATGTTGTTTGATGATTAATGAATTATGAGATATCTGTTCGCATTTCTAGAATTGTAGAAAGTCGCGTTGTCGTCGGATTTAGTTCTTTGCAATGGGTGCACCTTCAGGGAGATAAAGGTGGAACCTAGAAAATTGTGCTAGGCAAAAATGTAATTTTGCTGGGCATGATCCCTTGGTGTAGCCTTTCGCCGGGCATAATTCCTTACTGTTGTGACACCTTCTACCCCACACATAATTATACAATGAATATAACAAAATTTTCATAATTAAAATAATGTCCCCAAGCACGTGTTGGGATGCAAGCAAAGTGCCACATCATTCAAACAAGAGGATGAACATGGTTTTATATATACACAATTACCTCCATTGGTTGAGAGACCTTTTGGGTGGTAACCAAAATCAAAACCGTGAGGGCTGAGCCCAAAGCGGACAATATCTTACCAATGTGAAGACATGTGTATATGTGTAGTAACCCCCAATGCTCAACAAGTGGCATCAGAGCCGATGGTCTGATCAGGTGACCAGCTCGATGAGTATGATGGAGTTGGCAGATGGATCCAAGTTTGGGATCCCTTGTGTGGAAAGTCTTCTAACGGTGAGTCCATGTGGAAGAGAGTCTTCCTGGTAACATGGAAGGTTAGGAGGCACGTACCATTCAAGATGGAGCGGCAGTGCAAGCACTTAGAGTGTGAGTGAGCTTTGTGAGCCACCATCGGATAATACTCGTGGATCAATAGTTTCCGCTGCAGGGGAGGATTGTTGGGATGCAAGCAAAATCCCACATCATTCAAACAAGAGCATGGACATGGGTTTATATACACACAATTCTCTCTATTAGTTGAGAGGCATTTTGGGTGGTAACCAAAAGCAAAACCATGAGGGCTGGGCCCAAAGTGGACAATATCTTACCAATGTGGAGACATGTGTATGTGTGTGGTAACTCCCAGTGCTCAACAAGAGCACGTAAGGGTAAAAGGCTCACATTCACATCTTAAACACTTTCATAATAAAGTAAATTAAATATCAAGGTAATTTAAGTAAATAAATAACTATATCCAAAATCAGAAATTAATATCATAAGAAATTCAAATCACCAAATAAAATGTCCTAATCTATCCCATGGTGTCACATATCCTAATTAGAGTTTCCCACCTAAGCATCATCATGGAATTCATCAATGTTAGGCTGATAGTCACCTGCAAGCATAAAGGGAAACACACACAAGAACAAACAAGGGAGTGAGAAATGTCTCACTCAGGTTCAGGTGCAAAAATAACTTTCAGATAACACACACACAAAGCAATCACAAACAAGGCACACATACAAGCCATACATATACCAGTAACACATGCACAATCACTTATCATGCAACGATGCCATGGACTCGACTCATAAATGCATGTATGTGGCGCCAGTCACGTATCTCATAATCACATATCACATGGTATGCTGCCGAAGCAACACACTTGAAGTAGTTTAGGAGTACATGCAGGCTCAATCATGCACTCTCAACTAGAAGGATGTACTGTTGGTCTCGTCGGGATAGTGAAGCCGCGCAAGATACGTCCCATGCATACAAACGGGCAGAACTAGGCCTTCCAAACTGCACTATCCCCTAGGACTCCTCCGAGATGTTTCACCCAAAGGGTCTTCCTTAATGGTGTACTCCATGTCGTACCCCGTCACATAGATGCATATGATGCATGTCATTCACATGTTCATGGACTCAACATTTCACTTATCATATCTTATAATGTCACTTATTCTCATATCACATTATCATACTCATAGTCACAAGGTCACATATAAGAGATTTTTATCCTTATCATGCTCATAGAAACACATCACTTGCATTAACACAATAATAAGACAATTCTCACACCATTAGCACCTTCAAACATAGCTTAAAAACTTATCTATTTTCAAAATTATCTGTTCCTCATAGGGTTTCCTATAGGAACCCACAAAGCACCCTAATTCATATCAAAACTTATCTATTTTTTAAATTAAACACATGTTCACACTCAGTAAACATCAAGGAATACAATAGAAAACTCAAATATGAAAATAGAAAACACATATTTTGTCCGTTTCTAATAGGGTTTACCGTAGGAACCTATAGAACACTCTATTCCATATCAAAACATATTCAATCTTAAAATTAGACATAGATTCATGTTCAGTAATCATTAGGGAACACAATAGAAAACTCAGAAGCCGAAACAAAAAACATTCAAAATTTATCGGTTGCTTACAGGGTTTTCCTTAGAAACCCATAGAGCACTCTAATCCATATCAAAACTTATCTATATCTTGAAATTGAACATATATTCACACTTCGAATCACATAAGGAACGCAACAAAATACACTTTCTCATTTTAATACAAAATAACATATGCTTAACTTTAATAAAATACATTTCATAAAAACCTATTTTACATCAAATAGTCAAAGATTAATTAAAAATCATGCTTTATATTAAAACAAAGCTCACATAAAATAGATAAATAATATAAAATATATTTATCCCTTTTGGTAAAAATAACATATTTTTGTATAAAAATAAAGCTCATATCAAATAGCTAAATAATATTAAAAATATTTTTAATAAACACATTAAAAAATTAAAATAAATACTAGCATATTATTAATATAATTTATAAAAACTGGAGTGTTACAAAGGGGGTCTCTGTCAGGCCTTAGCACCAAGCAAGATTTCTCAACACCGGGCACGGGCGAGAATAGGAGCTCGAGTTGAACTTGGCTCTAAGCAAAATTGTAATTTCCCCGAGTGTGAGGTAGAAATAGAATCGTAATAATTAGATGAAGTGTGTGTGATGGATGACCTATGTGTTGATATATATATATATATATATATATATATATATATATATATATATATATATATATATATATATATATATATATATAGATATATAGATATGGTGGTGTGTGCTGAAATGGAATGGATCTAAATGTGAATTATAAATTGAGATGTGTACGACAATGTTGTGTATAATGCCTCGCACAGGCGTGTGCGTGACACGGTGCTGTTGGATGTGTGATGCGTCAACACAGGCATGTGCATGACATGGTGCTGGATATGTGATATATTGGCACTGACATATGCATGATACGGTGCTAGACGTGTGATGCATCAACATCGGCACGTGCGTGACATGGTGTTGGATGTGTGACCTGGTGCATACTTAAACTATGATGTGGTAATGGAAATTGAATGAAATTAGAATTGATAATATGACGAATGATTGACCGAGGTTTAATTGTGTATATTTATTTAATTGAGGATGTATTGGTTGGATTTTCCTATTTTGATTTGTATATGAATGTCTTCTTTTCTCCGCATATTTTGTCATTGATTTTAGGTGAGGAAGATCTGGATGTGGGTGACACTCAAGGTACGGACAGTTGAGTTGAAGGATTGCTTTGATAGTGTGACATCGGGCGAGAGATTTTATTTGATAATTTTTATTGTATTTGGACTTCATGTTCCTTTATTTAAGTACAATTGCAAACTATTATTTTCAAGTCTTGATTTTCTATTAGACGATTAATTAGAGGTTTCATTAACCATTTTATGTAGGATTTTGATAATTTATTTTTCATTTTATTACTATATGTGTTAGGGTAGAATGAGTGTCACATAAAAAATATGAATAACTATTTAATATATTTGGTTAAACAACTCTTATCATTCATATCAATTCAAGTTAGAAATGTATATTTCATCTAAGAAAGAAAGAAAATTGAATAATTTTTAAAAATAAATAATAATAATAATAATAATAATAATAATAATAAATGTTATTAATTTGTTTTATAGAATATATTTTAAAAGTGACAAATTTAAAATTTAAAATATATTGACTCATCACAAGTATTATCGATACAAATAAAAAATATATAAAGTATTACAATAAATAAAAATGAAATTGATCTATTGTAACACCCTGGTTTTAAAAAAAAGGTTATTATTATTATTATTATTATTATTATTATTATTATTATTATTATTATTATTATTATTATTATTATTATTATTATTATTATTACTACTATTTTTATTATATGGTATTTGGTTAGAATTATTTTAATAATTATAGATGAATATTATTTTGTATGTTTTAAATAATTATTATTTTGTAAAATTATTTTATACGTATTAAATAAGTATTTTTATTATCATTTTAAATATTTATTAATATGTTTTAAGGGAAGGTTGATTTTATATGATATTTTAATATTGAAGTTATATTATTATATTTTGGGTCAGAAATATATTATTATTATTATTATAGAGAAAAATATTTTATAATATACATGTATTTATTTTATTTAATTATTTTGAGGAAAAAGAGAAGCAGGTCAGAAGAGAAGGAAGATGGGTTGGGTTAACCCAGCCCAATGAAATATTTTAAGAAAGGGGTTAGACAGAGTTAACCCTATCTATCTCATTTTGAAGGGTTAGGAAAGAAAGAAATGAGAAATAAAGAGCTTTAAGGAAGAGTGCTCAAGAACAATCTCAAATTGCATCAAGAGTATTATTCTGATTAAAGCAACCAAGTACAGGGGAAAATGGATTATTTGTATGCAAAGTTACATGAGAGAGTTGGATAGAGGAGGAGTCCCGTAGGAGATGATGGGTAATTTTATAATTATTTCTGTTTGAGAAATTGATTATCCCATTAAATTTTACATGTATTGAGGATTAGGAATATGCAAACAATTTATAAAAATGATGATTTGGGAGAGAGAACGAAATTGTAGAAAAGTTGTGAGTTAGGTTTTGAAAAAATTGGGGGATTTTACTATTTGAGTTGAGATTCTATGAAATTTATGATTCAATCAGATTTCATATCGATTTATAAATTTGGTTGTGATATTATTTGGTAAAATTGATTATTTAGATGATGATTGGATTTATTGGGATGTGCTCTGTAAGTTAGGATTCTTGTAGATTGATGAATACCCTTAATTATATGAATTGATGAGTAATTGAGAGATTTTAGTTGTGGATGTACCTTAGTATTTTTGTAATATATTTCTGTATGATAAACCAAATTAATTATCGTTTATTGGGTTAGAAAGTAAAGACTTGGGGCTATAATTTAGACTCTGGAATCGTGTAAAAAGATTAAGAATTGATTGAATTATGCGAGTTGTAAGTTCAGTCTCCATTCTAGTGCGCGAAAGATTAAGTTTCATGTTGTCAGCCAAGCGAGGTGACCTTAAAGACATTTTTAGGCTTCATGTTCTTCGCAAAAGTTGTATCTTTGGGTGTTATATTTTTAATGGCTTTGGAATCACTCAAAAATAATGTCTAGAACTCTAGATATGGCTATTTTAGTAAACATTACTTGCGAATTTATTTTTGCAAGAAAATTTGCAAGAAACAGAATAAAATTCTTACAATATTTTTTTACAAATTTTTACCATGAAAAAAAAAATTTCTATGATTATTGAAATTGTAACAAAATTTGTAAGAAATATCTGTAAATTATTTTTTGCAAGTAAATTCGCAAAACAATTTTGCGAATATTTTTTTGCAAGAAAATTTGCAACAAAATTGATGCAAATATTTTTTTGTTGGAAAATTCGCAAAAAATTTCTACAGATATTTTTTTGCATGAAAATTCGCAGGAAAATAACACTTTTCTAGTAGTGTTCTAAGGTGTTATCGTGTGAATTGAAAAGTTGTTTAAAGAAGTATGACACTAGGTTGTAGAGTTAGTTCATATATGTATAATGATGAGATATGGATTCATGGTGAATTGCTTGAGGGATATGTGAACCATTGTTTGTGTGGACTTATCTATATCATGTATCTGATGCGGAATTGAGTTATGGACTATGGTGTGATGTCTTGGCACAAATGTATACATATTGTATCTACCATTTTAGTATTGAATTGATAGCATGATGTGGCGAATGGTATGTTATGGCTTAATTGTTCAATTAATTATGATGTGAGTATGTTGGCATGAAATGAGATGTTGTGTTGAATGTGAATGTGATATGATTGTGGTTCCTCACACTTATGTCGGCGTGACACGACCTTGGGCAAGAGATGCTACAGGGGTGGCGTGAGCATGGCATAGTGTGGGATGTGTGAGGCAATTAACACGTATGTCGGCGTTGCACGACCTTGGGAAAGAAATGTTACAGGGGTGGCGTGAGCATGACATAGTGTTAATTGCAAGAGTTGTGATGATTGTGAATGAAATGTGATTGTGGTTCCTCACACTTATGTCAGCGTGGCACGACCTTGGGCAAGATGCTACAGGAGTGACATCAGCATGGTATAGTGTGGGATGTGTGAGGCAATTAACACGTATGTCGGCGTGGCATGACCTTGGGTAAGAAATGCTACGGGGGTGGCATGAGCATGGCATAATGTTAATTGCAAGATTTGTGATGATTGTGAATGAAATATGATTGTGGTTCCTCACACTTATGTCGGCGTGGAACGACCTTGGGCAAGGGATGCTACAAGGGTGGCGTGAGGATGACATAGTGTGGGATGTGTGAGACAATTATCACATATGTCAGCGTGGCACAACCTTGTGCAATAGATGCTACAGGGGTGACGTGAGCATGACATAGTGTTAATTGCAAGATTTGTATGTGACAACTAGTACTTATGTTGGCGTGGCACGACCTTGGGCACGAGATGCTACAGGGGTGGTGTGAGCTTAACATAGTACAAAATATATGATGTGATGAATTGGTGTGATTGAGAATTGTGATGTAAAGATGATGCATGATTAATAGAATTATGATATGTAGAAATGATTGTAAATATTTCATTACATAATGAGTTATGATGAGATTACATTGTGGTGTGTTTGTATGTGCTTTACATATAAATGTTTTCTTTTCTTACCGTACAATTTGTAGATGTTTTAGGTGAGGAAGATCCGGCTTTGAGTGACATCTAGAATGCCAACAGTTGAATTGTGGGTGTACTATGATATTGTGACATCGAGGCAGAGGACTTCTAGAACATGGATTGTTGTATGCATTTGGAGTTATACTTATTCTTTTGAAAACAATTTGTAAACTCTTATGTTTTTTTTTCCAACTTTTATTTTCAATTATTTTAGATATTAAAGAACATTATGAAAGTTTTTATGTGGACCCTTTTACCAATGTTGAAAATTTTATTTCTTTAGTTTATTTACATTATTACAATATATGTGTTGGGGGTAGTAAGGGTGTCACATCTATCTTTTATGTAAATATAGACAAATACTTATTAACTTAAAAACGACACATTTAATAATCATATACACAAAATTTAGTCCTCTCATCAATTTGACATCGGTTAGTTACTAAATTCAACGTTTAACTCATACTTAAATGATGTAAAATTTAGTAACATAACATTTGGAGATAAAGAAAACTAAAAACATAATAAAAGTAAGATTTATTAATAAAATAAGTACCCATCATCATTAAAAATACAAACGAAGATCTTTTGTAATTTATTTTTTAATATTTATTTCTACAAACATGTCATTAAATATCAACTATTTAATTGATTGCATGTCACTAAACAACATTAAATTTAGTGATTAAGCAACATCAAATTGACAGTATGATCAATATTTTGCATTTTTAAAAATAAGGGAACAAAATGTCTCTTAAAATAGGAGGGCCAAAATTGCGGATTGACAATGTAACATTCCACTTTTTCCAAATAGATTAAATAAATATTTTCTGATTAATTAATTGGGGAATATAATATTCTGAGTGATTTGATTTAATAATATCTATTTATTATTTTTTTAAAATTCAAATGTGTAAGGTTAATTAGTTGATTTTTTGTATTGATTAGCGCATGTAGTGAGAGTTAGGGTTTTATTTAAATACATTATTAGTATTATGTATTCTCACATGTGATTTGACCGTACATTGTGATCTAAAGAGGGAAGTGAATTGGGGGTAGCCAAAGAGGAATTTGGAGAGTAGGATCTTGAAAGTAGCACCTATCAAGGTAAGGGGAGAGTGTGAACCTCACTTTGGGGTGTAGGGTAACTGTTGGATAGCAAGATATTAACCCCCAATCCCTAGGTTATTTGTGTATGCATACAAAGATGAATTAAACCTGATCTTCTTGTGAACTTATATGAAATTGAATGTTTTGTATGCGATATATGCATGTATTGGTGTATTGATCATAAGGATTATATGTGATCGTGAATCTATAAGTGTCTGTGGGTTTATGGGAAACCCTAAGCATGTTTATAAACCCTTTAGTAGGAATTAATTAATAATAGTTATGAATTTCACGACTAAAACATACATAAATTAGACTATAGAAATCCCTTTCAAAAGATTAAAATTGTAGAAATCGTAGGAACCTTATATTTGAAAAAAAATGCGAATTATGTAGAAAACTTGTTTGTTGATACCATGTCGAGCGATAGCTTGGGCTTGTCGGGTGTAGGAACCATAAAATGCTTGTAGCCTTGACCACACTGCGCGTGGGCTTGACCTTATCTGGCATGAATACTTGTGGCATCATTGACGCCAGATGTGAGTGTAGTCACGTCGAACACGAGGGCTTTAAAGGACCTATAGATACTTCTCGTTGGGCGCAAAGTGTGTCTTGTTGGGCAGAATTCTATGTATGGACCTACTTCTTGTGTATGTTTATGAGTAAGTAGTTTGTGTGTATAACTAACTGTGATACATGAAAGTGATAAGTGATAAATCGTGATGTGTTATGTGATAAGTGAATTTGTGTGGTAATCTATTGAGTTTTGAATGACATGTATCATGTGCATTTGTATTTTGTGATGGGTACGATGCGGAATACATCGCTAGGGAAGACCCCCTAGTGTAAAAGCTTGGGGATAGTTTGGCTTGGGAAGCCCTAGTCTTGCCCATTGTGTGGATGGGGTGTAGCTTGCCCAGCTTAGTTATCCAAAAGAAACCCTGGTAGTATATCCTTCTAGTGAGTGTTGTGATGGATTGACCTGGTATGTACTCCTAGACTACTCAGCCTTTGGATAGGGAAAAATGATTTTACTAACACCACATACATATAGATTAGTAGACTCTAGTCTATGTATGATCATGACATCTTGCTTGTGTTTGAACTGTATTATGATTTATATCATAATGGAATGAGATGTAAACTAATTTTAATTATTGGTTATGATATATTATTTGTGTATGTGACTACCTGACCTTAATCTACACCGGTAGTCAAAGTAAGATATGTTCTCACTCCCCTATTTTTCTTGTGGTTGCTTTGAATGTGGTTGTAGGAGGCTTCCTTTTTGGAGAAGAGTCTAGTTGATTGAAGGGAGAGCTCTGATACCTATGATACTGGGGATATTAAATTATGTTTCATGTTTCATGCCTTTGTTTTAGGAATTTTAGTTTACTTCCCTTAAAGTGCACTTTCTTTAATGTTGTAATACCTAGAAGTTGTTTTAGTTTCATTTGAATTTCAAATGTGATACTCTCTATATTTAGTTGAAGTTATTCTAATATCATATTTCCTTTTTATGTTTATTATAATTATTTGATTATGCATGTGTGGCAGAGGGTGTCACAGACAAAAATATAAGAATCAAAAGTGAGTTTTTAGAATATTTTAATAAATACTAGTACATGTACCTGTACAATATATGAAATAAATTATGTGTAAAGAAGTAATATTATCATTATTTTTAAAAAATTAAAGTTAAAAGTTAAAAATAATGAAAAATAGTTATATATATATATATATTATTGTAACTTTTTTTTAGCAATTTTTTAGTTGTTAGTATATTAGATAATGATTGATAGTCCTAATAATATTTTCAAAAAATAGTTGAAAATCACAATTGGAGTAGAATGCAATATTATTTTATTATTTTGCATCTTATTATTTTTGTAACATACTTTTTAGAAATAAAAAATAATAAGAAATTATATTATAAGCTTAATGAATTTAATTTATTAGTTTATAATATAAAGTTGTTTTTATTAAACTAAATTAAATAAAGAGGGACTTTAAGTGGAATGTATTGAGTTGGACTCTAAGTTTTGCCTAAAACTTAATATAAAAAAATAAGGGTTGGATGTTTTCTATTCATCTTTTTTAACCCTAAGACACTACACCAAAATTAGGTTTTTGTGGCAATTAATTTATTCTTTTGCGGCCATATAAATGGCCATTATTTTTTTTTACCAGCATTTAAATAATGGCTGGTGTATCCAGAGTCGCTAATATTATTACCGACATTTATATAAAATGTTGATAAAGACCTACTAAATTGTCGGGAAAACTTATTTTTTTAGTGGCAATTCTAGTATTCATTTTAAAGGCTATTAAAAGTTATTTTTTCAATTGTGTCCTTTCCATCCATTTAGTGAGTTTTATCTTTTGCTAGTGAAACTTTAAATGATTTATTCCTATAATTTTCTTTTCTAAATTCATAACTTATATACTTTTTTTTTTATCTCTAGTCGATGTGGGATTTGTAAGATAAGGGTTGTCTTCTATTTATATATTTTTAATTTATTTTTTTTTTAATTATCTTATCTCTTAAGAGATGTGAGATTTATAAGGTGAAAGTTGCTTTCTAATTGTTTTATAGTACTATTGAACTTGGTAATAACGGGTGATTTGATACTAATTTATTATAGTGAATTAAGAGTCTAACTCAACCCTATAAAATCAACTTATAAGGTGATAGTTATTACTCACTTATATACTATTTAATTATCTTATCTCTAATCGATGTGGGACTAGTTTTTTTAATAAATAATTGTCGCTAATAGTAAATTTTAGTGTAATATAAATACATTTTTAGTGGCTATTATATATTAGTCAATATTTTTATTATATAATTAAATAGCAGCAATTAAATTATTGTCATTAAATAATTATCGTTAATAACAAATTTTGTTGTAGTGAGAACACATGTAAAGGACAACATAGAGGAGGTCACTAAAGAAAATACAGAGTAGTGGCTAAAGCTTTAGATAATGTGCTTGTGTTTTAGGATCATTAGTCAAAGTAAGAAGAAGTGAGGATGTTGAATCCATGCGTATGTATGAGGGATAAGGGGGATGAGGTGATAATCCCTAAGCATGTGTGTGAATACATTATAATTAGGTCTATGTGTGAATCTCTATGGGCACCTATGTGTGACTTTGTTGTTGCGAGTGTTGTGATGTTTTAGCCAAATTTGTACATATATTTGATTATGTTAATTTGATGATGAATTGAGAAAAGTGGTGAATTAAACCTTAAACCCTATGCATGAATTTTGGGATTTTTCATTGAATTGGATAAATTTAAATATGACAGTTTTAATTGTTTGACCGACTGAATTGAGAAAAAGTGGTGAACTGATGGATTTTGGATGTGCTGGGAGAATCCAAATCATGAAACTCACAATTCTACAAAGTTTAGAATTTGTTGTAGTATCAAGTGTGAGAAAAAAATTATTTGCTTTGGGCGTGAAAAAAGGCTCACGTTGGGTGCAAAGATGTTGGAGGGGTCTTAGACTTCCCGTGCTGGGGGAGAGGTGTCTCGCTTGTCACAATTTGACATCGTTTTAATGAAAGTTTTGAATGCTAGATGTGACCTAGATCACATCGGAAGAATTGATTCTAAAGGGGACGTCTTTTACTCCTCAATTAATGTTGGGTGTGGGAGTATCTACGTCAGGCGTAATTTATGCAAAGAGGTCTCTGACCACTTCACACAATTCACTAGTGGAAAATTAGGATACTACGTCACCCATTTTACGTCAGACATACAAACACCCGATGTAATAAAAACGCGGTGGCATGGTTCGTAATTTTAGTTAAATTATTTACGTCGGACCTCCTAGGGTCCGACGTAAATTTTAACATCTACGTCGGCTATGCATTGTGTCTGACGTAAATAATCCACACCCATTAATTAAAAGAAGGTTCACGCAATGGAGAGTTCAAAAATTTAAACCCAAACTCATCTCCCGCTCCTCCTCCTCAAATCGTGGCTGCTCCTGGATAAGCTTGGGATCCACCCGGAGCAAATCTGGAGCAAAATCATATTCGTACTGATTTTTGGAGCGATAGCGGCAGCGTCATAGCATATGCTTCTTTCTTGATTTGCACTCTGTTTTTGTTGCTTGTGATATTCTAGGGTTGTTATTGGTGATGTTTGGTGGTTTTACTTCTTCTTGCATTTTGAACCTTGTAATTTTTTGGTGTAGTCGTGTTACGAAATAGGAAATGGAGTTATTGCCCTTGATTAAAAGGTTCTGTTTAAAATAGTTGTTCCTAGCTTCACTTACGGGTGTATTTGTGGAAGTATTTTGGCAGATCTTTTAGCAATTAAGGCTTTTTTATGCATTGCATTCTGAGTTTTTGAAGCTGGAGAAGGAAGTGGCCAAGTCCAGGTTGCAGAACAGGCCATTCTGCTTGGAGAACGAGCCGTGCTGCTTGGAGAACGGGCCGTTCTCCAACCAGAACGGCCCGTTCTGATTGAAGTCATTTTTCTTTTCTTTTTTTTTTAATTTTCACAACTTTTTACGTCGGACCTTGTAATGTCCGATGTAAATTTACGTCGGTTTTCGCACCCCGACGTAAATTTAGGTCTCCCGCTTCAACGTCGGAGCTTTTACTGATGTAAAACCCTTAAAATAACCGACGTAAAATGTGTATTCTGTACTAGTGATTCAAGTAGAAAGGTCTTTAACCTCTTCACATTATGTCTTTTTGTTTTCAAGGTAGTATGAATCTATGAAGGAGGGTCACTATGGTCATCTACCTAAACCTTGAGGTATTATGGTAAGGAGTCTTTAACATGTATAGGGTTAGTGTGTTTGGATGAGGAATTATATATGTTTGGTTATTCATAAAAGTTCCTAAGAATATTCATACATGTTTCCCGGGAATTAAAGATTTTCATGTTTGGTTACAATAGTATATTCTTAGGTTTATAAATATTTTTTACAAAAATATTCTTTATTAAAATAAACTCATTATATATATTTATTTACTTAAATTTTATTACAAACATGATATTAAACTATTTCAAAAAGTTGAAAACTTATTAAAAGTATTTAAATATATAATTTAACATAATAAAAAAATAAAAATGCTACATTATAGTTAAGAAGAATAAAAATATATTATTTTATTTCATTCAAATAAAAAATAAAAATATTAACAAATATCATTAAAATGTTCAAACAAAATAGATTTTAATAATATTATTAAAATTGACAAAATCGAGAAATAATAAGATACAATAAAGAGAGAGAAATATAGATAGGGAGGGAGAAAGAGAAGGGAAGGGGAGAGTAAAGGGGTGGGAGAGAGATAGAGAGGTGGAGTGAGAGTGAGAGTGAGAGAGATAGAGAGTGAGAAAAAGAAATAGAAGGAGAGGGAGAGAGGAAAAGAGAAGGGGAGTAGGAGTGAGTGAAAGAAAGAGAGGGAGAAAGAGAAATAGAAGGAGAGAGATATTTTTTGTTTTAAAAAGGGATTCTATGGTCTTTTATGTACATAAAGTTTTTCCCCTAACTTGGGAAAATTGTATTCTCACCCCCTATGAGAATGTTTTTGTGGGAAAGTGGGATAAAACTGATTTCCAATAAACTATATTCCTAGGAATCTCTTTGTTTTCTTCTTATTTTTTAAATAGCTATCAAGCATGTGAAACTAAGATTCTCACTTTAAGATACCCAGCAATGTAAAAACATTATGTGTACCAAACACCCTCTTATAGAATTAATGTATTACATTAACAAGGGATAATTGAGATGTGTTTTGTATGAATGAGTAATTTGTTGAGTTATGAATGAATATTTGAGTGTTAGTTGTGCTTGTAATCAATGAGATTGAGAGCATTGAGTTGGGTGTGAGTTGTGCATTTTTCACACTTTGTTCTAGTGAATTTCTACCAAGCCAGCAAATGGAACGCCTATGCTTTACATTTATTATTAGGTACAGAGCTTTGTATGTGTGACATGTATCATGTGTATAAAATATTTTATAATTGCACATGAGTATTACCCTTTGAGAAAATGTAAGTAATTTCACATGAGTATTAACCTTTGGGCAGCCACACATAAGTATTAACTACATGAGTATTAGTCTTCGGACAACCGTATATGAGTATTTGCCTTCAGGTAACTTTATAAGTATTAGCTTTCAAGTGTGTAAATTGTAATTGCTTTTGATTACATGTTTAATATGTCTTTGTTGTTACTAGGAACTCTGATATGTTGTTTACATTATGGATATTAATTGTATATGTTGTATGTTATGTTATGTGTGTGGCTTCCCAACCTTATCTCACATCGGAAGCTAGAATGAGACGTATCAGTCTCCCCTGTGCTCTACTTGTTATTCTTATGTATGTTTCACAATACAAGAAAAACACAAATTTCGAACAGACATAATCTATTGGTAAAAAGAAATATCCATTGGAAAAATAGAATTTTCGACAATTTTTTATGGATGCAAATTTGTCGAAAAAGGGTTGGAAAAAAAATTCGTTAGAAACAATTTAATCTGTCAAAAAATTTTGACGAATGATTCTATGGTAAATATTTTTCGGTATTGTTTGAAAATCATTATGTGATTCTGACAGATAAATCCATCGAAAAACTTTTGTTTAATTTTAATAAATTTATTAATGTAACAATTCTCATATTTGACCTCTCAAGGACTATATTTCACGACACTTCACTTTTTAGCGTGCTTTGTCCTTACTCACACACTTTTTAAGAAACTTCCCAAAAGGTCACCCATTTCTAAATTACTCCAAGTCAAACACGCTTAATTATGGAGTTCTAATGAAATAAGCAACCAAAAAATAGATACATCTTGCTAGTATAGGTAGTACAAATTAATTCCTTTAAGTCATCTTCAATTATACAATCTCATACTTGTACTATCGCTGGATCCCTCACATTCCAGTGTGTCCGGACTGTTATAAAAATATAATAATATATAATAATTATATTATATTTAATTATATTAACCAATAATAATAATTATATTATATTTAATTAATCTTTATTTGTATATATACTTACTTTTATAATTAACAATCTACTTATTTCTATTTAAAATTAATATTATGATACAATTTAAATGATTTATTATAAATTTAAAAGTTTAAATAATAATTTATATATTTTAAAATATTATTTTTATAATCTATAATGATAATATAATTTATAAAATTATAAATATTTATTTATTATATTTTTATAAATTAAATTTTAACATTTTAAATAAATTATTAATTAACTTAATATATTTATTTATCTTAAACCTATGATATAAAATTAAAAAAATATATTTATCCTTGAGTTATTTTATAATTATCAACCATTAATAAAATACTAATTTAAAATCTTATTTAATTATATCATAATATTTTCATATCAAATTTAAAACCAGATATTAGTTATACAAAAATATCAAGATCATATAGTAAATTGTCAATAAGATTCTAGTTAAATAATTTAAAATAATTATTTTTTCAATTATATTGTTAAAAATAATTTATTCTAAAGCTAATCAATTTTTCTCTATATTAATTATTAGTAAAATTTAATAACTTTTAATTTAACAGTTGGATCGATGAAATTCAATATATATCATGAGTTATTGAGTAGAGTAACTTTATCAAGAGTTACTTTGTGAGTCATTTGATTCCTCCTCTCTCTCTCTCTCTATATATATATATATGTGTGTGTGTGTGTGTGTATTTAAAATTTTATTGATCTTTTTTAATATATGATTGTCAATTTTAATCATCTTTATTGTTATCGAACAAAATATTAAAAAATTTTATGAATGCAATTTTTGATAAAATATTAAACATTTTTGACAGATCAAGTTTTTGACAAACCATTATCAATTAGTAACATTTGGTCGAAAATTTTTTACCTAAGCATCTGTCAAAAAATTTTGTCAAAAATTATTAACATTTTTGACAAATATAAATTTGCCGGAAATGTTCCGTCAGTAATATAACTTTTTCTACAAATTTTTTTCCGTTAGAAATATAATTTTTTTGATAGATTTGTATCTGTCGAAAAATTTATATCCGTCAAAAATTATCCTGCGGTAAAATCTGTCAGAAATATAAATTTTTCGACAAATTTGTATCCGTCGATAATATAACTTTTTTTATGAATTTTATTTTCATCGGTAAAATCCATCGAAAATATAAATTTTTCAACAGATTTGTATCCGTAAAAAATTATTCATCGATAATTTACATTTTTCTTGTAGTGTTATCGGAGGACAATAAGATGATGGTGATGCTAATGTTGAGGTTAGGCTTTAGCATGTTATGGGAAAACTTTGATAGGATGTGACATTGGGGCCTCATAGATTGGGATTTCTCTATTTAGTTTATTTCATTTTGTTTGGAAGCAATGTTAGTCCTTGAATTCAAGTATTATTTTTAGATGGCTACTATGGTCTAGTAATTATTTTGGACACATTTATGCTTTAAATTTATTTGGTTTCGAACCAAATGTGAATCCTCTATCATTAGAAGCGTTTTATGAACTATTTAGTTATTTCAAATAATATTTTATTTAGGCAAGGATCTTTTGCTTTGTTAGTATTTATAAGTCTAAGTTTCATTTAAGTTCGTGACCCCTTTTGCAGGTCAGTAATTCTTGAGTCTCTATTTATTGACTTTATATCATAATCTTAAAAGAAGAAGCAAATATATCTAAAATAAATATAATATATTTCAATTTTAAATAATATGCTAAAAAAAATAAATATCTTTTAAAATCTAAATAATATCTCACATATTTAAATTTGAAAATTCAAATTATTTTCCACCACTTTTCTTAATTACGCGTACTTTTATACCACTAGAGTTTTCTTTTCTCCTTGGTTATACTTCTAAAAGCACCCTCCATTAGAATAGAAAAAATAACCTCTAATAAGAATTAAAATTGCCCAAATATTTGGGTATCCATAAGTATACTTCTAAAATTGAAATTAGAAAAATATCATCTTATTCATTAATTATTACTAGAATTTCTCTTATTACATGCGACTTTTCCTGCGAATTTTTATGAAAAATTTGCAGGAAACGTTGTTTCTACAAAATTTTATCAGCAGGTAATACCTTCTGGATAATATATTTTTGCAAATTTTAAAATTCACAGGAAATTTTCCTGCGAAATTCTTGCGAAAAAAATTTGCAGGAAAGTTTTGCAAAAAAAAATTTGCAAGAAAATTCGCAGGAAAGTTTCCTGCGAATTTTTTCGCAAGAAATTCCGCAGGAATATTTTTTATGAAAAAATTAAAGAAATTACTATAAATTCTATCAATAATTCTCCAACTTTCAAATGCTCACAATGAATTCATCTGAAACATTTGTTTCCATGCCTCCAATATATGATACATAATCTTTTAAATTATAAGATAGTAGATTATAAGCCTAACACTCAACCATACAAATCAACTTGTAAGGTAAGTATTTCCCCAACTTATATACTCTTTAATTATTTTATTTTCAATCGATGTGAGACTTGAAGTTTTTTTTTTAAATATTAAACTTATAAATTTAAATATATTTTTTTTAATTTTTCTTGCGAATTAAAATTTGCAGGAAAATCCGCAGGAAAAGTTACCTGCAAAATTTTTCTACCATTTAGTAAACATTACTTGCGATTTTATTTTTGCAAGAAAATCTGCAAGAAAAAAAATAAAATTTTTACAATATTTTCTTTAAATTTTTACCATGAAAAAAAACATTCTATGATCATTAAAATTATAGCAAAATTTGTAAAAAATATCTGTAAATTATTTTTCGCAAATAAATTCGGAAAAAAATTTTGCGAATATTTTTTTGCAGAAAAATTTGCAAAAAATTTTTACGAATATTTTTTTACAGGAAAATTCGCAAGAAAATAATACTTTTCTAGTAGTGAATGTCAAACAAAAGTAATTGCTATAATTTAATACAAAATTTCATTCAAAAGTTTTAGGGATAAATTTTAAACAATAAAACATAATATAATAACCTCAACAACAAATCTTTATTTTTTTTTGCTGATGTTTTTTTTTTCCTTTTGCTGACGAACAATAAATCCTTATCCTTCTAGATGATGTTGATTACATAATTAAACCACATGACGTCATGTAACATGATTAAAACAGAGTTTTCTTTTTTTTGCTGATGATTTTTTTTCCTTTTGCTGACGAACAATAAATCCTTATCCTTCTTGATGATGTTGATTACATAATTAAACCACATGACGTCATGTAACATGATTAAAACAGAGTTTTCTAAAAAATAATTTGATTGATTTAAAAATTTCATATTATTAAATTCATTTTAATTCAGAATAAATGTACGCTACGTGCTCAATGAGTGTTACATCTTCTCTCCGGATTCTTATAAATGAACCAAGTGGTGATTATGAACATTTCATAGTTAAGCTACTCTAAAACATAACTATGTCTAATCTAGCCTCTTCCCTTCCAGTTTTCGCCCAGGATGCAAAACCACCCTCAAACATTCGACCTATTGCAGATTATCATCCTACCATTTGGGGGGATCATTTCATTTCATATGTTTCTAGTTCTGAGGTATGTGCATATCCCACTAAGTCTAATATTATCTTTGAGATTTAATTACATATGTGAAACTTAAGATGTCATATTTACATATATTTAACATTTATTTTGGAATATATTTTAGTAGTTACATTTTATGAATCTATCTATTGAATATATATGCATATCAAATTTCCAAGCATAAAATTCTTAATTTCACAATAATTAATTTTTATATAAAATTGAAAAGGGTCATGATATGTGAAACTTAAGATGTCATATTTACATATATTTACATTTATTTTGGAATAAATTTTAGTAGTTACATTTTATGAATCTATCTATTGAATATATATGCATATCAAATTTCCAAGTATAAAATTCATAATTTCACATTATTTAATTTTTATATAAAATTGAAAAGGGACAATATATATATATATATATATATATATATATATATATATATATATATATATATATATATATTGACCCATTAATGAACTTTACTAAATACGCGGTTTTACTTCATGATTAACCATGATTGAATAAACTTGTAAAAGGTTATGTACATGAAAAGAAAATGAAAAGTTCAATTAAAGTGATTCAAATTCTTGGTATAATTTAAAATCATGGACAATCTATATTGTACTTCAATTCAATATACTGTTTAAATATTTAATTAAGTAATTTTTTTTTAACACATGTAGGAACTTGATCAAAACATTGAGACAAAAATTGAAATGCTAAAAAAGGAAGTAAGGAAGATGCTTGTATCAAAGCCAAACGAGACCTTAACAAAAGTTGACTTGATTGACTCAATTTGTCGTTTGGGTGTGAACTATCATTTTGAACATGAGATTGATGAAGTTTTGCAACAAATTCACAAGAGTTATGTTGTAAATGGAGAAATAACTATCGAAGCCAACCTTCTCTCTCTTTCTGTGCTATTTAGATTATTGAGGCAACATGGATTTCATGTTTCACCTCGTATATCTCTCAACTTAATTATCTACTTTAATTGATTTCCTTTAATTCAACTTCAAATCACCTAATATATTTAGTGCATAACCTACACACAAATGAAAAAAAAAAGGAGAATAACAAGCCAAAAAAATGTGTATTTTAATAATAAGAAAAAAGGTATTTGAATTGTATCATTTAATATTTTTCAAGTCCTCACCTATTTCAATCTTCACTGTTTTTCACTTTGATTATATTTTAAATGTCATTATTGGGATTGTGTACATTAAACGAGAAATAAAGCAAGAAGTTTTGCTTATTAATTTGGGAAGCACCTTAAACATTATCTCACAAATTGTTTTATAAATTTTACATTCATATTATAGCTTTCTTAAATTTTGTCTCCAACTAATTTTCAATCATGTGGTTGTTGAATAAAACACTAGTTGTGTTCAACAAGTTCAAGGATGTGACAGGATGCTTTAGTGAAAGACTTATTAATGACGTTGAGGGAATGTTGTGCCTGTATGAAGCCTCACATATGATGATTCACGGAGAAGACATTTTGGAAGAAGCCATGACTTTCACTTCCACTCATCTTGAGTCCATTGCAACCAAATTGAGCCCTTCCCTTGCGGTTCAAGTCAATCATAGCTTGAGACAAGCTCTGCACAAGAACCTACCTAGGCTAGAGGCACGCCGCTACATTTCTATCTATGAACAAGATCCTTCTCATAATGAAACTCTACTCACTTTTGCCAAATTAGATTTCAATAAATTGCAAAATCTACATAAAAAAGAATTTGGCAACATTTGCATGTAAGTTCATCTCATCATGACAAACCTTCTTAAATTGATTCCAAAGACTAATCCTTTTAATTATTGTTGTTATTGTTTTTGGTCCTTATAGGTGGTGGAAAGAGTTGGATGTACGTAGTAAATTACCTTATGTGCGAGATAGAATTGTGGAATGTTGCTTTTGGATTTTGGCGATATATTTTGAGCCCCAATATTCTCAAGCAAGAAAAATAACAACAAAAGTAATTGCAATGATATCAATCATTGATGATACATTTGATGCATATGGAACCACTGATGAATTAGAAGTTTTTACTAAGGCAATTGAAAGGTTAATTAGCATATTTTAAAACACAATTTTTCTTTGCTTGTTTTTTTTTTTTAGGAAAAACAACTTACGTAAGTTATTTTAATGAAAATATTTTTTCAGGTGGGATATTAGTTGCTTGGATGACCTCCCAGAATACATGAAGTTAATTTATAAGTCACTCATAAAGCTTTATGAGGAAATAAAGCAAGAAACGAAGAAGGAAGGAAAATCATATTTCATTAACTACATTATAAACGAAGTAAGAGCTTTTTTTCTCCCTAACTATTAACAACTGTTAAGTTACATAGTTTGTGGTTAGTGACAAATTCAAGATTTTGCAATAAGATAAATTCATATAATAAATTAAGAGTTTGTGTATTATGATCAAGGTTTCTTTTTTGTGTACATATGATAAAAGCCAAATATAAAGAAAGTAATCCTTAACATTAAAATCTATTATAATTCTACCAAAAGCATAAAGACAAATATTTCATATAGTATACTCTCAAAACTCAGTCTCTATATTTATTATAAAGTGTGTTTGTTGGCTATAGATAAAAAAGGGTGTTCAAGCCTACATGACTGAGGCTAGATGGCTCAACAACAACTATAAAACAACAATAGAGGAATACTTGCACACATCAAAAACATCTTCTTGTTACTGCACATTGATTGCAACAAGTTACATTGGCATGGGGGATATAATCACAGAGGACATATTTGAATGGGCAACAAGTGAACCAAAAATTGTTATGGCTTCTTGTACTATTTGTAGGTTAATGGATGACATTGTTTCCAATGAGGTACAATATCTGTATTAAGAATATTATGCTTCAATGTTTATGTTTCATTACACGATGTAAATATTAATTTGCAAAATTATTTGTTGTTGCATAGTTTGAACAAAAAAGAAGACATGTTTCCACATTCTTGGAATGCTATATGGATCAATATGGCGAGTCTAGGGAAGCTGCAATTCATGAATGTCGAAAGAGAATAACAAATGCTTGGAAAGATATAAATGAGGAATGTCTTATGCCAACCAGTGTTCCAATGCCTTTTCTACAGCGTATTCTCAACATTACACGTTTCATAGATGTGTTTTATAAAGACAAAGATAACTACACACATTCTGGTGGACTAATGAAAGAATGTATTAAAGCTTTGCTAATAGATCCAGTGCCAATTTAAGCATTCATTTCTATCCGTTGTTTTGTTGAATATGAAGTTGTTCAGAAAATTTGTTTGATAAAATGCATCTATCAAGTATATTGGAATGTATTTTCATTTTTGAATTTATTGTGAAAATATCTTTGTTGTGATTGATTAATCTAATTTAATGCTAATTAGGAAAGTTTGTAAAATTAATTGTTTGAAGAACACATAAAAGTAAAGAACATTTTTTTAGGGATTTCAAGAAAAGGAGGAGAGATAAAAAAGTAAGAATTGAAGATCAATTAATAAAAGACTATTAGAGAATGATTTCACTAACCTTCCCCGCATATATGCTCCCAAATTTTCATTTAATTTCATAAATTAATCAATTAATTCAACAACACTAAAATATATTTAAATCCCAATTCCTTGGTAAAATTTGCTGAGCAAAACATTAAGGTTAGGGACATAAAAATTGACTAATAAGACATATTATTCTTAGTAATAAACATTATTAACATTTTTACCTAAATCGTAATTCTAAAAGGGTTTCCCAACTTCAAATAAAACTATAAAAACATGCCATAGATGATCAAATCATAACATTAAGAGATAGATGAAGATGATTAACTAAATAAAATCCTATTATTGAGTGAGAACGAGGAGAACTACATGGTTATGACTACTACATCAACCTCTAACGATGGAGAACTTAGTCGCTTATGGCTATGGAATTCTCTCAAGTACAAAAGAAAATCTTCAAATGATCCATGATTATAATGTTTATCACTCTTACTCTCTCTAATCTCTATGAGTATACTGGAAAAATGAAGTGCCTTTCTATCTAATTTTATAATTTTTTAAATAGGGTTTCTTTTGTGCAAACTTGCTTAAAGTGACAAGGTGTGACACCTTCTACCCTGCATATTATAACACATAATATATTAATAACTGAATAGCCTAAAATTAAATAGATAAGTTCAAAATCATATAGGTAGAAAGAATCACATTTTAACATAAACTAGACTTAGTGAAAATATTAAATTACAAAGAAATTAAAATTTAACTACTCAAATTAAATAACATAAATCAAATCCTAACTAATTCCCCAATGTCACGTGTCTTATCAAAGCATAACCCTTCTATGAGGATTAAGCCTTGTTACCAACATCCTCAACATCATACCGAAGATCACTTGCAACAACATACAAGAAAAAACAACACAAAGCAAGAGAAGTCTGGCTCACGACGTCAGATGTAGCTAGACAGCCAAACACAAACAAGACATGTATCAACATAACATAAACATATCAATCATATAACAAATTCCATTCATTCACAATATAACAACTAAATACCACATAACATTAAGATGCATTATGCAATGGACACAGACTAAATGTTACAATGCACGTGACACCAGTAAAAACATCACGTATCACACTTGTGCATTGCCACTAGCAATACACAGAGTAATCTAGGAGTACATGCTAGGTCACACCTGCTACACACTCTCACTAGAAGGACATACTATTAGGGTCTAGTCAGGATAGATAAGTTGTGCAAGATACATCCTATACTAATGAGGACAAGACTGAGACTTCCAAACTGAGTTATCCCTAGGGTTAATTCCCAAGCTTTTTACACAAGGGACCTTTCTTGGTGGTGTATTCCATATCGTACCCTTTAAAAACATTTTATGCTATGATGCATGTTAAACAAACTTTATGCATACATTTCACGTGATCTCATACTGGCAGTTGATCCCATATCATAAAATCATCAACCATTCTTAATATAGCAATTAACAATTCAACTATATCAATTAAATATAGCAATCAATGGCATAAGAGATCATATCACTATAACTCATACATAGCTCACAAGCATACCAATAGCACATTCACATACTACATTTTCATAATCTTCTACGATATCGTGTGGTCCAAACACCTTATTTAGAGCTATATATATGCTATTAAGTTGATCTTAATTTTATTAGAAATCTAAGACAATTATCTCCAACTTCTATTTTGACCTCAAGAGCTAATTATGCCATCTACTATTTTAAATAAATAAAAAACTACAATGTTTTAGCCTAAATATGATAGCTTGACATTTTCTCATTAATTTGATCATATATAACTTGAGTTCTAAACCTTCTTTTTAGGTGATTTCAATCGTATTTGAATGCTAACATTCAAGACTACAACTTTCATGAATACCACAAAAACCAACGCGACTATCTACGTACTTGCTTAAGCAATCCAATCTTTCTCTTAAGCAAGAGTAGCTTGCTCGGAGCGAGATCAAACTCTCTTGAAGCGAGCATCACCCGAAACTCTTTGTCAGGCCTCACTTGAGTGAGCCTAAATTCGCTTGAAACAAGATAAATTCACCTAGAATGAAACTATGGTCACTTGAAGCAGGACAAGATAGTCACAAACACGAAATTACACTATTTATGAGTTTCTAACCTTCCTTACACCATTCCCTAACATCTCCAACCCAAATCCAATTGGTAAGAACTTTCCATTGGTTACGTTACACTTCTACAAGACACCATTTACGCATACATATGCATACTCATATCATCTCCTCATAAATCACTAATACATTCCCCTAGGATTTCCCACAAGAACCTATAGAAGCATTAAAATAACAATTACAAGCCAAACTCAAAATTACCAACACCTTCATAATAATTACATCAATCAAAATTTACAAGAAGAAATATAGAAGATAAAGACACATTTGGGAAAAATCCCCTCATACATAAACATACCATAGTGACATGATTGGGGTCAATCCCACTATCCAACATACATTTTCACCCAAAGTGAGGTTTCTCACTTCCCCCATTACCCAGATAAGCCCTAGATGACGGGTACACGACTATGAAGTAATTTTCTTCTTGCTCTTATAATCTTCGAGCTTTGAAGCCCGAACATGAAAACATAAGGGAACATAAAAACATATCATAAATCCTTCTTTTTAAATCCTTAACCCCCCTCCCCTTTTTAACCTCATAATTAAGAGAATTAATTATAGTTACAAACACTACAAGAATTTCGCGGATTAGAGAGGGAAAGATCCCTCGCAAATCCCTCGCAAATCCCTCGCTAAACATAATGGCGAGGGATTAGCGAGGGATTTGCGAGAGATCATTCCCTCGCTAAATTCAAGTCGCTAATTAGCGACGGATGTATATCCCTCGCAATTCCTTCGCTACATTCCTTCGCTTTTCCCTCGCAACTAGCTTCGCTAGTCCGTCGCAAATTTGTGCCGCTAATTCTTCGCTGTCGCCTCGCAAATGTAGAACCTAAATTCCCTCGCTAATTGTATTTAATATGTCCTCGCAAATCCCTCGCTAAACCCTCGCAAATATGTCCCTCGCAAATCCCTCGCTAAACCTTCGCAAATATGTCCCTCGCAAATCCCTTGCTAAACCCTCGCAAATCCATCAAAGCATATGGATTGAGTTCCCTCGCGAATCCCCCGTCAAACCCTCGCAAATATGTCCCTCGCAAATCCCTCGCGAAACCCTCGCAAATATGTCCCTCGCAAATCCTTCGCTAATCCCACGCAAATCCATCAAAGCATATGGATTGAGTTCCCTCGCGAACCCCTCGCTAAATCTTCGCAAATATGTCCCTCGCAAATCCTTCGCTAATCCCACGCAAATCCATCAAAGCATATGGATTGAGTTCCCTCGCGAATACCACGCTAATCCCTCGCGAAACCTTCACAACATATCTTTTGAGTTTCCTCGCGAATCCCTCGCTAATATCTCGCTTTCCTAATTACATTATTCTCTCATGTATCCCTGTAAATATGTCACTTAATTTGATATTTTAAATAAATCTAAATCAACTACATAATTTTTTTTTAATTCGACATGATTTAAAATAAAAGTTGCATATAACAATATCTCTTACAAAACCAAATTGTTAAATGTCTTACAAAATCCAACTTGTGCATACTATATCTTAAAGAAACATAAACTAATTAATGTCTTACAAAAAGAAAAGCCAAATAACAAGTCATCCTAAATACTAATCAACCTAAGCTAGTAAAATCATCATCTCGTCCTTGATCCTCCCTATGTTGGTTGGTTGATGGTGTTGTTGATGGTTGAACTGCTTGAATTATTTGCCTCATCATCTCTGGTATTTGTGTTTGCAAAAAAGAAGCCAATGCATTATTTATAACTGCAGTGACCCGTTCTTCTGTCATAGGTGTAAGATTTGCAGAGGAACCTGCAACCTCTGGAGATGAAGCTTGGGTAGAGCTACTAGTTCCAAGATCCAAGCTATGTCCCATGCCATGCACTCTTTTCTTCTTGTTTTCACCTGCAGCTTTTAACCAAAGATCAGAATCAATTACAGGATGAGATGAAGTGTCTTCTCCATATTTTTGTGTCATTGATTCTTCATATGTTTCCTACAAATAATAAATAAAAAAAATAAGTGAAATAGTAAGAGATTAAAAAAGTACATAATCAATCTTAAAATATAAAATAACATACAATAAATTTCTTTGCCCTAGTTGAGACAAATTCACCATCATTTTTTTTGTGAACTTTGTTATACACTTCATTTTCTTTGCCCTAGTCTTTTGGTAATGACACTAAATCCCACACTTCATTTCTTTCAAACTGATTTAGTTCCTCTTGCATAGCCATTAACCAATGCTCATCTTTAAGTGTTTCATCAATGTTCTTAGGTTCAACTTGTGAAACAAATGCCATAGTGTTGCAAATATTTTTGATAGCACTCCTAGTAGTAACACCCTTACCAATATTTCCAATTATGTTATCCATTGATAAGTCTCTAGAAGTCTTCCACTCTTTTGGCAATTGTTCACATGTTCCCTTTACTTTCTCATGTGATTCACTCTCCTTAGACTTTTCATTTGGTTCACTCTCCAATAGGGGTTGATCAAGCAATTCATTTAAATCTTCAATTTCAGTTTGCCTTGTCTCTTGTTTATTTGATTCATCAAATACTACATGAACAGATTCTTCTACAACTAGAGTTCTCTTATTATAAATTCTATAAGACTTACTATTTGTAGAGTATCCTAGAAATATTGCTTCATCAGCCTTTGCATCAAACTTCCCAAGTTGTTCTTTCCCATTGTTCAGCACATAGCACTTGCAACCAAACACTCTAAAATAGGAAATGTTAGGCTTCTTTCCTTTATAGATTTCATAGGGTGTTTTCTTTAAAATAGGCCGAATCAAAACTTTATTTAACACATGACAAGCTGTGTTAATAGCATCAGCCCAAAAGTATTTTGGTAAGTTTGTTTCATTCAACATTGTTCTTGCAAGTTCTTCTAAGGACCTATTCTTTCTCTCAACAACCCCATTTTGTTGAGGTGTCCTAGGTGCTGAGAAATTATGGTTTATACCATGTTCCTCACAGAATTTTTGAAACATGATGTTTTGGAATTCACCTCCATGATCACTTCTTATAGAGGTGATGTTTGAACACTTCTCATTTTGAACAAGCTTAGCAAATTTTCTAAAGGCATTAAAAGCATCATTTTTATTTGCAAGAAACATAACCCATGTATATCTTGAGTAGTCATCAACAATCACTAAGCCATAGTAGTTTCCACCTAAGCTCATTGTTCTTGATGGACCAAACAAATCCATGTGAATTAATTGCAAAGGTATAGATGTTGAAATCTGATTTTTGCTTTTAAAGCTAGCCTTCACTTGCTTGCCCTTTTGACAAGCATCACATAGTTTGTCTTTTCCAAACTTGAGTTTAGGTAGACCAACCACTAATTCTTTCCTACTCAATTTATTCAAGTGATCCATATGAATGTGTGCAGCTCTCCTATGCCAAAGCCATATATTTTCTTCTTGAGTTATTAGACATTTAGTGTTTGACATTGATATAGAGTGCTCTAAGTCTAGCATATATATGTTGTCAATCCTTTTTCCTATGAATCTGATTTCTTTACTCTTCTTATCACAAATCAAGCAACATGTGTCATCAAATTCAATTTTAAAGCCTTTATCACTCAATTGACTAATACTCAGCAAATTATGTTTCAAGCCATCAACAAGCAAAACATTTTCAATCAATGTTTGAGAGGAGGAATTACCAACATTGCCATGGCCAAGAATTTTGCCTTTATTGTTGTCACCATAGGTAACATACCCTTCATTCTTCAATTTCAGACTTGAGAATTTGGAGGGATCCCCGGTCATGTGCCTTGAGCAGCCACTATCAAGATACCACAGTAAATTTTTGGCCCTCAAGCATTCCTACAACACAAATTTAGAGGAAAAATTTAGGTACCCATGTGGAGGGTCCTTGTTGGTTAGTTCTCAACCTTTGACTCTTCTCAACCCAAATCATTTTTCCACTTGGAACTCCATATTTTCTTGAATAGCAGTTCCTAATTGTATGACCCCTTTTACAACAATAAAAACAAGTTGCTTGTCTAGAAAAGTTGCTTTTGAGTTTTCTAAAATTTTGACTTTTCACAAAAGCTACTTTCTTTGACACAATTGGTATGCTTGTACTTGGATTAAAGCCAAGTCCACTCCTATCAAAAGTGTTTCTTTGCTTTCCCAAAAGAATATTCAAATTCGCATTTCCCTTTGTGAACCTTGCAAGTGTGGATTTCAAATCAGCATTTTCTTTTTCAAAAACTTTGCAATGTTCACAAACATCTTTTGAGGAATGAGCTTCACCAAAGTTAAACATAGTTTGAAGATTTTCATGCTCATGCTTCAAATCTTCAAGTTCTTGTTCAGCTTTAATTAAAGCATTTTCATACCATTTCAACTTGCTTTTCAATTTTGAATTTGAGGCACCTAATTTGACAGCCTCTTCATGAATTTGAATAAAAGCTTCTTGGAGCTGGTCATAATCCGAATTTGATTCAAGGTCAGAGTCACTTACAATTGTGTCTTGTGCAGTTCCAGCCATCAAACACAAGTTGTTCTCCTCACATTTGGATTCTTCACTAGTTGTGCTTGAGTCATTGTCTTCCCAAGCAATATAAGCTCTTTTTCCTTTTGCATTTTTCTTAAACTTCTTCTCCTCTTGTTGCTTCTTTAAGGTATTTGGACACTCAGCTTTCATGTGTCCCGGCTTTCCGCATTCAAAGCAATTGAAGGAGGATGTGCTTGCTTCCTCTTTCTTGTTTGATTTTTTGTTGAATTTGTAGGGAGAGTTCTTCTTTCTTCTCATAAACTTTCTGAACTTCTTTACTAGCAAATTGAAATTTTCGGTTTCGCAATCATCGAAGCTTGTATCTTCACACACCTCTTTTCCTTTGGCAGATTTTAAGGCTTTCAATGACACTCCTTTACCTTTCTTATCTTGTTGCTCATGTTCATCAAATATATGCAGCTTTTGCTCATGCTCCCTCAACTTCCCAAAGAGAGTGGCTAGTGTTAAGGAGGTCAAATCCTTTGATTCTTCAATGGCTGTCACCTTTGCTTGCCATGTTCTGTCCAAGCATTGCAGCACTTTTAAATTGAGCTCTTCCTTCTCAAATTTCCTGCCAAGGTCAACAAGGTGATTTATCAAGTGTATAAATCTCTTTTGAAAATCAGAAATAGATTCACCATTTTGCATTCTAAACAGCTCATATTCTCTAATGAGAGTATGCTTTCTTGATCTCTTTACATCACTTGTTCCTTCATGAGTGACTTGCAAAGTGTCCCACATTTCTTTAGCAGATAAGCATTGTGAAATTCTGAAAAATTCATTAATAAACAATGCAGATGTTATGATGTTTTTGGCTCTTTTGTCATGTTGGGCTCTTCTCTTTTCCTCATCACTCCACTCACTCCAATGTTTTTCCTCAAGCTCACCATCATCATTCTTTTTCATAGGGATATAGGGTCCATTTTCTATAGCATCCCATACAGCAATATCAATAGCTTCAATGAAAATTCTCATCCTAATCTTCCAATAGACATAGTTTTCACCATTGAAAACAGGAGGTCTATGTATAGAGACACCTTCACCATAGGGTAAGTTGTTGTTGGTCATTTTTGAAATCTTGAATAACTCTCAAGAACCTTGCTCTAGATACCAATTGATAGAAAAGAATGGCACAATCCAAGAGGGGGGTGAATTGGATTTAATGACCCTTTAAAATTTTATCAGATTTTTTGGATCTTAATTTCAATCAAAACTTTTCTATGACAGAATTTTCAAATAAAGCCCTCCTAAAGACTTGTTATGATGATATGAATGCAATGTGCTCACTTGATTCAACACAGTAAGGTTCAGCAATAATATTCAATTACAGATTCAAACCATCAAGATTCACATGCACTTATTAATCAAGTTTTATCTTCTTTAAAGTTCCACCAATGAATTACACAATATAAGAGATAGGGTAGAAGAAGATTGCACAAGTCTTTTATACTGGTTCAGCCACTCCACATGTGACCTACATCCAGTCCTTAATCACCACCTGATTAAGATTTTTCCACTATCTTTAAGCAAGAAGGTTTACAAGCAAACACACATTCATATACTTCACTACTAAAAGATAACCACTTTCTTGACCCCAAGAAAGCAACCCTTGTAGATCCCACTACAAGAAACTTCACCACTTGAGAACCCCTTCTCAAGATTTTCCACAAAGATTCACAAAGAATTAAAATGGAACGAATTCACCTGGAATTCTTGAACAAATCTTTGTCTTCCTCTTTCAAGAGTATGATGATGATGATGATTTCTTCACAAGTTTTTCACAAACGTTTTTCTCTTGGATTTCACAAAGAAAACTCTCCAAGAAGTCACACAGACTCTCTAAAACGTTTTCACAAGTTGATTATCAGTTCTTACTCAATTGTCTTAAGTTTCAAAAGAGTTCAAGTCTATTTATAAAAGTTCAAACCCAGATAATCGATTATTTTAAAGAATAATCGATTATTTTGTTCTTCAGATTTCTGGAAATCAACCAAAAACAATTTAATCGATTATTTAGCTGGATAATCGATTATTCCAGAGAGTTGTTTCTGAAATAATCGATTATTTTGGCAAATAATCGATTATTACAGCAAGGCATGCCACTTAGCCCATTTGCTGAAATAATCGATTATATTTAACAATAATCGATTATTTTGAGTTAGTTCTTAAAATTTCATTTTAAGCCTCAAAATAACTCTCCAATGTTTTTAACTCATCATCATCTACTCCCTACTTAATCCTAGACAAGATTTGCTCAATGCACAAAGCACACACAATTACAAAAATTCATTTCCTAAGTACTATTACATAGTTCCAGTTCATAGCATTCTCTTTGACTCTTCTTTAACTTTGTTTTTGTGCTCTCCAAGTTGTTGCATGTTGTGATCATCAAAACTCTTTAAGCTTCAAGCTCTCCTAAGCTCAACACCTTCTTCCAATTTTCTATGTTTTTCTCTTGTTCTAAAGGTGTTTTTCCATATTTCAATTTTCAAATGATCTTTGATAAACAATTTTTTTAAGGATATTTTGAAATCAAATGAAATCTTGAACACTTTAAAAAGACATAATGGAATCCTAACTCTAAGATCATCGATCTACTAATGAACATGAACACAAATTCAAAATCTAAAAGCACCAAAGCACCAATCAACCAAGACTCTTAGCCAAAATTAAAACAATTAGGTCAACTTAAGCATAACTTGAATTTTGACATGATAAGAACTACACATTACCTCTAGACAACAAGATTTCAAAATCAAAAATCACATGCAATGGACTCAAATGACCAAAATTAAAATGAATCGAGACTCAAAAAATCAAAACCGCACAAGGTGGAAAATCCTAAACACATTGTGGAATTTAAACAAGTAATCACCTACACATGGATCTATCAAATAATTTGCTCAGGATTTAGATCCATTCAAAAAAACTCAATCAAGACAAGAAAGAACACAATTACACAAAATGAATCAGTGAAAGGAAGCACTTAACCTCAAGTAGTCAACCAAAGCTCTAGATACCAAAAATGATGGCAAAACTAGGTGAAGTGATGGATTTACTTCCCTTGGATTTTCTCCAAAATATTGATCTTTTCCTTGAGGGAATTTTAGATGCTCAAGATCCAGAAGATTATGATGAGATGCAGAATTGAAGGAGAAGGAAGCACCAAGGCCAAAGAAGCAAATGATTGCTCACAAGGTGCTAAACCTAGAAGCCTTCTAAGATCCCTAAAGACAAGGCATGAAGGTGACTTTTGAGAGAGAGTTTTGCTGAAGCAAAATGGTTAGAGATCTCATATATTCAAAAGTGATTCAAATGTGAAGGAATGAGTAAATTTATATGTTAAGTGGATGGCACAATTGGCACCAAACTCAAGCATTGCATTGGAGCTGGATTTTGAATTCAAATAGTATTTGAATTCAAAATTCTCGGTCACACCCATGTGCTTGGTTCAATTATGCATTTAGAGGTCATTTGAGACTGATTTGGGATGTGCCATGTGCAGCCACCATTGGCTTAATACATGTAACCCAAATACAACTCAAATTACTTCTAAATGAAACTTAAATCTAGCCAACTTTAATTATTTATGTTTTCACTCTATTTTCCTATCCTAATGGCCAAAATACAATAGCCTATCAAATACAAACAATAGAAAATAATAAAAGAAGCAAAATGAACCCAATATTAGGTACCAAAATACCTAAGGCCCATAAATCCCAAAAATAGGCCCACTAAGCCTAAGGCCTAAAAACCTAATCTAGGTGGCCCAAAAATACAAGACCAAAACATATAAATCCTATACTAAAAAGTCAAGTACAAATAAGGTGGATCACTTGAAACCCATGTGAAGAGTATTTTGGGCCATCAAGCCCATTGGGACCACCAAGCTTTGAAGCAATCAAATCTTCCTATAATCTCCTAGCCATGACTTTAGTTATTGGACCATTGGTCCATGCTCTTCCATCAAAGAAGCATTTTGATCTAAAGATTTTGAGAAACCAAGTCCATCTGACCAAAACAAAATTTCCCTATAGCTCCTCCCAATCGAATTAATAATTTGAAAAGTATGTGTTGGAGCTATTTTATGTTTAGTGAACTGAATTTTTCCACTTAAGCCAGTAAAATTACTAAGCAAAATTTTATCTAGCAAAAATTAACCCCCTTTTTGGTTGGTTTCCCTCATTGCATCAACCACATTACATGTAGCGTCATAAGCCTGAGTTGCAAAGATCGTAGGCTTATAACTAAACTCTTCAAAATTCTCTGAGCTAAATTTTTTCCAAAATTTATGGTAGAAGTTTCCATACTAGTGCCATATATTTGGATAATTCCTTAACATTTTTATGTGATTCTTAAGTCTAAAATGTAACTCTAAATGTATACTTTCTAACCCAACAATAATAACTCAATTTTATTAATGACATGTAGAGAAATCTAATAAATACCTAGGTATTTTCATACTAGAATTTTCAAAATCTAAAACAACTCATATTCAAATTCTCTTCTCTCAATCCAATTAGTAAAAATCACAATTTAAGTTTAATATTACTCTATTATACCATCAATTACTCAAATAAAAAATCAATTTCACATTCTAATTATATATCTCTGTTAACTATTCACACAATAATCATTTAGGATTCTCATAGGAACCCAAAGATAATCCAAGTTTCACAAATAGAATTATAAGGAATCATATGGAAAATCAAAAAACACATAATGAAATCAATTGGGGAAACCCGTTCATACGATACAAGAAACAAAGAAGGAATTGGGGGCCAATTCCACTATCTAGCATACAGACCCACACTTAGAATGAGGTTTCTCACTCTCCCCTTACCTTGTTGAGCATAAAAAAGATGGATGATCGACTCTGGGGTGGTTTCCTCCTCTTTCAAGTTCTCCGAATTTTGAAGCGTAAACACATACATAAAAAGTGAGAATGTAAAAACTTAGTAGCCCATTTTTCTTAAAAAGAAAAAAAAAACTTAACCTCCCTTTAACCTTTTAATCAAAAACGTCAACCATGGTTGTTCCAAAAATTCCTTTCCTTATCAAATAAATAATTAAATAATATAACCTTTCATTATGAAAACCCCACAATATATTCATTTAAAAAAATAGTTACCAATAGTTACTAAAACAAATATATTTAATTAGCACAAAATATAGTAATTAATGATAAAATAAATATTAATCAACTCTTTATAATAAAAATAAAATACCAAAATTACTAATAAAATACCTATATTATATTTTATGAAAAATGGGATGTTACAATTCTCCCCTCCTTTTTAGAAATTTCGTCTCCAAAATTACCTAAAGCAAATAAATATGGATGTGCTTCCTACATCTGACTTTTTAATTTCCATGTAGCACTTTCTTCAACATTTCCTCCCCAAACAACCTTAATAAATGAATTTTCTTACCTCTTAGTTACTTCACCCTCTTATCTTCAATCCTTAAAGGAATAGTTTCATAGGTAAGGTTATCCTTCAACTTAATGTTGTCGGATTCAACAATATGAGATGGGTCATGAATGTATTTTCTAAGCTGGGAAACATGAAAGACACTATGAAGATTTGAAAAAGATGGAGGTAACACAATTTGATAAGTTACATCACCAATCCTCTTAAGGATTTGGTAAGGACCAATGAATCGTGGATTAAGCTTTCGAGATTTAAGTGTTCTACCAACTCCAGTTCAAGGAGTTACTTTAAGGAATACATGGTCTCCCTCTTTAAACTCAAGGTTTTTCCTTCTCTTATCATGGTAGCTCTTCTGCCTACTCTAGGATGCTCTCATTCTATCTTGGATTAGTCTCACCTTCTTAGTAGTTTGTTGAATTACCTTAGGTCCTAACATGGAATTCTCTCCAGGTTCTACCCAACATAAGGGTGTTTTACATCTCCTACCATAGAGTGCCTCATAGGGTATCATCTCAATACTGGAATGGTGACTATTATTATAGATAAACTCTATCAAAGGTAGATAACTATCCCAATTACCCGCATGTTTTAAGACACATGCCCTCAACAAGTCTTCTAAAGACAGTATAGTTCTCTCAGTTTGGCCATCTGTTTGAGGGTGATATATTGAACTCAGCCTAAACTTGGTGCCTAAAGCCTGATGCAAGTTCTCTCAAAATCTAAAGGTAAACCTAGGGTCTCTATCATAAACTATACTAGCAGGAACTCCATACAACTTCGTAATCTCACCTATGTACAACTTGGTTAACCTCTCCAAATGGTATCTAATGTTGATAGGGATAAAATGGGCAAACTTCACTAGTCTATCCACTATAACCTAGATAGTCTAGATATAACCCAGATAGTCTAGATTCTTTGCAATCCTAGGTAATTCAACCACAAAGTCCATGGAGATACTATCCCACTTCCACACAGGTATTCTAAAGGTTGTAATTTTTTTGAAGGTTCCTGGTGTTCTACCTTAGACTTTTGACAACTAAGCAAGCATAAACAAACTCTTTTATCTCTCTCTTCATCCTAGGCCACCTAAACATCTTAAGGTCTTGGTACATTTTAGTGGCTCCTGGGCGAATACTAAAGCTACTCTAATGACCTTTCTCAAGGATCATCTTCTAAAGCTCAGGTATACAAGGAACACGCAACCTATCCTTAAGCCTCAAGACTCCATCCACACCCACTCTAAACTCATTTTCCTTCCCTTGGTCTAACTTCTCTACTTGACTTAATAAGAAAGGATCTACCTTTTTTCCGTCCCTAATCTCATCTGTCAGGCTATTGGTTACTCTCAAGGTTCCCAGTCTAATACTTTTAAAGGTCAGCTCAAAAGCCAAACTGAAGTCTTTAAATTCTTTTAACAAACTAAGATCCCAAACCATTAAAGTAGAAACTTAAAGGGATTTCCTACTCAAGGCATCAGCCACTACATTAGCCTTACCAAAGTGATAGCTATGTTCAAAGTCATAATCCTTAAGAAATTCTGACCACCTTCTTTGTCTCATGTTAAGCATTTTTTGGTCAAAAAGGTACTTAAGAATTTTATGGTCGCTAAACACCTCAAATCTAGATCCAAATAGGTAATGCCTCCACAACTTCAACACAAAAACTACTGCAACTAACTCTAG
This sequence comes from Cajanus cajan, assembly GCF_000230855.2. NCBI lineage: Eukaryota > Viridiplantae > Streptophyta > Magnoliopsida > Fabales > Fabaceae > Cajanus > Cajanus cajan. The sequence goes on from NC_138524.1 coordinate 22,574,161, forward strand.
GTTATGGGTAAGGCAGTTCTATTCATCATGCATTTTTAGTTACCTAGATGCATAGGCTACTACCTTCCCATTTTACATAAGCACTCCTCCTAACCCATCTTAGATGCATCACAATACACTACAAAGGTTCACTAAGGTTAGGTAACACTAAAATAGGTGCACTAGTTAACCTCCTATTAAGCTCCTAAAAGCTCTCTTCACACTTAGAGTCCCACACAAAAGGTTGGTTCTTCCTAGTAAACTTGGTCAAAGGAAATGCTAACTTAAAAAAACCCTCTATAAACCTCCTATAATACCTAGCTAATCCTAGAAAACTCTTAATTTCAAAAATTGACAGGTTTTTTCCACTCAAGTACCGTTTCTACCTTAAAAGGATCTACAACTATCCCTCCCTTGAAAATCACATGTCCTAAAAAGCTCACACTGTCAAGCCAGAACTCACACTTAGACAATTTTGCATAAAGTTGCTAATCCTTGAGGGTTTGCAACACTATCCCAAGATGCTTAGTGTGCTTTTCCCTAGCCTTAAAATATACAAGGATGTCATCTATGAAGACTACTACAAACCTATCAAGGTATGGGTGAAATATCCTATTCATGTAATCCATGAATACTCTAGGTGCATTAGTCACACCAAAAGACATAACTAAATACTCATAGTGCCCATAGTGATTCCTAAAAGCAGTCTTTGGAATATCCTTAGACTTTACTCAAATCTAATGGTAACTTGATCTCGAATCTATCTTACTAAATACATAAGCCCCAACTAGTTGGTCCATAAGGTCATATATCCTAGGCAAAGGATATCTATTCTTAATGGCTACTTTATTAAGCTGACGGTAGTCTACACACAATCTCATGCTCCCATCCTTTTTCTTCACTAACAACACAGACACCCGCAAGGTGATACACCAGGACTAATGAATTGTTTCTCCTGAAGCTCTTCTAATAAGAGACAAACCAAACACATTTAGGAGAAACCTTTCATACATAAGCACACGACATACACACAGGTTTGGGTCAATCCCATTACCCAACATAGAACCCCACATCCAGAGCGAGGTTTCTCACTCCCTCATACCTCTATTAGCAAAAAGTGAAGAACGCGGGTCTCCGAGATGGTCTCCTTTTGCCCCATCTCCTCCTGATTCTTCATGGCGTAAAAGAAAAATTAGAGCCTACTCAAAAAACTGACACGTCTCTACCTCTAACCCATCTATGGTTACTCAACCTTAATTCTGATTACATATCTCTTTCCCTCACTTAATAATAATAATAATAATAATAATGATAATAATAATAATAACAAAAACAAAAACATTAATAAAAGATTATATTATAATATAATCCTCCTATTATTTAATTAAAACAAATATATGAAAGATAATTTTAACCTTAAAATACTCTATAATATCAACCTTTTAAATTTTATAATAAAACATATATTATTAATCTAATTGCAAAAATGTAAGGTGTTACAATTTTTGTTTTGGTCAGTAAATGGGGCTTAAAAGCCTAAACTAAAATCCACGGTAAAAAGGTACTGATGCAAAATCAGCAAACAAAGAGAAAACAACCCTGTGAGAGGGACTATCAAAGATCTAGAAATTATCCTGAATATCAAAATTGAGGTTTGTCATTACATTAGCCACTTAGTTGGCTTCTATATAAATATGTGAGCACTTCAGGTGCTATTCCATATCAGTTATCTCTACTATAGAAATTAATCATGTATGTACAACTATGAGAAGCACTACAACCTTCATTGAGAAACTTAACGACAAGGCTAGAATCTGATTCTATAATGATATCTTTTTTAAATCCTTTCTCCTTAATGATCCAAAGTCTATGAAATATTGCCCATAACTCTACTAGAAGAATGGAACACTGACCAAGCTTACATAAAAACCCGTTATAAATCCTCCCATATGGTTCCTAATAACACCACCAAAACCTGCCTTACTTCCAGCACCACACACTGCTATGTCACAATTGAGTTTGATGGAATCTAAGGGAGGAGATTGCCATCTGATAGGAGATGATCCATAGGGATCACCGTGTATTTTTGAAGAAAAAGTATAACACTCATCATAGACTTTACTAATTTCTAAACATCTACGCCTGATAGAAACTACCTGGCCACAAGGGTTCATGTGGTGTTGATCAAAGACGAGCTCATTCCCAACTTTCCATAACACGTCAACTGTAATAACAAAAATGAGTCTCTAGTTTTCATTTTTACATGTATTGTTGCTTTCAATCCATGTTTCCAGGTTACTATTATTAAAATTAGGAGGTAATCCCCCAATAGCTAAATGTGTCCAGACATTTTTTATAACAGCACAGTCTTCTAAAGCATGGAAACTCATCATTTCTAGTTCCTAGCGCCATCTGGGGCAAAGGTTATCCAATGTTAGACCTCTTCTAGCTTGAGTAGTATTAGTCAGCATGCAAGCTATCATGAGCCATTTTTCAAAGCATAAAATATACATGTTTAAGTCCCTTCCACCTCCACATAGTTGAGAAAATAGATTGGTTATATTCAATCTAACTATGTTCAAGACAAACATATGAAAACTTGATAGAGAATTCTCCATAAGAGGACCTTAGCCAAGCCAGACTATCCTCCTTGGGGTCACGAATAGGGGTTACATGGCTACTTAAATGGTCTATAATATTAGCATGTAGAAAATTCCATAGATTGTCCCAATCCCAGTTACCTTCCTTTATGACATAATTAGCTACCACCCTACTTATCTCGTTCCCTAGAAGGTTATGAGGCACATGACTACTAAGATGAAGGAAACCATCCATCCACGAGTCTTCCCAAAAGCGAACTGAGGTACCATCACTAAGATGCCAAATGATATTAGTAATGAAGTTAGGCCAAGCTTTACACATAGTTGTATTTTGCTCTAATAACCTGAACCCATAGGGATTCCTTTTGGAGTGCACAAGTTCCACAAGTCTTTCATTAAAAAAGCTATATTTAACTGACTAGCCGACTTTATACCCAAGCCTCCTTGATTTTTGGCTTGACAAATAATCTTCCACAAATCGTGTGAATCTTTCGGTCATGTTCATTTTCACTCCCAAATGAACTTTCTGGTAAGCTTATCCATTCATCATAAATGGTCTTAGGGAGAAGCGATGTTTGCATGGTGTAAGTTGGTAAGGCATTTAACACCAACTTTGCTAAAGTTACCCTGCCTTCCATAGAAAGACTATTTCTTTTATAGAAACTCATACAATTCCTAACTTTATCCAGAATACTACTATATGTGTTGGTTGTAACTCATTTATGATGCAAAGGCACTCCAAGGTACTTCCCAAGATCCTTTTTCCACTAGACACCTAGGGAGGTACTTAGCTGGTTTCTAACTATCTAGCTTACATTCTTAGAGAAGAAAACTTTTGTCTCTGCTTTGTTGACTTTCTAACTAGAGTTGTTACAGAACAAATCTAGGCAGGTTTGTACGACTTCAACTTGTTCTAAGTTAGCTTCTGCAAACAAAACTAAGTTATCTGCAAATCCTAGATGTGATCATTTTGGGCCTCTCTTTGATAGTTGAATAGGGATCCAAAAACCTTTCTCAACAACACACTCAATAATGTGGAATAAGCATTCAATACAAAGAACATAAATGTAAGGAGATATAGGATCTCCTTAATGAATTCCCCAAGAGGGAGAGATCTCTTAAAAAATGTCCTTGATCTAGAGCATACACATTTTTGGAGTAGTAATGCAAGCCATGACTAAGCTTATAAATGTAGAGGGAAATCCAATATCCTCCAAAGTATCCTAAATGAAAACTCCATTCAAGTTTATCATGTCTTTTCCAAATCAACTTTTAAGGCCATCCAACCTTTGTCATGTCTCTTATTACACATAGAATGAATCACTTCCTGCGTGATAATAATGTTATTACTGCTATGACATCAAAGGGTTTGGTCCCCTTTGAGGTTACAACATCAGAGGTTGAAAACCTACAACTCAGGAAGGACATAGCCAAGTTTGTTGATAGATCTTCTAAGATGAACATGTTTTTGAAGCATAGAAGATTTTCGTCTAACAAAAGTGGTCTTGGCTTTGAACTTGGATTAGGGACATCTCAAGCCAAACCCAAGGCTTATTTTCGGAAAGCTAGTGGAAATGGAGGTAAAACTTTAGGCAGATGAAGGAGTAAGACCAAGGGCATGGTGACTAACAAGAAAAGACCCAAGAACATCTTGGTACCAAAATCTTAAATAATCTTTGTTGTATATATCCTTAATGGGAAGAAAGAAGGATTCACATTGGTACCTGGACATTGGCTACTCATGACACATAACGGGAGAAAGGTCTTTATTCCTAGACCTTCAACCACATGAAGGATCAGTCTCATTTGGAAGTGAAAATGGAAAAATCAGAGGTATAGGTAAGATAGGTAAAGACTTTATACTTACTATGAGTAATTTTTTATATGTTGAAGGTCTAAAGTATAACCTACTTAACATAAGTCAATTTTGTAACACTCCAATTTTCATAAATTATATTAAGGTATTTTAGAAATTATTTTGATATTTTGTATAAATATTGTAGACACCTAATTTCGTCCGGGACAACATCTCTAACTAGATACCTTACTCAAATTGATCATTCAACCATGACATGGATCGACTACTTCCATGTCGCCCACATAGTACTAAGGGATTCAACTTTAAAACAACTTTCAAGTTATCATCTTAGTATTATGTATCTCAACATAGGACATATATCTTCACCATATGTCCCCAACTTTATAACTTTACAACAATAGGCATCAAAATATCAACTTGAATAAATAACTTGAGCAACTATAGTCATCACAAGGTCAACTTTACGAATTCACAACTATAAACATCCTTTATTCAGCTTTACAACAATAGTCATCTTGATGACTTTAAAATTAACTCAATGCAACTTAACAACTTTACAATAATAAACCACTTCAACTTATACATCTCGACTTATTAATAATTAAACAATAGATAACATGTAAACAACTTAGTTTCATCAAATACACAACATATAAACAACTTAAGCCAACAACTACCCAACTCATCTTCATCAAGAAACTTAGAAACTTTACAACCTTATAACAACTTCAATCAGCATACAACATAATACAAATCAACCAACATGTTTAAAATTCATCTATCATGCCAACTTACACAATATAAACAACATCACTACTAGAAAATTATTATTCTACGTCGGCAATTTTACATCGGTTATATGAAAACCGATGTAAAAAATAAACGCGGTGGCACTTTCGTAATTAAATGTAAAAGGTTGGGATATTTACATCGGTTTTAAAGGCGACCGATGTAAATGTTCAATATTCTACGTCGGTTTCTAATTAAAGGATGTAGTATTCACGTTGAACTTGTACATTCTCCCGCAACACTGAACCTCGACATCACTCAAACTCAAAACCCCACAACCTCAATATTCATCTCCCAAACTTAGCATCTTCAATGGAGAGTTCCCTCGTCAGTCCATTCTTTGAAGATTCCTTGAAGAGGCGGGTTTGGTCACCTCGCGAGGGATTGCGTGCACGGAGGGAACGCTGGCGGCGACGGCGGAGGTGGTGGAGCGAGCGGATCTTGCTTGAGGTGTGGCGGATTTGGACACATGGAGAGGGATTGCGCCACCGCGAAGGGAGGCAGCGGCGGCGGAGCGGGCGGTGGTGGGGGTTGTTTTTGGTGCAGGGAGGTTGGGCATTTGGCTAGGGATTGTAGTGTTGAAGGAGGGAGGTTCGGTGGTGGTGGTGGCGGTGGGGTTTGGTCGTGGGGGTGGTGGGGTTTAGTCACCTCGCGAGGGATTGCGTGCACGGAGGGAACGTTGGCGGCGGCCGCGGAGGTGGTGGAGCGAGCGGATCTTGCTTGAGGTGTGGCAGATTTGGACACATGGCGAGGGATTGCGCCACCGCGAAGGGAGGCAGCGGCGGCGGAGCGGGCAGTGGTGGGGGTTGTTTTCGGTGCGGGGAGGTTGGGCATTTGGCTAGGGATTGCGGTGTTGAAGGAGGGAAGTTCGGTGGTGGTGGTGGTGGTAACGGTGGTCGTGGTGGTGGCGGTGGGGTTTGGTCGTGGGGGTGGTGGTGGGGTTTGGTCGTGGTGGTGGTGGTGGGGTTTGGTCGTGGTGGTGGCGGTGGGGTTTGGTGGTGGTGGTGGTAACGGTGGTCTAAAAAAATAATTAATTTTTTTTTAAATTCACATCTACATCTACATCGGTTTTCTGACAACCGATGTAGATTTGAACGCAAATCTACATCGGTTTGTTCTACATCAGGTTTATAACCGATGTAAATTAGCTTCCAGAACCGATGTAGAACAGTGTTTTTGTAGTAGTGCATAAATCAACTTAAGCACCCAAAACAACTTTCAACTTAACCAAATCACTTATTGTGAAATGGCAACCTTCACATAAAATAGCGTATCGAGAGTTATACTACTCCTATCATGCTCATCCTTATCTCATATGAAAGATAAGAAGATTTCCTATAACTCTTATGAAGACATCAAGTCCTAATTCCATCATCTATTTTGTCAAAACTTACAAAAACTGCAACACCTATAACTAATACTGACAACTTGACCTCTGTTCAATAAAACAACCATATTTGGAGTTCTAGACCTTCTTTTTGGGTGATTCCAACGCCATTGGAAAGCTAAGATCTAAGGCCACAACTATAATGAAGATCACAAAGTCAAATTATGAAATAACAAAAGCTCTCAGCGCTTCCCAAACGATCAGCGCCTCTAGGAATTCTCCCTTGGCACGCTACCCCCAAAGGGCTCAGCCGTTCCCCAAAGCGCTTAGTCATTCCCAACAACTCAGCCCTTGACCTCCAGGAAATGCTCCCCTTGCACGCTAAGAGGAAGGGTACAATAATGAGGGTCAAGTCTAACAAATTTTAGGTCTAGGAAAATTTTTTATTTATGTTTTACTCTGATTTAATTAAATATATTTTTTTAATTAATAATATTTTTAATTAAATATTAATAATTAAGAAATTTAAACATCTAATGATAACTAATTCAATTACTATTTTGTAGTGTATTCTATAAACATATATTACATATATTTAACAAATTAATTTTTTAATATATTGAATACTTCTAATGGAACACTAATTTATTTTGTTAGTAATTTTTAGCATTTCTAAATTAGACAAAAAAATTCAAGATCACTAATATAAAATTAAGACAATATTTTTTTTTTCAAAATCTTATTTATTGAAATTCAAATAATTTTATTAAAGTGATTTCATATTTTAGAATATTTTATAATATGGTGTGAATATAATAAAATAAAATAATTTAGTATTTATATAAAATAATTAAAACTATAAAATTTTGTTTTAGAAGAACTAAATTAACATGATGTCCTTACAATCTTATCACTATTATTTTTGCTAATTATATATATATATATATATAATACTATTTTAATAGAAATTAATTCTTATATTTATTTTGATATATTTTTTTTATTAAATTTCAAAACAAACGTAAAATAACTTTTAAGTTATAATAAAATTTCACAAATTAATAATCTTATTATAATACTTATATATATATATATATATAATTTAAAAATAATTACATGATCTTATGCATTAACTAATTAATTATAATATAAAAAAAATATATCACTTAATTATTTATTTAAAAAATATATATAAAAAAAAGAACTTAGAGTGGGAGCTCAGGCAAGGTCTCAATAATTTTTCCTACCTTGACTTAGCCACATCCTTGACAGGTTAAAAAGGAAATTATTGAAATTAAAAATATATTATTTTATTAGCTAATATATAAGTTTTAAATATAATTTTTTTAATTACACAATATAAATTTGTTATTGTTTTTTTTTACAAAAAAATAAGTTTATTATTGTTAGTAATATAATTTGTAAAAAAAATATTATTACAAATATTTTGGGTATTTACATTTATATAATATTTATATCAATAATTTATCATTAATTTCTTTAAAACTTTGTTTAAAATGAATATTAAAACATTTATACTAAAATTACAAAATGTAATAACAATAATAAAATTAAATGAGTAAGAAAAATAATAAATCTATACTTATTATTCAGAGTAAATATTTAAAGTAAGAAAAATACCACTATAAAGTTAGTTATTTTGATTTATGTGTGGTAGAAAAGAGATGAGCTTCATGATAGATTAATAAGTTTAATCCACAATTTTTGACACTCACTTCTAGCAAACTGTGGTAGAGTCTTAATTAAAAAAAGTCCATTACCCTTTTTTCTTAAAGTAAATTTGTTTGTAAATATATTTATATTTCTTTAACTCAAAATAAAAAAAAAAATTAACTTAATAAGTTATTTTAAAATATAAAAAAAATTCCTACTAAAATCGTTAAATTAACTTAAAGTTAATTCATTTAAGCTTTTATGAGACATTGATTTAATTAATTATAATTTTGAAAAAAAAATTCATTCGATGGAACACTTACCTAAATTGTTAACATTATTCTATATGCATTAACTAATACATTTTTCTATTTCCCCTTTCAATTTCATTTGTGTTTATCTTATTAATTTGTTCATTAAATGAGCAATCATTTATATTTTTAATTTATTTTGATAAATATATTTACAGTCCCTTTTGTGACTCAATTAAAAAATCAATTTTTTTTAAAGTTTTGAATAACTAGATTTATATTTTGTAGTTGATATTTTAAAATAAAGAAATTAGTATTTGACAATATATAAAAAAAATAATATATATATATAAATGATTATAAAACAAGAATGCAAAGAAAATGTTAGAATAATAAAATTTGATTGTCAAATGACTATTTTACACAAAAAAAAATTTAAGGTATTTTTGTCAAATGACTCTTTCCACCAATAAAAAATTATTGATCAACTTTAAATCTAGTAATTTTGAAACATAAATATCTCATATGCGTAACATAAGTTCAAATTGTTAAAATGAACAAATATATATAATGAGTAATCGAAAAAATCAATAAAAAAATATGAACAATTAAAATGAAAAAAAAATCAATAAAAATTATATAAATACAATGTTAAAAAAATAAAAATAATTAAAAATTGATACAAGAAAAAACTACCAAATTTAGTAGTAGTAATAGCTAGTTGAGTAGGTGTTAAGAATAATTTCACACCATAATAATTAGGTGTTTCAGCTTTCAAACATTGCAAGATAAGAAAAATTTAAAAAAAAAAAATCTCATTTTAATGATAGTGATTGTTGGAAACAAACAAACACCAAAAAAATAATTTTATAATAATAAAATTATTATTGATAATAAAATTTCATTTTATTTCTCTACTACCGAATAACTTTTATTTTTATCTATTTTTTTACATTTTTTTCTTTTCACTTTTTTCTTCTTTACTAAATACAGGCTAGTGGTAGAGTTGCAAAGAGCCGAGCTATGTGGTTTAATGTGTAGGCCAGCCACTGCATCTGTTGCCTATTTTGTTGCAAAGAACCTGTTTAATGGTTGGTTCTCCTTCGATGCATGCTTGTAAAACTATCTAACACAAGACTCAATTTTTAATAAATTAATTAAAAATAGAACATGATTTTTAGTGTAGGCCAACTCTTTATGTAATTTTTTAGTGATTTATTTTCTAAAATATCTTAGTGATTTATTCGGAGTTAATTTGCTTGTATGATTTTTGTTAATAATTTGGTGACCAAGTTAATATTAATGCACAATATTTGTTCATTATATTTATATATGAAAAATCTGTCTGAGATTTATATATGTTCATTACAGGTAATTAAAAAGAATTTAAAAATAAGCATAATTTTTTTTTAAAATGTAATCTACATCGGTTTTCTAAAAAATAGATGTAAATCTATACATAGATCTACATCAGTTTTCCTGATAACCGATGTAAATTTATGCATAATCTACATCGGTTCTAAAACCGATGTAGAAGGGCATAAATTTTCCAAGTCTTTATTCTATATCGGTTTTTGATTTAATGTAAATGACTTCGCAGAACCGATGTAGAATATGCATCTGGTAGTAATGTTGCATGCTTGTAAAGCTGTCTAATGTAACAGCCCAATTTTCAATGGGCCGTAGGCCCAATTCTTAGTGAAACGGGCCGTTCTGGAATAAGTTAAAGGCCCAAAATTTGAGAAGCAGAACGGGCCGTTCTGGAGGGAGAACGGGCCGTTCTGGAAGCAGAACCGGCCGTTCTGCTGGGTTTGAGAACGGGTCGTTCTGGTTTGGGAACGGGTCGTTCCAGTTGAAAAATTTACGTAGGTTTGAAGGGCCCAGAACGGGCCGTTCCGATTTTGGAACGGGCCGTAGTGGTAGGTGGGCGAAAAATCCTATAAATAGGCCTCAAATCCTCTCATTTCTACACACCTCTCATTCTCACTCTCTCTTCTCTTCTGTTCTCTCTTTCGTTCCTCTTCTTCTCTCTGAAGACCAAGGGGAACTCAGAGGATGAGGTTCTGCTCCAGTCTTAGTTCCGATCCTTATTTAAGGAAAAAGAGGAGGTTCTGCCGAGTTCCTATGTATCCAGGTACGGGGGAAAAAGAGATTATTTATATGTGGAGTTACATGAGGAAATTGGGTAGAAGAAGAACCCTTAGGATTATGAGCAATTTTATAATTATTTCTGTTTGAAAAATTATTGGCGTTATTTGATTATGTATGAATTTATGAGTACGAATATATGATTTATTTGTAAAAATAATGCTCTGGGAGAGAGAACGAAATTATAGAAAAGTGTCTGTAGGCTAGGTTTTGGAAAAGTTGAATTATTTCTGTTGAGGAATTAATTATACCATTAGATTCGGTATGTGTTGAGGATTATAAATATGCTAATAATTTGTAAGAATGATGATCTAGGAGAGAGAACGAAATTGTAGAAAAGTGCTTGTGAGATATGTTTTAATTAAGGGTTTTACTGTTTATGCTGAATTATATTAAATTGATAATTCCATTGTTTATAATATTAATTTATGAATGTTATTATTGTATTGATTGATAAGAATGAATGATCTTGATGTGAATTACTTGAGGGGTGTGTAAACCCTTATTTTGTTGGGCTTATCTGTTGTGTATGTGAGGTAGAATTGTGTACGTGATGTGAATTTGAATTATGAGATGAGATGTTGTATGAATATGATTATGATTGTGATTGTGGTGCCTCACATCAGTGACTAGGGATGGCACGGCCCCTGGGTAAGTGGTGCTACAGGGAGGGCGTGACCCTAACATGGTGTGGGAGGAGTAAGACAGTTAACACACCACTTATGTCGATTATGGCAGCCCTGTCATAGGGTTAATTGCAAGAGACTGTATGGATTGTAATTTGATTGTGGTTCCTCACACTAAAGGATCAAGGATGATACGAACCCTGGTAGTTGATGTTTTAGGGACGAGCGTACTCCCGGATGATCAGGGATGATACGAACCCTGGGTAGGTGATGCTTCAGGGACGAGCGTACTCCTTAATGACTAGGGATGGCACGGCCCCTGGGTAAGTGATGCTACAGGGAGGGCGTGACCCTGGTTTGGTGTGAGAGGCAATTAACCTGTATCACTTGTGTCAGATGTGGCGAGGTCTTGGCATATTGTTAATTGTAAGATTGATGTGAATTATGGATGTGGAAATGATATTGTTAATTGTAAGATTGACATGAATTATGAATATGGAAATGATGTTGTAAATTGTATAATTGGTGTGGATTATGATGGATTGAGATATGTATGTGAAATGAGATATGTTAAATGTGAATTGAGATGTGAAGATGATGAATGATTGATATATATATATATATATATATATATATATATATATATATATATATATATATATCTATATATATTTTATTAAATAATGAATTATGATGAGATTATATTGTGATGTGTTTGTATGTACTTTGCATATAGATATTTTCTTTTCTCACCGTATAAACTGTGGATATTTTAGGTGAAGAAGATCCGGCTACGAGTAGCATCTAGAATGTCAACAATTAAATTATGGGAATGCTCTGATAATGTGACATCGGGGCAGAGGATTTCTAGGACAGAATATTTATATGGATTTGGTATTGTAATAAATGTGTTTAAAATTGTAAACTCTTAAATTTTACCTTTCAAGTTTTATTTTTCAGTCATTTTCTTACATTGAAGAAAGAACAGTTTTGAAGTTTTATGTGAACCCTTTTACGAACCCTTTGAAAGTTTATTCTTCTTAATTAAATTATATTATATATGTGTTGGGGTAGTAAGGGTGTCACATCTAACACATGACTCAATTTTTAATGAATTAATTAAAAAGGGCTTATTTGTAAATTCAAATATTTGAAATACAAAATTAATTAACCAGTTTATAAAATATTACCCACAGTAGCGCCTTAACAGATAAATCTCACTTCACTACCTAAACCATTTTCTTAACTTCCCCACCATAAGAGTTGTGTTATTTATCAACCTCTATTTAATAACATCCTTTGAAATTAATTGCTATTTATTTATATTTATCTTACAACAACACTTGAAATTAATTGCTATTTATTAAAAAGGGCTTATTTGTAAATTCATTGTCGTACTTAAATTTAATTATTTTAAATTTAATAAATGATATTTTTGTCTAACTAAAAAAGTGTAGATTGTTAACTTGTATGGTAGGTGTAATATAGTAATAAATATAACACGATTGAAATAATAATTTGTTGGCATATATAAGTTAGAAGGGTTTTTAAGAGATTATCTTGTAAAAAAAATTCTTTATTTTAATAGAGAAATCTTTGAAAACTTTCTTAAATTTGTATCTTGCTTTAAGATATTAATGTAGTAATCAATATTATTAATTCATATGCATATATTAAGAATCCACCCTTATATATAAATATAATATCATGTTTTTAAAAAATAATAATATTAGTATATTATTATATTTTTTGGGGTTATAAATACTTATTATTATTATTATTATTATTATTGAAAGAAAGATTATTTTATTTTATATTTTTCATTTATTTACTTAATTATTTTTGGGAGAAAAGCGAGTCGGGAAGTGAAGCAGGTTAAGTTGACTCGACTCGAGAGAATGTTAAGAAGGGGTTAGCGTATTAATCCTCATTTTTTATTTTCATTAGAACTAGCTAGTCGGATTTACGCAACTAAGTACGGGGAAAAGGATCTTCATATATGTAGTCACATGAGGGAATGAGAAGAGGAAGAGCTCCCTAGGATTCTTATAAATTTTATAATTATTTTTGTTTGCATGTTTAATAATTCTAATGATTTCTATGTGGATTTATACAGGTGTCAATTACTATAATTTTTGTTCTAGATGATGGATTGGATTGATTCAATTGTGTTTGTGAGTTAGGGTTCATGAAAGATTGGGGATTCTAGAATTTGATGCATGTTTCTATGAAATTGATGTGTTATGATGCGTTTTCGAGTAATTATGATGATTTCTAACTGATTAGAATATGAAAATAATGTTGTTTGATGATTAATGAATTATGAGATATCTGTTCGCATTTCTAGAATTGTAGAAAGTCGCGTTGTCGTCGGATTTAGTTCTTTGCAATGGGTGCACCTTCAGGGAGATAAAGGTGGAACCTAGAAAATTGTGCTAGGCAAAAATGTAATTTTGCTGGGCATGATCCCTTGGTGTAGCCTTTCGCCGGGCATAATTCCTTACTGTTGTGACACCTTCTACCCCACACATAATTATACAATGAATATAACAAAATTTTCATAATTAAAATAATGTCCCCAAGCACGTGTTGGGATGCAAGCAAAGTGCCACATCATTCAAACAAGAGGATGAACATGGTTTTATATATACACAATTACCTCCATTGGTTGAGAGACCTTTTGGGTGGTAACCAAAATCAAAACCGTGAGGGCTGAGCCCAAAGCGGACAATATCTTACCAATGTGAAGACATGTGTATATGTGTAGTAACCCCCAATGCTCAACAAGTGGCATCAGAGCCGATGGTCTGATCAGGTGACCAGCTCGATGAGTATGATGGAGTTGGCAGATGGATCCAAGTTTGGGATCCCTTGTGTGGAAAGTCTTCTAACGGTGAGTCCATGTGGAAGAGAGTCTTCCTGGTAACATGGAAGGTTAGGAGGCACGTACCATTCAAGATGGAGCGGCAGTGCAAGCACTTAGAGTGTGAGTGAGCTTTGTGAGCCACCATCGGATAATACTCGTGGATCAATAGTTTCCGCTGCAGGGGAGGATTGTTGGGATGCAAGCAAAATCCCACATCATTCAAACAAGAGCATGGACATGGGTTTATATACACACAATTCTCTCTATTAGTTGAGAGGCATTTTGGGTGGTAACCAAAAGCAAAACCATGAGGGCTGGGCCCAAAGTGGACAATATCTTACCAATGTGGAGACATGTGTATGTGTGTGGTAACTCCCAGTGCTCAACAAGAGCACGTAAGGGTAAAAGGCTCACATTCACATCTTAAACACTTTCATAATAAAGTAAATTAAATATCAAGGTAATTTAAGTAAATAAATAACTATATCCAAAATCAGAAATTAATATCATAAGAAATTCAAATCACCAAATAAAATGTCCTAATCTATCCCATGGTGTCACATATCCTAATTAGAGTTTCCCACCTAAGCATCATCATGGAATTCATCAATGTTAGGCTGATAGTCACCTGCAAGCATAAAGGGAAACACACACAAGAACAAACAAGGGAGTGAGAAATGTCTCACTCAGGTTCAGGTGCAAAAATAACTTTCAGATAACACACACACAAAGCAATCACAAACAAGGCACACATACAAGCCATACATATACCAGTAACACATGCACAATCACTTATCATGCAACGATGCCATGGACTCGACTCATAAATGCATGTATGTGGCGCCAGTCACGTATCTCATAATCACATATCACATGGTATGCTGCCGAAGCAACACACTTGAAGTAGTTTAGGAGTACATGCAGGCTCAATCATGCACTCTCAACTAGAAGGATGTACTGTTGGTCTCGTCGGGATAGTGAAGCCGCGCAAGATACGTCCCATGCATACAAACGGGCAGAACTAGGCCTTCCAAACTGCACTATCCCCTAGGACTCCTCCGAGATGTTTCACCCAAAGGGTCTTCCTTAATGGTGTACTCCATGTCGTACCCCGTCACATAGATGCATATGATGCATGTCATTCACATGTTCATGGACTCAACATTTCACTTATCATATCTTATAATGTCACTTATTCTCATATCACATTATCATACTCATAGTCAC
Source organism: Cajanus cajan (assembly GCF_000230855.2). Classification (NCBI taxonomy): domain Eukaryota; kingdom Viridiplantae; phylum Streptophyta; class Magnoliopsida; order Fabales; family Fabaceae; genus Cajanus; species Cajanus cajan. The sequence goes on from NC_138524.1 coordinate 22,589,467, forward strand.
AAGGTCACATATAAGAGATTTTTATCCTTATCATGCTCATAGAAACACATCACTTGCATTAACACAATAATAAGACAATTCTCACACCATTAGCACCTTCAAACATAGCTTAAAAACTTATCTATTTTCAAAATTATCTGTTCCTCATAGGGTTTCCTATAGGAACCCACAAAGCACCCTAATTCATATCAAAACTTATCTATTTTTTAAATTAAACACATGTTCACACTCAGTAAACATCAAGGAATACAATAGAAAACTCAAATATGAAAATAGAAAACACATATTTTGTCCGTTTCTAATAGGGTTTACCGTAGGAACCTATAGAACACTCTATTCCATATCAAAACATATTCAATCTTAAAATTAGACATAGATTCATGTTCAGTAATCATTAGGGAACACAATAGAAAACTCAGAAGCCGAAACAAAAAACATTCAAAATTTATCGGTTGCTTACAGGGTTTTCGTTAGAAACCCATAGAGCACTCTAATCCATATCAAAACTTATCTATATCTTGAAATTGAACATATATTCACACTTCGAATCACATAAGGAACGCAACAAAATACACTTTCTCATTTTAATACAAAATAACATATGCTTAACTTTAATAAAATACATTTCATAAAAACCTATTTTACATCAAATAGTCAAAGATTAATTAAAAATCATGCTTTATATTAAAACAAAGCTCACATAAAATAGATAAATAATATAAAATATATTTATCCCTTTTGGTAAAAATAACATATTTTTGTATAAAAATAAAGCTCATATCAAATAGCTAAATAATATTAAAAATATTTTTAATAAACACATTAAAAAATTAAAATAAATACTAGCATATTATTAATATAATTTATAAAAACTGGAGTGTTACAAAGGGGGTCTCTGTCAGGCCTTAGCACCAAGCAAGATTTCTCAACACCGGGCACGGGCGAGAATAGGAGCTCGAGTTGAACTTGGCTCTAAGCAAAATTGTAATTTCCCCGAGTGTGAGGTAGAAATAGAATCGTAATAATTAGATGAAGTGTGTGTGATGGATGACCTATGTGTTGATATATATATATATATATATATATATATATATATATATATATATATATATATATATATATATAGATATATAGATATGGTGGTGTGTGCTGAAATGGAATGGATCTAAATGTGAATTATAAATTGAGATGTGTACGACAATGTTGTGTATAATGCCTCGCACAGGCGTGTGCGTGACACGGTGCTGTTGGATGTGTGATGCGTCAACACAGGCATGTGCATGACATGGTGCTGGATATGTGATATATTGGCACTGACATATGCATGATACGGTGCTAGACGTGTGATGCATCAACATCGGCACGTGCGTGACATGGTGTTGGATGTGTGACCTGGTGCATACTTAAACTATGATGTGGTAATGGAAATTGAATGAAATTAGAATTGATAATATGACGAATGATTGACCGAGGTTTAATTGTGTATATTTATTTAATTGAGGATGTATTGGTTGGATTTTCCTATTTTGATTTGTATATGAATGTCTTCTTTTCTCCGCATATTTTGTCATTGATTTTAGGTGAGGAAGATCTGGATGTGGGTGACACTCAAGGTACGGACAGTTGAGTTGAAGGATTGCTTTGATAGTGTGACATCGGGCGAGAGATTTTATTTGATAATTTTTATTGTATTTGGACTTCATGTTCCTTTATTTAAGTACAATTGCAAACTATTATTTTCAAGTCTTGATTTTCTATTAGACGATTAATTAGAGGTTTCATTAACCATTTTATGTAGGATTTTGATAATTTATTTTTCATTTTATTACTATATGTGTTAGGGTAGAATGAGTGTCACATAAAAAATATGAATAACTATTTAATATATTTGGTTAAACAACTCTTATCATTCATATCAATTCAAGTTAGAAATGTATATTTCATCTAAGAAAGAAAGAAAATTGAATAATTTTTAAAAATAAATAATAATAATAATAATAATAATAATAATAATAAATGTTATTAATTTGTTTTATAGAATATATTTTAAAAGTGACAAATTTAAAATTTAAAATATATTGACTCATCACAAGTATTATCGATACAAATAAAAAATATATAAAGTATTACAATAAATAAAAATGAAATTGATCTATTGTAACACCCTGGTTTTAAAAAAAAGGTTATTATTATTATTATTATTATTATTATTATTATTATTATTATTATTATTATTATTATTATTATTATTATTATTATTATTATTACTACTATTTTTATTATATGGTATTTGGTTAGAATTATTTTAATAATTATAGATGAATATTATTTTGTATGTTTTAAATAATTATTATTTTGTAAAATTATTTTATACGTATTAAATAAGTATTTTTATTATCATTTTAAATATTTATTAATATGTTTTAAGGGAAGGTTGATTTTATATGATATTTTAATATTGAAGTTATATTATTATATTTTGGGTCAGAAATATATTATTATTATTATTATAGAGAAAAATATTTTATAATATACATGTATTTATTTTATTTAATTATTTTGAGGAAAAAGAGAAGCAGGTCAGAAGAGAAGGAAGATGGGTTGGGTTAACCCAGCCCAATGAAATATTTTAAGAAAGGGGTTAGACAGAGTTAACCCTATCTATCTCATTTTGAAGGGTTAGGAAAGAAAGAAATGAGAAATAAAGAGCTTTAAGGAAGAGTGCTCAAGAACAATCTCAAATTGCATCAAGAGTATTATTCTGATTAAAGCAACCAAGTACAGGGGAAAATGGATTATTTGTATGCAAAGTTACATGAGAGAGTTGGATAGAGGAGGAGTCCCGTAGGAGATGATGGGTAATTTTATAATTATTTCTGTTTGAGAAATTGATTATCCCATTAAATTTTACATGTATTGAGGATTAGGAATATGCAAACAATTTATAAAAATGATGATTTGGGAGAGAGAACGAAATTGTAGAAAAGTTGTGAGTTAGGTTTTGAAAAAATTGGGGGATTTTACTATTTGAGTTGAGATTCTATGAAATTTATGATTCAATCAGATTTCATATCGATTTATAAATTTGGTTGTGATATTATTTGGTAAAATTGATTATTTAGATGATGATTGGATTTATTGGGATGTGCTCTGTAAGTTAGGATTCTTGTAGATTGATGAATACCCTTAATTATATGAATTGATGAGTAATTGAGAGATTTTAGTTGTGGATGTACCTTAGTATTTTTGTAATATATTTCTGTATGATAAACCAAATTAATTATCGTTTATTGGGTTAGAAAGTAAAGACTTGGGGCTATAATTTAGACTCTGGAATCGTGTAAAAAGATTAAGAATTGATTGAATTATGCGAGTTGTAAGTTCAGTCTCCATTCTAGTGCGCGAAAGATTAAGTTTCATGTTGTCAGCCAAGCGAGGTGACCTTAAAGACATTTTTAGGCTTCATGTTCTTCGCAAAAGTTGTATCTTTGGGTGTTATATTTTTAATGGCTTTGGAATCACTCAAAAATAATGTCTAGAACTCTAGATATGGCTATTTTAGTAAACATTACTTGCGAATTTATTTTTGCAAGAAAATTTGCAAGAAACAGAATAAAATTCTTACAATATTTTTTTACAAATTTTTACCATGAAAAAAAAAATTTCTATGATTATTGAAATTGTAACAAAATTTGTAAGAAATATCTGTAAATTATTTTTTGCAAGTAAATTCGCAAAACAATTTTGCGAATATTTTTTTGCAAGAAAATTTGCAACAAAATTGATGCAAATATTTTTTTGTTGGAAAATTCGCAAAAAATTTCTACAGATATTTTTTTGCATGAAAATTCGCAGGAAAATAACACTTTTCTAGTAGTGTTCTAAGGTGTTATCGTGTGAATTGAAAAGTTGTTTAAAGAAGTATGACACTAGGTTGTAGAGTTAGTTCATATATGTATAATGATGAGATATGGATTCATGGTGAATTGCTTGAGGGATATGTGAACCATTGTTTGTGTGGACTTATCTATATCATGTATCTGATGCGGAATTGAGTTATGGACTATGGTGTGATGTCTTGGCACAAATGTATACATATTGTATCTACCATTTTAGTATTGAATTGATAGCATGATGTGGCGAATGGTATGTTATGGCTTAATTGTTCAATTAATTATGATGTGAGTATGTTGGCATGAAATGAGATGTTGTGTTGAATGTGAATGTGATATGATTGTGGTTCCTCACACTTATGTCGGCGTGACACGACCTTGGGCAAGAGATGCTACAGGGGTGGCGTGAGCATGGCATAGTGTGGGATGTGTGAGGCAATTAACACGTATGTCGGCGTTGCACGACCTTGGGAAAGAAATGTTACAGGGGTGGCGTGAGCATGACATAGTGTTAATTGCAAGAGTTGTGATGATTGTGAATGAAATGTGATTGTGGTTCCTCACACTTATGTCAGCGTGGCACGACCTTGGGCAAGATGCTACAGGAGTGACATCAGCATGGTATAGTGTGGGATGTGTGAGGCAATTAACACGTATGTCGGCGTGGCATGACCTTGGGTAAGAAATGCTACGGGGGTGGCATGAGCATGGCATAATGTTAATTGCAAGATTTGTGATGATTGTGAATGAAATATGATTGTGGTTCCTCACACTTATGTCGGCGTGGAACGACCTTGGGCAAGGGATGCTACAAGGGTGGCGTGAGGATGACATAGTGTGGGATGTGTGAGACAATTATCACATATGTCAGCGTGGCACAACCTTGTGCAATAGATGCTACAGGGGTGACGTGAGCATGACATAGTGTTAATTGCAAGATTTGTATGTGACAACTAGTACTTATGTTGGCGTGGCACGACCTTGGGCACGAGATGCTACAGGGGTGGTGTGAGCTTAACATAGTACAAAATATATGATGTGATGAATTGGTGTGATTGAGAATTGTGATGTAAAGATGATGCATGATTAATAGAATTATGATATGTAGAAATGATTGTAAATATTTCATTACATAATGAGTTATGATGAGATTACATTGTGGTGTGTTTGTATGTGCTTTACATATAAATGTTTTCTTTTCTTACCGTACAATTTGTAGATGTTTTAGGTGAGGAAGATCCGGCTTTGAGTGACATCTAGAATGCCAACAGTTGAATTGTGGGTGTACTATGATATTGTGACATCGAGGCAGAGGACTTCTAGAACATGGATTGTTGTATGCATTTGGAGTTATACTTATTCTTTTGAAAACAATTTGTAAACTCTTATGTTTTTTTTTCCAACTTTTATTTTCAATTATTTTAGATATTAAAGAACATTATGAAAGTTTTTATGTGGACCCTTTTACCAATGTTGAAAATTTTATTTCTTTAGTTTATTTACATTATTACAATATATGTGTTGGGGGTAGTAAGGGTGTCACATCTATCTTTTATGTAAATATAGACAAATACTTATTAACTTAAAAACGACACATTTAATAATCATATACACAAAATTTAGTCCTCTCATCAATTTGACATCGGTTAGTTACTAAATTCAACGTTTAACTCATACTTAAATGATGTAAAATTTAGTAACATAACATTTGGAGATAAAGAAAACTAAAAACATAATAAAAGTAAGATTTATTAATAAAATAAGTACCCATCATCATTAAAAATACAAACGAAGATCTTTTGTAATTTATTTTTTAATATTTATTTCTACAAACATGTCATTAAATATCAACTATTTAATTGATTGCATGTCACTAAACAACATTAAATTTAGTGATTAAGCAACATCAAATTGACAGTATGATCAATATTTTGCATTTTTAAAAATAAGGGAACAAAATGTCTCTTAAAATAGGAGGGCCAAAATTGCGGATTGACAATGTAACATTCCACTTTTTCCAAATAGATTAAATAAATATTTTCTGATTAATTAATTGGGGAATATAATATTCTGAGTGATTTGATTTAATAATATCTATTTATTATTTTTTTAAAATTCAAATGTGTAAGGTTAATTAGTTGATTTTTTGTATTGATTAGCGCATGTAGTGAGAGTTAGGGTTTTATTTAAATACATTATTAGTATTATGTATTCTCACATGTGATTTGACCGTACATTGTGATCTAAAGAGGGAAGTGAATTGGGGGTAGCCAAAGAGGAATTTGGAGAGTAGGATCTTGAAAGTAGCACCTATCAAGGTAAGGGGAGAGTGTGAACCTCACTTTGGGGTGTAGGGTAACTGTTGGATAGCAAGATATTAACCCCCAATCCCTAGGTTATTTGTGTATGCATACAAAGATGAATTAAACCTGATCTTCTTGTGAACTTATATGAAATTGAATGTTTTGTATGCGATATATGCATGTATTGGTGTATTGATCATAAGGATTATATGTGATCGTGAATCTATAAGTGTCTGTGGGTTTATGGGAAACCCTAAGCATGTTTATAAACCCTTTAGTAGGAATTAATTAATAATAGTTATGAATTTCACGACTAAAACATACATAAATTAGACTATAGAAATCCCTTTCAAAAGATTAAAATTGTAGAAATCGTAGGAACCTTATATTTGAAAAAAAATGCGAATTATGTAGAAAACTTGTTTGTTGATACCATGTCGAGCGATAGCTTGGGCTTGTCGGGTGTAGGAACCATAAAATGCTTGTAGCCTTGACCACACTGCGCGTGGGCTTGACCTTATCTGGCATGAATACTTGTGGCATCATTGACGCCAGATGTGAGTGTAGTCACGTCGAACACGAGGGCTTTAAAGGACCTATAGATACTTCTCGTTGGGCGCAAAGTGTGTCTTGTTGGGCAGAATTCTATGTATGGACCTACTTCTTGTGTATGTTTATGAGTAAGTAGTTTGTGTGTATAACTAACTGTGATACATGAAAGTGATAAGTGATAAATCGTGATGTGTTATGTGATAAGTGAATTTGTGTGGTAATCTATTGAGTTTTGAATGACATGTATCATGTGCATTTGTATTTTGTGATGGGTACGATGCGGAATACATCGCTAGGGAAGACCCCCTAGTGTAAAAGCTTGGGGATAGTTTGGCTTGGGAAGCCCTAGTCTTGCCCATTGTGTGGATGGGGTGTAGCTTGCCCAGCTTAGTTATCCAAAAGAAACCCTGGTAGTATATCCTTCTAGTGAGTGTTGTGATGGATTGACCTGGTATGTACTCCTAGACTACTCAGCCTTTGGATAGGGAAAAATGATTTTACTAACACCACATACATATAGATTAGTAGACTCTAGTCTATGTATGATCATGACATCTTGCTTGTGTTTGAACTGTATTATGATTTATATCATAATGGAATGAGATGTAAACTAATTTTAATTATTGGTTATGATATATTATTTGTGTATGTGACTACCTGACCTTAATCTACACCGGTAGTCAAAGTAAGATATGTTCTCACTCCCCTATTTTTCTTGTGGTTGCTTTGAATGTGGTTGTAGGAGGCTTCCTTTTTGGAGAAGAGTCTAGTTGATTGAAGGGAGAGCTCTGATACCTATGATACTGGGGATATTAAATTATGTTTCATGTTTCATGCCTTTGTTTTAGGAATTTTAGTTTACTTCCCTTAAAGTGCACTTTCTTTAATGTTGTAATACCTAGAAGTTGTTTTAGTTTCATTTGAATTTCAAATGTGATACTCTCTATATTTAGTTGAAGTTATTCTAATATCATATTTCCTTTTTATGTTTATTATAATTATTTGATTATGCATGTGTGGCAGAGGGTGTCACAGACAAAAATATAAGAATCAAAAGTGAGTTTTTAGAATATTTTAATAAATACTAGTACATGTACCTGTACAATATATGAAATAAATTATGTGTAAAGAAGTAATATTATCATTATTTTTAAAAAATTAAAGTTAAAAGTTAAAAATAATGAAAAATAGTTATATATATATATATATTATTGTAACTTTTTTTTAGCAATTTTTTAGTTGTTAGTATATTAGATAATGATTGATAGTCCTAATAATATTTTCAAAAAATAGTTGAAAATCACAATTGGAGTAGAATGCAATATTATTTTATTATTTTGCATCTTATTATTTTTGTAACATACTTTTTAGAAATAAAAAATAATAAGAAATTATATTATAAGCTTAATGAATTTAATTTATTAGTTTATAATATAAAGTTGTTTTTATTAAACTAAATTAAATAAAGAGGGACTTTAAGTGGAATGTATTGAGTTGGACTCTAAGTTTTGCCTAAAACTTAATATAAAAAAATAAGGGTTGGATGTTTTCTATTCATCTTTTTTAACCCTAAGACACTACACCAAAATTAGGTTTTTGTGGCAATTAATTTATTCTTTTGCGGCCATATAAATGGCCATTATTTTTTTTTACCAGCATTTAAATAATGGCTGGTGTATCCAGAGTCGCTAATATTATTACCGACATTTATATAAAATGTTGATAAAGACCTACTAAATTGTCGGGAAAACTTATTTTTTTAGTGGCAATTCTAGTATTCATTTTAAAGGCTATTAAAAGTTATTTTTTCAATTGTGTCCTTTCCATCCATTTAGTGAGTTTTATCTTTTGCTAGTGAAACTTTAAATGATTTATTCCTATAATTTTCTTTTCTAAATTCATAACTTATATACTTTTTTTTTTATCTCTAGTCGATGTGGGATTTGTAAGATAAGGGTTGTCTTCTATTTATATATTTTTAATTTATTTTTTTTTTAATTATCTTATCTCTTAAGAGATGTGAGATTTATAAGGTGAAAGTTGCTTTCTAATTGTTTTATAGTACTATTGAACTTGGTAATAACGGGTGATTTGATACTAATTTATTATAGTGAATTAAGAGTCTAACTCAACCCTATAAAATCAACTTATAAGGTGATAGTTATTACTCACTTATATACTATTTAATTATCTTATCTCTAATCGATGTGGGACTAGTTTTTTTAATAAATAATTGTCGCTAATAGTAAATTTTAGTGTAATATAAATACATTTTTAGTGGCTATTATATATTAGTCAATATTTTTATTATATAATTAAATAGCAGCAATTAAATTATTGTCATTAAATAATTATCGTTAATAACAAATTTTGTTGTAGTGAGAACACATGTAAAGGACAACATAGAGGAGGTCACTAAAGAAAATACAGAGTAGTGGCTAAAGCTTTAGATAATGTGCTTGTGTTTTAGGATCATTAGTCAAAGTAAGAAGAAGTGAGGATGTTGAATCCATGCGTATGTATGAGGGATAAGGGGGATGAGGTGATAATCCCTAAGCATGTGTGTGAATACATTATAATTAGGTCTATGTGTGAATCTCTATGGGCACCTATGTGTGACTTTGTTGTTGCGAGTGTTGTGATGTTTTAGCCAAATTTGTACATATATTTGATTATGTTAATTTGATGATGAATTGAGAAAAGTGGTGAATTAAACCTTAAACCCTATGCATGAATTTTGGGATTTTTCATTGAATTGGATAAATTTAAATATGACAGTTTTAATTGTTTGACCGACTGAATTGAGAAAAAGTGGTGAACTGATGGATTTTGGATGTGCTGGGAGAATCCAAATCATGAAACTCACAATTCTACAAAGTTTAGAATTTGTTGTAGTATCAAGTGTGAGAAAAAAATTATTTGCTTTGGGCGTGAAAAAAGGCTCACGTTGGGTGCAAAGATGTTGGAGGGGTCTTAGACTTCCCGTGCTGGGGGAGAGGTGTCTCGCTTGTCACAATTTGACATCGTTTTAATGAAAGTTTTGAATGCTAGATGTGACCTAGATCACATCGGAAGAATTGATTCTAAAGGGGACGTCTTTTACTCCTCAATTAATGTTGGGTGTGGGAGTATCTACGTCAGGCGTAATTTATGCAAAGAGGTCTCTGACCACTTCACACAATTCACTAGTGGAAAATTAGGATACTACGTCACCCATTTTACGTCAGACATACAAACACCCGATGTAATAAAAACGCGGTGGCATGGTTCGTAATTTTAGTTAAATTATTTACGTCGGACCTCCTAGGGTCCGACGTAAATTTTAACATCTACGTCGGCTATGCATTGTGTCTGACGTAAATAATCCACACCCATTAATTAAAAGAAGGTTCACGCAATGGAGAGTTCAAAAATTTAAACCCAAACTCATCTCCCGCTCCTCCTCCTCAAATCGTGGCTGCTCCTGGATAAGCTTGGGATCCACCCGGAGCAAATCTGGAGCAAAATCATATTCGTACTGATTTTTGGAGCGATAGCGGCAGCGTCATAGCATATGCTTCTTTCTTGATTTGCACTCTGTTTTTGTTGCTTGTGATATTCTAGGGTTGTTATTGGTGATGTTTGGTGGTTTTACTTCTTCTTGCATTTTGAACCTTGTAATTTTTTGGTGTAGTCGTGTTACGAAATAGGAAATGGAGTTATTGCCCTTGATTAAAAGGTTCTGTTTAAAATAGTTGTTCCTAGCTTCACTTACGGGTGTATTTGTGGAAGTATTTTGGCAGATCTTTTAGCAATTAAGGCTTTTTTATGCATTGCATTCTGAGTTTTTGAAGCTGGAGAAGGAAGTGGCCAAGTCCAGGTTGCAGAACAGGCCATTCTGCTTGGAGAACGAGCCGTGCTGCTTGGAGAACGGGCCGTTCTCCAACCAGAACGGCCCGTTCTGATTGAAGTCATTTTTCTTTTCTTTTTTTTTTAATTTTCACAACTTTTTACGTCGGACCTTGTAATGTCCGATGTAAATTTACGTCGGTTTTCGCACCCCGACGTAAATTTAGGTCTCCCGCTTCAACGTCGGAGCTTTTACTGATGTAAAACCCTTAAAATAACCGACGTAAAATGTGTATTCTGTACTAGTGATTCAAGTAGAAAGGTCTTTAACCTCTTCACATTATGTCTTTTTGTTTTCAAGGTAGTATGAATCTATGAAGGAGGGTCACTATGGTCATCTACCTAAACCTTGAGGTATTATGGTAAGGAGTCTTTAACATGTATAGGGTTAGTGTGTTTGGATGAGGAATTATATATGTTTGGTTATTCATAAAAGTTCCTAAGAATATTCATACATGTTTCCCGGGAATTAAAGATTTTCATGTTTGGTTACAATAGTATATTCTTAGGTTTATAAATATTTTTTACAAAAATATTCTTTATTAAAATAAACTCATTATATATATTTATTTACTTAAATTTTATTACAAACATGATATTAAACTATTTCAAAAAGTTGAAAACTTATTAAAAGTATTTAAATATATAATTTAACATAATAAAAAAATAAAAATGCTACATTATAGTTAAGAAGAATAAAAATATATTATTTTATTTCATTCAAATAAAAAATAAAAATATTAACAAATATCATTAAAATGTTCAAACAAAATAGATTTTAATAATATTATTAAAATTGACAAAATCGAGAAATAATAAGATACAATAAAGAGAGAGAAATATAGATAGGGAGGGAGAAAGAGAAGGGAAGGGGAGAGTAAAGGGGTGGGAGAGAGATAGAGAGGTGGAGTGAGAGTGAGAGTGAGAGAGATAGAGAGTGAGAAAAAGAAATAGAAGGAGAGGGAGAGAGGAAAAGAGAAGGGGAGTAGGAGTGAGTGAAAGAAAGAGAGGGAGAAAGAGAAATAGAAGGAGAGAGATATTTTTTGTTTTAAAAAGGGATTCTATGGTCTTTTATGTACATAAAGTTTTTCCCCTAACTTGGGAAAATTGTATTCTCACCCCCTATGAGAATGTTTTTGTGGGAAAGTGGGATAAAACTGATTTCCAATAAACTATATTCCTAGGAATCTCTTTGTTTTCTTCTTATTTTTTAAATAGCTATCAAGCATGTGAAACTAAGATTCTCACTTTAAGATACCCAGCAATGTAAAAACATTATGTGTACCAAACACCCTCTTATAGAATTAATGTATTACATTAACAAGGGATAATTGAGATGTGTTTTGTATGAATGAGTAATTTGTTGAGTTATGAATGAATATTTGAGTGTTAGTTGTGCTTGTAATCAATGAGATTGAGAGCATTGAGTTGGGTGTGAGTTGTGCATTTTTCACACTTTGTTCTAGTGAATTTCTACCAAGCCAGCAAATGGAACGCCTATGCTTTACATTTATTATTAGGTACAGAGCTTTGTATGTGTGACATGTATCATGTGTATAAAATATTTTATAATTGCACATGAGTATTACCCTTTGAGAAAATGTAAGTAATTTCACATGAGTATTAACCTTTGGGCAGCCACACATAAGTATTAACTACATGAGTATTAGTCTTCGGACAACCGTATATGAGTATTTGCCTTCAGGTAACTTTATAAGTATTAGCTTTCAAGTGTGTAAATTGTAATTGCTTTTGATTACATGTTTAATATGTCTTTGTTGTTACTAGGAACTCTGATATGTTGTTTACATTATGGATATTAATTGTATATGTTGTATGTTATGTTATGTGTGTGGCTTCCCAACCTTATCTCACATCGGAAGCTAGAATGAGACGTATCAGTCTCCCCTGTGCTCTACTTGTTATTCTTATGTATGTTTCACAATACAAGAAAAACACAAATTTCGAACAGACATAATCTATTGGTAAAAAGAAATATCCATTGGAAAAATAGAATTTTCGACAATTTTTTATGGATGCAAATTTGTCGAAAAAGGGTTGGAAAAAAATTCGTTAGAAACAATTTAATCTGTCAAAAAATTTTGACGAATGATTCTATGGTAAATATTTTTCGGTATTGTTTGAAAATCATTATGTGATTCTGACAGATAAATCCATCGAAAAACTTTTGTTTAATTTTAATAAATTTATTAATGTAACAATTCTCATATTTGACCTCTCAAGGACTATATTTCACGACACTTCACTTTTTAGCGTGCTTTGTCCTTACTCACACACTTTTTAAGAAACTTCCCAAAAGGTCACCCATTTCTAAATTACTCCAAGTCAAACACGCTTAATTATGGAGTTCTAATGAAATAAGCAACCAAAAAATAGATACATCTTGCTAGTATAGGTAGTACAAATTAATTCCTTTAAGTCATCTTCAATTATACAATCTCATACTTGTACTATCGCTGGATCCCTCACATTCCAGTGTGTCCGGACTGTTATAAAAATATAATAATATATAATAATTATATTATATTTAATTATATTAACCAATAATAATAATTATATTATATTTAATTAATCTTTATTTGTATATATACTTACTTTTATAATTAACAATCTACTTATTTCTATTTAAAATTAATATTATGATACAATTTAAATGATTTATTATAAATTTAAAAGTTTAAATAATAATTTATATATTTTAAAATATTATTTTTATAATCTATAATGATAATATAATTTATAAAATTATAAATATTTATTTATTATATTTTTATAAATTAAATTTTAACATTTTAAATAAATTATTAATTAACTTAATATATTTATTTATCTTAAACCTATGATATAAAATTAAAAAAATATATTTATCCTTGAGTTATTTTATAATTATCAACCATTAATAAAATACTAATTTAAAATCTTATTTAATTATATCATAATATTTTCATATCAAATTTAAAACCAGATATTAGTTATACAAAAATATCAAGATCATATAGTAAATTGTCAATAAGATTCTAGTTAAATAATTTAAAATAATTATTTTTTCAATTATATTGTTAAAAATAATTTATTCTAAAGCTAATCAATTTTTCTCTATATTAATTATTAGTAAAATTTAATAACTTTTAATTTAACAGTTGGATCGATGAAATTCAATATATATCATGAGTTATTGAGTAGAGTAACTTTATCAAGAGTTACTTTGTGAGTCATTTGATTCCTCCTCTCTCTCTCTCTCTATATATATATATATATGTGTGTGTGTGTGTGTGTATTTAAAATTTTATTGATCTTTTTTAATATATGATTGTCAATTTTAATCATCTTTATTGTTATCGAACAAAATATTAAAAAATTTTATGAATGCAATTTTTGATAAAATATTAAACATTTTTGACAGATCAAGTTTTTGACAAACCATTATCAATTAGTAACATTTGGTCGAAAATTTTTTACCTAAGCATCTGTCAAAAAATTTTGTCAAAAATTATTAACATTTTTGACAAATATAAATTTGCCGGAAATGTTCCGTCAGTAATATAACTTTTTCTACAAATTTTTTTCCGTTAGAAATATAATTTTTTTGATAGATTTGTATCTGTCGAAAAATTTATATCCGTCAAAAATTATCCTGCGGTAAAATCTGTCAGAAATATAAATTTTTCGACAAATTTGTATCCGTCGATAATATAACTTTTTTTATGAATTTTATTTTCATCGGTAAAATCCATCGAAAATATAAATTTTTCAACAGATTTGTATCCGTAAAAAATTATTCATCGATAATTTACATTTTTCTTGTAGTGTTATCGGAGGACAATAAGATGATGGTGATGCTAATGTTGAGGTTAGGCTTTAGCATGTTATGGGAAAACTTTGATAGGATGTGACATTGGGGCCTCATAGATTGGGATTTCTCTATTTAGTTTATTTCATTTTGTTTGGAAGCAATGTTAGTCCTTGAATTCAAGTATTATTTTTAGATGGCTACTATGGTCTAGTAATTATTTTGGACACATTTATGCTTTAAATTTATTTGGTTTCGAACCAAATGTGAATCCTCTATCATTAGAAGCGTTTTATGAACTATTTAGTTATTTCAAATAATATTTTATTTAGGCAAGGATCTTTTGCTTTGTTAGTATTTATAAGTCTAAGTTTCATTTAAGTTCGTGACCCCTTTTGCAGGTCAGTAATTCTTGAGTCTCTATTTATTGACTTTATATCATAATCTTAAAAGAAGAAGCAAATATATCTAAAATAAATATAATATATTTCAATTTTAAATAATATGCTAAAAAAAATAAATATCTTTTAAAATCTAAATAATATCTCACATATTTAAATTTGAAAATTCAAATTATTTTCCACCACTTTTCTTAATTACGCGTACTTTTATACCACTAGAGTTTTCTTTTCTCCTTGGTTATACTTCTAAAAGCACCCTCCATTAGAATAGAAAAAATAACCTCTAATAAGAATTAAAATTGCCCAAATATTTGGGTATCCATAAGTATACTTCTAAAATTGAAATTAGAAAAATATCATCTTATTCATTAATTATTACTAGAATTTCTCTTATTACATGCGACTTTTCCTGCGAATTTTTATGAAAAATTTGCAGGAAACGTTGTTTCTACAAAATTTTATCTGCAGGTAATACCTTCTGGATAATATATTTTTGCAAATTTTAAAATTCACAGGAAATTTTCCTGCGAAATTCTTGCGAAAAAAATTTGCAGGAAAGTTTTGCAAAAAAAAATTTGCAAGAAAATTCGCAGGAAAGTTTCCTGCGAATTTTTTCGCAAGAAATTCCGCAGGAATATTTTTTATGAAAAAATTAAAGAAATTACTATAAATTCTATCAATAATTCTCCAACTTTCAAATGCTCACAATGAATTCATCTGAAACATTTGTTTCCATGCCTCCAATATATGATACATAATCTTTTAAATTATAAGATAGTAGATTATAAGCCTAACACTCAACCATACAAATCAACTTGTAAGGTAAGTATTTCCCCAACTTATATACTCTTTAATTATTTTATTTTCAATCGATGTGAGACTTGAAGTTTTTTTTTTAAATATTAAACTTATAAATTTAAATATATTTTTTTTAATTTTTCTTGCGAATTAAAATTTGCAGGAAAATCCGCAGGAAAAGTTACCTGCAAAATTTTTCTACCATTTAGTAAACATTACTTGCGATTTTATTTTTGCAAGAA
Source organism: Cajanus cajan (assembly GCF_000230855.2). Classification (NCBI taxonomy): domain Eukaryota; kingdom Viridiplantae; phylum Streptophyta; class Magnoliopsida; order Fabales; family Fabaceae; genus Cajanus; species Cajanus cajan. Next base: position 22,605,355 of record NC_138524.1, read on the forward strand.
AATCTGCAAGAAAAAAAATAAAATTTTTACAATATTTTCTTTAAATTTTTACCATGAAAAAAAACATTCTATGATCATTAAAATTATAGCAAAATTTGTAAAAAATATCTGTAAATTATTTTTCGCAAATAAATTCGGAAAAAAATTTTGCGAATATTTTTTTGCAGAAAAATTTGCAAAAAATTTTTACGAATATTTTTTTACAGGAAAATTCGCAAGAAAATAATACTTTTCTAGTAGTGAATGTCAAACAAAAGTAATTGCTATAATTTAATACAAAATTTCATTCAAAAGTTTTAGGGATAAATTTTAAACAATAAAACATAATATAATAACCTCAACAACAAATCTTTATTTTTTTTTGCTGATGTTTTTTTTTTCCTTTTGCTGACGAACAATAAATCCTTATCCTTCTAGATGATGTTGATTACATAATTAAACCACATGACGTCATGTAACATGATTAAAACAGAGTTTTCTTTTTTTTGCTGATGATTTTTTTTCCTTTTGCTGACGAACAATAAATCCTTATCCTTCTTGATGATGTTGATTACATAATTAAACCACATGACGTCATGTAACATGATTAAAACAGAGTTTTCTAAAAAATAATTTGATTGATTTAAAAATTTCATATTATTAAATTCATTTTAATTCAGAATAAATGTACGCTACGTGCTCAATGAGTGTTACATCTTCTCTCCGGATTCTTATAAATGAACCAAGTGGTGATTATGAACATTTCATAGTTAAGCTACTCTAAAACATAACTATGTCTAATCTAGCCTCTTCCCTTCCAGTTTTCGCCCAGGATGCAAAACCACCCTCAAACATTCGACCTATTGCAGATTATCATCCTACCATTTGGGGGGATCATTTCATTTCATATGTTTCTAGTTCTGAGGTATGTGCATATCCCACTAAGTCTAATATTATCTTTGAGATTTAATTACATATGTGAAACTTAAGATGTCATATTTACATATATTTAACATTTATTTTGGAATATATTTTAGTAGTTACATTTTATGAATCTATCTATTGAATATATATGCATATCAAATTTCCAAGCATAAAATTCTTAATTTCACAATAATTAATTTTTATATAAAATTGAAAAGGGTCATGATATGTGAAACTTAAGATGTCATATTTACATATATTTACATTTATTTTGGAATAAATTTTAGTAGTTACATTTTATGAATCTATCTATTGAATATATATGCATATCAAATTTCCAAGTATAAAATTCATAATTTCACATTATTTAATTTTTATATAAAATTGAAAAGGGACAATATATATATATATATATATATATATATATATATATATATATATATTGACCCATTAATGAACTTTACTAAATACGCGGTTTTACTTCATGATTAACCATGATTGAATAAACTTGTAAAAGGTTATGTACATGAAAAGAAAATGAAAAGTTCAATTAAAGTGATTCAAATTCTTGGTATAATTTAAAATCATGGACAATCTATATTGTACTTCAATTCAATATACTGTTTAAATATTTAATTAAGTAATTTTTTTTTAACACATGTAGGAACTTGATCAAAACATTGAGACAAAAATTGAAATGCTAAAAAAGGAAGTAAGGAAGATGCTTGTATCAAAGCCAAACGAGACCTTAACAAAAGTTGACTTGATTGACTCAATTTGTCGTTTGGGTGTGAACTATCATTTTGAACATGAGATTGATGAAGTTTTGCAACAAATTCACAAGAGTTATGTTGTAAATGGAGAAATAACTATCGAAGCCAACCTTCTCTCTCTTTCTGTGCTATTTAGATTATTGAGGCAACATGGATTTCATGTTTCACCTCGTATATCTCTCAACTTAATTATCTACTTTAATTGATTTCCTTTAATTCAACTTCAAATCACCTAATATATTTAGTGCATAACCTACACACAAATGAAAAAAAAAGAGGAGAATAACAAGCAAAAAAAATGTGTATTTTAATAATAAGAAAAAAGGTATTTGAATTGTATCATTTAATATTTTTCAAGTCCTCACCTATTTCAATCTTCACTGTTTTTCACTTTGATTATATTTTAAATGTCATTATTGGGATTGTGTACATTAAACGAGAAATAAAGCAAGAAGTTTTGCTTATTAATTTGGGAAGCACCTTAAACATTATCTCACAAATTGTTTTATAAATTTTACATTCATATTATAGCTTTCTTAAATTTTGTCTCCAACTAATTTTCAATCATGTGGTTGTTGAATAAAACACTAGTTGTGTTCAACAAGTTCAAGGATGTGACAGGATGCTTTAGTGAAAGACTTATTAATGACGTTGAGGGAATGTTGTGCCTGTATGAAGCCTCACATATGATGATTCACGGAGAAGACATTTTGGAAGAAGCCATGACTTTCACTTCCACTCATCTTGAGTCCATTGCAACCAAATTGAGCCCTTCCCTTGCGGTTCAAGTCAATCATAGCTTGAGACAAGCTCTGCACAAGAACCTACCTAGGCTAGAGGCACGCCGCTACATTTCTATCTATGAACAAGATCCTTCTCATAATGAAACTCTACTCACTTTTGCCAAATTAGATTTCAATAAATTGCAAAATCTACATAAAAAAGAATTTGGCAACATTTGCATGTAAGTTCATCTCATCATGACAAACCTTCTTAAATTGATTCCAAAGACTAATCCTTTTAATTATTGTTGTTATTGTTTTTGGTCCTTATAGGTGGTGGAAAGAGTTGGATGTACGTAGTAAATTACCTTATGTGCGAGATAGAATTGTGGAATGTTGCTTTTGGATTTTGGCGATATATTTTGAGCCCCAATATTCTCAAGCAAGAAAAATAACAACAAAAGTAATTGCAATGATATCAATCATTGATGATACATTTGATGCATATGGAACCACTGATGAATTAGAAGTTTTTACTAAGGCAATTGAAAGGTTAATTAGCATATTTTAAAACACAATTTTTCTTTGCTTGTTTTTTTTTTTTAGGAAAAACAACTTACGTAAGTCATTTTAATGAAAATATTTTTTCAGGTGGGATATTAGTTGCTTGGATGACCTCCCAGAATACATGAAGTTAATTTATAAGTCACTCATAAAGCTTTATGAGGAAATAAAGCAAGAAACGAAGAAGGAAGGAAAATCATATTTCATTAACTACATTATAAACGAAGTAAGAGCTTTTTTTCTCCCTAACTATTAACAACTGTTAAGTTACATAGTTTGTGGTTAGTGACAAATTCAAGATTTTGCAATAAGATAAATTCATATAATAAATTAAGAGTTTGTGTATTATGATCAAGGTTTCTTTTTTGTGTACATATGATAAAAGCCAAATATAAAGAAAGTAATCCTTAACATTAAAATCTATTATAATTCTACCAAAAGCATAAAGACAAATATTTCATATAGTATACTCTCAAAACTCAGTCTCTATATTTATTATAAAGTGTGTTTGTTGGCTATAGATAAAAAAGGGTGTTCAAGCCTACATGACTGAGGCTAGATGGCTCAACAACAACTATAAAACAACAATAGAGGAATACTTGCACACATCAAAAACATCTTCTTGTTACTGCACATTGATTGCAACAAGTTACATTGGCATGGGGGATATAATCACAGAGGACATATTTGAATGGGCAACAAGTGAACCAAAAATTGTTATGGCTTCTTGTACTATTTGTAGGTTAATGGATGACATTGTTTCCAATGAGGTACAATATCTGTATTAAGAATATTATGCTTCAATGTTTATGTTTCATTACACGATGTAAATATTAATTTGCAAAATTATTTGTTGTTGCATAGTTTGAACAAAAAAGAAGACATGTTTCCACATTCTTGGAATGCTATATGGATCAATATGGCGAGTCTAGGGAAGCTGCAATTCATGAATGTCGAAAGAGAATAACAAATGCTTGGAAAGATATAAATGAGGAATGTCTTATGCCAACCAGTGTTCCAATGCCTTTTCTACAGCGTATTCTCAACATTACACGTTTCATAGATGTGTTTTATAAAGACAAAGATAACTACACACATTCTGGTGGACTAATGAAAGAATGTATTAAAGCTTTGCTAATAGATCCAGTGCCAATTTAAGCATTCATTTCTATCCGTTGTTTTGTTGAATATGAAGTTGTTCAGAAAATTTGTTTGATAAAATGCATCTATCAAGTATATTGGAATGTATTTTCATTTTTGAATTTATTGTGAAAATATCTTTGTTGTGATTGATTAATCTAATTTAATGCTAATTAGGAAAGTTTGTAAAATTAATTGTTTGAAGAACACATAAAAGTAAAGAACATTTTTTTAGGGATTTCAAGAAAAGGAGGAGAGATAAAAAAGTAAGAATTGAAGATCAATTAATAAAAGACTATTAGAGAATGATTTCACTAACCTTCCCCGCATATATGCTCCCAAATTTTCATTTAATTTCATAAATTAATCAATTAATTCAACAACACTAAAATATATTTAAATCCCAATTCCTTGGTAAAATTTGCTGAGCAAAACATTAAGGTTAGGGACATAAAAATTGACTAATAAGACATATTATTCTTAGTAATAAACATTATTAACATTTTTACCTAAATCGTAATTCTAAAAGGGTTTCCCAACTTCAAATAAAACTATAAAAACATGCCATAGATGATCAAATCATAACATTAAGAGATAGATGAAGATGATTAACTAAATAAAATCCTATTATTGAGTGAGAACGAGGAGAACTACATGGTTATGACTACTACATCAACCTCTAACGATGGAGAACTTAGTCGCTTATGGCTATGGAATTCTCTCAAGTACAAAAGAAAATCTTCAAATGATCCATGATTATAATGTTTATCACTCTTACTCTCTCTAATCTCTATGAGTATACTGGAAAAATGAAGTGCCTTTCTATCTAATTTTATAATTTTTTAAATAGGGTTTCTTTTGTGCAAACTTGCTTAAAGTGACAAGGTGTGACACCTTCTACCCTGCATATTATAACACATAATATATTAATAACTGAATAGCCTAAAATTAAATAGATAAGTTCAAAATCATATAGGTAGAAAGAATCACATTTTAACATAAACTAGACTTAGTGAAAATATTAAATTACAAAGAAATTAAAATTTAACTACTCAAATTAAATAACATAAATCAAATCCTAACTAATTCCCCAATGTCACGTGTCTTATCAAAGCATAACCCTTCTATGAGGATTAAGCCTTGTTACCAACATCCTCAACATCATACCGAAGATCACTTGCAACAACATACAAGAAAAAACAACACAAAGCAAGAGAAGTCTGGCTCACGACGTCAGATGTAGCTAGACAGCCAAACACAAACAAGACATGTATCAACATAACATAAACATATCAATCATATAACAAATTCCATTCATTCACAATATAACAACTAAATACCACATAACATTAAGATGCATTATGCAATGGACACAGACTAAATGTTACAATGCACGTGACACCAGTAAAAACATCACGTATCACACTTGTGCATTGCCACTAGCAATACACAGAGTAATCTAGGAGTACATGCTAGGTCACACCTGCTACACACTCTCACTAGAAGGACATACTATTAGGGTCTAGTCAGGATAGATAAGTTGTGCAAGATACATCCTATACTAATGAGGACAAGACTGAGACTTCCAAACTGAGTTATCCCTAGGGTTAATTCCCAAGCTTTTTACACAAGGGACCTTTCTTGGTGGTGTATTCCATATCGTACCCTTTAAAAACATTTTATGCTATGATGCATGTTAAACAAACTTTATGCATACATTTCACGTGATCTCATACTGGCAGTTGATCCCATATCATAAAATCATCAACCATTCTTAATATAGCAATTAACAATTCAACTATATCAATTAAATATAGCAATCAATGGCATAAGAGATCATATCACTATAACTCATACATAGCTCACAAGCATACCAATAGCACATTCACATACTACATTTTCATAATCTTCTACGATATCGTGTGGTCCAAACACCTTATTTAGAGCTATATATATGCTATTAAGTTGATCTTAATTTTATTAGAAATCTAAGACAATTATCTCCAACTTCTATTTTGACCTCAAGAGCTAATTATGCCATCTACTATTTTAAATAAATAAAAAACTACAATGTTTTAGCCTAAATATGATAGCTTGACATTTTCTCATTAATTTGATCATATATAACTTGAGTTCTAAACCTTCTTTTTAGGTGATTTCAATCGTATTTGAATGCTAACATTCAAGACTACAACTTTCATGAATACCACAAAAACCAACGCGACTATCTACGTACTTGCTTAAGCAATCCAATCTTTCTCTTAAGCAAGAGTAGCTTGCTCGGAGCGAGATCAAACTCTCTTGAAGCGAGCATCACCCGAAACTCTTTGTCAGGCCTCACTTGAGTGAGCCTAAATTCGCTTGAAACAAGATAAATTCACCTAGAATGAAACTATGGTCACTTGAAGCAGGACAAGATAGTCACAAACACGAAATTACACTATTTATGAGTTTCTAACCTTCCTTACACCATTCCCTAACATCTCCAACCCAAATCCAATTGGTAAGAACTTTCCATTGGTTACGTTACACTTCTACAAGACACCATTTACGCATACATATGCATACTCATATCATCTCCTCATAAATCACTAATACATTCCCCTAGGATTTCCCACAAGAACCTATAGAAGCATTAAAATAACAATTACAAGCCAAACTCAAAATTACCAACACCTTCATAATAATTACATCAATCAAAATTTACAAGAAGAAATATAGAAGATAAAGACACATTTGGGAAAAATCCCCTCATACATAAACATACCATAGTGACATGATTGGGGTCAATCCCACTATCCAACATACATTTTCACCCAAAGTGAGGTTTCTCACTTCCCCCATTACCCAGATAAGCCCTAGATGACGGGTACACGACTATGAAGTAATTTTCTTCTTGCTCTTATAATCTTCGAGCTTTGAAGCCCGAACATGAAAACATAAGGGAACATAAAAACATATCATAAATCCTTCTTTTTAAATCCTTAACCCCCCTCCCCTTTTTAACCTCATAATTAAGAGAATTAATTATAGTTACAAACACTACAAGAATTTCGCGGATTAGAGAGGGAAAGATCCCTCGCAAATCCCTCGCAAATCCCTCGCTAAACATAATGGCGAGGGATTAGCGAGGGATTTGCGAGAGATCATTCCCTCGCTAAATTCAAGTCGCTAATTAGCGACGGATGTATATCCCTCGCAATTCCTTCGCTACATTCCTTCGCTTTTCCCTCGCAACTAGCTTCGCTAGTCCGTCGCAAATTTGTGCCGCTAATTCTTCGCTGTCGCCTCGCAAATGTAGAACCTAAATTCCCTCGCTAATTGTATTTAATATGTCCTCGCAAATCCCTCGCTAAACCCTCGCAAATATGTCCCTCGCAAATCCCTCGCTAAACCTTCGCAAATATGTCCCTCGCAAATCCCTTGCTAAACCCTCGCAAATCCATCAAAGCATATGGATTGAGTTCCCTCGCGAATCCCCCGTCAAACCCTCGCAAATATGTCCCTCGCAAATCCCTCGCGAAACCCTCGCAAATATGTCCCTCGCAAATCCTTCGCTAATCCCACGCAAATCCATCAAAGCATATGGATTGAGTTCCCTCGCGAACCCCTCGCTAAATCTTCGCAAATATGTCCCTCGCAAATCCTTCGCTAATCCCACGCAAATCCATCAAAGCATATGGATTGAGTTCCCTCGCGAATACCACGCTAATCCCTCGCGAAACCTTCACAACATATCTTTTGAGTTTCCTCGCGAATCCCTCGCTAATATCTCGCTTTCCTAATTACATTATTCTCTCATGTATCCCTGTAAATATGTCACTTAATTTGATATTTTAAATAAATCTAAATCAACTACATAATTTTTTTTTAATTCGACATGATTTAAAATAAAAGTTGCATATAACAATATCTCTTACAAAACCAAATTGTTAAATGTCTTACAAAATCCAACTTGTGCATACTATATCTTAAAGAAACATAAACTAATTAATGTCTTACAAAAAGAAAAGCCAAATAACAAGTCATCCTAAATACTAATCAACCTAAGCTAGTAAAATCATCATCTCGTCCTTGATCCTCCCTATGTTGGTTGGTTGATGGTGTTGTTGATGGTTGAACTGCTTGAATTATTTGCCTCATCATCTCTGGTATTTGTGTTTGCAAAAAAGAAGCCAATGCATTATTTATAACTGCAGTGACCCGTTCTTCTGTCATAGGTGTAAGATTTGCAGAGGAACCTGCAACCTCTGGAGATGAAGCTTGGGTAGAGCTACTAGTTCCAAGATCCAAGCTATGTCCCATGCCATGCACTCTTTTCTTCTTGTTTTCACCTGCAGCTTTTAACCAAAGATCAGAATCAATTACAGGATGAGATGAAGTGTCTTCTCCATATTTTTGTGTCATTGATTCTTCATATGTTTCCTACAAATAATAAATAAAAAAAATAAGTGAAATAGTAAGAGATTAAAAAAGTACATAATCAATCTTAAAATATAAAATAACATACAATAAATTTCTTTGCCCTAGTTGAGACAAATTCACCATCATTTTTTTTGTGAACTTTGTTATACACTTCACGATAAGAAACAGGACGATTCTCTTGTGCCTCCTGTAAAAAAATTACAGTACAAATTGTAAGTAATGAAATTTACCAAAGAAACTCATTAATTTTCAAAACCTTCAACTTCCACAACTTGTTAAAGAATTAAAAAAAAACTGCACTTAAAAAAAATCCATGGGTAAAGATTTTTAAGACATCATTAATAACACAATTTTAATTGTAACAAATTCCAAATATTAGAATAGGAATAAAGCAAACATCACTCATTAATTATTGACAAAATTCAATATGATTTGATTACCATAGCTTTTTTGTGTTGCCCGAAGCTTCTTGACCCTCCTGTGTGCACCATTGCTTCAGGCTGGGCAGCCCTGTTTTGTCTTCCAGCAACAGATTTCTTTTGCCATTCTGGTGTCTTCCAAATATCGATCAACCCATTCCATATTTCAGCTTTCATCCCTCTAGGCTTATGAGCCCTTAAATCCTCATAATTTCTTGAGTTTGCTACTTTTATTGCTTTATCCCTGTCTTTACACAATTGATCAGAATACCTATCCATGCATGTTTTTTCCCAAACTTCCCTCGCCATCACACGATCATATTCTGATGCAAAACGATATTTTTCCTGCAATAATACAACTAAAGTAAAAAAAAATAGTTGTTGATATAATGATATAATATATAATACTATTAGATTAATTACTTACCTTAAAATCATTAAATAACATTTCTTTCATTTCAGGGCAATAACTTTTCCAACAATCTGCAGCATAAGGCATCCTTGACATTACCTCAGAAATGATATCACGAGTCACAAATTGTTGAGCAAACCTCTTCCTATAATTCAATTCAAACCACAAATAGTTCAATAACATGAATTTAAAGTATTAATCATATTCATAAATTCAATTTTACTTACGGTTTAGAAACTAACATTCAAAGGTGAAGTAGGACGTTCAAAATGGATGAGGGAATATGAGTGAGAGTGGAAGCTCTCATGGACGGTTGGCACACTCCAAGATGAAGGTGGAGGCCACTCTAGGGTTTTCACTCTCCAAGAGTGAAGATAGGAGAAAGATTAGCCGAAATTAACCTAGGAACTTTGGATTATTATGATATTGAGTGAGCATTTCATGCTTCAACATCCTATCTTTAGTTCCTAGTTAATTTTGGCTAACTTTTCTCTTATCTTCACCCTTGGAAAGTGAAAACCTTAGAGTGGCCTCCAACTTCATCTTAGAGTGTACCAACCGTCTATGAGAGTTTACACCCTCTCACTCATATTCCCTCATCCATTTTGAACGTCCCACTTCACCTTTGAAGGCTAGTTTCTCTTGGTGTGCCGAGATCCTTGGATAAACCCATTGACTCCTTCTTCATAAATGGAAGGGAGCTTTCCATCACAATGCATCTTGGAGATATCATTTTAAGTAGGAACCTCTATCATATCCTACCATGGCATTATTGTTCTTTAGCTGCTGAATGCTGTGTACGGTTGGTTCAAATCTTTCAACAGTCAACATGCTGGCAAGGCTAGCAGTGTAAATCTGTGTAATGATTAGAGCCATAAAAAGCCACACCACCGTTGCCACCCTTGATAAATTGCTATGTAACTTGTCCCCTGTGTTAGCAGATTAAGCAAAGTAATGTTACTTGAGAATTGAGATTGTTGTTAGTGTTACTTGTTAGTTTGTAACAAGCACCAAATTGTGAGAATTATTTTTCACACAATATAGTACTGACTTGTTTTCATTGGAAGCTTTATGTCCAAATGACTTGTGTAAGGAAACATGATATTCTAAGAGTTTGTTCACAAGTTTGATGGTTAAATTTACTGAAATAAGTTAATAAAAATACTAGTAAAGTTTTTCCATCAAATTTGTTAAAATGAACTTAAAATTCACAATTCATTTTGGTAAGCGTAAAGAATTTTCCTAAAAGCACTTCTCAACACCTCTTAAAACTATTTTTCAACTAACAAGTAAGCTTTCCAAATAGTTAGTTCTTGTCAGGTAAAATCAACTAAATCATGACAAAGTTCTAAATTCTAATAGATGTTAAACGAATCATGGTCCGCTACAAAGATAAAATATAAAAGTTCAGTCTTCAACTCTTCATCCAAAATGTGAATGCATGAAATTCCTAACTGTAGCAAATCTAGATCAAAGCTAGAGAGCCTTAGATATTAGCAATTACCATTCAATGAGAACAGAGAACAGAAAGCCAACCACAACTTGATGCATAATAGGGCCCTTAAGTTCAGGGCGGTGGTTTCTTTCAATCAGCCATACAACAAAGCCATTGTAGAAAATGATGACCAATATGAGAATCCATATGACTTTTGTGCAAGGCTTCAAGAATAGCCATGCTCTATTGCCTGTCTTTGATTTAACAGGAACAATCATCACCACTCTGAGATCTGTATAGGACTGAGTGAATGAAACATATTCATAACGCGTGGATACTATTGCTACATCTCCAACAACTAAATCATATTTCTGCATCAAGCATAAATCATTATGGTGAGCAAATCAAGTATTATTAGGCTAAAAGAGTTTCTAGGGCTTACCATACTACATGTTACTATGTTAGACGAGGACCAGATAGTTTTGGACCAAATAATCTTGAGAATGAAGGTGTAAAAGATAAAGTATTAAAACTAGTTATTATGGAAAAAAACTCACTCGAGGTTATTTTTCATCTTAGGTTGTATATCAGTATATTAAGGTCCAATGAAACAGAGATATGATCATATGACATGGTAGAGTTATAATATAGTTTATAAGATTGAGTTATTGTAGGCATAATGAAACATCAAAGTTAATTTAAATATTATGGTATTCTATAAGTGTATAAGTTTAAAAAATAAAAGTAAAAGAAATTACAAAAAGAAACAAGTGTGTTCGAAGTGTGCATATACTATCACATAATATATAACCAAAATTCGATATTGGCTTATTTGTTAAGTGACATTTTTCTTGACATATATGTCAATCTCGTAAAGCGAAATGACTTATTCTAGATTTGAATTTTTCATGTAACAAACTAGGTTAGAACAGGGCATTATAACCTAGGGTTACATGCTTTTTTCTAAGCTTAGAAAGACCCGTTTCAATTTGAGAACAGTTCGTTCCGGGCTCTTATTTCTGGCCTTTTATGTTTTGGGCATTTGGATGTCATGTTAGCCTGCTCTAATGTTATTTTTAGGCCTTTGAGAACTGCTTCTTCTTATGTTAAAAGTTCATTTCCTTGTTTATGTGCCCCAGACGAAATTAGGTGTCTACAGATGCCCCTCTTTACTTGTCTTTTTGAATAGCTAGCTATGTGTTACTTTTCTAAAGGTAAGTAAAGACATAGACATTTCGTTCAGGTCCTCCCTTTGTCTCTTCGTGCAGGGGCTTCCACGTCGTTTCCTTTGGATAGATGTGTTTGCCTATACCCTTGTTCTTCGAAGTAGTTGAGTGTTGGGTTACATATTTCATTGGGTAACAAGACTGACAAATTGTACAACCTAATCTTCTATCTTCATGTAGATATTCCATGCCATTTCTTCTAGTTGCTTTTCTATGATAGGGAGGTGAATATCCGAGTCTTTTCTTTTGCTTTGATAGTAGGTTCCTCCACTTTGTTTCCTTTAGGTAGATGGATTTACATGTATCCTTACCCTTTGAAGCAACTAAGTGTTGAGTTGTGTACTCCATTGGGTGACAAGGATGGTAAACTGTACCATCTAGGTGTCCGACTTGGTGTAGAAACTCTATGCTGCTTCTACTTATCTTGTGATAGTGTGATTTTATTTATTGCTTGCTGAAGAAGGAGTATATTCTAGGCTAAGCCTCTCCAAGTTGGACTGATATGAAGGCTTTAGCCAGCCTATGAGTGTTTCTTGATCTAACCTCTCCAAGTTGGACTGGTATTGAGGCTCCAGCCGACCTATGGTGAGTGTTACTTGTTCCAGCCTCTCCAAGTTGGACTGATATTGAGGCTCTAGTCGACCTTTTCCAAGTTTGTTGAGTATTTCTTGATCCAGCCTCTCCAAGCTAGACTGGTATTGAGGCTCCAATCAACCTTTTCTGAGCTTGTCCTGGTTTTGAGGATCCAGCGAACCTTTTTGAGCTTGTACTTGTTTTGAAGGTCCAATAACCTTTTTCGAGCTTGTACTAGTTTTGAGGGTCTAGCAACCTTTTTTGAACTTGTACTGGTTTTGAGGATCCATCGAACCTTTTTCTAGCTTGTTCATTGTTGTGTGAGTATTGTGATGCCTCTTTAGGCGTCTCCATCGGGAATGACATGTGTGATAGGAGTTCTAGTGTTGTTCCTGCCGTGTGAGTATTGTAATGCTTCTCCAAGTGTCTCGTATTGGGGATGTATGGCAAAATTCTATATTCTTCCTGCCATGTGAGTATTATGATGCCTCTCCAGGCGTCTTCTAAGCACTGGTTGGTTGATGATTGGTTGGTAGGAATCTAGTGTTGCTCCTGCCAAGGTGAGTATTATGATGCCTCTTCAAGCATCTATTGGATTTTCTGGGAGAACTTTGCTAATGGTCTGGTTGTGGGAGTAGGAAAACTCCTAAGGTATCGATGTGATGTGGTAGGTAGATGTGGCTTGCGGATGTCACGGTTAACATGCTGATGATCTTGATCTTGTCGAACTGTCTGACTTGATCATTGTAGCATGACTTGTTGCGGGGAGACTATGCCCCTTTGTTTGTAGATGGATCCCCGAGCTAAGGACTTCCTTGTGTTTATTATTTTATTTTTAGCTTTGGTTTTTTCTAGTTTGGAAGCTTTGCCTTTTTTCTATGTTGATTTTTTTCTTTCTTTTTTGTATTATTATTCTTATTTTGTTTTGTTTTGTTTTGCTTTGTTTTCCCAAAATGTAGCATAAATAGAAGCGAAGATATGGAAAAAAATATAATCTCATAAATTAGATATAAATTTGAAGTATAATGATAAAACAAATACAAACAAAGAGTAAAATGCCCTAAAATCTAATCTAGTCCTTAATCGGGGGATTGGGAAATCGCTTCTACAGCCATCATATCATCTGCTCATGGCACTACTACTGTTGATGATGTTGTTGGCGCATCTCCTCCTGCAAGCTTAATTATGAGACAACTATCGAAGCTCTGATGCCGCCTCTCCATTTGTTGGTAGAAGGCCTCGATATCTCCCCCTCCCTATGGCTGTGGGGGCATCTACTGCTCCTATTATGGCGGTGGTTGTGGTTGTTGCGATTGCCCCTCCTATTAGGCGAGTATATCCCCAAATAAGATATCATCTATGTCAAATTCCTTCATGGCTATATACCCATCCAGAGAGAGCCCAATGACGCCCACAACCCTAAGGGTGAGTGCGTTGAGAGGTCGAGGGTCCAGACCATTCTCTGAATCCTCATCCTCATCCACGATCTTGTAGTGCTCGAACACCCGTGCAAGCATAGAGTCGACCACTATGTAGTCGCAACGGCTATTCGTGCTTGATCTCTCATCGTAGTCCTATATATGGCAGAGAAAGAAAGCTTCAGGATTATAGTGAATCTTGTGAGTCATGCAATATAAAGGGAAGAGGTCTCTATGTGTAACAGAGCTTGGGCTCTGGTAGCATCCATAGATGGTCCCCGTCATGAGCTTATGGACCACCCGAAGTGTAGGATCGCTAATCCTTGAGTCTCGAGGCCTTGGCGGTCCTTGGCATGACCACCTCACCCGTGAACTCCCACCACATGTCGTCTATAGAGGTGTCGAAGGTGGGGAAAAGAATTTTGTCGTTGTACTCTATCGTCGGTAGTTGCGCCGCTAGGAAAAAATTGACTATTCGGTTGAACTTTGCCAATGTGTTGGTGTGAAGGATCCCACCCATCCAGAATATGACCATTAGTACGTCTGGCCCCTCGGGTGCTGAAGCTGTGTACTTCCTTGTAGACACTAAGAAGTCGATTGTCACCTCTTGATAGGCTCGACCCAACGGCTCGAGTAAAAACTCTCATCTGATGGTCGTGGTTTTTAGTGACCATAAAAGGCTAAAGTACTTGTTTGACCAAAAGGAATTGAATATGAGGCAAAGACGATGGTTAGAATTCCTTAAGGATTATGACTTATAGTTGAGTTACCATCCTGGTAAGGCTAATGTTGTAGTTGATTCTTTAAGTAGAAAATCTTTGAGATTGTCTTCTTTGATGATTAAGGAGTTGCATATGATTCAGAAGTTTAGAGATATGAGCTTAGTGTGTGAGCTGACCCCTAAGAGTATTAAGTTGGGATCCTTGAAAGTGACTAATAGCTTGATAGATGAGATTAGAGAAGGTCAAAAGGTAGATCCTTTCTTATTGAGTCAAGTAGAGAAGTTGAATCAAGGTGTGAGTTTAGAGTTGGAGTGGATAGAGTGTTGAGATTTAAGGATAGGTTGTGTATTCCTAGTGTGCCTGAGCTTAAAAAAGTAATTTTAGAAGAAGGTCATAGGAGTAGTCTTAGTATCCATCCAGGAGCCATTAAAATGTACCAAGACCTTAGGAAGATGTTTTGGTGGCCTAAGATGAAGAAGGAATTGGAGGAATTTGTGTATGCTTGCCTAGTATGCTAGAAAGTTAAGGTAGAACACCTATGAGGCTTTGTATGGTAGGAGATGTAGGACACCCTTATGTTGGGTAGAGCCTGGAGAGAATGCCATATTAGGACCTAAGATAGTTCAACAGACTACTGAAAAGGTTAAGATGATCCAAGAGAGGATGAGAGAAACCCAAAGTAGACAAAAAAGCTATAGTGACAAGAGAAGAAAAGACCTTGAGTTTAAAGAAGGTGATCATGTATTCCTTAAAGTCACTCCTTGGACGGGAGAAGGTAGAGCACTGAAATCCCATAAGCTTATTCCATGTTTCATCGGTCCTTATCAAACTCTTAAGAGGATCGGTGAAGTGGCCTATCAAATTGCCTTGCCTCCATATCTTTCAAACCTCCATAGTGTCTTCCATGTTTCCCAACTCAAAAAGTATGTCCATGATCCTTACCATATCATTGAGTCTGACAACATTCAGCTGAAGGATAATCTCACCTATGAAACGCACCCTTTGAGGATTGATGACAAGAAGGTGAAACAGTTGAGAGGAAAGGAAATCCCTTTGGTTAAGGTCATTTGGGGAGGAATATCGCAGAAAGTGCTACATATGAATTAGTGTGGAAGAAAATATGCACAAATATTTTGATGATGCCAAAGTGATTATAAAACATTGAAGAAGAATCAAGGTTGAGCTAAAGCAAGTTGATGCAAGAACAAGATCTCAAGTGTTACATAGATAAGTCTTATCAACTTAACTAAGAATGTAAAAGAATTTTTTAGAATTGCAAGTATGCTTGGCCTTGAGAATAAGTTTTCAAAAATCTCAAATTAATCTCTTTAAATTTAAACAAGTTTTAAATCTTTTGAAAGTAAGTAAAAATGTTTTCAAAAGACTTAACAAAAGCTTTAAAGAATAGTTCAAATCATTTCTTAAAATAGATTTGTGAAAGAAATTATTGAGATGAAGTTTTCTACATAAAAGTTTTTGAAACAATAAAAAAATATGTTCTGGTAATCCATTACAAGACCTTGTAATCCATTACCAGAACAGGAAACTTCAAAGTTCAAATTCTGAATACAAAATGTGTTATGGTAATTGATTACCAGATCTTGTAATCGATTACCAGAAGATAAAATTTCAAAATTTGAATTTAAATTATACAACGTTTCAAACATTTTGAACTTAAACCGTTGTAATCGATTACCAAGTCTTGTAATCGATTACCAGAGCCTATTTTCTGAAAAATTATAGAAAGTTACAACTCTTCATGAAAAGACATAACCTAAGAAATAATTGTCTATAAATACCTATAATTTTTCAGAGAAAGGTGACGAACTCTATTGTAAAAATCATTTACAAAATCTACTTGGCCAAAGTCATTTGCAAAATCTCTAAAGAGTTCTTCAAGAGAGTCATTCTGTAAAATTCAATAGATCATTGGATTTGTAAAGGAGAAAGGGTTTTTCTCCTTGTTGGTTTTTGAATCTCAACACAAGGAAAGGGAGTTCCGAGGTGTTGGAGGATTCAAGTCTTGTAAGGTTTACAAGAGTAGTGGAAATCTCAAGTGGGAGACTTGAGGACTGGATGTAGGCAGGATTGACCGAACTAGTATAAAATCAAGTTTTCAATTCTTCTTTCCCTACACTTTTAATTTCTTGTTATTAATTGTAATTGTGTAGTTTGCATCATCATTCATTCTTTACATATAAATTTATCTAAGGAATTAAATTTGATAAGAAAGTATTTGGAAAAGTTTTCATAAGAGGAAATTTAGAAAACTTAATTCAC
Source organism: Cajanus cajan (assembly GCF_000230855.2). Lineage (NCBI taxonomy): Eukaryota > Viridiplantae > Streptophyta > Magnoliopsida > Fabales > Fabaceae > Cajanus > Cajanus cajan. The sequence continues at coordinate 22,622,367 of NC_138524.1, forward strand.
CCCCCCCCCCCCTTTTAAGTTAATTGAGGCTAAGTGACTAACAATTAGAAAGCAAGATGTGAGAAGCCTACCCATTTTTGTTTTCAGGTAAATTTCGGGGACGAAATTTCAAAAAAAAGGGGGAGAGTTGTAACACCCCGAGTTTCATAAATTATATTAAGGTATTTTAGATCCTTTGACCTTTAGAGCTCTAACATAACCATAAATACATGATATCAGCATTAAAACTCAATAAAAAAAAGAATTATTTAATAAAGCATATAAATCATACAGTACTCACCAAGCGATAACTCTATAGAATGAAATATGTTGTAAAACTTTAAGTAAAATGAGGTGTACTTGTATGATTGTAATCCTAGTGTACTCATACATAGTTGTATATGTGTAATTATTTCATCTATTTGTGGTTATGCTTGAAAATAATAAACCATACAAAATAAAACAAGATGAGGCACTAAAAGGCTTAAAGTTGAAGTATTTTTTTTTATCAACACAAAGTATTATCTCCAAAGGCTCTCAATAAAGGAAGATTATGTTTATAATGAAATGAAAAATATTTATGTACAAGTAATGCTTCAGAAAAAAGCCCCTAGATTTGTTAAGCCTATATTATAGGTGCCAAATGGTTCTTTAGAAAAAAACTTGATAAATACGGGATCATCATATATAAGAAATAAGGTCGTATTGGTTACTAAGAGTTACAACCAAGAGGAATACATAGACTATGATGACATATATGCTCTAATTGTAAGAATAGAGGCTATTGCATTGTTATTGGCATAAGCCAACATTATGAACTTTCAACTTTATCAAATGGACGTGAAAAGTGTGTAACAACCCATTTTTCGTGGGCCAAAGGCCCAATTCGTGGCCCAGAACGGGCCGTTTCAATTTTGAAACAGGCCGTTCTGGAATAGTGAGTATGGCCAAAATTGTAGAAGCAGAACGGGTCGTTCTGATAGGAGAACGGGCCGTTCTGCTGGGTTTGAGAACGGGTCGTTCCAGTTGAAAAATTTACGTAGGTTTGAAGGGCCCAGAACGGGCCGTTCCGATTTTGGAACGGGCCGTAGTGGTAGGTGGGCGAAAAATCCTATAAATAGGCCTCAAATCCTCTCATTTCTACACACCTCTCATTCTCACTCTCTCTTCTCTTCTGTTTTCTCTTTCGTTCCTCTTCTTCTCTCTGAAGACCAAGAGGAACTCAGAGGATGAGGTTTTGCTCCAGTTTTAGTTCTGATCCTTGTTTAAGGAAAAAAAGGAGGAGGTTCTGCCGGAGTTCCTATTTATCCAGGTACGGGGGAAAAGGAGATTATTTATATGTGGAGTTACATGAGGGAATTGGGTAGAAGAAGAGCCCTTAGGATTATGAGCAATTTTATAATTATTTCTGTTTGAAAAATTATTGGCATTATTTGATTCTGTATGAATTTAGGAGTATGAATATATGATTTATTTGTAAAAATGATGCTCTGGGAGAGAGAACGAAATTATAGAAAAGTGTCTGTAGGCTAGGTTTTGGAAAAATTGAAATATTTCTGTTTGAGGAATTAATGATACCATTAGGTTCTGTATGTGTTGAGGATTAGAAATATATATTTAATTTGTAAGAATGATGATCTGAGAGGGAGAACGAAACTGTAGAAAAGTGCCTGTGAGTTAGGTTTTGAAAGAATTGGGGGTTTTATTGTTTATGTTAAAGTTATATGAAATTGATAATTCCATTGTTTATAATATTAATTTATGAATGTTATTATTGTATTGATTGATAAGAATGAATGATCTTGATGTGAATTTGAATTATGAGATGAGATGTTGTATGGATGTGATTATGATTGTGATTGTGGTGCCTCACATCAATGACTAGGGATGGCACGGCCCCTGGGCAAGTGGTGCTACAGGGAGGGCGTGACCCTAGCATGGTGTGGGATGGGTAAGACAATTAACACCACCACTTATGTCGATTATGGTAGCCCTGGCATAGGGTTAATTGCAAGAGATTGTGTGGATTGTAATGTGATTGTGGTTCCTCAGACTAAAGGATCAAGGATGATACGAACCCTGGTAGTGGATGCTTCAGGGACGAGCGTACTCCTGGATGATCAGGGATGATACGAACCCTGGGTAGTTGATGATTCAGGGACGAGCGTACTCCCGGATGATCAAGGATGATACGAACCCTGGGTAGGTGATGCTTCAGGGACGAGCGTACTCCTTAATGACTAGGGATGGCACGGCCCCTGGGTAAGTGATGCTACAGGGAGGGTGTGACCCTGGTTTGGTGTGGGAGGCAATTAACCCGTATCACTTGTGTCAGATGTGGTGAGGTCTTGGCATAGTGTTAATTGTAAGATTGGTGTGGATTATGGATGTGGAAATGATATTGTTAATTGTAAGATTGACATGAATTATGAATATGAAAATGATGTTGTAAATTGTATAATTGGTGTGGATTATGATGGATTGAGATATGTATGTTAAATGAGATATGTTAAATGTGAATTGAGATGTGAAGATGAGGAATGATTGATATATATATATATATATATTATTAAATAATGAATTATGATGAGATTATATTGTGATGTGTTTGTATGTACTTTGCATATAGATATTTTCTTTTCTCACCGTATAAAATGTGGATATTTTAGGTGAAGAAGATCCGGGTACGAGTGGCATCTAGAATGCCAACAGTTAAATTATGGGAATGCTCTGATAGTGTGACATCGGGACAGAGGATTTCTAGGACAGAATATTTATATGGATTTGGTATTGTAATAAATGATTTTAAAATTGTAAACTCTTAAATTTTACGTTTCAAGTTTTATTTTTCAGTTATTTTCTTATATTGAAGAAAGAACAGATTTGAAGTTTTATGTGAACCCTTTTACGAACCCTTTGAAAGTTTATTCTTCTTAATTAAATTATATTATATATGTGTTGGGGTAGTAAGGGTGTCACAAAGTGAATTTTTAAAGCATTTCATTCAATAAATGGTTTATGTTCACCAACCCCGTAGATTTGTTGATTTCAAGTTCCCTAACCATGTGTATGAGTTGAAAAAAGGCACTTTAAGATGGTCCTTGGAAGTATCTCCTACGTTACTAGCACTATGGTCATCGTGTTGCATTTTGTTCATGGCTCCGAACATTTTAGCCATTTGTTCCTTGAGCTGTTTAAGCTCCTCATTGAGGATATAGTTTCTTTCTTCTAGGGCATCCATGGCTTTTATCCTTTGAGCTCTCGTGAGTATGGAGTGTTGAAAAGCCACCTTTGAGGGACAATGATAATTTCCTATTAAGCTATTTAATTGATAATGCATGAAGGAGGTCTCTAACAAAGACTTGGTGGCCATTCCTTTGAAGGTGAATCATAGTGTCCCTTTTCACAATGTTTTACGATGTGACAAAGGTCACACTAATTGGAGTTCACCAGTCTTTGTGAGAGATCTCCTAGTGATCCTATACGACTTTTCGAAAAAATAGGAGATGCATGATGACCTTCTTTTAATGAACGGATGTATGTCTCTCACAGATTTTATTTTCTATGTTAGGTTTTCCCTTGTGATAATGCATTTTTTTTGTTTTTTTTTTGTTTATTTTTTTTATTTTTTGTGTTTTCTTTACCTTAGGGGAACTACACAAACAAATGCACATACATATGCTCAATCAACGCAACCCACAAACAGTCATGTTCAAATCCATGGTCTGGGGTCCTTGTCAAGAAAGTGTTTTGTATAGGACGATTTTAATTATCCTCACTAGTCTTTAAAGGCTCCCAAGGTGCCCCCATTATAGGGACCCAATATCTTTGTCGCCGTCACCTGCAAACTCTAAGGTCTGACACAGTATTTTAGGCTAGAGTAACCAGTTATCACCTCGAGTGTGATTTCCGACAAGGTTTGCAAGCTCTAAGGCCATTCTTGGGCCGGTTGTACGTCAACCACCCCCTATATTTACAGGCTTATGCCCCTGGCTATAGAGGGAATTGTTGTGTGCAAGGGTTTGTGCACAATTGTTATTTCAAACAGATGCGGAATTTAAACAGACAAACAAATATCAAAGAAAACAAATAAATATTTACATGCAAAACAAACAAGGTAAAGGGAACAAATATTTATTATTCTTAATTTACTAATCTCATCATTTATTTCAGCCTGCCCTCTTTAAACTTCTCTAGTGGAGTTACCATCTGCCGGAACTCAAAAAATTCTAATCTTGCCCATAAATGGTTTGGACTTCCTTTTTGAAAAGTCTCATCAATTAGGGAATGCCCAAACACCAGAATAATTCCTAACTAATGGTTTTGGAAAATGGTTCTTAGGAGTCGCCACCGATCTTTTACTCAAAACATCGGAAAAAGAAAAGGGATTTTGAAAAGTGCCAATTTGGCCTTTATAACTAGAATTATGCTCGGGGGCCGGTTACGTGTAAGGAAGGTGTTAAGCACCCTACAACACCCTAAATCGGTACGCTTATGATGAAACTAGCGTGATAGAGAATAATAGTTTAAATATTTGGTTCCCTTTATTAGTGGTTATTTACACGCTTAAATTTAAATTATGTGATTTACCCTAACACGTCTACATGGTTGTTTTTATTAGTTATAACAATATTTTACAATAAAAGGAGTAGAGGATGGAAAAAAAGATTGGTAGAAATACCTCTTGAGCGGGCTTTTATAAAGTGTTCTTCAAATGTGGAATACTTGAGGCACTTTTTGGCTACCTTACACACTATAATGTGCCTCACAACTCTGAAGAAATAAAAGGAGAAGAAGAGAAAGAGATTTGAATTGTATCAGGCTTCAGAAGGCAATTTTTTCGGTCCCTAGGAACAATGCCCGACTTTGGTATTTATAGACATCAAACCTGACTAGAATGGCCCATTCTGGTTTCAGAACAGCCCATTTTGGATTAGTTTGTTAAGGCAAAAATTTGAATCTGGAACAGTCCATTCTGAATTTAAATTTTACCTTTAACAACCTATGTCGAAACGGCCTATTCCAGACTGGAAAAAATTCATTTTGACCTAGTGTTTCTATGCCTTTTTAGGAGTTTGGAAAAGCCCATTCTAGGCTCCTAATTCACCCTTATTGGGCTTTGGGCCTTCTAATGTCATATCGTTTCGTTCTGATGTCATATTCGAGCCTTCGGGGACTCCTTTGTCTCGTGCTAAAGTCCATTTCTTTGTTTGCGGGTCTCGGACAAAATTAGGTTTCTACAATACAATGTTTTTCAATACGATTTGACAATATCTTAGAAGTCTAAAGAAACTTAAGTTTGGCTGATACATAGACAAGTCCTCTTTAGCTTCTAGAACATGTCTCCTTATTGCTTTCGCCTGTTCATGGATCTCCTTGCTTATGTTGTCCCAAGTTGACTGTGCTTCCTTGGCCTTCTCTTGATAATATCCCATCATCACCTTTAGCTCTTGAACTTCTTCTAGAGCTTGGTCACTTTAGTGGGTAATTTCTTTAAGAAGTTCGAGCCCCTCTTCTTCCTTTTGTCAAAAATTAGAGATGGTTGCGGCTCGTTCTTGGGTGATCTCCCGCTAAATTTTAACCTCTGATCTGGCCTTAGATAAGTCCTTATGTGCTTGTTCTTTTCCTTGTGTCTTCCCTTGGTGTTTGATCTTGAGTTGTGCTACCTTTGATCAGGATTTGACGAGTTGCTTATCTAAATCAACTCTTGGGATTTTCGTCGATTGTGTATTTTTGTTGGCATATTCATCTTTTAATCATTCGATTTCAATGTCCTTCTTCTTGCACTTCTTCTGTAGACTATCGATGAAAATTTTGGATTCCTCATCCTTTTCTTCCAAGGCTTTTACTTGGGCTTCCAAAGTTTCCATCCTTTTAGTCAAGGAATTGACTCGTTGTTGTTTGCTTTGGTCCACTGACTTGGTTATACCTGTGATTCCTCTTTTTCTTCTCCATTGTTGATAATCATCTGAAGGCTATCCAGGGTCTACCAAGCTCATTGTCTCCAAAGTAAAGTGGCTTGCTCCAAGCTTCCTTGATGGCGTCAATCAACGGTTGTTGCCCCGAGGTGTAGAAGAAAAAAATCCCTCCAAGTTCTTCTAGATTTGGCAAAGTTTGTGTTCTCCCAAGCTGCCTTAATATATGGTTTAGAGAACAGGCTATACATCCTCTTAGTCCCATCAAAGGTAGATTAGGGACCTTTCCACATCGAATCAAAACTTGACTTGGTCGAAACCATGGACACATCCACGTGAAGGTGTCCTTAGTATAGTTTTCCATCTCAGTTTTCCAAGCCATAACATACTTCCTTGGTGCGGGAATTCTAGGAAAGCTCCTTAACGGATCAGGTAGCTTTCCCATATGGTCTTTGGCAAAAAAATGTGCATACGTCCACACATAAAGGAGTGGGCTATAGCATCTCATCTATTTCCCTGAATTTTTTATTACAAAAGTCAATAGTAATTAAGGTGTTGGCAAAAATGGCAGGCACGAGGCTCTTTAGGTGTGCATCCCAAGCAAGAAGGCATCGATTGCGGCGTGCTCTATTACCTTCTCATGAAAAGAGAAAAGGATTATCCCAAACAATATTAAAGCTAGATTCTTGTTGAAAATCATCCAAACCCCTTGATTGGCTAGAAGGGAAAGGTGTCCTTCCAGAGTAGAGAGCTTCCATCCTTTGATTGTCCCATTTCCCTCAAGAGTGGATAAATAAGGAGGTAGCCTGATTAGCTCAATTAACTTATCTAAGGAGATAAGTCCTTCCAAAATAGCGTAGACCCCTTCAGACTTGGGCCACCTAACCATTAGGTCGTACTCCTCTACAATGGGCACTATGTCAAAGTGAGGGAACTGAAAACAACAAAACTCAAGCTTCTAGAAGTGCACCAAAGCTCTCATGAAGGCGGGGTCAACATATATCCTTAATAGGTCAAGGATTCTTCCATAACACTTTTTGAAGTCTGTCTTGACTTCCCTCAACATTAGAGCACATAAGTTGTTGACTCTTGGCATTGCATAATTCAGAATGCTCACCATCCTCAACAGTCCATGCATGCTACTACATATGCCTTCCATATCTCTAAATGAATGTTTATTAATTACTATCCTAAAAGAAATGCATGATATGTAATTTTTTGCCTAAATATTTTCATGTTTTATTTGACTAAGGGCTATAATCCTTATCCATTTGAATGAAATTAAACACGCAAGTGCAATAAATATATGCTCACAAAAAGTAATCCATGAACGACACAAATACATGGTCTGTGGTCCCTTTCAAAGAAAGTGTTGGTATAGGAAGGTTCTAGTTATCCTCACTAGTCTTTAAAGGCTCCCAAGGTGCCCCCAATATAGGGACCCAGTACCTCGATCGCCGTCACCTGGAAAATTCTAAGGTCTGATGTAGTATTTTGGGATAAAGTAACCGATTATCACCTTGAGTGTGATTTTCGACAAGGCTTTCAGGCTCTAAGGCCATACTTGGGCCGATTGTACGTCAATCACTCTCTATGTTTATGCATTCACACCCTCGGGTATAAAGGGAACTGTTGTGTGCAAGGATTGTGTATAATTGTTTATTTCAAACATACAAATATCAAAGCCAAATAAAAATGCATACAAAACAAACAAAGTAAAGGGAACTAATATTTGAACTATTATTCTTAGTGTGCTAATTTCATCATTTATTTTGGGCTTGACCCACTTAAGCTTCTCCAGTGGAGTTGCCATTTGTTAGAACCTAAAAAATTATGATCTTTCCCACAAATGGTTTAGACTTCAAATTTGAAAATCTCATCAATTAAGGAATGCCCCGAGACCAGACTAATCCCTAATTAACAGTTTTGAAAAGAGTTCATGGAGTCACCACCGATATTTTTCTCAAAACGTCAAAAAATGGAAAAAGAGATTCTTAAAAATACCAAAAATGGCCTTCACAACTAGAATTTGGGCTCGAGGGTCAATTACATATAGGGAAGGTATTAGGCACCCTACGATGCCCTATATTAGTACCCTATAATGAAATTAGTGCAGTTGAGAATAATAATTTAAATATTTAATCCCTTTTTATTAATGATCCTTTACATGCACAAATTTAAATTTACATGATTTTCCCTAAAATGTCTACATGGTTACTTTTAGTTATGGTATCGTTTATGACAAAAAAAATAGATAATGAAGAAAATACCTCTTTGAACGAGCTTTTATAAATACTTCAAATGTGGTAGACTTGATGCCCTTTTTGGCTGCCTTATACACTACAATTGTCTCACAAAACTCAAGAAATACAAAAAGGAGAAGAAAAGAAATGTATAGACTCTATAGAGACTAAATTTCTAGCCCTTAACATTGTTCACGAGCCTCATATTTATAGGCACGAAAATCCAATAGAATGGGGCATTCTGACCTAGGGTTACAAGCCTTTTTCTTAGCTTAGAAAGACCCATTTTGAGCCCCTAATTATGGCCCTCTACATTTTGGGCCTCTGGATGTCATGTTAGCCTACTCTGATGTTGTTTTTAGGCCTTCGGGAACTCCTTCTTATGTTAAAAGTCCATTTTCTTATTTATGTGCCCCATACGAAATTAGGTGTCTACAGGCATGAAGGTGACTTTTGAGAGGGTTTTGTTGAAGCAAAATGGTCAAAAATATCATATATTCAAAAGTGATTCAAATGTGAAGGAATGAGTAAATTTATAGGCTAAGTGGATGGCACAATTGGCTCCAAACTCAAGCATTGCATTGGCGCCAGATTTTGAATTCAAATGGTATTTGAATTTAAAATTCTCGGTCACTCCCATGTGATATGCCATGTGCTTGGTTCAATTATGAATTTAAGTTGCATTTAGAGGTCATTTGAGGCTGATTTGGGACGTACCATGTGCAGCCACCATTGGCTTAATACATGTGACCCAAATACAACTCAAATTACTTCTAAATGAAGCATAAATCTAGCTAACTTTACCTATTTATGTTTTCACTCTATTTTCCTATCCTAATGACTAAAATAGAATAGCCTATCAAATACAAACAATAGAAAATAATAAAAGAAGTAAAATTAGCCCAATATTGGGTACCAAAATACCCAAGGTCCATAAAGCCCAAAACTAGGCCCACTAAGCCTAAGGCCTAAAAACCTAATCTAGGTGGCCCAGAAATACAAGGCCAAAACATATAAATCCTACACTACAAAGTTAAGTACAAATAAGGTGGATCACTGTGAAGCCCATGTGAAGAATATCCTAAGCCCACCAAGCCTATTGGGCCCACCAAGCTCTGAAGCAATCAAATCTTCCTGTAATCTCCTAGCCATGGCTCTAATGGTTGGACCCTTGATCCATGCTCTTCCATCATCCCTTCCCTCTTGAAGAGGATTCATCCTCGAATCTATAGGCTCCTCCTCATCATCACTAGCTCCTACAAAAGGTTTTAAATCACTAACATTAAAGGTAGGACTAACACCATAATCATCTGGGAGATCTAGCCTATAAGCATTATCATTAATACGTTGGAGGACATGAAAAGGTCCATCTTCTCAGGATTTGAGTTTAGACTTTTTTTGTGTGGAAATCACTCTTTTCGTAAATGAAGCCAAAGCCAATCTCCTTCCTGAAAGATCATATTCTTTTTTCCTTTATTGTTGTATTTTTTATATCTCTCATATTGTTGTTGTATTTGTATTTTAACCCTCTCATGTAACTTTTTAACAAATTCAACCCTTGGCGCCTATTCTTTATGAATAAAATGATTTACATTAGGAAGGGGGATCAAGTCCATAGGTGTAAGAGGATTAAAACCATACACAAGGCATATAACTCCTTGTCATAGGTGGGATAGTTGAGGGAGGCATCTTTTAGTTTTTCACTAAAATAGGCAATTGAGTGTCCTTCTTGCAACAATACAACATCGATGCCAATTCTAGATGCATCACATTTTAGCTCAAAAGTTTTAGAAAAATCAGGTAGAGTTAGTGTGGGTGCATTTGTGAGTCTATCATTTAAAGATTGAAATGCTTGGTCTTATTTTTCACCCCATTCAAAAGGAATATCCTTCTTGACAAGTTCATTTAAGGGTGAAGCAATGGTGGAGAAGTTAGGAACAAAATGTCTATAAAAACTTGCAAGTCCATGAAAACTCCTAACTTCACCAACATTCCTTGGTTTTGGCCACTCTTGGATGGCTTTGATTTCCTCAAAAAGTGCATTTATCTACATTAACAAACAATTGGTTTTTCCTAAGGATCAAAAGAACTTGTCTAAGATGTCCTAAATGATCATATTTACTTCTACTATAGATTAAGATGTCATCAAAATAAACAACCACAAACTTCCCAATCCACTCTCTTAAGACATGATTCATAAGCCTCATGAATGTGCTTGGTGCATTTGTCAACCCAAAGGGCATGACCAACCACTCATATAGACCAAACTTAGTCTTAAAAGCAATCTTCCACTCATCACCTTCCTTTATTCTTATTTGGTGATATCCGCTCTTAGGATCTATTTTGGAAAATATGGTAGCACCATGTAATTCATCAAGCATATCATCAAGTCTTGGGATAGATTGCCTATACTTGATAGTAATATTATTGATAGCCCTACAATCACAACACACTATCCATTTTCCATCTTTCTTAGGGACTAACAATACAAGTATAGCACAGGGACTTAAACTCTTTTGTACCCATCCCTTGTCCAACAACTCTTGAATTTGGTTCTCTATTTCTTTTATTTCTTGGATATTGGTCTTATAGGCTAGCCTATTTGGTAGGCTTATCCCAGGCACAAAATTAATTTGATGTTTTATACCCCTAAAAGGTGGAAGACCCTTTGGACCCTCACTAGGGAATACATCACCAAATTCTTTTAAAATATTTTCAACCCCGTGTGGTAGAGAACTAGGTTCAAGAGATAAATTATGAAAATTTAACACACTTCTACAAAAAAGAAGATAAGAAGGTTGTTCAACAAGAAAAGTTTTCTTGATATCATTTTTTTTTGAAGACCTTCTAAAGAAGAAGTATCATTTGCTTCTTCCTTTTTCTTCTTTGAAGAGTTGTGTTTCTCTTTTTGTCTTATCTCTCTTTTCTTCTATTTTTTTTTTTCATTTTTTTCTTCTTCTATCATCCTGGAAAGAGATAAAGGATGAAGTACAAATTTTTTTTCCTTGTGAATGAAGGTAATTTCATTAGTAAGACCATTATGCATGGTTTTCTTATCAAATTGTCATGGTCTTCTTAACAAAATGTGACAAGCTTCCATAGGCATTATGTCACATACCACTTGATCTTCATAATTGCCTATTGAAAACTTGAGCTTCAATTGTTTATCCATGATTATATCCCTATATCTTCATTTAGCCAATGAAGTTGATATGGTTTTGGATGGGGAATTAGGGTTAGGTTTAATTTCTCAACCAACCTAATGCTAAAATAATTACAACATGATCCACTATCTACAATGAGAGAACAAGCATTATTTAAAATTTTGCATCTTGTGTGAAAAATGTTCTCTCTTTGTGAAATATGTTGATCACTAGGTTGACTTCCTAGAAGTCTCCTAATCATGAGTAGTTGACCATCATATGGATAAACATTTTCAATTTCATGGTTTTCATCACTAGATTCACTTTCAGTTGAAGTGGTAGAACTATATTCATCATGACTACTATAAATGCCTTGTCCTCTTAAAATCATCACTTTTTATTTGGACATTGTAAGGCAATATGTCCTCTTCCAAGACATTTAAAGCATTTGATGTCACTAGTTCTATTGCTTAAAGTGGAAGTACTTTTTCCTTTTCTTTTTCAAGATTCTTGGAGGGTTCCACTTTATTTTTGTATTTTGAAAAATTTGCCTACTTGTAGTCCTTTTTAACATAAGATTAAGATTGAGTTTTCTCTTACTTAAAAGAATTTTTCATCAAATGTTGTTGTTCCACCCTTATACAAAGTTGGACCAAATTATCAAGGTCCCTATAAGGGAGTAATGCAACTCTATCTCTTATATCAAAATTAAGACCACTCAAGAACCTTACTATGGTTAACCTCTCTTCCTCCCTTATGCCAACTCTCATTAAATAAATATCTATTTTTTGCCTATACTCTTCCACACTCATATTCTTTTGTTGGAGTCTTTGGAGATTATCTATAAGCTCCCTACTATAATAAGAAGGAATATACCTTATTTTCATAGCATTCCTTAAGTCATTCCAATATTGTATGGGTGGGTCATTGTGAAGGCTTCTTTCCCTAACTAGAGCTATCCACCAATACATAGCTTGTCCTTGGAAAGCTAAGGTGGCTAAGGGAACTTTTATTTCATCCCCTACTTGGTGACAAGTGAAAATTTGTTCGACTTTCATTTCCCAATCCAAGTAGGCGTCCACATCTTCTTTGTCGTAAAAGGAAGTGAGATCAACTCTTGATTCCCTCACCTTTGGTTCTTTTATAACTTTCCTAGGATTAGGTTGATAGTAATCATCTAAATTCATGCTACCTACTTCCTCAAGGCTTGTGGAACAATGGGAACCTTTACTACTTTTCTTTTTTTGTTTTATTTTTGCCAAAAGTTTTTCTTCTTGATGTTTAACCATGCAAATTTCTTCCTTTAGAATAACAAGTTGTGCTTCTCTTTCAATTCTTTCTTTTTCTTTAGCTAGAACCTATTGTTTTTTCCATAGTCTTCATGCCTTAAGCTCTTAAGCAAGATGAGAAAAACTTTTTAGAGAACTTGAGTCACTGCCACTTAAGGAATGTTTACTCATAGTTAAACTTGAAGAAGAATGTTATATGCAATGCGAAATAAATGTGATTTTGTTTTTGGTGGAACAATACTAAATACTTAGAGGTCTAAGTATACACATTGCACTATCAAGGGAGGTGAGCTACAAAGAGCCACTTAATAACCAAGCCTTTTCAAGTGGAAATTACTAAACCCATTTATGCTAGTCTTACTTCCAAATTCTTTTCACAAGGTTTTATGCTTATGAATTTTCACAATTTTTTTATGTCACACTAACGTGAAAGAAATTACAATAAAAGCTACACTAGTCGATCAAGGTTAAACAAACAATGTTTCCAACAAGGTAAATATACAAATGAAAGCTAAACACAATGATGAATTAATAAGAATCTAGTCAAACCTCTATGTGGAAGCTTAAAGAACATATGCAATTTTCAAGCCACTTCCACAAGCACTAGCGTGAGTGACGCTATAAGGATTTAGATATACCTAACTGACTTCTTAATACTCCCTCCAAGCAATTACAAATGGATTTAAAAAAAATAAAATTGCAAAAATTTGAAACTACCCTAAAACAAATTTTAGTGACTGCTTTTGGGACCACTTTATTAGTAACAGATTTAGTGGTGAATTTTCCAGCAACCAGTTTTTGATCACTAAATCCATTTCGAAATTCATCCTCTTTTTTTTCCAAGACCTTCACAAGGTAACAAAAAATTCAAAGCATACAGTGGCTTCTCACAATGATTAAGGAAGGATTATCTCTTATGATGGTGATTTAGAAGTCTAGGAATGATTGGGCTTATGTTAAGACCAGTTTTCCTGGTTTTTAGAGTTCCTTTCTTACCTCTAGTCCTTGTGAGCTAATGTTTGATCCTTTTTCAATGGTTGGATGTCACTTATAGCCAAGGAATGAATAAATAAAGCAACAAAAGATCAATTAGAAAACCTAAACCAAAAGGATTATTAACATAAACAAACTCAAAGAAATCCAATCAAGACTAAAAGGACTAAAAAATAAGACTCACCTAACACTCAAAAGGATTGTCTTAGAATGGTTCTAGAATAGATGAAGAAAATTAAAATAAGAGAATAAGAAAAATAATTAAGCATCAAATTGAAGAAACCAATCATGTAGTGATCAAACTCAAACTATTTTTCAATGGATTTTTCCTTCTTAGCTTTTGATTATATTTTTTTTCACTTTCTTTTCCACTTTTCTTTTTGATTCAAATGAGAAGTTTGATGCCTTTTTCCAGAATTGTTTTTTTAAAATTCACTACAAATTGGTACAAGTCTCGGATCTACACAAAAAAAATTCAGTAACAAGTTGTAATTCAAATTTGTTTATTCTCTTGGTACATGACCTATTTCAAACACCTTAGATTTTCAATCTAATTTCAAATGATCCTTCTTCCAATTTTCTGTTTTTCTCTTGTTCTAAAGGTGTTTTTCCATATTTCAATTTTCAAATGATCTTTGATAAACAATTTTTTTAAGGATATTTTGAAATCAAATGAAATTTTGAACACTTTAAAAAGACATAATGGAATCCTAACTCTAAGATCATCGATCCACTAATGAACATGAACACAAATTCAAAATTTAAAAGCACCAAAGCACCAATCAACCAAGACTCTTAGCCAAAATTAAAACAATTAGGTCAACTTAAGCATAACTTGAATTTTGACATGATAAGAACTACACATTACCTCTAGACAACAAGATTTCAAAATCAAAAATCACATGCAATGGACTCAAATGACCAAAATTAAAATGAATCGAGACTCAAAAAATCAAAACCGCACAAGGTGGAAAATCCTAAACACATTGTGGAATTTAAACAAGTAATCACCTGCACATGGATCTATCAAATAATTTTCTCAGGATTTAGATCCATTCAAAAAAAATCAATCAAGACAAGAAAGAACACAATTACACAAAATGAATCAGTGAAAGGAAGCACTTAACCTCAAGTAGTCAACCAAAGCTCTAGATACCAAAAATGATGGAAAAACTAGGTGAAGTGATGGATTTAATTCCCTTGGCTTTTCTCCAAAATATTGATCTTTTCCTTGAGGGAATTTTAGATGCTCAAGATCCAGAAGATTATGATGAGATGCAGAATTGAAGGAGAAGGAAGCACCAAGGCCAAAGGAGCAAATGATTGCTCACAAGGTGCTAAACCTAGAAGCCTTCTAAGATCCCTAAAGACTAGGCATGAAGGTGACTTTTGAGAGAGAGTTTTGCTGAAGCAAAATGGTTAGAGATCTTATATATTCAAAAGTGATTCAAATGTGAAGGAATGAGTAAATTTATAGGCTAAGTGGATGGCACAATTGTCACCAAACTCAAGCATTGCATTGGCGCTGGATTTTGAATTCAAATAGTATTTGAATTCAAAATTCTCGGTCACACCCATGTGCTATGCCATGTGCTTGGTTCAATTATGCATTTAGAGGTCATTTGAGGCTGATTTGGGATGTGCCATGTGCAGCCACCATTGGCTTAATACATGTAACCCAAATACAACTCAAATTACTTCTAAATGAAACTTAAATCTAGCCAACCTTAATTATTTATGTTTTCACTCTATTTTCCTATCCTAATGGCCAAAATACAATAGCCTATCAAATACAAACAATAGAAAATAATAAAAGAAGCAAAATGAACCCAATATTAGGTACCAAAATACCTAAGGCCCATAAATCCCAAAAATAGGCCCACTAAGCCTAAGGCCTAAAAACCTAATCTAGGTGGCCCAAAAATACAAGACCAAAACATATAAATCCTATACTAAAAAGTTAAGTACAAACAAGGTGGATCACTGTGAAACCCATGTGAAGAGTATTTTGGGCCATCAAGCCCATTGGGACCACCAAGCTTTGAAGCAATCAAATCTTCCTATAATCTCCTAGCCATGACTTTAGTGGTTGGACCATTGGTCCATGCTCTTCCATCAAAGAAGCATTTTGATCTAAAGATTTTGAGAAACCAAGTCCATCTGACCAAAACCAAATTTCGCTATAGCTCCTCCCAATCGAATTAATAATTTGAAAAGTATGTGTTGGAGCTATTTTATGTTTAGTGAACTGAATTTTTCCACTTCCACTTAAGCCAGTAAAATTACTAAGCAAAATTTTATCTAGCAAAAATTAACCCCCTTTTTGGTTGGTTTCCCTCATTGCATCAACCACATTCCATGTAGCGTCATAAGCCTGAGCTGCAAAGATCGTAGGCTTATAACTAAACTCTTCAAAATTCTCTGAGCTAAATTTTTTCCAAAATTTATGGTAGAAGTTTCCATACTAGTGCCATATATTTGGATAATTCCTTAACATTTTTATGTGATTCTTAAGTCTAAAATGTAACTCTAAATGTATACTTTCTAACCCAACAATAATAACTCAATTTTATTAATGACATGTAGAGAAATCTAAAAATACCTCGGTATGTTCATACTAGAATTTTCAAAATCTAAAACAACTCATATTCAAATTCTCTTCTCTCAATCCAATTAGTAAAAATCACAATTTAAGTTTAATATTACTCTATTATACCATCAATTACTCAAATAAAAAATCAATTTCACATTCTAATTATATATCTCTGTTAACTATTCACACAATAATCATTTAGGATTCTCATAGGAACCCAAAGATAATCCAAGTTTCACAAATAGAATTATAAGGAATCATATGGAAAATCAAAAAACACATAATGAAATCAATTGGGGAAACCCGTTCATACGATACAAGAAACAAAGAAGGAATTGGGGGCCAATTCCACTATCTAGCATACAGACCCACACTTAGAATGAGGTTTCTCACTCTCCCCTTACCTTGTTGAGCATAAAAAAGATGGATGATCGACTCTGGGGTGGTTTCCTCCTCTTTCAGGTTCTCCGAGTTCTGAAGCGTAAACACATACATAAAAAGTGAGAATGTAAAAACTTAGTAGCCCATTTTTCTTAAAAAGAAAAAAAAATTAACCTCCCTTTAACCTTTTAATCAAAAACGTCAACCATGGTTGTTCCAAAAATTCCTTCCCTTATCAAATAAATAATTAAATAATATAACCTTTCATTATGAAAACCCCACAATATATTCATTTAAAAAAATAGTTACCAATAGTTACTAAAACAAATATATTTAATTAGCACAAAATATAGTAATTAATGATAAAATAAATATTAATCAACTCTTTATAATAAAAATAAAATACCAAAATTACTAATAAAATACCTATATTATATTTTATGAAAAATGGGATGTTATAATTCTCCCCTCCTTTTTAGAAATTTCGTCTCCAAAATTACCTAAAGCAAATAAATATGGATGTGCTTCCTACATCTGACTTTTTATTTCCATGTAGCACTTTCTTCAACATTTCCTCCCCAAACAACCTTAATAAATGAATTTTCTTACCTCTTAGTTACTTCACCCTCTTATCCTCAATCCTTAAAGGAATAGTTTCATAGGTGAGGTTATCCTTCAACTTAATGTTGTCGGATTCAACAATATGAGATGGGTCATGAATGTATTTTCTAAGCTGGGAAACATGAAAGACACTATGAAGATTTGAAAGAGATGGAGGTAACACAATTTGATAAGTTACATCACCAATCCTCTTAAGGATTTGGTAAGGACCAATGAATCATGGATTAAGCTTTCGAGATTTAAGTGTTCTACCAACTCCAGTTCAAGGAGTTACTTTAAGGAATACATGGTCTCCCTCTTTAAACTCAAGGTTTTTCCTTCTCTTATCATGGTAGCTCTTCTGCCTACTCTGGGATGCTCTCATTCTATCTTGGATTAGTCTCACCTTCTTAGTAGTTTGTTGAATTACCTTAGGTCCTAACATTGAATTCTCTCCAGGTTCTACCCAACATAAGGGTGTTTTACATCTCCTACCATAGAGTGCCTCATAGGGTATCATCTCAATACTGGAATGGTGACTATTATTATAGATAAACTCTATCAAAGGTAGATAACTATCCCAATTACCCGCATGTTTTAAGACACATGCCCTCAACAAGTCTTCTAAAGATAGTATAGTTCTCTCAATTTGGCCATCTGTTTGAGGGTGATATATTGAACTCAACCTAAACTTGGTGCCTAAAGCCTGATGCAAGTTCTCTCAAAATCTAAAGGTAAACCTAGGGTCTCTATCATAAACTATACTAGCAGGAACTCCATACAACTTCATAATCTCACCTATGTACAACTTGGTTAACCTCTCCAAAGGGTATCTAATGTTGATAGGGATAAAATGGGAAAACTTCACTAGTCTATCCACTATAACCTAGATAGTCTAGATATAACCCAGATAGTCTAGATTCTTTGCGATCCTAGGTAATTCAACCACAAAGTCCATGGAGATACTATCCCACTTCCACACAGGTATTCTAAAGGTTGTAATTTTTTTGAAGGTTCCTGGTGTTCTACCTTAGACTTTTGACAACTAAGCAAGCATAAACAATCTCTTTTATCTCTCTCTTCATCCTAGGCCACCTAAACATCTTAAGGTCTTGGTACATTTTAGTGGCTTCTGGGCGAATACTAAAGCTACTCTAATGACCTTTCTCAAGGATCATCTTCTAAAGCTCAGGTATACAAGGAACACGCAACCTATCCTTAAGCCTCAAGACTCCATCCCCACCCACTCTAAACTCATTTTCCTTCCCTTGGTCTAACTTCTCTACTTGACTTAATAAGAAAGGATCTACCTTTTTTCCATCCCTAATCTCATCTGTCAGGCTATTGGTTACTCTCAAGGTTCCCAGTCTAATACTTTTAAAGGTCAGCTCAAAAGCCAAACTGAAGTCTTTAAATTCTTTTAACAAACTAAGATCCCTAACCATTAAAGTAGAAACTTAAAGGGATTTCCTACTCAAGGCACTAGCCACTACATTAGCCTTACCAAAGTGATAGCTATGTTCAAAGTCATAATCCTTAAGAAATTCTAACCACCTTCTTTGTCTCATGTTAAGCATTTTTTGGTCAAAAAGGTACTTAAGAACTTTATGGTCGCTAAACACCTCAAATCTAGATCCAAATAGGTAATGTCTCCACAACTTCAACACAAAAACTACTGCAACTAACTCTAGGTTATGGGTAGGGCAGTTCTATTCATCATGCATTTTAAATTACCTAGATGCATAGGCTACTACCTTCCCATTTTACATAAGACTCCTCCTAACCCATCTTAGATGCATCACAATACACTACAAAGCTTCACTAAGGTTAGGTAACACTAAAATAAGTGCACTAGTTAACCTCCTCTTAAGCTCCTACACTACTACAAGATACATATTTTACATCAGTTCTCTAAAGGCATTTACATCGGTTCTAAAACCGATGTAGAATAGAGCGACGTAAAAAATATACACATTTTTACATCGGTTCTGAAAAACCGATGTAGATTTAAGCATAAATCTACATCGGTTCTCTGGAGAATCGATGTAGATTTATTCTTAAATCTACATCGGTTTTCTTGAGAACCGATGTAGATTGCATTTTTTTTTTAAAAAAATTATGCTTATTTTTGCACCAATAGAGCCACAACAGAGCCACACAAAAAAATTATGCTTATTTATGCAATTTACCACACCACAACAAACATAATAATAACTTTTATAAACATCAATCTTCAGCTAGATGAGATCTAAGCAAACATAACTAAATTAAATAATTACAATAAAGAAAATTTTCCATGCTACCATCTACAAAATACAAAACATAAGGTGCAGAACTTTTTCTCATGCAAGCTTTTCAATTTTATCAGATCTCTTTAGTGCCTGAGATTCCGCAGTTCCTGGGGGCTTTGTCAGAAAAATGATTACACAATAAGAGACCAGTACATAAAAGACCAAGAAACAGAGAGAGAACAAAAATGTTGGAATAATAAAGAGGAGGATCTAAAACAACATCTATCACACCACCTGGACTGCTGTTGACATCTCCACAATCTTTTTTCCCAAAAGTAAATTGAACAAATTTAAAAGTTGGCTTCTAAACATTTGTTATGCTCAAGGAAAAATAGGTGATAATAGATATTGAAGAGTTGAAAGTAAGACAATTATTTGGTGTAATTTACCATTTAAGATAATAATTATGGTGCGCACCTGTTTAGAAATGGATGTCACAACTCAATGGTTCTCACTAAACTCAGGATTATAGATGAGAAAAAGTGGAAATCAAAAATAAGGAATCCTCTTTAAAATCATAGTATAACTATTCAGATAGAAGAAATCACCAAAATCACCAAACTTTGATAGAAGGGCTTGAATATCCATTCCCATGCCCCTATCATCATCATCCCAGTCCCAATAAGACCCAATTGGTTCGTTTCCTACTCCTGTGAATTGTTCACCTCCATGAAACCAAAATCAGACATGTAAGCATCTTGCACTGGAATGTTTGTAGTTGTACTTAACAATTTTGTCACTCCAGTTCGAGGCCGCTTAGAGCCCTGCAGAGAGACAAAGAGACTTGAATCTAAGTTGAACAGAAAAGTTTTAAGCAAAACTAGTTGATTAGCTTACAACTGGTTTCTACTTATTCTGCTATAACCAAATCTAGATCTGACTAACTTGAATGGGTAGCTATTGCAATATGAAACTAAAAAGTATGGGAGTGTCATATGGGGAGGTTACTGGAATTTTTTCCCTAATAAAAGTTAACAGATCTAACAAAAGTAACAGTGATTCATAATAAAAGGGCAAGCATGAATTAATAATATTAAAGTAGACAACTATACTATAAAAAAAAATAAAAATAAAAATAAGAGTCTGTCATTTGGTCGTATAAAAGAGAAAATTACATTTTCTATGAACAAGAGAAAAATACAATATTCTCGTAGCCTTTATTTGTTGAAATAGATGAATCAACAAAGGAAACAAAAAGATAAAACATATTTTTTAATATTAGCATATCTTATTTATAGGATTAAAATAATACATGGTTTTTATAAGAATTATATTTTGTTTAAAATGTTTTTAAGTTATATATTTTTAATTTTACGCTACAAAACTTATCTAAAAAAAATATAAGATTATGATCTGAAAAATATATATATATATATATAGAAAATCTAACAATGAGCAATATGCTGTGAAAATATTTAGCCCTTATAAGTTTGTAGCTAATTAAATGCATAAAAATGGGATGTGGAGTAGTTTTTGGTCATCTTTGGGCTTCGCTGTCATTTCAACAAATCATTGGGTAATGAAATGCAATTTACTCTTAAAAGAATTATATTCAGCCTTCCCAATGATTTATTTATATATCAGCATCTGAGCATAATACAACCATTTCACTGCAAGGAGGAAGAAACATTTACTGAAAAAATGTATACTTGTTGTACATGGACAAATGACAAACATCGGGGTTTTTTTTTATCAATAAATTCTAATTATATAGGTAATGAGAATCAAAATGAAATAAAAGTTGAACAAATTTTAGTGAAACAGTCCAAATTTCATACTGATTTGATCTGAAATCTATACAATACACAATCCTTAAATTTAGAGCAAGGTGCAAGAGGATGTATGTTCTACTAACTTGATGAATTTGGTCCTCACATTTATGATAATTGGTGAAATTAGTCTTTCATCCTAACTCTATTAACTTTATTTACTTGTCTGTCACATGTCTGCCACGTTAAGATGTGACAAACAACTAATCATCACATAGCATTTAGCATTAGGAATTAGTTTCACACATTATGTTAGAGATGTGAGAAAAAAATTTATTGCTTTTAAAGTATAGAAACCAATTAAGATCAAGTTTAGTCAAATTCTCAAGGCTTAAAAACAAATTATACCTTAGGTTATTTAATAGTATTATTACCTTTGAGATAAGCAATTATTGCTGTTAACTATAAAACTGGTAACATCTTGTTTTTGCCCTTATGTAACTTAACTGTACCGTGGAACAACACGTGATTTACCTGAAAATGAAATAAAGGTGATAAAATGAAAAAAAGAAAAGAAAAAAGAATGTACACTGTCCAAGAGAGAAGCATAAAGCGAAGAAAGTGAGTGTAAATCTATTAACTAACCTTCAAATTATTAGAACATATCATCCAACCTCTGCCTGTAAAGAGCCAAACGCTGTGGCCGGGTAATAACATTGTTAGTAAATTTAAATAATAGCTGTGAATAATGAATACATTTTGAAGTGTATTCTTTCTATCTGTTTCTTATGGCTGCAAGTGCCATTTCATCTTTCCAAAGCAACAAACATCAATTCTTATATCAAAACTTCTACAATGCTAAAAGAATCAGCATCTTATCAAAATGGAATGAAATATAAAAGGGGATATGGATGCATACCCTAGTGTAGGCATAAACTCCAGCTTCAGTTGGTCCTATTGGACTCCCCCTTCTAATGAATCTTCCTTCTTTGAAAATATAAAGCATTGGAATTCCAGTTGACAATTCTAAACTAATCACCTGTCAAAAGATGACACAAAAAGAATCATGACTATTTATGTCATGTGAACATAGAAGTTGCCATAATTATGAATACTTAAATCACCTCTTGGGAAGTTAGTTTGTCAAGATACATAATAATGGATCTCAGGGAATTTCCATGGGCTGCAATCATAATATTCTTTCCGGATAAAAGTTGAGGTTCAATCTGCAGTATAATGTCAATGGAATCAGTTCCCGTATAAATGCAATAATGACAAATTTTAACACACATAACACTGATTAATTTTTTTGATGATAGAACTTATATGGTCTTTCTAAATTTTCATAAAAAGGAACCTTGATACAAAAGACTAAACCACCTACTTGGTCTCTAAAATAGGCAACTGCTCTTTCAGCACACATTTCCAAACTTTCACCATTTGGGGGAGGTGTGTCATAACTTCTACGCCACTCATGTACTTGTTCTTTCCCATATTTGTCTGCTGTTTCTTGCTTATTGAGACCCTGTAGTTCCCCGTACCTGAAATCATTACAAGTATAGCTTATAGATTATATGTTGTACACAAGGTTGTAAAGCAGTAATAACAAACGATGAAAGTAGGAAACAGATTACTACATTCTTTCATTCAATTGCCAAGCTACTATGACTGGAATCGATTGCTTTTTTGTATCTTCACTAAAAACTTGACTCCATTCCCTTGCTTGTTCACTCTCATTGCGCATTATGATAGGCACCCACAGAAAGTTTGATAAGTAATAGTTTAGGAAAAGGCATTTGAATACTATATTGTAGAAAATGAAAACAAATAGAGTTAAATTCCCCTGCCTTCATAGTTAAGCGCTAGCCGTTTGATATTCCAAATCCAAATGTCACTTTCAAGAGGAGTATCATACATAAAAGAGTTACAACATATTTTTCCCCTATTCCATCAGTTATTATCGCTTATCACACAATTCTCTTTTCTTTAATATAGAAATAATTTAATGAAATATAATTTCTCTATGAAAGATAAATCATAGAGGTTCACCTTCTCGATCTAGAGAAACTTATTTAAGAAGCACTCCAACTAACTAATCATTTGCTTTCTCAGAATATAACTACATATTGAAAGATTTATAATGGTAGAACAAAAAGACTTAGTTGCTCTGCAACAGATTAATATAGCAACAAAGGTATGGAGAGTACCTCTATTATCCGCAAAATTGGAGTGATAGTGCAAGCGCGTAGCCTCAAGCAACTTGGAAACAACATGAGCACTCTCGGAAGCCTTGAGAAAATGATCATTGAGATTAGCAAATATTTGCTGCAGATTGACGGAATGCTTCATAGAACTCGGCATCTGTTGCTTGATCTTGGTGCCCTTGGGCGGAGGGGTCTCCATCATTTCCTCAAGCACAGGAACAGGCTCGGGCTCAGGCTCGGGCTTGGGCTCAGGCTCAGGCTCAGGCTCAGGAACACGAAGATCCTTCTGAGGCGTGATAACCTGGTCCTCGTGAACAACCCTGGCGGGCTTTTCATGGAAGACCTTGGCCTGAACCTTGGAGAGGGCATCTTCTTCGGCGACATTGAGGGTGGGGCCAGCGATGTTCTCGATGGAGGGGAAGAAGTACTCCCAAGCGCCACTCTGGGGATCCTGCGGCATGGATTGGGGCCAGGGGGTTTGGAGGGAGAAGGGGGCATGCGAGGGGGAGCCTAGACCATTCCTACTTCGCTTAAAACCCTAAATATAAGCATATTTACATCGGTTCTTGCTAAAACCAATGTAGAATACTTCATTTTTACATCGGTTTTAGCAAGAACCGATGTAAATTTGCTTATATTTTTTACTTAATTACAACTTTGCCACCGCATATATCTTTTACATCATTTCTTGGACAACCGATGTAAATATAGCGACGTAAAATAGTATTTTTGTAGTAGTGCTAAAAGCTGTCTTCACACTTAGAGTCCCACACAAAAGGTTGGTTCTTCCTAGTCAACTTGGTCAAAGGAAATGATAACTTAAAAAAACCCTCTATAAACCTCCTATAATACCTAGCTAATCCTAGAAAACTCTTAATTTCAAAAACTGACTTAGGTGTTTTTCACTCAAGTACCGTTTCTACCTTAAAAGGATCTACAACTATCCCTCCCTTGAAAATCACATGTCCTAAAAAGCTCACACTGTCAAGCCAGAACTCACACTTAGACAATTTTGCATAAAGTTGCTAATCCTTGAGGGTTTGCAACACTATCCCAAGATGCTTAGTGTGCTTTTCCCTAGCCTTAAAATATACAAGGATGTCATCTATGAAGACTACTACAAACCTATCAAGGTATGGGTGAAATATCCTATTCATGTAATCCATGAATACTCTAGGTGCATTAGTCACACCAAAAGACATAACTAAATACTCATAGTGCCCATAGTGATTCCTAAAAGCAGTCTTTGGAATATCCTTAGACTTTACCCAAATCTAATGGTAACCTGATCTCGAATCTATCTTACTAAATACATAAGCCCCAACTAGTTGGTCCATAAGGTCATATATCCTAGGAAAAGGATATCTATTCTTAATGGCTACTTTATTAAGCTGACGGTAGTCTACACACAATCTCATGCTCCCATCCTTTTTCTTCACTAACAACACAGGCACTCGCAAGGTGATACACCAGGACTAATGAATTGTTTCTCCTGAAGCTCTTCTAATAAGAGACAAACCAAACACATTTAGGAGAAACCTTTCATACATAAGCACATGACATTGATCGAGGCCGTACCCGGTCAAATAAAAAACAATTGATGTAGTACTAGGAAGTGACTCCTAGGTCGTCTCCCAAGGACCAATTGTCTCAGTCAAAGGTTCAAACACACAGTGGGGGGGGGGGTTGGTTCAGATTATCGAGTTAAATAAAACGAGCAGAAGTATGGATTACTTGCAGTAATTAAAATAGGTCAGACCCCTGAACATAATGCACCTCTGATTTCCTTGGTTCACAACAAATAATCTGTCCAAACATAATCCTGTTCAGTCCATGATTAATCAACTAAGCGAAAACTAACATGAGACTTCACTACACGAATTAAGCAAACGTGAACCTTGCAAGACCTCCTTCCCCAGGATTAAGCAACCTGAGATACTGAACGTGAACAACCCAGAGTCATTAAGCATGGCTCAGATGTTGAACGCCTCAGAACAGAGATCCCACAAGGGAGGATCAAGCGGAGCAGAAATGCAACGCACAGAGAACCTCTTTCAGAGGATTGCATTCTGTCCAAGGGCCCAAACCCTGGGATTTAGCCCTCCATTAAAATAGCAACAGAAACGAAAATACAAGAAAACATGAAAGTGGCAACAGCAATGCAAGCAAAACGTAACAGAGAAGAGGAAGAAGAAAACGAAAATGGAAGCAGGAACAAAATACAAAACGTGAATAATAATAGCAAAACGTGAATGTTCAGATACAAGAGGAAGATCAACCAGAAAACAACCAGAAACCGTGAAGAACAAAGAGCCACCAGCATAAAACGAAAAAAAACAAAGTTCCAAGAGAGACAACAACGTGGTCACATCAAGTCTGCATGTGGGTAGTTGCTCCTCTCCCTAGAAAAACCCTAATAGAGTGTAAAAATGGGCCCCCACTGGTCTGACCCGAAAATACAATAAAAATAAACGAAAAAGAAAATAAAATGCTGATATGGCATAAGTGGTGCAATGGTGACATGGCATGTGATGTGGCAGATCTTCTTGAAGTCCAAAAATTTATTCCAAGCCCAAATAATTATTAAATTGCCCTGAAAATAAAAATTGGGATAATAAGATCCAGAAAATTCAATTTAGTTAAAATATGAATTACCGGTCCAATTAAAGCCCAAATAGAAAACAGTGCAGAATATAAACAATTAAGCACAAATTAGAGATTAAGATAAGCACAGAAAGGTAAGAAAATAAGGGAAAATAATGACTCATCAACATACACACAGGTTTGGGTCAATCCCATTACCCAACATACAACCCCACATCCAGAGCGAGGTTTCTCACTCCCTCATACCTCTATTAGCAAAAAGTGATGAACGCGGGTCTCCGAGATGGTCTCCTTTTGCCCCATCTCCTCCTTATTCTTCATGGCGTAAAAGAAAAATTAGAGCCTACTCAAAAAACCGACACGTCTCTACCTCTAACCCATCTATGGTTACTCAACCTTAATTCTGATTACATATCTCTTTCCCTCACTTAATAATAATAATAATAATAATAATAATAATAATAATAATAATGATAATAATAATAAAAAAAACAAAAACATTAATAAAAGATTATATTATAATATAATCCTCCTATAATTTAATTAAAACAAATATATAAAAGATAATTTTAACCTTAAAATACTCTATAATATCAACCTTTTAAATTTTATAATAAAACATATATTATTAATCTAATTGCAAAAACGTAAGGTGTTACAATTTTTGTTTTGGTCAGTAAATGGGGCTTAAAAGCCTAAACTAAAATCCACGGTAAAAAGGTACTAATGCAAAATCAGCAAACAAAGAGAAAACAACCCTGTGAGAGGGATTATCAAAGATCTAGAAATTATCCTGAATATCAAAATTGAGGTTTGTCATTACATTAGCCACTTAGTTGGCTTCTCTATAAATATGTGAGCACTTCAGGTGCTATTCCATATCAGTTATCTCTACTCTAGAAATTAATCATGGATGTGCAACTATGAGAAGCACTACAACCTTCATTGAGAAACTTAACGACAAGGCTAGAATCTGATTCTATAATGATATCTTTTTTAAATCCTTTCTCCTTAATGATCCAAAGTCTATGAAATATTGCCCATAACTCTACTAGAAGAATGGAACACTGACCAAGCTTACATAAAAACCCGTTATAAATCCTCCCATATGGTTCCTAATAACACCACCAAAACCTGCCTTACTTCCAGCACCACACACTGCTCTGTCACAATTGAGTTTGATGGAATCTAAGGGAGGAGATTTCCATCTGATAGGAGATGATCCATAGGGATCACCATGTATTTTTGAAGAAAAAGTATAACACTCATCATAGACTTTACTAATTTCTAAACATCTACGCCTGATAGAAACTACCTGGCCACAAGGATTCATGTGGTGTTGATCAAAGACGAGCTCATTCCCAACTTTCCATAACACGTCAACTGTAATAACAAAAATGAGTCTCTAGTTTTCATTTTTACATGTAATGTTGCTTTCAATCCATGTTTCCAGGTTACTATTATTAAAATTAGGAGGTAATCCCCCAATAGCTAAATGTGTCGAGACATTTTTTATAACAACACAGTCTTCTAAAGCATGGCAACTCATTTCTAGTTTCTAGCGCCATCTGGGGCAAAGGTTATCCAATGTTAGACCTCTTCTAGCTTGAGTAGTATTAGTCAGCATGCAAGCTATCATGAGCCATTTTTCAAAGCATAAAATATACATGTTTAGGTCCCTTCCACCTCCACACAGTTGAGAAAATAGATTGGTTATATTCAATCTAACTATGTTCAAGACAAACATATGCAAACTTGATAGAGAATTCTCCATAAGAGGACCTTAGCCAAGCCAGACTATCCTCCTTGGGGTCACGAATAGGGGTTACGTGGCTACATAAATGGTCTATAATATTAGCATGTAGAAAATTCCATAGATTGTCCCAATCCCAGTTACCTTCCTTTATGACATAATTAGCTACCACCCTACTTATCTCGTTCCTTAGAAGGTTATAAGGCACATGACTACTAAGATGAAGGAAACCATCCATCCACGAGTCTTCCCAAAAGCAAACTGAGGTACCATCACTAAGATGCCAAATGGTATTAGTAATGAAGTCAGGCCAAGCTTTACACATCCCTGGCCAAAAATTTGATTTGCTCTAAGTAGAGAAATAACTAGGATATTGCCTTCCCCATAGTTGTATTTTGCTCTAATAACCTGAACCCATAGGGATTCCTTTTGGAGTGCACAAGTTCCACAAGTCTTTCATTAAAAAAGCTATATTTAACTGACTAGCCGACTTTATACCCAAGCCTCCTTGATTTTTGGGTTGACAAATAATCTTCCACAAATCGTGTGAATCTTTCGGTCATGTTCATTTTCACTCCCAAATGAACTTTCTGGTAAGCTTATCCATTCATCATAAATGGTCTTAGGGAGAAGCGATGTTTGCATGGTGTAAGTTGGTAAGGCATTTAACACCAACTTTGCTAAAGTTACCCTGCCTTCCATAGAAAGACTATTTCTTTTATAGAAACTCATACAATTCCTAACTTTATCCAGAATACTACTATATGTGTTGGTTGTAACTCATTTATGATGCAAAGGCACTCCAAGGTACTTCCCAAGATCCTTTTTCCACTAGACACCTAGGGAGGTACTTAGCTGGTTTCTAACTATCTAGCTTACATTCTTAGAGAAGAAAACTTTTGTCTCTGCTTTGTTGACTTTCTAACTAGAGTTGTTACAGAACAAATCTAGGCAGGTTTGTACGACTTCAACTTGTTCTAAGTTAGCTTCTGCAAACAAAACTAAGTTATCTGCAAATCCTAGATGTGATCATTTTGGGCCTCTCTTTGATAGTTGAATAGGGATCCAAAAACCTTTCTCAACAACACACTCAATAATGTGGAATAAGCATTCAATACAAAGAACATAAATGTAAGGAGATATAGGATCTCCTTAATGAATTCCCCAAGAGGGAGAGATCTCTTAAAAAATGTCCTTGATCTAGAGCATACACATTTTTGGAGTAGTAATGCAAGCCATGACTAAGCTTATAAATGTAGAGGGAAATCCAATATCCTCCAAAGTATCCTAAATGAAAACTCCATTCAAGTTTATCATGTCTTTTCCAAATCAACTTTTAAGGCCATCCAACCTTTGTCATGTCTCTTATTACACATAGAATGAATCACTTCCTGCGTGATAATAATGTTATTACTTCTATGACATCAAAGGGTTTTGTCCCCTTTGAGGTTACAACATCAGAGGTTGAAAACCTACAACTCAGGAAGGACATAGCCAAGTTTGTTGATAGATCTTCTAAGATGAACATATTTTTGAAGCATAGAAGACTTTCGTCTAACAAAAGTGGTCTTGGCTTTGAACTTGGATTAGGGACATCTCAAGCCAAACCCAAGGCTTATTTTCGGAAAGCTAGTGGAAATGGAGGTAAAACTTTAGGCAGGTGAAGGAGTAAGACCAAGGGCATGGTGACTAACAAGAAAAGACCCAAGAACATCTAGGTACCAAAATCTTAAATAATCTTTGTTGTAGATATCCTTAATGGGAAGAAAGAAGGATTCACATTGGTACCTGGACATTGGCTACTCATGACACATAACGGGAGAAAGGTCTTTATTCCTAGACCTTCAACCACATGAAGGATCAGTCTCATTTGGAAGTGAAAATGGAAAAATCAGAGGTATAGGTAAGATAGGTAAATACTTTATACTTACTATGAGTAATTTTTTATATGTTGAAGGTCTAAAGTATAACCTACTTAACATAAGTCAATTTTGTAACACTCCAATTTTCATAAATTATATTAAGGTATTTTAGAAATTATTTTGATATTTTGTATAAATATTGTAGACACCTAATTTCGTCCGGGACAACATCTCTAACTAGATACCTTACTCAAATTGATCATTCAACCATGACATGGATCGACTACTTCCATGTCGCCCACATAGTACTAAGGGATTCAACTTTAAAACAACTTTCAAGTTATCATCTTAGTATTATGTATCTCAACATAGGACATATATCTTCACCATATGTCCCCAACTTTATAACTTTACAACAATAGGCATCAAAATATCAACTTGAATAAACAACTTGAGCAACTATAGTCATCACAAGGTCAACTTTACGAATTCACAACTATAAACATCCTTTATTCAGCTTTACAACAATAGTCATCTTGATGACTTTAAAATTAACTCAATGCAACTTAACAACTTTACAATAATAAACCACTTCAACTTATACATCTTGACTTATTAATAATTAAACAATAGATAACATGTAAACAACTTAGTTTCATCAAATACACAACATATAAACAACTTAAGCCAACAACTACCCAACTCATCTTCATCAAGAAACTTAGAAACTTTACAACCTTATAACAACTTCAATCAGCATACAACATAATACAAATCAACCAACATGTTTAAAATTCATCTATCATGCCAACTTACACAATATAAACAACATAAATCAACTTAAGCACCCAAAACAACTTTCAACTTAACCAAATCACTTATTGTGAAATGGCAACCTTCACATAAAACAGCGTATCGAGAGTTATACTACTCCTATCATGCTCATCCTTATCTCATATGAAAGATAAGAAGATTTCCTACAACTCTTATGAAGACATCAAGTCCTAATTCCATCATCTACTTTGTCAAAACTTACAAAAACCGCAACACCTATAACTAATACTGACAACTTGATCTCTGTTCAATAAAACAACCATATTTGGAGTTCTAGACCTTCTTTTTGGGTGATTCCAAGGCCATTGGAAAGCTAAGATCTAAGGCCACAACTATAATGAAGATCACAAAGTCAAATTATGAAATAACAAAAGCTCTCAGCGCTTCCCAAACGATCAGCGCCTCTGGGAATTCTCCCTTGGCACGCTACCCCCAAAGGGCTCAGCCGTTTCCCAAAGCGCTTAGTGATTCCCAACAGCTCAGCCCTTGACCTCCAGGGAATGCTCCCCTTGCACGCTAAAAGGGTACAATAATGAGGGTCAAGTCTAACAAATTTTAGGTCTAGGAAAATTTTTTATTTATGTTTTACTCTCATTTAATTAAATATATTTTTTTAATTAATAATATTTTTAATTAAATATTAATAATTAAGAAATTTAAACATCTAATGATAACTAATTCAATTACTATTTTGTAGTGTATTCTATAAACATATATTGCATATATTTAACAAATTAATTTTTTAATATATTGAATACTTCTAATGGAACACTAATTTATTTTGTTAGTAATTTTTAGAATTTCTAAATTAGATAAAAAATTCAAGATCACTAATATAAAATTAAGACAATATTTTTTTTTTCAAAATCTTATTTATTGAAATTCAAATAATTTTATTAAAGTGATTTCATATTTTAGAATATTTTATAATATGGTGTGAATATAATAAAATAAAATAATTTAGTATTTATATAAAATAATTAAAACTATAAAATTTTGTTTTAGAAGAACTAAATTAACATGATGTCCTTACAATCTTATCACTATTATTTTTGCTAATTATATATATATATATATATATATATATATATAATACTATTTTTTTAATAGAAATTAATTCTTATATTTATTTTGATATATTTTTTTTATTAAATTTCAAAACAAACGTAAAATAACTTTTAAGTTATAATAAAATTTCACAAATTAATAATCTTATTATAATACTTATATATATATATATATATATATATATATATATATATATATTTAAAAATAATTACATGATCTTATGCATTAACTAACTAATTATAATATAAAAAATATATCACTTAATTATTTATTTAAAAAATATATATAAAAAAAAGAACTTAGAGTGGGAGCTCAGGCAAGGTCTCAATAATTTTGCCTACCTTGACTTAGCCACATCCTTGACAGGTTAAAAAGGAAATTATTGAAATTAAAAATATATTATTTTATTAGCTAATATATAAGTTTTAAATATAATTTTTTTAATTACACAGTATAAATTTGTTATTGTTTTTTTTACAAAAAAATAAGTTTATTATTGTTAGTAATATGATTTGTAAAAAAAAATATTATTACAAATATTTTGGGTATTTACATTTATATAATATTTATATCAATAATTTATCATTAATTTCTTTAAAACTTTGTTTAAAATGAATATTAAAACATTTATACTAAAATTACAAAATGTAATAACAATAATAAAATTAAATGAGTAAGAAAAATAATAAATCTATACTTATTATTCAGAGTAAATATTTAAAGTAAGAAAAATACCACTATAAAGTTAGTTATTTTGATTTATGGTGGTAGAAAAGAGATGAGCTTCATGATAGATTAATAAGTTTAATTCACAATTTTTGACACTCACTTCTAGCAAATTGTGGTAGAGTCTTAATTAAAAAAAGTCCATTACTCTTTTTTCTTAAAGTAAATTTGTTTGTAAATATATTTATATTTATTTAACTCAAAATAATAAAAAAAATTAACTTAATAAGTTATTTTAAAATATATAAAAAATTCCTACTAAAATCGTTAAATTAACTTAAAGTTAATTCATTTAAGCTTTTATGAGACATTGATTATATTAATTATAATTTTGAAAAAAAAATTCATTCGATGGAACACTTACCTAAATTGTTAACATTATTCTATATGCATTAACTAATACATTTTTCTATTTCCCCTTTCAATTTCATTTGTGTTTATCTTATTAATTTGTTCATTAAATGAGCAATCATTTATATTTTTAATTTATTTTGATAAATATATTTACAGTCCCTTTTGTGACTCAATTAAAAAATCAATTTTTTTTTAAGTTTTGAATAACTAGATTTATATTTTGTAGTTGATATTTTAAAATAAAGAAATTAATATTTGACAATATATAAAAAAATAATATATATATATATATATAAATGATTATAAAACAAGAATGCAAAGAAAATGTTAGAATAATAAAATTTGATTGTCAAATGACTATTTTACATTAAAAAAAAAAAAATTTAAGGTATTTTTGTCAAATGACTCTTTCCACCAATAAAAAATTATTGATCAACTTTAAATCTAGTAATTTTGAAACATAAATATCTCATATGCGTAACATAAGTTCAAATTGTTAAAATGAACAAATATATATAATGAGTAATCGAAAAAATCAATAAAAAAATATGAACAATTAAAATGAAAAAAAAATCAATAAAAATTATATAAATACAATGTTAAAAAAATAAAAATAATTAAAAATTGATACAAGAAAAAACTACCAAATTTAGTAGTAGTAATAGCTAGTTGAGTAGGTGTTAAGAATAATTTCACACCATAATAATTAGGTGTTTCAGCTTTCAAACATTGCAAGATAAGAAAAATTTAAAAAAAAAAAATCTCATTTTAATGATAGTGATTGTTGGAAACAAACAAACACCAAAAAAATAATTTTATAATAATAAAATTATTATTGATAAAAAAATTTCATTTTATTTCTCTACTACCAAATAACTTTTATTTTTATCTATTTTTTTTACATTTTTTTCTTTTCACTTTTTTCTTCTTTACTAAATACAGGCTAGTGGTAGAGTTGCAAAGAGCCGAGCTATGTGGTTTAATGTGTAGGCCAGCCTAAGCATCTGTTGCCTATTTTGTTGCAAAGAACCTGTTTAATGGTTGGTTCTCCTTCGATGCATGCTTGTAAAACTATCTAACACAAGACTCAATTTTTAATAAATTAATTAAAAATAGAACATGATTTTTAGTGTAGGCCAACTCTTTATGTAATTTTTTAGTGATTTATTTTCTAAAATATCTTAGTGATTTATTCGGAGTTAATTTGCTTGTATGATTTTTTGTTAATAATTTGGTGACCAAGTTAATATTAATGCACAATATTTGTCCATTATATTTATATATGAAAAATCTGTCTGAGATTTATATATGTTCATTAAGGATAATTAAAAAGAATTTAAAAACAAGCATAATTTTTTTTTAAATGTATCTACATTGGTTTTCTAAAAAATAGATGTAAATCTATACATAGATCTACATCAGTTTTCCTGATAACCGATGTAAATTTATGCATAATCTACATCGGTTCTAAAACTGATGTAGAAGGGCATAAATTTTCCAAGTCTTTATTCTATATCGGTTTTTGATTTAATGTAAATGACTTCGCAGAACCGATGTAGAATATGCATCTGGTAGTAATGTTGCATGCTTGTAAAGTTGTCTAACACATGACTCAATTTTTAATGAATTAATTAAAAAGGGCTTATTTGTAAATTCAAATATTTGAAATACAAAATTAATTAACCAGTTTATAAAATATTACCCACAGTAGCGCCTTAACGGATAAATCTCACTTCACTACCTATACCATTTTCTTAACTACCTAAACCCTAAACCCTAAACCCTAAACCCTAAACTCTATTTAAAAACATCTTTTGAAATTAATTGCTATTTATTTATATTTATTTTACAACAGCACTTGAAATTAATTGCTATTTATTAAAAAGGGCTTATTTGTAAATTCATTGTCGTACTTAAATTTAATTATTTTAAATTTAATAAATGATATTTTTGTCTAACTAAAAAAGTGTAGATTGTTAACTTGTTCTTTCATTAAAGAAAATGGTAGGTGTAATATAGTAATAAATATAACACGATTGAAATAATAATTTGTTGGCATATAAGTTAGAAGGGTTTTTAAGAGATTATCTTGTAAAAACAATTCTTTATTTTAATAGAGAAATCTTTGAAAACTTTCTTAAATTTGTATCTTGCTTTAAGATATTAATGTAGTAATCAATATTATTAATTCATATGCATATATTAAGAATCCACCCTTATATATAAATATAATATCATTGTTGGATCGGGCGCTTACCACTAGGCCAAAAGTTATAGTTGATAGTTAGGGCGCAACTCTTTTTACTTAAGAGCGCAGCAGCCCAAGCTCCATGATTCGACAGTGACTTGGCTCACCTAGCCTCCGCCACGGGACAATTGATGCAACCCACAACAATCTCCCCCTCAGCAATTGCCCCGCTGGGTATCGAACTCATGACCTTGGCTTTGATACCAATTGTTGGATCGAGCGCTTACCACTAGGCCAAAAGCTATAGCTGATAGTCAGGGCGCAACTCTTTTTACTTAAGAGCGCAGCAGCCCAAGCGCCATGATTCGACAGTGACTTGGCCCACCTAGCCTCCGCCACGGGACAATTGATGCAACCCACAACAATCATGCTTTTAAAAAATAATAATATTAGTATATTATTATATTTTTTGGGGTTATAAATATTTATTATTATTATTATTATTATTATTGAAAGAGAGATTATTTTATTTTATATTTTTCATTTATTTACTTAATTATTTTTGGGAGAAAAGAGAAGCGAGTTGGGAAGTGAAGCAGGTTAAGTTGACTCGACTCGAGAGAATGTTAAGAAGGGGTTAGCGGATTAATCCTCATTTTTTATTTTCATTAGAACTAGCTAGTCGGATTTACGCAACTAAGTACGGGGAAAAGGATCTTCATATATGTAGTCACATGAGGGAATGAAAAGAGGAAGAGCTCCCTAGGATTCTTATAAATTTTATAATTATTTTTGTTTGCATGTTTAATAATTCTAATGATTTCTATGTGGATTTATACGGGTGTCAATTACTATAATTTTTGTTCTAGATGATGGATTGGATTGATTCAATTGTGTTTGTGAGTTAGGGTTCATGAAAGATTGGGGATTCTAGAATTTGATGCATGTTTCTATGAAATTGATTGTTATGATGCGTTTTCGAGTAATTGTGATGATTTCTAACTGATTAGAATATGAAAATAATGTTGTTTGATGATTAATGAATTATGAGATATCTGTTCTCATTTCTAGAATTGCAGAAAGTCGCGTTGTCGTCGGATTTAGTTCTTTGCAATGGGTGCACCTTCATGGAGATGAAGGTGGAACCTAGAAAATTGTGGTAGGCAAAAATGTAATTTTTTTGGGCATGATCCCTTGGTGTAGCCTTTCGCCGGGCATAATTCCTTACGGTTGTGACACCTTCTACCCCACACATAATTATACAATGAATATAACATAAAATTTTCATAATTAAAATAATGTCCCCAAGCACGTGTTGGGATGCAAGCAAAGTGTCACATCATTCAAACAAGAGGATGGACATGGTTTTATATATACACAATTACCTCCATTGGTTGAGAGACCTTTTGGGTGGTAACCAAAACCAAAACTGTGAGGGCTGGGCCCAAAGCGGACAATATCTTACCAATGTGAAGACATGTGTATATGTGTAGTAACCCCCAATGCTCAACAAGTGGCATCAGAGCCGATGGTCTGATCAGGTGACCAGCTCGATGAGTATGATGGAGTTGGCAGATGGATCCAAGTTTGGGATCCCTTGTGTCGAAAGTCTTCCTAACGGTGAGTCCATGTGGAAGAGAGTCTTCCTGGTAATATGGAAGGTTAGGAGGCACGTACCATTCAAGATGGAGCGGCGGTGCAAGCACTTAGAGTGTGAGTGAGCTCTGTGAGCCACCATCGGATAATACTCGTGGATCAATAGTTTTCGCTGCAGGGGAGGATTGTTGGGATGCAAGCAAAGTCCCACATCATTCAAACAAGAGCATGGACATGGGTTTATATACACACAATTCTCTCCATTAGTTGAGAGGCATTTTGGGTGGTAACCAAAAGCAAAACCATGAGGGTTGGGCCCAAAGTGGACAATATCTTACCAATGTGGAGACATGTGTATGTGTGTGGTAACTCCTAGTGCTCAACAAGAGCACGTAAGGGTAAAAGGCTCACATTCACATCTTAAACACTTTCATAATAAAGTAAATTAAATATCAAGGTAATTTAAGTAAATAAATAACTATATCCAAAATCAGAAATTAATATCATAAGAAATTCAAATCACCAAATAAAATGTCCTAATCTATCCCATGGTGTCACATATTCTAATTAGAGTTTCCCACCTAAGCATCATCATGGAATTCATCAATGTTAGGCTGAAAGTCACCTGCAAGCATAAAGGGAAACACACACAAGAACAAACAAGGGAGTGAGAAATGTCTCACTCAGGTTCAGGTGCAAAAATAACTTTCAGATAACACACACACAAAGCAATCACAAACAAGGCACACATACAAGCCATACATATACCAGTAACACATGCACAATCACTTATCATGCAAAGATGCCATGGACTCGACTCATAAATGCATGTATGTGGCGCCAGTCACGTATCTCATAATCACATATCACATGGTATGCTGCCGAAGCAACACACTTGAAGTAGTTTAGGAGTACATGCAGGCTCAATCATGCACTCTCAACTAGAAGGATGTACTGTTGGTCTCGTCGGGATAGTGAATTAGCCGCGCAAGATACGTCCCATGCATACAAACGGGCAGAACTAGGCCTTCCAAACTGCACTATCCCCTAGGACTCCTCCGAGATGTTTCACCCAAAGGGTCTTCCTTAATGGTGTACTCCATGTCGTACCCCGTCACATAGATGCATATGATGCATGTCACACATTCACATGTTCATGGACTCAACATTTCACTTATCATATCTTATAATGTCACTTATTCTCATATCACATTATCATACTCATAGTCACAAGGTCACATATAAGAGGTTTTTATCCTTATCATGCTCATAGAAACACATCACTTGCATTAACACAATAATAAGACAATTCTCACACCATTAGCACCTTCAAACATAGCTTAAAAACTTATCTATTTTCAAAATTATCTGTTCCTCATAGGGTTTTCCATAGGAACCCACAAAGCACCCTAATTCATATCAAAACTTATCTATTTTTTAAATTAAACACATTTTCACACTCAACAAACATCAAGGAATACAATAGAAAACTCAAATATGAAAATAGAAAACATTCATATTTTGTCCGTTTCTAATAGGGTTTACCGTAGGAACCTATAGAACACTCTATTCCATATCAAAACATATTCAATCTTAAAATTAGACATAGATTCATGTTCAGTAATCCTTAGGGAACACAATAGAAAACTCAGAAGCCGAAACAAAAAACATTCAAAATTTGTCGGTTGCTTACAGGGTTTTCCTTAGAAACTCATAGAGCACTCTAATCCATATCAAAACTTATCTATTCTTGAAATTGAACATATATTCACACTTCGAATCACACAAGGAACGCAACAGAACAATTAGAAAGCAAAACAAAAAACTTTTATAAAGTGTCTGTTCCTATACGCACACATTAGGCAAGGGATTGGGGGTCAATCCGACTATCCAACAATTATTGTCACACCCCTGAATGAGGTTTCTCACTCTCCCCTTACCTGGATGAGTTGAATATGAAGTGTGTACAGTTTCTCTAGTGATCTCCTCCTCCTGGTTCTCTCGAGTTTTCAGAGAAATGAGTAAGAAATGTGAAATATAAAACTCCTGACAACTCCCTTAACTTATGATAATTTCTCTCTCTTAAAAAAATAAAATAAATAATAATAATAATTTACAAAAAGATCATTACGTCCTTCCTTCCCTTCTCATAAAATAATTAGAAACAATCAAAATACACTTTCTCATTTTAATACAAAATAACATATGCTTAACTTTAATAAAATACATTTCATAAAAACCTATTTTACATCAAATAGTCAAAGATTAATTAAAAATCATGCTTTATATTAAAACAAAGCTCACATAAAATAGATAAATAATATAAAATATATTTATCCCTTTTGGTAAAAATAACATATTTTTGTATAAAAATAAAGCTCATATCAAATAGCTAAATAATATTAAAAATCTTTTTAATAAACACATTAAAAAATTAAAATAAATACTAGCATATTATTAATATAATTTATAAAAACTGGAGTGTTTCAAAGGGGGTCTCTGTCAGGCCTTAGCACCAAGCAAGATTTCTCAACACCGGGCACGGGCGAGAATAGGAGCTCGAGTTGAACTTGGCTCTAAGCAAAATTGTAATTTCCCCGAGTGTGAGGTAGAAATAGAATCGTAATTAGATGAAGTGTGTGTGATGGATGACCTATGTGTTGATATATATATATATATATATATATATATATATATATATATATATATATATATATATATATAGATATGGTGGTGTGTGCTGAAATGGAATGGATCTAAATGTGAATTATAAATTGAGATGTGTACGACAATGTTGTGTATAATGCCTCGCACAGGCGTGTGCGTGACACGGTGCTGCTGGATGTGTGATGCGTCAACACAGGCATGTGCATGACATGGTGATGGATGTGTGATATATTGGCACGGACATATGCGTGATATGGTGCTAGACGTGTGATGCATCAGCATCGGCACGTGGGTGACTTGGTGTTGGATGTGTGACCTGGTGCATACTTAAACTATGATGTGGTAATGGAAATTGAATGAAATTAGAATTGATAATATGACGAATGATTGACCGAGGTTTAATTGTGTATATTTATTTAATTGAGGATGTATTGGTTGGATTTTCCTATTTTGATTTGTATATGAATGTCTTCTTTTCTCCGCATATTTTGTCATTGATTTTAGGTGAGGAAGATCTGGATGTGGGTGACACTCAAGGTACGGACAGTTGAGTTGAAGGATTGCTTTGATAGTGTGACATCGGGCGAGAAATTTTATTTGATAATTTTTATTGTATTTGGACTTCATGTTCCTTTATTTAAGTACAATTGCAAACTATTATTTTCAAGTCTTGATTTTCTATTAGACGATTAATTAGAGGTTTCATTTGTGAACCATTTTATGTAGAATTTTGATAATTTATTTTTCATTTTATTACTATATGTGTTAGGGTAGAATGAGTGTCACATAAAAAATATGAATAACTATTTAATATATTTGGTTAAACAACTCTTATCATTCATATCAATTCAAGTTAGAAATGTATATTTCATCTAAGAAAGAAAGAAAATTGAATAATTTTTAAAAATAAATAATAATAATAATAATAATAAATGTTATTAATTTGTTTTATAGAATATATTTTAAAAGTGACAAATTTAAAATTTAAAATATATTGACTCATCACAAGTATTATCGATACAAATAAAAAATATATAAAGTATTACAATAAATAAAAATGAAATTGATCTATTGTAACACCCTGGTTTTAAAAAAAAGGTTATTCACTACAAAAAAATGCGTGATTTGTGGCGGTTATTTTGGTGGTTTCTGGCGGTTAAAAACCACCACAAATTGCATTACCGGCGTCATTAATAACCGCCGGATCTACGGTCGCCAAAAACCGTTTATGGCGGATATTTTGTAAACGCTGGTTTTGTGCGCCAGAAAATTCAATCTCTTTCTGGCGGTTTGAAACCGCCACAAAATGCATTTTGGTTTGACTTGTTTGACATTTTCTGGCGGTCCAAAACCGCCACAAAATTGCAGCTCAGTTTGACTTATTCATCATTTTCTGGCGGTTTTAAACCGCCATAATATTCATTTTAATTCTACCCAGTTCAACATTTCTGACAATTTTTAAACCTCCAGAAAATTATTATTATTTTTGGTTGTTTACATTTTCTGGTGGTTTTAAATTGTCATTTCTCGCATTTTCTAATAATTTTAAACCGTCAAAAATACACTTTATTTTACGGTAATTTTTTTTTAAAATATATTTGGAATTATTTTAAAAGCGCATTTTTATTATAAATTGACAAATAATATTTCGTATATTTTAGACATTTATCAAATTATTATTTAAAACTATCACTAACCATATTAATCATTAAAAATTAATAATGACTATATTATATTGTTATTTAATTCAAGTAACTTATAAATAAAAAATTTACTTGTCAAATTATAGGATCACTTATTTTAATAAATTATACATATAATTATAATAATATTTATGTGTTTTGTATGTTTCTTGTTCAAATATAATTACTTAAAGATACATTAAATTAACAACTTTTAACATTATAAAAAAAAATCAAGCCAACATCTAGTCATAGGTCTAGCATGACATATTTTTTTATTATTAAGACATTAACATCCATCAATTTTAAAACATATCCAACATACTCAAAATCAAATTCATGGTCAATGCTCAAAAGTAAAATATGTAAATTGTCCCAAAATTAATCTTGCTTCAAATATAAAAACATAGGTTCAAATTCATGAGTTCATCATGTCTAAAAAAAACAATAATAATGTCAAACTCCATGAACATTACTATCTAATGAAGATCCTCCTTGTGGTGTTGGCATGTCATGTCCACTCCCTTCATCCTATAAAATACAAATTGTTTAATGTTATCCTTATTAATAAAATATGCATAAAATATTAAACTTCAATTAAGTATTAATATAATTTAATTTAGTGCAAAATATAAAACAAAGGCTGTGGATGTTTGCATGAAAGAGTATTTGAACAAGGGTATTCAAACCCTTTATTATGATAAACAAATTGGAAAATAAAAAACCCAAAAAAACAGACCACACTACAAAAAATAGGTGGCAGGGATAATTTCTTCTCTGAACTGATAACAGATAACTAACTAAAATTGATATGCCCATTGGTATTGTCACCATTGCTCTCTTCTGCATAAAATACGTAACAATTCATATTTTCCAGATCTAACATATTAAGTAACTCAAAATCAAATTCATGATCAATGCTCAAAAATAAAAACATAGGTTCAAATTCATGAGTTCATCATGTCTAAAAAAAACAATAATAATGTCAAACTCCATGAACATTACTATCTAATGAAGATCCTCCTTGTGGTGTTGGCATGTCATGTCCACTCCCTTCATCCTATAAAATACAAATTTTTTAATGTTATCCTTATTAATAAAATATGCATAAAATATTAAACTTCAATTAAGTATTAATATAATTTAATTTAGTGCAAAATATAAAACAGTTACCGCTACATTATTACTACCACTACCAAACATAGCCTCTAGCTCAGTAGGAATATGTCCTTCCTTCATTTGTATGTAAGCAAGCATGACATTTTTTAATGTCTTGACATTTTCTTGAGAAGTTGCCAATTCACCCTTCAAACTAATTACTTCCTTTTTCAGTTGAGAATTTTCAGTGGAATCAAAATTTGAAGAACTGCACCCTACACCACTAAATATTGTGGATGATTGAAATGCCACACTATGTAGACCTCCTAATCCCAAGCAACGTACACGTCCAGAATGATCCTTTCCCAACACTTTACTAAGACTATCATTAGTTGAAATTTCATTAGAGTTGTCACTTTCACTCATTTCTATTGACATCTTCTCCTGAAAGAAACATGAATAAGTTCTTAAAGTCATTTTCATTTGTTTCTTCAATTTTAGAAGCAGTTTACTAAAAATTAAACAAATCTATTCTTCAATTTTCTTTCATAATCCTAAAGCTGAGATGCTACTTATGTTTCTCTCTATTCAAGTTCTTTGGTTTATCTGCTCAAAAAATTAAACATGAATTTGATGTTTTTATTCCTCAAAAAATGTGAGTACAAGAGGTGGGGTCTATTTATAGACTTTACATTGAAGTGTTACAGAATTCTCTGTATTACAATTACCTATCAAATCCTAACAGATTGTCAGCTATCACTAGCTGTTGTTCTACAGTTCAGTTGACACTAGTTGTTCAAATATGAAAATAACTAGAATACTGTGTATATGCTGGCACACACCTCTACAAACTTGGCAAGGATGGAATGCAACAGTGCAATCCCGTCGGAGTATGTCCCTAGAAGATGAAATCTGGTAGGAGATGTAGATTTGTTCAGAAGGTCAGCTGGCTAGTCTTGAGCAGGAATGTGACAGATAGGAAGATGCTTGGAGATAACCTTCTCTCTGACAAAAAAAGAGTAGTAGTAGCTAAATTTTGTGGTTTTGATGTGACATGGTGACTGATTGGCGTGGAACTGATAGACCAGCTGCTTGCAGTGAAGCCCTCTGGTGTTCTAAGAAAGAAAGGCTCAAGGCTGCTGCACAGTTGGAATAGTCTTGGGTGGTGTGAATTTGATTGGAAAGTCTAACTTCCAATGTTGACCTGGGGACCAACATTAAATGTTGAAGCACGAACAATAGCGTTGTGAAGTAGATCATGGCCAATGTGTAGGTTGAACATATGAAGTGGGATATTATGCAGGAAAGGACGGTACTGGAAAATTTGGTACCAAAAATCTAAAGTTTCGCGGAGAGAATTAAATGACTGACCAAAGCCAGTAGGAATGAACATGGGAGCAAATCTGTGGAAACAGGTTGTAACATCATGATCATATGTTTTGCACAATTGACACATTGGTCTATTTCTCCTCCACTTCCAACTCTTCCTCTGCCTAAACAACCCACCTCTACCAAGAGACAATGATGGTTGAGGAACAAAATTATATGAATTTTTATTGGAAAAATTAGTCCATATGAAAATGGCTGCATACCAAGAGACAATGATGGTTTAAGGGATTTGTTGGAAAAATTAGTCCATATGAAAAATTAGTCCATATGAAAATGGCTGTCAGCCTGTCATCAGCTGTTGCTGTACAGCCGTCAGTTGACATTAGTTGTTCAGAACTAAAAAACCAAATAACTAGAACAGTATGTATACATTGGCAATCACAAAATACTGGATGCTCAATTAACTTGGTAAGGTATGGGCAAAGGTTTAATATGTTCAATTCACACATCAACATTTAACAGTTATGAGCAAAGGTTTAATATGTTCAATTCAAATTTACTTGCAACATACCCCAATAGACCTTGCCTCCTCATTGATATAAGACCCATCTTTTTTCTTGTGAGTTGCAATGTATAGTTCACCTCGACCCACAACACGTCCAAGCTCTTGTTCCTAATAGAAATGACAATGTAACTCCAAATGAACAATATAAAAATTCTTTATTAAAGCTCAATAACTGAAGACAAATATTTACCATCTCATGTTGTTTCGTAGACAACAATTTTGCACCACCGGTATGTGGAATCATTTGCTTTTTTCTTACTTCAGTATTTTTTTTGCACAATTCCTATAAAAAAATAATTTATTTATTAAAACGTCAAGCTAAAAAAATAATTAATGATCATAAATATTTGTTAAAACTACCTGATAATTTGGCCTTAGATGATAGTCAACAAATGATGACCATTGATCTTTATGAATACCATCAGGAACTTTAGCAATTAACTGTTCTCTTGACAATGAAGGGTCATAAACACGGTTCCACATATTTATCTTTGCATTCCTATACTTTCTTGACATGGCAAGTGAACAATAACGCTTAGCAATCAATTCTGAAGCCTGAAAATGAAATAGATTCTTTAAACAAAAAGAAAAACACAGGTTAGTATATCATAATTACAAAAAAAAATGACCATAAAATTTGACTTAAGCATGTACCTTTAAAGTGTTAAAGCAATCATCCTTATATGATTTTGGAACTTTTATCAACTCTCAAAGTTAATGGGAATATTTTTTGAATCAGTGGAAATACGCCCACAAGCTCTTAAAAGAAGTGTCGTTGCTTCTCCATAGGCTCGTTTTTGCCTATCAAATAGCACAACTATACGTTCACCACGTGGCATCTCA
Organism: Cajanus cajan; assembly: GCF_000230855.2. Taxonomy (NCBI): domain Eukaryota; kingdom Viridiplantae; phylum Streptophyta; class Magnoliopsida; order Fabales; family Fabaceae; genus Cajanus; species Cajanus cajan. The sequence continues at coordinate 22,666,876 of NC_138524.1, forward strand.
AATACTCCTGATTTTGTCAACTTAGTCTTTTTTGTATTTCCTTGCTCATCTGTTAAAATGTGACATAGCTTATATAAAAGTTTTTGATGGGTACATAACAAATATAAGAAGTTTTCATAAGAAATATAACTGTTGGATAGTAAAATAGAAAATAATGTTACCTATGACTTGTACAGTCCATACCCTACTTGACTCACGACCTACACGTGGTCGTTGAGTAGGTGCAAGCGTCTGCTCAGGAGGAGCCATGGGAGGAATATACGGCTGTTCAGGAGGAGCCATGGAAGGAATATGTGGCTGTTCAGGAGGAGCCATGGAAGGAATATGTGGCTGTTCAGGAGGAGCCATGGGAGGAATATACGGCTGTTCAGGAGGATCCATAGGTGTAATGTATGGTTGTTGAAGAGGAGCTATAGGAGGAATATGTTTTTGTTGAGGAGGAGCCATAGGTGTAATGTGTGGTTGTTGAAAAGGATTTATAAGAGGAATGTGTGGTTGTTGAGTACGAGCCAAATGAGGGATGAAAGAATGTCTTTGAGATGCTTCTTTTTTAAAATGCTTGAATTTAGGATGCATGACTACTATTGAATACAACTTTGGACCTGCAATAAAAAGTAGGAATTAAAAGCATTCTTCTAAAGACAACCATATTTGTTTAATAAGAATGGAAATTCACCTTTCAAAGAAATATTCAGCAAACAACTAGTATTAATAATAGTTAAAAACTAACAATTGTGACTCTTTAAGCACACCAAACAACTGCAATAAGAGTTTAACAAGAGAAATTAGAATATAACAAGAAAGGTAGCAACAAAGTTTAAATTAATGAGTAAAAATTAAAAACAAAATCTAATTCTTACCATAAAATAAATTAGTTTGTGATATTTGTCTTAATTATTCAATTATATTTGCATCTCCTTGAAATTGGTTTTCATCATCTACATCATCCCTTGCCAAGGTTATTGTATCTGTTTCATTTGTAAATAAATTACTCAAGTCCTGCTCATGATACGACTCACTTTCAAATATAATATCTTCCCCAACTTCTCCCATATCATACAAATCTCTTGGCATCATGTGGACAACAACACTCCACCCTTTATTTACCTCATCATCAACATAATACACCATTTGTGCTTGGGAAGCTTCAATATAGGGGTCATGTTCTTCACGTTCACCTGTGTGAATACAGTGAGAAAAGTTTACTGAAGTAAATTGCCAAGCATCCTTTCTAATTCCTCTTGGGCGTGTAGTATCTGCCCATTTGCATCTAAAGAGAACAACTCTAAGAAAACCATAATAATTAAGCTCAATTATGTCTTCCAACTTCCCATAATATGGCAAATCTGCTAGCCTTAAATTTGCATCAGAGCTACTTGCAACACATGATGTGTTTGAAGTTAGAAAAACTCCATTATTTTGAGTTTTTAAGCCTTCATCTCGTTTTATGGTTCTAAACTTGTACCCATTGATGTTGTATGCCGTATATCTTCTTGCAATTGACATTGGGCCCCTAGCTAAATACTTTATTTCATCTGGCACTACATCCGTAATGTTTGGATTTGTAACCTAATTAAAGATTGTGTTAGTCACATAAGTGCATTATAATTTTTGCATGAAATTAGTTTTGAACATACTCGATGAAGAAACCAACTAGCAAATTCTTTATTAACTATCTTTTCCAACTCTACAGTTGAAAGCCTTCGATTTCTTGTCTTCCTCTTAGTGAATGTCTTGAAATCACTACCATAAAAGAATATCATGTTAAATCACTACCATAAAAGAATATCACATACAATATATTTAAATACTTACTCCACATATGACTGAACTTTTGGACAATTTAGTAATAAATATCGATGTGCTTGTATTTTTTCCAATGGGGTAAGAGTGAAAGTTGATGAGCTTCCCACTGGTCTACCTAACTGAGGATAAATGATTTGAGATGTTTCATTATCATTAGGACGATCATCAACACGTCGACTTCTATTCAACCTTGACTCAACTTCTTCATATAGTGAGTAAATATTAAGAGTCTCTTCGGCCAAATAAGCTTCACTTATAGAACCTTCTGGTTGTGCCCTATTCCGTACAAAGGACTTCAAATGTCCCAACATCCTATCATAAAGGAAACAATAATTATTCAAAATACTCTTTAAAAATGTGAGATAAACATAACAAAACACATTTACCTCTCAATTGGATACATCCAACGATAATACACTGGCCCTCCCAATTTCACTTCTTCAACAAGATGACAAGTTAAATGGATCATCACTGTAAAGAATGATGGGGGTAATAGTATTTCCAAATGACAAAGAGTGAGCATAATCCGATATTGTAGCCTGTCAAGATCTAATATATTCAATCTTTTACAACATAACTCCTTGAAAAATGAGCAAAACTCTACCAACACTGTAGTCACACTATCAGGTAAAACATTGCGTATAGCTAGTGGAAGTAAATGTTGCATGAGGATGTGGCAATCATGACTCTTCAACCCAAATATCTTAGAGTTTTGATCATCAATGCAACGAGATATGTTACTAGAGTAATCAAAGTGAAATTTCAATGGAAATAAAACTGTCAATGTACCTTTCCAGTTTTTTATCCACCACAGTTGAAATTTGCAGGCGCGGGAGAGCTACAACCCGGAGATAATCTATTCCTGTTAAGATAAATTATTCTCAATATAAATTATTCTCAACTTAATCCAAAAAAGAATCAACAACAACAAGAAGCTTACGATCCTTGCAAGTCTTTTGGCCAAAAGTGCAGTCAATTGGTCAAGAAGCAGCGTGCCAAATTCTACATTTTAAAAACTGGTTTTAAAACTTATTTTTAACTCAAAATTTGATTGTATGCATAGTTAATCTTTAATATCATTGCTGCTAAATAATAACTTAATTATTATTTTAGCTAAATTTAAATAATAACTTAATAGTTAATCATAGAGATTCTAGAAGCCAGTTACAATTATTTGGAAATATCAGCACAATGGACATAACTTCAAAGTACCAAAACTGCCTTGAATAATTTCCAATCAAAAGCAAAGAATATATGGCACTAATACTATTATGCATTACAGATTAGGATAACATGGTAGCTACAAGTAACACAAAATTAGAAAACTAAAATTAGAAGACATAACAGATTCAGCTTTCCCTTTCTAGTATCAATTGGTGGACGTCTCTGTCAAATGAGAAGAAAATTAGACAGGTTTTTTTATTTATTATTAACACATTACAGTCTTACAGTTGGTATTTAGTACAATCTTGTATAGTATTGTATGCTAAAAAGCATACAATTTTGAATTTTGAGAAATGTAGACTAAAAATGTTGATGTGGCAATGTTAGGAGTACTTTATACGACACATGGATGGGTGCATGCTTGACACTGAAGGAGAGAAAGAAAGGGTCATCAAATGCATTGAAGCTGCTATTCAAAGAAGAGTTAGCGAGGTAATGTACATTGTGCAGTTTAAAATTGATTCTGTATGCCTCTTTAAACCATACCAAAGACCAGAAGTCGGGGATGAACTTCTGGTTCTCAACATAGTAAGTTCTTTGATTTCGTGAGATGGTTTCCCAATGATCTTTATTATAACAAGTGACTTAATTTTCTCTTGACCCCCCTACTTCTTATGAGGCCCCGATCTACTACTTTTCTTTTCTGCTCATTTCTTTCTTTCCCTCTTTCTTTCTCTACATCAGAAAGTCTTCTGAGTTTAACCCAATTAATACATTTTGCACCTGCAGCTATCTACTTGTATTGTTGCGAATGGTACGACAGATATATGGGGCTAAGTTCCACTCAGATTGTATGTCACCATCATATCCACCTAATCAATCGGTGACAGTGATGGTCTTTTCTTTTGTCTTCAATAGAGCATTAGAGCTTAAGAACCTATGTACTCCACGTAATATCATCTGATCCACATCCCTATAACCTTAAAAGTTAAACTAAATAAAGGGAAAGTTTGCTTTGCTCTGTTTTTATCATATACAAATTGAGTTTATGTGACAAAATGTCACTATCAGCCATATATGCTATAACATCATACAATTAATTATGCATCCCTGTTTGATTTTGTCCATACATCTGATTATGAGTTTTATATGTATGTATATATACTAGGCGTAAAATTTACATCGTCCACCAGTCAGAATCAGAATTCCTTATCAGTATGATTTTTATGTTAGATCATGAATTAATAACTACATCCTATCTAAAAAATAAATAAAAAATCCCAATTGTGTAAAACATTTTATTCTCATAAATAGGACCAATGTGATATTTATATAAGATTTCTCTTTCTCATTTGGAAGCAAGTCTTTGAGAGACTTTAATTGATTCATAATGTATGTTTTTTTTTTAGTACTAAAACACTGGTTAAGGAATTTTTAGAAAAATGTATAGATATGTTTTTACTTTTTATTATTTATTCATTAATTATTATGATGATGATGAAAGTGTTGTTAGCATTGATCTTGTGGGATGATGGACACAGGGTGTGAGCCTAGAGCTGTGTGCAAAGGACAGAGTGGGGTTGCTGTCTGAGGTGACAAGGATCCTACGAGAGAATGGCTTAACAGTGAGTAGGGCAGGTGTGTCAACCATAGGGGAGAAAGGGCTGAATGTGTTCTACGTGAGGGATGATGCATCAGGGAACCCTGTGGACATGAAGATCATCGAAGCACTACGCAAAGAAATTGGACAGACAGTGATGGTCAATGTGAAGAGGGTACAATAATTCTTCTCATATAAATATAATACTAACTTTTAATAAATCAATACAAGAGTATCAGAATCCACATGGAATTGTAGTTAAACTAACTTGTGATCAATTACATACCTTACAATATTTCTTAAAGACAGAAAAGATAACATCATCATCTACAATCACTTCTGCATGCTTTCGAACTACGGTGATCCACTAGAAATTCAAAATAAATTCAAATTAAGACATAATTTCAAGAAACAAATGTTAAAATTTTTATCCAATAACCTCAATGTAACAAATAAGGTCCATTTGATATCAAAAGCAACTCATAGCTAAGCTTTGATTAAACACCCAAATTAGAAATTGCACCCATAACATGACAAGTGGAGCTTCTTGACTTTATTAGAAGGCACTTAGAAGTGTCAAATTTGTGGAGAAACATTGGTTGTAGTTTTCAATCAGAGTATTAGACAACCAAAAACCAAGGTTTCCTCTAACTAATTTGAAAAGGGAAGGCATATCTTGCCTCTATATTTTAAACTCTTATCTATCTATTCAATTCATTTCTTCTATTTATCAGTTAGGAACCCATAATTGACTTATGCATAAAAACCACCCCTCTAGAAATGTAAAACCATAATTTCCGACGAAAATAGAGAAAGAGAAACGCGAGTTCAATACCAAATGAATCCCCGACAGGATTTGAAATTCAAACTCTCCTAGCAAATTTCGCTGTCCAATTCGAAGCTACAGGGACAACACAACCATCTGCAAAATTCAGGAGAATAGGAAATGATAGCTTAGACAGAAACAAATTGACTTAGACAGAAAAAAATTGTATATGAAATCCTAATCTAAGATCAATTGAATGCATACATTTCCCGCGTGTAGGTTTCGTAACCTAGGTTTTGATTCTCATTAGAGAATGAAAAATTGTGAGTATGAGTCGAAGAAAACAGAACAGATTTAATGCACTTGGATGATTGAAAACTCACCATGAATGGATTAATCGAGTAGAAAAGAGAAGCTCCTCACGAACAGTAATAATAGAGACGAAAGAGGAAACGAAGGAGCTCGAACAGTAATATTGCGGTCGTTTAGGTTGATAATTTTGAACTAAAATTGTAAAGGTGAGGGTGAGATGAAGAAGGTGAAGAGAGGATGAACAAACCTTGTGTTAAAATGAAGAAGGTGAAGAGAGGATGGACGCGCGGAAGCTGGGACTTTTCGTGAGGCTAGAAATTGTTTTTTTTTATTTCTTTTAAATTGATTTTATAAGTTTTTTTTTAATTTCATAAAAGAACTAAGGCACGTATAATTAATTAAATAAAAAATTATTGAACGTTCTGGCGGTTTAAAACCGCCAGAAAGTGTCAACACTGTAATGATTATCATTCCAGCGGTTTAAAACCGCCAGAAAGAGTCGATAATTTGTAGCATTTGTCATCATTTCCACAAATGTAACATTTTTTGGCGGTTTATGGAAACCGCCAGAAAAAAACCGCCAATAATTACCTATTTTTTTGTAGTGATTATTATTATTATTATTATTATTATTACTACTAATACTATTTTTATTATATGGTATTTGGTTAGAATTATTTTAATAATTATAGATGAATATTATTTTGTATGTTTTAAATAATTATTATTTTGTAAAATTATTTTATACGTATTAAATAAGTATTTTTATTATCATTTTAAATATTTATTAATATGTTTTAAGGGAAGGTTGATTTTATATGATATTTTAATATTGAAATTATATTATTATATTTTGGGTCAGAAATATATTATTATTATTATTATAGAGAAAAATATTTTATAATATACATGCATTTATTTTATTTAATTATTTTGAGGAAAAAGAGAAGCAGGTCGGAAGAGAAGGAAGATAGGTTGGGTTGACCCAGCCCAATGAAATATTTTAAGAAAGGGGTTAGACAGAGTTAACCCTATCTGTCTCATTTTGAAGGGTTAGGAAAGAAAGAAATGAGAAATAAAGAGCTTTAAGGAAGAGTGCTCAAGAACAATCTCAAATTGCATCAAGAGTATTATTCTGATTAAAGCAACCAAGTACAGGGGAAAATGGATTATTTGTATGCAAAGTTACATGAGAGAGTTGGGTAGAGGAGGAGTCCCGTAGGAGATGATGGGTAATTTTGTAATTATTTCTGTTTGAGAAATTGATTATCCCATTAAATTTTGCATGTATTGAGGATTAGGAATATGCAAACAATTTATAAAAATGATGATTTGGGAGAGAGAACGAAATTGTAGAAAAGTTGTGAGTTAGGTTTTGAAAAAATTGGGGCATTTTACTATTTGAGTTGAGATTCTATGAAATTTATGATTCAATCAGATTTCATATCGATTTATAAATTTGGTTGTGATATTAGTTGGTAAAATTGATTATTTAGATGATGATTGGATTTATTGGGATGTGCTCTGTAAGTTAGGATTCTTGTAGATTGATGAATACCCTTAATTATATGAATTGATGAGTAATTGAGAGATTTTAGTTGTGGATGTACCTTAGTATTTTTTTAATATATTTATGTATGATAAACCAAATTAATTCTCGTTTATTGGGTTAGAAAGTAAAGACTTGGGGCTATAATTTAGACTCTGGAATCATGTAAAAAGATTAAGAATTGAATGAATTATGTGAGTTATAAGTTCAGTCTCCATTCCAATGCGCGAAAGATTAAGTTTCATGTTGTCAGCCATGCGAGGTGACCTTAAAGACATTTTTAGGCTTCATGTTCTTCGCAAAAGTTGTATCTTTGGGTGTTATATTTTTAATGGCTTTGGAATCACTCAAAAATAATGTCTAGAACTCTAGATATGGCTATTTTGGTGAACAGAGGTCAAGCTGTCAGCTTGGATTATATCTGTTGCGGTTTTTGACATTTTTAGCTAAGTACATGATTTTTTTAGAATTTAATGTCTTCATAAGAGTTGTAGATGATCCTCTTATATTTCTTTAATGATAGGTTTTAACTTATTTGGTTGAGTATAACTCTCTGTGTGTTATTTTCTTTGACAGTTGTCAAAGATAGACGTATGCTGTTTTGATGTGCCACTACTAGAATTTCCCTTATTACATGAGACTTTTCTTTCAAATTTTTACGAAAAATTTGTAGAAAACGTTGTTCCTACAATTTTTTCTATGAAATTTTATCTGCAGGTAATTCCTTCATGGATAATATATTTTTGCAAATTTTAAAATTCGCGAGAAATTTTCCTGCGAAATTTCTTGCGAAAAAAATTTGCAAGAAAGTTTCTTGCAAAAAAAAATTTGCAGGAAAGTTTCCTGCGAATTTTTTCGCAACAAATTCTGCAAGAATATATTTTTACGAAAAAAATTAAAAAACATTAGTATAAATTCTATCAATAATTCTTCAACTTTCAAATGCTCACAATGAATTCATCCAAAGGATCTGTTTCCATGCCTTCAACATGTGATACATAATCTTTTAAATTCTAAACTTGTAGATTATAAGCCTAACACTCAACCATACAAATCAACTTGTTAGGTAAGTGTTGTCCCAACTTATATACTCTTTAATTGTTTTATTTTCAATCGATGTGAGACTTGAAGTTTTTTTAAAATATTAAACATAAATTTTAATTTTTTTTAATTTTTCCTGCAGATTAAAATTTGCAGGAAAATCCACAGGAAAAGTTACCTGCAAAATTTTTCTACCATTTAGTAAACATTACTTACGAATTTATTTTTGCAAGAAAATTTGCAAGAAACAGAATAAAATTCTTATAATATTTTTTTACAAATTTTTACCATGAAAAAAAAATTTCTATGATTATTGAAATTGTAACAAATTTTGTAAGAAATATCTGTAAATTATTTTTTGCAAGTAAATTAGCAAAACAATTTTGCGAATATTTTTTGCAGAAAAATTTGCAAAAAATTTATGCAAATATTTTTTTGTTGGAAAATTCGCAAAAAATTTCTGCAGATATTTTTTTGCATGAAAATTCGCAGGAAAATAACACTTTTCTAGTAGTGTTCTAAGGTGTTATCATGTGAATTGAAAAGTTGTTTAAAGAAGTATGACACTAGGTTGTACAGTTAGTTCATATATGTATAATGATGAGATATGGATTCATGGTGAATTGCTTGAGGGATATATGAACCATTGTTTGTGTGGACTTATCTATATCATGTATCTGATGCGGAATTGAGTTATGGACTATGGTGTGATGTCTTGGCACAAATGTATACATATTGTATCTACCATTTTAATATTGAATTGATAGCATGATGTGGCGAATGGTATGTTATGGCTTAATTGTTCAATTAATTATGTTGTGAGTATGTTGGCATGAAATGAGATGTTGTGTTGAATGTGAATGTGATATGATTGTGGTTCCTCACACTTATGTCGGCGTGACACGACCTTGGGCAAGAGATGCTACAGGGGTGGCGTGAGCATGGCATAGTGTGGGATGTGTGAGGCAATTAACACGTATGTCGGCGTTGCACGACCTTGGGAAAGAAATGTTACAGGGGTGGCATGAGCATGACATAGTGTTAATTGCAAGAGTTGTGATGATTGTGAATGAAATGTGATTGTGGTTCCTCACACTTATGTCAACGTGGCACGACCTTGGGCAAAATGCTACAGGAGTGACATGAGCATGGTATAGTGTGGGATGTGTGAGGCAATTAACACATATGTCGGCGTGGCATGACCTTGGGTAAGAAATGCTACGGTGGTGGCATGAGCATGGCATAATGTTAATTGCAAGATTTGTGATGATTGTGAATGAAATATGATTGTGGTTCCTCACACTTATGTCGGCGTGGCACGACCTTGGGCAAGGATGCTACAAGGGTGGCGTGAGGATGACATAGTGTGGGATGTGTGAGACAATTATCACATATGTCAGCGTGGCACAACCTTGGGCAATAGATGCTACAGGGGTGACGTGAGCATGACATAGTGTTAATTGCAAGATTTGTGTGTGACAACTAGTACTTATGTTGGCGTGACACGACCTTGGGCACGAGATGCTACAGGGGTGGTGTGAGCTTAACATAGTACAAAATATATGATGTGATGAATTGGTGTGATTGAGAATTGTGATGTAAAGATGATGCATGATTAATAGAATTATGATATGTAGAAATGATTGTAAATATTTCATTACGTAATGAGTTATGATGAGATTACATTGTGGTGTGTTTGTATGTGCTTTACATATAAATTTTTTCTTTTCTTACCGTACAATTTGTAGATGTTTTAGGTGAGGAAGATCCGGCTTTGAGTGACATCTAGAATGCCAACAGTTGAATTGTGGGTGTACTATGATATTGTGACATCGAGGCAGAGGACTTCTAGAACATGGATTGTTGTATGCATTTGGAGTTATACTTATTCTTTTGAAAACAATTTGTAAACTCTTATGTTTTATTTTCCAACTTTTATTTTCAATTATTTTAGATATTAAAGAACATTATGAAAGTTTTTATGTGGACCCTTTTACCAATGTTGAAAAATTTATTTCTTTAGTTTATTTACATTATTACAATATATGTGTTGGGGGTAGTAAGGGTGTCACATCTATCTTTTATGTAAATATAGACAAATACTTATTAACTTAAAAACGACACATTTAATAATCATATACACAAAATTTAGTCCTCTCATCAATTTGACATCGGTTAATTACTAAATTCAACGTTTAACTCATACTTAAATGATGTAAAATTTAGTAACATAACATTTGGAGATAAAGAAAACTAAAAACATAATAAAAGTAAGATTTATTAATAAAATAAGTACCCATCATCATTAAAAATACAAACGAAGATCTTTTGTAATTTATTTTTTAATTTTTATTTCTACAAACATGTCATTAAATATCAACTATTTAATTGATTGCATGTCACTAAACAACATTAAATTTAGTGATTAAGCAACATCAAATTGACAGTATGATCAATATTTTGCATTTTTAAAAATAAGGGAACAAAATGTCTCTTAAAATAGGAGGGCCAAAATTGCGGATTGACAATGTAACATTCCACTTTTTCCAAATAGATTAAATAAATATTTTCTGATTAATTAATTGGGGAATATAATATTCTGAGTGATTTGATTTAATAATATCTATTTATTATTTTTTTTAAATTCAAATGTGTAAGGTTAATTAGTTGTTTTTTTGTATTGATTAGCGCATGTAGTGAGAGTTAGGGTTTTATTTAAATACATTATTAGTATTATGTATTCTCACATGCGATTTGACCGTACATTGTGATCTAAAGAGGGAAGTGAATTGGGGGTAGCCAAAGAGGAATTTGGAGAGTAGGATCTTGAAAGTAGCACCTATCAAGGTAAGGGGAGAGTGTGAACCTCACTTTGGGGTGTAGGGTAACTGTTGGATAGCAAGATATTAACCCCCAATCCCTAGGTTATTTGTGTATGCATACAAGGATGAATTAAACCTGATCTTCTTGTGAACTTATATGAAATTGAATGTTTTGTATGCGATATATGCATGTATTGGTGTATTGATCATAAGGATTATATGTGATCGTGAATCTATAAGTGTCTGTGGGTTTATGGGAAACCCTAAGCATGTTTATAAACCCTTTAGTAGGAATTAATTCATAATAATTATAAATTTCACGAATAAAACATAAATAAATTAGACTATAGAAATCCCCTTCAAAAGATTAAAATTGTAGAAATCGTAGGAACCTTATATTTGAAAAAAAAATGCGAATTATGTAGAAAACGTGTTTGTTGATACCATGTCGAGCGATAGCTTGGGCTCGTCGGGTGTAGGAACCATAAAATGCTTGCAGCCTTGACCACACTGCGCGTGGGCTTGACCTTATCTGGCATGAATACTTGTGGCATCATTGACGCCAGATGTGAGTGTAGTCACGTCGAACACGAGGGCTTTAAAGGACCTATAGATACTTCTCGTTGGGCGCAAAGTGTGTCTTGTTGGGCAGAATTCTATGTATGGACCTACTTCTTGTGTATGTTTATGAGTAAGTAGTTTGTGTGTATAACTAACTGTGATACGTGAAAGTGATAAGTGATAAATTGTGAAGTGATAAATCGTGATGTGTTATGTGATAAGTGAATTTGTGTGGTAATCTATTGAGTTTTGAATGACATGTATCATGTGCATTTGTATTTTGTGATGGGTACGATGCGGAATACATCGCTAGGGAAGACCCCCTAGTGTAAAAGCTTGGGGATAGTTTGGCTTGGGAAGCCCTAGTCTTGCCCATTGTGTGGATGGGGTGTAGCTTCCCCAACTTAGTTATCCAAAAGAAACCCTGGTAGTATATCCTTCTAGTGAGTGTTGTGATGGCTTGACCTGGTATGTACTCCTAGACTACTCAGCCTTTGGATAGGGAAAAATGATTTTACTAACACCACATACATATAGATTAGTAGACTCTAGTCTATGTATGATCATGACATCTTGCTTGTGTTTGAACTGTATTATGATTTATATCATAATGGAATGAGATGTAAACTAATTTTAATTATTGGTTATGATATATTATTTGTGTATGTGACTACCTGACCTTAATCTACACCGGTAGTCAAAGTAAGATATGTTCTCACTCCCCTATTTTTCTTGTGGTTGCTTTATATGTGGTTGTAGGAGGCTTCCTTTTTGGAGAAGAGTCTAGTTGATTGAAGGGAGAGCTCTGATACCTATGATACTGGGGATATTAAATTATGTTTCATGTTTCATGCCTTTGTTTTAGGAATTTTAGTTTACTTCCCTTAAAGTGCACTTTCTTTAATGTTGTAATACCTAGAAGTTGTTTTAGTTTCATTTGAATTTCAAATGTGATACTCTCTATATTTAGTTGAAGTTATTCCAATATCATATTTCCTTTTTATGTTTATTATAATTATCTGATTATGCATGTGTGGCAGAGGGTGTCACAGACAAAAATATAAGAATCAAAAGTGAGTTTTTAGAATATTTTAATAAATACTAGTACATGTACCTGTACAATATATGAAATAAATTATGTGTAAAGAAGTAATATTATCATTATTTTTAAAAAATTAAAGTTAAAAGTTAAAAATAATGAAAAATAGTTATATATATATATATATATATATATATATATATATATATATATTATTGTAACTTTTTTTTACCAATTTTTTAGTTGTTAGTATATTAGATAATGATTGATAGTCCTAATAATATTTTCAAAAAATAGTTGAAAATCACAATTGGAGTAGAATGCAATATTATTTTATTATTTTGCATCTTATTATTTTTGTAACATACTTTTTAGAAATAAAAAATAATAAGAAATTATATTATAAGCTTAATGAATTTAATTTATTAGTTTATAATATAAAGTTGTTTTTATTAAACTAAATTAAATAAAGAGGGACTTTAAGTGGAATGTATTGAGTTGGACTCTAAGATTTGCCTAAATAAAAAAAATAAGGGTTGGATGTTTTCTATTCATCTTTTTTAACCCTAAGACACTACACCAAAATTAGGTTTTTGTGGCAATTAATTTATTCTTTTGCGGCCATATAAATGGCCATTTTTTTTTTACCAGCATTTAAATAATGGCTGGTGTATCCAGAGTCGCTAATACTATTACCGACATTTATATAAAATGCTGGTAAAGACCTACTAAATTGTCGGGAAAACTTATTTTTTTTAGTGGCAATTCTAGTATCCATTTTAAAGGCTATTAAAGTTATTTTTTCAATTGTCTCCTTTCCATCCATTTAGTGACTTTTATCTTTTGCTAGTGAAACTTTAAATAATTTATTCCTATAATTTTCTTTTCTAAATTCATAACTTATATTTTTTTTTATCTCTAGTCGATGTGGGATTTGTAAGATAAGGGTTGTCTTCTATTTATATATTTTTAATTTATTTTTTTTAATTGTCTTATCTCTTAAGAGATGTGAGATTTATAAGGTGAAAGTTGCTCTCTAATTGTTTTATAGCACTATTGAACTTGGTAATAACGGGTGATTTGATACTAATTTATTATAGTGAATTAAGAGTCTAACTCAACCCTATAAAATCAACTTATAAGGTGATAGTTATTACTCACTTATATACTATTTAATTATCTTATCTCTAATCGATGTGGGACTAGTTTTTTCAATAAATAATTGTCGCTAATAGTAAATTTTAGTGTAATATAAATATTTTTTTAGTGACTATTATATATTAGTCATTAATATTTTTATTATATAATTAAATAGCAGCAATTAAATTATTGCCATTAAATAATTATCGTTAATAACAAATTTTGTTGTAGTGAGAACACATGTAAAGGACAACATAGAGGAGGTCACTAAAGAAAATACAGAGTAGTGGCTAAAGCTTTAGATAATGTGCTTGTGTTTTAGGATCATTAGTCAAAGTAAGAAGAAGTGAGGATGTTGAATCCATGCGTATGTATGAGGGATAAGGGGGATGAGGTGGTAATCCCTAAGCATGTGTATGAATACATTATAATTAGGTCTATGTGTGAATCTCTATGGGCACCTATGTGTGACTTTGTTGTTGCGAGTGTTGTGATGTTTTAGCCAAATTTGTACATATATTTGATTATGTTAATTTGATGGTGAATTGAGAAAAGTGGTGAATTAAACCTTAAACCCTATGCATGAATTTTGGGATTTTTCATTGAATTGGATAAATTTAAATATGACAATTTTAATTGTTTGACCGACTGAATTGAGAAAAAGTGGTGAACTGATGGATTTTGGATGTGTTGGGAGAATCCAAATCATGAAACTCACAATTCTACAAAGTTTAGAATTTGTTGTAGTATCAAGTGTGAGAACACAATTATTTGCTTTGGGCGTGAAAAAAAGGCTCACGTTGGGTGCAAAGATGCTGGAGGGGTCTTAGACTTCCCGTGTTGGGGGAGAGGTGTCTCGCTTGTCACAATTTGACATCGTTTTAATGAAAGTTTTGATGCTAGATGTGACCTAGATCACATCGGAAGAATTGGTTCTAAAGGGGACGTCTTTTACTCCTCAATTAATGTTGGGTGTGGGAGTATCTACGTCAGGCGTAATTTATGCAAAGAGGTCTCTGACCACTTCACACAATTCACTAGTGAAAAATTAGGATACTACGTCACCCATTTTACGTCGGACATACAAACACCCGATGTAATAAAAACGCGGTGGCATGGTTCGTAATTTTAGTTAAATTATTTACGTCGGACCTCCTAGGGTCCGACGTAAATTTTAACATCTACGTTGGCTATGCATTGTGTCTGACGTAGATGTTAAAATTTACGTCGGACCCTACTAGGGCTGACGTAAATAATCCACGCCCATTAATTAAAAGGAGGTTCATGCAATGGAGAGTTCAAAAATTTAAACCCAAACTCATCTCCCGCGCCTCCTCCTCAAATCGTGGCTGCTCCTGGATAAGCTTGGGATCCACCCGGAGCAAATCTGGAGCAAAATCATATTCGTACTGATTTTTGGAGCGATAGCGTCGGCTTCATAGCATATGCTTCTTTCTTGATTTGCACTCTGTTTTTGTTGCTTGTGATATTCTAGGGTTGTTGTTAGTGATTTTTGGTGGTTTTACTTCTTCTTGCATTTTGAACCTTGTAATTTTTTGGTGTAGTCGTGTTACGAAATAGGAAATGGAGTTATTGCCCTTGATTAAAAGGTTCTGTTTAAAATAGTTGTTCCTAGGTTCACTTACGGGTGTATTTGTGGAAGTATTTTGGCAGATCTTTTAGCAATTAAGGCTTTTTTATGCGTTGCATTCTGAGTTTTTGAAGCTGGAGAAGGAAGTGGCCAAGTCCAGGTTGTAGAACGGGCCGTTCTGCTTGGAGAATGGGTCGTGCTGCTTGGAGAACGGGCCATTCTCCAACCAGAACGGCCCGTTCTGATTGAAGTCATTTTTCTTTTCTTTTTTTAAATTTTCACAACTTTTTATGTCGGACCTTGTAATGTCCGATGTAAATTTACGTCGGTGTTCACACCCCGACGTAAATTTACGTCTCCCGCTTCAACGTTGGAGCTTTTACTGACGTAAAACCCTTAAAATAACCAACATAAAATGCGTATTCTGTACTAGTGATTCAAGTAGAAAGGTCTTTAACCTCTTCACATTATGTCTTTTTGTTTTCAAGGTAGTATGAATCTAGGAAGGAGGGTCACTATGGTCATCTACCTAAACCTTGAGGTATTATGGTAAGGAGTCTTTAACATGCATAGGGTTAGTGTGTTTGGATGAGGAATTATATATGTTTGGTTATTCATAAAAGTTCCTAAGAATATTCATACATGTTTCCCGGGAATTAAAGATTTTCATGTTTGGTTACAATAGTATATTCTTAGGTTTATAAATATTTTTTACAAAAATATTTTTTATTAAAATAAACTCATTATATATATTTATTTACTTAAATTTTATTACAAACATGATATTAAACTATTTCAAAAATTTGAAAACTTATTAAAAGTATTTAAATATAGAATTTAACATAATAAAAAAATAAAAATGCTACATTATAGTTAAGAAGAATAAAAATATATTATTTTATTTCATTCAAATAAAAAATATAAAAATATTAACAAATATCATTAAAATGTTCAAACAAAATAGATTTTAATAATATTATTAAAATTGACAAAATCGAGAAATAATAAGATACAATAAAGAGAGAGAAATATAGATAGGGAGGGAGAAAGAGAAGGGAAGGGGAGAGTAAAGGTGTGGGAGAGAGATAGAGAGGTGGAGTGAGAGTGAGAGTGAGAGAAATAGAGAGTGAGAAAAAGAAATAGAAGGAGAGGGAGAGAGGAAAAGAGAAGGGGAGTAGGAGTGAGAGAAAGAAAGAGAGGGAGAAAGAGAAATAAAAGGAGAGAGATATTTTTTGTTTTAAAAAGGGATTCTATGGTCTTTTATGTACATAAAGTTTTTCCCCTAACTTGGGAAAATTGTATTCTCACCCCCTATGAGAATGTTTTTGTGGGAAAGTGGGATAAAACTGATTTCCAATAAACTATATTCCTAGGAATCTCTTTGTTTTCTTCTTCCTTTTTAAATAGCTATCAAGCATGTGAAACTAAGATTCTCACTTTAAGATACCCAGCAATGTAAAAACATTATGTGTACCAAATGTGACACCCTTCTACCCCATAATAGATAAGTAACAACAATAAGAATAATTCAATAAATATAACATCAAGAAAGGTCCACATATTTTAATAAAAACTCATAGGTTCACAAGTCTTGAAATAAATAGAAATAATAATAATAATAATAATAAAGTTTTACTCTTAAAAGAAAATTATCAAGGTCTCTAAAGAAAAATGAAAGGGATCCAGAATTTACAAATATAAGGTGAATATAAAACTCCTAAAATAAGTCTCCTCAAACGACAAATAACAATTCATAATTAAAGCATCCTAAATTCATGCCCCAATGTCACATCCTATCTAGCAGAACCCTTTCCCTTTAGAACTCAACACTATGAGTGTCTTCATCTTCACCTAAAAGAAAACCACATAAAAACAGGACGGTGAGAGATAGATAACATCATATATGAACATAGAGCTACCCAATTCCCACCCCACACCGTGCACCAAAATATCATCATTAACTATAAACAACAAATACATCTCATATAATTACCAAACATCATTTTTTTTTAATCATACAAGCTTTCATACACATGCTCACTATATGCTCACACACATCTCCTCTCCTAAGAGTCTCAACTTGGCACTCCGCACAATGGGCGTACCTCGTCAATTCTCTTAGTTGTTGCCAATGCGGGCATACCGTTCTCACACCCTCCCAGGGCCGGTATGTTGCACGGTTAAACACCCAGCGGCCCGTGCAAAGGCAATCCACCCACCATTAAACCCTCTGTGGCCAGTGAGCTGCGCAGTTAAACACCCAACGGCCCACGCATGGAATGCCTCCCATCATGGTCCCCCCTGTCTCAACCCCTCTCTGGGCCCAGGGTCCAATGCAATATAGCCACGTCTGGCTTCTCAAGCACCACATGCAACTCATAAGTCTCATGCAACTCATGCATCCCACGTAACTCATAATTAATGCATCTCCATTATATAACATCATAACATGTCAATAACAATCCATGCAATATCATCCTCACATGCTAGGTACCTATCATTAAGTTATCAACATCATAGACCACAAATTTCACATAATTCTTCACACACATCACAATATCTATGACATTCAGTTAATAATTTAACCATAACTCGAGATATACATATCCTTTCTAAGTGATCCCAACTCCATTAGAATTCTAACATCAATATCTACAACTTTCATGAAGAACACAAATCCTAATAAAGTCGTTTAGGTTACCATTCAGGGCTCACAAAAATTGATGTTGTGGTTCGCACACAGATTGGAAGGCTCAAATTGCAACTCACATAACTTGATCAAATATTAATATTTTTACACGATTCTTGTGTCTAAATGGTAGCCCCAGATGTCTAATTTCTAAAAAAACAAACGGCACTCGATTTGGATAACTACACAAAAAGATATCGCAAAATTACAAACGTATGTCGGGGTCCCGACGCCCGACGCCCAAAACTGGCGCTGAGCGCCCAAATCTCTGCCCAGACTCCCCTCTGTGAAATTAAACCTGTGTTTTACGAGTTCCAACAAGGTTTTTACCAATTTTCACTACTTCTACACCCCGTTGGTTCAGTTTAACTCCATTTATATTCTTCATACGTTCCAAATCAATTCATACACATCTCAAGCCTCAAAAATTGGTTTCCATTGGTTTTACAAAAAAAAAATCTAAACTCTTCTTAACACATAAAATTCAAGTCATCAAATTTAAGGATAAAGAATTAACAAGAAAGCCCCAATGGAATTCAAAGACAATTCAAGAAATAAGTTCTTCCAAATGAATTAAGAATTTAGAACATCGATTGCACAGATAATCGTTCAGAATTTTAAATAGAGTTCCTAGAGGGACTTAGGGATTGCCCTCACTACCCGAACACCCCTATATTCACATATGAAGAAACCCATCCCCCCGTACCTAGATGAGCAGAAGATGAATGGTCTTGGTGTGATCTAAGATCGTTCCTGAGTACTCTTCCTTAGAGCTCTTTGTTTCTCCTCTTTATTTTCCCTAACCCTTCAGAACGCAAATGAGGCAGATAGGGTTAACACCACCTGACTCCTTTCTTAAAATTAATCCATTGGACTGGGTCAACCCAACCCATTTTCCTTCTCTTCTAACCCACTTCTAATTTTCCTCAAAATAATTAAATAAAATAAATACATGTATATTATAAAATATTTTTTCTCTATAATAATAATATATTTCTGACCCTAAATATAATAATATAATTTCAATAACAAAATATCATATAAAATCAACCTTCTCTTAAAACATATAAATATTTATTTAAAAATGCTAATAAAAATACTTATTTAATACGTACAAAATAATTGTCCAAAATAATAATTATTTAAAACGTACAGAATAATATTCCTCTATAATTATTAAAATAATTATGACCAAATACCATCTAATAATAATAATAATAACCTTTTTAAAAATTGGGGTGTTACACCAAACACCCTCTTATAGAATTAATGTATTACATTAACAAGGGATAATTGAGATGTGTTTTGTATGAATGAGTAATTTGTTGAGTTATGAATGAATATTTGAGTGTTAGTTGTGCTTGTAATCGATGAGATTGAGAGAATTGAGTTGGGTGTGAGTTGTGCATTTTTCACACTTTGTTCTAGTGAATTTCTACCAAGCCAGCAAATGGAACGCCTATGCTCTACATTTATTATTAGGTACAGAGCTTTGTATGTGTGACATGTATCATGTGTATAAAATATTTTATAATTGCACATGAGTATTACCCTTTGAGAAAATGTAAGTAATTGCACATGAGTATTAACCTTTGGGCAGCCACACATGAGTATTAACTACATGAGTATTAGTCTTCGGACAACCGTATATGAGTATTTGCCTTTAGGTAACTTTATAAGTATTTGCTTTCAACTGTGTAAATTGTAATTGCTTTTGATTACATGTTTAATATGTCTTTGTTGTTACTAGGAACTCTGATATGTTGTTTACATTATGGATATTAATTGTATATTTTGTATGTTATGTTATGTGTGTGGCTTCCCAGCCTTATCTCACATCGGAAGCTAGAATGAGACGTATCAGTCTCCCCTGTGCTCTACTTGTTATTCTTATGTATGTTTCACAATACAAGAAAAACACAAGTTTCGAACAGACATAATCTATTGGTAAAAAGAAATATCCATTGGAAAAATAGAATTTTCGACAATTTTTTATGGATGCAAATTTGTCGAAAAAGGGTTGGAAAAAAAATTCGTTAGAAACAATTTAATCTGTCAAAAAATTTTGACGAATGATTCTATGGTAAATATTTTTCGGTATTGTTTGAAAATCATTATGTGATTCCGACAGATAAATCCATCAAAAAACTTTTGTTTAATTTTAATAAATTTATTAATGTAACAACTCTCATATTTGACCTCTCAAGGGCTATATTTCACGACACTTCACTTTTCAGCGTGCTTTGTCCTTACTCACACACTTTTTAAGAAACTTCCCAAAAGGTCACCCATTCCTAAATTACTCCAAGTCAAACACGCTTAATTATGGAGTTCTAATGAAATAAGCAACCAAAAAATAGATACATCTTGCTAGTATAGGTAGTACAAATTAATTCCTTTAAGTCATCTTCAACTATACAATCTCATACTTGTACTATCGCTGGATCCCTCACATTCCAGTGTGTCCGGACTGTTATAAAAATATAATAATATATAATAATTATATTATATTTAATTATATTAACCAATAATAATAATTAAATTATATTTAATTAATCCTTATTTGTATATATACTTACTTTTATAATTAACAATCTACTTATTTCTATTTAAAATTAATATTATGATACAATTTAAATGATTTATTATAAATTTAAAAGTTTAAATAATAATTTATATATTTTAAAATATTATTTTTATAATCTATAATGATAATATAATTTATAAAATTATAAATATTTATTTATTATATTTTTATAAATTAAATTTTAACATTTTAAATAAATTATTAATTAACTTAATATATTTATTTATCTTAAACCTAAGATATAAAATTAAAAAAAATATATTTATCCTTGACTTATTTTCTAATTATCAACCATTAATAAAATACTAATTTAAAATCTTATTTAATTATATCATAATATTTTCATATCAAATTTAAAACCAGATATTAGTTATACAAAAATATCAAGATCATATAGTAAATTGTCAATAAGATTCTAGTTAAATAATTTAAAATAATTATTTTTTCAATTATATTGTTAAAAATAATTTATTCTAAAGCTAATCAATTTTTCTCTATATTAATTATTAGTAAAATTTAATAACTTTTAATTTAACAGTTGGATCGATGAAATTCAATATATATCATGAGTTATTGAGTAGAGTAACTTTATCAAGAGTTACTTTGTGAGTCATTTGATTCCTCCTCTCTCTCTCTCTCTCTCTCTCTCTATATATATATATATATATATATATATGTGTGTGTGTGTGTGTGTGTGTGTGTGTGTGTGTGTGTGTGTATTTAAAATTTTATTGATCTTTTTTAATATATGATTGTCAATTTTAATCATCTTTATTGTTATCGAACAAAATATTAAAATTTTTTATGAATGAAATTTTTGATAAAAATATTAAACATTTTTGACAGATCAAGTTTTTGACAAACCATTATCAATTAGTAACATTTGGTCGAAAATTTTTTACCTAAGCATCTGTCAATAATTTTTGTCAAAAATTATTACATTTTTGACAAATATAAATTTGTCGGAAATGTTCCGTCAGTAATATAAATTTTTTTACAAATTTTTTTTCGTTAGAAATATAAATTTTTTGATAGATTTGTATCTGTCGAAAAATTTATATCCGTCAAAAATTATCCTGCGGTAAAATCTGTCAGAAATATAAATTTTTCGACAAATTTGTAACCGTCGATAATATAACTTTTTTTATGAATTTTATTTTCATCGGTAAAATCCATCGAAAATATAAATTTTTCAACAGATTTGTATCCGTAAAAAATTATTCATCGATAATTTACATTTTTCTTGTAGTGTTATCGGAGGACAATAAGATGATGGTGATGCTAATGTTGAGGTTAGGCTTTAGCATGTTATGGGAAAACTTTGATAGGATGTGACATTGGGGGTTCATAGATTGGGATTTGTCTATTTAGTTTATTTCATTTTGTTTGGAAGCAATGTTAGTCCTTGAATTCAAGTATTATTTTTAGATGGCTACTATGGTCTAGTAATTATTTTGGACACATTTATGCTTTAAATTTGTTTGGTTTCGAACCAAATGTGAATCCTCTATCATTAGAAGCGTTTTATGAACTATTTAGTTATTTCAAATAATATTTTATTTAGGCAAGGATCTTTTGCTTTGTTAGAATTTATAAGTCTAAGTTTCATTTAAGTTCGTGACCCCTTTTGCAGGTCAGTAATTCTTGAGTCTCTATTTATTGACTTTATATCATAATCTTAAAAGAAGAAGCAAATATATCTAAAATAAATATAATATATTTCAATTTTAAATAATATGCTAAAAAAAATAAATATCTTTTAAAATCTAAATAATATCTCACATATTTAAATTTGAAAATTCAAATTATTTTCCACCACTTTTCTTAATTACGCGTACTTTTATACCACTAGAGTTTTCTTTTCTCCTTGGTTATACTTCTAAAAGCACCCTCCATTGGAATAGAAAAAATAACCTCTAATAAGAATTAAAATTGCCCAAATATTTGGGTATCCATAAGTATACTTCTAAAATTGAAATTAGCAAAATATCATCTTATTCATTAATTATTACTAGAATTTCTCTTATTACATGCGACTTTTCCTGCGAATTTTTATGAAAAATTTGCAAGAAACGTTGTTTCTACAAAATTTTATCTACAGGTAATACATTCTGGATAATATATATTTGCAAATTTTAAAATTCAAAGGAAATTTTCCAGCGAAATTCTTGCGAAAAAAATTTGCAGGAAAGTTTTGCAAAAAAAAATTTGCAAGAAAATTCGCAGGAAAGTTTCCTGCGAATTTTTTCGCAAGAAATTCCGCAGGAATATTTTTTATGAAAAAATTAAAGAAATTACTATAAATTCTATCAATAATTCTTCAACTTTCAAATGCTCACAATGAATTCATCTGAAACATTTGTTTCCATGCCTCCAATATATGATACATAATCTTTTAAATAATAAGATAGTAGATTATAAGCCTAACACTCAACCATACAAATCAACTTGTAAGGTAAGTATTTCCCCAACTTATATACTCTTTAATTATTTTATTTTCAATCGATGTGAGACTTGAAGTTTTTTTTTTAAATATTAAACTTATAAATTTAAATATATTTTTTTTAATTTTTCTTGCAGATTAAAATTTGTAAGAAAATCCGCAGGAAAAGTTACCTGCAATTTTTTTTTACCATTTAGTAAACATTACTTGCGAATTTATTTTTGCAAGAAAATCTGCAAGAAACAAAATAAAATTTTTACAATATTTTCTTTAAATTTTTACCATGAAAAAAAACATTCTATGATCATTAAAATTATAGCAAAATTTGTAAAAAATATCTGTAAATTATTTTTCGCAAATAAATTCGGAAAAAAATTTTGCGAATATTTTTTTGCAGAAAAATTTGCAAAAAATTTTTACGAATATTTTTTTACAGGAAAATTCGCAAGAAAATAATACTTTTCTAGTAGTGAATGTCAAACAAAAGTAATTGCTATAATTTAATACAAAATTTCATTCAAAAGTTTTAGGGATAAATTTTAAACAATAAAACATAATATAATAACCTCAACAACAAATCTTTATTTTTTTTTGCTGATGTTTTTTTTTCCTTTTGCTGACGAACAATAAATCCTTATCCTTCTAGATGATGTTGATTACATAATTAAACCACATGACGTCATGTAACATGATTAAAACAGAGTTTTCTTTTTTTTGCTGATGATTTTTTTTCCTTTTGCTGACGAACAATAAATCCTTATCCTTCTTGATGATGTTGATTACATAATTAAACCACATGACGTCATGTAACATGATTAAAACAGAGTTTTCTAAAAAATAATTTGATTGATTTAAAAATTTCATATTATCAAATTCATTTTAATTCAGAATAAATGTACGCTACGTGCTCAATGAGTGTTACATCTTCTCTCCGGATTCTTATAAATGAACCAAGTGGTGATTATGAACATTTCATAGTTAAGCTACTCTAAAACATAACTATGTCTAATCTAGCCTCTTCCCTTCCAGTTTTCGCCCAGGATGCAAAACCACCCTCAAACATTCGACCTATTGCAGATTATCATCCTACCATTTGGGGGGATCATTTCATTTCATATGTTTCTAGTTCTGAGGTATGTGCATATCCCACTAAGTCTAATATTATCTTTGAGATTTAATTACATATGTGAAACTTAAGATGTCATATTTACATATATTTAACATTTATTTTGGAATATATTTTAGTAGTTACACTTTATGAATCTATCTATTGAATATATATGCATATCAAATTTCCAAGCATAAAATTCATAATTTCACAATAATTAATTTTTATATAAAATTGAAAAGGGTCATGATATGTGAAACTTAAGATGTCATATTTACATATATTTACATTTATTTTGGAATAAATTTTAGTAGTTACATTTTATGAATCTATCTATTGAATATATATGCATATCAAATTTCCAAGTATAAAATTCATAATTTCACATTATTTAATTTTTATATAAAATTGAAAAGGGACAATATATATATATATATATATATATATATATATATATATATATATTGACCCATTAATGAACTTTACTAAATACGCGGTTTTACTTCATGATTAACCATGATTGAATAAACTTGTAAAAGGTTATGTACATGAAAAGAAAATGAAAAGTTCAATTAAAGTGATTCAAATTCTTGGTATAATTTAAAATCATGGACAATCTATATTGTACTTCAATTCAATATACTGTTTAAATATTTAATTAAGTAATTTTTTTTTTAACACATGTAGGAACTTGATCAAAACATTGAGACAAAAATTGAAATGCTAAAAAAGGAAGTAAGGAAGATGCTTGTATCAAAGCCAGACGAGACCTTAACAAAAGTTGACTTGATTGACTCAATTTGTCGTTTGGGTGTGAACTATCATTTTGAACATGAGATTGATGAAGTTTTGCAACAAATTCACAAGAGTTATGTTGTAAATGGAGAAATAACTATCGAAGCCAACCTTCTCTCTCTTTCTGTGCTATTTAGATTATTGAGGCAACATGGATTTCATGTTTCACCTCGTATATCTCTCAACTTAATTATCTACTTTAATTGATTTCCTTTAATTCAACTTCAAATCACCTAATATATTTAGTGCATAACCTACACACAAATGAAAAAAAAAAGGAGAATAACAAGCCAAAAAAATGTGTATTTTAATAATAAGAAAAAAGGTATTTGAATTGTATCATTTAATATTTTTCAAGTCCTCACCTATTTCAATCTTCACTCTTTTTCACTTTGATTATATTTTAAATGTCATTATTGGGATTGTATACATTAAACGAGAAATAAAGCAAGAAGTTTTGCTTATTAATTTGGGAAGCACCTTAAACATTATCTCACAAATTGTTTTATAAATTTTACATTCATATTATAGCTTTCTTAAATTTTGTCTCCAACTAATTTTCAATCATGTGGTTGTTGAATAAAACACTAGTTGTGTTCAACAAGTTCAAGGATGTGACAGGATGCTTTAGTGAAAGACTTATTAATGACGTTGAGGGAATGTTGTGCCTGTATGAAGCCTCACATATGATGATTCACGGAGAAGACATTTTGGAAGAAGCCATGACTTTCACTTCCACTCATCTTGAGTCCATTGCAACCAAATTGAGCCCTTCCCTTGCCGTTCAAGTCAATCATAGCTTGAGACAAGCTCTGCACAAGAACCTACCTAGGCTAGAGGCACGCCGCTACATTTCTATCTATGAACAAGATCCTTTTCATAATGAAACTCTACTCACTTTTGCCAAATTAGATTTCAATAAATTGCAAAATCTACATAAAAAAGAATTTGGCAACATTTGCATGTAAGTTCATCTCATCATGACAAACCTTCTTAAATTGATTCCAAAGACTAATCCTTTTAATTATTGTTGTTATTGTTTTTGGTCCTTATAGGTGGTGGAAAGAGTTGGATGTACGTAGTAAATTACCTTATGTGCGAGATAGAATTGTGGAATGTTGCTTTTGGATTTTGGCGATATATTTTGAGCCCCAATATTCTCAAGCAAGAAAAATAACAACAAAAGTAATTGCAATGATATCAATCATTGATGATACATTTGATGCATATGGAACCACTGATGAATTAGAAGTTTTTACTAAGGCAATTGAAAGGTTAATTAGCATATTTTAAAACACAATTTTTCTTTGCTTGTTTTTTTTTTTTAGGAAAAACAACTTACGTAAGTTATTTTAATGAAAATATTTTTTCAGGTGGGATATTAGTTGCTTGGATGACCTCCCAGAATACATGAAGTTAATTTATAAGTCACTCATAAAGCTTTATGAGGAAATAAAGCAAGAAACGAAGAAGGAAGGAAAATCATATTTCATTAACTACATTATAAACGAAGTAAGAGCTTTTTTTCTCCCTAACTATTAACAACTGTTAAGTTACATAGTTTGTGGTTAGTGACAAATTCAAGATTTTGCAATAAGATAAATTCATATAATAAATTAAGAGTTTGTGTATTATGATCAAGGTTTCTTTTTTGTGTACATATGATAAAAGCCAAATATAAAGAAAGTAATCCTTAACATTAAAATCTATTATAATTCTACCAAAAGCATAAAGACAAATATTTCATATAGTATACTCTCAAAACTCAGTCTCTATATTTATTATAAAGTGTGTTTGTTGGCTAATAGTTAAAAAAGGGTGTTCAAGCCTACATGACTGAGGCTAGATGGCTCAACAACAACTATAAAACAACAATAGAGGAATACTTGCACACATCAAAAACATCTTCTTGTTACTGCACATTGATTGCAACAAGTTACATTGGCATGGGGGATATAATCACAGAGGACATATTTGAATGGGCAACAAGTGAACCAAAAATTGTTATGGCTTCTTGTACTATTTGTAGGTTAATGGATGACATTGTGTCCAATGAGGTACAATATCTGTATTAAGAATATTATGCTTCAATGTTTATGTTTCATTACACGATGTAAATATTAATTTGCAAAATTATTTGTTGTTGCATAGTTTGAACAAAAAAGAAGACATGTTTCCACATTCTTGGAATGCTATATGGATCAATACGGCGAGTCTAGGGAAGCTGCAATTCATGAATGTCGAAAGAGAATAACAAATGCTTGGAAAGATATAAATGAGGAATGTCTTATGCCAACCAGTGTTCCAATGCCTTTTCTACAGCGTATTCTCAACATTACACGTTTCATAGACGTGTTTTATAAAGACAAAGATAACTACACACATTCTGGTGGACTAATGAAAGAATGTATTAAAGCTTTGCTAATAGATCCAGTGCCAATTTAAGCATTCATTTCTATCCGTTGTTTTGTTGAATATGAAGTTGTTCAGAAAATTTGTTTGATAAAATGCATCTATCAAGTATATTGGAATGTATTTTCATTTTTGAATTTATTGTGAAAATATCTTTGTTGTGATTGATTAATCTAATTTAATGCTAATTAGGAAAGTTTGTAAAATTAATTGTTTGAAGAACACATAAAAGTAAAGAACATTTTTTTAGGGATTTCAAGAAAAGGAGGAGAGATAAAAAAGTAAGAATTGAAGATCAATTAATAAAAGACTATTAGAGAATGATTTCACTAACCTTCCCCGCATATATGCTCCCAAATTCTCATTTAATTTCATAAATTAATCAATTAATTCAACAACACTAAAATATATTTAAATCCCAATTCCTTGGTAAAATTTGCTGAGCAAAACATTAAGGTTAGGGACATAAAAATTGACTAATAAGACATATTATTCTTAGTAATAAGCATTATTAACATTTTTACCTAAATCGTAATTCTAAAAGGGTTTCCCAACTTCAAATAAAACTATAAAAACATGCCATAGATGATCAAATCATAACATTAAGAGATAGATGAAGATGATTAACTAAATAAAATCCTATTATTGAGTGAGAACGAGGTGAACTACATGGTTATGACTACTACATCAACCTCTAACGATGGAGAACTTAGTCGCTTATGGCTATGGAATTCTCTCAAGTACAAAAGAAAATCTTCAAATGATCCATGATTATAATGTTTATCACTCTTACTCTCTCTAATCTCTATGAGTATACGGGAAAAATGAAGTGCCTTTCTATCTAATTTTATAATTTTTTAAATAGGGTTTCTTTTGTGCAAACTTGCTTAAAGTGACAAGGTGTGACACCTTCTACCCTGCATATTATAACATAATATATAAATAACTGAATAGCCTAAAATTAAATAGATAAGTTCAAAATCATATAGGTAGAAAGAATCACATTTTAACATAAACTAGACTTAGTGAAAATATTAAATTATAAAGAAATTAAAATTTAACTACTCAAATTAAATAACATAAATCAAATCCTGACTAATTCCCCAATGTCACGTGTCTTATCAAAGCATAACCCTTCTATGAGGATTAAGCCTTGATACCAACATGCTCAACATCATACTGAAGATCACTTGCAACAACATACAAGAAAAAATAACACAAAGCAAGAGAAGTCTGGCTCACGGCGTCAGATGTAGCTAGACAGCCAAACACAAACAAGACATATATCAACATAACATAAACATATCAATCATATAACAAATTCCATTCATTCACAATATAACAACTAAATACCACATAACATTAAGATGCATTATGCAATGGACACAGACTAAATGTTACAATGCATGTGACACCAGTAAAAACATCACGTATCACACTTGTGCATTGCCACTAGCAATACACATAGAGTAGTCTAGGAGTACATGCTAGGTCACACCTGCTACACACTCTCACTAGAAGGAGATACTATTAGGGTCTAGTCAGGATAGATAAGTTGTGCAAGATACATCCTATACTAATGAGGACAAGACTGAGACTTCCAAACTGAGTTATCCCTAGGGTTAGTTCCCAAGCTTTTTACACAAAGAACCTTTCTTGGTGGTGTATTCCATATCGTACCCTTTAAAAACATTTTATGCTATGATGCATGTTAAACAAACTTTATGCATACATTTCACGTGATCTCATACTGGCAGTTGATCCCATATCATAAAATCATCAACCATTCTTATTAATATAGCAATTAACAATTCAACTATATCAATTAAATATAGCAATCAATGGCATAAGAGATCATATCACTATAACTCATACATAGCTCACAAGCATACCAATAGCACATTCACATACTACATTTTCATAATCTTCTACGATATCGTGTGGTCCAAACACCTTATTTAGAGCTATATATATGCTATTAAGTTGATCTTAATTTTATTAGAAATCTAAGACAATTATCTCCAACTTCTATTTTGACCTCAAGAGTTAATTATGTCATCTACTATTTTAAATAAATAAAAAACTACAATGTTTTAGCCTAAATATGATAGCTTGACATTTGCTCATTAATTTGATCATATATAACTTGAGTTCTAAACCTTCTTTTTAGGTGATTTCAATCGTATTTGAATGCTAACATTCAAGACTACAACTTTCATGAATACCACAAAAACCAACGCGACTATCTACGTACTTGCTTAAGCAATCCAATCTTTCTCTTAAGCAAGAGTAGCTTGCTCGGAACGAGATCAAACTCTCTTGAAGCGAGCATCACCCGAAACTCTTTGTCAGGCCTCACTTGAGTGAGCCTAAATTCACTTGAAACAAGACAAATTCACCTAGAATGAAACTATGGTCACTTGAAGCAGGACAAGATAGTCCCAAACACGAAATTACACTATTTATGAGTTTCTAACCTTCCCTACACCATTCCCTAACATCTCCAACCCAAATCCAATTGGTAAGAACTTTCCATTGGTTACGTTACACTTCTACAAGACACCATTTACGCATACATATGCATACTCATATCATCTCCTCATAAATCACTAATACATTCCCCTAGGATTTCCCACAAGAACCTATAGAAGCATTAAAATAACAATTACAAGCCAAACTCAAAATTACCAACATCTTCATAATAATTACATCAATCAAAATTTACAAGAAGAAATATAGAAGATAAAGACACATTTGGGAAAAATCCCCTCATACATAAACATACCATAGTGACATGATTGGAGGTCAATCCCACTATCCAACATACAATTTCACCCAAAGCGAGGTTTCTCACTTCCCCCATTACCCAGATAAGCCCTAGATGACGGGTACACGACTATGAAGTAATTTTCTTCTTGCTCTTATAATCTTCGAGCTTTGAAGCCCGAACATGAAAACATAAGGGAACATAAAAACATATCATAAATCCTTCTTTTTAAATCCTTAACCCCCCTCCCCTTTTTAACCTCATAATTAAGAGAATTAATTATAGTTACAAATTCCTTCCCTTTTAATAAAATATTATAACCTTTTAATAAAATACATTATATTATATATCAAAACATACTAAACAATTAAATAAATATTAAACAGTTCCTATTAATAAAAATATATTGGAATGAATTAATGGGGAAATCTCAAACAAAACTTGAAGTCTGACCATAAATAAGTTGAATTGATGGAGAATATATTATTTGTGCAAATTTCTTTAAGCCTTTTTCTCTTATATATGATTAAATGTTTAATAATAATTACTTGAGTTGGGTTATGTAACTTTGATTTTATTAATTCAAATTAACTTGGAGACCTTCTTAATCATCTCTTTGTTTTTTCAAAAAAAAAAATGCCTTTCGAATTAAAGCTTTCGGAGAGTTGAAAGCTTTTTAATTATAACTCAATTCAACCCACTGGAATTATTACGCCAGTTGGTTAACATTGTTATGTGTAGCTCGTTTCTTTCCCAGATCTGCCACGCTCCATGCCTTTCTACTAAGGTGAGGACACATCCAAGGAGTTTAATTTGTTCCCGCAAACGTGAATGTCACTATCATAATAGTTTTAGTAATTTGTGTCATTTCTACACGCGACAACACAGTAAAGGTCACAATATTTACAATGCATTAATGAGAAAGTTATGTAGTTAAAGGAGTGTTGACTTCACTGTTTAATTACCTCCTAATCCTTGTGCCACAATACTACATAACCTTCTTGTTTAAGCTAAATCTGGCAAATTAGAAATGTTGGAAGAGTTTAAAGAACTTTCTGCAACATGCTGGACTCTTCTTGGAACCAGTGTCTTTCGTAATCCCCATCTTTTGATCACAGCCATCATTAGACTACACGTTGCTCTCTGTCCAGGGCATGAATGATTCACAGGAAGTATGTAAATTAAGAGAACAGTTGTTGACGTGCCTCTAGTTAGGATGAAGAGAACCATGAAACTTGTAAGGCTAAGGCTAGTTGTGTCTTCGCCTGGCTCAATTATGTCTTTATATTCCTCTGATGCAAGCATATAGTTTTCTAGATTACGTAGTGTGCCAATTTCTGATATGTTTAGCAGGGCTTGGTTTACACCATGAAGCAATGGAGATCCCTTTGGAAATACCTGCAAAGAGATTCCAACTGAGTTAACATAATCTTGGTTCTAGTTGAGGGGCTAGAAATTAAGGGCAGTTATTGCATGACACAATATCTATAGGTTTATGTTTCTGGTGTTATTCTTTGGTTAGAATTTGAAGTTTCGACTTTGGTAATTTATACTGATCTTTAATGTAAAAACAGTAAAATTTCAACTCTGATAAAAGAATAGTACGCTAAATACATAAAGAATTGCATCTATATTGACCTAAAATAATAATCTAGTTTGTGTGGATGTCCTTGCCGAAATTATTTCAATGCTCTTTCAATATTTTGATTGGTTGTGCATATACCAATAAAATTACTTACTGAAACTAAAACAGGAAAAAAAAGTGAAAAAAATGTTGAAGCAATACAAATCCATATCCTCCAATTTTGTATGTTGGCCCTGCTTGAACAAACCCTTTACAGTTTTTTGCAAGGAAGATTTTGGCCTCAGGGATATCAAGGAAGGCAGCGACTATTTCTTTGTTTCTTAGGGCATCAACATAGCTCTCTTGTGAGTCAAATTGCTTGATGTTTTCAGCATTGATGCCCAATGTGATGGAAAGCTCCCTTCCATTGATGAAGAAGGAGTCAATGGGAGAGTCTCCTTTGTCCAAGGATCTCGGCACACCAATAGAAACTAACATTCAAAGGTGAAGTAGGACGTTCAAAATGGATGAGAGAATATGAGTGAGAGTGGAAGCTCTCATGGACAGTTGGCACACTCCAAGATGAAGGTGGAGGCCACTCTAGGGTTTTCACTCTCCAAGGGTGAAGATAGGAGAAAGGTTAGCCGAAATTAACCTAGGAACTTTGGATTATTATGATATTGAGTGAGCATTTCATGCTTCAACATCCTATCCTTAGTCCCTAGGTTAATTTCGACTAACTTTTCTCTTATCTTCACCCTTGGAAAGTGAAAATCCTAGAGTGGCCTCCAGCTTCATCTTAGAGTGTGCCAACCGTCCATGAGAGTTTCCACCCTCACTCATATTCCCTCATCCATTTTGAACGTCCCACTTCACCTTTGAAGGCTAGTTTCTCTTGGTGTGCCGAGATCCTTGGACAAAGGAGACTCCCCCCATTGACTCCTTTAATGGAAGGGAGTTTTCCATCACAATGCATCTTGGAGATATCATTTTAAGTAGGAACCTCTATCATATCCTACCATGGCATTATTGTTCTTTAGCTGCTGAATGCTGTGTACGGTTAGTTCAAATCTTTTAACAGTCAACATGCTGGCAAGGCTAGCAGTGTAAATCTGTGTAATGATTAGAGCCACAAAAATCCACACCATCGTTGCCACCCTTGATAAATTGTGATACATGATGTATCAAGGTACCTGCAGAAGAAACAGAGAAATGGCAGAGAAACAAAATAATATTGCTGAAATGAGAGCCAGGCTCCCCCAAGTCAGAGAAAGGTTCTCTTGACTCCAAATTCTTATTTCCAATTCTGACATAATCCCCCACAAATGCTTCCTCAATCCCTATATAGCAGAATCACATAGCACTCCATCTCTCTCTTCTAACCGACTCTTCAGCAAAAGACAATTAGGCCCCATACTGTTTGGGCCTTCGATGATAAGTCTTAAAAGGCTTGTCCCACTTAGAATGTATATTCCTATCAATACCACCATCTATGAAAGTTTCCTTGCCCTCAAGGCAAAAATTGGGATATTTCTCTTTGATAGAAGCTGCCTTTTCCCAAGAGGCTTCCTCTGCAAGTTGTGATTTCCACAGAATCAGCCATTCTTCAACCGAGTCTCCTTGGTACTTGCTGACCCTGGTAGCTAAAACAACTTCAGGACTTGGGGATTCAGATTCAATAACAACCAGTCCTGAAGGTAGAGTAGTAGTAGCCAACCCATTCTTCATGGACCTTTTAAGCTGCGAAACATGAAAAACTGGGTGAATACGAGCAGAGTTTGGAAGCTGAAGTTTGTAGGCCACCTCTCCCACACGTGATAGCACTTGAAAGGGTCCATAGTAACGAGGGGACAACTTGGGATTGATTCTTCGAACAACAGATTGTTGTCTATGAGGACGAAGCTTCACAAACACCCAATCTCTGGAGCATAAGTCACATGCCTCCTATGAGCATCAGCATATTTCTTCATTGTCTGTTGAGCCTGATGCAAATGGTATTTGAGTTGGCGAAGAGCCTCATCACGGTCCATGAGCACTGTTGCTACAACATCCACCTGAGTTTCCCCATTCAAAAAATGAAGCACAGTAGGGGGAGAGCGTCCATAAACAATCTCAAAGGGTGATTTACCAGTTGTTGAATGAGTCGAGGTATTGTACCAGAATTCTGCCCATGACAGCAACGTATACCATTTGGAGGGGTGCTTTGAGGCAAAACAACGAAGGAAGTTCTCTAAACAACGATTAACCACCTCGGTTTGACCGTCTGTTTGAGGATGGTAAGTGGTGCTCATGCGCAACACCGTTCCTTGAAGGAGAAATAACTCACTCCAGAATTTACTGAGAAAAAGAGGATCCCTATCACTAATAATGGACTTTGGGAATCCATGTAATTTAGCAACATCCTTGAAAAAAGCCTCTGCCACTGTTCGAGCTGTGTACGGATGCTTTAAGGCAATGAAATGGGCATATTTAGATAAACGATCCACTACCACCAGAATCACTTCATGCCCTTGTGATTGGGGTAAGTTGGTAATAAAATCAAGGGAGACATCATCCCAAATAATCTCCGGAATAGGGATAGGTTGGAGTAAACCTGTAGAAGACATTGCCTCATACTTATTGCGTTGACACACATCACACTGGCGTATGTACGCCATAATTGATGCCTTCATTCCTTTCCAAAAGAAAGAAGAAGCTAACCTCTTATATGTCTTAGTGAATCCAGAGTGTCCCCCTGTAACTGTGTCATGATACTCAGCCAAAAGGGAGGGAATCAAAGCAGATGATTTAGGCAACATTAGGCGACCATTGAAAAATATCAAACCATCCCGAAGCACATAGTGGGGGGTTGAGTTCGGGTCAGACTGCAAGGTTTGGATCAAATGGAGCATTTCAGGATCATTCTGAACTTCTGTTCTGATCTTGGGAAAATCAACCCAAAAAGGGCTTATACTGATAGTATTAATTTCAGGAACATAATGTTTACGAGATAATGCATCAGCAGCCTTATTGTCGGGACCGGGCTTGTATATGACCTCAAATTGATACCCCATGAGTTTAGCCAACCAAAATTGTTGGTCAGTTGTGGTGAGGCGTTGCTGAAGGAGATGTTTCAAACTTCGGTGGTCTGTGTAAACTTTGAAGCTCCTCCCCAAAAGATAATGCCGCCAGTGATGAACAGAGAGTGCCAGAGCCATAATTTCCTTCTCATACACAAATTTTGACATAGTGCATGGTGAAAGAGCCTTACTAAAATAAGCTATGGGTTGCTTATCTTGCATCAAGACTGCTCCGAGACCATGACCAGAAGCATCACACTCAATGAAGAACTCCTTAGTGAAATCCGGCAACGCCAAAGTTGGAAAAGAGGATAATGTTGCTTGAGGCATTCAAAAGCATTCACCTGAGTCGGACCCCAAAAGAAACCCTCCTTCTTAGTAGTTTCAGTTAATGGTTGAGCCAACTTGCCATAATCCTTAATGAAACGTCGATAATATCCTGTGAGACCTAGAAAACCACGCACATCCTTCACATTATGCGGGGTAGGCCAATCCATCACAGCCTTCACCTTAGATGGATCCATCTCAACGCCTCTCCCAGAAATTACATGCCCAAATAGTCAACAGAGGACAAGCCAAAGGAACATTTCTTGTGATTTGCTACAAATTGATGGGAAGATAACAAGCTCAACACATCATGAAGGTGGGAAATGTGGAACTGCCAATCTGGACTATAAATCAGAATGTCGTCAAAGAAGATTAGAACGCATCGACGAAGAAGAGGGCGGAAGACCGAATTCATGGTGGATTGGAACGTTGAAGGGGCATTGACCAATCCAAACGGCATGACCAAATATTCATAGTGACCCTCATGGGTCCTAAAGGCAGTCTTATGGATATCCGTCTCTTGCATTCGAATTTGATGAAAACCTGACTTAAGATCAATCTTGGAGAAGAATCGAGACCCATGTAACTCATCAATTAACTCACTAATTGTTGGTATCGGGTATTTGTCCAACACTGTCACCTTGTTCAAAGCTCTATAGTCCCCGCACATGCGCCACGAATCATCTTTCTTTTTAACTAATATAACTGGACTAGAAAAAGGGCTCACTGAATGACGGATTAATCCTTCGGACATCAATTCTCCCACTTGTCTTTCTATCTCATCCTTGTGATGATAGGCATATCTGTAGGGTCTGACACTGACTTGTTTGGAACCTAGTAACAGTGTAATTGAGTGGTCGTGAGTACGTTGTGGTGGCAATTCCTTTCTTGTTGCAAAAATAGAGGCATGTTGCTCTAAAAGGTGCTGCCACGCAGGATCATTAGCAAGGGAGAGGACTTGGGAGTTTACTTGATAGAGAGTAACATCCTCCATTGCTACCCCATGTAGAAAGCCTTGTAGAGCCGGAGAACGATGGATGTCCTTAAAGTGATGACCATTCAATGTGATCAATTGGCTATTGTCCTCAAAACTAATTGTTTTCTTCTGCCAATCCATTGTTGTTCGTCCAAATTTCTCGAGCCATTCCACTCCCAAAACAATATCCACGCCGCCCAAGTCTAATACATATGCATCCATCATAATTGTGTAGCGACCCAACTTCACACGTAGTTCTCTACAAATTCCTTGAGACGAACACGTACTTCCATTACCAAGTCCAACAGAGAATGCCTTTGTCTGCATGACCTCCAGATTCAAAGAACTCACCAATTCCCGCGCAATAAAATTGTGACTCGCACCACTATCAACCAAGAGAAGGATGGGGTATCCGGCCAACACCTCTTCTAACTTGATGGTTTTGGATCGTGCCAACTCTCCTGGATCCAAGGCGTAGTAATCCAAAACTTGACAAGCCATGTCTTGAACATCTATGTTTGGTTGATCCTCACGGATGGTTGATGAATCGGGGCTAGCCACAACCTCATCCTCTTCACCTTCCCAAATAAGAAGGCGCAAGTGACGATCCGGAAAAACATGGGTTGGACCCCACTTACCACCGCACTTGAAACAGAGGCCCTTATTTCTGCGTTCAATTAATTCTGGATAGGAGAGGTTACGAGTATTGGACCGTGACGAGGTTGGGCCAGGAGGATTGGGTCCAAATCTAGAACCTCTATTATGTGATTCATTAGATCCATTTGTAGATTGGGCTCCACTAATAGGCCCATTAACAGAGGAACGAGGAGAACCTGACTTACTTTGCAGAGTGGGTTGTCTCTATCCTGAAGTGCTCCCATGAGTGGTGACTCGATCCAATTTTCGTTCAATCAAACAAGCAACTGATATTAGACGATGACGATTGGGAGGTTCAAACGTCAACACTTCCAAGCGTATATCCTCACATAAACCCCCAAGAAAAAAACCCCATGTATTGCTCCTCAGTGAGAGGGGAAATTTGTGTCGTAAGGACCTCAAAAGCTTCTACATATTCATCAATGGTGGCTGTCTGGTGAAGCAACTTGAGTTGGGAGAACGGGTTGCCAAAATGATTGTCACCATAACGTTCCAACAGTGCGCGTTTGAAGGTGGCCCAAGTCAAATGAGGATCAGAATCATTCAATACCTTGAACCAATGCCATGTCATCCCATCCATCGAGATTTGAGCAAGCTGGATTTGCATATCCAGTGGGGTATTCTGAACCGCAAAATAGGTTTCAGCCTTCGCGAGCCAACTGACGGGGTCCTCGCTGTTGAACGAAGAAAGTTCGACACGTTTGGATTATAAACAATAATCAAGGGTCATGGAAGAGCCTGCTGGTGGAGAAAAGATTACAGTAGAATGGGTTGTTGCATTTTTGGTGGAGGAAAATTGCTGCATTGTTTCGCGCATTTTTGTGCACATGGCAGCCACAGATTTAGACAACTCAGTGACAGTTGTGAGAAGAGTGGTCAGTTGGGATGATTGCTCTTTCAAGAGCTGTTCATGGGATTTAACAATGGATTCAATAGAAGCAATCTTGGACTCGGCATTGTCAATGCGTGTAGACCCCTAAAATTGTCCGGGTCGGAAATAAGACTCGAAGACTCTCAAAGATCGAAGGAAAGTCAGCCAGAAGGACTCCCAGAAGACCATAGGATGACTATCTTTAGGTTTAGAGGTCTTAGAGTAGCCAAAAATAAGAAAGTGGGAGGTTTGGAGCTCAATACGGCCTCCTTGGAGTTCAGTACGGCCGTACTGCACATTTTGAACTACAATACGGCCGCACTGAACTCAATACGGCCGTATTGAAGTTTCTGAACTTCAATACGGCTGCATTGAATTTAATACGGCTGCACTGAACTTCAATACGACTGCATTGAATTCAATACGGCTGCACTGAACTTCAATACGGCTGCACTGAACTTCAATACGGCCGTATTGAGGTTTTTGAACTTCAATACGTCCGTATTGAATTCAATACGGCCGTATTGTAGTTCAAAACTTCAATACGGACCGTATTGACCCCCAGAGACCGTATTGAGCCTCATCCCTATAAATATGACGTCAATGGGACGTCATTCTACACTTTGAGACTGAGTTTTAACCCTCTTCTTGAGTATTCTGGGTTTTTTTGAGCAGTGCTCTGCCTAGAAATCACTCGGAGAGTTGATCCGACGAAGTTCTTGAGTCACGAGCCATTTGCTTGAGTCTCGAGCCTAGTCGAAGGGAAATCCTCCGGATTTCCATAGTTAAAATTTTATAGGAGGGAGCGAGCGGTCTTGTAGAGGGAGGGAACGCCAAAACGCTTCCCAATTTCTGTCAAGATATATAAGAAAGCACGCTTCAAAGGTTTATCTCTTTAAAGTCCCTTCTTTTACCGCTTTCTGTGTGTACATATTTAAACTGTCATCATGTAGATAGTTAATTTATAATTGCTTAGAATAAATAGGGATAATTTAGTAATTTCGCACTATTATTTTTAAATAATCTGTCATAGGGAACCCGAAAGGGGCGCTGTGGGGTGCTAACACCTTCCCCACGCGTAACCGACTCCCTTACCCGACTCTGGTTGTAATGGCCGAAGTCGATTTTTGAATCGATTGCCTTAAACTTCTTTTTCCAATGTTTTGAGTAAAACATTGGTGGCGACTCCACGAACCCTTCCTTTTTATGAAAACCGCTAATCCATGGAGGGTCCCGCTTGGGATTAACATGGATTGGTGAGCCTTTTAATAAAATTGCTCGTTTGACGAGGTCTCAGTTTGAGAATAAGTCATTCTAGCAATCCATATTTTTAAACAAATAAAAGAGTCCAACCATCCTTCGCGAATGCCGAAAGCCCGTTTCGGGCCGGTGGCGACAGATGGCGACTCTGCTGGGGAAGCCTCGAGAGTCAGTCCCATTTAGTGACAGATTATTTTTAACAAATAATAGTTAAAATTACTTTATTACCCCTTGCTTGTATGATAAAATGTTTATCTATTTGGCTTTTAATAACTGTTGTATGTTTAAATTTTCGCAAATGTTTGAAATAAAAACTGCACACAAACCTTTGCACACAACAGTTCCCTCTATACCCGGGGGCATGAGTGGTAAGCCATAGGGAGTGGATGTTAGTACGGCCGGTTGTCGAATGGGTCTATAGGTGCCCGTAGACCGTTGTCGGAAAGCATCACTCAAGGTGATAACCATGAACTCGAGTCCGACAGTGCGTTGGAGCTTTCCATCGACTTACGACGAGAGGAATTGGGTCCCTATAATGGGGGCACCTTGGGGGCCTCAGACCGGTGAGAACAGTTAGAACCACCTTGAATATGCACTTTTCTGCAGGATACCCCTACCTCGTGATTCGCTCGTGACTGTTCGTGGATGAGTGAATTGTTTGTGCATTGATTATGTGAAATTGTTTGAGCATACATTGCATTTCTTTAAACATACAACATTCCTTTTTTAAATAAGAATAAATAGGAATAAGAATCTTCCATTGCATGGTGTTAACATCTACCTTCATCACATTCATATAGGTAGTTTCCCTTTTCACCCTAAAAAATACAAAAACAAAATACCCAAAGAAAAATAAAGAAAAATATTATTTATCCAAACCAAGCAATATCATGCATCATCTTAGGGACATCCTAAAAACATGATAATGCTTAGTTGAATAAACACAATGCATGCATATTCAACGTCATCATCTCATATCATGCATTCTTATCAAAGATCATGGAGGGATCTAGGTTTGCATTTCATACATCCCTCCCAATAAATCATTAATAAACATTAATAAAAAGAAAGAAATAATCGATGCGTATGTTCAAGATGGATCGCACGCATTTATTAAGTGTAAGCCAACAACCGCGCCAAGCGAACACACGTCAACTCCGTTGTTGGTAATCAAGACGAACAAAGGGGAAGGTCCAACACCATTAAGGATCACTGCTCCAAGACCTTTCCCCTACGAATCAAATAAGGCTGTGCCGTGAATATACGACATCCATTCTTCTGCCTACAGCGATATCTCTAACATCGCTGGACTTGGGGGCATGACTAGGAGTGGCAGGATCTACACTCCCGAAGATCTGCACGACAAAGCTCCCAAAAATAAAGGAAAAGAAGAAAAGAAAACCGAGGAAAAAGAATCCGAGGAGGAGACAGATAAGCTGTTAAAATATATCCGACAGAGCGAGTACTCCATCGTGGATCAACTTCATAGGACGCCAGCAAAGATTACGCTGTTGTCATTGATCCTAAGCTCCGAACCGCATCGGTAAGCTCTGTCGAAAGTCTTGAACGAGGCATATGTGTCGCACACTATCTCCCAAGACAAGTTTGAGGGGATTGTTAGTCACATCACGGTTAGTGATCACCTCACCTTCACCGATGAAGAGATCCCCGCCGAGGGACCAAATCACAACAAGCCCTTGCACATCTCTGTAAAGTGCAAGGAGTATCACATCGCAAAAGTCTTGGTAGATAATGGATCTTCCTTGAATGTGATGCCAAAAAGAACGCTCAAGCAATTGGCAATCAAGGGAGTCCAAATGCGCCCGAGCAACATGATCGTTCGAGCCTTCGACGGTTCTAAAAGAGAAGTGGTGGGAGAAGTCAATCTTCCAATCCAAATTGGACCCACTATCTTTAATGTCGAATTCCAAGTGATGGACATTACTCCCGCATACAGCTGTCTCCTCGGCCGACCTTGGATTCATGATGCGAAAGCTGTACCCTCTACGCTCCACCAGAAAGTCAAGTTCATAGTGGGTGACAAACTGGTGACTGTACAAGCTGAAGATGACATACTCATCAGCAAACCATCCACCATACCTTACGTGGATGCAGCGGAGGAAGCTTTAGAAACCGCCTTCCAAGCATTGGAAATCGCCAATGTCGAAACGTTTCCCCGAGAAATGAAGAAGGTAGCCTCCATGCTCACCAAGAACGGATACTTGCCAGGACAAGGATTAGGCAAGGACTCCCAAGGAATCCCGGAGCTACCCATTATCAAGGATAATCCGGGGAAACAAGGGTTAGGATACAAC
The DNA here is from genome assembly GCF_000230855.2 of Cajanus cajan. NCBI lineage: Eukaryota > Viridiplantae > Streptophyta > Magnoliopsida > Fabales > Fabaceae > Cajanus > Cajanus cajan. The sequence goes on from NC_138524.1 coordinate 22,708,097, forward strand.
CCTTATAAAGATCAAAGGACGAAGAGAAACCAAGATCCTTCTCGACGTTCTTTAAGCCAGATCTTTAGGAAGGCCGGTTCACAAGCGTTAAGGCCGGTCGTCGTCGTCAAGTGTTTTTCTCCTTCCGATAGGGATGTATAGACCTGATGACTATTAGAGATTACTCCTCGGGGACAGCCCGACCCCCGAGCCTCGATAGGGCACATGTTTCCATTATGATTATAATAAAATCATTCTTTATTAATTCTTTATTGCTTCTTTTCTTGCTTGCAATAAAATTCTAGACCGCATTATTTAACCCTGTTTGAATAAACATAAATGAGGTTAAAATCGTCTTAATAAAAATAAACCCGCATCTTTTTTATGTGGAAGTGTGTGACAACTTGGAGCACCTTTCCTTGGCCTCAATAAGTGCCGTCATGGATAAAAAGAAATCCATTCAGGACAAAAATCCTAAAAACAAAAAGCTCGGTAGGAAACCCAAAAAGGGGACTGCGCAAAAATAAGAGCAAAAGACCCGCTAGGAATCCCACAAAAGGGTGACCTAGGCAAAAATTAGGGTTACAAAATAATGAACAAAAACAAAAGCCCGCTAAAACTCCACAAATGGGTGTTTTAGGCAAAAGTTAGGGCAATCAAAAATAGAATAAATCCATGATGGTACCACCAACTGAATTCAACAAAGGGGCTCAAGAAAAGCTATCCAAGTTGTCAAATCACAAACGTTAATAACCAAGACGTGCTTAACTTCATAAGTGTTTAATCAAACAAGCCTAAACACTTAAGCCTACCATTGGCCAAGCCATTCTTACAAAATCCATTTTTCAAAAATAAATAATCCCCTCTAAAACACAAACTTTCGAAAAAAATATCCTTTCCTTCTTTTCTCTCTTGTCCCAAACGATTTTTGAATAATCTAGTGGAAACATGGAGATATAGTAGTCAATAGGAGGGTTGACACATCTTCTAAAGGAAAGGAAAATCATTTGGTTGATGACACCAAATCTCAATATAACATGCATCATTCCTCGGTTACAGAAATCGGCAGCACACAGCCCGTCTAGAGGAGTAGCAAAAATCCAAACAGAGAAACGCATCGGTTAATTCTTTTGAAAAGTAAATCAAATAGAATTAGGTGCATCATACTGCATACATGCATACAGATGATAGGTGTAATGGAAGATCACTTATTCTCTGTTTATTGAAAAAAAAAAAAAAAATATAAACTTCAGAAAAACAATACGCCCGTATCATGTTCAGTACGCCCGTACCAAAATTAGGGTTATGAACAAATTTTCATTTCAATACGGGCATACTGAAATGAATAACGGCCGTATTGGCAATAACAGAAATCCTCCCTCACGTCGATGACAAAATTCCTCCAAGAAGAAGAGGATAGGGGGAGCCATTCATTTTTTCTAAAAAAATTAAATAATTAAACTTGCATTTTGTGCATCACGCACATTAATTGCACATTCAAAGACCTCAATTGCATAAAATAGAAAAAATAGAAAATTGCTTGTGTATGACAGCAGTCAACAAAAGCCGAAAACGAAAAAAGGCAAGGATACAAACGATACTCCTCAGTTTGTACAGAATAACTGAGCCTGGAGAGGCTTGCTGAAACAATACTCATACAGAATAACTGAGCCTGGAGAGGCTTGCTGAAATAATACTCTCTCAGAATAACTGAGCCTGGAGAGGCTTGCTGAAACAATACTCATACAGAATAACTGAGCCTGGAGAGGCTTGCTGAAATAATACTCTCTCAGAAATAACTGAGCCTGGAGAGGCTTGCCGAAATAATACTCTCTCAGAATAACTGAGCCTGGAGAGGCTCGCCGAAATAATACTCTCTCAGAATAATTGAGCCTGGAGAGGCTCGCCGAAATAATACTCTCTCAGAATAACTGAGCCTGAAGAGGCTTGCCAAAATAATACTCCTCAGAGACATTTCTGTACAGAAAAAGCCAAAACCAACAAAAAAGGCAAAAACACAGAAAAAGCCAAAATCAACAAAAAAGGCAAAATACAGAAAACCCAACAAAATTGTACAGAATAATTGAGCCTGAAGAGGCTTGCTGAAATAATACTCCCACAAAATAATTAAGCCTGGAGAGGCTTGCCAAAATAATACTCTCCAAAAGACGTCTCAGCTCGCATTCTTGGGCTGAACAAAAAACCAATTCTTCATACAGAATAATTGAGCCTGGAGAGGCTTGCCGAAATAATACTCCTTCAGAATAACTGAGCCTGGAGAGGCTTGCTGAAACAATACTCATACAGAATAACTGAGCCTGGAGAGGCTTGCTGAAATAATACTCTCTCAGAAAACACTGAGCCTGGAGAGGCTTGCTGAAATAATACTCTCTCAGAAATAACTGAGCCTGGAGAGGCTCGCCGAAATAATACTCTCTCAGAATAATTGAGCCTGGAGAGGCTTGCAGAAACAATACTCCCTCTTAGAATAATTGAGCCTGGAGAGGCTCGCCGAAATAATACTCTCATCAGAATAATTGAGCCTGGAGAGGCTCGCAGAAATAATACTCCCCAGAGAAACCCCAACTCAAGCTCACGGAACAAATCCCCAGCGAGAGCTATCAAAGCAAGATCGACAAAATTCCCAATGGAAGCACGATCACCCAAGCAGTATATCTAGTCAAAGGACTTAAAACTTCCTCAGTGGAAGATAGCTCTCCAACTCAGGCGTTGAGTGAGTCTAAGCCTGTAGAGGCTTCCTAAATAATACTCTGGGATACATAAGAACTTCAAATCCCCAGTCGCCTACACAAGAGGCACTCCTTCAAAAAGGAAAATCCAAAAAAGAAATCAATTACAAATTCCCCAAGCGGAATTTGGCTTTTCAGCCAATCATTGAACATCAAGATGAATCCGCCTAACAGAAGAGGCCAATCACAATCAATGACAAAATCCCCCAGCGGATAACAGCCTACACAGAGGCGACAAAACCAGGAAAACAAAAAGAGTCACCCGAATAAGGATAACCGGGATACTCCACCATCGTCGAAAGGACGTCAGCCAATCATAAGGCACCGCTCATCTCAGAAAGAGCATCTTCGTGTCTACACCCCAGGGAAACAGAAATTCCTCAATGGGCACCAACTATGCAAAGGAAAGTTGGGGCACAAGAACCTATGAATGAATGCACATCCCCTAGACGGATCCCTGCGTTATCCAGCCCTCAGTGGCACAAAATCAGAAAAACGTCGAAGCAGCATAGTGGACTGTGGAGACAAAAAAAATCATCTCAGATCCCTGGAGAGGGTAAACTCGCATTGCCGAAGTGATCAGAAGACACGGACGCAGACCCTGGAGAGGGCAAACTCAGTTGCCTAGGTCGTCAGAGACCAAACAAAGTCTGGAGAGACGATACTCAAACAAAGTCTGGAGAGACGGTACTCAAACAAAGTCTGGAGAGACGGTACTCAAACAAAGTCTGGAGAGACGGTACTCAAACAAGGTCTGGAGAGACGGTACTCAAACAAAGTCTGGAGAGACGGTACTCAAACAAGGTCTGGAGAGACGGTACTCAAATAAGGTCTGGAGAGACGGTACTCAAACAAGGTCTGGAGAGACGGTACTCAAACAAAGTCTGGAGAGACGGTACTCAAACAAGGTCTGGAGAGACGGTACTCAAACAAGGTCTGGAGAGACGGTACTCAAACAAGGTCTGGAGAGACGGTACTCAAACAAAGTCTGGAGAGACAGTACTCAAACAAAGTCTGGAGAGACAGTACTCAAACAAGGTCTGGAGAGACGGTACTCGAACAAGGTCTGGAGAGACGGTACTCAAACAAGGTCTGGAGAGACGGTACTCAAACAAAGTCTGGAGAGACAGTACTCAAACAAGGTCTGGAGAGACGGTACTCGAACAAGGTCTGGAGAGACGGTACTCAAACAAGGTCTGGAGAGACGGTACTCAAACAAAGTCTGGAGAGACGGTACTCAAACAAGGTCTGGAGAGACGGTACTCAAACAAAGTCTGGAGAGACGGTACTCAAACAAAGTCTGGAGAGACGGTACTCAAAGAAAGTCTGGAGAGACGGTACTCAAACAAAGTCTGGAGAGACGGTACTCAAAGAAAGTCTGGAGAGACGGTACTCAAAGAAAGTCTGGAGAGACGGTACTCAAACAAAGTCTGGAGAGACGGTACTCAAAGTCTGGAGAGACGGTACTCAAAGAAAGTCTGGAGAGACGATACTCAAAGTCTGGAGAGACGGTACTCAAAAGTCTGGAGAGACGGTACTCAAAGTCTGGAGAGACAGTACTCAAAGTCTGGAGAGACGGTACTCAGAGTCTGGAGAGACGGTACTCAAGGTCTGGAGAGACAGTACTCAACCATCAGCGTCGTCAGAGGCACGTTGGTGTTCAGCTTCCGGCTCGGGCGTCGAGTGAAGTTGACCCTGGAGAGGGTAAACTTAGCTATCGAGGTTGTCAGAAGCGCCGAGGTATGCAAACAACCTGGAGAGGCTACTCAACAATTTTCCACCGGAAGACGCTACAAGTCAGAAGGTTGGCACATCACCCGGACAATTGGGTCAACTCCTTTACTTGTCAGCCGGTACACCAAAAGGTCGTCCGACTAAGAAAAGGGGGGGCAGTTGTAGACCCCTAAAATTGTCCGGGTCGGAAATAAGACTCGAAGACTCTCAAAGATCGAAGGAAAGTCAGCCAGAAGGACTCCCAGAAGACCATAGGATGACTATCTTTAGGTTTAGAGGTCTTAGAGTAGCCAAAAATAAGAAAGTGGGAGGTTTGGAGCTCAATACGGCCTCCTTGGAGTTTAGTATGGCCGTACTGCACATTTTGAACTACAATACGGCCGCACTGAACTCAATACGGCCGTATTGAAGTTTCTGAACTTCAATACGGCTGCATTGAATTTAATACGGCTGCACTGAACTTCAATATGGCTGCATTGAATTCAATACGGCTGCACTGAACTTCAATACGGCTGCACTGAACTTCAATACGGCCGTATTGAGGTTTTTGAACTTCAATACGGCCGTATTGAATTCAATACGGCCGTATTGTAGTTCAAAACTTCAATACGGACCGTATTGACCCCCAGAGACCGTATTGAGCCTCATCCCTATAAATATGACGTCAATCGGATGTCATTCTACACTTTGAGACTGAGTTTTAACCCTCTTCTTGAGTATTCTGGGTTTTTTTGAGCAGTGCTCTGCCTAGAAATCACTCGGAGAGTTGATCCGACGAAGTTCTTGAGTCACGAGCCATTTGCTTGAGTCTCGAGCCTAGTCGAAGGGAAATCCTCCGGATTTCCATAGTTAAAATTTTATAGGAGGGAGCGAGCGGTCTTGTAGAGGGAGGGAACGCCAAAACGCTTCCCAATTTCTGTCAAGATATATAAGAAAGCACGCTTCAAAGGTTTATCTCTTTAAAGTCCCTTCTTTTACCGCTTTCTGTGTGTACATATTTAAACTGTCATCATGTAGATAGTTAATTTATAATTGCTTAGAATAAATAGGGGTAATTTAGTAATTTCGCACTATTATTTTTAAATAATCTGTCATAGGGAACCCGAAAGGGGCGCTGTGGGGTGCTAACACCTTCCCCACGCGTAACCGACTCCCTTACCCGACTCTGGTTGTAATGGCCGAAGTCGATTTTTGAATCGATTGCCTTAAACTTCTTTTTCCAATGTTTTGAGTAAAACATTGGTGGCGACTCCACGAACCCTTCCTTTTTATGAAAACCGCTAATCCATGGAGGGTCCCGCTTGGGATTAACATGGATTGGTGAGCCTTTTAATAAAATTGCTCGTTTGACGAGGTCTCAGTTTGAGAATAAGTCATTCTAGCAATCCATATTTTTAAAGAAATAAAAGAGTCCAACCATCCTTCGCGAATGCCGAAAGCCCGTTTCGGGCCGGTGGCGACAATGCGTGACGTCATTCTCGTTTTCATACGATATATGGAAATCTCTCAATGAAAGCACCAATGATACGTGATGTATCAAGGTACCTGCAGAAGAAACAGAGAAATGGCAGAGAAACAAAATAATATTGCTGAAATGAGAGTCAGGCTCCCCCAAGTTAGAGAAAGGTTCTCTTGACTCCAAATTCTTATTTCTAATTCTGACATAATCCCCCACAAATGCTTCCCCAATCCCTATATAGCAGAATCACATAGCACTCCCTCTCTCTCTTCTAACCGACTCTTCAGTAAAAGACAATTAGGCCCCATACTGTTTGGGCCTTCGATGATAAGTCTTAAAAGGCTTGTCCCACTTAGAATGTATATTCCTATCAAATTGCTATGTAACTTGTCCCCTGTGTCAGCAAATTAAGCAAAGTAATGTTACTTGAGAATTGAGATTGTTGTTAGTGTTACTTGTTAGTTTGTAACAAACACCAAATTGTGAGAATTATTTTTCACACAATATAGTACTGACTTGTTTTCTTTGGAAGCTTTATGTCCAAATGACTTGTGTAAGGAAACATGATATTCTAAGAGTTTTTCACAAGTTTGAGGGTTAAATTTACTGAAATAAGTTAATAAAAATACTAGTAAAGTTTTTCCATCAAATTTGTTAAAATGAACTTAAAATTCATAATTCACTTTGGTAAGCGTAAAGAATTTTCCTAAAAGCACTACTCAACACCTCTTAAAAATATTTTTCAACTAACAAGTAAGCTTTCCAAATAGTTAGTTCTTGTCAGGTAAAATCAACTAAATCATGACAAAGTTAGAGGCATCATGGTCCGCTGCAAATATAAAATATAAATGTTCAGTCTTCAACTCTTCATCCAAAATGTGAATGCATGAAATTCCTAACTGCTGCAAATCCAGATCAAAGCTTGAGAGCCTTAGATATTAGCAATTACCATTCAATAAGAACAGAGAACAGAAAGCCAACAACAACATAGTTGTTGTTTGATGCAGAATAGGGCCCTTCAGTTCAGGGCGGTGGTTTCTTTCAATCAGCCATACAACAAAGCCATTGTAGACAATGATGACCAATAATATGAGAATCCACATGACTTTTGTGAAAGGCTTCAAGAATAGCCATGCTCTATTGCCTGTCTTTGATTTAACAGGAACAATCATCACCACTCTAAGATCTGTATAGGACTGAGTGAATGAAACATATTCATAACGCGTGGATACTATTTCTACATCTCCAACAACTAAATCATATTTCTGCATCAAGCATAAATCATTATGATGAGCAAATCAAGTATTATTAGGCTAAAAGAGTTTCTAGGGGCTACCATATACTACATGTTACTATGTTAGACGAGGACCAGATAGTTTTGCATCAAATAATCTTGAGAATGAAGGTGTAAAAGATAAAATATTAAAACTAGTTATTATGGAAAAAAAACTCACTCGAGGTTATTTTTCATCTTAGGTTGTATATCAGTATATTAAGGTCCAATGAAACAGAGATATGATCATATGACATGGTAGAGTTATAATATATTTTATAAGATTGAGTTATTGTAGGCATATAATGAAACATTAAAGTTAATTTAAATATTATGGTATTCTATAAGTGTATAAGTTTAAAAAATAAAAGTAAAAGAAATTACAAAAAGAAACAAGTGTGTTCGAAGTGTGCATATACTATGACATAATATATAACCAAAATTCGATATTGGCTTATTTGTTAAGTGACATTTCTCTTGACATATATGTTAATCTCGTAAAATGAAACGACCTATTTTGGATTTGAATTTTGTATGTAACAAACTAGGTTAGAACAGGGCTTTATAACCTAGGGTTACATGTTTTTTTCTAATCTTAAAGGCCCGTTTCAATTTGGGAACAGTCCATTCCAGGCTCTTATTTCTGGCCTTTTATGTTTTAGGCATTTGAATGTCATGTTAGCCTGCTCTGATGTTATTTTTAGGCCTTCGAGAACTCCTTCTTATTATGTTTAAAGTCCATTTCCTTGTTTATGTGCCCTAGACGAAATTAGGTGTCTACAAATGCCCCTCTTTACTTGTCGTTTTGAATAGCTAGCTATGTGTTGCTTTTCTAAAGGTAAGTAAAGACATAGACATTTCGTTCAGGTCCTCTCTTTGTCTCTTCGTGCAGGGGCTTCCACGTCGTTTCCTTGGGATAGATGTGTTTGCCTATACCCTTGTTCTTCGAAGTAGCTGAGTGTTGGGTTACATACTTCATTGGGTAACAAGAATGACAAATTGTACCACCTAATCTTCTATCTTCATGTAGATATTCCATGCCATTTCTTCTAGTTTCTTTTCTGTGATAGGGAGGTGAATATCCGAGTCTTTTCTTTTGCTTTGATAGTAGGTGCCTCCACTTTGTTTCCTTTAGGTAGATGGATTTACATGTATCCTTACCCTTTGAAGCAACTAAGTGTTGAGTTGTGTACTCCATTGGGTGACAAGGATGGTAAACTGTACCATCTAGGTGTCCTAGTTGGTGTAAAAACTCTATGTTGCTTCTATTTATCTTGTGATAGTGTGATTTTATGTATTGCTTACTGAAGAGGGAGTATATTATAGGCTAAGCCTCTCCAACCTCTGCAAGTTGGACTGGTATTGAGGCTCCAGCCGACCTATGGTGAGTGTTACTTGTTCCAACCTCTCCAAGTTGGACTGATATTGAGACTCTAGTCGACCTTTTCCAAGTTTATTGAGTATTTCTTGATCCAGCTTCTCCAAGCTGAACTAGTATTGAGGCTCCAATCAACCTTTTCAGAGCTTGTCCTGGTTTTGAGGATCTAGCGAACCTTTTTGAGCTTTTACTTTTCGAGCTTGTACTGGTTTTGAGGGTCTAGCAACCTTTTTCGAACTTGTACTAGTTTTGAGGATCCAACAAACCTTTTTCTAGCTTGTTCATTGTTGTGTGAGTATTGTGATGCCTCTTTAGGTGTCTCCATCGGGAATGACATGTGTGATAGGAGTTCTGGTATTGTTCCTGCCGTGTGAGTATTGTAATGCTTCTCCAGGCGTCTCCTATTGGGGATGTATGGCAAATATTCTATATTATTCCTGCCATGCGAGTATTATGATGCCTCTCCAGGCGTCTTCTAAGCACTAGTTGGTTGATGATTGGTTGGTAGGAATCTAGTGTTGCTCCTACCAAGGTGAGTATTATTATGCCTCTTCAAGCGTCTATTGGATTTTCTGGGAGAACTTTGCTAATGGTCTAGTAGTGGGAGTAGGAAAACTCCTAAGGTATCGATGTGATGCGGCAGGTAGATGTGGCTTGCGAATGTCACGGTTAACATGCTAATGATCTTGATCTTGTCGAACTGTCTGACTTGATCATTGTGGGGTGACTTGTTGCGGGGAGACTATGCCCCTTTGTCTATAGATGGATCCCCGAGCTAAGGACTTCCTAGTGTTTATTATTTTACTTTTAGCTTTGGTTTTTTCTAGTTTGGAAGCTTTGCCTTTTTTCTATGTTGCTTTTTTTCTTTCTTTTTTGTATTATTATTCTTATTTTGTTTTGTTTTGTTTTGCTTTATTTTCCCAAACTGTAGCATAAATAGAAGCGAGGATATGGAAAGAAAATATGATCTCATAAATTAGATATAAATTTGAAGTATAATGATAAAACAAATACAAACAAAGTGTAAAATGCCCTAAAATCTAATCTAGTCCTTAATCGGGGGATCGGGAAATCGCCTCTACAGCCATCCTATCATCTGCTCATTGCACTACTACTGTTGATGATGTTGTTGGTGCATCTCCTCTTGCAAGCTTAATTATGAGACAACTATCGAAGCTCTGATGCCACCTCTCCATCTTTTGGTAGAAGGCCTCGATATCTCCCCCTCCCTGTGGCTGTGGAGGCATCTACTGCTCTTATTATGGATGTGGTTGTGGCTTTTGCGATTGCCCCTCCTATTGGGCGAGTATATCCCCAAATATGATATCATCCATGTTAAATGCCTTCATGGCTACATACCCATCTAGAGAGAGCCCAATGACGCCCACAACCCTGAGGGTGAGTGCGTCAAGAGGTCAAGGGTCCAGACCTTTCTTTGAATCCTCATCCACGATCTTGTAGTGCTTGACCACCCCTGCGAGCATAGAGTCGACCACTATGTAGTCACAACGGCTATTCGTGCCTAATCTCTCATCGTAGTCCTATATATGGCGGAGAAAGAAAGCTTCAGGATTGTAGCGAATCCTGTGAGTCATGCAATATAAAGGGAAGAGGTCCCTCTGTGTAACAGAGCTTGGGCTCTGGTAGCGTCCATAGATGGTGTCGTCATGAGCTTATGGACCACCCGAAGTGTAGGATCGCTAATCCTTGAGGCCTTAACGGTCCTTGGCATGACCGTCTCACCCGTGAACTCCCGCCACATGTCGTCTATAGAGGTGCCGAAGGTGGGGAAAAGAAAACTGTCGTTGTACTCTATCGTCGCTAGTTGCGCCTCTAGGAAAAAATTGACTATCCGGTTGAACTCTGCCGATTTGTTGGTGTGAAGGATTCTGCCCATCCAGAATATGACCATTAGTACGTTTGGCCCCTCGAGTGCTGAAGTTGTGTACTGCCTTGCAGACACTAAGAAGTTGACTGTCACCTCTCGATAGGCTCGACCCAACGGCTCGAGTAAAAACTCTCATCTGATGGTCGTGGTTTTTAGTTACCATAAAAGCCTAAAGTACTTGTTTGACCAAAAGGAATTGAATATGAGGCAAAGACAATGGTTAGAATTCCTTAAGGATTATGACTTATAGTTAAGTTACCATCCTGGTAAGGCTAATGTCGTAGCTGATGCTTTAAGTAGAAAATCTTTGAGATTATCTTCTTTGATGATTAGGGAGTTGCATATGATTGAGGTGTTTAGAGATATGAGCTTAGTGTGTGAGCTGACCCCTAAGAGTATTAAGTTGGGAGTCTTGAAAGTGACTAATAGCTTGATAGATGAGATTAGAGAAGGTCAAAAGGTAGATCCTTTCTTATTGAGTCAAGTAGAGAAGTTGAATCAAGGTGTGAGTTTATATTTCGAGTGGATAGAGTGTTGAGATTTAAGGATAAGTTGTGTATTCCTAGTGTGCTTGAGATTAAAAAATTAATTTTAGAAGAAGGTCATAGGAGTAGTCTTAGTATCCATCCAGGAGCCACTAAAATGTACCAAGACCTTAGGAAGATGTTTTGGTGGCCTAAGATGAAGAAGTAATTGGAGGAATTTGTTTATGCTTGCCTAGTATGTCAGAAAGTTAAGGTAGAACACCAAAAACCTTCCGGTTTGTTACAACCTTTAGATGTGCCTGTGTGGAAATAGGGTAGCATCTCTATGGATTTTGTATTTGGGTTACCTAGGACAGTGAAGAACTTGGATGCTATATGGGTCATTGTGGATAGATTGACTAAGTCTACCTATTTTAGTCTCATTAATATTAGGTACCCTTTAGAGAGATTAACTAAGTTGTACATAGAGCAGATTGTTAGATTGCATGGTGTCCCTACTAATATAGTTTCTGATCGATATCCTAGATTCACCTCTAGATTTTGGGAGAGCTTGCATAAGGCTTTAGGCACTAAGCTTAGATTGAGTTCAGCCTACCATCCCTAGACAGATGGCCAAACTGAGAGAACCATAAGTCTTTGGAAGACTTGTTGAGGGCTTGCATCTTAGACCATGGGGGTAGTTGGGATAGTTTCCTACCTTTGATAGAGTTTACCTATAATAATTCTACTATTCCAGTATTGGTAAACTTGATCCTAACTAAAACTACCAAAAGAAAAACTTAACTCTCAAAGATCCTTTGACCTTTAGAGCTCTAATAGAACCATAAATACATCATATTAGCATTAAAATACAAAAAAAAAAATTTCATAAAGCATATAAATCATACAGTACTCACCAAGCGATAACTCTATAGAATGACATATGTTGTAAAACTTTAAGTAAAATGAGGTGTACTTGTATGATTGTAATCCTAGTGTACTCATACATAGTTGTATTTGTGTAATTGTTTCATCTATTTGTGGTTATGCTTAAAAATAATAAACCATACAAAAGAAAACAAGATGAGGCACTAAAAGGCTTAAAGTTGAAGTATTTTTTTTATCAACACAAAGTATTATCTCCAAAGGCTCTCAATAAAGGAAGGTTATGTTTATAATGAAATGAAAAATATTTATGTACAAGTAATGCTTCAGAAAAAAGCCCCTAGATTTGTTAAGCCTATATTATAGGTGCCAAATGGTTCTTTAGAAAAAAGCTTGATAAATACGGGAGCATCATATATAAGAAATAAGGTCGTATTGGTTACTAAGAGTTAGAACCAAGAGGAATACATAGACTATGATGACATATATGCTCTAATTGCAAGAATAGAGGCTATCGGATTGTTATTGGCATAAGCCAACATTATGAACTTTCAACTTTATCAAATGGATGTGAAAAGTGAATTTTTAAAGCATTTCATTCAATAAATGGTTTATGTTCACCAACCCCCTAGATTTGTTGATTTCAAGTTCCCTAACCATGTGTATAAGTTGAAAAAAGGCACTCTAAGATGGTCCTTGGAAGTATCTCCTACGTTACTAGCACTATGGTCGTCGTGTTGCATCTTGTTCATGGCTTCAAACATTTTAGCCATTTGTTCCTTGAGCTGTTTAAGCTCCTCGTTGAGGATACAGTTTCTTTCTTCTAGGGCATCCATGACTTTTATCCTTTGAGCTCTCGTGAGTACGGAGTGTTGAAAAGCCACCTTTGAGGGACAATGATAATTTCCTATTAAGCTATTTAATTGATAATGCATGAAGGAGGTCTCTAACAAAGACTTGGTGGCCATTCCTTTGAAGGTGAATCATAGTGTCCCTTTTCGCAATGTTTTACGATGTGACAAAGGTCACACTAATTGGAGTTCACTAGTCTTTGTGAGAGATCTCCTAGTGATCCTATACGATTTTTCTAAAAAAATAGGAGATGCATGATGACCTTCTTTTTAATGAAGGGATGCATGTCTCTTACATATTTTATTTTCTATTGTAGACACCCAATTTCGTCCAGGGGCACACAAACAAGGAAATGGACCTCCGTTGTGAAGGAAAGGAGCTCCCGAAGCATGGAAACAACAAGAGATGACAGCCCAGAACGGGCTGTTCCAAGACCAGAACAGGCTGTTCCCAAAAACGGAACGGGCCGTTCCAAAACAAGTTGATATATGCAAGATTTGAACCCAGAACGGGCCGTTCCGCTTTTGGAACGGGCCGTTCCCCTGGTTTGGAACGGGCCGTTCCACATTTAGAACGGGCCGTTCCAGTGTCTTATTTTACCCATAACGGATTAGCCCAGAACGGGCCGTTTCAAATCCGGAACGGGCCGTTTTGGTCCCCTTCTGATTCCTATAAATAGGAGCCTTGGGCACAGTTTTTCGAGGCGGCCAGAGAAATTTCGAATAAGACTCCTTTGAGCACAAAAATTCTCTATCTCTCTCCCTTCTATTATATTTTTTGAGATTTGTGTCGCATCTCTATATTCTCTCTCCCTCTTATTGTATTTCTTGAGATTTGTGAGGCATACTGTAGTGTGAAAGGTCGCCACAAAGCACCTTTTTCATATTTGAAGATTCAATAAAGCTTGTTCAAGAAGTATTTCAGCTAATCTTCTTCTCTTCCTTTTATTTCTTATCTTTATCTCCTTTTTTTGTTATAATAAACATCATAATGTAGATATTTTAGGGTTAATCGCTTAATTTATATTTTAAGCATGATTTATATTTTAAGCATGTAAATAAATATTAATAAAGGGGATTCAATATTTAATTTATTAATTTTTATAATGTTAACTTCATCATAGGGTACCAATTGAGGGTGCTGTAGGGGTGCTTAATACCTTCCTTACACGTAATCGACCCCCGAACCCAATTCTGGTTATCAAGGCCATAGTTGGATCTTTAAAAAACCTTTTCTTTTTCCAATGTTTTGAGTAAAATATTGGTGGCGACTACTCCATGAACCTATTTTCAAAAACCATTAATTAAGGATTAGTCTGGTGTCCGGGCATTCCTTAATTAATGAGACTTTTAAAAGGATGTCTAAACCATATGTCGCGAGATCGGAAATTTTTGGGTTGCGACAGATGGTGACTCCACTAGGGACGTTTAAAGAGGGTCAGGCCCATTTAATTGATGAAGTTAATAAAATAAAAATAATAAATTAAATATTTTTCCCCTTTACTTTATTTGTTTTATTTGTTTGGCTTTAATATTTGTTTGTTTGTTTATTTAAATTTTGCACCTGTTTGAATAAAATTGTACACAAATCTTTGCACACAACAGTTCCCCCTACACCCGGGGGCATGAGGGTAATAAACATAGGGAGTGGTTGACGTACGACCGGCCCAAGTTTGGCTTTGGAGCCTGCGAGCCTTGTCGGAAATCACACTCAAGGTGATAACCGGTTACTCTAGCCCGAAATACTGCGACAGACCTTAGAGTTTGTCAGGTGACGGTGATAGAGATACTGGGTCCCTATAATGGGGGCACCTTGGGGCCTTAAGACCAGTGAGATTAGAACCGTCCTATACAATGCACTTTTCTTGCAGGGACCACAGACCAAGGATTTAAACGTGACTGTTCGCGGGTGTACATTTGTTTGAGCATATGCGTGTTGCATTTGTTTGTGTTTATTTATTTCAAATAGATAAGAATTACAAACAAGTAGATATGAATAAAAAAAATATGATAAAAATTTTAATTCCCTTCTGTATACCCTAACTCTAAAGCATCATATAGGGTAGTTTATTTCAAAAAAAAAATATATATATATATATATATATATAGCAAAAGAAAATCATGCATCATAACTCTTAGTTAAAAACATGATAAAATTTAGGCAAAAAATAAATATCATGCATCTCCTAGGATAGTACATTAGCATACATTCATTAGAAATGGAAGACACATGTAATAGTATGCAAAGAATGTTCTCTAAACAAAAATCAATGAGAATGATATCCGTTGAATTTCTCATATGTCTTTGCATCCTATTTTACGTTTCATATGGATAACACGTCTTCCTTGTAAATAATAAATACGAATAAAAAGGGAAATCTAATTTGTGCGTGTTAGCCAGATAATGGAAATTACTGTAATCAAATGCGAACCTGATACATCAAATCGGGAAACACTTATCAGTAATTAGGGGCATCACACGCCCAAATCGACGATTCAAACAGCGAGACTTTCCCATGACGAAATGACAATTGTCGGGATAGAAGGAATGCTCAAGAATGAACGAATCCTTGCTTCTAGGGAATCACAAGACAAAATCCAATTGAGAAATAAAGACATTGCGCGACGAAAACCTGCTAGGATGAAAACCCGTAAAGGGCGTCCTAGGCAAAAATTAGGGTAAAAGAAAAAAAGAATTAAAATCCCGATAGGATACGTCCTATGCAAAAGTTAGGGATATATAAAAATGTCTCTCTGAGTTAAAATCAAAAGGTGGCTCGAGTATTCCCTTCGAACGCAAGAATTCATAAAGATTTCACTCCCAGTTCGAAACACCGACGTCCAATCAAGCTGAACAGTCTTTTTGAAATTATCAAATCATCCATGACTTTCTAGGGGGAAACCTTTGTCTATCTCTGTGTGTACGAATCACGAACTCGGGGCACACTACAAGAAAAATGATTATTATCTACGGAATATTATCTACGGAATTTTTTTCGTAGATAATGTTTAGTTATCTACGGAATATTATCTACGAAATTTTTTCCGTAGATAATTTTTAGTTATCTACGGAATATTACCTACGAAATTATTTTCGTAGATAACTTATCTACGGATTTTTCCGTAGATAATTTATCTACGAAAATTTCCGTAGATAACTTCACCCAAAGATAAATTTCGTAGGTAAAACATTTTATTTGAAATATCAATTAACATATTTTATTATCGTTTCATTTTAATTTATTATAAAATAATTAAAATATTTAATTTAGCATCATTAAAAAAATAATCATTATAAGATTTAATTTTTTTAAAATTTAATTATTTATTATAATACTTTTAGTCACCGTATCGACCAAAAAATATATTTTTGATTAAAATATATTTTAAAATTTAGTTAATTCATTATAATATTTTAAAATAAATATTTTTAAAATTGTTATTAGATAAGTTATCTACGGAAATTTCCGTAGATAACTTCACCCATAGATAAATTTCGAAGGTAAAACATTTTATTTGGAATATCAATTAACATATTTTATTATCGTTTCATTTTAATTTATTGTAAAATCATTAAAATATTTAATTTAGCATCATTAAAAAAATAATCATTATAAGATTTAATTTTTTTAAAACTTAATTATTTATTGTAATACTTTTAGTCACTGTATCGACCAAAAAATATATTTTTGATTAAAATATATTTTAAAATTTAGTTAATTCATTATAATATTTTAAAATAAATATTTTTAAAATTGTTATTAGATAAGTTATCTACAGAAATTTCTGTAGATAAGTTATCTATGGAAATTTCCATAGATAATTTATCTATGGATTTTTCTGTAGATAAGTTATCTACGGAAATATCCGTAGGTAACTTATCTACGGATTATTCCATAGATAAGTTATCTACGGAAATTTTCGTAGATAACTTCACCCGTAAATAAATTTCTTAGGTTACATATTTGAAACATCAATTAACATATTTTATTATCTTTTCATTTTAATTTATTGTAAAATAATTAGAATATTTAATTTAGCATCATTAAAAAAATAATCATTATAAGATTTAATTTTTTTAATTTAATTATTTATCATAATACTTTTAGTTATCGTATTGACAAAAAAATATATTTTTGATTAAAATACATTTTAAAATTATTTATGATTAAAATATATTTTAAAATTTTATTTAATTCATTATAATATTTTAAAATAAATATTATTAAAAACTGTCATCTTAAATTTTTTATTTTTATAAATTAATTGATGATAAAAAAAATAACATACTAATATATGGTTTTAAATTTGATATGAAAATATTAGGATATAATTAGATAAGATTTTAAATTAGTATTTTATTAATGATTGAAAATTTAAGATTATAATTTTAAAATATATAAATTATTATTTAAACTTTTAAATTTATAATAATTAATTTAAATTGTATCATAATATTATTTTTAAATAGAAATAAGTAAATTGTTAATTATACAAATAAGTATATTTATAAATAAATATTAATTAAATATAATATAATTATTATTATTATTGGTAATATAATTATTATATATATTTTTATATTTTTATAGCGGTCTGAACATACCAAAATGAGAGGGATCCAAAAATAGTATAAGTATGAGATTGTACTTAAATGAATTAATTTGCACTACTTATACTGATAACATGCATTAGCTCTTCTGTAGCCTATCTCATAAGAACTCCACAGTTAAGCGTGCTTGACCTGGAGTAGTATAGGGATGCGTGACCTTCTGGGAAGTTTCCCAGAAAATGTGCAATAAGGACAAAACATGTTGAAAAGTGAAGTGTAATGAAATAGCATCCTTGAGAGGCCAAATATGAGGGTTATTACTTTAATAAATTTATTAAAATTAAATAAAAATTTCCTGAAACGAGTTATCTACGGAAAATTTCGTAGATAATGTTCCGTAGATAACGTTATCTACGGAAAATTCCGTAGATAACGTTATCTACGACCATTTTATCTACAGATTTTTTTCCGTAGATAATCCGTAGATAATTGACATTTATCTACTGTCGCCACCGGCCCAAACGGGCTTTCGGCATTCGCGAAGGATGGTTGGACTCGTTTATTTGTTTAAAAATAGTGGATTGCTAGAATGACTTATTCTCAAACTGAGACCTCGTCAAACGAGCAATTTTATTAAAATGATTCACCAATCCATATTAATCCCAAGCGGGACCCTCCATGGATTAGTGGTTTTCGCAAAAGGAGGGTTCGTGGAGTCGCCACCAATGTTTTACTCAAAACATTGGAAAAAGGGATAAGGCAATTGATTTTATAAATCAACTTTGGCCATTACAACCAGAGTTGGGTAAGGGAGTCGGTTACGCGTGGGGAAGGTGTTAGCACCCCACAGCGCCCCTTTCGGGTTCCCTATGACAGATTATTTCTAAAATAATAACGTAAAATTACTAAATTACCCCTATTTATTCTAAACAACTATGAATTGACTATCTACATGATGACAGTTTAAATATGCACACAGAAAGCAGTAAAAGGAAGGATTGAAGGGAAACCTCTTGAAGCGTGCTTTTTATAAAAAATGAACTGGGAAGCGTTTTGGCGTTCCCTCGCTCTACAAGCCCGCTCCTCGCTCTCCTAGAACAAAATTTTAACTAAGGGAATCAAAAAGATTTCCCCTCGACTAGGTTCGATCCTCAAGCAAAATGGCTCGGGGCTCAAGAACTTCGTCGGATCGACTCCCAGAGAGATTTCTAGGGCAGAACACTGCTCAAAAACCCCAGAATCCTCAAGGAGGGAGTCAAAACTGAGTAAAAAAGTGTGGAATGACGTCCAATTGACGTCATATTTATAGGGAACAGGCGCAATACGGCCTATAGGGGCAATACGGCCGTATTGAAATTTTTGAACTTCAATACGGTCGTATTGAAGTTCAATACGGTCGTATTGAAGTTCAGAAATTTCAATACGCCCGTATTGAGTTCGCCGCGGTCGTATTGAAGTGTCAATACGGTCGTACTGACTTCAGTATGGCCGTATTGAAGCTTCAATACGGCCGTATTGAGTTCAGTACGGCCGTATTGGGCTTTTTCCCTCCACTTCTTTATTTTGAGCTATTCTAAGACCTCTGGACCTACAGAGAACCCTCCTAGGGCCTTCGAGGAGTCCTTCTGGCTGATTATCCTTCAGTCTTCGAGAGTCTTCAAGCTTTATTTCCGACCCGGACAATTTTAGGGGTCTACAGCTGCCCCCCCTTTACTTAGTCGGACGGCCTCTTGGTGTATCGGCTGACAAGTAAAGGAGTTGACCCAATTGTCCGGGTATTGTGCCGACCTTCTGACTTGTAGCGTCTTCCGGTGGGAAAATGTTGAGTAGCCTCTCCAGGTGGGTGCATACCTCGGCGCTTCTGACATCCTCGGTAGCTGAGTTTACCTTCTCCAAGGCCAACTTCACTCGACGCCCGAGCCGGAAGTTGGACATCAACGCGCCTCTGATGACGCTGATGGTTGAGTACCGCCTCTCCAGGCTTAACTTCACTCTTTGTTCGAGCCGGAAGTTAAGTACCCTTGTGACAACGGTAAGCAGTGTGAGTTTTGCCTCTCCAGGCCTTGCTTTGCTTGTTGCCCAAGCTGGAAGCTGTAAGTACCGTCTCTCCAGGCTTAACTTCACTCTTTGTTCGAGCCGGTAGCTAAGTACCCTTGTGACAACGGTAAGCAGTGTGAGTTTTGCCTCTCCAGGCCTTGCTTTGCTTGTTGCCCAAGCTGGAAGCTGTAAGTACCGTCTCTCCAGGCTTAGCTTCACCCTTTGTTCGAGCCGGAAGCTAAGTACCTTTGTGACAACGGTGAACGGTGAGTACCCCCCTTTCCAGAGATAGCTTCGCTCATTGCCCGAGCCGGAAGCTGCATACCTCCGTGTTTGTGACGACGGGGTAGCGTGAATATCTCCTTTCCAGGGATGTGTGATGATTTTGTCTCCACAGTCCACGATGCTGCTTCGACGGTTGTTTCTGATTTTGTGCCACTAGGGGCTGGATAACGCAGGGATCCGTCTAGGGGATGTGCAGTTACTCATAGGTTCTTGTGTCTCAACTTTCCATTGCGTAGTTGGTGCCCACTGGGGAATTTCTGATTCCTTTGGGGTGCAGACAAAAGATGCTCTTTCTGATGTGAGCGGTGCCTTATGATTGGCTGACGTCCTTTCGACGTTGGTGGAGTATCCCGGTTATCCTTGTTCGGGTGTCTCTTTTGGTTTTCTGATTTTGCTGCCTCTGTATAGGCTGTTATCCACTGGGGGATTTTGTCGTTGATTTTGATTAGCCTCTTCTGTTAGGCAGATCATCTTGATGTTCAATGATAGGCTGAGAGCCAGATTCCGCTTGGGGAATGATTATTGATCTTTTCGATTTTTTCTCTTTTTTGAAAGAGTGCCTCTGAATAGGCGAATTATCTTGATGTTTGATGATTGGCTGAATGCCGAATTCCTCTTGGGGAATGGTTATTGATCTTTTTGATTTTTTCTCTTTTTGAAGGGGTGCCTCTTGAGTAGGCGACTGGGGATTTGAAGTTCAATGTTCGGCTGAGTGCCAAATTCCGCTTGGGGAATGGTTATTGATGTTTTTTTATTTTTCCTCTTTTTGAAGGAGTGCCTCTTGAGTAGGCGATTGGGGAATGAGGGATCTTATGTATCCCAGAGTATTATTTAGGAAGCCTCTGCAGGCTTAGCCTCACTCAACACTTGAGTCAGAGAGCTATCTTCCACTGAGGAAGTTTTAAGTCCTTTGACTAGATATACTGCTTGGGTGATCGTGCTTCCATTGGGAATGTCGTCGATCTTGCTTTGATAGCTCTCGCTGGGGATTCGTTCCGTGAGCTTGAGTTGAGGTTTCTCTGGGGAGTATTATTTCTGCGAGCCTCTCCAGGCTCAATTATTCTTTGATGTGGAGTATTATTTTGGCGAGCCTCTCCAGGCTCAATTATTCTGAATGAGTATTGTTTCGGCAAGCCTCTCCAGGCTCAGTTATCTTGAGGAAGTATTATTTCTGCAAGCCTCTCCAGGCTCAGTTATGATGAAGGAGTATTATTTCGGCAAGCCTCTCCAGGCTCAGTTATTCTGCGGGAGTATTATTTAGGCAAGCCTCTCCAGGCTCAATTATTTTGCGGGAGTATTATTTCGGCAAGCCTCTCCAGGCTCAATTATTTTGTACGAGGCGATTAATTTTCTAAATCTTTTGCCTTTTTTTGTCGTTTTTGGCTTTTTCTGTATTTTTGCCTTTTTTGTCATTTTTTGGCTTTTTCTGTATTTTTGCCTTTTCTGTTGTTTTTCGGCTTTTTCTGTACAGAAATGTCTCACTTATTCTGAGAGAGTATTATTTCGGCGAGCCTCTCCAGGCTCAACTATTTTCTGAGAGTATTCTTTCGGCAAGCCTCTCCAGGCTCAGTTATTCTGAGAGTATTATTTCGGCAAGCCTCTCCAGGCTCAGTTATTCTGAGAGTATTCTTTCGGCAAGCCTCTCCAGGCTCAGTTATTCTGTATGAGTATTGTTTCGACAAGCCTCTCCAGGCTCAATTATTCTGAAAGAGTATTCTTTCGGCGAGCCTCTCCAGGCTCAGTTATTCTGTACAATTTTCTTGTTGGATTTTTTGTACCCATGCCTCTTTTCCGTTTTCGGCTTTTTGTTGACTGCTGTCATACACAATCAATTTTTCCTATTTTCTATTTTATGCAATTGCCTCATGACGAGGTCTTTGAAAATTTCTTTATGGCCAATACGGCCGTATCCATTTCAGTACGCCCATGTTTGAGTTGAAAATTTTGTTCATAACCCTGATTTTAGTACGGGTGTACTGAACATGGTACAGGCGCATTGTTTTTTCTGAAATTTATATTATTTATTTTTTTGTTTTTTCAATAAACAGAGAATAAGTGATCTTCCAGTACACCTATCATCTGTATGCATGTATGCAGTATGATGCACCTAATTCTATTTGATTCTTTTTTCAAAAGAATTAACCGATGCGTTTTTGTGTTTGGATTTTGCCATTCCTCCAGACGGACTGTGCGCTGCCGACTTCTGTAACCGAGGAATGATGCGTATTATATTTGAGATTTGGTGTCATCAACCAAATGATCCTTCCCTTTCTTTAGAAGATGTGTCAACCCTCCTATTGACCACTATATCTCCATGTTTCCACTAGATTATTCAAAAATCGTTGGGACAAGAGAGAAAAGAAGGAAAGGATATATTTTCAAAAGTTTGTGTTTTAGAGGGGATTATTTTATTTTTGAAAAATTGTTTTTGTAAGCATGGATGGCCAAGGTAGGCTTATTGTGTTTAGGTTTGTTTGTTTAAACACTTATGAGGTTAAGCACATCTTTGTTATTAATGATTGTGCTTTGACAACTTGGATAGCTTTTCTTGAGCCCCTTTGTTGAATTCAATTGATGGTACCATCATGGATTTATTCTGTTTTTTTTATTTTTTTTATTTTTTTTTTTTTTGACGGCCCTAACTTTTGCCTAAAACACCCATTTGTGATGTCTTAGCGGGCTTTTGTTTTTGTTCATTATTTTGTAACCCTAATTTTTGCCTAGGTCACCCTTTTCGTGGGATTCCTAGCGGGTTTTTGTCTTCATTTTGTAACCCTAACTTTTGCCTAGGTCACCCTTTTGTGGGATTCCTAGCGGGTCTTTTGCTCTTATTTTTGCGCAGTCCCCTTTTTGGGTTTCCTGCCGAGCTTATTATCTTTAGGATTTCTTTTATCCATGATGGCACTTATTGATGCCAAGAAAAGGTGCTCCAAGCTGTCATGCACACTTCCACATAAAAATGATGCGGGTTTATTGATTATTAAGACGATTTTAACCTCACTTATGTTCATTCAAACAGGGTTAAATAATGTGGTTTAGAATTTTATTGCAAGCAAGAAAAGAAGCAATTAATGAAGAATGATTTTATTATAATCATAATGGAAACATGTGCCCTATTGAGGCTCGGGGGTCGGGTTGTCCCCGAGGAGTGATCTCTAATAGTCACTGAGTCTATGCATCCCTATCGGAAGGAGAAAAACATTTTGACGACGACGACCGGCCTTGACGCTTGTGAACCAGCCTTCCTAAAGATCTGGCTTAAAGAACGTCGAGAAGGATCTTGATTCCTCTTCGTTCTTTGATCTTTGTTAGGGTTGTATCCTAACCCTTGTTTCCCCGGATTATCCTTGATAATGGGTAGCTCTGGGATTCCTTGGGAGTCCTTGCCTAATTCTTGTCTTGGCGAGTATCCGTTCTTTGTGAGCGTATGAGCTACCTTCTTCATTTCTCGGGGAAACGTTTCAACATTGGCGATCTCCAATGCTTGGAAGGCGGTTTCTAAAGCTTCCTCTGCTGCATCCACATAAAGTATGTTGGATGGCTTGCTGATGAGTATGTCATCTTTAGCTTGTACGGTCACCAGTTTGTCACCCACTATGAACTTGACTTTCTGGTGGAGCGTAGAAGGAATAGCTTTCGCATCATGAATCCAAGGTCGGCCGAGGAGACAGCTGTATGCGGGAGTGATATCCATCACTTGAAATTCGACGTTGAAGATAGTGGGTCCAATTTGGATTGGAAGATTGATCTCTCCCACCACTTCTCTTTTAGATCCATCGAAGGCTCGAACAATCATGTTGCTCGGGCACATTTGGATTCCCTTGATTGCCACTTGCTCGAGCGCTCTTTTTGGCATTACGTTCAAGGAAGATCCATTATCTACCAAGGCTTTAGTGATGTGATACTCCTTGCACTTTATAGAGATGTGCAAGGGCTTGTTGTGGTTTGATCCCTCGGCGGGGATTTCTTCATCGATGAAGGTGAGGTGATCATTAGCCTTGATGTGACTAACAATCCCCTCAAACTCGTCTTGGGAGATAGTGTGCGACACGTATGCCTCGTTCAAAACTTTCAACAGAGCTTGCCGATGCGGTTCGGAGCATAGGATCAACGACAACAGAGTAATCTTTGCTGACGTCTTATGAAGTTGATCCATGATGGAATACTCGCTCTGTCGGATATATTTTAACAGCTTGTCTGTCTCCTCCTCGGATTCTTTTTCCTCGGTTTTCTTTTCTTCTTTTTCTTTATTCTTGGGGGCTTTATCATGAAGATCTTCGGGAGTGTAGATCCTGCCACTCCTAGTCATGCCCCCAAGTCCAGCGATGTTGGAGATATCGCTGTCGGCAGAAGAGTGGATGTCGTATATCCACGGCACAGCCTTATTTGATTCGTAGGGGAAAGGTCTTGGAGCGGTGATCCTTAATGGTGTCGGACCTTCCCCTTTATTCGTCTTGATTACCAACAACGGAGTTGATGTGCGCTCGCTTGGCGCGGTTGTTGGCTTACACTTGATGACGAACGGCGTGCGATCCATTTTTTGAACATACGCATCGACTAATCCTTTCTTTTTATTAATGTTTATTAATGAATTACTAGGAGAGATGTATGAATGACTCCTAGATCTCTCCATGATCTATATGCATGATATGAGATGATGAAGTTGAATATGCATGCATAGTGTTTATTCAACTAAGCATTATCATGTTTTTAGGATTTTCCTAAGATGATGCATGATATTGCTTGGTTTGGGTAAATACATATTTTTCTTTTGAATATTTTGTATCTTTTTTTTGTATTTTTTTGGGTGAAAAGGGAAACTACCTATATGAATGCAATGAAGGTAGATGTTAACACCATGTACTAGAAGATCCTTATTTCTATTTATTCTTATTTTAATAGAATAGGAATGTTGTTTGTTTAAAGAATGCAAATGTATGCTCATACAATGTCACATAACGAATGCACAAACAATTCACTCATCCACGAACAGTCACGAGCGAATTACGAGGTAGGGGTCTCCTGCAGAAAAGTGCATATTCAAGGAGGATCTAACTGTTCTCACTTGGTCAAAGGCCCCCAAGGTGCCCCCATTATAGGGACCCAATTCCTCTCGTCGTAGGTCGATGGAAAGCTCCAACGCACCGTCGGACTCAAGTTCATGGTTATCACCTTGAGTGATGCTTTTCGACAACGGTCTCATAGGCTCCTATAAACCCATCAACCGGCCGTACTAACATCCACTCCCTATGGATTACCACTCATGCCCCCGGGTATAGAGGGAACTGTTGTGTGCAAAGGTTTGTGTGCAATTTATTCCAAACAATTTGCGGAATTTTAAACAAACAACAGTTATTTAAAGCCAAATAGATAAACATGTTATCATACAAGCAAGGGGTAATAAAGTAATTTTAACTATTATTTGTTAAAAATAATCTGTCACTAAATGGGACTGACTCTCAAGGCTTCCCCAGTGGAGTCGCCATCTGTCGCCACCGGCCCAAACGGGCTTTCGGCATTCGCGAAGGATGGTTGGACTCGTTTATTTGTTTAAAAATAGTGGATTGCTAGAATGACTTATTCTCAAACTGAGACCTCGTCAAACGAGCAATTTTATTAAAATGATTCACCAATCCATATTAATCCCAAGCGGGACCCTCCATGGATTAGTGGTTTTCGCAAAAGGAGGGTTCGTGGAGTCGCCACCAATGTTTTACTCAAAACATTGGAAAAAGGGATAAGGCAATTGATTTTATAAATCAACTTTGGCCATTACAACCAGAGTTGGGTAAGGGAGTCGGTTACGCGTGGGGAAGGTGTTAGCACCCCACAGCGCCCCTTTCGGGTTCCCTATGACAGATTATTTCTAAAATAATAACGTAAAATTACTAAATTACCCCTATTTATTCTAAACAACTATGAATTGACTATCTACATGATGACAGTTTAAATATGCACACAGAAAGCAGTAAAAGGAAGGATTGAAGGGAAACCTCTTGAAGCGTGCTTTTTATAAAAAATGAACTGGGAAGCGTTTTGGCGTTCCCTCGCTCTACAAGCCCGCTCCTCGCTCTCCTAGAACAAAATTTTAACTAAGGGAATCAAAAAGATTTCCCCTCGACTAGGTTCGATCCTCAAGCAAAATGGCTCGGGGCTCAAGAACTTCGTCGGATCGACTCCCAGAGAGATTTCTAGGGCAGAACACTGCTCAAAAACCCCAGAATCCTCAAGGAGGGAGTCAAAACTGAGTAAAAAAGTGTGGAATGACGTCCAATTGACGTCATATTTATAGGGAACAGGCGCAATACGGCCTACAGGGGCAATACGGCCGTATTGAAATTTTTGAACTTCAATACGGTCGTATTGAAGTTCAATACGGTCGTATTGAAGTTCAGAAATTTCAATACGCCCGTATTGAGTTCGCCGCGGTCGTATTGAAGTGTCAATACGGTCGTACTGACTTCAGTATGGCCGTATTGAAGCTTCAATACGGCCGTATTGAGTTCAGTACGGCCGTATTGGGCTTTTTCCCTCCACTTCTTTATTTTGAGCTATTCTAAGACCTCTGGACCTACAAAGAACCCTCCTAGGGCCTTCGAGGAGTCCTTCTGGCTGATTATCCTTCAGTCTTCGAGAGTCTTCAAGCTTTATTTCCGACCCGGACAATTTTAGGGGTCTACATCTACGGATTTTTATGTTTATCTACGGATTTTTCCGTAGATAATCTTGATTTTTCTTGTAGTGGCATGCCCGGGCCTTTGAGCTTTGTTAAAGGGGCACGTGTAAATTGAAAGTACTATTTTAAATGCCATAACACTCTTTTGTTTCTCTTCTCCCTCTAAATATCCATTCTAGGCCTCATCCATCAACCCTTAACAAACAAAATGCATTTGCAACAAAGATGTTACTCAATAATAGCATGGAAAGGATAACAAATGAACAATCAGAATTCAAACATGAATAGGGTTTGATAAAATAAAGATATCCCATACCTCATGAGTGCTGCAAGAAATGAAGACCCGGTAGGAAACCCACTAAGGGGGCTGCGCAAGAGTTAGGGCAAGATCTGCTAGGCAACCCACAAGTAAAAATGGGTAACCTAGGCAAAAGAAAAGATCAAAAGAAAAATGTCCGCTAGGGAACATATCTCAAGTGACCTAGGCAAAAGTTAGGGCGTTAAAGCAGCAACTTGAGTTGAAAACTGAAAGACAACTCAGAGGAATCATTCAATCAGAGCGTGACCCCAAGTCATCACTCCACTTTCCAAAAAGGCTAAAACACAATGATAGCTTCCTTGCAACAAATACATTTTGTTTAATAACCCTAAACACCAAAACCTACCTTGGCCAGCCCTTCTTCTAAAAAACCCTTTTTGAAAAAAAATCCCTTCTAACAACCCTTTTGAAAAAAAATAATAATAATAATAACATTCCTTCCTTCTTTTCTCTTGACCCTTATGGCATTAAAATAACACTGAAAAGATACACGGAAAATGCACAGTGAATACTCACAGAGGGAAGGCCGAGATGTTCTCAAACAGAGGTTAGAGACGCTTGACCACACATCAACTGGATAGTCAAGGAGCCACTGAAGCTTGGGCTCAAAAGAACATATCCCGACAGCAATCAAGATTGACATGGATAGAAAGAAATCGTCAACATTAACCTTAATGCGTACAGGTTAATTTCCCGACATAAAAAAATGAATTGTATCTTTAGAAATAAACACATGAGCATAAACTGCATCGCATGCATATGAGTTAGGGACATATGGAAGGGCGTTACACAAAAAAAAATCATTCTTGTCTTGCATTTTCATTGCATCTATGCATCCATGCATTCTACTTGCTATGGGTTAGAAAGACTCGTCAGGACAAAGCACTCATAAAAGCTCAATAGCCAAAGCATGAGTCGAAGCGGCGTCAAATGGCAACCCCAAGTGATTCTATGTGCCCACTAAGCAAGGACATATCAATAGTGGAATAGAATCAACCAAATAAGCAAACCCATAAGCATGAAGAGGCCATCGCGCCCTACTCCTCAACCGAATGATGGAAGATTCATGAAAATGCCAAGACCAGGAATGTTTTCCTACCAAAGCCAAGAGTCGCTTCCAAAATAATACTCCTCAATAAAGATCCAACAAATAACATCATGGGAATAGATCCCTCCACCAATGATGACAATAAAAAAAAGCAAAAATAATATCAAAAAAAGGAAAGCTTCACAAATGTTGAAAAAGCCGAAGCATTTAGAAAAATAGCAAAAGAGGCAAGCTTCAAACATGAAAGAGCCGAAGCTAAACAAAAGAACAAAATTCAAAAAAAAAAAACCTACCACAAGTCAAGCAAACCAATGAGGGCATCGACAGTTTCCTCAAAATTCAACAAAAGTCTGGAGAGACTATACTCACATCCCAATTCGGTATATGACAAAGCCGTGAGGGAAAGGTCTGGAGAGATTGTACTCACCTCCTAATTCGGTATACGACAAAGCCGTGAAGGAAAGGTCTGGAGAGACTGTACTCGCATCCCCATCCGGTATACGACAAAGCCGTGAGGGAAAGGTCTGGAGAGACTGTACTCGCATCCCAATCCGGTATACGACAAAGCCGTGAGGGAAAGGTCTGGAGAGACTGTACTCGCATCCCAATCCGGTATACGACAAAGCCGTGAGGGAAAGGTCTGGAGAGACTGTACTCGCATCCCAATCCGGTATACGACAAAGCCGTGAGGGAAAGGTCTGGAGAGACTGTACTCAAATCCCAATCCGGTATACGACAAAGTCGTGAGGGAAAGGTCTGGAGAGACTATACTCACATCCCAATCCGGTATACGACAAAGCCGTGAGGGAAAGGTCTGGAGAGACTGTACTCGCATCCCAATTCGGTATACGACAAAGCCGTGAGGGAAAGGTCTGGAGAGACTGTACTCAAATCCCAATCTGGTATACGACAAAGCCGTGAGGGAAAGGTCTGGAGAGACTGTAGTCATCTCCCAATCCGGTATACGACAAAGCCGTGAGGGAAGCTGAGCTACGAAAATACTCCCTCTTTAACAAGCTACAAGTAAAGGAACGCACTATCACAAGATAAACAATGGAGCATGTACTTGAACACCGAAGATCAGGTGTACAGTTCGTCAACCTTTACCCAATAGAGTATGCAACCAACACTCAACTACTCTAAAGGGTGAGGACACGAGCAAATACATCTATCCAAGAGAAGAAACGTAGAAGCGCCAACACGAAAGAGACGAGGAGAAGACCCGGATGAAATGTCTACGTCTTTACTTGCCTTTGAAAAAGCAAAACATAGCTACTCCAAAGGACAAGTAAAGAGGGGCAGCTTTAGACACCGAATTTCGTCCGGGGGGCACACAAACAAGGAAATGGACCTCCGTTGTGAAGCAAAGGAGCTCCTAAAGCATGGAAACAACAAGAGATGACAGCCCAGAACGGGCTGTTCCAAGACCAGAACGGGCTGTTCCCAAAAATGGAACGGGCCGTTACAAAACAAGTTGATATATGCAAGATTTGAACCCAGAACAGGCCGTTCCGCTTTTGGAACGGGTCGTTCCAGGTTCTTATTTTACCTATAATAAACTTGCCCAGAACGGGCCGTTCTAAAACTGGAACAGGCCGTTCCCCTGGTTTGGAACGGACCGTTCCACATTTAGAACGGGCCGTTCCAGTGTCTTATTTTACCCATAACGGATTAGCCCAGAACGGGCCGTTTCGAATCTGGAACGGGCCGTTCTGGTCCCCTTCTAATTCCTATAAATAGGAGCCTTGGGCACAGTTTTTCGAGGCGGCCAGAGAAATTTCGAATAAGACTCCTTTGAGCACGAAAATTCTCTATCTCTCTCCCTTCTATTATATTTTTTGAGATTTGTGTCGCATCTCTATATTCTCTCTCCCTCCTATTTGTATTTCTTGAGATTTGTGAGGCATACTGTAGTGTGAAAGGTCGCCACAAAGCACCTTTTTCATATTTGAAGATTCAATAAAGCGTGTTCAAGAGTTATTTCAGCTAATCTTCTTCTCTTCCTTTTATTTCTTATCTTTATCTCCTTTTTTTGTTATAATAAACATCATAATGTAGATATTTTAGGGTTAATCGCTTAATTTATATTTTAAGCATGATTTATATTTTAAGCATGTAAATAAATATTAATAAAGGGGATTCAATATTTAATTTATTAATTTTTATAATGTTAACTTCATCATAGGGTACCAATTGAGGGCGCTGTAGGGGTGCTTAATACCTTCCCTACACGTAATCGACCCCTGAACCCAATTCTGGTTATCAAGGCCATAGTTGGATCTTTAAAAAACCTTTTCTTTTTCCAATGTTTTGAGTAAAATATTGGTGGCAACTCCATGAACCTATTTTCAAAAACCATTAATTAAGGATTAGTCTGGTGTCCGGGCATTCCTTAATTAATGAGACTTTTAAAAGGATGTGATGGAAAACTTGTTGGAGACCCGGATTGATGTTAAGTTTCCTTCAAGCTCCTCCCTAGATCTTGAACTCCTTGATTCTTTTCTATGCTTGGTTAAGGCTTCCTATGGAGGAGGAAGCCTTAAAGCCACCACGGTTGGTGGAAGAACACTCCCAAGAGGCGCCACTCCTTGGAGAAGAGATAAGCCCCTTCAATTCTCACCACACTCTTCTATGGAAGGGATAAGAGAATTGGATGCACTCAAAGAGGTTTAGGGACTTTTGGAAGAGAGAAATCTGAACTCAACTCAGAAAATACAATCTCTAATTCATCAAAAGTGTTTTACAATGAAGGAAAAACGAAAATATAGGAGTAGGAAGCTTGGAGAGCAAGCTAGTCTTAACCATGGTTCACTAGGAACCATGGTAAGGTCTAGCTAACCATCCATGGTCTAGAGGCTTGGAGAGCAAGCTACTCACTTAGCTTGCTTAGTAAGCAAGCTAAAGAGAAGCTTGTGCTTCAAGCTTCTAAGCTTGAGAAGAACCAAGCAATTTGGCCAAGTGTGAACACAAGTGTGAACACAAGTGTGAACACATCTAGGTGGGTGGCTCTTTGGAATTAATTTACTCCAACCGGTTTTGAAATTGTTAATTTGGTTTAGTTAGGTTCATCCAATGTGAATGGAACCTAGCTAAATAAAATCTATGAAAAATTAGGAGTAAAATGAGCCCAATATGTAAATTTTAGCCTAGGACCACCTTTTGGCTAAATTGCTAGTAACACTCTCTAGCTTGCTAATGGCACTCTCTAGCTTGCTAATGCCACTCCCAATCCTACTACTATAAAACTAAGAAAAGAATGTATTTCTAGGTTAGGTTAAATGGAGTCCAAGTGTCCAAGTAACCTACCCTAGAAACAATATACAATAGCTACTAAAAAGGAAATAAAGTGCCTCACAAATACAAAGGCAAAAATACACCTATACAAGTATCTACTATATACAAGGTACAAGAAAACAACTATACAAGTATGTACAATGGAAACTTAAGAGACTAATAAGAGGAACTATAATCAATGCTCATGATGAGCAAAGGTCTTTGAGCACCTCCTCTTTAGAAGTCTCCTCTAGCTTCCTAACCATGGACCTAATTAAAGGCCCAATGGTCTTCATGGGTGAGCCTTCTTGGATCATCCTTCACCTTTCTTGGTCTTACCTCTTCCAAATGGATCCTTGGGGATTAGATTTCCATCATACCCTCCCCCTTCGAAAGGATTTGTCCTCAAATCCCGTGGTCCTTCCACAAGGATAGCATCACCTACAAAAATAAGAAGCAAAGCATTAGTAATAAAATATGCATATAATACATGTGGAAAGTGCACCCTATGAGGAATCCCTTTTATAGTCCTACCAAGGGTTCTTAGACTTGGATGGATGGGTTCTCTAAGCATAAGAATAGGATCCTCACTATAGTGTAGTCTAAGTGTAAAACTAAATCCTAAAAATGTTAAAGTACTAAAACTATAAGAAACTAGTGAAGTACTCCTACATACTAAGATATCTTGCCTAAAGTACCCTATGTGGTAACCTAGGCTTCTACAAGAAAACAAAGTGAATATAATAAGGAAACTACCTAGACAACCTTTGATCATATTATATGTTAGATACATCATGGATGAGGGTGTAAAGAGTTTAAAAGATTCATAGACTCTAATTTGGTCTTGAAGGGAAGTAGTCAAGTTAAGTTCAAAGAAGTTTGAACTTCCCTTAAGATCAAAAATAGAAAATAAAACACCTTGAGATGTATCTAATAAACAATATAAACCAAAAGTTGGGTGCTTTATTAGAACAACTAAAGAAAGAGAAGTCCTAAATAAACAATGGTTGTCTACTTTGGGCACCACCAAAGTAGTAGCATAAGAAGTAGAACTAGGTGAAATCCACTCCTTCTTCACAAGACTAAGAACTTGAGATCCTTTATTTTCAAAAATGTTTAGGTTGTGGATCTTAAGCTCTAAGGTTGTGGCAGCATTAGAAAAAGAGCTAAAATCTTTGTGAAGAAGAAAAGTCTTTTTGCAATCATTTTTAATAGAAAAGTGACTTTCCTTTATCACAAGATTTTTGGAGGAGACACTATCCTCCTTACTCTTTTCCAAGATTAGTGTCTTTTTAACATAGAGAAGGAAAAGAGTTTGTTCAACTAGAAGACATTGTTTTATTGAATGATTTATTGAAAATTGACTTCTAGGAACAACTTCCTTGGAAGGGACACTTCCTTCCAACTCTATAAACTTTTCTTCCTCCTTTTCAAGACTTAGGAGGTTTTTATTTTCTAATTTTTCTTTTTCTAGTGGTCTATCCTTTGAATATGAGGATTGACCCTCCTTCTTGAAGTCCTTCCTAGGGTATGAGGTAGATTCCTTCCTAAGGCTAGGATTTCTCCTAAGTTGTTGCTCTACCCTCACACAAAGTTGAACTAGTTCATTTAGGTCTCTATAGGGTAGTAGTTCAACCTTGTCCCTAATTTCTAGGTTTAGACCACTTTGAAACCTAGCAATGGTGGTTGTAGACCCCTAAAGTTGTCCGGGTCGGAAATAAAGCTTGAAGACTCTCGAAGACTAAAGGAAAGTCAGCCGGAAGGACTCCTGGAAGACCCTGGAAGACCCTAGGATGATTATCTGTAGGTTTAGAGGTCTTAGAGTAGCAAAAAATAAGAAAGTGGAGGGAATGAAGCCCAATACGGCCTCCCAAGAGTTCAGTACGGCCGTATTGAACATTTTAAACTACAATACGGCCGCACTGAACTCAATACGGCCGTATTGAAGTTCAATACGGCTGCATTGAACTCAATACGGCTGCACTGAACTTCAATACGGTCGTATTGAGGTTTTTGAACTTCAATACGGCCGTATTGAATTCAATACGGCCGTATTGTAGTTCAAAACTTCAATACGGACCGTATTGACCCCCAGAAACCGTATTGAGCCTCTTCCCTATAAATATGACGTCAATGGGACGTCATTTCACACTTTCACACACAGTTTTAACCCTCTTCTTGAGTATTCTGGGTTTTTTTGAGCAGTGCTCTGCCTAGAAATCACTCGGAGAGTTGATCCGACGAAGTTCTTGAGTCACGAGCCATTTGCTTGAGTCTCGAACCTAGTCGAAGGGAAATCCTCCGGATTTCCATAGTTAAAATTTTATAGGAGAGAGCGAGCGGTCTTGTAGAGGGAGGGAACGCCAAAACGCTTCCCAATTTCTGTCAAGATATATAAGAAAGCACGCTTCAAAGGTTTATCTCTTTAAAGTCCCTTCTTTTACCGCTTTCTGTGTGTACATATTTAAACTGTCATCATGTAGATAGTTAATTTATAATTGCTTAGAATAAATAGGGGTAATTTAGTAATTTCGCACTATTATTTTTAAATAATCTGTCATAGGGAACCCGAAAGGGGCGCTGTGGGGTGCTAACACCTTCCCCACGCGTAACCGACTCCCTTACCCGACTCTGGTTGTAATGGCCGAAGTCGATTTTTGAATCGATTGCCTTAAACTTCTTTTTCCAATGTTTTGAGTAAAACATTGGTGGCGACTCCATGAACCCTTCCTTTTTATGAAAACCGCTAATCCATGGAGGGTCCCGCTTGGGATTAACATGGATTGGTGAGCCTTTTAATAAAATTGCTCGTTTGACAAGGTCTTAGTTTGAGAATAAGTCATTCTAGCAATCCATATTTTTAAACAAATAAAAGAGTCCAACCATCCTTCGCGAATGCCGAAAGCCCGTTTCAGGCCGGTGGCGACAGATGGCGACTCTGCTGGGGAAGCCTCGAGAGTCAGTCCCATTTAGTGACAGATTATTTTTAACAAATAATAGTTAAAATTACTTTATTACCCCTTGTTTGTATGATAACATGCTTTATTTATATGGCTTTAATAAACTGTTGTATGTTTAAATTTCCGCAATTGTTTGAAATATAAATTGCACACAAACCTTTGCACACAACAGTTCCCTCTATACCCGGGGGCATGAGTGGTAAGCCATAGGGAGTGGATGTTAGTACGGCCGGTTGTCGAATGGGTCTATAGGTGCCCGTAGACCGTTGTCGGAAAGCATCACTCAAGGTGATAACCATGAACTCGAGTCCGACAGTGCGTTGGAGCTTTCCATCGGCTTACGACGAGAGGAATTGGGTCCCTATAATGGGGGCACCTTGGGGGCCTCAGACCGGTGAGAACAGTTAGAACCACCTTGAATATGCACTTTTCTGCAGGATACCCCTACCTCGTGATTCGCTCGTGACTGTTCGTGGATGAGTGAATTGTTTGTGCATTGATTATGTGAAATTGTTTGAGCATACATTGCATTTCTTTAAACATACAACATTCCTTTTTAAATAAGAATAAATAGGAATAAGAATCTTCCATTGCATGGTGTTAACATCTACCTTCATCACATTCATGTAGGTAGTTTCCCTTTTTACCCAAAAAAATACAAAAAACAAAATACCCAAAAAAAGGAAAAAAAGGGTTATTTATCCAAACCAAGCAATATCATGCATCATCTTAGGGACATCCTAAAAACATGATAATGCTTAGTTGAATAAACACAAATGCATGCATATTCATCGCCATCATCTCATATCATGCATTCTTATCAAAGATCATGGAGGGATCTAGGTTTGCATTTCATACATCCCTCCCAATAAATCATTAATAAACATTAATAAAAAGAAAGAATTAAGCGATGTGTATGTTCAAAAGATGGATCGCACGCCGTTCGTTATTAAATGCAAGCCAACAACCGCGCCAAGCGAACACACGTCAACTCCGTTGTTGGTAATCAAGACAAACAAAGGGGAAGGTCCAATGCCGTTAAGGATCACTACTCCAAGGCCTTTTCCCTACGAATCGAATAAGGCTGTGCCGTGGATATACGACATCCATTTTTCTGCCGACAGCGATATCTCTAACATCGCTGGACTTGGGGGCATGACTAGGAGTGGCAGGATCTACACTCCCGAAGATCTTCATGATAAAGCCCCCAAGAATAAAGAAAAAGAAGAAAAGAAAACCGAGGAAAGAGAATCCGAGGAGGAGACTAATGAGCTGTTAAAGTTTATCCGACAGAGCGAGTACTCCATCGTGGATCAACTTCATAGGACGCCAGCAAAGATTACGCTGTTGTCGTTGATCCTAAGTTCCGAACCGCATCGGCAAGCTCTGTCGAAAGTCTTGAACGAGGCATATGTGTCGCACACTATCTCCCAAGACAAGTTTGAGGGGATTGTTAGTCACATCACGGCTAGTGATCACCTCACCTTCACCGATGAAGAAATCCCCGCTGGGGGACCGAATCATAACAAGCCCTTGCACATCTCTGTAAAGTGCAAGGAGTATCACATCGCTAAAGTCTTGGTAGATAATGGATCTTCCTTGAATGTGATGCCAAAAAGAACGTTCGACCAAATGACAATCAAGGGAGTCCAAATGCGCCCGAGCAACATGATCGTTCGAGCTTTCGACGGTTCTAAAAGAGAAGTGGTGGGAGAAATCAATCTTCCAATCCAAATTGGACCCACTATCTTTAATGTCGAATTCCAAGTGATGGACATTACTCCCGCATACAGCTGTCTCCTCGGCCGACCTTGGATTCATGATGCGAAAGCTGTACCCTCTACGCTCCACCAGAAAGTCAAGTTCATAGTGGGTGACAAACTGGTGACTGTACAAGCTGAAGATGACATACTCATCAGCAAGCCATCCAACATATCTTATGTAGATGCAGCAGAGGAAGCTTTAGAAACCGCCTTCCAAGCATTGGAAATCGCCAATGTTGAGACGTTTCCCCGAGAAATGAAGAAGGTAGCCCATATGCTCACCAAGAATGGATACTTGCCGGGACAAGGACTTGGCAAGGATTCCCAAGGAATTCCCGAGCTACCTATTATCAAGGATAATCCGGGGAAACAAGGGTTAGGATACAACCCTAACAAAGATCAAAGAACGAAGAGGAATCAAGATCCTTCTCGACGTTCTTTAAGCCAGATCTTTAGGAAGGCCGGTTCACAAGCGTCAAGGCCGGTCGTCGTCATCAAGTGCTTTTTTCCTTCCGATAGGGATATATAGACCTGATGACTATTAGAGATTACTCCTCGGGGACAGCCCGACCCCCGAGCCTCGATCACATGTTTCCATTATGATTATAATAAAATCATTCTTTATTATTTCTTATTGCTTCTTTTCTTGCTTGCAATAAAATTCTAGACCGCATTATTTAACCCTGTTTGAATAAACATAAATGAGGTTAAAATCGTCTTAATAAAAATAAACCCGCATCTTTTTTATGTGGAAGTGTGTGACAACTTGGAGCACCTTTCCTTGGCCTCAATAAGTGCCGTCATGGATAAAAAGAAATCCATTCAGGACAAAAAATCCTAAAAAACAAAAAGCTCGGCAGGAAACCCAAAAAGGGGGCTGCGCAAAAATAAGAGCAAAAGACCCGCTAGGAATCCCACGAAAGGGTGACCTGGGCAAAAATTAGGGTTACAAAATAATGAACAAAAACAAAAGCCCGCTAAAACTCCACAAATGGGTGTTTTAGGCAAAAGTTAGGGCAATCGAAAAACAGAATAAATCCATGATGGTACCACCAACTGAATTCAACGAAGGGGCTCAAGAAAAGCTATCCAAGTTATCAAATCACAAATGTTAATAACCAAGACGTGCTTAACTTCATAAGTGTTTAATCAAACAAGCCTAAACACTTAAGCCTACCATTGGCCAAGCCATTCTTACAAAATCCATTTTTCAAAAAATAAATAATCCCTTCTAAAACACAAACTTTTGAAAATATATCCTTTCCTTCTTTTCTCTCTTGTCCCAAACGATTTTTGAATAATCTAGTGGAAACATGGAGATATAGTAGTCAATAGGAGGGTTGACACATCTTCTAAAGGAAAGGAAAATCATTTGGTTGATGACACCAAATCTCAATATAACATGCATCATTCCTCGGTTACAGAAATCGGCAGCACACAGCCCGTCTAGAGGAATGGCAAAAATCCAAACAGAGAAACGCATCGGTTAATTCTTTTGAAAAGTGAATCAAATAGAATTAGGTGCATCATACTGCATACATGCATACAGATGATAGGTGTAATGGAAGATCACTTATTCTCTGTTTATTGAAAAAAACAAAAAAAATATATAAACTTCAGAAAAACAATACGCCCGTATCATGTTCAGTATGCCCGTACCAAAATTAGGGTTATGAACAAATTTTCAATTCAATACGGGCATACTAAAATGAATAACGGCCGTATTGGCAATAACAGAAATCCTCCCTCACATCAATGACAAAATTCCTCCAAGAAGAAGAGGATAGGGGGAGCCATTCATTTTTTCCAAAAATAAAATAATTAAACTTGCATTTTGTGCATCGCGCACATTAATTGCACATTCAAAGACCTCATCATGAGGCAATTGCATAAAATAGAAAAAATAGAAAATTGCTTGTGTATGACAGCAGTCAACAAAAGCCGAAAACGAAAAAAGGCAAGGATACAAACAATACTCCTCAGTTTGTACAGAATGATTGAGCCTGGAGAGGCTTGCTGAAAAAATACTTCCTCAGAATAATTAAGCCTGGAGAGGCTTGCAGAAACAATACTCTCTCACCATACAGAATAACTGAGCCTGGAGAGGCTCGCCGAAATAATACTCTCAGAATAACTGAGCCTGGAGAGGCTCGCCGAAATAATACTCTCACAGAATAATTGAGCCTGGAGAGGCTCGCCGAAATAATACTCTCTCAGAATAACTGAGCCTGAAGAGGCTTGCCAAAATAATACTTCTCAGAGACATTTCTGTACAGAAAAAGCCGAAATCAACCAAAAAAGGCAAAAACACAGAAAAAGCCAAAATCAACAAAAAAGGCAAAAACACAGAAAAAGCCAAAATCAACAAAAAGGCAAAATACAGAAAATCCAACAAATTATACAGAATAACTGAGCCTGGAGAGGCTTGCCAAAATAATACTCTCCAAAAGACATCTCAGCTTGCATTCTTGGGCTGAACAAAAAACCAATTCATCATACAGAATAATTGAGCCTGGAGAGGCTTGCCGAAACAATACTCTCTTAGAATAATTGAGCCTGGAGAGGCTCGCCGAAATAATACTCTCTCAGAATAATTGAGCCTGGAGAGGCTTGCCGAAATAATACTCTCGCAGAATAACTGAGCCTGGAGAGGCTTGCCAAAATAATACTCTCATCAGAATAATTGAGCCTGGAGAAGCTCGCAGAAATAATACTCCCCAGAGAAACCCCAACTCAAGCTCACGGAACAAATCCCCAGCGAGAGCTATCAAAGCAAGATCGACAAAATTCCCAATGGAAGCACGATCACCCAAGCAGTATATCTAGTCAAAGGACTTAAAACTTCCTCAGTGGAAGATAGCTCTCCAACTCAGGCGTTGAGTGAGTCTAAGCCTGTAGAGGCTTCCTAAATAATACTCTAGGATACATAAGATCCCCAAATCCCCAGTCGCCTACTCAAGAGGCATTCCTACAAAAAGGAAAAAAATCAAAAGATCAATAATCATTCCCCAAGTGGAATCCGGCTCTTGGCCAAACATCAAGCGTCAAGATGATCTGCCTAACAGAAGAGACTAATCACAATCAATGACAAAATCCCCCAGCGGATAACTGCCTACACAGAGGCGACAAAACCAGAAAAACAAAAAGAGTCACCCGAATAAGGATAACCGGGATACTCCACCATCGTCGAAAGGACGTCAGCCAATCATAAGGCACCGCTCATCTCAGAAAGAGCATCTTCGTGTCTACACCCCAGGGAAACAGAAATTCCTCAATGGGCACCAACTATGCAAAGGAAAGTTGGGACACAAGAACCTATGAGTAACTGCACATCCCCTAGACAGATCCCTGCGTTATCCAGCCCTCAGTGGCACAAAAATCAAAAACAATCGTCAAAGCAACATCGTGGACTGTGGAGACAAAATCAAAATCAACATCCAGAACCCTCAGTGGATAATAGCCTACACAGAGGCTACAAAAATCAGAAAAATCAAAGAGAGACACCCGAATAAGGATAACCGGGATACTCCACTTACGTCAAAAGGACATCAGCCAAACATAAGGCATCGCTCAAATCAAGAAGAGCATCTGTGTCTACACCCCAAGGAGTCAGAAATTCCCCATGGGTACCAACTATGCAAATGCAAGTTGGGGCACAAGAACCTATGAATGAATGCACATCCCCTAGACGGATCCCTGCGTTATCCAGCCCTCAGTGGCACAAAATCAGAAAAACGTTGAAGCAGCATAGTGGACTGTGGAGACAAAAAAAAAAATCATCTCAGATCCCTGGAGAGGGTAAACTCGCATTGCCGAAGTGATCAGAAGACACGGACGCAGACCCTGGAGAGGGCAAACTCAGTTGCCTAGGTCGTCAGAGACCAAACAAAGTCTGGAGAGACGGTACTCAAACAAGGTCTGGAGAGACGGTACTCAAACAAGGTCTGGAGAGACGGTACTCAAACAAGGTCTGGAGAGACGGTACTCAAACAAGGTCTGGAGAGACGGTACTCAAACAAGGTCTGGAGAGACGGTACTCAAACAAGGTCTGGAGAGACGGTACTCAAACAAGGTCTGGAGAGACGATACTCAAACAAGGTCTGGAGAGACGGTACTCAAACAAAGTCTGGAGAGACGGTACTCAAACAAAGTCTGGAGAGACGGTACTCAAACAAAGTCTGGAGAGACGGTACTCAAACAAAGTCTGGAGAGACGGTACTCAAACAAAGTCTGGAGAGACGGTACTCAAACAAAGTCTGGAGAGACGGTACTCAAACAAGGTCTGGAGAGACGGTACTCAAACAAAGTCTGGAGAGAAGGTACTCAAAGAAAGTCTGGAGAGACGGTACTCAATCAAAGTCTGGAGAGACGGTACTCAAAGTCTGGAGAGACGATACTCAAAGTCTGGAGAGACAGTACTCAAGGTCTGGAGAGACAGTACTCAACCATCAGCGTCGTCAGAGGCACGTTGGTGTTCAACTTCCGGCTCGGGCGTCGAGTGAAGTTGACCCTGGAGAGGGTAAACTTAGCTACCGAGGTTGTCAGAAGCGCCGAGGTATGCAACAACCTGGAGAGGCTACTCAACAATTTTCCACCGAAAGACGCTACAAGTCAGAAGGTTGGCACATCACCCGGACAATTGGGTCAACTCCTTTACTTGTCAGCCGGTATACCAAAAGGCCGTCCGACTAAGTAAAGGGGGGGCAGCTGTAGACCCCTAAAATTGTCCGGGTCGGAAATAAAGCTTGAAGACTCTCGAAGACTAAAGGAAAGTCAGCCGGAAGGACTCCTGGAAGACCCTGGAAGACCCTAGGATGATTATCTGTAGGTTTAGAGGTCTTAGAGTAGCAAAAAATAAGAAAGTGGAGGGAATGAAGCCCAATACGGCCTCCCAAGAGTTCAGTACGGCCGTATTGAACATTTTAAACTACAATACGGCCGCACTGAACTCAATACGGCCGTATTGAAGTTCAATACGGCTGCATTGAACTCAATACGGCTGCACTAAACTTCAATACGGTCGTATTGAGGTTTTTGAACTTCAATACGGCCGTATTGAATTCAATACGGCCGTATTGTAGTTCAAAACTTCAATACGGACCGTATTGACCCCCAGAAACCGTATTGAGCCTCTTCCCTATAAATATGACGTCAATGGGATGTCATTTCACACTTTCACACACAGTTTTAACCCTCTTCTTGAGTATTCTGAGTTTTTTTGAGCAGTGCTCTGCCTAGAAATCACTCGGAGAGTTGATCCGACGAAGTTCTTGAGTCACGAGCCATTTGCTTGAGTCTCGAACCTAGTCGAAGGGAAATCCTCCGGATTTCCATAGTTAAAATTTTATAGGAGAGAGCGAGCGGTCTTGTAGAGGGAGGGAACGCCAAAACGCTTCCCAATTTCTGTCAAGATATATAAGAAAGCACGCTTCAAAGGTTTATCTCTTTAAAGTCCCTTCTTTTATCGCTTTCTGTGTGTACATATTTAAACTGTCATCATGTAGATAGTTAATTTATAATTGCTTAGAATAAATAGGGGTAATTTAGTAATTTCACACTATTATTTTTAAATAATCTGTCATAGGGAACCCGAAAGGGGCGCTGTGGGGTGCTAACACCTTCCCCACGCGTAACCGACTCCCTTACCCGACTCTGGTTGTAATGGCCGAAGTCGATTTTTGAATCGATTGCCTTAAACTTCTTTTTCCAATGTTTTGAGTAAAACATTGGTGGCGACTCCATGAACCCTTCCTTTTTATGAAAACCGCTAATCCATGGAGGGTCCCGCTTGGGATTAACATGGATTGGTGAGCCTTTTAATAAAATTGCTCGTTTGACAAGGTCTCAGTTTGAGAATAAGTCATTCTAGCAATCCATATTTTTAAACAAATAAAAGAGTCCAACCATCCTTCGCGAATGCCGAAAGCCCGTTTCAGGCCGGTGGCGACAGTGGTTCTCTCTTTTTCCCTAATTCCATCCCTAAGCATAAGAAACTCCATTTTTTGCCTATATTCCTCCACACTAAGGTTCCTTTGTTGGAGTCTTTGGAGCTTGTCCATTAACTCCCTCTCAAAATAAGGAGGAATGTGCCTTCTCCTTAAGGCACTCCTAAGTTCATTCCAATATTTAATGGAGGGCTCTCTCATAATTTGTTTTTCTCTCATTAGGGAAGTCCACCAATGCATGGCACTCCCTTGAAAACTAAGGGTGGCCATGGGAACCCTTTTTTCTTCACTCACATTGTGGCAAGTGAAGAGTTGTTCAACCTTCATCTCCCAATCTAAGTAGTCATCAACATTGTCTTTTCCATGGAAGGGAGGAAGGTCAAACCTAGGTTCTCTAGAAGAGGTTGTTTCATGCCTAGGCCTATAATGCCTAGGGGGTCTTTGATAGAAGCCATCATCATGGTGACTACTATAAAACCCTTCACTTGAGGATGGGTGAGTGTGTGATTGATGACTATTGGACCTAGATGTTTCTTCTTCATGTTTATGCCTATGAGACCTAGAAGGCCTTTCACCATCATGTCTTTTGGGCTTGGAAGGCCCATGACCCTTATTGCCATGGGGTTTGCTAGTCTTACCCCCCACCACAAGTTTACTCAACAACTCTCTTATGGCTTCATTATGTTTTTCATTTTTTTTAATATATTCCCTAACTTCTCTAAGTTCTTCTTTAGTGCTATTATGACTCCTAGGAGAATGATGACCATGCACACTACCTTCACGAGAATGATCACTCATTTTTGCAAGGAAAAAGGTTTTCACAAGTCTTTAGAAATTTGCAAAGTGAGTGATAAAGATTTTCACAAAGATTTTCTCTTTTTGGTGCAATACTAAGTACTTGGAGGTCTAAGTATACAAGTTGCACTATCAAGGGAGGTGAGCTACAAGGAGCCACTTAATAACCAAGCCTTTTCAAGTGGAAATTACTAAACCTCCTTATACTTTTCTTACAAAACAAATTTTTCACACAAACAAGTTAAGTAGTTGTGTGTGTGTGCACGAAACCCCTAGTAGGCAAGGAAGCCTTCTAAAACGAACTTAGTAGCTAAACAAGTAAAAATGAAAGCAAGTAAAGCATATACTAGTCGTAGGGTCCTAATGTGGAAGTCCAAGTGGCACTTGAAGCTTTTTGGGACACTTCCACAAGTCTAAACGAATTATGAAAGCAATAAAGCTAGGCGTGTCCTAATGGAAGCCCAAATGACACTTAAAGCCTTTGGGGACCCTTCCACAAGTACTAATCCGAGTATATTAGACTTTATTTAGAACTATTTAGGAAGTGGTGGAACTTAAACAATGTTCCAAACAACCACTCCTAAATGTAGGTTTGTATACAATAGCAAAATTAAACAAAACTAACCCAAGGTAGGGTTAATGAGTTACAAGACAAGGAAACTAAACAAAACAAAATCTTCTTGAAGAATTTTCCACCAAGGGCAGCTAGGACAGGTTTGGAACAGCCTTGAAGTCAAGGGGAAGCTTCCCAAATTGGTCTCCACCAAGCCTTCACCAAGTTAGCCAAATCCGTCACTAATGGCTTCAAATCCGTCACTAGTTTTGTTTCCAAATCCGTCTCTAATTTGTGACCTAAAATGAAAACAAGTCTTGGCTGCAAAACAACAAACAAATTAGCCTATCCAAAGGTGTTTCACTCAGGTTGGGTGTACCTCAATCTCCTTCAAGTATAAACTCCTTTGAGATGATCCAATATGTCTCAATTAAGCCTTCCTTCCAAGTGTGATGGCTTGAAGAAAAATTATGTCTCACAAGGAATAGCAACCAAACAAGAGAGAATAGAGGCCAATGAATGAAAACTGAAAAGCACAATTTAGAAAAGGCTATACTCTAATAGGAATTAGTGTGACAAAACAAAGAGAGCCAAGAAGACACAAAGCAACAAATAAAGGCAAACTTCAAAGGCTAGCACACAAAGGATTAAACCTAAGAATGGCACTAGAATGGATTACAAAAATTAAAACAAAAAATTTGTGCAATGTTTTGATGGTTTTAAATTCTTTTTCCAGCCACTGGACAGCAAGCAAACCTCAAGAAAATTTCACACAAAAATTCAAGGCCAAGTGCTACTAGTGATGTTTTGATTCACTTTGATTTTTCTAGGTTTTTCTCTTTTGTTTTCTTTTCTTTTTCTTGTATTTTGTCTCTTTTTCTTTTCTTTTCTTTGAAACACAGAATATTAGCACTTAAAACATAGGCCAAACAATTTAATAAGAGGTTTCCAAGTGGTGGAGAAAAGAAGAGCAAGAAGAGTAGAAGTGTAAGTGTACTAGTAAAAAATTTCAACACAAAATGTTACTAGTTTTAGTACTAGTTTGTTCACTTTTTTTGTACACTTTAATTTTCGTTTTCAATACACTTCTACCTCTGTTTTCTTTTGTCAAAACAAGCACAAGACACACAAGGAATTGCTGGTCACAAATTGCTAAGAAACTATTAGCAAAAGAAGTTCACAAAAATTGACTCTAGAACATGTTAGGTCTAATAACATGCATTGGAATCTTTTACGAGCACACTAAGATTTATTTAATGTTCAACCAGCAATGACACAATTCAAGAACAGAGGTTAACACATTAAGATTCAAAAATAAAAAGGCACAACAAGGATTTAATGACAAGTAAAAGAACTACACATGACTCTAAGACAAAATTAGTAGATTAAGAAATGTAAAAAGCTTGTAATCTTGTTTCTTTTTAGGAGTTTCTTTTTAGTCCGAATTTATAGGAGTCCAAAGGGAGATAAAAGAAGTCCTAAAACAATTAAAAAGACATACAAAGAATACCTAAGGGCATATACAAAGATTGATTCACAAGAAATTATAAAATGAATCAAGAAAAGCAAGACAAAGTGAGTGTGTTCTATAGATTTATAGTTGTGACACAAGAACCACTCAAGGCACACAAACACAAGACTCAAAAAGGAAATACATGGAAGAACAGCAAAGACACATAACAAGATGATATTGGACGAACAAAACAAGAAAAAGAAGCATAGGAACGAATTTACCAAGGAGACCTAGCTCTTGATACCAAATGATGGAAAACTTGTTGGAGACCCGGATTGATGTTGAGTTTCCTTCAAGCTCCTCCCTAGATCTTGAACTCCTTGATTCTTTTCTATGCTTGGTTAAGGCTTCCTATGGAGGAGGAAGCCTTAAAGCCACCACGGTTGGTGGAAGAACACTCCCAAGAGGCGCCACTCCTTGGAGAAGAGATAAGCCCCTTCAA
Organism: Cajanus cajan; assembly: GCF_000230855.2. Classification (NCBI taxonomy): domain Eukaryota; kingdom Viridiplantae; phylum Streptophyta; class Magnoliopsida; order Fabales; family Fabaceae; genus Cajanus; species Cajanus cajan. The sequence continues at coordinate 22,752,919 of NC_138524.1, forward strand.
TTCTCACCACACTCTTCTATGGAAGGGATAAGAGAATTGGATGCACTCAAAGAGGTTTAGGGACTTTTGGAAGAGAGAAATCTGAACTCAACTCAGAAAATACAATCTCTAATTCATCAAAAGTGTTTTACAATGAAGGAAAAACGAAAATATAGGAGTAGGAAGCTTGGAGAGCAAGCTAGTCTTAACCATGGTTCACTAGGAACCATGGTAAGGTCTAGCTAACCATCCATGGTCTAGAGGCTTGGAGAGCAAGCTACTCACTTAGCTTTCTTAGTAAGCAAGCTAAGGAGAAGCTTGTGCTTCAAGCTTCTAAGCTTGAGAAGAACCAAGCAATTTGGCCAAGTGTGAACACAAGTGTGAACACAAGTGTGAACACAAGTGTGAACACATCTAGGTGGGTGGCTCTTTGGAATTAATTTACTCCAACCGGTTTTGAAATTGTTAATTTGGTTTAGTTAGGTTCATCCAATGTGAATGGAACCTAGCTAAATCAAATCTATGAAAAATTAGGAGTAAAATGAGCCCAATATGTAAATTTTAGCCTAGGACCACCTTTTGGCTAAATTGCTAGTAACACTCTCTAGCTTGCTAATGGCACTCTCTAGCTTGCTAATGCCACTCCCAATCCTACTACTAGAAAACTAAGAAAAGAATGTATTTCTAGGTTAGGTTAAATGGAGTCCAAGTGTCCAAGTAACCTACCCTAGAAACAATATACAATAGCTACTAAAAAGGAAATAAAGTGCCTCACAAATACAAAGGCAAAAATACACCTATACAAGTATCTACTATATACAAGGTACAAGAAAACAACTATACAAGTATGTACAATGGAAACTTAAGAGACTAATAAGAGGAACTATAATCAATGCTCATGATGAGCAAAGGTCTTTGAGCACCTCCTCTTTAGAAGTCTCCTCTAGCTTCCTAACCATGGACCTAATTAAAGGCCCAATGGTCTTCATGGGTGAGCCTTCTTGGATCATCCTTCACCTTTCTTGGTCTTACCTCTTCCAAATGGATCCTTGGGGATTAGATTTCCATCAGGATGTCTAAACCATACGTCGCGAGATCGGAAATTTTCGGGTTGCGACATCTATGTTAGGTTTTCCCTTGTGATAATGCATTTTTTTTTTCTTTTTGTTTTTTATTTTTATTTTTTTTGTTTTCTTTACCTTAGGGGAACTACACAAACAAATGCACATACATATGCTCAATCAACGCAACCACAAACAGTCATGTTCAAATCCATAGTCTGGGGTCCTTGTCAAGAAAGTGTTTTGTATAGGACGATAGTAATTATCCTCACTAGTCTTTAAAGGCTCCCAAGATGCCCCCATTATAGGGACCCAGTATCTTTGTCGCCATCAACTGGCAAACTCTAAGGTTTGACATAGTATTTTAGACTAGAGTAACCAGTTATCACCTCGAGTGTGATTTTCGACAAGGTTTGCAAGCTCTAAGGCCATTCTTGGGCCGATTGTACATCAATCACTCCCTATATTTACGCGCTTATGCCCTTGGCTATAGAGGGAATTGTTGTGTGCAAGGGTTTGTGTACAATTGTTATTTCAAACAGATGCGGAATTTAAACAGACAAACAAATATCAAAGCAAACAAATAAATATTTGCATGCAAAACAAACAAGGTAAAGGGAAAAAATATTTATTATTCTTAATTTGCTAATCTCATCATTTATTTGAGTCTGACCCTCTTTAAACTTCTCTAGTGGAGTCGCCATCTTTCGGAACTCAAAAAATTTCGATCTTGCCCATAAATGGTTTGGACTTCCTTTTTGAAAAGTCTCATCAATTAGGGAATGCCCAAACACTAGACTAATCCCTAACTAATGGTTTTGGAAAATGGTTCTTAGGAGTCGCCACCGATGTTTTACTCAAAACATCGGAAAAAGAAAAGGGATTTTGAAAAGTGCCAATTTGGCCTTTATAACCAAAATTGGGCTCGGGGGCCAGTTACGTGTAAGGAAGGTGTTAAGCACCCTACAACATCCTAAATCGGTACGCTTATGATGAAACTAGCGTGATAGAGAATAATAGTTTAAATATTTGGTTCCCTTTATTATCGGTTATTTACATGCTTAAATTTAATGTGATTTACCCTAACACGTCTACATGGTTGTTTTTATTAGTTATAGCAATATTTTACAATAAAAGGAGTAAAGGATGAAGAAAAAGATTGGTAGAAATACCTCTTAAGCGGGCTTTTATAAAGTGTTCTTCAAATGTGGAATACTTGAGGCACTTTTTGGCTACCTTACACACTATAATATGCCTCACAACTTTGAAGAAATAAAAGGAGAAGAAGAGAAAGAGATTTGAATTGTATCGAGCTTCAGAAGGCAATTTTTTCGGTCCCTAGGAACAATGCCCGACTTTGGTATTTATAGACATCAGACCTGACTATAATGGCCCATTCTAGTTTTGGAACAACCCATTCTAGATCAGTTTGCTAAAGCAAAAATTTGAATCTGGAACGGTCCGTTCTGGATTTGAATTTTACCTTTAACAACCTATGTCAAAACGACCTGTTCCAGACTAGAAACAGTTCATTTTGACCTAGGGTTTCTATGCCTTTTTAGGAGTTTGGAACAACCCATTCTAGGCTCCTAATTCACCCTTATTGGGCTTTGGGCCTTCTAATGTCATATCGTTTCGTTCTGATGTCATATTCGAGCCTTTGGGGACTCCTTTGTCTCGTGCTAAAGTCCATTTCTTTGTTTGCGGGTCCCGGACAAAATTAGGTTTCTATAATACAATGTTTTTCAATACGCTTTGACAATATCGTAGAAGTCTAAAGAAACTTAAGTTTGGTTGATACATAGACAAGTCATCTTTAGCTTCTAGAACATGTCTCCTTATTGGTTCCGCCTGTTCATGGATCGCCTTGCTTATGTTGTCCAGAGTTGACTGTGCTTCCTTGGCCTTCTCTTGATAATATCCCAACATCACTTTTAGCTCTTGAACTTCTTCTAGAGCTTGGTCTCTTTAGTGGGTAATTTCTTTAAGAAGGTCGAGCCCCTCTTCCTCCTTTTGTCAAAAATTAGAGATGGTTGCGGCTCGTTCTTGGGTGATCTCCCGCCAAATTTTAACCTCAGATCTGGCCTTAGCTAAGTCCTTATGTGCTTGTTCTTTTCCTTGTGTCTGCCCTTGGTGTTTGATCTCGAGTTGTGCTACCTTTGATAAGGCTTTCACTAGTTGCTTATCTAAATCAACTCTTGGGATTTTCATCGATAGTGTATTTTTGTTGGCATATTCATCTTTTAATCACTCGATCTCAATGTCCTTCTTCTTGAACTTCCTCTATAGACTATCGATGTAAATTTTGGATTCCTCATCCTTTTCTTCCAAGGCTTTTACTTGGGCTTCCAAAATTTCCATCCTTTTAGTCAAGGAATTGACTCGTTGTTGTTTGCTTTGGTCCATTGACTTGGTTATACCTATGATTCCTCTTTTTCTTCTCCATTGTTGATAATCATCTAAAGGTTATCCAGGGTTTACCAAGCTCATTGTCTCCAAAGTAAAGTGGCTTGCTCCAAGCTTCCTTGATGGCGTCAATCAGCGGTTGTTGCCCAGAGGCGTAGAAGAAACAAATCCCTCCAAGTTCTTCTAGATTTGGCAAAGTTTGTGTTCTCCCAAGCTGCCTTAATATCTGCTTTAGAGAATAGGCTATACATCCTCTTAGTCCCATCAAAGGTAGATTATGGACCTTTCCACATCGAATCAAAACTTGACTTGGTCGAAACCATGGACACATCCATGTGAAGGTGTCCTCAGTATAGTTCTCCATCTCAGTTTTCCAAGCCATAACATACTTCCTTGGTGTGAGAATTCTAGGAAAGCTCCTTAACGGATCAGGTAGCTTTCCCATATGGTCTTTGGCAAAAAATTGTGTTTACACCCACACATAAAGGAATGGGCTATCGCATCTCATCTATTTCCCTGATTTTTTATTACATAAGTCAACAGTAATTAAGGTGTTGGCAAGAATGGCAAGCACGGGGCTCTTTAGGTGTGCATCCCAAGCAAAGAAGGCATCGATTGCGAAACGATCTATTACCTTCTCATGAAAAGAGAAAATGATTATCCCAAACAAGATTAAAGCTAGATTCTTGTTGAAAATCATCCAAACCCCTTGATTGGCTAGAAAGGAAAGGTGTCCTTCCAGACTAGAGAGCTTTCATCCTTTGATTGTCCCATTGCCCTCAAGAGTGGATAAATAAGGAGGTATCCTGATTAGCTCAATTAACTTATCTGAGGAGATACATCCTTCCAAAATAGCGTAGACCCCTTCAGACTTGGGCCACCTAACCATTAGGTCGTACTCCTCTACAATGGGCACTATGTCAAAGTAAGGGAACTGAAAACAACAAAACTCAAGCTTCTAGAAGTGCACCAAAGCTCTCATGAAGGTGGGGTCAATAAATATCCTTAATAGGTCAAGGATTCTTCCATAACACTTTTTGAAGTCTATCTTGACTTCCCTCGACATTAAAGCACATAAGTTGTTGACTCTTGGAATTGCATAATTCAGAATGTTCACCATCCTCAACGGTCCATGCATGATACTACCTATGCCTTCCATATCTCTAAATGAATGTTTATTAATTACTATCCTAAAAGAAATGCATGATATGTAATTTTTTGCCTAAATATTATCATGTTTTATTTGACTAAGGCCTATAATCCTTATCCATTTGAATGAAATTAAACATGCAAGTGCAATAAATATATGCTCACAAAAAGTAATCCATGAACGACACAAATCCATGGTCTGTGGTCCCTTTCAAAGAAAGTGTTGGTATAGGAAGGTTCTAGTTATCCTCACTAGTCTTTAAAGGCTCCCAAGGTGCGCCCATTATAGGGACCTAGTACCTTGATCGCCGTCACTTGGAAAATTCTAAGGTCTGATGTAGTATTTTGGGATAAAGTAATCGATTATCACCTTGAGTGTGATTTTCGACAAGGCTTGCAAGCTGTAAGGCCATACTTGGGCGGATTGTACGTCAATCACTCTCTATGTTTATGCGTTCATACCCTCGGGTATAAAGGGAACTGTTGTGTGCAAGGATTGTGTACAATTGTTTATTTCAAACATACAAATATCAAAGCCAAATAAAAATGCATACAAAAAAAACAAAGTAAAGGGAACTAATATTTGAACTATTATTCTTATTGTGCTAATTTCATCATTTATTTTGGGCTTGACCCTCTTAAGCTTCTCCAGTGGAGTTGCCATTTGTTAGAACCTAAAATATTCTGATCTTGCCCATAGATGGTTTAGACTTCAAATTTGAAAATCTCGTCAATTAAGGAATGCCCCGAGACTAGACTAATCCCTAACTAACAATTTTGAAAAGAGTTCATGGAGTCACCACCAATGTTTTTCTCAAAATGTCGAAAAAAGGAAAAAAAGATTCTTAAAAATACCAAAAATGGCCTTCATAACCAGAATTTGGGCTCGGGGTCAATTACGTGTAGGGAAGGTATTAGGCACCATACGACGCCCTATATCAGTACCCTATAATGAAATTAGTGCAGTTGAGAATAATAATTTAAATATTTAATCCTTTTTATTAATGATCATTTACATGCACAAATTTAAATTTACATGATTTACCCTAAAATTTCTACATGGTTACTTTTAGTTATGGTATCGTTTATGACAAAAGAAATAGATAATGAAGAAAATACCTCTTTGAACGAGCTTTTATAAATACTTCAAATATGGTAGACTTGAGGCCCTTTTTGGCTGCCTTATACACTACAATTGTCTCACAAAACTCAAGAAATAAAAAAGGGAGAAGAAAAGAAATGTATAGACTCTATAGAGACTAAATTTATAGCCCTTAACATTGTTCACGAGCCTCATATTTATAGGCACAAAAATCCAACAGAATGAGGCATTCTGACCTAGGATTACAGGCTTTTTTCTTAGCTTAGAATGACTAGTTTTGAGCCCCTAATTCTAGACCTCTACATTTTGGGCCTTTGGATGTCATGTTAGCCTACTCTGATGTTGTTTTTAGGCCTTCGGGAACTCCTTCTTATGTTAAAAGTCCATTTCCTTGTTTATGTGCCCCATACGAAATTAGGTGTCTACAGGCATGAAGGTGACTTTTGAGAGGGTTTTTCTGAAGCAAAATGGTCAAAAATCTCATATATTCAAAAGTGATTCAAATGTGAAGGAATGAGTAAATTTATAGGCTAAGTGGATGGCACAATTGGCTCCAAACTCAAGCATTACATTGGTGCCAGATTTTGAATTCAAATGGTATTTGAATTTAAAATTCTCGGTCACTCCCATGTGATATTCCATGTGCTTAGTTCAATTATGCATTTAAGTTGAATTTAGAGGTCATTTGAGGCTGATTTGGGACGTACCATATGCAGCCACCATTGGCTTAATACATGTGACCCAAATACAACTCAAATTACTTTTAAATGAAGCATAAATCTAGCTAGCCTTACCGATTTATGTTTTCACTCTATTTTCCTATCCTAATGACTGAAATAGAATGGCCTATCAAATACAAACAATAGAAAATAATAAAATAAGTAAAATGAGCCCAATATTGGGTACCAAAATACCCAAGGTCCATAAAGCCCAAAAATAGGCCCACTAAGCCTAAGGCCTAAAAACCTAATCTAGGTGGTACAAGACCAAAAAATATAAATCCTACACTTCAAAGTTAAGTACAAATAAGGTGGATCATTGTGAAGCCCATGTAAAGAGTATCCTAAGCCCACCAAGCCTATTGGGCCCACCAAGCTCTAAAGCAATCAAATCTTCCTGTAATCTCCTAGCCATGGCTCTAGTGGTTGGACCCTTGATCCATGCTCTTCCATCATCCCCTCCCTCTTGAAGAGGATTCATCCTCAAATATATAGGCTCCTCCTCATCATCACTAGCTCCTACAAAAGGTTTTAAATCACTAACATTGAAGGTAGAACTAACACCATAATCAACTGGGAGATCTAGCCTATAAGCATTATCATTAATACGTTGGAAGACATGAAAAGTGTTAGTCACTTAGCCTCAATTAACTTAAGAGGGGGGTGAATTAAGTTTTCTAAATTTTCCTCTTATAAAAACTTTTCCGAATTACTTTCTTATCAATTTATTTCCTTAGACAAATTTGTATGTAAAGAACGAATGATGATGCAAACTACACAATTACAATTAATAACAAAAAATTAAAAGTGTAGGGAAAGAAGAATTGCAAACTTGATTTTATACTGGTTCGGCCAATCCTGCCTACATCCAGTCCTCAAGTTTCCCACTTGAGATTTCCACTACTCTTGTAAACCTTACAAGAATTGAATCCTCGAACACCTCGGAACTCCCTTTCCTTGTGTTGAGATTCAAACACCAACAAGGAGAAAAACCCTTTCTCCTTTACAGATCCAATGATCTATTGAGTTTTACAGAATGACTCTCTTGGAGTGGATATTACACTTTTATGATCTTAAAGAACTCATTAGAGATTTTGCAAATGATTTTGGCCAAGTAGATTTTGTAAATGATTTTCACAATAGAGTTCGTCACTTTTCTCTGAAAAATTATAGGTATTTATAGACAATTGTTTATTGGGTTATGTCTTTTCATGAAGAGTTGTAACTCTATAATTTTTCAGAAAATAGGCTCTGGTAATCGATTACAAGACTTGATAATTGATTACAACGGTTAAAGTTCAAAATGATTGAAACGTTGTATAATTCAAATTCAAATTTTGAAATTTTCTCTTCTAGTAATCGATTACAATCACTGGTAATCGATTACCAGAGAACATTTTAACATTTGAACTTTTGATAACAGGTTTTCTTTCTCTGGTAATCGATTATAGCAAGTGGTAATCGATTACCAGACACATATCACTTGTTTTGGCTTATGAAAACTTAAGATATAGAGAGCTTCTATTTTCCAGTTAAGAATATTTTTGTTTAATCTTTTGAATACTCTTTTTGCTTTCTTTTCAAACAACTTATTCTTATATTCAAAAATATTAAGTTTAGGTTTTGTTGAAATTCTTATTTTAATGGCCAAGTGAAATTTGCAAATTCTAAAAGTTCATTTTACATACTAAGCTAAGCAGTCAAGACTTATCTAGTTATTACTTGAGATCTTGCTTCTTGATCAGCTTGCTTTAACTTGACCTTTATTTTCTTTAATGCTTTGGCATCATCAAAACTTTGTGCATATTTTCTTCCACATTCTCCCCCTTTTTGATGATGACAATTCACTGTAAAGGGAAAGAAAATAAAACAATATATTTCGATCACTCCCCCTTAAACTCCCCCTTAGTAAAACATTGATTGAAGTTCCTTTTATTTTATAAAAGGAGTTGTAATTATGTTTTGAAAAAGATTGTAGAGATCAATGTTTATATTTTTAAAACATAAGTGTCAAGTTGGGCATCAAGAATATTTTTGTCAAAATATTTTAGACAAACTTAGCCCAAAGTATTGTTAGAAAGAAAATAAACATTTTCTTTTCCTTTGTAGTCTTATCTCTCCCCCTTTGGCAACATCAAAAAGTCAAGTAGAGGATTAAGATAAATGATGTATTTTTCCTTTTGTGATCCTTATCCTTTCTCTCCCCCTTTGGCAACATAAAAAAGAATATAATAACAAAATAATCCAAAGGTAAAGAGCAAGCCAAAGGGAAGTCCAAGGAAAAATTTAACTCGCCCATCATGGACATTTCAAAGTCACTTTGCATATCATTAGAAAACTCTTTGCACAAGTGATCATTAGTACTCCAAAAATAAATCATCAACATAAATTTGCACCATAAGATTATCATTCATTTTTCTTTTGATAAATTAATGTTGTATCAACCTTTCCTCTTGTAAATTTTTTATTTTAAAAGAAATTTACTTAGTCTTTCATACCATGCCCTAGGAGCTTGTTTTAATCCATATATAACCTTTTTCAACTTAAAGACATGGTTTGGAAATTATGAGTTTTCAAATCTAGAAGGTTGTTCAACATATAGTTTGAAATTCATTTAATATAGTTTGAAATTCATTATAGATGCATAGGCTATTAACATTTTAATGGTTTCTAGTCTTGCTACAAGTGCATATGTTTCTTCACAATCTATGCTTTCTTCTTGATTATATCCTTTAGCAACTAGTCTAGCTTTGTTTCTTATAATTATACCATGTTCATTTAATTTATTTCTAAATACCCATTTGGTTCCAATAATTAGATGATTATATGGTCTAAGGACTAGTTTTCATACTTGATTTCTCTCAAATTGATTTAACTCTTCTTTCATAGCATTTATCCAATGTTCATCATTTAAGGCTTCATCAATGATTTTTAAATTCTATTTTAGAAACAAAAACCAAATTATTGCATGCTTCTTTGAGAGAGTATCTAGTAGTTACCTCTTTTGATATATCTCCAATGATATTTTTCAAGAGGATGATTTCTTGAGATTCTCTACTCTCTTTGAGGAATCATGTTTGTTTGATTCTCTTGAATTAAAGAATCCTCCATTCCTTCATCTTATTTGTCCTTATGAGTTCGCTCATTAATATGAGTGTCTTCAAAGATTTCTACAATATCATCAATAATATCTTTTCTTGGACAACCAAGGTTAGTTTCATCAATTATAACATGAATTGATTCCTCTATTGTCATGCATCACCAAGTTTATTTTTCTCAAATTTAATCTTGTATTCATTGTTTACTCTAAATCCTATTATTTTATCATGTTCATAATTTTTGTTCAATAAGACATTTTTGTGAATCAAAAGATACAGAAAAACCTTTATCACATAATTGACTCACTTGATAAACTATGTTTAAGAACATCCCCAAGACATTTTCTATGGAGGTTGAGAAATTTGTACCTATTTTTCAATGTCAAGTATTTTTCTTTGTTGTTGTCTCCATAGGTTACATGTCCACTTTTCTTAGGAGTAATGTCAATGAATTTTAAATTATCTCATATCATATGCTTGGAACATCCACTATCAATGTACCAAGTTTGGTCTTTGGAATCCTTCAAGACAAAGAATGGATTGATTTTGGTACCCAAGTTTTCTTTGGGTCCTTAATGTTAGTAATAACAGAAGAACCTTTAGGAATCCAAACCATATTCTTAATATTGTTAAAATTCTTTCTAATATAACAAGTTAAAGAATTATGACCTTTCTTTCCACAATAAAAGCATGTTGTTAATGGAAAACTAGTAACTTGTGAGGGTATAAAGAAATTTTCGTATTTCTTTTGTAATCTTTGAGGATTATATCCTAATCCTGCCTTATTGAATATACGTCTTTGTTTTCCAAATATTATGTCTAAGTTATTTCTTCCACCAATAAAATTTGCAAGAGTGTTTCTTAGGTACTAATTTCTTCTTTAAATTTGTTGCAAGTTGAACATGGATGTTTTATTTTATTTGTTTCTAACTTATTTTTAATCTCTTGATTTTATTCTTTAGAATTTATTATCCTAATTTTGGTTTTAAGATCATCTAATTCATTATTTAATTTCGAAATCTCTTTTTCCAAGTTTGAAATTGTTTTCTTATATGATGATACTAATTTTGCAAGTTTAACGGATTCTTTATGCAAATCATTGAATGCATCTTGAAGTTCATCAAATGAAATTGAGATATCATTGTTAGAAGATGTTACCTCTTCTTCGCTTTCATAATCTTTGGCCATGAGTCCCAAATTTACAACTTCATTTTCAGAGTCACTTGAAGAATCCATGTCATTTTCTTCCCAAGTGATATAAGCCTTCTTCCCTTTCATTTCTTTGAAGCTTTTCTTGTTGGATTTTTCCATTTTTCTTTTAAGGATCGGACATTCTAATCTCAAATGTCCCGGTTGATTGCATTCATAACATCTTGGGATTGAAGAAGATTCTTTTCCTTTCTTCTTTATGTTGAAATTGAATTTTCTTCTATTCCCTCTATTCTTTAGGAATCTGTGGAATCTTTTTACAAAGAGATTGAAATCTTCATCATCATCAATATCATCTTCCTCAATATTGTCATCTTTTTCATTTTCTTCATGAGAGGATGAAGATGCTTTAAGTGCTATACTTTTCTTCTTTTTATCACTATTTTCATTTTGACTTAGTCTCATCAATTCCATTTCATGCTCTTGAAGTTTTCCAAATAGGGATGCAAGAGACATGGTTGTTAGATCTTTTGATTAAGCAATTGCAGTCACTTTCGGTTGCCATTCCCTACTCAAACATCTCAAAACTTTGTTAATAAGATCTTCGTTAGGAAACACTTTTCCTAGAGATGCAAGATGATTAATTATATGTGTAAATCTCTTTTGCATGTCTTGTATGCTTTCATTTTGATTCATTCTAAATAATTCATATTCATGAGTGAGAGTATTTATCCTAGATCTTTTCACATCATTAGTGCCTTCATGTGTTACTTCAAGTGTATCCCACATTTCTTTAGCATTTTTACAATTTGAAATTCTAAAATATTCATCAATTCCTAAAGCAGAAGTAATTATATTTTTGGCTTTCAAATTGTATTGAACTTTTCTTCTATCATCATCACTCCATTGATCTTTGGGTAAATCTTTTATTTCATGACCTTCTACAATAATGGGAACGAAAGGACCATTTTCTATAGCATCCCATATGTTTAAGTCTATGGCTTCTATAAAAATTTGCATCCTAGATTTCCAATAATGATACCCTTCACCATTGAATAAAGGAGGTCTATTAATAGAGTTTCCTTTGGAAAATAAAAAATTTGATGAGGCCATTTCAATTCTTGAAGATTTTAAGCCTTATACAAGAAACCTGCTCTTGATACCACTTGTTAGTCACTTAGCCTCAATTAACTTAAGAGGGGGGGGGGGGGGGTGAATTAAGTTTTCTAAATTTTCCTCTTATAAAAACTTTTCCGAATTACTTTCTTATCAATTTATTTCCTTAGACAAATTTGTATGTAAAGAACGAATGATGATGCAATCTACACAATTACAATTAATAACAAGAAATTAAAAATGTAGGGAAAGAAGAATTGCAAACTTGATTTTATACTGGTTTGGCCAATTCTGCCTACATTCAGTCCTCAAGTCTTCCACTTGAGATTTCCACTACTCTTGTAAACCTTACAAGAATTGAATCCTCCAACACCTCGGAACTCCCTTTCCTTGTGTTGAGATTCAAACACCAACAAGGAGAAAAACCCTTTCTCCTTTACAGATCCAATGATCTATTGAGTTTTACAGAATGACTCTTTTGAAGAGTGGATATTACACTTTTATGATCTTAAAGAACTCTTTAGAGATTTTGCAAATGATTTTGGCCAAGTAGATTTTGTAAATGATTTTCACAATAGAGTTCGTCACTTTTCTCTGAAAAATTATAGGTATTTATAGACAATTGTTTCTTGGGTTATTTCTTTTCATGAAGAGTTGTAACTCTCTATAATTTTTTTAGAAAATAGGCTCTGGTAATCGATTACAACGGTTAAAGTTCAGAATGATTGAAACGTTGTATAATTCAAATTCAAATTTTGAAATTTTCTCTTCTGGTAATCGATTACAATCACTGATAATCGATTACTAGAGAGCATTTTAACATTTGAAATTTTGATAACAGGTTTTCTTTCTCTGGTAATCGATTATAGCAAGTGGTAATCGATTACCAGACACATATCACTTGTTTTGGCTTATGAAAACTTAAGATATAGAGAGCTTCTATTTTCCACTTAAGAATATTTTTGTTTAATCTTTTGAATACTCTTTTTGCTTTCTTTTCAAACAACTTATTCTTATATTCAAAAATATTAAGTTTAGGTTTTCTTGAAATTCTTATTTTAATGGCCAAGTGAAATTTGCAAATTCTAAAAGTTCATTTACATACTAAGCTAAGCAGTCAAGACTTATCTAGTTATTACTTGAGATCTTTGCTTCTTGATCAGCTTGCTTTAACTTGACCATTATTTTCTTCAATGCTTTGGCATCATCAAAACTTTGTGCATATTTTCTTCCACAAAAGGTTCCATCTTCTCGTGAACTGAGTTTAAACTTTTTTTTTTGTGGAAATCACTCTTTTCGTAAATGAAGCCAAAGCCAATCTCCTTCCTAAAAGATCATATTCTTTTTTCCTTTATTGTGTATTTTGTATATCTCTCATATTGTTGTCGTATTTGCATTTTAACCCTCTCATGTAACTTTTTAACAAATTCAACCCTTGACGCCTATTCTTTATGAATAAAATGATTTACATTAGGAAGGGGTATCAAGTCCATAGGTGTAAGAGGATTAAAACCATACACAAGGCATATAACTCCTTGTCATAGGTGGGATAGTTGAGGGAGACATCTTTTAGTTTTTTACTAAAATAGGCAATTGAGTGTCCTTCTTGCAACAATACAGCACCGATGCCAATTCTAGATGCATCACATTTTAGCTCAAAAGTTTTAGAAAAATCAGGTAGAGTTAGTGTGGGTGCATTTGTGGGTCTATCTTTTAAAGATTGAAATGCTTGGTCTTATTTTTCACCCCATTCAAAAGGAATATCCTTCTTGACAAGTTCATTTAAGGGTGAAGCAATGGTGGAGAAGTTAGGAACAAAATGTCTATAAAAACTTGCAAGTCCATGAAAACTCCTAACTTCACCAACATTCCTTGGTTTTGGCCACTCTTGGTTGGCTTTGATTTTCTCAAGGTCAACATGGACCCCATTTTTGCTATCAATGAATCCTAGGAAAGTCACATGGTCAACACAAAAAGTGCATTTATCTACATTAACAAACAATTGGTTTTTCCTAAGGATCAAAAGAACTTGTCTAAGATGTCCTAAATGATCATCTTGACTTCTACTATATATTAAGATGTCATCAAAATAAACAACCACAAACTTCCCAATCCACTCTCTTAAGACAAGATTCATAAGCCTCATGAATGTGCTTGGTGCATTTGTCAACCCAAAGGGCATGACCAGCCACTCATATAGACCAAACTTAGTCTTAAAGGCAATTTTCCACTCATCACCTTCCTTTATTCTTATTTGGTGATATCCGCTCTTAAGATCTATTTGGAAAATATGGTAGCACCATGTAATTCATCAAGCATATCATCAAGTCTTGGGATAGGTTGCCTATACTTGATAGTAATATTATTGATAGCCCTACAATCACAACACACTCTCCATTTTCCATCTTTCTTAGGGACTAACAATACAAGTATAGCACATGGACTTAAACTCTTTTGTACCCATCCCTTGTCCAACAACTCTTGAATTTGGTTCTCTATTTCTTTTGTTTCTTAGATATTGGTCTTATAGGCTGGCCTATTTGGTAGGCTTTCCCCAGACACAAAATCAATTTGATGTTCTATACCCCTAAAAGGTGGAAGACCCTTTAGACCCTCACTAGGGAATACATCACCAAATTCTTTTAAAATATTTTCAACCCCGTGTGGTAGAGATCAACTAGGTTCAAGAGATAAATTATAGCAATTTAGCACACTTCTACAAAGAAGAAGATAAGAAGGTTCTTCAACAAGAAAAGTTTTCTTGATATCATTTTTTTGTTGAAGACCTTCTAAAGAAGAAGTATCATTTGCTTCTTCCTTTTTCTTCTTTGAAGAGTTGTGTTTTTCTCTTTTTGTCTTATCTCTCTTTTCTTTTCTTTTTTTTCATTTTTTTTCCTTCTTCTTCTATCATCTTGGAAAGAGATAAAGGATGAAGTACAATGTTTTTTTCCTTGTGAGTGAAGGTAATTTCATTAGTAAGACCATTATGCATGGTTTTCTTATCAAATTGCCATGGTCTTCTTAACAAAATGTGACAAGCTTCCATAGGCATTATGTCACACCACTTGATCTTCATAGTTGCCTATTGAAAACTTGAGCTTCAATTGTTTATCCACTATTATATCCCTATATCTTCATTTAGCCAATGAATTTGATATGGTTTTGGATGGGGAATTAGGGTTAGGTTTAACTTCTCGACCAACCTAATGCTACAATAATTACAACATGATCCACTATCTACAATGAGAGAACAAACATTATTTAAAAAATTTCATCTTGTGTGAAAAATGTTCTCTCTTTGTGAAATATGTTGATCACTAGGTTGACTTCCTAGAAGTCTCCTAATCATGAGTAGTTGACCATCATATGGATAAACATTTTCAATTTCATGGTTGTCATCACTAGATTCACTTTCACTTGAAGTGGTAGAACTAGATTCATCATGACTACTATAAATGCCTTGTCCTCTTAAAATCATCACTTTTTTATTTGGACATTGTAAGGCAATATGTCCTCTTCCAAGACATTTAAAGCATTTGATGCCACTAGTTCTATTGCTTGAAGTGGAAGTACTTTTTCCTTTTCTTTTTCAAGATTCTTGGAGGGTTCCACTTTATTTTTGTATTTTGAAAAATTTGCCTACTTGTAGTCCTTTTTAACATAAGAGTAAGATTGAGTTTTATCTTAAAAGAATTTTTCATCAAATGTTGTTGTTCTACCCTTATACAAAGTTGAACCAAATCATCAAGGTCCCTATAAGGGAGTAATGCAACTCTATCTCTTATATCAAAATTAAAACCACTCAAGAACCTTACTATGGTTAACCTATCTTCCTCCCTTATGCCAGCTCTCATTAAATAAAGATCTATTTTTTGTCTATACTCTTCCACACTCATATTCTTTTGTTGGAGTCTTTGGAGCTTATCTATAAGCTCCCTACTATAATAAGAAGGAATATGCCTTATTTTCATAGCACTCCTTAAGTCATTCCAATATTGTATAGGTGGGTCATTATGAAGGCTTCTTTCCCTAACTAGAGCTATCCACCAATACATAGCTTGTCCTTGGAAAGCTAAGGGGGCTAAGGGAACTTTTATTTCATCCCCTACTTGGTGATAATTGAAAATTTGTTCCACTTTCATTTCCCAATCCAAGTAGGCATCCACATCCTCTTTGCCGTGAAAGTAAGTGAGATCAACTCTTGATTCCCTTACCTTTGGTTATTTTATAACTCTCCTAGGAGTAGGTTGATAGTAATCATCTAAATTCATGCTACCTACTTCCTCAAGGCTTGTGGAACAATGGGAACTTTTACTACTTTTTTTTTTTTGCCAAAAGTTTTTCTTCTTGATGTTTAACCATGCAAATTTCTTCCTCTAGAATAGCAAGTTGTTCTTCTCTTTCAATTCTTTCTTTTTCTTTAGCTAGCACCTATTGTTTCTTCCACAGTCTTCATGCCTTAAGCTCTTAAGTAGGATGAGAAAAACTTTTTAGAGAACTTGAGTCACTACCACTTAAGGAATGTTTACTCATAGTTAAACTTGAAGAAGAATGTTATATGCAATGCGAAATAAATGTGATTTTGTTTTTGGTGGAACAATACTAAACACTTAGAGGTCTAAGTATACAAATTCTACTATCAAGGGAGGTGAGCTACAAAGAGTCACTTAATAACCAAGCCTTTTCAAGTGGAAATTACTAAACCCCTTTATGCTAGTCTTACTTCCAAATTCTTTTCACAAGGTTTTATGCTTATGAATTTTCACAATTTTTTTATGTCACACTAATGTGAAAGAAATTACAATAAAAGCTACACTAGTCAATCAATGTTAAACAAACAATGTTTTCAACAAGGTAAATATACAAATGAAAGCTAAACACAATGAGGAATTAATAAGAATCTAGTCAAACCCCTATGTGGAAGCTTGAAGAACATATGAAATTTTCAAGCCACTTCCACAAGCACTAGCGTGAGTGACGCTATAAGGGTTTAGATATACCTAACCAGTTTCTTAATACTCCCTCCAAACAATTACAAATGGATTTAAAAAAAGAAAATTGCAAAAATTTGAAACTACCCTAAAACAGATTTTAGTGACTGCTTTTGTGACCACTTTAGTAACAGATTTAGTGATGAATTTTCCAACAACTAGTTTTTGATCACTAAATCCATTTCAAAATTCATCCTCTTTGTTTTCCAAGACCTTAACAAGGTAACAAAAAATTCAAAGCATACAGTGGCTTCTCACAATGATTAAGGAAGGATTCTCTCTTGTGATGGTGATTTAGAAGTCTAGGAATGATTAGGCTTATGTTAAGACCAATTTTCCTGGTTTTTAGAGTTCCTTTCTTACCTCTAGTCCTTGTGAGCTAATGTTTGCTCCTTTTTCAATGTTTGGATGTCACTTATAGCCAAGGAATGAAGAAATAAAGCAACAAAAGATCAATTAGTAAACCTAAACCAAAAGGATTATTAACATAAACAAACTCAAAGAAATCCAATCAAGCCTAAAAGGACTAAAAAATAAGACTCACCTAATTAAGTTGACACTCAAAAGGAATGTCTTAGAATGGTTCTAGAATAGATGAAGAAAATTAAAATAAGAGAATAAGAAAAATAATTAAGCATCAAATTGAAGAAACCAATCATGTAGTGACCAAACTCAAACTATTTTTCAATGGATTTTTCCTTCTTCGCTTTTGATTATATTTTTTTCACTTTCTTTTCCACTTTTCTTTTTGATTCAAATGAGAAGTTTGATGCCTTTTTCCAGAATTTTTTTTTTAAAATTCACTACAAATTGGTACAAGTCTCGGATCTATACAAAAAAAATTCAGTAAAAAGTTTTAATTCAAATTTGTTTATTCTCTTGATACATGACCTATTTCAAACACCTTAGATTTTCAATCTAATTTCAAATGATCCTTCTTCCAATTTTCTTTGTTTTTCTCTTGTTCTAAAGGTGTTTTTCCAGATTTCAAAACAATTTGAATCATGCACCAAGTTGAATTACAAGTTATAGCCGAGACTTAGAATGATCTTTGATAAACAATTTTTTTAAGGAGATTTTGAAATCAAATGAAATTTTGAACACTTTAAAAAGACATAATGGAATCCTAACTCTAATATCATTGATCTACTAATGAACATGAACACAAATTCAAAATTTAAAAGCACAAAAGCACCAATCAACCAAGACTCAGCCAAAATTAAAACAATTAGGTCAACTTAAGCATAACTTGAATTTTGACATGATAAGAACTACACATTACCTTTAGACAACAAGATTTCAAAATCAAAAATCACATGCAATGGACTCAAATGACCAAAATTAAAATGAATCGAGACTCAACAAATCAAAACCGCACAAGGTGGAAAATCCTAAACGCATTGTGGAATTTAAACAAGTAATCACCTACACATGGATCTATCAAATAATTTGCTCAAGATTTAGATCCATTCAACAAAACTCAATCAAGACAAGAAAGAACACAATTACACAAAATGAATCAATGAAAGGAAGCACTTAACCTCAAGGAGTCAACCAAAGCTCTAGATACCAAAAATGATGGCAAAACTAGGTGAAGTGATGGATTTACTTCCCTTGGCTTTGCTCCAAAATCTTGATCTTTTCCTGAAGGGAATTTTAGATGCTCAAGATCCAAAAGATTATGATGAGATGCAGAATTGAAAGAGAAGGAAGCACCAAGGCCAAAGGAGCAAATGATTGCTCACAAGGTGCTAAACCTAGAAGCCTTCTAAGATCCCTAAAGACTAGGCATGAAGGTGACTTTTGAGAGAGAGTTTTGTTGAAGAAAAATGGTTAGAAATCTCATATATTCAAAAGTGATTCAAATGTGAAGGAATAAGTAAATTTATAGGCAAAGTGGATGGCACAATTGGCGCCAAAATCAAGCATTGCATTGGCGCTGGATTTTGAATTCAAATAGTATTTGAATTCAAAATTCTCGGTCACACCCATGTGTTATGCCATGTTCTTGGTTCAATTATGAATTTAGAGGTCATTTGAGGCTGATTTGGGATGTGCCATGTGCAGCCACCATTGGCTTAATACATGTAACCCAAATACAACTCAAATTACTTCTAAATGAAAGTTAAATCTAGCCAACCTTACCTATTTATGTTTTCACTCTATTTTCCTATCCTAATGGCCGAAATACAATAGCCTATCAAATACAAACAATAGGAAATAATAAAAGAAGCAAAATGAGCCTAATATTGGGTACCAAAATGCCCAAGGCCCATAAAGCCCAAAAATAGGCCCACTAAGCCTAAGGCCTAAAAACCTAATCTAGGTGGCCCAAAAATACAAGACCAAAACATATAAATCCTATACTACAAAGTTAAGTACAAATAAGGTGGATCACTATGAATCCCATTTGAAGAGTATTTTGGGCCCATCAAGCCCATTGGGACCACCAAGCTTTGAAGCAATCAAATCTTCCTATAATTTCCTAGCCATGACTTTAGTGGTTGGACCATTGGTCCATGCTCTTCCATCAAAGAAGCATTTTGATCTAAAGATTTTGAGAAACGAAGTCCATCTAACCAAAACCAAATTTCCCTATAGCTCCTCCCAATCACATTAATAATTTGAAAAGTATGTGTCGGAGCTATTTTATGTTTAGTGAACTGAATTTTCCCACTTAAGCCAGTAAAATTACTAAGCAAAATTTTATCTAGCAAAAATTAACCCCCTTTTTGGTTGGTTTCCCTCATTGCATCAACCACATTCCATGTAGCGTCATAAACCTGAGTTGCAAAGATCGTAGGCTTATAACTAAACTCTTCAAAATTCTCTGAGGTAAATTTTTTTCGAAATTTATGGTAGAAGTTTCCATACTGGTGCCATATATTTGGATAATTCCTTAACATTTTTATGTGATTCTTAAATCTAAAATGTAACTCTAAATATCTACTTTCTAACCCAACAATAATAACTCAATTTTATTAATGACATGTAGAGAAATCTAATAAATACCTAGGTATGTTCATACTAGAATTTTCAAAATCTAAAACATCTCTTCTCTCAATCCAATTAGTAAAAATCACAATTTAAGTTTAATATTACTCTATTATACCATCAATTACTCAAATAAAAAATCAATTTCACATTCTAATTATATATCTCTGTTAACTATTCACACAATAATCATTTAGGATTCTCATGGGAACCCAAAGATAATTCAAGTTTCACAATTATATGTTTAATCACAAACTGGAGACATATACAACGACACTACCTCAAATAGAATTATAAGGAATCATATGGAAAATCAAAAAAACACATAATGAAATCAATTGGGGAAACCCCTTCATACGATACAAGAAACAAAGAAGGAATTGGGGGCCAATTCCACTATCTAGCATACAAACCCACACTTAGAATGAGGTTTCTCACTCTCCCCTTGCCTTGTTGAGCAGAAAAAAGATGGATGATCAACTCTGGGGTGGTTTCCTCCTCTTTCAGGTTCTCCGAGTTCTGAAGCGTAAACACATACTTAAAAAGTGAGAATGCAACAACTTAGTAGCCCTTTTTTTCTTAACAAGAAAAAAAAAACTTAACCTCCCTTTAACCTTTTAATCAAAAACATCAACCATGGTTGTTCCAAAAATTCCTTCTCTTATCAAATAAATAATTAAATAATATAACCTTTCATTATGAAAACCCCACAATATATTCATTTAAAAAAATAGTTACCAATAGTAACTAAAACAAATATATTTAATTAACACAAAATATAGTAATTAATGATAAAATAAATATTAATTAGCTCTTTATAATAAAAATAAAATACCAAAATTATTAATAAAATACCTATATTATATTTTATGAAAAATGGGATGTTACAATTCTCCCCTCCTTTTTGGAAATTTCGTCTCCGAAATTACCTAAAGCAAATAAATATGGATGTGCTTCCTACATCTGACTTTTTAATTCCCATGTAGTACTTTCTTCAACATTTCCTTCCCAAACAACCTTAACTAAATGAATTTTCTTACCTCTTAGTTACTTCACCCTCTTATCCTCAATCCTTAAAGGAATAGTTTCATAGGTGAGGTTATCCTTCAACTTAATGTTGTCGGATTCAACAATATGAGATGGATCATGAATGTATTTTTTAAGCTGAGAAACATGAAAGACACTATGAAGATTTGAAAGAGATGGAGGCAACACAATTTGATAAGTTACATCACCAATCCTCTTAAGGATTTGGTAAGGCCCAATGAATCGTGGAGTAAGCTTTCGAGATTTAAGTGTTCTACCAACTCTAGTCCAAGGAGTTACTTTAAGGAATACATGGTCTCCCTCTTTAAACTCAAGGTTTTTCCTTCTCTTATCATGGTAGCTCTTCTGCCTACTCTGGGATGCTCTCATTCTATCTTGGATTAGTCTCACCTTCTTAGTAGTTTGTTGAATTACCTTAGGTCCTAACATGGAATTCTCTCCAGATTCTACCCAACATAAGGGTGTTCTACATCTCCTACCATAGAGTGCCTCATAGGGTGTCATCTCAATACTGGAATGGTGACTATTATTATATATAAACTCTATCAAAGGTAGATAACTATCCCAATTATCCGCATGTTTTAAGACACATGCCCTCAACAAGTCTTCTAAAGATTGTATGGTTCTCTCAGTTTGGCCATCTGTTTGAGGGTGATATATTGAACTCAACCTAAACTTGGTGCCTAAAGCCTGATGCAAGTTCTCTCAAAATCTAAAGGCAAACCTAGGGTCTCTATCATAAATTATACTAGCAGGAACTCCATACAACTTCATAATCTCACCTATGTACAACTTGGTTAACCTCTCCAAAGGGTATCTAATGTTGATAGGGATAAAATGGGCAAACTTCACTAGTCTATCTATTATAACCTAGATAGTCTAGATATAACCCAGATAGACTATATTCTTTGCGATCCTAGATAATTCAATCACAAAGTCCATGGAGATATTATCCCACTTCCACACAGGTATTCTAAAGGTTGTAATTTTTTTGAAGGTTCCTGGTGTTCTACCTTAGACTTTTGACAAAATAAGCAAGCATAAACAAACTCTTCTATCTCTCTCTTCATCTTAGGCCACCTAAACATCTTAAGGTCTTGGTACATTTCAGTGGCTCCTGGGCGGATACTAAAGCTACTCTAATGACCTTTCTCAAGGATCATCTTCTAAAGCTCAGGTATACAAGGAACACGCAACCAATCCTTAAACCTTAAGACTCCATCCACACCCACTCTAAACTCATTTTCCTTCCCTTGGTCTAACTTTTCTACTTGACTTAAAGGTCAGCTCAAAAGCCAAACTGAAGTCTTTAAATTCTTCTAACAAACTAAGATCCCTAACCATTAAAATAGAAACTTAAAGGGATTTCCTACTCAAGGCATCTACATTGGCCTTACCAAAGTGATAACTATGTTCAAAGTTATAATCCTTAAGAAATTCTAACCACCTTCTTTGTCTCATGTTAAGCACTTTTTGGTCAAAAAGGTACTTAAGAATTTTATGGTCGCTAAACACCTCAAATCTAGATCCAAATAGGTAATGCCTCCACAACTTCAACATAAAAACTACTGCAACTAACTCTAGGTCATGGGTAGGGCAGTTCTAGTCATCATGCATTTTCAATTACCTAGATGCATAGGCTACTACCTTCCCATTTTGCATAAGCACTCCTCCTAACCCATCTTAGATGCATCACAATACACTACAGTTCACTAAGGTTAGGTAACACTAAAATAGGTGCACTAGTTAACCTCCTCTTAAGCTCCTAAAAGCTCTCTTCACACTTAGAGTCCTACATAAAAGGTTGGTTCTTCCTAGTCAACTTGGTCAAAGGAAATGATAACTTAAAAAAAACCCTCTATAAACCTCCTATATTACCTAGCTAATCCTAGAAAACTCTTAATTTCAAAAACTGACTTAGGTGTTTTCCACTCAAGTACCGTTTCTACCTTAAAAGGATCCACAACTATCCCTCCATTGAAAATCACGTCCTAAAAAGCTGATGGAAATCTAATCCCCAAGGATCCCTTTGGAAGAAGTAAGACCAAGAAGGGTGAAGGGTGATCCAAGGTTGCTCACACATGAAGACCATTAGGCCTCTAACTAGGTCTATGGTTAGGAGGCTAGAGGAGGCTTCTATAGAGGAAGGAATACTAACATGGATGATGAAGAGGTAGATCTGAGGACAGATCCTTCCCAAGAAGGAGGGTATGATGGAGGACCATCCAAGGAAGAGGAATACATGAAGGCCATTGGACCTTTGACAAGGTCCATGGTAAGGAAGCTAGAAGAGACATCTAAGGAGGAGGTGCTTCTTAGACCCTTGCTCACCATGAGCATTGTGTACTTTTCTCCTTAGTAGTATCTTGAGTAGTCCCATTGTATATATTGTATATAGTAGACTTTGTATAGGATTGTTTTGCCTTTGTATTTTGGAGGCACCTTTTTTCTTGTTAGAAGTAGGCATAGGAGTGGCATTAGTAGACTAAAGTGTGCTCCTAGCATTTTAGCCAAATGTGGTCTTAGGATAAAGGTTTTACATATTGGACTCATTTAACTCCTAATTTTTCATAGATTTGATTTAGCTAGGTTCCATTCACATTGAATGAACCTAACTAAACCAAATGAACCATTTTCAAACCGGGTGGAGTTAAATGAAACCAATCAAAACCGTCCACACCTTTGTGTTCACACCTTGTGTTCACATTGGTGCACACTTGGCCAAATGCTTGGACCTCTTTTCTCTCCTACACAAGGGCGGTTTAGGAAGGCTCAACCATGGTTCTTAGTGAACCATGGTCTAGCCTTTTCTTGCTCCCTAAGTTGGACGGACTCAACCATGGTTCCTAGTGAACCATGGTCTAGTCTAGCTTAACCCCTAGGTGGCCACGCCTATATAGCCTCAAATTTTCACTTGTATAACACTTTTGGCATTAATGAGAATTGATATTCAGATTAGAGATCAGATTTCTCTCCTCCCAAAGGTCCTAAACCTCTTTGTGCAAAACCAATCTCTTATCACTTTTCCAAAGACAAGTGTGGCGGGTTGAAGAATGCTTATCCCTTCACCAAGAGTGGCGCATTCTTGAGAGGTTTCCCCACCATCTTAAGGTGGCCGTGAGGTTCCTCCCTCCATTGGAGCCTTACACAAGCATTGGAAGGATTCTAGGAGCCAAAGATCTAGGGAAAGACTTGAAGGAAGCTACATCAATCCGGCCTCCTCCAAAGTTCTTCCATCATTTGGTATCAAGAGCTAGGTCTCCAAGTAATCCGATTCCATTGCTTTCTTTCTTTTCTTTTGCATGTCTTGAATCATCTTGGTAGAGTCTTGTTTCTGTTCTCCTTGTCTTCTTTTTCCTTTTTGAGTCTTGGTATGTTCTTGGAGTGATTCTTGTGTCACATTTATAAATCTATAGAATTCACTCACATTGTCTTGCTTTTCTTGGTTCATTTTTGATAATTCTTGTGAATCAATCTTGGTATGTGCTGTAGGTACTCCTTGTTTGTCTTTCTATATGAATTAGGATTGTCTTTATTTTCTTTTGTGTCCCTACAAGTTTCGGTCTTAAAAGAAAATTCAAGAAAGAAACAAGAATGCATGCTTTTTCTTTTTGTAATCTACTAGTTTTGTCCTAGTTGTCATGTGTAGTTCTTGCTTGTCATTAAATCCGTGTAGTCCCTTTTTCTTTTTGAATCTTGAAATATTAATCTCTGAACTTGAGTTGTGTCATTGCTGGTTGCATGTTAAAATCATTCTTAGAGTGCTCACAAATTAATTCCTATGCATGTTATTAGACCTAACATGTTCTAGAGTCAATTTTTGTGAAATTCTTTGCTATTAGTTTCATAGCAATTGTTGACCAGCAATTCTTTTGTGTGTCTTGTGCTTGCTTTGATTAAAGAAAACAGAGAAAGAAGTGCCTAGAAAACATTCTTTAAGTGTGCTAAAAGAAGTGACAAAATGGAACAAAACTAGTACTAAAAAGTGCTGAAAATTTTGCCTAAGTGCACTTGGAATTTCTCCTCTTCTTTCTCTTCTTTTCTCCACCACTTGGAAACCTTTGAATTTGTGATTGGCCTCTGTTTAAAGTGCTTAACATTCTGTGTTTAAAGAAAGAAAAATATTTCAAAAAAAAAAAAAAAAAGAGCAAAGAAAAAGAAAAGGAAAGCAAAAGAAAAGAAATTAGAAAAATTCAAGTTGAAAAATTAGCAATTTGTAGCACTTGGCCTATTGATTTTTGTGTGAATTTTTGTATGTGGTTTCCTCACTGTCCAGTGGCTGAAAAGAGTTTTAAAAATCATCTTAGCATTGCACAAATTTTGTTTTTGGTTTTTGTAATCAAATCTAGTGCCATTCTTAGGAAAATCTTTTGAGTGCTAGCTTTGAAATTAGTCTTAATTGTTGCTTTGTGTCTTTTTGGCCCTCTTTGTTTGTCTCATCAATTTCCATTAGAGTTTTGCCCTTCCCAAATTGTGCTTTTCAGTTTTACTTCTTTGGCCTCTTCCCTCTCTTGTTTTGCTTGCTAAGCTTGGTGAAGTTATAGGCCTTGTTCAAGTCATTACACTTGGAAGGAAGGTATAATTGAGGCAAGTGGTTGACCTCAAAGGAGTTTAGCCTTGAAGGAGGATTGAGGTACATAATTGCTGAGTGAAACACATTAAGAGAGGCTGACTTGTTTGCTCCTTGTGCAGCCAAAATTTGCTTTGAATTTGTAGGTGAAAATTGGTGGAAATTGGTGGCGGCCTTGGTGTAGATTGGTGGCGGTTTTGCTGTATCTTTGTGGCGGCCTTGGTGGAACCTTGTGGCTGTTTGTAAGACCTTGAAGAGGACTTGGTTCCAGCCAATTTGGGGCGTTTCCCTGGGGTTCAAAACTGCACCAAACTGTCCCAGCTGCCTTGGTGGAAGATAGGCCAAGAAGAACCATTGTTTTGTATTGACTATTTGAGTTGTAACTTCATAATTTTGTTGAATAGTTTTGTGTGATTTCTCTTGTATTCAACTTGCATTTAGGGGTGGCTGTTTGGACATTAAGTAAGCTCCACCACCTCCTAAATAGTCCTACTTAATTTCTATTAGCTTCGATTAGTGCTTGTGGAAGGGTCCCCAAAGGCTTTAAGTGCCACCTTGGGCTTCCACTAGGAACCGGCTAGATTTAGTTTTAGCTTTCATAAACCGGATTTCTAGGTTGGTGAAAGTGTCCCAAAAAGCCTTAGGTGCTACTTGGACTTTCACCTTAGGATAAGCGACTAGTATATGCTTTATTTGCTTTCATTTTAATTGTTTAGCTCCTAGGTTCGTTTAGAAGGCTTCTATTGCCTACTAGGGGTTTCGTGCACACACACACACTACTTTACTTGTCTTGTGTGGAACTTTGTTTTGTAAGAAAAGTACAAAGGGGTTTAGTAATTTCCACTTGAAGAGGCTTGGTTATTAAGTGGCTCCTTGTAGCTCACCTCCCTTGATAGTGCAACTTGTATACTTAGACCTCTAAGTACTTAGTACTACACCAAACAAGCTTTTGTGAAAACTTTTATCACTCACTTTGCAATTTTCAAAGACTTGTGAAAACCTTTTACCTTGCAAAAATGAGTGATCATTCTCATAATAGTAGTGTGCATGGTCATCACTCCCCTAAGAGCCATAAGAGTACTAAGGAAGAACTTAGGGAACTTAAGGAATACATTAGAAAAAAAGAACTAGAAAATGAAAAAAACAATGAAACAATTAGAGAGTTGTTAAATAAACTTGTTGTGGGTGAGACTAGCAAACCCCACGGCCATGAGGGTCATGGACCTTCTAGGTCCAAAGGCTATCACTCGCACACACATTCACCAACAAGTGAAGGGTTGCATAGTAGTCATCATGATGATGGTTACTACCAAAGACCCCCTAGGCACCATAGGCCTAAGCATGAAACAACTCCTAAAGAACCTAGGTTTGACCTTCCTCCCTTCCATGGCAAGGATAGTGTGGATGACTATTTAGATTGGGAGATGAAGGTTGAACAACTCTTCACTTGCCACAATGTAGGTGAAGACCGAAAGGTTCCCATGGCTACTCTTAGCTTTCAAGGGTATGCCATGTATTGGTGGACTTCCCTAGTTAGAGAAAAACAAATTCATCATGAGCCTCCAATCCAATATTGGAATGAGCTAAGGAGTGCCTTAAGGAGAAGGCACATTCCTCCATATTTTGAGAGGGAGTTGATGGACAAGCTCCAAAGACTCCAACAAAGACACCTTAGTGTTGAGGAATATAGGCAACAAATGGAGTTGCTTATGATGAGGGCTGGCATTAGAGAAGAAGAAAGAACCACCATTGCTAGGTTTCAAAGTGGCCTAAACCTAGAGATTAGGGATAAAGTTGAACTATTACCCTATAGAGATCTAAATGAGCTAGTACAACTTTGTGTGAGAGTAGAACAACAACTTAGAAGGAAGCCTACCCTTAGGAAGGAATCTACCTCATACCCTAGAGAGGACTTCAAGAAGGAGGGTCAACCCTCCTATTCAAAAGAAAGGCCACTAAAAGAAAAACAAAAAGAAAAACCTTCCGATGAGCCTAGAACTAGTTCTATTAAGTGCTTTAAGTGCTTAGGGAGGGGACACATAGCCTCCCAATGCCCCACAAAAAAGACCATGATCATTAGGGGTAATGAGATCCTAAGTGAAGAAAGCACTTCATCTTCTTCAAGTGAAGAAGATGCTAGTCTTAGTTCTAGTGAGGAAGCACCATGTGAAGGTGACCTATTGGTTGTCCAAAGGTTACTTACCAACCAACCCAATGATCAAGACCAATCACAAAGAGAGAACCTTTTCCATTCTAGATGCAAAATTTTTAAGAAAACTTGTTCTCTCATTGTTGATAGTGGATCTTGTAATAACTTTGTAAGCCAAAGGTTGGTTGATAAGCTTAACCTAACTACTATAGCCCATCCTAAATCTTATAAACTTCAATGGCTTAATGAGGATGGACCTATAGAAGTTAAGGATCAAGTAAATGTTTCTTTCTCCATTGGAAAATATAAAGATGAAATTTTATGTGATATAATTCCAATGGATGCAAGCCACATTTTACTTGGAAGGCCTTGGCAACATGATAGGAAGGCCATTCATGATGGTGTTACAAACAAAATCCGCCTAGTTCACCTAGGCAAGAAACATACCTTGACTCCTCTTTCACCTTCACAAGTGTTAGAAGATCAAGTATTTATGAAATCAAAAAAAAGAAAAGAGGAGAAAAAGAAGGTTCTAGAGTTGGAGGGTAGTGTCTCCTCCAAGGAAATTGTTCCTAGAAGTCAATTTTTAATAAAACATTCTATCAAGAAATGTCTTCTAGTTGAACAACCTCTTCACCTTCTTAAAACTAAAAAGACACTACTCTTGGAAAAGAGTAAGGAGGATAGTGTCTCCTCCAAAAATCTTATGCAAAAGGAAAGTCACTTTTTAATTCAAAATAATTGTAAAAAGACTTTTCTTCTTCATAAAGAATTTAGCTCTTTTTCTACTGCTGCCACAACCTTAGAGCTTAAGATCCACCACCTAAATATTTTTGAAAATAATGGATCTCAAGTTCTTAGTCTTGTGAAGAAGAAGTGGACTTCACCTAGTTCTACTTCTTATGCTACTACTTTGGTGGTGCCCAAAGTAGACGGCCATTGTCTATTTAGGACTTCTCCTACTTTAGTTGTTCTAATAAAGCACCCAACCTTTGGTTTATATTGTTTATCAGATACATCTCATGGTGTCTTATTTTCTACTTTTGATCTTAAGGGAAGTTCAAACTTCTTTGAACTTAATTTTACTACTTCCCTTCAAGACCAAATTAGATTCTATGACTTTTCTAAACTCTTTACACCCTCTTCCTTGATGTATCTAACATATAATATGATCAAGGGTTGTCTAGGTAGTTTCCTTATTATATTTACTTTATTTTCTTGTAGACGCCTAGGTTACTACATAGGGTACTTTAGGCAAGATATCTTGGTATATAGGACTACTTCATTAGTTTGTTACAGTTTTAGCACTTTAACATTTTTAGGATTTAGTTTTACACTCAGGCTACACTATAGTGAGGATCCTATTCTTATAGAACCCATCCTTCCTAGTCTAAGGACCCTTGCTAGGACTATAGAAGGAATTCCTCATAGGGTGCACTTTCCACATATGTTATATGAATATATCATCCCTAATGCTTTATTTCTTATTTTCATTGTAGGTGATGCTATCTTTGTGGAAGGACCACTGGATTTGAGGACAAATCCTTTCGAAGGGGGAGGGTATGATGGAAATCTAATCCCCAAGGATCCCTTTGGAAGAAGTAAGACCAAGAAGGGTGAAGGGTGATCCAAGGTTGCTCACACATGAAGACCATTAGGCCTCTAACTAGGTCTATGGTTAGGAGGCTAGAGGAGGCTTCTATAGAGGAAGGAATACTAACATGGATGATGAAGAGGTAGATCTGAGGACAGATCCTTCCCAAGAAGGAGGGTATGATGGAGGACCATCCAAGGAAGAGGAATACATGAAGGCCATTGGACCTTTGACAAGGTCCATGGTAAGGAAGCTAGAAGAGACATCTAAGGAGGAGGTGCTTCTTAGACCCTTGCTCACCATGAGCATTGTGTACTTTTCTCCTTAGTAGTATCTTGAGTAGTCCCATTGTATATATTGTATATAGTAGACTTTGTATAGGATTGTTTTGCCTTTGTATTTTGGAGGCACCTTTTTTCTTGTTAGAAGTAGGCATAGGAGTGGCATTAGTAGACTAAAGTGTGCTCCTAGCATTTTAGCCAAATGTGGTCTTAGGATAAAGGTTTTACATATTGGACTCATTTAACTCCTAATTTTTCATAGATTTGATTTAGCTAGGTTCCATTCACATTGAATGAACCTAACTAAACCAAATGAACCATTTTCAAACCGGGTGGAGTTAAATGAAACCAATCAAAACCGTCCACACCTTTGTGTTCACACCTTGTGTTCACATTGGTGCACACTTGGCCAAATGCTTGGACCTCTTTTCTCTCCTACACAAGGGCGGTTTAGGAAGGCTCAACCATGGTTCTTAGTGAACCATGGTCTAGCCTTTTCTTGCTCCCTAAGTTGGACGGACTCAACCATGGTTCCTAGTGAACCATGGTCTAGTCTAGCTTAACCCCTAGGTGGCCACGCCTATATAGCCTCAAATTTTCACTTGTATAACACTTTTGGCATTAATGAGAATTGAGTATTCAGATTAGAGATCAGATTTCTCTCCTCCCAAAGGTCCTAAACCTCTTTGTGCAAAACCAATCTCTTATCACTTTTCCAAAGACAAGTGTGGCGGGTTGAAGAATGCTTATCCCTTCACCAAGAGTGGCGCATTCTTGAGAGGTTTCCCCACCATCTTAAGGTGGCCGTGAGGTTCCTCCCTCCATTGGAGCCTTACACAAGCATTGGAAGGATTCTAGGAGCCAAAGATCTAGGGAAAGACTTGAAGGAAGCTACATCAATCCGGCCTCCTCCAAAGTTCTTCCATCAAAAGCTCACACTGTCAAGCCAGAACTCACACTTAGACAATTTTGCATAAAGTTGCTAATCCTTGAGGGTTTGCAACACTATCCCAAGATGCTTAGTGTGTTTTTCCCTAGTCTTAGAATATACAAGGATGTCATCTATGAAGACTACTACAAATCTATCAAGGTATGGGTGAAATATCCTATTCATGTAATCCATGAATACTCTAGGTGCATTAGTCACACCAAAAGACATAACTAAATACTCATAGTGCCCATAGTGATTCCTAA
Organism: Cajanus cajan; assembly: GCF_000230855.2. Classification (NCBI taxonomy): domain Eukaryota; kingdom Viridiplantae; phylum Streptophyta; class Magnoliopsida; order Fabales; family Fabaceae; genus Cajanus; species Cajanus cajan. The sequence goes on from NC_138524.1 coordinate 22,783,518, forward strand.
AAGCAGTCTTTAGAATATCCTTAAACTTTACTCAAATCTAATGGTAACCTGATCTCGAATCTATCTTACTAAACACATAAGCCCCAACTAGTTGGTCCATAAGGTCATATATCCTAGGCAAAGGATATCTATTCTTAATGGCTACTTTATTAAGATGGCGGTAGTCTACACACAATCTCATGTTCCCATCCTTTTTCTTCACTAACAACACAGGCACCCCCAAGGTGATACACCAGGACTAATGAATTGTTTCTCCTGAAGCTCTTCTAGTAAGAGACAAACCAAACACATTTGGGAGAAACCTTTCATACATAAGCACACAACATACACACAGGTTTGGGTCAATCCCATTACCCAACATACAATCCCACATCCAGAGCGAGGTTTTTCACTCCCTCATACCTCTATTAGCAAAAAGTGAAGAACGCGGGTCCCCGAGATGGTCTTCTTTTGCCCCATCTCCTCCTGATTCTTCATGGCGTAAAAGAAAAATTAGAGCCTACTCAAAAAACTGACACGTCTCTACCTCTAACCCATCTATGGTTACTCAACCTTAATTGTGATTACATATCTCTTTCCCTCACTTAATAATAATAATAATTAATAATAATAATAATAATAATAATGATAATAATAATAACAAAAACATTAATAAAATATTATATTATAATATAATCCTCCTATAATTTAATCAAAACAAATATATAAAAGATAATTTTAACCTTAAAATACTCTATAATATCAACCTTTTAAATTTTATAATAAAACATATATTATTAATCTAATTGCAAAAACGTAAGGTGTTACAATTTTTGTTTTGGTCAGTAAACGGGGCTTAAAAGCCTAAACTAAAATCCACGGTAAAAAGGTACTGATGCAAAATTAACAAACAAAGAAAAAACAACCCCATCAGGGGGACTATCAAAGATCTAGAAATTATCCTGAATATCGAAATTGAGGTTTGTCATTGCATCAGCCACTTAGTTGGCTTCTCTATAAATATGTGATCACTTCAGGTGCTATTCCATATTAGTTATCTCTACTATAGAATTAATCATGGATGTGAAACTATGAGAAGCACTACAACCTTCATTGAGAAACTTAACGACAAGGCTAGAATATGATTCTATGATGATATCCTTTTTAAATCCTTTCTCCTTAATGATCCAAAGTCTATGAAATATTTCCCATAACTCTACTAGAAGAATGGAACACTAACCAAGCTTACATAAAAACCCATTATAAATCGTCCCATATGGTTCCTAATTACACCACCAAAACCTGCCTTACTTCTAGCACCACACACTGCTCTGTCACAATTGAGTTTGATGGAATCTAAGGGAGGAGGTTACCATCTGATAGGAGATGATCCATAGGGATCACCATTGTATTTTTGAAGAAAAAGTATAACACTCATCATAGACTTTACTAATTTCCAAACATCTACGCCTGATAAAAACTACCTGGCCACAAGGATTCATGTGGTGTTGATCAAAGACGAGCTCATTCCCAACTTTCCATAACACGTCAATTGTAATAACAAAAATGAGTCTCTAGTTTTCATTTTTACATGTAATTTTGCTTTCAATCCATGTTTCCAGGTTACTATTATTAAAATTAGGAGGTAATCCCCCAATAGCTAAATGTGTCCAGACATTTTTTATAACAGCACAGTCTTCTAAAGCATGGCAACTCGTTTCTAGTTCCTAGTGCCATCTGGAGCAAAGGTTATCCAATGTTAGACCTCTTCTAGCTTGAGTAGTATTAGTCAGCATGCAAGCTATCATGAGCCATTTTTCAAAGCATAAAATATACATGTTTAGGTCTCTTCCACCTCCACACAGTTGAGAAAATAGATTGGTTATATTCAATCTAACTATGTTCAAGACAAACATATGCAGACTTGACAGAGAATTCTCCATAAGAGGACCTTAGCCAAGCCAGACTATCCTCCTTGGGGTCACGAATAGGGGTTACATGGCTACGTAAATGGTCTATAATATTAGCATGTAGAAAATTCCACAGATTGTCCCAATCCCAGTTACCTTCCTTTATGACATAATCAGCTACCACCCTACTTATCTCTCGTTTCCTAGAAGGTTATGAGGCACATGACTACTAAGATGAAGGAAACCATCCATCCACGAGTCTTCCCAAAAGCGAACTGAGGTACCATCACTAAGATGCCAAATGATATTAGTAATGAAGTCAGGCCAAGCTTTACACATCCCTGCCCAAAAATTTGATTTGCTCTAAGTAGAGAAATAATTAGGATATTGCCTTCCCTATAGTTGTATTTTGCTCTAATAACCTGAACCCATAGGGGTTTCTTTTGAGTTCACAACTTCCATAATCCTTTCATTAAAAAAGCTATATTTAACTGACTAGCCGACTTTATACCCAAGCCTCCTTGATTTTTGGGTTGACAAATAGTCTTCCACAAATCGTGTGAATCTTTCGATCATGTTCATTTTCACTCCCAAATGAACTTTCTGGTAAGCTTATCCAATTCATCATAAATGGTCTTAGGGAGAAGTGATGTCTGCATGGTGTAAGTTGGTAAGGCATTTAACACCGACTTTGCTAAAGTTACCCTGCCTTCCATAGAAAGATTATTTCTTTTCTAACAACTTATACAATTCCTAACTTTATCCAGAATACTACTATATGTGTTGGTTGTAACTCATTTATGATGCAAAGGCACTCCAAGGTACTTCCCAAGATCCTTTGTCCACTAGACACCTAGGGAGGTACTTAGCTGGTTTCTAACTATCTAGCTTACATTCTTAGAGAAGAAAACTTTTGTCTCTGCTTTGTTGACTTTCTAACTAGAGTTATTGTAGAACAAATCTAGGCAGGTTTGTATGACTTCAACTTGTTCTAAGTTAGCTTCTGCAAACAAAACTAAGTTATCTACAAATCCTAGATGTGATCATTTTGGGCCTCTCTTTGATAGTTGAATAGGGATCCAAAAACCTTTCTCAACAACACACTTAATAATGTGGAGTAAGCATTCAATACACAAAACATAAATGTAAGGAGATATAGGATCTCCTTAACGAATTCCCCAAGAGGGAGAGAACTCTTAAAAAATGTCTTGATCCAGAGCATACACATTTTTGGAGTAGTAATGCAAGCCATGACTAAGCTTATAAATGTAGAGGGAAATCCAATATCCTCCAAAGTATCCTAAATGAAAACTCCATTCAAGTTTATCATATGTCTTTTCCAAATCAACTTTTAAGGCCATCCAAACCTTTTTCATGTCTCTTATTACACATAGAATGAATCACTTCCTGCATGATAATGATGTCATTACTGCTATGACATCCTGGAATGAAGATGCATTAATTCAGACCAATTAGTCCATCCATAACACTTCGAAGGCGTTGAGTAAGAAATTTAGTAATAACTTTGTTACAAATATGTTATATACATGTAAAATTATAGATCACTAGTTTAATGTTCGTTTTTAAAAAGGTAATACAAAAAAGGATTGTTGAAAGGGTTCATTGGAGAATTTTGAAGGACGAAAGAGGAAGGGTACAATAATGAGGGTGTGACACCCTTACTACCCCAACACATACATTGTAATAATGTAATTAAGTTAAGAAAATAAACTTTCAAAGTTGGTAAAAGGGTTCACATAAAAACCTTTAGAAACATTCTTCGATATCCAAAATATTTTGAAAATGAAAATTGGAAAATAAAACATAAGAGGTTATAAAATGTTTTCAAAATAATAAGTACAACTCCATTTACAAATAAATTCCATGTCCTAGAAGTCCTCTGCCCCGATGTCACAATATCATAGCATACCCATAACTCAACTGTTGGCATTCTAGATGCCACTCATAGCCGGATCTTCCTCACCTAAAACATCCACAAATTATACGGTGAGAAAAGAAAACATCTATATGAAAAGCACACAAGAAAAATCTACAATATCGTCCCATCATAACTCATTACTTATTAAGGTATTTACAAGAATTTCTATCTATCCTAATTCTATCAATCACGCAACATCTTCACATCACAATTCACAATCACACCAATTCATCACAAATCTTGCATTTAACCCTATGCCAAGGTCACGCCTGTAGCATCTCCTGCTCGAGGTCGTGCCACCCCCGACATAAGCATTAATTGCCTCACACATCCCACCCTATGCCAAGGTCATGCCTATAGCATATCTTGCCCAAGGTCGTGCCACCCCCGACATAAGCATGAGAAATCACACATCCTACACTGTGCCAAGGTCACGCCTGCAACATCTCTTGCTCGAGGTCGTGCCACCCCCGACATAAGCATGAGGAATCACCAATCCCATACTATGTCAAGGTCATGCCTGTAGCATATCTTGCCTAAGGTCGTGCCACCCCTGGTCACAAGTGTGAGGAACCACAATCACATTCTCATACACATCCACATTCACATCCACATCCACATCTCAATTCCACAATACATACACAATCCACACAAAATGGTGGTTCACATACCCCTCAAGTAATTCACCATAAATCCTCACCTAGATCATCAATTTTATCAAATAATATAACAATAACATTCATAAATTAATATAATAATCAATAGAATTTGCAATTTAATATAATCTTAACATAAACAGTAAAATCCCCATTTATTCCAAAACCTAACTCAGAGGCACTTTTCTACAATTTTGTTCTTTCTCCCATATCATCATTATTATAAATTAAATATATATTTCTCATCCTCAACATATACCGAATCTAATGGGATCATCAATTTCTCAAACAGAAATAATCTAATTTTTTCAAAACCTAACTTACAGACACTTTTCTATAATTTTGTTCTCTCTCCCAAATCATCATTCTTACAAACTAAATATATATTCATAATCCTAAATATATACAGAATCACATAAGACCAATAATTCTCCAAACAGAAGTAATTATAAAATTACTCATAATCCTACGAGCTTCCTCTTCTACCCAATTCCCTCATGTAACTTTGCATACAAATAATCCCTTTTTCTCTCGTACCTTGATAAGTAGTAGTTGAACCTACGCAAGATCTGGTTGGTCTCCCTCGCTGGGTTCCCCTCGGTCTGAAGCAGAAAGTAAAGGGAATGAAGAGAGAGTAGAAGAAAAGAAATCAGAAAATGAGAGGTGTGCTTTTTGGGAGTGGCAGAGCACTCTATTTATAGGCATCAGGCTTCGCTAGAACAACTCGTTCTGGACCCTTAACTCACAACTAAAAATCACATCCAGAACGGCCCGTTCTGGGCTGCATTTAATACTCACAACGGTCATATTTTGGAACAGCCCGTTCTCAATTTGGGAACGCGCCGTACCCATCTAAAATTTGTAGACAATTTTTGTATTTTAGAACGGCCCGTTCCAGTTTGGAAACGGCCCGTTCTTGGATACAAAATCACTCTCGTTTAAGTCGTTTGGAATGGCCCGTTCTGAGCTACTAAATTACCCCTATTGGGCCTTTGGGCCCTCAAACAATCTGTGAAAATCGGGCTGTTACAATTCTCCCCTCCTTTTAGAAATTTCGTCCCCGAAATTCACCTGAAAACAGAAATGGGTAGACTCCTTACATCTTTCTTTCTAATTCCTATGCAACCTCACTATCTTATAGATGTAAAACTCTATCAATTTCACCAAGGAATGTCTATTATCAATAAGGGTAAGACAAGCAAACTTGGTGAGTCTATCCACTATAACCCAAAAACAATTAATTTCTTAAGCATTTCAGACAAACCTATAACTAAGGTCTATCTACACACCATGTTGCTTCCAAAATGAGATGTCTAAAGGCTACAAAATTCCTAAAGACTTTGAGCATACTAAACACGAGTTCACAAATTACTTTATTCCTCTCTCCACCTAAGGCCACCACGCTTCCGCTGCGCCACTCTGATACATCTTAGTAGCTCCTAAATGAATGTTAAAAGTACTCTTATGTCCTTCCTCTATGATCATCTTCCTTAATTCAGGATTACTAAGCACCCAAGTTTTGTTCTTGCACCTCAAAACAATGTCGATTTCTACTCAGAAATGGTTATTTATACTTCTACCAATCTTTTCCACTTGGTTCCCTAAGAAAGGATCTGACTCCTAGGCTTCTCTAATCTCATCCATTAATTCACTAGTCACTTTCAACATAATCAATTCAATGCTCCTAAGGATAATCTCACACACCAAGTATAAGTCTCTAAATTCTTTAATCAAATCCAACTCTTAAATCAACAAAAATGATATATCAGAGGTCATCATAATCAAGGCATCTGCCACAATATTGGTTTTACTTCTATGATCATCTCTAAAGATCCAGCACCTAAGCGTAAGTTCACTAGGTATACATATCAGATCTCTAATTTCACCACTCCATCTACACCCAAGTCAAACTCTTATCCATTACCTTATCCTATAACCTCATATCTTATCACCAAAATGAATCAACTAATTATGCTTCTCCAATTTCCTTCAACAATCCATTCGTTACTCAAGTCATACTTAGTCTCACACTACTAAGGGTAACCTTATAAGCCAAACTTAAATCTCTAATTTGAGCCAAAAAGATTCATCTCTCTAATCATAAGGGAGGATAGATGTAGAGGTTTCCTACCCAAAACATTTATCACCATAATGGCTTTACTCAGATAACAACTAAGTTTGAAATCTTAGTCCTCCAGAAATTTAAACTATCTCATTTGTCTCATAATTAAATCTTCAGTAAAAAATATTTAAGGCTCTTATGATCACACTAAATACCTCAAGCTTAAAATCATATAGGTAGCATCTCCAAATCTTAGAATAAATATTACAATTGCTAACTTAAAGTCATAGGTAGGTAATTCCTCTAATGAGTTTTCAATTGCCTAGAATCACAAGTTACTACCTTTCCTTCTTGCATCAACATTCCACCCAAACCTATCTTAGAAACATCAACCTATACCACAAAAGGTTTACTAAGATCAGACAATGCTAACACTAGTGCACTAGTCGATCTTTCCTTAAGAATTTGGGAATTATTCTCACATTTACTATCTCACACAAATACAACACTCTTCTTAGTTAATATGCTCAAAGGTAATGTTATCTTAAGAAGTTACTCAATAAATATCCAACAACAATGAGCTAATCCAAGAAAACTCCTAACCTCACTAACTGATTTAGGTATCTCCCACTTAAGCACAACTTCTACTTTAAATAGATTAATATTATACCTTCGCTAGAAATTACAAGACCTGAAAATTCACTTCATACAATAAAAAATCATACTTAGATAACTTAATCTAAATTTGTCTTGTATACATCTTCATCCTCATCTCCAATATGATCATGTACACCCAAAGGTCAATCTTACTAAACACATAAACACTCGCTAATTAATCAATAAGGTCATCTATCCTCATATTAACATACATACATATCAAATCATATTAGAATACCTACTTTAAACCTTCATATATACCATCCTTAAGCATGTACGAATCAATCATCGTTTAATCCATATAGCATATACATGAACCAACTTTACCACATAGCATCATACAACCTTAAACGACCTCTTAATCCACATGACAACACCTCAGAATATCATATCCAAATCAGTTTTCATCCTTGCATTGCCTAACAACTCAAAACATCATGACACAGTACATATTCCATCAACAACTGGAAACAAAAAATGACACCTAAAGAGTTATAATCCTCCACATGATCTCAAACCTATCTCAAAAGAAAGCTAAGAGAATAAGCTATAACTCTTATGAAGACATGAGATTCTAAAAAAAAATCTTCTTCTTAGATAAAAATTCAAAAATCCAACAAATATATTCAACGCTTACAATTAGATTTCTAACCATCAAAGCAACTATAACTGGAGTTCTAGATCTCCGTTTTATCTAATTCTAGTTCCATTAGAAAGATAACGTTCAAGGCTACAACTTTCCTGAAGACTACAAAAATCTAGTTCTGTCAATACGGTACTCAAACTGGCACAACAAAACTACAACAAAAAAAAAAAACTTCCTCTACACCAAACTACAATAGTGTATCAACATCTAAGGCCACAAAAATACCTCAATCCTTTCAAACTCACTCTTTTCCACCTCAAACTCATATTCAAGCTTCCCATTACAATCCTAAACCAAAACAACTCACATATTCCACACAAAAGACTTATATCTAAAATAAAATCCTCATGCAACCTAACCCCAAACTAAGTTAACATGCAAGCATCAAAACTTAAGGAAATCACCAAAACTTTAACCTTTCATCAAGAACACTGAAAGCTCTAATGCTCAACACATAACCTCTTGAATTCAATCACTACAACTATAGCTTTCGGAAACTCCACCAATCGAAAACTCTTAATACACTCGACAAATGAATGTCTTACCCACATCCAAGGTTCTAACAATCCTAGTTGGCTAGCACAAGGCTTCGTCAACTACTATTGGCACATGTGCTCGCAACACGAGCAATACCACTCAACCACTACTTCTTACGTAAGCAAGAAGTATCAAAACAAATAAGCAATCATGAATAGCATCAACTAAGCTATATCATGTCTTTTAGCCAAACTATGAGAAAACAATATAAGTGTAAGCACAACACTTACAACGCAAGGGAAACATCATCATTATCATTATCTTCATCATAAAGCAAAACATTGTTAGAGTATAAACAATTAAATAAACAACAAACATAGTCTTTCATTTCATCATTCATCTACCAAACAAGCATAGTAGACTCATAACTCAGGGTCGATTGGATCAACCAGGCTCTGATACCACTAAATATGACACCCTTACTACCCCAACACATATATTGTAATGATGTAATAAAGTTAAGAAAATAAACTTTCAAAATTGGTAAAAGGGTTCACATAAAAACGTTTAGAAACATTCTTCGATATCCAAAATATTTTTAAAATGAAACTTGGAAAATAAAACATAAGAGGTTATAAAATGTTTTCAAAATAATAAGTACAGCTCCATTTACAAATAAATTTCATGTCCTAGAAGTCCCCTGCCCCGATGTCACAATATCAGAGCATACCCATAACTCAACTGTTGGCATTCTAGATGCCACTCATAGCCAGATCTTCCTCACCTAAAACATCCACAAATTATACAGTGAGAAAAGAAAACATCTATATGAAAAGCACACAGGAAAAATCCACAATATCGTCTCATCATAACTCATTACTTATTAAGGTATTTCCAAGCATTTCTATCTATCCTAATTCTATCAATCACGCAACATCTTCACATCATAATTCACAATCACACCAATCCATCACAAATCTTGCAATTAACCCTATGCCAAGGTCACGCCTGTAGCATCTCTTGCTCGAGGTCGTGCCACCCCCGACATAAGCATTAATTGCCTCACACATCCCACCCTATGCCAAGGTCACACCTGTAGCATCTCTTGCCCAAGGTCGTGCCACCCCCGACATAAGCATGAGAAATCACACATCCTACACTATGCCAAGGTCACGCCTGCAACATCTCTTGCTCGAGATCGTGCCACCCCCGACATAAGCATTAATTGCCTCACACATCCCACCCTATGCCAAGGTCACACCTGTAGCATCTCTTGCCCAAGGTCGTGCCACCCCCGACATAAGCATGAGAAATCACACATCCTACACTGTGCCAAGGTCACGCCTGCAACATCTCTTGCTCGAGGTCGTGCCACCCCCGACATAGCATGAGGAATCACCCATCCCATACTATGCGAAGGTCACGCTTGTAGCATTTCTTGCCTAAGGTCGTGCCACCCCTGGTCACAAGTGTGAGGAACCACAATCACATTCTCATACACATCCACAATCACATTCTCATACACATCCACATTCACATCCACATCCACATCCACATCTTAATTCCACAATACATACACAATCCACACAAAATGGTGGTTCACATACCCCTCAAGTAATTCACCATGAATCCTCACCTAGATCATCAATTTTATCAAATAATATAACAATAACATTCATAAATTAATATAATAATCAATAGAATTAGCAATTTAATATAATCTTAACATAAACAGTAAAATCCCCAATTATTCCAAAACCTAACTCACATGTACTTTTTTACAATTTCGTTCTCTCTCCCAGATCATCATTCTTATAAATTAAATATATATTTCTCATCCTCAACATATACCGAATCTAATGGGATCATCAATTTCTCAAACAGAAATAATCTAATTTTTCCAAAACCTAACTTATAGGCACTTTTCTATAATTTCGTTCTCTCTCCCAAATCATCATTCTTACAAACTAAATATATATTCATAATCCTAAATATATACAAAATTACATAAGACCAATAATTCTCCAAACAGAAGTAATTATAAAATTACTCATAATCCTACGAGCTTCCTCTTCTACCCAATTCCCTCATGTAACTTTGCATACAAATAATTCCCTTTTCCCCCGTACCTTGATAAGTAGTAGCTGAACCTACGCAAGATCTGGTTGGTCTCCCTTGCTGGGTTCCCCTCAGTCTGAAGCAGAAAGTAGAGGGAAAGAAGAGAGAGCAGAAGAAAAGAAATCAGAAAATGAGAGGTGTGCTTTTTGGGAGTGGCAGAGCGCTCTATTTATAAGCATCAGGCTTCACCGGAACGGCCCGTTCCAAATCCAGAATGGCCCGTTCTGGACCCTTAACTCACAACTAAAAATCTCATCCAGAACAGCCCGTTCTCAAACCATAACGACCTGTTCTGGGGTGTATTTAATACTCACAATAGTCATATTTTGGAACGGCCCTTTCTCAACTCTGGAACGGCCCGTTCTCAATGTGGGAACGCCCCGTTCCCATCTAAAATTTGTAGACAATTTTTGTATTTTGGAACGGCCCGTTCCAGTTTGGAAACGGCCCGTTCTGGGATACAAAATCACTCTCGTTTAAGTCGTTTGGAACGGCCCGTTCCGATTTGGGAATGGCCCGTTCTGAGCTACTAAATTACCCTTATTGGACCTTTGAGCCCTCAAACAATCTGTGAAAATCGGGCTGTTACAGAGGATCAAGTCTAACAAATTTTAGGTCTCAGGAAAAATTTTTATTTATGTTTTTCTCTTATTTAATTAAATATTTTTTATTTTTAATTAATAAGATTTTTAATTAAATATTTATAATTAAGAAGTTTCAACATCTAATGATAACTAATTCAATTACTATTTTGTAGTGTACTCTATAAACATATATTGCATACATTTAATAAATTAATCTTTAAATATATTTAATACTTCTAATAGAACACTAATTTATTTTGTTAGTAATTTTTAAAATTTCCAAATTAGAGAAAAAAAATTCAAGATCACTAATATAAAATTTAGACAATATTTTTTTTTTCAAAATCTTATTTATTGAAATTCAAATAACTTTTTTTAAAGTGATTTCATATTTCAAAATATGGTGTGAATATAATAAAATAAAATAATTTAATATTTATATAACATAATTAAAACTATAAAATATTTTTTTAGAAGAACTAAATTAACATGATGTTCTTACAATCTTATCACTATTATTTTTGATAATTCTATATATATATATATATATATATATATTACTATTTTTATAGAAAACTAATCCTTGTATTCATTTTGATATGTTTTTTATTAGAATTCAAAACTAACGTAATATTACTTAATTTTTAAGTTATAATAAAATTTCACAGATTAATAATTTTGTACTATCCGTACTGCGAAGCCGAGCTCCTAGCTCGGCATCACAACGCAAGACGACCTTGGACATGCGCTGGGAAGACCTCGGCCTGGACGAGATCCGCTATCTTATCAGATGACAACTGATCTCGGGCCCAAGGCCCAACGCAACCGTAATTCACACCAAGGTACGTGCATTATTTATACGAGACTCATACTCATACAAACCCTAACTTTAGCATCGGAGTCTCTTTTACGGGTACCACCCCCATCTTGGAGCACCAACGTACCAGTGAAGGAGGTTCACCGACCTTACCTAGTGGATCAACTCTACCTCAGATCCCCGGTAAGAACATTTGGCGCCCACCGTGGGGCCGATCAAGACAGCTCTTATCGGCCACGCTTATGGTATTCACCCGAAGCCATAGTAGACGCGTAACAGACGATGCAGATCGCACAACTATCATGGATAGCGAAGCAGCATTAAGAAGACTGATCGAGCAGGTCAAGCAGATGCGGCAGCAACACGCCGCCGACCTACAAAGTATGTGTGCCAAGCACGAAACTGACCTAATAGCAATGCGCACCACTAATGAAGCTGACCTAGCGACACTACGCGCCGAGAACGAGCGTATTCGCGCTCGACTCCCTCGGTGTCCCTCGGATTAACCCCCGCTACAGAGTAACCTGAATGAGGACGAAGGGCACTAGGTTTCTCAACCACCAACGATGGCTAGGGCGCCGACTCCTAAGCCTACCACACATCGGTCTCACGCACTGACCAACAGGTCGACGCACGACGTCATCAACGCCCCCGCCCGCGGCACGGGGAATCAGACGACCTTCCCCCGTCATCCTTTTGTGGACGGCATCATGGAGACACCTCTCCCTTTTGGGTGGAAGCCTCTCCACCTCGACCGTTATGACGACACAACAGATCCGGATGAACACATCAATCTATACACTACACAGGTAAACCTCTATACTAACGAGGACGCTATACTGTGCAGGGTTTTTCTGACCTCACTCAAGGGGGCTGCACTCAACTGGTACACCCAGCTCCCCGCTGAGTCAATCGACAGTTTCAGCACTCTGGTCAGGTGATTCACGGTGCAATAAGCAACGAGCCGACCTCATCATATCACGTCAGCCGCCCTGGCCAGCCTCAGACAGAATGACGACGAGCCACTTCGGACGTTCATGGAATGATTTGCCGCCACCTCGGTAAAGATCAGGAATCTGAATTCCGAGGTCGCCCTGCACGCCATGCTCATGGCACTCAAGCCCGGACCATTCGTCGACAGTCTATGTCGTGAAGCCCCTTGCGATATGGACGAGCTCCGCGCCCGTGCTGCTGGATATATCCAAATGGAGGAACACTCCGCCTTCTGTGACCAAGTTCGCAAAAAATCACAAGCAAAAGTTGACAGTGGCCACAAGGACAAGATGAGGGTCACCAATGACAGTCAGTTCAAGAAAACTACTAGGACAAGTAAGGGGGGAGATACGACTTCTACACTCCCCTGAACACACCCAGGGTTCACATCCTGGAGGAGGCCAGTAACAGCAACCTGCTCACCCTGCCACCACCATGTCATACACCCAACAGTGCGGAAAAGTCCAAACACTGGCAGTACCAGAGGAACCACGGTCACACCACCAAAGAGTGTCACACGCTCCGAGACCGCATTGAGGAACTCATCCAGGCAGGCCACCTCGGCCAATATGTCCAAAGACAGCAGGGTCACCGAGGAGGCTATGGCGGACGAGGACGAGGCAGAGGTCGTGGTTCGGGAACTCGCACGGACCAACCCTCTGGCTCTCAGCAAAACGTCGGTGGAGCGGTGCAAGCCGAGGTAAGCCAGGAAACAGGGTTAGCTCCCCTACGGGGAGTAATCAACATAATTGCAGGTGGCTTCGCAGGGGGAGGTGCCAGCAGCTCGGCCTAGAAGAGGCACCTGCGCAACATCAACAGCGTCCACTCGACTACCTCGGCTTAGCACCAGAGCTCACCGCCGATCACCTTCGCCGACGACGACTACGCTGGCGTCAGCCCCAACCAGGATGACCCCATGGTCATTGCCGTGGAAGTCACCAATTCGGAGGTCCACAAGACACTGATTGACTAAGGGAGCTCGGCCGACGTCCTGTATTGGCCGATGTTCCTCAGGTTAGACATCCCTCACTCTCTCATCCAACCTCACATAGAGCCCCTAGTCGGTTTTGCAGGAGAGCGAGTTCACACTCGGGGATATGTGGACCTGCTAACAACTTTCGGGACCTCTCCAGACAGAAGGTGGATTATGGTCCGATACCTCCTCGTGGAAACCAACATTTCCTACAATATAATCATTGGGAGGCCGACCTTGAACCAACTCGGAGCAGTGGTGTCCACTCCGCACCTCACCATGAAATTCCCAGGGAATGGTGGGAAGATTATTTTCGTCAAGGCAAACCAGAAAACAGCTCGGCAGTGCTACACCAAGAGTCTGAAGATCTCCTCGTCCGGCGAGCAATGCAAGAAGGATCCTCCCACCGTGGCTCACATCACCCACGTGGAAATCGCTGATCTCGATCCGAGGTCCGACTCCCATGACGAGCGGCCAAGCCCCATTGACGAGCTCGACGACCTCGAGATCGGGAAACTCCCTGGGCAGTGCACAAAAATCAGCAGGCAGTTGAGCTTGGAGTTGCGACAGCAGATCAAAGCTGAGATCCTCAAGAACGCCGACCTCTTCGCCTGGTCCAGTGCCAACATGCCAGGTATAAATGCTGACTTCATCTATCACAGGTTAGCGATACACAAGGAGGCAAGGCCAGTGGCCCAGAGAAAGAGGAAGGTCGGTGGTGAAAGGCGGGAGGCCATCATCACCGAGACACAAAAGTTGCTGAACGCTGGCTTCATCCATGAAGTCAGGTACACCACATGGCTGGCGAACGTGGTGCTGGTAAAAAAGAGCTTAGGGAAATGGCGAATGTGCGTCGACTATACTGACTTGAACAAGGCATGCCCCAAGGACTCATACCCCCTGCCGAGCATCGATAGGCTAGTCGATGGAGCATCCGGGCACGCCCTCCTCAGTTTCCTCGACACTTACTCCGGGTTCAACCAAATCATGATGTACCCACCAGACGAGGTGCAAACGTCATTCATCATTGATCACGCCAATTACTGCTATCGGGTGATGCCTTTCGGTCTCAAGAACGCGGGGGCCACTTACCAGCGACTAATGGACAAGGTTTTCCACCAGTAGATTGGCTGGAATATGGTGGTCTACGTTGATGACATGGTGGTCAAAACCACCTCGGCCGCGGACCATGCTACCGACCTCGCTGAGGTGTTTAGCCAAATCAGGAGACATAACATGCGTCTCAACCTGGAGAAGTGCATCTTCGGTGTCCAGGGAGGTAAGTTCCTCGGTTTTATGATCACTAGCAGAGGAATCGAAGCCAACCCTGAGAAGTGCAAAGCCATTATCCAGATGCAAAGTCCTCAAACAGTGAAAGAAGTCCAGCACCTAGCCGGAAGGTTAGTCTCACTGTCCCGTTTCACCCCCAGACTCGCAGACAAGGCAGGGCCCATCTTCACCCTGTTGCGAAAGCCAAAGAATTTTGAATGGACGGACCAGTGCGAGGAGGCTTTCAAAAGCTTCAAAACTTTCCTCACCACTCCACCAGTTCTGCAGAGGCCAGATCACAAAATCGACCTCCTCCTCTACCTAGCAGTAGCAGAAAGCGCAATCAACGCGGTCATAGTGCAGGAACACCAAAAGACGCAGACGCTGGTATACTTCATCAGCCGAGTCCTCCAGGACACGGAAAAGAGGTACCAAACCATTGAAAAGCTCGCACTGGCACTCGTCACGGCAGCTAGGCACCTCCGACCGTACTTCCAAAGTCACCAAGTAGTCGTCAAGACCGACTATCCTATCAAGTAGATCTTGAGAAAGCCGGAGCTCGTTGGGCGGATGATAGCCTGGTCGGTAGAATTATCCGAGTTCGGCATCCAGTAGAAAAGTTGAGAAGCCCTGAAAGCCCAATGCTTGGCCGACTTTGTAGCTAAACTCACTCCTACCTCAGTTGAAGAACCACAGGTATGGGTTTTACACGTCGACAGGTCCTCCAACTCCAAAGGTGGCGGTGCAGGTATCATCTTGGAGGGACCAAACCAAGTCACTTTGGAGCAATCACTCAAATTCAGCTTCAAGGTGACCAACAACCAAGCAGAGTACGAGGCGCTTCTTGCAGGGCTAAGGTTGGCTCATGACCTCGGAGCTCGGAGAGTAAGGTGCAATAGCGACTCGAAACTTATGGTCGAGCAGCTCAGTGGAACATACCAAGCCAAGGACGTCCTCCTACAGCGGTATTTCCACATGACATCACAACAGATCTCGTCCTTCGACGAGTTCACTATACAGCATGTATTGCGGGAACAAAACACCAGAGCCAACCTTCTGTCAAAGCTCGCCAGCACCAAACGCCCTGGACAACATCAGACCATCATCCAGGAGACCTTGCACTCACCCAGTCTAGACGACAAGGTCGTCAATACTAGCGACAGCGAGGACCAGGAGTGGATGACATGCATCTAGAAATAATTAAAGGAAGGAATTTTGCCCGAAGACAAGGTCAAAGCTCGGAAGATGAGATTGAGGTCGGCCAAATTCGTAATCGTTGGCAACGAGCTGTTCAAGCGTGGCATTTCCACCCCACTTCTCAAGTGCTTAACTGCATCTCAGGCAGCTTATGTCATCGGGAAAATCCACCGAGGCATATGTGGCATGCATTCCGGGGCACGCTCAATGGCGACCAGAGTACTCTGAGCAGGATACTACTGGCCCACTTTGAAATTAGACTGCTAGGACTACGTACAGAAATGCAAAGAATGCCAAGAATTCGTCAACGCACATCGACAGCCACCCGAAACCCTCCACCAAATGATGTCGTCGTGGCCTTTCACCCAATGGGGAATAGACATCCTAGGACCACTCCCCCCGGTGAAAGGTCAGCTTAAGTTCCTCCTGGTGGCAATCGACTACTTCACCAAGTGGATCGAGGCATGCCCACTGGCTAAGATCACCACCGAGAAGATACAGAAATTCACTTGGAAGAGTATCGTATGCAGATTCGGGATACCCCATTCCTTTGTCACTGATAACGGCCGACAGTTCATCGCGCTGGACTTCAAAGACTTTCTCAGGGAACTCGGGGTCAAGAATCTTCCGACCTTAGTGGAACACCCGCAAACAAATGGCCAAGCCGAAGCAGCTAACAAGGTGATACTCTGAGAACTCAAAAAGCGCCTTGGAAACGCTAGAGGGCAATGGGCCGACGAGCTTCCCAGCATCCTCTGGGCATACCATTGCACTCCCCAATCAACAACGCAAGAAACGCCTTACAGGCTGACTTACGGGGCGGACACAATGATCCCAGTAGAAATCGGAGAGACATCTCACCGGCGCCAAGTCTTACATTGCGAACAGAACGCTCAAAAGTTAGCAGCCAACCTCGACTTGGTTGACGAGCTCAGGGACAAAGCCCAAATCCACGAAGATGCCTGCAAGCTCCGAGCTTCCAGAAGATACAACACGCGAGTGCGGCCACGATCTTTCCGAGTTGGCGACTTGGTGTGGCGTTTGCTAGGCGAAGCTCGGAAAGACTCCTCAGACAGAAAGCTTGCACCCACCTGGGGTGGCCCATTCCGAGTTGTAGAAGACTTGGAAAATGGAGCATACCAATTGGAGGAGCTTAGCGGAAGATCCATACCACGAACTTGGAATGCCACGCATCTCAAGTTTTATTTCAGTTAAAATCTTGTACGAATGAGCTGTGCACTCTTTTTCTGCCTCAGTCTTTTATCCCAAAAAATAGAAAAATGGGTTTTGGCTGAGAGGGTTTTTAACGAGGCACATTTACACAATCAATAAAATAACTCATTCTTTTCATTCATATTTTCCCAACTTTAAACCTATGATTAGACCAAGGTCGAATTCGAATCTTGACACCACTGATCTTATTTCACGACGAGGTCAAATCCGAACCTCAATCCGACTTATCTTGCTCTTGGTGTAGGTCGAGTTCGAACCTTGACACAACTCATTTCGCACCACAACGAGGTCGAATTCGAACCTCAGACCAACGTATCTCACTCGTATTTACGGTCGAGTTCGAACCGTGATTTAATCTACCCAAGGTCGAGTTTGAACCTTGGCATAACTCACTAGAGGTTGAGTTCGAACCTTGGCGTAAGGTCGAGTTCTAACCTTGTCGAAACCCTTCGAAGGTCAAATTTGAACCTCGCGGCGAAACATCTCGCCTTCGCCCAAAACCGAATTCGAACTTAGAACAAATCACCTTGCTCTAAAGCTAAGTTTGAACACAAAAATAAACAACAGATACTGAACGTGTCTCTCAAAACACAAACAGAAAATCAAGCCTGAAGCGCGAACACGGAAACTAGAAATCCAAACAAACCCCAAAAGCGCAGAGGTGAACAGCCAAAAAATATATATACACAACCATGTTTACAGAGTTCAACACTTGAATTCAAAAAGGAAAACAAAGCAGAGAAGAGAAAATTAAACTAAACTATTACAAAAACGGCCTAGGCGGAGGCATTCTCACTAGAGTTATCCTCGAGGTCGTCCTCCTTTACCAGCTTCCCAAAGCGAACTACTTTCTCCACATGCATGGCAGAGAAGTCGAACCCAGGGGCAAGAAGCCTTGCCTGGCGAGATGCCTTGAGGAAACCCCACTTATGCTCAACCACGATAGACCGCTCGGTTTCCTCCAGCTTCTTCTCCAGCACCGCCCTCTCCGCCTCCAGTTTCGCCAGCTCCACTCTCAAAGCGGAAACCTCCTCCTCTTTGCCGCCAAGGACGACCTCGTCGCAGAGGCACTTCTCAGCCGCCGCCACCAGCTCGCTCTTCAGGGATGTCACTTCATCCTCCAAGGAGCGAACCCGACCACGGGAAGATGTCACCTCGTCTTCCAAGAAGCGCACCCGACCTCGGGACGAGGCGGCGAGCCCCTGCAGCTCGTTCACCTGGGAGGCATAACTCTCGTTGGAGCGTAGGGTGATCTCCAGCGACTTCGACCCTCGCAAGGTCTCCCCTCGCAGCTCGAAGCTCGGCACCTTGCATTTTTGCTTTGCCGAGGGCGGCGCTCAAAACCTTGTTCTCCTCCTTCAGGACCTTGTTCTCCTCCCTCAAAGGTTGAACTCGGCCCCTCAACCCAACCAGGTCCTCCTGCTGCTTGGACCACTTATGCTTCTAGTGGTCCACAATCGTCATAGTCCTCTACAGCAAGACCTGGACGACGTCAAAGCCTTCCACGGGCCCGACCTCATCTATCAGCCCCTGGTCGGCCGAGCTCAGTGAACCTTGGGGGAAGAACTTCTCGGCGGTCACACCCGCGCTCCACAGCGAGTCCATGTCAACTGAAGCACTCACATGGTCCAATCGCACTTGCGAGCGGCCCTTCACGAAGCGGTGAGCTAAATATTGGCTCCGGGAAGCCCCCTGCGATGAACCAGACGGTGGTGCCGAAGCTGTAGGCGTAGTTGTGGGGACCTCAAAGTTTGGCCCCTTGCCGCGAGCCTCAACAGAGGCAGAAACAGACGCCCCCTGCTCGACAATGGGAGGGTCCACGTTGGGCGCCTCCGGCCTTGGGGGCACCTGAGTCTCGGCAGTGTCCCCTGCCTGCAAAAAATGGCCCCATGTCAAAAGACATAAGAACAACATACAAGATAGAAGGAAAAACGAAAAGCGAAGTACTCACCACGACGGCCTGGGCGACTTGCTCAGCAACCTGGGCCCCCACCTCGGCAGTTATCCCTGCCTGCGAAGAGAAATAGCACCTCAATAAACCAAGCAAAACTAACATAGAAGAAAAGTTAAAGAAAACAAGACACTCACCTCGGCAGAGGGAGCAACTTGCTCAGAAGTCTGCGCGGCGGCCATTTAGGGAGCCCCTCCAGGCGGCGGACTCCCAGTGAGGTCCACCGCCTCGGCATCAGCAGCCTTGGAGGTCACCTCCTCGGCATCTAGAGGGGCAGAGGTCCCCCCGACCTCCTTCTCGACCCTCTTTCTTTTTCTGTTTGTTTTCAGAGGGGCGACCTCCTCCTCCCGAGGCTCGGGGACCTCGATCTCAGCAACATTGTAGCGGTGCTTCAGCTCACGCCACTTGTTCCTGCCCATTATGCCTGCAAACACAGAAAATAAAACACATCAGCAAAACAAGGTTTCACAAACCCTAACAACCTAAGGAAAACGGAGTACTCACTCTCTAAGCCCCTCTCCTTGTACGCCGAGTTCGCAAGCGACAAGACGAGCTTGCAATCCAGCGGACGAGGAAGCGCTGCAAGATTCTCAATGGCGGCCACCTCCGAAGCTGTCAATTTCAATTGGCCCACCCCGTGAAACCTAGCCGGTTTGGGGCACCAATAGAAGGGGAACTTCGGCAACCGCCAAAGTAGAACGCCCCATCCTCCAATGGGTCGACATCCACAAGGGCAACCCGGAAAAACTCTTGTTTAAAATTTTTGTATGACTGGGAGTAAAGAGTGAATAAACCCCCATCCTTACTCCCACTCAGAGACAGCAGACCATAAGGAGGAACCCCTATTTTCAGCTAGTAAAAATGAAGAAAAATGGGAAGAGACACCTCTATCCCCAGAACCGAACACAGGACTTGAAAAGCCCGCAAAAAACTCCAACTATTTGGGTGCAACTGGCAAGGAGTCGAGTTGATAAAATTCAAAAAATCACACTCAAATTGAGTGAAAGGAAGACAAACGCCCAAATTCCTAAAAAAACACTGGTAAACATAGAAATGGGGAGGGTCTGTAGACTCCCCCATATACACACCCTCACCGGCCTGACAGGGTTCAAGTCAGATCATCCGGGAGATGGAAGAGTCACAAATTCTATGCGATTTCCAAATCGCATTGACCTCGAGGAAAGACCTAAACACACTATGGGCCTCCCCCACTTCGCGCCTGACCCAATCGTAGCCAGGGATGCCTGGAACGAGGTCCTTAGGCGGGTTCACCACCTTTTTCTTCTTGGCGGCGGTCGTTCCGGTAGCCACCGCCTTGCCCCGCGCCTTACCTTTTCCCTTAGCAGGCACGGAGGATCCAGCACCACTCTCTCCAGCCATAGAGAAAACAAGAAAGACTCGAAGAAGGAGAAGATTGGAGAAAGGTGAGAGAACGGAGAAATCGAAGTACCTGGTACCCCTTTGACAAAAGAAAGAGTTGTTGAGCTTAGTGAGTTTTGATGATCACAACACAAGTGTACAACAACAACTTACACAAGTGTACAACAACAACTTACACAAGTGTACAACAACAACTTGGAAGCACAAAGACAAAGTCAAAGAAGAGTCAAAAGAATGTTATGTAATAAAGTATAGAGTTTATAAATTGTTTTGATTGAGTTTTTATGTTGTGTATGCTTTGTGCATGATCAAATCTATATCTAAACTAAGTAGAGAGTATATGATGATGAGTTAAAACATTGAAAAGTTATTTTGAGACTTAAAATGAAGTTTTAAGTACTAACTCAAAATAATCGATTATTGTTAAATATAATCGATTATTTCAGCAAATAGGCTGAGTAGAATGCCTTGCTGTAATAATCGATTATTTGCCAAAATAATCGATTATCCTAGGAGTAACTCTCTGGAATAATCGATTATCCAGCAAAATAATCGATTATATTGTTCTTGGTTGGTTTCCATAAAACCTGAAGAACAAAATAATCGATTATTCTTTAAAATAATCGATTATCTGTGTCTGAAACTTTTATAAATAGTTTGAACTTTGAGAAACTTCAGACAAGAGTTAGAACTGATAATCAATTGGTGAAAAACGTTTTGTGGAGTCTTTGTGACATCTTGGAGAGTTTTCTTTGTGAAATCCAAGAGTGAAAACGTTTGTGAAAAGCTTGTGAGAAGATAATCATCATCATATTCTTGAAAGGGGAAGATAAATATTTTTTCAAGAATTCCAGGTGAATTCGTTCCTTTATTCTTTGTGAATCTTTGTAAAAATCTTGAGAAGGGTTTCTCAAGTGGTAAGGGTTCTTGTAGTGGGTTCTACAAGGGGTGCTTTCTTGGGGTCAAGAAAGTGGTTATCTTTTGTGTTGAAGTATATGCATGTGTGTGCTTGTAAACCTTCTTGCTTAAGATAGTGGAACAAATCTTAATCAGGTGTTGATTAAGGACTGGATGTAGGTCACATGTGGAGTGGCTGAACCAGTATAAAAGACTTGTGAAATCTTCTTCTACCTTATCTTTTACTTTGAGTAATTGCTTGATTGAACATTAAAGAAGATAATTCTTGATTAACATGTGTATGTGAAAATTGTTGGTTTAAATCTGAATTAGAACATTATATTTGAACCTCACAATTTTGTAATCAAGAAAGCATATTGCATTCATACTTTCATAACAAGTCTTTGAGAGAGCTTCATTTGAAAAATTCATTCTTAGAAAAGTTTAAGTGAAATAAAGATCCTAAATACTCTGATAATTTTTAAAGGGTCATAGAATCCAATTCACCCCCCCCCCTCTTGGATTGTGCCATTCTTTTCTAACAATTGGTATCTAGAGCAAGGTTCTTGAGAGTTATTCAAGATTTCAAAAATGGCCAACAACAACCTACCCTATGGTGAGGGTGTGTCTATTCATAGACCTCCTGTTTTCAATGGTGAAAACTATGTCTATTGGAAAATTAGGATGAGAATTTTCATAGAAGCTATTGATATTGCTGTATGGGATGCTATAGAAAATGGACCCTATATCCCTATGAAAAAAGATGATGATGGTGAGCTTAAGGAAAAACATTAGAGTGAATGGAGTGATGAGGAAAGGAAAAGAGCCCAACATGATAAGAGAGCCAAAAACATCATAACATCTGCATTGTCTATTGATGAATTTTTTAGAATCTCACAATGCATATCTACTAAAGAAATGTGGGACACTTTGCAAGTCACTCATGAAGGAACAAGTGATGTGAAGAGATCAAGAAAGCATACTCTCATTAGAGAATATGAGCTGTTTAGAATGCAAAATGGTGAATCTATTTCTGACTTTCAAAAGAGATTTACACACTTGATAAATCACCTTGTTGACCTTGGCAGGAAATTTGAGAAGGAAGAGCTGAATTTAAAAGTGCTGCAATGCTTGGACAGATCTTGGCAAGAAAAGGTGACAGCCATTGAAGAATCAAAGGATTTGACCTCCTTGACATTAGCCACTCTCTTTGGGAAGCTGAGAGAGCATGAGCAAAAGCTGCACATATTTGATGAACATGAGCAGCAAGATAAGAAAGGTAAAGGAGTGTCATTAAAAGCCTTGAAATCTGCCAAAGGTAAAGAGGTGTGTGAAGAAACAAGCTCTGATGATTCGGAAACCGAGAACTTCAATTTGCTGGTGAAGAAGTTCAGAAAGTTCATGAGAAGAAAGAAGAATTCCCCCTACAAATTCAATAAAAAGACAAACAAGAAAGAGGAAGCAAGCACATCCTCCTTCAATTGCTTTGAATGTGGAAAACCGGGACACATGAAAGCTGAGTGTCCAAATCTCTTGAAGAAGCAACAAGAGGAGAAGAAATTTAAGAAAAATGGAAAAGGGAAGAGAGCCTACATTGCTTGGTGTCGCCACCGGCCCGAAACGGGCTTTCGGCATTCGCGAAGGATGGTTGGACTCGTTTATTTGTTTAAAAAATGTGGATTGCTAGAAGGACTTATTCTCAAACTGAGACCTCGTCAAACGAGCAATTTTATTAAGAGGCTCACTAATCCATATTAATCCCAAGCGGGACCCTTCATGGATTAGTGGTTTTCATAAAAGGAGGGTTCGTGGAGTCGCCACCAATGTTTTACTCAAAACATTGGAAAAAGGGATAAGGCAATTGATTTAAAAATCAACTTTGGCCACTACAACCAGAGTTGGGTAAGGGAGTCGGTTACGCGTGGGGAAGGTGTTAGCACCCCACAGCGCCCCTTTCGGGTTCCCTATGACAGATTATTTTTAAAAGAACAGTATAAAATTACTAAATTACCCCTATTTATTCTAAACAATCATGAATTGACTATCTACATGATGACAGTTTAAATATGCACACAGAAAGCAGTAAAAGGAAGGATTGAAGGGAAACCTCTTGAAGCGTGCTTTTTTATAAAAAATGAACTGGGAAGCGTTTTGGCGTTCCCACGCTCTACAAGCCCGCTACTCGCTCTCCTAGAACAAAATTTTAACTAAGGGAATCAAAAAGATTTCCCCTCGACTAGGTTCGATCCTCAAGCAAAATGGCTCGGGGCTCAAGAACTTCGTCGGATCAACTCTCCGAGTGATTTCTAGGGCAGAACACTGCTCAAAAACCCCAGAATACTCAAGGAGAGGGTTCAAACTATGTTGAAAAGTGTGTAATGACGTCCAATTGACGTCATATTTATAGGGAATAGGCGCAATACGGCCTACAGGGGCAATACGGCCGTATTGAAATTTTTGAACTTCAATACGGTCGTATTGAAGTTCAATACGGTCGTATTGAAGTTCAGAAATTTCAATACGCCCGTATTGAGTTCGCCGCGGTCGTATTGAAGTGTCAATACGGTCGTACTGACTTCAGTATGGCCGTATTGAAGCTTCAATATGGCCGTATTGAGTTCAGTACGACCGTATTGGGCTTTTTCCCTCCACTTCTTTATTTTGAGCTATTCTAAGACCTCTGGACCTACAGAGAACCCTCCTAGGGCCTTCGAGGAGTCCTTCTGGCTGATTATCCTTCAGTCTTCGAGAGTCTTCAAGCTTTATTTCCGACCCGGACAATTTTAGGGGTCTACAGCTGCCCCCCTTTACTTAGTCGGACGGCCTCTTGGTGTATCGGCTGACAAGTAAAGGAGTTGACCCAATTGTCCGGGTATTGTGCCGACCTTCTGACTTGTAGCGTCTTCCGGTGGGAAAATGTTGAGTAGCCTCTCCAGGTAGGTGCATACCTCGGCGCTTCTGACATCCTCGGTAGCTGAGTTTACCTTCTCCAAGGCCAACTTCACTCGACGCCCGAGCCGGAAGTTGGACATCAACGCGCCTCTGATGACGCTGATGGTTGAGTACCGCCTCTCCAGGCTTAACTTCACTCTTTGTTCGAGCCGGAAGTTAAGTACCCTTGTGACAACGGTAAGCAGTGTGAGTTTTGCCTCTCCAGGCCTTGCTTTGCTTGTTGCCCAAGCTGGAAGCTGTAAGTACCGTCTCTCCAGGCTTAACTTCACTCTTTGTTCGAGCCGGTAGCTAAGTACCCTTGTGACAACGGTAAGCAGTGTGAGTTTTGCCTCTCCAGGCCTTGCTTTGCTTGTTGCCCAAGCTGGAAGCTGTAAGTACCGTCTCTCCAGGCTTAGCTTCACTCTTTGTTCGAGCCGGAAGCTAAGTACCTTTATGACAACGGTAAGCGGTGAGTACCCTTTTTCCAGAGATAGCTTCGCTCATTGTCCGAGCCGGAAGCTGCATACCTCCGTGTTTGCGACGACGGGGTAGCGTGAATATCTCCTTTCCAGGGATTTGTGATGATTTTGTCTCCACAGTCCACGATGCTGCTTCGACAGTTGTTTTTTGATTTTGTGCCACTAAGGGCTGGATAACGCAGGGATCCGTCTAGGGGATGTGCAGTTACTCATAGGTTCTTGTGTCCCAACTTTCCATTGCGTAGTTGGTTCCTACTGGGGAATTTCTGATTCCTTTGGGTGCAGACACAAAGATGCTCTTTCTGATGTGAGCGGTGCCTTATGATTGGCTGACGTCCTTTCGACGTTGGTGGAGTATCCCGGTTATCCTTGTTCGGGTGTCTCTTTTGGTTTTTTTTTTTTTGATTTTGCTGCCTCTGTGTAGGCTGTTATCCACTGGGGGATTTTGTCGTTGATTTTGATTAGCCTCTTCTGTTAGGCGTATTAGCTTGACGTTCAATGATTGGCTGAGAGCCAGATTCCACTTGGGGAATGATTATTGATTTTTATTTTCCTCTCCTTCTGCAGGGATGCCTCTTGAGTAGGCGACTGGGGATTTGGGGATCTTATGTATCCCAGAGTATTATTTAGGAAGCCTCTACAGGCTTAGCCTCACTCGACACTTGAGTTGGAGAGCTATCTTCACTGAGGAAGTTTAAGTCCTTTGACTTGGATATTCTGCTTGGGTGATCGTACTTCCATTGGGAATGTCGTCGATCTTGCTTTGATAGCTCTTGCTGGGGATTTTGAGTCCAAGAGCGTGAGTTGAGGTTTCTCTGGGGAGTATTATTTCTGCGAGCCTCTCCAGGCTCAATTATTCTGAGATGTGGGGGATGAAGAGTATTGTTTCGGCAAGCCTCTCCAGGCTCAGTTATTCTGTGCAAACTGGTTGTTGGATTTTCTGTATCCTTGCCTTTTTTATTTTTTGGCTTTTTCTGTATTTTGCCTTTTTCTTTATGTTTTTGGCTTTTGCTGTATAGAATTTAAATTGCTAGAGAATTTTGAATTCAAAAGTGGCAAATTTCATTAAAAATGAATTTGTACAAGAAAAATTTGGGAAATGGGGCTAAGCCCAACCAAACTAGTACATGAAAAAGCACTAAAACAGAAGCCAGTCTTCACTCCTCTGCTGGCGGGTCCTGTGGCGAGTCCGGGAAGCGGCGATGCATCCAGACGGAGAGGTTGTCGAACCCCTGCACCAAGGTATCTAGTCGAGCATCGGTACTCTGCTGCCATGTACCGACACTATGCTGAAAAGCATCGAATCGCGTGTCGATGCTCTGCTGCAGTGTGTCGAAGCGGGCGTCAAAGTATCCCCTGTCCGACCGTGACGTGCTAGCCTCTGGCTGCGGGGTGTCGCCTCCCTCAAAGTCGAGATTGTTGAGGAGGTCGTCGAAGGTCTCGAGGCCATCTACTCGCACAAACCCCCCTCCTGGCGATCTAGCGATGATCTTCATGTTAATCAGGGTGGAGGCACCAATCAACTTTGGCGCCAACGCCCCTGGCTCCGCACCATCGGGACATCCCCATGTCTCCGCCAGCTGTGAGAGGAGTGGGGCAACCAAGATGTACCCCTGTCTGGACTCTCCTCCCTCTCGTATCCCAAACTTCTTCACGTGCTCAAGGAAGAAATATCCAGGGTTGGCCTTCCGGCCGGTGGCCATGCAATATAAGGCCAGCAGATCCGGTCGTGTAATCGACTCCTGACTCTTGGACCTGCCATGAATGGTACTGGCGAGGATCTTGTGACAGATCCTAAGAGCAGTCGGGAGCCGGGAGCCCTTCACCCCTGAATGATAATCCCGTCGGCCAGTGAGCAAACTCCACATCTCAACCGGAGTCCACTGATCAGGCCACTCGCATATGGCATCTCGGAAGGCCAGCTGATCAGTGCGGCTGAAAAACCCTGCCTGGACGTTGAACTCGTCCAACGTCAACGTGCGGTATCCTTCATTCATCCAGAAATCCACCGCGCAAACATCCTCCCCATAGCTGTTAGTCGACTCCGTGACGCCGACTGTGGCCAAGAACTCCTTCGTGGCCGTCAAATATAGCTGGGATGGTGGATTAAGGACAAATCCCCATCCTATGGCGTCGAAGTAGTTCCTGACATCGTTCTCCAAGCCCACTGCTTGGAGAAGCTCAAAGTCGAGCACTCTTGACGGCTCGATGGTGAATGTCTCTATGAGCTGCAGCCGGTCTCGGTGTCGGTCTGTCATCACACGTCTGGCCGGGGCTCTCTGCCTTTTGCGAGAAGATTCCGCCATTTCCGATAATCTCTCTAGGAATGCACTCACAAGCAAGGAATGTGGAGAATGAAGAAAGGTATGCAAAATGAGGGAGGGGAAGCCTTTATTTATAGGCAAAATTCCGCCAATACGGCCCGTATTGGATTCAATACGGCCGTATTGGCCTTTCCGTTGATGTACAAAATTTACAACCAATACGGACCGTATTGGGTTCAATACGATCGTATTGGGATTCAATACAATCGTACTGGATTTTAATACGCCCGTATAGGAGTTGAAACGTTGTGCTTAACGTTAACTCCAATACGACCGTATTAATACCAATACGGGCGTATTGGATTTTTCTGATTTTATGATTTTTTTTTTTTTTTTTTTTTTTAGATAAACAGAGAATAAGCGATCTTCTAGTACACCTATCATCTGTATGCATGTATGCAAATGAGATGCACCTAATTCTATTTGATTCAGTTTTTCAAAAGAATTAATCGATGCGTTCTTTGTTTGGATCTTGCCATTCCTCCATACAGACTGCGCTTTGCCGATTTCTGTAACCGAGGAACGATGCGTATTTGATTTTTGGTGTTATCAACCAAATGATTCTCCCTTCCTTTAGAAGATGTGTCAACCCTCTTATTGACCACTATATCTCCATGTTTCCACTAGATTATTCAAAAATCGTTAGGGACAAGAGAGAAAAGAAGGAAAAGGTATATTTTTCAAAAGTTTGTGTTTTAGAGGGGATTGTTTTATTTTTGAAAAATGGATTTTGTAAGAATGGCTGGCCAATGGCAGGCTTATTGTGTTTAGGTTTGTTCGATTAAACACTCATGAAGTTAAGCACATCTTCGTTATTAATGATTGTGTTTTGACAACTTGGATAGCTTTTCTTGAGCCCCTTGTTGAATTCGATTGATGGTACCATCATGGATTTATTTTGTTTTTCCTTTTTTGACGGCCCTAACTTTTGCCTAAAACGCCCATTTGTGATGTCTTAGCGGGCTTTTGTTTTTGTTCATTATTTTGTAACCCTAATTTTTGCCTAGGTCACCCTTTTGTGGGATTCCTAGCGGGTCTTTTGCTCTTATTTTGCGCAGTCCCCTTTTGGGTTTCCTGCCGAGCTTATTATCTTTAGGATTTCTTTATCCATGATGGCATTTATTGATGCCAAGAAAAGGTGCTCCAAGCTGTCATGCACATTTCCACATAAAAATGATGCGGGTTTATTGATTATTAAGACGATTTTAACCTCACTTATGTTTATCCAAACAGGGTTAAATGACGTGGTTTAGAATTTTATTGTAAGCAAGAAAAGAATCAATAAGAAATTAATGAAGAATGATTTTATTATAATCGTGATGGAAACATGTGCCCTATCGAGGCTCGGGGGTCGGGCTGTCCCCGAGGAGTGATCTCTAATAGTCACTGAATTTACACATCCCTATTAGAAGGAAAAGGACACTTGATGACGACAACTGGCCTTGATGTTTGTGAACCAGCCTTCTTAAAGATCTGGCTTAAAGAACGTTGAGAAGGATCTTGATTCCTCTTCGTTCTTTGATCTTTAACAGGGTTGTATCCTAACCCTTGTTTCCCCGGATTGTCCTTGATAATAGGTAGCTCCGGGATTCCTTGGGAGTACTTGCCCAATCCTTGTCCTGGCAAGTATCCGTTCTTTGTGAGCATATGGGCTACCTTCTTCATTTCTCGGGGAAACGTTTCAACATTGGCAATTTCCAATGCTTGGAAGGCGGTTTCCAAAGCTTCCTCTGCTGCATCCACATAAGGTATGTTGGATGGCTTGCTGATGAGTATGTCATCTTCAGCTTGTACAGTCACCAGTTTGTCACCCATAATGAATTTGACTTTTTGGTGGAGCGTAGAGGGTACAGCTTTCGCATCATGAATCCAAGGTCGGCCTAGGAGACAGCTGTATGCAGGAGTAATATCCATCACTTGGAATTCGACGTTGAAGATGGTAGGTCCAATTTGGATCGGAAGATTGACCTCTCCCATCACTTCTCTTTTAGAACCGTCGAAAGCTCGAACGATCATGTTGCTCGGGCGCATTTGGACTCCCTTGATTGCCACTTGATCAAAAGTTCTTTTGGGCATCACATTCAAGGAAGATCCGTTATCCACCAAGACTTTTGCGATGTGGTACTCCTTGCACTTTACAGAAATGTGCAAGGGTTTGTTGTGATTAGGTCCCTCGGCGGGGATTTCTTCATCGGTGAAAGTGAGGTGATCATTAGCCGTGATGTGGCTAACAATTCCCTCAAACTTGTCTTGGGAGATGGTATGCGACACATATGCCTCGTTCAAGACCTTCAACAGAGCTTGCCGATGCGGTTCGGAGCTTAGGATCAATGACAACAAAGTGATCTTTGCTGGTGTCTTGTGAAGTTGATCCACAATGGAGTACTCGCTTTGTTTGATGAATTTTAACAGCTCATCAGTCTCCTCCTCGGATTCTCTATCTTCCTCGGTTTTCTCCTTTTCTTTTCCTTTATTCTTGGGAGCTTTATCGTGCAGATCTTCGGGAGTGTAGATCCTGCCACTCCTAGTCATGCCCCCAAGTCCAGCGATGTTGGAGATATCACTGCCGGTAGAAGTATGGATGTCGTATATCCATGGCACAGCCTTATTTGATTCGTAAGGGAAAGGTCTTGGAGCGACAATCCTTAACGGCGTGGGGCCTTCCCCTTTTTCAATCTTGACTACCAACAACGGCGTCGTCGTGTGTTTGCTTTGCGTAGTTGTTGGTTTGCATTTTATCACAAATGGCGTGCGATCCATTCTGAACATACACATCGATTAATTCTTTCTTTTTATTAATCTTTATTATTAATTACTAGGAGAGATAAATGCAAAATGAATGACTAATGAGATGCAAAGGCGATAAATCTCAAGAATTCGATTTTATTCATTGAAGAAAGTGTACAACTTTTTATACAATGCTTTGAAGCAATTTTTTACAAAAAGAGAAAAGCCGGTAGAAACCCACAGGCGGGTTCATACGTCGTTGCCATTCTTCTTCGGCTTCCTCAACATGGCGTGCCATTGCTTCAACTTGCAAGTGGATGGCTTGGCTCATATCATCACAAGTCTTCTGAGCCTCCTTCGCTTTCTGAATGTGATAGTTGATCATGGCCTGCAGCTCGTTCAGCTCGTCTTCGGCTCGATCCTTCTCCTCTTGGAGTTTAGCCATTCGTGCCAATCCTTCCCTTTCCTTTTTGCGGAAGTCGGAAAGGTTTGCGGTTTGTCGTTGAGCGACTTCCCGCCATTTCTGTGCGTCGGATCGAGTCGATAGCAAGTCCTCTTGCATGTCCCTGATCAACTGTGCCTGCTTTGCATGTTCGGCTTCCAGGTGCGCTATCTTTGCGTTGACTTCTTGGAGTTGACTACTCGGTTCAATTTTTTGCATTTTGGATGTCCGAGTAGTCTCCTCATTGAGGTTAGCACACTCATCCTTGAGCCGCTCTATCTCGTGGTCTTTCTTCTTGCATTGCCTTTGAAGACCGTCAATAGTAAAACTGGATTCTTCATTTTTCTCTTCAAGAACTCTCATTTGAGCTCCCATAATTTCCAGCTTTTTGGTCAAGGCGTCGACTTGTTCTTGCAATGCCTTCCTTGTTGCTGTGGTTGCACAAGAAGTGGATGGTTGAGGCACCACCCTCTTGCTCCTCCATTCCTCATAATCAATGGAGACGGATACCCGAGGCTTTCCAAGTTCGAGATCTCCCTCATAGGTTGGTCTCTCCCACGCTCTTATGACAGAGTGCATATCCCTTTGATGTTCGGAATCATAGGAGAAACACGACCCTCCAAGCTCCTCTTTATTAGGAATAATTTGGGTCCTCATTAGTTGTCTCATAACCAATTTAGGCGAGTAGGCTATGCAACCTCTGAGGCCCATCAATGGTATGCTTGGATAACTGCCGCATCTCGTCAATATATGGCTCGGATGGAACCAAGGGCAAACCCATGTGAAGTGACTAATGTTCCACTGTTCCATCTCTTCCTTCCACTCGGAAGCATATCGGCGGCGTACGGGGATCTTGGAGAAACTCCTCAATGGATCGGGCAAGGTCCCCATATGACTAGAAGCATAGAAGTGTGTAATGCCCCATACATACAGCAAGGAGGTGCAGCATCGAATGGTTTTCCCTTGCTTCTGTTGAGACAAATGAACAGAGAGCAAGGTGTCGGCAAGAATGGCAGGCACGGGACTCTTCATGTGTACGTCCCAAGCGAAGAAAGCGTCCATTGCAGCATGGTCCACTGTGTTAGCGTAAAAGGGGAAAAGGATCATCCCAAATACAGCTAATGCTAGAGTCTTGTTGAAAGCTAACCAATCTCCCTCACCAGCCAAGGAAGAAAGGTGGTCTTCAATCATAGCAAGCTTCCAACCTTTAACATTGCCGTTCCCCACCAAGGCAGCTGATCGTGATGGTAATTTGACCTGAGTGGCAACTCTCTCCACGGCCACATGGTTATCATGAAAGATATAGACCCCAGCTGATTTGGGCCATCGTAGCATGAGCTCGTATTCCTCGAGAGTAGGAACTAGGTCAAACTGGGGGAACTCGAAACAATGTAGATCGAGACTCCAAAAGTGGACCAATGCTCTCAGAAAGGATGGATCTACACAAATCTTCATCAAGTCGAGAACTCGTCCATAGGATTTTTCAAACTCCAAACGAGCCTCTCGTGGCATCAAGGTACAGAGGTGATCCAATCTCTCGGCACGGTATAATAAGAAGTCCACTTTCTTCAATTGCCCTTGCACTCCCCTAGATCCCTCCATGATCTACAGTAAAATGCATGATATGAGATGATGGAGATGAATATGCATGCATAGTGTTTATTTAACTAGGCATTATCATGTTTCTTGGGATTTTCCTAACATGATGCATGATATTGCTTGGTTTGGGTAAATATTATTTTTTGTATTTTGTATTTTTTGGGTGAAAAGGGAAACTGCCTACATGAATGTGATGAGGGTAGATGT
Source organism: Cajanus cajan (assembly GCF_000230855.2). Lineage (NCBI taxonomy): Eukaryota > Viridiplantae > Streptophyta > Magnoliopsida > Fabales > Fabaceae > Cajanus > Cajanus cajan. Next base: position 22,815,965 of record NC_138524.1, read on the forward strand.
CAACACCATGCACTAGAAGATCCTTATTTCTATTTATTTTTATTTTACTAGGAATGTTGTATGTTTAAAGAATGCAAATGTATGCTCATACAATGTCACATAGTCAATGCACAGACAATTCACTCATCCACGAACAGTCACGAGCGAATTACGAGGTAGGGGTCTCCTGCAGAAAAGTGCATATTCAAGGAGGATCTAACTGTTCTCACTTGGTCAAAGGCCCCCAAGGTGCCCCCATTATAGGGACCCAATTCCTCTCGTCGTAGGTCGATGGAAAGCTCCAACGCACCGTCGGACTCAAGTTCATGGTTATCACCTTGAGTGATGCTTTTCGACAACGGTCTCATAGGCTCCTATAAACCCATCAACCGGCCGTACTAACATCCACTCCCTATGGATTACCACTCATGCCCCCGGGTATAGAGGGAACTGTTGTGTGCAAAGGTTTGTGTGCAATTTATTCCAAACAATTTGCGGAAATTTAAACAAACAACAGTTATTTAAAGCCAAATAGATAAACATGTTATCATACAAGCAAGGGGTAATGAAGTAATTTTAACTATTATTTGTTAAAAATAATCTGTCACTAAATGGGACTGACTCTCGAAGCTTCCCCAGTGGAGTCGCCATCTGTCGCCACCGGCCCGAAACGGGCTTTCGGCATTCGCGAAGGATGGTTGGACTCGTTTATTTGTTTAAAAAATGTGGATTGCTAGAAGGACTTATTCTCAAACTGAGACCTCGTCAAACGAGCAATTTTATTAAGAGGCTCACTAATCCATATTAATCCCAAGCGGGACCCTTCATGGATTAGTGGTTTTCATAAAAGGAGGGTTCGTGGAGTCGCCACCAATGTTTTACTCAAAACATTGGAAAAAGGGATAAGGCAATTGATTTAAAAATCAACTTTGGCCACTACAACCAGAGTTGGGTAAGGGAGTCGGTTACGCGTGGGGAAGGTGTTAGCACCCCACAGCGCCCCTTTCGGGTTCCCTATGACAGATTATTTTTAAAAGAACAGTATAAAATTACTAAATTACCCCTATTTATTCTAAACAATCATGAATTGACTATCTACATGATGACAGTTTAAATATGCACACAGAAAGCAGTAAAAGGAAGGATTGAAGGGAAACCTCTTGAAGCGTGCTTTTTTATAAAAAATGAACTGGGAAGCGTTTTGGCGTTCCCACGCTCTACAAGCCCGCTACTCGCTCTCCTAGAACAAAATTTTAACTAAGGGAATCAAAAAGATTTCCCCTCGACTAGGTTCGATCCTCAAGCAAAATGGCTCGGGGCTCAAGAACTTCGTCGGATCAACTCTCCGAGTGATTTCTAGGGCAGAACACTGCTCAAAAACCCCAGAATACTCAAGGAGAGGGTTCAAACTATGTTGAAAAGTGTGTAATGACGTCCAATTGACGTCATATTTATAGGGAATAGGCGCAATACGGCCTACAGGGGCAATACGGCCGTATTGAAATTTTTGAACTTCAATACGGTCGTATTGAAGTTCAATACGGTCGTATTGAAGTTCAGAAATTTCAATACGCCCGTATTGAGTTCGCCGCGGTCGTATTGAAGTGTCAATACGGTCGTACTGACTTCAGTATGGCCGTATTGAAGCTTCAATACGGCCGTATTGAGTTCAGTACGGCCGTATTGGGCTTTTTCCCTCCACTTCTTTATTTTGAGCTATTCTAAGACCTCTGGACCTACAGAGAACCCTCCTAGGGCCTTCGAGGAGTCCTTCTGGCTGATTATCCTTCAGTCTTCGAGAGTCTTCAAGCTTTATTTCCGACCCGGACAATTTTAGGGGTCTACACTTGGGAAGATAATGACTCAAGCACATCAAGTGATGAATCCGAATGTGAGGAGAACAACTTGTGCTTGATGGCTGGAACTGGACAAGACACAATTGTAAGTGACTCTGACCTTGAATCAAATCCGGATTATGATCAACTCCAAGAAGCTTTTATACAAATCCATGAAGAAGCTGTCAAATTAGGAGCCTTAAATTCAAAGCTGAAAAACAAGCTGAAATGGTATGAAAATGCCTTAATTAAAGCTGAACAAGAGCTTGAGGATTTAAAGCATGAGCATGAAAATCTTCAAACTATGTTTAACTTTAATGAAGCTCATTGTGAAAACTCCACTTCCTCAAAAGATGCTTGTGAACATTGCAAAGTTTTTGAAAAAGAAAATGATGATTTGAGATCAACTCTTGCAAAGTTCACAAATGGAAATTCAAATTAAACATTCTTTTGGGAAAACAAAGAAACACTTTTGATAGGAGTGGACTTGGTTTTAACCAAAGCATGAGCATGCCATTTAAGTCAAAGAAAGTAGCTTTTGTGAAAAACCAAAATTTTAGAAAATTTAAAAGCAACTTTTCTAGACAAACAACTTGTTTTTATTGCTGTAAAAGAGGCCATACAATTAGGAACTGCTATTCTAGAAAATATGGAGTTCCAAATGGAGAGATGGTTTGAGTTGAAAAGAGTCAAAGGCTGAGAACTAACCAACAAGGACCCTTCACATGGGTACCTAAATTTTTCCTCTGAATTTGTGTTGTAGGAATGCTTGAGGGCCAAAAATCTACTTTGGTATCTTGATAGTGGCTGCTCAAGGCATATGACTGTGGATCCTTCAAAATTCTCAAGCCTGAAATTGAAGAATGAAGGGTATGTTACCTATGGTGACAACAATGAGGGAAAAATTCTTGGCCATGGCAATGTTGGTAATCCCTCCTCTCAAACATTGATTGAAAATGTTTTGCTTGTTGATGGTTTGAAACATAATTTGCTGAGTATAAGTCAACTAAGTGATAAAGGCTTTAAAATTGAATTTGATGATACATGTTGCTTGATTTGTGATAAAAAGACAAAAGAAATCAGATTCATAGGAAAAAGAATTGACAATATATACATGCTTGACTTAGAACACTCAATAGCAATTTCAAGTACTAAGTGTCTAATAACTCAAGAAGAAAATATATGGCTTTGGCATAGGTGTAGACCCCTAAAATTGTCCGGGTTGGAAATAAGACTCGAAGACTCTCGAAGACCAAAGGAAAGTCAGCCGGAAGGACTCCTGGAGGACCCTGGAAGACCCTAGGATGATTATTCGTAGGTTTAGAAGTCTTAGAGTAGCTTAAAATAAGGCTGTGGAAGGATTGAAGCTCAATACGGCCTCCTAGAAGTTCAGTACGGCCGTACTGAACAATTTGAACTACAATACGGCCGTACTGAAGCCAATACGGCCATACTGAAGTTTTTGAACTTCAGTACGGCCGTACTGAATTCAATACGGCCGTACTGTAGTTTTTGAAACTTCAGTACGGCCGTACTGAATTCAATACGGCCGTACTGTAGTTCAAAACTTCAATACGGGCCGTATTGATGTCAGAGGCCGTACTGCGCCTCACTCTTATATATAGGACGTCATTTGGACGTCATTCCACACTTTTTCCAGACTTCTGGACCCTCTTGCTGAGTATTCTGGGGTTTTTGAGCAGTGTTCTGCCCTAGAATTCTCTCCGAGAGCCGATCCGACGAAGTTCTTGAGTTCTGAGCATTTAGCTTGAGAATTCGAACTAGTCGAAGGGAAATCTTTTTGATTTCCATAGTAAAGATTAATTTTTAGGGAAGGAGCGAGCGAGAGTGTAGTGGGAGGGAGCGCCAAAAAGCCTCCTAACATTTGAATATATAAAAGCACGCTTCAAAGGTTTCTTCTTCAAAATCCTTCCTTTTACTGCTTTCTGATTGTTGCATCGCATGTTTAATTTATTCATCATGTAGATATCTTATTCATAGCCGTTTATAATAAATAGGGGTAGTTTAGTAATTTTACACTGTTATTTATGAAATAATCCGTCATAGGGAACCCGAAAGGGGCGTTGTGGGGTGCTAACACCTTCCCCGCACGTAACCGACTCCCTTACCCGACTCTGGTTGTAATGGCCAAAGTTGATTTATGAAATCAATTGCCTTATATCTTTTTCCAATGTTTTGAGTAAAACATTGGTGGCGACTCCAAGAACCCTTCTTTTTGCGAAAACCACTAATCCATGGAGGGTCCCGCTTGGGATTAACATGGATTGGTGAATCATTTAATAAAATTGTTAGTTCGATGAGGTCTCAGTTTGAGAATAAGTCATTCTAACAATCCATCATTTTTCAAAACTTAAAAAGAGTCTGACCATCGTCGCGAATGCCAAGGTCCGTTTCGGCGGGTGGCGACAATAGGAGAGCTGCACATATTCATATGGATCATTTGAATAAGCTGTGTAGGAAAGAATTAGTGGTTGGTCTACCTAAACTCAAGTTTGGAAAGGACAAACTATGTGATGCTTGTCAAAAGGGAAAGCAAGTGAAGGCTAGCTTTAAAAGCAAAAATTAGATTTCCACAACTAGACCTTTGCAATTAATTCACATGGATTTGTTTGGTCCTTCAAGAACCATGAGCCTAGGCGGAAACTACTATGGTTTAGTGATTGTTGATGACTACTCAAGATATACATGGGTTATGTTTCTTGCAAACAAAAATGATGCTTTTAATGCCTTTAGAAAATTTGCAAAACTTGTTCAAAATGAGAAGTGTTCAAACATCACCTCTATAAGAAGTGATCATGGAGGTGAGTTTCAAAACATAATGTTTCAAAAATTCTGTGAGGAACATGGTATAAACCATAATTTCTCAGCACCTAGGACACCAACAAAATGGGGTTGTTGAGAGGAAAAATAGGTCCTTAGAAGAACTTGCTAGAACAATGTTAAATGAAACAAACTTGCCAAAATATTTTTGGGCTGATGCTATCAACACTGCTTGTCATGTGTTAAACAAAGTTCTGATTCGGCCTATATTAAAGAAAACACCCTATGAAATTTACAAAGGAAAAAAGCCTAACATTTCATATTTTAGAGTGTTTGGGTGTAAATGCTATGTGCTGAATAATGGGAAAGAACAACTTGGAAAGTTTGATGCAAAGGCTGATGAGGTAATCTTTCTAGGATACTCTACAAATAGTAAGGCTTATAGAATCTATAATAAGAGAACTCTAGTTGTAGAAGAATCTGTCCATGTGGTATTTGATGAGTCAAATAAGCAAGAGACTAGGCAAACTGAAATTGAAGATTTAACTGAGTTGCTTGATCAATCCCTATTGGAGAATGAACCAAATGAAGAACCTAAGGAGAGTAAGTCACATGAAAAAGCTAGGGAAACAAGTGAACAACTGCCTAAGGAATGGAGAACTTCTAGAGACTTATCAATGGATAACATAATTGGAAATATTGGTAAGGGAGTTTCAACTAGGAGTGCTATTAAAAATATTTACAACACTATGGCATTTGTGTCACAAGTTGAACCTAAGAGCATTGATGAAGCACTAAAAGATGAACATTGGTTAATAGCAATGCAAGAGGAACTAAATCAGTTTGAAAGAAATGAAGTGTGGGATTTAATGCCATTACCAAAAGATTATCCAATTATTGGAACCAAATGGGTTTTCAGAAATAAGCTTGATGAATCTGGGATAATACAAAGAAATAAGGCAAGACTAGTGGCTAAGGGGTATAACCAAGAAGAGGGGATTGACTATGATGAGACTTTTGCCCCTGTATCAAGAATTGAAGCCATTAGATTACTTCTTGCTTATTCCTCTATAAAGAATTTCAAGCTTTATCAAATGGATGTGAAAAGTGCTTTCCTCAATGGGTTGATACAAGAGGAAGTGTATGTTGAACAACCACCAGGCTTTGTGGACTTTAATAATCCTAATCATGTGTTCAAGCTCAAAAAGGCACTCTATGGCTTGAAGCAAGCTCCTAGATCATGGTATGACAGGTTGAGCAAATTTTTGATTGAGAATGACTATAAAAGAGGAAAGGTGGATAATACATTGTTTGTCAAGAAATTTAAAAATGATACAATGTATGTACAAATATATGTGGATGATATTGTGTTTGGATCCACAAATACCTCTCTTTGTAAAGAATTTGCTAAAACCATGCAAGGAGAATTTGAAATGTCAATGATGGGTGAGCTTACATTCTTTTTAGGATTGCAAATCAAACAAATGCATGATGGAATATTCATTGTCGCCACCCGCCGAAACGGACCTTGGCATTCGCGACGATGGTTGGACTCTTTTTAAGTTTTGAAAAATGGTGGATTGTTAGAACGACTTATTCTCAAACTGAGACCTCATCGAGCTAACAATTTTGTTTAAATGACTCTCACCAATCCATGTTAATCCCAAGCGGGACCCTCCATGGATTAGTGGTTTTCGCAAAAAGAAGGGGTTCTTGGAGTCGCCACCAATGTTTTACTCAAAACATTGGAAAAAGATATAAGGCAATTGATTTTCGCAAATCAACTTCGGCCATTACAACCAGAGTTGGGTAAGGGAGTCGGTTACGTGCGAGGAAGGTGTTAGCACCCCACAACGCCCCTTTCGGGTTCCCTATGACGGATTATTTCATAAATAATAGTGTAAAGTTACTAAATTACCCCTATTTATTAGAAACGATTATGAGTAAAATATTTACATGATGAAAACTCTAAACATGCAATGCAACAATCAAAAAGCAATAAATAAAAGCGGTAAAAGAAGGGATTTGGAAAGAAACCTTCGAAGCGGGCTTTTATATATTCAAAACGAAGTTTAGGAGGCTTTTTGGCGCTCCTTCCCACTACACGTCCGCTCGCTCCTTTCCCTAAAGATAATTTTTACTATGGAAATCAAAGAGATTTCCCTTCGACTTGTTCGAGTCTCAAGCTAATGGCTCATGACTCAAGAACTTCATCGGATTGGCTCTCGGAGAGACTTCTAGGGCAGAGAATAGCTCAAAAACCCAAGAATACTCAGCACGAGGGTCCAGAAGTGTGGAAAAAGTGTGGAATGACGTGCAAATGACGTCCTATTTATAGGATTGAGGCGCAATACGGCCTGGGAGGTCAATACGGCCCGTACTGGGTTTTTGAACTACAGTACGGCCGTATTGAGTTCACTACGGCCGTATTGCAGTTCAAATGGCTCAGTATGGCCGTACTGAACCTCTGGGAGGGTGTATTGAGCTCCAATCCTCGCACACCCTTATTCTAAGCCACTCTAAGACTTCTAGACCTACAAAGAATCATCCTAGGGTCTTCCAGGAGTCCTTCCGGCTGACTTTCCTTCGGTCTTCGAGAGTCTTTGAGTCTTATTTCCGACCCGGACAATTTTAGGGGTCTACATTCATAAGTCAAAGCAAGTATTGCAATGGACTTCTGAAAAATTTTGGTATGGAAGGGTGTAAGGAGGCTACCACACCTATATCAAACAATTGCAATCTTGACTTAGATGAGAAAGGAATTGCTGTTGATAGTTCAAAGTATAGAGGCATTATTGGATCACTCTTGTACTTAACAGCAAGTAGGCCTGATATAATGTTTGTTGTGTGCCTATGTGCAAGATTCCAAGCTAATCCTAAAGAATCTCATATGAAGAGTGTGAAGAGAATCCTTAAGTATTTGAAAGGTACAACCAATGTGGGGTTGTGGTATCCAAAGGGAGTCTCACTAAGTCTGATAGGCTACTCAGATTCAGACTATGCTGGGTGTAGACTAGATAGAAAGAGCACAAGTGGAACTTGTCACTTACTAGGGAGTGCACTTGTTTCATGGCATAGCAAAAAGCAAGCTTGTGTTGCTTTGAGTACAGCTGAGGCTGAGTATATAGCTGCTGGAAGTTGTTGTGCTCAAATTCTTTGGATGAAACAACAATTAAAAGATTATGGAGTTGAGTTGAATAAAATTCCTTTGAGGTGTGACAATACTAGTGCAATAAATCTGACCAAGAATCCAATTTTGCACTCTAGGACAAAACATATTGAGATAAGACACCACTTTTTAAGAGATCATGTGCAAAGGAATGATTGTGTTGTAGAGTTTGTAGAAACTAGCAAACAACTAGCTGATATTTTTACAAAACCTCTACCAAGGGAAAGATTCAACCATTTGAGAATTGAATTGGGAATAATCAAAGAATCATGTTTAAATTGATTATGCTTTGAGAGTGATAGTTAGAGATGCTTGGAAGAGAGTATTTAAAGTGACAAATAAGACGGTAAAATTTGAGAAGTTAAAATTACTGAGAAGCAAAACTTCTCTGGAATAATCGATTATCTTAAGATATAATCGATTATCTTAAGTAATCTCATGGAAATAATCGATTATTTGGGTAATAATCGATTATCTGGAACATGAAGAATTCCAAGAGTCTCTGAAATAATCGATTATTTGGGCAATAATCGATTATCTGGTGGGAAGAAACTCAAGAGTCACTGTAATAATCGATTGTCTTGGGAAATAATCAATTATCTGAGTAGTGGAATTTGAAAGGCCACTGGAATAATCGATTATTCTATAAATAATCAGTTATCTGGGTTGTGTTAGGAGAAAATACCCTCTGTTATAATCGATTATCCTTAAAATAATCGATTATCCATATCAGATTGTGTTTTTAAGGGATTCTACTGATGCAAATAATCGGTTATTTGCATAAATAATTGATTATCTGGACTGCTCTTAAAAAAATCCTGAAGCATTTTTAAACGGTTATCTCCGCGCCAACTTTTAAAACCACCCATTACTCTTATACCCAGAATGTGCTAGGGCATAAAACACTTCTCCCAACTTCTCTCATTCTCTCATTTTCTCTCAACCCACAAAACCCTAACTCTCTCAAATCTCTCATCTTCTTCATTTTCTTCAAGACCCATCCATGGCTTCTTCATCCAAAAGACCAAAGAAGCTTGAAGTGAGGGGGAGCAAGCGTCCTCTACCCTCTGGGCAGCTGATAATTAACTAAGTGGTTTGCTGATGAGAAAGCTCAAGAGTACTATTTTGAGTGGTACGCCGGACGGAGAATCATTCCTCCAAAGACCCTTAAACTTGATTGGTTTAAGAATGAGGGTTTCAGTTTTCCAACCCTTCTGGAGCACCAGGAGCTGAAGAGGTTTTTGGAAATGGAAGGTCCCTATTATCCTGAGTTAATCAGGTTATTTCTCTGTTTCGCCTCGAGTAATGAAGGAATCATGCAATCGGTGGTGAAAGGAAAGATGATTCGGTTGGACGGGCCAACTTTGAAGGCGGTTGCGGGTCTGATCGGTATTGGACAAGAGAAACCCCAACCCTTCAATTTTGGGGATTTTGAAGAAATGATTACATTCCGGGACTGTCAAAGGAACCCGTTGAACACCAACTACGAGAAATTCTTGGCGGGAGGTATGAAAAAGAACTCTCGTTTAATTTCTTTTATTATTGCTTGGATGTTGAAACCCAGGTTGCACAACCATGCTCAGATGTCAAGAGATGACATTCTGTTGATGCATGTGATTAAAAAGAAAATAAAGATCGATTGGGTATCGGTCGTGAACGATTGTATGTGGAAGGCTAGACGGAAGGAAGACGGCCCAATTCCTTATGCTCTTTTGTTGTCTAAGATTTTTGAAGTTGCCGGTGTAGATTTATCTAGGGAAAGAAAAATAATTTTGCATGCCTCAAACAAAATAGCGAAGTCTTCATTGCATCACATGGGGATGCTTAAACAAGAAGACAAATGGGTGTTTAAAGGCGATGTACCCCCTACTCCGGAGTAGGCAACTGATGAAGACGGTGTTCCGTCACAAGATGAGGATCAGCCACCACAGGTGGAAGATGAACCAAGCAGGGAGTCTGAAGCGGAACCAAAACCATTTTCACCGTTTGAGCAAATAATGATCAACAAGATGGATGCAGTGATGGAAATGTCGAGAAGACATGAGTCTTTGTTTTCCGGTATTCTTGACAGATTTGATGATCTGGACCATGAAGTGAGGCTGATCAAGGCTCAACTTGGGATACTGGAAAATGAAGATTGATCTTTGTTTTGATTAGTTTTAATTAGGATTTTAAATTCTGGTTTGGAACAATTAATTTCAATTTGGTTGTAAGGTTTTTAATTTCTGAACAATTTTAATGCTTTTTGTTGAACAATTAAATTCTGATGAATTTGGAGTTTATTTTTCCGTTATGATGGCTTGATTGTGATTTCAAAGTGTGATTTGGAATGCTGGTGCTGAAATGCTCTATTTTTGTGAGCATGTGTGGTGATATTTTAGTTTTGATTTTGCTGATTGGAATGCTCTGTTTGTTTATATTGTGGTAATGTGTTTCTTGGCTTGACTTGTTCTGAATTGGTGTACAAATGATTCAATTTGGATAGCTGAGCCAAAGTTTTTTTTTTTTTTTTTGGTTATTGCTGGACATACTCTGTACATGGCTTATAATTGTCAAACTTGGCTTACTTTGTTTTTGATAATGCCAAAGGGGGAGAAAAGGTTAAAAGGTTGTGTGTATAGTTGTTATAGTTGTTGTTTTTGCAGGTATTATGCTTGTGTGTGTGTATTGTGCAGGTTTTATACAGGTTTTGTATGTTGGAATTAAAGGGCACAATGGCTAAGAAGCCTTGAAGCACAATATCATTAGCATTGGATTGATATAATATGAATCATGGGTTGTCATCATCAAAAAGGGGGAGATTGTTGAGCTTAGTGAGTTTTGATGATCACAACACAAGTGTACAACAACAACTTACACAAGTGTACAACAACAACTTGGAAGCACAAAGACAAAGTCAAAGAAGAGTCAAGAGAATGTTATGTAATAAAGTATAGAGTTTATAAATTGTTTTGATTGAGTTTTTATGTTGTGTATGCTTTGTGCATGATCAAATCTATATCTAAACTAAGTAGAGAGTATATGATGATGAGTTAAAACATTGAAAAGTTATTTTGAGACTTAAAATGAAGTTTTAAGTACTAACTCAAAATAATCGATTATTGTTAAATATAATCGATTATTTCAGCAAATAGGCTGAGTAGAATGCCTTGCTGTAATAATCGATTATTTTCCAAAATAATCGATTATCCCAGGAGTAACTCTCTGGAATAATCGATTATCTAGCAAAATAATCGATTATATTGTTCTTGGTTGGTTTCCATAAAACCTGAAGAACAAAATAATCGATTATTCTTTAAAATAATCGATTATCTGTGTCTGAAACTTTTATAAATAGTTTGAACTTTGAGAAACTTCAGACAAGAGTTAGAACTGATAATCAATTGGTGAAAAACGTTTTGTGGAGTCTTTGTGACATCTTGGAGAGTTTTCTTTGCGAAATCCAAGAGTGAAAACGTTTGTGAAAAGCTTGTGAGAAGATAATCATCATCATATTCTTGAAAGGGGAAGATAAAGATTTGTTCAAGAATTCCAGGTGAATTCGTTCCTTTATTCTTTGTGAATCTTTGTAAAAATCTTGAGAAGGGTTTCTCAAGTGGTAAGGGTTCTTGTAGTGGGTTCTACAAGGGGTGCTTTCTTGGGGTCAAGAAAGTGGTTATCTTTTGTGTTGAAGTATATGCATGTGTGTGTGCTTGTAAACCTTCTTGCTTAAGATAGTGGAACAAATCTTAATCAGGTGTTGATTAAGGACTGGATGTAGGTCACATGTGGAGTGGCTGAACTAGTATAAAAGACTTGTGCAATCTTCTTCTACCTTATCTTTTACTTTGAGTAATTGCTTGATTGAACATTAAAGAAGATAATTCTTGATTAACATGTGTATGTGAAAATTGTTGGTTTAAATCTGAATTAGAACATTATATTTGAACCTCACAATTTTGTAATCAAGAAAGCATATTGCATTCATACTTTCATAACAAGTCTTTGAGAGAGCTTCATTTGAAAAATTCAGTCTTAGAAAAGTTTAAGTGAAATAAAGATCGTAAATACTCTGATAATTTTTAAAGGGTCATAGAATCCAATTCACCCCCCCCTCTTGGATTGTGCCATTCTTTTCTAACAAGAGTGAATAGGAAGAGGCGAAACCCAGTTGCCAGAAACAGCGATGGAGACTGAACGGAAGCGAAAGTGCAGGGAGCAGCTTGCGCAAGAGGCCAAAGGAGAAAGAAAACGAAAAGAGTAAAGTGGAAGGGGAAGAGGCGCGAGTGGGAGAAAAGAATACCTCAAAATTTAAAACGGTCACGACACGTGTCACCCAAGGGACGCGCCTGACCACGTATTAAATGAGGCCCATTATGATAGAAGAAGCCATCATTGCATAACCGCCATGCCCATTAACGCGCTGGCCTCGCGTTTCGAAATATGAAATGACAATTGCCACACGTGGCATCCCGACAGACAGACACACGCGAAAAGTCACTGCTCCTTAACGAGCTCGGTCCTTAACTCCTCGACCCACGGTCTTCGGAGCTCAGGGGGCTAGTGTACTATCCGTACTGCGAAGCCGAGCTCCCAGCTCGGCATCACAATGCAAGACGACCTCGAACATGCGCTGGGACGACCTCGGCCTGGACAAGATCCGCTATCTTATCAGATCATAACTGATCTCGGGCCCAAGGCCCAACGCAATCCTAATTCACACCAAGGTACGTGTATTATTTATATGAGACTCGTACTCATACAAACCCTAACTTTAGCATCGGAGTCTCTTTTGCAGGTACTACCCCCATCTTGGAGCACCAACGTACCAGTGAAGGAGGCTCACCAACCTTACCCAGTAGATCAACTCTACCTCAGATCCCCGGTAAGAACAAATCTTATTATAATACTTATATATATATATATAATATAATATGATCTTATGCATTAAGTAATTAATTATAATATAATAAAATATATCACTTAATTATTTGTATTAAAATTATTTATTTAAAAAATATATATAAAAAAGAACTTGGATTGGGGGCTGAGGCAAGATCTCAATAATTTTTGCCGACCTTGCCTTAGCCACATCTCCGACCATAGAGTGCAGGTTAAAAAGGAAATTATTGAAATTAAAAATATATATATTATTTTATTAGTTAATATAAATTTTAGATATAAATTTTTTAACTATGTAATATAAATTTATTATTGTTTTTCTTACAACAAATAAGTTTATTATTGTTAGTAATACGATTTGTAAAGAAAAAAATATTATTACAAATATTTTGGGTATTTACATGTATATAATATTTATATCAATAATTTAACATTAATTTCTTCAAAACTTAGTTTAAAATGAATATTAAAACATTTATATTAAAATTAGAAAATGTAAAAACAATAATAAAATTAAATGAGTAAGAAAAATAATAAATCTATATTTATTACTCATAGTAAATATTTAAGTAAGAAATTTAATGCTATAAAATTAGTTATTTTGATTTATGTGTGATAGAAAAGAGATGAACTTCATAATAGATTAATAAGTTCAATTCACAATTTTTGGCACTCACTTCTAGCAATTTGTGGTAGAGTCTTAATTAAAAAAATTTCCATTATTCGTAAAGAGAATTTGTTTGTAAATATATTTATATTTATTTTACTCAAAATAAAAAAGAAATTAACTTAATAAATTATTTTAAAATAAAAAAAAATTATACTAAAATAAATGTGTTCATTTAATGAAATTTCTTTCTACTTAAAGCTATTCTGTTTTCAATAATTCATGCTCTATATTAAATTTCAACAATCCAACCGTTGCATTTAAAGTTTTTAATATATATATATATATATATATATATATAGAAGAGATCCTTTCACTCCAGGAGTAAAACTACTTACTCCTTTCAATAACTCATGCTTTACATCAAATTTTAACGATCCAACCGTTCAATTTAAATTTCTTAATGCATAGTTCAAATCTGCAAATTTTTTAGAAAATTTGATGATTATTCGATACTTCATTTCATTAATTCAAATCAATATATAAAATGATTTTATGATTATCCGTTAATTTGAATTAATGAAACGAAATATCAAATGATTTTCAAATTTTCTAAAAATTTGCAGATTTGATCTATGCATTAAAAACTTTAAATTGAACGATTAGATCGTTAAAATTTGATGTAGAACATGAGTTATTAAACGGAGTAACTCTAGGTAATTTTATTCTTGGAGTAAAAGGATCCCTCCTTATATATATATATATATATATCATATCTAAAGGTATATTATGTGTTGTCCTATTTTAACAACTTCATATAAAAAATTGTTATTTAAAATTAATATATATATTTTTTTATTAATGAACATAAATGTTAATTAATGATGATTTAAAAGTATCAGTTACTCTCTATGACTTTGTGTCGGCGTACTTGTGTGCCTTCATAGTGAGTGAGTGGTGGTGGTGCGAGTGAGACAGCGGAAACAGAAAAGAAAGGGAGCTCAGAAAATTGGACAAAGAAGACAATGTAGAATATCTTCGTTTTGGTCAATTTCTAATCCCTTATATTTAAGGGTATTTTGGTCATTTCATACTTTATATTTTGTAAAAAATAAATTAAAATATATTATTTTTTATATTATTAATTTATTAAAACATTATTTGTATCGTAAAATTCACGAAAGTTACTTTACAAGAACACTTTATTTATTTGGCAGCGGCTTTGGAGCATATTGTATTGTTCATGCTCATTGCTCACCACACACCACCTCGGACTTCATTTTCTCGGGTTCCTCATGCGGTGTCGCACCACAGGTCCCACACACATGTCCTTGTACAACAAATTATTGTTTGTTGTCGGTCCAACATATTTTTAAGGTCGAAGGCAAATATTAAAATGAGATATTTTAAAAATTTATAATAACATATTTTAATAAAAAATATTTTGATAAAAATATTTTTGTTAAAAGTTTTCTTTTAAACTTTTAAACATACAAATTATTTATCAAATTATTATATTCAATTTTTTATCAATTTTTTTTTATATTTTTAAAGTTAATTCATTTAAGCTTTTATGAGACATTGGTTTAATTAATTATAATTTTGAGAAAAAAAATTCAGTCCACGTAACACTTACCTAAATTGTTGACATTATTCTATATGCATTAACTAATACGTTTTTCTATTTTCCTGTTTATATTATTAATTTGTTCATTAAATGAGCAATCATTTATATTTTTAATTTGTTTTGATAAATGTATTTACAGTCCTTGACTTAATTAAAGCATCAAAGATTTTTAATATTTTTTTTAAATAACCAGATTTATATTTTGTAGTTGATATTTTAAAATAAAGTAATTAATATTTGATAATATATCAAAATATATATATATATATATATATATATATATATATATTAGAATAATAAAATTTGATTATCAAATGACTATTTCACGCAAAAATTTCTTTAAGATGTTTTTGTCAAATGACTCTTTCCATCAATAAAAAATTGTTGATCAACTTTAAATATAGTAATTTTAAGACATAAATATCTCATATGCATAACATAAGTTCAAATTACTAGAATGAACATATATATATATATATATATATATATATATATATATAAAAGTTCATTTACATAACATAAAATAATTGGTTAAAGGTAATCACATTTATATTATTGAATATAAAAAAATAAAATAACATCAACAATTTTATAAGCAATTTTTTTATAAGTGACAAAAAAATTATAAAAGAAACTAAAGTTAATTTATCAATATGAAAACAGTCTCAAGAAATAGTATCAAACAACAATATAATATAATTATAATTTTTATTTTATTTTTAAAAATTTGTGATAATAAACTTATAATTTTATGATATAAATGGCAAAGGATAAACCAATTCTATTACATTTTATAATCCACGATTCCTTTTTACTAATTTCACTAACTTCCAATTTCATGAGTAATTGAGAAGGTAAGAATAATAGAATCATAGAAATATGAGCAATTAAAATGAAAAAATCAATAATTTTTTTATATAAATATAATATTCAAAAATAAAAATAATTAAAAATTAATACAAGAAAAATCTACCAAATTTAATAATAGGGATAGTCAAGTAGGTGTTAAGAATAATTTCACATAGTTAAGAAAAACTTGTACTATTAAAGTTGTGCTATTAAAAGTCTCTCTTAACTTTTGTAGTTGTAGGTGTTGTGCTATTAAAAAGGCTTTTACTTCTGTTATTAAGTGATATTAAAAGAAACAAACAGGAACAAACCCTCTCTTAATTTTTAAAAAAATATAAATAAGATAAAGAAGACTTAAATTGGACGTGTGATTGTGGACGATTAGTTAAAAAATATGAGTAGTTATTTTCTTATTTTATTATTTTTTCTTAAAAATTAAAAAATATTATTACTAAAAATTAAATGAAGATTAAAAATAATTATTTATTTGTATTTTCTTTAGAATAAGTAAATAATTAGTATAGACAAAAAATAAAAAATAAAAACCTCTTAATGAAGTGCTTTGTGCACGACAAAGAGAGGAAAAAATCTAGTGCTGACGTGTAGTGTTTTATCGCAGAAAAGAGACCGAAAATCTTATTCATTTCTTTTTCCAAATAACATCAATCGAGGAGAGAGAGAAGGGGAAGGAAGTGATATTTGAAATCTCATTATCGTACTTAAATTTAATTATTTTAAACAAAAATAAATGATATTTTTAAAGATATTATCTTGTAAAAAAAATTCTTTATTTTAATAGAGAAATCTTTGAAAGCTTTTCTTAAATTTGTATCTTGTTTTAAGATATTAATGCAGTAATCAATATTATTAATTAATATGAATATATTGAGAATCCACCCTTATATATAAAATGCAACATCCTGTTTTTTTAAAAATAATAATATTAATATATTATTATATTTTTTGGAGTTAAAAATATTTATTATTATTGTTGTTTTTGTTGTTGTTGAAGAAAAAGAGAGTATTTTATTTTATATTTTTCATTTATTTACTTAATTCTTTTTTGGAGAAAAGAGAAGTGGATCGAGAAGTGAAGCGCGTTGGGTTGATCCGACTCAAGAGAATGTTAAGAAGGGGGGTTAGCAAATTAATTAATTTTCATTTGGTATTCTAAAGGTGTGAGAGAAGAGGAGAGAAAAAACAGGAGTTTTGAGGAGGAGTGCTCAGGAAGTGATTCACATTGCATCAAAACTAGTTGGATTTACGCAACAAGGTACGGGGGGAAAAAGGGATCTTCATATACATAGTCACAAGAGGGAATAGGTAGACGAAGAGTTTCCTAAGATTCTTAGAAATTTTATAATTATTTTTGCATGTTTAATAATTCTAATGATTTATGTATGGATTTATATTGATATTTTCTGGTGTTAATTACTGTAATTTCTATTTTGGATGATGGATTAGATTGATTAAAATGTGCATGAGTTAAGGTTCATGAGGAATTGGAGATTCCATAATTGATGCATGTTTTTATGAAATTGATGTGTTATGATGTGTTTTCGAGTAATTGTGACGAGTTCTGACCGATTAGAATATGAAAATAGTGTTGTTTGATGATTGACGAATTATGAGATGTCTATTTGCATTTCTAGAATTGTAGAAAGTCGCGTTGGTACCGAGCTTAGTTCTTCGCATCGAGCACACTTTCATGGAGATGAAGGTAGAACCCACAAGATTGTGCCAGGAAAAATGTAATTTCGCTTGGCGTGATCCCTTGGAGTGGCCTTTCGTTAGGCGAAATTATAATTTTCCTTGGTGTAATTCCTTAAGGTGGTCTCTGTTAAGCCTTAGCGTTAGGGAATATTTCTCGACGTTGGGCACGGGTGAGAACAGGAGCTCGGGTTTAGCTTGGCATGGGGCAAAATTGTAATGTTGCCAGGCATGAGTCAGAAATAGAATTGTAATTAGATGAAGTGTGTGTGCCTGAATATGTTATTTATAGACGTCAGACCTGACCAGAACGATCCGTTCCAGATTCAGAGCGACCTGTTCTAGACAATTCCGTTATGGGTAAAATGTGAATCTAGAATGTTCCATTCCCAAAGTGGAACGACCTGTTCTAGATTCAGATTTTACTCATAATAGCCTATGTTGGAATGGTCTGTTCCAATCTAGGGTTTATAATCCTTTTTAGTAGTTTGGAACGACCCGTTCCAGTTTCAAAATGGCTCGTTCTATGTAACACCCCGATTTTCACAGATTATATGAAAGCCCAAAGCCCAATAAGGGTGATTTAGTAGCCCAACACTGAGTCCCCTTGTTTCTCACTCCCTTGTTGTTCTTTGTATGTGTTTAAATTGTGTTGCAGGTGATCATCAGCATAGAGATGTTGATGATGAGGCTTAGGCTTCAGTTGAACGTGCTCTGATAGGATATGTGACATCAGGGCATAGTTAGGCTTAGTTTGGAAATTTAGTTTCTTTCTTTTGTTTTGTAAAGACCTTTAACTTTATTTCTTCTGTAATTTCCGCAAGTGAATTATGATTATTTTTACGAATGTGAATTCTCTACTCTCATGTTAATGGAACCATGGTTTTATTTCAAAAGATTTATTTACTCTAAGAATATGTTTTCATAATTATTGTATATGTATGTTGGGGTATAGGGTGTCACATTCTGGGCTACTAAATCACCCTTATTGGGCTTTCAGCCTTCTGATGTCATATCATGTTATTTTCCCAAGCTTTGGGAGCTCCTTTATTTGATAATAGAAATCCATTTCTTTGTTTGTATGCTCCGAACGAAATTAGGTGTCGACAATATTTATACAAAATATCAAAATAATTTCTAAAATACCTTCATATAATTTATGAAAATTAGGGTGTTACAACTCTCCCCCCTTTTTGAAATTTCATCCCCGAAATTTACTTGAAAACAGAAATGGGTAGGCTCCTCGCATCTTGCTTTCTAATTCAGTTTGGAAATTCAGTTTCTTTTTTTGTTTTGTAAAGACCTTTGACTTTATTTCTTTTGTAATTTCCACAAGTGAATTATGATTATGTTTACAAATGTGAATTCTCTACTCTCATGTTAATGGAACCATGGTTTTATTTCAAAAGATTTATTTACTCTAAGAATATTTTTTCATAATTATTGTATATGTATGTTGGGGGTAGAGGGTGTCACATTCTGGGCTACTAAATCACCTTTATTGAGCTTTGAGTCTTCTGATGTCATATCATGTTGTTTTCCCAAGCTTTGGGAACTCTTTTCATTGATAATTGAAGTCCATTTCTTTGTTTGTATGCCCCGGACAAAATTAGGTGTTGACAATATTTATACAAAATATCAAAATAATTTCTAAAATACCTTCATATAATTTATGAAAATTGGGGTGTTACAACTCTCCCCCCTTTTTGAAATTTCGTCCCCAAAATTTACCTGAAAATAGAAATGGGTAGGCTCCTTGTATCTTGCTTTCTAATTCGTAAGTCGTAGTCTTTCCAGTTCCTTTTCGGAAACTATACTAGTAGAAAAACCCATATAACCTCACTACCTCACTAATGTACAACTCTATCAATCTCTCTAAGGAATATCTATTATCAATAAGGGTAAGACAAGCAAACTTGGTGAGTTTATCTACTATAACCCAAAAGAATCAAATTTCTTAAGCATCTTTAGGCAAACCTACAACCAAGGTCTATCTACACACCATCTCACTTCCAAAATGGGACGTCTAAAGGCTGTAAAAATCCTAAAGACTTCTAGTGTTCTACCTTAGACTTTTGACATACTACACACGAGTACACAAATTCCTCTACTCCCCTCTTCACCTTAGACCACCAGAATATCTCCCTAAGGTCCTGATACATCTTAGTAGCTCCTAAATGAATGCTAAGAGTACTCTTATGTCCTTCTTCTAAGATCACCTTCCTTAATTCAGGATTACTAGGTACATAGATTCTATCCTTGAACCCCAAAAGACCATCAACTTCCACTCATAAAAGGCTATCTATACCCCTACCAATCCTCTCCACTTGGTTCACTAAGAAAGGATCTAACTCCTAGGCTTCTCTAATCTCATCCATTAATTCACTAGTCACTTTCAACATACTCAATTCAATGCTCCTAAGGGTAAGCTCACACACCAAGCTTAAGTGTCTAAACTCTTCAATCAAATCCAACCTTTAAATCATCAAAGATGATAGGTGAATGGTCATCCTAATCAAGCCATCTGCCACAATATTAGTTTTACTTTTATGACCCTCTCCAAGGATTAAGCGCCTAAGTGTAAGTTCACTATGTACTCATACTGATCGGTCTCCAAGTCTTGTCACCAAAATGAATCAACTAATTATATTTCTCCATTTTCCTTCAACAATCCATTCATTACTCAAGTCATACCTAGTTTCACATTACTAGGAGTAATCTCGTAAGTCAAACTTAAATCCTTAGTTTGAGCCAAAAGGTCCATCTCTCTAATCTTAAGGGAAGTTAAATGTAGAGGTTTCCTACTCAAAGCATCGACCACCACATTGGCTTTACCCAGATAACAACTAAAATTAAAAGCCTAGTCCTTAAGAAATTCCAACTATCTCTTTTGTCTCATATTTAACTCCTTCGGGTCAAACGAATATTTAAGGCTCTTATGATCACTAAATACGTCGAGCTTAGAATCATATAGGTAGTGTCTCCAAATCCTAGTATAAATATTACAACCGCTTACTTAAGGTCATGGGTAAGGTAATTCCTCTCATGAATTTTCAATTTCCTAGAAACATAAGCTACTACCTTTTCTTCTTGCATCAAAACTCCACCCAAAGGTAATGTTATCACAAGGCTTACTAAAATATGATAATATTAACACTAGTCAATCTTGTCAAAGGTAATGTTATCTCAGAAATTTACTGAATAAATATCCAATAATAAAGAACTAACCCAAGAAAACTCCTAACCTCACTAATTGACTTAGGTATCTCCCATTTAAGCACAACTTCTCCCTTAGAAAGATCTACGTTATACCTCTACTAGAAATTACAGGACATAGAAAACTCACTTCATACAATCAAAAATCATATTTAGATAACTCAGCATAAAACTGTCTTGGATACATCTTCACCCTCAACTTCCAATATGATGATATCACACCTTAAAGTCAATCTTACTAAACACACAAACATCCATTAATTAATCCATAAGGTCATCTATCCTCGTATCGACATACACACATATCAAATCATATTAGAATACCTGCTTTAAACATTCATATATACCATCCCTAAGCATGTACGAATTAATCACCATTTACTCCATATAGCATGTACATGAACCAACTTTACCACATAGCATCATACAACCTTAAACAACCTTTCAATCCACATGAAAACGCCTCAGAACATCATAACCAAATTAGTTTTTATCCTTGCATTGCCTAACAACTCAAAAACATTATGATAGCATACATCTCCCTTCAACAACTATCAAAGAAAATGATACACAGAGAGTTATACTCATTGAAATAAGGTCAAACCTGTCTCAAAAGAAAGATAAGAGAATAAGTTACAACTCTTATGAAGACATGAGATTCTATAAAGATTATATTCGTAGCTAAAAATTTGAAAAACCGCAGCAGATATATTCAGCGCTTACAGCTAAATCTTCACTAAAACAGCCATATCTAAAGTTCTAGACCTCCGTTTTATATGATTCTAGTGCCATTAGAAAGATAACATCCAAGGCTACAACTTTCATGAAGACTACAAAAGTTAATTCTGTCAATATAGCACTTGTACTGGCATGACAAAACTGCAGCGAAAACATTTCCTGCACCAGACAAAAAACAGATTGCACCAAAGTCCATGACCACGAAAATATCTTATAATACTTCCAAACTCACTTTTTTCCATCCCAAACTCATATCCAAGCTTCCCACCACAATCTTAAACCAAAGAAACTCACATATTCAACAAAAAAAAAAAGACTTAGAATTGTACTAAAACCCACATGCAACCCAAACCATAAAAAAGGTTAACATGCAAACATCAAAATTCAAAGAAATCACCAATATTTCAATCTCTAATCAAGAATTCCCAAAATCTCGCTTTTCAACATAAAACCTCTTTGAATTCAATCGCTACAACTATGGATTTTGGAAACTCCATCAACCATAGGCTCTTAATACCTTTGACAAATTAATGTCTCAACCAAATCTAAGGTTCCAATAGTTTCTAGTTGATTAGCACAATATGTCGTCCACCACTACTTGCACATATGTTCGCAACACAAGCGATACCACCGAACCACTACTTCTTACATAAGGAAAGAGTATCAACACAAATAAGAAATCATCAGAATGAAGTAATATAGATAGCATCAACTAAGCTATATCATATCTACTACCCATATTTTGATAACTCAACACACAATCAAAAACAACACTAACAACACAAGGAAACATCACATCATCACACAACAAGTAAAGCACTATCAGAGTACACAATAGAATCATGATAAGCACATAACACACACATCCGGTTTGAATCAAACTGGCTCTGATACCACTAAATGTGACACCTTCTACCCCAACATACATATATAATAATTATAAAAACATCTTCTTGTGTTAAATAAAATCTTTAGAATTAAAGCAATGGTTCCACTAACATAAGAGTAGAGAATTCACATTCGTAAACTGAAATCATGGTCAAATGCAAAATTTATAAGAAAATGAAACATGAGTTTTTCCAAAACAAAATAACAATAATGAAATCCTAAACTAAGCCTTGTTACGCCCCGATGTCACATATCCTATCAGAGCACGCCCAACTGAAGCCTAAGCCTCATCACCAACACCCTCATATTGATGATCACCTGCAACACAATAAAATACATATAGAATAACAAAGGAGTGAGAAACATCTCACTCAAGTTCAGGTGCAGAAATAAAGGTTAGACAACACACACCCACACAACAAACATAATACAAGTCACAAACACAAATCACATGTAAACAATACACATACACAATCAATATCACATGCACACTCATTTATCATGCAATGATATCATGGACTCGACTCATAAATGCATGCATGTGGCGCCAATCACATATCACATATCACTAGTGTGCTGCCTAAACAACACACCTAAGGTAGTCTAGGAGTACATGTAGGGAGTTACCCATACACTCTCAACTAGAAGGATGTACTGCTAGGGTCTGGTCGGGATAGAGAAGCTGCGCAAGTTACGTCTCGTGCTCACAAACGGGCAGAACGAGACATCCAAACCGTACTATCTCCTAGGACTCCCCTAAGCTGTTACATAAGGAGGGCCTTCCCTAACAGTGTACTCCATATTGTACCCATCACATAGATGCACATGATGCATGTCATAGACATTCACACTTCATGAACTCATCACTTTACTTATCATGGAATTTCATGTCTTATCTCATTTCATCACGTTTCACATTCTCATAGTCATAGTATTCACAATAGCATGTAGTTCACATCAAGTCACATGTTGTTAGAAAAGAATGGCCAAATCCAAGAGGGGGGTGAATTGGATTCAATGACCCTTTAAAAAATTTATCAGAGCTTTTGGATCTTCACTTTCAATTACAAACTTTTCTATGACAGAATTCTCACTTGAAACACTTCTCAAGACTTGTTATGATAATATGAATGCAATATGCTAACTTGATTACAACATCATGAGGTTCATCAACAATGTTCAATTTACAGATTTAAAACATCAAGAATTACATTCACTTGTTAATCAAATTTTATCTTCCTTAAAACTCAATCAAGAAATTACAAAACAAGAGATAAGGTTGAAGAAGATTGCACAAGTCTTTTATACTGGTTCAGCCACTCCACATGTGACCTACATCCAGTCCTTAATCACCACCTGATTAAGATTTTTCCACTATCTTTAAGCAAGAAGGTTTACAAGCAAACACACATGCATATACTTCACTACTAAAAGATAATCACTTTCTTGACCCCAAGAAAGTACCCCTTGTAGATCCCACTACAAGAACCTTAATCACTTGAGAAACCCTTCTCAAGATTTTCCACAAAGATTCACAAAGAAACAAAAATGAAACGAATTCACCTGGAATTCTTGAACAATTCTTTGTCCTTCTCTTTCAAGAGTATGATGATGATGATGATTTTCACAAGTTCTTTCACAAATGTTTTTCTTCTTGGAATTTCACAAAGAAACCTTTCCAAGATGTCACACAGACTCTCTAAAGTGCTTTTAGAAGTTGATTATCAGTTCTCACTCAATTGTCTTATGGTTCAAAATAGTTCAAGTCTATTTATAAAAGTTCAAACCCAGATAATCGATTATTTTAAAGAATAATCGATTATTTTGTTCTTCAGATTTCTGGAAATCAACCAAGAACAATTTAATCGATTATTTAGCTGGATAATCGATTATTCCAGAGAGTTGTTTCTGAAATAATCGATTATTTTGACAAATAATCGATTATTACAACAAGGCATTCCACTTAGCCCATTTGCTGAAATAATCGATTATATTTAACAATAATCGATTATTTTGAGTCAGTTCTTAAAACTTCATTTTAAGTCTCAAAATAATTTTCCAATGTTCTCAACTCATCATCATCTACTCCCTACTTGATTTTAGACAAGATTTGCTTAATGCACAAAGCACACACACAAGCACAAATATAACAATTCTTTTAACACTTTATTTCCTAAACACTATTACATAGCTATACTTCAAAGCATTTTTCTTGAACTTCCTTGACTTTGTTTTTGTGTTCAATGTTGTTGTTGCACACTTGTTGTCTCCGGCTGTTGTGATCATCAAAACTCTTTTTCAGCTCTCCTAAGCTCAACAATCTCCCCCTTTTTGATGATGACAACCCATGACAACCCACGAACAATGATATCAATCCACAATGCACTTTGTGCCTGCTTCTTATTGTGTCATGAACCAAAACCTGTACAACACACACACACAAAGCACAATACCTGCAACAAAAACTCAACACACAATACCATTTCTCCCCCTTTGGCATTATCAAAAACAAAGTAAGCCAAGGTTAACAATTATAAGCCATGTATAGAATTTTTCAGCATGTTAAACCAAATCAGTTGCTCATGATTCAACCATACTTCAAATCAAAATAAACCAATGTGTGATGCCAATTGTGCACCATACCACAAACATAAGCAAATAAAGTCAAGATATCCATTATCTCAGTACAAAAAACAGAGTATTTCAAATAATCACATTACAACATATATGCTCACCAAAAACAGAGCATTGTGCACCATCATTCCAAAATAACCTTTGGAATCAAAATCAAGCCAATCACATAAGCAAACCAAACTTCAAACCATCAAACTTAAATTGTTCAACATCAAAAAACAATAAACTTGTTCAGGAATTAAAATCATTACAACCCAATTGAACTTATAAATTGTTCCAAACGTAAATTTAAAAACGACACAGAATAACAAAAACAGAAATCACTCCTCATCCTCCGGAATTCCAAGCTGAGTCTTGATCAGCCTAACTTCGCGATCCAGATCATCAAACCTGTCAAGCAAACCAGAAAACAAAGTCTCATGTCTCCTTGACATGTCCATAACAGCATCAATCTTGTTAATCATGATCTTCTCAAAAGGTGAGAACGGCTTTAGTTCCGGCTCAGCTTCTCCAGGCTCAGCTTCCACCTATGGTGGCTGATCCTCATCATGAGAAGGCACACCGTCCTCATCTGTAGCTGGCTCCGGGGTAGGAGGAACATCTCCTTTAAAAACCCACTTGTCTTCTTGCTTCAGCATCCCCATATGATGCAAAGAAGACTTCTCTATTTTGTTCGATGCGTGCAGAACAATCTTTCTTTCACCTGTTAAATCTACACCAGCAATCTCAAAAAATTTTGACAGAAGCAAAGCATAAGGAATTGGACCGTCTTCCTTTCTCCTTGCCTTCCAAATACAGTCATTCACAACCGCCACCCAATCAATCTTAATTTTCTTCTTAATTACATGCATTAACAAAATGTCATCCCGAGACATCTGAGCATGGTTGTGTAACCTAGGTTTTAACATCCAGGCAATAATGAAGGAAATCAAGCGAGAGTTCTTTTTCATACCTCCCGCCAAGAACTTTTCATAGTTTGTGTTGGATGGGTTCCGTTGACAATCCCGGAATGTGATCAGTTCTTCAAAATCTCCAAAGTTGAATGGCTGGGGTTTCTCTGCTCCAGTTCCGCTCAGACCCGCAGCAGCTCTCAAAGTTGGTCCATCTAACTTGATCAACTTGCCTTTCACCACGGATTGCATAACTCCTCCATTTGTGGTGGCAAAGCAGAGGAATAACCGGATGAGCTCCGGATAATAGGGTCCGTCCATCTCTAGAAACGCCTTCAACTCTTGGTACTCCAGGAGGGTTGGAAAGCTAAAACCCTCATTCTTGAACCAATCAAGCTTTAGGGTCTTCGGAGGGATGATTCTCCGACCGGCATACCATTCGAAATAGTATTCCTGGGCTTTCTCATCAGCGAACCACTTCGAGATTAGTTGCTCCGAGGGAAGAGGGCGCTTGCTCCCCCTCACTTCCAGCTTCTTGGGTCTCTTGGAGGAAGATGCCATGGTTGGGTCTTGGAGAAAGATGAAGAAGAAGAGGGATTTGAGAGGTTTTGGGAGAGTTAGGGTTTGGAGGGTTTGGGAAATAATGAGAGAATGAGAGAATGAGATAATGAGAGGTTCTGAGAAGATTTTAAGGTGTTTGCACGTTCTGGGTATGGAAAAAATGGGTAGTTTTATGAGTTGGCGCGGAGTTAACCGTTTTAAGAAAATTTAAAAGAAACCGCCCAAATAATCGATTATTTGTGCAAATAATCGATTATTTGCATCAGTAAACTTAGTTTGAACCATTTTCTGGTATGAATAATCGATTATTTTAAGGATAATCGATTATTACAGAGGGTTTATTTTCCTTGTACTCCCCAGATAATCGATTATTGACTGAAATAATCGATTATTTCAGTGACCTTTGAGTTTCTTCTTATCAAATAATCGATTATTACCCAAACAATCGATTATTCCAGTGACTTTTGAGTTTCTTGCTTACCAGATAATCGATTATTACCCAAATAATCGATTATTTCCGAAACTCTTGGAATTCTTCATGTTCCAGATAATCGATTATTTCCTTAGATAATCGATTATTTTCATGAGTCACTTTAAGATAATCGATTATATCTTAAGATAATCGATTATTCCAGTGATGATTTGTTTCACTGAAAATTTTAACTTCTCAAATTTCACCAAGTCTTGTTTGCAACTTCCAAATATTATTTTCCACACATCTCTTGTATTCATTCTCACAACATAATCAATTCAAACTTGTTTCACTAATTATTCCCAACTCAATTCTCAATTGATTGAACCTCTCTCTAGGTAGAGGTTTTGTGAAAATATCAGCTAGTTGTTTGGTTGTCTCTACAAACTCCATAACACAATCATTCCTTTGAACATGATCTCTCAAAAAGTGGTGTCTTATCTCAATATGCTTAGTCCTAGAGTGCAAAATTGGATTTTTGGTCAGATTTATTGCACTTGTGTTATCACACCTCAAAGGAATCTTGTTCAACTCAATTCCATAGTCTCTTAATTGTTGCTTCATCCAAAGGATTTGAGCACAACAACTTCCAGCTGCTATATACTCAGCTTCAGCTGTACTTAAAGCAACACAAGCTTGCTTTTTGCTATGCCATGAAACAAGTGCACTACCTAACAAGTGACATGTTCCACTTGTGCTCTTTCTGTCTAGCCTGCACCCAGCAAAATCTGAATCTGAGTAGCCAATTAGACTCAATGATACTCCTTTTGGATACCACAAACCAACATTAGTTGTACCCTTCAAATACTTAAGGATTCTCTTTACACTTTTCATATGAGATTCTTTAGGATTTGCTTGAAATCTTGCACATAGGCACACAACAAACATTATATCTGGCCTACTTGCTGTCAAGTATAAGAGTGATCCTATGATACCTCTATATTTTGAATTATCAACAGCAATTCCTTTCTCATCTAAGTCAAGATTGCAATTGTTTGATATTGGTGTGGCAGCCTCCTTACACCCTTCCATACCAAACTTTTTCAAAAGTTCATTGCAATACTTGCTCTGACTTATGAAAGTTCCATCATGCAATTGTTTGATTTGTAATCCCAAAAAGAAGGTAAGTTCTCCCATCATTGACATCTCAAATTCTCCTTGCATTGTTTTGGCAAATTCTTTACAAAGAGAGGAATTTGTAGATCCAAACACAATATCATCCACATATATTTGCACATACATTGTATCATTTTTAAATCTCTTAACAAACAATGTATTGTCCACCTTTCCTCTTTCATAATCATTCTCAATTAGAAATTTGCTCAACCTATCATACCAAGATCTAGGAGCTTGCTTCAAGCCATAGAGTGCCTTTTTGAGCTTGTACACATGATTAGGATTTTTGAAGTCCACAAATCCAGGTGGCTGTTCCACATACACTTCCTCTTGTATCAGCCCATTGAGGAAAGCACTTTTTACGTCCATTTGATAAAGCTTGAAATTCCTTATGGTAGAATAAGCAAGAAGTAGTCTAATTGCTTCAATCCTTGCTACAGGGGCAAAAGTCTCATCATAGTCAATTCCTTCTTCTTGATTATATCCCTTAGCCACTAATCTTGCCTTATTTCTAAGAATTATTCCTGATTCATCAAGCTTATTTCTGAAAACCCACTTGGTTCCAATAATTGGATAATTTTTTGGTAATGGCACTAAATCCCACACTTCATTTCTTTCAAACTGATTTAGTTCCTCTTGCATAGCCATTAACCAATGCTCATCTTTAAGTGCTTCATCAATATTCTTAGGTTCAACTTGTGAAACAAATGCCATAGTGTTGCAAATATTTTTGATAGCACTCCTAGTTGTAACACCTTTACCAATATTTCCAATTATGTTATCTATTGATAATTCTCTAGAAGTCTTCCACTCTTTTGGCAATTGTTCACATGTTACCTTTTCTTTCTCATGTGATACACTCTCCTTAGATTTTTCATTTGGTTCACTCTCCAATAGGGGTTGATCAAGCAATTCATTTAAATCTTCAATTTCTGTTTGCCTTGTCTCTTGCTTATTTACTTCATCAAATACTACATGAACAGATTCCTCTACCACTAAAGTTCTCTTATTGTAAATTCTATAAGACTTACTATTTGTAGAGTATCCTAGAAATATTGCTTCATCAGCCTTTGCATCAAACTTCCCAAGTTGTTCTTTCCCATTGTTCAGCACATAACACTTGCAACCAAACACTCTAAAATAGGAAATGTTAGGCTTCTTCCCTTTATAGATTTCATAGGGTGTTTTCTTTAAAATAGGCCGAATTAGAACTCTATTTAACACATGACAAGCTGTGTTAATAGCATCAGCCCAAAAGTATTTTGGTAGGTTTGTTTCATTTAACATTGTTCTTGCAAGTTCTTCTAAGGACCTATTTTTCCTCTCAACAACCCCATTTTGTTGAGGCGTCCTAGGTGCTGAGAAAATATGGTTTATACCATGTTCCTCACAGAATTTTTGAAACATGATGTTTTGGAATTCACCTCCATGATCACTTCTTATAGAGGTGATGTTTGAACACTTCTCATTTTGAACAAGCTTAGCAAATTTTCTAAAGGAAGTAAAAGCATCATTTTTATTTGCAAGAAACATAACCCATGTAAATCTTGAGTAGTCATCTACAATCACTAAGCCATAGTAGTTTCCACCTAAGCTCATTGTTCTTGATGGACCAAACAAATCCATGTGAATTAATTGCAAAGGTCTAGATGTTGAAATCTGATTTTTGCTTTTAAAACTAGCCTTCACTTGCTTGCCCTTTTGACAAGCATCACATAATTTGTCTTTTCCAAACTTGAGTTTAGGTACTACAAGAAAAATACAAAATAGCGACCGAAATTAGCGACCGAAATTTATCGGTCGCTATTTTGCGACCGAATTAGCGACCGAATAATTTAGCGACTGATTTAGCGACCGAATTTGATCAGTCGCTGTTTTGCGACGGAATTAGCGACGGATTTTATCGGTAGCAATAAAATCAGTCGCTAAATCAGTCGCTGTTTAATTTTGTTTCATGGGAATGTAGTTTGCGACGGAATTAGCGACCAATTTTGAAAAAATTATCAAAAAATTGCGACCGAATTTAATTCGGTCGCTAATACTAAACTTTTGAAATTTTTAGCGACCGATTAAATTTCGGTAGCTAAACAATACAAACAAACTTAGCGACCGAATTAAAATCGGTCGCTAAATTTTTTTATTAATTTTTATGAATAGACTAAAATTACACTTTTCATTAAAGTTGCACAGCCAAGTTTCGATCCTGGGTCCTGTGGGTAACCATGGGCCAACTACGAAATCGCTACACTAGTTTGATTCATTGATATATTACTGAAAGTAATTATATATATATAATACAGAAGCTTATAATTTTTATTATCTTATAATTTAATATTAGATTTCTTTTAATTATAAAATATAATAAATAAAATCTAAAATCTGTATCAGTTTCTTTGATAAAAATATTTAATTAAATTTTAAAAAAATATTTAATTATAATCTTTTGATTTAATACTGGATTTGTTTTGATTATAATATTTTAATGTATTTTATTTGAAATATCAGTTAAAATATTTTATTATTTTTTCATTTTAATTTATTGTAAAATAATTAGAATATTTAATTTAGTATCATTAAAAAAAATAATCATTATAAGATTTAATTTATTTAATTTCATTATTTATTAAAAAGTGATAAAATATAATTTATTTTCAATTAATTTAATAAAATAAAAACTTTAAAATATATATTTAAAATCTGTAATAATTTCTTAAATAAAAATATTTAATTAATTTTAATATATACTAAAAAAAATGTTCTTATTTTTTTTTTCAATTTATGTTTTTAGACTAAATTTTTTATTTAGTTTTAGTCTTTGAATTTTTTTTTAATAAACATGTCAAAATTTAAAATGTTAACAGTAGAAAAAATTAAGTAGTAAAAAATATATATAATTCATCTTTTTTCGTTATTATCATTAAAATTATTGAGATTGCATTGTTTTTAGTCTCTACCTAATTAATTAAGGTATTTCTACTTAAGGTTATTCTTATAAAAGTAATTAATGCCACAAATAATTTGGAAAAGGTCTTATAAAAAGGATTAAGAAAGTTTTAGGGGAGCGTTTTCTACGAATAAAGGTTGAAATATATGAATTTTATTTTTAATTCTTATAGTGAAAAATATTTCATTTTAGCACTTAATCATATTATTTTTCAATTCTTTTTAATTTTTATATCATTATAAAATTTATCTTTTAGTTCCTATAATAAATAGGTGACAGAGATTAAAAGAGAAAAAATATGTATAAATGACTAAAATTGTTTTTAATTGTAGAAATTGAAAAATAAAATTTATGAAATTACTAAATAGGTATTTAAATCTTATAAAAGTGATTAGGGTAGTATAACACAATTATGGACAAAGTGCTTGGGTACAAAGGGGGCATGGGCTTTCGACCCAAATCATGAAAAAACTTAAACCCTATTTCTCCCTCTCTTTCTCTTTTTCGTCTTCTGGTAATCCCTCTCTTTCTCTTTTTGCATCTTCAAGCCCGATTGCGTCATGCTGCGGCTCCAAGACGTGGACTCGTTAGGTTCGTTCGTGAATCCGTTGGCGAGGCGCTGTTCACGGAGCAGGACCAGAACGCCCAGGCCAGCGTGGTGCTGTGTCTCACTTTCGCGATCGACGGAGCTCCAAATCCCTGCTTGGTGGTGTCGCTGAGCAGCGACAATTGGTCAACGCGGAAGGCCGCGACGGAGGCTCTCGTGGTTGTTGCCAATGTGGAGAGGGAGTTCTTGTCGGAGTTCAAGGCTGAGTATATGAAGGTTTTCGAGAATCGACATTTTGATAAGGTTTGTTGTTATTATTGGCGGTGAATGGTGATATTTATTTATGGTAATTTGGAAGTGAATTGAGAGTGCGTGGTGTTTGGTTTAGGTAAAGTTAGTCCGAGACGTTATGAATCAGATGTTGGAAGCGCGGAAGCAGATTCCTGATGCTTCTGATGAAGTTTTGCCGCCTCCTAAATCACAATCTTCTTCCATAGGTATTTGAATTGCTTTTGCCGTTTTGGTTGTTTTGATGTTCAATAGATTCATTAAAATTTAAAAGTATTAGGTGTTTGTTTAAGTCTCCTGATATGACATTGTTACCCCTTTAATTGCAGTGAACGTGCAGCCTTTGTCTAGGTCTCCTGCAAACTTTCATGTTTATACTGCATTGCTAAAACCTCATGATAGAATCATGGCACTTGATCTTCCTCATGGTGGCCATCTTTCTCATGGAGATCAGGTACTTTCAAGTTTGAACTTCCACCATTCATTTCATCTTTATAATACATTTATATGTATATATATAAAGGAACATATTACTATGGTGGAAGTGGTGGCGGTGGATATGGCAATTATGGTGGAGGCTATGGTCAAGGTGTAACGAGTGCTTGGGATTAGATTAGTGTCGCGTCACTAATTCATTCTCACATTGATTGTATATAAATTTTAGACTTTAATGGTGAAAAGTTGTTCTCAACCATGTCTTGTCTGAATCCATGCATTCCCTTGTCCTTACTACATGAAATCTTTTATCATAGGAAAGGTTTACAATTGGCTTGGTTTTGCTAGTTTAGGCAAATAAGGTGGAGAAATGCTGCATTTGGAGAAGACAAAATCTGTAAGCAACTAAAAAATTTCTGACTGGATGACTTGTTTGAGAGTCTATAGAAGTGTGTGAGGTTGTAAACAGATTGGATGGAAGAGAACAATGAGCAGATATTACTGAGTTTAAATGGTGAGTAATGCTGTTATGTATTTTTTAGGGTCCTTAGCCTTTGACAGTTAAGTCAGGAGGAGTTATCCCCAATTAGCATGCACATATTATTGATTTGATTATTCTATCAACTAAACTTTCTACGCTTAATTACCTAATCTTGTCTTTCCTTTACTAGAAGTATCCATTAAATCAGTTCCCTCTCCGAGTGACTTGACTTAAAATATTTGGTATACACAAACATTATAAGCTCATTAATTATATTTTTTTTTCTAATGTTTATTACGGAACTTAATCCAACTTTTGAGACTGAATAAGGTTTGATGAAAAAAGAAATTGTCATAATGTCTCACACAACTTTTATTTTATTTTTAATTTTTTTTAATCTTGTTTTAACATATTTTCCAATCATTTGCATGTAATTTGAATTTGAATAAGAATTACTTAATAATTAATCAAGATGCTACATTTTTGTCATCAGTCTCCTTAGTCACAATTTAGAAGTGTTTGTGGGATGAATTTAGAAAAATTTATCCTAAATTTTATCTAATGTTTTGATAGAAATATTTACTTAAACCTGGGTTTTATATATCTAACTAAAACTCGATACTATATTAGACAGGCTGCGTTTACTTGATTTGATTAGTCGACATAATATATATTGATTTGATTAGGCTGGGTTTTATCTTTATAGTAACCTATCGTATGACAATCGATTTAAACTGTTTACGTTTCCAAGATAAGATCTGTTAATTGTTTTTTAATTCATGTCACCCTTTTTAGTCATCTCAAGGTTTTTGTGATGGGAAAATCTTGAAATGTAGTTGGAGAAATTGGATACACTCTTCAGGCCAAAGCTGATTGTTGCTGGAGCTAGTGCTTATGCGCTCCTATATGATTATGAACGTGTACGCAAGATAATATGCATACACAAGTATACCGTACAGGATGATTTTATAAATTGATTGTATGTTAGGATTTTTTTTTACTTTTACCTTTTACTTTGAATGATTGTATTTATAATTTTATATGGAAGTCCCAAGGTTAAATTCGTGAAGCATATTACAGGTTTGCGATAAGCAGAAAGCTATATTATTGGTAGATATGGCACACATCAGTGGATTGGTCGCAGCTGAGAAAATTTGTTCCTTATTCAACTCGTGTGATTCATGTAGCCAACCTCATTTATTAAGATAAGGCTATAGTTGTTACTCTGTTTTTTTGTTTTTCTGTTTGGTGTAGAAACTTGTGATTTCGTGTATATTATTTCAATCTCTGTAAAGCCACTATTAGATTGACTTTAGTGGTTCTATGATGTTCTGCTTGCTAACAAGTTACAATATTTTTATCATTTGTTTTTTGGGGTTACACTTCAGTTGGGAATAATAATAATTTTTTCTAGAGCTTCTTTATTTTACTTGTTTCAGGATATTTTATTGTATTTGACTATTACTTTGTTCAAGTTTAAACGTTTTATGTTATTGTGTTTTTAGCATACTATATTGACATACTTATATTTTATTTAGTTTTCACTATAATATAAATTTTCTTCGATAAGATTTTGTCTTTTAGTATGTTCTAGTTTATTATTATAAATTGTGTAATAAATATATTGTTAATTTCATATTCGTTAACAGGTATAAATTTATAACTAAAAAAGAATTTAAAAATACTGGTATATTTTAGCGACCGAAATAGCGACCGAAATTATTTGTAGCTAATTCAAGTTATTAGCGACCGAAATAGTGACCAAAGTAATTGGTAGCTATTTCAAATTTTTAGCGACCGAAATAGCGACCGATTTTATCCGTACCTATTTCAGTTTTTTAGCGACCGAAATAGCGACCGATTTTATCCGTAGCTATTTCAGTTTTTTAGCGACTGATTTATAAAATGTTTTTATTAAATAAATACAAAAAATAGCGATGGAAATTGCTACCAAAAAATTCGGTCGCAAAATTGGTCTCCAGAAGTTAGGAGACCAAAATTTTAGCGACGGATTTTTATTGGCTAGCGACTGATTTTTCGGTCGCTAAATTGCGACGGAAAAAATTTCGGTCGCTATTTGAAATAGCGACCAGGGTTTTAGCGACGGATTTTTTCGGTCGCTATTTCGGTCGCTGAATGAAATAGCGACTGAATTTACCTAAATAGCGACCGATTTTGGTGGTCGCTAAAACTTGATTTTTTTGTAGTGGGGTAGACCAACCACCAATTCTTTCCTACTCAATTTATTCAAGTGATCCATGTGAATGTGTGCAGCTCTCCTATGCTAAAGCCATGTGCTTTCTTCTTGAGTTATTAGACATTTAGTGTTTGACATTGATATAGAATGCTCTAAGTCTAGCATGTATATGTTGTCAATCCTTTTTCCTATAAATCTGATTTCTTTACTCCTTTTATCACAAATCAAGCAACATGTGTCATCAAATTCAATTTTAAAGCCTTTATCACTCAATTGACTAATACTCAGCAAATTATGTTTCAAGCCATCAACAAGCAAAACATTTTCAATCAATGTTTGAGAGGAGGAATTACCAACATTGCCATGGCCAAGAATTTTGCCTTTATTGTTGTCACCATAGGTAACATACCCTTCATTCTTCAATTTCAAACTTGAGAATTTGGAGGGATCCCCGGTCATGTGCCTTGAGCAGCCACTATCAAGATACCACAGCAAATTTTTGGCCCTCAAGCATTCCTACAAAATAAATTCAGAGGAAAAATTTAGGTACCCATGTGGAGGGTCCTTGTTGGTTAGTTCTCAGCCCTTGACTCTTCTCAACCCAAATCATTTTTCCACTTGGAACTCCAAATTTTCTTGAGTAACAGTTCCTAATAGTATGACCCATTTTACAACAATAAAAACAAGTTGCTTGTTTAGAAAAGTTACTTTTGAGTTTTCTAAAATTTTGACTTTTCACAAAAGCTACTTTCCTAGACTCAAATGGTATGCTTGTGCTTGGATTAAAGCCAAGTCCACTTCTATCAAAAGTGTTTCTTTGTTTTCCCAAAAGAATGTTCAAATTTTCATTTCCCTTTGTGAACCTTGCAAGTGTGAATTTTAAATCAGCATTTTCCTTTTCAAAAACTTTGCAATGTTCACAAACATCTTTTGAGGAATGAGCTTCACTAAAGTTAAACATTGTTTGAAGATTTTCATGCTCATGCTTCAAATCTTCAAGTTCTTGTTCAACTTTAATTAAAGCATTTTCATACCATTTCAGCTTGTTTTTCAATTTTAAATTTGAGGCACCTAATTTGACAGCCTCTTCATGAATTTGAATGAAAGCTTCTTGAAGTTGGTCATAATCAGGATTTGATTCAAGGTCTGAGTCACTTACTATTGTATCTTGTGCAGTTCCAGCCATCAAACACAAATTGTTTTCCTCACTTTCAGATTCTCCACTTGTTGTGCTTGAGTCATTGTCTTCCCAAGCAATATAGGCTCTTTTTCCTTTTGCATTTTTCTTAAACTTCTTCTCCTCTTGTTGCTTCTTTAAGATATTTGGACAGTCAGCTTTCATGTGTCCAGGCTTTCCGCATTCAAAGCAATTGAA
Organism: Cajanus cajan; assembly: GCF_000230855.2. Lineage (NCBI taxonomy): Eukaryota > Viridiplantae > Streptophyta > Magnoliopsida > Fabales > Fabaceae > Cajanus > Cajanus cajan. The sequence continues at coordinate 22,852,185 of NC_138524.1, forward strand.
GGAGGAGGAGGATGCTTCCTCTTTCTTGTTTGGCTTTTTGTTGAACTTATAGGGAGAGTTTCTTTTTCTTCTTATAAACTTTCTGAATTTCTTCACTAGCAGGTTGAAATTTTCGGTTTCGGAGTCATCGGAGCTTGTTTCTTCATATACCTCTTTTCCTTTGGCAGATTTTAGAGCCTTCAATGATACTCCTTTACCTTTCTTGTCTTGCTGCTCATGTTCATCAAATATGTGCAGCTTTTGTTCATGCTCCCTTAATTTTCCAAAGAGAGTAGCTAATGTTAAGGAGGTCAAGTCCTTTGATTCTTCAATGGCTGTCACCTTTGCTTGCCATGTTCTATCCAAGCATTGCAGCACTTTTAGATTCAGCTCTTCCTTTTCAAATTTCCTGCCAAGATCAACAAGGTGATTTATCAAATGTGTAAATCTTTTTTGAAAATCAGAGATGGATTCACCATTTTGCATTCTAAACAATTCATATTCTCTAATGAGAGTATGTTTTCTTGATCTTTTGACATAACTTGTTCCTTCATGAGTGACTTGCAAGGTGTCCCACATTTCTTTAGCTGATGAGCATTGTGAAATCCTGAAAAATTCATCAATAGACGATGCAGATGTGATTATATTTTTTGCTCTCTTATCATGTTGGACTCTTCTCCTTTCCTCATCACTCCACTCACTCCAATGTTTCTCCTTAAGCTCGCCATCATCATTCTTTTTCATTGGAACATAGGGTCCATTTTCTATAGCATCCCATACAGCAATATCAATAGCTTCAATGAAAATTCTCATCCTAATTTTCCAATAGACATAATTTTCACCATTGAAAACAGGAGGTCTATGTATAGAGACACCTTCACCATAGGGTAGGTTGTTGTTGGCCATTTTTAAGTCTTGAACAACTCTCAAGAACCTTGCTCTAGATACCAATTGTTAGAAAAGAATGGCCAAATCCAAGAGGGGGGGTGAATTGGATTCAACGACCCTTTAAAAAATTTATCAGAGTTTTTGGATCTTCACTTTCAATTACAAACTTTTCTATGACAGAATTCTCACTTGAAGCACTTCTCAAGACTTGTTATGATAATATGAATGCAATATGCTAACTTGATTACAACATCATGAGGTTCATCAACAATGTTCAATTTACAGATTTAAAACATCAAGAATTACATTCACTTGTTAATCAAATTTTATCTTCCTTAAAACTCAATCAAGAAATTACAAAACAAGAGATAAGGTTGAAGAAGATTGCACAAGTCTTTTATACTGGTTCAGCCACTCCACATGTGACCTACATCCAGTCCTTAATCACCACCTGATTAAGATTTTTCCACTATCTTTAAGCAAAAAGGTTTACAAGCAAACACACATGCATATACTTCACTACTAAAAGATAATCACTTTCTTGACCCCAAGAAAGTACCCCTTGTAGATCCCACTACAAGAACCTTAATCACTTGAGAAACCCTTCTCAAGATTTTCCACAAAGATTCACAAAGAAACAAAAATGAAACGAATTCACCTGGAATTCTTGAACAATTCTTTGTCCTTCTCTTTCAAGAGTATGATGATGATGATGATTTTCACAAGTTCTTTCACAAATGTTTTTCTTCTTGGAATTTCACAAAGAAACCTTTCCAAGATGTCACACAGACTCTCTAAAGTGCTTTTAGAAGTTGATTATCAGTTCTCACTCAATTGTCTTATGGTTCAAAATAGTTCAAGTCTATTTATAAAAGTTCAAACCCAGATAATCGATTATTTTAAAGAATAATCGATTATTTTGTTCTTCAGATTTCTGGAAATCAACCAAGAACAATTTAATCGATTATTTAGCTGGATAATCGATTATTCCAGAGAGTTGTTTCTGAAATAATCGATTATTTTGACAAATAATCGATTATTACAGCAAGGCATTCCACTTAGCCCATTTGCTGAAATAATCGATTATATTTAACAATAATCGATTATTTTGAGTCAGTTCTTAAAACTTCATTTTAAGTCTCAAAATAATTTTCCAATGTTCTCAACTCATCATCATCTACTCCCTACTTGATTTTAGACAAGATTTGCTTAATGCACAAAGCACACACACAAGCACAAATATAACAATTCTTTTAACACTTTATTTCCTAAACACTATTACATAGCTATACTTCAAAGCATTTTTCTTGAACTTCCTTGACTTTGTTTATGTGTTCAATGTTGTTGTTGCACACTTGTTGTCTCCGGCTGTTGTGATCATCAAAACTCTTTTTCAGCTCTCCTAAGCTCAACACATGTCACTTGTTCACATTTCACATTTCTCATAGTCATATACTCATAAGATCATCATTTGAAGATCCTTGTCCTTATCATGCTCATAAAACACATCACTTATGTTAACACAGTAATAAGGAAATTCCCACATAATTTGCACCTTCAAACAAGACATAAAACATGTAAAATATCGTAGGGATCATGCCCGACGCACCCCAACTCGCGCCCGACACATTAAATGCTACACTAAAAGCGGAGCATCACGCCTGGCATGCCCTGAGCACGCCCGGCATGCCCTGAGCTCGGCCGACGAATTAAATGTCGCGCTTAAAGCGGAGAAATTTGCCCGACAAGACTTTCTTGCGCCCAACTAAAAAAAATCGCTCGGGTTAACTGTTAAGCCCGGCTTAAAAAATTTGCGCCCGGCTTAAAAATTGCACCTGACGCTAAGAACTGCGCCCGGTGCCCCAACGCAAACCTGCATTGCTTAACTTCGCAAAATCTTGCGTATTTCACAACCAAACATGTAATATAGCATTCAATCGGTAAAAACACTTCAAATAACACCCAAATCACGAATCCATACTCAATTTTATGTAAACTACCTCAATTCTTGTCAAAAGATCATACCCTTAATTATTTCTCATAGGATTTCCCACAAGAACCCGCAGAGCACTCTAATTCATATCAAAACTTATCTAATTTCGAAATCAAACACATATTCATGCATCACATCCAACCAGAAACCCAACAGAAAACTCAGATATTAAAACAGAAAACTTTCATAATTTTCCTGTTCCTAAAACATGCATCAAGCAAGGGATTAGTGGCCAATCTTACTACTCAACAATTATTCCCACACCCCCGAGCAAGGTTTCTCACTCCCCCTTACCTAGATGAGCAAAAGATGAAGCACGTGCAAAATATGGTTGGTCTCCTTCTCTTGGTTCTCCTTGGTCTTCAGAGAGTGCAGAAAGAATACGTGAAATGGCTTGGTAACCTCTCTTAACCCCTTTTTCTCAATTAATAAAATAAATATTAATAATAAATATCAAAAGACCTCCACGTCCCTCCTTCCTTTCTCATAGATAATAATAATAATAATAATAATAATAATAATAATAATATTAAACATACCTTCTCCCTTCGTGATGGGCGAGTGGCAGAGGGTGAGATCTCGAAGGTGTGATGGGCGGCGATCCAAAGAGAAAATTTATCCTATTTTTACTTTACCAATTTCCCAAGTCAGTATGGGGAAGAAGCTATGCGAAGTGTTTTCACTAGGTGGGGAACAATCAGAAACCTTTTTATATTCGGTAGATTGAATAGAGGTGGTTAACGTTTCGACTTTGTTACAATTGGTCCAACGAAAGATGTGTTTTCTTTGGAACAAGAATTAGATTCTATCTGGATAGGTACGTTTAAACTAAGGGTGAACGTGCGACGGTTCGATAGGAGGCAAAAGGATCAAGGCATGTTGATCTCACAAGAGGCGGTGATCGGCAAGGAGGGAGGTGCGGTACAGAATAAGGCTATGATTTCAATGAAATCATCTGTTCCAAAGGCAAATCCGAAGCCAGTCGTATCTCAGGTTGCTAGGGAGGTGTGGAGGGTGAAAAGGTCAGTGAAAGGAGAAGGTTGTGTCTTATCTGATTGGCATGGTTTATCTTTTCATGTGGAATCAGAGGAGGTAGCAATGTTGGAAACGTGTTATGTGGGTCGAGTTTCAGCGCTAGAATTAATTTATTCGTTGCAAGATCGTTTGCTTAGAGACGGACTGTCGTCGTTTACTGTAGTCCCCATGGGAGGGGATACAGTGCTGCTTAAACCTTTGCCGGGTGAAGCGTTAGAAGAGTTGGTGACGGACGTCGAATCTATGTTGGCAAATTATTTTGTTTCGTTGTCGAAATGGAAGCCTGGGGAGGTGGCTACGGAGAGGCAGGTTTGGGTTCGTTTGAAGGGCGTTCCGGTTCATGCGTGGAAGGGTAGCTTTTTCAGCCTTGTTGCTGGCACAGTTGATTCTTTTTTAACCTTGGACAAGTGCACGGCACGTCAAACTAGATTGGACGTTGCAAGGATACTGATTTTCACTTCCAAGTGGACACCCATTAATAGGATAATGGAGGTGAAGATTAATAATTCAATTTTTTTGATTCAAATGGTGGAAGAAATATTTACGCCGGTGGATTTTTTGTACACACATAGGCCGACAACTAAGGCTCAGTCGTCGGAAGTCGATTCCGAGTGGTGGTTACAAAGATGGGAGGCGTTTGAGGATCAACTGTTAGATTCAAATTCTGAATATCAAAATTCTAGAAGATTTTCTTTCGGCGTCGTCACTATAGACCCAAATCATGTGGAGGATCAAGTTAAAATTTTAAATGCTGAGGTGAGAGAAAATATGGCAGGTGCAGATTTGATGGGCGTCAAAGATTCTCACAACGCTTGCTTTGAAGTGCCGTTGAAAGTAGGATCGCGAGCAGAAAAGTTTGTTATGGCTTCGGGAAGTGTGAAGAGCAATGTGTTGGGTGTGGACAGTAATGTTGTTTCTGGACCTAATGTGGGTCATATGTCATTGGGTGAAGGAACGCATTCTTCTCAGGCGGTTGGGTTTCAAGCGTGTTCATTGCCACCAAAACGGAACGACCATGTAAATTCCTCCAATCATGTTTTGTCCCCTCTAAAACATCAAGACGATATGATGGGGTCACGTATTTCCTACAAGAATCTTGTTCGTGGGTTGGTAGATGGTGAAGGTGATGTTGTGCGTGAAGAGGCATGTGGTGTTTTGAATGCAACTGTTCCTGAAGGTCATAAGGTGGTCGTGAGTCATGCTAATTTGGTTGGACAATCGGTGGGTTTTGGCATGATTAGGGAAGGGTTTGGGCAGGGTTTGACGAACCTTAAAGATAGGGATGTGGGTGTGCTAGATGGGGTCTCTAGTGAGCCCGGGGTCAGAAAGGTGATGAACACTGGGGGGAGGATGACGGGCAGGAGGTTAGTAGGGTGGTAGTAGGAGGTTTGGTGGATGGTGGGGTGGAGTTTGGTGGGGTAGAGGCTGGTGAGGTGGTGAGCAACGGGATGCTGGTCGGCGATGCGGTGGTCGGGGAGGTGGTGGCTGGTGGGGTAGAGGTTACTGGGTTAGAGGTTGGTGTGGTAGGTTCGGTGGAAAAGAGGGGGATGGACCAATACGTTAGTAAGGTGATGGGGGGAAGCATCTCGTGCGTTCCAAGGGAGGATTTTGAGAAAAATTTGTTGAACGTAGAGGTGGAATGTATGTTTGAGGATCGTGGGGTGTGAAGGGGGAGGCCTCGAAAGGTAGAATTTGTGCAAAGTCAGAGGTTTTGCCACAATCTGGTAATACTGGGCTTCATAAGGCTTTTATTGTTCCTAATAAGGTCCTAGAGCCGAGCGAGGTAGCTATTCAAATGAAGGAAATAGGGGAAAGGTTGGGGATTGTTTATTCAGATAGTGATGATTATTTACGTAAACTGGAAGGATTGGAGGTTAGAGACACGAACAGTAATCAATCGATGAGGGGTGGGAATAAAACGGGTGTCTTATGAAGTTTCTTACTCTTAATGTCCGAGGTTTAGGAGGGAGGCTAAAAAAGTGGGAGGTGAGGAAGTTGATAAAGGTTCACAAATCGTGGTTGTTTTGTATTCAAGAGACAAAAATGGAGGATGTGTCTAGGAGTCTGTGTGAGTCGTTGTGGAGTCACGAAGATGTGGGGTGGTTTTCGAAGCCGGCGGTGGGGCATTCTGGAGGTCTCTTAATTTTGTGGGTGTCGCCACCGGCCCGAAACGGGCTTTCGGCATTCGCGAAGGATGGTTGGACTCGTTTATTTGTTTAAAAATAGTGGATTGCTAGAATGACTTATTCTCAAACTGAGACCTCGTCAAACGAGCAATTTTATTAAAAGGCTCACTAATCCATATTAATCCCAAGCGGGACCCTCCATGGATTAGTGGTTTTCGCAAAAGGAGGGGTTCGTGGAGTCGCCACCAATGTTTTACTCAAAACATTGGAAAAAGGGATAAGGCAATTGATTTAAAAATCAACTTTGGCCACTACAACCAGAGTTGGGTAAGGGAGTCGGTTACGCGTGGGGAAGGTGTTAGCACCCCACAGCACCCCTTTCGGGTTCCCTATGACAGATTATTTTCTAAAATAACAGCGTAAAATCACTAAATTACCCCTATTTATTCTAAGCAATTATAAATTGACTATCTACATGATGACAGTTTAAATATGCACACAGAAAGCAGTAAAAGGAAGGACTTTAAGAAGAAACCTTTGAAGCGTGCTTTTATAAAAAATGAACTGGGAAGCGTTTTGGCGTTCCCTCGCTCTACAAGCCCGCTCCTTGCTCTCCTAGAACAAAATTTTAACTAAGGGAATCAAAAAGATTTCCCCTCGACTAGGTTCGATCCTCAAGCAAAATGGCTCGGGGCTCAAGAACTTCGTCGGATCAACTCTCCGAGTGATTTCTAGGGCAGAACACTGCTCAAAAACCCCAGAATACTCAAGGAGAGGGTTGAAACTATGTTCAAAAGTGTGGAATGACGTCCAATTGACGTCATATTTATAGGGAATAGGCGCAATACGGCCTACAGGGGCAATACGGCCGTATTGGAATTTTTGAACTTCAATACGGTCGTATTGAAGTTCAATACGGTCGTATTGAAGTTCAGAAATTTCAATACGCCCGTATTGAGTTCGCCGCGGTCGTATTGAAGTGTCAATACGGTCGTACTGACTTCAGTATGGCCGTATTGAAGCTTCAATACGGCCGTATTGAGTTCAGTACGGCCGTATTGGGCTTTTTCCCTCCACTTCTTTATTTTGAGCTATTCTAAGACCTCTGGACCTACAGAGAACCCTCCTAGGGCCTTCGAGGAGTCCTTCTGGCTGATTATCCTTCAGTCTTCGAGAGTCTTCAAGCTTTATTTCCGACCCGGACAATTTTAGGGGTCTACAGCTGCCCCCCCTTTACTTAGTCGGACGGCCTTTTGGTATACCGGCTGACAAGTAAAGGAGTTGACCCAATTGTCCGGGTATTGTGCCGACCTTCTGACTTGTAGCGTCTTCCGGTGGGAAAATGTTGAGTAGCCTCTCCAGGTGGGTGCATACTTCGGCGCTTCTGACATCCTCGGTAGCTGAGTTTACCTTCTCCAAGGCCAACTTCACTCGACGCCCGAGCCGGAAGTTGGACATCAACGCGCCTCTGATGACGCTGATGGTTGAGTACCCGCCTCTCCAGGCTTAGCTTCACTCTTTGTTCGAGCCGGAAGCTAAGTACCTTTGTGACGATGGTGAGCGGTGTGAATTTCGCCTCTCCAGGCTTAGTCTCGCTCTTTGTTCGAGCCGGAAACCAAGCACCTTTGGGACGACGGTGAGCAGTGTGAGTTTTGCCTCTCCAGGCCTTGCTTTGCTTGTTGCCCAAGCTGGAAGCTGTGAGTACCCGCCTCTCCAGGCTTAGCTTCACTCTTTGTTCGAGCCGGAAGCTAAGTACCCTTGTGACAACGGTAAGCAGTGTGAGTTTCGCCTCTCCAGGCTTTGCTTTGCTTGCTGCCCAAGCTGGAAGCTGTGAGTACCCGCCTCTCCAGGCTTAGCTTCACTCTTTGTTCGAGCCGGAAGCTAAGTACCCTTGTGACAACGGTAAGCAGTGAGTACCCCCTTTCCAGAGATAGCTTCGCTCATTGCTCGAGCCGGAAGCTGCATACCTCCGTGTTTGTGACGACGGGGTAGCGTGAATATCTCCTTTCCAGGGATTTGTGATGATTTTGTCTCCACAGTCCACGATGCTGCTTCGACGGTTGTTTTTTGATTTTGTGCCACTAAGGGCTGGATAACGCAGGGATCCGTCTAGGGGATGTGCAGTTACTCATAGGTTCTTGTGTCCCAACTTTCCATTGCGTAGTTGGTGCCCACTGGGGAATTCCTGATTCCTTTGGGGTGTAGACACAAAGATGCTCTTTCTGATGTGAGCGGTGCCTTATGATTGGCTGACGTCCTTTCGACGTTGGTGGAGTATCCCGGTTATCCTTGTTCGGGTGTCTCTTTTGGTTTTTTGATTTTGCTGCCTCTGTGTAGGCTGTTATCCACTGGGGGATTTTGTCGTTGATTTTGATTAGCCTCTTCTGTTAGGCGTATCAGCTTGACGTTCAATGATTGGCTGAGAGCCAGATTCCACTTGGGGAATGATTATTGATTTTTATTTTCTTCTCCTTCTGCAGGGATGCCTCTTGAGTAGGCGACTGGGGATTTGGGGATCTTATGTATCCCAGAGTATTATTTAGGAAGCCTCTACAGGCTTAGCCTCACTCGACACTTGAGTTGGAGAGCTATCTTCACTGAGGAAGTTTAAGTCCTTTGACTTGGATATTCTGCTTGGGCGATCGTACTTCCATTGAGAATGTCGTCGATCTTGGATAGCTCTTGCTGGGGATTTTGAGTCCAAGAGCGTGAGTTGAGGTTTCTTTGGGGAGTATTATTTCTGCGAGCCTCTCCAGGCTCAATTATTCTTTGATATGGGGGATGAGGAGTATTGTTTCGGCAAGCCTCTCCAGGCTCAGTTATTTTTGTACGATGCTGTTGATTTTCTGAATCTTCGCATTCTGCTTGCTGCTGTCATACACAAGCAATTTTCTATTTTTCTATTTTATGTAGTTGCCTCATGATAAGGTCTTTGAATGTGCAACTAATATGTGTGTGATGCACAAATGCAATACAATTTTTATTTTTGTTCATTTATTTAGAAAAGTGGGTGGCTCTCCCTATCCTCTTCTTCTTGGAGGACTTTCTGTCATTGACGCGAGGGAGTATTTTTGTGAGCCTTTATGCAGGAGATTATGGATTTTACAGGAACCCCTCCAATTTTCTTTTATTGACCGATTATTAAGAGTTTCGTACAATTTTTAGAAACATCAATTTAAAGGCATAATCACAAGGTCAAGAAAGAAAAGAAACAAATGGATATTTTATTGATATTCACAAATGTTCATATAGAAAGATTTACAAAAGGAATTTCTGAAGAATGGCTGGCCAGGGTAGGCTATATACATTGGGCTTAACAATTATATCTGTAATTGTTGCTCTTTACGTTCCCCTAATTGCTTCGGCCTGAGCCAGGAGTGTAGATGCTGCAAGATGCTTGCTTCTAGAAGATAATCACTTGAATCGCCTTTCGGTTTTCGGTTCAAGTGATCGTTGCTTGCTTTGTTTTTATATCTTATTCTTTTGCCCCTAACTTTTGCTTAGGACGTATCCTAACGGGGTAAATTTGCCTTTATTTTGCCTAGTACCCTTGTACTGGCAGGCTTTTTATTTTGCCCTAACTTTTGCCTAGGACGCCCTTTTTGGGTTTTCATCCTAGCGGGCCTATGCAAGCAACGTCTTCAAGCATAGTACTTCTTTACCATGTCAATGTTGACTGGGTATCGAAGTTCTTCTCCGTCCATGTCTGTGAGGATCAATGCTCCTCCTGAGAAGGCTCGTTCTTCCACGTATGGTCCTCCATGATTTGGGGCATACTTTCCGATTTTGTCCTTTTGAGTTGGTAGCAATTTCTTCATTACCAACTCTCCCTCATGGTAGACTCGAGGGTGGACTTTCTTGTCAAAAGCCTTTTTGGTCTTCCTTTGATAGGCTTGACCATGGCATATGGCGTTCAGCCGTTTCTCTTGGATAAGGTTCAACCGGTCGTATCGGCTTTGAACCCTTTCTGCCTCGGAAAGTTTTGCTTCCATGATCACCCTTATATAAGGTTTTTCGACTTCGACGGGTAGAACTGCCTCCTGAAGTCCTATAACCATGAAGAGCAAAGGGTAATATCTTGTGTCAGTCTTTAAATGAGACAACCATCTTTTGCACTATTTTCTTGATGTTCTTTTTGGTTGCCTCGACTGCCCCATTCATCTTTGGCCGATATGGGGAAGAGTTGCGGTGTTGGATCTTGAACTCTTGGCACAGTTCTTCCACCATTTTGTTGTTCAGATTAGATCCATTTTCAGTGATGATTTATTTCTCCATGCTTCCACTAGATTATTCTAAAATCTTTTGGGACAAGAGAGAAGAGAAAGGAAAGATATTTTTGTTCTAAAGTTTGTGTCTTTAGAGGGGATTTATTTTTTCAAAAATGGTTTTTGTAAGAATGGGTGGCCAAGGTAGGCTTAAGTGTTTAGGCTTGTTTGATTAAACACTTATGAAGTTAAAAAATCGTGTTGTGATTCGACAACTTGGATAGCTTCCCTTGAACCTTTCTTTTTGAATTTGGTTCATGGTACCATCATGGATTTCTTTTGTTTTTTGATTGTCCTTATTTTTGCCTAAAACACCCTTTTGTGGCGTTTTAGCGGACCTTTGTTTTTGTTTATTATTGTAACCCTAACTTTTGCCTAGGTCACCCTTTCGTGGGATTCCTAGCGGGTCTTTTGCTCTTATTTTTGCGCAGTCCCCTTTTTGGGTTTCCTGCCGAGCTTCTTTTATTTTGAAAGATTTCTTTTTACCCATGATGGCACTTGTCGAGGCCAAGGGAAGGTGCTCCAAGTTGTCGCACACACCTCCACATAAAAATGATGTGGGTTTATTATCATTAAGATGATTTTAACCTCATTCATGTTTATTCAAACAGGGTTAAAAATAATGTGGTTTAGAATTTTATTATAAGCAAGAAAAGAAGCAATGAAGAATGATTTTATTATAATCATAGCGGAAACATGTGTTCTTATTTCATCACTGGTATGGGTCCTAATGTTGACCTCTTTTATCTTTCGGCCATGCCCCAAATTTATAGTCTCCAATTTCTCTTGACGAGCTTCTTGATCTAGCAATCTTTGCAGATCCAGAGAAATGGTTTCCTCATCACTGTCCAACTCAACCCTTTCACCTTCGGATCCCGGTCAGAGCGAACAATTACAGACATAATTATTTTATTGGTTCTGTTTAGGTTTAGAATTATTAATGTTAATGAGGAAAGAGAGAAAAGAACAAAAAAGAGAGTAATGTGAAAAATGCCTCTTTATTGATATTTTAAAAAACTGTAAAACCCTTATTTACATGAAAAGGTTCTCATGATCTCGGGTACTGATCATGAGTCCCTTAAAAGAAAAGAAAAATATGAAGGGGCCCTATTGTGGCTTGCCATTCTCTACTCCTGCTTTGGTAGAGGATTCTTGCTCACGTCGGGCGCTGTCGAATCGAAGGTGACCCACCCGGCATCAATAAGGTTTTGGACCTTGTATTTGAGAGCTAGGCATCTCTCTGTTGAATGCCCTGGTGCCCCCGAATGGTATAAACATTTGTCTTGTGGCTTGTACCAATCGGGGTAAGGTGGGTTGATCTTCCTTGGTGGAACATGAGCTAGAAGTTTGGCTTCTACTAGCTTCGGAAGGAGATCGCTATAAGTGGTCGGAAGTTTATCAAACTTCTTCACAGGGATGAATTGCGATCTTCCTGACTTCGAAGTGGAAGAAGCCGAGGATATGGTTATAGCATTGACTCCTCCCTCATTCTTCTTCCTGAAGGTCTTCTTAGCCTCGAATGGTTGGGAAGGCTTAGCTAGCTTCCCACTTTTCAATCCTTGTTCCACCCTTTCCCCAATGGTGATGATGTCCGAGAAGAGTGTCGTTGTGTTCCCTATCATTTTATCGTAATAGGGACCAGTCAACGAGTTGATGAATATGGACACCGTCTCCTTATCTGACAGCGGGGGCTCTATCTGTGCCGCCAACTCCCTCCAACGTTGGGCGTACGCCTTGAAAGATTCATCATTATTCTTGCTCAAGGCTTGAAGATCTGACCTATCGGGTGTTAGGTCGATGTTGTATTTGTAGCGCTTGAGAAAGGCGTCAGCCAACTGCCTCCATGTGTGTACTAGATTTCCATCTAGCTGCATATACCAGTTGAGCGCGGTATCAGCCAAGCTCTCTTGGAAGCAGTGGATCAAGAGCTTTTCGTTTGTGGCATATGCAGCCATCTTTCGGCAGTACATGGTGAGATGACTCTTGGGGCAAGTCGATCCCACGTATCTCGGGAAATCTGGCACTTTAAATTTGGGAGGGAATTGAATATCCCTCACTAAACACATGTCGGCGGCATCTTTGACATCAAAATCATGCCCCTCCATAGCCCTCAACCGATCCTCTAGGGCGTGGAATTGTTCTTTTGAAACCTCGGGCTCTTTAATCATAATTCCAGCCCCAAGAGGTATGGCATGTGGAGGATCTTCTTCATGCTCCTCCTCCTCTCCCTCATGATGGGACCCATGGTCACTGTGATGAGATCCATGAATGTTATGGCGACGCATGAGTTCCAACATTTGCGCCATCTGCTCTTTGAGCTGTGAAAGCTCGGTCGTGAGCTTCTTGTTTTGTTCCTCTAGCGCTTCCATTTTTTTGATTTTCTTTGCGCGTGTGAGGACAGAGAGATGACCAGCCACTTTCTAAAATGAATTTTTTAACCTAATTAGTTTATTCATGAATACGCTCTTGACATGAGCTTGATAACCTTTCATCTTTGAGGTGCTGCCTTTTTAAGATGAAAGTTTATCACCCTCCCTAGACTATTATCTCTCCACAACGGAGAATCTCAATAGTCACGGGTCTCTTTTACTCACATCGAGAGGGTATTAGTGAACCTATAAATGATGATGAGGATGCATGAGGTATTATTGATAATGATGCCTATGCTCCTTACTTTTATTATATTTTCACACATTGGTTTTTCCTCTCATGTCATGACATTTTCATGCATGGGGATTATTCTTAGACCTTATCACGAGGTTTATTATTAATGCACAAACAATTGCACATAAGCATTTACACAAACAATTCACTCATCCACGAACAGTCACGAGCGAATCACGAGGTAGGGGTCTCCTGCAGAAAAGTGCATATTCAAGGAGGATCTAACTGTTCTCACTTGGTCAAAGGCCCCCAAGGTGCCCCCATTATAGGGACCCAATTCCTCTCGTCGTGGGTCGATGGAAAGTTCCAACGCACCGTCGGACTTAAGTTCATGGTTATCACCTTGAGTGATGCTTTCCGACAACGGTCTACGGGCACCTATAGACCCATTCGACAACCGGCCGTACTAACATCCACTCCCTATGGTTAATCACTCATGCCCCCGGGTATAGAGGGAACTGTTGTGTGCAAAGGTTTGTGTGCAGTTTTTATTTCAAACAATTGCGTAAATTTAAAAATACAACAGTTATTAAAGCCAAATAGATAAACATGTTATCATACAAGTGAGGGGTAATGAAGTAATTTTAACTATTATTTGTTAAAAATAATCTGTCACTAAATGGGACTGACTCTCGAAGCTTCCCCAGTGAAGTCGCCATCTGTCGCCACCGGCCCGAAACGGGCTTTCGGCATTCGCGAAGGATGGTTGGACTCGTTTATTTGTTTAAAAATAGTGGATTGCTAGAATGACTTATTCTCAAACTGAGACCTCGTCAAACGAGCAATTTTATTAAAAGGCTCACTAATCCATATTAATCCCAAGCGGGACCCTCCATGGATTAGTGGTTTTCGCAAAAGGAGGGGTTCGTGGAGTCGCCACCAATGTTTTACTCAAAACATTGGAAAAAGGGATAAGGCAATTGATTTAAAAATCAACTTTGGCCACTACAACCAGAGTTGGGTAAGGGAGTCGGTTACGCGTGGGGAAGGTGTTAGCACCCCACAGCGCCCCTTTCGGGTTCCCTATGACAGATTATTTTCTAAAATAACAGCGTAAAATCACTAAATTACCCCTATTTATTCTAAGCAATTATAAATTGACTATCTACATGATGACAGTTTAAATATGCACACAGAAAGCAGTAAAAGGAAGGACTTTAAGAAGAAACCTTTGAAGCGTGCTTTTATAAAAAATGAACTGGGAAGCGTTTTGGCGTTCCCTCGCTCTACAAGCCCGCTCCTTGCTCTCCTAGAACAAAATTTTAACTAAGGGAATCAAAAAGATTTCCCCTCGACTAGGTTCGATCCTCAAGCAAAATGGCTCGGGGCTCAAGAACTTCGTCGGATCAACTCTCCGAGTGATTTCTAGGGCAGAACACTGCTCAAAAACCCCAGAATACTCAAGGAGAGGGTTGAAACTATGTTCAAAAGTGTGGAATGACGTCCAATTGACGTCATATTTATAGGGAATAGGCGCAATACGGCCTACAGGGGCAATACGGCCGTATTGGAATTTTTGAACTTCAATACGGTCGTATTGAAGTTCAATACGGTCGTATTGAAGTTCAGAAATTTCAATACGCCCGTATTGAGTTCGCCGCGGTCGTATTGAAGTGTCAATACGGTCGTACTGACTTCAGTATGGCCGTATTGAAGCTTCAATACGGCCGTATTGAGTTCAGTACGGCCGTATTGGGCTTTTTCCCTCCACTTCTTTATTTTGAGCTATTCTAAGACCTCTGGACCTACAGAGAACCCTCCTAGGGCCTTCGAGGAGTCCTTCTGGCTGATTATCCTTCAGTCTTCGAGAGTCTTCAAGCTTTATTTCCGACCCGGACAATTTTAGGGGTCTACAGTGGGATAAGTCTAAATTTGTGCTCTCTGAATTCTTCATGGGAACTCATTATATTGGTGTGGTTGGTTATTTGGTAGGTGAAAGTCAGAAGGTGTCAGTGGTGAATGTGTATGCTCCGTGTGATCTAGAAGGCAAGAAATGATGCTGGTGTGAGTTAATTCAGGTGATCGAGGCTAGAGGGGGGGATCGGTGGTGTGTGGTGGGAGATTTTAATGCCATAAGATGTGAGGAGGAGAGGAAAGGGGTTCGGGGTTTCGATAGAAGGGAGGAGATGCGGTTATTCTCAAATTTTGTCAATTCATTAGGATTGCTAGATCTACAAATGTTTGGGAGACAATTTACTTGGTTTAGAAATGATGGCAAAACTATGAGTAGATTGGACCGGTATCTTGTTTCTGTGGATTTTGCATCGTCATGAGAAGGGTTGGAACAATGGGGGCTTCCTAGAGGCATGTCAGATCACTGTCCTGTGTTACTTAAGACAGGTGTATCAGAGTGGGGACCTAAGCCGTTTAGAGTCCTAAACTGTTGGTTCGACGACATTCAATTTAAGCCTTTTGTGGAAGATGCTTGGGGAAGAATGGAGATTAGGGGGAAGAAGTGTTTTGTGTTGAAGGAAAAATTGAAAGAGTTAAAAAAGCGTTTAAAAATATAGAATAAGGTGGAGTTTGGGGATATTAACAAGAATATTGAATTGCTACATGAGGAAATTCACAATCTTGATTCAAAGGAAGAAGAGACAGGTTTAGAGGAGGAAGAATTGTCCCACCTAAATCATAAAAAGGGGGAATTACGAAAATGGGTAGGCCATCAATGCTCTATTTTGCACCAAAAATCGAGGGTGCAGTGGCTTCGGGAAGGGGATGTTAATTCGAAATATTTTCATCGGTCTATTGCATGGCGTAGGCAAAGCAATGAAATTCAATGTCTAGATTTTGATGGGGAACTAGTGGAAGAAAAAACTCATATGCATCGAAAGGTGAAGGATTTTTTTGAAAGTCATTTTTGGGAATCAAATAAGCGAGGTCGAGGTTGGGGAAGTGGCGGTTTTCTTCATTGTCGGAAGGGGAGAGGTTTTTTTTGGAAACACCTTTTTCAGAGACAGAGATTAAGGAAGCAGTATGGAGTTGCGATGGTAACAAATGCCCAGGTCCGGACAGTTTTAATTTACGTTTTATCAAGGAATTTTGGGATACTCTAAAAGAGGATTTTGTGGGGTTTTTTGATGAATTTTTCGTTAATGGTAAGATGGTTTAAGGAGTCAACAACTCTTTCATTACTTTGATTCCAAAAAATGACAATCCCCAGGGTTTAGGTGATTACCACCCAATATCCTTGATTGGTTGTGTTTATAAGGTTCTTACCAAGGTTTTGGCCAATAGGATGAGCAGAGTGATGCCAACTATAATTTCTGGATCCCAGTCAGCTTTTGTGAAAGGTAGGCAAATTTTGGATGGGGTTCTAATAGCAAACTAGGTAGTGGAAGAGGCTCGGCAGTTGAGAAGAGCCTTGGTGTGTTTTAAGGTGGACTTCGAGAAGGCCTACGACTCGGTAAATTGGGAGTATCTTTGGGATTAATGGGGAAGATGGGTTTTGGACCTAGATGGGTGAGTTGGATGCGAGAATGTGTGTGTTCGAAAAAATCGTCTGTTCTGATCAATGGTAGCCCAACTGAGGAATTCAATGTAGGAAGAGGATTAAGACAAGGGGACCCACTTTCTCCTTTTTATTCTTGATTGCTGCAGAAGGGCTTAATCAAATGGTCCAGTTGGCGGTCTCTTTGGATTTGTGGAAGGGTTTCATAGTAGGCAAGGACAAGATTCAGATTTCCCATCTTCAATTTGCAGATGATACGTTGCTGCTGACTCAAGGGGATAGGAGGTCTTTAGAAACTATTAAGGCAATATTACAAAATTTTGAATTAGTATCGGGCCTTAAGGTGAATTTCAGCAAGAGTAATTTGATAGGTATGAATATGCCGGATTAGTGGTTAGAGCAAGGGGCGAACTTGTTGAATTGTAGATGAGGAGCTTTTCCTTTTAAATATCTAGGGCTTCCCGTTGGAGATCATCCTAGAGGAGCTATGTGGCAGGTGATAGTGGAGGTGGTTCAAAGAAGGTTGGCTTTGTGGGAGAACAAGTACATTTCCCTAGCTGGCAGATTGATACTTCTAAAATCGGTTTTGTCAGCCTTGCCTACCTATTTCTTATCCTTTTACAAAGCGCCGATGGGTATTCTCTCCAGAATAGAGTCGATCTTTAAAAGTTTCCTATGGGGGGAAAGAAAAACCATAGGAAAATTCACTGGTTGTCTTGGGAAAGGGTGTGTAGAAGTAAGGAGGAAGGGGGTCTTGGTTTTACGTAAATTTAATTTGGCCTTGCTAGGCAAGTGGAAATGGAGGATGCTAACAGAACCTGATAGTCAATGGGTGAGAGTGCTCAATTCAAAATATGCAAAGGAAGACGATTCATGGGTAGTGGAAGGTCGGACTTGCTCCAAATGGTGGGTGGATATGCAGTCAGTTGTGGATGCGGTTCACGGATGCTCTGGATGGTGGAATCAACATGTCCGCCATGTCTTGGGAAACGGAAAGCAGACTCGGTTTTGGCATGACAGGTGGATCGGTGAAACTTGTTTTTGTGATGAGTTTAGTCGCCTTTATGGAATCTCGTTAAACAAAAATGACTCAGTAGAAGAAATGTATGGGGGTGGTTCAAAGTGGCAGTGGAGTTGGAGGCGCCCACTTTTTGCATGGGAAGAGGAAAAGTTGGTTGAGTTGGCTAAAAGGTCAGGGAAATATTTGGTGGCATCTGCTTATAAGATTTTAGCAAAGTCAAACCATGTTCAAGTGGAAACTTTTTATGATACGATATGGGCCAAAGGTATCCCTCCTAAGGTTCAAGTTTTAGTGTGGCGGTTGGAAGCGGATAGGTTACCTACCCAGGATAACCTCCTTTTGAGAGGGGTTAATCTGGAAGGAAAAAATGGTTGTGATTTTTGCGAAGAGGGCTTGGAGTCCAGCAAGCATTTGTTCCTCTTGTGTCCAAAGGCTTATGCTGTTTGGGTCAGATTATACGCTTGTTGGGAAGTGTCAGGGGTGCTTATCAACAAACTTAAGAGTTTTTGTCATCAATATATGGGATTGGTGAGTGGCAGTAAGGGTATTAAGCGAGTTTGGTCCTTTGTTTGGTTTGCAAGTATATGGCAGTTACGGAAGGCTCGAAATGAGAACATTTTCAAAAAGAAACTCTTTAAGGTGGAAGAGATCGTGTTCATGGAACAGTTGAGATCGTGGGAGTGGTGTACGACTGCTAGAATGGTGTCTTCTTCTTTTCCAGAATGGTTGATGAACCCCTTGTCCTGTGCAAGTGTCCCTTAAATTTGTTTTTTTTCTTATTTTTGGGTCATCTTGTTTTTAATTATGACTTGCACTTCTTGTGCACAATTTTCTTGGGATTAATAAATTCTTGGCTTATAAAAAAAAAGATAACTTAAACATAATTATTAATAATAAAATACATTTCATAAAAATAACTCTTGCTCCACTAATTAAACAAAATATAATTACAAATCGTGTCACATAATTGAAATAGAGCTTATATAACTAATTAAATAATATCCAAAATACTAAAATAAATACATTAAACGTGAAAATAATTTCTAAAATACTATTTATTATAAGATGAAATTCGGAGTGTTATAGAGGACGAAGCCTTATCACCAACATCCTCAATTCATGCTGAAGATCACCTACAACATTATACAAAAAGAACAATACAAAACAAAAGGAGTGAAAAATATTTCACTCTACCTCACAACGCCAAACATAAACAAGACATATATCAACATAACATAAATATATCGATCATATAATATATTCGATTCATTCATAATATAACACCTAAATATCACATAACATTAAGATGCATTATGCAATGGACACATATTAAATGTTATCATGCTTGTTAAACCAATCAAAATATTACATATCACACTTGTGCATTACCACTATCAATAGATGTAGAGTAATTTAGGAGTACATGCTGGGTCACACTTTCTACGCACTCTCACTAGAAAAACAAACTAGGATCTCGTCGGGATATTCAATTTTTAACCCTTATTTTGACATACAACAAATTTTTCTTAATTACTTCCCATTTGGATAGAAATTTTTGGAAAAAAAAATCTACTTCAAACGTCAACAACTTTCTATAATAAGATTATTAATAAGATTTTAACCCTTATTTTGGATCAACAAAAATTTTCCTATTAATTTCTCATTTGACCAAAACTTTTCGGAGAAAAATTACTCCAAATATTAACTTTATATAATAAGACATCAGCATTATTATCCACACCTTATTATTAAGCACAATTTTATATATAAAATAAAAAATAATATATTATATAAAACAAAAATTACATATATTTATATCTTATTAATAAAAAAATCAAATATAATTTAAATCAACCATTATTTATAATTAATTTTGTAACGAAATTAATCTTATTCATAATTAGTTTCTAGTCCTCGTTAGGACGGAAAATTTTGATAGAAAAATTATTTCAAACGTAAAGAATTTTCTATAATAAGATATCAATATTATTTATCCATATCTTATCATTAGACATATTTAATTATATTAAATAAAGGAAATATATTATATATAATAAAAACTATTTATATATATATATATATATATATATATTTTACAAAATCATGTATAATTTAAATCAACCATTCTTAGCAGTTAATTTTATAATAAAATTAATCTTATTAATAATCAAATTTTAACAATTTTGAGGCAATAAAAATTTCCTTGATTATTTTCCATTTGAACGAAATTTTTGGGTAGAAAGTTACTCTAATTATTAATAATTTTAGAATAAGATAAGAAATATATATATATATATATATTTATGTCTAATTAATAAAAAAAATATGTATAATTTAAATCAATCATTATTTGTAATTAATTTTATAATAAAATTAATCTTATTAATAATTATTTTTTAATTCTTATTTTGAAGCAATAAAAATTTCTGATTATTTCTCATTCACATGAATTTTTTTTGGAGATATAGTATTCCAAATTTTAACAAATTTGTATAATAAGATAAATTTCAAGAAGCACTAGGTCAGACCAGTGGTAGAAGGATTGAGCTAATATACACAAGGTTTTAACTACAAATCCTAGCATTGTCATTGTAATTTTGATAGATTAAAAAAAGATAAATATCAATATTATAAATTACTGAAAAGATTCCAATATATATTAACATAATAAGCTTAACTTTATATATATATATATATATATATATATATATATATATATATATATATATATATATACTTTTGGTGTTTTAAATTATGCTTTCTTGAATATTTATTTAAAGAATAAAAAATGTCACAATGTTTAAATTGAATGCTAGCGATAATATGTTATATATGTAGCATTGTAGATCACTACACTACAACAAAATTTGTTATTAATAACAATTATTTAATGACAATAATTTAATTGCCGCCATATATAAAAATATTAATGGCTAATATATAATAGTCACTAAAAATGTATTTATATTACACTAAAGTACTATTAGCGACAATTATTTATTAGAAAAAACTTAAGTCCCACATCGATTAGAGATAAGATAATTAAACAGTATATAAGTGAGTAATAACTATCACCTTACAGGTTCATTTCAACTTTCACCTTATAAATCTCACATCTCTTAAGAGACAAGACAATTAAAAAATAAATTAAAAATATATAAATAAAAGACAACTCTCATCTTACAAATCCCACATCGAGTAGAGATAAAAAAGTATATAAGTTATGAATTTAGAAAAGGAAATTATAGGAATAAATTATTTAAAGTAAAAGAGATAAATGAAAAAAAAAATAACTTTTAATAGCCTTTAAAATGGCTACTAGAATTGCCACTAAAAAAAATAAGTTTTTCCGACAATTTAGTAGATTTTTACCGGCATTTTATATAAATGTCGGTAATAGTATTAGCGACACTGGATACACTAGCCATTATTTAAATGCTGATAAAAAAGTAATGATCATTTATATGACCGCTAAATAATAAATTAATTGCCACAAAAAACTAATTTTAGTGTAGTGCTAGTTCAATGGAAGGGTGTTCAAAACCAAAATCAATTCAAAAAAAAATCGTAAATCGACTCAAAAATTGAAAAATATAGAATTATAAATTAGCAGTTTTGTTTGGATTTTAAATTTCTAAAAATTGAATAGTTTGATTCGATTTTTAGATTGGAATGTGAAACCGTTCCAAACTAAATTAAACTGCACTTATTTGTAAACATATATATGTTTCATAATATATGTATATAAAATTGACACATAACATAAAAGCTATTTTATAAAATTATAGGTTACCAAAATGTGTTTTTCTCTACAAATATATGTTATAATATTATTAAAAGATATTTTATAAAATTTTAAGTTGTTAAACTAATTTTAGAATAAAAATTTATAAACTCTTTACAACATTTGAAAAAAAAATTAAGTGACAAACTATATATATGAAAAAAAGATATTTAATATAATAATTAAAATTATATTAAAGAAATGCTTTTACTAAAATAATAAGAATTAGTGTTAAATTAAGTGACCAAAATATTTTCATGTTTGTATATTCTTAGTTTGATTTTTTGATGTATCATCTTAAACATTTAATATAATATTATAAATTTTTAGTAAATTTTTAAATAACAAAAAATCAAATTAAATCAAATAAAAAAATTAATTTAATTTAATTCATATTTCATGATTCATTAATTCAAATCAAACTACATTAAATCATAATCAATTTTCATATTTCATTCAAATGACTTTTATAACAAAAACCAAACCAAACCACATCGTGAATATCACTATTTCAATCTCGGATTGTAGAAAGGTAATACAGAGATAACATGAACACATTGGTAAATCACATAAAGTCTTCACTTTAAAGTGCTAAAAAAAATGTGTCTACTTGTTAATAATATATTTAAAAAAATTAACAATTGTTAATAAAAATCACCTAAAAATTATATTAGTTCCAATCAATAATTTTTTTAAAGGCTCCTAATCTCTTTCCTTAATTTATGTGTACTTTTTTTCACTACTACAGTTTTATTTTCTCCTTGGTTATACTTATAAAGACACCCTATGTGAGATCCTTTCCCTCTCTCTTCTTCCTTCACTTTCACTTTCTCTTCACTCTCTCATTCCCTACTCACTCTCTTCTTGCCTTTGCTTGCCTTGGTCCCAAATTTTCTGGACTCTTTAGGTGTGTAGGTGCTGAGTAGGTGTTTGATTCTTGCTGAGCCGTGCGGAGCTTTCTCAAGCTTCTCCTTCTTCTCCATTTCTTCTTCGTTCAAGCTTGTCTTCTTCCCAGAGCTCGGATTCTTCACCGAGGTAAGGGAAGCTAGGATTCTTTGCTAGGTTGTGGTTGAGAATGAGTTAGAAACTCATTGGTTGCTTGTTGATGGATGATCGTTGGCTGAGATGGGTGAAATTTTCGTTTTTGGGGTTTGGGTGAACTTTGGGGATTATTCATTGTTTGTGGTTGCATGTGTAAAAAGATGGTATTTTTGAGCTGTTTGGTGAAAATGTGGCATTTTCGCTGCTTTGCATGTGCTGGAAATGTTGTTTTGCAGGTTTTGGGAAAGATTTTTGAACTTGGAGAGTTGCTGATGGGTAGCACGCTGGGCGCAGTTCGTGGCGCCGGGCATGTTACCATCAGAGGGATCCATTAGTCGAGCCTGCCGGGCGCAAGGTTGTGTGCGCCAGGCGAGCCTGAAGATGAGTGCCCCTGGATGGTTGACGCCGGGCGTGGTTGGACCACGCTGGGCGCGTTATCAGTCAGTGACCACTTTGTTATGATTCTGGTGTGGTGTCGGGCGTGACTTCGTCTCGCCGAGCGTGGAGACTCCTTGGGAGTCTCTACCAGTGGTGGCGCCAGGCGCAATTTGTATTGTGCCGGGCGTGAGACCTTGGGGAGTTCTCTGTCTAACCTGCGCCAAGTGCGAGATTGGCATGCCGGGCGTGTGAGACCTATTGGGGTCTCTGCCTCCTAGCACGCCGGGTGCAATAGGAAATGCACCGGGCGCGTTTGAGCCCTGATGCTCTCTGGCCACGCAGGGCGCAACCATGAGTGTGCCGGGCGCGGATGTGATGTTTAATTATATGTTATTATATGCTGATAGATGTGGAGAAATGTTGATAAACGTTGATTTATGTTGAGCTGAGCTGTTATTAATGAATATTGTTGAGCTAAATGATAATATTGTTGTGTTGTGAATTGTTAAATGCTGAATTATGATGTATAAGTTGTGTTGTATGTTGTTATTTCTATATCTTGTGTTGTGCTACATGCTGATATAAACTGTTATAGGCCGTAAGGCTGAACTGTTGTAGGAGATCTCCGAGTTGATATGCGTGACGATGCATTGTGTGTTTACTGCTGTTATTGCTAAATGATGTGAGATGTATGCTGTGAAATATTATATGTTGTGGTTGCTAAACTGGTTGATATGTTGTTAGCTGTAGCTGATTATAATTCTTGTAATTATATGTGTATATGTTGATTCTTTTCACTAGCTTACCCTTTTTTTTCCATGTGGTTTGCACTGCGATGATCATACGTTGTGTGGGAGCAGAACAGGGATAGGCTGGTCTTGAGGCAGGTCTGCAACTGGCAGATGAAGTGGATTTTGATGTTTTGTTGTTTTAGCCACTAGTTTGGCTATTTTAGATGTAAATTGTTTACTATGATTTTTAAGCCACAGGCTAGACCTTGTGTATATATTTTAGCTACTTGTGTATATATGCATGTTCTTGTCTGTGTGGTGCTGTGATGGTTGTGAGCTGTATGTGACAGCTAGGCGGGTCGTTACACTTTAGTGATATCAGAACAGTTTGAGTCTAGTGGACACTCTGTGGGGGCGGTTCCTTCAGGCTTTTGTTGTGCTGAGCTCTATGTTGTGTTGCTTTGTTGTGCTGATTTCTTTGTTGATTGTTGTGCTGATTATTGTTGTTTGGTTTAGTTATTGTATACTGAAGGTGCTGTTACTTTTGTAGACAATGACTAGAACCAATGAGCAGATAGCCCGTCACATGGAGATGATGGCTATGGCTATGCAGCAGCAAAATGCTTATTTTGCTAGGATGGACACTGATAGAGTTGCAGTTGGTGTAGCAAGGCTCGTTGGGTCGTAGGAGAGTCGGGATCTAGCTGAGTTCCAAAAATGCCATCCTCCACAGTTAAAGGGAGATGCAGACCCAGAGGTAGCTAACTGCTGGATCTGTGACCTGGAGAAGATCTTTGCTGTGTTAGAATGTTCTCAGGAGAGGAGGCTGGCATATGTTGTATACATGCTGGTTGGGGAGGTTGAGCATTGGTGGAGAGGTACCCATCACATGCTGACTGTTAGAGGAGTTGCTGTTGACTGGGAGTGCTTCAAGAGGGTGTTTTCAGAGAAGTACTTCCTAGAGAGCGTGAGGCACGCTAAAGAGGCCGAGTTCATGCGGTTGCACCAGGGAGGGATGTCAGTATCTGAGTATGCGATGAGATTCGAGCACCTGGCTCGTTTCTACTCGCAAGCTATATCTGAAGCCTGGAAATGCAGGAAGTTTGCTGAGGGTCTAAAGCAAGAGCTGAAGAGGGTGGTGGTGCCTATGGCCATCACTGAGTTTCTGGCCTTAGTGGAGAAGGCGAAAGTTGTTGAGCGGTTGGAAGGTGGCAACCTTGTGACTAAGACTACTAAGGGACCAGCTGGGTCCAAGAGAGGAGGAAATCAGAAGAAGCCGTATGATAGGCCCCAACCACAGCAAGGGGGTCCTATCATAAGGCAACCTGCTGATGCTGCTAGAGGAGGGAGACAGGGTGGAGGTTCCACTCTTAGATGTTATAGGTGTGCTGGACCCCATTTTGTCAAGGATTGTCCATACATGGAGAGCCGGTGTTTCAGGTGCCATAAGATGGGTCATGAGTCAACTAACTGTCCCGTTAGAAATAGACCGGAGAGGGATGCTTAGAGGGGTGATGCTCAGAGAAGCGATGCTTAAAGGGGTGACAGACCTACTACTATTGGCAGAGTATTCGCTTTGACTAGGGCTGAAGCTTGTACTTCCTCAGATCTTGTGAAGGGGAAGGGCAAAGCTGCTGGTAAGGATGTGATGATCTTTTTTGACTCTAGAGCTTCTCATTCATTTATTTCTTATGCTTGTGCTGCTATGCTAGGTGTGCCGGTGTGTGACTTGGGGTTGAGACTGCTAGTGTCGACTCTTACTTTTGCTTCGGTAGTTGCTTCTAAGCTGTCTGCTGGCTGTCCTATTGTTGTGAATGAGAAGAGGTATAAGGTGAACTTGATTTGTTTGCCTTTGGTGGATATTGACATAATCTTAAGGATGGATTGGTTGTTTGCCAATCGCATCCTTATAGATTGTGCCAATAGGAGGTTGCTCTTTCCTCAAGTGGAGGATGAGCTGTTGATTTCAGTTGGCCAAGCTGAATCATTATTGAGAGATGGAGCAGAGTGTTAGGGTCATAGCTGATATTGATGTGGTGCAGGATTTTGCTGAGGTGTTCCTAGATGAGGTGCCTGGGTTTCCTCCTATTAAGGAGATGGAGTTTAGCATTGACTTGGTTCCAGGTGCGGGGCTAGTGTCGGTGACTCCCTATAAGATGGCCCCAGCTGAGCTGGTTGAGTTGAAAGGTCAGTTGGAAGACTTGTTGGAAAAATAGTTGGCGCGGCCAAGTGTATCACAGTGGGGTGCTCCCGTGTTATTGGTGAAGAAGAAAGATGGAGGTAGTCGACTGTGTGTTGATTACCGACAGTTGAACAAGTTGACCATTAAGAACAAATATCCACTTCCCCGGATAGATGACTTAATGGATCAACTGAGGGGAGCATCGGTATTTTCCAAGACTGACTTGAGGTCAGTTATCACTAGATCAGGGTGAAGGAGGGTGACATACTGAAGACTACTTTCAAGACTAGGTATGGTCACTATGAGTGTGTTGTGATGCCGTTTGGTGTGACCAACGCCCCAGCAGTGTTCATGGATTACATGAACAGGATCTTCCGGCCCTTCTTGGATAAATTTGTGGTGGTGTTTATTGACGACATCCTGATTTATTCAAGGACCCCGGAGGAGCATGGAGAGCACTTGAGGTTGGTGCTAGAGATTTTAAAGGCGAAGTAGCTATACGATAAGCTTTCAAAGTGTGAGTTCTGGTTGGATGAAGTGAAGTTCTTGGAACATGTGATCTCAGTTGAGGGGATTGTTGTTAATCTGGCTAAGGTAGAGTTGGTGTTGCAGTGGGAACGTGCAAGAACTGTCACTGATATTCAGAGTTTTGTGGGTCTAGCGGGTTACTATCGAAGGTTCATTGAGGGATTCTCCAAGATAGTAGCGCCTCTAACCCAGTTGACAAGGAAGGAGCAGCCATTCATTTGGACAGATGCCTGTGAGCGGAGTTTTTATGAGCTGAAGAGGAGGTTGACTACTTCTCCTGTGCTTGTGTTGCCCGACTCTGGTGAACATTTTGATGTGTATTGTGATGCGTCTCACTAGGGTCTGGGGTGTGTACTGATGCAAAACAGGAAAGTGGTGGCATATGCTTCAAGGAAACTGAAGAACCATGAGAGAAATTATCCTACTCATGACTTGGAGTTAGCAGCAGTTGTGTTTGCCTTGAAGATATGGAGACATTATCTGTATGGTGCTCGTTTCAGCGTCTTCAGTGATCACAAGAGTCTGAAGTACCTGTTTGATCATAAGAGACGGTGGATGGAGTTTCTGAAGGATTATGATTTCCAATTGATGTATCATCCTGGGAAGGTCAATGTTGTGGTGGATGCGCTGAGTAGGAAATCCATTCACATGTCTGGTATGATGGTGAAGGAGCTGGAGCTGGTAGAGGAGTTTAGAGATTTGAATCTCTGTGTAGTGTTAGTTCAAGATCACATTAGTTGTGGGATGATTACCATAACTAGTGAGTTCTTGAGGTAGGTTGGACAGAAACAGTTACAAGATGTTGAGCTGGTGAAACTTCTTGGTTTGCTAGGTACCGAGTAGGCTGTTGGTTTTGAGCTAGGCGGAGATGGGATCTTGAGGTTCAATGGCAGAATTTGTCTACCTCATGATGTTGAACTGAAGACAGCTGTGTTGGAGGAAGGCCACAAGAGCAGACTTAGCATACATCCTGGTATGACTAAGATGTACCAAGACCTCAAGAAAACTTTCTGGTGGTCTGGTATGAAGAGGGACATAGCTGAATATGTGGCGGCCTATCAGACTTGTCAGAAGGCGAAGGTGGAGCATCAAAAGTCGAGTGGTTTGATGTAGCAGATGGAGATTCCGGAATGGAAGTGGGATAGTATCACTATGGACTTCATTGTGGGGTTGCCTAGGTCGGCTAGGAATAGTGATGCTATTTGGGTGATTGTTGATCGGTTGACCAAGTGTGCCCATTTCTTGCCTGTCAATATCAAGTGGTCCTTGGAAAAGCTAACACAGTTGTATGTGAGGGAAATAGTACAGTTACACGGGGTGCCTTCCAGTATTATTTCAGACAGAGATTCGAGGTTCACTTCCAGATTTTGGCAGAGTCTACATCAAGCCTTAGGCACGAAGCTCAAGCTGAGTTTTGCTTATCATCCGCAGATGGATGGTCAGTCAGAGAGGACATTCCAGTCCTTGGAAGATCTGCTGAGGGCTTGTGTGTTAGACCCCTTGGGAAGTTGGGAGGAGGTCCTACCGCTGGTTGAGTTCACATACAATAATAGCTTTCATTCTAGTATTGGGATGGCGCCGTTTGAAGCCTTGTATGGCAGGAGGTGTAGGAATCCTCTATGCTGGTATCAAGATGGTGAGTTAGTGGTTATGGGACCGGAGCTAATCCTACAGACTACTGAGAAGGTGAAGCTGATTCAGGAGAGGATGAATATTGCTTAGAGTAAGCATAAATCATATGCTGATAAAAGGCACAAGCCTTTGGAGTTTGCTGAAGGGGAGCATGTATTTCTGAAGGTGACCCCGACCTCTGGTGTGGGTAGAGCGCTGAAGGCAAGGAAGTTGACACTGAGGTTTGTTGGTCCCTATCAGATTATATAGCGTGTGGGTCCGATTGCTTATCGGTTGGTCTTGCCACCGTCTCTTTCAAACCTACACGATGTATTTCATGTATCCCAGCTGAGGAAGTATGTTCATGACCATGGTCATGTGGTGGAGCTGGATGATGTGCAGGTGAAGGAGAATCTGATGTGTGAGAAGTCGCCGGTAGCTGTGGTTGATCATAAGCTGAAGGAGCTGAGGGGAAAGTCTATTGCTCTGGTGAAGGTGTTGTGGGATGCAACTACTAGTGAGGCTACTTGGGAGGTTCAGCAGCAGTGCAGGGTGCGGTGTCCTTTTCTTTTCCCAAGTAAGTCTGTTTTCAGGGACGAAAACTCCTGTTGTTGGGGTGGTTGTGAGATCCCTTCCCTCTCTCTTCTTCCTTCACTTTCACTCTTTCTCTTCACTCTCTCATTCCCTACTCACTCTCTTCTTCCCTTTCCTTGCCTTGGTCCCAAATTTTCTGGACTCTTTGGGTGTGTAGGTGCTGAGTAGGTGTTTGATTCTTGCTGAGCCGTGCGGAGCTTTCTCAATCTTCTCCTTCTTCTCCATTTCTTCTCCATTCAAGCTTGTCTTCTTCCCAGAGCTCGGATTCTTCACCGAGGTAAAGGAAGCTAGGATTCTTTGCTAGGTTGTGGTTGAGAATGAGTTAGAAACTCATTGGTTGCTTGTTGATGGATGATCGTTGGCTAAGATGGGTGAAATTTTCATTTTTGGGGTTTCAGTGAAATTTGGGGATTTTTCATTATTTGTGGTTGCATTTGTAAAAAGATGGTATTTTTGAGCTGTTTGGTGAAAATGTGGTATTTTGGTTGGTTTGCATGTGCTGGAAATGTTGATTTTTGTAGGTTTTGGGCAAGATTTTCGAACTTGGAGAGTTGCTGATGGGTAGCATGCCGGGCGCAATTCGTCGCGCCGGGCGCGTGACCATAAGAGGGCTCCATTGGTCGAGCCCGCCAGGCGCAAGGTTGTGTGCGCCGGGCGAGCTTGAAGATGGGTGCCCTTGGATGGTTCACGCCGGGCGTGGTTGGACCACGCTGGGCGTGTTATCAGTTAGTGACCACTTTATTGTGATTCTGGTGTGGCGTCGGGCGTGACTTCGTCTCACCAGGCGTGGAGACTCCTTGGGAGTCTCTACCAGTGGTGGCGCCGGGCGCAATTTGTATTGCACCGGGCGTGAGACCTTGGGGAGGTCTCTGTCTACCTTACACCGAGTGCGGGATTGGCACGCCGGGCGTGTGAGACTTGTTGGGGTCTTTGCCTCCTAGCACGCCAGGCGCAATAGGAATTGTGCCGGGCACGTTTGAGCCCTGATGCTCTCTGGTTGGGCAACGCTGGACGCAACCATGAGTGCGCCGGGCGCGAATGTGATGTTTAATTATATGCTATTGTATGCTGATAGATGTGGAGAAATGTTGATAAACGTTGATTTATGCTAAGCTGAGCTGTTATTGATGAATATTGTTGAGATGAATGATAATATTGTTGTGTTGTGAATTGTTAAATGCTGAATTATGATGTATAAGCTGTGTTGTATGCTGTTATTGCTATATGCTGTGCGTGCTGCATGCTGATATAAACTATTGTAAGCCGTAAGACTGAGCTGTTGTAGGAGATCTCCGAGCTGATATGCGTGACAACGCATTGTGTGTTTACTGCTATTATTGCTGAATGATGTGAGATGTATGCTATGAAATATTATATGTTGCGGTTGCTAAACTGGTTTATATGCTGTTAGCTGTAGCTGATTATAATTCTTGTAATTATATGTGTATATGTTGATTCTTTTCACTAGCCTACCCTTTGTTGTTTCCATGTGGTTTGGACTGCGATGATCATATGTTGTATGAGAGCAGAACAGGGATAGGCTGGTCTTGAGGCAGGTCTGCAGCTGGCAGATGAAGTGGATTTTGATGTTTTGTTGTTTCAGCCACTAGTTTGGCTATTTTAAATGTAAATTGTTTACTTTGATTTTTAAACCACAATATTTTAGCTGCTTATGTATATATGCATGTTCTTGTCTGTGTGGTGTTGTGACGGTTGTGAGCTGTGTGTGACGGTCAGGCAGGTCATTACACCCTACATTAGAATTGAAAAAATAAAACCTAATAGGAATTAAAATTTCCCAAAAACTTGGGTATCCATAAGTATACTTCTAAAAGTAAAATTAGTAAAATATTATTCATTAATGTCAAACAAAATTAATCTTAATAATTCAACACAAAATTTCATTAAAACGTTTTAGAGATAAAATTTAAAAAATTAAACATGATATAACGTCAACAACAATTTTTTTTTATTTTTGCTGATGATATTTTCTTTTTACTGACAAACAATAAATCCATGTCCCACTAGATGAGGTTGACAACACAATTAAGTTGCATGATATAAAAGTATCATGATTAAAATAATTTTAAAAAAAAATTATTTGATTGAGTTAAAAATATCTTATTCTTAACTACATCTTAATTCACAATGTCAAACACAAACAACAAATATATCAACATAACATAAACATATCAATCATATAATATATTTTATTCATTCAAAATATAACAACTAAATACCACATAACATTAAGATGCATTATGTAATGGGCACAATGATATATATCATGCTTGTGACACTAGTAAAAACATCACATATCATATTTGTGCATTGTCACTAACAATACATGTAAAGTAATTTAGTAGTACATGTTGGATTACACCATCTATGTACTCTCACTAAAAGGACATACTATTAAGAACTAGTCCGGTTGTTCAATTTATGACCCTTATTTTGAGACAACAATTTTTTCTTAATTATTTCCCATTTGAACAGAAATTTTTGAAAGAAAAAAAAAACTATTTCAAAACGTTAACAACTTTCTATAATAAGATTTTAACCCTTATTTTGGATGAACAAATTTTTTTTTATTAATTTCTCATTTAACAAAAACTTTTGGGAGAAAAATTACTCCAAATATTAACTTTATATAATAAGACATCAGCATTATTATCCACACATTATTAAGAGCAATTTATATATATAAAGTAAAAATAATATATTATAAAAAAAAACTTACATATATTTATATCTTATTGATAAAAAAATCATATATAATATAACTCATAACCATTATTTGTAATTAATTTTATAATAAAATTAATATTATTCATAATTAGTTTTTAGTCCTTGTTTGGACGGAAAATTTTGAGAGAAAAATTATTTCAAATATAAACAAATTTATATAATAAGATATCAATATTATTATCCACATCTTATTATTATTAGAAATATTTAATTATATTAAATAAAGGAAATATATTATATAAAATAAAAACTATATATATAAATTATACAAAATCATGTATAATTTAAATCAAACATTCTTAGTACACTACAAAAATGTTTCGTTTTAGAGTCGGCCAAAAGTCGACTCTAAATAATAAAAAATGACATAATATTGTCGGTCATTCGTCGACTTTTGGCCGATGCTAAATAAGTCAACACAACTTTTTTTTTTTTTGTGTCGACTAAGCCGTCGGTAATAATTTTATTTATTACCGAGACTCGATCTTGGAACCTTAACATGTTAAGGGAACTTGATAACCAACTGCACTATCATACATTATGTATATATAAGATTCAAAAACTCATTTTTATCTCTCTCAAAGCAAGTGTAGTGTCGAAAAAATCAACGTTATTCTTTAGAAATAGTATTAGCTTTTCTAACGCTAAAAGTATCAACTTTTCCGACACTAAACTTAAATTAAGTTAGTGTCGAAAAAGTCGATGCTATATCTTAAAATAACATCAGCTTTTTTGACAATATTTGCATCAGTTATTAGCCGACGCTTATTTTTCGCAATAATTTCGTTGTATTCTTGTAATAATAATTAATTTTATAATAAAATTAATATTATTAATAACCAAATATTTTAAAAATTTTGAGGCAATAAAAATTTCTTTGACTATTTTTATTTGAACAAATTTTTGGGTAGAAAATTACTCAAAATATGTCTAATAATAAGATGTTGATAATAATATTGATATAAATTAATAAAAAAATATTTATAATTGAAATCAATCATTATTTGTAATTAATTTTATAATAAAATTAATCTTATTAATAATCATTTTTTAATCATTATTTTGAACCAATAAAAATTTCTTTCATTCTTTCTCATTCACATGAAAGTTTTTGGAGAAAAAGTATTTCAAATGTTAACAACTTTGTATAATAAGATAAATATGAAGAACCCCTATGGTCAGTCCTATAACATCCCAAATTTTGTACTAATACAATGGTTAATTATTATTTATTTTTATATTTATGGAGATTATTTTCTTATAATTATTTTAATTAATTAAATGGGTTTTATAGAATATGTTAGAGATTTTTAATAATAAATATTTACAAAAATTATTTTTAATATTTTGAATTTTAGTAGCTGATGGAAATCTAATCCCCAAGGATCCATTTGGAAGAGGTAAGACCAAGAAAGGTGAAGGATGATCCAAGAAGGTTCACCCATGAAGACCATTGGGCCTTTAATTAGGTCCATGGTTAGGAAGCTAGAGGAGACTTCTAAAGAGGAGGTGCTCAAAGACCTTTGCTCATCATGAGCATTGATTATAGTTCCTCTTATTAGTCTCTTAAGTTTCCATTGTACATACTTGTATAGTTGTTTTCTTGTACCTTGTATATAGTAGATACTTGTATAGGTGTATTTTTGCCTTTGTATTTGTGAGGTACTTTATTTCCTTTTTAGTAGCTATTGTATATTGTTTCTAGGGTAGGTTACTTGGACACTTGGACTCCATTTAACCTAACCTAGAAATACATTCTTTTCTTAGTTTTCTAGTAGTAGGATTGGGAGTGGCATTAGCAAGCTAGAGAGTGCCATTAGCAAGCTAGAGAGTGTTACTAGCAATTTAGCCAAAAGGTGGTCCTAGGCTAAAATTTACATATTGGACTCATTTTACTCCTAATTTTTCATAGATTTGATTTAGCTAGGTTCCATTCACATTGGATGAACCTAACTAAACCAAATTAACAATTTCAAAACCGGTTGGAGTAAATTAATTCCAAAGAGCCACCCACCTAGATGTGTTCACACTTGTCTTCACACTTGGCCAAATTGCTTGGTTCTTCTCAAGTTAGAAGCTTGAAGCACAAGCTTCTCCTTAGCTTGCTTACTAAGCAAGCTAAGTGAGTAGCTTGCTCTCCAAGCCTCTAGACCATGGATGGTTAGCTAGACCTTACCATGGTTCCTAGTGAACCATGGTTAAGACTAGCTTGCTCTCCAAGCTTCCTACTCCTATATTTTCATTTTTCCTTCATTGTAAAACACTTTTGATGTATTGAGAATTCATTTTCTGAAATTGATTTCAGATTTTCTCTCTTCCAAAAGTCCCTAAACCTCTTTGAGTGCATCCAATTCTCTTATCCCTTCCATAGAAGAGTGTGGTGAGAATTGAAGGGGCTTATCTCTTCTTCAAGGAGTGGCGCCTCTTGGGAGAGTTTCTCCACCAACCGTGGTGGTCATAAGGCCTCCTCCTCCATAGGAGACCTTAATCAAGCATAGGAAGAATCAAGGAGTTCAAGATCTAGGGAGGAGCTTGAAGGAAACTCAACATCAATCCGGGTCTCCAACAAGTTTTCTAAAAAATAATTTGATTGATTTAAAAATTTCATATTATTAAATTCATTTTAATTCAGAATAAATGTACGCTACGTGCTCAATGAGTGTTACATCTTCTCTCCGGATTCTTATAAATGAACCAAGTGGTGATTATGAACATTTCATAGTTAAGCTACTCTAAAACATAACTATGTCTAATCTAGCCTCTTCCCTTCCAGTTTTCGCCCAGGATGCAAAACCACCCTCAAACATTCGACCTATTGCAGATTATCATCCTTCCATTTGGGGGGATCATTTCATTTCATATGTTTCTAGTTCTGAGGTATATGCATTATCTTTGAGATTTAATTAGATATGTGAAACTTAAGATGTCATATTTATATATATTTAACATTTATTTTGGAATAAATTTTAGTAGTTACATTTTATGAATCTATCTATCGAATATATATGCATATCAAATTTCCAAGTATAAAATTCATAATTTCACATTAATTAATTTTTATATAAAATTGAAAACGGACCATATATATATATATATATAGACCCATTAATGAACTTAACTAAATACGCAGTTTTACTTCATGATTAACCATGATTGAATAAACTTGTAAAAAGTTATGTATATGAAAAGAAAATGAAAAGTTCAATTAAAGTGATTCAAATTCTTGATATAATTTAAAATCATGGACAATCTATATTGCACTTCAATATACTGTTTAAATATTTAATTAATTTTTTTTTCTTAACACATGTAGGAACTTGATCAAAACATTGAGACAAAAATAGAAATGCTAAAAAAGGAAGTGAGGAAGATGCTTGTATTAAGGCTAGATGAGCCCTTAACAAAAGTTGGATTGATTGACTCAATTTGTCGTTTGGGTGTGAACTATCACTTTGAACATGAGATTGATGAAGTTTTGCAACAAATTCACAAGAATTATGTTGTAAATGGAGAAATAACTATCGAAACCAACCTTTTCTCTCTTTCTGTGCTATTTAGATTATTGAGGCAACATGGATTTCGTGTTTCACCTCGTATATCTCTCAACTTAATTATCTACTTTAATTGATTTCCTTTGATTCAACTTCAAATCACCTAATTTAGTGCATAACCTACACACTAATGAAAAAAGAAAAGAGAATAACCAACAATAAAAACATGTGTATTTTAATAATAAGAAAAAAAGGTATTTGAATTTTATCATTTAATATTTTTCTAGTCCTCACCTACTTTAATCTTCACTATTTTTCACTTTGATTATATTTTAAATGTCATTATTGGGATTGTATACATTGAACGAGAAATAAAGCAAGAAGTTTTGCTTATTAATTTGGGAAGCACCTTAAACATTATCTCACAGATTGCTTTATAAATTTTACATTCATATTATAGCTTTCTTAAATTTTGTCTCTAACTAATTTTCAATCATGTGGTTGCTGAATAAAACACTAGTTGTGTTCAACAAGTTCAAGGATGTGACAGGATGCTTTAGTGAAAGACTTGTTAATGACGTTGAGGGAATGTTGTGCCTCTATGAAGCCTCACATATGATGATTCACGGAGAAGACATTTTGGAAGAAGCCATGACTTTCACTTCCACTTATCTTGAGTTCATTGCAACCAAATTGAGCCCTTCTCTTGCGATTCAAGTCAATCATAGCTTGAGACAAGCTCTCCACAAGAACCTACCTAGGCTAGAGGCACACCACTACATTTCTACCTATGAACAAGATCCTTCTCATAATGAAACTCTACTCAATTTTGCCAAATTAGATTTCAATAAATTGCAAAATCTACATAGAAAAGAATTTGGCAATATTTGCATGTAAGTTCGTCACATCAGTACAAACCTTCTTAAATTGATTCCAAAGACTAATCCTTTTAATTATTGTTGTCATTTGTTTTTGGACTTTATAGGTGGTGGAAAGAGTTGGATGTACCTAGTAAATTACCTTATGTGCGAGATAGAATTGTGGAATGTTGCTTTTGGATTTTGGCGATATATTTTGAGCCCCAATATTCTCAAGCAAGAAAAATAACAACAAAAGTAATTGCAATGTTATCAATCATTGATGATACATATGATGCATATGGAACCATTGATGAATTAGAAATTTTTACTAAGGCAATTGAAAGGTTAATTAGCATATTTTAAAACACAATTTTTCTTTGCTTGTTATTTTTTTTAAGGAAAAACAACATACATAAATTATTTTAATGAAAATTTTTTTCAGGTGGGATATTAGCTGCTTGGATGACCTCCCAGAATATATGAAGTTAATTTATAAGTCACTCATAAGGCTTTATGAGGAAATAAAGCAAGAAACAAAGAAGGAAGGAAAATCATATTTCATTAACTACATTATAAACGAAGTAAGAGTTTTTTTTCTCCCTAACACACACACGCGCACACACCAAATTAAATTAAGAGTTTGTGTACTACGATCAAGATTTCTGTACATATATATATATGATAAAAACCAAATATAAAGAAAGTAATCCTTAACATTAAAATCTGTTATAATTCTACCAAAAGCACAAAGACAAATATTTCATATAATATACTTTCAAATTCAATCTTTATATTTATTATAAGGCATGTTTGTTGGCCAATAGTTCAAAAAGGGTGTTCAAGCCTTCATGGCTGAGGCTAGGTGGCTCAACAACAACTATAAAATTAAACAACAATAGAGGAGTACTTGCACACATCAAAAAAATCTTCTGGTTACTCCACATTGATTACAACAAGTTACATCGGCATGGGAGATATAATCACAGAGGACATATTTGAATGGGCAACAAGTGAGCCAAAAATTATTATGGCTTCTTGTACTATTTGTAGGTTAATGGATGACATTGTGTCCAATGAGGTACAATTTTGTATTTAAGAATCTTATGCTTCAATGTTTATGTTTCATTACACGATGTAAATATTAATTTGCAAAATTATTTGTTGTTGCATAGTTTGAACAAAAAAGAAGACATGTTTCCACATTCTTGGAATGCTATATGGATCAATACGGCGAGTCTAGGGAAGCTGCAATTCATGAATGTCGAAAGAGAATAACAAATGCTTGGAAAGATATAAATGAGGAATGTCTTATGCCAACCAGTGTTCCAATGCCTTTTCTACAGCGTATTCTCAACATTACACGTTTCATAGATGTGTTTTATAAAGACAAAGATAACTACACACATTCTGGTGGACTAATGAAAGAATGTATTAAAGCTTTGCTAATAGATCCAGTGCCAATTTAAGCATTCATTTCTATCCTTTGTTTTGTTGAATATGAAGTTGTTCAGAAAATTTGTTTGATAAAATGCATCTATCAAGTATATTGGAATGTATTTTCATTTTTGAATTTATTGTGAAAATATCTTTGTTGTGATTGATTAATCTAATTTAATGCTAATTAGGAAAGTTTGTAAAATTAATTGTTTGAAGAACACATAAAAGTAAAGAACATTTTTTTAGGGATTTCAAGAAAAGGAGGTGAGATAAAAAAGTAAGAATTGAAGATCAATTAATAAAAGACTATTAGAGAATGATTTCACTAACCTTCCCCGCATATATGCTCCCAAATTCTCATTTAATTTCATAAATTAATCAATTAATTCAACAACACTAAAATATATTTAAATCCCAATTCCTTGGTAAAATTTGCTGAGCAAAACATTAAGGTTAGGGACATAAAAATTGACTAATAAGACATATTATTCTTAGTAATAAGCATTATTAACATTTTTACCTAAATCGTAATTCTAAAAGGGTTTCCCAACTTCAAATAAAACTATAAAAACATGCCATAGATGATCAAATCATAACATTAAGAGATAGATGAAGATGATTAACTAAATAAAATCCTATTATTGAGTGAGAACGAGGAGAACTACATGGTTATGACTACTACATCAACCTCTAACGATGGAGAACTTAGTCGCTTATGGCTATGGAATTCTCTCAAGTACAAAAGAAAATCTTCAAATGATCCATGATTATAATGTTTATCACTCTTACTCTCTCTAATCTCTATGAGTATACTGGAAAAATGAAGTGCCTTTCTATCTAATTTTATAATTTTTTAAATAGGGTTTCTTTTGTGCAAACTTGCTTAAAGTGACAAGGTGTGACACCTTCTACCCTGCATATTATAACACATAATATATTAATAACTGAATAGCCTAAAATTAAATAGATAAGTTCAAAATCATATAGGTAGAAAGAATCACATTTTAACATAAACTAGACTTAGTGAAAATATTAAATTATAAAGAAATTAAAATTTAACTACTCAAATTAAATAACATAAATCAAATCCTAACTAATTCCCCAATGTCACGTGTCTTATCAAAGCATAACCCTTCTATGAGGATTAAGCCTTGTTACCAACATCCTCAACATCATACCGAAGATCACTTGCAACAACATACAAGAAAAAACAACACAAAGCAAGAGAAGTCTGGCTCACGACGTCAGATGTAGCTAGACAGCCAAACACAAACAAGACATGTATCAACATAACATAAACATATCAATCATATAACAAATTCCATTCATTCACAATATAACAACTAAATACCACATAACATTAAGATGCATTATGCAATGGACACAGACTAAATGTTACAATGCACGTGACACCAGTAAAAACATCACGTATCACACTTGTGCATTGCCACTAGCAATACACAGAGTAATCTAGGAGTACATGCTAGGTCACACCTGCTACACACTCTCACTAGAAGGACATACTATTAGGGTCTAGTCAGGATAGATAAGTTGTGCAAGATACATCCTATACTAATGAGGACAAGACTGAGACTTCTGAACTGAGTTATCCCTAGGGTTAGTTCCCAAGCTTTTTACACAAGGGACCTTTCTTGGTGGTGTATTCTATATCGTACCCTTTAAAAACATTTTATGCTATGATGCATGTTAAACAAACTTTATGCATACATTTCACGTGATCTCATACTAGCAGTTGATCCCATATCATAAAATCATCAACCATTCTTAATATAGCAATTAACAATTCAACTATATCAATTAAATATAGCAATCAATGGCATAAGAGATCATATCACTATAACTCATACATAGCTCACAAGCATACCAATAGCACATTCACATACTACATTTTCATAATCTTCTACGATATCGTGTGGTCCAAACACCTTATTTAGAGCTATATATATGCTATTAAGTTGATCTTAATTTTATTAGAAATCTAAGACAATTATCTCCAACTTCTATTTTGACCTGAAGAGCTAATTATGCCATCTACTATTTTAAATAAATAAAAAACTACAATGTTTTAGCCTAAATATGATAGCTTGACATTTGCTCATTAATTTGATCATATATAACTTGAGTTCTAAACCTTCTTTTTAGGTGATTTCAATCGTATTTGAATGCTAACATTCAAGACTACAACTTTCATGAATACCACAAAAACCAACGCGACTATCTACGTACTTGCTTAAGCAATCCAATCTTTCTCTTAAGCAAGAGTAGCTTGCTCGGAGCGAGATCAAACTCTCTTGAAGCGAGCATCACCCGAAACTCTTTGTCAGGCCTCACTTGAGTGAGCCTAAATTCGCTTGAAACAAGATAAATTCACCTAGAATGAAACTATGGTCACTTGAAGCAGGACAAGATAGTCACAAACACGAAATTACACTATTTATGAGTTTCTAACCTTCCTTACACCATTCCCTAACATCTCCAACCCAAATCCAATTGGTAAGAACTTTCCATTGGTAAGAACTTTCCATTGGTTACGTTACACTTCTACAAGACACCATTTATGCATACATATGCATACTCATATCATCTCCTCATAAATCACTAATACATTCCCCTAGGATTTCCCACAAGAACCTATAGAAGCATTAAAATAACAATTACAAGCCAAACTCAAAATTACCAACACCTTCATAATAATTACATCAATCAAAATTTACAAGAAGAAATATAGAAGATAAAGACACATTTGGGAAAAATCCCCTCATACATAAACATACCATAGTGACATGATTGGGGTCAATCCCACTATCCAACATACATTTTCACCCAAAGTGAGGTTTCTCACTTCCCCCATTACCCAGATAAGCCCTAGATGACGGGTACACGACTATGAAGTAATTTTCTTCTTGCTCTTATAATCTTCGAGCTTTGAAGCCCGAACATGAAAACATAAGGGAACATAAAAACATATCATAAATCCTTCTTTTTAAATCCTTAACCCCCCTCCCCTTTTTAACCTCATAATTAAGAGAATTAATTATAGTTACAAATTCCTTCCCTTTTAATAAAATATTATAACCTTTTAATAAAATACATTATATTATATATCAAAACATACTAAACAATTAAATAAATATTAAACAGTTCCTATTAATAAAAATACCAAAATTATTAATAAAATACTTATATTATATTTTATAAAAAAAATGAAGTGTTACAAAAAGAATCCTTAAAAGCTCTCTTCTTAAATAAAAACACTCTAAAAACATTATCATTAAAGAGAAGATCATAAAAACATTCTTGCATAAGATAACCGGTCCAATTAAATATATTGGAATGAATTAATGGGGAAATCTCAAACAAAACTTGAAGTCTGACCATAAATAAGTTGAATTGATGGAGAATATATTATTTGTGCAAATTTCTTTAAGCCTTTTTCTCTTATATATGATTAAATGTTTAATAATAATTATTTGAGTTGGGTTATGTAACTTTGATTTTATTAATTCAAATTAACTTGGAGACCTTCTTAATCATCTCTTTGTTTAAAAAAAAAAAATGCCTTTCGAATTAAAGCTTTCGGAGAGTTGAAAGCTTTTTAATTATAACTCAATTCAACCCACTGGAATTATTACGCCAGTTGGTTAACATTGTTATGTGTAGCTCGTTTCTTTCCCAGATCTGCCACGCTCCATGCCTTTCTACTAAGGTGAGGACACATCCAAGGAGTTTAATTTGTTCCCGCAAACGTGAATGTCACTATCATAATAGTTTTAGTAATTTGTGTCATTTCTACACGCGACAACACAGTAAAGGTCACAATATTTACAATGCATTAATGAGAAAGTTATGTAGTTAAAGGAGTGTTGACTTCACTGTTTAATTAAACCTCCTAATCCTTGTGCCACAATACTACATAACCTTCTTGTTTAAGTTAAATCTGGCAAATTAGAAATGTTGGAAGAGTTTAAAGAACTTTCTGCAACATGCTGGACTCTTCTTGGAACCAGTGTCTTTCGTAATCCCCATCTTTTGATCACAGCCATCATTAGACTACACGTTGCTCTCTGTCCAGGGCATGAATGATTCACAGGAAGTATGTAAATTAAGAGAACAGTTGTTGACGTGCCTCTAGTTAGGATGAAGAGAACCATGAAGCTTGTAAGGCTAAGGCTAGTTGTGTCTTCGCCTGGCTCAATTAAGTCTTTATATTCCTCTGATGCAAGCATATAGTTTTCTAGATTACGTAGTGTGCCAATTTCTGATATGTTTAGCAGGGCTTGGTTTACACCATGAAGCAATGGAGATCCCTTTGGAAATACCTGTAAAGAGATTCCAACTGAGTTAACATAATCTTGGTTCTAGTACCGATCTTTAATGAAAACACAGTAAAATTTCAACTCTGATAAAAGAATAGTACGCTAAATACATAAAGAATTGCATCTATATTTTGTCCGAAAATAATAATCTAGTTTGTGTGGTTGTCCTTGCCGAAATTATTTCAATGCTCTTTCAATATTTTGATTGGTTGTGCATATAGCAATAAAATTACTTACTGAAACTAAAACACGAAAAAAAAGTGAAAAAAATGTTGAAGCAATACAAATCCATATTCTCCAATTTTGTATGTTGGCCCTGCTTGAACAAACCCTTTACAGTTTTTTGCAAGGAAGATTTCATGCTTTGGATTAGCCGAAATTAACCTAGGAACTTTGGATTATTATGATATTGAGTGAGCATTTCATGCTTCAACATCCTATCTTTAGTTCCTAGTTAATTTTGGCTAACTTTTCTCTTATCTTCACCCTTGGAAAGTGAAAACCTTAGAGTGGCCTCCAACTTCATCTTAGAGTGTACCAACCGTCTATGAGAGTTTACACCCTCTCACTCATATTCCCTCATCCATTTTGAACGTCCCACTTCACCTTTGAAGGCTAGTTTCTCTTGGTGTGTCGAGATCCTTGGACAAACCCATTGACTCCTTCTTCATAAATGGAAGGGAGCTTTCCATCACAATGCATCTTGGAGATATCATTTTAAGTAGGAACCTCTATCATATCCTACCATGGCATTATTGTTCTTTAGCTGCTGAATGCTGTGTACGGTTGGTTCAAATCTTTCAACAGTCAACATGCTGGCAAGGCTAGCAGTGTAAATCTGTGTAATGATTAGAGCCATAAAAAGCCACACCACCGTTGCCACCCTTGATAAATTGCTATGTAACTTGTCCCCTGTGTCAGCAGATTAAGGAAAGTAATGTTACTTGAGAATTGAGATTGTTGTTAGTGTTACTTGTTAGTTTGTAACAAGCACCAGATTGTGAGAATTATTTTTCACACAATATAGTACTGACTTGTTTTCATTGGAAGCTTTATGTCCAAATGACTTGTGTAAGGAAACATGATATTCTAAGAGTTTGTTCACAAGTTTGATGGTTAAATTTACTGAAATAAGTTAATAAAAATACTAGTAAAGTTTTTCCATCAAATTTGTTAAAATGAACTTAAAATTCACAATTCATTTTGGTAAGCGTAAAGAATTTTCCTAAAAGCACTTCTCAACACCTCTTAAAACTATTTTTCAACTAACAAGTAAGCTTTCCAAATAGTTAGTTTTTGTCAGGTAAAATCAACTAAATCATGACAAAGTTCTAAATTCTAATAGATGTTAGACGAATCATGGTCCGCTACAAAGATAAAATATAAAAGTTCAGTCTTCAACTCTTCATCCAAAATGTGAATGCATGAAATTCCTAACTGTAGCAAATCTAGATCAAAGCTAGAGAGCCTTAGATATTAGCAATTACCATTCAATGAGAACAGAGAACAGAAAGCCAACCACAACTTGATGCATAATAGGGCCCTTAAGTTCAGGGCGGTGGTTTCTTTCAATCAGCCATACAACAAAGCCATTGTAGAAAATGATGACCAATATGAGAATCCATATGACTTTTGTGCAAGGCTTCAAGAATAGCCATGCTCTATTGCCTGTCTTTGATTTAACAGGAACAATCATCACCACTCTGAGATCTGTATAGGACTGAGTGAATGAAACATATTCATAACGCGTGGATACTATTGCTACATCTCCAACAACTAAATCATATTTCTGCATCAAGCATAAATCATTATGGTGAGCAAATCAAGTATTATTAGGCTAAAAGAGTTTCTAGGGCTTACCATACTACATGTTACTATGTTAGACGAGGACCAGATAGTTTTGGACCAAATAATCTTGAGAATGAAGGTGTAAAAGATAAAGTATGAAAACTAGTTATTATGGAAAAAAACTCACTCGAGGTTATTTTTCATCTTAGGTTGTATATCAGTATATTAAGGTCCAATGAAACAGAGATATGATCATATGACATGGTAGAGTTATAATATAGTTTATAAGATTGAGTTATTGTAGGCATAATGAAACATCAAAGTTAATTTAAATATTATGGTATTCTATAAGTGTATAAGTTTAAAAAATAAAAGTAAAAGAAATTACAAAAAGAAACAAGTGTGTTCGAAGTGTGCATATACTATCACATAATATATAACCAAAATTTGATATTGGCTTATTTGTTAAGTGACATTTCTCTTAACATATATGTCAATCTCGTAAAGAGAAATGACTTATTCTAGATTTGAATTTTTCATGTAACAAACTAGGTTAGAACAGGGCATTATAACCTAGGGTTACATGCTTTTTTCTAAGCTTAGAATGACCCGTTTCAATTTGAGAACAGTTCGTTCCGGGCTCTTATTTCTGGCCTTTTATGTTTTGGGCATTTGGATGTCATGTTAGCCTGCTCTAATGTTATTTTTAGGCCTTTGAGAACTGCTTCTTCTTATGTTAAAAGTTCATTTCCTTGTTTATGTGCCCCAGACGAAATTAGGTGTCTACAGATGCCCCTCTTTACTTGTCTTTTTGAATAGCTAGCTATGTGTTACTTTTCTAAAGGTAAGTAAAGACATAGACATTTCGTTCAGGTCCTCTCTTTGTCTCTTCGTGCAGGGGCTTCCACGTCGTTTCCTTTGGATAGATGTGTTTGCCTATACCCTTGTTCTTCGAAGTAGTTGAGTGTTGGGTTACATATTTCATTGGGTAACAAGACTGACAAATTGTACAACCTAATCTTCTATCTTCATGTAGATATTCCATGCCATTTCTTCTAGTTTCTTTTCTATGATAGGGAGGTGAATATTCGAGTCTTTTCTTTTGCTTTGATAGTAGGTTCCTCCACTTTGTTTCCTTTAGGTAGATGGATTTACATGTATCCTTACCCTTTGAAGCAACTAAGTGTTGAGTTGTGTACTCCATTGGGTGACAAGGATGGTAAACTGTACCATCTAGGTGTCCGACTTGGTGTAGAAACTCTATGCTGCTTCTACTTATCTTGTGATAGTGTGATTTTATTTATTGCTTGCTGAAGAAGGAGTATATTCTAGGCTAAGCCTCTCCAAGCTGGACTGATATTAAGGCTTTAGCCAGCCTATGAGTGTTTCTTGATCTAACCTCTCCAAGTTGGACTGGTATTGAGGCTCCAGCCGACCT
The DNA here is from genome assembly GCF_000230855.2 of Cajanus cajan. NCBI lineage: Eukaryota > Viridiplantae > Streptophyta > Magnoliopsida > Fabales > Fabaceae > Cajanus > Cajanus cajan. The sequence goes on from NC_138524.1 coordinate 22,896,555, forward strand.
ATGGTGAGTGTTACTTGTTCCAGCCTCTCCAAGTTGGACTGATATTGAGGCTCTAGTCGACCTTTTCCAAGTTTGTTGAGTATTTCTTGATCCAGCCTCTCCAAGCTAGACTGGTATTGAGGCTCCAATCAACCTTTTCTGAGCTTGTCCTGGTTTTGAGGATCCAGCGAACCTTTTTGAGCTTGTACTTGTTTTGAAGGTCCAATAACCTTTTTCGAGCTTGTACTAGTTTTGAGGGTCTAGCAACCTTTTTTGAACTTGTACTGGTTTTGAGGATCCATCGAACCTTTTTCTAGCTTGTTCATTGTTGTGTGAGTATTGTGATGCCTCTTTAGGCGTCTCCATCGGGAATGACATGTGTGATAGGAGTTCTAGTGTTGTTCCTGCCGTGTGAGTATTGTAATGCTTCTCCAAGTGTCTCGTATTGGGGATGTATGGCAAAATTCTATATTCTTCCTGCCATGTGAGTATTATGATGCCTCTCCAGGCGTCTTCTAAGCACTGGTTGGTTGATGATTGGTTGGTAGGAATCTAGTGTTGCTCCTGCCAAGGTGAGTATTATGATGCCTCTTCAAGCATCTATTGGATTTTCTGGGAGAACTTTGCTAATGGTCTGGTTGTGGGAGTAGGAAAACTCCAAAGGTATCGATGTGATGTGGTAGGTAGATGTGGCTTGCGGATGTCACGGTTAACATGCTGATGATCTTGATCTTGTCGAACTGTCTGACTTGATCATTGTAGCATGACTTGTTGCGGGGAGACTATGCCCCTTTGTTTGTAGATGGATCCCCGAGCTAAGGACTTCCTAGTGTTTATTATTTTATTTTTAGCTTTGGTTTTTTCTAGTTTGGAAGCTTTGCCTTTTTTCTATGTTGATTTTTTTCTTTCTTTTTTGTATTATTATTCTTATTTTGTTTTGTTTTGCTTTGCTTTGTTTTCCCAAAATGTAGCATAAATAGAAGCGAAGATATGGAAAAAAATATAATCTCATAAATTAGATATAAATTTGAAGTATAATGATAAAACAAATACAAACAAAGAGTAAAATGCCCTAAAATCTAATCTAGTCCTTAATCGGGGGATTGGGAAATCGCTTCTACAGCCATCATATCATCTGCTCATGGCACTACTACTGTTGATGATGTTGTTGGCGCATCTCCTCCTGCAAGCTTAATTATGAGACAACTATCGAAGCTCTAATGCCGCCTCTCCATTTGTTGGTAGAAGGCCTCGATATCTCCCCCTCCCTATGGCTGTGGGGGCATCTACTGCTCCTATTATGGCGGTGGTTGTGGTTGTTGCGATTGCCCCTCCTATTAGGCGAGTATATCCCCAAATAAGATATCATCTATGTCAAATTCCTTCATGGCTATATACCCATCCAGAGAGAGCCCAATGACGCCCACAACCCTAAGGGTGAGTGCGTTGAGAGGTCGAGGGTCCAGACCATTCTCTGAATCCTCATCCTCATCCACGATCTTGTAGTGCTCGACCACCCGTGCAAGCATAGAGTCGACCACTATGTAGTCGCAACGGCTATTCGTGCTTGATCTCTCATCGTAGTCCTATATATGGCAGAGAAAGAAAGCTTCAGGATTATAGTGAATCTTGTGAGTCATGCAATATAAAGGGAAGAGGTCTCTATGTGTAACAGAGCTTGGGCTCTGGTAGCATCCATAGATGGTCCCCGTCATGAGCTTATGGACCACCCGAAGTGTAGGATCGCTAATCCTTGAGTCTCGAGGCCTTGGCGGTCCTTGGCATGACCACCTCACCCGTGAACTCCCACCACATGTCGTCTATAGAGGTGTCGAAGGTGGGGAAAAGAAGTTTGTCGTTGTACTCTATCGTCGGTAGTTGCGCCTCTAGGAAAAAATTGACTATTCGGTTGAACTTTGCCAATGTGTTGGTGTGAAGGATCCCACCCATCCAGAATATGACCATTAGTACGTCTGGCCCCTCGGGTGCTGAAGCTGTGTACTTCCTTGTAGACACTAAGAAGTCGATTGTCACCTCTTGATAGGCTCGACCCAACGGCTCGAGTAAAAACTCTCATCTGATGGTCGTGGTTTTTAGTGACCATAAAAGGCTAAAGTACTTGTTTGACCAAAAGGAATTGAATATGAGGCAAAGACGATGGTTAGAATTCCTTAAGGATTATGACTTATAGTTGAGTTACCATCCTGGTAAGGCTAATGTTGTAGTTGATTCTTTAAGTAGAAAATCTTTGAGATTGTCTTCTTTGATGATTAGGGAGTTGCATATGATTGAGAAGTTTAGAGATATGAGCTTAGTGTGTGAGCTGACCCCTAAGAGTATTAAGTTGGGATCCTTGAAAGTGATTAATAGCTTGATAGATGAGATTAGAGAAGGTCAAAAGGTAGATCCTTTCTTATTGAGTCAAGTAGAGAAGTTGAATCAAGGTGTGAGTTTAGAGTTGGAGTGGATAGAGTGTTGAGATTTAAGGATAGGTTGTGTATTCCTAGTGTGTCTGAGCTTAAAAAAGTAATTTTAGAAGAAGGTCATAGGAGTAGTCTTAGTATCCATCCAGGAGCCATTAAAATGTACCAAGACCTTAGGAAGATGTTTTGGTGGCCTAAGATGAAGAAGGAATTGGAGGAATTTGTGTATGCTTGCCTAGTATGCTAGAAAGTTAAGGTAGAACACCTATGAGGCTTTGTATGGTAGGAGATGTAGGACACCCTTATGTTGGGTAGAGCCTGGAGAGAATGCCATATTAGGACCTAAGATAGTTCAACAGACTACTGAAAAGGTTAAGATGATCCAAGAGAGGATGAGAGAAACCCAAAGTAGACAAAAAAGCTATAGTGACAAGAGAAGAAAAGACCTTGAGTTTAAAGAAGGTGATCATGTATTCCTTAAAGTCACTCCTTGGACGGGAGAAGGTAGAGCACTGAAATCCCGTAAGCTTATTCCATGTTTCATCGGTCCTTATCAAACTCTTAAGAGGATCGGTGAAGTGGCCTATCAAATTGCCTTGCCTCCATATCTTTCAAACCTCCATAGTGTCTTCCATGTTTCCCAACTCAAAAAGTATGTCCATGATCCTTACCATATCATTGAGTCTGACAACATTCAGCTGAAGGATAATCTCACCTATGAAACGGACCCTTTGAGGATTGATGACAAGAAGGTGAAACAGTTGAGAGGAAAGGAAATCCCTTTGGTTAAGGTCATTTGGGGAGGAATATCGCAGAAAATGCTACATATGAATTAGTGTGGAAGAAAATATGCACAAATATTTTGATGATGCCAAAGTGATTATAAAACATTGAAGAAGAATCAAGGTTGAGCTAAAGCAAGTTGATGCAAGAACAAGATCTCAAGTGTTACATAGATAAGTCTTATCAACTTAACTAAGAATGTAAAAGAATTTTTTAGAATTGCAAGTATGCTTGGCCTTGAGAATAAGTTTTCAAAAATCTCAAATTAATCTCTTTAAATTTAAACAAGTTTTAAATCTTTTGAAAGTAAGTAAAAATGTTTTCAAAAGACTTAACAAAAGCTTTAAAGAATAGTTCAAATCATTTCTTAAAATAGATTTGTGAAAGAAATTATTGAGATGAAGTTTTCTACATAAAAGTTTTTGAAACAATAAAAAAATATGTTCTGGTAATCCATTACAAGACCTTGTAATCCATTACTAGAACAGGAAACTTCAAAGTTCAAATTCTGAATACAAAATGTGTTATGGTAATTGATTACCAGATCTTGTAATCGATTACCAGAAGATAAAATTTCAAAATTTGAATTTAAATTATACAACGTTTCAAACATTTTGAACTTAAACCGTTGTAATCGATTACCAAGTCTTGTAATCGATTACCAGAGCCTATTTTCTGAAAAATTATAGAAAGTTACAACTCTTCATGAAAAGACATAACCTAAGAAATAATTGTCTATAAATACCTATAATTTTTCAGAGAAAGGTGACGAACTCTATTGTAAAAATCATTTACAAAATCTACTTGGCCAAAGTCATTTGCAAAATCTCTAAAGAGTTCTTCAAGAGAGTCATTCTGTAAAATTCAATAGATCATTGGATTTGTAAAGGAGAAAGGGTTTTTCTCCTTGTTGGTTTTTGAATCTCAACACAAGGAAAGGGAGTTCCGAGGTGTTGGAGGATTCAAGTCTTGTAAGGTTTACAAGAGTAGTGGAAATCTCAAGTGGGAGACTCGAGGACTGGATGTAGGCAGGATTGACCGAACTAGTATAAAATCAAGTTTTCAATTCTTCTTTCCCTACACTTTTAATTTCTTGTTATTAATTGTAATTGTGTAATTTGCATCATCATTCATTCTTTACATATAAATTTATCTAAGGAATTAAATTTGATAAGAAAGTAATTGGAAAAGTTTTCATAAGAGGAAATTTAGAAAACTTAATTCACCCCCCCCCCCCTTTTAAGTTAATTGAGGCTAAGTGACTAACAATTAGAAAGCAAGATGTGAGAAGCCTACCCATTTTTGTTTTCAGGTAAATTTCGGGGACGAAATTTCAAAAAAAAGGGGGAGAGTTGTAACACCCCGAGTTTCATAAATTATATTAAGGTATTTTAGAAATTATTTTTATATTTAAATATATTTATTTTAGAGTTTTAATATTATTTAATTAATTATATGAGCTCTATTTTATTTATGAAACATGATTTTTTATTATCCTTTTTAATTAGTGAAGCAGGAGACATTTTATAAAATGTATGTTATTAATATGTACGCTTATGTTTATGTTGATTATTAAATAGGAAGTATATTTTAATTATTATTATTTATTTTTATGAGAAAGGAAGGAAGGGTGTTTTTAGTAAATGATTTATTTTATTTTTATTATTTATTTATTAACAAAGAATTTATCAGGAGTTAAGAAGTTACCTGAGGCTATCAAAATCATTTCACGCTTCTGACTTCATTTTCCTTTCTACACTCTTTGAAGACCAAGGAGAACCAAGAGAAGGAGACCAACCAGATTCTACTCGAGCTTCATCTTCTACTTATCAAGGTAAGGGAGAAGTGAGAAACCTCACTCGGGGGCGTGGGAATAACTGTTGGGTAGCAGGATTGACCCCCAATCCCTTGCTTGATGCATGCTTCTAGGAGCAAGCAAAATATTAATGTTTTCTATTTTGATGTTGATGAGAACTAATGAAGTTTATGTCTTCAAACAAACGTCAAATACCTTCCCCTAAACTTGGTAAACTTGATCCTAACTAAAACTACCAAAAGAAAAATTTAACTCTCAAAGATCCTTTGACCTTTAGAGCTCTAACATAACCATAAATACATGATATCAACATTAAAACTCAATAAAAAAAAGAATTATTTAATAAAGCATATAAATCATACAGTACTCACCAAGCGATAACTCTATAGAATGAAATATGTTGTAAAACTTTAAGTAAAATGAGGTGTACTTGTATGATTGTAATCCTAGTGTACTCATACATAGTTGTATTTGTGTAATTGTTTCATCTATTTGTGGTTATGCTTGAAAATAATAAACCATACAAAATAAAACAAGATGAGGCACTAAAAGGCTTAAAGTTGAAGTATTTTTTTTTATCAACACAAAGTATTATCTCCAAAGGCTCTCAATAAAGGAAGGTTATGTTTATAATGAAATGAAAAATATTTATGTACAAGTAATGCTTCAGAAAAAAGCCCCTAGATTTGTTAAGCCTATATTATAGGTGCCAAATGGTTCTTTAGAAAAAAACTTGATAAATACGGGATCATCATATATAAGAAATAAGGTCGTATTGGTTACTAAGAGTTACAACCAAGAGGAATACATAGACTATGATGACATATATGCTCTAATTGTAAGAATAGAGGCTATTGGATTGTTATTGGCATAAGCCAACATTATGAACTTTCAACTTTATCAAATGGACGTGAAAAGTGTGTAACAACCCATTTTTCGTGGGCCAAAGGCCCAATTCGTGGCCCAGAACGGGCCGTTTCAATTTTGAAACAGGCCGTTCTGGAATAGTGAGTATGGCCAAAATTGTAGAAGCAGAACGGGTCGTTCTGATAGGAGAACGGGCCGTTCTGCTGGGTTTGAGAACGGGTCGTTCCAGTTGAAAAATTTACGTAGGTTTGAAGGGCCCAGAACGGGCCGTTCCGATTTTGGAACGGGCCGTAGTGGTAGGTGGGCGAAAAATCCTATAAATAGGCCTCAAATCCTCTCATTTCTACACACCTCTCATTCTCACTCTCTCTTCTCTTCTGTTCTCTCTTTCGTTCCTCTTCTTCTCTCTAAAGACCAAGAGGAACTCAGAGGATGAGGTTCTGCTCCAGTTTTAGTTCCGATCCTTGTTTAAGGAAAAAAAGGAGGAGGTTCTGCCCGAGTTCCTATTTATCCAGGTACGGGGGAAAAGGAGATTATTTATATGTGGAGTTACATGAGGGAATTGGGTAGAAGAAGAGCCCTTAGGATTATGAGCAATTTTATAATTATTTCTGTTTGAAAAATTATTGGCATTATTTGATTCTGTATGAATTTAGGAGTATGAATATATGATTTATTTGTAAAAATGATGCTCTGGGAGAGAGAACGAAATTATAGAAAAGTGCCTGTAGGCTAGGTTTTGGAAAAATTGAAATATTTCTGTTTGAGGAATTAATGATACCATTAGGTTTTGTATGTGTTGAGGATTAGAAATATATATTTAATTTGTAAGAATGATGATCTGAGAGGGAGAACGAAACTGTAGAAAAGTGCCTGTGAGTTAGGTTTTGAAAGAATTGGGGGTTTTATTGTTTATGTTAAAGTTATATGAAATTGATAATTCCATTGTTTATAATATTAATTTATGAATGTTATTATTGTATTGATTGATAAGAATGAATGATCTTGATGTGAATTTGAATTATGAGATGAGATGTTGTATGGATGTGATTATGATTGTGATTGTGGTGCCTCACATCAATGACTAGGGATGGCATGGCCCCTGGGCAAGTGGTGCTACAGGCAGGGCGTGACCCTAGCATGGTGTGGGATGGGTAAGACAGTTAACACCACCACTTATGTCGATTATGGCAGCCCTGGCATAGGGTTAATTGCAAGAGATTGTGTGGATTGTAATGTGATTGTGGTTCCTCAAACTAAAGGATCAAGGATGATACGAACCCTGGTAGTGGATGCTTCAGGGACGAGCGTACTCCTGGATGATCAGGGATGATACGAACCATGGGTAGTTGATGATTCAAGGACGAGCGTACTCCCGAATGATCAAGGATGATACGAACCCTGGGTAGGTGATGCTTCAGGGACGAGCATACTCCTTAATGACTAGGGATGGCACAACCCCTGGGTAAGTGATGCTACAGGGAGGGCGTGACCCTGGTTTGGTGTGGGAGGCAATTAACCCGTATCACTTGTGTCAGATGTGGCGAGGTCTTGGCATAGTGTTAATTGTAAGATTGGTGTGGATTATGGATGTGGAAATGATATTGTTAATTGTAAGATTGACATGAATTATGAATATGAAAATGATGTTGTAAATTGTATAATTGGTGTGGATTATGATGGATTGAGATATGTATGTGAAATGAGATATGTTAAATGTGAATTGAGATGTGAAGATGATGAATGATTGATATATATATATATATATATATATATATATATATATATATATATATATATTATTAAATAATGAATTATGATGAGATTATATTGTGATGTGTTTGTATGTACTTTGCATATAGATATTTTCTTTTCTCACCGTATAAACTGTGGATATTTTAGGTGAAGAAGATCCGGCTACGAGTGGCATCTAGAATGCCAACAGTTAAATTATGGGAATGCTCTGATAGTGTGACATCGGGACAGAGGATTTCTAGGACAGAATATTTATATGGATTTGGTATTGTAATAAATGATTTTAAACTTTTAAACTCTTAAATTTTACCTTTCAAGTTTTATTTTTCAGTTATTTTCTTATATTGAAGAAAGAACAGATTTGAAGTTTTATGTGAACCCTTTTACGAACCCTTTGAAAGTTTATTCTTCTTAATTAAATTATATTATATATGTGTTGGGGTAGTAAGGGTGTCACATTTAGTGGTATCAGAGCAGGTCGATCCAATCGGCCGTGAGTTATGAGTCTACTATGCTTGTTTGGTAGATTAATAATGTGATGAGTTGATTGTTGAACTTATTGATGTGCTAATGTGATGATTGATTATGTTGTTTTTTATTTATTTGTGTGCATTGTGTTCTCAGGATTTGTCTGATAGACATGATATAATTTGATGATGCTATTTTTGATTGCTCTTTGTTATTCTCATGATTGCTTATTTGTTTGATACTTCTTGCTTACGTAAGAAGTAGTGGTTGAGTAGTATCACTCGTATGGTGAGCTTATGTACAAATAGTATGGACAAAGCCTTGATAATCAACTAGAAATTATTGAGACCTTAGATTTGGGTGAGACATTGATTTGTCAAGAGTTTACAGTTAATGGAATTTAGGAATCTATAGTAGTAGCGATTGAATCCAAGGGGGTTGTATCTGAGAATTGGAGTTTTGATATTTTGATGAGAGATTGGAACGTTCCTTGAGTATTGGTGCTTGCATGTTAACCTTTTATGGTTTAGGTAGTATGTGAATTTTATTCTCTAAGTTCTTTGCACTGAATATGTGAGCTGTTTTGGTCTAGGATTGTAATGGAAAGCTTGAATATGAGTTTAAGGTGGAAAGGAGTGAGTTTGGAATGGTTGAGGTATTTTGTGAAATGTTAGTACACTATTGCTGTATGATATGGGGAATATTTTCGTTGAAATTTCGTTGTGCCAGTATGAGTATCATATTGACAAAATCAGATTTTGTGGTATTCATGAAAGTTGTGGCTTTGGATATTATCTTTCCAATGGAACTGGAATAAGATAAAACGGAGGTCTAGAAATTTAGTTATGACTGCTTTGGTGATCAGAAGTTTAGTTGTAAGAGCTGAATATATTTGAAGTGATTTTTGAATTTTTAGCTAAGAAGGTGATCTTTTTGGAATCTTATGTCTTCATAAGAGTTGTAGCTTATTCACTTAGCTTTCTTTTGAGATAGGTTTGAAATCATTTGGATGAATATAACTCTATATGTCAGGTAGATATATGCTGTTATGAATGTTTTTGAGATTTTAGGCATAACAAGGTTAAAAATGGATTTGGTGATGTTTTGAGGTTTGGTCATTGAAAGGTTGATTAAAATGATATGATTGGTTCATGGTGTAAACGATGATCAATTCATACATGCTTAGGGATGGTATATGTGAAGAAGGTATTCTAACATGATTTGATATGCAAGTATGTGACCTTATGGATCAATTAGTGGATGTTTGTGTGTTAATGAGATTGACCTTAGGATGTAATATCATCATATTATAGTTAAGTATAAAGATATATCCAATATAGATTTAGACTAGATTATCTAAGTATGAATTTGGATTGTATGAGGTGAGTATTTTAGGCCATGAAATTTCTTGCGGAGGTATAACGTAGATCTACCGAAGTTGTGTTTAAAGTGAAAGATATCTGAGTCAATTAGTATAATTAGGAGTTTATTGGAGAGTTTATAGGAAAATTATTGAGTAAATTTTTAAGATAGTTGTTCATGGTTTAAACTGCCCTCACTACGGGAATCACTTTTGCATTCTTTCCTCTGGTTATTAAGATGTTTCAGTCCACCAGGTTGTCTCTTGCCTACCCTTGTAATCAGCAGTAGTTCGAAAGGTTAATCTATATCAGGAATTCCTAGACCTATGTTTATTTTTAACTACCCAAAGTATTTCGTCGCTTACTCCTCTGGGTCGCTTACTATCACCTTTGACTGGATTGACTAGGAAAAGAGTTGCCTTTGTATGGGATAACAAATGCGAAGGTAGTTTTCAAACTCTTTAGGAAAGATTGACTAGTGTTAATACTACTAGATTTTAATAAGACTTTTGTGATATATAGTTATGCTTCTAAAGATAGGTTTGGGAGGAGTGTTGTGGCAAGAAGGAAAGGTAGTAGGTTATGATTCATGAGAGGAATTTTCTTATCCATGACCTTGAGTTAGCAGCTTTAATATTTATACTAAGATTTGGAGACACTACGTATATGATTCTAAGCTTGAGATATTTATTGATCGTTAGAGCCTTAATTATCTGTTGACTGAAGGAGTTAATTACGTGACAAAAGAGATAGTTAGAATTTCTTAAGGAATAAGATTTTGATCTTATTTATTATTTGGCTAAAGCCATTGTGGTGATCGATGTTTTGTGTAGGAAACCTTTATATTTAACTTCCCTTATGATTAGAGAGATGAATCTTTTTGGCTCAAATTAGAGACTTAAGTTTGGTTTATAAGGTTACCCTTAGTAGTGTGAGACTAAGTGTGACTTGAGTAACGAATGGATTGTTGAAGGAAATTAGAGAAACATAATTTTGGTGACAAGATATGAGGCTATGGGATAAGGAGATGAATAAGAGTATGACTTGGGTGTAGATAGAGTGGTGAAATTAGAGATCTGATATGAATACCGAGTGTACTTACGCTTAGGTACTTGATCTTTAGAAATGATCATAGAAGTAAAACTAATATTGTGGCAGATGCCTTGATTATGATAACCTCTGATATATCATTATTGATGATTTAAGGATTAGATTTGATTGAAGAATTTAAAGACTTATGCTTGGTGTGTGAGATTATCCTTAGGAGCATTGAATTGATTATGTTGAAAGTGACTAGTGAATTAATGGATGAGATTAGAGAAGCCTAGGAGTCAGATCCTTTCTTAGGGAATCAAATGGAGAAGATTGGTAGAAGTATAGATAACCATTTTTTTTTTAATAGAAATCGACATTGTTTTGAAGTGCAAGAGCAAATTTGGGTGCTTAGTAACCTTGAATTAAAAAAAAAAAAACAAAGATGATCTTAGAAAAAGAACGTAAGAGTACTCTTAGCATTCATTTAAGAGCTACTACGATGTATCAGAGTAGCGCAGCGGAAGTGTAGTGACCTAAGATGAAGAGAGGAGTAAAGCAATTGTATACTTGTGGTTAGCATACTAGAAATCTTTAAGAATTTTGTAGCACTTAGACGCTCCATTTTGGAAGTGAGATGGTGAGTGGATAGACCTTAGTGGTAGGTTTGTCTAAGACGCTTAAGAGATTGATTTTATTTGTGTTTCAGTGGATAGACTCGCCAAGTTTACATGTCTTACCCTTAGAAATCCTTTGATAAAATTGATAGAGTTGTATATCAGTAAGGTAGTGAGGTTGCATAAGGATTAGAAAGTAAGAAGAGAGAAGTCTACCATTACAAAAATTTCGGGGACGAAATTTCTTAAAGGAGGGGAGTATTGTAACAGCCCATTTTTTGTTGGCCAAAGGCGTAATTCGTGGCCCAGAACGGGCCGTTTCAATTTTGAAACGGGCCGTTCTGGAATAGCGAGTATGGCCAAAATTGTAGAAGCAGAACGGGCCGTTCTGATAGGAGAACGGGCCGTTCTGCTGGGTTTGAGAACGGGTCGTTCTAGTTTGGGAACGGGTCGTTCCAGTTGAAAAATTTACGTAGGTTTGAAGGGCCCAGAACGGGCCGTTTCGATTTTGGAATGGGCCGTAGTGGTAGGTGGGCGAAAAATCCTATAAATAGGCCTCAAATCCTCTCATTTCTACACACCTCTCATTCACACTCGCTCTTCTCTTCTGTTCTCTCTTTCGTTCCTCTTCTTCTCTCTGAAGACCAAGAGGAACTCAGAGGATGAGGTTTTGCTCCAGTTTTAGTTCCGATCCTTGTTTAAGGAAAAAAAGGAGGAGGTTCTGCCCGAGTTCCTATTTATCCAGGTACGGGGGAAAAGGAGATTATTTATATGTGGAGTTACATGAGGGAATTGGGTAGAAGAAGAGCCCTTAGGATTATGAGCAATTTTATAATTATTTCTGTTTGAAAAATTATTGGCATTATTTGATTCTGTATGAATTTCGGAGTATGAATATATGATTTATTTGTAAAAATGATGCTCTGGGAGAGAGAACGAAATTATAGAAAAGTGCCTGTAGGCTAGGTTTTGGAAAAATTGAAATATTTCTGTTTGAGGAATTAATGATACCATTAGGTTCTGTATGTGTTGAGGATTAGAAATATATATTTAATTTGTAAGAATGATGATCTGAGAGGGAGAACGAAACTGTAGAAAAGTGCCTGTGAGTTAGGTTTTGAAAGAATTGGGGGTTTTATTGTTTATGTTAAAGTTATATGAAATTGATAATTCCATTGTTTATAATATTATTGTATTGATTGATAAGAATGAATGATCTTGATGTGAATTTGAATTATGAGATGAGATGTTGTATGGATGTGATTATGATTGTGATTGTGGTGCCTCACATCAATGACTAGGGATGGCACGACCCCTGGGCAAGTGGTGCTACAGGGAGGGCGTGACCCTAGCATGGTGTGGGATGGGTAAGACAGTTAACACCACCACTTATGTCGATTATGGCAGCCCTGGCATAGGGTTAATTGCAAGAGATTGTGTGGATTGTAATGTGATTGTGGTTCCTCAGACTAAAGGATCAAGGATGATACGAACCCTGGTAGTGGATGCTTCAGGGACGAGCGTACTCCTGGATGATCAGGGATGATACGAACCCTGGGTAGTTGATGATTCAGGGACGAGCGTACTCCCGGATGATCAAGGATGATACGAACCCTGGGTAGGTGATGCTTCAGGGACGAGCGTACTCCTTAATGACTAGGGATGGCACGGCCCCTGGGTAAGTGATGCTACAGGGAGGGTGTGACCCTGGTTTGGTGTGGGAGGCAATTAACCCGTATCACTTGTGTCAGATGTGGCGAGGTCTTGGTATAGTGTTAATTGTAAGATTGGTGTGGATTATGGATGTGGAAATGATATTGTTAATTGTAAGATTGATATGAATTATGAATATGAAAATGATGTTGTAAATTGTATAATTGGTGTGGATTATGATGGATTGAGATATGTATGTTAAATGAGATATGTTAAATGTGAATTGAGATGTGAAGATGAGGAATGATTGATATATATATATATATATATATATATATATATATATATTATTAAATAATGAATTATGATGAGATTATATTGTGATGTGTTTGTATGTACTTTGCATATAGATATTTTCTTTTCTCACCGTATAAAATGTGGATATTTTAGGTGAAGAAGATCCGGCTACGAGTGGCATCTAGAATGCCAACAGTTAAATTATGGGAATGCTCTGATAGTGTGACATCGGGACAGAGGATTTCTAGGACAGAATATTTATATGGATTTGGTATTGTAATAAATGATTTTAAAATTGTAAACTCTTAAATTTTACCTTTCAAGTTTTATTTTTCAGTTATTTTCTTATATTGAAGAAAGAACAGATTTGAAGTTTTATGTGAACCCTTTTACGAACCCTTTGAAAGTTTATTCTTCTTAATTAAATTATATTATATATGTGTTGGGGTAGTAAGGGTGTCACAAAGTGAATTTTTAAAGCATTTCATTCAATAAATGGTTTATGTTCACCAACCCCGTAGATTTGTTGATTTCAAGTTCCCTAACCATGTGTATGAGTTGAAAAAAGGCACTTTAAGATGGTCCTTGGAAGTATCTCCTACGTTACTAGCACTATGGTTGTCGTGTTGCATCTTGTTCATGGCTCCGAACATTTTAGCCATTTGTTCCTTGAGCTGTTTAAGCTCCTCATTGAGGATATAGTTTCTTTCTTCTAGGGCATCCATGGCTTTTATCCTTTGAGCTCTCGTGAGTATGGAGTGTTGAAAAGCCACCTTTGAGGGACAATGATAATTTCCTATTAAGCTATTTAATTGATAATGCATGAAGAAGGTCTCTAACAAAGACTTGGTGGCCATTCCTTTGAAGGTGAATCATAGTGTCCCTTTTCACAATGTTTTACGATGTGACAAAGGTCACACTAATTGGAGTTCACCAGTCTTTGTGAGAGATCTCCTAGTGATCCTATACGACTTTTCGAAAAATAGGAGATGCATGATGACCTTTTTTTAATGAAGGGATGTATGTCTCTCACATATTTTATTTTCTATGTTAGGTTTTCCCTTGTGATAATGCATTTTTTTTGTTTTTTTTTATTTTTTTTTATTTTTTGTGTTTTCTTTACCTTAAGGGAACTACACAAACAAATGCACACACATATGCTCAATCAACGCAACCCACAAACAGTCATGTTCAAATCCATGGTCTGGGGTCCTTGTCAAGAAAGTGTTTTGTATAGGACGATTCTAATTATCCTCACTAGTCTTTAAAGGCTCCCAAGGTGCCCCGATTATAGGGACCCAATATCTTTGTCGCCGTCACCTGCAAACTCTAAGGTCTGACACAGTATTTTAGGCTAGAGTAACCAGTTATCACCTCGAGTGTGATTTCCGACAAGGTTTGCAAGCTCTAAGGCCATTCTTGGGCCGGTTGTACGTCAACCACCCCCTATATTTACAGGCTTATGCCCCCGGCTATAGAGGGAATTGTTGTGTGCAAGGGTTTGTGCACAATTGTTATTTCAAACAGATGCGAAATTTAAACAGGCAAACAAATATCAAAGAAAACAAATAAATATTTACATGCAAAACAAACAAGGTAAAGGGAACAAATATTTATTATTCTTAATTTACTAATCTCATCATTTATTTCAGCCTGACCCTCTTTAAACTTCTCTAGTGGAGTTACCATCTGCCGGAACTCAAAAAATTCTAATATTGCCCATAAATGGTTTGGACTTCCTTTTTGAAAAGTCTCATCAATTAGGGAATGCCCAAACACCAGAATAATTCCTAACTAATGGTTTGGGAAAATGGTTCTTAGGAGTCGCCACCGATCTTTTACTCAAAACATCGGAAAAAGAAAAGGGATTTTGAAAAGTGCCAATTTGGCCTTTATAACTAGAATTATGCTCGGGGGCCGGTTACGTGTAAGGAAGGTGTTAAGCACCCTACAACACCCTAAATCGGTACGCTTATGATGAAACTAGCGTGATAGAGAATAATAGTTTAAATATTTGGTTCCCTTTATTAGTGGTTATTTACACGCTTAAATTTAAATTATGTGATTTACCCTAACACGTCTACATGGTTGTTTTTATTAGTTATAACAATATTTTACAATAAAAGGAGTAGAGGATGGAAAAAAAGATTGGTAGAAATACCTCTTGAGCGGGCTTTTATAAAGTGTTCTTCAAATGTGGAATACTTGAGGCACTTTTTGGCTACCTTACACACTATAATGTGCCTCACAACTCTGAAGAAATAAAAGGAGAAGAAGAGAAAGAGATTTGAATTGTATCAGGCTTCAGAAGGCAATTTTTTCGGTCCCTAGGAACAATGCCCGACTTTGGTATTTATAGACATCAAACCTGACTAGAATGGCCCATTCTGGTTTCAGAACAGCCCATTTTGGATTAGTTTGTTAAGGCAAAAATTTGAATCTGGAACAGTCAATTCTGAATTTAAATTTTACCTTTAACAACCTATGTCGAAACGGCCTATTCCAGACTGGAAAAAATTCATTTTGACCTAGTGTTTCTATGCCTTTTTAGGAGTTTGGAAAGGCCCATTCTAGGCTCCTAATTCACCCTTATTGGGCTTTGGGCCTTCTAATGTCATATCGTTTCGTTCTGATGTC
This sequence comes from Cajanus cajan, assembly GCF_000230855.2. Taxonomy (NCBI): domain Eukaryota; kingdom Viridiplantae; phylum Streptophyta; class Magnoliopsida; order Fabales; family Fabaceae; genus Cajanus; species Cajanus cajan. Next base: position 22,912,243 of record NC_138524.1, read on the forward strand.
ATATTCGAGCCTTCGGGGACTCCTTTGTCTCGTGCTAAAGTCCATTTCTTTGTTTGCGGGTCCCGGACAAAATTAGGTTTCTACAATACAATGTTTTTCAATACGATTTGACAATATCTTAGAAGTCTAAAGAAACTTACGTTTGGCTGATACATAGACAAGTCCTCTTTAGCTTCTAGAACATGTCTCCTTATTGCTTTCGCCTGTTCATGGATCTCCTTGCTTATGTTGTCCCAAGTTGACTGTGCTTCCTTGGCCTTCTCTTGATAATATCCCATCATCACTTTTAGCTCTTGAACTTCTTCTAGAGCTTGGTCACTTTAGTGGGTAATTTCTTTAAGAAGTTCGAGCCCCTCTTCTTCCTTTTGTCAAAAATTAGAGATGGTTGCGGCTCGTTCTTGGGTGATCTCCCGCTAAATTTTAACCTCTGATCTGGCCTTAGATAAGTCCTTATGTGCTTGTTCTTTTCCTTGTGTCTGCCCTTGGTGTTTGATCTTGAGTTGTGCTACCTTTGATAAGGATTTCACGAGTTGCTTATCTAAATCAACTCTTGGGATTTTCGTCGATTGTGTATTTTTGTTGGCATATTCATCTTTTAATCATTCGATTTCAATGTCCTTCTTCTTGCACTTCTTTTGTAGACTATCGATGAAAATTTTGGATTCCTCATCCTTTTCTTCCAAGGCTTTTACTTGGGCTTCCAAAGTTTCCATCCTTTTAGTCAAGGAATTGACTCGTTGTTGTTTGCTTTGGTCCACTGACTTGGTTATACCTGTGATTCCTCTTTTTCTTCTCCATTGTTGATAATCATCTGAAGGCTATCCAGGGTCTACCAAGCTCATTGTCTCCAAATTAAAGTGGCTTGCTCCAAGCTTCCTTGATGGCGTCAATCAACGGTTGTTGCCCCGAGGTGTAGAAGAAAAAAATCCCTCCAAGTTCTTCTAGATTTGGCAAAGTTTGTGTTCTCCCAAGCTGCCTTAATATATGGTTTAGAGAACAGGCTATACATCCTCTTAGTCCCATCAAAGGTAGATTAGGGACCTTTCCACATCGAATCAAAACTTGACTTGGTCGAAACCATGGACACATCCACGTGAAGGTGTCCTTAGTATAGTTTTCCATCTCAGTTTTCCAAGCCATAACATACTTCCTTGGTGCGGGAATTCTAGGAAAGCTCCTTAACGGATCAGGTAGCTTTCCCATATGGTCTTTGGCAAAAAAATGTGCATACGTCCACACATAAAGGAGTGGGCTATAGCATCTCATCTATTTCCCTGAATTTTTTATTACAAAAGTCAATAGTAATTAAGGTGTTGGAAAAAATGGCAGGCACGAGGCTCTTTAGGTGTGCATCCCAAGCAAGAAGGCATCGATTGCGGCGTGCTCTATTACCTTCTCATGAAAAGAGAAAAGGATTATCCCAAACAATATTAAAGCTAGATTCTTGTTGAAAATCATCCAAACCCCTTGATTGGCTAGAAGGGAAAGGTGTCCTTCCAGAGTAGAGAGCTTCCATCCTTTGATTGTCCCATTTCCCTCAAGAGTGGATAAATAAGGAGGTAGCCTGATTAGCTCAATTAACTTATCTAAGGAGATAAGTCCTTCCAAAATAGCGTAGACCCCTTCAGACTTGGGCCACCTAACCATTAGGTCGTACTCCTCTACAATGGGCACTATGTCAACGTGAGGGAACTGAAAACAACAAAACTCAAGCTTCTAGAAATGCACCAAAGCTCTCATGAAGGCGGGGTCAACATATATCCTTAATAGGTCAAGGATTCTTCCATAGCACTTTTTGAAGTCTGTCTTGACTTCCCTCAACATTAGAGCACATAAGTTGTTGACTCTTGGCATTGCATAATTCAGAATGCTCACCATCCTCAACGGTCCATGCATGCTACTACATATGCCTTCCATATCTCTAAATGAATGTTTATTAATTACTATCCTAAAAGAAATGCATGATATGTAATTTTTTGCCTAAATATTTTCATGTTTTATTTGACTAAGGGCTATAATCCTTATCCATTTGAATGAAATTAAACACGCAAGTGCAATAAATATATGCTCACAAAAAGTAATCCATGAACGACACAAATCCATGGTCTGTGGTCCCTTTCAAAGAAAGTGTTGGTATAGGAAGGTTCTAGTTATCCTCACTAGTCTTTAAAGGCTCCCAAGGTGCCCCCAATATAGGGACCCAGTACCTCGATCGCCGTCACCTGGCAAATTCTAAGGTCTGATGTAGTATTTTGGGATAAAGTAACCGATTATCACCTTGAGTGTGATTTTCGACAAGGCTTTCAGGCTCTAAGGCCATACTTGGGCCGATTGTACGTCAATCACTCTCTATGTTTATGCGTTCACACCCTCGAGTATAAAGGGAACTGTTGTGTGCAAGGATTGTGTATAATTGTTTATTTCAAACATACAAATATCAAAGCCAAATAAAAATGCATACAAAACAAACAAAGTAAAGGGAACTAATATTTGAACTATTATTCTTAGTGTGCTAATTTCATCATTTATTTTGGGCTTGACCCACTTAAGCTTCTCCAGTGGAGTTGCCATTTGTTAGAACCTAAAAAATTATGATCTTTCCCACAAATGGTTTAGACTTCAAATTTGAAAATCTCATCAATTAAGGAATGCCCCGAGACCAGACTAATCCCTAATTAACAGTTTTGAAAAGAGTTCATGGAGTCACCACCGATATTTTTCTCAAAACGTCGAAAAAAGGAAAAAGAGATTCTTAAAAATACCAAAAATGGCCTTCACAACTAGAATTTGGGCTCGAGGGTCAATTACATATAGGGAAGGTATTAGGCACCCTACGATGCCCTATATTAGTACCCTATAATGAAATTAGTGCAGTTGAGAATAATAATTTAAATATTTAATCCCCTTTTATTAATGATCCTTTACATGCACAAATTTAAATTTACATGATTTTCCCTAAAATGTCTACATGGTTACTTTTAGTTATGGTATCGTTTATGACAAAAAAAATAGATAATGAAGAAAATACCTCTTTGAACGAGCTTTTATAAATACTTCAAATGTGGTAGACTTGATGCCCTTTTTGGCTGCCTTATACACTACAATTGTCTCACAAAACTCAAGAAATACAAAAAGGAGAAGAAAAGAAATGTATAGACTCTATAGAGACTAAATTTCTACCCCTAAACATTGTTCACGAGCCTCATATTTATAGGCACGAAAATCCAATAGAATGGGGCATTCTGACCTAGGGTTACAAGCCTTTTTCTTAGCTTAGAAAGACCCGTTTTGAGCCCCTAATTATGGCCCTCTACATTTTAGGCCTCTGGATGTCATGTTAGCCTACTCTGATGTTGTTTTTAGGCCTTCGGGAACTCCTTCTTATGTTAAAAGTCCATTTTCTTATTTATGTGCCCCATACGAAATTAGGTGTCTACAGGCATGAAGGTGACTTTTGAGAGGGTTTTGTTGAAGCAAAATGGTCAAAAATATCATATATTCAAAAGTGATTCAAATGTGAAGGAATGAGTAAATTTATAGGCTAAGTGGACGGCACAATTGGCTCCAAACTCAAGCATTGCATTGGCGCCAGATTTTGAATTCAAATGGTATTTGAATTTAAAATTCTCGGTCACTCCCATGTGATATGCCATGTGCTTGGTTCAATTATGAATTTAAGTTGCATTTAGAGGTCATTTGAGGCTGATTTGGGACGTACCATGTGTAGCCACCATTGGCTTAATACATGTGACCCAAATACAACACAAATTACTTCTAAATGAAGCATAAATCTAGCTAACTTTACCTATTTATGTTTTCACTCTATTTTCCTATCCTAATGACTAAAATAGAATAGCCTATCAAATACAAACAATAGAAAATAATAAAAGAAGTAAAATTAGCCCAATATTGGGTACCAAAATACCCAAGGTCCATAAAGCCCAAAACTAGGCCCACTAAGCCTAAGGCCTAAAAACCTAATCTAGGTGGCCCAGAAATACAAGACCAAAACATATAAATCCTACACTACAAAGTTAAGTACAAATAAGGTGGATCACTGTGAAGCCCATGTGAAGAATATCCTAAGCCCACCAAGCCTATTGGGCCCACCAAGCTCTGAAGCAATCAAATCTTCCTGTAATCTCCTAGCCATGGCTCTAGTGGTTGGACCCTTGATCCATGCTCTTCCATCATCCCTTCCCTCTTGAAGAGGATTCATCCTCGAATCTATAGGCTCCTCCTCATCATCACTAGCTCCTACAAAAGGTTTTAAATCACTAACATTAAAGGTAGGACTAACACCATAATCATCTGGGAGATCTAGCCTATAAGCATTATCATTAATACGTTGGAGGACATGAAAAGGTCCATCTTCTCAGGATTTGAGTTTAGACTTTTTTTGTGTGGAAATCACTCTTTTCGTAAATGAAGCCAAAGCCAATCTCCTTCCTGAAAGATCATATTCTTTTTTCCTTTATTGTTGTATTTTTTATATCTCTCATATTGTTGTTGTATTTGTATTTTAACCCTCTCATGTAACTTTTTAACAAATTCAACCCTTGGCGCCTATTCTTTATGAATAAAATGATTTACATTAGGAAGGGGGATCAAGTCCATAGGTGTAAGAGGATTAAAACCATACACAAGGCATATAACTCCTTGTCATAGGTGGGATAGTTGAGGGAGGCATCTTTTAGTTTTTCACTAAAATAGGCAATTGAGTGTCCTTCTTGCAACAATACAACATCGATGCCAATTCTAGATGCATCACATTTTAGCTCAAAAGTTTTAGAAAAATCAGGTAGAGTTAGTGTGGGTGCATTTGTGAGTCTATCATTTAAAGATTGAAATGCTTGGTCTTATTTTTCACCCCATTCAAAAGGAATATCCTTCTTGACAAGTTCATTTAAGGGTGAAGCAATGGTGGAGAAGTTAGGAACAAAATGTCTATAAAAACTTGCAAGTCCATGAAAACTCCTAACTTCACCAACATTCCTTGGTTTTGGCCACTCTTGGATGGCTTTGATTTCCTCAAAAAGTGCATTTATCTACATTAACAAACAATTGGTTTTTCCTAAGGATCAAAAGAACTTGTCTAAGATGTCCTAAATGATCATATTTACTTCTACTATAGATTAAGATGTCATCAAAATAAACAACCACAAACTTCCCAATCCACTCTCTTAAGACATGATTCATAAGCCTCATGAATGTGCTTGGTGCATTTGTTAACCCAAAGGGCATGACCAACCACTCATATAGACCAAACTTAGTCTTAAAAGCAATCTTCCACTCATCACCTTCCTTTATTCTTATTTGGTGATATCCGCTCTTAGGATCTATTTTGGAAAATATGGTAGCACCATGTAATTCATCAAGCATATCATCAAGTCTTGGGATAGATTGCCTATACTTGATAGTAATATTATTGATAGCCCTACAATCACAACACACTCTCCATTTTCCATCTTTCTTAGGGACTAACAATACAAGTATAGCACAGGGACTTAAACTCTTTTGTACCCATCCCTTGTCCAACAACTCTTGAATTTGGTTCTCTATTTCTTTTATTTCTTGGATATTGGTCTTATAGGCTAGCCTATTTGGTAGGCTTATCCCAGGCACAAAATTAATTTGATGTTCTATACCCCTAAAAGGTGGAAGACCCTTTGGACCCTCACTAGGGAATACATCACCAAATTCTTTTAAAATATTTTCAACCCCGTGTGGTAGAGAACTAGGTTCAAGAGATAAATTATGAAAATTTAACACACTTCTACAAAAAAGAAGATAAGAAGGTTGTTCAACAAGAAAAGTTTTCTTGATATCATTTTTTTTTGAAGACCTTCTAAAGAAGAAGTATCATTTGCTTCTTCCTTTTTCTTCTTTGAAGAGTTGTGTTTCTCTTTTTGTCTTATCTCTCTTTTCTTCTATTTTTTTTTCATTTTTTTCTTCTTCTATCATCCTGGAAAGAGATAAAGGATGAAGTACAAAATTTTTTTCCTTGTGAATGAAGGTAATTTCATTAGTAAGACCATTATGCATGGTTTTCTTATCAAATTGTCATGGTCTTCTTAACAAAATGTGACAAGCTTCCATAGGCATTATGTCACATACCACTTGATCTTCATAATTGCCTATTGAAAACTTGAGCTTCAATTGTTTATCCATGATTATATCCCTATATCTTCATTTAGCCAATGAAGTTGATATGGTTTTGGATGCGGAATTAGGGTTAGGTTTAATTTCACAACCAACCTAATGCTACAATAATTACAACATGATCCACTATCTACAATGAGAGAACAAGCATTATTTAAAATTTTGCATCTTTTGTGAAAAATGTTCTCTCTTTGTGAAATATGTTGATCACTAGGTTGACTTCCTAGAAGTCTCCTAATCATGAGTAGTTGACCATCATATGGATAAACATTTTCAATTTCATGGTTTTCATCACTAGATTCACTTTCAGTTGAAGTGGTAGAACTATATTCATCATGACTACTATAAATGCCTTGTCCTCTTAAAATCATCACTTTTTATTTGGACATTGTAAGGCAATATGTCCTCTTCCAAGACATTTAAAGCATTTGATGTCACTAGTTCTATTGCTTAAAGTGGAAGTACTTTTTCCTTTTCTTTTTCAAGATTCTTGGAGGGTTCCACTTTATTTTTGTATTTTGAAAAATTTGCCTACTTGTAGTCCTTTTTAACATAAGATTAAGATTGAGTTTTCTCTTACTTAAAAGAATTTTTCATCAAATGTTGTTGTTCCACCCTTATACAAAGTTGGACCAAATTATCAAGGTCCCTATAAGGGAGTAATGCAACTCTATCTCTTATATCAAAATTAAGACCACTCAAGAACCTTACTATGGTTAACCTCTCTTCCTCCCTTATGCCAACTCTCATTAAATAAATATCTATTTTTTGCCTATACTCTTCCACACTCATATTCTTTTGTTGGAGTCTTTGGAGATTATCTATAAGCTCCCTACTATAATAAGAAGGAATATACCTTATTTTCATAGCATTCCTTAAGTCATTCCAATATTGTATGGGTGGGTCATTGTGAAGGCTTCTTTCCCTAACTAGAGCTATCCACCAATACATAGCTTGTCCTTGGAAAGCTAAGGTGGCTAAGGGAACTTTTATTTCATCCCCTACTTGGTGACAAGTGAAAATTTGTTCGACTTTCATTTCCCAATCCAAGTAGGCGTCCACATCTTCTTTGTCGTAAAAGGAAGTGAGATCAACTCTTGATTCCCTCACCTTTGGTTCTTTTATAACTTTCCTAGGATTAGGTTGATAGTAATCATCTAAATTCATGCTACCTACTTCCTCAAGGCTTGTGGAACAATGGGAACCTTTACTACTTTTCTTTTTTTGTTTTATTTTTGCCAAAAGTTTTTCTTCTTGATGTTTAACCATGCAAATTTCTTCCTTTAGAATAACAAGTTGTGCTTCTCTTTCAATTCTTTCTTTTTCTTTAGCTAGAACCTATTGTTTTTTCCATAGTCTTCATGCCTTAAGCTCTTAAGCAAGATGAGAAAAACTTTTTAGAGAACTTGAGTCACTGCCACTTAAGGAATGTTTACTCATAGTTAAACTTGAAGAAGAATGTTATATGCAATGCGAAATAAATGTGATTTTGTTTTTGGTGGAACAATACTAAATACTTAGAGGTCTAAGTATACACATTGCACTATCAAGGGAGGTGAGCTACAAAGAGCCACTTAATAACCAAGCCTTTTCAAGTGGAAATTACTAAACCCATTTATGCTAGTCTTACTTCCAAATTCTTTTCACAAGGTTTTATGCTTATGAATTTTCACAATTTTTTTATGTCACACTAACGTGAAAGAAATTACAATAAAAGCTACACTAGTCGATCAAGGTTAAACAAACAATGTTTCCAACAAGGTAAATATACAAATGAAAGCTAAACACAATGATGAATTAATAAGAATCTAGTCAAACCTCTATGTGGAAGCTTAAAGAACATATGCAATTTTCAAGCCACTTCCACAAGCACTAGCGTGAGTGACGCTATAAGGATTTAGATATACCTAACTGACTTCTTAATACTCCCTCCAAGCAATTACAAATGGATTTAAAAAAAATAAAATTGCAAAAATTTGAAACTACCCTAAAACAAATTTTAGTGACTGCTTTTGGGACCACTTTATTAGTAACAGATTTAGTGGTGAATTTTCCAGCAACCAGTTTTTGATCACTAAATCCATTTCGAAATTCATCCTCTTTTTTTTCCAAGACCTTCACAAGGTAACAAAAAATTCAAAGCATACAGTGGCTTCTCACAATGATTAAGGAAGGATTATCTCTTATGATGGTGATTTAGAAGTCTAGGAATGATTGGGCTTATGTTAAGACCAGTTTTCCTGGTTTTTAGAGTTCCTTTCTTACCTCTAGTCCTTGTGAGCTAATGTTTGATCCTTTTTCAATGGTTGGATGTCACTTATAGCCAAGGAATGAATAAATAAAGCAACAAAAGATCAATTAGAAAACCTAAACCAAAAGGATTATTAACATAAACAAACTCAAAGAAATCCAATCAAGACTAAAAGGACTAAAAAATAAGACTCACCTAACACTCAAAAGGATTGTCTTAGAATGGTTCTAGAATAGATGAAGAAAATTAAAATAAGAGAATAAGAAAAATAATTAAGCATCAAATTGAAGAAACCAATCATGTAGTGATCAAACTCAAACTATTTTTCAATGGATTTTTCCTTCTTAGCTTTTGATTATATTTTTTTTCACTTTCTTTTCCACTTTTCTTTTTGATTCAAATGAGAAGTTTGATGCCTTTTTCCAGAATTGTTTTTTTAAAATTCACTACAAATTGGTACAAGTCTCGGATCTACACAAAAAAAAATCAGTAACAAGTTGTAATTCAAATTTGTTTATTCTCTTGGTACATGACCTATTTCAAACACCTTAGATTTTCAATCTAATTTCAAATGATCCTTCTTCCAATTTTCTGTTTTTCTCTTGTTCTAAAGGTGTTTTTCCATATTTCAATTTTCAAATGATCTTTGATAAACAATTTTTTTAAGGATATTTTGAAATCAAATGAATTTTTGAACACTTTAAAAAGACATAATGGAATCCTAACTCTAAGATCATCGATCCACTAATGAACATGAACACAAATTCAAAATTTAAAAGCACCAAAGCACCAATCAACCAAGACTCTTAGCCAAAATTAAAACAATTAGGTCAACTTAAGCATAACTTGAATTTTGACATGATAAGAACTACACATTACCTCTAGACAACAAGATTTCAAAATCAAAAATCACATGCAATGGACTCAAATGACCAAAATTAAAATGAATCGAGACTCAAAAAATCAAAACTGCACAAGGTGGAAAATCCTAAACACATTGTGGAATTTAAACAAGTAATCACCTACACATGGATCTATCAAATAATTTTCTCAGGATTTAGATCCATTCAAAAAAAATCAATCAAGACAAGAAAGAACACAATTACACAAAATGAATCAGTGAAATGAAGCACTTAACCTCAAGTAGTCAACCAAAGCTCTAGATACCAAAAATGATGGAAAAACTAGGTGAAGTGATGGATTTACTTCCCTTGGCTTTTCTCCAAAATATTGATCTTTTCCTTGAGGGAATTTTAGATGCTCAAGATCCAGAAGATTATGATGAGATGCAGAATTGAAGGAGAAGGAAGCACCAAGGCCAAAGGAGCAAATGATTGCTCACAAGGTGCTAAACCTAGAAGCCTTCTAAGATCCCTAAAGACTAGGCATGAATGTGACTTTTGAGAGAGAGTTTTGCTGAAGCAAAATGGTTAGAGATCTCATATATTCAAAAGTGATTCAAATGTGAAGGAATGAGTAAATTTATAGGCTAAGTGGATGGCACAATTGTCACCAAACTCAAGCATTGCATTGGCGCTGGATTTTGAATTCAAATAGTATTTGAATTCAAAATTCTCGGTCACACCCATGTGCTATGCCATGTGCTTGGTTCAATTATGCATTTAGAGGTCATTTGAGGCTGATTTGGGATGTGCCATGTGCAGCCACCATTGGCTTAATACATGTAACCCAAATACAACTCAAATTACTTCTAAATGAAACTTAAATCTAGCCAACCTTAATTATTTATGTTTTCACTCTATTTTCCTATCCTAATGGCCAAAATACAATAGCCTATCAAATACAAACAATAGAAAATAATAAAAGAAGCAAAATGAACCCAATATTAGGTACCAAAATACCTAAGGCCCATAAATCCCAAAAATAGGCCCACTAAGCCTAAGGCCTAAAAACCTAATCTAGGTGGCCCAAAAATAAAGACCAAAACATATAAATCCTATACTAAAAAGTTAAGTACAAACAAGGTGGATCACTGTGAAACCCATGTGAAGAGTATTTTGGGCCATCAAGCCCATTGGGACCACCAAGCTTTGAAGCAATCAAATCTTCCTATAATCTCCTAGCCATGACTTTACTGGTTGGACCATTGGTCCATGCTCTTCCATCAAAGAAGCATTTTGATCTAAAGATTTTGAGAAACCAAGTCCATCTGACCAAAACCAAATTTCGCTATAGCTCCTCCCAATCGAATTAATAATTTGAAAAGTATGTGTTGGAGCTATTTTATGTTTAGTGAACTGAATTTTTCCACTTCCACTTAAGCCAGTAAAATTACTAAGCAAAATTTTATCTAGCAAAAATTAACCCCCTTTTTGGTTGGTTTCCCTCATTGCATCAACCACATTCCATGTAGCGTCATAAGCCTGAGCTGCAAAGATCGTAGGCTTATAACTAAACTCTTCAAAATTCTCTGAGCTAAATTTTTTCCAAAATTTATGGTAGAAGTTTCCATACTAGTGCCATATATTTGGATAATTCCTTAACATTTTTATGTGATTCTTAAGTCTAAAATGTAACTCTAAATGTATACTTTCTAACCTAACAATAATAACTCAATTTTATTAATGACATGTAGAGAAATCTAATAAATACCTAGGTATGTTCATACTAGAATTTTCAAAATCTAAAACAACTCATATTCAAATTCTCTTCTCTCAATCCAATTAGTAAAAATCACAATTTAAGTTTAATATTACTCTATTATACCATCAATTACTCAAATAAAAAATCAATTTCACATTCTAATTATATATCTCTGTTAACTATTCACACAATAATCATTTAGGATTCTCATAGGAACCCAAAGATAATCCAAGTTTCACAAATAGAATTATAAGGAATCATATGGAAAATCAAAAAACACATAATGAAATCAATTGGGGAAACCCGTTCATACGATACAAGAAACAAAGAAGGAATTGGGGGCCAATTCCACTATCTAGCATACAGACCCACACTTAGAATGAGGTTTCTCACTCTCCCCTTACCTTGTTGAGCATAAAAAAGATGGATGATCGACTCTGGGGTGGTTTCCTCCTCTTTCAGGTTCTCCGAGTTCTGAAGCGTAAACACATACATAAAAAGTGAGAATGTAAAAACTTAGTAGCCCATTTTTCTTAAAAAGAAAAAAAAATTAACCTCCCTTTAACCTTTTAATCAAAAACGTCAACCATGGTTGTTCCAAAAATTCCTTCCCTTATCAAATAATTAAATAATATAACCTTTCATTATGAAAACCCCACAATATATTCATTTAAAAAAATAGTTACCAATAGTTACTAAAACAAATATATTTAATTAGCACAAAATATAGTAATTAATGATAAAATAAATATTAATCAACTCTTTATAATAAAAATAAAATACCAAAATTACTAATAAAATACCTATATTATATTTTATGAAAAATGGGATGTTACAATTCTCCCCTCCTTTTTAGAAATTTCGTCTCCAAAATTACCTAAAGAAAATAAATATGGATGTGCTTCCTACATCTGACTTTTTATTTCCATGTAGCACTTTCTTCAACATTTCCTACCCAAACAACCTTAATAAATGAATTTTCTTACCTCTTAGTTACTTCACCCTCTTATCCTCAATCCTTAAAGGAATAGTTTCATAGGTGAGGTTATCCTTCAACTTAATGTTGTCGGATTCAACAATATGAGATGGGTCATGAATGTATTTTCTAAGCTGGGAAACATGAAAGACACTATGAAGATTTGAAAGAGATGGAGGTAACACAATTTGATAAGTTACATCACCAATCCTCTTAAGGATTTGGTAAGGACCAATGAATCATGGATTAAGCTTTCGAGATTTAAGTGTTCTACCAACTCCAGTTCAAGGAGTTACTTTAAGGAATACATGGTCTCCCTCTTTAAACTCAAGGTTTTTCCTTCTCTTATCATGGTAGTTCTTCTGCCTACTCTGGATGCTCTCATTCTATCTTGGATTAGTCTCACCTTCTTAGTAGTTTGTTGAATTACCTTAGGTCCTAACATGGAATTCTCTCCAGGTTCTACCCAACATAAGGGTGTTTTACATCTCCTACCATAGAGTGCCTCATAGGGTATCATCTCAATACTGGAATGGTGACTATTATTATAGATAAACTCTATCAAAGGTAGATAATTATCCCAATTACCCGCATGTTTTAAGACACATGCCCTCAACAAGTCTTCTAAAGACAGTATAGTTCTCTCAATTTGGCCATCTGTTTGAGGGTGATATATTGAACTCAACCTAAACTTGGTGCCTAAAGCCTGATGCAAGTTCTCTCAAAATCTAAAGGTAAACCTAGGGTCTCTATCATAAACTATACTAGCAGGAACTCCATACAACTTCATAATCTCACCTATGTACAACTTGGTTAACCTCTCCAAAGGGTATCTAATGTTGATAGGGATAAAATGGGAAAACTTCACTAGTGTATCCACTATAACCTAGATAGTCTAGATATAACCCAGATAGTCTAGATTCTTTGTGATCCTAGGTAATTCAACCACAAAGTCCATGGAGATACTATCCCACTTCCACACAGGTATTCTAAAGGTTGTAATTTTTTTGAAGGTTCCTGGTGTTCTACCTTAGACTTTTGACAACTAAGCAAGCATAAACAATCTCTTTTATCTCTCTCTTCATCCTAGGCCACCTAAACATCTTAAGGTCTTGGTACATTTTAGTGGCTTCTGGGCGAATACTAAAGCTACTCTAATGACCTTTCTCAAGGATCATCTTCTAAAGATCAGGTATACAAGGAACACGCAACCTATCCTTAAGCCTCAAGACTCGATCCCCACCCACTCTAAACTCATTTTCCTTCCCTTGGTCTAACTTCTCTACTTGACTTAATAAGAAAGGATCTACCTTTTTTCCGTCCCTAATCTCATCTGTCAGGCTATTGGTTACTCTCAAGGTTCCCAGTCTAACACTTTTAAAGGTCAGCTCAAAAGCCAAACTGAAGTCTTTAAATTCTTTTAACAAACTAAGATCCCTAACCATTAAAGTAGAAACTTAAAGGGATTTCCTACTCAAGGCATTAGCCACTACATTAGCCTTACCAAAGTGATAGCTATGTTCAAAGTCATAATCCTTAAGAAATTCTAACCACCTTCTTTGTCTCATGTTAAGCATTTTTTGGTCAAAAAGGTACTTAAGAACTTTATGGTCGCTAAACACCTCAAATCTAGATCCAAATAGGTAATGCCTCCACAACTTCAACACAAAAACTACTGCAACTAACTCTAGGTTATGGGTAGGGCAGTTCTATTCATCATGCATTTTAAATTACCTAGATGCATAGGCTACTACCTTCCCATTTTACATAAGCACTCCTCCTAACCCATCTTAGATGCATCACAATACACTACAAAGCTTCACTAAGGTTAGGTAACACTAAAATAAGTGCACTAGTTAACCTCCTCTTAAGCTCCTAAAAGTTGTCTTCACACTTAGAGTCCCACACAAAAGGTTGGTTCTTCCTAGTCAACTTGGTCAAAGGAAATGATAACTTAAAAAAACCCTCTATAAACCTCCTATAATACCTAGCTAATCCTAGAAAACTCTTAATTTCAAAAACTGACTTCGGTGTTTTTCACTCAAGTACCGTTTCTACCTTAAAAGGATCTACAACTATCCCTCCCTTGAAAATCACATGTCCTAAAAAGCTCACACTGTCAAGCCAGAACTCACACTTAGACAATTTTGCATAAAGTTGCTAATCCTTGAGGGTTTGCAACACTATCCCAAGATGCTTAGTGTGCTTTTCCCTAGCCTTAAAATATACAAGGATGTCATCTATGAAGACTACTACAAACCTATCAAGGTATGGGTGAAATATCCTATTCATGTAATCCATGAATACTCTAGGTGCATTAGTCACACCAAAAGACATAACTAAATACTCATAGTGCCCATAGTGATTCCTAAAAGCAGTCTTTGGAATATCCTTAGACTTTACCCAAATCTAATGGTAACCTGATCTCGAATCTATCTTACTAAATACATAAGCCCCAACTAGTCGGTCCATAAGGTCATATATCCTAGGCAAAGGATATATATTCTTAATGGCTACTTTATTAAGCTGACGGTAGTCTACACACAATCTCATGCTCCCATCCTTTTTCTTCACTAACAACACAGGCACCCGCAAGGTGATACACCAGGACTAATGAATTGTTTCTCCTGAAGCTCTTCTAATAAGAGACAAACCAAACACATTTAGGAGAAACCTTTCATACATAAGCACACGACATACACACAGGTTTGGGTCAATCCCATTACCCAACATACAACCCCACATCCAGAGTGAGGTTTCTCACTCCCTCATACCTCTATTAGCAAAAAGTGATGAACGCGGGTCTCCGAGATGGTCTCCTTTTGCCCCATCTCCTCCTGATTCTTCATGGCGTAAAAGAAAAATTAGAGCCTACTAAAAAACCAATACGTCTCTACCTCTAACCCATCTATGGTTACTCAACCTTAATTCTGATTACATATCTCTTTCCCTCACTTAATAATAATAATAATAATAATAATAATAATAATGATAATAATAATAAAAAAACAAAAACATTAATAAAAGATTATATTATAATATAATCCTCCTATAATTTAATTAAAACAAATATATAAAAGATAATTTTAACCTTAAAATACTCTATAATATCAACCTTTTAAATTTTATAATAAAACATATATTATTAATCTAATTGCAAAAACGTAAGGTGTTACAATTTTTGTTTTGGTCAGTAAATGGGGCTTAAAAGCCTAAACTAAAATCCACGGTAAAAGGTACTAATGCAAAATCAGCAAACAAAGAGAAAACAACCCTGTGAGAGGGATTATCAAAGATCTAGAAATTATCCTGAATATCAAAATTGAGGTTTGTCATTACATTAGCCACTTAGTTGGCTTCTCTATAAATATGTGAGCACTTCAGGTGCTATTCCATATCAGTTATCTCTACTCTAGAAATTAATCATGGATGTGCAACTATGAGAAGCACTACAACCTTCATTGAGAAACTTAACGACAAGGCTAGAATCTGATTCTATAATGATATCTTTTTTAAATCCTTTCTCCTTAATGATCCAAAGTCTATGAAATATTGCCCATAACTCTACTAGAAGAATGGAACACTGACCAAGCTTACATAAAAACCCGTTATAAATCCTCCCATATGGTTCCTAATAACACCACCAAAACCTGCCTTACTTCCAGCACCACACACTGCTCTGTCACAATTGAGTTTGATGGAATCTAAGGGAGGAGATTGCCATCTGATAGGAGATGATCCATAGGGATCACCATGTATTTTTGAAGAAAAAGTATAACACTCATCATAGACTTTACTAATTTCTAAACATCTACGCCTGATAGAAACTACCTGGCCACAAGGATTCATGTGGTGTTGATCAAAGACGAGCTCATTCCCAACTTTCCATAACACGTCAACTGTAATAACAAAAATAAGTCTCTAGTTTTCATTTTTACATGTAATGTTGCTTTCAATCCATGTTTCCAGGTTACTATTATTAAAATTAGGAGGTAATCCCCCAATAGCTAAATGTGTCGAGACATTTTTTATAACAACACAGTCTTCTAAAGCATGGCAACTCATTTCTAGTTTCTAGCGCCATCTGGGGCAAAGGTTATCCAATGTTAGACCTCTTCTAGCTTGAGTAGTATTAGTCAGCATGCAAGCTATCATGAGCCATTTTTCAAAGCATAAAATATACATGTTTAGGTCCCTTCCACCTCCACACAGTTGAGAAAATAGATTGGTTATATTCAATCTAACTATGTTCAAGACAAACATATGCAAACTTGATAGAGAATTCTCCATAAGAGGACCTTAGCCAAGCCAGACTATCCTCCTTGGGGTCACGAATAGGGGTTACGTGGCTACTTAAATGGTCTATAATATTAGCATGTAGAAAATTCCATAGATTGTCCCAATCCCAGTTACCTTCCTTTATGACATAATTAGCTACCACCCTACTTATCTCGTTCCCTAGAAGGTTATAAGGCACATGACTACTAAGATGAAGGAAACCATCCATCCACGAGTCTTCCCAAAAGCGAACTGAGGTACCATCACTAAGATGCCAAATGGTATTAGTAATGAAGTCAGGCCAAGCTTTACACATCCCTGGCCAAAAATTTGATTTGCTCTAAGTAGAGAAATAACTAGGATATTGCCTTCCCCATAGTTGTATTTTGCTCTAATAACCTGAACCCATAGGGATTCCTTTTGGAGTGCACAAGTTCCACAAGTCTTTCATTAAAAAAGCTATATTTAACTGACTAGCCGACTTTATACCCAAGCCTCCTTGATTTTTGGCTTGACAAATAATCTTCCACAAATCGTGTGAATCTTTCGGTCATGTTCATTTTCACTCCCAAATGAACTTTCTGGTAAGCTTATCCATTCATCATAAATGGTCTTAGGGAGAAGCGATGTTTGCATGGTGTAAGTTGGTAAGGCATTTAACACCAACTTTGCTAAAGTTACCCTGCCTTCCATAGAAAGACTATTTCTTTTATAGAAACTCATACAATTCCTAACTTTATCCAGAATACTACTATATGTGTTGGTTGTAACTCATTTATGATGCAAAGGCACTCCAAGGTACTTCCCAAGATCCTTTTTCCACTAGACACCTAGGGAGGTACTTAGCTGGTTTCTAACTATCTAGCTTACATTCTTAGAGAAGAAAACTTTTGTCTCTGCTTTGTTGACTTTCTAACTAGAGTTGTTACAGAACAAATCTAGGCAGGTTTGTACGACTTCAACTTGTTCTAAGTTAGCTTCTGCAAACAAAACTAAGTTATCTGCAAATCCTAGATGTGATCATTTTGGGCCTCTCTTTGATAGTTGAATAGGGATCCAAAAACCTTTCTCAACAACACACTCAATAATGTGGAATAAGCATTCAATACAAAGAACATAAATGTAAGGAGATATAGGATCTCCTTAACGAATTCCCCAAGAGGGAGAGATCTCTTAAAAAATGTCCTTGATCTAGAGCATACACATTTTTGGAGTAGTAATGCAAGCCATGACTAAGCTTATAAATGTAGAGGGAAATCCAATATCCTCCAAAGTATCCTAAATGAAAACTCCATTCAAGTTTATCATGTCTTTTCCAAATCAACTTTTAAGGCCATCCAACCTTTGTCATGTCTCTTATTACACATAGAATGAATCACTTCCTGCGTGATAATAATGTTATTACTTCTATGACATCAAAGGGTTTTGTCCCCTTTGAGGTTACAACATCAGAGGTTGAAAACCTACAACTCAGGAAGGACATAGCCAAGTTTGTTGATAGATCTTCTAAGATGAACATATTTTTGAAGCATAGAAGACTTTCGTCTAACAAAAGTGGTCTTGGCTTTGAACTTGGATTAGGGACATCTCAAGCCAAACCCAAGGCTTATTTTCGGAAAGCTAGTGGAAATGGAGGTAAAACTTTAGGCAGGTGAAGGAGTAAGACCAAGGGCATGGTGACTAACAAGAAAAGACCCAAGAACATCTAGGTACCAAAATCTTAAATAATCTTTTTTGTAGATATCCTTAATGGGAAGAAAGAAGGATTCACATTGGTACCTGGACATTGGCTACTCATGACACATAACGGGAGAAAGGTCTTTATTCCTAGACCTTCAACCACATGAAGGATCAGTCTCATTTGGAAGTGAAAATGGAAAAATCAGAGGTATAGGTAAGATAGGTAAATACTTTATACTTACTATGAGTAATTTTTTATATGTTGAAGGTCTAAAGTATAACCTACTTAACATAAGTCAATTTTGTAACACTCCAATTTTCATAAATTAAATTAAGGTATTTTAGAAATTATTTTGATATTTTGTATAAATATTGTAGACACCTAATTTCGTCCGGGACAACATCTCTAACTAGATACCTTACTCAAATTGATCATTCAACCATGACATGGATCGACTACTTCCATGTCGCCCACATAGTACTAAGGGATTCAACTTTAAAACAACTTTCAAGTTATCATCTTAGTATTATGTATCTCAACATAGGACATATATCTTCACCATATGTCCCCAACTTTATAACTTTACAACAATAGGCATCAAAATATCAACTTGAATAAACAACTTGAGCAACTATAGTCATCACAAGGTCAACTTTACGAATTCACAACTATAAACATCCTTTATTTAGCTTTACAACAATAGTCATCTTGATGACTTTAAAATTGACTCAATGCAACTTAACAACTTTACAATAATAAACCACTTCAACTTATACATCTTGACTTATTAATAATTAAACAATAGATAACATGTAAACAACTTAGTTTCATCAAATACACAACATATAAACAACTTAAGCCAACAACTACCCAACTCATCTTCATCAAGAAACTTAGAAACTTTACAACCTTATAACAACTTCAATCAGCATACAACATAATACAAATCAGCCAACATGTTTAAAATTCATCTATCATGCCAACTTACACAATATAAACAACATAAATCAACTTAAGCACCCAAAACAACTTTCAACTTAACTAAATCACTTATTGTGAAATGGCAACCTTCACATAAAACAGCGTATCGAGAGTTATACTACTCCTATCATGCTCATCCTTATCCCATATGAAAGATAAGAAGATTTCCTACAACTCTTATGAAGACATCAAGTCCTAATTCCATCATCTACTTTGTTAAAACTTACAAAAACCGCAACACCTATAACTAATACTGACAACTTGATCTCTGTTCAATAAAACAACCATATTTGGAGTTCTAGACCTTCTTTTTGGGTGATTCCAAGGCCATTGGAAAGCTAAGATCTAAGGCCACAACTATAATGAAGATCACAAAGTCAAATTATGAAATAACAAAAGCTCTCAGCGCTTCCCAAACGATCAGCGCCTCTGGGAATTCTCCCTTGGCACGCTACCCCCAAAGGGCTCAGCCGTTTCCCAAAGCGCTTAGTCATTCCCAACAGCTCAGCCCTTGACCTCCAGGGAATGCTCCCCTTGCACGCTAAGAGGAAGGGTACAATAATGAGGGTCAAGTCTAACAAATTTTAGGTCTAGGAAAATTTTTTATTTATGTTTTACTCTCATTTAATTAAATATATTTTTTTAATTAATAATATTTTTAATTAAATATTAATAATTAAGAAATTTAAACATCTAATGATAACTAATTCAATTACTATTTTGTAGTGTATTCTATAAACATATATTGCATATATTTAACAAATTAATTTTTTAATATATTGAATACTTCTAATGGAACACTAA
The DNA here is from genome assembly GCF_000230855.2 of Cajanus cajan. Lineage (NCBI taxonomy): Eukaryota > Viridiplantae > Streptophyta > Magnoliopsida > Fabales > Fabaceae > Cajanus > Cajanus cajan. The sequence continues at coordinate 22,931,980 of NC_138524.1, forward strand.
TTTATTTTGTTAGTAATTTTTAGAATTTCTAAATTAGATAAAAAAATTCAAGATCACTAATATAAAATTAAGACAATATTTTTTTTTCTTCAAAATCTTATTTATTGAAATTCAAATAATTTTATTAAAGTGATTTCATATTTTAGAATATTTTATAATATGGTGTGAATATAATAAAATAAAATAATTTAGTATTTATATAAAATAATTAAAACTATAAAATTTTGTTTTAGAAGAACTAAATTAACATGATGTCCTTACAATCTTATCACTATTATTTTTGCTAATTATATATATATATATATAATACTATTTTAATAGAAATTAATTCTTATATTTATTTTGATATATTTTTTTTATTAAATTTCAAAACAAACGTAAAATAACTTTTAAGTTATAATAAAATTTCACAAATTAATAATCTTATTATAATACTTATATATATATATATATATATATATATATATATATTTAAAAATAATTACATGATCTTATGCATTAACTAATTAATTATAATATAAAAAATATATCACTTAATTATTTATTTAAAAAATATATATAAAAAAAAGAACTTTGAGTGGGAGCTCAGGCAAGGTCTCAATAATTTTGCCTACCTTGACTTAGCCACATCCTTGACAGGTTAAAAAGGAAATTATTGAAATTCAAAATATATTATTTTATTAGCTAATATATAAGTTTTAAATATAATTTTTTTAATTACATAGTATAAATTTGTTATTGTTTTTTTTACAAAAAAATAAGTTTATTATTGTTAGTAATATGATTTGTAAAAAAAAATATTATTACAAATATTTTGGGTATTTACATTTATATAATATTTATATCAATAATTTATCATTAATTTCTTTAAAACTTTGTTTAAAATGAATATTAAAACATTTATACTAAAATTACAAAATGTAATAACAATAATAAAATTAAATGAGTAAGAAAAATAATAAATCTATACTTATTATTCAGAGTAAATATTTAAAGTAAGAAAAATACCACTATAAAGTTAGTTATTTTGATTTATGTGTGGTAGAAAAGAGATGAGCTTCATGATAGATTAATAAGTTTAATTCACAATTTTTGACACTCACTTCTAGCAAATTGTGGTAGAGTCTTAATTAAAAAAAGTCCATTACTCTTTTTTCTTAAAGTAAATTTGTTTGTAAATATATTTATATTTATTTAACTCAAAATAATAAAAAAAATTAACTTAATAAGTTATTTTAAAATATAAAAAAAATTCCTACTAAAATCGTTAAATTAACTTAAAGTTAATTCATTTAAGCTTTTATGAGACATTGATTTAATTAATTATAATTTTGAAAAAAAAATTCATTCGATGGAACACTTACCTAAATTGTTAACATTATTCTATATGCATTAACTAATACATTTTTCTATTTCCCCTTTCAATTTCATTTGTGTTTATCTTATTAATTTGTTCATTAAATGAGCAATCATTTATATTTTTAATTTATTTTGATAAATATATTTACAGTCCCTTTTGTGACTCAATTAAAAAATCAATTTTTTTTTAAGTTTTGAATAACTAGATTTATATTTTGTAGTTGATATTTTAAAATAAAGAAATTAATATTTGACAATATATAAAAAAATAATATATATATATATATATATATATATATATATATATAAATGATTATAAAACAAGAATGCAAAGAAAATGTTAGAATAATAAAATTTGATTGTCAAATGACTATTTTACATTAAAAAAAAAAATTTAAGGTATTTTTGTCAAATGACTCTTTCCACCAATAAAAAATTATTGATCAACTTTAAATCTAGTAATTTTGAAACATAAATATCTCATATGCGTAACATAAGTTCAAATTGTTAAAATGAACAAATATATATAATGAGTAATCGAAAAAATCAATAAAAAAATATGAACAATTAAAATGAAAAAAAAATCAATAAAAATTATATAAATACAATGTTAAAAAAATAAAAATAATTAAAAATTGATACAAGAAAAAACTACCAAATTTAGTAGTAGTAATAGCTAGTTGAGTAGGTGTTAAGAATAATTTCACACCATAATAATTAGGTGTTTCAGCTTTCAAACATTGCAAGATAAGAAAAATTTAAAAAAAAAAAATCTCATTTTAATGATAGTGATTGTTGGAAACAAACAAACACCAAAAAAATAATTTTATAATAATAAAATTATTATTGATAATAAAATTTCATTTTATTTCTCTACTACCGAATAACTTTTATTTTTATCTATTTTTTTACATTTTTTTCTTTTCACTTTTTTCTTCTTTACTAAATACAGGCTAGTGGTAGAGTTGCAAAGAGCCGAGCTATGTGGTTTAATGTGTAGGCCAGCCACTGCATCTGTTGCCTATTTTGTTGCAAAGAACCTGTTTAATGGTTGGTTCTCCTTCGATGCATGCTTGTAAAACTATCTAACACAGGACTCAATTTTTAATAAATTAATTAAAAATAGAACATGATTTTTAGTGTAGGCCAACTCTTTATGTAATTTTTTAGTGATTTATTTTCTAAAATATCTTAGTGATTTATTCGGAGTTAATTTGCTTGTATGATTTTTGTTAATAATTTGGTGACCAAGTTAATATTAATGCAAAATATTCGTCCATTATATTTATATATGAAAAATCTGTCTGAGATTTATATATGTTCATTAAGGGTAATTAAAAAGAATTTAAAAACAAGCATAATTTTTTTTTAAATGTAATCTACATCGGTTTTCTAAAAAATAGATGTAAATCTATACATAGATCTACATCAGTTTTCCTGATAACCGATGTAAATTTATGCATAATCTACATCGGTTCTAAAACTGATGTAGAAGGGCATAAATTTTCCAAGTCTTTATTCTATATCGGTTTTTGATTTAATGTAAATGACTTCGCAGAACCGATGTAGAATATGCATCTGGTAGTAATGTTGCATGCTTGTAAAGTTGTCTAACACATGACTCAATTTTTAATGAATTAATTAAAAAGGGCTTATTTGTAAATTCAAATATTTGAAATACAAAATTAATTAACCAGTTTATAAAATATTACCCATAGTAGCGCCTTAACGGATAAATCTCACTTCACTACCTATACCATTTTCTTAACTACCTAAACCCTAAACCCTAAACTCTATTTAAAAACATCTTTTGAAATTAATTGCTATTTATTTATATTTATTTTACAACAGCACTTGAAATTAATTGCTATTTATTAAAAAGGGCTTATTTGTAAATTCATTGTCGTACTTAAATTTAATTATTTTAAATTTAATAAATGATATTTTTGTCTAACTAAAAAAGTGTAGATTGTTAACTTGTTCTTTCATTAAAGAAAATGGTAGGTGTAATATAGTAATAAATATAACACGATTGAAATAATAATTTGTTGGCATATAAGTTAGAAGGGTTTTTAAGAGATTATCTTGTAAAAACAATTCTTTATTTTAATAGAGAAATCTTTGAAAACTTTCTTAAATTTGTATCTTGCTTTAAGATATTAATGTAGTAATCAATATTATTAATTCATATGCATATATTAAGAATCCACCCTTATATATAAATATAATATCATTGTTGGATCGGGCGCATACCACTAGGCCAAAAGCTATAGTTGATAGTTAGGGCGCAACTCTTTTTACTTAAGAGTGCAGCAGCCCAAGCGCCATGATTCGACAGTGACTTGGCTCACCTAGCCTCCGCCACGGGACAATTGATGCAACCCACAACAATCTCCCCCTCAGCAATTGCCCCGCTGGGTATCGAACTCATGACCTTGGCTTTGATACCAATTGTTGGATCGAGCGCTTACCACTAGGCCAAAAGCTATAGCTGATAGTCAGGGCGCAACTCTTTTTACTTAAGAGCGCAGCAACCCAAGCGCCATGATTCGACAGTGACTTGGCCCACCTAGCCTCCGCCACGGGACAATTGATGCAACCCGCAACAATCATGTTTTTAAAAAATAATAATATTAGTATATTATTATATTTTTTGGGGTTATAAATATTTATTATTATTATTATTATTATTATTATTGAAAGAGAGATTATTTTATTTTATATTTTTCATTTATTTACTTAATTATTTTTGGGAGAAAAGAGAAGCGAGTTGGGAAGTGAAGCAGGTTAAGTTGACTCGACTCGAGAGAATGTTAAGAAGGGGTTAGCGGATTAATCCTCATTTTTTATTTTCATTAGAACTAGCTAGTCGGATTTACGCAACTAAGTACGGGGAAAAGGATCTTCATATATGTAGTCACATGAGGGAATGAAAAGAGGAAGAGCTCCCTAGGATTCTTATAAATTTTATAATTATTTTTGTTTGCATGTTTAATAATTCTAATGATTTCTATGTGGATTTATACGGGTGTCAATTACTATAATTTTTGTTCTAGATGATGGATTGGATTGATTCAATTGTGTTTGTGAGTTAAGGTTCATGAAAGATTGGGGATTCTAGAATTTGATGCATGTTTCTATGAAATTGATTGTTATGATGCGTTTTCGAGTAATTGTGATGATTTCTAACTGATTAGAATATGAAAATAATGTTGTTTGATGATTAATGAATTATGAGATATCTGTTCTCATTTCTAGAATTGCAGAAAGTCGCGTTGTCGTCGGATTTAGTTCTTTGCAATGGGTGCACCTTCATGGAGATGAAGGTGGAACCTAGAAAATTGTGGTAGGCAAAAATGTAATTTTGTTGGGCATGATCCCTTGGTGTAGCCTTTCGCCGGGCATAATTCCTTACGGTTGTGACACCTTCTACCCCACACATAATTATACAATGAATATAACATAAAATTTTCATAATTAAAATAATGTCCCCAAGCACGTGTTGGGATGCAAGCAAAGTGCCACATCATTCAAACAAGAGGATGGACATGGTTTTATATATACACAATTACCTCCATTGGTTGAGAGACCTTTTGGGTGGTAACCAAAACCAAAACTGTGAGGGCTGGGCCCAAAGCGGACAATATCTTACCAATGTGAAGACATGTGTATATGTGTAGTAACCCCCAATGCTCAACAAGTGGCATCAGAGTCGATGGTCTGATCAGGTGACCAGCTCGATGAGTATGATGGAGTTGGCAGATGGATCCAAGTTTGGGATCCCTTGTGTCGAAAGTCTTCCTAACGGTGAGTCCATGTGGAAGAGAGTCTTCCTGGTAACATGGAAGGTTAGGAGGCACGTACCATTCAAGATGGAGCGGCGGTGCAAGCACTTAGAGTGTGAGTGAGCTCTGTGAGCCACCATCGGATAATACTCGTGGATCAATAGTTTCCGCTGCAGGGGAGGATTGTTGGGATGCAAGCAAAGTCCCACATCATTCAAACAAGAGCATGGACATGGGTTTATATACACACAATTCTCTCCATTAGTTGAGAGGCATTTTGGGTGGTAACCAAAAGCAAAACCATGAGGGTTGGGCCCAAAGTGGACAATATCTTACCAATGTGGAGACATGTGTATGTGTGTGGTAACTCCTAGTGCTCAACAAGAGCACGTAAGGGTAAAAGGCTCACATTCACATCTTAAACACTTTCATAATAAAGTAAATTAAATATCAAGGTAATTTAAGTAAATAAATAACTATATCCAAAATCAGAAATTAATATCATAAGAAATTCAAATCACCAAATAAAATGTCCTAATCTATCCCATGGTGTCACATATTCTAATTAGAGTTTCCCACCTAAGCATCATCATGGAATTCATCAATGTTAGGCTGAAAGTCACCTGCAAGCATAAAGGGAAACACACACAAGAACAAACAAGGGAGTGAGAAATGTCTCACTCAGGTTCAGGTGCAAAAATAACTTTCAGATAACACACACACAAAGCAATCACAAACAAGGCACACATACAAGCCATACATATACCAGTAACACATGCACAATCACTTATCATGCAACGATGCCATGGACTCGACTCATAAATGCATGTATGTGGCGCCAGTCACGTATCTCATAATCACATATCACATGGTATGCTGCCGAAGCAACACACTTGAAGTAGTTTAGGAGTACATGCAGGCTCAATCATGCACTCTCAACTAGAAGGATGTACCGTTGGTCTCGTCGGGATAGTGAATTAGCCGCGCAAGATACGTCCCATGCATACAAACGGGCAGAACTAGGCCTTCCAAACTGCACTATCCCCTAGGACTCCTCCGAGATGTTTCACCCAAAGGGTCTTCCTTAATGGTGTACTCCATGTCGTACCCCGTCACATAGATGCATATGATGCATGTCACACATTCACATGTTCATGGACTCAACATTTCACTTATCATATCTTATAATGTCACTTATTCTCATATCACATTATCATACTCATAGTCACAAGGTCACATATAAGAGGTTTTTATCCTTATCATGCTCATAGAAACACATCACTTGCATTAACACAACAATAAGACAATTCTCACACCATTAGCACCTTCAAACATAGCTTAAAAACTTATCTATTTTCAAAATTATCTGTTCCTCATAGGGTTTTCCATAGGAACCCACAAAACACCCTAATTCATATCAAAACTTATCTATTTTTTAAATTAAACACATTTTCACACTCAGCAAACATCAAGGAATACAATAGAAAACTCAAATATGAAAATAGAAAAATTCATATTTTGTCCGTTTCTAATAGGGTTTACCGTAGGAACCTATAGAACACTCTATTCCATATCAAAACATATTCAATCTTAAAATTAGACATAGATTCATGTTCAGTAATCCTTAGGGAACACAATAGAAAACTCAGAAGCCAAAACAAAAAACATTCAAAATTTGTCGGTTGCTTACAGGGTTTTCCTTAGAAACTCATAGAGCACTCTAATCCATATCAAAACTTATCTATTCTTGAAATTGAACATATATTCACACTTCGAATCACACAAGGAACGCAACAGAACAATTAGAAAGCAAAACAAAAAACTTTTATAAAGTGTCTGTTCCTATACGCACACATTAGGCAAGGGATTGGGGGTCAATCCGACTATCCAACAATTATTGTCACACCCCTGAGTGAGGTTTCTCACTCTCCCCTTACCTGGATGAGTTGAATATGAAGCATGTACAGTTTCTCTAGTGATCTCCTCCTCCTGGTTCTCTCGAGTTTTCAGAGAAATGAGTAAGAAATGTGAAATATAAAACTCCTGACAACTCCCTTAACTTATGATAATTTCTCTCTCTTAAAAAAATAAAATAAATAATAATAATAATTTACAAAAAGATCATTACGTCCTTCCTTCCCTTCTCATAAAATAATTAGAAACAATCAAAATACACTTTCTCATTTTAATACAAAATAACATATGCTTAACTTTAATAAAATACATTTCATAAAAACCTATTTTACATCAAATAGTCAAAGATTAATTAAAAATCATGCTTTATATTAAAACAAAGCTCACATAAAATAGATAAATAATATAAAATATATTTATCCCTTTTGGTAAAAATAACATATTTTTGTATAAAAATAAAGCTCATATCAAATAGCTAAATAATATTAAAAATCTTTTTAATAAACACATTAAAAAATTAAAATAAATACTAGCATATTATTAATATAATTTATAAAAACTGGAGTGTTTCAAAGGGGGTCTCTGTCAGGCCTTAGCACCAAGCAAGATTTCTCAACACCGGGCACGGGCGAGAATAGGAGCTCGAGTTGAACTTGGCTCTAAGCAAAATTGTAATTTCCCCGAGTGTGAGGTAGAAATAGAATCGTAATTAGATGAAGTGTGTGTGATGGATGACCTATGTGTTGATATATATATATATATATATATATATATATATATATATATATATATATATATATATATATATATATATATATATATATATATATATATATATATATATATATAGATATGGTGGTGTGTGCTGAAATGGAATGGATCTAAATGTGAATTATAAATTGAGATGTGTACGACAATGTTGTGTATAATGCCTCGCACAGGCGTGTGCGTGACACGGTGCTGCTGGATGTGTGATGCGTCAACACAGGCATGTGCATGACATGGTGATGGATGTGTGATATATTGGCACGGACATATGCGTGATATGGTGCTAGACGTGTGATGCATCAGCATCGGCACGTGCGTGACTTGGTGTTGGATGTGTGACCTGGTGCATACTTAAACTATGATGTGGTAATGGAAATTGAATGAAATTAGAATTGATAATATGACGAATGATTGACCGAGGTTTAATTGTGTATATTTATTTAATTGAGGATGTATTGGTTGGATTTTCCTATTTTGATTTGTATATGAATGTCTTCTTTTCTCCGCATATTTTGTCATTGATTTTAGGTGAGGAAGATTTGGATGTGGGTGACACTCAAGGTACGGACAGTTGAGTTGAAGGATTGCTTTGATAGTGTGACATCGGGCGAGAAATTTTATTTGATAATTTTTATTGTATTTGGACTTCATGTTCCTTTATTTAAGTACAATTGCAAACTATTATTTTCAAGTCTTGATTTTCTATTAGACGATTAATTAGAGGTTTCATTTGTGAACCATTTTATGTAGGATTTTGATAATTTATTTTTCATTTTATTACTATATGTGTTAAGGTAGAATGAGTGTCACATAAAAAATATGAATAACTATTTAATATATTTGGTTAAACAACTCTTATCATTCATATCAATTCAAGTTAGAAATGTATATTTCATCTAAGAAAGAAAGAAAATTGAATGATTTTTAAAAATAAATAATAATAATAATAATAATAATAAATGTTATTAATTTGTTTTATAGAATATATTTTAAAAGTGACAAATTTAAAATTTAAAATATATTGACTCATCACAAGTATTATCGATACAAATAAAAAATATATAAAGTATTACAATAAATAAAAATGAAATTGATCTATTGTAACACCCTGGTTTTAAAAAAAAGGTTATTATTATTATTATTATTATTATTACTACTACTATTTTTATTATATGGTATTTGGTTAGAATTATTTTAATAATTATAGATGAATATTATTTTGTATGTTTTAAATAATTATTATTTTGTAAAATTATTTTATACGTATTAAATAAGTATTTTTATTATCATTTTAAATATTTATTAATATGTTTTAAGGGAAGGTTGATTTTATATGATATTTTAATATTGAAATTATATTATTATATTTTGGGTCAGAAATATATTATTATTATTATTATAGAGAAAAATATTTTATAATATACATGCATTTATTTTATTTAATTATTTTGATGAAAAAGAGAAGCAGGTCGGAAGAGAAGGAAGATAGGTTGGGTTGACCCAGCCCAATGAAATATTTTAAGAAAGGGGTTAGACAGAGTTAACCCTATCTGTCTCATTTTGAAGGGTTAGGAAAGAAAGAAATGAGAAATAAAGAGCTTTAAGGAAGAGTGCTCAAGAACAATCTCAAATTGCATCAAGAGTATTATTCTGATTAAAGCAACCAAGTACAGGGGAAAATGGATTATTTGTATGCAAAGTTACATGAGAGAGTTGGGTAGAGGAGGAGTCCCGTAGGAGATGATGGGTAATTTTATAATTATTTCTGTTTGAGAAATTGATTATCCCATTAAATTTTGCATGTATTGAGGATTAGGAATATGCAAACAATTTATAAAAATGATGATTTGGGAGAGAGAACGAAATTGTAGAAAAGTTGTGAGTTAGGTTTTGAAAAAATTGGGGCATTTTACTATTTGAGTTGAGATTCTATGAAATTTATGATTCAATCAGATTTCATATCGATTTATAAATTTGGTTGTGATATTAGTTGGTAAAATTGATTATTTAGATGATGATTGGATTTATTGGGATGTTCTCTGTAAGTTAGGATTCTTGTAGATTGATGAATACCCTTAATTATATGAATTGATGAGTAATTGAGAGATTTTAGTTGTGGATGTACCTTAGTATTTTTTTAATATATTTATGTATGATAAACCAAATTAATTCTCGTTTATTGGGTTAGAAAGTAAAGACTTGGGGCTATAATTTAGACTCTGGAATCGTGTAAAAAGATTAAGAATTGATTGAATTATGTGAGTTATAAGTTCAGTCTCCATTCCAGTGCGTGAAAGATTAAGTTTCATGTTGTCAGCCATGCGAGGTGACCTTAAAGACATTTTTAGGCTTCATGTTCTTCGCAAAAGTTGTATCTTTGGGTGTTATATTTTTTAATGGCTTTGGAATCACTCAAAAATAATGTCTAGAACTCTAGATATGGCTATTTTAGTGAACAGAGGTCAAGCTGTCAGCTTGGATTATATCTGTTGCGGTTTTTGACATTTTTAGCTAAGTACATGATTTTTTTAGAATTTAATGTCTTCATAAGAGTTGTAGATGATCCTCTTATATTTCTTTAATGATAGGTTTTAACTTATTTGGTTGAGTATAACTCTCTGTGTGTTATTTTCTTTGACAGTTGTCAAAGATAGACGTATGCTGTTTTGATGTGCCACTACTAGAATTTCCCTTATTACATGAGACTTTTCTTTCAAATTTTTACGAAAAATTTGTAGGAAACGTTGTTCCTACAATTTTTTCTATGAAATTTTATCTGCAGGTAATTCCTTCATGGATAATATATTTTTGCAAATTTTAAAATTCGCGAGAAATTTTCCTGCGAAATTTCTTGCGAAAAAAATTTGCAAGAAAGTTTCTTGTAAAAAAAAATTTGCAGGAAAGTTTCCTGCGAATTTTTTCGCAACAAATTCTGCAAGAATATATTTTTACGAAAAAAATTAAAAAACATTAGTATAAATTCTATCAATAATTCTTCAACTTTCAAATGCTCACAATGAATTCATCCAAAGGATCTGTTTCCATGCCTTCAACATGTGATACATAATCTTTTAAATTCTAAACTTGTAGATTATAAGCCTAACACTCAACCATACAAATCAACTTGTTAGGTAAGTGTTGTCCCAACTTATATACTCTTTAATTGTTTTATTTTCAATCGATGTGAGACTTGAAGTTTTTTTAAAATATTAAACATAAATTTTAATTTTTTTTAATTTTTCCTACAGATTAAAATTTGCAGGAAAATTCACATGAAAAGTTACCTGCAAAATTTTTCTACCATTTAGTAAACATTACTTGCGAATTTATTTTTGCAAGAGAATTTGCAAGAAACAGAATAAAATTCTTATAATATTTTTTTACAAATTTTTACCATGAAAAAAATTTTTCTATGATTATTGAAATTGTAACAAATTTTGTAAGAAATATCTGTAAATTATTTTTTGCAAGTAAATTCGCAAAACAATTTTGCGAATATTTTTTTGCAGAAAAATTTGCAAAAAATTTATGCAAATATTTTTTTGTTGGAAAATTCGCAAAAAATTTCTGCAGATATTTTTTTGCATGAAAATTCGCAGGAAAATAACACTTTTCTAGTAGTGTTCTAAGGTGTTATCATGTGAATTGAAAAGTTGTTTAAAGAAGTATGACACTAGGTTGTACAGTTAGTTCATATATGTATAATGATGAGATATGGATTCATGGTGAATTGCTTGAGGGATATGTGAACCATTGTTTGTGTGGACTTATCTATATCATGTATCTGATGCAGAATTGAGTTATGGACTATGGTGTGATGTCTTGGCACAAATGTATACATATTGTATCTACCATTTTAATATTGAATTGATAGCATGATGTGGCGAATGGTATGTTATGGCTTAATTGTTCAATTAATTATGTTGTGAGTATGTTGGCATGAAATGAGATGTTGTGTTGAATGTGAATGTGATATGATTGTGGTTCCTCACACTTATGTCGGCGTGACACGACCTTGGGCAAGTGATGCTATAGGGGTGGCGTGAGCATGACATAGTGTGGGATGTGTGAGGCAATTAACACGTATGTCGGCATTGCACGACCTTGGGAAAGAAATGTTACAGGGGTGGCGTGAGCATGACATAGTGTTAATTGCAAGAGTTGTGATGATTGTGAATGAAATGTGATTGTGGTTCCTCACACTTATGTCAGCGTGGCACGACCTTGGGCAAAATGCTACAGGAGTGACATGAGCATGGTATAGTGTGGGATGTGTGAGGCAATTAACACGTATGTCGGCGTGGCATGACCTTGGGTAAGAAACGCTACGGTGGTGGCATGAGCATGGCATAATGTTAATTGCAAGATTTGTGATGATTGTGAATGAAATATGATTGTGGTTCCTCACACTTATGTCGGCGTGGCACGACCTTGGGCAAGGATGCTACAAGGGTGGCGTGAGGATGACATAGTGTGGGATGTGTGAGACAATTATCACATATGTCAGCGTGGCACAACCTTGGGCAATAGATGCTACAGGGGTGACGTGAGCATGACATAGTGTTAATTGCAAGATTTGTGTGTGACAACTAGTACTTATGTTGGCGTGACACGACCTTGGGCACGAGATGCTACAGGGGTGGTGTGAGCTTAACATAGTACAAAATATATGATGTGATGAATTGGTGTGATTGAGAATTGTGATGTAAAGATGATGCATGATTAATAGAATTATGATATGTAGAAATGATTGTAAATATTTCATTACGTAATGAGTTATGATGAGATTACATTGTGGTGTGTTTGTATGTGCTTTACATATAAATTTTTTCTTTTCTTACCGTACAATTTGTAGATGTTTTAGGTGAGGAAGATCCGGCTTTGAGTGACATCTAGAATGCCAACAGTTGAATTGTGGGTGTACTATGATATTGTGACATCGAGGCAGAGGACTTCTAGAACATGGATTGTTGTATGCATTTGGAGTTATACTTATTCTTTTGAAAACAATTTGTAAACTCTTATGTTTTATTTTCCAACTTTTATTTTCAATTATTTTAGATATTAAAGAACATTATGAAAGTTTTTATGTGGACCCTTTTACCAATGTTGAAAAATTTATTTCTTTAGTTTATTTACATTATTACAATATATGTGTTGGGGGTAGTAAGGGTGTCACATCTATCTTTTATGTAAATATAGACAAATACTTATTAACTTAAAAACGACACATTTAATAATCATATACACAAAATTTAGTCCTCTCATCAATTTGACATCGGTTAATTACTAAATTCAACGTTTAACTCATACTTAAATGATGTAAAATTTAGTAACATAACATTTGGAGATAAAGAAAACTAAAAACATAATAAAAGTAAGATTTATTAATAAAATAAGTACCCATCATCATTAAAAATACAAACGAAGATCTTTTGTAATTTATTTTTTAATTTTTATTTCTACAAACATGTCATTAAATATCAACTATTTAATTGATTGCATGTCACTAAACAACATTAAATTTAGTGATTAAGCAACATCAAATTGACAGTATGATCAATATTTTGCATTTTTAAAAATAAGGGAACAAAATGTCTCTTAAAATAGGAGGGCCAAAATTGCGGATTGACAATGTAACATTCCACTTTTTCCAAATAGATTAAATAAATATTTTCTGATTAATTAATTGGGGAATATAATATTCTGAGTGATTTGATTTAATAATATCTATTTATTATTTTTTTAAAATTCAAATGTGTAAGGTTAATTAGTTGTTTTTTTGTATTGATTAGCGCATGTAGTGAGAGTTAGGGTTTTATTTAAATACATTATTAGTATTATGTATTCTCACATGCGATTTGACCGTACATTGTGATCTAAAGAGGGAAGTGAATTGGGGGTAGCCAAAGAGGAATTTGGAGAGTAGGATCTTGAAAGTAGCACCTATCAAGGTAAGGGGAGAGTGTGAACCTCACTTTGGGGTGTAGGGTAACTGTTGGATAGCAAGATATTAACCCCCAATCCCTAGGTTATTTGTGTATGCATACAAGGATGAATTAAACCTGATCTTCTTGTGAACTTATATGAAATTGAATGTTTTGTATGCGATATATGCATGTATTGGTGTATTGATCATAAGGATTATATGTGATCGTGAATCTATAAGTGTCTGTGGGTTTATGGGAAACCCTAAGCATGTTTATAAACCCTTTAGTAGGAATTAATTCATAATAATTATAAATTTCACGAATAAAACATAAATAAATTAGACTATAGAAATCCCCTTCAAAAGATTAAAATTGTAGAAATCGTAGGAACCTTATATTTGAAAAAAAAAATGTGAATTATGTAGAAAACGTGTTTGTTGATACCATGTCGAGCGATAGCTTGGGCTCGTCGGGTGTAGGAACCATAAAATGCTTTCAGCCTTGACCACACTGCGCGTGGGCTTGACCTTATCTGGCATGAATACTTGTGGCATCATTGACGCCAGATGTGAGTGTAGTCACGTCGAACACGAGGGCTTTAAAGGACCTATAGATACTTCTCGTTGGGCGCAAAGTGTGTCTTGTTGGGCAGAATTCTATGTATGGACCTACTTCTTGTGTATGTTTATGAGTAAGTAGTTTGTGTGTATAACTAACTGTGATACGTGAAAGTGATAAGTGATAAATTGTGAAGTGATAAATCGTGATGTGTTATGTGATAAGTGAATTTGTGTGGTAATCTATTGAGTTTTGAATGACATGTATCATGTGCATTTGTATTTTGTGATGGGTACGATGCGGAATACATCGCTAGGGAAGACCCCCTAGTGTAAAAGCTTGGGGATAGTTTGGCTTGGGAAGCCCTAGTCTTGCCCATTGTGTGGATGGGGTGTAGCTTCCCCAACTTAGTTATCCAAAAGAAACCCTGGTAGTATATCCTTCTAGTGAGTGTTGTGATGGCTTGACCTGGTATGTACTCCTAGACTACTCAGCCTTTGGATAGGGAAAAATGATTTTACTAACACCACATACATATAGATTAGTAGACTCTAGTCTATGTATGATCATGACATCTTGCTTGTGTTTGAACTGTATTATGATTTATATCATAATGGAATGAGATGTAAACTAATTTTAATTATTGGTTATGATATATTATTTGTGTATGTGACTACCTGACCTTAATCTACACCGGTAGTCAAAGTAAGATATGTTCTCACTCCCCTATTTTTCTTGTGGTTGCTTTATATGTGGTTGTAGGAGGCTTCCTTTTTGGAGAAGAGTCTAGTTGATTGAAGGGAGAGCTCTGATACCTATGATACTGGGGATATTAAATTATGTTTCATGTTTCATGCCTTTGTTTTAGGAATTTTAGATTACTTCCCTTAAAGTGCACTTTCTTTAATGTTGTAATACCTAGAAGTTGTTTTAGTTTCATTTGAATTTCAAATGTGATACTCTCTATATTTAGTTGAAGTTATTCCAATATCATATTTCCTTTTTATGTTTATTATAATTATCTGATTATGCATGTGTGGCAGAGGGTGTCACAGACAAAAATATAAGAATCAAAAGTGAGTTTTTAGAATATTTTAATAAATACTAGTACATGTACCTGTACAATATATGAAATAAATTATGTGTAAAGAAGTAATATTATCATTATTTTTAAAAAATTAAAGTTAAAAGTTAAAAATAATGAAAAATAGTTATATATATATATATTATTGTAACTTTTTTTTACCAATTTTTTAGTTGTTAGTATATTAGATAATGATTGATAGTCCTAATAATATTTTCAAAAAATAGTTGAAAATCACAATTGGAGTAGAATGCAATATTATTTTATTATTTTGCATCTTATTATTTTTGTAACATACTTTTTAGAAATAAAAAATAATAAGAAATTATATTATAAGCTTAATGAATTTAATTTATTAGTTTATAATATAAAGTTGTTTTTATTAAACTAAATTAAATAAAGAGGGACTTTAAGTGGAATGTATTGAGTTGGACTCTAAGATTTGCCTAAATAAAAAAAATAAGGGTTGGATGTTTTCTATTCATCTTTTTTAACCCTAAGACACTACACCAAAATTAGGTTTTTGTGGCAATTAATTTATTCTTTTGCGGCCATATAAATGGCCATTATTTTTTTTTTACCAGCATTTAAATAATGGCTGGTGTATCCAGAGTCGCTAATACTATTACCGACATTTATATAAAATGCTAGTAAAGACCTACTAAATTGTCGGAAAACTTATTTTTTTTAGTGGCAATTCTAGTATCTATTTTAAAGGCTATTAAAGTTATTTTTTCAATTGTCTCCTTTCCATCCATTTAGTGACTTTTATCTTTTGCTAGTGAAACTTTAAA
This sequence comes from Cajanus cajan, assembly GCF_000230855.2. Classification (NCBI taxonomy): domain Eukaryota; kingdom Viridiplantae; phylum Streptophyta; class Magnoliopsida; order Fabales; family Fabaceae; genus Cajanus; species Cajanus cajan. The sequence continues at coordinate 22,948,172 of NC_138524.1, forward strand.
TAATTTATTCCTATAATTTTCTTTTCTAAATTCATAACTTATATATTTTTTTTATCTCTAGTCGATGTGGGATTTGTAAGATAAGGGTTGTCTTCTATTTATATATTTTTAATTTATTTTTTTTAATTGTCTTATCTCTTAAGAGATGTGAGATTTATAAGGTGAAAGTTGCTCTCTAATTGTTTTATAGTACTATTGAACTTGGTAATAACGGGTGATTTGATACTAATTTATTATAGTGAATTAAGAGTCTAACTCAACCCTATAAAATCAACTTATAAGGTGATAGTTATTACTCACTTATATACTATTTAATTATCTTATCTCTAATCGATGTGGGACTAGTTTTTTCAATAAATAATTGTCGCTAATAGTAAATTTTAGTAATATAAATACTTTTTTAGTGACTATTATATATTAGTCATTAATATTTTTATTATATAATTAAATAGCAGCAATTAAATTATTGCCATTAAATAATTATCGTTAATAACAAATTTTGTTGTAGTGAGAACACATGTAAAGGACAACATAGAGGAGGTCACTAAAGAAAATACAGAGTAGTGGCTAAAGCTTTAGATAATGTGCTTGTGTTTTAGGATCATTAGTCAAAGTAAGAAGAAGTGAGGATGTTGAATCCATGCGTATGTATGAGGGATAAGGGGGATGAGGTGATAATCCCTAAGCATGTGTATGAATACATTATAATTAGGTCTATGTGTGAATCTCTATGGGCACCTATGTGTGACTTTGTTGTTGCGAGTGTTGTGATGTTTTAGCCAAATTTGTACATATATTTGATTATGTTAATTTGATGGTGAATTGAGAAAAGTGGTGAATTAAACCTTAAACCCTATGCATGAATTTTGGGATTTTTCATTGAATTGGATAAATTTCAATATGACAATTTTAATTGTTTGACCGACTGAATTGAGAAAAAGTGGTGAACTGATGGATTTTGGATGTGTTGGGAGAATCCAAATCATGAAACTCACAATTCTACAAAGTTTAGAATTTGTTGTAGTATCAAGTGTGAGAACACAATTATTTGCTTTGGGCGTGAAAAAAAGGCTCACGTTGGGTGCAAAGATGCTGGAGGGGTCTTAGACTTCCCGTGTTGGGGGAGAGGTGTCTCGCTTGTCACAATTTGACATCGTTTTAATGAAAGTTTTGATGCTAGATGTGACCTAGATCACATCGGAAGAATTGGTTCTAAAGGGGACGTCTTTTACTCCTCAATTAATGTTGGGTGTGGGAGTATCTACGTCAGGCGTAATTTAATCAAAGAGGTCTCTGACCACTTCACACAATTCACTAGTGAAAAATTAGGATACTACGACACCCATTTTACGTCGGACATACAAACACCCGATGTAATAAAAACGCGGTGGCATGGTTCGTAATTTTAGTTAAATTATTTACGTCGGACCTCCTAGGGTCCGACGTAAATTTTAACATCTACGTCGGCTATGCATTGTGTCTGACGTAGATGTTAAAATTTACGTCGGACCCTACTAGGGCTGACGTAAATAATCCACGCCCATTAATTAAAAGGAGGTTCATGCAATGGAGAGTTCAAAAATTTAAACCCAAACTCATCTCCCGCGCCTCCTCCTCAAATCGTGGCTGCTCCTGGATAAGCTTGGGATCCACCCGGAGCAAATCTGGAGCAAAATCATATTCGTACTGATTTTTGGAGCGATAGCGTCGGCGTCATAGCATATGCTTCTTTCTTGATTTGCACTCTGTTTTTGTTGCTTGTGATATTCTAGGGTTGTTGTTGGTGATTTTTGGTGGTTTTACTTCTTCTTGCATTTTGAACCTTGTAATTTTTTGGTGTAGTCGTGTTACGAAATAGGAAATGGAGTTATTGCCCTTGATTAAAAGGTTCTGTTTAAAATAGTTGTTCCTAGGTTCACTTACGGGTGTATTTGTGGAAGTATTTTGGCAGATCTTTTAGCAATTAAGGCTTTTTTATGCGTTGCATTCTGAGTTTTTGAAGCTGGAGAAGGAAGTGGCCAAGTCCAGGTTGTAGAACGGGTCGTTCTGCTTGGAGAACGGGTCGTGCTGCTTGGAGAACGGGCCATTCTCCAACCAGAACGGCCCGTTCTGATTGAAGTCATTTTTCTTTTCTTTTTTTAAATTTTCACAACTTTTTATGTCGGACCTTGTAATGTCCGATGTAAATTTACGTCGGTTTTCACACCCCGACGTAAATTTACGTCTCCCGCTTCAACGTGGGAGCTTTTACTGACGTAAAACCCTTAAAATAACCAACGTAAAATGCGTATTCTGTACTAGTGATTCAAGTAGAAAGGTCTTTAACCTCTTCACATTATGTCTTTTTGTTTTCAAGGTAGTATGAATCTAGGAAGGAGGGTCACTATGGTCATCTACCTAAACCTTGAGGTATTATGGTAAGGAGTCTTTAACATGCATAGGGTTAGTGTGTTTGGATGAGGAATTATATATGTTTGGTTATTCATAAAAGTTCCTAAGAATATTCATACATGTTTCCCGGGAATTAAAGATTTTCATGTTTGGTTACAATAGTATATTCTTAGGTTTATAAATATTTTTTACAAAAATATTTTTTATTAAAATAAACTCATTATATATATTTATTTACTTAAATTTTATTACAAAAATGATATTAAACTATTTCAAAAATTTGAAAACTTATTAAAAGTATTTAAATATAGAATTTAACATAATAAAAAAATAAAAATGCTACATTATAGTTAAGAAGAATAAAAATATATTATTTTATTTCATTCAAATAAAAAATATAAAAATATTAACAAATATCATTAAAATGTTCAAACAAAATAGATTTTAATAATATTATTAAAATTGACAAAATCGAGAAATAATAAGATACAATAAAGAGAGAGAAATATAGATAGGGAGGGAGAAAGAGAAGGGAAGGGGAGAGTAAAGGTGTGGGAGAGAGATAGAGAGGTGGAGTGAGAGTGAGAGTGGAGAGATAAAGAGTGAGAAAAAGAAATAGAAGGAGAGGGAGAGAGGAAAAGAGAAGGGGAGTAGGAGTGAGAGAAAGAAAGAGAGGGAGAAAGTGAAATAGAAGGAGAGAAATATTTTTTGTTTTAAAAAGGGATTCTATGGTCTTTTATGTACATAAAGTTTTTCCCCTAACTTGGGAAAATTGTATTCTCACCCCCTATGAGAATGTTTTTGTGGGAAAGTGGGATAAAACTGATTTCCAATAAACTATATTCCTAGGAATCTCTTTGTTTTCTTCTTCCTTTTTAAATAGCTATCAAGCATGTGAAACTAAGATTCTCACTTTAAGATACCCAGCAATGTAAAAACATTATGTGTACCAAATGTGACACCCTTCTACCCCATAATAGATAAGTAACAACAATAAGAATAATTCAATAAATATAACATCAAGAAGGGTCCACATATTTTAATAAAAACTCATAGGTTCACAAGTCTTGAAATAAATAGAAATAATAATAATAATAATAATAAAGTTTTACTCTTAAAAGAAAATTATCATGGTCTCTAAAGAAAAATGAAAGGGATCCAGAATTTACAAATATAAGGTGAATATAAAACTCCTAAAATAAGTCTCCTCAAACGACAAATAACAATTCATAACTAAAGCATCCTAAATTCATGCTCCAATGTCACATCCTATCAGAGCAGAACCCTTTCCCTTTAGAACTCAACACTATGAGTGTCTTCATCTTCACCTAAAAGAAAACCACATAAAAACAGGACGGTGAGAGATAGATAACATCATATATGAACATAGAGCTACCCAATTCCCACCCCACACCGTGCACCAAAATATCATCATTAACTATAAACAACAAATACATCTCATATAATTACCAAACATCATTTTTTTTAATCATACAAGCTTTCATACACATGCTCACTATATGCTCATACACATCTCCTCTCCTAAGAGTCTCAACTTGGCACTCCGCACAATGGGCGTACCTCTTCAATTCTCTTAGTTGTTGCCAATGCGGGCATACCGTTCTCACACCCTCCCAGGGCCGGTATGTTGCACGGTTAAACACCCAGCGGCCCGTGCAAAGGCAATCCACCCACCGTTAAACCCTCTGTGGCCAGTGAGCTGAGCAGTTAAACACCCAACGGCCCACGCATGGAATGCCTCCCGTCATGGTCCCCCCTGTCTCAACCCCTCTCTGGGCCCAGGGTCCAATGCAATATAGCCACGTCTGGCTTCTCAAGCACCACATGCAACTCATAAATCTCATGCAACTCATGCATCCCACGTAACTCATAATTAATGCATCTCCATTATATAACATCATCACATGTCAATAACAATCCATGCAATATCATCCTCACATGCTAGGTACCTATCATTAAGTTATCAACATCATAGACCACAAATTTCACATAATTCTTCACACACATCACAATATCTATGACATTCAGTTAATAATTTAACCATAACTCGAGATATACATATCCTTTCTAAGTGATCCCAACTCCATTAGAATCCTAACATCAATATCTACAACTTTCATGAAGAACACAAATCCTAATAAAGTCGTTTAGGTTACCATTCAGGGCTCACAAAAATTGATGTTGTAGTTCGCACACAGATTGGAAGGCTCAAATTGCAACTCACATAACTTGATAAAATATTAATAATTTTACACAATTCTTGTGTCTAAATGGTAGACCCAGATGTCTAGTTTCTAACAAAACAAACAGCACTCGATTTGAATAACTACACAGAAAGATATCGGAAAATTACAAACGTATGTCGGGGTCCCGACTCCCGACGCCCAAAACTGGCGCTGAGCGCCCAAATCTCTGCCCAGACTCCCCTCTGTGAAATTAAACCTGCGTTTTACGAGTTCCAACAAGGTTTTTACCAATTTTCACTACTTCTACACCCCGTTGGTTCAGTTTAACTCCATTTATATTTTTCATACGTTCCAAATCAATCCATACACATCTCAAGCCTCAAAAATTGGTTTCCATTGGTTTTACAAAAAAAAATGTAAACTCTTCTTAACACATAAAATTCAAGTCATCAAATTTAAGGATAAAGAATTAACAAGAAAGCCCCAATGGAATTCAAAGACAATTCAAGAAATAAGTTCTTCCAAATGAATTAAGAATTTAGAACATCGATTGCACAGATAATCGTTCAGAATTTTAAATAGAGTTCCTAGAGGGACTTAGGGATTGCCCTCACTACCCGAACACCCCTATATTCACATATGAAGAAACTCATCCCCCCGTACCTAGATGAGCAGAAGATGAATGGTCTTGGTGTGATCTAAGATCGTTCCTGAGTACTCTTCCTTAGAGCTCTTTGTTTCTCCTCTTTTTTTTCCCTAACCCTTCAGAACGCAAATGAGGCAGATAGGGTTAACACCACCTGACTCCTTTCTTAAAATTAATCCATTGGACAGGGTCAACCCAACCCATTTTCCTTCTCTTCTAACCCACTTCTAATTTTCCTCAAAATAATTAAATAAAATAAATACATGTATATTATAAAATATTTTTTCTCTATAATAATAATATATTTCTGACCCTAAATATAATAATATAATTTTAATAACAAAATATCATATAAAATCAACCTTCTCTTAAAACATATAAATATTTATTTAAAAATGCTAATAAAAATACTTATTTAATACGTACAAAATAATTGTCCAAAATAATAATTATTTAAAACGTACAGAATAATATTCCTCTATAATTATTAAAATAATTATGACCAAATACCATCTAATAATAATAATAATAACCTTTTTGAAAGTTGGGGTGTTACACCAAACACCCTCTTATAGAATTAATGTATTACATTAACAAGGGATAATTGAGATGTGTTTTGTATGAATGAGTAATTTGTTGAGTTATGAATGAATATTTGAGTGTTAGTTGTGCTTGTAATCGATGAGATTGAGAGAATTGAGTTGGGTGTGAGTTGTGCATTTTTCACACTTTGTTCTAGTGAATTTCTACCAAGCCAGCAAATGGAACGCCTATGCTCTACATTTATTATTAGGTACAGAGCTTTGTATGTGTGACATGTATCATGTGTATAAAATATTTTATAATTGCACATGAGTATTACCCTTTGAGAAAATGTAAGTAATTGCACATGAGTATTAACCTTTGGGCAGCCACACATGAGTATTAACTACATGAGTATTAGTCTTCGGACAACCGTATATGAGTATTTGCCTTTAGGTAACTTTATAAGTATTTGCTTTCAACTGTGTAAATTGTAATTGCTTTTGATTACATGTTTAATATGTCTTTGTTGTTACTAGGAACTCTGATATGTTGTTTACATTATGGATATTAATTGTATATTTTGTATGTTATGTTATGTGTGTGGCTTCCCAGCCTTATCTCACATCGGAAGCTAGAATGAGACGTATCAGTCTCCCCTGTGCTCTACTTGTTATTCTTATGTATGTTTCACAATACAAGAAAAACACAAGTTTCGAACAAACATAATCTATTGGTAAAAAGAAATATCCATTGGAAAAATAGAATTTTCGACAATTTTTTATGGATGCAAATTTGTCGAAAAAGGGTTGGAAAAAAAATTCGTTAGAAACAATTTAATCTCTCAAAAAATTTTGACGAATGATTCTATGGTAAATATTTTTCGGTATTGTTTGAAAATCATTATGTGATTCCGACAGATAAATCCATCAAAAAACTTTTGTTTAATTTTAATAAATTTATTAATGTAACAACTCTCATATTTGACCTCTCAAGGGCTATATTTCACGACACTTCACTTTTCAGCGTGCTTTGTCCTTACTCACACACTTTTTAAGAAACTTCCCAAAAGGTCACCCATTCCTAAATTACTCCAAGTCAAACACGCTTAATTATGGAGTTCTAATGAAATAAGCAACCAAAAAATAGATACATCTTGCTAGTATAGGTAGTACAAATTAATTCCTTTAAGTCATCTTCAACTATACAATCTCATACTTGTACTATCGCTGGATCCCTCACATTCCAGTGTGTCCGGACTGTTATAAAAATATAATAATATATAATAATTATATTATATTTAATTATATTAACCAATAATAATAATTAAATTATATTTAATTAATCCTTATTTGTATATATACTTACTTTTATAATTAACAATCTACTTATTTCTATTTAAAATTAATATTATGATACAATTTAAATGATTTATTATAAATTTAAAAGTTTAAATAATAATTTATATATTTTAAAATATTATTTTTATAATCTATAATGATAATATAATTTATAAAATTATAAATATTTATTTATTATATTTTTATAAATTAAATTTTAACATTTTAAATAAATTATTAATTAACTTAATATATTTATTTATCTTAAACCTAAGATATAAAATTAAAAAAAATATATTTATCCTTGACTTATTTTCTAATTATCAACCATTAATAAAATACTAATTTAAAATCTTATTTAATTATATCATAATATTTTCATATCAAATTTAAAACCAGATATTAGTTATACAAAAATATCAAGATCATATAGTAAATTGTCAATAAGATTCTAGTTAAATAATTTAAAATAATTATTTTTTCAATTATATTGTTAAAAATAATTTATTCTAAAGCTAATCAATTTTTCTCTATATTAATTATTAGTAAAATTTAATAACTTTTAATTTAACAGTTGGATCGATGAAATTCAATATATATCATGAGTTATTGAGTAGAGTAACTTTATCAAGAGTTACTTTGTGAGTCATTTGATTCCTCCTCTCTCTCTCTCTCTCTCTATATATATATATATATATATATATATATATATATGTGTGTGTGTGTGTGTGTGTGTGTGTGTATTTAAAATTTTATTGATCTTTTTTAATATATGATTGTCAATTTTAATCATCTTTATTGTTATCGAACAAAATATTAAAATTTTTTATGAATGAAATTTTTGATAAAAATATTAAACATTTTTGACAGATCAAGTTTTTGACAAACCATTATCAATTAGTAACATTTGGTCGAAAATTTTTTACCTAAGCATCTGTCAATAATTTTTGTCAAAAATTATTACATTTTTGACAAATATAAATTTGTCGGAAATGTTCCGTCAGTAATATAACTTTTTTTACAAATTTTTTTCCGTTAGAAATATAAATTTTTTGATAGATTTGTATCTGTCGAAAAATTTATATCCGTCAAAAATTATCCTGCGGTAAAATCTGTCAGAAATATAAATTTTTCGACAAATTTGTATCCGTCGATAATATAACTTTTTTTATGAATTTTATTTTCATCGGTAAAATCCATCGAAAATATAAATTTTTCAACAGATTTGTATCCGTAAAAAATTATTCATCGATAATTTACATTTTTCTTGTAGTGTTATCGGAGGACAATAAGATGATGGTGATGCTAATGTTGAGGTTAGGCTTTAGCATGTTATGGGAAAACTTTGATAGGATGTGACATTGGGGGTTCATAGATTGGGATTTGTCTATTTAGTTTATTTCATTTTGTTTGGAAGCAATGTTAGTCCTTGAATTCAAGTATTATATTTAGATGGCTACTATGGTCTAGTAATTATTTTGGACACATTTATGCTTTAAATTTGTTTGGTTTCGAACCAAATGTGAATCCTCTATCATTAGAAGCGTTTTATGAACTATTTAGTTATTTCAAATAATATTTTATTTAGGCAAGGATCTTTTGCTTTGTTAGTATTTATAAGTCTAAGTTTCATTTAAGTTCGTGACCCCTTTTGCAGGTCAGTAATTCTTGAGTCTCTATTTATTGACTTTATATCACAATCTTAAAAGAAGAAGCAAATATATCTAAAATAAATATAATATATTTCAATTTTAAATAATATGCTAAAAAAAATAAATATCTTTTAAAATCTAAATAATATCTCACATATTTAAATTTGAAAATTCAAATTATTTTCCACCACTTTTCTTAATTACGCGTACTTTTATACCACTAGAGTTTTCTTTTCTCCTTGGTTATACTTCTAAAAGCACCCTCCATTGGAATAGAAAAAATAACCTCTAATAAGAATTAAAATTGCCCAAATATTTGGGTATCCATAAGTATACTTCTAAAATTGAAATTAGCAAAATATCATCTTATTCATTAATTATTACTAGAATTTCTCTTATTACATGCGACTTTTCCTGCGAATTTTTATGAAAAATTTGCAAGAAACGTTGTTTCTACAAAATTTTATCTACAGGTAATACCTTCTGGATAATATATATTTGCAAATTTTAAAATTCAAAGGAAATTTTCCAGCGAAATTCTTGCGAAAAAAATTTGCAGGAAAGTTTTGCAAAAAAAAATTTGCAAGAAAATTCGCAGGAAAGTTTCCTGCGAATTTTTTCGCAAGAAATTCCGCAGGAATATTTTTTATGAAAAAATTAAAGAAATTACTATAAATTCTATCAATAATTCTTCAACTTTCAAATGCTCACAATGAATTCATCTGAAACATTTGTTTTCATGCCTCCAATATATGATACATAATCTTTTAAATAATAAGATAGTAGATTATAAGCCTAACACTCAACCATACAAATCAACTTGTAAGGTAAGTATTTCCCCAACTTATATACTCTTTAATTATTTTATTTTCAATCGATGTGAGACTTGAAGTTTTTTTTTTAAATATTAAACTTATAAATTTAAATATATTTTTTTTAATTTTTCTTGCGAATTAAAATTTGCAGGAAAATCCGCAGGAAAAGTTACCTGCAAAATTTTTCTACCATTTAGTAAACATTACTTGCGATTTTATTTTTGCAAGAAAATCTGCAAGAAAAAAAATAAAATTTTTACAATATTTTCTTTAAATTTTTACCATGAAAAAAAACATTCTATGATCATTAAAATTATAGCAAAATTTGTAAAAAATATCTGTAAATTATTTTTCGCAAATAAATTCGAAAAAAAATTTTGCGAATATTTTTTTGCAGAAAAATTTGCAAAAAAATTTTACGAATATTTTTTTACAGGAAAATTCGCAAGAAAATAATACTTTTCTAGTAGTGAATGTCAAACAAAAGTAATTGCTATAATTTAATACAAAATTTCATTCAAAAGTTTTAGGGATAAATTTTAAACAATAAAACATAATATAATAACCTCAACAACAAATCTTTATTTTTTTTTGCTGATGTTTTTTTTTCCTTTTGCTGACGAACAATAAATCCTTATCCTTCTAGATGATGTTGATTACATAATTAAACCACATGACGTCATGTAACATGATTAAAACAGAGTTTTCTTTTTTTTGCTGATGATTTTTTTTCCTTTTGCTGACGAACAATAAATCCTTATCCTTCTTGATGATGTTGATTACATAATTAAACCACATGACGTCATGTAACATGATTAAAACAGAGTTTTCTAAAAAATAATTTGATTGATTTAAAAATTTCATATTATTAAATTCATTTTAATTCAGAATAAATGTACGCTACGTGCTCAATGAGTGTTACATCTTCTCTCCGGATTCTTATAAATGAACCAAGTGGTGATTATGAACATTTCATAGTTAAGCTACTCTAAAACATAACTATGTCTAATCTAGCCTCTTCCCTTCCAGTTTTCGCCCAGGATGCAAAACCACCCTCAAACATTCGACCTATTGCAGATTATCATCCTACCATTTGGGGGGATCATTTCATTTCATATGTTTCTAGTTCTGAGGTATGTGCATATCCCACTAAGTCTAATATTATCTTTGAGATTTAATTACATATGTGAAACTTAAGATGTCATATTTACATATATTTAACATTTATTTTGGAATATATTTTAGTAGTTACATTTTATGAATCTATCTATTGAATATATATGCATATCAAATTTCCAAGCATAAAATTCTTAATTTCACAATAATTAATTTTTATATAAAATTGAAAAGGGTCATGATATGTGAAACTTAAGATGTCATATTTACATATATTTACATTTATTTTGGAATAAATTTTAGTAGTTACATTTTATGAATCTATCTATTGAATATATATGCATATCAAATTTCCAAGTATAAAATTCATAATTTCACATTATTTAATTTTTATATAAAATTGAAAAGGGACAATATATATATATATATATATATATATATATATATATATATATATATATATTGACCCATTAATGAACTTTACTAAATACGCGGTTTTACTTCATGATTAACCATGATTGAATAAACTTGTAAAAGGTTATGTACATGAAAAGAAAATGAAAAGTTCAATTAAAGTGATTCAAATTCTTGGTATAATTTAAAATCATGGACAATCTATATTGTACTTCAATTCAATATACTGTTTAAATATTTAATTAAGTAATTTTTTTTTAACACATGTAGGAACTTGATCAAAACATTGAGACAAAAATTGAAATGCTAAAAAAGGAAGTAAGGAAGATGCTTGTATCAAAGCCAGACGAGACCTTAACAAAAGTTGACTTGATTGACTCAATTTGTCGTTTGGGTGTGAACTATCATTTTGAACATGAGATTGATGAAGTTTTGCAACAAATTCACAAGAGTTATGTTGTAAATGGAGAAATAACTATCGAAGCCAACCTTCTCTCTCTTTCTGTGCTATTTAGATTATTGAGGCAACATGGATTTCATGTTTCACCTCGTATATCTCTCAACTTAATTATCTACTTTAATTGATTTCCTTTAATTCAACTTCAAATCACCTAATATATTTAGTGCATAACCTACACACAAATGAAAAAAAAAAAGGAGAATAACAAGCCAAAAAAATGTGTATTTTAATAATAAGAAAAAAGGTATTTGAATTGTATCATTTAATATTTTTCAAGTCCTCACCTATTTCAATCTTCACTGTTTTTCACTTTGATTATATTTTAAATGTCATTATTGGGATTGTATACATTAAACGAGAAATAAAGCAAGAAGTTTTGCTTATTAATTTGGGAAGCACCTTAAACATTATCTCACAAATTGTTTTATAAATTTTACATTCATATTATAGCTTTCTTAAATTTTGTCTCCAACTAATTTTCAATCATGTGGTTGTTGAATAAAACACTAGTTGTGTTCAACAAGTTCAAGGATGTGACAGGATGCTTTAGTGAAAGACTTATTAATGACGTTGAGGGAATGTTGTGCCTGTATGAAGCCTCACATATGATGATTCACGGAGAAGACATTTTGGAAGAAGCCATGACTTTCACTTCCACTCATCTTGAGTCCATTGCAACCAAATTGAGCCCTTCCCTTGCGGTTCAAGTCAATCATAGCTTGAGACAAGCTCTGCACAAGAACCTACCTAGGCTAGAGGCACGCCGCTACATTTCTATCTATGAACAAGATCCTTTTCATAATGAAACTCTACTCACTTTTGCCAAATTAGATTTCAATAAATTGCAAAATCTACATAAAAAAGAATTTGGCAACATTTGCATGTAAGTTCATCTCATCATGACAAACCTTCTTAAATTGATTCCAAAGACTAATCCTTTTAATTATTGTTGTTATTGTTTTTGGTCCTTATAGGTGGTGGAAAGAGTTGGATGTACGTAGTAAATTACCTTATGTGCGAGATAGAATTGTGGAATGTTGCTTTTGGATTTTGGCGATATATTTTGAGCCCCAATATTCTCAAGCAAGAAAAATAACAACAAAAGTAATTGCAATGATATCAATCATTGATGATACATTTGATGCATATGGAACCACTGATGAATTAGAAGTTTTTACTAAGGCAATTGAAAGGTTAATTAGCATATTTTAAAACACAATTTTTCTTTGCTTGTTTTTTTTTTTTAGGAAAAACAACTTACGTAAGTTATTTTAATGAAAATATTTTTTCAGGTGGGATATTAGTTGCTTGGATGACCTCCCAGAATACATGAAGTTAATTTATAAGTCACTCATAAAGCTTTATGAGGAAATAAAGCAAGAAACGAAGAAGGAAGGAAAATCATATTTCATTAACTACATTATAAACGAAGTAAGAGCTTTTTTTCTCCCTAACTATTAACAACTGTTAAGTTACATAGTTTGTGGTTAGTGACAAATTCAAGATTTTGCAATAAGATAAATTCATATAATAAATTAAGAGTTTGTGTATTATGATCAAGGTTTCTTTTTTGTGTACATATGATAAAAGCCAAATATAAAGAAAGTAATCCTTAACATTAAAATCTATTATAATTCTACCAAAAGCATAAAGACAAATATTTCATATAGTATACTCTCAAAACTCAGTCTCTATATTTATTATAAAGTGTGTTTGTTGGCTAATAGTTAAAAAAGGGTGTTCAAGCCTACATGACTGAGGCTAGATGGCTCAACAACAACTATAAAACAACAATAGAGGAATACTTGCACACATCAAAAACATCTTCTTGTTACTGCACATTGATTGCAACAAGTTACATTGGCATGGGGGATATAATCACAGAGGACATATTTGAATGGGCAACAAGTGAACCAAAAATTGTTATGGCTTCTTGTACTATTTGTAGGTTAATGGATGACATTGTGTCCAATGAGGTACAATATCTGTATTAAGAATATTATGCTTCAATGTTTATGTTTCATTACACGATGTAAATATTAATTTGCAAAATTATTTGTTGTTGCATAGTTTGAACAAAAAAGAAGACATGTTTCCACATTCTTGGAATGCTATATGGATCAATACGGCGAGTCTAGGGAAGCTGCAATTCATGAATGTCGAAAGAGAATAACAAATGCTTGGAAAGATATAAATGAGGAATGTCTTATGCCAACCAGTGTTCCAATGCCTTTTCTACAGCGTATTCTCAACATTACACGTTTCATAGATGTGTTTTATAAAGACAAAGATAACTACACACATTCTGGTGGACTAATGAAAGAATGTATTAAAGCTTTGCTAATAGATCCAGTGCCAATTTAAGCATTCATTTCTATCCGTTGTTTTGTTGAATTTGAAGTTGTTCAGAAAATTTGTTTGATAAAATGCATCTATCAAGTATATTGGAATGTATTTTCATTTTTGAATTTATTGTGAAAATATCTTTGTTGTGATTGATTAATCTAATTTAATGCTAATTAGGAAAGTTTGTAAAATTAATTGTTTGAAGAACACATAAAAGTAAAGAACATTTTTTTAGGGATTTCAAGAAAAGGAGGAGAGATAAAAAAGTAAGAATTGAAGATCAATTAATAAAAGACTATTAGAGAATGATTTCACTAACCTTCCCCGCATATATGCTCCCAAATTCTCATTTAATTTCATAAATTAATCAATTAATTCAACAACACTAAAATATATTTAAATCCCAATTCCTTGGTAAAATTTGCTGAGCAAAACATTAAGGTTAGGGACATAAAAATTGACTAATAAGACATATTATTCTTAGTAATAAGCATTATTAACATTTTTACCTAAATCGTAATTCTAAAAGGGTTTCCCAACTTCAAATAAAACTATAAAAACATGCCATAGATGATCAAATCATAACATTAAGAGATAGATGAAGATGATTAACTAAATAAAATCCTATTATTGAGTGAGAACGAGGTGAACTACATGGTTATGACTACTACATCAACCTCTAACGATGGAGAACTTAGTCGCTTATGGCTATGGAATTCTCTCAAGTACAAAAGAAAATCTTCAAATGATCCATGATTATAATGTTTATCACTCTTACTCTCTCTAATCTCTATGAGTATACTGGAAAAATGAAGTGCCTTTCTATCTAATTTTATAATTTTTTAAATAGGGTTTCTTTTGTGCAAACTTGCTTAAAGTGACAAGGTGTGACACCTTCTACCCTGCATATTATAACATAATATATAAATAACTGAATAGCCTAAAATTAAATAGATAAGTTCAAAATCATATAGGTAGAAAGAATCACATTTTAACATAAACTAGACTTAGTGAAAATATTAAATTATAAAGAAATTAAAATTTAACTACTCAAATTAAATAACATAAATCAAATCCTGACTAATTCCCCAATGTCACGTGTCTTATTAAAGCATAACCCTTCTATGAGGATTAAGCCTTGATACCAACATGCTCAACATCATACTGAAGATCACTTGCAACAACATACAAGAAAAAATAACACAAAGCAAGAGAAGTCTGGCTCACGGCGTCAGATGTAGCTAGACAGCCAAACACAAACAAGACATATATCAACATAACATAAACATATCAATCATATAACAAATTCCATTCATTCACAATATAACAACTAAATACCACATAACATTAAGATGCATTATGCAATGGACACAGACTAAATGTTACAATGCATGTGACACCAGTAAAAACATCACGTATCACACTTGTGCATTGCCACTAGCAATACACATAGAGTAGTCTAGGAGTACATGCTAGGTCACACCTGCTACACACTCTCACTAGAAGGAGATACTATTAGGGTCTAGTCAGGATAGATAAGTTGTGCAAGATACATCCTATACTAATGAGGACAAGACTGAGACTTCCAAACTGAGTTATCCCTAGGGTTAGTTCCCAAGCTTTTTACACAAAGAACCTTTCTTGGTGGTGTATTCCATATCGTACCCTTTAAAAACATTTTATGCTATGATGCATGTTAAACAAACTTTATGCATACATTTCACGTGATCTCATACTGGCAGTTGATCCCATATCATAAAATCATCAACCATTCTTATTAATATAGCAATTAACAATTCAACTATATCAATTAAATATAGCAATCAATGGCATAAGAGATCATATCACTATAACTCATACATAGCTCACAAGCATACCAATAGCACATTCACATACTACATTTTCATAATCTTCTACGATATCGTGTGGTCCAAACACCTTATTTAGAGCTATATATATGCTATTAAGTTGATCTTAATTTTATTAGAAATCTAAGACAATTATCTCCAACTTCTATTTTGACCTCAAGAGTTAATTATGTCATCTACTATTTTAAATAAATAAAAAACTACAATGTTTTAGCCTAAATATGATAGCTTGACATTTGCTCATTAATTTGATCATATATAACTTGAGTTCTAAACCTTCTTTTTAGGTGATTTCAATCGTATTTGAATGCTAACATTCAAGACTACAACTTTCATGAATACCACAAAAACCAACGCGACTATCTACGTACTTGCTTAAGCAATCCAATCTTTCTCTTAAGCAAGAGTAGCTTGCTCGGAACGAGATCAAACTCTCTTGAAGCGAGCATCACCCGAAACTCTTTGTCAGGCCTCACTTGAGTGAGCCTAAATTCACTTGAAACAAGACAAATTCACCTAGAATGAAACTATGGTCACTTGAAGCAGGACAAGATAGTCCCAAACACGAAATTACACTATTTATGAGTTTCTAACCTTCCCTACACCATTCCCTAACATCTCCAACCCAAATCCAATTGGTAAGAACTTTCCATTGGTTACGTTACACTTCTACAAGACACCATTTACGCATACATATGCATACTCATATCATCTCCTCATAAATCACTAATACATTCCCCTAGGATTTCCCACAAGAACCTATAGAAGCATTAAAATAACAATTACAAGCCAAACTCAAAATTACCAACATCTTCATAATAATTACATCAATCAAAATTTACAAGAAGAAATATAGAAGATAAAGACACATTTGGGAAAAATCCCCTCATACATAAACATACCATAGTGACATGATTGGAGGTCAATCCCACTATCCAACATACATTTTCACCCAAAGCGAGGTTTCTCACTTCCCCCATTACCCAGATAAGCCCTAGATGACGGGTACACGACTATGAAGTAATTTTCTTCTTGCTCTTATAATCTTCGAGCTTTGAAGCCCGAACATGAAAACATAAGGGAACATAAAAACATATCATAAATCCTTCTTTTTAAATCCTTAACCCCCCTCCCCTTTTTAACCTCATAATTAAGAGAATTAATTATAGTTACAAATTCCTTCCCTTTTAATAAAATATTATAACCTTTTAATAAAATACATTATATTATATATCAAAACATACTAAACAATTAAATAAATATTAAACAGTTCCTATTAATAAAAATATATTGGAATGAATTAATGGGGAAATCTCAAACAAAACTTGAAGTCTGACCATAAATAAGTTGAATTGATGGAGAATATATTATTTGTGCAAATTTCTTTAAGCCTTTTTCTCTTATATATGATTAAATGTTTAATAATAATTACTTGAGTTGGGTTATGTAACTTTGATTTTATTAATTCAAATTAACTTGGAGACCTTCTTAATCATCTCTTTGTTTTTTTAAAAAAAAAATGCCTTTCGAATTAAAGCTTTCGGAGAGTTGAAAGCTTTTTAATTATAACTCAATTCAACCCACTGGAATTATTACGCCAGTTGGTTAACATTGTTATGTGTAGCTCGTTTCTTTCCCAGATCTGCCACGCTCCATGCCTTTCTACTAAGGTGAGGACACATCCAAGGAGTTTAATTTGTTCCCGCAAACGTGAATGTCACTATCATAATAGTTTTAGTAATTTGTGTCATTTCTACACGCGACAACACAGTAAAGGTCACAATATTTACAATGCATTAATGAGAAAGTTATGTAGTTAAAGGAGTGTTGACTTCACTGTTTAATTAAACCTCCTAATCCTTGTGCCACAATACTACATAACCTTCTTGTTTAAGCTAAATCTGGCAAATTAGAAATGTTGGAAGAGTTTAAAGAACTTTCTGCAACATGCTGGACTCTTCTTGGAACCAGTGTCTTTCGTAATCCCCATCTTTTGATCACAGCCATCATTAGACTACACGTTGCTCTCTGTCCAGGGCATGAATGATTCACAGGAAGTATGTAAATTAAGAGAACAGTTGTTGACGTGCCTCTAGTTAGGATGAAGAGAACCATGAAGCTTGTAAGGCTAAGGCTAGTTGTGTCTTCGCCTGGCTCAATTATGTCTTTATATTCCTCTGATGCAAGCATATAGTTTTCTAGATTACGTAGTGTGCCAATTTCTGATATGTTTAGCAGGGCTTGGTTTACACCATGAAGCAATGGAGATCCCTTTGGAAATACCTGCAAAGAGATTCCAACTGAGTTAACATAATCTTGGTTCTAGTTGAGGGGCTAGAAATTAAGGGCAGTTATTGCATGACACAATATCTATAGGTTTATGTTTCTGGTGTTATTCTTTGGTTAGAATTTGAAGTTTCGACTTTGGTAATTTATACCGATCTTTAATGTAAAAACAGTAAAATTTCAACTCTGATAAAAGAATAGTACGCTAAATACATAAAGAATTGCATCTATATTGACCTAAAATAATAATCTAGTTTGTGTGGATGTCCTTGCCGAAATTATTTCAATGCTCTTTCAATATTTTGATTGGTTGTGCATATACCAATAAAATTACTTACTGAAACTAAAACAGGAAAAAAAAGTGAAAAAAATGTTGAAGCAATACAAATCCATATCCTCCAATTTTGTATGTTGGCCCTGCTTGAACAAACCCTTTACAGTTTTTTGCAAGGAAGATTTTGGCCTCAGGGATATCAAGGAAGGCAGCGACTATTTCTTTGTTTCTTAGGGCATCAACATAGCTCTCTTGTGAGTCAAATTGCTTGATGTTTTCAGCATTGATGCCCAATGTGATGGAAAGCTCCCTTCCATTGATGAAGAAGGAGTCAATGGGAGAGTCTCCTTTGTCCAAGGATCTCGGCACACCAATAGAAACTAACATTCAAAGGTGAAGTAGGACGTTCAAAATGGATGAGAGAATATGAGTGAGAGTGGAAGCTCTCATGGACAGTTGGCACACTCCAAGATGAAGGTGGAGGCCACTCTAGGGTTTTCACTCTCCAAGGGTGAAGATAGGAGAAAGGTTAGCCGAAATTAACCTAGGAACTTTGGATTATTATGATATTGAGTGAGCATTTCATGCTTCAACATCCTATCCTTAGTCCCTAGGTTAATTTCGACTAACTTTTCTCTTATCTTCACCTTGGAAAGTGAAAATCCTAGAGTGGCCTCCAGCTTCATCTTAGAGTGTGCCAACCGTCCATGAGAGTTTCCACCCTCACTCATATTCCCTCATCCATTTTGAACGTCCCACTTCACCTTTGAAGGCTAGTTTCTCTTGGTGTGCCGAGATCCTTGGACAAAGGAGACTCCCCCCATTGACTCCTTTAATGGAAGGGAGTTTTCCATCACAATGCATCTTGGAGATATCATTTTAAGTAGGAACCTCTATCATATCCTACCATGGCATTATTGTTCTTTAGCTGCTGAATGCTGTGTACGGTTAGTTCAAATCTTTTAACAGTCAACATGCTGGCAAGGCTAGCAGTGTAAATCTGTGTAATGATTAGAGCCACAAAAATCCACACCATCGTTGCCACCCTTGATAAATTGTGATACATGATGTATCAAGGTACCTGCAGAAGAAACAGAGAAATGGCAGAGAAACAAAATAATATTGCTGAAATGAGAGCCAGGCTCCCCCAAGTCAGAGAAAGGTTCTCTTGACTCCAAATTCTTATTTCCAATTCTGACATAATCCCCCACAAATGCTTCCTCAATCCCTATATAGCAGAATCACATAGCACTCCATCTCTCTCTTCTAACCGACTCTTCAGCAAAAGACAATTAGGCCTCATACTGTTTGGGCCTTCGATGATAAGTCTTAAAAGGCTTGTCCCACTTAGAATGTATATTCCTATCAATACCACCATCTATGAAAGTTTCCTTGCCCTCAAGGCAAAAATTGGGATATTTCTCTTTGATAGAAGCTGCCTTTTCCCAAGAGGCTTCCTCTGCAAGTTGTGATTTCCACAGAATCAGCCATTCTTCAACCGAGTCTCCTTGGTACTTGCTGACCCTGGTAGCTAAAACAACTTCAGGACTTGGGGATTCAGATTCAATAACAACCAGTCCTGAAGGTAGAGTAGTAGTAGCCAACCCATTCTTCATGGACCTTTTAAGCTGCGAAACATGAAAAACTGGGTGAATACGAGCAGAGTTTGGAAGCTGAAGTTTGTAGGCCACCTCTCCCACACGTGATAGCACTTGAAAGGGTCCATAGTAACGAGGGGACAACTTGGGATTGATTCTTCGAACAACAGATTGTTGTCTATGAGGACGAAGCTTCACAAACACCCAATCTCTGGAGCATAAGTCACATGCCTCCTATGAGCATCAGCATATTTCTTCATTGTCTGTTGAGCCTGATGCAAATGGTATTTGAGTTGGCGAAGAGCCTCATCACGGTCCATGAGCACTGTTGCTACAACATCCACCTGAGTTTCCCCATTCAAAAAATGAAGCATAGTAGGGGGAGAGCGTCCATAAACAATCTCAAAGGGTGATTTACCAGTTGTTGAATGAGTCGAGGTATTGTACCAGAATTCTGCCCATGACAGCCACGTATACCATTTGGAGGGGTGCTTTGAGGCAAAACAACGAAGGAAGTTCTCTAAACAACGATTAACCACCTCGGTTTGACCGTCTGTTTGAGGATGGTAAGTGGTGCTCATGCGCAACACCATTCCTTGAAGGAGAAATAACTCACTCCAGAATTTACTGAGAAAAAGAGGATCCCTATCACTAATAATGGACTTTGGGAATCCATGTAATTTAGCAACATCCTTGAAAAAAGCCTCTGCCACTGTTCGAGCTGTGTACGGATGCTTTAAGGCAATGAAATGGGCATATTTAGATAAACAATCCACTACCACCAGAATCACTTCATGCCCTTGTGATTGGGGTAAGTTGGTAATAAAATCAAGGGAGACATCATCCCAAATAATCTCCGGAATAGGGATAGGTTGGAGTAAACCTGTAGAAGACATTGCCTCATACTTATTGCGTTGACACACATCACACTGGCGTATGTACGCCATAATTGATGCCTTCATTCCTTTCCAAAAGAAAGAAGAAGCTAACCTCTTATATGTCTTAGTGAATCCAGAGTGTCCCCCTGTAACCGTGTCATGATACTCAGCCAAAAGGGAGGGAATCAAAGCAGATGATTTAGGCAACATTAGGCGACCATTGAAAAATATCAAACCATCCCGAAGCACATAGTGGGGGGTTGAGTTCGGGTCAGACTGCAAGGTTTGGATCAAATGGAGCATTTCAGGATCATTCTGAACTTCTGTTCTGATCTTGGGAAAATCAACCCAAAAAGGGCTTATACTGATAGTATTAATTTCAGGAACATAATGTTTACGAGATAATGCATCAGCAGCCTTATTGTCGGGACCGGGCTTGTATATGACCTCAAATTGATACCCCATGAGTTTAGCCAACCAAAATTGTTGGTCAGTTGTGGTGAGGCGTTGCTGAAGGAGATGTTTCAAACTTCGGTGGTCTGTGTAAACTTTGAAGCTCCTCCCCAAAAGATAATGCCGCTAGTGATGAACAGAGAGTGCCAGAGCCATAATTTCCTTCTCATACACAAATTTTGACATAGTGCATGGTGAAAGAGCCTTACTAAAATAAGCTATGGGTTGCTTATCTTGCATCAAGACTGCTCCGAGACCATGACCAGAAGCATCACACTCAATGAAGAACTCCTTAGTGAAATCCGGCAACGCCAAAGTTGGAAAAGAGGATAATGTTGCTTGAGGCATTCAAAAGCATTCACCTGAGTCGGACCCCAAAAGAAACCCTCCTTCTTAGTAGTTTCAGTTAATGGTTGAGCCAACTTGCCATAATCCTTAATGAAACGTCGATAATATCCTGTGAGACCTAGAAAACCACGCACATCCTTCACATTATGCGGGGTAGGCCAATCCATCACAGCCTTCACCTTAGATGGATCCATCTCAACGCCTCTCCCAGAAATTACATGCCCAAATAGTCAACAGAGGACAAGCCAAAGGAACATTTCTTGTGATTTGCTACAAATTGATGGGAAGATAACAAGCTCAACACATCATGAAGGTGGGAAATGTGGGACTGCCAATCTAGACTATAAATCAGAATGTCGTCAAAGAAGATTAGAACGCACCGACGAAGAAGAGGGCGGAAGACCGAATTCATGGTGGATTGGAACGTTGAAGGGGCATTGACCAATCCAAACGGCATGACCAAATATTCATAGTGACCCTCATGGGTCCTAAAGGCAGTCTTATGGATATCCGTCTCTTGCATTCGAATTTGATGAAAACCTGACTTAAGATCAATCTTGGAGAAGAATCGAGACCCATGTAACTCATCAATTAACTCACTAATTGTTGGTATCGGGTATTTGTCCAACACTGTCGCCTTGTTCAAAGCTCTATAGTCCCCGCACATGCGCCACGAATCATCTTTCTTTTTAACTAATATAACTGGACTAGAAAAAGGGCTCACTGAATGACGGATTAATCCTTCGGACATCAATTCTCCCACTTGTCTTTCTATCTCATCCTTGTGATGATAGGCATATCTGTAGGGTCTGACACTGACTTGTTTGGAACCTAGTAACAGTGTAATTGAGTGGTCGTGAGTACGTTGTGGTGGCAATTCCTTTCTTGTTGCAAAAATAGAGGCATGTTGCTCTAAAAGGTGCTGCCACGCAGGATCATTAGCAAGGGAGAGGACTTGGGAGTTTACTTGATAGAGAGTAACATCCTCCATTGCTACCCCATGTAGAAAGCCTTGTAGAGCCGGAGAACGATGGATGTCCTTAAAGTGATGACCATTCAATGTGATCAATTGGCCATTGTCCTCAAAACTAATTGTTTTCTTCTGCCAATCCATTGTTGTTCGTCCAAATTTCTCGAGCCATTCCACTCCCAAAACAATATCCACGCCGCCCAAGTCTAATACATATGCATCCATCATAATTGTGTAGCGACCCAACTTCACACGTAGTTCTCTACAAATTCCTTGAGACGAACACGTACTTCCATTACCAAGTCCAACAGAGAATGCCTTTGTCTGCATGACCTCCAGATTCAAAGAACTCACCAATTCCCGCGCAATAAAATTGTGACTCGCACCACTATCAACCAAGAGAAGGATGGGGTATCTGGCCAACACCTCTTCTAACTTGATGGTTTTGGATCGTGCCAACTCTCCTGGATCCAAGGCGTAGTAATCCAAAACTTGACAAGCCATGTCTTGAACATCTATGTTCGGTTGATCCTCACGGATGGTTGATGAATCGGGGCTAGCCACAACCTCATCCTCTTCACCTTCCCAAATAAGAAGGCGCAAGTGACGATCCGGAAAAACATGGGTTGGACCCCACTTACCACCGCACTTGAAACAGAGGCCCTTATTTCTGCGTTCAATTAATTCTGGATAGGAGAGGTTACGAGTATTGGACCGTGACGAGGTTGGGCCAGGAGGATTGGGTCCAAATCTAGAACCTCTATTATGTGATTCATTAGATCCATTTGTAGATTGGGCTCCACTAATAGGCCCATTAACAGAGGAACGAGGAGAACCTGACTTACTTTGCAGAGTGGGTTGTCTCTATCCTGAAGTGCTCCCATGAGTGGTGACTCGATCCAATTTTCGTTCAATCAAACAAGCAACTGATATTAGACGATGACGATTGGGAGGTTCAAACGTCAACACTTCCAAGCGTATATCCTCACATAAACCCCCAAGAAAAAAACCCCATGTATTGCTCCTCAGTGAGAGGGGAAATTTGTGTCGTAAGGACCTCAAAAGCTTCTACATATTCATCAATGGTGGCTGTCTGGTGAAGCAACTTGAGTTGGGAGAACGGGTTGCCAAAATGATTGTCACCATAACGTTCCAACAGTGCGCGTTTGAAGGTGGCCCAAGTCAAATGAGGATCAGAATCATTCAATACCTTGAACCAATGCCATGTCATCCCATCCATCGAGATTTGAGCAAGCTGGATTTGCATATCCAGTGGGGTATTCTGAACCGCAAAATAGGTTTCAGCCTTCGCGAGCCAACTGACGGGGTCCTCGCTGTTGAACGAAGAAAGTTCGACACGTTTGGATTATAAACAATAATCAAGGGTCATGGAAGAGCCTGCTGGTGGAGAAAAGATTACAGTAGAATGGGTTGTTGCATTTTTGGTGGAGGAAAATTGCTGCATTGTTTCGCGCATTTTTGTGCACATGGCAGCCACAGATTTAGACAACTCAGTGACAGTTGTGAGAAGAGTGGTCAGTTGGGATGATTGCTCTTTCAAGACCTGTTCATGGGATTTAACAATGGATTCAATAGAAGCAATCTTGGACTCGGCATTGTCAATGCGTGTAGACCCCTAAAATTGTCCGGGTCGGAAATAAGACTCGAAGACTCTCAAAGATCGAAGGAAAGTCATCCAGAAGGACTCCCAGAAGACCATAGGATGACTATCTTTAGGTTTAGAGGTCTTAGAGTAGCCAAAAATAAGAAAGTGGGAGGTTTGGAGCTCAATACGGCCTCCTTGGAGTTCAGTACGGCCGTACTGCACATTTTGAACTACAATACGGCCGCACTGAACTCAATACGGCCGTATTGAAGTTTCTGAACTTCAATACGGCTGCATTGAATTTAATACGGCTGCACTGAACTTCAATACGGCTGCATTGAATTCAATACGGCTGCACTGAACTTCAATACGGCTGCACTGAACTTCAATACGGCCGTATTGAGGTTTTTGAACTTCAATACGGCCGTATTGAATTCAATACGGCCGTATTGTAGTTCAAAACTTCAATACGGACCGTATTGACCCCCAGAGACCGTATTGAGCCTCATCCCTATAAATATGACGTCAATGGGACGTCATTCTACACTTTGAGACTGAGTTTTAACCCTCTTCTTGAGTATTCTGGGTTTTTTTGAGCAGTGCTCTGCCTAGAAATCACTCGGAGAGTTGATCCGACGAAGTTCTTGAGTCACGAGCCATTTGCTTGAGTCTCGAGCCTAGTCGAAGGGAAATCCTCCGGATTTCCATAGTTAAAATTTTATAGGAGGGAGCGAGCGGTCTTGTAGAGGGAGGGAACGCCAAAACGCTTCCCAATTTCTGTCAAGATATATAAGAAAGCACGCTTCAAAGGTTTATCTCTTTAAAGTCCCTTCTTTTACCGCTTTCTGTGTGTACATATTTAAACTGTCATCATGTAGATAGTTAATTTATAATTGCTTAGAATAAATAGGGGTAATTTAGTAATTTCGCACTATTATTTTTAAATAATCTGTCATAGGGAACCCGAAAGGGGCGCTGTGGGGTGCTAACACCTTCCCCACGCGTAACCGACTCCCTTACCCGACTCTGGTTGTAATGGCCGAAGTCGATTTTTGAATCGATTGCCTTAAACTTCTTTTTCCAATGTTTTGAGTAAAACATTGGTGGCGACTCCACGAACCCTTCCTTTTTATGAAAACCGCTAATCCATGGAGGGTCCCGCTTGGGATTAACATGGATTGGTGAGCCTTTTAATAAAATTGCTCGTTTGACGAGGTCTCAGTTTGAGAATAAGTCATTCTAGCAATCCATATTTTTAAACAAATAAAAGAGTCCAACCATCCTTCGCGAATGCCGAAAGCCCGTTTCGGGCCGGTGGCGACAGATGGCGACTCTGCTGGGGAAGCCTCGAGAGTCAGTCCCATTTAGTGACAGATTATTTTTAACAAATAATAGTTAAAATTACTTTATTACCCCTTGCTTGTATGATAAAATGTTTATCTATTTGGCTTTTAATAACTGTTGTATGTTTAAATTTTCGCAAATGTTTGAAATAAAAACTGCACACAAACCTTTGCACACAACAGTTCCCTCTATACCCGGGGGCATGAGTGGTAAGCCATAGGGAGTGGATGTTAGTACGGCCGGTTGTCGAATGGGTCTATAGGTGCCCGTAGACCGTTGTCGGAAAGCATCACTCAAGGTGATAACCATGAACTCGAGTCCGACAGTGCGTTGGAGCTTTCCATCGACTTACGACGAGAGGAATTGGGTCCCTATAATGGGGGCACCTTGGGGGCCTCAGACCGGTGAGAACAGTTAGAACCACCTTGAATATGCACTTTTCTGCAGGATACCCCTACCTCGTGATTCGCTCGTGACTGTTCGTGGATGAGTGAATTGTTTGTGCATTGATTATGTGAAATTGTTTGAGCATACATTGCATTTCTTTAAACATACAACATTCCTTTTTTAAATAAGAATAAATAGGAATAAGAATCTTCCATTGCATGGTGTTAACATCTACCTTCATCACATTCATATAGGTAGTTTCCCTTTTCACCCTAAAAAATACAAAAACAAAATACCCAAAGAAAAATAAAGAAAAATATTATTTATCCAAACCAAGCAATATCATGCATCATCTTAGGGACATCCTAAAAACATGATAATGCTTAGTTGAATAAACACAATGCATGCATATTCAACGTCATCATCTCATATCATGCATTCTTATCAAAGATCATGGAGGGATCTAGGTTTGCATTTCATACATCCCTCCCAATAAATCATTAATAAACATTAATAAAAAGAAAGAAATAATCGATGCGTATGTTCAAGATGGATCGCACGCATTTATTAAGTGTAAGCCAACAACCGCGCCAAGCGAACACACGTCAACTCCGTTGTTGGTAATCAAGACGAACAAAGGGGAAGGTCCAACACCATTAAGGATCACTGCTCCAAGACCTTTCCCCTACGAATCAAATAAGGTTGTGCCGTGAATATACGACATCCATTCTTCTGCCTACAGCGATATCTCTAACATCGCTGGACTTGGGGGCATGACTAGGAGTGGCAGGATCTACACTCCCGAAGATCTGCACGACAAAGCTCCCAAAAATAAAGGAAAAGAAGAAAAGAAAACCGAGGAAAAAGAATCCGAGGAGGAGACAGATAAGCTGTTAAAATATATCCGACAGAGCGAGTACTCCATCGTGGATCAACTTCATAGGACGCCAGCAAAGATTACGCTGTTGTCATTGATCCTAAGCTCCGAACCGCATCGGTAAGCTCTGTCGAAAGTCTTGAACGAGGCATATGTGTCGCACACTATCTCCCAAGACAAGTTTGAGGGGATTGTTAGTCACATCACGGTTAGTGATCACCTCACCTTCACCGATGAAGAGATCCCCGCCGAGGGACCAAATCACAACAAGCCCTTGCACATCTCTGTAAAGTGCAAGGAGTATCACATCGCAAAAGTCTTGGTAGACAATGGATCTTCCTTGAATGTGATGCCAAAAAGAACGCTCAAGCAATTGGCAATCAAGGGAGTCCAAATGCGCCCGAGCAACATGATCGTTCGAGCCTTCGACAGTTCTAAAAGAGAAGTGGTGGGAGAAGTCAATCTTCCAATCCAAATTGGACCCACTATCTTTAATGTCGAATTCCAAGTGATGGACATTACTCCCGCATACAGCTGTCTCCTCGGCCGACCTTGGATTCATGATGCGAAAGCTGTACCCTCTACGCTCCACCAGAAAGTCAAGTTCATAGTGGGTGACAAACTGGTGACTGTACAAGCTGAAGATGACATACTCATCAGCAAACCATCCACCATACCTTACGTGGATGCAGCGGAGGAAGCTTTAGAAACCGCCTTCCAAGCATTGGAAATCGCCAATGTCGAAACGTTTCCCCGAGAAATGAAGAAGGTAGCCTCCATGCTCACTAAGAACGGATACTTGCCAGGACAAGGATTAGGCAAGGACTCCCAAGGAATCCCGGAGCTACCCATTATCAAGGATAATCCGGGGAAACAAGGGTTAGGATACAACCCTTATAAAGATCAAAGGACGAAGAGAAACCAAGATCCTTCTCGACGTTCTT
The DNA here is from genome assembly GCF_000230855.2 of Cajanus cajan. Classification (NCBI taxonomy): domain Eukaryota; kingdom Viridiplantae; phylum Streptophyta; class Magnoliopsida; order Fabales; family Fabaceae; genus Cajanus; species Cajanus cajan. The sequence continues at coordinate 22,975,914 of NC_138524.1, forward strand.
TAAGCCAGATCTTTAGGAAGGCCGGTTAGCAAGCGTTAAGGCCGGTCGTCGTCGTCAAGTGTTTTTCTCCTTCCGATAGGGATGTATAGACCTGATGACTATTAGAGATTACTCCTCGGGGACAGCCCGACCCCCGAGCCTCGATAGGGCACATGTTTCCATTATGATTATAATAAAATCATTCTTTATTAATTCTTTATTGCTTCTTTTCTTGCTTGCAATAAAATTCTAGACCGCATTATTTAACCCTGTTTGAATAAACATAAATGAGGTTAAAATCGTCTTAATAAAAATAAACCCGCATCTTTTTTATGTGGAAGTGTGTGACAACTTGGAGCACCTTTCCTTGGCCTCAATAAGTGCCGTCATGGATAAAAAGAAATCCATTCAGGACAAAAATCCTAAAAACAAAAAGCTCGGCAGGAAACCCAAAAAGGGGACTGCGCAAAAATAAGAGCAAAAGACCCGCTAGGAATCCCACAAAAGGGTGACCTAGGCAAAAATTAGGGTTACAAAATAATGAACAAAAACAAAAGCCCGCTAAAACTCCACAAATGGGTGTTTTAGGCAAAAGTTAGGGCAATCAAAAACAGAATAAATCCATGATGGTACCACCAACTGAATTCAACAAAGGGGCTCAAGAAAAGCTATCCAAGTTGTCAAATCACAAACGTTAATAACCAAGACGTGCTTAACTTCATAAGTGTTTAATCAAACAAGCCTAAACACTTAAGCCTACCATTGGCCAAGCCATTCTTACAAAATCCATTTTTCAAAAATAAATAATCCCCTCTAAAACACAAACTTTCGAAAAAAATATCCTTTCCTTCTTTTCTCTCTTGTCCCAAACGATTTTTGAATAATCTAGTGGAAACATGGAGATATAGTAGTCAATAGGAGGGTTGACACATCTTCTAAAGGAAAGGAAAATCATTTGGTTGATGACACCAAATCTCAATATAACATGCATCATTCCTCGGTTACAGAAATCGGCAGCACACAGCCCGTCTAGAGGAGTGGCAAAAATCCAAACAGAGAAACGCATCGGTTAATTCTTTTGAAAAGTAAATCAAATAGAATTAGGTGCATCATACTGCATACATGCATACAGATGATAGGTGTAATGGAAGATCACTTATTCTCTGTTTATTGAAAAAAAAAAAAAAAAAAAAATATAAACTTCAGAAAAACAATACGCCCGTATCATGTTCAGTACGCCCGTACCAAAATTAGGGTTATGAACAAATTTTCATTTCAATACGGGCATACTGAAATGAATAACGGCCGTATTGGCAATAACAGAAATCCTCCCTCACGTCGATGACAAAATTCCTCCAAGAAGAAGAGGATAGGGGGAGCCATTCCTTTTTTCTAAAAAAATTAAATAATTAAACTTGCATTTTGTGCATCACGCACATTAATTGCACATTCAAAGACCTCAATTGCATAAAATAGAAAAAATAGAAAATTGCTTGTGTATGACAGCAGTCAACAAAAGCCGAAAACGAAAAAAGGCAAGGATACAAACGATACTCCTCAGTTTGTACAGAATAACTGAGCCTGGAGAGGCTTGCTGAAACAATACTCATACAGAATAACTGAGCCTGGAGAGGCTTGCTGAAATAATACTCTCTCAGAATAACTGAGCCTGGAGAGGCTTGCTGAAACAATACTCATACAGAATAACTGAGCCTGGAGAGGCTTGCTGAAATAATACTCTCTCAGAAATAACTGAGCCTGGAGAGGCTTGCCGAAATAACACTCTCTCAGAATAACTGAGCCTGGAGAGGCTCGCCGAAATAATACTCTCTCAGAATAATTGAGCCTGGAGAGGCTCGCCGAAATAATACTCTCAGAATAACTGAGCCTGAAGAGGCTTGGCAAAATAATACTCCTCAGAGACATTTCTGTTCAGAAAAAGCCAAAACCAACAAAAAAGGCAAAAACACAGAAAAAGCCAAAATCAACAAAAAAGGCAAAATACAGAAAACCCAACAAAATTGTACAGAATAATTGAGCCTGAAGAGGCTTGCTGAAATAATACTCCCACAAAATAATTAAGCCTGGAGAGGCTTGCCGAAATAGTACTCTCCAAAAGACGTCTCAGCTCGCATTCTTGGGCTGAACAAAAAACCAATTCTTCATACAGAATAATTGAGCCTGGAGAGGCTTGCCGAAATAATACTCCTTCAGAATAACTGAGCCTGGAGAGGCTTGCTGAAACAATACTCATACAGAATAACTGAGCCTGGAGAGGCTTGCTGAAATAATACTCTCTCAGAAAAAACTGAGCCTGGAGAGGCTTGCTGAAATAATACTCTCTCAGAAATAACTGAGCCTGGAGAGGCTCGCCGAAATAATACTCTCTCAGAATAATTGAGCCTGGAGAGGCTTGCAGAAACAATACTCCCTCTTAGAATAATTGAGCCTGGAGAGGCTCGCCGAAATAATACTCTCATCAGAATAATTGAGCCTGGAGAGGCTCGCAGAAATAATACTCCCCAGAGAAACCCCAACTCAAGCTCACGGAACAAATCCCCAGCGAGAGCTATCAAAGCAAGATCGACAAAATTCCCAATGGAAGCACGATCACCCAAGCAGTATATCTAGTCAAAGGACTTAAAACTTCCTCAGTGGAAGATAGCTCTCCAACTCAGGCGTTGAGTGAGTCTAAGCCTGTAGAGGCTTCCTAAATAATACTCTGGGATACATAAGAACTTCAAATCCCCAGTCGCCTACACAAGAGGCACTCCTTCAAAAAGGAAAATCCAAAAAAGAAATCAATTACAAATTCCCCAAGCGGAATTTGGCTTTTCAGCCAATCATTGAACATCAAGATGAATCCGCCTAACAGAAGAGGCCAATCACAATCAATGACAAAATCCCCCAGCGGATAACAGCCTACACAGAGGCGACAAAACCAGAAAAACAAAAAGAGTCACCCGAATAAGGATAACCGGGATACTCCACCATCGTCGAAAGGACGTCAGCCAATCATAAGGCACCGCTCATCTCAGAAAGAGCATCTTCGTGTCTACACCCCAGGGAAACAGAAATTCCTCAATGGGCACCAACTATGCAAAGGAAAGTTGGGGCACAAGAACCTATGAATGAATGCACATCCCCTAGATGGATCCCTGCGTTATCCAGCCCTCAGTGGCACAAATTCAGAAAAACGTCGAAGCAGCATAGTGGACTGTGGAGACAAAAAAAATCATCTCAGATCCCTGGAGAGGGTAAACTCGCATTGCCGAAGTGATCAGAAGACACGGACGCAGACCCTGGAGAGGGCAAACTCAGTTGCCTAGGTCGTCAGAGACCAAACAAAGTCTGGAGAGACGATACTCAAACAAAGTCTGGAGAGACGGTACTCAAACAAAGTCTGGAGAGACGGTACTCAAACAAAGTCTGGAGAGACGGTACTCAAACAAGGTCTGGAGAGACGGTACTCAAACAAAGTCTGGAGAGACGGTACTCAAACAAGGTCTGGAGAGACGGTACTCAAACAAGGTCTGGAGAGACGGTACTCAAACAAGGTCTGGAGAGACGGTACTCAAACAAAGTCTGGAGAGACGGTACTCAAACAAGGTCTGGAGAGACGGTACTCAAACAAGGTCTGGAGAGACGGTACTCAAACAAGGTCTGGAGAGACGGTACTCAAACAAAGTCTGGAGAGACAGTACTTGTCGCCACCGGCCCGAAACGGGCTTTCGGCATTCGCGAAGGATGGTTGGACTCGTTTATTTGTTTGAAAAATGTGGATTGCTAGAATGACTTATTCTCAAACTGAGACCTCGTCAAACGAGCAATTTTATTAAAAGGCTCACTAATCCATATTAATCCCAAGCGGGACCCTCCATGGATTAGTGGTTTTCATAAAAGGAGGGTTCGTGGAGTCGCCACCAATGTTTTACTCAAAACATTGGAAAAAGGGATAAGGCAATTGATTTAAAAATCAACTTTGGCCACTACAACCAGAGTTGGGTAAGGGAGTCGGTTACGCGTGGGGAAGGTGTTAGCACCCCACGGCGCCCCTTTCGGGTTCCCTATGACAGATTATTTTTAAAAGAACAGTATAAAATTACTAAATTACCCCTATTTATTCTAAACAATTATAAATTGACTATCTACATGATGACAGTTTAAATATACACACAGAAAGCAGTAAAAGGAAGGATTGAAAGGAAACCTCTTGAAGCGTGCTTTTATATATTGCAAAAAACTGGGAAGCGTTTTGGCGTTCCCTCGCTCTACAAGCCCGCTCCTCGCTCTCCTAGAACAAAATTTTAACTAAGGGAATCAAAAAGATTTCCCCTCGACTAGGTTCGATCCTCAAGCAAAATGGCTCGGGGCTCAAGAACTTCGTCGGATCAACTCTCCGAGTGATTTCTAGGGCAGAACACTGCTCAAAAACCCCAGAATACTCAAGGAGAGGGTTCAAACTATGTTGAAAAGTGTGGAATGACGTCCAATTGACGTCATATTTATAGGGAATAGGCGCAATACGGCCTACAGGGGCAATACGGCCGTATTGGAATTTTTGAACTTCAATACGGTCGTATTGAAGTTCAATACGGTCGTATTGAAGTTCAGAAATTTCAATACGCCCGTATTGAGTTCGCCGCGGTCGTATTGAAGTGTCAATACGGTCGTACTGACTTCAGTATGGCCGTATTGAAGCTTCAATACGGCCGTATTGAGTTCAGTACGGCCGTATTGGGCTTTTTCCCTCCACTTCTTTATTTTGAGCTATTCTAAGACCTCTGGACCTACAGAGAACCCTCCTAGGGCCTTCGAGGAGTCCTTCTGGCTGATTATCCTTCAGTCTTCGAGAGTCTTCAAGCTTTATTTCCGACCCGGACAATTTTAGGGGTCTACAGGTGCCCCCCCTTTACTTAGTCGGACGGCCTTTTGGTATACCGGCTGACAAGTAAAGGAGTTGACCCAATTGTCCGGGTATTGTGCCGACCTTCTGACTTGTAGCGTCTTCCGGTGGGAAAATGTTGAGTAGCCTCTCCAGGTGGGTGCATACTTCGGCGCTTCTGACATCCTCGGTAGCTGAGTTTACCTTCTCCAAGGCCAACTTCACTCGACGCCCGAGCCGGAAGTTGGACATCAACGCGCCTCTGATGACGCTGATGGTTGAGTACCGCCTCTCCAGGCTTAGCTTCACTCTTTGTTCGAGCCGGAAGCTAAGTACCTTTGTGACGATGGTGAGCGGTGTGAATTTCGCCTCTCCAGGCTTAGTCTCGCTCTTTGTTCGAGCCGGAAACCAAGCACCTTTGGGACGACGGTGAGCAGTGTGAGTTTTGCCTCTCCAGGCCTTGCTTTGCTTGTTGCCCAAGCTGGAAGCTGTGAGTACCCGCCTCTCCAGGCTTAGCTTCACTCTTTGTTCGAGCCGGAAGCTAAGTACCCTTGTGACAACGGTAAGCAGTGTGAGTTTCGCCTCTCCAGGCTTTGCTTTGCTTGCTGCCCAAGCTGGAAGCTGTGAGTACCGCCTCTCCAGGCTTAGCTTCACTCTTTGTTCGAGCCGGAAGCTAAGTACCCTTGTGACAACGGTAAGCAGTGAGTACCCCCTTTCCAGAGATAGCTTCGCTCATTGCTCGAGCCGGAAGCTGCATACCTCCGTGTTTGTGACGACGGGGTAGCGTGAATATCTCCTTTCCAGGGATTTGTGATGATTTTGTCTCCACAGTCCACGATGCTGCTTCGACGGTTGTTTTTTGATTTTGTGCCACTAAGGGCTGGATAACGCAGGGATCCGTCTAGGGGATGTGCAGTTACTCATAGGTTCTTGTGTCCCAACTTTCCATTGCGTAGTTGGTGCCCACTGGGGAATTCCTGATTCCTTTGGGGTGTAGACACAAAGATGCTCTTTCTGATGTGAGCGGTGCCTTATGATTGGTTGACGTCCTTTCGACGTTGGTGGAGTATCCCGGTTATCCTTGTTCGGGTGTCTCTTTTGGTTTTTTGATTTTGCTGCCTCTGTGTAGGCTGTTATCCACTGGGGGATTTTGTCGTTGATTTTGATTAGCCTCTTCTGTTAGGCGTATCAGCTTGACGTTCAATGATTGGCTGAGAGCCAGATTCCACTTGGGGAATGATTATTGATTTTTATTTTCTTCTCCTTCTGCAGGGATGCCTCTTGAGTAGGCGACTGGGGATTTGGGGATCTTATGTATCCCAGAGTATTATTTAGGAAGCCTCTACAGGCTTAGCCTCACTCGACACTTGAGTTGGAGAGCTATCTTCACTGAGGAAGTTTAAGTCCTTTGACTTGGATATTCTGCTTGGGCGATCGTACTTCCATTGAGAATGTCGTCGATCTTGGATAGCTCTTGCTGGGGATTTTGAGTCCAAGAGCGTGAGTTGAGGTTTCTTTGGGGAGTATTATTTCTGCGAGCCTCTCCAGGCTCAATTATTCTTTGATATGGGGGATGAGGAGTATTGTTTCGGCAAGCCTCTCCAGGCTCAGTTATTCTGTGCAAACTGATTGTTGGATTTTCTGTATCCTTGCCTTTTTTATTTTTTGGCTTTTTCTGTATTTTGCCTTTTTCTTTATGTTTTTGGCTTTTACTGTACAGAATTTAAATTGCTAGAGAATTTTGAATTCAAAAGTGGCAAATTTCATTAAAAATGAATTTGTACAAGAAAAATTTGGGAAATGGGGCTAAGCCCAACCAAATTAGTACATGAAAAAGCACTAAAACAGAAGCCAGTCTTCACTCCTCTGCTGGCGGGTCCTGTGGCGAGTCCGGGAAGCGGCGATGCATCCAGACGGAGAGGTTGTCGAACCCCTGCACCAAGGTATCTAGTCGAGCATCGGTACTCTGCTGCCATGTACCGACACTATGCTGAAAAGCATCGAATCGCGTGTCGATGCTCTGCTGAAAAGCATCGAATCGCGTGTCAATGCTCTGCTGCAGTGTGTCGAAGCGGGCGTCAAAGTATCCCCTGTCCGACCGTGACGTGCTAGCCTCTGGCTGCGGGGTGTCACCTCCCTCAAAGTCGAGATTGTTGAGGAGGTCGTCGAAGGTCTCGAGGCCATCTACTCGCACAAACCCCCCTCCTGGCGATCTAGCGATGATCTTCATGTTGATCAGGGTGGAGGCACCAATCAACTTTGGCGCCAACGCCCCTGGCTCTGCACCATCGGGACATCCCCATGTCTCCGCGAGCTGTGAGAGGAGTGGGGCAACCAAGATGTACCCCTGTCTGGACTCTCCTCCCTCTCGTATCCCAAACTTCTTCACGTGCTCAAGGAAGAAATATCCAGGGTTGGCCTTCCGGCCGGTGGCCATGCAATATAAGGCCAGCAGATCCGGTCGTGTAATCGACTCCTGACTCTTGGACCTGCCATGAATGGTACTGGTGAGGATCTTGTGACAGATCCTAAGAGCAGTCGGGAGCCGGGAGCCCTTCACCCCTGAATGATAATCCCGTCGGCCAGTGAGCAAACTCCACATCTCAACCGGAGTCCACTGATCAGGCCACTCGCATATGGCATCTCGGAAGGCCAGCTGATCAGTGCGGCTGAAAAACCCTGCCTGGACGTTGAACTCGTCCAACGTCAGCGTGCGGTATCCTTCATTCATCCAGAAATCCACCGCGCAAACATCCTCCCCATAGCTGTTAGTCGACTCCGTGACGCCGACTGTGGCCAAGAACTCCTTCGTGGCCGTCAAATATAACTGGGATGGTGGATTAAGGACAAATCCCCATCCTATGGCGTCGAAGTAGTTCCTGACATCATTCTCCAAGCCCACCGCTTGGAGAAGCTCAAAGTCGAGCACTCTTGACGGCTCGATGGTGAACGTCTCTATGAGCTGCAGCCGGTCTCGGTGTCGGTCTGTCATTACACGTCTGGCCGGGGCTCTCTGCCTTTTGCGAGAAGATTCTGCCATTTCCGATAATCTCTCTAGGAATGCACTCACAAGCAAGGAATGTGGAGAATGAAGAAAGGTATGCAAAATGAGGGAGGGGAAGCCTTTATTTATAGGCAAAATTCCGCCAATACGGCCCGTATTGGATTCAATACGGCCGTATTGGTTTTTCCGTTGATGTACAAAATTTACAACCAATACGGACCGTATTGGATTCAATACGATCGTATTGGGATTCAATACGATCGTACTGGATTTTAATACGCCCGTATTGGAGTTGAAACGTTGTGCTTAACGTTAACTCCAATACGACCGTATTAATACCAATACGGGCGTATTGGATTTTTTCTGATTTTATGGTTTTTTTTTTTTTTTTTTTTTTTTTTTTTTTTTTTGATAAACAGAGAATAAGTGGTCTTCTAGTACACCTATCATCTGTATGTATGTATGCGAATGAGATGCACCTAATTCTATTTGATTCAGTTTTTCAAAAGAATTAATCGATGCGTTCTTTGTTTGGATCTTGCCATTCCTCCAGACAGACTGTGCTTTGCCGATTTCTGTAACCGAGGAATGATGCGTATTTGTTTTTTGGTGTTATCAACCAAATGATTCTCCCTTCCTTTAGAAGATGTGTCAACCCTCCTATTGACCACTATATCTCCATGTTTCCACTAGATTATTCAAAAATCGTTGGGGACAAGAGAGAAAAGAAGGAAAAGGTATATTTTTCAAAAGTTTGTGTTTTAGAGGGGATTGTTTTATTTTTGAAAAATGGATTTTGTAAGAATGGCTGGCCATGGTAGGCTTATGTGTTTAGGTTTGTTCGATTAAACATTTATGAAGTTAAGCACATCTTCGTTATTAATGATTGTGCTTTGACAACTTGGATAGCTTTTCTTGAGCCCCTTGTTGAATTGATGGTACCATCATGGATTTATTATTATTCTTTTTCTTTTTGATGACCCTTACTTTTGCCTAAAACACCCATTTGTGATGTTTTAGCGGGCTTTTGTTTTTATTCATTATTTTGTAACCCTAATTTTTGCCTAGGTCACCCTTTTGTGGGATTCCTAACGGGTCTTTTGCTCTTATTTTTGCGCAGTCCCCTTTTTGGGTTTCCTGCCGAGCTTATTATCTTTAGTATTTCTTAATCCATGATGGCACTTATTGATGCCAAGAAAAGGTGCTCCAAACTGTCATGCACACTCCCACATAAAAATGATGCGGGTTTATTGATTATTAAGACGATCTTAACCTCATTTATGTTTATTCAAACAGGGTTAAATAATGTGGTCTAGAACTTTATTGTAAGCAAGAAAAGAAGCAATAAAGAATTAATGAAGAATGATTTTATTATAATCGCAGCGGAAACATGTGCCCTATCGAGGCTCGGGGGTCGGGCTGTCCCCGAGGAGTGATCTCTAATAGTCACTGAGTCTATACATCCCTATCGGAAGGAGAAGGACACTTGATGACAACAGCTGGCCTCGACATTTGTGAACCAGCCTTCCTAAAGATCTGGCTTAAAGAACGTCGAGAAGGATTTTGATTCCTCTTCGTTCTTTGATCTTTAACAGGGTTGTATCCTAACCCTTGCTTCCCCGAATTGTCCTTGATAATAGGTAGCTCCGGGATTCCTTGGGAGTACTTGCCCAATCCTTGTCCTGGCAAGTATCCGTTCTTTGTGAGCATATGGGCTACCTTCTTCATTTCTCGGGGGAACGTTTCAACATTGGCAATTTCCAATGCTTGGAAGGCGGTTTCCAAAGCTTCCTCTGCTGCATCCACATAAGGTATGTTGGATGGCTTACTGATGAGTATGTCATCTTCAGCTTGCACGGTCACCAGTTTGTCACCCACGATGAATTTGACTTTTTGGTGGAGCGTAGAAGGTACAGCTTTCGCATCATGAATCCAAGGTCGGCCTAGGAGACAGCTGTATGCAGGAGTAATATCCATCACTTGGAATTCGACGTTGAAGATGGTGGGTCCAATTTGGATTGGAAGATTGACTTCTCCCACCACTTCTCTTTTAGAACCGTCGAAAGCTCGAACGATCATGTTGCTCGGGCGCATTTGGACTTCCTTGATTGCCACTTGATCAAGAGTTCTTTTGGGCATCACATTCAAGGAAGATCCGTTATCCACCAAGACTTTTGCGATGTGGTATTCCTTGCACTTTACAGAGATGTGCAAGGGCTTGTTGTGATTAGGTCCCTCGGCGGGGATTTCTTCATCGGTGAAAGTAAGGTGATCATTAGCCGTGATGTGGCTAACAATTCCCTCAAACTTGTCTTGGGAGATGGTATGCGACACATACGCCTCGTTCAAGACCTTCAACAGAGCTTGCCGATGCGGTTCGGAGCTTAGGATCAACGACAACAAAGTGATCTTTGCTGGTGTCTTGTGAAGTTGATCCACAATGGAGTACTCGCTTTGTTTAATGAATTTTAACAACTCATCAGTCTCCTCCTCGGATTCTCTATCTTCCTCGGTTTTCTCCTTTTCTTTTCCTTTATTCTTGGGAGCTTTATCGTGCAGATCTTCGGGAGTGTAGATCCTGCCACTCCTAGTCATGCCCCCAAGTCCAGCGATGTTGGAGATATCGCTGTCGGCAGAAGAGTGGATGTCGTATATCCACGGCACAGCCTTATTTGTTTTGTAGGGGAAAGGCCTCGGAGCGATGATCCTTAACGGTGTCGGACCTTCCCTTTCGTCTGTCTTGATTACCAACAACGGCGTCGTCGTGTGTTCGCTTTGCGCAGTTGTTGGTTTGCATTTAATGACCAACGGCGTGCGATCCATTCTGAACATACGCATTGATTATTTCTTTCTTTTTATTAACATTTATTATTAAATTACCGGGAGAGATAAATGCAAATGAATGACTATGAGATGCAAAGGCGATAAATCTCAAGAATTCGATTTGATTCATTGAAGAAAGTGTACAACTTTTTATACAATGCTTTGAAGTAATTTTTTACAATAAGAGAAAAGCCGGTAAAAACCCACAGGCGGGTTCATGTTTCTTTGCCACTCATCTTCGGCTTCCTCGATGTGACGACCCATTGCTTTAATCTGTGTATGGACCGCTTGGCTCATATCGTCACTGATTTTCTGAGCCTCCTTCGCTTTCTGAGTATAGTAGTTGATCATGGCCTGTAGCTCATTAAGCTCGTCTTCGGCTCGATCCTTCTCCTCTCGGAGTCTAGCCATTTGTGCTAGTCCCTCTCTCTCCTTTTTGCGGAAATCGGAAAGGTTTGCGGCTTGTTGTTGAGCAACTTCCCGCCATTGTTGTGCATCGGATCGAGTCAAGAGCAGATCTTCTTGCATGTTCTTGATCAACTGAGCCTGCCTTGCATGTTCGGCTTCCAGGTGTGCTATCTTTGCATTGACTTCTTGGAGTTGACTACTCGGTTCAATCTTTGGCATTTTGGATGCCCGCGTAGTCTCCTCGTTGAGGTTAGCACACTCGTCCTTGAGCCGCTCTATCTCGTGGTCTTTCTTCTTGCATTGCCTTTGAAGACCATCAATAGTAAAACTGGATTCTTCATTTTTTTCTTCAAGAAACCTCATTTGAGCTTCCATACTTTCCAGCTTTTTGGTCAAGGCGTCGACTTGTTCTTGCATTAACCTCCTTGTGGTTGTGGTTGCGCAAGAGGTGGATGGTTGAGGCACCCCTCTCTCGTTCCTCCATATCTCGTAGTCGGTGGAGGCGGATACCCGAGGCTTTCCAAGCTCGCGATCTCCCTCATAGATTGGTTTCTCCCACGCTCTAATGACAGCATGCATGTCCCTCTGATGTTCGGAATCAAAGGAGAAACACAACCCTCCAAGCTCCTCTTTGGTAAGAACAATTTGAGTCCTCATGAGTTGCCTCATAGCCAATCTAGGTGAATAAGCTATGCAACCTCTGAGGCCCATTAATGGTACGCTTGGATAATTGCCGCATCTTGTTAATACATTGCTTGGACGGAACCAAGGACAAACCCACGTGAAGTGCTCAATACTCCACTGTTCCATCTCTTCCTTCCACTCGGAAGCATACCGGCGGCGTACGGGGATCTTCGGAAAACTTCTCAAAGGGTCGGGCAAAGACCCCATATGACTAGAGGCATAAAAGTGTGTGATGCCCCACACATACAACAAGGAGGTACAGCATCGGATAGTTTTCCCTTGCTTCTGTTGAGATAAGTTGACAGAAAGCAAGGTGTCGGCAAGAATGGCAGGCACGGGACTCTTCATATGTACGTCCCAAGCGAAGAAGGCGTCCATAGCAGCATGGTCCACTGTGTTAGCGTGAAAGGGGAATAGGATCATCCCAAACACGGCTAACGCTAGGGTCTTGTTGAAAGCTAACCAATCTCCCTCATCAGCCAAAGAAGAAAGGTGGTTTTCAATCATAGCAAGCTTCCAACCCTTGATACTGCCGTTCCCCACTAAAGCAGATAATCGTGGCGGTAGTTTGACTTGAGTGGCAACTCTCTCTACGGCCACATGATTTCCATGGAAAATATAGACCCCTGTTGATTTGGGCCATCGAAGCATGAGTTCGTACTCCTCGAGAGTAGGAACTAAGTCAAACTGGGGGAACTCGAAACAATGTAGATCGAGACTCCAAAAGTGGACCAATGCTCTCAGAAAGGATGGATCTACACAAATCTTCATCAAGTCGAGAACTCGTCCATAGGATTTTTCAAACTCCAAACGAGCTTCTCGTGGCATCAAGGTACAGAGGTGATCCAACCTCTCGGCACGGTATAATAAGAAGTCCACTTTCTTTAATTGCCCTTGCAATCCCCTAGATCCCTCCATGATCTACAATAAAATGCATGTTATGAGATGATGGAGATGAATATGCATGCATAGTGTTTATTTAACTAAACATTATCATGTTTCTTGGGATTTTCCTAACATGATGCATGATATTGCTTGGTTTAGGTAAATATCATTTTTTGTATTTTTGTATTTTTTTGGGTGAAAAGGGAAACTGCCTACATGAATGTGATGAGGGTAGATGTTAACACCATGCACTAGAAGATCCTTATTTCTATTTATTTTTATTTTACTAAGGATGTTGTATGTTTAAAGAATGCAAACGTATGCTCATACAATGTCACATAGTCAATGCACAGACAATTCACTCATCCACGAACAGTCACGAGCGAATCACGAGGTAGGGGTCTCCTGCAGAAAAGTGCATATTCAAGGAGGATCTAACTGTTCTCACTTGGTCAAAGGCCCCCAAGGTGCCCCCATTATAGGGACCCAATTCCTCTCGTCGTAGGTCGATGGAAAGTTCCAACGCACCGTCGGACTCAAGTTCATGGTTATCACCTTGAGTGATGTTTTCCGACAACGGTCTACGGGCACCTATAGACCCATTCGACAACCGGCCGTACTAACATCCACTCCCTATGGTTAATCACTCATGCCCCCGGGTATAGAGGGAACTGTTGTGTGCAAAGGTTTGTGTGCAGTTTTTATTTCAAACAATTGCGGAATTTAAACATACAACAGTTATTTAAAGCCATATAATAAAACATATTATAATACAAGCAAGGGGTAATGAGGTAATTTTAACTATTATTTGTTAAAAATAATCTGTCACTAAATGGGACTGACTCTCGAGGCTTCCCCAGTGAAGTCGCCATCTGTCGCCACCGGCCCGAAACGGGCTTTCGGCATTCGCGAAGGATGGTTGGACTCGTTTATTTGTTTGAAAAATGTGGATTGCTAGAATGACTTATTCTCAAACTGAGACCTCGTCAAACGAGCAATTTTATTAAAAGGCTCACTAATCCATATTAATCCCAAGCGGGACCCTCCATGGATTAGTGGTTTTCATAAAAGGAGGGTTCGTGGAGTCGCCACCAATGTTTTACTCAAAACATTGGAAAAAGGGATAAGGCAATTGATTTAAAAATCAACTTTGGCCACTACAACCAGAGTTGGGTAAGGGAGTCGGTTACGCGTGGGGAAGGTGTTAGCACCCCACGGCGCCCCTTTCGGGTTCCCTATGACAGATTATTTTTAAAAGAACAGTATAAAATTACTAAATTACCCCTATTTATTCTAAACAATTATAAATTGACTATCTACATGATGACAGTTTAAATATACACACAGAAAGCAGTAAAAGGAAGGATTGAAAGGAAACCTCTTGAAGCGTGCTTTTATATATTGCAAAAAACTGGGAAGCGTTTTGGCGTTCCCTCGCTCTACAAGCCCGCTCCTCGCTCTCCTAGAACAAAATTTTAACTAAGGGAATCAAAAAGATTTCCCCTCGACTAGGTTCGATCCTCAAGCAAAATGGCTCGGGGCTCAAGAACTTCGTCGGATCAACTCTCCGAGTGATTTCTAGGGCAGAACACTGCTCAAAAACCCCAGAATACTCAAGGAGAGGGTTCAAACTATGTTGAAAAGTGTGGAATGACGTCCAATTGACGTCATATTTATAGGGAATAGGCGCAATACGGCCTACAGGGGCAATACGGCCGTATTGGAATTTTTGAACTTCAATACGGTCGTATTGAAGTTCAATACGGTCGTATTGAAGTTCAGAAATTTCAATACGCCCGTATTGAGTTCGCCGCGGTCGTATTGAAGTGTCAATACGGTCGTACTGACTTCAGTATGGCCGTATTGAAGCTTCAATACGGCCGTATTGAGTTCAGTACGGCCGTATTGGGCTTTTTCCCTCCACTTCTTTATTTTGAGCTATTCTAAGACCTCTGGACCTACAGAGAACCCTCCTAGGGCCTTCGAGGAGTCCTTCTGGCTGATTATCCTTCAGTCTTCGAGAGTCTTCAAGCTTTATTTCCGACCCGGACAATTTTAGGGGTCTACAGTACTCAAACAAAGTCTGGAGAGACAGTACTCAAACAAAGTCTGGAGAGACGGTACTCAAACAAGGTCTGGAGAGACGGTACTCAAACAAAGTCTGGAGAGACGGTACTCAAACAAAGTCTGGAGAGACGGTACTCAAAGAAAGTCTGGAGAGACGGTACTCAAACAAAGTCTGGAGAGACGGTACTCAAAGAAAGTCTGGAGAGACGGTACTCAAAGAAAGTCTGGAGAGACGGTACTCAAACAGAGTCTGGAGAGACGGTACTCAAAGTCTGGAGAGACGGTACTCAAAGAAAGTCTGGAGAGACGATACTCAAAGTCTGGAGAGACGGTACTCAAAAGTCTGGAGAGACGGTACTCAAAGTCTGGAGAGACAGTACTCAAAGTCTGGAGAGACGGTACTCAGAGTCTGGAGAGACGGTACTCAAGGTCTGGAGAGACAGTACTCAACCATCAGCGTCGTCAGAGCCACGTTGGTGTTCAGCTTCCGGCTCGGGCGTCGAGTGAAGTTGACCCTGGAGAGGGTAAACTTAGCTACCGAGGTTGTCAGAAGCGCCGAGGTATGCAAACAACCTGGAGAGGCTACTCAACAATTTTCCACCGGAAGACGCTACAAGTCAGAAGGTTGGCACATCACCCGGACAATTGGGTCAACTCCTTTACTTGTCAGCCGGTACACCAAAAGGCCGTCTGACTAAGAAAAGGGGGGGCAGCTGTAGACCCCTAAAATTGTCCGGGTCGGAAATAAGACTCGAAGACTCTCAAAGATCGAAGGAAAGTCAGCCAGAAGGACTCCCAGAAGACCATAGGATGACTATCTTTAGGTTTAGAGGTCTTAGAGTAGCCAAAAATAAGAAAGTGGGAGGTTTGGAGCTCAATACGGCCTCCTTGGAGTTCAGTACGGCCGTACTGCACATTTTGAACTACAATACGGCCGCACTGAACTCAATACGGCCGTATTGAAGTTTCTGAACTTCAATACGGCTGCATTGAATTTAATACGACTGAACTGAACTTCAATACGGCTGCATTGAATTCAATACGGCTGCACTGAACTTCAATACGGCTGCACTGAACTTCAATACGGCCGTATTGAGGTTTTTGAACTTCAATACGGCCGTATTGAATTCAATACGGCCGTATTGTAGTTCAAAACTTCAATACGGACCGTATTGACCCCCAGAGACCGTATTGAGCCTCATCCCTATAAATATGACGTCAATGGGACGTCATTCTACACTTTGAGACTGAGTTTTAACCCTCTTCTTGAGTATTCTGGGTTTTTTTGAGCAGTGCTCTGCCTAGAAATCACTCGGAGAGTTGATCCGACGAAGTTCTTGAGTCACGAGCCATTTGCTTGAGTCTCGAGCCTAGTCGAAGGGAAATCCTCCGGATTTCCATAGTTAAAATTTTATAGGAGGGAGCGAGCGGTCTTGTAGAGGGAGGGAACGCCAAAACGCTTCCCAATTTCTGTCAAGATATATAAGAAAGCACGCTTCAAAGGTTTATCTCTTTAAAGTCCCTTCTTTTACCGCTTTCTGTGTGTACATATTTAAACTGTCATCATGTAGATAGTTAATTTATAATTGCTTAGAATAAATAGGGGTAATTTAGTAATTTCGCACTATTATTTTTAAATAATCTGTCATAGGGAACCCGAAAGGGGCGCTGTGGGGTGCTAACACCTTCCCCACGCGTAACCGACTCCCTTACCCGACTCTGGTTGTAATGGCCGAAGTCGATTTTTGAATCGATTGCCTTAAACTTCTTTTTCCAATGTTTTGAGTAAAACATTGGTGGCGACTCCACGAACCCTTCCTTTTTATGAAAACCGCTAATCCATGGAGGGTCCCGCTTGGGATTAACATGGATTGGTGAGCCTTTTAATAAAATTGCTCGTTTGACGAGGTCTCAGTTTGAGAATAAGTCATTCTAGCAATCCATATTTTTAAACAAATAAAAGAGTCCAACCATCCTTCGCGAATGCCGAAAGCCCGTTTCGGGCCGGTGGCGACATAGTTGTTGTTTGATGCAGAATAGGGCCCTTCAGTTCAGGGCGGTGGTTTCTTTCAATCAGCCATACAACAAAGCCATTGTAGACAATGATGACCAATATGAGAATCCACATGACTTTTGTGAAAGGCTTCAAGAATAGCCATGCTCTATTGCCTGTCTTTGATTTAACAGGAACAATCATCACCACTCTAAGATCTGTATAGGACTGAGTGAATGAAACATATTCATAACGCGTGGATACTATTTCTACATCTCCAACAACTAAATCATATTTCTGCATCAAGCATAAATCATTATGATGAGCAAATCAAGTATTATTAGGCTAAAAGAGTTTCTAGGGGCTACCATATACTACATGTTACTATGTTAGACGAGGACCAGATAGTTTTGCATCAAATAATCTTGAGAATGAAGGTGTAAAATATAAAATATTAAAACTAGTTATTATGGAAAAAAAACTCACTCGAGGTTATTTTTCATCTTAGGTTGTATATCAGTATATTAAGGTCCAATGAAACAGAGATATGATCATATGACATGGTAGAGTTATAATATATTTTATAAGATTGAGTTATTGTAGGCATATAATGAAACATTAAAGTTAATTTAAATATTATGGTATTCTATAAGTGTATAAGTTTAAAAAATAAAAGTAAAAGAAATTACAAAAAGAAACAAGTGTGTTCGAAGTGTGCATATACTATGACATAATATATAACCAAAATTCGATATTGGCTTATTTGTTAAGTGACATTTCTCTTGACATATATGTTAATCTCGTAAAATGAAACGACCTATTTTGGATTTGAATTTTGTATGTAACAAACTAGGTTAGAACAGGGCTTTATAACCTAGGGTTACATGTTTTTTTCTAATCTTAAAGGCCCGTTTCAATTTGGGAACAGTCCATTCCAGGCTCTTATTTCTGGCCTTTTATGTTTTAGGCATTTGAATGTCATGTTAGCCTGCTCTGATGTTATTTTTAGGCCTTCGAGAACTCCTTCTTATTATGTTTAAAGTCCATTTCCTTGTTTATGTGCCCCAGACGAAATTAGGTGTCTACAAATGCCCCTCTTTACTTGTCGTTTTGAATAGCTAGCTATGTGTTGCTTTTCTAAAGGTAAGTAAAGACATAGACATTTCGTTCAGGTCCTCTCTTTGTCTCTTCGTGCAGGGGCTTCCACGTCGTTTCCTTGGGATAGATGTGTTTGCCTATACCCTTGTTCTTCGAAGTAGCTGAGTGTTGGGTTACATACTTCATTGGGTAACAAGAATGACAAATTGTACCACCTAATCTTCTATCTTCATGTAGATATTCCATGCCATTTCTTCTAGTTTCTTTTCTGTGATAGGGAGGTGAATATCCGAGTCTTTTCTTTTGCTTTGATAGTAGGTGCCTCCACTTTGTTTCCTTTAGGTAGATGGATTTACATGTATCCTTACCCTTTGAAGCAACTAAGTGTTGAGTTGTGTACTCCATTGGGTGACAAGGATGGTAAACTGTACCATCTAGGTGTCCTAGTTGGTGTAAAAACTCTATGTTGCTTCTATTTATCTTGTGATAGTGTGATTTTATGTATTGCTTACTGAAGAGGGAGTATATTATAGGCTAAGCCTCTCCAACCTCTGCAAGTTGGACTGGTATTGAGGCTCCAGCCGACCTATGGTGAGTGTTACTTGTTCCAACCTCTCCAAGTTGGACTGATATTGAGACTCTAGTCGACCTTTTCCAAGTTTATTGAGTATTTCTTGATCCAGCTTCTCCAAGCTGAACTAGTATTGAGGCTCCAATCAACCTTTTCAGAGCTTGTCCTGGTTTTGAGGATCTAGCGAACCTTTTTGAGCTTTTACTTTTCGAGCTTGTACTGGTTTTGAGGGTCTAGCAACCTTTTTCGAACTTGTACTAGTTTTGAGGATCCAACAAACCTTTTTCTAGCTTGTTCATTGTTGTGTGAGTATTGTGATGCCTCTTTAGGTGTCTCCATCGGGAATGACATGTGTGATAGGAGTTCTGGTATTGTTCCTGCCGTGTGAGTATTGTAATGCTTCTCCAGGCGTCTCCTATTGGGGATGTATGGCAAATATTCTATATTATTCCTGCCATGCGAGTATTATGATGCCTCTCCAGGCGTCTTCTAAGCACTAGTTGGTTGATGATTGGTTGGTAGGAATCTAGTGTTGCTCCTACCAAGGTGAGTATTATTATGCCTCTTCAAGCGTCTATTGGATTTTCTGGGAGAACTTTGCTAATGGTCTAGTAGTGGGAGTAGGAAAACTCCTAAGGTATCGATGTGATGCGGCAGGTAGATGTGGCTTGCGAATGTCACGGTTAACATGCTAATGATCTTGATCTTGTCGAACTGTCTGACTTGATCATTGTGGGGTGACTTGTTGCGGGGAGACTATGCCCCTTTGTCTATAGATGGATCCCCGAGCTAAGGACTTCCTAGTGTTTATTATTTTACTTTTAGCTTTGGTTTTTTCTAGTTTGGAAGCTTTGCCTTTTTTCTATGTTGCTTTTTTTCTTTCTTTTTTGTATTATTATTCTTATTTTGTTTTGTTTTGTTTTGCTTTATTTTCCCAAACTGTAGCATAAATAGAAGCGAGGATATGGAAAGAAAATATGATCTCATAAATTAGATATAAATTTGAAGTATAATGATAAAACAAATACAAACAAAGTGTAAAATGCCCTAAAATCTAATCTAGTCCTTAATCGGGGGATCGGGAAATCGCCTCTACAGCCATCCTATCATCTGCTCATTGCACTACTACTGTTGATGATGTTGTTGGTGCATCTCCTCTTGCAAGCTTAATTATGAGACAACTATCGAAGCTCTGATGCCACCTCTCCATCTTTTGGTAGAAGGCCTCGATATCTCCCCCTCCCTGTGGCTGTGGAGGCATCTACTGCTCTTATTATGGATGTGGTTGTGGCTTTTGCGATTGCCCCTCCTATTGGGCGAGTATATCCCCAAATATGATATCATCCATGTTAAATGCCTTCATGGCTACATACCCATCTAGAGAGAGCCCAATGACGCCCACAACCCTGAGGGTGAGTGCGTCAAGAGGTCAAGGGTCCAGACCTTTCTTTGAATCCTCATCCACGATCTTGTAGTGCTTGACCACCCCTGCGAGCATAGAGTCGACCACTATGTAGTCACAACGGCTATTCGTGCCTAATCTCTCATCGTAGTCCTATATATGGCGGAGAAAGAAAGCTTCAGGATTGTAGCGAATCCTGTGAGTCATGCAATATAAAGGGAAGAGGTCCCTCTGTGTAACAGAGCTTGGGCTCTGGTAGCGTCCATAGATGGTGTCGTCATGAGCTTATGGACCACCCGAAGTGTAGGATCGCTAATCCTTGAGGCCTTAACGGTCCTTGGCATGACCGTCTCACCCGTGAACTCCCGCCACATGTCGTCTATAGAGGTGCCGAAGGTGGGGAAAAGAAAACTGTCGTTGTACTCTATCGTCGCTAGTTGCGCCTCTAGGAAAAAATTGACTATCCGGTTGAACTCTGCCGATTTGTTGGTGTGAAGGATTCTGCCCATCCAGAATATGACCATTAGTACGTTTGGCCCCTCGAGTGCTGAAGTTGTGTACTGCCTTGCAGACACTAAGAAGTTGACTGTCACCTCTCGATAGGCTCGACCCAACGGCTCGAGTAAAAACTCTCATCTGATGGTCGTGGTTTTTAGTTACCATAAAAGCCTAAAGTACTTGTTTGACCAAAAGGAATTGAATATGAGGCAAAGACAATGGTTAGAATTCCTTAAGGATTATGACTTATAGTTAAGTTACCATCCTGGTAAGGCTAATGTCGTAGCTGATGCTTTAAGTAGAAAATCTTTGAGATTATCTTCTTTGATGATTAGGGAGTTGCATATGATTGAGGTGTTTAGAGATATGAGCTTAGTGTGTGAGCTGACCCCTAAGAGTATTAAGTTGGGAGTCTTGAAAGTGACTAATAGCTTGATAGATGAGATTAGAGAAGGTCAAAAGGTAGATCCTTTCTTATTGAGTCAAGTAGAGAAGTTGAATCAAGGTGTGAGTTTATATTTCGAGTGGATAGAGTGTTGAGATTTAAGGATAAGTTGTGTATTCCTAGTGTGCTTGAGATTAAAAAATTAATTTTAGAAGAAGGTCATAGGAGTAGTCTTAGTATCCATCCAGGAGCCACTAAAATGTACCAAGACCTTAGGAAGATGTTTTGGTGGCCTAAGATGAAGAAGTAATTGGAGGAATTTGTTTATGCTTGCCTAGTATGTCAGAAAGTTAAGGTAGAACACCAAAAACCTTCCGGTTTGTTACAACCTTTAGATGTGCCTGTGTGGAAATAGGGTAGCATCTCTATGGATTTTGTATTTGGGTTACCTAGGACAGTGAAGAACTTGGATGCTATATGGGTCATTGTGGATAGATTGACTAAGTCTACCTATTTTAGTCTCATTAATATTAGGTACCCTTTAGAGAGATTAACTAAGTTGTACATAGAGCAGATTGTTAGATTGCATGGTGTCCCTACTAATATAGTTTCTGATCGATATCCTAGATTCACCTCTAGATTTTGGGAGAGCTTGCATAAGGCTTTAGGCACTAAGCTTAGATTGAGTTCAGCCTACCATCCCTAGACAGATGGCCAAACTGAGAGAACCATAAGTCTTTGGAAGACTTGTTGAGGGCTTGCATCTTAGACCATGGGGGTAGTTGGGATAGTTTCCTACCTTTGATAGAGTTTACCTATAATAATTCTACTATTCCAGTATTGGGATGGAACCCTATGAGGCTTTGTATGGTAGAAGATGTAAGACACCCTTATGTTGGGTAGAGCCTGGAGAGAATGCCATATTAGGACCTAAGATAGTTCAGCAGACTACTGAAAAGGTTAAGATGATCCAAGAGAGGATGAGAGCAACCCAAAGTAGACAAAAGAGCTATAGTGACAAGAGAAGAAAAGACCTTGAGTTTAAAGAAGGTGGTCATGTATTCCTTAAAGTCACTCCTTGGACGGGGGAAGGCAGAGCACTGAAATTCCATAAGCTTATTCCACGTTTAATTGGTCCTTATCAAATTCTTAAGAGGATCGGTGAAGTGGCCTATCAAATTGCCTTGCCTCCATCTCTTTCAAACCTCCACAATGTCTTCCATGTTTCCCAACTCAGAAAGTATGTCCATGATCCTTACCATATCATTAAGTTTGACAACATTCAGTTGAAGGATAATCTCACCTATGAAACGAACCCTTTGAGGATTAATGACAAAAAGGTGAAACAGTTGAGAGGAAAGGAAATCCCTTTGGTTAAGGTCATTTGGGGAGAAATATCGAAGAAAGTGCTATATATGAATTAGAAAGAAAGATGTGAGAAACCTACCCATTTTTGTTTTCAAGTAAATTTCGGAGACGAAATTTCAAAAAAAATGGGTGGAGAGTTGTAACACCCCGGGTTTCTTAAATTATATTAAGGTATTTTAGAAATTATTTTGATATTAAATGTATTTATTTTAGAGTTTTAATATTATTTAATTAATTATATGAGCTCTATTTTATTTATGAAACATGATTTGTTATTATCCTTTTTAATTAGTGAAGCAGGAGACATTTTATAAAATGTATGTTATTAATATGTATGCTTATGTTTATGTTGATTATTAAATAGGAAGTATATTGTAATTATTATTTATTTTTATGAGAAAGGAAGGAAGGGTGTTTTTGGTAAATGATTGATTTTATTTTTATTATTTATTTATTAAGAAAGAAGTTATCAGGAGTTAGGAAGTTACCTAAGGCTATCAAAATCATTTCACTCTTCTGATTTCATTTTCCTTTCTATACTCTTTGAAGACCAAGGAGAACCAAGAGAAGGAGACCAACCAAATTCTACTCGAGCTTTATCTTCTACTTATCAAGGTAAGGGGGAAGTGAGAAACCTCACTCGGGGGTGTGGGAATAACTGTTGGGTAGCAGGATTGACCCCAATCCCTTGCTTGATGCATGCTTCTAGGAGCAAGCAAAATATTAATGTTTTCTGTTTTGATGTTGATGAGAACTAATGAAGTTTATGTCTTCAAAAAAACGTCAAATACCTTCCCCTAAACTTGGTAAACTTGATCCTAACTAAAACTACCAAAAGAAAAACTTAACTCTCAAAGATCCTTTGACCTTTAGAGCTCTAATAGAACCATAAATACATCATATTAGCATTAAAATACAAAAAAAAATATTTCATAAAGCATATAAATCATACAGTACTCACCAAGCGATAACTCTATAGAATGACATATGTTGTAAAACTTTAAGTAAAATGAGGTGTACTTGTATGATTGTAATCCTAGTGTACTCATACATAGTTGTATTTGTGTAATTGTTTCATCTATTTGTGGTTATGCTTAAAAATAATAAACCATACAAAAGAAAACAAGATGAGGCACTAAAAGGCTTAAAGTTGAAGTATTTTTTTTTATCAACACAAAGTATTATCTCCAAAGGCTCTCAATAAAGGAAGGTTATGTTTATAATGAAATGAAAAATATTTATGTACAAGTAATGCTTCAGAAAAAAGCCCCTAGATTTGTTAAGCCTATATTATAGGTGCCAAATGGTTCTTTAGAAAAAAGCTTGATAAATACGGGAGCATCATATATAAGAAATAAGGTCGTATTGGTTACTAAGAGTTAGAACCAAGAGGAATACATAGACTATGATGACATATATGCTCTAATTGCAAGAATAGAGGCTATCGGATTGTTATTGGCATAAGCCAACATTATGAACTTTCAACTTTATCAAATGGATGTGAAAAGTGAATTTTTAAAGCATTTCATTCAATAAATGGTTTATGTTCACCAACCCCCTAGATTTGTTGATTTCAAGTTCCCTAACCATGTGTATAAGTTGAAAAAAGGCACTCTAAGATGGTCCTTGGAAGTATCTCCTACGTTACTAGCACTATGGTCGTCGTGTTGCATCTTGTTCATGGCTTCAAACATTTTAGCCATTTGTTCCTTGAGCTGTTTAAGCTCCTCGTTGAGGATACAGTTTCTTTCTTCTAGGGCATCCATGACTTTTATCCTTTGAGCTCTCGTGAGTACGGAGTGTTGAAAAGCCACCTTTGAGGGACAATGATAATTTCCTATTAAGCTATTTAATTGATAATGCATGAAGGAGGTCTCTAACAAAGACTTGGTGGCCATTCCTTTGAAGGTGAATCATAGTGTCCCTTTTCGCAATGTTTTACGATGTGACAAAGGTCACACTAATTGGAGTTCACTAGTCTTTGTGAGAGATCTCCTAGTGATCCTATACGATTTTTCTAAAAAAATAGGAGATGCATGATGACCTTCTTTTTAATGAAGGGATGCATGTCTCTTACATATTTTATTTTCTATTGTAGACACCCAATTTCGTCCAGGGGCACACAAACAAGGAAATGGACCTCCGTTGTGAAGGAAAGGAGCTCCCGAAGCATGGAAACAACAAGAGATGACAGCCCAGAACGGGCTGTTCCAAGACCAGAACAGGCTGTTCCCAAAAACGGAACGGGCCGTTCCAAAACAAGTTGATATATGCAAGATTTGAACCCAGAACGGGCCGTTCCGCTTTTGGAACGGGCCGTTCCCCTGGTTTGGAACGGGCCGTTCCACATTTAGAACGGGCCGTTCCAGTGTCTTATTTTACCCATAACGGATTAGCCCAGAACGGGCCGTTTCAAATCCGGAACGGGCCGTTTTGGTCCCCTTCTGATTCCTATAAATAGGAGCCTTGGGCACAGTTTTTCGAGGCGGCCAGAGAAATTTCGAATAAGACTCCTTTGAGCACAAAAATTCTCTATCTCTCTCCCTTCTATTATATTTTTTGAGATTTGTGTCGCATCTCTATATTCTCTCTCCCTCTTATTGTATTTCTTGAGATTTGTGAGGCATACTATAGTGTGAAAGGTCGCCACAAAGCACCTTTTTCATATTTGAAGATTCAATAAAGCTTGTTCAAGAAGTATTTCAGCTAATCTTCTTCTCTTCCTTTTATTTCTTATCTTTATCTCCTTTTTTTGTTATAATAAACATCATAATGTAGATATTTTAGGGTTAATCGCTTAATTTATATTTTAAGCATGATTTATATTTTAAGCATGTAAATAAATATTAATAAAGGGGATTCAATATTTAATTTATTAATTTTTATAATGTTAACTTCATCATAGGGTACCAATTGAGGGTGCTGTAGGGGTGCTTAATACCTTCCTTACACGTAATCGACCCCCGAACCCAATTCTGGTTATCAAGGCCATAGTTGGATCTTTAAAAAACCTTTTCTTTTTCCAATGTTTTGAGTAAAATATTGGTGGCGACTACTCCATGAACCTATTTTCAAAAACCATTAATTAAGGATTAGTCTGGTGTCCGGGCATTCCTTAATTAATGAGACTTTTAAAAGGATGTCTAAACCATACGTCGCGAGATCGGAAATTTTTGGGTTGCGACAGATGGCGACTCCACTAGGGACGTTTAAAGAGGGTCAGGCCCATTTAATTGATGAAGTTAATAAAATAAAAATAATAAATTAAATATTTTTCCCCTTTACTTTATTTGTTTTATTTGTTTGGCTTTAATATTTGTTTGTTTGTTTATTTAAATTTTGCACCTGTTTGAATAAAATTGTACACAAATCTTTGCACACAACAGTTCCCCCTACACCCGGGGGCATGAGGGTAATAAACATAGGGAGTGGTTGACGTACGACCGGCCCAAGTTTGGCTTTGGAGCCTGCGAGCCTTGTCGGAAATCACACTCAAGGTGATAACCGGTTACTCTAGCCCGAAATACTGCGACAGACCTTAGAGTTTGTCAGGTGACGGTGATAGAGATACTGGGTCCCTATAATGGGGGCACCTTGGGGCCTTAAGACCAGTGAGATTAGAACCGTCCTATACAATGCACTTTTCTTGCAGGGACCACAGACCAAGGATTTAAACGTGACTGTTCGCGGGTGTACATTTGTTTGAGCATATGCGTGTTGCATTTGTTTGTGTTTATTTATTTCAAATAGATAAGAATTACAAACAAGTAGATATGAATAAAAAAAAATATGATAAAAATTTTAATTCCCTTCTGTATACCCTAACTCTAAAGCATCATATAGGGTAGTTTATTTCAAAAAAAAAAAAAAATATATATATATATATATAGCAAAAGAAAATCATGCATCATAACTCTTAGTTAAAAACATGATAAAATTTAGGCAAAAAATAAATATCATGCATCTCCTAGGATAGTACATTAGCATACATTCATTAGAAATGGAAGACACATGTAATAGTATGCAAAGAATGTTCTCTAAACAAAAATCAATGAGAATGATATCCGTTGAATTTCTCATATGTCTTTGCATCCTATTTTACGTTTCATATGGATAACACGTCTTGTAAATAATAAATACGAATAAAAAGGGAAATCTAATTTGTGCGTGTTAGCCAGATAATGGAAATTACTGTAATCAAATGCGAACCTGATACATCAAATCGGGAAACACTTATCAGTAATTAGGGGCATCACACGCCCAAATCGACGATTCAAACAGCGAGACTTTCCCATGACGAAATGACAATTGTCGGGATAGAAGGAATGCTCAAGAATGAACGAATCCTTGCTTCTAGGGAATCACAAGACAAAATCCAATTGAGAAATAAAGACATTGCGCGACGAAAACTTGCTAGGATGAAAACCCGTAAAGGGCGTCCTAGGCAAAAATTAGGGTAAAAGAAAAAAAGAATTAAAATCCCGATAGGATACGTCCTATGCAAAAGTTAGGGATATATAAAAATGTCTCTCTGAGTTAAAATCAAAAGGTGGCTCGAGTATTCCCTTCGAACGCAAGAATTCATAAAGATTTCACTCCCAGTTCGAAACACCGACGTCCAATCAAGCTGAACAGTCTTTTTGAAATTATCAAATCATCCATGACTTTCTAGGGGGAAACCTTTGTCTATCTCTGTGTGTACGAATCACGAACTCGGGGCACACTACAAGAAAAATGATTATTATCTACGGAATATTATCTACGGAATTTTTTCCGTAGATAATGTTTAGTTATCTACGGAATATTATCTACGAAATTTTTTCCGTAGATAATTTTTAGTTATCTACGGAATATTACCTACGAAATTATTTTCGTAGATAACTTATCTACGGATTTTTCCGTAGATAATTTATCTACGAAAATTTCCGTAGATAACTTCACCCAAAGATAAATTTCGTAGGTAAAACATTTTATTTGAAATATCAATTAACATATTTTATTATCGTTTCATTTTAATTTATTATAAAATAATTAAAATATTTAATTTAGCATCATTAAAAAAATAATCATTATAAGATTTAATTTTTTTAAAATTTAATTATTTATTATAATACTTTTAGTCACCGTATCGACCAAAAAATATATTTTTGATTAAAATATATTTTAAAATTTAGTTAATTCATTATAATATTTTAAAATAAATATTTTTAAAATTGTTATTAGATAAGTTATCTACGGAAATTTCCGTAGATAACTTCACCCATAGATAAATTTCGAAGGTAAAACATTTTATTTGGAATATCAATTAACATATTTTATTATCGTTTCATTTTAATTTATTGTAAAATCATTAAAATATTTAATTTAGCATCATTAAAAAAATAATCATTATAAGATTTAATTCTTTTAAAACTTAATTATTTATTGTAATACTTTTAGTCACTGTATCGACCAAAAAATATATTTTTGATTAAAATATATTTTAAAATTTAGTTAATTCATTATAATATTTTAAAATAAATATTTTTAAAATTGTTATTAGATAAGTTATCTACAGAAATTTCTGTAGATAAGTTATCTATGGAAATTTCCATAGATAATTTATCTATGGATTTTTCTGTAGATAAGTTATCTACGGAAATATCCGTAGGTAACTTATCTACGGATTATTCCATAGATAAGTTATCTACGGAAATTTTCGTAGATAACTTCACCCGTAAATAAATTTCTTAGGTTACATATTTGAAACATCAATTAACATATTTTATTATCTTTTCATTTTAATTTATTGTAAAATAATTAGAATATTTAATTTAGCATCATTAAAAAAATAATCATTATAAGATTTAATTTTTTTAATTTAATTATTTATCATAATACTTTTAGTTATCGTATTGACCAAAAAATATATTTTTGATTAAAATACATTTTAAAATTATTTATGATTAAAATATATTTTAAAATTTTATTTAACTCATTATAATATTTTAAAATAAATATTATTAAAAACTGTCATCTTAAATTTTTTATTTTTATAAATTAATTGATGATAAAAAAAATAACATACTAATATATGGTTTTAAATTTGATATGAAAATATTAGGATATAATTAGATAAGATTTTAAATTAGTATTTTATTAATGATTGAAAATTTAAGATTATAATTTTAAAATATATAAATTATGATTTAAACTTTTAAATTTATAATAATTAATTTAAATTGTATCATAATATTATTTTTAAATAGAAATAAGTAAATTGTTAATTATACAAATAAGTATATTTATAAATAAATATTAATTAAATATAATATAATTATTATTATTATTGGCAATATAATTATTATATATATTTTTATATTTTTATAGCGGTCTGAACATACCAAAATGAGAGGGATCCAAAAATAGTATAAGTATGAGATTGTACTTAAATGAATTAATTTGCACTACTTATACTGATAACATGCATTAGCTCTTCTGTAGCCTATCTCATAAGAACTCCACAGTTAAGCGTGCTTGACCTGGAGTAGTATAGGGATGCGTGACCTTCTGGGAAGTTTCCCAGAAAATGTGCAATAAGGACAAAACATGTTGAAAAGTGAAGTGTAATGAAATAGCATCCTTGAGAGGCCAAATATGAGGGTTATTACTTTAATAAATTTATTAAAATTAAATAAAAATTTCCTGAAACGAGTTATCTACGAAAAATTTCGTAGATAATGTTCCGTAGATAACGTTATCTACGGAAAATTCCGTAGATAACGTTATCTACGACCATTTTATCTACGGATTTTTTTCCGTAGATAATCCGTAGATAATTGACATTTATCTACGGATTTTTATGTTTATCTACGGATTTTTCCGTAGATAATCTTGATTTTTCTTGTAGTGGCATGCCCGGGCCTTCGAGCTTTGTTAAAGGGGCACGTGTAAATTGAAAGTACTATTTTAAATGCCATAACACTCTTTTGTTTCTCTTCTCCCTCTAAATATCCATTCTAGGCCTCATCCATCAACCCTTAACAAACAAAATGCATTTGCAACAAAGATGTTACTCAATAATAGCATGGAAAGGATAACAAATGAACAATCAGAATTCAAACATGAATAGGGTTTGATAAAATAAAGATATCCCATACCTCATGAGTGCTGCAAGAAATGAAGACCCGGTAGGAAACCCACTAAGGGGGCTGCGCAAGAGTTAGGGCAAGATCTGCTAGGCAACCCACAAGTAAAAATGGGTAACCTAGGCAAAAGAAAAGATCAAAAGAAAAATGTCCGCTAGGGAACATATCTCAAGTGACCTAGGCAAAAGTTAGGGCGTTAAAGCAGCAACTTGAGTTGAAAACTGAAAGACAACTCAGAGGAATCATTCAATCAGAGCGTGACCCCAAGTCATCACTCCACTTTCCAAAAAGGCTAAAACACAATGATAGCTTCCTTGCAACAAATACATTTTGTTTAATAACCCTAAACACCAAAACCTACCTTGGCCAGCCCTTCTTCTAAAAAACCCTTTTTGAAAAAAAATCCCTTCTAACAACCCTTTTGAAAAAAAAAATAATAATAATAACATTCCTTCCTTCTTTTCTCTTGACCCTTATGGCATTAAAATAACACTGAAAAGATACACGGAAAATGCACAGTGAATACTCACAGAGGGAAGGCCGAGATGTTCTCAAACAGAGGTTAGAGACGCTTGACCACACATCAACTGGATAGTCAAGGAGCCACTGAAGCTTGGGCTCAAAAGAACATATCCCGACAGCAATCAAGATTGACATGGATAGAAAGAAATCGTCAACATTAACCTTAATGCGTACAGGTTAATTTCCCGACATAAAAAAATGAATTGTATCTTTAGAAATAAACACATGAGCATAAACTGCATCGCATGCATATGAGTTAGGGACATATGGAAGGGCGTTACACAAAAAAAAATCATTCTTGTCTTGCATTTTCATTGCATCTATGCATCCATGCATTCTACTTGCTATGGGTTAGAAAGACTCGTCAGGACAAAGCACTCATAAAAGCTCAATAGCCAAAGCATGAGTCGAAGCGGCGTCAAATGGCAACCCCAAGTGATTCTATGTGCCCACTAAGCAAGGACATATCAATAGTGGAATAGAATCAACCAAATAAGCAAACCCATAAGCATGAAGAGGCCATCGCGCCCTACTCCTCAACCGAATGATGGAAGATTCATGAAAAAGCCAAGACCAGGAATGTTTTCCTACCAAAGCCAAGAGTGGCTTCCAAAATAATACTCCTCAATAAAGATCCAACAAATAACATCATGGGAATAGATCCCTCCACCAATGATGACAATAAAAAAAAGCAAAAATAATATCAAAAAAAGGAAAGCTTCACAAATGTTGAAAAAGCCGAAGCATTTAGAAAAATAGCAAAAGAGGCAAGCTTCAAACATGAAAGAGCCGAAGCTAAACAAAAGAACAAAATTCAAAAAAAAAAAACCTACCACAAGTCAAGCAAACCAATGAGGGCATCGACAGTTTCCTCAAAATTCAACAAAAGTCTGGAGAGACTATACTCACATCCCAATTCGGTATATGACAAAGCCGTGAGGGAAAGGTCTGGAGAGATTGTACTCACCTCCTAATTCGGTATACGACAAAGCCGTGAAGGAAAGGTCTGGAGAGACTGTACTCGCATCCCCATCCGGTATACGACAAAGCCGTGAGGGAAAGGTCTGGAGAGACTGTACTCGCATCCCAATCCGGTATACGACAAAGCCGTGAGGGAAAGGTCTGGAGAGACTGTACTCGCATCCCAATCCGGTATACGACAAAGCCGTGAGGGAAAGGTCTGGA
Source organism: Cajanus cajan (assembly GCF_000230855.2). Classification (NCBI taxonomy): domain Eukaryota; kingdom Viridiplantae; phylum Streptophyta; class Magnoliopsida; order Fabales; family Fabaceae; genus Cajanus; species Cajanus cajan. The sequence continues at coordinate 23,006,798 of NC_138524.1, forward strand.
GAGACTGTACTCGCATCCCAATCCGGTATACGACAAAGCCGTGAGGGAAAGGTCTGGAGAGACTGTACTCAAATCCCAATCCGGTATACGACAAAGTTGTGAGGGAAAGGTCTGGAGAGACTATACTCACATCCCAATCCGGTATACGACAAAGCCGTGAGGGAAAGGTCTGGAGAGACTGTACTCGCATCCCAATTCGGTATACGACAAAGCCGTGAGGGAAAGGTCTGGAGAGACTGTACTCAAATCCCAATCTGGTATACGACAAAGCCGTGAGGGAAAGGTCTGGAGAGACTGTAGTCATCTCCCAATCCGGTATACGACAAAGCCGTGAGGGAAGCTGAGCTACGAAAATACTCCCTCTTTAACAAGCTACAAGTAAAGGAACGCACTATCACAAGATAAACAATGGAGCATCTACTTGAAGACCGAAGATCAGGTGTACAGTTCGTCAACCTTTACCCAATAGAGTATGCAACCAACACTCAACTACTCTAAAGGGTGAGGACACGAGCAAATACATCTATCCAAGAGAAGAAACGTAGAAGCGCCAACACGAAAGAGACGAGGAGAAGACCCGGATGAAATGTCTACGTCTTTACTTTCCTTTGAAAAAGCAAAACATAGCTACTCCAAAGGACAAGTAAAGAGGGGCAGCTGTAGACACCGAATTTCGTCCGGGGGGCACACAAACAAGGAAATGGACCTCCGTTGTGAAGCAAAGGAGCTCCTGAAGCATGGAAACAACAAGAGATGACAGCCCAGAACGGGCTGTTCCAAGACCAGAACGGGCTGTTCCCAAAAATGGAACGGGCCGTTACAAAACAAGTTGATATATGCAAGATTTGAACCCAGAACAGGCCGTTCCGCTTTTGGAACGGGTCGTTCCAGGTTCTTATTTTACCTATAATAAACTTGCCCAGAACGGGCCGTTCTAAAACTGGAACAGGCCGTTCCCCTGGTTTGGAACGGACCGTTCCACATTTAGAACGGGCCGTTCCAGTGTCTTATTTTACCCATAACGGATTAGCCCAGAACGGGCCGTTTCGAATCTGGAACGGGCCGTTCTGGTCCCCTTCTAATTCCTATAAATAGGAGCCTTGGGCACAGTTTTTCGAGGCGGCCAGAGAAATTTCGAATAAGACTCCTTTGAGCACGAAAATTCTCTATCTCTCTCCCTTCTATTATATTTTTTGAGATTTGTGTCGCATCTCTATATTCTCTCTCCCTCCTATTGTATTTCTTGAGATTTGTGAGGCATACTGTAGTGTGAAAGGTCGCCACAAAGCACCTTTTTCATATTTGAAGATTCAATAAAGCGTGTTCAAGAGTTATTTCAGCTAATCTTCTTCTCTTCCTTTTATTTCTTATCTTTATCTCCTTTTTTTGTTATAATAAACATCATAATGTAGATATTTTAAGGTTAATCGCTTAATTTATATTTTAAGCATGATTTATATTTTAAGCATGTAAATAAATATTAATAAAGGGGATTCAATATTTAATTTATTAATTTTTATAATGTTAACTTCATCATAGGGTACCAATTGAGGGCGCTGTAGGGGTGCTTAATACCTTCCCTACACGTAATCGACCCCTGAACCCAATTCTGGTTATCAAGGCCATAGTTGGATCTTTAAAAAACCTTTTCTTTTTCCAATGTTTTGAGTAAAATATTGGTGGCAACTCCATGAACCTATTTTCAAAAACCATTAATTAAGGATTAGTCTGGTGTCCGGGCATTCCTTAATTAATGAGACTTTTAAAAGGATGTGATGGAAAACTTGTTGGAGACCCGGATTGATGTTGAGTTTCCTTCAAGCTCCTCCCTAGATCTTGAACTCCTTGATTCTTTTCTATGCTTGGTTAAGGCTTCCTATGGAGGAGGAAGCCTTAAAGCCACCACGGTTGGTGGAAGAACACTCCCAAGAGGCGCCACTCCTTGGAGAAGAGATAAGCCCCTTCAATTCTCACCACACTCTTCTATGGAAGGGATAAGAGAATTGGATGCACTCAAAGAGGTTTAGGGACTTTTGGAAGAGAGAAATCTGAACTCAACTCAGAAAATACAATCTCTAATTCATCAAAAGTGTTTTACAATGAAGGAAAAACGAAAATATAGGAGTAGGAAGCTTGGAGAGCAAGCTAGTCTTAACCATGGTTCACTAGGAACCATGGTAAGGTCTAGCTAACCATCCATGGTCTAGAGGCTTGGAGAGCAAGCTACTCACTTAGCTTGCTTAGTAAGCAAGCTAAGGAGAAGCTTGTGCTTCAAGCTTCTAAGCTTGAGAAGAACCAAGCAATTTGGCCAAGTGTGAACACAAGTGTGAACACATCTAGGTGGGTGGCTCTTTGGAATTAATTTACTCCAACCGGTTTTGAAATTGTTAATTTGGTTTAGTTAGGTTCATCCAATGTGAATGGAACCTAGCTAAATCAAATCTATGAAAAATTAGGAGTAAAATGAGCCCAATATGTAAATTTTAGCCTAGGACCACCTTTTGGCTAAATTGCTAGTAACACTCTCTAGCTTGCTAATGGCACTCTCTAGCTTGCTAATGCCACTCCCAATCCTACTACTAGAAAACTAAGAAAAGAATGTATTTCTAGGTTAGGTTAAATGGAGTCCAAGTGTCCAAGTAACCTACCCTAGAAACAATATACAATAGCTACTAAAAAGGAAATAAAGTGCCTCACAAATACAAAGGCAAAAATACACCTATACAAGTATCTACTATATACAAGGTACAAGAAAACAACTATACAAGTATGTACAATGGAAACTTAAGAGACTAATAAGAGGAACTATAATCAATGCTCATGATGAGCAAAGGTCTTTGAGCACCTCCTCTTTAGAAGTCTCCTCTAGCTTCCTAACCATGGACCTAATTAAAGGCCCAATGGTCTTCATGGGTGAGCCTTCTTGGATCATCCTTCACCTTTCTTGGTCTTACCTCTTCCAAATGGATCCTTGGGGATTAGATTTCCATCATACCCTCCCCCTTCGAAAGGATTTGTCCTCAAATCCGGTGGTCCTTCCACAAGGATAGCATCACCTACAAAAATAAGAAGCAAAGCATTAGTAATAAAATATGCATATAATACATGTGGAAAGTGCACCCTATGAGGAATCCCTTTTATAGTCCTACCAAGGGTTCTTAGACTTGGATGGATGGGTTCTCTAAGCATAAGAATAGGATCCTCACTATAGTGTAGTCTAAGTGTAAAACTAAATCCTAAAAATGTTAAAGTACTAAAACTATAAGAAACTAGTGAAGTACTCCTACATACTAAGATATCTTGCCTAAAGTACCCTATGTGGTAACCTAGGCTTCTACAAGAAAACAAAGTGAATATAATAAGGAAACTACCTAGACAACCTTTGATCATATTATATGTTAGATACATCATGGATGAGGGTGTAAAGAGTTTAAAAGATTCATAGACTCTAATTTGGTCTTGAAGGGAAGTAGTCAAGTTAAGTTCAAAGAAGTTTGAACTTCCCTTAAGATCAAAAATAGAAAATAAAACACCTTGAGATGTATCTAATAAACAATATAAACCAAAAGTTGGGTGCTTTATTAGAACAACTAAAGAAAGAGAAGTCCTAAATAAACAATGGTTGTCTACTTTGGGCACCACCAAAGTAGTAGCATAAGAAGTAGAACTAGGTGAAATCCACTCCTTCTTCACAAGACTAAGAACTTGAGATCCTTTATTTTCAAAAATGTTTAGGTTGTGGATCTTAAGCTCTAAGGTTGTGGCAGCATTAGAAAAAGAGCTAAAATCTTTGTGAAGAAGAAAAGTCTTTTTGCAATCATTTTTAATAGAAAAGTGACTTTCCTTTATCACAAGATTTTTGGAGGAGACACTATCCTCCTTACTCTTTTCCAAGATTAGTGTCTTTTTAACATAGAGAAGGAAAAGAGTTTGTTCAACTAGAAGACATTGTTTTATTGAATGATTTATTGAAAATTGACTTCTAGGAACAACTTCCTTGGAAGGGACACTTCCTTCCAACTCTATAAACTTTTCTTCCTCCTTTTCAAGACTTAGGAGGTTTTTATTTTCTAATTTTTCTTTTTCTAGTGGTCTATCCTTTGAATATGAGGATTGACCCTCCTTCTCGAAGTCCTTCCTAGGGTATGAGGTAGATTCCTTCCTAAGGCTAGGATTTCTCCTAAGTTGTTGCTCTACCCTCACACAAAGTTGAACTAGTTCATTTAGGTCTCTATAGGGTAGTAGTTCAACCTTGTCCCTAATTTCTAGGTTTAGACCACTTTGAAACCTAGCAATGGTGGTTCTCTCTTTTTCCCTAATTCCATCCCTAAGCATAAGAAACTCCATTTTTTGCCTATATTCCTCCACACTAAGGTTCCTTTGTTGGAGTCTTTGGAGCTTGTCCATTAACTCCCTCTCAAAATAAGGAGGAATGTGCCTTCTCCTTAAGGCACTCCTAAGTTCATTCCAATATTTAATGGAGGGCTCTCTCATAATTTGTTTCTCTCTCATTAGGGAAGTCCACCAATGCATGGCACTCCCTTGAAAACTAAGGGTGGCCATGGGAACCCTTTTTTCTTCACTCACATTGTGGCAAGTGAAGAGTTGTTCAACCTTCATCTCCCAATCTAAGTAGTCATCAACATTGTCTTTTCCATGGAAGGGAGGAAGGTCAAACCTAGGTTCTCTAGAAGAGGTTGTTTCATGCCTAGGCCTATAATGCCTAGGGGGTCTTTGATAGAAGCCATCATCATGGTGACTACTATAAAACCCTTCACTTGAGGATGGGTGAGTGTGTGATTGATGACTATTGGACCTAGATGTTTCTTCTTCATGTTTATGCCTATGAGACCTAGAAGGCCTTTCACCATCATGTCTTTTGGGCTTGGAAGGCCCATGACCCTTATTGCCATGGGGTTTGCTAGTCTTACCCCCCACCACAAGTTTACTCAACAACTCTCTTATGGCTTCATTATGTTTTTCATTTTTTTTAATATATTCCCTAACTTCTCTAAGTTCTTCTTTAGTGCTATTATGACTCCTAGGAGAATGATGACCATGCACACTACCTTCACGAGAATGATCACTCATTTTTGCAAGGAAAAAGGTTTTCACAAGTCTTTAGAAATTTGCAAAGTGAGTGATAAAGATTTTCACAAAGATTTTCTCTTTTTGGTGCAATACTAAGTACTTGGAGGTCTAAGTATACAAGTTGCACTATCAAGGGAGGTGAGCTACAAGGAGCCACTTAATAACCAAGCCTTTTCAAGTGGAAATTACTAAACCTCCTTATACTTTTCTTACAAAACAAATTTTTCACACAAACAAGTTAAGTAGTTGTGTGTGGTGCACGAAACCCCTAGTAGGCAAGGAAGCCTTCTAAAACGAAATTAGTAGCTAAACAAGTAAAAATGAAAGCAAGTAAAGCATATACTAGTCGTAGGGTCCTAATGTGGAAGTCCAAGTGGCACTTGAAGCTTTTTGGGACACTTCCACAAGTCTAAACGAATTATGAAAGCAATAAAGCTAGGCGTGTCCTAATGGAAGCCCAAATGACACTTAAAGCCTTTGGGGACCCTTCCACAAGTACTAATCCGAGTATATTAGACTTTATTTAGAACTATTTAGGAAGTGGTGGAACTTAAACAATGTTCCAAACAACCACTCCTAAATGTAGGTTTGTATACAATAGCAAAATTAAACAAAACTAACCCAAGGTAGGGTTAATGAGTTACAAGACAAGGAAACTAAACAAAACAAAATCTTCTTGAAGAATTTTCCACCAAGGGCAGCTAGGACAGGTTTGGAACAGCCTTGAAGTCAAGGGGAAGCTTCCCAAATTGGTCTCCACCAAGCCTTCACCAAGTTAGCCAAATCCGTCACTAATGGCTTCAAATCCGTCACTAGTTTTGTTTCCAAATCCGTCTCTAATTTGTGACCTAAAATGAAAACAAGTCTTGGCTGCAAAACAACAAACAAATTAGCCTATCCAAAGGTGTTTCACTCAGGTTGGGTGTACCTCAATCTCCTTCAAGTATAAACTCCTTTGAGATGATCCAATATGTCTCAATTAAGCCTTCCTTCCAAGTGTGATGGCTTGAAGAAAAATTATGTCTCACAAGGAATAGCAACCAAACAAGAGAGAATAGAGGCCAATGAATGAAAACTGAAAAGCACAATTTAGAAAAGGCTATACTCTAATAGGAATTAGTGTGACAAAACAAAGAGAGCCAAGAAGACACAAAGCAACAAATAAAGGCAAACTTCAAAGGCTAGCACACAAAGGATTAAACCTAAGAATGGCACTAGAATGGATTACAAAAATTAAAACAAAAAATTTGTGCAATGTTTTGATGGTTTTAAATTCTTTTTCCAGCCACTGGACAGCAAGCAAACCTCAAGAAAATTTCACACAAAAATTCAAGGCCAAGTGCTACTAGTGATGTTTTGATTCACTTTGATTTTTCTAGGTTTTTCTCTTTTGTTTTCTTTTCTTTTTCTTGTATTTTGTCTCTTTTTCTTTTCTTTTCTTTGAAACACAGAATATTAGCACTTAAAACATAGGCCAAACAATTTAATAAGAGGTTTCCAAGTGGTGGAGAAAAGAAGAGCAAGAAGAGTAGAAGTGTAAGTGTACTAGTAAAAAATTTCAACACAAAATGTTACTAGTTTTAGTACTAGTTTGTTCACTTTTTTTGTACACTTTAATTTTCGTTTTCAATACACTTCTACCTCTGTTTTCTTTTGTCAAAACAAGCACAAGACACACAAGGAATTGCTGGTCACAAATTGCTAAGAAACTATTAGCAAAAGAAGTTCACAAAAATTGACTCTAGAACATGTTAGGTCTAATAACATGCATTAGAATCTTTTACGAGCACACTAAGATTTATTTAATGTTCAACCAGCAATGACACAATTCAAGAACAGAGGTTAACACATTAAGATTCAAAAATAAAAAGGCACAACAAGGATTTAATGACAAGTAAAAGAACTACACATGACTCTAAGACAAAATTAGTAGATTAAGAAATGTAAAAAGCTTGTAATCTTGTTTCTTTTTAGGAGTTTCTTTTTAGTCCGAATTTATAGGAGTCCAAAGGGAGATAAAAGAAGTCCTAAAACAATTAAAAAGACATACAAAGAATACCTAAGGGCATATACAAAGATTGATTCACAAGAAATTATAAAATGAATCAAGAAAAGCAAGACAAAGTGAGTGTGTTCTATAGATTTATAGTTGTGACACAAGAACCACTCAAGGCACACAAACACAAGACTCAAAAAGGAAATACATGGAAGAACAGCAAAGACACATAACAAGATGATATTGGACGAACAAAACAAGAAAAAGAAGCATAGGAACGAATTTACCAAGGAGACCTAGCTCTTGATACCAAATGATGGAAAACTTGTTGGAGACCCGGATTGATGTTGAGTTTCCTTCAAGCTCCTCCCTAGATCTTGAACTCCTTGATTCTTTTCTATGCTTGGTTAAGGCTTCCTATGGAGGAGGAAGCCTTAAAGCCACCACGGTTGGTGGAAGAACACTCCCAAGAGGCGCCACTCCTTGGAGAAGAGATAAGCCCCTTCAATTCTCACCACACTCTTCTATGGAAGGGATAAGAGAATTGGATGCACTCAAAGAGGTTTAGGGACTTTTGGAAGAGAGAAATCTGAACTCAACTCAGAAAATACAATCTCTAATTCATCAAAAGTGTTTTACAATGAAGGAAAAACGAAAATATAGGAGTAGGAAGCTTGGAGAGCAAGCTAGTCTTAACCATGGTTCACTAGGAACCATGGTAAGGTCTAGCTAACCATCCATGGTCTAGAGGCTTGGAGAGCAAGCTACTCACTTAGCTTGCTTAGTAAGCAAGCTAAGGAGAAGCTTGTGCTTCAAGCTTCTAAGCTTGAGAAGAACCAAGCAATTTGGCCAAGTGTGAACACAAGTGTGAACACATCTAGGTGGGTGGCTCTTTGGAATTAATTTACTCCAACCGGTTTTGAAATTGTTAATTTGGTTTAGTTAGGTTCATCCAATGTGAATGGAACCTAGCTAAATCAAATCTATGAAAAATTAGGAGTAAAATGAGCCCAATATGTAAATTTTAGCCTAGGACCACCTTTTGGCTAAATTGCTAGTAACACTCTCTAGCTTGCTAATGGCACTCTCTAGCTTGCTAATGCCACTCCCAATCCTACTACTAGAAAACTAAGAAAAGAATGTATTTCTAGGTTAGGTTAAATGGAGTCCAAGTGTCCAAGTAACCTACCCTAGAAACAATATACAATAGCTACTAAAAAGGAAATAAAGTGCCTCACAAATACAAAGGCAAAAATACACCTATACAAGTATCTACTATATACAAGGTACAAGAAAACAACTATACAAGTATGTACAATGGAAACTTAAGAGACTAATAAGAGGAACTATAATCAATGCTCATGATGAGCAAAGGTCTTTGAGCACCTCCTCTTTAGAAGTCTCCTCTAGCTTCCTAACCATGGACCTAATTAAAGGCCCAATGGTCTTCATGGGTGAGCCTTCTTGGATCATCCTTCACCTTTCTTGGTCTTACCTCTTCCAAATGGATCCTTGGGGATTAGATTTCCATCAGGATGTCTAAACCATACGTCGCGAGATCGGAAATTTTCGGGTTGCGACATCTATGTTAGGTTTTCCCTTGTGATAATGCATTTTTTTTTTCTTTTTGTTTTTTATTTTTATTTTTTTTGTTTTCTTTACCTTAGGGGAACTACACAAACAAATGCACATACATATGCTCAATCAACGCAACCACAAACAGTCATGTTCAAATCCATAGTCTGGGGTCCTTGTCAAGAAAGTGTTTTGTATAGGACGATAGTAATTATCCTCACTAGTCTTTAAAGGCTCCCAAGATGCCCCCATTATAGGGACCCAGTATCTTTGTCGCCATCAACTGGCAAACTCTAAGGTTTGACATAGTATTTTAGACTAGAGTAACCAGTTATCACCTCGAGTGTGATTTTCGACAAGGTTTGCAAGCTCTAAGGCCATTCTTGGGCCGATTGTACATCAATCACTCCCTATATTTACGCGCTTATGCCCTTGGCTATAGAGGCAATTGTTGTGTGCAAGGGTTTGTGTACAATTGTTATTTCAAACAGATGCAGAATTTAAACAGACAAACAAATATCAAAGCAAACAAATAAATATTTGCATGCAAAACAAACAAGGTAAAGGGAAAAAATATTTATTATTCTTAATTTGCTAATCTCATCATTTATTTGAGTCTGACCCTCTTTAAACTTCTCTAGTGGAGTCGCCATCTTTCGGAACTCAAAAAATTTCGATCTTGCCCATAAATGGTTTGGACTTCCTTTTTGAAAAGTCTCATCAATTAGGGAATGCCCAAACACTAGACTAATCCCTAACTAATGGTTTTGGAAAATGGTTCTTAGGAGTCGCCACCGATGTTTTACTCAAAACATCGGAAAAAGAAAAGGGATTTTGAAAAGTGCCAATTTGGCCTTTATAACCAAAATTGGGCTCGGGGGCCAGTTACGTGTAAGGAAGGTGTTAAGCACCCTACAACATCCTAAATCGGTACGCTTATGATGAAACTAGCGTGATAGAGAATAATAGTTTAAATATTTGGTTCCCTTTATTATCGGTTATTTACATGCTTAAATTTAATGTGATTTACCCTAACACGTCTACATGGTTGTTTTTATTAGTTATAGCAATATTTTACAATAAAAGGAGTAAAGGATGAAGAAAAAGATTGGTAGAAATACCTCTTAAGCGGGCTTTTATAAAGTGTTCTTCAAATGTGGAATACTTGAGGCACTTTTTGGCTACCTTACACACTATAATATGCCTCACAACTTTGAAGAAATAAAAGGAGAAGAAGAGAAAGAGATTTGAATTGTATCGAGCTTCAGAAGGCAATTTTTTCGGTCCCTAGGAACAATGCCCTGTCGCCACCGGCCCGAAACGGGCTTTCGGCATTCGCGAAGGATGGTTGGACTCGTTATTTGTTTTTTAAAAATGTGGATTGCTAGAATGACTTATTCTCAAACTGAGACCTCGTCAAACGAGCAATTTTATTAAAAGGCTTACCAATCCATATTAATCCCAAGCGGGACCCTCCATGGATTAATGGTTTTCGCAAAAGAAGGGTTCGTGGAGTCGCCACCAATGTTTTACTCAAAACATTGGAAAAAGGGATAAGGCAATTGATTTAAAAATCAACTTTGGCCACTACAACCAGAGTTGGGTAAGGGAGTCGGTTACGCGTGGGGAAGGTGTTAGCACCCCACGGCGCCCCTTTCAGGTTCCCTATGACAGATTATTTTTAAAAGAACAGTATAAAATTACTAAATTACCCCTATTTATTCTAAGCAATTATAAATTGACTATCTACATGATGACAGTTTAAATATGCACACAGAAAGCAGTAAAAGGAAGGATTGAAGGGAAACCTCTTGAAGCGTGCTTTTATATATTGCAAAGAACTGGGAAGCGTTTTGGCGTTCCCTCGCTCTACAAGCCCGCTCCTCGCTCTCCTAGAACAAAATTTTAACTAAGGGAATCAAAAAGATTTCCCCTCGACTAGGTTCGATCCTCAAGCAAAATGGCTCGGGGCTCAAGAACTTCGTCGGATCGACTCCCAGAGAGATTTCTAGGGCAGAACACTGCTCAAAAACCCCAGAATACTCAAGGAGGGAGTCAAAACTGAGTGAAAAAGTGTGGAATGACGTCCAATTGACGTCATATTTATAGGGAATAGGCGCAATACGGCCTACAGGGGCAATACGGCCGTATTGAAATTTTTGAACTTCAATACGGTCGTATTGAAGTTCAATACGGTCGTATTGAAATTCAGAAATTTCAATACGCCCGTATTGAGTTCGCTGCGGTTGTATTGAAGTGTCAATACGGTCGTATTGACTTCAGTACGACCGTATTGAAGTGTCAATACGGTCGTATTGACTTTAGTACGGCCGTATTGGGCTTTTTCCCTCCACTTCCTTATTTTGAGCTATTCTAAGACCTCTAGACCTACAGAGAACCCTCCTAGGGCCTTCGAGGAGTCCTTCTGGCTGATTATCCTTCAGTCTTCGAGAGTCTTCAAGCTTTATTTCCGACCCGGACAATTTTAGGGGTCTACAGCTGCCCCCCCTTTACTTAGTCGGACGGCCTTTTGGTGTATCAGCTGACAAGTAAAGGAGTTGACCCAATTGTCCGGGTATTGTGCCGACCTTCTGACTTGTAGCGTCTTCCGGTGGAAAAATGTTGAGTAGCCTCCCCAGGTGGGTGCATACCTCGGCGCTTCTGACATCCTCGGTAGCTGAGTTTACCTTCTCCAAGGTCAACTTCACTCGACGCCCGAGCCGGAAGTTGGACATCAACGCGCCTCTGATGACGATGATGGTTGAGTACCGCCTCTCCAGGCTTAGCTTCACTCTTTGTTCGAGCCGGAAGCTAAGTATCCTTGTGACGACGGTGAGCAGTATGAGTTTTGCCTCTCCAGGCCTAGTCTCGCTCTTTGTTCGAGCCGGAAACCAAGCACCTTTGTGACGACGGTGAGCAGTGTGAGTTTTGCCTCTCCAGGCCTTGCTTTGCTTGTTGCCCAAGCTGGAAGCTGTAAGTACCGTCTCTCCAGGCTTAGCTTCACTCTTCGTTTGAGCCGGAAGCTAAGTACCTTTGTGACAACGGTAAGTGGTGAGTACCCCTTTTCCAGAGATAGCTTCGCTCATTGCCCGAGCCGGAAGCTGCATACCTCCGTGTTTGTGACGACGGGGTAGCGTGAATATCTCCTTTCCAGGGATTCGTGATGATTTTGTCTCCACAGTCCACGATGCTGCTTCGACGGTTGTTTTTTGATTTTGTGCCACTAAGGGCTGGATAACGCAGGGATCCGTCTAGGGGATGTGCAGTTACTCATAGGTTCTTGTGTCCCAACTTTCCATTGCGTAGTTGGTTCCCACTGGGGAATTTCTGATTCCTTTGGGTGCAGACACAAAGATGCTCTTTCTGATGTGAGCGGTGCCTTATGATTGGCTGACGTCCTTTCGACGTTAGTGGAGTATCCCGGTTATCCTTGTTCGGGTGTCTCTTTTGGTTTTCTGATTTTGCTGCCTCTGTGTAGGCTGTTATCCACTGGGGGATTTTGTCGTTGATTTTGATTAGCCTCTTCTGTTAGGCGTATCAGCTTGACGTTCAATGATTGGCTGAGAGCCAGATTCCACTTGGGGAATGATTATTGATTTTTTTTATTTTTTCTCCTTCTGCAGGGATGCCTCTTGAGTAGGCGACTGGGGATTTGGGGATCTTATGTATCCCAGAGTATTATTTAGGAAGCCTCTACAGGCTTAGCCTCACTCGACACTTGAGTTGGAGAGCTATCTTCACTGAGGAAGTTTAAGTCCTTTGACTTGGATATTCTGCTTGGGTGATCGTACTTCCATTGGGAATGTCGTCGATCTTGCTTTGATAGCTCTTGCTGGGGATTTTGAGTCCAAGAGCGTGAGTTGAGGTTTCTCTGGGGAGTATTATTTCTGCGAGCCTCTCCAGGCTCAATTATTCTTTGATGTGGGGGATGAGGAGTATTGTTTCGGCAAGCCTCTCCAGGCTCAGTTATTCTGTGCAAACTGATTGTTGGGTTTTCTGTATCCTTGCCTTTTTTATTTTTTTTTGGCTTTTTCTGTATTTTGCCTTTTCTTTTGATTTGGCTTTTTCTGTACAGAATTTAAATTGCTAGAGAATTTTGAATTCAAAAGTGGCAAATTTCATTAAAAATGAATTTGTACAAGAAAAATTTGAGAAATGGGGCTAAGCCCAACCAAACTAGTACATGAAAAAGCAATAAAACAGAAGCCAGTCTTCACTCCTCTGCTGGCGGGTCCTGTGGCGAGTCCGGGAAGCGGCGATGCATCCAGACGGAGAGGTTGTCGAACCCCTGCACCAAGGTATCTAGTCGAGCATCGGTACTCTGCTGCCATGTACCGACACTATGCTGAAAAGCATCGAATCGCGTGTCGATGCTCTGCTGAAAAGCATCGAATCGCGTGTCAATGCTCTGCTGCAGTGTGTCGAAGCGGGCGTCAAAGTATCCCCTGTCCGACCGTGACGTGCTAGCCTCTGGCTGCGGGGTGTCGCCTCCCTCAAAGTCGAGGTTGTTGAGGAGGTCGTCGAAGGTCTCGAGGCCATCTACTCGCACAAACCCCCCTCCTGGCGATCTAGCGATGATCTTCATGTTAATCAGGGTGGAGGCACCAATCAACTTTGGCGCCAATGCCCCTGGCTCTGCACCATCGGGACATCCCCATGTCTCCGCCAGCTGTGAGAGGAGTGGGGCAACCAAGATGTACCCCTGTCTGGACTCTCCTCCCTCTCGTACTCCAAACTTCTTCACGTGCTCAAGGAAGAAATATCCAGGATTGGCCTTCCGGCCGGTGGCCATGCAATATAAGGCCAGCAGATCCGGTCGTGTAATCGACTCCTGACTCTTGGACCTGCCATGAATAGTACTGGTGAGGATCTTGTGACAGATCCTAAGAGCAGTCGGGAGCCGGGAGCCCTTCACCCCTGAATGATAATCCTGCCGGCCAGTGAGCAAACTCCACATCTCCACCGGAGTCCACTGATCAGGCCACTCGCATATGGCATCTCGGAATGCCAGCTGATCAGTGCGGCTGAAAAACCCTGCCTGGACGTTGAACTCGTCCAACGTCAGCGTGCGGTATCCTTCATTCATCCAGAAATCCACCGCGCAAACATCCTCCCCATAGCTGTTAGTCGACTCCGTGACGCCGACTGTAGCCAAGAACTCCTTCGTGGCCGTCAAATATAGCTGGGATGGTGGATTAAGGACAAATCCCCATCCTATGGCGTCGAAGTAGTTCCTGACATCATTCTCCAAGCCCACTGCTTGGAGAAGCTCAAAATCGAGCACTCTTGACGGCTCGATGGTGAACGTCTCTATAAGCTGTAGCCGGTCCCGGTGTCGATCTGTCATTACACGTCTGGCTGGGGCTCTCTGCCTTTTGCGAGAAGATTCTGCCATTTCCGATAATCTCTGTAGGAATGCACTCACAAGCAAGGAATGTGGAGAATGAAGAAAGGTATGCAAAATGAGGGAGGGGAAGTCTTTATTTATAAGCAGAATTCCGCCAATACGGCCCGTATTGGATTCAATACGGCCGTATTGGCCTGTCCGTTGATGTACAAAGTTTACAATCAATACGGACCGTATTGGATTGAATACGACCGTATTGGGGTTTAGTACGGGCGTACTGGATCTTAATACGCCCGTATTGGAGTTGAAACGTTGTTCTTAACGTTAACTCCAATACGACCGTATTAATACCAATACGGGCGTATTGGATTTTTCTGGTTTATGATTTTTTTTTTTTTTTTTTTTTTTTTTTTTTTAAATAAACAGAGAATAAGTGATCTTCTAGTACACCTATCATCTGTATGCATGTATGCAAATGAGATGCACCTAATTCTATTTGATTCAGTTTTTCAAAAGAATTAATCGATGCGTTCTTTGTTTGGATCTTGCCATTCCTCCAGACAGACTGTGCTTTGCCAATTTCTGTAACCGAGGAACGATGTGTATTTTGATTTTTGGTGTTATCAACCAAATGATTCTCCCTTCCTTTAGAAGATGTGTCAACCCTCCTATTGACCACTATATCTCCATGTTTCCACTAGATTATTCAAAAATCGTTGGGGACAAGAGAGAAAAGAAGGAAAAGGTATATTTTTCAAAAGTTTGTGTTTTAGAGGGGATTGTTTTATTTTTGAAAAATGGATTTTGTAAGAATGGCTGGCCAATGGCAGGCTTATTGTGTTTAGGTTTGTTCGATTAAACATTTATGAAGTTAAGCACATCTTCTTTATTAATGATTGTGCTTTGACAACTTGGATAGCTTTTCTTGAGCTCCTTGTTGAATTCAATTGATGGTACCATCACGGATTTATTTTGTTCCCTTTTTTGACGGCCCTAACTTTTGCCTAAAACACCCATTTGTGATGTCTTAGCGGGCTTTTGTTTTTGTTCATTATTTTGTAACCCTAATTTTTGCCTAGGTCACCCTTTTGTGGGATTCCTAGCGGGTCTTTTGCTCTTATTTTTGCGCAGTCCCCTTTTTGGGTTTTCTGCCGAGCTTATCATCTTTAGGATTTCTTTATCCATGATGGCACTTATTGATGCCAAGAAAAGGTGCTCCAAGCTGTCATGCACATTTCCACATAAAAATGATGCGGGTTTATTGATTATTAAGACGATTTTAACCTCACTTATGTTCGTTCAAACAGGGTTAAATAATGTGGTCTAGAACTTTATTGTAAGCAAGAAAAGAATCAATAAGAAATTAATGAAGAATGATTTTATTATAATCATGATGGAAACATGTGCCCTATCGAGGCTCGGGGGTCGGGCTGTCCCCGAGGAGTGATCTCTAATAGTCACTGAATTTACACACCCCTATTAGAAGGAAAAGGACACTTGATGACGACAACTGGCCTTGATGTTTGTGAACCAGCCTTCCTAAAGATCTGGCTTAAAGAACGTTGAGAAGGATCTTGATTCCTTTTCGTTCTTTGATCTTTAACAGGGTTGTATCCTAACCCTTGTTTCCCCGGATTGTCCTTGATAATAGGTAGCTCCGGGATTCCTTGGGAGTACTTGCCCAATCCTTGTCCTGGCAAGTATCCGTTCTTTGTGAGCATATGGGCTACCTTCTTCATTTCTCGGGGAAACGTTTCAACATTGGCAATTTCCAATGCTTGGAAGGCGGTTTCCAAAGCTTCCTCTGCTGCATCCACATAAGGTATGTTGGATGGCTTGCTGATGAGTATGTCATCTTCAGCTTGTACAGTCACCAGTTTGTCACCCACAATGAATTTGACTTTTTGGTGGAGCGTAGAGGGTACAGCTTTCGCATCATGAATCCAAGGTCGGCCTAGGAGACAGCTGTATGCAGGAGTAATATCCATCACTTGGAATTCGACGTTGAAGATGGTAGGTCCAATTTGGATTGGAAGATTGACTTCTCCCACCACTTCTCTTTTAGAACCGTCGAAAGCTCGAACGATCATGTTACTCGGGCGCATTTGGATTCCCTTGATTGCCACTTGATCAAGAGTTCTTTTGGGCATCACATTCAAGGAAGATCCGTTATCCACCAAGACTTTTGCGATGTGGTACTCCTTGCACTTTACAGAGATATGCAAGGGTTTGTTGTGATTAGGTCCCTCGGCGGGGATTTCTTCATCGGTGAAAGTGAGGTGATCATTAGCCGTGATGTGGCTAACAATTCCCTCAAACTTGTCTTGGGAGATGGTATGCGACACATATGCCTCGTTCAAGACCTTCAACAGAGCTTGCCGATGCGGTTCGGAGCTTAGGATCAACGACAACAAAGTGATCTTTGCTGGTGTCTTGTGAAGTTGATCCACGATGGAGTACTCGCTTTGTTTGATGAATTTTAACAACTCATTAGTCTCCTCCTCGGATTCTCTATCTTCCTCGGTTTTCTCCTTTTCTTTTCCTTTACTCTTGGGAGCTTTATCGTGCAGATCTTCGGGAGAGTAGATCCTGCCACTCCTAGTCATGCCCCCAAGTCCAGCGATGTTGGAGATGTCGCTGTCGGCAGAAGAATGGACGTCGTATGTCCATGGCACAGCCTTATTTGTTTTGTAGGGGAAAGGCCTTGGAGCGATGATCCTTAACGGTGTCGGACCTTCCCTTTCGTCTGTCTTGATTACCAACAACGGAGTCGCCGTGTGCTTGCTTGGTGCAGTTGTTGGTTTGCATTTAATGACCAATGGCGTGCGATCCATTCTGAACATACGCATCGATTATTTCTTTCTTTTTATTAACATTTATTATTAAATTACCGGGAGAGATAAATGCAAATGAATGACTATGAAATGCAAAGGCAATAAATCTCAAAAATACTGTTTTATTCATTAAAGAAAGTGTACAACTTTATACAATGCTTTGAAGCAATTTTTTACAATAAGAGAAAAGCCGGTAAAAACCCACAGGCGGGTTCATGTTTCTTTGCCACTCATCTTCGGCTTCCTCGACGTGACGACCCATTGCTTTAATCTGTGTATGGACCGCTTGGCTCATATCGTCACTGATTTTCTGAGCCTCCTTCGCTTTCTGAGTATAGTAGTTGATCATGGCCTGTAGCTCATTAAGCTCGTCTTCGGCTCGATCCTTCTCCTCTCGGAGTCTAGCCATCTGTGCTAGTCCCTCCCTTTCCTTTTTGCGGAAAATGGAAAGGTTTGCGGCTTGTTGTTGAGCAACTTCCCGCCATTGTTGTGCATCGGATCGAGTCAAGAGCAGATCGTCTTGCATGTTCTTGATCAACTGTGCCTGCCTTGCATGTTCGGCTTCAAGGTATGCTATCTTTGCGTTGACTTCTTGGAGTTGACTACTCGGTTCAACCTTTGGCATTTTGGATGCCCGAGTAGTCTCCTCGTTGAGGTTAGCACACTCATCCTTGAGCCGCTCTATCTCGTGGTCTTTTTTCTTGCATTGCCTTTGAAGACCATCAATAGTAAAACTGGATTCTTCATTTTTTTCTTCAAGAAATCTCATTTGAGCTTCCATACCTTCCAGCTTTTTGGTCAAGGCGTCGACTTGTTCTTGCATTAACCTCCTTGTGGTTGTGGTTGCGCAAGGGGTGGATGGTTGAGACACCCCTCTCTCGTTCCTCCATATCTCATAGTCGGTGGAGGCGGATACCCGAGGCTTTCCAAGCTCTCGATCTCCCTCATAGATTGGTTTCTCCCACGCTCTAATGACGGCGTGCATGTCCCTCTGATGTTCGGAATCGAAGAAGAAACACAACCCTCCAAGCTCCTCTTTAGTAGGAACAATTTGAGTCCTCATGAGTTGTCTCATAGCCAATTTAGGTGAATAAGTTATGCAACCTCTGAGGCCCATTAATGGTATGCTTGGATAATTGCCGCATCTTGTCAATACATTGTTTGGACGGAACCAAGGACAAACCCACGTGAAGTGCTCAATACTCCACTGTTCCATCTCTTCCTTCCACTCGGAAGCATACCGGCGGCGTACGGGGATCTTCGAAAAACTTCTCAAAGGATCGGGCAAAGTCCCCATATGACTAGAGGCATAAAAGTGTGTGATGCCCCACACATACAACAAGGAGGTACAGCATCGGATAGTTTTCCCTTGCTTCTGTTGAGATAGGCTGACAGAAAGCAAGGTGTCGGCAAGAATGGCAGGCACGGGACTCTTCATATGTACGTCCCAAGCGAAGAAGGCGTCCATGGCAGCATGGTCCACTGTGTTAGCGTGAAAGGGGAATAGGATCGTCCCAAACACAGCTAACGCAAGAGTCTTGTTGAAAGCTAACCAATCTCCCTCACTAGCCAAGGAAGAAAGGTGGTCTTCGATCATAGCAAGCTTCCAACCCTTGATACTGCCGTTCCCCACTAAAGCAGATAATCGTGGTGGTAGTTTGACCTGAGTGGCTACTCTCTCTACGGCCACATGGTTCCCCTGAAAAAGGTAGACCCCAGCTGATTTAGGCCACCGTAACATGAGCTCGTACTCCTCTAGAGTAGGAACCAGGTCAAACTGGGGGAACTCAAAACAGTGCAGATCGGGACTCCAGAAATGAACCAATGCCCTCAGAAAAGCCGGATCCACACAAATCCTCATCAAATCGAGAACTCGCCCATAAGATTTCTCAAACTCGACGCGAGCCTCTCTTGACATCAAGGTACAGAGGTGATCCAACCTCGCAGCACGGTATAATAGGAAGTCCACTTTCTTTAATGGCCTTTGCACCTCCCTAGACCTCTCCATAATCTACAATATAATGCATGATATGAGATGATGGCGATGAATATGCATGCATAGTGTTTATTTAACTAAGCATTATCATGTTTTTGGGATTTTCCTAATATGATGCATGATATTGCTTGGTTTGGGTAAATATCATTATTTTTTGATATTTTGTACCTTTTTGTATTTTTTGTATTTTTGGGTGAAAAGGAAAACTACCTATATGAATGCAATAAAGGTAGATGTTAACACCACGTACTAGAAGATCCTTATTTCTATTTATTTTTATTTTACTAGGGATGTTGTATGTTTAAAGAATGCAAATGTATGCTCATACAATGTCACATAAAAATGCACACACAATTCACTCATCCACGAACAGTCACGAGCAAATTACGAGGTAGGGGTCTCCTGCAGAAAAGTGCATATTCAAGGAGGATCTAACTGTTCTCACTAGGTCAAAGGCCCCCAAGGTGCCCCCATTATAGGGACCCAATTCCTCTCGTCGTAGGTCGATGGAAAGTTCCAACGCACCATCGGACTCAAGTTCATGGTTATCACCTTGAGTGATGTTTTCCGACAACGGTCTACGGGCACCTATAGACCCATTCGACAACCGGCCGTACTAACATCCACTCCCTATGGTTAATCACTCATGCCCCCGGGTATAGAGGGAACTGTTGTGTGCAAAGGTTTGTGTGCAGTTTTTATTTCAAACAATTGCGGGATTTAAACATACAACAGTTATTTAAAGCCATATAATAAAACATATTATAATACAAGCAAGGGGTAATGAAGTAGTTTTAACTATTATTTGTTAAAAATAATCTGTCACTAAATGGGACTGACTCTCGAGGCTTCCCCAGTGAAGTCGCCATCTGTCGCCACCGGCCCGAAACGGGCTTTCGGCATTCGCGAAGGATGGTTGGACTCGTTATTTGTTTTTTAAAAATGTGGATTGCTAGAATGACTTATTCTCAAACTGAGACCTCGTCAAACGAGCAATTTTATTAAAAGGCTTACCAATCCATATTAATCCCAAGCGGGACCCTCCATGGATTAATGGTTTTCGCAAAAGAAGGGTTCGTGGAGTCGCCACCAATGTTTTACTCAAAACATTGGAAAAAGGGATAAGGCAATTGATTTAAAAATCAACTTTGGCCACTACAACCAGAGTTGGGTAAGGGAGTCGGTTACGCGTGGGGAAGGTGTTAGCACCCCACGGCGCCCCTTTCGGGTTCCCTATGACAGATTATTTTTAAAAGAACAGTATAAAATTACTAAATTACCCCTATTTATTCTAAGCAATTATAAATTGACTATCTACATGATGACAGTTTAAATATGCACACAGAAAGCAGTAAAAGGAAGGATTGAAGGGAAACCTCTTGAAGCGTGCTTTTATATATTGCAAAGAACTGGGAAGCGTTTTGGCGTTCCCTCGCTCTACAAGCCCGCTCCTCGCTCTCCTAGAACAAAATTTTAACTAAGGGAATCAAAAAGATTTCCCCTCGACTAGGTTCGATCCTCAAGCAAAATGGCTCGGGGCTCAAGAACTTCGTCGGATCGACTCCCAGAGAGATTTCTAGGGCAGAACACTGCTCAAAAACCCCAGAATACTCAAGGAGGGAGTCAAAACTGAGTGAAAAAGTGTGGAATGACGTCCAATTGACGTCATATTTATAGGGAATAGGCGCAATATGGCCTACAGGGGCAATACGGCCGTATTGAAATTTTTGAACTTCAATACGGTCGTATTGAAGTTCAATACGGTCGTATTGAAATTCAGAAATTTCAATACGCCCGTATTGAGTTCGCTGCGGTTGTATTGAAGTGTCAATACGGTCGTATTGACTTCAGTACGACCGTATTGAAGTGTCAATACGGTCGTATTGACTTTAGTACGGCCGTATTGGGCTTTTTCCCTCCACTTCCTTATTTTGAGCTATTCTAAGACCTCTAGACCTACAGAGAACCCTCCTAGGGCCTTCGAGGAGTCCTTCTGGCTGATTATCCTTCAGTCTTCGAGAGTCTTCAAGCTTTATTTCCGACCCGGACAATTTTAGGGGTCTACATGCCCGACTTTGGTATTTATAGACATCAGACCTGACTATAATGGCCCATTCTAGTTTTGGAACAACCCATTCTAGATCAGTTTGCTAAAGCAAAAATTTGAATCTGGAACGGTCCGTTCTGGATTTGAATTTTACCTTTAACAACCTATGTCAAAACGACCTGTTCCAGACTAGAAACAGTTCATTTTGACCTAGGGTTTCTATGCCTTTTTAGGAGTTTGGAACAACCCATTCTAGGCTCCTAATTCACCCTTATTGGGCTTTGGGCCTTCTAATGTCATATCGTTTCGTTCTGATGTCATATTCGAGCCTTTGGGGACTCCTTTGTCTCGTGCTAAAGTCCATTTCTTTGTTTGCGGGTCCCGGACAAAATTAGGTTTCTATAATACAATGTTTTTCAATACGCTTTGACAATATCGTAGAAGTCTAAAGAAACTTAAGTTTGGTTGATACATAGACAAGTCATCTTTAGCTTCTAGAACATGTCTCCTTATTGCTTCCGCCTGTTCATGGATCGCCTTGCTTATGTTGTCCAGAGTTGACTGTGCTTCCTTGGCCTTCTCTTGATAATATCCCAACATCACTTTTAGCTCTTGAACATCTTCTAGAGCTTGGTCTCTTTAGTGGGTAATTTCTTTAAGAAGGTCGAGCCCCTCTTCCTCCTTTTGTCAAAAATTAGAGATGGTTGCGGCTCGTTCTTGGGTGATCTCCCGCCAAATTTTAACCTCAGATCTGGCCTTAGATAAGTCCTTATGTGCTTGTTCTTTTCCTTGTGTCTGCCCTTGGTGTTTGATCTCGAGTTGTGCTACCTTTGATAAGGCTTTCACTAGTTGCTTATCTAAATCAACTCTTGGGATTTTCATCGATAGTGTATTTTTGTTGGCATATTCATCTTTTAATCACTCGATCTCAATGTCCTTCTTCTTGAACTTCCTCTATAGACTATCGATGTAAATTTTGGATTCCTCATCCTTTTCTTCCAAGGCTTTTACTTGGGCTTCCAAAATTTCCATCCTTTTAGTCAAGGAATTGACTCGTTGTTGTTTGCTTTGGTCCATTGACTTGGTTATACCTATGATTCCTCTTTTTCTTCTCCATTGTTGATAATCATCTAAAGGTTATCCAGGGTTTACCAAGCTCATTGTCTCCAAAGTAAAGTGGCTTGCTCCAAGCTTCCTTGATGGCGTCAATCAGCGGTTGTTGCCCAGAGGCGTAGAAGAAACAAATCCCTCCAAGTTCTTCTAGATTTGGCAAAGTTTGTGTTCTCCCAAGCTGCCTTAATATCTGCTTTAGAGAATAGGCTATACATCCTCTTAGTCCCATCAAAGGTAGATTATGGACCTTTCCACATCGAATCAAAACTTGACTTGGTCGAAACCATGGACACATCCATGTGAAGGTGTCCTCAGTATAGTTCTCCATCTCAGTTTTCCAAGCCATAACATACTTCCTTGGTGTGAGAATTCTAGGAAAGCTCCTTAACGGATCAGGTAGCTTTCCCATATGGTCTTTGGCAAAAAATTGTGTTTACACCCACACATAAAGGAATGGGCTATCGCATCTCATCTATTTCCCTGATTTTTTATTACATAAGTCAACAGTAATTAAGGTGTTGGCAAGAATGGCAAGCACGGGGCTCTTTAGGTGTGCATCCCAAGCAAAGAAGGCATCGATTGCGAAACGCTCTATTACCTTCTCATGAAAAGAGAAAATGATTATCCCAAACAAGATTAAAGCTAGATTCTTGTTGAAAATCATCCAAACCCCTTGATTGGCTAGAAAGGAAAGGTGTCCTTCCAGACTAGAGAGCTTTCATCCTTTGATTGTCCCATTGCCCTCAAGAGTGGATAAATAAGGAGGTATCCTGATTAGCTCAATTAACTTATCTGAGGAGATACATCCTTCCAAAATAGCGTAGACCCCTTCAGACTTGGGCCACCTAACCATTAGGTCGTACTCCTCTACAATGGGCACTATGTCAAAGTAAGGGAACTGAAAACAACAAAACTCAAGCTTCTAGAAGTGCACCAAAGCTCTCATGAAGGTGGGGTCAATAAATATCCTTAATAGGTCAAGGATTCTTCCATAACACTTTTTGAAGTCTATCTTGACTTCCCTCGACATTAAAGCACATAAGTTGTTGACTCTTGGAATTGCATAATTCAGAATGTTCACCATCCTCAACGGTCCATGCATGATACTACCTATGCCTTCCATATCTCTAAATGAATGTTTATTAATTACTATCCTAAAAGAAATGCATGATATGTAATTTTTTGCCTAAATATTATCATGTTTTATTTGACTAAGGCCTATAATCCTTATCCATTTGAATGAAATTAAACATGCAAGTGCAATAAATATATGCTCACAAAAAGTAATCCATGAACGACACAAATCCATGGTCTGTGGTCCCTTTCAAAGAAAGTGTTGGTATAGGAAGGTTCTAGTTATCCTCACTAGTCTTTAAAGGCTCCCAAGGTGCGCCCATTATAGGGACCTAGTACCTTGATCGCCGTCACTTGGAAAATTCTAAGGTCTGATGTAGTATTTTGGGATAAAGTAATCGATTATCACCTTGAGTGTGATTTTCGACAAGGCTTGCAAGCTGTAAGGCCATACTTGGGCGGATTGTACGTCAATCACTCTCTATGTTTATGCGTTCATACCCTCGGGTATAAAGGGAACTGTTGTGTGCAAGGATTGTGTACAATTGTTTATTTCAAACATACAAATATCAAAGCCAAATAAAAATGCATACAAAAAAAACAAAGTAAAGGGAACTAATATTTGAACTATTATTCTTATTGTGCTAATTTCATCATTTATTTTGGGCTTGACCCTATTAAGCTTCTCCAGTGGAGTTGCCATTTGTTAGAACCTAAAATATTCTGATCTTGCCCATAGATGGTTTAGACTTCAAATTTGAAAATCTCGTCAATTAAGGAATGCCCCGAGACTAGACTAATCCCTAACTAACAATTTTGAAAAGAGTTCATGGAGTCACCACCAATGTTTTTCTCAAAATGTCGAAAAAAGGAAAAAAAGATTCTTAAAAATACCAAAAATGGCCTTCATAACCAGAATTTGGGCTCGGGGTCAATTACGTGTAGGGAAGGTATTAGGCACCATACGACGCCCTATATCAGTACCCTATAATGAAATTAGTGCAGTTGAGAATAATAATTTAAATATTTAATCCTTTTTATTAATGATCATTTACATGCACAAATTTAAATTTACATGATTTACCCTAAAATTTCTACATGGTTACTTTTAGTTATGGTATCGTTTATGACAAAAGAAATAGATAATGAAGAAAATACCTCTTTGAACGAGCTTTTATAAATACTTCAAATATGGTAGACTTGAGGCCCTTTTTGGCTGCCTTATACACTACAATTGTCTCACAAAACTCAAGAAATAAAAAAGGGAGAAGAAAAGAAATGTATAGACTCTATAGAGACTAAATTTATAGCCCTTAACATTGTTCACGAGCCTCATATTTATAGGCACAAAAATCCAACAGAATGAGGCATTCTGACCTAGGATTACAGGCTTTTTTCTTAGCTTAGAATGACTAGTTTTGAGCCCCTAATTCTAGACCTCTACATTTTGGGCCTTTGGATGTCATGTTAGCCTACTCTGATGTTGTTTTTAGGCCTTCGGGAACTCCTTCTTATGTTAAAAGTCCATTTCCTTGTTTATGTGCCCCATACGAAATTAGGTGTCTACAGGCATGAAGGTGACTTTTGAGAGGGTTTTTCTGAAGCAAAATGGTCAAAAATCTCATATATTCAAAAGTGATTCAAATGTGAAGGAATGAGTAAATTTATAGGCTAAGTGGATGGCACAATTGGCTCCAAACTCAAGCATTACATTGGTGCCAGATTTTGAATTCAAATGGTATTTGAATTTAAAATTCTCGGTCACTCCCATGTGATATTCCATGTGCTTAGTTCAATTATGCATTTAAGTTGCATTTAGAGGTCATTTGAAGCTGATTTGGGACGTACCATATGCAGCCACCATTGGCTTAATACATGTGACCCAAATACAACTCAAATTACTTTTAAATGAAGCATAAATCTAGCTAGCCTTACCGATTTATGTTTTCACTCTATTTTCCTATCCTAATGACTGAAATAGAATGGCCTATCAAATACAAACAATAGAAAATAATAAAATAAGTAAAATGAGCCCAATATTGGGTACCAAAATACCCAAGGTCCATAAAGCCCAAAAATAGGCCCACTAAGCCTAAGGCCTAAAAACCTAATCTAGGTGGCCCAGAAATACAAGACCAAAAAATATAAATCCTACACTTCAAAGTTAAGTACAAATAAGGTGGATCATTGTGAAGCCCATGTAAAGAGTATCCTAAGCCCACCAAGCCTATTGGGCCCACCAAGCTCTAAAGCAATCAAATCTTCCTGTAATCTCCTAGCCATGGCTCTAGTGGTTGGACCCTTGATCCATGCTCTTCCATTATCCCCTCCCTCTTGAAGAGGATTCATCCTCAAATATATAGGCTCCTCCTCATCATCACTAGCTCCTACAAAAGGTTTTAAATCACTAACATTGAAGGTAGAACTAACACCATAATCAACTGGGAGATCTAGCCTATAAGCATTATCATTAATACGTTGGAAGACATGAAAAGTGTTAGTCACTTAGCCTCAATTAACTTAAGAGGGGGGTGAATTAAGTTTTCTAAATTTTCCTCTTATAAAAACTTTTCCGAATTACTTTCTTATCAATTTATTTCCTTAGACAAATTTGTATGTAAAGAACGAATGATGATGCAAACTACACAATTACAATTAATAACAAAAAATTAAAAGTGTAGGGAAAGAAGAATTGCAAACTTGATTTTATACTGGTTCGGCCAATCCTGCCTACATCCAGTCCTCAAGTTTCCCACTTGAGATTTCCACTACTCTTGTAAACCTTACAAGAATTGAATCCTCGAACACCTCGGAACTCCCTTTTCTTGTGTTGAGATTCAAACACCAACAAGGAGAAAAACCCTTTCTCCTTTACAGATCCAATGATCTATTGAGTTTTACAGAATGACTCTCTTGGAGTGGATATTACACTTTTATGATCTTAAAGAACTCATTAGAGATTTTGCAAATGATTTTGGCCAAGTAGATTTTGTAAATGATTTTCACAATAGAGTTCGTCACTTTTCTCTGAAAAATTATAGGTATTTATAGACAATTGTTTATTGGGTTATGTCTTTTCATGAAGAGTTGTAACTCTATAATTTTTCAGAAAATAGGCTCTGGTAATCGATTACAAGACTTGATAATTGATTACAACAGTTAAAGTTCAAAATGATTGAAACGTTGTATAATTCAAATTCAAATTTTGAAATTTTCTCTTCTAGTAATCGATTACAATCACTGGTAATCGATTACCAGAGAACATTTTAACATTTGAACTTTTGATAACAGGTTTTCTTTCTCTGGTAATCGATTATAGCAAGTGGTAATCGATTACCAGACACATATCACTTGTTTTGGCTTATGAAAACTTAAGATATAGAGAGCTTCTATTTTCCAGTTAAGAATATTTTTGTTTAATCTTTTGAATACTCTTTTTGCTTTCTTTTCAAACAACTTATTCTTATATTCAAAAATATTAAGTTTAGGTTTTGTTGAAATTCTTATTTTAATGGCCAAGTGAAATTTGCAAATTCTAAAAGTTCATTTTACATACTAAGCTAAGCAGTCAAGACTTATCTAGTTATTACTTGAGATCTTGCTTCTTGATTAGCTTGCTTTAACTTGACCTTTATTTTCTTTAATGCTTTGGCATCATCAAAACTTTGTGCATATTTTCTTCCACATTCTCCCACTTTTTGATGATGACAATTCACTGTAAAGGGAAAGAAAATAAAACAATATATTTCGATCACTCCCCCTTAAACTCCCCCTTAGTAAAACATTGATTGAAGTTCCTTTTATTTTATAAAAGGAGTTGTAATTATGTTTTGAAAAAGATTGTAGAGATCAATGTTTATATTTTTAAAACATAAGTGTCAAGTTGGGCATCAAGAATATTTTTGTCAAAATATTTTAGACAAACTTAGCCCAAAGTATTGTTAGAAAGAAAATAAACATTTTCTTTTCCTTTGCAGTCTTATCTCTCCCCCTTTGGCAACATCAAAAAGTCAAGTAGAGGATTAAGATAAATGATGTATTTTTCCTTTTGTGATCCTTATCCTTTCTCTCCCCCTTTGGCAACATAAAAAAGAATATAATAACAAAATAATCCAAAGGTAAAGAGCAAGCCAAAGGGAAGTCCAAGGAAAAATTTAACTCGCCCATCATGGACATTTCAAAGTCACTTTGCATATCATTAGAAAACTCTTTGCACAAGTGATCATTAGTACTCCAAAAATAAATCATCAACATAAATTTGCACCATAAGATTATCATTCATTTTTCTTTTGATAAATTAATGTTGTATCAACCTTTCCTCTTGTAAATTTTTTATTTTAAAAGAAATTTACTTAGTCTTTCATACCATGCCCTAGGAGCTTGTTTTAATCCATATATAACCTTTTTCAACTTAAAGACATGGTTTGGAAATTATGAGTTTTCAAATCTAGAAGGTTGTTCAACATATAGTTTGAAATTCATTTAATATAGTTTGAAATTCATTATAGATGCATAGGCTATTAACATTTTAATGGTTTCTAGTCTTGCTACAAGTGCATATGTTTCTTCACAATCTATGCTTTCTTCTTGATTATATCCTTTAGCAACTAGTCTAGCTTTGTTTCTTATAATTATACCATGTTCATTTAATTTATTTCTAAATACCCATTTGGTTCCAATAATTAGATGATTATATGGTCTAAGGACTAGTTTTCATACTTGATTTCTCTCAAATTGATTTAACTCTTCTTTCATAGCATTTATCCAATGTTCATCATTTAAGGCTTCATCAATGATTTTTAAATTCTATTTTAGAAACAAAAACCAAATTATTGCATGCTTCTTTGAGAGAGTATCTAGTAGTTACCTCTTTTGATATATCTCCAATGATATTTTTCAAGAGGATGATTTCTTGAGATTCTCTACTCTCTTTGAGGAATCATGTTTGTTTGATTCTCTTGAATTAAAGAATCCTCCATTCCTTCATCTTATTTGTCCTTATGAGTTCGCTCATTAATATGAGTGTCTTCAAAGATTTCTACAATATCATCAATAATATCTTTTCTTGGACAACCAAGGTTAGTTTCATCAATTATAACATGAATTGATTCCTCTATTGTCATGCATCACCAAGTTTATTTTTCTCAAATTTAATCTTGTATTCATTGTTTACTCTAAATCCTATTATTTTATCATGTTCATAATTTTTGTTCAATAAGACATTTTTGTGAATCAAAAGATACAGAAAAACCTTTATCACATAATTGACTCACTTGATAAACTATGTTTAAGAACATCCCCAAGACATTTTCTATGGAGGTTGAGAAATTTGTACCTATTTTTCAATGTCAAGTATTTTTCTTTGTTGTTGTCTCCATAGGTTACATGTCCACTTTTCTTAGGAGTAATGTCAATGAATTTTAAATTATCTCATATCATATGCTTGGAACATCCACTATCAATGTACTAAGTTTGGTCTTTGGAATCCTTCAAGACAAAGAATGGATTGATTTTGGTACCCAAGTTTTCTTTGGGTCCTTAATGTTAGTAATAACAGAAGAACCTTTAGGAATCCAAACCATATTCTTAATATTGTTAAAATTCTTTCTAATATAACAAGTTAAAGAATTATGACCTTTCTTTCCACAATAAAAGCATGTTGTTAATGGAAAACTAGTAACTTGTGAGGGTATAAAGAAATTTTCGTATTTCTTTTGTAATCTTTGAGGATTATATCCTAATCCTGCCTTATTGAATATACATCTTTGTTTTCCAAATATTATGTCTAAGTTATTTCTTCCACCAATAAAATTTGCAAGAGTGTTTCTTAGGTACTAATTTCTTCTTTAAATTTGTTGCAAGTTGAACATGGATGTTTTATTTTATTTGTTTCTAACTTATTTTTAATCTCTTGATTTTATTCTTTAGAATTTATTATCCTAATTTTGGTTTTAAGATCATCTAATTCATTATTTAATTTCGAAATCTCTTTTTCCAAGTTTGAAATTGTTTTCTTATATGATGATACTAATTTTGCAAGTTTAACGGATTCTTTATGCAAATCATTGAATGCATCTTGAAGTTCATCAAATGAAATTGAGATATCATTGTTAGAAGATGTTACCTCTTCTTCGCTTTCATAATCTTTGGCCATGAGTCCCAAATTTACAACTTCATTTTCAGAGTCACTTGAAGAATCCATGTCATTTTCTTCCCAAGTGATATAAGCCTTCTTCCCTTTCATTTCTTTGAAGCTTTTCTTGTTGGATTTTTCCATTTTTCTTTTAAGGATCGGACATTCTAATCTCAAATGTCCCGGTTGATTGCATTCATAACATCTTGGGATTGAAGAAGATTCTTTTCCTTTCTTCTTTATGTTGAAATTGAATTTTCTTCTATTCCCTCTATTCTTTAGGAATCTGTGGAATCTTTTTACAAAGAGATTGAAATCTTCATCATCATCAATATCATCTTCCTCAATATTGTCATCTTTTTCATTTTCTTCATGAGAGGATGAAGATGTTTTAAGTGCTATACTTTTCTTCTTTTTATCACTATTTTCATTTTGACTTAGTCTCATCAATTCCATTTCATGCTCTTGAAGTTTTCCAAATAGGGATGCAAGAGACATGGTTGTTAGATCTTTTGATTAAGCAATTGCAGTCACTTTCGGTTGCCATTCCCTACTCAAACATCTCAAAACTTTGTTAATAAGATCTTCGTTAGGAAACACTTTTCCTAGAGATGCAAGATGATTAATTATATGTGTAAATCTCTTTTGCATGTCTTGTATGCTTTCATTTTGATTCATTCTAAATAATTCATATTCATGAGTGAGAGTATTTATCCTAGATCTTTTCACATCATTAGTGCCTTCATGTGTTACTTCAAGTGTATCCCACATTTCTTTAGCATTTTTACAATTTGAAATTCTAAAATATTCATCAATTCCTAAAGCAGAAGTAATTATATTTTTGGCTTTCAAATTGTATTGAACTTTTCTTCTATCATCATCACTCCATTGATCTTTGGGTAAATCTTTTATTTCATGACCTTCTACAATAATGGGAACGAAAGGACCATTTTCTATAGCATCCCATATGTTTAAGTCTATGGCTTCTATAAAAATTTGCATCCTAGATTTCCAATAATGATACCCTTCACCATTGAATAAAGGAGGTCTATTAATAGAGTTTCCTTTGGAAAATAAAAAATTTGATGAGGCCATTTCAATTCTTGAAGATTTTAAGCCTTATACAAGAAACCTGCTCTTGATACCACTTGTTAGTCACTTAGCCTCAATTAACTTAAGAGGGGGGGGGTGAATTAAGTTTTCTAAATTTTCCTCTTATAAAAACTTTTCCGAATTACTTTCTTATCAATTTATTTCCTTAGACAAATTTGTATGTAAAGAACGAATGATGATGCAATCTACACAATTACAATTAATAACAAGAAATTAAAAATGTAGGGAAAGAAGAATTGCAAACTTGATTTTATACTGGTTTGGCCAATTCTGCCTACATTCAGTCCTCAAGTCTTCCACTTGAGATTTCCACTACTCTTGTAAACCTTACAAGAATTGAATCCTCCAACACCTCGGAACTCCCTTTCCTTGTGTTGAGATTCAAACACCAACAAGGAGAAAAACCCTTTCTCCTTTACAGATCCAATGATCTATTGAGTTTTACAGAATGACTCTTTTGAAGAGTGGATATTACACTTTTATGATCTTAAAGAACTCTTTAGAGATTTTGCAAATGATTTTGGCCAAGTAGATTTTGTAAATGATTTTCACAATAGAGTTCGTCACTTTTCTCTGAAAAATTATAGGTATTTATAGACAATTGTTTCTTGGGTTATTTCTTTTCATGAAGAGTTGTAACTCTCTATAATTTTTTTAGAAAATAGGCTCTGGTAATCGATTACAACGGTTAAAGTTCAGAATGATTGAAACGTTGTATAATTCAAATTCAAATTTTGAAATTTTCTCTTCTGGTAATCGATTACAATCACTGATAATCAATTACTAGAGAGCATTTTAACATTTGAAATTTTGAAAACAGGTTTTCTTTCTCTGGTAATCGATTATAGCAAGTGGTAATCGATTACCAGACACATATCACTTGTTTTGGCTTATGAAAACTTAAGATATAGAGAGCTTCTATTTTCCACTTAAGAATATTTTTGTTTAATCTTTTGAATACTCTTTTTGCTTTCTTTTCAAACAACTTATTCTTATATTCAAAAATATTAAGTTTAGGTTTTCTTGAAATTCTTATTTTAATGGCCAAGTGAAATTTGCAAATTCTAAAAGTTCATTTACATACTAAGCTAAGCAGTCAAGACTTATCTAGTTATTACTTGAGATCTTTGCTTCTTGATCAGCTTGCTTTAACTTGACCATTATTTTCTTCAATGCTTTGGCATCATCAAAACTTTGTGCATATTTTCTTCCACAAAAGGTTCCATCTTCTCGTGAACTGAGTTTAAACTTTTTTTTTTGTGGAAATCACTCTTTTCGTAAATGAAGCCAAAGCCAATCTCCTTCCTAAAAGATCATATTCTTTTTTCCTTTATTGTGTATTTTGTATATCTCTCATATTGTTGTCGTATTTGCATTTTAACCCTCTCATGTAACTTTTTAACAAATTCAACCCTTGACGCCTATTCTTTATGAATAAAATGATTTACATTAGGAAGGGGTATCAAGTCCATAGGTGTAAGAGGATTAAAACCATACACAAGGCATATAACTCCTTGTCATAGGTGGGATAGTTGAGGGAGACATCTTTTAGTTTTTTACTAAAATAGGCAATTGAGTGTCCTTCTTGCAACAATACAGCACCGATGCCAATTCTAGATGCATCACATTTTAGCTCAAAAGTTTTAGAAAAATCAGGTAGAGTTAGTGTGGGTGCATTTGTGGGTCTATCTTTTAAAGATTGAAATGCTTGGTCTTATTTTTCACCCCATTCAAAAGGAATATCCTTCTTGACAAGTTCATTTAAGGGTGAAGCAATGGTGGAGAAGTTAGGAACAAAATGTCTATAAAAACTTGCAAGTCCATGAAAACTCCTAACTTCACCAACATTCCTTGGTTTTGGCCACTCTTGGATGACTTTGATTTTCTCAAGGTCAACATGGACCCCATTTTTGCTATCAATGAATCCTAGGAAAGTCACATGGTCAACACAAAAAGTGCATTTATCTACATTAACAAACAATTGGTTTTTCCTAAGGATCAAAAGAACTTGTCTAAGATGTCCTAAATGATCATCTTGACTTCTACTATATATTAAGATGTCATCAAAATAAACAACCACAAACTTCCCAATCCACTCTCTTAAGACAAGATTCATAAGCCTCATGAATGTGCTTGGTGCATTTGTCAACCCAAAGGGCATGACCAGCCACTCATATAGACCAAACTTAGTCTTAAAGGCAATTTTCCACTCATCACCTTCCTTTATTCTTATTTGGTGATATCCGCTCTTAAGATCTATTTGGAAAATATGGTAGCACCATGTAATTCATCAAGCATATCATCAAGTCTTGGGATAGGTTGCCTATACTTGATAGTAATATTATTGATAGCCCTACAATCACAACACACTCTCCATTTTCCATCTTTCTTAGGGACTAACAATACAAGTATAGCACATGGACTTAAACTCTTTTGTACCCATCCCTTGTCCAACAACTCTTGAATTTGGTTCTCTATTTCTTTTGTTTCTTAGATATTGGTCTTATAGGTTGGCCTATTTGGTAGGCTTTCCCCAGACACAAAATCAATTTGATGTTCTATACCCCTAAAAGGTGGAAGACCCTTTAGACCCTCACTAGGGAATACATCACCAAATTCTTTTAAAATATTTTCAACCCCGTGTGGTAGAGATCAACTAGGTTCAAGAGATAAATTATAGCAATTTAGCACACTTATACAAAGAAGAAGATAAGAAGGTTCTTCAACAAGAAAAGTTTTCTTGATATCATTTTTTTGTTGAAGACCTTCTAAAGAAGAAGTATCATTTGCTTCTTCCTTTTTCTTCTTTGAAGAGTTGTGTTTTTCTCTTTTTGTCTTATCTCTCTTTTCTTTTCTTTTTTTTCATTTTTTTTCCTTCTTCTTCTATCATCTTGGAAAGAGATAAAGGATGAAGTACAATGTTTTTTTCCTTGTGAGTGAAGGTAATTTCATTAGTAAGACCATTATGCATGGTTTTCTTATCAAATTGCCATGGTCTTCTTAACAAAATGTGACAAGCTTCCATAGGCATTATGTCACACCACTTGATCTTCATAGTTGCCTATTGAAAACTTGAGCTTCAATTGTTTATCCACTATTATATCCCTATATCTTCATTTAGCCAATGAATTTGATATGGTTTTGGATGGGGAATTAGGGTTAGGTTTAACTTCTCGACCAACCTAATGCTACAATAATTACAACATGATCCACTATCTACAATGAGAGAACAAACATTATTTAAAAATTTTCATCTTGTGTGAAAAATGTTCTCTCTTTGTGAAATATGTTGATCACTAGGTTGACTTCCTAGAAGTCTCCTAATCATGAGTAGTTGACCATCATATGGATAAACATTTTCAATTTCATGGTTGTCATCACTAGATTCACTTTCACTTGAAGTGGTAGAACTAGATTCATCATGACTACTATAAATGCCTTGTCCTCTTAAAATCATCACTTTTTTATTTGGACATTGTAAGGCAATATGTCCTCTTCCAAGACATTTAAAGCATTTGATGCCACTAGTTCTATTGCTTGAAGTGGAAGTACTTTTTCCTTTTCTTTTTCAAGATTCTTGGAGGGTTCCACTTTATTTTTGTATTTTGAAAAATTTGCCTACTTGTAGTCCTTTTTAACATAAGAGTAAGATTGAGTTTTATCTTAAAAGAATTTTTCATCAAATGTTGTTGTTCTACCCTTATACAAAGTTGAACCAAATCATCAAGGTCCCTATAAGGGAGTAATGCAACTCTATCTCTTATATCAAAATTAAAACCACTCAAGAACCTTACTATGGTTAACCTATCTTCCTCCCTTATGCCAGCTCTCATTAAATAAAGATCTATTTTTTGTCTATACTCTTCCACACTCATATTCTTTTGTTGGAGTCTTTGGAGCTTATCTATAAGCTCCCTACTATAATAAGAAGGAATATGCCTTATTTTCATAGCACTCCTTAAGTCATTCCAATATTGTATAGGTGGGTCATTATGAAGGCTTCTTTCCCTAACTAGAGCTATCCACCAATACATAGCTTGTCCTTGGAAAGCTAAGGTGGCT
Source organism: Cajanus cajan (assembly GCF_000230855.2). Taxonomy (NCBI): domain Eukaryota; kingdom Viridiplantae; phylum Streptophyta; class Magnoliopsida; order Fabales; family Fabaceae; genus Cajanus; species Cajanus cajan. Next base: position 23,041,179 of record NC_138524.1, read on the forward strand.
AAGGGAACTTTTATTTCATCCCCTACTTGGTGATAATTGAAAATTTGTTCCACTTTCATTTCCCAATCCAAGTAGGCATCCACATCCTCTTTGCCGTGAAAGTAAGTGAGATCAACTCTTGATTCCCTTACCTTTGGTTATTTTATAACTCTCCTAGGAGTAGGTTGATAGTAATCATCTAAATTCATGCTACCTACTTCCTCAAGGCTTGTGGAACAATGGGAACTTTTACTACTTTTTTTTTTTGCCAAAAGTTTTTCTTCTTGATGTTTAACCATGCAAATTTCTTCCTCTAGAATAGCAAGTTGTTCTTCTCTTTCAATTCTTTCTTTTTCTTTAGCTAGCACCTATTGTTTCTTCCACAGTCTTCATGCCTTAAGCTCTTAAGTAGGATGAGAAAAACTTTTTAGAGAACTTGAGTCACTACCACTTAAGGAATGTTTACTCATAGTTAAACTTGAAGAAGAATGTTATATGCAATGCGAAATAAATGTGATTTTGTTTTTGGTGGAACAATACTAAACACTTAGAGGTCTAAGTATACAAATTCTACTATCAAGGGAGGTGAGCTACAAAGAGTCACTTAATAACCAAGCCTTTTCAAGTGGAAATTACTAAACCCCTTTATGCTAGTCTTACTTCCAAATTCTTTTCACAAGGTTTTATGCTTATGAATTTTCACAATTTTTTTATGTCACACTAATGTGAAAGAAATTACAATAAAAGCTACACTAGTCAATCAATGTTAAACAAACAATGTTTCCAACAAGGTAAATATACAAATGAAAGCTAAACACAATGAGGAATTAATAAGAATCTAGTCAAACCCCTATGTGGAAGCTTGAAGAACATATGAAATTTTCAAGCCACTTCCACAAGCACTAGCGTGAGTGACGCTATAAGGGTTTAGATATACCTAACCAGTTTCTTAATACTCCCTCCAAACAATTACAAATGGATTTAAAAAAAGAAAATTGCAAAAATTTGAAACTACCCTAAAACAGATTTTAGTGACTGCTTTTGTGACCACTTTAGTAACAGATTTAGTGATGAATTTTCCAACAACTAGTTTTTGATCACTAAATCCATTTCAAAATTCATCCTCTTTGTTTTCCAAGACCTTAACAAGGTAACAAAAAATTCAAAGCATACAGTGGCTTCTCACAATGATTAAGGAAGGATTCTCTCTTGTGATGGTGATTTAGAAGTCTAGGAATGATTAGGCTTATGTTAAGACCAATTTTCCTGGTTTTTAGAGTTCCTTTCTTACCTCTAGTCCTTGTGAGCTAATGTTTGCTCCTTTTTCAATGTTTGGATGTCACTTATAGCCAAGGAATGAAGAAATAAAGCAACAAAAGATCAATTAGTAAACCTAAACCAAAAGGATTATTAACATAAACAAACTCAAAGAAATCCAATCAAGCCTAAAAGGACTAAAAAATAAGACTCACCTAATTAAGTTGACACTCAAAAGGAATGTCTTAGAATGGTTCTAGAATAGATGAAGAAAATTAAAATAAGAGAATAAGAAAAATAATTAAGCATCAAATTGAAGAAACCAATCATGTAGTGACCAAACTCAAACTATTTTTCAATGGATTTTTCCTTCTTCGCTTTTGATTATATTTTTTTCACTTTCTTTTCCAGTTTTCTTTTTGATTCAAATGAGAAGTTTGATGCCTTTTTCCAGAATTTTTTTTTTAAAATTCACTACAAATTGGTACAAGTCTCGGATCTATACAAAAAAAATTCAGTAAAAAGTTTTAATTCAAATTTGTTTATTCTCTTGGTACATGACCTATTTCAAACACCTTAGATTTTCAATCTAATTTCAAATGATCCTTCTTCCAATTTTCTTTGTTTTTCTCTTGTTCTAAAGGTGTTTTTCCAGATTTCAAAACAATTTGAATCATGCACCAAGTTGAATTACAAGTTATAGCCGAGACTTAGAATGATCTTTGATAAACAATTTTTTAAGGAGATTTTGAAATCAAATGAAATTTTGAACACTTTAAAAAGACATAATGGAATCCTAACTCTAATATCATTGATCTACTAATGAACATGAACACAAATTCAAAATTTAAAAGCACAAAAGCACCAATCAACCAAGACTCAGCCAAAATTAAAACAATTAGGTCAACTTAAGCATAACTTGAATTTTGACATGATAAGAACTACACATTACCTTTAGACAACAAGATTTCAAAATCAAAAATCACATGCAATGGACTCAAATGACCAAAATTAAAATGAATGGAGACTCAACAAATCAAAACCGCACAAGGTGGAAAATCCTAAACGCATTGTGGAATTTAAACAAGTAATCACCTACACATGGATCTATCAAATAATTTTCTCAAGATTTAGATCCATTCAACAAAACTCAATCAAGACAAGAAAGAACACAATTACACAAAATGAATCAATGAAAGGAAGCACTTAACCTCAAGGAGTCAACCAAAGCTCTAGATACCAAAAATGATGGCAAAACTAGGTGAAGTGATGGATTTACTTCCCTTGGCTTTGCTCCAAAATCTTGATCTTTTCCTGAAGGGAATTTTAGATGCTCAAGATCCAAAAGATTATGATGAGATGCAGAATTGAAAGAGAAGGAAGCACCAAGGCCAAAGGAGCAAATGATTGCTCACAAGGTGCTAAACCTAGAAGCCTTCTAAGATCCCTAAAGACTAGGCATGAAGGTGACTTTTGAGAGAGAGTTTTGTTGAAGAAAAATGGTTAGAAATCTCATATATTCAAAAGTGATTCAAATGTGAAGGAATAAGTAAATTTATAGGCAAAGTGGATGGCACAATTGGCGCCAAAATCAAGCATTGCATTGGCGCTGGATTTTGAATTCAAATAGTATTTGAATTCAAAATTCTCGGTCACACCCATGTGTTATGCCATGTTCTTGGTTCAATTATGAATTTAGAGGTCATTTGAGGCTGATTTGGGATGTGCCATGTGCAGCCACCATTGGCTTAATACATGTAACCCAAATACAACTCAAATTACTTCTAAATGAAAGTTAAATCTAGCCAACCTTACCTATTTATGTTTTCACTCTATTTTCCTATCCTAATGGCCGAAATACAATAGCCTATCAAATACAAACAATAGGAAATAATAAAAGAAGCAAAATGAGCCTAATATTGGGTACCAAAATGCCCAAGGCCCATAAAGCCCAAAAATAGGCCCACTAAGCCTAAGGCCTAAAAACCTAATCTAGGTGGCCCAAAAATACAAGACCAAAACATATAAATCCTATACTACAAAGTTAAGTACAAATAAGGTGGATCACCATGAAGCCCATTTGAAGAGTATTTTGGGCCCATCAAGCCCATTGGGACCACCAAGCTTTGAAGCAATCAAATCTTCCTATAATTTCCTAGCCATGACTTTAGTGGTTGGACCATTGGTCCATGCTCTTCCATCAAAGAAGCATTTTGATCTAAAGATTTTGAGAAACGAAGTCCATCTAACCAAAACCAAATTTCCCTATAGCTCCTCCCAATCACATTAATAATTTGAAAAGTATGTGTCGGAGCTATTTTATGTTTAGTGAACTGAATTTTCCCACTTAAGCCAGTAAAATTACTAAGCAAAATTTTATCTAGCAAAAATTAACCCCCTTTTTGGTTGGTTTCCCTCATTGCATCAACCACATTCCATGTAGCGTCATAAACCTGAGTTGCAAAGATCGTAGGCTTATAACTAAACTCTTCAAAATTCTCTGAGGTAAATTTTTTTCGAAATTTATGGTAGAAGTTTCCATACTGGTGCCATATATTTGGATAATTCCTTAACATTTTTATGTGATTCTTAAATCTAAAATGTAACTCTAAATATCTACTTTCTAACCCAACAATAATAACTCAATTTTATTAATGACATGTAGAGAAATCTAATAAATACCTAGGTATGTTCATACTAGAATTTTCAAAATCTAAAACATCTCTTCTCTCAATCCAATTAGTAAAAATCACAATTTAAGTTTAATATTACTCTATTATACCATCAATTACTCAAATAAAAAATCAATTTCACATTCTAATTATATATCTCTGTTAACTATTCACACAATAATCATTTAGGATTCTCATGGGAACCCAAAGATAATTCAAGTTTCACAATTATATGTTTAATCACAAACTGGAGACATATACAACGACACTACCTCAAATAGAATTATAAGGAATCATATGGAAAATCAAAAAAACACATAATGAAATCAATTGGGGAAACCCCTTCATACGATACAAGAAACAAAGAAGGAATTGGGGGCCAATTCCACTATCTAGCATACAAACCCACACTTAGAATGAGGTTTCTCACTCTCCCCTTGCCTTGTTGAGCAGAAAAAAGATGGATGATCAACTCTGGGGTGGTTTCCTCCTCTTTCAGGTTCTCCGAGTTCTGAAGCGTAAACACATACTTAAAAAGTGAGAATGCAACAACTTAGTAGCCCTTTTTTTCTTAACAAGAAAAAAAAAACTTAACCTCCCTTTAACCTTTTAATCAAAAACATCAACCATGGTTGTTCCAAAAATTCCTTCTCTTATCAAATAAATAATTAAATAATATAACCTTTCATTATGAAAACCCCACAATATATTCATTTAAAAAAATAGTTACCAATAGTAACTAAAACAAATATATTTAATTAACACAAAATATAGTAATTAATGATAAAATAAATATTAATTAGCTCTTTATAATAAAAATAAAATACCAAAATTATTAATAAAATACCTATATTATATTTTATGAAAAATGGGATGTTACAATTCTCCCCTCCTTTTTGGAAATTTCGTCTCCGAAATTACCTAAAGCAAATAAATATGGATGTGCTTCCTACATCTGACTTTTTAATTCCCATGTAGTACTTTCTTCAACATTTCCTTCCCAAACAACCTTAACTAAATGAATTTTCTTACCTCTTAGTTACTTCACCCTCTTATCCTCAATCCTTAAAGGAATAGTTTCATAGGTGAGGTTATCCTTCAACTTAATGTTGTCGGATTCAACAATATGAGATGGATCATGAATGTATTTTTTAAGCTGAGAAACATGAAAGACACTATGAAGATTTGAAAGAGATGGAGGCAACACAATTTGATAAGTTACATCACCAATCCTCTTAAGGATTTGGTAAGGCCCAATGAATCGTGGAGTAAGCTTTCGAGATTTAAGTGTTCTACCAACTCTAGTCCAAGGAGTTACTTTAAGGAATACATGGTCTCCCTCTTTAAACTCAAGGTTTTTCCTTCTCTTATCATGGTAGCTCTTCTGCCTACTCTGGGATGCTCTCATTCTATCTTGGATTAGTCTCACCTTCTTAGTAGTTTGTTGAATTACCTTAGGTCCTAACATGGAATTCTCTCCAGATTCTACCCAACATAAGGGTGTTCTACATCTCCTACCATAGAGTGCCTCATAGGGTGTCATCTCAATACTGGAATGGTGACTATTATTATATATAAACTCTATCAAAGGTAGATAACTATCCCAATTATCCGCATGTTTTAAGACACATGCCCTCAACAAGTCTTCTAAAGATTGTATGGTTCTCTCAGTTTGGCCATCTGTTTGAGGGTGATATATTGAACTCAACCTAAACTTGGTGCCTAAAGCCTGATGCAAGTTCTCTCAAAATCTAAAGGCAAACCTAGGGTCTCTATCATAAATTATACTAGCAGGAACTCCATACAACTTCATAATCTCACCTATGTACAACTTGGTTAACCTCTCCAAAGGGTATCTAATGTTGATAGGGATAAAATGGGCAAACTTCACTAGTCTATCTATTATAACCTAGATAGTCTAGATATAACCCAGATAGACTATATTCTTTGCGATCCTAGATAATTCAATCACAAAGTCCATGGAGATATTATCCCACTTCCACACAGGTATTCTAAAGGTTGTAATTTTTTTGAAGGTTCCTGGTGTTCTACCTTAGACTTTTGACAAAATAAGCAAGCATAAACAAACTCTTCTATCTCTCTCTTCATCTTAGGCCACCTAAACATCTTAAGGTCTTGGTACATTTCAGTGGCTCCTGGGCGGATACTAAAGCTACTCTAATGACCTTTCTCAAGGATCATCTTCTAAAGCTCAGGTATACAAGGAACACGCAACCAATCCTTAAACCTTAAGACTCCATCCACACCCACTCTAAACTCATTTTCCTTCCCTTGGTCTAACTTTTCTACTTGACTTAAAGGTCAGCTCAAAAGCCAAACTGAAGTCTTTAAATTCTTCTAACAAACTAAGATCCCTAACCATTAAAATAGAAACTTAAAGGGATTTCCTACTCAAGGCATCTACATTGGCCTTACCAAAGTGATAACTATGTTCAAAGTTATAATCCTTAAGAAATTCTAACCACCTTCTTTGTCTCATGTTAAGCACTTTTTGGTCAAAAAGGTACTTAAGAATTTTATGGTCGCTAAACACCTCAAATCTAGATCCAAATAGGTAATGCCTCCACAACTTCAACACAAAAACTACTGCAACTAACTCTAGGTCATGGGTAGGGCAGTTCTAGTCATCATGCATTTTCAATTACCTAGATGCATAGGCTACTACCTTCCCATTTTGCATAAGCACTCCTCCTAACCCATCTTAGATGCATCACAATACACTACAAAGGTTCACTAAGGTTAGGTAACACTAAAATAGGTGCACTAGTTAACCTCCTCTTAAGCTCCTAAAAGCTCTCTTCACACTTAGAGTCCTACATAAAAGGTTGGTTCTTCCTAGTCAACTTGGTCAAAGGAAATGATAACTTAAAAAAAACCCTCTATAAACCTCCTATATTACCTAGCTAATCCTAGAAAACTCTTAATTTCAAAAACTGACTTAGGTGTTTTCCACTCAAGTACCGTTTCTACCTTAAAAGGATCCACAACTATCCCTCCATTGAAAATCACGTCCTAAAAAGCTCACACTGTCAAGCCAGAACTCACACTTAGACAATTTTGCATAAAGTTGCTAATCCTTGAGGGTTTGCAACACTATCCCAAGATGCTTAGTGTGTTTTTCCCTAGTCTTAGAATATACAAGGATGTCATCTATGAAGACTACTACAAATCTATCAAGGTATGGGTGAAATATCCTATTCATGTAATCCATGAATACTCTAGGTGCATTAGTCACACCAAAAGACATAACTAAATACTCATAGTGCCCATAGTGATTCCTAAAAGCAGTCTTTAGAATATCCTTAAACTTTACTCAAATCTAATGGTAACCTGATCTCGAATCTATCTTACTAAACACATAAGCCCCAACTAGTTGGTCCATAAGGTCATATATCCTAGGCAAAGGATATCTATTCTTAATGGCTACTTTATTAAGATGGCGGTAGTCTACACACAATCTCATGTTCCCATCCTTTTTCTTCACTAACAACACAGGCACCCCCAAGGTGATACACCAGGACTAATGAATTGTTTCTCCTGAAGCTCTTCTAGTAAGAGACAAACCAAACACATTTGGGAGAAACCTTTCATACATAAGCACACAACATACACACAGGTTTGGGTCAATCCCATTACCCAACATACAATCCCACATCCAGAGCGAGGTTTTTCACTCCCTCATACCTCTATTAGCAAAAAGTGAAGAACGCGGGTCCCCGAGATGGTCTTCTTTTGCCCCATCTCCTCCTGATTCTTCATGGCGTAAAAGAAAAATTAGAGCCTACTCAAAAAACTGACACGTCTCTACCTCTAACCCATCTATGGTTACTCAACCTTAATTGTGATTACATATCTCTTTCCCTCACTTAATAATAATAATAATTAATAATAATAATAATAATAATAATAATGATAATAATAATAACAAAAACATTAATAAAATATTATATTATAATATAATCCTCCTATAATTTAATCAAAACAAATATATAAAAGATAATTTTAACCTTAAAATACTCTATAATATCAACCTTTTAAATTTTATAATAAAACATATATTATTAATCTAATTGCAAAAACGTAAGGTGTTACAATTTTTGTTTTGGTCAGTAAACGGGGCTTAAAAGCCTAAACTAAAATCCACGGTAAAAAGGTACTGATGCAAAATTAACAAACAAAGAAAAAACAACCCCATCAGGGGGACTATCAAAGATCTAGAAATTATCCTGAATATCGAAATTGAGGTTTGTCATTGCATCAGCCACTTAGTTGGCTTCTCTATAAATATGTGATCACTTCAGGTGCTATTCCATATTAGTTATCTCTACTATAGAATTAATCATGGATGTGAAACTATGAGAAGCACTACAACCTTCATTGAGAAACTTAACGACAAGGCTAGAATATGATTCTATGATGATATCCTTTTTAAATCCTTTCTCCTTAATGATCCAAAGTCTATGAAATATTTCCCAAAACTCTACTAGAAGAATGGAACACTAACCAAGCTTACATAAAAACCCATTATAAATCGTCCCATATGGTTCCTAATAACACCACCAAAACCTGCCTTACTTCTAGCACCACACACTGCTCTGTCACAATTGAGTTTGATGGAATCTAAGGGAGGAGGTTACCATCTGATAGGAGATGATCCATAGGGATCACCATTGTATTTTTGAAGAAAAAGTATAACACTCATCATAGACTTTACTAATTTCCAAACATCTACGCCTGATAAAAACTACCTGGCCACAAGGATTCATGTGGTGTTGATCAAAGACGAGCTCATTCCCAACTTTCCATAACACGTCAATTGTAATAACAAAAATGAGTCTCTAGTTTTCATTTTTACATGTAATTTTGCTTTCAATCCATGTTTCCAGGTTACTATTATTAAAATTAGGAGGTAATCCCCCAATAGCTAAATGTGTCCAGACATTTTTTATAACAGCACAGTCTTCTAAAGCATGGCAACTCGTTTCTAGTTCCAAGTGCCATCTGGAGCAAAGGTTATCCAATGTTAGACCTCTTCTAGCTTGAGTAGTATTAGTCAGCATGCAAGCTATCATGAGCCATTTTTCAAAGCATAAAATATACATGTTTAGGTCTCTTCCACCTCCACACAGTTGAGAAAATAGATTGGTTATATTCAATCTAACTATGTTCAAGACAAACATATGCAGACTTGACAGAGAATTCTCCATAAGAGGACCTTAGCCAAGCCAGACTATCCTCCTTGGGGTCACGAATAGGGGTTACATGGCTACGTAAATGGTCTATAATATTAGCATGTAGAAAATTCCACAGATTGTCCCAATCCCAGTTACCTTCCTTTATGACATAATCAGCTACCACCCTACTTATCTCTCGTTTCCTAGAAGGTTATGAGGCACATGACTACTAAGATGAAGGAAACCATCCATCCACGAGTCTTCCCAAAAGCGAACTGAGGTACCATCACTAAGATGCCAAATGATATTAGTAATGAAGTCAGGCCAAGCTTTACACATCCCTGCCCAAAAATTTGATTTGCTCTAAGTAGAGAAATAATTAGGATATTGCCTTCCCTATAGTTGTATTTTGCTCTAATAACCTGAACCCATAGGGGTTTCTTTTGAGTTCACAAGTTCCATAATCCTTTCATTAAAAAAGCTATATTTAACTGACTAGCCGACTTTATACCCAAGCCTCCTTGATTTTTGGGTTGACAAATAGTCTTCCACAAATCGTGTGAATCTTTCGATCATGTTCATTTTCACTCCCAAATGAACTTTCTGGTAAGCTTATCCAATTCATCATAAATGGTCTTAGGGAGAAGTGATGTCTGCATGGTGTAAGTTGGTAAGGCATTTAACACCGACTTTGCTAAAGTTACCCTGCCTTCCATAGAAAGATTATTTCTTTTCTAACAACTTATACAATTCCTAACTTTATCCAGAATACTACTATATGTGTTGGTTGTAACTCATTTATGATGCAAAGGCACTCCAAGGTACTTCCCAAGATCCTTTGTCCACTAGACACCTAGGGAGGTACTTAGCTGGTTTCTAACTATCTAGCTTACATTCTTAGAGAAGAAAACTTTTGTCTCTGCTTTGTTGACTTTCTAACTAGAGTTATTGTAGAACAAATCTAGGCAGGTTTGTATGACTTCAACTTGTTCTAAGTTAGCTTCTGCAAACAAAACTAAGTTATCTACAAATCCTAGATGTGATCATTTTGGGCCTCTCTTTGATAGTTGAATAGGGATCCAAAAACCTTTCTCAACAACACACTTAATAATGTGGAGTAAGCATTCAATACACAAAACATAAATGTAAGGAGATATAGGATCTCCTTAACGAATTCCCCAAGAGGGAGAGAACTCTTAAAAAATGTCTTGATCCAGAGCATACACATTTTTGGAGTAGTAATGCAAGCCATGACTAAGCTTATAAATGTAGAGGGAAATCCAATATCCTCCAAAGTATCCTAAATGAAAACTCCATTCAAGTTTATCATATGTCTTTTCCAAATCAACTTTTAAGGCCATCCAAACCTTTTTCATGTCTCTTATTACACATAGAATGAATCACTTCCTGCATGATAATGATGTCATTACTGCTATGACATCCTGGAATGAAGATGCATTAATTCAGACCAATTAGTCCATCCATAACACTTCGAAGGCGTTGAGTAAGAAATTTAGTAATAACTTTGTTACAAATATGTTATATACATGTAAAATTATAGATCACTAGTTTAATGTTCATTTTTAAAAAGGTAATACAAAAAAGGATTGTTGAAAGGGTTCATTGGAGAATTTTGAAGGACGAAAGAGGAAGGGTACAATAATGAGGGTGTGACACCCTTACTACCCCAACACATACATTGTAATAATGTAATTAAGTTAAGAAAATAAACTTTCAAAGTTGGTAAAAGGGTTCACATAAAAACCTTTAGAAACATTCTTCGATATCCAAAATATTTTGAAAATGAAAATTGGAAAATAAAACATAAGAGGTTATAAAATGTTTTCAAAATAATAAGTACAACTCCATTTACAAATAAATTCCATGTCCTAGAAGTCCTCTGCCCCGATGTCACAATATCATAGCATACCCATAACTCAACTGTTGGCATTCTAGATGCCACTCATAGCCGGATCTTCCTCACCTAAAACATCCACAAATTATACGGTGAGAAAAGAAAACATCTATATGAAAAGCACACAAGAAAAATCTACAATATCGTCCCATCATAACTCATTACTTATTAAGGTATTTACAAGAATTTCTATCTATCCTAATTCTATCAATCACGCAACATCTTCACATCACAATTCACAATCACACCAATTCATCACAAATCTTGCATTTAACCCTATGCCAAGGTCACGCCTGTAGCATCTCCTGCTCGAGGTCGTGCCACCCCCGACATAAGCATTAATTGCCTCACACATCCCACCCTATGCCAAGGTCATGCCTATAGCATATCTTGCCCAAGGTCGTGCCACCCCCGACATAAGCATGAGAAATCACACATCCTACACTGTGCCAAGGTCACGCCTGCAACATCTCTTGCTCGAGGTCGTGCCACCCCCGACATAAGCATGAGGAATCACCAATCCCATACTATGTCAAGGTCATGCCTGTAGCATTTCTTGCCTAAGGTCGTGCCACCCCTGGTCACAAGTGTGAGGAACCACAATCACATTCTCATACACATCCACATTCACATCCACATCCACATCTCAATTCCACAATACATACACAATCCACACAAAATGGTGGTTCACATACCCCTCAAGTAATTCACCATAAATCCTCACCTAGATCATCAATTTTATCAAATAATATAACAATAACATTCATAAATTAATATAATAATCAATAGAATTTGCAATTTAATATAATCTTAACATAAACAGTAAAATCCCCATTTATTCCAAAACCTAACTCAGAGGCACTTTTCTACAATTTTGTTCTTTCTCCCATATCATCATTATTATAAATTAAATATATATTTCTCATCCTCAACATATACCGAATCTAATGGGATCATCAATTTCTCAAACAGAAATAATCTAATTTTTTCAAAACCTAACTTACAGACACTTTTCTATAATTTTGTTCTCTCTCCCAAATCATCATTCTTACAAACTAAATATATATTCATAATCCTAAATATATACAGAATCACATAAGACCAATAATTCTCCAAACAGAAGTAATTATAAAATTACTCATAATCCTACGAGCTTCCTCTTCTACCCAATTCCCTCATGTAACTTTGCATACAAATAATCCCTTTTTCTCTCGTACCTTGATAAGTAGTAGTTGAACCTACGCAAGATCTGGTTGGTCTCCCTCGCTGGGTTCCCCTCGGTCTGAAGCAGAAAGTAAAGGGAATGAAGAGAGAGTAGAAGAAAAGAAATCAGAAAATGAGAGGTGTGCTTTTTGGGAGTGGCAGAGCGCTCTATTTATAGGCATCAGGCTTCGCCAGAACAACTCGTTCTGGACCCTTAACTCACAACTAAAAATCACATCCAGAACGGCCCGTTCTGGGCTGCATTTAATACTCACAACGGTCATATTTTGGAACAGCCCGTTCTCAATTTGGGAACGCGCCGTACCCATCTAAAATTTGTAGACAATTTTTGTATTTTAGAACGGCCCGTTCCAGTTTGGAAACGGCCCGTTCTTGGATACAAAATCACTCTCGTTTAAGTCGTTTGGAATGGCCCGTTCTGAGCTACTAAATTACCCCTATTGGGCCTTTGGGCCCTCAAACAATCTGTGAAAATCGGGCTGTTACAATTCTCCCCTCCTTTTAGAAATTTCGTCCCCGAAATTCACCTGAAAACAGAAATGGGTAGACTCCTTACATCTTTCTTTCTAATTCCTATGCAACCTCACTATCTTATAGATGTAAAACTCTATCAATTTCACCAAGGAATGTCTATTATCAATAAGGGTAAGACAAGCAAACTTGGTGAGTCTATCCACTATAACCCAAAAACAATTAATTTCTTAAGCATTTCAGACAAACCTATAACTAAGGTCTATCTACACACCATGTTGCTTCCAAAATGAGATGTCTAAAGGCTACAAAATTCCTAAAGACTTTGAGCATACTAAACACGAGTTCACAAATTACTTTATTCCTCTCTCCACCTAAGGCCACCACGCTTCCGCTGCGCCACTCTGATACATCTTAGTAGCTCCTAAATGAATGTTAAAAGTACTCTTATGTCCTTCCTCTATGATCATCTTCCTTAATTCAGGATTACTAAGCACCCAAGTTTTGTTCTTGCACCTCAAAACAATGTCGATTTCTACTCAGAAATGGTTATTTATACTTCTACCAATCTTTTCCACTTGGTTCCCTAAGAAAGGATCTGACTCCTAGGCTTCTCTAATCTCATCCATTAATTCACTAGTCACTTTCAACATAATCAATTCAATGCTCCTAAGGATAATCTCACACACCAAGTATAAGTCTCTAAATTCTTTAATCAAATCCAACTCTTAAATCAACAAAAATGATATATCAGAGGTCATCATAATCAAGGCATCTGCCACAATATTGGTTTTACTTCTATGATCATCTCTAAAGATCCAGCACCTAAGCGTAAGTTCACTAGGTATACATATCAGATCTCTAATTTCACCACTCCATCTACACCCAAGTCAAACTCTTATCCATTACCTTATCCTATAACCTCATATCTTATCACCAAAATGAATCAACTAATTATGCTTCTCCAATTTCCTTCAACAATCCATTCGTTACTCAAGTCATACTTAGTCTCACACTACTAAGGGTAACCTTATAAGCCAAACTTAAATCTCTAATTTGAGCCAAAAAGATTCATCTCTCTAATCATAAGGGAGGATAGATGTAGAGGTTTCCTACCCAAAACATTTATCACCATAATGGCTTTACTCAGATAACAACTAAGTTTGAAATCTTAGTCCTCCAGAAATTTAAACTATCTCATTTGTCTCATAATTAAATCTTCAGTAAAAAATATTTAAGGCTCTTATGATCACACTAAATACCTCAAGCTTAAAATCATATAGGTAGCATCTCCAAATCTTAGAATAAATATTACAATTGCTAACTTAAAGTCATAGGTAGGTAATTCCTCTAATGAGTTTTCAATTGCCTAGAATCACAAGTTACTACCTTTCCTTCTTGCATCAACATTCCACCCAAACCTATCTTAGAAACATCAACCTATACCACAAAAGGTTTACTAAGATCAGACAATGCTAACACTAGTGCACTAGTCGATCTTTCCTTAAGAATTTGGGAATTATTCTCACATTTACTATCTCACACAAATACAACACTCTTCTTAGTTAATATGCTCAAAGGTAATGTTATCTTAAGAAGTTACTCAATAAATATCCAACAACAATGAGCTAATCCAAGAAAACTCCTAACCTCACTAACTGATTTAGGTATCTCCCACTTAAGCACAACTTCTACTTTAAATAGATTAATATTATACCTTCGCTAGAAATTACAAGACCTGAAAATTCACTTCATACAATAAAAAATCATACTTAGATAACTTAATCTAAATTTGTCTTGTATACATCTTCATCCTCATCTCCAATATGATCATGTACACCCAAAGGTCAATCTTACTAAACACATAAACACTCGCTAATTAATCAATAAGGTCATCTATCCTCATATTAACATACATACATATCAAATCATATTAGAATACCTACTTTAAACCTTCATATATACCATCCTTAAGCATGTACGAATCAATCATCGTTTAATCCATATAGCATATACATGAACCAACTTTACCACATAGCATCATACAATCTTAAACGACCTCTTAATCCACATGACAACACCTCAGAATATCATATCCAAATCAGTTTTCATCCTTGCATTGCCTAACAACTCAAAACATCATGACACAGTACATATTCCATCAACAACTGGAAACAAAAAATGACACCTAAAGAGTTATAATCCTCCACATGATCTCAAACCTATCTCAAAAGAAAGCTAAGAGAATAAGCTATAACTCTTATGAAGACATGAGATTCTAAAAAAAAATCTTCTTCTTAGATAAAAATTCAAAAATCCAACAAATATATTCAACGCTTACAATTAGATTTCTAACCATCAAAGCAACTATAACTGGAGTTCTAGATCTCCGTTTTATCTAATTCTAGTTCCATTAGAAAGATAACGTTCAAGGCTACAACTTTCCTGAAGACTACAAAAATCTAGTTCTGTCAATACGGTACTCAAACTGGCACAACAAAACTACAACAAAAAAAAAACTTCCTCTACACCAAACTACAATAGTGTATCAACATCTAAGGCCACAAAAATACCTCAATCCTTTCAAACTCACTCTTTTCCACCTCAAACTCATATTCAAGCTTCCCACTACAATCCTAAACCAAAACAACTCACATATTCCACACAAAAGACTTATATCTAAAATAAAATCCTCATGCAACCTAACCCCAAACTAAGTTAACATGCAAGCATCAAAACTTAAGGAAATCACCAAAACTTTAACCTTTCATCAAGAACACTGAAAGCTCTAATGCTCAACACATAACCTATTGAATTCAATCACTACAACTATAGCTTTCGGAAACTCCACCAATCGAAAACTCTTAATACACTCGACAAATGAATGTCTTACCCACATCCAAGGTTCTAACAATCCTAGTTGGCTAGCACAAGGCTTCGTCAACTACTATTGGCACATGTGCTCGCAACACGAGCAATACCACTCAACCACTACTTCTTACGTAAGCAAGAAGTATCAAAACAAATAAGCAATCATGAATAGCATCAACTAAGCTATATCATGTCTTTTAGCCAAACTATGAGAAAACAATATAAGTGTAAGCACAACACTTACAACGCAAGGGAAACATCATCATTATCATTATCTTCATCATAAAGCAAAACATTGTTAGAGTATAAACAATTAAATAAACAACAAACATAGTCTTTCATTTCATCATTCATCTACCAAACAAGCATAGTAGACTCATAACTCAGGGTCGATTGGATCAACCAGGCTCTGATACCACTAAATATGACACCCTTACTACCCCAACACATATATTGTAATGATGTAATAAAGTTAAGAAAATAAACTTTCAATATTGGTAAAAGGGTTCACATAAAAACGTTTAGAAACATTCTTCGATATCCAAAATATTTTTAAAATGAAACTTGGAAAATAAAACATAAGAGGTTATAAAATGTTTTCAAAATAATAAGTACAGCTCCATTTACAAATAAATTTCATGTCCTAGAAGTCCCCTGCCCCGATGTCACAATATCAGAGCATACCCATAACTCAACTGTTGGCATTCTAGATGCCACTCATAGCCAGATCTTCCTCACCTAAAACATCCACAAATTATACAGTGAGAAAAGAAAACATCTATATGAAAAGCACACAGGAAAAATCCACAATATCGTCTCATCATAACTCATTACTTATTAAGGTATTTCCAAGCATTTCTATCTATCCTAATTCTATCAATCACGCAACATCTTCACATCATAATTCACAATCACACCAATCCATCACAAATCTTGCAATTAACCCTATGCCAAGGTCACGCCTGTAGCATCTCTTGCTCGAGGTCGTGCCACCCTCGACATAAGCATTAATTGCCTCACACATCCCACCCTATGCCAAGGTCACACCTGTAGCATCTCTTGCCCAAGGTCGTGCCACCCCCGACATAAGCATGAGAAATCACACATCCTACACTGTGCCAAGGTCACGCCTGCAACATCTCTTGCTCGAGGTCGTGCCACCCCCGACATAAACATTAATTGCCTCACACATCCCACCCTATGCCAAGGTCACACCTGTAGCATCTCTTGCCCAAGGTCGTGCCACCCCCGACATAAGCATGAGAAATCACACATCCTACACTGTGCCAAGGTCACGCCTGCAACATCTCTTGCTCGAGGTCGTGCCACCCCCGACATAGCATGAGGAATCACCCATCCCATACTATGCGAAGGTCACGCTTGTAGCATTTCTTGCCTAAGGTCGTGCCACCCCTGGTCACAAGTGTGAGGAACCACAATCACATTCTCATACACATCCACAATCACATTCTCATACACATCCACATTCACATCCACATCCACATCCACATCTTAATTCCACAATACATACACAATCCACACAAAATGGTGGTTCACATACCCCTCAAGTAATTCACCATGAATCCTCACCTAGATCATCAATTTTATCAAATAATATAACAATAACATTCATAAATTAATATAATAATCAATAGAATTAGCAATTTAATATAATCTTAACATAAACAGTAAAATCCCCAATTATTCCAAAACCTAACTCACATGTACTTTTTTACAATTTCGTTCTCTCTCCCAGATCATCATTCTTATAAATTAAATATATATTTCTCATCCTCAACATATACCGAATCTAATGGGATCATCAATTTCTCAAACAGAAATAATCTAATTTTTCCAAAACCTAACTTATAGGCACTTTTCTATAATTTCGTTCTCTCTCCCAAATCATCATTCTTACAAACTAAATATATATTCATAATCCTAAATATATACAAAATTACATAAGACCAATAATTCTCCAAACAGAAGTAATTATAAAATTACTCATAATCCTACGAGCTTCCTCTTCTACCCAATTCCCTCATGTAACTTTGCATACAAATAATTCCCTTTTCCCCCGTACCTTGATAAGTAGTAGCTGAACCTACGCAAGATCTGGTTGGTCTCCCTTGCTGGGTTCCCCTCAGTCTGAAGCAGAAAGTAGAGGGAAAGAAGAGAGAGCAGAAGAAAAGAAATCAGAAAATGAGAGGTGTGCTTTTTGGGAGTGGCAGAGCGCTCTATTTATAAGCATCAGGCTTCACCGGAACGGCCCGTTCCAAATCCAGAATGGCCCGTTCTGGACCCTTAACTCACAACTAAAAATCTCATCCAGAACAGCCCGTTCTCAAACCATAACGACCTGTTCTGGGGTGTATTTAATACTCACAATAGTCATATTTTGGAACGGCCCTTTCTCAACTCTGGAACGGCCCGTTCTCAATGTGGGAACGCCCCGTTCCCATCTAAAATTTGTAGACAATTTTTGTATTTTGGAACGGCCCGTTCCAGTTTGGAAACGGCCCGTTCTGGGATACAAAATCACTCTCGTTTAAGTCGTTTGGAACGGCCCGTTCCGATTTGGGAATGGCCCGTTCTGAGCTACTAAATTACCCTTATTGGACCTTTGAGCCCTCAAACAATCTGTCAAAATCGGGCTGTTACAGAGGATCAAGTCTAACAAATTTTAGGTCTCAGGAAAATTTTTTATTTATGTTTTTCTCTTATTTAATTAAATATTTTTTATTTTTAATTAATAAGATTTTTAATTAAATATTTATAATTAAGAAGTTTCAACATCTAATGATAACTAATTCAATTACTATTTTGTAGTGTACTCTATAAACATATATTGCATACATTTAATAAATTAATCTTTAAATATATTTAATACTTCTAATAGAACACTAATTTATTTTGTTAGTAATTTTTAAAATTTCCAAATTAGAGAAAAAAAATTCAAGATCACTAATATAAAATTTAGACAATATTTTTTTTTTCAAAATCTTATTTATTGAAATTCAAATAACTTTTTTAAAGTGATTTCATATTTAAAAATATGGTGTGAATGTAATAAAATAAAATAATTTAATATTTATATAACATAATTAAAACTATAAAATATTTTTTTAGAAGAACTAAATTAACATGATGTTCTTACAATCTTATCACTATTATTTTTGATAATTCTATATATATATATATATATATATATATATATATATATATATATATATTACTATTTTTATAGAAACTAATCCTTGTATTCATTTTGATATGTTTTTTATTAGAATTCAAAACTAACGTAATATTACTTAATTTTTAAGTTATAATAAAATTTCACAGATTAATAATTTTGTACTATCCGTACTGCGAAGCCGAGCTCCTAGCTCGGCATCACAACGCAAGACGACCTTGGACATGCGCTGGGAAGACCTCGGCCTGGACGAGATCCGCTATCTTATCAGATGACAACTGATCTCGGGCCCAAGGCCCAACGCAACCGTAATTCACACCAAGGTACGTGCATTATTTATACGAGACTCATACTCATACAAACCCTACCTTTAGCATCGGAGTCTCTTTTACGGGTACCACCCCCATCTTGGAGCACCAACGTACCAGTGAAGGAGGTTCACCGACCTTACCTAGTGGATCAACTCTACCTCAGATCCCTGGTAAGAACATTTGGCGCCCACCGTGGGGCCGATCAAGACAGCTCTTATCGGCCACGCTTATGGTATTCACCCGAAGCCATAGTAGACGCGTAACAGACGATGCAGATCGCACAACTATCATGGATAGCGAAGCAGCATTAAGAAGACTGATCGAGCAGGTCAAGCAGATGCGGCAGCAACACGCCGCCGACCTACAAAGTATGTGTGCCAAGCACGAAACTGACCTAATAGCAATGCGCACCACTAATGAAGCTGACCTAGCGACACTACGCGCCGAGAACGAGCGTATTCGCGCTCGACTCCCTCGGTGTCCCTCGGATTAACCCCCGCTACAGAGTAACCTGAATGAGGACGAAGGGCACTCGGTTTCTCAACCACCAACGATGGCTAGGGCGCCGACTCCTAAGCCTACCACACATCGGTCTCACGCACTGACCAACAGGTCGACGCACGACGTCATCAACGCCCCCGCACGCGGCACGGGGAATCAGACGACCTTCCCCCGTCATCCTTTTGTGGACGGCATCATGGAGACACCTCTCCCTTTTGGGTGGAAGCCTCTCCACCTCGATTGTTATGACGACACAACAGATCCGGATGAACACATCAATCTATACACTACACAGGTAAACCTCTATACTAACGAGGACGCTATACTGTGCAGGGTTTTTCTGACCTCACTCAAGGGGGCTGCACTCAACTGGTACACCCAGCTCCCCGCTGAGTCAATCGACAGTTTCAGCACTCTGGTCAGGTGATTCACGGTGCAATAAGCAACGAGCCGACCTCATCATATCACGTCAGCCGCCCTGGCCAGCCTCAGACAGAATGACGACGAGCCACTTCGGACGTTCATGGAATGATTTGCCGCCACCTCGGTAAAGATCAGGAATCTGAATTCCGAGGTCGCCCTGCACGCCATGCTCATGGCACTCAAGCCCGGACCATTCGTCGACAGTCTATGTCGTGAAGCCCCTTGCGATATGGACGAGCTCCGCGCCCGTGCTGCTGGATATATCCAAATGGAGGAACACTCCACCTTCTGTGACCAAGTTCGCAAAAAATCACAAGCAAAAGTTGACAGTGGCCACAAGGACAAGATGAGGGTCACCAATGACAGTCAGTTCAAGAAAACTACTAGGACAAGTGATGGACTCCTTCCACCAAAGGGTTGATGATGGACGTCCAAGGTGGGAAGAATCTCCTTGCTAAGGCCAAAATGATGACCTTAAGGGTGGATGTTCCTTCAAGGGTGAGGCAAAAAAAGGAAGGTGGGCGTAAATGGATTGATTTGGGTGAATATGAGAGATAAATGGAGGATGGTGTTTTTGGGTGTTCTAGTTGGCTCTCTTCATCAAGTGGGGATGAAGGCCACTCAAGGGAACCCTAAACTCACTCTAGGGAGGAGATAGGAGAGGTAGGCCGTGTAGACCTAGTGACTAAGGAGAGGATTTGAGGCAAAAATGCTCACTCAAATTCATATATTCCAAAGTATTTACAAGTGGTGGGGTGTTGGGTATTTATAGGAGGGGAGGCATCTAGGGTTGCATTTGGAGTAGGCAAATGCATTCCAAATGAAATGCAAATGAACCCTAGATGCAACTTGGTAGCCAAGGATGGAATCTATGGGTTTAGATTGGCTATATCTAGGTGCATGATAAGACCATGCATCCTTTGCCCTCCACTTGGGCCTAAGCCTTTCTAACACCAAAAATAGGTCCAAGGTCACCAAAAAAAATGCGTCACCTCCTAATGTTAAACCCTAGCCCAAAATTAAAAACCCTAATCATCTAGAACACCCCATAATACAAGGGTAAAATGGGAAATACAAAAGAAAATAAATTCTAAGTCCTAAACACCCCAAAATACAAGGGTAAAATTGGAAATACAAGAAAATAAATTCTATGACTAAAATACCCCAAAATACAAGGGTAAAATAGAAAATAAAATAAATGCTAAAAGAAACTTAGGAGCTAAGGTCCAAAAATGGCCTCACTATCCCATTCCTCTTGCCTCCTTTAGTATATCACCTCTTGGTCTTCTCAGCCTTAGTGTTATTCCATCATTCCCTCCCTCTTGAAAAGGATTTGACCTCAAATCAAGAGGTTCTTCATGGTGGGCCTCATGACCAATAAAAACATAAAAATAAGCATTAAAGGTGACAGTATATGATAGAAATGGAAAGTGTATCCAAAGAGGAGTTCCACTAAAAATGCTAAAAAGATTGTCTAAACTAAAAGGACTAGATTCTCTAATGCGAAAGATAGGATCCTCCTCATAGTGAAGTCTAGGTGTATGACTAAAGCCTAAAAAGTTAAAAAGACTAAAACTATAGCACACTAATGCATTAGTCCTAAAAACTAGAACATCTTGCCTAAAGTACCCTATGTGGTAACCTAGGCATTTCCTAGAAAACAAAGGAAATACAACTAGAAAATTTCCTAAGCAATTTTGGATTATATTATTTGTTGGATAGTTATGAAAAGAATTTGTCACAAGGAACCTTGAAGGTTCATATGGTATATCCAACAAATAATATATTCCATAAATTGGGTGCATTATTGACACAACTAAGGTAGGAAAAGTCCTACACAAAGGAAGGCTATCTACCTTGGGCACCACCAAGGAAGTAGCACAAGAAGTGGGACTAAGTGAAGTCCACTTCTTCTTCACTAAATCTTGAAGTTGAGATTCTTTTTCTTTAAAAAGGATTTGTTTTTGAATCTCCACTTCATGACTAGTGGCAACGTGAGAGAAAGAGTTAAGGTCTTGATGAATAAAGAGAGTTTCTTTTAAATTATTTTCAATGGGCAAGTGACTCTCTTCAAGCATAAGCCCTTTGGAGGAAACATTATCCTCCTTACTCTTCTCTAAGAGTGTTGGTTGTTGTTTTTCATTTTCTAGCCACTCTTTAACCTTCTCTATACTTTTCTTTATTTTTTCTTTCTTTTCTATTTTCTTTTCTTCTTCTTTCCTTCTAAGTTCTTCCTCTCTTTTTGTATTTTCTTCCTCATGCATACTCCTAGGGACTCTAACTTCTTTTCCTATTTGAGATCTAGTTGGAACAATCCTAGGTTTGGATCCACTAGTTTCTACCAACTTTGCAAGTAAATTTCTTATTTCCTCATTATTCTTTTCAAACTCTTTTTCTTTTTGTCTTAATTTTTCCTCTCTTTTTATATTTTTTCTTAGGTACTCTTTCAATTCCCTAAGTTCATCCCTAACACTAGACCTAGTACTACGAGAATTATGACCATGGACACTAGAATGATCACTCATCTTTGATCAAGAAAAGGTTTTCACAAATTGTTTTCAAAGGGGTTAGAAAAGTTTTCACAAAGAGTGAGTGATAAAATGGTTTTCACAAAAGGTTTTCAAAGTGCAAGATAGGTAGGAAAAGGCCTAAGTGTACAAAGTGAACTTTCAAAGGGAGGTGGACTACTAGGAATCACTTAATAACCAAGCCTTATCAAGTAAAAATTACTAAGCCTTTTCCACTTTTCTCACAAAACAATTTGGCACAAAAATAAAGTGTGTGTGCACGTTCCCCCTAGTAGGCAAAAGCAAGCCTTCTAAACGGAAATTGAGACAAAAATAAAGTCCTAAGCAATTATACTACTAAAATCTTTAAAACATGCAAAAGAAAAACACTTAAAGCATATACTAGTCGAAGTCCTAGGTGAAGGTTTTCAAATCACCTTCAACTACACAAACTAAAACCAAAATGAAGAGGTTTAAAAATGGCCAATTACAAACCAAGATAAAGAAATAAGGCCCAAATACAAGTGGCCAAAATTGAGAAAAATGAGCAAGTAAGAAAGAAAAGAAATTAAAGGTCTTCAACTCCTCCAATTTGGCTCCCCTTCACAAGGAACAAACAAAGTTAGTTCTCTCCTTTGGTGTTTGCACTCTTTGAGATATGATATCCTTCTCCAAAGCACTTGGGACCTCACGGATTTAGTCTCCACTCAATCCCCCAAAGAAGTTTTGCTAAGGGTTTCTTGGAGGTAGTACTTCACCTACACCCAAAGATAACAAACCAACCAAGAACAAGAAGGAGGCCAAAGGAATAAAACTGAAAATGCTCAATTAAAAGGATAAACTCAAAGAGAGATTAATGAGACAAACATAAGAATTCCAAAGAAGACAAGCAAAAAATTAAGACACATTAAAAAGGCTAGCACACAAAGGAAAAGTCCTAGAATGGCACTAGAATGGAGTTAAAACTTTAATGGTTTTCACTTGTGAATTTTTAAGTCCTTTTTGGTAGAGGTCCAGCCACGGTTTTGTGTCTCAAAATGGTCCAATAAGGTCCAAAAATTCAGTCCAAGTCTAACTCCAATGTGCAAGGGTAATTAGGTCAATGTCCACAAGTCTAGCAACAAGTCCTTTTTGTTTTTCTTTCTTTTTCTTTTAGCCTTTTTGGTCACGTTTTTTTTAATATTTTTGTCCAGATTTTGTTTCTATTTTTCTTTTAAATGTTGCTTGGTTTTTACACTTGTGGGTGATTAAGAATTCAGCACATATAAGGAGTCAAAAATAGAGAGACAAGTGGCAACACATGAGTGGGTATAGAAGCATTTTGTGAGTGGAGTGTGTCTTGTACTATTTTCTTTTTGGTGCAGATTTTTTTTCAAAGATTCCAGCACTCACACACAAAACTTATCACTCACACATGTGCATAAAAGGACAAAAGAATAATCATGTAATGATGTGCATGGAAAGGTGGCCAATCATGTATGTGTAGGAAGGAAATAACACATAGATTTCAACACAAATTTGGAGCATGCCAAGGACTAGTTAACATGCATGAATGACCTCTAAATGGTGCAGCAAAATTTAGGCCACCTCATGGAAAAACACATACATTTCATATTTTCATGGTTTCATACATCAAATGGGTGCATCATACATATTTTTTTTTGTCTTTTTGAGAAAGGTGAGATAAACACAAGTTTTGACAAAACTTTAAAGGTAAAAAGATCAAAAAGAGATGGAAGACATGTTCTTGATGTTCATAATATATTTTTCCAGCAACAAGAGTAAAAACAAAAATGGCACACAAGAACCTAAAACTCAAGAAAAACCCTAAAGCACAAAAGGAGGCTCATGAATAAGCAATGAACCATGGAGTAACATAAAAAGACATTTTTAACAAGGTTTTCATGGATGACAAAGAACTCAAAGATGACGCAAATCAAGACTCAAAAAAAGAAAAGACTCAAAGAAATGGAAAGGAAGCTAGTTACCCTTGAAGATAACCTAAGCTCTTGATACCAAATGATGGACTCCTTCCACCAAAGGGTTGATGATGGACATCCAAGGTGGGAAGAATCTCCTTGCTAAGGCCAAAATGATGACCTTAAGGGTGGATGTTCCTTCAAGGGTGAGGCAAAAAAAGGAAGGTGGGCGTAAATGGATTGATTTGGGTGAATATGAGAGATAAATGGAGGATGGTGTTTTTGGGTGTTCTAGTTGGCTCTCTTCATCAAGTGGGGATGAAGGCCACTCAAGGGAACCCTAAACTCACTCTAGGGAGGAGATAGGAGAGGTAGGCCGTGTAGACCTAGTGACTAAGGAGAGGATTTGAGGCAAAAATGCTCACTCAAATTCATATATTCCAAAGTATTTACAAGTGGTGGGGTGTTGGGTATTTATAGGAGGGGAGGCATCTAGGGTTGCATTTGGAGTAGGCAAATGCATTCCAAATGAAATGCAAATGAACCCTAGATGCAACTTGGTAGCCAAGGATGGAATCTATGGGTTTAGATTGGCTATATCTAGGTGCATGATAAGACCATGCATCCTTTGCCCTCCACTTGGGCCTAAGCCTTTCTAACACCAAAAATAGGTCCAAGGTCACCAAAAAAAATGCGTCACCTCCTAATGTTAAACCCTAGCCCAAAATTAAAAACCCTAATCATCTAGAACACCCCATAATACAAGGGTAAAATGGGAAATACAAAAGAAAATAAATTCTAAGTCCTAAACACCCCAAAATACAAGGGTAAAATTGGAAATACAAGAAAATAAATTCTATGACTAAAATACCCCAAAATACAAGGGTAAAATAGAAAATAAAATAAATGCTAAAAGAAACTTAGGAGCTAAGGTCCAAAAATGGCCTCACTATCCCATTCCTCTTGCCTCCTTTAGTATATCACCTCTTGGTCTTCTCAGCCTTAGTGTTATTCCATCAACAAGTAAGGGGGGAGATACGACTTCTACACTCCCCTGAACACACCCAGGGTTCACATCCTGGAGGAGGCCAGTAACAGCAACCTGCTCACCCTGCCACCACCATGTCATACACCCAACAGTGCGGAAAAGTCCAAACACTGGCAGTACCACAGGAACCACGGTCACACCACCAAAGAGTGTCACACGCTCTGAGACCGCATTGAGGAACTCATCCAGGCAGGCCACCTCGGCCAATATGTCCAAAGACAGCAGGGTCACCGAGGAGGCTATGGCGGACGAGGACGAGGCAGAGGTCGTGGTTCGGGAACTCGCACGGACCAACCCTCTGGCTCTCAGCAAAACGCCGGTGGAGCGGTGCAAGCCGAGGTAAGCCAGGAAACAGGGTTAGCTCCCCTACGGGGAGTAATCAACATAATTGCAGGTGGCTTCGCAGGGGGAGGTGCCAGCAGCTCGGCCTAGAAGAGGCACCTGCGCAACATCAACAGCGTCCACTCGACTACCTCGGCTTAGCACCAGAGCTCACCGCCGATCACCTTCGCCGACGACGACTACGCTGGCGTTAGCCCCAACCAGGATGACCCCATGGTCATTGCCGTGGAAGTCACCAATTCGGAGGTCCACAAGACACTGATTGACTAAGGGAGCTCGGCCGACGTCCTGTATTGGCCGATGTTCCTCAGGTTAGACATCCCTCACTCTCTCATCCAACCTCACATAGAGCCCCTAGTCGGTTTTGCAGGAGAGCGAGTTCACACTCGGGGATATGTGGACCTGCTAACAACTTTCGGGACCTCTCCAGACAGAAGGCGGATTATGGTCCGATACCTCCTCGTGGAAGCCAACATTTCCTACAATATAATCATTGGGAGGCCGACCTTGAACCAACTCGGAGCAGTGGTGTCCACTCCGCACCTCACCATGAAATCCCCAGGGAATGGTGGGAAGATTATTTTCGTCAAGGCAAACCAGAAAACAGCTCGGCAGTGCTACACCAAGAGTCTGAAGATCTCCTCGTCCGGCGAGCAATGCAAGAAGGATCCTCCCACCGTGGCTCACATCACCCACGTGGAAATCGCTGATCTCGATCCGAGGTCCGACTCCCATGACGAGCGGCCAAGCCCCATTGACGAGCTCGACGACCTCGAGATCGGGAAACTCCCTGGGCAGTGCACAAAAATCAGCAGGCAGTTGAGCTTGGAGTTGCGACAGCAGCTCAAAGCTGAGATCCTCAAGAACGCCGACCTCTTCGCCTGGTCCAGTGCCAACATGCCAGGTATAAATGCTGACTTCATCTATCACAGGTTAGCGATACACAAGGAGGCAAGGCCAGTGGCCCAGAGAAAGAGGAAGGTCGGTGGTGAAAGGCGGGAGGCCATCATCACCGAGACACAAAAGTTGCTGAACGCTGGCTTCATCCATGAAGTCAGGTACACCACATGGCTGGCGAACGTGGTGCTGGTAAAAAAGAGCTCAGGGAAATGGCGAATGTGCGTCGACTATACTGACTTGAACAAGGCATGCCCCAAGGACTCATACCCCCTACCGAGCATCGATAGGCTAGTCGATGGAGCATCCGGGCACGCCCTCCTCAGTTTCCTCGACACTTACTCCGGGTTCAACCAAATCATGATGTACCCACCAGACGAGGTGCAAACGTCATTCATCATTGATCACGCCAATTACTGCTATCGGGTGATGCCTTTCGGTCTCAAGAATGCGGGGGCCACTTACCAGCGACTAATGGACAAGGTTTTCCACCAGTAGATTGGCTGGAATATGGTGGTCTACGTTGATGACATGGTGGTCAAAACCACCTCGGCCGCGGACCATGCTACCGACCTCGCTGAGGTGTTTAGCCAAATCAGGAGACATAACATGCGTCTCAACCTGGAGAAGTGCATCTTCGGTGTCCAGGGAGGTAAGTTCCTCGGTTTTATGATCACTAGCAGAGGAATCGAAGCCAACCCTGAGAAGTGCAAAGCCATTATCCAGATGCAAAGTCCTCAAACAGTGAAAGAAGTCCAGCACCTAGCCGGAAGGTTAGTCTCACTGTCCCGTTTCACCCCCAGACTCGCAGACAAGGCAGGGCCCATCTTCACCCTGTTGCGAAAGCCAAAGAATTTTGAATGGACAGACCAGTGCGAGGAGGCTTTCAAAAGCTTCAAAACTTTCCTCACCACTCCACCAGTTCTGCAGAGGCCAGATCACAAAATCGACCTCCTCCTCTACCTAGCAGTAGCAGAAAGCGCAATCAACGCGGTCATAGTGCAGGAACACCAAAAGACGCAGACGCTGGTATACTTCTGTAGACCCCTAAAATTGTCCGGGTCGGAAATAAAGCTTGAAGACTCTCGAAGACTGAAGGAAGATCAGCCAGAAGGACTTCCAGAAGGCCCAAGGAGGGTTCTCTATAGGTCTAGAGGTCTTAGGATAGCTAAAATAAGAAAAGTGGGAGGAAAGAAGCCCAATACGGCCTCCCAGAGGTTCAGTACGGCCGTATTGAACATTTTGAACTTCAATACGGCCGCACTGAACTCAATACGGCCGTATTGAAGTTTCTGGACTTCAATACGGCTGCATTGAATTCAATACGGCTGCACTGAACTTCAATACGGCCGTATTGAGGTTTTTTGAACTTCAATACGGCCGTATTGAATTCAATACGGCCGTATTAGTTCAAAATTTCAATGTTGACCGTATTGACCCTCATAAACCGTATTGAGCCTCTTCCCTATAAATATGACGTCAATGGGACGTCATTTCACACTTTCACACACAGTTTTAACCCTCTTCTTGAGTATTCTGGGTTTTTTTGAGCAGTGCTCTGCCTAGAAATCACTCGGAGAGTTGATCCGACGAAGTTCTTGAGTCACGAGCCATTTGCTTGAGTCTCGAACCTAGTCGAAGGGAAATCCTCCGGATTTCCATAGTTAAAATTTTATAGGAGCGAGCGAGCGGGCTTGTAGAGCGAGGGAACGCCAAAATGCTTCCCAGTTTTACTTGAATATAAAAGCACGCTTCAAAGGTTTCTTCTTAAGTCCTTCCTTTTACTGCTTTCTGTGTGTATATTTAAATCTATCATCATGTAGATATTTAATTTACAATCGCTTATAATAAATAGGGGTAATTTAGTAATTTTGCGCTATTATTTAATAAATAATCTGTCATAGGGAACCCGAAAGGGGCGCTGTGGGGTGCTAACACCTTCCCCACGCGTAACCGACTCCCTTACCCAACTCTGGTTGTAATGGCCGAAGTTGATTTATAAAATCAATTGCCTTATCCCTTTTTCCAATGTTTTGAGTAAAACATTGGTGGCGACTCCACGAACCCTTCCTTTTTATGAAAACCGCTAATCCATGGAGGGTCCCGCTTGGGATTAACATGGATTGGTGAGCCTTTTAATAAAATTGCTCGTTTGACAAGGTCTCAGTTTGAGAATAAGTCATTCTAGCAATCCATGTTTTTAAACAAATAAAAGAGTCCAACCATCCTTCGCGAATGCCGAAAGCCCGTTTCGGGCCGGTGGCGACAGATGGCGACTCCGCTGGTGAAGCCTCGAGAGTCAGTCCCATTTAGTGACAGATTATTTTTAACAAATAATAGTTAAAATTACTTTATTACCCCTTGTTTGTATGATAACATGCTTTATTTATATGGCTTTAATAACTGTTGTATGTTTAATTTTACGCAATTGTTTGAAATAAAAACTGCACACAAACCTTTGCACACAACAGTTCCCTCTATACCCGGGGGCATGAGTGGTAAGCCATAGGGAGTGGATGTTAGTACGGCCGGTTGTCGAATGGGTCTATAGGTGCCCGTAGACCGTTGTCGGAAAGCATCACTCAAGGTGATAACCATGAACTCGAGTCCGACAGTGCGTTGGAGCTTTCCATCGGCTTACGACGAGAGGAATTGGGTCCCTATAATGGGGGCACCTTGGGGGCCTCAGACCGGTGAGAACAGTTAGAACCACCTTGAATATACACCTTTCTGCAGGAAACCCCTACCTCGTGATTCGCTCGTGACTGTTCGTGGATGAGTGAATTGTTTGTGTAAATGCTTATGTGCAATTGTTTGTGCATTAATAAATAACCTCGCGATAAGGTCTAAAGAATAATCCCCATGCATGAAAATGTCATGACATGAGAGGAAAAACCAATGTGTGAAAATATAATAAAAGTGAGGAGCATGAGCATCATTACCAATAAGATATCATGCATCCTCATAAACCATGCATTCTAGGTTCACCAATACCTCTTGACATGAGTAAAAGAGACCCATAATTATCGAGATTCTCCGTTGGGGAGAGATCATAATTCAAGGAGGGTGGTAACACTCCATTTTAAAAAGGCAGCGCCTTAAAAATGGAGGGTTATCAAGCTCATGTCAAGAGCGTATTCATCCCATAAATAAACTAATTAAAATATTCATTTTAGAAAGTGGCTGGTCATCTCTCTGTCCTCACACGCGCGCAGAAAATCAAGAAAATGGAAGCATTGGAGGAGCAAAATAAGAAGCTCACAACCGAGTTTTCACAGCTTAAAGAGCAGATGGCGCAAATGATGGAACTCATGCGTCAACATAACGTCCATGGATCAAGCCACAGTGACCATGGGTCCCATCATGAGGAAGAGGAGGTGCATGAAGAAGAGCCTCCACACGCCATACCTATTGGGGC
The DNA here is from genome assembly GCF_000230855.2 of Cajanus cajan. Lineage (NCBI taxonomy): Eukaryota > Viridiplantae > Streptophyta > Magnoliopsida > Fabales > Fabaceae > Cajanus > Cajanus cajan. The sequence continues at coordinate 23,071,322 of NC_138524.1, forward strand.
TGGAATTATGATTAAAGAGTCCGAAGTTTCAAAGGAACAATTCCACGCCCTAGAGGATCGGCTAAGGGCTATGGAGGGGCATGATTTTGACATCAAAGATGCCGCCGACATGTGCTTGGTGAGGGACATCCAATTCCCTCCCAAATTTAAAGTGCCAGATTTCCCAAAATATGTGGGATCGACTTGCCCTAAGAGTCATCTCACCATGTACTGTCGCAAAATGGCTGCATATGCCACAAATGAAAAGCTCTTGATCCATTGCTTTCAAGAGAGCTTGGCTGAAACCGCACTCAATTGGTATATGCAGCTGGATGGAAATCTAGTACACACATGGAGGCAGTTGGCCGACGCCTTTCTCAAGCGCTACAAATACAACATCGACCTAACACCCGATAGGTCAGATCTTCAAGCCTTGAGCAAAAAGAACGATGAATCCTTCAAGGCGTACGCCCAACGTTGGAGGGAGTTGGCGGCACAAATAGAGCCCCCGCTGTCGGATAAGGAGACGGTGTCCTTGTTCATCAATTCGTTGACTGTTCCCTATTATGACAAGATGATAGGGAACACGACAACACTCTTCTCGGACATCATCACCATTGGCGAAAGAGTGGAACAAGGGCTGAAAAGTGGGAAGCTAGCTGGGCTTCCCCAATCATTTGAAGCCAAGAAGACCTTCGGGAAGAAGAAAGAAGGAGGAGTCAACGCTGTAACCATTTCTCCATCTTCTTCCACTTCGAAGTCGGGAAAGTCGCAATACAAGCCTGTGAGGAAGTTTGATAAACTTCCGACCACATATAGCGACCTCCTGCCGAAGCTAGTGGAGGCGCATCTTCTAGCTTATGTTCCACCAAGGAAATTTGATCCACCATACCCCGATTGGTACAAACCACAAGACAAATGTCTATACCATTCGGGGGCATCGGGGCATTCAACGGAGGACTGTAAAGTTCTCAAATATAAGGTCCAAGACCTTATTGATGTTGGGTGGGTCACCTTCGATTCGACAGCGCCCGACGTGAGCAAGAATCCTCTACCAAAGCAGGAGTAGAGAATGGCAAGCCACGATAGGGCCCCTTCATATTTTTCTTCTTTTAGGAACTCATGATCAGTACCCGAGATCATGAGAACCTTTTCATGTAAATAAGGGTTTTACAGTTTTTTTAAATATCAATAAAGAGGCATTTTTCACGTATCATTCTCTCTTTTGTTCTTTTCTCTCTTTCCCCATTAACATTAATAAATTCTAAACCTAAACAGAACCAATAAAATAATTATGTCTGTAATTGTTCGCTCTGACCGGGATCCGAAAGTTGAGGATAAATGGGTTGAGTTGGACAGTAATGAGGAGACCATTTCTCCGGATCTGCAAAGATTGCTAGATCAAGAAGCTCGAGATTGTGAATTTGGGGCATGGCCGAGAGATATAAGAGGTCAACATTGGGACCCATATCAGTGATGAAATAAGGACACATGTTTCCGCTATGATTATAATAAAATCATTCTTCATTGCTTCTTTTCTTGCTTATAATAAAATTCTAAACCACATTATTTTTTAACCCTGTTTGAATAAACATGAATGAGGTTAAAATCATCTTAATAATAATAAACCCACATCATTTTTATGTGGAGGTGTGTGTGACAACTTGGAGCACCTTCCCTTGGCCTTGACAAGTGCCATCATGGGTAAAAAGAAATCTTTCAAAATAAAAGAAGCTCGGCAGGAAACTCAAAAAGGGGACTGCGCAAAAATAAGAGCAAAAGACCCGCTAGGAATCCCACAAAAGGGTGACCTAGGCAAAAGTTAGGGTTACAAAAATAAACAAAAACAAAGGTCCGCTAAAACGCCACAAAAGGGTGTTTTAGGCAAAAATAAGGACAATCAAAAAACAAAAAAGAAATCCATGATGGTACCATGAACCGAATTAAAAAAGAAAGGTTCAAGGGAAGCTATCCAAGTTGTCAAAATCACAACGTCAATAAACAAAGATTTTCTTAACTTCATAAGTGTTTAATCAAACAAGCCTAAACACATAAGCCTACCTTGGCCATCCATTCTTACAAAAACCATTTTTGAAAAATAAATCCTCTCTAAAACACAAACTTCAGAACAAAAATATCTTTCCTTTCTCTTCTCTCTTGTCCCAAAAGATTTTAGAATAATCTAGTGGAAGCATGGAGAAATAAATCATCACTGAAAATGGATCTAATCTGAATAATAAAATGGGGGAAGAACTGTGCCAAGAATTCAAGATCCAACACCATAACTCTTCCCCATATCGGCCGAAGATGAATGGGGCAGTCGAGGCAACCAATAAGAACATCAAGAAAATAGTGCAAAAGATGGTTGTCTCATTTAAAGACTGGCACGAGATGTTACCCTTCGCTCCTCATGGCTATAGGACTTCAGTACATACATCTACAGGAGCTACTCCATTCTCCCTCGTTTATGGGATGGAGGCAGTTCTACCCATCGAAGTCGAGATACCTTCTCTAAGGGTAATCATGGAAACAAAACTTTCCGAGGTAAAATGGGTTCAAAGCCGATACGACCAGTTGAACCTTATCAAAAAGAAACGGCTGAACGCCATATGCCATGGTCAAGCCTATCAGAGGAAGATCAAAAAAGGCTTTTGACAAGAAAGTCCATCCTCGAGTCTACCATGAGGGAGAGTTGGTAATGAAGAAATTGCTACCAACTCAAAAGGACAAAATCGGAAAGTATGCCCCAAATCACGGAGGACCATACGTGGAAAAACGAGCCTTCTCAAGAGGAGCATTGATCCTCACAGACATGGATGGAAAAGAACTTCGATACCCGGTCAACGCTGACGAGGTAAAGAAGTATTATGCTTGAAGACGTTGCTTGCATAAGCCCGCTAGGATGAGAACCCGAAAAAGGGCATCCTAGGCAAAAGTTAGGGCAAAACAAAAAGCCCGTCAGTACAAGGGTACTAGGCAAAACAAAGGCAAAATTATCCCCGCTAGGATACGTCCTAGGCAAAAGTTAGGGGCAAAAGAATAAGATGTAAAAGCAAAGCAAGCAACGGTCACTTGAATCGAAAACCGAAAGGCGGTTCAAGTGATTATCTTCTAGAAGCAAGCGTCTTGCAGCATCTACACTCCTGGCTCAGGCATCTCACCCAAAGCAACTAGGGGAATGTAAAGAGCAACAATTACAGATATAATTGTTAAGCCCAATGTATATAGCCTACCCAGGCCAGCCATTCTTCAGAAATTTCCTTCTGTATATCTTTCTGTAAAAACACTTGTGAATATCAATAAAATATCTATTCATTTTCTCTTCTCTCTTGACCATGTGATTATGCCTCTAAAATTGGTATTTCTAAAAAATTGTATGAAATTCCTTAATAATCGGTCAATAAAGAAAATTGGAGGGGTTCCTATAAAATCCATAATCTCCTGCATAAAAGGCTCACAAAAATATTCCCTCACGTCGATGACAGAAATTCCTCCAAGAAAAGGAGGATAGGGAGAGCCATTCATTTTTCTAAAAACATTAAATAATAAAACTTGCATTTGTGCATCACACACATTAGTTGCACATTCAAAGACCTTATCATGAGGCAATTGCATAAAATAGAAAATAGGGAAAAATTGCTTGTGTATGGCAGCGGTCAACAGAAAGGGCCGCAAATCAACAGAAAAGGGCAAAAATACAGAAAAAGCCAAAAAAATGACAAAAAAGGCAAAAAATACAGAAAAAGCCAAAAAATGACAAAAAAGGCAAAAAATACAGAAAAAAGCCAAAAACGACAAAAAAGGCGAAAGATTTAGAAAATCAATCGCCTCGTACAGAATAACTGAGAGGAATAATTGAGCCTGGAGAGGCTTGCCGAAACAATACTCCCACAAAATAACTGAGCCTGGAGAGGCTCGCCGAAATAATACTCTCACAGAATAATTGAGCCTGGAGAGGCTCGCCGAAATAATACTCTCTCAGAATAACTGAGCCTGGAGAGGCTCGCAGAAATAATACTCCCCAGAGAAACCTCAACTTCCACTCACGGGCCAAATTCCCCAGTGAAAGCTATCAAACCAAGATCAGCAAAATTCCCCAAGGGAGGCTTGATCATCTAAACAGAATATCCAAGTCGAAAGGACTTAAACTTCCTCAGTGGAAGGTAGCTTTCCAACTCAAGCGATGAGTGAAGCTAAGCCTGAAGAGGCTTTCTAAATAATACTCTGGGATAAATAAACTTTAAATCCCCACTCGCCTACTCAGAGGCACCCCCTCAAGAAAAATCACAAAAGACAAATAATCATTCCCCAAGCGGAATCCGGCACTCAGCCGAACACCAAACATCAAGATAATTCGCCTACTCAAGAGGCACTCTTTCAAAAAAGAAAAAAATCCAAAAGATCAATAACAATTCCCCAAGCGGAATTTGGCTTTTCAGCCAATCATTGAACATCAAGATGATATGCCTAACAGAAGAGGCTAATCAAAATCAACATCCAGAATCCCCAGCGGATAACAGCCTACACAGAGGCAGCAAAAATCAGAAAATCCAAAAGAGATACCCGAATAAGGATAACCGGGATACTCCACCAACGTCGAAAGGACGTCAGCCAATCATAAGGCATCGCTCACATCAGAAAGAGCATCTTTGTGTCTGCACCCTAAGGAATCAGAAATTCCCCAATGGGTACCAACTACGCAATGGAAAGTTGGGACACAGGAACCTATGAGTAACTGCACATCCCCTAGACGGATCCCTGCGTTATCTAGCCCTCAGCGGCATCAAAATAAAAAACAACCGTCGAAGCAGCATCGTGGACTGTGGAGACAAAATCAATGACAAAATCCCCAGCGGATAATAGCCTACACAGAGGCAACAAAACCAGAAAAACAAAAAGAGTCGCCCGAATAAGGATAACCGGGATACTCCACCACCGTCAAAAGGACGTCAGCCAACCATAAGGCACCGCTCATCTCAGAAAGAGCATCTTTGTGTCTACACCCCAAGGAAACAGAAATTCCTCAATGGGCACCAATTACGCAATGCAAAATTGGGACACAAGAACCTATGAGTAACTGCACATCCCCTAGACGGATCCCTGCGTTATCCAGCCCTCAGCTGCACCAAAATCAAAAACAACCGTCGAAGCAGCATCGTGGACTGTGGAGACAAAACTATCACAAATCCCTGGAGAGGGCAAACTCACGCTACCCAGATGTCCAGAGCACCGAGGTATGCACAAAGCCTGGAGAGGCAATACTTAGCTACCCAGATGTCCAGAGCACCGAGGTATGCACAAGCCTGGAGAGGCAATACTCAGCTACCCAGTTGTCGAGAGCACCGAGGTATGCACAAGCCTGGAGAGGCGGTACTCAGCTACCCAGTTGTCGAGAGCACCGAGGTATGCACAAGCCTAAGAGGCAATACTCAGCTACCCAGTTGTCGAGAGCACCGAGGTATGCACAAGCCTAAGAGGCAATACTTAGCTACCCAGTTGTCGAGAGCACCGAGGTATGCACAAGCCTAAGAGGCAATACTTAGCTACCCAGTTGTCGAGAGCACCGAGGTATGCACAAGCCTAAGAGGCAATACTTAGCTACCCAGTTATCGAGAGCACCGAGGTATGCACAAGCCTAAGAGGCAATACTTAGCTACCTAGTTGTCAAGAGCACCGAGGTATGCACAAGCCTGGAGAGGCGGTACTCAGCTACCCAGTTGTCGAGAGCACCGAGGTATGCACAAGCCTGGAGAGGCAATACTCAGCTACCCAGATGTCCAGAGCACCGAGGTATGCACAAGCCTGGAGAGGCAAAACTCACGCTACCCAGATGTCCAGAGCACCGAGGTATGCACAAAACCTGGAGAGGCTACTCAACAATTTTCCACCGGAAGACACTACAAGTCAGAAGGTTGGCACATCACCCGGACAATTGGGTCAACTCCTTTACTTGTCAGCCGGTACACCAAAAGGCCGTCCGACTAAGTAAAGGAGGGGCAGCTGTAGACCCCTAAAATTGTCCGGGTCGGAAATAAAGCTTGAAGACTCTCGAAGACTGAAGGAAGATCAGCCAGAAGGACTTCCAGAAGGCCCAAGGAGGGTTCTCTATAGGTCTAGAGGTCTTAGGATAGCTAAAATAAGAAAAGTGGGAGGAAAGAAGCCCAATACGGCCTCCCAGAGGTTCAGTACGGCCGTATTGAACATTTTGAACTTCAATACGGCCGCACTGAACTCAATACGGCCGTATTGAAGTTTCTGGACTTCAATACGGCTGCATTGAATTCAATACGGCTGCACTGAACTTCAATACGGCCGTATTGAGGTTTTTTGAACTTCAATACGGCCGTATTGAATTCAATACGGCCGTATTAGTTCAAAATTTCAATGTTGACCGTATTGACCCTCATAAACCGTATTGAGCCTCTTCCCTATAAATATGACGTCAATGGGACGTCATTTCACACTTTCACACACAGTTTTAACCCTCTTCTTGAGTATTCTGGGTTTTTTTGAGCAGTGCTCTGCCTAGAAATCACTCGGAGAGTTGATCCGACGAAGTTCTTGAGTCACGAGCCATTTGCTTGAGTCTCGAACCTAGTCGAAGGGAAATCCTCCGGATTTCCATAGTTAAAATTTTATAGGAGGGAGCGAGCGGGCTTGTAGAGCGAGGGAACGCCAAAAAGCTTCCCAGTTTTACTTGAATATAAAAGCACGCTTCAAAGGTTTCTTCTTAAGTCCTTCCTTTTACTGCTTTCTGTGTGTATATTTAAATCTATCATCATGTAGATATTTAATTTACAATCGCTTATAATAAATAGGGGTAATTTAGTAATTTTGCGCTATTATTTAATAAATAATCTGTCATAGGGAACCCGAAAGGGGCGCTGTGGGGTGCTAACACCTTCCCCACGCGTAACCGACTCCCTTACCCAACTCTGGTTGTAATGGCCGAAGTTGATTTATAAAATCAATTGCCTTATCCCTTTTTCCAATGTTTTGAGTAAAACATTGGTGGCGACTCCACGAACCCTTCCTTTTTATGAAAACCGCTAATCCATGGAGGGTCCCGCTTGGGATTAACATGGATTGGTGAGCCTTTTAATAAAATTGCTCGTTTGACAAGGTCTCAGTTTGAGAATAAGTCATTCTAGCAATCCATATTTTTAAACAAATAAAAGAGTCCAACCATCCTTCGCGAATGCCGAAAGCCCGTTTCGGGCCGGTGGCGACAACTTCATCAGCCGAGTCCTCCAGGACACGGAAAAGAGGTACCAAACCATTGAAAAGCTCGCACTGGCACTCGTCACGGCAGCTAGGCACCTCCGACCGTACTTCCAAAGTCACCAAGTAGTCGTCAAGACCGACTATCCTATCAAGTAGATCTTGAGAAAGCCGGAGCTCGTTGGGCGGATGATAGCCTGGTCGGTAGAATTATCCGAGTTCGGCATCCAGTAGAAAAGTTGAGGAGCCCTGAAAGCCCAATGCTTGGCCGACTTCGTAGCTAAACTCACTCCTACCTCAGTTGAAGAACCACAGGTATGGGTTTTACACGTCGACAGGTCCTCCAACTCCAAAGGTGGCGGTGCAGGTATCATCTTGGAGGGACCAAACCAAGTCACTTTGGAGCAATCACTCAAATTCAGCTTCAAGGTGACCAACAACCAAGCAGAGTACGAGGCGCTTCTTGCAGGGCTAAGGTTGGCTCATGACCTCGGAGCTCGGAGAGTAAGGTGCAATAGCGACTCGAAACTTATGGTCGAGCAGCTCAGTGGAACATACCAAGCCAAGGACGTCCTCCTACAGCGGTATTTCCACATGACATCACAACAGATCTCGTCCTTCGACGAGTTCACTATACAGCATGTATTGCGGGAACAAAACACCAGAGCCAACCTTCTGTCAAAGCTCGCCAGCACCAAACGCCCTGGACAACATCAGACCATCATCCAGGAGACCTTGCACTCACCCAGTCTAGACGACAAGGTCGTCAATACTAGCGACAGCGAGGACCAGGAGTGGATGACATGCATCTAGAAATAATTAAAGGAAGGAATTTTGCCCGAAGACAAGGTCAAAGCTCGGAAGATGAGATTGAGGTCGGCCAAATTCGTAATCGTTGGCAACGAGTTGTTCAAGCGTGGCATTTCCACCCCACTTCTCAAGTGCTTAACTGCATCTCAGGCAGCTTATGTCATCGAGAAAATCCACCGAGGCATATGTGGCATGCATTCCGGGGCACGCTCAATGGCGACCAGAGTACTCTGAGCAGGATACTACTGGCCCACTTTGAAATCAGACTGCTAGGACTACGTACAGAAATGCAAAGAATGCCAAGAATTCGTCAACGCACATCGACAGCCACCCGAAACCCTCCACCAAATGATGTCGTCGTGGCCTTTCGCCCAATGGGGAATAGACATCCTAGGACCACTCCCCCCGGTGAAAGGTCAGCTTAAGTTCCTCCTGGTGGCAATCGACTACTTCACCAAGTGGATCGAGGCATGCCCACTGGCTAAGATCACCACCGAGAAGATACAGAAATTCACTTGGAAGAGTATCGTATGCAGATTCGGGATACCCCATTCCTTTGTCACTGATAACGGCCGACAGTTCATCACGCTGGACTTCAAAGACTTTCTCAGGGAACTCGGGGTCAAGAATCTTCCGACCTTAGTGGAACACCCGCAAACAAATGGCCAAGCCGAAGCAGCTAACAAGGTGATACTCTGAGAACTCAAAAAGCGCCTTGGAAACGCTAGAGGGCAATGGGCCGACGAGCTTCCCAGCATCCTCTGGGCATACCATTGCACTCCCCAATCAACAACGCAAGAAACGCCTTACAGGCTGACTTACGGGGCGGACACAATGATCCCAGTAGAAATCGGAGAGACATCTCACCGGCGCCAAGTCTTACATTGCGAACAGAACGCTCAAAAGTTAGCAGCCAACCTCGACTTGGTTGACGAGCTCAGGGACAAAGCCCAAATCCACGAAGATGCCTGCAAGCTCCGAGCTTCCAGAAGATACAATACGCGAGTGCGGCCACGATCTTTCCGAGTTGGCGACTTGGTGTGGCGTTTGCTAGGCGAAGCTCGGAAAGACTCCTCAGACAGAAAGCTTGCACCCACCTGGGGTGGCCCATTCCGAGTTGTAGAAGACTTGGAAAACGGAGCATACCAATTGGAGGAGCTTAGCGGAAGATCCATACCACGAACTTGGAATGCCACGCATCTCAAGTTTTATTTCAGTTAAAATCTTGTACGAATGAGCTGTGCACTCTTTTTCTGCCTCAGTCTTTTATCCCAAAAAATAGAAAAATGGGTTTTGGCTGAGAGGGTTTTTAACGAGGCACATTTACACAATCAATAAAATAACTCATTCTTTTCATTCATATTTTCCCAACTTTAAACCTATGATTAGACCAAGGTCGAATTCGAATCTTGACACCACTGATCTTATTTCACGACGAGGTCGAATCCGAACCTCAATCCGACTTATCTTGCTCTTGGTGTAGGTCGAGTTCGAACCTTGACACAACTCATTTCGCACCACAACGAGGTCGAATTCGAACCTCAGACCAACGTATCTCACTCGTATTTACGGTCGAGTTCGAACCGTGATTTAATCTACCCAAGGTCGAGTTCGAACCTTGGCATAACTCACTAGAGGTTGAGTTCGAACCTTGGCGTAAGGTCGAGTTCGAACCTTGTCGAAACCCTTCGAAGGTCAAATTTGAACCTCGCGGCGAAACATCTCGCCTTCGCCCAAAACCGAATTCGAACTTAGAACAAATCACCTTGCTCTAAAGCTAAGTTTGAACACAAAAATACACAACAGATACTGAACGTGTCTCTCAAAACACAAACAGAAAATCAAGCCTGAAGCGCGAACACGGAAACTAGAAATCCAAACAAACCCCAAAAGCGCAGAGGTGAACAGCCAAAAAATATATATACACAACCATGTTTACAGAGTTCAACACTTGAATTCAAAAAGGAAAACAAAGCAGAGAAGAGAAAATTAAACTAAACTATTACAAAAACGGCCTAGGCGGAGGCATTCTCACTAGAGTTATCCTCGAGGTCGTCCTCCTTTACCAGCTTCCCAAAGCGAACTACTTTCTCCACATGCATGGCAGAGAAGTCGAACCCCGGGGCAAGAAGCCTCGCCTGGCGAGATGCCTTGAGGAAACCCCACTTATGCTCAACCATGATAGACCGCTCGGTTTCCTCCAGCTTCTTCTCCAGCACCGCCCTCTCCGCCTCCAGTTTCGCCAGCTCCACTCTCAAAGCGGAAACCTCCTCCTCTTTGCCGCCAAGGACGACCTCGTCGCAGAGGCACTTCTCAGCCGCCGCCACCAGCTCGCTCTTCAGGGATGTCAATTCATCCTCCAAGGAGCGAACCCGACCACGGGAAGATGTCACCTCGTCTTCCAAGAAGCGCACCCGACCTCGGGACGAGGCGGCGAGCCCCTGCAGCTCGTTCACCTGGGAGGCATAACTCTCGTTGGAGCGTAGGGCGATCTCCAGCGACTTTGACCCTCGCAAGGTCTCCCCTCGCAGCTCGAAGCTCGGCACCTTGCATTTTTGCTTTGCCGAGGGCGGCGCTCAAAACCTTGTTCTCCTCCTTCAGGACCTTGTTCTCCTCCCTCAAAGGTTGAACTCGGCCCCTCAACCCAACCAGGTCCTCCTGCTGCTTGGACCACTTATGCTTCTAGTGGTCCACAATCGTCATAGTCCTCTGCAGCAAGACCTGGACGACGTCAAAGCCTTCCACGGGCCCGACCTCATCTATCAGCCCCTGGTCGGCCGAGCTCAGTGAACCTTGGGGGAAGAACTTCTCGGCGGTCACACCCGCGCTCCACAGCGAGTCCATGTCAACTGAAGCACTCACATGGTCCAATCGCACCTGCGAGCGGCCCTTCACGAAGCAGTGAGCTAAATATTGGCTCCGGGAAGCCCCCTGCGATGAACCAGACGGTGGTGCCGAAGCTGTAGGCGTAGTTGTGGGGACCTCAAAGTTTGGCCCCTTGCCGCGAGCCTCAACAGAGGCAGAAACAGACGCCCCCTGCTCGACAATGGGAGGGTCCACGTTGGGCGCCTCCGGCCTTGGGGGCACCTGAGTCTCGGCAGTGTCCCCTGCCTGCAAAAAATGGCCCCATGTCAAAAGACATAAGAACAACATACAAGATAGAAGGAAAAACGAAAAGCGAAGTACTCACCACGACGGCCTGGGCGACTTGCTCAGCAACCTGGGCCCCCACCTCGGCAGTTATCCCTGCCTGCGAAGAGAAATAGCACCTCAATAAACCAAGCAAAACTAACATAGAAGAAAAGTTAAAGAAAACAAGACACTCACCTCGGCAGAGGGAGCAACTTGCTCAGAAGTCTGCGCGGCGGCCATTTAGGGAGCCCCTCCAGGCGGCGGACTCCCAGTGAGGTCCACCGCCTCGGCATCAGCAGCCTTGGAGGTCACCTCCTCGGCATCTAGAGGGGCAGAGGTCCCCCCGACCTCCTTCTCGACCCTCTTTCTTTTTCTGTTTGTTTTCAGAGGGGCGACCTCCTCCTCCCGAGGCTCGGGGACCTCGATCTCAGCAACATTGTAGCGGTGCTTCAGCTCACGCCACTTGTTCCTGCCCATTATGCCTGCAAACACAGAAAATAAAACACATCAGCAAAACAAGGTTTCACAAACCCTAACAACCTAAGGAAAACGGAGTACTCACTCTCTAAGCCCCTCTCCTTGTACGCCAAGTTCGCAAGCGACAAGACGAGCTTGCAATCCAGCGGACGAGGAAGCGCTGCAAGATTCTCAATGGCGGCCGCCTCCGAAGCTGTCAATTTCAATTGGCCCACCCCGTGAAACCTAGCCGGTTTGGGGCACCAATAGAAGGGGAACTTCGGCAACCGCCAAAGTAGAACGCCCCATCCTCCAATGGGTCGACATCCACAAGGGCAACCCGGAAAAACTCTTGTTTAAAATTTTTGTATGACTGGGAGTAAAGAGTGAATAAACCCCCATCCTTACTCCCACTCAGAGACAGCAGACCATAAGGAGGAACCCCTATTTTCAGCTAGTAAAAATGAAGAAAAACGGGAAGAGACACCTCTATCCCCAGAACCGAACACAGGACTTGAAAAGCCCGCAAAAAACTCCAACTATTTGGGTGCAACTGGCAAGGAGTCGAGTTGATAAAATTCAAAAAATCACACTCAAATTGAGTGAAAGGAAGACAAACGCCCAAATTCCTAAAAAAACACTGGTAAACATAGAAATGGGGAGGGTCTGTAGACTCCCCCATATACACACCCTCACCGGCCTGACAGGGTTCAAGTCAGATCATCCGGGAGATGGAAGAGTCACAAATTCTATGCGATTTCCAAATCGCATTGACCTCGAGGAAAGACCTAAACACACTATGGGCCTCCCCCACTTCGCGCCTGACCCAATCGTAGCCAGGGATGCCTGGAACGAGGTCCTTAGGCGGGTTCACCACCCTTTTCTTCTTGGCGGCGGTCGTTCCGGTAGCCACCGCCTTGCCCCGCGCCTTACCTTTTCCCTTAGCAGGCACGGAGGATCCAGCACCACTCTCTCCAGCCATAGAGAAAACAAGAAAGACTCGAAGAAGGAGAACATTGGAGAAAGGTGAGAGAACGGAGAAATCGAAGTACCTGGTACCCCTTTGACAAAAGAAAGAGTTGTTGAGCTTAGTGAGTTTTGATGATCACAACACAAGTGTACAACAACAACTTACACAAGTGTACAACAACAACTTGGAAGCACAAAGACAAAGTCAAAGAAGAGTCAAAAGAATGTTATGTAATAAAGTATAGAGTTTATAAATTGTTTTGATTGAGTTTTTATGTTGTGTATGCTTTGTGCATGATCAAATCTATATCTAAACTAAGTAGAGAGTATATGATGATGAGTTAAAACATTGAAAAGTTATTTTGAGACTTAAAATGAAGTTTTAAGTACTAACTCAAAATAATCGATTATTGTTAAATATAATCGATTATTTCAGCAAATAGGCTGAGTAGAATGCCTTGCTGTAATAATCGATTATTTTCCAAAATAATCGATTATCCCAGGAGTAACTCTCTGGAATAATCGATTATCCAGCAAAATAATCGATTATATTGTTCTTGGTTGGTTTCCATAAAACCTGAAGAACAAAATAATCGATTATTCTTTAAAATAATCGATTATCTGTGTCTGAAACTTTTATAAATAGTTTGAACTTTGAGAAACTTCAGACAAGAGTTAGAACTGATAATCAATTGGTGAAAAACGTTTTGTGGAGTCGTTGTGACATCTTGGAGAGTTTTCTTTGTGAAATCCAAGAGTGAAAACGTTTGTGAAAAGCTTGTGAGAAGATAATCATCATCATATTCTTGAAAGGGGAAGATAAAGATTTTTTCAAGAATTCCAGGTGAATTCGTTCCTTTATTCTTTGTGAATCTTTGTAAAAATCTTGAGAAGGGTTTCTCAAGTGGTAAGGGTTCTTGTAGTGGGTTCTACAAGGGGTGCTTTCTTGGGGTCAAGAAAGTGGTTATCTTTTGTGTTAAAGTATATGCATGTGTGTGCTTGTAAACCTTCTTGCTTAAGATAGTGGAACAAATCTTAATCAGGTGTTGATTAAGGACTGGATGTAGGTCACATGTGGAGTGGCTGAACCAGTATAAAAGACTTGTGCAATCTTCTTCTACCTTATCTTTTACTTTGAGTAATTGCTTGATTGAACATTAAAGAAGATAATTCTTGATTAACATGTGTATGTGAAAATTGTTGGTTTAAATCTGAATTAGAACATTATATTTGAACCTCACAATTTTGTAATCAAGAAAGCATATTGCATTCATACTTTCATAACAAGTCTTTGAGAGAGCTTCATTTGAAAAATTCATTCTTAGAAAAGTTTAAGTGAAATAAAGATCCTAAATACTCTGATAATTTTTAAAGGGTCATAGAATCCAATTCACCCCCCCCCCCCCTCTTGGATTGTGCCATTCTTTTCTAACAATTGGTATCTAGAGCAAGGTTCTTGAGAGTTATTCAAGATTTCAAAAATGGCCAACAACAACCTACCCTATGGTGAGGGTGTGTCTATTCATAGACCTCCTGTTTTCAATGGTGAAAACTATGTCTATTGGAAAATTAGGATGAGAATTTTCATAGAAGCTATTGATATTGCTGTATGGGATGCTATAGAAAATGGACCCTATATCCCTATGAAAAAAGATGATGATGGTGAGCTTAAGGAAAAACATTAGAGTGAATGGAGTGATGAGGAAAGGAAAAGAGCCCAACATGATAAGAGAGCCAAAAACATCATAACATCTGCATTGTCTATTGATGAATTTTTTAGAATCTCACAATGCATATCTGCTAAAGAAATGTGGGACACTTTGCAAGTCACTCATGAAGGAACAAGTGATGTGAAGAGATCAAGAAAGCATACTCTCATTAGAGAATATGAGCTGTTTAGAATGCAAAATGGTGAATCTATTTCTGACTTTCAAAAGAGATTTACACACTTGATAAATCACCTTGTTGACCTTGGCAGGAAATTTGAGAAGGAAGAGCTGAATTTAAAAGTGCTGCAATGCTTGGACAGATCTTGGCAAGAAAAGGTGACAGCCATTGAAGAATCAAAGGATTTGACCTCCTTGACATTAGCCACTCTCTTTGGGAAGCTGAGAGAGCATGAGCAAAAGCTGCACATATTTGATGAACATGAGCAGCAAGATAAGAAAGGTAAAGGAGTGTCATTAAAAGCCTTGAAATCTGCCAAAGGTAAAGAGGTGTGTGAAGAAACAAGCTCTAATGATTCCGAAACCGAGAACTTCAATCTGCTGGTGAAGAAGTTCAGAAAGTTCATGAGAAGAAAGAAGAATTCCCCCTACAAATTCAATAAAAAGACAAACAAGAAAGAGGAAGCAAGCACATCCTCCTTCAATTGCTTTGAATGTGGAAAACCGGGACACATGAAAGCTGAGTGTCCAAATCTCTTGAAGAAGCAACAAGAGGAGAAGAAATTTAAGAAAAATGGAAAAGGGAAGAGAGCCTACATTGCTTGGGAAGATAATGACTCAAGCACATCAAGTGATGAATCCGAATGTGAGGAGAACAACTTGTGCTTGATGGCTGGAACTGGACAAGACACAATTGTAAGTGACTCTGACCTTGAATCAAATCCGGATTATGATCAACTCCAAGAAGCTTTTATACAAATCCATGAAGAAGCTGTCAAATTAGGAGCCTTAAATTCAAAGCTGAAAAACAAGTTGAAATGGTATGAAAATGCCTTAATTAAAGCTGAACAAGAGCTTGAGGATTTAAAGCATGAGCATGAAAATCTTCAAACTATGTTTAACTTTAATGAAGCTCATTGTGAAAACTCCACTTCCTCAAAAGATGCTTGTGAACATTGCAAAGTTTTTGAAAAAGAAAATGATGATTTGAGATCAACTCTTGCAAAGTTCACAAATGGAAATTCAAATTAAACATTCTTTTGGGAAAACAAAGAAACACTTTTGATAGGAGTGGACTTGGTTTTAACCAAAGCATGAGCATGCCATTTAAGTCAAAGAAAGTAGCTTTTGTGAAAAACCAAAATTTTAGAAAATTTAAAAGCAACTTTTCTAGACAAACAACTTGTTTTTATTGCTGTAAAAGAGGCCATACAATTAGGAACTGCTATTCTAGAAAATATGGAGTTCCAAATGGAGAGATGGTTTGAGTTGAAAAGAGTCAAAGGCTGAGAACTAACCAACAAGGACCCTTCACATGGGTACCTAAATTTTTCCTCTGAATTTGTGTTGTAGGAATGCTTGAGGGCCAAAAATCTACTTTGGTATCTTGATAGTGGCTGCTCAAGGCATATGACTGTGGATCCTTCAAAATTCTCAAGCCTGAAATTGAAGAATGAAGGGTATGTTACCTATGGTGACAACAATGAGGGAAAAATTCTTGGCCATGGCAATGTTGGTAATCCCTCCTCTCAAACATTGATTGAAAATGTTTTGCTTGTTGATGGTTTGAAACATAATTTGCTGAGTATAAGTCAACTAAGTGATAAAGGCTTTAAAATTGAATTTGATGATACATGTTGCTTGATTTGTGATAAAAAGACAAAAGAAATCAGATTCATAGGAAAAAGAATTGACAATATATACATGCTTGACTTAGAACACTCAATAGCAATTTCAAGTACTAAGTGTCTAATAACTCAAGAAGAAAATATATGGCTTTGGCATAGGTGTAGACCCCTAAAATTGTCCGGGTCGGAAATAAGACTCGAAGACTCTTGAAGACCAAAGGAAAGTCAGCCGGAAGGACTCCTGGAGGACCCTGGAAGACCCTAGGATGATTATTCGTAGGTTTAGAAGTCTTAGAGTAGCTTAAAATAAGGCTGTGGAAGGATTGAAGCTCAATACGGCCTCCTAGAAGTTCAGTACGGCCGTACTGAACAATTTGAACTACAATACGGCCGTACTGAAGCCAATACGGCCATACTGAAGTTTTTGAACTTCAGTACGGCCGTACTGAATTCAATACGGCCGTACTGTAGTTTTTGAAACTTCAGTACGGCCGTACTGAATTCAATACGGCCGTACTGTAGTTCAAAACTTCAGTACGGGCCGTATTGATGTCAGAGGCCGTACTGCGCCTCACTCCTATATATAGGACGTCATTTGGATGTCATTCCACACTTTTTCCAGACTTCTGGACCCTCTTGCTGAGTATTCTGGGGTTTTTGAGCAGTGTTCTGCCCTAGAATTCTCTCCGAGAGCCGATCCGACGAAGTTCTTGAGTTCTGAGCATTTAGCTTGAGAATTCGAACTAGTCGAAGGGAAATCTTTTTGATTTCCATAGTAAAGATTAATTTTTAGGGAAGGAGCGAGCGAGAGTGTAGTGGGAGGGAGCGCCAAAAAGCCTCCTAACATTTGAATATATAAAAGCACGCTTCAAAGGTTTCTTCTTCAAAATCCTTCCTTTTACTGCTTTCTGATTGTTGCATCGCATGTTTAATTTATTCATCATGTAGATATCTTATTCATAGCCGTTTATAATAAATAGGGGTAGTTTAGTAATTTTACACTGTTATTTATGAAATAATCCGTCATAGGGAACCCGAAAGGGGCGTTGTGGGGTGCTAACACTTTCCCCGCACGTAACCGACTCCCTTACCCGACTCTGGTTGTAATGGCCAAAGTTGATTTATGAAATCAATTGCCTTATATCTTTTTCCAATGTTTTGAGTAAAACATTGGTGGCGACTCCAAGAACCCTTCTTTTTGCGAAAACCACTAATCCATGGAGGGTCCCGCTTGGGATTAACATGGATTGGTGAATCATTTAATAAAATTGTTAGTTCGATGAGGTCTCAGTTTGAGAATAAGTCGTTCTAACAATCCATCATTTTTCAAAACTTAAAAAGAGTCTGACCATCGTCGCGAATGCCAAGGTCCGTTTCGGCGGGTGGCGACAATAGGAGAGCTGCACATATTCATATGGATCATTTGAATAAGCTGTGTAGGAAAGAATTAGTGGTTGGTCTACCTAAACTCAAGTTTGGAAAGGACAAACTATGTGATGCTTGTCAAAAGGGCAAGCAAGTGAAGGCTAGCTTTAAAAGCAAAAATTAGATTTCCACAACTAGACCTTTGCAATTAATTCACATGGATTTGTTTGGTCCTTCAAGAACCATGAGCCTAGGCGGAAACTACTATGGTTTAGTGATTGTTGATGACTACTCAAGATATACATGGGTTATGTTTCTTGCAAACAAAAATGATGCTTTTAATGCCTTTAGAAAATTTGCAAAACTTGTTCAAAATGAGAAGTGTTCAAACATCACCTCTATAAGAAGTGATCATGGAGGTGAGTTTCAAAACATAATGTTTCAAAAATTCTGTGAGGAACATGGTATAAACCATAATTTCTCAGCACCTAGGACACCAACAAAATGGGGTTGTTGAGAGGAAAAATAGGTCCTTAGAAGAACTTGCTAGAACAATGTTAAATGAAACAAACTTGCCAAAATATTTTTGGGCTGATGCTATCAACACTGCTTGTCATGTGTTAAACAAAGTTCTGATTCGGCCTATATTAAAGAAAACACCCTATGAAATTTACAAAGGAAAAAAGCCTAACATTTCATATTTTAGAGTGTTTGGGTGTAAATGTTATGTGCTGAATAATGGGAAAGAACAACTTGGAAAGTTTGATGCAAAGGCTGATGAGGTAATCTTTCTAGGATACTCTACAAATAGTAAGGCTTATAGAATCTATAATAAGAGAACTCTAGTTGTAGAAGAATCTGTCCATGTGGTATTTGATGAGTCAAATAAGCAAGAGACTAGGCAAACTGAAATTGAAGATTTAACTGAGTTGCTTGATCAATCCCTATTGGAGAATGAACCAAATGAAGAACCTAAGGAGAGTAAGTCACATGAAAAAGCTAGGGAAACAAGTGAACAACTGCCTAAGGAATGGAGAACTTCTAGAGACTTATCAATGGATAACATAATTGGAAATATTGGTAAGGGAGTTTCAACTAGGAGTGCTATTAAAAATATTTACAACACTATGGCATTTGTGTCACAAGTTGAACCTAAGAGCATTGATGAAGCACTAAAAGATGAACATTGGTTAATAGCAATGCAAGAGGAACTAAATCAGTTTGAAAGAAATGAAGTGTGGGATTTAATGCCATTACCAAAAGATTATCCAATTATTGGAACCAAATGGGTTTTCAGAAATAAGCTTGATGAATCTGGGATAATACAAAGAAATAAGGCAAGACTAGTGGCTAAGGGGTATAACCAAGAAGAGGGGATTGACTATGATGAGACTTTTGCCCCTGTATCAAGAATTGAAGCCATTAGATTACTTCTTGCTTATTCCTCTATAAAGAATTTCAAGCTTTATCAAATGGATGTGAAAAGTGCTTTCCTCAATGGGTTGATACAAGAGGAAGTGTATGTTGAACAACCACCAGGCTTTGTGGACTTTAATAATCCTAATCATGTGTTCAAGCTCAAAAAGGCACTCTATGGCTTGAAGCAAGCTCCTAGATCATGGTATGACAGGTTGAGCAAATTTTTGATTGAGAATGACTATAAAAGAGGAAAGGTGGATAATACATTGTTTGTCAAGAAATTTAAAAATGATACAATGTATGTACAAATATATGTGGATGATATTGTGTTTGGATCCACAAATACCTCTCTTTGTAAAGAATTTGCTAAAACCATGCAAGGAGAATTTGAAATGTCAATGATGGGTGAGCTTACATTCTTTTTAGGATTGCAAATCAAACAAATGCATGATGGAATATTCATTGTCGTCACCCGCCGAAACGGACCTTGGCATTCGCGACGATGGTTGGACTCTTTTTAAGTTTTGAAAAATGGTGGATTGTTAGAACGACTTATTCTCAAACTGAGACCTCATCGAGCTAACAATTTTGTTTAAATGACTCTCACCAATCCATGTTAATCCCAAGCGGGACCCTCCATGGATTAGTGGTTTTCGCAAAAAGAAGGGGTTCTTGGAGTCGCCACCAATGTTTTACTCAAAACATTGGAAAAAGATATAAGGCAATTGATTTTCGCAAATCAACTTCGGCCATTACAACCAGAGTTGGGTAAGGGAGTCGGTTACGTGCGAGGAAGGTGTTAGCACCCCACAACGCCCCTTTCGGGTTCCCTATGACGGATTATTTCATAAATAATAGTGTAAAGTTACTAAATTACCCCTATTTATTAGAAACGATTATGAGTAAAATATTTACATGATGAAAACTCTAAACATGCAATGCAACAATCAAAAAGCAATAAATAAAAGCGGTAAAAGAAGGGATTTGGAAAGAAACCTTCGAAGCGGGCTTTTATATATTCAAAACGAAGTTTAGGAGGCTTTTTGGCGCTCCTTCCCACTACACGTCCGCTCGCTCCTTTCCCTAAAGATAATTTTTACTATGGAAATCAAAGAGATTTCCCTTCGACTTGTTCGAGTCTCAAGCTAATGGCTCATGACTCAAGAACTTCATCGGATTGGCTCTCGGAGAGACTTCTAGGGCAGAGAATAGCTCAAAAACCCAAGAATACTCAGCACGAGGGTCCAGAAGTGTGGAAAAAGTGTGGAATGACGTGCAAATGACGTCCTATTTATAGGATTGAGGCGCAATACGGCCTGGGAGGTCAATACGGCCCGTACTGGGTTTTTGAACTACAGTACGGCCGTATTGAGTTCACTACGGCCGTATTGCAGTTCAAATGGCTCAGTACGGCCGTACTAAACCTCTGGGAGGGTGTATTGAGCTCCAATCCTCGCACACCCTTATTCTAAGCTACTCTAAGACTTCTAGACCTACAAAGAATCATCCTAGGGTCTTCCAGGAGTCCTTCCGGCTGACTTTCCTTCGGTCTTCGAGAGTCTTTGAGTCTTATTTCTGACCCAGACAATTTTAGGGGTCTACAGCTGCCCCCCCTTTACTTAGTCGAACGACTTTTTGGTGTACCGGTTGACAAGTAAAGGAGTTGACCCAATTGTCCGGGGAGTAAGCCATCCTTCCGACTTGTAGTGTCTTCCGGTGGGAAAATTGTTGAGTGGCCTCTCCAGGTTGAGTATTAGTCGTCGCCTCTCCAGGCTCGTGCATACCTCGGTGTTTCTGACAACCTCGGTAGCGTGAGTTTGCCCTCTCCAGGGTCTGCATGCCTCCGTGTTTCTGACGACGTTGGCAGCTACATACCTCCGTGTTTCTGACGACGTCGGTAGCTGAGTATTGGTTGTCGCCTCTCCAGGCTCGTTCATACCTCGGTGTTTCTGACAACCTCGGTAGCTGCATACCTCCGTCTTTCTGACGACGGGGTAGCTGAGTATTAGTCGTCGCCTCTCCAGGCTCGTGCATACCTCGGTGTTTCTGACAACCTCGGTAGCTGCATACCTCCGTGTTTCTGACGACGGGGTAGCTGAGTATTAGTCGTCGCCTCTCCAGGCTCGTGCATACCTCGGTGTTTCTGACAACCTCGGTAGCTGCATACCTCCGTGTTTCTGACGACGGGGTAGCTGAGTATTAGTCGTCGCCTCTCCAGGCTCGTGCATACCTCGGTGTTTCTGACAACCTCGGTAGTTGCATACCTCCGTGTTTCTGACGACGGGGTAGCTGAGTATTAGTCGTTGCCTCTCCAGGCTCGTGCATACCTCGGTGTTTCTGACAACCTCGGTAGTTGCATACCTCCGTGTTTCTGACGACGGGGTAGCTGAGTATTAGTCGTTGCCTCTCCAGGCTCGTGCATACCTCGGTGTTTCTGACAACCTCGGTAGCTACATACCTCCGTATTTCTGACGACGGGGTAGCTGAGTATTAGTCGTCACCTCTCCAGGCTCGTGCATACCTCGGTGTTTCTGACAACCTCGGTAGCGTGAGTTTGCCCTCTCCAGGGTCTGCGGTTTGCCCTCCCCAGGGTTGCATACCTCCGTGCTTCTGGTCGCTTTGGTAGCGTGAGTTTGCCCTCTCCAGGGATACATACCTCCGTGCTTCTGGTCACTTTGGTAGCGTGAGTTTGCCCTCTCCAGGGATTTGTGATGATTTTGTCTCCACAGTCCACGATGCTGCTTCGACGGTTGTTTTTGATTTTGGTGCCGCTGAGGGCTGGATAACGCAGGGATCCGTCTAGGGGATGTGCAGTTACTCATAGGTTCTTGCGTCCCAACTTTCCATTGCGTAGTTGGTGCCCACTGGGAAATTCTGATTCCTTGGGGATGCAGACACAAAGATGCTCTTTCTGAGGTGAGCGATGCCTTATGATTGGCTGACGTCCTTTCGACGTTGGTGGAGTATCCCGGTTATCCTTATTCGGGTGACTCTTTTGATTTTCTGGTTTTGTTGCCTCTGCGTAGGCTGTTATCCTGGGGGATTCTGTTGTGATGATTTTGTCTCCACAGTCCACGATGCTGCTTCGACGGTTGTTTTTGATTTTGGTGCCGCTGAGGGCTGGATAACGCAGGGATCCGTCTAGGGGATGTGTAGTTACTCATAGGTTTTTGTGTCCCAACTTTCCATTGCATAGTTGGTGCCCACTGGGAAATTCTGATTCCTTGGGGATGCAGACACAAAGATGCTCTTCCTGAGGTGAGCGATGCCTTATGATTGGCTGACGTCCTTTCGACGTTGGTGGAGTATCCCGGTTATCCTTATTCGGGTGACTCTTTTTTATTTTCTGGTTTTGTTGCCTCTGCGTAGGCTGTTATCCGCTGGGGATTCTGTCGTATTGATCTTGATTGGCCTCTTCTGTTAGGCGGATTATCTTGACGTTCGAATTCCGTTTGGGGAACGGTTATTGATCTTTTCGGATTTTCTCTTTTTGAAGGAGTGCCTCTGAGTAGGCGAATGGGGGTTGAGGATCTTATGTATCCCAGAGTATTATTTAGAAAGCCTCTTCAGGCTTAGCTTCACTCGTCGCTCGAGTTGGAAAGCTATCTTCCACTGAGGAAGTCTAAGTCCTTTGACTCGGATATTTTGTTTGGATGATCACGCTTCCATTGGGGAATCTTGCTGATCTTGCTCTGATAGCTTTCACTGGGAATTCGGCCCAAGAGTGCAAGCTGAGATGTCTCTGGGGAGTATTATTTCGGCAAGCCTCTCCAGGCTCAGTTATTCTGTACGTTTTGTTGGATTTTCTGAATTTTTTGCCTTTTTTGTCGATTTCGGCCTTTTCTGTTGGCTGCTGTCATACACAAGAAATTTTTCCTATTTTTTCTATTTTATGCGACTGCCTCATGATAAGGTCTTTGAATGTGCAACTAATGTGTGTGTGATGCACAAAATGCAAGTTTAATCATTTTGTTAATGTTTTTAGAAAAATGAATGGCTCTCCCTATCCTCCTCTTTCTTGGAGGAATTTCTGTCGTCGATGTGAGGGAGGATTTCTGTGAGCCTCTTACGCAGGAGATTACGGATTTTATAGGAACCCCTCCAACTTTCTTTATTGACCGATTATTAAAGGAATTTCGTACAATTTTTAAGAAACACCAATTTAGAGGCATAATCACATGGTCAAGAGAAGAGAAATGAATAGATATTTTATTGATATTCACAAATGTTTTTTACAGAAAGATATACAAAAGGAATTTCTGAAGAATGGCTGGCCAGGGTAAGCTATATACATTAGGCTTAACAATTATATCTGTAATTGTTGCTCTTACGTTCCCCTAATCGCTTCGGGTGAGATGCCTGAGCCAGGAGTGTAGACACTGCAAGACGCTTGCTTCTAGAAGATAATCACTTGAACCGCCTTTCGGTTTTCGGTTCAAGTGATCGTTGCTTGCTTTGTTTTTGTGTCTTATTCTTTTGCCCCTAATTTTTGCCTAGGACGTATCCTAGCGGGGATAAATTCGCCTTTGTTTTGCCTAGTACCCTTGTACTGGCGGGCTTTTTATTTTGCCCTAACTTTTGCCTAGGACGCCCTTTTCGGGTTTTCATCCTAGCGGGCCTATGCAAGCAACGTCTTCAAGCATAGTACTTCTTTACCACGTCAGCGTTCACTGGTTATCGAAGTTCTTCCCCATCCATGTCCGTGAGGATCAATGCTCCTCCTGAGAAGGCTCGCTTCACCACGTATGGTCCTTCATAATTCGGGGCCCACTTTCCGATTTTGTCCTTTTGAGCTGGTAGCAACTTCTTCATTATCAGCTCTCCCTCATGGTAGACTCGAGGGTGGACTTTCTTGTCAAAAGCCTTTTTGATCTTCCTCTGATAGGCTTGACCATGGCATATGGCGTTCAGCCGTTTCTCTTCGATAAGATTCAACTGGTCGTATCGGCTTTGAACCCATTCTGCCTCGGAAAGTTTTGCTTCCATGATTACCCTTAGAGAAGGTATCTCGACTTCGACAGGTAGAACTGCCTCCATCCCATAGACGAGGGAGAATGGAGTAGCTCCTGTAGATGTGCGTACTGAAGTCCTATAACCATGAAGAGCGAAGGGTAACATCTCATGCCAGTCTTTAAATGAGACAACCATCTTTTGCACTATTTTCTTAATGTTTTTATTGGCTGCCTCGACTGCCCCATTCATCTTCGGCCGATATGGGGAAGAGTTGTGGTGTTGGATCTTGAATTCCTGGCACAGTTCTTCCACCATTTTGTTATTCAAATTAGATCCATTATCAGTGATGATTTTATCGGGAATACCGTATCTGCATATAATGTTCTTCTTGATGAAGGATGTTACCACCTTTCGGGTCACATGAGCATACGATGCCGCTTCTACCCATTTGGTGAAGTAGTCAATGGCCACAAGGATGAATCTATGTCCATTGGATGCTTTCTGCTCGATGGGTCCAATAACATCCATGCCCCACATTGCGAATGGCCAAGGTGAAGCCAATACATTGAGTGGAGTCGGTGGGACATGAATGTTGTCGGCGTATGCTTGACACTTATGGCATTTTCGCACGTACTGGTAACAATCCCTTTCCATGGTCGACCAATAGTATCCCGCCCTGAGGATCTTTTTAGCCATTGCAGGCCCGGGGATATGGGTACCGAAAACCCCCTCATGTACTTCTTTGATCATATTTTGAGCTTCGACTTGGTCTATACATCTCAACAAGACCGAGTCATAATTTTTCTTGTAGAGGGTTTCACCGACTAGCAGAAATCCCCTGGCCCTTCTTCGGATATGCTTCTTGTCATTATCGTTGGCCGCATCAGGATATTCCTCTTTTGTTAAATATTGCTTGATGTCATGGAACCATGGACGATCATCGACAACTTTATCTATCAGAAGGCAGAACGCTTGCTTATCGTGCCGCCGGATATTGATGATGGGCATTTCATGCTCACTTTCCAAGGCGAACATCGACGAGAGCGTAGCAAGAGCATCGGCAAACTGATTCTCCTCCCTTGGAATGTATTCAAAGACGACACTTTGGAAGAAATGTGTCAAATCTTTGATGTGTTCAACATATGGTATCAGTTTAGGGTTTCGGACTTCCCAATCACCTCGTAGTTGATAGATGACTAGGGCCGAATCACCAAACACTTTGAGTTTTAGGATACCATTGTTGATGGCTGCTTGGATTCCCAACGCGCAAGCCTCGTATTCAGCCATGTTGTTTGTACAATCGAAGTTGAGTCTTGCCGTTACGGGAATGTATTTTCCTTGTGGAGAGATTAGCACTGTGCCAATCCCTCGTCCAAGCATGTTGGAGGCTCCATCAAAATACATGGTCCACGCATCATCTTTAGGCTCTTCATGTTGTAGATTCATTATATCCTCATCGGGGAAATTATCCTGAAGGGATTGGTAGTCGTTGGTCGGCCCGTGTGCTAGGTAATCAGCTAGGGTACTGCCCTTGATGGCCTTTTGTGTGACATGTATGATGTCAAATTTTGATAATTGTACTTGCCACCGGGCAATCTTCCCAGTGATTATTGGTTTTTCGAACACGTACTTAATTGGATCCATTTTGGAAACCAACCAAGTAGTATGCCTAATCATATACTGCCTGAGCCGTTGTGTTGCCCATGCTAACGCACAGCACGTCTTTTCTAACGGCGTGTAGCGGGTCTCATAGTCGAGAAATTTCTTGCTCAGGTAGTAGATGGCTCGTTCTTTCTTTCCCGTTTCGTCTTGTTGTCCTAGCACACCTCCCATGGACTCATCAAGCACGGTTAAGTAGAGGATTAATGGTCTTCCCTCGACAGGTGGCACCAATACTGGTGGATTGGCCAAACACTATTTGATCTTATCAAAAGCTTGTTGACAATCCTCATCCCAAGATTCGGAATGATTCTTGCGCAACAGCCTGAATATTGGTTTGCACGTGTCAGTCAACTGTGCGATGAACCTTGCGACATAGTTCACCCTGCCGAGGAATCCTCTTATCTCTTTCTCGGTTTTAGGAGGAGGCATTTCCATTATTGCCTTCACTTTATCGGGGTCCACCTCTATGCCTTTTTTACTGACGATGAACCCGAGAAGCTTACCCGACCGAACTCCAAAAGTACACTTAGCCGGATTTAGCTTAAGTTGATACTTGCGAATCCGGTTGAATAATTTTCTCAAATATTGGATATGGTCCATTTCGTCGTTCGACTTTGTGATCATGTCGTCCACGTATACTTCGATTTCTTTGTGGATCATGTCGTGGAATAACATCACCATCGCTCGTTGGTAGGTGGCACCCGCATTTTTGAGTCCAAAAGGCATCACCCTGTAGCAGAAAGTGCCCCAGGGTGTAATGAAGGAAGTTTTCTCGCGGTCTTCCTCATTCATCTTGATTTGGTTGTACCCAGAGTACCCATCCATGAAGGAATAGAGTGTGTTCGTGGCTGTATGATCCACCAGTGTATCGATGTGAGGTAAGGGAAAATCGTCCTTTGGACTGGCACGATTCAGATCCCTGTAGTCAACACAAACTCTAACCTTTCCATTCATTTTAATGACTGGCACGATGTTAGCCAGCCATTCGGGATACTGAGATACAACCAAGAATCCCGCATCTAATTGCTTTTCTACCTCCTCCTTGATCTTTAAAGACCACTCGGGCTTGATTCGTCGGAGCTTTTGTTTGACGGGTCGAAACCCTTCTTTCAACGGTAACTTGTGCTCGACGATGTTAGAGTCCAAACCGGGCATATCATGATACGACCATGCAAATACGTCCTTATATTCCCTTAACAATTGGATCAATTGCGCCCTTATTTCATCACTGATATGGGTCCCAATGTTGACCTCTTTTATCTCTTGGCCCTGCCCCAAATTCACGGTCTCCAATTTCTCTTGGTACGGTTGGAGTAGACGAGCTTCTTGATCTAGCAGTCTTTGCAGATCCGGAGAGATGGTCTCCTCATCACTGTCCAACTCAACCCATTCATCCTCAACTTTCGGATCCCGGTCGGAGCGAACAATCACAGACATAATTGTTTTATCGGTTCTGTTTTTGGTTTAGAATTATTAATGTTAATGAGAGAAAGAGAGAAAAGAATAAATGAGAGAATGATGTGTGAAAAATGCCTCTTTATTGATATGTATGAAAAACTGTACAAAAAACCCTTATTCACATGAAAAGGGTCTCATGATCTCGGGTACTGATCATGAGTCCCAAAAAGAAAAGAAAAATGTGGAGGGGCCCTATCGTGGCTTGCTCTTCTCTCTACTCCTGCTTCGGCAGAGGGTTCTTGCTCACGTCAGGCGCTGTCGAATCAAAAGTGACCCACCCAGCATCGATAAGGTCTTGGACCTTATATTTGAGAGCTCTACAGTTCTCCGTTGAATGCCTCGGTGCCCCCGAATGGTATAGACATTTGTCTTGCGGATTGTACCAATCGGGGTAAGGTGGATCAATTTTCCTTGGTGGAATGTAAGCTAGAAGATGAGCTTGCACTAGCTTCGGTAGGAGGTCGCTATATGTGGTCGGAAGTTTATCAAACTTCTTCACAGGGTTGTACTGCGACTTTCCCGACTTCGAAGCGGAGGAAGATGAAGAAATAGTTATGGCGTTGACTCCTCCCTCCTTCTTCTTCCCAAAGGTCTTCTTAGCTTCAAATGATTGGGAAGGCTTAGCTAGCTTCCCACTTTTCAGTCCTTGTTCCACTCTTTCTCCAATGGTGATGATGTCCGAGAAGAGCGTTGTCGTGCTCCCTATCATCTTGTCATAATAGGGACCAGTCAACGAGTTTATAAACAGGGACACCGTCTCCTTATCCGACAGTGGGGGCTCTATTTGTGCCGCCAACTCCCTCCATCGTTGGGCGTACGCCTTAAAGGATTCATCACTTTTCTTACTCAAGGCTTGAAGATCGGACCTATCAGGTGTTAGGTCGATGTTATACTTGTAGCGCTTGAGAAATGCGTCGGCCAACTGCTTCCATGTAAGCACCTGATTCCCATCCAGCTGCATATACCAGTTGAGTGCGGTGTCAGCCAAGCTCTCTTGGAAGCAATGGATTAAGAGCTTTTCATTAGTGGCATATGCAGCCATCTTTCGGCAATACATGGTGAGATGACTTTTGGGGCAAGTCGATCCCACATACTTTGGGAGATCGGGCACTTTAAATTTGGGAGGGAATTGGATGTCCCTCACTAAGCACATGTCGATGGCATCTTTGATATCAAAATCATGCCCCTCCATAGCCCTCAACCGGTCCTCGAGAGCGTGGAATTGCTCCTTTGAAATCTCGGGCTCTCTAATTGTAATCCCCGCCCCAAGGGGTACAGCTTGCGGAGGCTCTTGCTCTTGCTCCTCCTCATGATGGGACTCATGGTCACTGTGTTGAGCCCCGTGTATGTTTTGGTGACGCATGAGTTCCATCATTTGCGCCATTTGCTCCTTGAGCTGTGAGAGCTCGGTTGTAAGCTTCTTGTTTTGTTCCTCCAACGCGTCCATTTTCTTGAGTTTCTGCGCGTGCGTGAGGACAGAGAGATGACCAGCCACTTTCTAAAATGAATGCTTAATCTAATTAGTTTATTTATGGAATGAATACACTCTTGACATGAGCTTGATAACCTTCCATCTTTAAGGCGCTGCCTTTTTAAGACGGAGGTTTACCACCCTCCTTGACTTATGATCTCTCCCCAACGGAGAATCTCAATAGTCATGGGTCTCTTTCACTCATGTCAAGGGGTATTGGTGAGCCTAAAATGAATGGTTATGAGGATGCATGATGTCTTATTGGTAATGATGCACATGCTCCTCACTTTTATTATATTTTCACACATGGTCTTTCCTCTCATGTCATGACATTTTCATGCATGGGGGTTATTCTTAGACCTTATCACGAGGTTTATTATTAATGCACAAACAATGTCACATAGACCTATACACAAACAATTCACTCATCCACGAACAATCTCGAGCGAATCACGAGGTAGGGGTATCCTGCAGACAAGTGCATATTCAAGGAGGTTCTAACTGTTCTCACCGGTCCAAGGCCCCCAAGGTGCCCCCATTATAGGGACCCAATTCCTCTCGTCGTAAGTCGATGGAAAGCTCCAACGCACTGTCGGACTTGAGTTCATGGTTTTCACCTTGAGTGATGCTTTCCGACAACGGTCTACGGGCACCTATAGACCCATTCGACAACCGGCCGTACTCGCATCCACTCCCTATGGCTTTCCACTCATGCCCCCGGGTATAGAGGACTCTGTTGTGTGCAAAGGTTCGTGTGCAGTTTGTATTTCAAACAATTGCGAAAATTTAAACATTCAACAGTTATTAAAGCCAATTAGATAAAACATATTATCATACAAGCGAGGGGTAATGAAGTAATTTTAAACTATCATTTTAGAAATAATCCATCACTAAATGGGACTGACTCTCGAGGCTTCCCCAGTGGAGTCGCCATCTGTCGCCACCCGCCGAAACGGACCTTGGCATTCGCGACGATGGTTGGACTCTTTTTAAGTTTTAAAAAATGGTGGATTGTTAGAACGACTTATTCTCAAACTGAGACCTCATCGAGCTAACAATTTTGTTTAAATGACTCTCACCAATCCATGTTAATCCCAAGCGGGACCCTCCATGGATTAGTAGTTTTCGCAAAAAGAAGGGGTTCTTGGAGTCGCCACCAATGTTTTACTCAAAACATTGGAAAAAGATATAAGGCAATTGATTTTCGCAAATCAACTTCGGCCATTACAACCAGAGTTGGGTAAGGGAGTCGGTTACGTGCGAGGAAGGTATTAGCACCCCACAACGCCCCTTTCGGGTTCCCTATGACGGATTATTTCATAAATAATAGTGTAAAGTTACTAAATTACCCCTATTTATTAGAAACGATTATGAGTAAAATATTTACATGATGAAAACTCTAAACATGCAATGCAACAATCAAAAAGCAATAAATAAAAGCGGTAAAAGAAGGGATTTGGAAAGAAACCTTCGAAGCGGGCTTTTATATATTCAAAACGAAGTTTAGGAGGCTTTTTGGCGCTCCTTCCCTACACGTCCGCTCGCTCCTTTCCCTAAAGATAATTTTTACTATGGAAATCAAAGAGATTTCCCTTCGACTTGTTCGAGTCTCAAGCTAATGGCTCATGACTCAAGAACTTCGTCGGATTGGCTCTCGGAGAGACTTCTAGGGCAGAGAATAGCTCAAAAACCCAAGAATACTCAGCACGAGGGTCCAGAAGTGTGGAAAAAGTGTGGAATGACGTGCAAATGACGTCCTATTTATAGGATTGAGGCGCAATACGGCCTGGGAGGTCAATACGGCCCGTACTGGGTTTTTGAACTACAGTACGGCCGTATTGAATTTGGTACGGCCGTACTGAAGTTCAAAAACTTCAGTACGGCCGTATTGAGTTCACTACGGCCGTATTGCAGTTCAAATGGCTCAGTACGGCCGTACTGAACCTCTGGAAGGGTGTATTGAGCTCCAATCCTCGCACACCCTTATTCTAAGCCACTCTAAGACTTCTAGACCTACAAAGAATCATCCTAGGGTCTTCCAGGAGTCCTTCCGGCTGACTTTCCTTCGGTCTTCGAGAGTCTTTGAGTCTTATTTCCGACCCGGACAATTTTAGGGGTCTACATTCATAAGTCAAAGCAAGTATTGCAATGAACTTCTGAAAAAGTTTGGTATGGAAGGGTGTAAGGAGGCTGCCACACCTATATCAAACAATTGCAATCTTGACTTAGATGAGAAAGGAATTGTTGTTGATAGTTCAAAGTATAGAGGCATTATTGGATCACTCTTGTACTTAACAGCAAGTAGGCCTGACATAATGTTTATTGTGTGCCTATGTGCAAGATTCCAAGCTAATCCTAAAGAATCTCATATGAAGAGTGTGAAGAGAATCCTTAAGTATTTGAAAGGTACAACCAATGTGGGGTTGTGGTATCCAAAGGGAGTCTCACTAAGTCTGATAGGCTACTCAGATTCAGACTATGCTGGGTGTAGACTAGATAGAAAGAGCACAAGTGGAACTTGTCACTTACTAGGGAGTGCACTTGTTTCATGGCATAGCAAAAAGCAAGCTTGTGTTGCTTTGAGTACAGCTGAGGCTGAGTATATAGCTGCTGGAAGTTGTTGTGCTCAAATTCTTTGGATGAAACAACAATTAAAAGATTATGGAGTTGAGTTGAATAAAATTCCTTTGAGGTGTGACAATACTAGTGCAATAAATCTGACCAAGAATCCAATTTTGCACTCTAGGACAAAACATATTGAGATAAGACACCACTTTTTAAGAGATCATGTGCAAAGGAATGATTGTGTTGTAGAGTTTGTAGAAACTAGCAAACAACTAGCTGATATTTTTACAAAACCTCTACCAAGGGAAAGATTCAACCATTTGAGAATTGAATTGGGAATAATCAAAGAATCATGTTTAAATTGATTATGCTTTGAGAGTGATAGTTAGAGATGCTTGGAAGAGAGTATTTAAAGTGACAAATAAGACGGTAAAATTTGAGAAGTTAAAATTACTGAGAAGCAAAACTTCTCTGGAATAATCGATTATCTTAAGATATAATCGATTATCTTAAGTAATCTCATGGAAATAATCGATTATTTGGGTAATAATCGATTATCTGGAACATGAAGAATTCCAAGAGTCTCTGAAATAATCGATTATTTGGGCAATAATCGATTATCTGGTGGGAAGAAACTCAAGAGTCACTGTAATAATCGATTGTCTTGGGAAATAATCAATTATCTGAGTAGTGGAATTTGAAAGGCCACTGGAATAATCGATTATTCTATAAATAATCAGTTATCTGGGTTGTGTTAGGAGAAAATACCCTCTGTTATAATCGATTATCCTTAAAATAATCGATTATCCATATCAGATTGTGTTTTTAAGGGATTCTACTGATGCAAATAATCGATTATTTGCATAAATAATTGATTATCTGGACTGCTCTTAAAAAAATCCTGAAGCATTTTTAAACGGTTATCTCCGCGCCAACTTTTAAAACCACCCATTACTCTTATACCCAGAATGTGCTAGGGCATAAAACACTTCTCCCAACTTCTCTCATTCTCTCATTTTCTCTCAACCCACAAAACCCTAACTCTCTCAAATCTCTCATCTTCTTCATTTTCTTCAAGACCCATCCATGGCTTCTTCATCCAAAAGACCAAAGAAGCTTGAAGTGAGGGGGAGCAAGCGTCCTCTACCCTCTGGGTAGCTGATAATTAACTAAGTGGTTTGCTGATGAGAAAGCTCAAGAGTACTATTTTGAGTGGTACGCCGGACGGAGAATCATTCCTCCAAAGACCCTTAAACTTGATTGGTTTAAGAATGAGGGTTTCAGTTTTCCAACCCTTCTGGAGCACCAGGAGCTGAAGAGGTTTTTGGAAATGGAAGGTCCCTATTATCCTGAGTTAATTAGGTTATTTCTCTGTTTCGCCTCGAGTAATGAAGGAATCATGCAATCGGTGGTGAAAGGAAAGCTGATTCGGTTGGACGGGCCAACTTTGAAGGCGGTTGCGGGTCTGATCGGTATTGGACAAGAGAAACCCCAACCCTTCAATTTTGGGGATTTTGAAGAAATGATTACATTCCGGGACTGTCAAAGGAACCCGTTGAACACCAACTACGAGAAATTCTTGGCGGGAGGTATGAAAAAGAACTCTCGTTTAATTTCTTTTATTATTGCTTGGATGTTGAAACCCAGGTTGCACAACCATGCTCAGATGTCAAGAGATGACATTCTGTTGATGCATGTGATTAAAAAGAAAATAAAGATCGATTGGGTATCGGTCGTGAACGATTGTATGTGGAAGGCTAGACGGAAGGAAGACGGCCCAATTCCTTATGCTCTTTTGTTGTCTAAGATTTTTGAAGTTGCCGGTGTAGATTTATCTAGGGAAAGAAAAATAATTTTGCATGCCTCAAACAAAATAGCGAAGTCTTCATTGCATCACATGGGGATGCTTAAACAAGAAGACAAATGGGTGTTTAAAGGCGATGTACCCCCTACTCCGGAGCAGGCAACTGATGAAGACGGTGTTCCGTCACAAGATGAGGATCAGCCACCACAGGTGGAAGATGAACCAAGCAGGGAGTCTGAAGCGGAACCAAAACCATTTTCACCGTTTGAGCAAATAATGATCAACAAGATGGATGCAGTGATGGAAATGTCGAGAAGACATGAGTCTTTGTTTTCCGGTATTCTTGACAGATTTGATGATCTGGACCATGAAGTGAGGCTGATCAAGGCTCAACTTGGGATACTGGAAAATGAAGATTGATCTTTGTTTTGATTAGTTTTAATTAGGATTTTAAATTCTGGTTTGGAACAATTAATTTCAATTTGGTTGTAAGGTTTTTAATTTCTGAACAATTTTAATGCTTTTTGTTGAACAATTAAATTCTGATGAATTTGGAGTTTATTTTTCCGTTATGATGGCTTGATTGTGATTTCAAAGTGTGATTTGGAATGCTGGTGCTGAAATGCTCTATTTTTGTGAGCATGTGTGGTGATATTTTAGTTTTGATTTTGCTGATTGGAATGCTCTGTTTGTTTATATTGTGGTAATGTGTTTCTTGGCTTGACTTGTTCTGAATTGGTGTACAAATGATTCAATTTGGATAGCTGAGCCAAAGTTTTTTTTTTTTTTTTGGTTATTGCTGGACATACTTGTAGACCCCTAAAATTGTCCGGGTCGGAAATAAAGTTGGAAGACTCTCGAAGACCAAAGGAAAGTCAGCCGGAAGGACTCCCAGAAGACCATAGGATGACTATCTGTAGGTTTAGAGGTCTTAGAATAGCTAAAATAAGAAAAGTGGGAGGAATGAAGCCCAATACGGCCTCCCAGAGGTTCAGTACGGCCGTATTGAACATTTTGAACTTCAATACGGCCGCACTGAACTCAATACGGCCGTATTGAAGTTTCTGAACTTCAATACGGCTGCATTGAATTCAATACGGCTGCACTGAACTTCAATACGGCTGCACTGAACTTCAATACGGCTGCACTGAACTTCAATACGGCTGCACTGAACTTCAATACGGCCGTATTGAATTCAATACGGCCGTATTGTAGTTCAAAATTTCAATGTTGACCGTATTGACCCCCAGAGACCGTATTGAGCCTTTTCCCTATAAATATGATGTCAATGGGACGTCATTTCACACTTTTGGACGGAGTTTTAACCCTCTTCTTGAGTATTCTGGGTTTTTTTTGAGCAGTGCTCTGCCTAGAAATCACTCGGAGAGTTGATCCGACGAAGTTTTTGAGTTCTGAGCATTTTGCTTGAGTCTCAAACTAAGTCGAAGGGAAATCCATCGGATTTCCAAGTCAAAAATTATTTTTTAGGAGGGAGCGAGCGGTCTTGTAGAGGGAGGGAACGCCAAAACGCTTCCCAATTTCTGTCAAGATATATAAGAAAGCACGCTTCAAAGGTTTATATCTTTAAAGTCCCTTCTTTTACCGCTTTCTGTGTGTACATATTTAAACTGTCATCATGTAGATAGTTAATTTATAATTGCTTAGAATAAATAGGGGTAATTTAGTAATTTTGCACTATTATTTTTTAAATAATCTGTCATAGGAAACCCAAAAGGGGCGCTGTGGGGTGCTAACACCTTCCCCACGCGTAACCGACTCCCTTACCCGACTCTGGTTGTCATGGCCGAAGTTGATTTTTGAATCGATTGCCTTAAAACTTCTTTTTCCAATGTTTTGAGTAAAACATTGGTGGCGACTCCACGAACCCTTCCTTTTTATGAAAACCGCTGATCTATGGAGGGTCCCGCTTGGGATTAACATGGATTGGTGAGCCTTTTAATAAAATTGCTCGTTTGACAAGGTCTCAGTTTGAGAATAAGTCATTCTAGCAATCCATATATTTAAACAAATAAAAGAGTCCAACCATCCTTCGCGAATGCCGAAAGCCCGTTTCGGGCCGGTGGCGACAATACTCTGTACATGGCTTATAATTGTCAAACTTGGCTTACTTTGTTTTTGATAATGCCAAAGGGGGAGAAAAGGTTAAAAGGTTGTGTGTATAGTTGTTATAGTTGTTGTTTTTGCAGGTATTATGCTTGTGTGTGTGTATTGTGCAGGTTTTATACAGGTTTTGTATGTTGGAATTAAAGGGCACAATGGCTAAGAAGCCTTGAAGCACAATATCATTAGCATTGGATTGATATAATATGAATCATGGGTTGTCATCATCAAAAAGGGGGAGATTGTTGAGCTTAGTGAGTTTTGATGATCACAACACAAGTGTACAACAACAACTTACACAAGTGTACAACAACAACTTGGAAGCACAAAGACAAAGTCAAAGAAGAGTCAAGAGAATGTTATGTAATAAAGTATAGAGTTTATAAATTGTTTTGATTGAGTTTTTATGTTGTGTATGCTTTGTGCATGATCAAATCTATATCTAAACTAAGTAGAGAGTATATGATGATGAGTTAAAACATTGAAAAGTTATTTTGAGACTTAAAATGAAGTTTTAAGTACTAACTCAAAATAATCGATTATTGTTAAATATAATCGATTATTTCAGCAAATAGGCTGAGTAGAATGCCTTGCTGTAATAATCGATTATTTTCCAAAATAATCGATTATCCCAGGAGTAACTCTCTGGAATAATCGATTATCTAGCAAAATAATCGATTATATTGTTCTTGGTTGGTTTCCATAAAACCTGAAGAACAAAATAATCGATTATTCTTTAAAATAATCGATTATCTGTGTCTGAAACTTTTATAAATAGTTTGAACTTTGAGAAACTTCAGACAAGAGTTAGAACTGATAATCAATTGGTGAAAAACGTTTTGTGGAGTCTTTGTGACATCTTGGAGAGTTTTCTTTGCGAAATCCAAGAGTGAAAACGTTTGTGAAAAGCTTGTGAGAAGATAATCATCATCATATTCTTGAAAGGGGAAGATAAAGATTTGTTCAAGAATTCCAGGTTAATTCGTTCCTTTATTCTTTGTGAATCTTTGTAAAAATCTTGAGAAGGGTTTCTCAAATGGTAAGGGTTCTTGTAGTGGGTTCTACAAGGGGTGCTTTCTTGGGGTCAAGAAAGTGGTTATCTTTTGTGTT
Source organism: Cajanus cajan (assembly GCF_000230855.2). NCBI lineage: Eukaryota > Viridiplantae > Streptophyta > Magnoliopsida > Fabales > Fabaceae > Cajanus > Cajanus cajan. Next base: position 23,107,331 of record NC_138524.1, read on the forward strand.
GAAGTATATGCATGTGTGTGTGCTTGTAAACCTTCTTGCTTAAGATAGTGGAACAAATCTTAATCAGGTGTTGATTAAGGACTGGATGTAGGTCACATGTGGAGTGGCTGAACTAGTATAAAAGACTTGTGCAATCTTCTTCTACCTTATCTTTTACTTTGAGTAATTGCTTGATTGAACATTAAAGAAGATAATTCTTGATTAACATGTGTATGTGAAAATTGTTGGTTTAAATCTGAATTAGAACATTATATTTGAACCTCACAATTTTGTAATCAAGAAAGCATATTGCATTCATACTTTCATAACAAGTCTTTGAGAGAGCTTCATTTGAAAAATTCAGTCTTAGAAAAGTTTAAGTGAAATAAAGATCGTAAATACTCTGATAATTTTTAAAGGGTCATAGAATCCAATTCACCCCCCCTCTTGGATTGTGCCATTCTTTTCTAACAAGAGTGAATAGGAAGAGGCGAAACCCAGTTGCCAGAAACAGCGATGGAGACTGAACGGAAGCGAAAGTGCAGGGAGCAGCTTGCGCAAGAGGCCAAAGGAGAAAGAAAACGAAAAGAGTAAAGTGGAAGGGGAAGAGGCGCGAGTGGGAGAAAAGAATACCTCAAAATTTAAAACGGTCACGACACGTGTCACCCAAGGGACGCGCCTGACCACGTATTAAATGAGGCCCATTATGATAGAAGAAGCCATCATTGCATAACCGCCATGCCCATTAACGCGCTGGCCTCGCGTTTCGAAATATGAAATGACAATTGCCACACGTGGCATCCCGACAGACAGACACACGCGAAAAGTCACTGCTCCTTAACGAGCTCGGTCCTTAACTCCTCGACCCACGGTCTTCGGAGCTCAGGGGGCTAGTGTACTATCTGTACTGCGAAGCCGAGCTCCCAGCTCGGCATCACAATGCAAGACGACCTCGAACATGCGCTGGGACGACCTCGGCCTGGACAAGATCCGCTATCTTATCAGATCATAACTGATCTCGGACCCAAGGCCCAACGCAATCCTAATTCACACCAAGGTACGTGTATTATTTATATGAGACTCGTACTCATACAAACCCTAACTTTAGCATCGGAGTCTCTTTTGCAGGTACTACCCCCATCTTGGAGCACCAACGTACCAGTGAAGGAGGCTCACCAACCTTACCCAGTAGATCAACTCTACCTCAGATCCCCGGTAAGAACAAATCTTATTATAATACTTATATATATATATATAATATAATATGATCTTATGCATTAAGTAATTAATTATAATATAATAAAATATATCACTTAATTATTTGTATTAAAATTATTTATTTAAAAAATATATATAAAAAAGAACTTGGATTGGGGGCTGAGGCAAGATCTCAATAATTTTTGCCGACCTTGCCTTAGCCACATCTCCGACCATAGAGTGCAGGTTAAAAAGGAAATTATTGAAATTAAAAATATATATATTATTTTATTAGTTAATATAAATTTTAGATATAAATTTTTTAACTATGTAATATAAATTTATTATTGTTTTTCTTACAACAAATAAGTTTATTATTGTTAGTAATACGATTTGTAAAGAAAAAAATATTATTACAAATATTTTGGGTATTTACATGTATATAATATTTATATCAATAATTTAACATTAATTTCTTCAAAACTTAGTTTAAAATGAATATTAAAACATTTATATTAAAATTAGAAAATGTAAAAACAATAATAAAATTAAATGAGTAAGAAAAATAATAAATCTATATTTATTACTCATAGTAAATATTTAAGTAAGAAATTTAATGCTATAAAATTAGTTATTTTGATTTATGTGTGATAGAAAAGAGATGAACTTCATAATAGATTAATAAGTTCAATTCACAATTTTTGGCACTCACTTCTAGCAATTTGTGGTAGAGTCTTAATTAAAAAAATTTCCATTATTCGTAAAGAGAATTTGTTTGTAAATATATTTATATTTATTTTACTCAAAATAAAAAAGAAATTAACTTAATAAATTATTTTAAAATAAAAAAAAAATTATACTAAAATAAATGTGTTCATTTAATGAAATTTCTTTCTACTTAAAGCTATTATGTTTTCAATAATTCATGCTCTATATTAAATTTCAACAATCCAACCGTTGCATTTAAAGTTTTTAATATATATATATATATATATATATATAGAAGAGATCCCTTCACTCCAGGAGTAAAACTACTTACTCCTTTCAATAACTCATGCTTTACATCAAATTTTAACGATCCAACCGTTCAATTTAAATTTCTTAATGCATAGTTCAAATCTGCAAATTTTTTAGAAAATTTGATGATTATTCGATACTTCATTTCATTAATTCAAATCAATATATAAAATGATTTTATGATTATCCGTTAATTTGAATTAATGAAACGAAATATCAAATGATTTTCAAATTTTCTAAAAATTTGCAGATTTGATCTATGCATTAAAAATTTTAAATTGAACGATTAGATCGTTAAAATTTGATGTAGAACATGAGTTATTAAACGGAGTAACTCTAGGTAATTTTATTCTTGGAGTAAAAGGATCCCTCCTTATATATATATATATATATATATATATATATATATATATATATATATATATATATATATATATATATATATATATATATATATATATATATATATATATCATATCTAAAGGTATATTATGTGTTGTCCTATTTTAACAACTTCATATAAAAAATTGTTATTTAAAATTAATATATATATTTTTTTATTAATGAACATAAATGTTAATTAATGATGATTTAAAAGTATCAGTTACTCTCTATGACTTTGTGTCGGCGTACTTGTGTGCCTTCATAGTGAGTGAGTGGTGGTGGTGCGAGTGAGACAGCGGAAACAGAAAAGAAAGGGAGCTCAGAAAATTGGACAAAGAAGACAATGTAGAATATCTTCGTTTTGGTCAATTTCTAATCCCTTATATTTAAGGGTATTTTGGTCATTTCATACTTTATATTTTGTAAAAAATAAATTAAAATATATTATTTTTTATATTATTAATTTATTAAAACATTATTTGTATCGTAAAATTCACGAAAGTTACTTTACAAGAACACTTTATTTATTTGGCAGCGGCTTTGGAGCATATTGTATTGTTCATGCTCATTGCTCACCACACACCACCTCGGACTTCATTTTCTCGGGTTCCTCATGCGGTGTCGCACCACAGGTCCCACACACATGTCCTTGTACAACAAATTATTGTTTGTTGTCGGTCCAACATATTTTTAAGGTCGAAGGCAAATATTAAAATGAGATATTTTAAAAATTTATAATAACATATTTTAATAAAAAATATTTTGATAAAAATATTTTTGTTAAAAGTTTTCTTTTAAACTTTTAAACATACAAATTATTTATCAAATTATTATATTCAATTTTTTATCAATTTTTTTTTATATTTTTAAAGTTAATTCATTTAAGCTTTTATGAGACATTGGTTTAATTAATTATAATTTTGAGAAAAAAAATTCAGTCCACGTAACACTTACCTAAATTGTTGACATTATTCTATATGCATTAACTAATACGTTTTTCTATTTTCCTGTTTATATTATTAATTTGTTCATTAAATGAGCAATCATTTATATTTTTAATTTGTTTTGATAAATGTATTTACAGTCCTTGACTTAATTAAAGCATCAAAGATTTTTAATATTTTTTTAAAATAACCAGATTTATATTTTGTAGTTGATATTTTAAAATAAAGTAATTAATATTTGATAATATATCAAAATATATATATATATATATATATATATATATTAGAATAATAAAATTTGATTATCAAATGACTATTTCACGCAAAAATTTCTTTAAGATGTTTTTGTCAAATGACTCTTTCCATCAATAAAAAATTGTTGATCAACTTTAAATATAGTAATTTTAAGACATAAATATCTCATATGCATAACATAAGTTCAAATTACTAGAATGAACATATATATATATATATATATATATATATATATATATATATATATATAAAAGTTCATTTACATAACATAAAATAATTGGTTAAAGGTAATCACATTTATATTATTGAATATAAAAAAATAAAATAACATCAACAATTTTATAAGCAATTTTTTATAAGTCACAAAAAAATATAAAAGAAACTAAAGTTAATTTATCAATATGAAAACAGTCTCAAGAAATAGTATCAAACAACAATACAATATAATTATAATTTTTATTTTATTTTAAAAAATTTGTGATAATAAACTTATAATTTTATGATATAAATGGCAAAGGATAAACCAATTCTATTACATTTTATAATCCTCGATTCCTTTTTACTAATTTCACTAACTTCCAATTTCATGTAATGAGTAATTGAGAAGGTAAGAATAATATAGAATCATAGAAATATGAGCAATTAAAATGAAAAAATCAATAATTTTTTTTATATAAATATAATATTCAAAAATAAAAATAATTAAAAATTAATACAAGAAAAATCTACCAAATTTAATAATAGGGATAGTCAAGTAGGTGTTAAGAATAATTTCACCTAGTTAAGAAAAACTTGTACTATTAAAGTTGTGCTATTAAAAGTCTCTCTTAACTTTTGTAGTTGTAGGTGTTGTGCTATTAAAAAGGCTTTTACTTCTGTTATTAAGTGATATTAAAAGAAACAAACAGGAACAAACCCTCTCTTAATTTTTAAAAAAATATAAATAAGATAAAGAAGACTTAAATTGGACGTGTGATTGAGGACGATTAGTTAAAAATATGAGTAGTTATTTTCTTATTTTATTATTTTTTCTTAAAAATTAAAAAATATTATTACTAAAAATTAAATGAAGATTAAAAATAATTATTTATTTGTATTTTCTTTAGAATAAGTAAATAATTAGTATAGACAAAAAATAAAAAATAAAAACCTCTTAATGAAGTGCTTTGTGCACGACAAAGAGAGGAAAAAATCTAGTGCTGACGTGTAGTGTTTTATCGCATAAAAGAGACCGAAAATCTTATTCATTTCTTTTTCCAAATAACATCAATCGAGGAGAGAGAGAAGGGGAAGGAAGTGATATTTGAAATCTCATTATCGTACTTAAATTTAATTATTTTAAACAAAAATAAATGATATTTTTAAAGATATTATCTTGTAAAAAAAATTAAATAAATCTTTGAAAGCTTTTCTTAAATTTGTATCTTGCTTTAAGATATTAATGTAGTAATCAATATTATTAATTAATATGAATATATTGAGAATCCACCCTTATATATAAAATGTAACATCCTGTTTTTTTAAAAATAATAATATTAATATATTATTATATTTTTTGGAGTTAAAAATATTTATTATTATTGTTGTTGTTGTTGTTGTTGAAGAAGAAGAGAGTATTTTATTTTATATTTTTCATTTATTTACTTAATTCTTTTTGGGAGAAAAGAGAAGTGGATCGAGAAGTGAAGCGCGTTGGGTTGATCCGACTCGAGAGAATGTTAAGAAGGGGGGTTAGCAAATTAATTAATTTTCATTTGGTATTCTAAAGGTGTGAGAGAAGAGGAGAGAAAAAACAGGAGTTTTGAGGAGGAGTGCTCAGGAAGTGATTCACATTGCATCAAAACTAGTTGGATTTACGCAACAAGGTAGGGGGGAAAAAGGGATCTTCATATACATAGTCACAAGAGGGAATAGGTAGATGAAGAGTTTCCTAAGATTCTTAGAAATTTTATAATTATTTTTGCATGTTTAATAATTCTAATGATTTATGTATGGATTTATATTGATATTTTCTGGTGTTAATTACTGTAATTTCTATTTTGGATGATGGATTAGATTGATTAAAATGTGCATGAGTTAAGGTTCATGAGGAATTGGGGATTCCATAATTGATGCATGTTTTTATGAAATTGATGTGTTATGATGTGTTTTCGAGTAATTGTGACGAGTTCTGACCGATTAGAATATGAAAATAGTGTTGTTTGATGATTGATGAATTATGAGATGTCTATTTGCATTTCTAGAATTGTAGAAAGTTGCATTGGTACCGAGCTTAGTTCTTCGCATCGAGCACACTTTCATGGAGATGAAGGTAGAACCCACAAGATTGTGCCAGGCAAAAATGTAATTTCGCTTGGCGTGATCCCTTGGAGTGGCCTTTCGCTAGGCGAAATTATAATTTTCCTTGGTGTAATTCCTTAAGGTGGTCTCTATTAAGCCTTAGCGTTAGGCGATATTTCTCGACGTTGGGCACGGGTGAGAACAGGAGCTCGGGTTAAGCTTGGCATCGGGCAAAATTGTAATTTTGCCAGGCATGAGTCAGAAATAGAATTGTAATTAGATGAAGTGTGTGTGCCTGAGTATGCTATTTATAGACGTCAAACCTGAAAATTGGGGTGTTACAACTCTCCCCCCCTTTTGAAATTTCATCCCCAAAATTTACCTGAAAATAGAAATGGGTAGGCTCCTCGTATCTTGCTTTCTAATTCGTAAGTCGTAGTCTCTCTAGTTCCTTTTCGGAAACTATACTAGTAGAAAAACCCATATAACCTCACTACCTCACTAATGTACAACTCTATCAATCTCTCTAAGGAATATCTATTATCAATAAGGGTAAGACAAGCAAACTTGGTGAGTCTATCTACTATAACCCAAAAGAATCAAATTTCTTAAGCATCTTTAGGCAAACCTACAACCAAGGTCTATCTACACACCATCTCACTTCCAAAATGGGACGTCTAAAGGCTGTAAAAATCCTAAAGACTTCTAGTGTTCTACCTTAGACTTTTGACATACTACACACGAATACACAAATTCCTCTACTCCCCTCTTCACCTTAGACCACCAGAATATCTCCCTAAGGTCCTGATACATCTTAGTAGCTCCTAAATGAATGCTAAGAGTACTCTTATGTCCTTCTTCTAAGATCATCTTCCTTAATTCAGGATTACTAGGTACATAGATTCTATCCTTGAACCCCAAAAGACCATCAACTTCCACTCGTAAAAGGCTATCTATACCCCTACCAATCCTCTCCACTTGGTTCACTAAGAAAGGATCTAACTCCTGGGCTTCTCTAATCTCATCCATTAATTCACTAGTCACTTTCAACATACTCAATTCAATGCTCCTAAGGGTAAGCTCACACACCAAGCTTAAGTGTCTAAACTCTTTAATCAAATCCAACCTTTAAATCATCAAAGATGATAGGTGAATGGTCATCCTAATCAAGGCATCTGCCACAATATTAGTTTTACTTTTATGACCCTCTCCAAGGATTAAGCGCCTAAGTGTAAGTTCACTACGTACTCATAGTGATCGGTCTCCAAGTCTTGTCACCAAAATGAATCAACTAATTATATTTCTCCATTTTCCTTCAACAATCCATTCGTTACTTGATCCATACCTAGTTTCACATTACTAAGAGTAATCTCATAAGTCAAACTTAAATCCTTAGATTGAGCCAAAAGGTCCATCTCTCTAATCTTAAGGGAAGTTAAATGTAGAGGTTTCCTACTCAAAGCATCGACCACCACATTGGCTTTACCCAGATAACAACTAAAATTAAAAGCCTAGTCCTTAAGAAATTCCAACTATCTCTTTTGTCTCATATCTAACTCCTTCGGGTCAAACGAATATTTAAGGCTCTTATGATCACTAAATACCTCGAGCTTAGAATCATATAGGTAGTGTCTCCAAATCCTATTAGAAATATTACAACCGCTTACTTAAGGTCATGGGTAAGGTAATTCCTCTCATGAATTTTCAATTTCCTAGAAATATAAGCTACTACCTTTTCTTCTTGCATCAAACTCCACCCAAACCCATCTTAGAAGCACTACTATATACCACATGGCTTACTAAAATATGATAATATTAACACTAGTCAATCTTGTCAAAGGTAATGTTATCTCGGAAATTTACTGAATAAATCTCCAATAATAAAGAACTAACCCAAGAAAACTTCTAACCTCACTAATTGACTTAGGTATCTCCCATTTAAGCACAACTTCTCCCTTAGATAGATCTACGTTATACCTCTACTAGAAATTACAGGACCTAGAAAACTCACTTCATACAATCAAAAATCATATTTAGATAACTCAGCATAAAACTGTCTTGGATACATCTTCACCTTGAACTTCCAATATGATGATATCACACCTTAAAGTCAATCTTACTAAACACACAAACATCCATTAATTAATCCATAAGGTCATCTATCCTTGTATCAACATACACACATATCAAATCATATTAGAATACCTGCTTTAAACATTCATATATACCATCCCTAAACATGTACGAATTAATCACCATTTACTCCATATAGCATGTACATGAACCAACTTTATCACATAGCATCATACAACCTTAAAAAACCTTTCAATCCACATGAAAACGCCTCAAAGCATCATAACCAAATTAGTTTTTATCCTTGCATTGCCTAACAACTCAAAAACATTATGACAGCATACATCTCCCTTCAAAAACTATCAAAGAAAATGATACACAGAGAGTTATACTCATTGAAATAAGGTCAAACCTATCTCAAAAGAAAGATAAGAGAATAAGTTACAACTCTTATGAAGACATGAGATTCTATAAAGATTATATTCGTAGCTAAAAATTTGAAAAACCGCAGCAAATATATTCAGCGCTTACAGCTAGATCTTCACTAAAACAGTCATATCTAAAGTTCCAGACCTCCGTTTTACATTATTCTAGTGCCATTGGAAAGATAACATCTAAGGCTAAAACTTTCATGAAGACTACAAAAGTTAATTCTGTCAATATAGCACTTGTCCTGGCATGACAAAACTGCAGCGAAAACATTTCCTGCACCAGACAAAAAACAGAGTGCACCAAAGTCCATGACCACGAAAATATCTTATAATACTTCCAAACTCACTTTTTTCCATCCCAAACTCATATCCAAGCTTCCCACCACAATCATAAACCAAAGAAACTCACATATTCAACAAAAAAAAAGACTCAGAACTAAACTAAAACCCAAATGCAACCCAAACCATAAAAAAGGTTAACATGCAAACATCAAAATTCAAAGAAATCACCAATATTTCAATCTCTAATAAAGAATTCCCAAAATCTCGCTTTTCAACATACAACCTCTTTGAATTCAATCGCTACAACTATGGATTTTGGAAACTCCATCAACCATAGGCTCTTAATACCTTTGACAAATTAATGTCTCAACCAAATCTAAGGTTCCAATAGTTTCTAGTTGATTAGCACAATATGTCGTCCACCACTACTTGCACATATGTTCACAGCACAAGCGATACCACCGAACCACTACTTCTTACATAAGGAAAGAGTATCAACGCAAATAAGAAATAATCAGAATGAAGTAATATAGATAGCATCAACTAAGCTATATCATATCTACTACCCATATTTTGATAACTCAACACACAATCAAAAACAACACTAACAACACAAGGAAACATCACATCATCACACAACAAGTAAAGCACTATCAGAGTACACAATAGAATCATGATAAGCACATAACACACACGTCCAGTTTGAATCAAACTGACTCTGATACCACTAAATGTGACACCCTCTACCCCAACATACATATATAATAATTATAAAAACATCTTCTTGTGTTAAATAAAATCTTTAGAATTAAAGCAATGGTTCCACTAACATAAGAGTAGAGAATTCACATTCGTAAACTGAAATCATGGTCAAATGCAGAATTTATAAGAAAATGAAACATGAGTTTTTCCAAAACAAAATAACAATAATGAAATCCTAAACTAAGCCTTGCTACGCCCCGATGTCACATATCCTATCAGAGCACGCCCAACTAAGGCCTAAGCCTCATCACCAACACCCTCATATTGATGATCACCTGCAACACAATAAAATACACATAGAATAACAAGGGAGTGAGAAACATCTCACTCAATTTCAGGTGCAGAAATAAAGGTTAGACAGCACACACCCACACAACAAACATAATACAAGTCACAAACACAAATCACATGTAAACAATACACATACACAATCAGTATCACATGCACACTCATTTATCATGCAATGATATCATGGACTCGACTCATAAATGCATGCATGTGGCGCCAATCACATATCACATATCACATATCACTAGTGTGCTGCCTAAACAACACACCTAAGGTAGTCTAGGAGTACATGTAGGGAGCTACCCATACACTCTCAACTAGAAGGATGTACTGCTAGGGTCTGGTCGGGATAGCGAAGCTGCGCAAGTTACGTCTCGTGCTCACAAACGGGCAGAATCGAGACATCCAAACCGTACTATCTCCTAGGACTCCCCTAAGCTGTTACATAAGGAGGGCCTTCCCTAACAGTGTACTCCATATTGTACCCATCACATAGATGCACATGATGCATGTCATAGACATTCACACTTCATGGACTCATCACTTCACTTATCATGGAATTTCATGTCTTATCTCATTTCATCATGTTTCACATTCTCATAGTCATAGTATTCACAATAGCATGCAGTTCACATCATGTCACATGTCACTTGTTCACATTTCACATTTCTCATAGTCATACTCATAAGATCATCATTTGAAGATCCTTGTCCTTATCATGCTCATAAAACACATCATTTATGTTAACAAAGTAATAAGGAAATTCCCACATAATTTGCACCTTCAAACAAGACATAAAACATGTAAAATACCGTAGGGATCATGCCCGACGCACCCCAACTCGCGCCCGACACATTAAATGTTGCACTAAAAGTGGAGCATCATGCCCGGTGTGCCCTGAGTGCGGCCGACGAATTAAATGTCCCGCTTAAAGCGGAGAAATTCGCCCGACAAGACTTTCTTGCGCCCGACTAAAAAAAATCGCTCGACTTAACTGTTAAGCCCGGCTTAAAAAATTTGCGCCTGACTTAAAAATTGCACCTGACGCTAAGAATTGCGCTCGGTGCCCCAACGCAAACCTGCATTGCTTAACTTCGCAAAATCTTGCGTATTTCACAACTAAACATGTAATATAGCATTCAATCGGTAAAAACACTTCAAATAACACCCAAATCACGAATCCATACTCAATTTTATGTAAACTACCTCAAATCTTGTCAAAAGATCATACCCTTAATTGTTTCTCATAGGGTTTCCCACAGGAACCCACAGAGCACTCTAATTCATATCAAAACTTATCTAATTTCAAAATCAAACACATATTCACACATCACATCCAACCAGAAACCCAATAGAAAACTCAGATATTAAAACAGAAAACTTTCATAATTTTTTTGTTCCTAAAACATGCATCAAGCAAGGGATTGGAGGTCAATCTTACTACCCAACAATTATTACCACACCCCCGAGCAAGGTTTCTCACTCCCCCTTACCTAGATGAGCAAAAGATGAAGCACGTGCAAAATCTGGTTGGTCTTCTTCTCTTGGTTCTCCTTGGTCTTTAGAGAGTGCAGAAAGAATACGTGAAATGGCTTGGTAACCTTTGATAACCTCTCTTAACCCTTTTTTTCTCAATTAATAAAATAAATATTAATAATAAATATCAAAAGACCTCCACGTCCCTCCTTCCTTTCTCATAAATAATAATAATAATAATAATAATAATAATAATAATAATAATAATAATAATATTAAACATACCTTCTCCCTTCGTGATAGGCGAGTGGCAGAAGGTGAGATCTCGAAGGTGTGATGGGCGGCGATCCAAAGTGAAAATTTATCCTACTTTTTACTTTACCAATTTCCCAAGTCAGTATGGGGAAGAAGCTATGCGGAGTGTTTTCACCAGGTGGGGAACAATCGGAAACCTTTTTATATCCGGTAGATTGAATAGAGGTGGTCAACGTTTCAACTTTGTTACAATTGGTCCAATGGAAGATGTGTTTTCTTTGGAACAAGAATTAGATTCTATCTGGATAGGTACGTTTAAACTAAGGGTGAACGTGCAGCGGTTCGATAGGAGGCAAAAGGATCAAGGCATGTTGATCTCACAAGAGGCGGTGATCGGCAAGGAGGGAGGTTCGGTACAGAATAAGGCTATGATTTCAATGAAATCATCTGTTCCAAAGGCAGATCCGAAGCCAGTCGTATCTCAGGTTGCTAGAGAGGTGTGGAGGGTGAAAAGGTCAGTGAAAGGAGAAGGTTGTGTCTTATCTGATTGGCATGGTTTATCTTTTCATGTGGAATCAGAGGAGGTAGCAATGTTGGAAACGTGTTATGTGGGCCGAGTTTCAGCGCTAGAATTAATTTATGCGTTGCAAGATTGTTTGCTTAGAGACGGCCTGTCGTCGTTTACTGTAGTCCCCATGGGAGGGGATACAGTGCTGCTTAAACCTTTGCCGGGTGAAGCGTTAGAAGATTTGGTGAAGGACGCCGAATCTATGTTGGCAAATTATTTTGTTTCGTTGTCAAAATGAAAGCCTGAGGAGGTGGCTACGGAGAGGCAGGTTTGGGTTCGTTTGAAGGGCGTTCCGGTTCATGCGTGGAAGGGTAGCTTTTTCAGCCTTGTGGCTGGCACAGTTGGTTCTTTTTTAACCTTGGACGAGTGCACAGCGCGTCAAACTAGATTGGACGTTGCAAGGATACTGATTTGCACTTCCAAGTGGACACCCATTAATAGGACAATGGAGGTGAAGATTAATAATTCAATTTTTTTGATTCAAATGGTGGAAGAAATATTTACGCCGGTGGATTTTTTGAACACACGTAGGCCGACAACTAAGGCTCAGTCGTCGGAAGTCAATTCCGAGTGGTGGTTACAAAGATGGGAGGCGTTTGAGGATCAACTGTTAGATTCAAATTTTGAATATCAAAATTCTGGAAGATTTTCTTTCGGCATGGTCACTATAGACCCAAATCATGTGGAGGATCATGTTAAAATTTTAAATGCTGAGGTGAGAGAAAATATGGCAGGTGCAGATTTGATGGGCGTCAAAGATTCTCACAACGCTTGCTTCGAAGTGCCGTTGAAAGTAGGATCGCGGGCATAAAAGTTTGTTATGGCTTCGGGTGGTGTGAAGAGCAATGTGTTGGGTGTGGACAGTAATGTTGTTTCTAGACCTAATGTGGGTCATATGTCATTGGGTGAAGGAACGCATTCTTCTCAGGCGGTTGGGTTTCAAGCGTGTTCATTGCCACCGAAACGGAACAACCATGTAAATTCCTCCAATCATGTTTTGTCCCCTCTAAAACATCAAGACGGTGTGATGGGGTCACGTATTTCCTACAAGAATCCTGTTCGTGGGTTGGTAGATGGTGAAGGTGATGTTGTGCGTGAGAAGGCATGTGGTGTTTTGAATGCAACTGTTCCTGAAGGTCACAAGGTGGTCGTGAGTCATGCTAATTTGGTTGGACAATCGGTGGGTTTTGGCATGACTAGGGAGGGGTTTGGGCAGGGTTTGACGAACCTTAAAGATAGGGATGTGGGTGTGCTAGATGGGGTCTCTAGTGAGCCCGGGGTCAGAAAGGTGATGAACACTAGGGGGAGGATGATGGGCAGGAGGTTAGTAGGGTGGTAGTAGGAGGTTTGGTGGATGGTGGGGTGGAGTTTGGTGGGGTAGAGGCTGGCGGGGTGGTGAGCGACGGGATGGTGGTCGGCGATGCGGTGGTCGGGGAGGTGGTGGCTGGTGGGGTAGAGGTTACTGGGTTAGAGGTTGGTGTGGTAGGTTCGGTGGAAAAGAGGGGGATGGACCAATACGTTAGTGAGGTGATGGGGGGAAGCATCTCGTGCGTTCCATGGGAGGATTTTGAGAAAAATTTGTTGAACGTAGAGGTGGAATATATGCTTGAGGATCGTGGGGTGCGAAGGGGGAGGCCTCGAAAGGTGGGTAAGGAAGGTAGAATTTGTGTAAAGTCAGAGGTTTTGCCACAATCTGGTAATACTGGACTTCATAAGGCTTTTATTGTTCCTAATAAAGTCCTAGAGCCGAGCGAGGTAGCTATTCAAATGAAGGAAATAGGGGAAAGGTTGGGGATTGTTTCATATAGTGATGATTATTTACGTAAACTGGAAGGATTGGAGGTTAGAGACAGGAACAGTAATCAATCGAGGAGGGGTGGGAATAAAACGGGTGTCAAACAAAATTAATCGTAATAATTCAATACAAAATTTCATTAAAACGTTTTAGAGATAATTTTTTTTTTAAAAAAAGCATAATATAACGTCAACAACAAATTTTTGTTTTTTCTGATGATTTTTTCTTTTTTCCGACAACCAATAAATCCTTGTCCCACAGATGAGGTTGACAACACAATTAAGTCACATGACATAAAGTATCATGATTAAAACAATTTACAAATAAATAATTTGATTGAATAATTTGAATAAATGTACGCTACGTGCTCAATGAGTGTTACATCTTCTCTTTGGATTCTTATAAATTAACCAAGTGGTGATTATGAACATTTCATAGATAAGCTACTCTAAAACATAACTATGTCTAATCTAGCCTCTTCCCTTCCAGTTTTCGCCCAGGATGCAAAACCACCCTCAAACATTCGACCTATTGCAGATTATCATCCTACCATTTGGGGGGATCATTTCATTTCATATGTTTCTAGTTCTGAGGTATATGCATTATCTTTGAGATTTAATTAGATATGTGAAACTTAAGATGTCATATTTATATATATTTAACATTTATTTTGGAATAAATTTTAGTAGTCACTAAAAAAAAATGTGTTATTTATGGAGGTTATCTTGGTGGTACAAATTGCATTACCGGCGTCATTAATAACCGCCGGATTTATGGTCGCCAAAAACCGTTTGTAGCGGATATTTTGTAAACGCTGGTTTTGAGCGTCAGAAAATTCAATCTGTTTGTGGCGGTCTAAAACCGCCACAAAATGCATTTTAATACCAATTTAAAAAGGTTACAATTGTAGTTTTTTTACTTGTTTGACATTTTCTGGCGGTTTAAAACCGCCACAAAATTCATTTTAATTATACCTAATTCATTATTTCTGACGGTTTTAAACCGCCACAAATGTTTTTTTTTTTTTTTTTTTTTTAAACTTTTTTACACAATGCTTAAACAAGTCATCTACTAGAGGATAAAAACAAGCATATAGAAAGTTGAAGATTCTTCACACTACTTGAAAAATCTAAAGTTTTTTTTTTCTACATACTGAAGGAAATATGATGCAACCACCAAACAAAATTTAGCATTATGGAAGACATAAAATTTACATTCGGAAGTGAAAATGATGACTAAAAATAACAAGAGAATAGTCAAAAGCAGAATAACAAGATTCTTTAAACTAGATAGCCTATAACAAGGTATATATATCTTCCTCCAAGAACAACACATTTATAAGATCTAAAATGAGCTATAAAATACAAAATTGAAAAGGAGAGCAAAGAAAAAGATATACAATCTTTGGGTGCAACTCAAGATAAATATTTGGGATTTTAACCTATCAACTTGGCTATCTCTCTGTTGAAAATACAAAGATCACATGAAGAAGTTTAGAGATGAACAAGAAGCAATAATTCATAAACCGATTCCAAAAAAACCACCAAAAAGAAATAAATTGAGATCAATACCATTTTTCTGATGGTTTTTCAAAAGAAAAAAAAAACACAGTAGGGCAAGTGAAGGAGACTAAAAAGAAGTAAATTTTGATAGCATTTTTCTGTAAAACGGAATATCATTCTACACTTAAATACTTGGTATAAAACTGAAGGCCTTCAGTAATGACATTTAAAAGTCCAGCTTTCCGCCTAAGTTATTTCAAAGAACTCAAAGTCCCATATATGAGAAAGATAACTACACACATGCTGGTGGACTAATGAGGAGTGTCTTATGCCAACCAGTGTTCCAATGCCTTTTCTACAGCGTATTCTCAACATTACACACGTTTCATAGATGTGTTCTATAAAGACAAAGATAACTACACACATGCTGGTGGACTAATGAAAGAATGTATTAAAGCTTTGCTAATAGATCCAGTGCCAATTTAAGCATTAATTTCTATCGTTTTTTTTTGTTGAATATGAAGTTGTTTAGAAAATTTGTTTGATAAGATGCATCTATCAAGTATATTGGAATGTATTTTCATTTTTTAATTTATTGTGAAAATATCTTTGACATTAGTTCTAGCCTTGCTAATTCTTGAATACCTGTTATAAACAAAGGACTATTGAATATTAATTTGATCAAAACATCATTAAGGTTTATGTGCTTTGGAGTTTCAACATGATATAATGTTTTCATACAAAAATTCAAGAAGGAAATCAATTAAAGAGTATCAAATCCTTGGAGCATAAATACGTACAATTAATTAAAGAATATTTTCAATAAATAAAGTCTCTCTTAAAGAAATTGATTCTCACAAGATGGAATTGAGTTCTAAGTGAAGGAATCAATTTTTGAATGCTAATTTTTAGATGCAACTTGATTTCTATTAGACTTTTTTTAAGCGTTTCTTGTAAGTAGTAAAATGAAAAAAGAAGTCAAAGTATTGAATGCATAAGGACTTGCGTTGTGATAATTAGGAAAGTTTGTAAAATTAATTGTTTGAAGAACACATAAAAGTAAAGAACGTTTTTTTTTATGGATTTCAAGAAAAGGAGGAGAGATAAAAAAATTAAGAATTGAAAATCAATTAATAAAGACTAATAGAGAATGAATTCACTAACCTTCCCCACATATGTCCTCCCAAATTCTCATTCAATTTCATAAATTAATCAATTAATTCAAAAACACTAAAATATATTCAAACCCCAATTCCTTGGTAAAATTTGTTGAGAAACACACATTAAGGTTAGGGGTATAAAAATTGACTAATAAGACATATTATTCTTAGTAATAAGCATTATTAACATTTTTACCAAAATCATAATTCTAAAAGGGTTTTCGAACGTCAAATAAAACTATAAAAACAAGTCATGGATGATCAAACCATAACATTAAGAGATAGATGAAGATGATTAACTAAATAAAAACCTTTTATTGAGTGAGAACGAGGAGAATTACATGGTTGTGACAACTACATCAACCTCTAACAATGGAGAACTTAGTAGCTTATGGCTATGGAATTCTCTTAGGTACAAAAGAAAATCTTCAAATGATCCATGATTACATGGTTTATCACTCTTACTCTCTCTAATCTCTATGAGTATACTAGAAAAATGAAGTGCCTTTCTGTCTAATTTTATAATGTTTTAAATAGGATTTCTTTCGTGAAAACTTGCTTAAAGTGACAAGGTGTGACACCCTCTACCCTGTATATCATATAACATATAATATATTGAATAATTGAATAATCTAAAATATAATAGATAAGCTCAAAATCATACAGCTAGGAAGAATCACATTTTAATATAAACTAGACTTAGCAGAAATATTAAATTATAAAGGAATTAAAATTTAACTACTCAAATTAAATAACATAAACCAAATCTTATCTAGTCCTAACTAATTCCCCAGTGTCACGTGTCTTATCAAAGCATAACCCTTCTATGAGGACTAAGCCTTGTCCCAACATCCTCAACATCATGCTCAAGATCACCTGCAACAACATATAAGAATAGCAACACAAAGCAAGAGGAATGAAAAACACCTCACTCTGGCTCACGACGTAAGATGTAGCCAAATAGTCAAACACAATTAAGACATATATCAACATAACACAAACATATCGATCATATAACATATTTCATTCATTCACAATATAACAACTAAATACCACATAACATTAAGATGCAATATGCAATGGACACAGACTAAATGTTACCACATGCATGTGACACTAGTAAAAACATCACGTATCACACTTGTGCATTGCCACTAGCAACACATGTAGAGTAGTCTAGGAGTGCATACTAGGTCATACCCTCTACACACTCTCACTAGAAGGACATACTACTAGGGTTTGGTCAGGATAGCTAAGTTGTGCAGGATACATCTTATGCTAACGAGGGCAGAACTGAGACTTCCAAACTGAGTTATCTCCAAGATTGGTTCCCAAGCTTTTTACACAAGGGACCTTTCTTGGTGGTGTATTCCATATCGTCTCCTTTAAAAACATTTGATACATATGATGCATGTTAAACATAATCTATGCATTACATTACACATGATCTCATTAATTCATTGTCAATTGATCCCATATCATAAAATCATTAACTATTCTTAATATAGCAATTAACAATTCAACTATATCAATTAAATATTAGCAATCAATGGCATAAGGGATCATATCACTATAACTCATACATAGCTTACAAGCATATCAATAGCACACTCACATACTACATTTTCATAACTTAATTTTCTATGATACCATCACATGGTCCAAACACCTTATTTAGAGCTATATATGTTGTTATAAGTTAATATTAATTTTATTAGAAATCTAAGACAATTATCTCCAACTTCTATTTTGACCTCAAGAGCTAATTATGCCATCTACTGTTTTAAATAAATACAAAACTACAACGTTTTAGCCTAAATATGATAACTTGACCTTTCCTCATTAATTTGATCATAATTTGAGTTATAAACTTCTTTTTAGTTGATTTTAATTGTATTTGAAACAAAAACCAACGCGGCCATCTACTTACTTAACCAAGGAAATCTTTCGCTTAAGCAAGATTAGCTTACTCAGAGCGAGATAAAACTCTCTTAAAGCGAGCATCACCCAAAACTCTTTGTCAGGCCTCACTTAAGTGAGCCTAAATTCGCTTGAAACAAGATAAATTCGCTTAGAATGAAACTATGGTCACTTGAAGTAGGACAAGATAGTCCCAAACACGAAATTACACTATTTATGAATTTCTATCCTTCCTTACACCATTCCCTAACATCTCCAACCCAAATCCAATTGGTAAGAACTTTCCATTGGTTATGTACACTTCTACAAGACACAATTTACGCATACATGCATACTCATACCATCTCCCACTACAAGAAAAATGCTAATTTCCAACGGAAATTTTCGACTGAAAAGGGTAAATTTCTGACGGATTTTGTTTTTTCCGATGGATTTTCGACGGATTTAAATCCATCGAAAAAAGTGGCGTCGGAAAAAAAAATCTGTCAGGAATAATTTAATCTGTCGAAAATTATAATATATTTTTTAATTTTAATAAATTTATTAATGTAACAGTCCTCATATTTGGCCTCTCTAGGGTTCTACTTCACGACATTTCACTTTTTAGCGTGTTTTATTCTTACTTGCGCAATTTCTGGAAAACTTCCCAGAAGGTCACCCATCCCAATACTACTCCAGGTCAAACAGGCTTAACTGTGAAGTTCTGATGAGTAAGCTACCGAAATGTATATGTATGTTGTCGGTATAACTTGTACAAATTAATTCATTTAAGTCATCCTCAAATATACAATCTCATACTTGTACTATAATAATAATATATAATAATTTTATATTACGAATAATAATAATAATAATAATATATTCAATTATTCTTTATTTATATGTACTTACTTTTATAATTAACATCTACTTATTTCTATTTAAAATTATAATTTAAATTATTTAATTTTATAATTTATAATGATAATATAATTTATAAAATTATAAATATTTATTTATTACATACTTATAAATTAATTTTTAACATTTTAAATAAATTATTAATTAATTTCATATATTTATTTACCTTAAATCAAACATATAAATTTTTAAAAATTTATTTATCCTTGTTTTATTTTCTAATTATCAACCACTAATAAAATACTAACTTAAAATCTTATCTAATTATATCATAATATTCTCATATCAAATTTAAAACTACATATTAGTTCTACAAAAATATTAAGATCATATAATAAATTGTCAATAAGATTTTAGTTAAATAATTTAAAATAATTAATGTTTCAATTATATTGTTAATTAGCAAATAATTTATTCCAAAGCTAATTAATTTTTTATATATTAATTATTAGTAAAATTTAATAACTTTTAATTTAACAATTAATTGGATCGATGAAATTCAACACACACCATGAGTTATTGAGCGGAATAACTTTATCAAGAGTTATTTTGTAAGTTATCTTAAATCAAACATATAAAATTCAAAAAAATGTATTTATCCTTGTTTCATTTTCTAATTATCAACCATTAATAAAATACTAACTTAAAATCTTATCTAATTATATCATAATATTTTCATATCAAATTTAAAACCAGTTCTTACATTTTCGACAAATATAAATTTGACGAAAATATTCCATCAATAATATAGCCTTTCCTACAAAAGAATTTTTCATCAAAAATATAAATTTTCTGACAGATTTAATTTTGTTTTATAAGAAATCATCTTCGATTAATATAACATTTTGTATATATGATTTAAGAGTAAAGAATTTTCAATTTATAAATGGTTGGATTTACAAAATTCACATTTAATATAAAGTTATTGAACGGTAAATTTACACCGTTGTAATTATAACCCCCCTCATTTATATATATATATATATATATATATATATATATATTAAATGTGACTTTGACTAAGTATTACACCGCTCAATAACTTTATATTAAATGTGAATTTTGTAAATCCAAGATGATTTGATACTTCATTTTTATAAAAACAAAAATGATGTAATATATTCATTTCAAAATACACTAAAATATGAACACTTTGATTACTTTCCAGTTGTTGTTCAATTTTAACAAAATTTGATATACACGTATAAAGTGATATGAACTTTCAATTTAACGGTTGGATTTACAAAATTCAAATTTAATATAAAGTTAATAAGCGGCGTAATACTTAGTAAAAGTTACACCGGTATAATTATAACCTCATATTATATATATATATATATATATATATATAGAGAGAGAGAGAGGAGGGTTCAAACGACACCGGTGTAACTTTTACTAAGTGTTACACCACTCAATAACTTTATATTAATTTTGAATTTTGAAAATCTAACCGTTAGATTGAAAGTCCATATCTCTAATTTGATATATATGATCTAAGAGATATGAACTTTTAATCTAACGGTTGGATTTTCAAAATTCACATTTAATATAAAGTTATTGAGCGGTGTAACACTTAATAAAAGTAACACCGGTGTCGTTTGAACCCTCCTCATATAGAGGAGGGTTCAAACGACACCGGTGTAACTTTTACTAAGTGTTACACCACTCAATAACTTTATATTAATTTTGAATTTTGAAAATCTAACCGTTAGATTGAAAGTCCATATCTCTTAGATCATATATATCAAATTTTGTTAAATTTGAACAACAACTTGAAGGTAATCAAACTGTTCATATTTTAGTGTATTTTGAAATGTATATATTACGTCAATTTTCTTTTATGAGAATGAAGTATCAAATCACCTTAGATTAATATAAAATTTGATATATATGATCTAAGAGATATGAACTTTTAATCTAACGGTTGGATTTTCAAAATTCACATTTAATATAAAGTTATTGAGCGGTGTAACACTTAATAAAAGTAACACCGGTGTCGTTTGAACCCTCCTCATATATATATATATATATATATATATATATATATATATATATATATATATGTTTGTGTGTGTGTGTGTGTGTGTGTAATTTTAAGCTTATTACTTCTAGAAAATCAAATAAAAAATTTCTTCTAAAATATAAAACTACTCTTTATGTTAAATAAACTAATATATGTACTAATTATTTAATAGAAAACTCATGAAACACACAAATATGAAAATATTCACACTTGAACTTGCTTATTATAATTTTAAAGACAATATACTAACATCTTGAAGTAGTTTATAAATATTTAAAAATAAATATTATTTATTTAAAATAATTGTTAAGATTGAAAATATTAATTTTAGAAAGTTAAAATATATTTTAGTCCTTATAAGATGGGTGATTTTGATTTTGGTCTTTGTAAATTTTTTTCTTTATTTTTCATCCTTGTAAGATTTATAAAGATTGTTTCCTACTTGTAAAATGAGTAAAATATTTTTCTTTGATTTTCATCCCTCTAAAATATAAATTCACTAGTTTGATTATTTTAAGGTAGATAAATAATATTTATTTTAAAAAACAAAAAAAAATTTAGAGGTGTTAAATATCAATACGATAATAGTACGTAATTGTTGTAGGAGACACCTAAGATAAATATTTATCTTTTTTTTAAAATAAAAAGTAGTTAAAAATTATTACATAAAAAATAAGAATTAAAAATAAAAATTTCAATTTTAGAAAATGAAAATAAGAATTTAAAATAAGAATTAAAAATAAGAAAATTCCGACGGAAATATCAGTCGGAAAATATAAATTTTTTGACGGATCCATATCCATTAGAAATTTTCCGTCGAAAATTTTTCGTCGAAAATTTGCATTTTTCTTGTAGTGTCCTCATAAATCACTAATACATTCCCCTAGGGTTTCTCACAAGAACCCATAGAAGCACTAAAATAAACAATTACAAGCCAAACTCGAAATTACCAATACCTTCATACTAATTACATCAATCAAAACATACAAGAAGAAATAGAGAAGATAAAGACACATTTGAGAAAAATCCCCTCATACATAGACATACCATAGAGACATGATTGGGGGCCAATCTCACTATCCAACATACATTTTCTTACCCAAAGCGAGGTTTCTCACTTCCCCCATTACCTAGATAAGCCCGACGGGTACACAATTCTGAAGTAATTTTCTTTTTGCTCTTATATTCTTCGAGTTTTGAAGCCTGAACTGTGACACCCTTACTACCCCTAACAAATATATTGTAATAATAAAACTAACGAATAAATTTCTCAACGTTGGTAAAATCTTTCACATAAAAACCTTCACAAATGTTCTTTAATATCCAAAATGATTGAAAATAAATAAATTAGAAAATAAAACATAAGACTTTACAAATTGTTTTCAAAATAATAAATACAACTCCAAATCTATATAAAAAAAATTTGTCCTAGAATTCGCTACCCCGATGTCACAATATCAGAGCACACCCATAATTCAATTGTTGGCATTCTAGATGCCACTCAGAGCTAGATCTTCCTCACCTAAAACATCCACAAATTATACGGTGAGAAAAGAAAATATCTATATGTAAAGCACATACAAACACACAACAATGTAATCTCATTACATAATAAAATATTTACAAGAATTTCTATATATCATAACTCTATCAATCATGCATCATCTTCACATCATAATTCGCAATCACACCCATTCATCTCAAATCTTGCAATTAAAATTATCATTTTCACATTCATAATTCACAAAAATATTACAATTAACACTATGTCAAGGCCATGCCACAACTGACATAAGTGATACGAGTTAATTGCCTCACTCATCCCACACCATGCCAGGGTCACGCCCTCCCTATAGCATCACTTACCCAAGGGTCGTGCCATCCCTGGTCATTGATGTGAGGAACCACAATCACATCACAATCCACACAATTCTTGCAATTAACCCTATGCCAAGGCTACCCCACATCTGATATAGGTGATACGTGTTAATTGTCTCACTCATCCCACACCATGCCAAGGTCCACTACAAGAAAAATTGTTATTATCTACGGAATATTATCTACGGAAATTTTTCCGTAGATAACATTTAATTATCTACGGAATATTATCTACGGAAATTTTTCCGTAGATAACATTTAATTATCTACGGAATATTATCTACGGAATATTTTCCGTAGATAATATTTAATTTTCTACGGAATATTATCTACGGAATTTTTTCCGTAGATAATTTCCAGTTATCTACGGAAATATCCGTAGATAAGTTATCTACGGAAATTTCCGTAGATAAGTTATCTACGGAAATTTCCGTAGATAACTTATCTACGGAAATTTCTGTAGATAACTTATCTACGGATATTTCCGTAGATAACTGGAAATTATCTACGGAACAAATTCCGTAGATAAATTCCGTAGGTAAAACATTTTTTTTTATAAAATAATTAAAATATTTAATTTAACATCATTAAAAAAAATAATCATTATAAAATTTATTTATTTTAGTTTAATTATTTATTATAATACTTTTTATTTACTAAAAAATTATTTTTAATTAAAATATAATTTAGAATAATGAATAGCTTTAACTTTTGTGTACCATATTTAATGAAAAACATAAAGAAAAGATGAATTCAGTTTTACTTTATTAAACGTAAGAAACAAATTAAAGATTGAATTTTTTTAACAAATAAAAACTAATATAACAATTAATAATTTATATTTCTATTTATATTAATTATAAATATTTCTTATATTATATAATAATTCATATAATTTATTTAATATTTTTTAAGTTAAATTTGATTATCTTATTTTTAAAAGATTCAATAATTAATTTTCTTATTTAAATATTAAATTTATTTTGAAAATACTCAATTGAGTCTTTAATTTTTTAAAATATATTAATTTAATCAAATTTCTTTTCCTTTTAACTTCAATTATTTTTAAAGATGAATTAAATATATATATTATTATTATTCATAATATATAATTAATTATCGAGTGGTGTGTAATACTTAATAAAAGTTACACCCGGTATTACTGTTAGTATAACCTGTTTGTCTATATATATAGAGACAGAGACAAAGAGACTGAGGAAATGAATGGAAGAAAAATAGTTAAATATATAGTTGTTTGATTATATGTATATAGTAATAGATAAAGGGAAATATATATACGTCATCTTGTAACTAATTTTTGTCTCCAAAATAATGGATAATTATATACCCTCAATTCTTAAGAAATAAATAAATAATTTTTAGTTATTAATTTAACTTTTTATTAAAAGATTTAAAGACATGAAATGTATAATGGTATGTGATAACCTAAATAAATAAATAATTTTTAATTATTATTAACGATCAAACTGTTCAATTTAAAAATTTTAATGCATAGATCAAATTTGCAAATTTGTAAAAAATTTAAAAATCATTTGATACTTCATTTCATTAATTCAAATTGACGGATAATCATAGAGTCATTTTATACATTGATTAAAATTAATGAAACGAAGTATCAAATGATTTTTAAATTTTCTAACAATTTACATATTTGATCTATGCATTAAGAACTTTAAATTGAACGGTTAGATAATTGAAATTTCATAGAGAAAATGAGTTATTGAACGGAGTAAGTCTATGTAACTCTTAGAGTAAAAAGATCCATCTTCTTTAATATATATATATATATAATTTGCTTTCCTTTTGTGTTTCATTTTCTGTTTATGGTTTTTTAGTTTATTAGTTGTCATCGTACATGTGTTTGTTACCTTTTTCTTTAATTTGGATTTTATACGATGTAAGTTTTAATTAGATATTCAGCGAATCATATTAATAAAGATTTCAACAAATTATATTACTATTAAACATCCGATAAATAAGGATATATTTAAAGAAATAACTTATTTAAGATATTATATAATAAATTTTTATGTAATAAGATCAATGAATAATGATATGTTTTAAGAAATAATACTTGTTTATCATGAAAATAAATTTTGATTGAAAATAAAATAAAAATATAAAAAGTAACTAAATAACTTTCAAAATGATATTCTATATCACAATAATATTAAAATGATTTTATCTAATTTTTTTTTTAAAAATAATATTAAAAATTAAATATTTTTATAAATACTAGAGATGTTAAATCACTTTGTGCCACTAATAATGATAGGTAGATAAAATATTAGAAGATTTTACGTAGTCATTTAGAGAGAATATAATTTTTTTTATATTCAAAGAAAAAGTGTTATACATAAAACTTTAAGATTTTGTTAAAATTTCAAAATTGAACTATTATTATTGTTATTATAAATATATTATTATTTTAAATTTGAAATACTATTATTTTGCATTTAAATTAAATTATATTAATCATTATTTTCAAGTTTAAATTAAAATATTATTTATATATTAATTTAATTAATAAAAAATATAATATAGTAATTTTAAAAATAATTGTATTTTAAAGATATTTATTTCCTATTATTTATAGGAGTTAAAATGATAGTTTTTTTTTTTAAATAAAAAATATATTCTTAAAACACAAAACGTCACAAAAAGAGAAGAGAGGCAAAGTTTAAACCCTGGTAAATCATACCCTCTCATCTCACAATTAGGGCTTCTCCTCAACACCTCAAGCAGCGCCGCTAACCCTCGCCGCCGCCACACCGGAGCTCTAAGGCAGAGCCACCCCCCACCGCCTCCGCCAGTCACGTCGCAGCCAGAGATCGCTGGGAATCCATGACCAACTCCACTTGCGCCGGCCATAACTCTAAGCTCTGCCAAGACGACTCCACCGCGCTCGTCCTCAAATTCGTTGCCATCGCCTCCATCCTCCTCGCCGGCATGACCTCCATCCTTCTCCAAGTTCCAATCCTCTGCTTCGCGCTCCTCTCCCTCGCCGTGGTCCTCTCCCCGGCGAACCCTCTCTCCACGCGCTCTGACCTCACGCGCCTCCTCCACCTCAACAAGCCCTCCATCGTCTTCACAGCAGCCTTTGTCGCGGAAAAAGTGCGCGAGCTTGGACTCCGAGTCGTGCTGCTCGACTCGCCCTAGTTCGAGTGACTCACCAGGACGCGAACGGACTCACCACGTGTTGGGGTTGATGTTCTATTTAAGGGCGATGACTTTGACGGAGACGGTGGTGGTGATGGAGGTAGCGGCAGACATGTAGAGAAATCATTATCCTATACAACAGAACCTTGAGGTAGGCATATGCTGGTATAATTTTTTATCAACATATTATTGTGTTTCTAGTTGCTACATCTTAAAATGCTTATTATAAATATGCCTTGGTCAAAATTATTGCAGATGAAGGATGATTTCAAAAATGCACCATATGTTGAGAATCTGATCGAGGAATACGTAACTAACTATGATGATGTAGCACAAATTCTGATTAAGGTAGGGAACCATCAAATTCTAATTAAGGTAGGGAACCATTGTTAGCTGATATTTTGTTCAAGCAATTCTATGCATTACTGCAGTTCTTTTTAATCTTTATCATCTAAATTCATTTGTTCATATATGCTGCAGGGCCTTTCAAGGAGAAAAATTGGAGCAACAAGCTTAAATTCTAATAGCTCCAGATCACATATCATTTTCACAATTGTCATTGAGTCGTTGTGCAAGGTGCTACCAAATTTTGTAATTCTACCTAACATTATCTGTAGACAGCAGTTGTGTAGGGAAACTTTTTTTTTTCCAAGATTGAGGGCAGGTCTATATTGTCAATTTTCCCTGTTAGTTTTTTTTGCTAAACATTATTTTCATAAATTGATGTTGCAGGGAACCAAAAAGGGTTTGAGTAGCTCAAAAACTAGCATAATCAGCCTTATTGATCTTGTTGGACCAGACAGGGATGAAGTTGATGATGGAGGTAGCGGCGGACATGCAGAGAAATCATTATCCCAGCTTGAGTAAGAAAATGCCACGACTAAATTGCTTCTTATGGTGTTTTTGGGTAAATGACTGAGTTAAGTACTTATTGAATAAGTTCTTATCACATACTTATTATTTATTAGTTTCTATAATCGAAGGGTAAATAGAATTAAACAATTTTCATGTAAGTTGTAAGCTGTTTTCATAAGCTAGCCTGGAGAGCATATTAAAATTAGCTGGAAACGCATTATAAGCTCTCCCAAACAGTTATATCATAAGGCAAGCACAAATATATTGTAGAAAGCTCTTTTGAAAAGCCTCCTAATTCTTATTTATAATTTCTACAGTCTGAGTGAATGGCTTTTGCTATTATTCAGGTTGAAACATAAAATGACAAATTACTTTTCTTATGTTACTATGCTAGATAATTCCATTTATTTAATGTAATATTTTCTTTTATTCTTTGTGGAGCAAAATAAACTCACATGGTCTGCTTTTCACCGCAGCATACCACTCGAATCCTTCAAGAGTGGAGCTTGATATGATCATTGATATTGTGGAGTAAGACCCTATTAATTTTGCAAATGCTAAATTTTGCTAGGACCAGAAGTCAGCCAAGGTCTACCAGATCTCTGTCTTTGGGAGGTAAGATTTTAAAATTGATAATAAATAGTGGTATAACTAACTCTCTGTTTATATTGAATCAAGCTTAGGTACTTTAAGCTTTAATCAATTTTAAAACTGTCTTTTCTAGCACTTCAGTATAGGGTAGTTTGGAGTCTTTGGACACTCTTGATGTGGCATATGTTGTTCGTAATTTGTGAATTCATTATTTGTCAAAATTCTGTAATTTATTTTATGTTTTGTTGGTTGTTTACTAATAATTCATCATTACATATCATTATAATTAAATTAATGTTTTAAGATAAATTTATTCTTTTTTCTATTTTTTGTCTTTTAGGCATGGATTATGTGGATCCAAAAAGGAAGAGCAATTTTGTTGGAAAAGTTCTTCTTGCTGCAGCATTAACAACACTATGCATTATCGTGATCACGAGACCTCCATCTTTGAATTCCCCTAGTCCGGTACCCTATATTCTTATGTGAGTTTTACTTAACAGTGGGTGTGGGTCTTATTCTTTATTTTGCGGGTTTTATTCCCAAATTAGTGGGATATATATGAATTTAAACTGATTGGTCGGAGGTATGAATAGATGTTGCTAACTCAATCCAGATTATTTGGAAGAAAGCATAGCCTGAGCGGAACCCCTATTGTGTTGATTGTTGAAGCGGATTTTATTTTCTTTTATTTTATTTGATTTGAATTGTTTGACTGTTTTGAATTTGAGTTGCTATTAGATATTTTGGTGCTGGTTTTCATTTTTAATTATTGTTATGCAGTTTTTTGTTACATTTTTTTTTCTGATTGGATCTTGTTTTTGAGTTGCGTTGCTGGTGCTTGTGTAGTTCTGTTGATAATTTAAGAGAAATTGTTGTTTTTTTTATTTTTTTTATTTTATGTTTTATCTACGGAAATTTCCGTAGATAACTTATCTACGGAAATTTCTGTAGGTAACTTATCTACGGAAATTTCCGTAGATAAGTTATCTACGGAAATTTCCGTAGGTAAGTTATCTACGGAAATTTCCGTAGGTAAGTTATCTACGGAAATTTCCGTAGATAAGTTATCTACGAAAATTTCCGTAGGTAAGTTATCTACGGAAATTTCCGTAGATAAACGCATCCGTAGATAAATTCCGTAGATAAACGCATCCGTAGATAAATTCCGTAGATAAACGCATCCGTAGATAAATTTTATATCCGTAGATAAAATCCGTAGATAACGTTATCTACGGAAAATTTTCCGTAGATAATGTTATCTACGACCTTATTATCTACGGATTTTTTTCCGTAGATAATCCGTAGATAATTATCAGTTATCTACGGATTTTCATCATTATCTACGGATTTTTTCCGTAGATAATGCTGATTTTTCTTGTAGTGGTCACGCCCCCCTTGTAGCATCACTTACCCAGGGGCTGTGCCATCCCTTGTCATTGATGTGAGCAACCACAATCATAATCATATTCACATTCATCACATCTCATCTTATAGCTCATTAACATATCACATACACACAACGGATAAGTTCAACAAAATAATGGTTCACATACCTCTTAAGAAATTCACATCTAGATCATCAATTTTTTTATCATATAATATAACAATAACATTTACAAATTAATATAATACTCAATCGAATCACCAATTTAATACAATATTAAATCAAATAGTAAAACTCCCAATTTTCCAAAACCTAACTCACAAGCACTTTTCTATAATTTCTCTCTCTCCCAAATCATCATTTTCACAAATTAAATATATATTTCTAATCCTCAACACATACAGAATTTAATGGGATCATCAATTCCTCAAACAGAAATAATCTAATTTTTCACAACCTAACTTACAGGCACTTTTCTATAATTTCGTTCTCTCTCCCAAATCATCATTCTTACAAATTAAATATATATTCATAATTCTAACACTAGTGCAAAAGAGGCTTTTTACGTCGGCTATTTTAGGTTTTTTACGTCAGAAAAATGTCCGACGTAAAAGCGGGAGACGTAAACTTACGTCAGGCGGTTTAGACCAACGTAAATTTACGTCGAAGATTGTCCAACCCCAACGTAAAAAAATTGCAAAAACCCAAAAAAAATTACGCTGGAACGGCCCGTTCTGCAAGGAGAACGGCCCGTTCCAGATGTAGAATCAACAAATAAGTAGAAGAAACGAGAGGGTGAAGATGGAAAGTAAACAAAAGGAGGTTCACTCACTTCTGCCTTGAGCTTCTTCTTCTCTGGCCACTGCTCTTAATCTCTTAAGTGAGAAGGGGGTGAGGTAAATAAGAGTGGCTTGGTCATCCATAGGCCTCTCCTTATTGGATTCATTCTGTAGGGCGGGGCTGCAGATCTAGACCAACAATCCAGCAAAAGGTAAGCATCAAAGCCCAACAAACCCAACCTATACAAAGAGTTCTTTTCAGCATACCTTGCTTGCTTCGTGGCCATGATCCTGGCGCCATCTCCCTGCTCCGTGAAGTGGTGGAAGATCTTCACGCCATCTCCCTGCTCTCGTTCCACTTCGTCGTGGCTCTTCATGAAGTACCAGTTCGAGAGGAGACCCTGATAATGTGTATATAGAAAGTAATTTTACGTCGGATATAATAGAGTCCGACGTAAAATATAAAATTTACGTCGGACACACTATTTGACCGACGTAGATTTTATATTTTACGTCGGACTCTATTAGGTCCGACGTAAAAAAGTTCACAAAAATTACAATACTGCCACCGCATTTTTTTTACGTCGACGTTGGCCTATTCCGAGTAATTTAGGTGACGTAAAAGGCTCTTTTTACACTAGTGTAAATTCATACAGTGTGACACCCTTACTACCCCATCACATATATCGTAATAATGTAATTAAATTAAGGAAAATAAAACTTTCAAAGTTGGTAAAAGGGTTCACATAAAAACCTTCACAAATGTTTTTCAATATCCAAAATGATTGAAAAATGAACATTGGAAAATAAAACATAAGAGTTTACAAATTATTTTTAAAAATAATAAATACAACTCCAAATCCATATAAAAATTCCATATCCTAGAATTTTCTGCCCCGATGTCACAATATCAGAGCACACCCACAATTCAATTGTTAGCATCCTAGATGCAACTCAAAGCCGGATCTTCCTCACTTAAAACATCCACAAATTGTACGGTGAGAAAAGAAAGAATCTATATATAAAGCACATAAGGAAAACCCAACATATCGTTTCATTATAACTCTATACTTAATAAAATATTCATAAACATTTCAACATATCATAACTCGATCAATCATGCATCATCATCACGTCATAATTCGCAATCACACCAATCATCACAAATCTTGCACTTCACACTATGCCAAGGTCACGTTACCCATTTAACAATCAAAGGCCGTGCTCACCCCTGATATAACATTGTGCCAAGGTCACGTTTCCCTTGTAGCATATCTAGCCCAAGGTCTTGCTCACCCCCGACATGTTATCCAAGGTCACGATACCCACGTAACAATCCAAGGCCGTGCTCACCCTTGATATAACACTGTGCCAAGGTCACGTTACCCCTAACCTACGGCCGTGCTCACCCCTGACATGTTATCCAAGGTCACGATACCCATGTAACAATCCAGGGCCGTGCTCACCCCTGGTCATAAGTGTGAAGAACCACAATCACATCACATTCACATTCCACACAACATCTCATCTCATGTTCACATACTCACATCATAATTAATTGGGCAGTTAAGTCATAACATACCATTCGCAACATCATGTTATCAATTAATATAATAATCAATGGAATTACACATTTAATATAATCTTAACATAAACAGTAAAACCCCCAATTGTTCTAAAACCTAACTCACAGGCACTTTTCTACAATTTCGTTCTCTCTCCCAAATCATCATTCTTACAAATTAAATATATATTTCTAATCTTCAACACATACAGAATCTAATGAGATCATTAATTCTTCAAACAGAAATAATCCAATTTTTCCAAAACCTAACTTACAGACACTTTTCTATAATTTTGTTCTCTCTCCCAGAGCATCAT
The DNA here is from genome assembly GCF_000230855.2 of Cajanus cajan. NCBI lineage: Eukaryota > Viridiplantae > Streptophyta > Magnoliopsida > Fabales > Fabaceae > Cajanus > Cajanus cajan. The sequence goes on from NC_138524.1 coordinate 23,139,370, forward strand.
TTTTACAAATTAATCATATATTCGTAGTTCTAAATACAAACAGAGTCACATAAGACCAATAATTCTCCAAACATAAATAATTATAAAATTACTCATAATCCTAAAAGACACTTCCTCTACCCAATTCCCTCATGTAACTCTACATATAAATAATCCCATTTTCTCTCGTACCTGGATAAATAGCAATTGAAACAAAAATAGAGATCTTCTTAGTCTCCTCCTCTAAGTGCCCCTCGGTCTTCAGAGAGTGTAGAAGGGAAAGAAGAGAATGTAGAAGAAAGAAGTCAGAACTGAAAGAAGTCAGAACTAAAAAATATGATTTTGGGAGTGCCAGAGCACTCAATTTATAGGCATAAGGATTCGCGGAATGACTCGTTTCAAATCTAGAATGGCCCGTTCTGAAATCTCACGTCATATGTAAAATTCACATCCAAAACGACCCATTCTCAAACCAGAACGGCCCATTCTGGGGTTGCAATTAAACCCATAACGGCCATATTTGGAACGACCTGTTCTCATCTCTGGAACGGCCCGTTCTCATCTTTGAAACTAGGGTTATAGGCCATTTTGGTGGTTTAGAACGGCCCGTTCCAGTTTGGGAACAACCCATTCCGTGCTACCAAAAATAGGTCTTTTTAGTAGTTTGGAATGGCCCGTTCTGGGCTACTAAATTACCCCCTAAAAATTACTAAATTACCCTCAATAAAAGTATAAAAAATTGGGGTGTTACATACAGAATCACATAAGACCAATAATTCTCCAAACAGAAATAATTATAAAATTACTCATAATCCTACGAGCTTCCTCTTCTACCCAATTCCCTCATGTAACTTTGCATACAAATAATCCCTTTTTTCCCGTACCTGGATAAACAGTAGCTGAAACTAAGGATCTGGTTGATCTCCTCTGTTGGGTTCCCCTCGGTCTTTAGAGAGTGCAGAAGAAGAGAAGAGAAAAAAGAAGAAAGAGTCAGAAATGAAAGGTGTGCTTTTTGGGAGTGCTAGAGCACTCTATTTATAGGCATCAGGCATCATCGGAACGTCCTGCTTCAAATCTGGAATGGCCCGTTCTGGACTCTGACGACATGTGTAAAATTCACAACCAAAACGACCCGTTCTCAAACTAGAACGGCCCGTTCTGGGGTTGCATTTAATCCATAACGTCCATATTTGGAACGGGCCGTTCCCAACTAGGGTTATAGGCCTTTTTAGTAGTTTGGAACGGCCCATTCCAGTTTGGGAACGACCCGTTCTAGGCTACCAAATTACCGTTGGTTTAGTAGTTTGGAACGGCCCGTTCTGGGCTACTAAATCACCCTTGAAAATTACAATATTACCCCCATAAAAAAGTTTGAAAACTGGGGCATTACAATTCTCCCCTCCTTTTAGAAATTTCGTCCCCGAAATTACCTGAAGCAAATAAAGATGAATATGACCCTTTCATCTTTTCCTCTAGCTCCCAAGTAGCACTTTCAAGTGTAGCTCTTCCCCAAATTACCTTCACCAAAGGAATTTCCTTACCTCTAAGTTGCTTCACCATTCGATCCTCGACTCTCACTGGAGTAGTTTCCATTGTCAGGTTCTCCTTAACCTCAAGATGATCCGACTCGATCTCATACAAAGGATCATGGATGTATTTCTGAAGTTGGGAGTGTGGAAAACATCATGAAGATTTGACAAATTAGGAGGCAAAGCAATTTGGTAGGCAACACTACCGACTCTTTTCAAAATTTGGAAAGGACCAATAAATCGAGGAGTAAGTTTTCTGGATTTCAATGCCCTACCAACCCTAGTCCATGGAGTGAATTTCAAGAACACATGGTCACCTTCTTGAAATTCCAAGTCCTTCCTCCTCCTGTCAGCATAACTTTTTTGTCTACTCTGAGCTGCTCTCATCCTCTCTTGTATCATCCTAACCTTATCGGTGGTTTGTTGCACAATCTCAGGTCCTAAGATAACCTTATCACCTGGCTCACACCAACACAAAGGGGTCCTACACCTCCTACCATACAAGGCTTCATAAGGTGCCACACCTATACTAGAGTGGTAACTATTATTATAGGTAAAAAACTATCCCAACTACCTCCTTGATCCAACACACAAGCTCTAAGCAAATCCTCTAAGGATTGAATAGTCCTCTCAGTCTGACCATCAGTTTGAGGGTGATAAGCTGAACTAAGTCTAAGTTGGGTCCCCAAAGCTCGTTGTAGGCTCTCCCAAAACCTAGAGGTGAATCTAGGGTCTCTATTTGACACTATGCTAGATGGTATCCCATGCAATCTCATAATCTCATCAATATACACTCTAGTCAATCTCTCTGGAGAATACCTAATGTTAATAGGTAAGAAATGTGCACTCTTAGTCAACCTATCAACTATAACCCAAATGGAATCATGCCCTCTCCCAGTCCTAGGCAAAGAAACTACAAAGTCCATAGAAATACTATCTCAAAGGTTTCTGATGTTCTATCTTAGCCTTCTAACACACTAAGCAGGCATTAACAAATTCAACTATGTCTTTCTTCATCCTATGCCACCAAAATATCTTCCTAAGGTCACGATACATCTTAGTTGCTCCTGGTGAAAACTAAGCTTGCTCCTATGACCTTCCTCTAGGATCAACCGTCTAAGTGTAGGGTCACTAGGCACGCACACTCAATCTCTAAATCTTAGCACTCCATCTACACCCAAAGTAAATTCTCCTCCAATACCTTGTCCTATAGCATTACGTCTAGCAACTAAAAACAAATCCACTAACTGTGCCTCTCCAATTTCCCTCAATAATTCACTAGTCACCCGAATCATACCTAGTCTCGCACTACTAGGGGTCACCTCACAAGTCAAACTCAAGTCTCTAAATTGAGCCAAAAGGTCCATCTCCCTAATCATAAGAGAAGACAAATGAAAAGATTTCCTACTTAAAGCATCAACCACCACATTGGCTTTGCCTGGATGATAACTAAGATCAAAATCATAGTCCTTAAGGAACTCTAACCATCTCCTTTGCCTCATATTTAATTCCTTATGGTCAAATAAATACCTAAGACTCTTATGATCACTAAACACTTCAAATTTTGAACCATACAAATAATGTCTCCAAATCTTAAGTGTGAATACCACCGCTGCTAATTCAAGATCAAGGGTGGGGTAATTCTTCTCATGTATTTTCAATTGTCTAGATGCATAAGATACAACCTTTCCATCTTGCATTAACACTCCACCCAAACCCATCTTAGAAGTGTCACAATAAACCACAAAAGTCTTACTAAGGTCAGGTAACACTAAAACAGGTGCAGTAGTCAACTTCTCCTTAAGGGCTTGGAAACTATTCTCACATTTACTATCCCACACAAACACAACTCATTTCCTAGCTAAACTTTGTCAAGGGTAATTCTAACTTAGAGAATCCCTCTATGAATCTTCTATAGTACCCAGCCAATCCAAGGAAGCTTCTAATCTCACTAATTGACTTGGGTGCCTCCCACTTAAGCACTGCCTCAACTTTAGATGGATCTACAGCTATACCCTCACTGGAAATCACATGTCCTAAGAAACTCACATCCTCTAGCCAAAAATCACACTTAGACAACTTGGCATAAAGTTGTCTCTCCCTGAGGGTTTGAAGTACTACCTTTAAGTGTTCCTTATGCTCCTCTCTAGCCTTGGAATAAACTAGTATGTCGTCTATGAAGACAACTACAAATTTATCCAAGTACGGATGAAAAATTCGGTTCATGTAATCCATAAAAATTGTTGGAGCATTCGTCACACCAAAAGGCATTACTAGATACTCATAATGTCTATATCGAGTCCTAAATGCTGTCTTAGGTACATCCTCACCCTTAACTCTAATCTGGTGGTACCCCGATCTAAGATCAATTTTACTAAATACACAGGCACCCACCAACTAGTCCATAAGATCATCTATCCTAGGCAATGGATACTTATTCTTAATGGTTACCTTATTTAATTAGCGGTAATCTACACACAATCTCATGCTACCATCCTTCTTCTTAACTAAGAGTACAGGTGCTCCCCAAGGTGATACACTAGGCCTCACAAACCCCTTCTCCAACAAGTCTTCTATTTGTTTCTTAAGCTCCACTAACTCTACGGGTGACAGAAATAGGTCCTGTTCCTGGTACTAAGTCTATGGAAAACTCTACTTCTCTTGTAGGTGGTAAGCTAGACATATCATTAGAGAAGACATCCGAAAAGTCACACACAACAGGCAGTTCATTCACCAAAATATTACTCTCAGAATTCAAAGAAGCTAACAACATGTACACTTGGGTATCCTCTTGTAAAGATACCTTAACTTGGTTGGCAGTCAAATAGTCCATAATCACTTTTTCAACAGGCTCGCCAAAAATAATAGATTTATCAGCACAATTCAAATTGAAAGATAACCAGTCCATACCCAAAATAATATCTAGCTGACTTAGAGGCAAACAAATTAAGCCAACCATGAAATTTCTACCATCAATACTCAAAGGACAATTTAAACAGACATCAGAAGTAGAAACTAAACCACTAGTTGGTGTCCCTACTATTAATTCAAAAGACAAGGAAGAAACAGATAATTTTAACTTAGAAACACACGCATGTGATATGAAAGAGTGAGTCACACCAGAGTCATACAAAAACATTAGAGGAGTTCCATTGATGAAACACATACCCTAGATTAAGTCTTCGGATTGAGTAGCTTCAGCACCACTCAAGGCAAGCACCCTTCCTGTCGGCCTAGGTTTGCTAGCACTCCCTCCAACCTTTGTTGTTTCTTTCCTATTTTGGGGGCATTCACTAGCTTTGTGTCCCTTCTCTTGACATTTGAAGCATGTTATTACTCTTTGCCTCAGACACTCAACTGCCCTATGACCTGGCTTCCCACATTTGAAGCAGTTGTTGTGTGGAAAGTCAAGGAATTCTCTCCTTGCTTCAACTCAAGGAATTCCACCTATTTCCTATGTCTAACATCTCATGGAAAGTATTTCTCCAAGAATAGCCGCTTGAAATTCTCCCAGTTCACTTGGGTACATGCAGCCATCATTCTTTGCAAAGCACCTTGCCACCAGACCCCAGCCTCTCCAAAAAGCATGAAGGCAGCCAAAGTCACCTTTTGCACCAAAGGACATCCCATAGCTTGGAATATCTTTCCAACTACAAAAATCCAGTCAGCAGCTCCATCAAGATTATATCCCCCACAAAAGCTTGGTGGATTATTTCGCTGGAATCTCTCCAGCCAATCCACCTCTGGTCGTTGGTTCAAAGTACCAAGAGCCTGAGCCATCGCTTGTAGAGCATCAGCGATTGCACGATCATTCCTACCTCCTGCCATTACTTTTCTGATCTCCAGAAAAGTTAACAATTATACTATAATTAAATAAATAACAATTTTAATCAATCATCACACTAGCATATCAATAATTTCCACAATTAATTCATTCCATCATTCATCTACCAAACAAGCATAGCAGACTCATAACTAATGACCGATTGAATCGACCTGCTCTAATACCACTAAATGTGACACCCTTACTACTCCCAACACATATATTGTAATAATAAAACTAACGAATAAATTTCTCAACTTTGGTAAAAGGGTTCACATAAAAACCTTCACAAATGTTCTTCAATATCCAAAATGATTGAAAATAAATAAATTAGAAAATAAAACATAAGAGTTTACAAGTTGTTTTCAAAATAATAAATACAACTCCAAATCTATATAAAAAAAATTATGTCCTAGAATTCTCTGCCCTGATGTCACAATATCAGAGCACACCCACAATTCAATTGTTGACATTCTAGATGCCACTCAGAGCTAGATCTTCCTCACCTAAAATATCCATAAATTATACGGTGAGAAAAGAAAACATCTATATGTAAAGCACATACAAACACACAACAATGTAATCTCATTACATAATGAAATATTTACAAGCATTTCTATATATCATAACTCTATCAATCATGCATCATCTTCACATCATAATTCGCAATCACACTCATTCATCTCAAATCTTTCAATTAACATTATCATTTTCACATTCATAATTCACAAAAATCTTACAATTAACACTATGCCAAGGCCACGCCACAACTGACATAAGTGATACTGGTTAATTGCCTCACTCATCCCACACCATGCCAGGGTCATGCCCTCCCTGTAGCATCACTTACCTAGGGGTCGTGCCATCCCTGGTCATTGATGTGAGGAACCACAATCCACACAATTCTTGCAATTAACCCTATGCCAAGGCTACCCCACATCTGACATAAGTGATTCATGTTAATTATCTCACTCATCCCACACCATGCCAGGGTCACGCCCTCCTTGTAGCATCACTTACCCAGGGACCGTGCCATCCCTGGTCATTGATGTGTTGAACCACAATCATAATCATATTCACATTCATCACATCTCATCTTATAGCTCAATAACATATCACATACACACAACGGATAAGTCCAACAAAATAGTGGTTCACATACCTCTTAAGCAATTCACATCTAGATCATCAATTTTTTTATCATATAATATAACAATAACATTTACAAATTAATATAATACTCAACCGAATCACCAATTTGATACAATATTAAATCAAATAGTAAAACTCCCAATTTTCCAAAACCTAACTCACAGACACTTTTCTATAATTTCTTTCTCTCTCCCAAATCATCATTTTCAAAAATTAAATATATATTTTTAATCCTCAACACATACAGAATCTAATGGGATCATCAATTCCTCAAACAGAAATAATCCAATTTTCCACAACCTAACTTACAGGCACTTTTCTATAATTTCGTTCTCTCTCCCAAATCATCATTCTTACAAATTAAATAGATATTCATAATCCTAAAATCATACAGAATCACATAAGACCAATAATTCTCCAAACAGAAATAATTATAAAATTACTCATAATCCTACGAGCTTCCTCTTCTACCCAATTCCCTCATGTAACTTTGTATACAAATAATCCCCTTTTCCCCCGTACCTGGATAAATAGTAGCTGAAACTAAGGATCTGGTTGATCTCCTCCGCTGGGTTCCCCTCGGTCTTCATAGAGTGCAGAAGAAGAGAAGAAAGAAAAGAAGAAAGAGTCAGAAATGAAAGGTGTTCTTTTTGGGAGTGTCAGAACACTCTATTTATAGGCATCAGGCATCGTCGGAACAACCCGTTTCAAATCCGGAACGGCCCGTTTTGGACTTTGACGGCATGTGTAAAATTCACAACCAGAACGGCCCGTTCTCAAACTAGAACGGCCCGTTCTAGGGTTGCATTTAACCCATAATGTCCATATTTGGAATGACCCGTTCCCAACTAGGGTTATAGGCCTTTTTAGTAGTTTGGAACGGCCCGTTCCAGTTTGAGAACAACCCGTTCTGGACTACCAAATTACCCTTGTTTTAGTAATTTGGAACGACCCGTTCCAATTTAGGAACGACCCATTATGGACTACTAAATCACCCTTGAAAATTACAATATTACCCCCAATAAAAGTTTGAAAACGGGGGCGTTACATGAACGTGAAAAAATAAGGGAACATAAAGACATATCATAAATCCTTCTTTTTAAATCCTTAAACCCCCCTTTTAACCTCATAGTTAAGATAATTAACTATAATTACAAATTCCTTCTCTTTTAATAAAATATTATAACCTATTAATAAAATACATTATATTATATATCAAAACATACCAAACAATTAAATAAATATTAAATAGTTCCTATTAATAAAAATACCAAAATTATTAATAAAGTACTTATATTATATTATATAAAAAAAATGAAGTGTTACAAAAAGAATCCTTAAAAACTCTCGTATTAAATAAAAGCACCCTAAATACATTATCGTTAAAGAGAAGATCATAAAAATTTTCTTGCTCAAGATAATCTGTCCAATTAAATATATTGGGATGAATTAATGGGGAAATCTCAAACAAAACTTGAAGTCTGAACATAAATAAGTTGAACTGATGGAGAATATATTATTTGTGCAAATTTCTTTAAGCCTTTTTCTCTTACATATGATTAAATGTTTAATAATAATTATTTGAGTTGGGTCATGTTTCTTTGATTTTATTAATTCAAATTCATTTGGAGACCTTCTTAATCATCTCTTTTTAAAAAAAGATGCCTTTCGAATTAAAGCTTTCGGAGAGTCGAAAGCTTTTTAATTATAACTCAATTCAACACACTAGAATTATTACGCCAGTTGGTTAACATTGTTATGTGTAAATCGTTTCTTTCCCAGATCTGCCACGCTCCATGCCTTTCTGCTAAGGTGTGGACACATCCAAGAACTTTAATTTGTTCCCGCAAACGTGAATGTCACTATCATAATAGTTTTAGTAATGTGCCATTTCTACATGGGACAACACAGTAAAGGTCACAATATTTACAATGCATTAATGAGAAAGTTATGTAGTTAAAGGAGTGTTGACTTCACTGTTTAATTAAACCTCCTAATCCTTGTGCCACAATACTACATAACCTTCTTGTTTAAGCTAAATCTGGCAAATTAGAAATGTTGGAAGAACTTTCTGCAACATTGTGGACTCTTCTTGGAAACAGTGCCTTTTGGAATCTCCAACTTTTGATCACAGCCATCATTAGACTCCACGTTGCTCTCTGTCCAGGGCATAAATAATTCATAGGAAATATGTAAATTAAGAGAGCAGTTGTTGAAGTGCCTCCAGTTAGGATGAAGAGAACCATGAAGCTTGTAGGGCTAAGGCTAGTTGTGTCTTCACCTGGCTCAATTATGTCTTTACATTCCTCTGATGCAAGCATATTGTTTTCTAGATTACGTAGTGTGCCAATTTCTGATATGTCTAGTAGGGCTTGGTTTACACCATGAAGCAATGGAGATCCCTTTGGAAATACCTGCAAAGACATTCCAGTTATTGCATGATACAATATCTATAGGTTTATGTTTTTGGTATTATTCTTCAGTTAGAATTTGAAGTTTCGACTGATCTTTAATATAAACACAAAATAAAATTTCAACTCTGACCAAAGAATAGTATGCAAAATACCTAAAGAATTGCATCTATATTTTGTCCTAAAATAATAATCAAGTTTGTGTTGATGTCCTTGCCGAAATTATTTCAATGCTCTTTCAATATTTTGATTGGTTGTGCATATAGCAATAAAATTACTCTGAAACTAAAACAGGAAAAAAGTGAAAGAAATGTTGAAGCAATACAAATCCATATCCTCCAATTTTGTATGTTGGCCCTGCTTGAACAAACCCTTTACAGTTCTTTGCAAGGAAGATTTTGGCCTCAGGGATATCAAGGAAGGCAGCTGCTATTTCTTTGTTTCTTAGGGCATCAGCATAGCTCTCTTGTGAGTCAAATTGCTTGATGTTTTCAGCATTGATGCCCAATACATCTTGGAGATATCTTTTTAAGTAGGATCCTCTATCATATCCTACCATGGCATTGTTGTTCTTTAGCTGCTGAATGCTGTCTATGGTTGGTTCAAATCTTTCAACAGTCAACATGCTGGCAAGGTTAGCAGTGTAAATCTGTGTAATTATTAGAGCCACAAAAAGCCACACCACCGTTGCCACCCTTGATAAATTGCTATGTAACTTGTCCCCTGTGTCAGCAGATTAAGCAAAGTAATGTTACTTGAGAATTGAGATTGTTGTTAGTGTTACTTGTTAGTTTGTAACAAGAACCAAATTGTGAGAATTTTTTTTCACTCAATGCTAAACTTAATTGATTTTTTCCACACAATATAGTACTGACTTGTTTTCTTTGGAAGCTTTATGTCCAAATGACTTGTGTAAGGAAACATGATATTCTAAGAGTTTGTTCACGAGTTTGAGTGTTAAATTTACTGAAATAAGTTAATAAAAATACTAGTACAGTTTTTCCATCAAATTTGTTAAAATGAACTTAAAATTCACAATTCATTTTGGTAAGAGTAAAGAATTTTCCTAAAAGTACTTCTCAACACCTCTTAAAACTATTTTTCAACTAACAAGTAAGCTTTCCAAATAGTTAGTTCTTGTCAGGTAAAATCAACTAAATCATGACAAAGTTCTAAATTCTAATAGATGTTAGAGGCATCATGGTCCGCTGCAAATATAAAATATAAATGTTCAGTCTTCAACTCTTCATCCAAAATGTGAATGCATGAAATTCCTAACTGCTGCAAATCCAGATCAAAGCTTGAGAGCCTTAGATATTAGCAATTACCATTCAATGAGAACAGAGAATAGAAAGCCAACCACAACATAGTTGTTGTTTGATGCAGAATAGGGCCCTTCAGTTCAGGGCGGTGGTTTCTTTCAATCAGCCATACAACAAAGCCATTGTAGACAATGATGACCAATATGAGAATCCACATGACTTTTGTGAAAGGCTTCAAGAATAACCATGCTCTATTGCCTGTCTTTGATTTAACAGGAACAATCATCACCACTCCGGGATCTGTATAGGACTGAGTGAATGAAACATATTCATAACGCGTGGATACTATTGCTACATCTCCAACAACTAAATCATATTTCTGCATCAAGCATAAATCATTCTGATGAGCAAATCAAGTATTATTAGGCTAAAAGAGTTTCTAGGGGCTACCATATACTGCATGTTACTATGTTAGACTAGGACCAGATAGTTTCGCATCAAATAATCTTGAGAATGAAGGTGTAAAAGATAAAGTATTAAAATTAGTTGTTATGGAAATAAACTCACTCGAGGTTATTTTTCTATCAGTATATTAAGGTCCAATGAAACAAAGATATGATCATAGGACATGGCAGAGTTATAATATAATTTATATGATTAACTTATTGTAGGCATAATAAAACATTAAAGTTAATTTAAATATTATGGTATTCTAATTTGTATAAGTGTATAAGTTTAAAAAATAAAAGTAAAAGAAATTACAGAAAGAAACAAGAGTGTTCAAAGTGTGCATATACTATGAGATAATATATAACCAAAATTCGATGTTGATAAATAGTCACAAATCGGCTGATTTGTTAAGTGACATTTCACTTGACAAATATGTCGATCTCATTATTAATATCGAACAATTTTTTTTTATAACAATTGACATAGATGTGTATCTAACATGGTTGCAACATGGCATGACTATCATTTAAAAGTGTTTTTCCTTTACAGTTTCTTATCAATGATTTTCAATAAGTGAGGTAAAGCATACAAGGGTAATAAACAAAAACTTACCTTTAAATAAACTTGCTTCACCAATTTATCATATGTGTCATTATAGGAAAAATAATCATATTCCAGATGGTATGGCAATTTTTTTACTGTTTCCTCGAAAAGATCTATGGAAAATCCCTTGAACTTGAAGGAAGTAACATTTTCAGAATGATCTTGAATAACATCAACATACTGTTTGAATGTTGATGTGGAGGGGACACCAATTCTTAGTCTTAAGGAACATGTTGGATTAACTACTTTTCCTAATTCCTCCACTGAAGGGCTGTAAGAAGCATTTTGATCTAAAGATTTTGAGAAACCAAGTCCATCTGACCAGAACCCAATTTCCCTGTAGCTCCTCCCAATCACATTAATAATTTGAAAAGTATGTGTTGGTGCTATTTTATGTTCAGTGAACTGAATTTTTCCACTTAAGCCAGTAAAATTACTAAGCAAAATCTTATCTAGCAAAAATTGACCCCCTTTTTGGTTGGTTTCCCTCATTGCATCAACCACATTCCATGTAGCATCATAAGCCTGGGCTGCAAAGATCCCAGGCTCATAACTAAACTCTTCAAAATTCTCTGAGCTAAATTTTTTCCGAAATTTATGGTAGAAGTTCCCATACTGGTGCCATAGATTTGGGATATAACTCTTTACTCCAATAATCCCTTGCATATTGGAGATGGTGGATGCATTCAAGGAATGAACAAGGCTTGTAAATGTGCTAGTAGTAATCCATACATTACCTTCCCCCATCATATTCATTCTTTTTGCAGTTTCAAACAGTTTTAGTGTCAAAGGAAAAGACAAATGGACTATAAAGACTCTACATTGTCCTTCTCTTAGCTTCTCAAGTTGCTGGGACATAGAAAAAGAAACTAGAGGTGGGATTGCTACAACATTGTTTAATTTTGTGTCAACTTCTGTAAGAGCTTCAGAGAGCTTAGATAAAACTTCAGTGGATGATGAGTCTCCATCTTCATATATCATGCTAACATTATAGAGTTTCCAGTATTTTACAATTTCAGCTATAGCTTTCATCTGCATAATTTGGCTAGGTGAGGATTGCAGCAGAATGCGCCACTTCTTCATTGCCCATTCAGGAGTATCTGCTAGAGAAAGGAGGGGTATGCTTTTTTTGCTACAGATTTCAGCCACTAAAGATGTCTCTTGCCATGTTTGTGGTCCAATGATGGCTTGTACCTTTTGATTATCAATCAGATCTCTAGCTGCCAGACAATTTGTCAAGAAACCCTCATTAGTAGTTAGTTACAATATGTAAGAGTTGGTGGTTGAGATTTTTGTAACTTTCAAAATAAAATATTTTAAAGTCATTGTACCTTTTTATTTTGCTTATAAGTTTTGTTAAAGTTTCTTATATCATAAAAAACTAGTTGTGTAGGCAAATGATGCTTGTTTATTAAGTTGGTCATTATTTGTTTTTTACTTTACTCAATCAGGGGTCAAATATCTAGTTTTAATATTTAAGAACTTATTCTCAATGTGTGCAAAACTAAGTTTATTCATTGTATTTGCTTCATCTATTCATTTTATCCCTTCATCTGTTTGGTTTGTCTCTTTGTCTGTTTGGTTTGTTGTATAGTCTACTCAAGCTAAAGTATAGTTTGACCAGTATCTTAATTTGATAGCTATTTTCTATTCATTCTTACACCTTGTTTTTTATGACTTACTTTTTTCTAACATGGTATCAAGAGCTTAATTGATCTTTAAGGGTTTATGGGGGACGGGTAAAAATAGAGTTTTTGAGGGAGAGAAAACCAGTAAGAAAATTGACACAAAAATGACTTCCAACAGTAGTTCTTTACCTCCGTCTCCTATATTCATTTTTGAAAACTATCACTTGTGGGCTACGAAAATAAGGACTTATCTCAGAGCTCAAAGTTTGTGAGAAGTAATCCACCTCTATTACTAGAAAATCCAACAATAGCTTAAATGAGGAGTCACAATGATGAAATGATAAAGGAAGGCAAAACACTTGTCGTTAAACAAGTAGCACTATATGATGGTGTATTTATTAAGATTGTGACTCTTGAGACTACAAAACAAGCATGAGTTAAGTTAGAGAAGGAGTTTTAGCAGAAAGTTGTTGTGCATAGGTGTGCATGGCTCATGTTCAATTGGCAGGCAAATGTTGAAATAGAGCATATTGAACTTACGTCGTCTATTTGTTGAGTTAAAAACTAATTGGGTTGGAGTGTAGGGCTATGCCCTCTTATAAAGATGAATATTAGAAACACAACCACATACAGATATTTGTATATGGTGTCAGAGATAGGTTAAGGCTTTGAGAATGACTATCTAGAATGGCGGAGTAGGCTCTAAGATGATCCACTCAAGAGAAGGTAATTCCAATTTGGCTGGATTAACTATTGAACAATGGTAGATGCTAATAGATTTGTTGAAAGGTCAATAAAGAAGTTGTAATGAGAAGATGACAAGTGAAAGCAACATCATTGTATGGATCATTGATACAGGGGCATCAAATCATATGACAGGAAGTTTAAAAAGGATCAATAAACCTTGATGGGTTTTAAACTTGAAAAATGCTTTAAATTGCAATAAATTTAGTGTTTGTGTCGCAATTAATTGATGAATCAAACAATATTGTGCAATTCACTAATAATTTTTGCATCATACAGGACCGCACTATGAGGATGTTGATTGGAATAAGTGAACGAAGGAATGAACTTTATTTTTTTCAAGGGGTTCCAAGAATACTGAAGGCTTTCAAGACTAATGCAATAAGCCAACTTAATCTCTAGCATAGACATTTGGGACACTCCTCATTGAAAACTACTCAATTGGTTTCTAATATTGGTTGTGATAATAGTAGTAAGTTGTTAACTAAAGTATGTGATGTATCTCAACGAGCAAAATAGACTAGAGACAAAATTTCTTTGAGTTATCATAAAGCTTCTCAGGTTTTTGAATTAATTCATCATGATTTGTGGGACTGTATAAAACTCCCTCTTCTTGTGGTGCTTCATTTTTTTTTTTACAATAGTAGATGATTATTTTCATGTTGTTTGGACATTTTTGTTAGTTGACAAGAAAAAAGTGTCGCATACATTGATAAATTTTTGTGCTATGAAAGTATAATAAACAAGTCAAAATTATTTGAAGTGATAATGGGACGAAATTTGTGTGTATGGAAAATTCTTTTCTTGAACATGGCATTTTTTTTCCCAAACTTCCTATATAAGGGCACCATAACAAAATGGAAGAGTAAGAGGAAACACTGACATATCTTGAATGTGGCACGAGTAGAATGCTTCCAAGGGAATCTTCCCATCGATTTTTGGGTGAGTGTGGGTTAACCAATGCATACTTAATTAATAAAATTTCATCCTTAATTTTGAATGGAAAACTCCATATGAAATCCGTTATGGAAAAATGTCGTTATATGATCACTTGAAGGTGTTTGGCTCATTGTGTTATACAAACAATCAAGGCAAGAAAAGAGACAAATTTGCCAACAAGATTTGTAAGTTATTTTTGTTGAGTATCCTTACTGTAAGAAGGGTTGAAAATTATATGATCTCGAATCAAAGGAATATTTTGTGTCATGAGATGTTAATTTTTTTGAAACAAAATTTTATTTTTCTAAGAAATATCTATGATTGGGGAGATCTTTGACACAAGCATTGTTCGTGAAGGAGTTGAAGAAGAGTCTAGGACACCATATTTCGGACCTAAGACTATTCTTTGTAACATTTGTGGAAAAACTAATCAATCCCATAATAGATGCAAAAATAAATAGAGAAGCAAGTCTAAGGTCAAGGGTACTAGTAGAAAAAGACCCAAAATGATTTGGCTACCAAAGTCTCAAATAATTCTTGTTGCATATATCTTTCATGGAAAAAGGAAGAATTCACATTGGTACCTGGATAGTGGCTATTCATGACACATAATGACATTGAGGCTTATCAATCAGTAGCGCCATGAACTTGAAGACAAATGTCATTTCGAGGTTGCTACGGAGTTAATTTATGAGGGAACTCCTCATAATCTTCCTCTAATGATTGGTAGATTAAGAAGATCATGCATGATCAACCTTGGAACAAATTCTTCCTAGTGAGTGTAGGACAAGGTTGTGCATCATTCTGTCTACAAAGGTAAAGACAAGAAAGCCAACTATCTTAAGGATGTCAAGAAGATAAGGATTGGTAAGTGCCATCAGTCTGGTGGTTCTAACACAAATAAGGATTATTCTCTATATGCCATGGGAAACTACTACCAACAGACTCCACCTCCTCCTACCACTTTGCCCTTTGACAACAATGCTCTTTAGCAACCACATCAAACATTCCATTATCCCTTTCTTCTTTCTCCAACTACACCTAAATCATAACAACTTGATCAAGTCATAATCTTGACACATTTAGTGGGTTTTCTAAGTACAACACTCCTAGCCACCATCCAAAGGCAATGACAAATTGAACACTGCCACCAAAAGCTTTTTGCATGACTGAATATTGATCTTAGCTTGGATGAGGACTTTAGCTGGCTAGGCCTAGTTTTTATTGGTACAAAAAGGGGGAGTACAATACTATTTTTTTAAAGTTTTCTTATATACGTAGTATTTGAACAAGTTGCTCCATCTTAGGGAGAGCTAAAATATTTCAGTTTACTTAAAATTTCATTTTAGTATAGATGCATGTTATATATCCATACCCATATTCTCTAATAGATTATATGCTCTGATAAACATGACTAATTCTCTTATGAACATGCATAAATTCTTTAATATACACGAGTAGATTTCTATGACTCGGAAAATCTCTAATACATGTGAAGAAAATTCTTTGATTGTATGCTCTGATATAAAATGATATGCTCTGATTATGATATTATAGTATAACTCTTATGCATGATATATATACATATGTGTGTGTGTGTGCTTTGTTATTTGTATGCTTTGATAGGAAAGCCTAAGCATGACATGGGAAACTTTATGTTCTAATATTGATAAATCTGATAAAAACATTTATTTGATACAAATGTGCATTTTTCTCTAATAGACAAATTTTCGTTAAACAAACATTTACATTTTTCTAGAGAAAAGTTTTCAAAATCAATCATTAAGACGAAATGGTATAAGATGATCTATAAGACGATTAGTTGTCTTGACATTGAGTCTTACAGATGAAGTACTTCATCTATAAGACATTTATTTTGAATCCATATCAATTTATGATGTTTGATAACAAAATTAGTCTTTGTTCTCATGATTCCTTAACATATCAAAGTGAAAAAGCTTCTTTGGTACTCATAAATAACGAAAGGAACAAAAGACATACTTTGTGTCAAAAAAGGATAAACAGATCCTTTAAATCACATAATTCCTCAAAAAAAGTTGTTTTGGCTTGAAACACACATGGCTTTACTTTTTTGGTACTTATAAGTTGATAAGTAGCTTCCATGATTAGATAAGAAGTGACAATTTGGTGAAATACATTTAATGCAAGCAATTAATACAGCAATGAACACTTCTCCCCACAAGGAACAAAAATGACGAAGAGAGACAAAGCAAGCCTATGAGAGACACTCAATGATTTGCAATGGTCATCTTCATTCAATTACATAAAGAAGCTTAAAGATTCCAAAAGAAAAGGAGAATACAACATAGAGAACATTTTGTAAAAATCTATTCTTTCTATTAATAAGCTTTGTACTTATTTGGTTATATCACATCTTGATAGTAAGATGAAACAACACAATAATCTTACCCATTTTTAACTTAGTGTTATTGTTTTGAGCTTGGAGAGGCTTGATTATAAAAGAATAATTGGTTGATTGAAGCCTTAAGAGACTTTGTGTTCAAAGAATACTTGATTGTTTGAAGTTTGGAAAGGCTTTGTGTTCAAAGAATATTTGATTGTTTGAAGCTTGGAGAGGCCTTGTGTTCAAAGAACACTTGGGTAGTTGCTTGAAGAGGCAAGTTAAAGAATACTTAGGTTGAACCAGAAGTAACTTATGAAAGAATACTTGTATATTTGTAAAAGATAGTTGAACTTGATCGGGTTGACCAAGAACTAGATGTAGTCTCAGTGGTTGAGATGAACCTTTATAAAAACACCTTGTGTTATTCTTTCTTATCCATTCGTTTTCACTCTTATAGTCACATTACTATTTTGTTGTTTCAAAAAGTGTTTAGTTTCTTATCGATACTATTCAACCTCCCTTCTAGAGTCTAACTTTTCTCCATAATATATTATAATTTAATTTTTGTCTATACTTGTATAATTGTTTGAGTTTGAACATGTTTTTTAGAAAATGGAAAAGAGAAACAAATTGAAACAAATATAGAATTTTTGTATAGTATTGAAAAACTTATATTATTATCTTATAAGGACTTGAAATTATGTTTCAAACATTGAAACTTATCTAAAACATGATAATTCTTATGATCTTGATGATGGAATTTTATTTGATGAATTAAAATTCAATAGAAAAGTTTTAAAATTTAAATCAAAATCAAGCTTTATGATATTGAGTGTTTTGAAGACATTTAATTGTTTTCCTAATGCATGTATAGCTTATAGAATAATCTTAACTATTCTTGCTATTGTTGCATCTGCTAAAAAAAGTATTTCAAAATTGAAATTGTTAAAATTTTACTTGCAGTCAACCATTCACAAGGTAGATTAAATAGTGTTTTAATTTTTATTGAAGATAATTTTTTAAAGAATCTTGACTATTAGGAAAGGATTATTGATGATTTTGTAGAGAAAAAAAATAAGAACAATACATAGATAATTGTATGAGGGAACCCTTTTTTCTGTTTGTCTAAGACACCAAAAAACTCAAGGTCAGCCCTCGTTGCACTAAAGATGGTTGGTTATTTAAAAGGTAGTCTAGGACAAGGTATTATGTTGCGTCATGATTGTGATTTGCGATTGTACGAGTGGTGTGATTTTGACGGTGCAAGTTGCCTTTTGACTAGAAGGTCTATCATTGGGGTGGTTTGTGATATTATAAGTGGTTCTCCAATTTCTTGGAAGACTCAAAAGCAACATATAATGTCACGATCACTTGAAGAAATAGAATATAGATCTATGACGGAAACCATTTGTGAATTGAAGTGGTTGAACGAGATTTTGTTCAATCTAGGTGTGACACACTCTACACCAATTCAACTTTATTGTGATAGTTAAGTAGCATTGCATATAACCAAGAATCCATTTTTTTACTAGCGAACCAAACACATTGAAATTAATTGTCATGTTATAGATGAAGTATTGAAAGACAACATACATATGTCCTATGTTTCTACTCACACAACTAATAGATATTTTTACAAAACTACTAGGCAAACCTAAATTTTATTATTTCCTTGACAAGTTGGACATTCAAAACTTTCATGCCTTAACTTAAGGGGGTAATAAAAATTTGTTGTGCATGGTTGTGTATGAATCATATTCATAATGGGTAGACAAATGTTGGAGTAGAGTAGATTAAACTACTAGAAAATTGCAAAATAGCGACCGAAATTTATCAGTCGCGATTTTGCGACTGATTTTGCGACCAAAATAAGTCGTTGCTAGAAAATGATCTCTATTTTGGTCGCTAAATAAGAAATATTGAACTTTTTAGCGACGAAATTAAATTCGGTCGCTAAATTAGAAATTAATATTGATTTTTTTAGCGACAGAATTGAATTCGGTCGCTAAATAATAATTAAATTTAGCGACCGAATTCAATTCCGTCGCTAAATATAACTAATATTTAGCCACCGAATTAAATTCGATCGCTAAAGTAGAAATTTTGATTTTTTTACGACGGAATTAAATTCGGTCGCTAAATATTAGTTAAAATTAGCGACAAAATTAAATTTGGTCGCTAAATATTAGTTAAAATTAACGACGAAATTGAATTTGGTCGCTAAATTAGAAATTTTGATTTTTTAGCGACGAAATTGAATTCGGTGGCTAAATATTAGTTAAAATTCGCTAAATCAAAAAAATTGACTTTTTTAGCGACAAAATTGAATTCGGTCGCTAAATATTAGTTAAAATTAGCAATGGAATTGAATTCAGTCGCTAAATAAGAAATTTTAATTTTTTAACGACGGAATTAAATTCGATCGCTAAATATTAGTTACAATTAGCTATGTAATTCTATTCGGTAGCTAAATATTAGTTAAAATTATCAACAAAATTCTATTCAGTCACTATATAAAACTTAAAAAAAATTATAAATTGCTTAAAAGTGATGATGATAATATTGTTGTTGAGTATCAATCCCATTTTCTTTTTTTATAAGAGCAAGAAATTAATTTATAATAAAAAAATATTTATATGCACTCCTACATAATTAATACCAATAGTTATTTATGTGAAAAAATATTTAGAGATTTTTTTTTACAATTAGATTTTTAGGCAGTTTTTTAATTAGAGTATATGAATTTTTTAAAATTATTTATTTATTTTGATCCATATTTATAATTAATATATATTTCTAACTTATGAAAACTTTATTTTTAAATAAATTTTTATATTTAAATTTTATTGATAGAAGAGATGTGATATCTTAAGGAAAAGAAGAATTATAACATTCTTTCTTTTTCTAATAGGAAGAGTATAGATGTATTTTCTTAACTATTAGTATTTCTTTATTGTTGTGTGATAAAATTGATTATTTTAAATTATTTTAAATTATTTAACTAGAATCTTATTAATAATTTACTATATGATTTTAATATTTTTGTATAACTAATATCTTATTTTAAACTTGATATGAAAATATTATGATATAACTAGATAAGATTTTAAATTAGTATTTTATTAATGGTTGATAATTAGAAAATAAAACAAGGATAAATACATTTTTTGAATTTTATATCTTAGATTTAAGATGAATAAATATATTAAGTTAATTAATAATTTATTTAAAATGTTAAAATTTAATTTTTAAAAATAATATTTTAAAAGAGAAGGGTTATAATAACATCGGTGTAACTTTTACTAAGTATTACATTTCTCAATAACTTTATATTAAATGTGAATTTTATAAATTCAACCGTTAGATTGAAAGTTTTTTACTCTTAAATCATATATACAAAATCTTATATGAATTTAAGATGATTTGATACTTCATTCTTGTAAAACAAAAATGATGTAATATATACATTTCAAATAAAATATGAGCACTTTGATTACTTTTAAGTTGTTGTTCAATTTTAACAAAAATTGATATAAACATATAAAGTGATATGAACTTTCAATCTAACGGTTGGATTTACAAAATTCACATTTAATATAAAGTTATTGAGCGGTGTAATACTTAGTAAAAGTTATACCAGTGTTATTATAACCCTTCTCATTTTAAAATATATAAATTATTACTTAAATTTTTAAATTTATAATAAATAATTTAAATTTTATCATAAAATTTAAATAGAAATAAGTAGATTGTTATTTATAAAAGTAAGTATATATATAAATAAATATTAATTAAATATAATATAATAATTATTATTCATAATATAATTATTATATATTTATAAAGGTCCGGATACACCAAAATGATAAGGATCCAAAGATAATATAAGTATGAGATTGGATAGTTGAGGATGACTTAAATGAATTAATTTGTACTACTTATACTAACAACATGCATCTGTTTTTCGGTAGCTTATCTCATAAGAACTTCATAGTTAAGCGTGATTGACTTGGAGTAATATAGGGATGAGTGACCTTCTGAGAAGCTTCTAAAAATTGTGTAATTATGGACAAAACATGTTAAAAAGTTAAGTATTGTGAAATAAAATCCTTAAGAGGCCAAATATGAGTGGTTCGTAACGACCAAATTTGCGTCGTCTATAAAATTTAATAAAATAAAAAATAAATATTTAGCGACCGATTTATTCGGTCACTAATTTGGTCCCATACACTTTAACGACTAAAATCATTGCAACCATTTTGCGACCGAACTAGCGACTGAAAATTTTTCCATCACTAAATAGCTTAGCGACCAGGGTTTTAGCAATTGATTAAATTCGGTCGTTAATTCGGTCGCTAAGGTAAATAGCGACCGATTTTAGCAATTTAGCGACCGATTTTAGTGGTCACTAAATTGCATATTTTTTTTTATAAGCTTAGTTCTTCTATTTATTGGGCTACAAACTAATTGGGTTGAGGTGCAGGGTTATGCCTTCATAATTTATATATATTTGATGTAACCCTAGTTGTAAAGATGAATAATAGAAATACAAAGATATACCTATATTTTTATAAATTTCAAGAGAGTGAAAGAACAAAAAGAATGCAAGTGTTAAACTTGAGAAGAGAGTTTGAAGTATTAAAAAGGAAAGAAAGTCAATTTGTGAAAGATTTTACTAAAAGACTTTTAAAGGTGGTTATTTAAATCAAATTGCATGGTGAGGTGCTTAGTAATTAAAGAATTAAAGAGAAAATCTTGATGTGTCTTTTAAAGAAGTTTGGATCTAAAATCCATTGTTAAGAAAAAATAAGAATTTTAAAAAAAATATCAGTTGCAGAACTTTTGAATGCTTTGCAAACTATAAAATAAAGAAGATTTTTGAGAAAGAAAAAAAACATTGAAAGTTTCCTTGTGGCACAAAGTAACCAAAGACAAAACCTGAAACTTTAGTAGTTATGGGAAAAAACCATTTGATGGGGAGAAAGAAGAAGGCAACATAGGAGGAGGTTGGATTAATAAGTTTCCACCTTATCCTCTTTATAAAAAGCACAATCATACTAAAAATTAATTAACGCTTATCAAACGATATAACAGGTTTAATTTTACAATAAACCCAACAGTTTACATGATTTTGAAAGGTCATATCATTGTATATGGTAAAGACCTTAAAGAGACATCTGGAAATAATATGCACATAGAAAATTATATATGAATTATTTAAAGCAGTAGGAAAGACAAAGGATGAAAGATAGACCTGCAATAGCTGCCAAAAGAGGATCTCCTTGAGAGTTTCTTATATGCAGATCAAAAGTCAGATTGTTTTTGTGATTAAAGTCTTCCAATGCCAGATTCATAGCCACTGCATGCTCTTGGCCTATGCGAGAACTGCTATCTATAATAGCTCCTATTATGCCCTTAGCATCAGAACTCTCATTAGCTGCAGTGTTAACAAGTATAAGCATATGCATGTTGAAAAAGCAAAGCAGAAAAACGAACTTGTACATTTTTACGATAACAGAATATTGTTAGTGTGTAGGCACGCATGCCATTATATAAATACAAATACCGTGTATCGTTTAAAGAACACTTTTCAAACCAAGAACGTGTGCTTTCTCTTTGGGTTGAAGTCAATCTTCATATTAGTATAATCTACTTGATCATATATTGTTCATTAGGAATATTTGTTTTAGTTTTAACGGGTCAACCCCAAGATTCTAGCAAAAGTTTCCAAGCAATTGATAAGGTTTTTGGAAACATCAATGTATGAATAGTCTGCATTAATTAATTTCAAATGTCTTTTTTTAATATATATATATATATATATATATATATATATATATATATATATATATATAAAAGGAGGAATCTGTTTATTTCAAGAATAAATTTATATAAACTTATTCCATTTAATAATTCATGTTTTATATCAAATTTTATCGATTCAACTGTTTAATTTAAAATTCTTAATCCATAGATTAAACATGCAAATTTATAAGAAATTTGAAAACCATTTGATACTTCGTTTCATTAATTCAAATTGACGGGCAATCATAAAATCATTTTATACATTAATTTGAATTAATGAAATGAAATATCAAATGTTCTTTAAATTTTTTAAAAATTTACAGGATTGATATATACATTAAAAACTTTAAGTTCAATTGTAGAATTGTTAAAATTTAATGTAAAATATGAATTATTAAATAAAATAAGTCTAGATAAACTTACTTCTAGAGTAAACGGATCTTTCTCTCTCTATATATATAATTGTCTCTTTTTTAGGATCTTAGAATTTTATTTTAAACTTAAATATGTTTTATTTTCTACTCCATCTAGACTTATATATAAGCAACATATTAACTTAAATACATTTAGTTTTCACAATTTCATATAAAATATATATTATTTTATTAAAATATTCTTAATTATATTTATTATAAATAATGTTCTTATTTATTGTCTAAGAGATATTTTTGAATTAAAAATATTAAATAAAATTGACTTAGTTGGAATTTATATATATTTAAGTCCAAAATGTTTAAGTATCTTTTTCTTATATATAGGTTTAGGGGAGTACAAAATTAGCAAGTTTTGATTTTGTTTCCATTAAAAAATATTTCTTTGTTTTTCAACCCACTAAAATTGGACTCATTGTTTTTATTAGTCTGACTATTTTTAACTACTTTTACTTATTAAAAAGTTAAGTGACTATCATAGATATTATCCACAACTGCTATCGATATTATATTAGTGCCTGACACTTTTAAAAAGTTTTATAGGACCTTAAAATTAGTGTTATTTATCTACTTTAATATGATCGTTAGGCACAAAAATAATAACTTTAGATTTTAGAGATATAAAAATCAAAGAAAAATATTTTACAAGGATCGCAACCAAAATTTATTCATTTCTTAAGGACAAAAACAAAGTTTATAAATTTTAGAAGAATTAATAAAAAATAAATTAAAAATTTATAGAGTGCAAAATCAAAATTCAATCATTTTATTAGGGTTAAAAATTATATTTAAACCCTTATATTATCTTCAATTGAGATCAATGATCCAAGTAGCCTACTTCACTTAGATGAGACTTTGTTGATGTTGTTGGATTTTACGAGTTTGTTAAGAAAAAACATGGATGAAAAAAATTTAATTAACTACATGCAACCGACATGGAATCAAATGCTAAGCAATGCAATTATATCATTTCTCAGTTTTGGGTTGTTTATATTCCCTTTGTGTCACAATTTAATCGTAGTTTTAACATTTAGAGTATATTTAGAAGAAAAAAAAAGAAAAGAATAATGATGTTTTTACTATTCAATATAACATATTAATTGAATTTTTCTAAATTTGTCTCTTCATAAATTATTTAATCACCATAATTAAAAATAATATATCTATTAATAAAGTAAATTATTTTAATGAAATTGTATAAAAAAGTATTTATTTTATTCCTTATGTACATAAATTAACTTTAAAATGTACTTATTGTGGGATAGAGAGAGTAATACATGCAATAAATAAGTACTTGATTTCGGTTTGAATGTCATGAATAGGAAAAGTAGTAGTAAGAAAAGTTATGTCTTCCAAAACATGGGGGCTTAGTTTGATGTATTAGTTACGGCCAAGGATAAACAGTATATTCCTTCACTGTTATAGAGGGTTTTAACACTTTTCATGTGATCACAAGTTATTGTATAGTACACCAAAATTAATTTTTTTAATTGTTTCTTTTACTTTAAATAATTTCTTTTTATAATTTCTTTTTCTAAATTTATCACTTATATACTTTTTTTTATCTAGATTTGTAAGATGAGGGTTGTCTTTTATTTATATATTTTTTAATTTATTTTTTTAATTATCTTGTCTCTTAAAAAATGTGAGATTTATAAGGTGAAAGTTGTTTTCTAATTGTTTTATAACACTATTGAATTTGGTAATAATGGGTAATTTGATATCAATTTAGAATAGTGAATTAGAAGTCAACCCTATAAAATGAACCTGTAAGGTGATAGTTATTACTCACTTATATATTATTTAATTATCTTATTTCTAATCGATGTGGGACTTAAGTTTTTTCTAATAAATAATTGTCGCTAATAATAAACTTTAGTGTAATATAAATACATTTTTAGTGACTATTATATATTAGCCATTAATATTTTTATATATAGCAACAATTAAATTATTGTCGTTAATAACAAATTTTGTTATATATATATAATAAGTTTGTTTGATTTTTACACTAATTAATCACATAATTAATAATAGTTTATAATGCATCAAAATTGAACTCAAAATTTAATAATAAAAAAACTATGATAATAACATTCTAAAAAAGAAAAAGGAAAAGTCTAACTACTGTATAAAATTTGAATTTCTGATGTGTGTTGGAATGTTATGGTAGGATATTTCATGCAAGTGGTATGAACCTTAAGCTCAAAAACATGTGCTACTTTGAAAATTTCAAAGTCATGATTCTTTTCTTTTCAGTATATTCCCTTCTTTCATTTTCCCCATAGTTCATGAATCCTAAGTAGTCCAGCTAATTGATTAATTTCATTGTGGAAAATTTGGGGAAGAAATAAGACTAGTACACTTACGACGTAACAGACAAACGAAGACTTGGCCTTAATTTTCTGAGTATTTATCCTTACGGCATACTTATTTTATATCCATTTCCTTTTTAGTTTTTAATTACTTCATTTTTCTATTTTCTTTTTAAATTTCTGACTTTTCTTATCACATTTAATTTGTTATTTTTTCTCATTCTTTTCCATATATAAGAACATTAATATATATATATATATATATATATATATATATTTTCGAAGCTTAAAATAAAAGTAATCTGCATGTGTGTGCCACACAGAATGAAATAGGTTATTTGTTTATATATACAAGGGAGAATAGAAGGATCATATATAAGAGTGTTGTTTTCTAGGGTATTTCAGAAACATATTTGCGGAAAAAAAAAAAAAAAAAAGATGTACAACGTACAAACATATTAATTTATCTATCAAATAAACACTAAACATTAGTTTCTCAAGATGAAAGTGAGTTGTCCTCAAAAAATAAAAAAAAAATAAAATAAATATGAAAGTGAGTTATCTCTCTTATATGCATTTATGTGCAATGTAAATTACACGAGCCATGTCAAGATGCCAGCTTGACATAATTCAATCAATAATTGCTTGGAACCTTTTAAGTGCTTTCTATAATTTTCTTAACTTTAATTTGGTACTAGAGCGTAAGCAACACGATGTCGGTGTTAAGCGTTGAATCTTGTAAAATTCAAGTCCAATGTTCTTGTATTTTATTGCATACCCTTCTATTACCAGTAATTATATGTGAATTATTGGCTTTTGTATTATAATTGTAAAAAATAATAATAAAGAGAGTTAAAAGAAAAAAAAAGAAAAGAAAAATACAAAATAAGACTGTTAATATGACAAATTAAAAGAAAGTAAGAGAGAAAAG
Organism: Cajanus cajan; assembly: GCF_000230855.2. NCBI lineage: Eukaryota > Viridiplantae > Streptophyta > Magnoliopsida > Fabales > Fabaceae > Cajanus > Cajanus cajan. The sequence continues at coordinate 23,165,737 of NC_138524.1, forward strand.
TGAGTGCAAAAAAGTGTAATAAGAATATGTCATGAAAGTTGATCGTAATATATTTTTTTTTTATGAGTACATAATATAATTTAAATGACCATTTATATGGTCTAACAAAAGGGAAATAGCTAGGAATATACACGATCATTTTGAAGGTATTGAGGTTAAATGGTTAAATATTTAGTACGTGCGAGTTTAAATTGAGTCTTTATTTCAAACAAATTTATAATAAATTATTCTAAAAAAATTAATTTTAAAAATATTTTATATGGATACAAAAATCTTATAAAATTATCATAAATAATGTATTTACATTATAATTTGTTTGTTTAAAAGGATCGAAAATAATATATTTACATTATACTTTAATGTAATTTTATTTATATACTACACTTCCAATCATTCAAAAGGACATGAAGAATAAGGATGAGAACGATTTCCAGCCATCAAAGCTCGAACAAGTAGACAAAGAGGAAAACTTGGTAGTGGTTGTAAGTATGTTTGTTTATTTAATTACATTAGTTGTTTTTCAATGCCACATAGGGACGGATTTGTATTGGAGCCGGTGGTGGGGGCACTTGCCCCATTACCACTTTATACATATATATTTTTTATCTAAAAAGATAATATATTTTAAAAAGTAAAATTTATATTCTAATAAAATATATAGATATATGTATTTAAATTATCGTATGTATAAAATATAAATTTAAATGATTTGTTCATTTAGTTGATATTTTTCAAATTTGCGAAGGAAATTAATTCTTATATGCGATAAAGAATACTCTTTAATAATGAATCAATTTTTTTAAAAGTTTAATTATGATATATATATATATATATATATATTAATGTTCACATATATAATGTAATATATTAAAAAAAATTAATTTTTGATAAAATAAAATTTGTAATTGGCTATTTACCTTTTGTATTTTTTATTTATTGTCTACATTGATTTAAAAAAATAAAAATAATAAGAATTATAAAGTTGTATATGTTGATTAAAAAAATTAAAATAGGAAAGATTGGAAGATTTATGTTCTATTTTGAAATATTTTTTTTTATAAAACATATTTAAAATAAATTATCATCTAAAAATTTATATTAGATATTAAACACATGTTTATATCATAAATAAATTAAAATTTTATTTTATAAAATTTAATATTTATTTTTATGGTTTTATTAGTATTTAATTATTATAAAGTAGGTCTTTAAAATTACAGTTCTAACCAAACAATATTTTTAGGGGATTCTAACCAAACATTTAAAAAATATTTATAACAGATAAATAAGTCATATTTAGGACATGTAATTTTAAAAGAAAAGTTAGGTCCAAACCTATTAAATTATAATACAACTTAGTCTGACCTAATTTATTATCATCCTTAATCGTAATTGTAGATGTAGGAATTTGTAAAAATGATTATGATATATATTTATGTTTTTAAAAGGTATATGTAAAATATTTAATATTAAAAATATAAGTATTGCTCTCACTATCTAAAATTTTTGGATCCGTCACTATATATATATATATATATATATATATATATATATGTGTGTGTGTGTGTGTGTGTGTGTGTGTGTGTGTGTGTTATTTACTTAGTCTGGTGATCTCTAACTTGAACATCGAAGTATCATTATAAGTATTACCACCATCCTAACCAAAGATACGTCGAACGAGCATTCCTTGGAGTTTTGGTGTGTTGATTTCCTAGTAAGTACATTTGACATTCATTGTAGAGCTATATTGAATTTTGAACAGTCTTACTTACTGAAGCAATGGTAGGCACAAGCAAATCACCAGTGAGAAAATCTAAGATCTTTGAGAGTGCTCAAATGCTAGTTGAACTCTGCAAGGAAACACTAGTCTTACAAGAACATAATGGGCAACAACAAAAGCATAATGAAGAGGATTTAGAAACCCTTCAACGTGAAAATGCTGACATGTGATGACAATTAGATGAATCCTAGAAGAATATCCAGATCATTTTTACCAGAAACTATCCCACATGGCAACCTAACAATACTAACTTGTCCAAGGGGGTTGTTATAAAAGATGGTCTAATCTAGGAGAGGGGTGAATTGGATCTTTAAAAAATTTGTCTAAACTTTATCATATAAATTTTTTTTCCTAAAGATTTCCAATTGAATCAATTGATTTTAATCAAGTTTGGGATAAAGATGTTGAAATTAGATTGTGCAAGATGTTAATGAATTACCCTATATGATGTGCATTCAATAGATCAAATAGATATACAATCAATATACAAAAATAGTAACAATTATATCCAAGATATATAGGGTAAGAGAAGCTTGCACAAGATTTTATATCGATTCAGCTACAACCATTAAGGCCTACATCCATCTCTCAATCAACTCGACTAACATATTCACTTAATCTTTAATATCCAAAGTTTTAATTACAATCACAAGCATGAGAATTATACTTCTAGAAAATTAAATAAACCACTTCTTGAACTCCAAGAAGCACCTTTGTAAAAAATCCACTACAAGTTTTTTTTCCATTGAGAAAGCTACTTAAGAAATCACAAAGATTACAAAAGGATATCACTTAATAAACAAATTTAACAATGTAGGTGATAAACAAAATCAATAGAGATATTCGATGTTCACATTGGTTGATGATGACTAAAAACACCATTATCCATGATAGAGAAAACTTCAAGTGTTTAACTTTAGTTTCTCATTGTTGCGGGTTGCATCAATTGTCCCGTGGCGGAGGCTAGGTGGGCCAAGTCACTGTCGAATCATGGCGCTTGGGCTACTACGTTCTTAAGTAGAAAGAGTTGCGCCCTGACTATCAACTATAGCTTTTGGCCTAGTGGTAAGCACTTAATCCAACAATTGGTATCAGAGTTAAGGTCATGAGTTCGATACCCAGCGAGGAAATTACTGAGGGGGAGATTGTTGTGGGTTGCATCAATTATCCCGTGGCAGAGGCTAGATAGGCCAAGTCACTGTCGAATCATGGAACTTGGGCTGCTATGCTCTTAAGTAGAAAGAGTTGCGCCCTGACTATCAGCTATAGCTTTTGGCCTAGTGGTAAGCGCTCGATCCAACACTCATTATTTTCTATCAAGAATTACTTGCTTAATAACTTACTTTGGTGTTTAGAAAAGTGGAAAATAAGTCACACTGAAGTTTTGAAATGAAATTCGATATATAGAGTTTTCTTAATTGAAATAATTGATTATTTAGTGAAATAATCGATTATTTCTTTTTTGTGGATTTGGAAATCCAACAAAAATAATTTAATCGATTCTTTTGATAAATAACCAATTATTTTTTAGTTAGATTCTAAAATAATCAATTATTTCAAGATATAATCAATTATTTTTGAAGGTTTCATAAAGCCTTCAAAAACAAGGGGAATAATTGATTGTGTTAAGTTATTTAATTGATTGTTTTGAGTAAAAACCCATACCTTCAAATTTTCAACTTCAATCTTTTCCAAAATGGCATTAAACTAAATTCATGTTACTTTTAGTCACCAACCATCAACTATATGTAGAGATTATGAGAATAACTATTGATTTAACATAAAACACAAAGTTAAAAATAACGATCAATATAAGTTGCACTCATTTAAGAGCTCTTTGAAATCATCAAAATTTCTTGAACTTGAGCTTGAGCTTAGTCAGCCTTGATCAACAAAAGATGTAACACCCTAGTTTTCATACTTTTTATGGAGAGTAATTTAGTAATTTTCATAAGATTTATTGAGGTGATTTAGTAGCCCAGAACGGGCCGTTCCAAACCACCAAAATGGCCTATAATCCTAGTTGGGAATAGGCCATTCCAAAGTTGGGAACGGGTCGTTCTGAATATGGACGTTGTGAGTTAAAACTCATCTCTAGAACGGGCCGTTCTAGTTTGAGAATGGGCCGTTATAGATGTGAATTTTTCACCTGATGAAAGGATCCAGAACGGGTCGTTCCGGATCTTAAATGGGCCGTTCTGGCCACTCCTGGAATCTATAAATAGAGCACTCTGACACTCTTTCTAGACACACTCTCTGGAGACCAAGGAGAACCAAGGGAAGGAGATCAACCAGATTTTGCTCTAGTTTTGTCTTCTGCTTATCCAGGTAAGGGGGAGTGAAAAACCTCGTTCAGGGGTGTGGGAATAATTGTTGGGTAGTAGGATTGATCCCCAATCCCTTGCCTGATGCATGCTTCTAAGAACAGGCAAAATATGAATGTTTTCTATTTTGCTTTCTGAATGTTCTGTTGCGTTCCTTTTGTGAGTGTGAATATGTATTTGATTTCAAAATTAAATATGTTTTGATATGAATTAGAGTGCTCTGTGGGTTCCTGAGAGAACCCTATATGAGAAACATGAAAAATATGAACGTTTTCTGTTTTGATTTCTGATTCTTCTGTTGTACTCCTTGTTGAATGAGATGTATGAATATGTGATTAAATTTTGAAAACAGATAAGTTTTGATATGAACTAGAGTGTTTTGTGGGTTCTTTTGGGAAACCCTATGATGTAAAATTAGGAATATGATCTATGAATGATTTGAGGCATTATATGTAAATTTGATGATGGCTTCGTGTTTTGGATAAGTTCTTGGTAGGATTTATGTATTATTTTGATGTATATGATGACGAGAAGTTTCTTGTATAAGACCATGTGAATATGATGTGAGAATGTGAAAGGTGAACGTATGATCTGTGATATGATATTGAGAAATAATGTGACATGAGATATGATGAGATGTGAAATGTGGAATGTTGAGTCAATGAAATCGAGAATGTGTGACATGCATCATTTGCATTTATGAGCTAACCAGGTGTACCTTGGGTCACCAAGTGATGTAACCAGCTAATCAAGTGTACCTTTTGGTCACCAAGTGATGTAACTAGCTAATCAAGTGTACCTTTTGGTCACCAAGTGATGTAACCAGCTAATAGGTGTACCTTCAAGTGATGTAACCAGCTAATCAGGTGTACCTTTTGGTCACCAAGTGATGTAACAAGCTAACCAGGTGTACCTTGTGTCACCAAGTGATGGAACAAACTAACAAGGTGTACCTTGGGTCACCAGTGATGAAATGATGAGAAATGTGATTATGAGACACGTGACTAACGCCACATGCATTTATGAGTCGAGTCCATGAGATCATTGCATTGATGAATGACTGTGCATGTGTTACTGTTGTATATATAATTTGAATTTGTACCTAAATAATGTGTAGCTATGAGTGTGCTTGTATGATTTGTGTGTGTGTTGCCTAACTGTTATTTCTACACTTGGAACCAAGTGAGATGTTTCTCACTCCCTTGTTGCTTTTTGTATGTGTTTAAAATTATGTTGCAGGTGATCATCAACATGAGGATGTTGGTGATGAGGCTTATGATTCAGTTGGGCATGCTCTGATAGGATATGTGACATCGGGGCATAGCTAGGCGTAGTTAGGATTTCATTATTATATTTTGGAAGAACTCGTGTTTTATTTTTTTTTTTCCACATTTTATCATGTTTTAAAGGTAATGAATGTGAATTCTCTACTCTCATGTTATTGGAATTATTGTTTTAATTCTTAAAGATTTTTAACTCAATAAGACGTTCTTTTTATCATTATGATAAATAATGTATATTGGGGTAGAGGGTGTCACAAAAGATACTAATACCTTATCACTACAAACCACTATAGGAATAAGAGATATATAATTTTGTCACCATATCAGAGAATCTAGCTCTCACTTGACTATTATTTTCGAAGAGTTCCGTAAACACCATTTTACGAACGACATTATGGAAGTACCTATCCCTAAAGAATGATAAAACTTGAGGCTAGGAAAGTATGATGGGACAACTCATTAAGACAATCTTGTAGATCTATATGTTTCAAAAGTAAACATGCTTACCAACAATGATGTTGTGATGTGTCGATTAATCTCCACATCATTCAAAAGGGTGACTATGAGGTGGTTTACACGGTTGCCTACTTGATCCATCAATTATTTCTAAGAAATAATAACTAGTTTCAGCATTCAACTTATGACTGGTCAACAACACCTCATGACATATGATGCACTCATTAGCATATAACAGGAAAAAATTGAGTCCCTTAGAGATTTTATGGATAGATTTAGGAAATTGGCACTTGAAATTCTTGATCTCACTACATGGAGTAAAAGTGCACCAAATGTGATCAACCTTTAAACATGGACCATATTTTTATAGTTTATACAAAAATTTGACACCAAATATGGAGGAACTTCATAGAAAAGCAATGAAGTACGTGCGGATGGAGGAAAAATCGCTTGAAGTGAACCAAGATATGTTTATTACACATTGTTAACCAGTAATAGAGCTAAGATTTTTGAAGAAGCTTTGAATAGCAATTTCATTGCTACTTTGAAAACAATTTCAACTCCTTAAAGGGTTGATAGGACCAAACATTGTACATATCATCATAATTATGGACATTCTATTGAGTCGTGCTCAACATTAAGGGATAAGATAGTGGATTTAATCCAAGTTGGGGACCTATGAAGGTTTGTTCAAAGGTTGAGCACTTCCCAAATGAAAAATAATAATTGATGGTATGATATGTTGAAATGAAGAAAGAAAGAAATGATTGATTGTGTTCCAAAACCAAATCAAGCCCTACTAAAGAGCAACACAAAACCCAACTTCAAGGAGTTATCAACACCATTGCTAAAAGGTTTGTTGGATGAGAGTTCACAAACTCAACAAGGAGAAAACATATATCCTAGATCAATCAGAACAATAAGCACAATTGATTAGCAGTCTTGGAGAAAGGTCTACATCCTTGTCAAGACAACCCTATGGTAATTACAGTAGAGATAACCAACTTTGTCATTAGAAAAACATTGATCAATCAAGGTATTTCAACCTATATACTATATATGTCAACTTTCTAGCAGTTGCAATTTTTGAAATCCAAATTTATGCCCTATAGTGACCAAATGTTTGGATATTTTAAAGAGAGGGTGGTTACAAAAGGATAAGTTGACTTGTTCACCACTTTTACCTTTGGTGACAAGTTGAGGAAGACTATCAACACAAGATACATATTAGTTAACACTAATATGTCTTATAATACTTTACTCAGAAGACCTTCTCTTAACGAGCTTGGAGCTATAACATCAACTTTGTACTTGGTAATGAAATTCCCTTTTGCTTCTAGAAAGATCATCATAGTACATTCCAATCAGAAAAACAACAAAGGAGTGTTATGCAACTAGTCTTAATATGACACCTTTAGATGAGAAGGATATAAAAGGCCAACTTTTTAGGTCAATAATACCACAACCTCCTCATAAAAAAGGAAAACAGTAAACATGGTGGAGTTATATCAGCAACAGCCCGAACACACTAGAATGAGAGGTATCTAGATATTTGTACAGGTGTGAGATTGTGCACTTGGGGATAACTTAAAAGAATTAATTTGTATCACCTATACCAACAAGATGCATCTACTTTTTAATAACTAATCATATAAGAACTTTACAATTAAGCATGCTTGACTTGGAGTGATTTAGGGATGATTGACTTTTAGGGAAGTTTCTCAAAAAGTGTGCAAGTGAGGGCAAAGCACGCTAAAAAGTCTTCTATTGGTTTATGGGGACAGTCGTTGATCCTAAAAGTAGTCAAGCATTTTAGAAAGGGCTACCCACATAAGGTTTTGACTAGTATCATAGAGTGAAGTATCACTATGTGAAGTATCATGGAGTGAAGTCGTTGAGACATCAAATTTGAAGGGTGTTACAAATGGTATTAAAGTAAATCCTCTCTCATAGTATAGTGTGGTTCAAAGACAAACAGGCAAAAGTTGGTGGGCTTGTAATAGCCCAAACACACCAGAATGAGAAAGATCTAAATATTTGTACAGGTGTGAGACTGTGCAAGAATTAATTTGTACTACCTATACCAATAAGATGCATTTAGTTTTTAGTAGCTCATCACATAAGAACTTTACAATTAAACGTGCTTGACTTTGAGCAATTTGTGAATGAGTGACCTTCTAGAAAGTTTCTCAGAATGTGTGCGATTAAGGACAAAACACGCTAAAAAGTCTTGTGTTAGTTCGTTGAGACATTCACTAATCATAAAGAAAGTCAGGCATCTCAAAAAAAGGCCACGCATAGAGAATTTTGACCAGTGAATGGTTCTAACCAATAAGGAGTTGTGTTAAGTGTCACCATGTGAAGTGTCATGGAGTGGAGTAGTGAAGCTATTGAGACGTCAAATTGAGGGACACTACAAGATCCAAGGGTTGATGATGAGTTTCGAATGGAACCATCGAAGTCAACAAAAACACATCAATTGGGAAAGGAAAAAGGGTAATGTACCAATTTTGACACTAAACTTGGCATAAAAGATTAATATCATCCTTATAAAAATGCTAACTTATATGCATGGTCAACAACTAATATGTTAGGAATTGACCTAGCCTTCCATTATCATCAACTCTCCGTAAGTTGAAAAGGTAAGGCGATTGCTCAAAGAAAAAAAAGTTGTGGGAAGAAAGGAGAACTACGATGAAGGTTAAAAGAGTAAAATTGATAGAAGTCAAATTCATCCGAGAAGTCCAATATACCACCTGGTTAGCCAATGTTATCTTGGTAAAAAATAGTAGTGGAAAATGGAGAATGTGTGTTGACTATATTAATCTTTAGAAAGCATGCCTCAAAGATGCCTACTTATTGTTGAGTATAGATCGACTTGTTGATGGAGTCCCAAGACACATAGTAATTAGTTTCCTAGAGGCTTATATGGGATGTAATCAAATACACATGTACCTTGTGGACAAAGAAAAATTTCCTTTATTATAGATGACTCCAATCTCTACTATCATGTCATGCCTTTTGGGTTGAAGAATGTTAAGGCCACATATCAAAGGTTAATAGATAAGGTTTTTTTTTATAACAAATAAAAAAACATAGAAGTCCATGTTGATGACATGGTGGTAAAGTCTGATACCATCAATAACCATGTAAAAGATCTTGCCAAAGTGTTCAGAGAATTAAGAAAACACAAGATGGGATTAAATTCTTAAAAGTGCTTTGAAGTGGAAGGCAAAAAGTTCCTCAAATTCATGTTGACTTGTAGGAGAGTTGAAGTTAATCCAGACAAGTATAAACCAATGATCCAGATGAGAAGTTCAGTCAACTTTAAAGAGGTACAAGGATTCATAAGAAGTATCACATCATTTTCCCAGTTTTTACGTTGCTAGGCAAAAAAATAAAACCAATACTAGCCTTAATATAAAAAAAAAAAAAAAGAAAAAGGAGTTTTGGTGGACATAAGAATGCGAGCAAGCATTCCTAAACTTAAAGGAGATATTGTTGACACCTCCTACCCTAGCAAAACCTAATAAAACTAGTAAATGCTTTTGTACTTATTTGTTTTTGATGAGTCTACAAATGTGGTCATAGCCCAAGACAGAGAAGGGCCAAGTACCTATACATTACATTAGTTGAGTACTGAAAGGAGCCAAGTAAAGGTATCAAACAATTAAAAAGTTACCTTTCAGCGACATCAACAAAAGGTTAAGACCTTATTTCCAAAAACATATTAGGGATTGTTCTAATACTCATCATGCATCGGGATTTTATAAGATGATTAGCTCTAAGTTGATGAGGGTGTAGTTTATATTTGTTTAAAAGGAATATGATATCTTATAGTGTATCAAGTATATTTACACACATTTACATATTAATATGATATTTATTTGGAAGTTAAACTTTTATGAATTTTTTTTAGTTATTACCCAACAAGTATCATAATAATAAAGATATTGTGTGTTTTATAAATTCATATTTTTTCTTCTTTTCTTATAATTTAAAATTTTATTTTATATCCTAACAATAATTGAGAATGGATGTGAGATGCAGTAGTCCAAGAAATAAAAGAATTTGTTTTTAGGACTATAATTATAATAGCTAGGAGATTAAAAAGGCTAAAATTAAGATAAAAATTCGAACATTCTTCTAAGATTTTAAATGAAACGTTACACAATATAAGCATAAAAGCATAACGAGAAAATAATCTACACCTTCCACTTGGATAGATGAGATTCCAATCCCTAAGCCATGTGGGCTGAACAACATTACGTTTGGGCCTGTTGTTAGGGTGTAACGACCCGCCGTAATCCCTACACTTAGTGGAATCGCACTATTCATAGTAAACTAAGATGAATAATAAAATTGGATAACTTATAAATAAAAATACGAAAAATATATGAGAATCATTTAGTTTTTAAATATAAAGTACTTATACAGTTATCCAAATCTAATATCTCCTAGTGTCGGTCAAACATAACAACTGTTACCCAAAATGGTAACTTTGATTCTAGAAACCAAAACAAAATTCCACTTCTAGCAACGAACGCAACCGACAGCTCCAACCTAGCCCTGGTCTGCTCCCATACACAGTATAATCATAGTAGTCCATCCACATGGAAATAGAAGGGTAAGCTAGAGTTCAATAAACAATCATACAAGTATAAGATAATACTATACTACTCGGGCATCCAATCATCATCACAACGCAACCACACAGTTCAACATAAAAACTCAACTCATTCATACAACTTAGAAGCAACTTTAATACAACAACAACAACATACAACTTAAAATTTAATGCGTCGTCACGCATATACAACTAGGAGATCTCCAACAACTGAGGTTGAGCAGTCTAGGTGGCATAAACCCTACCGAATCCAACGTTTGACCTATCTTAACCAGGTCAGGTATAGAACATCGTTAGGAACTCCGAAGAGAATCAGGTATAGACAACAATAGGCGATTTCTCAGGTGTGTCACTTAGACTCAGAGGTCCAGTACTACTGTTAGGGCAGAAGGGTTTAGGTATGAGCCTACCACGGCCTTGGCTAGCATCACCAATCCACATATGGAGTTAGCCCACCCACTGTCCTCCAAGTACCATGCACCCTCCAGTACCTAGTCAAAGACTACATCTCTAACTAGATACCTTACTCAAATTGGTCATTCAACCATGACATGGATCGACTACTTCTACATCGCCCACACAGTACTAAGGGATTCAACTTTAAAACAACTTTCAACTTATCACCTTAGTACTATGTATCTCAACATAGGACATATATCTTCACCATATGTCCCCAACTTTTCAACTTTACAATAATGCGACAATAGGAATCTTACAACAATAGGCAACTTATAACAATACAACAATAGACATCTTACAACAATAGGCAACTTACAGCAACACAACAATAGACATCTTACAGAAATAGGTAACTTACAGCAATACAACAATAGGCAACTTACAACAATACAACAATAAACATCTCATATACCAGCTTGACAACTTTATATTCAACTATACCACTATACAACTTTAATAATTTTAACAACATGTGAACAACTTAATTCCATCAATTACGCAACATATAAGCTTCATACAGTTTAAAAATGAACTCAGATTCAACAAACAACAAATCAACTCATTAAAATCATCAAAAACCCCATTTTTCCCAAAATCCTAAAAATGAGGAATTTCTTTAATTCAACCACTTCTCAAAATCATACATCGATGGAGTTTCCAATTCTCCTGAAATTAAACAACCTACATTTTAGCTTCCCTTACCTAAAAGTTGGCTCTGAAAAGTCAAGAATTGAGAAGGAGGAGAAGAAGAAGAAATATTTGAGCTCGACTCTTGAACTTTAATCCTCTAAAAGTAAGCTTTCTAGTATGAAATTCAAGGGAAGACAAAAGAATTAGTGACTTAGAGGAGAAGAAGAATTATACAGAGAAAGTTGAGAGAAACGAGCTCACAGACCCATAGTCCTTCTCTCTAGAACCTCTCTCTAAAACCTCGCCTCCTCAACTGCACATAGGTCATATTTATAGAAATTCAGGAGTGGCCAGAATAGCCCGTTCTTAAACCAGAATGGCCCGTTCTGGGGTTGCATTTTTACCCATAACAGTCAATTTGGAACGACCCGTTCTCAACTAGGGATTTTAAGCCAATTTAGTAGTTTGGAACGGCCCGTTCCAGTTTGGGAACGGCCAATTCTGGACTACTAAATTACCTTTGTTTTAGTAATTTGGAATGACCCGTTCCAATTTTGGAACGGCCTGTTCTGGGCTACTAACTTCGTTACATAGGACACACGTGTTGTTGGGCCCAAGTTTTATGCTATGCAAACTAACTCTGGCAAAACATGGCTTATTATTTTAATTTTTTTATTATCACTGTTGTTATTAGGGAACACTTCGTGACACTCACCGGTATAAACTTCATGGTGAAACCGAAAACTTGCATAATTTGTAGTTGTAGGCTTATATAAATCTTATGAAATAGAGAAAATAATTTTAGAACCTTTTCCATCCAAACACGTGCATGGGAAGCAAAAACAAACGGGTGGATCAGTCAAGAGTACAAAAGAAAATATTAATTACTATTTTTACTCATTAATGAATATAGGGCATGAATAAAATTAAATAGGGCCGTAATTGTGTTGTTGATAGCATAGCTAAATATTAGTCCTATCAATTATAATGAAATAAGATAAAATATAGAAATATTTGCTAATATAAGTAGAAATGAAGCTCACATTCTCGAATATGAAGGTGGTCCTTATGAATGTGTAAAACCTGATGAAAACACTTCACAAAGCGTGTTGAACACTCTTCTAAAGACTAATCTATAATATATATATATATATATATATATATATATATATATATATATATATATATATATAACTATTATAAAAGGATATATTTTAGTAATCACCCCTTTTTTCTTCACTTTTAGTAGACTATTATATCTTTAAAATATTAAATATATATATATATATATATATATATATATATATATTTTTTTTTTCTTATATTCTTTTTAAATAAGTATATGTAACTTTTAATATTTGTTTGTGTATAATTATTAGAGGCACAAAGTGCCTCAGCCCCTCTAGTATATATAAAGATAATTAATTTGGTATATATAATTTTAAGATGATTTTTTATCCTTAAATTTTTAAATTATTAAAAATAATATTAAAAATTAATTTATTAAAAATTAATTTATCATTATAAATATAAAATTCAAATATGAGATTTTAAAATTTGAAAATTAAACATATCAGTTAATTTAATAAATATTGATAATTTTTTTTAATATTTTTATTAAATAAAATATAAAGACACAATATTTTGACTCACTAATAATAATTTTTTTAAAAATAATTTAAGAACAGATATAAAGGAGGAAAAGAATTTACTAAGCATAGGCCTCACCATTATTGCCTACTTCTTTTTATTATTTTTTTTAATCGTAATTTAGTATATAAACTATTTTTCAAAGATAGTGAATGTGAACCTTTATAACTTTTGTAATATCACATATTTACAATAATCAATTGAACCAATCTTTGTTGTGTTTCAAGAATTGAATGTATCCCATTGTTAAAAAAATTGCTGATTAATTGGTAAAGATATATTTCTTGTTCAATTTTCTCGGAAAGAACAATAAAAGGATAAATGAAAAAGTAGGCACTCCTCTCAAGTCAAGTCATCAACTTGTTTATCCTCCTACTCTGAGGTTTCCATCCACAATAGTCTAACAGAACCACCGTCCCCACTTTCTGCCAAATTTGACTTAGCCCTTTTCTTTTCTTTCTAATTTTGATAGTGTCCTTTAAGATTTTACCTCTTAACTTGTCTACTTCAAATTTTGGATTCATTTTGCTCCTCGCCCTTCTTATTTTCAGAATTTTTTTTTTAGCTTTTCTTGTAATTAATTTAACTTTTCCATGTGATGCAAGAAAGAAAATGGGACAAAGCATGCAAAACCGATTTAAATCAAATCTATAATACAATTTATTCTATTCAAGTATTCAATACTAGAAGGATAATACAAGTTAACGAATAGCAACTTTTTATAATTAATTAATGAGTATTTTTTTTAGTCCCGGCATTTTTTATGGTAGTTAATCAGAGGATAATATGAAAGAACAAATTGTGAACACTGGTGATATTCTTTTATCATAAGGATAATAGATATTAATTAGGTAAAACTAGCAAAATAAAGATATTCCATGTTTTATAAATATTGTGTGCGTAAAAATTATAAAATTGTAGGGAAGTTACAATTTATTAAAGAAAAAGTTATTTTAAATAAATAAAATTATTGAATTGTCTTACACGGTTACCAAAATAAATAAAAGGTAAAAATGTCTTAAAAATATATGCACAAATTAAAACATTATATTACCTTTATATATTATTATAGATATAAATATAATTTATATATTTAATATTTATATATTATTATGAATGTTTAAAAATAAACATTCATCCTGTGCACAGACTAAAACATATTAATTTTTATTTATTGTTAAATCTAAGAGGTGGGTTTCCTGTCCTTAATTATTATAGTTGAATATGGCCTTAGTATAGACTTCCAATGATTCTACTATTTTATAAATCTTTGACCGCTGTGTCGTCGATCGTGACTCTCTTGTCCTTAATATAGTTTATTTAACTTTGAAAACAACAAATTTGTGCAATTTTTTGTTCAATAAAAAAACTTGGAGATAAAATTTTGATGTGATTAAAAAATAAGAAATTTTATAGAAATGATATAACTTTGAGATTCTAATATTCATCGTTATAGTATGTTGGATATTCAACTGTTCTGCAATTGTCAAGTCTACAAGTAGTGTGAATTGATGCAGTAAACAAAAAAAGTGGTGAATTGATAAAATTTTGATGTGATTAAAAAAATTAAAAAATATTATTATAGAAAATGATATATAAGTACTATAACTTTTTGAGATTTTAACATTCATGGTTATAATACGTTGGATGTTCAATTGTTCTACTATTTTTGTGCAATATTGTTAAATCTAGATGTGATGTGATGAACTTCTTGTCCTTAATTATATATTATAATCTTATAGTCAAAGGTGATACACAAATTAATTGGTTTCCCATTAAAAATTTGAAGGAGTTCACTTTCGTTGTTCTTATTACTACTCATATAAATTGACTTCTTCAACGACTTTTATAGCCATAGGTGATATAAAATGGGCTTCATTGTTATTCTAATTTGTATATCTCTCTTTGAGTGAGTTAGATATTGTTCAGAAGATGAAGCTGTTACCTTCAGTTTTGGTTTTTGCGATCTCTGCTATTTGTCTTTCGAGAATGATAGTTGTGATCCAAGCTCAAGCCCAGGCTACAACAGATCCTGCTGAAGGTAAGTCTCTATTTCCCTTTTATTCTATATAAATGTATGACTCAAAGATTAATGGAACTTTTATTGCAAAATCACGTGACGATCGATGAAAAAGCAAAAAATTTGAATGTGTTAAATCATTCAGTTGAACAATTTGAATCTATTTTTTTTTTCTGATGATTTAAATTAATGAAAATGAATGATTTTTAATTTTTTTTAAATTTGTAAATTTGATTTATACTTTAAAAGAAATTATATATATATATATATATATATATATATATATAAATGGAGATTTAGTTATTCTAAGAGTAAGTTTGTTTAATAACTCATATTTTATATTAAATTTTAACAATTCAACTGTTGAATTTAAAGTTATTAATGCATATATCAAGTTTGTAAATTTTTAAAAAATTTAAAAATTATTTAATATTTTATTTTATTAATTCAAAATTTTATGATTATCCGACAATTTAAATTAATGAAACACAGTATTAAATGATTTTTAAATTTTTTAAAAAATTTATAAATTTGATGTTAAACATAAGTTATTGAATGACGTAAATCTAGGTAGACTTTATGTTAAATTTCTCTTATATATATATATATATATATATATATATACAAATAATATAGATATAACTTTTACTGATTATTAAAAAGTTCAATAACTTTATGTTAAATATGAATTTTTCAAAATTTCATTAAATTGAAAGTCTTTATTCTTAGATTATTTATGTAAAAATTTATATTAATCCAAGATGATGTAATATTTTATTCATATAGACTAAAAAGAACATAATATATTCATTTCAAAATATAGTAAAATATGAATACTTTAATTGTCTTTAAATCGTTATTCAATTTTAACAAAATTTTACATATGAAATTATAATTCAACATATTGACAAAATTTACATTCAATATAAAATTATTAAATGATATACCAGTCAATAAAAATTACATCGTTTGAATCTTCCTTTTTATATATATATATATATGAATTGAAAACTAACTTAAAATGTATTATTTATTTTTGCAGTGACAGCTTTAAATGCAATTTTCCAGAAATGGAGAATATCTGCACCACCTCAATGGAATATAAGCGGTGAACCATGCAGTGGAGTGGCCATTGATGCTACTTCATTGGATGATGACCAATTTAATATAATTATCAAGTGTGATTGTTCATATCAAAAGGGATCTACATGCCACATAACCCAACTGTACAAATTAAGATCACCTTTAGAATTAATTTCTAGTCTGAATCTGATTCTGAGCTAAAAAGAAATATCATTGACATTCATTTTCTTGCTTGTTTTGTTGGATTCATTGAACAGGAAAGTCTTTTCAGTGGATGTTACTGGTGAGATCCCGAAAGAGCTCTGGACTTTGACATACCTCTTCAACCTGTATGCTTATATATTTTTGTGTGATTGACAATATTACATTGGTTAGAAACAAATGATTATACATTGATAACTTTCATCTCTAATTTAGAAGACGTTATCATATTAATTTCTAGAATTATAAAATTATATTTTATAGTATCAAATAATTTTTTAAATTTAATTACTTCTTATCATTTTAATCACACATTTCTTTTAGACTAATGTGATCGTCAATTTACACTAACTTTTAAAAGCTAATTTTTTTTTTTAAAGATAAGAAAAATTACAAAGTTGGTCGTAATGAAGATTGAACTTAGGTCCTCATGCTTTTAACTACCTCAACTCTTCCTCACCCAATCACTAGGCTAACCCTAATAGTCTTTTTTAAAAGCTAATTTTACATTCTAAGTTTCAGGAATTAATACCTCAAAATTTTTCAAATTTAAGATCATAGAGAATATTTACTCACATAAAAAATTATGATGACACGTTAGTTGCGCACTTTCCGTAACATAAATAATCAAGAATAAACTGTCATATATATCCATGAAATTCAGAAATTATCGAAAAAAAAAATTCTTGAAATGTATAAATTAACGATCGTATTAGTTCGAAATTAGAAAAAAAAATATTAAAGTGATAATATTAATATATATTTAAGGATCAAAACAACAGTAAATAATTAAATTTAAGGATTTATTTTACAAAAATTGTTTGACAACTTTTTTTTTTCTTCCAGAAATTAATATAACAATGCCTTCTAAATTTAGGACTAAAATGAGAGTTTAGTTAATAATCAATTACATTAATACCAATGGTGTATAACAACTACCTACTTTTCTAAAATGTTTTGCAGGAATTTGAACCAAAATTACTTGACAGGTTCGGTTTCTTCTTCCATTGGCAATCTAAGTCGCATGCAATACCTGTAAGTCTAGTTTTCTTTCTTTCTTCTATTTCTGAGACAAGTTTATATGCATTTGTATGTGGTTCTTGTGAGACTATTTTTTTTTTTGTTGATAAAATTGATCCACTACAACACACTTGTAAGTTATTCTCATCTGTTATAACTGTTAGTCTTACTATGTCATTTGTTCTTGAATCATGGATTCCTTTATATATTTTCTGTGATGTATTTCTTTACTCGTTAATTTTGAGAAGGGGATTAGCAGCTAACGCTTTATCAGGAGAGCTTCCAAAGGAATTAGGAAAACTCACTGATTTAAGATCGTTGTAAGTTATACACTTTTTTTCTATTAAATTCAGTAGTCAATTTTCTTCAAATTTCTTGCAAAAAGAATGGTCTGAAAGGAAAATTGTAAATGATAAGATGATTAACCCATCTCCTTGTTTATGCAAATTCTAATGATTTTCATCAAGTAAAGTGTCATGTTGCATATAACATTGGCAATTTTTGTCCTTTATAATTTTAGGCTTCTTTTTCATCTTAATTACTGATAGCTTACACAGAAATATTTTTCTTTATATACTGAAGAACATTCAACATTCTTCAAGCCTAATTATAAATTTAAGGAAAGTCCTTGTCAACTTTAAAACATTGACAAATAGATCGATCAACTTTCAATATTGGTTATTAATCTTATTAATATGAAGAGATTTTCAATGGCTTCTTGGGGATGATGCAAAGATTTTCTTTTCTAAGTATGACAGTTTCTACCAAGTATAAAGGGAATGGGTTGGGTTGGTAATTGAAAATTTCAAGCAAGGTGGTAGAGGTAACATGTTTTGTTTTTAAAATTTTTTAAGATTCATCAAAAATTGAGATAAGATCAATGCACATCTATAAAAGAGACGAAAATTTTCTACAACTTTATTGCCACAAAATATAACACCCTAGGGGTATTACCATATATGATTAGATTTCTAGGACATAAAAATTTGTTTTAAACATTTTGAGGTAAAGCTCATAAAGTTGAACATTACAATAAACAAATTCCTTATTTGGAAATTCGTAAATAACAAACACCCACTGCTTTGTACTTCATAGTTCGTACATCAAGTTATATACAAATGCTTCAAAATAAAATATTCAAAAATAATAATAAAACTTTCATAAATTAAAACATATCCTTTTGCTAGCAGCTTCAAGTTAGCTTCATTCCTAGTAGCTTCATCTACTTATTTTATAAAATAGTAAGAGTAAACTAACGACAAAAAAGTCTAAGCGAGTGTTCTAAATGTGACTAACATGCATGAGACATCTATCCTAATGATCTCTTCAAGTTATAATCCTTCATTTAAGATCTATAAATAATTAGTCTGCTCCTATGATTGGATCTATGCCACCTAGTTTAAGATGTTGCCTTTGGACTCTAAATCTACAACATAATTATTGTTCTAGTCCACCATTATTATATAATATACCTAATCATATCTCATCATACCTTTTTATTATCACTCACTAAGTGGACACACTATTATTTTTTGAGGCGCTTCTTTCTAGTGTTTGATACATAGTACTAACCTTTTTATAGTATATATAGTTTAAGCTTACTATCATTTTGTGTTCATCAACCTTATCTCACAATAGTGACTCTAACTTGAATTTTTCTTTCTTACTTAGGATTTTAAATCTCTTATCACATTGGGTGAGAATGTACATATAATTTATTCCTACTCAATAAAAGAGTTTACATAACTTTTTTTTTATAGGGAATATCCCTTTTCATAAAGTTGGGGGTAGTCCATACCCTTCTTAATTTTCAAAACATATGTTCTCACTAATTTGCAAGCACCCAACAGTGGCTTCGTTAGAAACAACGTCTGCAACATTTTGCAAATGCTATTGCAGACAAGTTGCCTTGTCCTGAAATAATATACCTGTTATGAAAATTGTAAAAGAAAGAGATCAAGAGAAAGCAGATAACACAAATTACGTGGTTCAGTCAGTGTGACCTATGTCCACGGGCAGTTCAAGAGTTTCTTATTTCTGAATGAATAGAGATGATGATACAGATGCATTTTAGTCTTATAACAAGGATAAAATATAACAGTCTCATTACAACCCAAATAAAGATAGAAATAGTAACGGACAAGATATAAATTCAAGGCATCTCAACAATTCTCCACCCTGACTTGAATTTTCCCAAGTCACCAGTAACCAAGAACAACTCTCCCACCTATTCTACCCGAAGGGTCTCAAGCGATGCGAACATTCACCAAGTCCAAGCTATGCTTAAACTTTTCAAAAGACAAAGGTTTAGTCAACATATATGCTGGATTGTCTACAGTAGCTATCTTCTCTATGGAGAACAATTTGTCTTCAATTACATCTCGTATGAAATTCAATCTGACATCAATATGCTTTGATCTTTCATGATAGACTAGATTTTTTGCCAAACATAAAGTACTTTGACTATCACAATAAAGTATACGTCTCTGCACATTCAAACCCAAACTATCAATAAGACCTTTCAATCATATACCTTCTTTAACCCCTTCTGTCAAGGACATGTATTCCGCTTCAGTAGTAGACAAAGCAATAGTAGGTTGAAGTGTTGCTTTCCAACTTACAGCACAACCATAAAAGAGTGAAGATATAACATGTCAAAGATCTTCTCCTCACGAGATCTCCACCATAGTCAGAATCTGCATAGCCAATAAGACCACGCCCAATATCATTAGAACCATAAACTAAGCAGATATTACTAGTACCTTTCAAATATTGCATAATTCACTCAGCCTCCCAGTGAGCCTTTCCAGGATTACTCATAAATCTACTAACCACACTCACAGCGTGAGCCAAATATGGTCTTGTACAAACCATGGCATACATTAAGCTCCCAACAACACTAAAATAAGGAATCGTATTCATATACTCCTTCTCTTCATCAGTACAAGGAAGAGTGCTAGCATCAAGTTTAAAATGTGTTGCCAAAAGAGTACTAACAGGCTTAGAATTCTCCATTTGAAAAGACTGCAACAACTTTTCAATGTATTTCTTCTAAGATACATAAAGTCACTACAAGAAAAATGATAAATTGCGACGGACAAATTGCGACGGTTATCTAGAAACCGTCGTCGCTTTGATATTGCGACCCTTCATACGACGGTTTTTCAAAACCGTCGCAAAATTGTTCAACATTGCGACGGTTTACCGTAAACCGTCGCAAAATTTGTTTAACATTGCGACGGTTTATCATAAACTGTCGCAAAATTTGTTTAACATTGCGACGGTTTATGATAAACCGTCGCAAGTTTAACATTGCGACAGTTAATCATAACCGTCGCAAATTTAACATTGCGGCAGTTAGTCATAAACCGTCGCAAAATTTTCAGCATTTTTTTTATTAGAATTTTAAATTTTTTTTTTAAGTATTATGTATATTATCTTAACGAACTTATATTTTATTAACAATTTTATATATACTTTCTTTAAAAATATAAAAATAAATATGTTAAAATTTATAAAAATCCAGTTTAATTTATTTATGATATAAATATGTTTTTAATATCTAATATATATTTTTAGATGATAATTTATTTTAAAATATATTTTATAATAACAATTCTAAATGGAACATAAATCTTCTGATTTTTCTTAGTTTGATTTTTTTAATCAATATATATAATTTTACTATTTTGATTTTTTCAATCAACGTATACAATAAAGAAAAAACACAAAAGATAAACATGCATAGTAAAAATTTTATTTTATCAAAAAACTTTTTATTTTAATATATTACATTATATATGTGAATATTAAGACATATATATATATATATATACATATATATATATATATTATAATTAAACTTTTTTAAAAAATTAATTCATTATTAAGAAAAAAAAATTTATTACATGAGAATTAATTTCTTTCAAAAATTTGATAGATATAAAATAAATAAACATTTTTTCTGAATCTATATTTTTATTTTATTAGAATATAATTTTTATTTTTTAAAATATATTATTTTTTTAGATAAAAAATTATGTATATGTCAAATAGTAGTGGGGCAAGTGCCCACTATTCCAAATGTACATCCGTCCCTATATATATCTATATATATATATATATATATAATATAGGGGGTTATAATTATACCAATGTAACTTTTATTAAGTATTATGTTGTTCAATAACTTTATATTAAATATGTATTTTGTAAATCCAACCGTTAAATTGAAAGTTCATATCACTTTATAACTGTATATCAAATTTTGTTAAAATTGAACAACAACTGGAAGGTAATCAAATTGTTTATATTTTAGTGTATTTTAAAATGAATATATGACATCAATTTTGTTTTATAAAAATGAAGTATCAAACCATCTTGGATTAATATAAAGTTTTGTATATATAATCTTTGAGAGATATGAACTTTCAATCTAACAGTTGGATTTACCAAATTCACATTTAATATAAAGTTATTGAGCGGTGTAATACTTAGTAAAAGTCACATTTAATATATATATATATATATATATATATATATATATATATATATATATATATATATATATATATATATATATATATATATATATATGAGGGGGTTTATAATTACATCAGTGTAAATTTTACTAAGTGTTACACAACTCAATAACTTTATATTAAATGTGAATTTTGTAAATTTAACCGTTAAATTGAAAATCTTTTACTGTTAAATCATATATACAAAATGTTAAATTAATCGAAGATGATTTCTTATAAAAACAAAATTAAATCTGTCAGAAAATTTATATTTTTGATGAGAAAATTTTTGTAGGAAAAACTATATTATTGATGAAATATTTTAGAAAAATTTATATTTGTCGAAAATGTAAGAACTGGTTTTAAATTTGATATGAAAATATTATGATATAATTAGTTAAGATTTTAAGTTAGTATTTTATTAATGGTTGATAATTAAAAAATAAAACAAGGATAAATATATTTTTTGAATTTTATATGTTTGATTTAAGATAACTTACAAAATAACTCTTGGTAAAGTTATTCCGCTCAATAACTCATCGTGTGTGTTGAATTTCATTGATCCAATTAATTGTTAATTTAAAAATTATTAAATTTTACTAATAATTAATATAAAAAAATTAATTAGTTTTGGAATAAATTATTTTCTAATTAACAATATAATTAAAACATTAATTATTTTAAATTATTTAACTAAAATCTTATTGACAATTTACTATATGATCTTAATATTTTTGTATAACTAATACTTGGTTTTAAATTTGATATGAGAATATTATATATAATTAGATAAGATTTTAAGTTAGTATTTTATTAATAGTTGATAATTAGAAAATAAAACAAGGATAAATACATTTTTTTTTGAATTTTATATGTTTGATTTAAGGTAAATAAATATATTAAATTAATTAATAATTTATTTAAAATATTAAAATAATTTATAAGTATGTAATAAATAAATATTTATAATTTTATAAATTATATTATCATTATAAATTAAAAAATTTAAATAATTTAAATTATAATTTTAAATCGAAATAAGTAGATGTTAATTATAAAAGTAAGTACATATAAATAAAGAATAACTAAATATATTATTATTATTATTATTATTATTATTTGTAATATAAAATTATTATATATTATTATTATAATACAGATATGAGATTGTATATTTGAGGATGACTTAAATGAATTAATCTGTACAAGTTATACTGACAACATACATATACATTTCGGTAGCTTACTCATCAGAACTTCACAGTTAAGCGTGCTTGACCTGGAGTAGTACAAGGATGGGTGACCTTCTGGGAAGTTTCCCAGAAATTGCACAAGTAAGGATAAAACATGCTAAACAGTGAAATATCGTAAAATAAAATCCTTGAAAGGCCAAATATGAGGATTGTTACATTAATAAATTTATTAAAATAAAAAAAAAATTATAATTTTTGACTGTTAAAAAAAGGATTGTAATATTAATTTAGAGGCAGTTGGTGCGACAGTTGATGAAAGGGTCGCAATGTTAATATAGAGGCATTTGGTGCGACAGTTGATGAAACGGTCGCAATTCCAATTTTGCGACGGTTTGTGCAACGGTTCTGATAACCGTCGCAAAATTGCCTGGTGACGGACGACTCTGCGACGGTTCCCAAACCGTCGCAATGTTGTCTTTGCGGCAGTTATAACCGTCGCAATGTAGGTCATATAACCGTCGCAAAATCGTCATTTTCTTGTAGTGAGTAGACCTGCATTCCTGTCTCTCCAAATCTCCATTCCTAAAATCTTCTTGGCAGCACCCAAATCCTTCATCTCAAACTCACTGCTCAACATAGCTTTAAGAGCATCAATACCAATCTTGCTCTTAGCTGCAATTACATGTCATCCACATACAACAACAAATATATATAGGAACCATCCGATAACTTCCTACTATAAACACAGTTATCAAACTCATTTCGAACAAATTTATAGGAAATCATAAAAGCATCAAACGTCTTGTACCACTGCCTCGGGCTCTGTTTTAAACCATACAAGGATTTTTTCAGCAAACACACGTGGTTCTCTTTTCCGGCCTCAAGGAATCCATCTAGCTGTGACATGTAAATCTGCTCTTCTAAATTTCCATGCAAGAATGCAGTTTTCACGTCAAGCTGCTCTAACTCCATATCCAAAGCACTCACCATAGCCAACAGAACTCGAATAGTCTTATATTTTACCACAGGCGAGAACACTTCATGGTAGTCAATTCCTTCTTTCTGTAAAAAACCTTTTGCCACAAGTCTTACCTTGAACCTGGATGGTTCAACACCAGGAATCCCTTCTTTCCTTTTTAACACCCATTTGCATCCCACTAGCTTCACACCTCTAGGTAATGGTACTAACTCCCAGGTTTGATTTTTCTTAAGTGACTGCATCTCCTCATCCATGGCAATTATCCATTTTGATGCTTCTTTACTTTGAATTGCCTCCTTATAGGATTTAGGCTCATCAGAATCAAGATTTTCACCAACTACCAAGGCATATGCAATAGAGTTAGTATCAACAACATTAGTAACATCTGCATACCTCGTAGGTTTTCTGATTTCCCTCCTTGTTCTCCTTGTTGCTATGCTTTGAGGCTCTTCTTGAACATTACTATATTGTTCCACAGGATTCAAATTTTCTTTATTTGAATCTTCAACCTCAAGCTCCACCTTCTGATGAACTCCCTTATTTGTACTTTTATTTCGTGCAAGATTTTCAATCTCCTCTTTCTGGCTAAACATAGCAGACTCATTAAAAGTAACATCTCTGCTAATAACAAATTTTTTTGTTCTGTTATTTTCAGTACACCATAATCTATATCCTTTGACACCCGTAGGATACCCAAGAAATATACATTTAATTGCCCTAGGCTCTAATTTGCCATCATTAACATGAACATAAGCAGGACAACCAAATATACGTAAGTCAGAATAATCAAAAGGTTTACCAGACCATACCTCCTGAGGAGTCTTTAAGTCAATTGCAGTAGATGGAGACCTGTTCACCAAATAGGAAGCAGTATTAACTGTTTCAGCCCAGAATTCTTTTGAGAGACCAGCATTTAAATGCATGCATCGAGCATGCTGAAGTAGTGTTTGATTCATTTGTTCAGCAACGCCATTCTGTTGTGGTGTATGTCTCACTGTGAGGTGCCTGACTATACTGCTTCTTTACAGTAATCATCAAATAATGCATTGCAGAACTCTAGTCCATTATCTGTTCTTAGAGTCTTGACTAATTTCCCAGTTCGTTTCTCAACCATAGTCTTCCACTCCTTGAAATGCCCAAACACTTCATCGTTGGACTTCAAAAAATACACCCAAACCTTTCTAGATTAGTCATCAATAAACATCACAAAATACCTGCTCCTTCCATGAGACTGAACTGGGGAAGGACCCCATAAATCAGAATGAACATATTGCAATATTTCGGTTGAAGTGTGCTTACCGTGACTGAATTTCAACCTGCGTTGTTTACCCATAACACAAGATTCACAGAACTTCAATTTCCCTGTCACCGCTCCACCCAATAGTCCTTGTTTACTCAACACTGCAAGTCCACGCTCACTCATATGTCCCAACCTACAATGACATAATTTTGTATTATCAACCTGTTGCTCTAAGGAATGGGATATAGACACCGTTCCCTGAAAGGAATTGCCAAGCATAACATAAATTTCATGTTGTAACTTTCCTTTCATAACAACCAGAACACCTTTAGAAACTGTAATTTGTCCATCATTTCCTGAAAAGTTGTACCCTTGTTTATCTAAGATACCAATAGAAATCAGGTTCTTCCGTAAGCCAGGAGCATACCAAGCATCAAACGTTCTGACCATGCCATCATACATTTTTATCTGTACAGCGCCACTACCTTTTACTCCAAGCTCTTCATCATCACCTAACTTTACACTACCATTCCATTCTTTAAATGAATTGAACAACTTCCTGTTAAAAGTCATGTGATAAGAAGCTCCGGTATCCATGACCCATGTATCAGCAAAACCAGTAGTACTGATAGTCAAAACATCTCTGCCATCTCCTTCATCTGAACTCTCACCAGAGATAGTTGCACTAGAGCGAACAACAGCTGCACTGGCGTTACTATTTCTATCTTTCTTCAGTTGTGGACAATTCTTCCTTATGTGCCCCACCTCTTTGCATTTGTAACATCTCACTTTCTTTGACTTTGAAAGTGGCTGCGTGTATGACCCTTGCTACTATTTCCTCTCTTCATGCTTCTGCCTCTGCAAACTGTCAGACCTACATCATCCACATTAGAACTAGAA
This sequence comes from Cajanus cajan, assembly GCF_000230855.2. Taxonomy (NCBI): domain Eukaryota; kingdom Viridiplantae; phylum Streptophyta; class Magnoliopsida; order Fabales; family Fabaceae; genus Cajanus; species Cajanus cajan. The sequence continues at coordinate 23,192,102 of NC_138524.1, forward strand.
ACTACTCTTCTCTTCAATTCTTTAGATTGTAAGCTGTCCTTCACATTGTTGAGAGTAATACTATCCCTGCCATACAACATAGTATCAATAAAATTCTCATATGATTTTGGCAGAGAGCATAACAAAATAATAGCTAGATCCTCATCATCAACTTTAACTCTAATACTCTGTAGGTTCAAGATAATTTGGTTAAAATTATCAAGATGATCTCTCACAGACATATTCTCAGACATCTGCAAGGTATAGAGACGTTGCTTCTGATACAACCGATTGGTTAGGGATTTCTTCTGGAATTTATCTTCCAACATCTTTCACATCCCTGCAGTCGTTGTCTCTTCACCTACCTCTCGCAAAACCTCAGCAGTCAAACTCAAGAGAATCAAACTGTGCGCCTTTTCCAACATCATTTTCTTTACATCATCAGTCATAGTCGTGGGTAATTTATCCACACCCTCCAACGCTGCAGCGTAACCCTGATGCACAAGAACCGCTTTCATCTTCAATTTCCACAAAGTGAAATCATTCGATCCATTGAATTTATCAATATCGAATTTGTACGAAGACATTGCGTTTCTTCATATCAGGCCCTAGCGTAACCTAGAGCTCTGATACCAATTGTTATGACAATTGTAAAAGAAAGAGATCAAGAGAAAGCAAACAACACACAAATTACATGGTTCAGTCAGTGTGACCTACGTCCATGGGCAGTTCAAGAGTTTCTTATTTCTGAATGAATAGAGATGATGATACAGATGCCTTTTAGCCTTATAACAAGGATAAAATATAACAGCCTCATTACAACCCAAATAAAGATAGAAATAGTAACGGACAAGATATAAATTCAAGGCATCTCAACAATACCTAAGAGCTATGATGTGGACCAATCATTTGGAAGCCATCCATTTCAAGGATTCTCTCTTTTAAATAAGCTCTTTTATTTGTTCTCCCTTTAGGATAATAGAGAGCTTGGTCCAAATTCATTTCCCCCTCTAGAGCGTTTCTTGTTTGCACCTCATTCACAACTAGTTGTCCACTGATGAAAATCTACAACCCTAATTAAGGTGTCATTGTAGTCTCTATATGTAGTATATGTGATCAAACAAATGAAACAATAGATCATATTTTTCTCGACTATCTGTTTGCAAAGGCCTTATGGTTTTGGCTACAAAATATCACTAAATAACATTTGGACATTTCATCAGTGTGAGCCTTGTTGCAGCTCCTAAAGAAGCTTGAGGGCAACCAATATGTTGACAAGTTAGTTGGCTATGGAATAACCTATAATGCTGATTTTATTTGGACTGTTCCCTCTTTTATATGGCTGGATTTCTTTTTTAATTATTGTGATTTACCTTCTTTTAGATTTTATTAATTTGTCTCATGGGTTTTAGTCTAGTCCCCATGCTTTGTTATGTTTTCTTTCTTTTTTAATATATTCAGGTGTGCTACAATTGGTTTGTAGGCTTTGGAGTGTTAATGTTGTCGGGATGACATAGTTTTATAGTGATATCGTGCATGCCTAAGCTTTATTAAAAAAGTGCATATAAGCACATTTTTTTTTTATATATTAAATAGATGTACAATCAAGGTTCTAAATTGTGTTATGCAACACCTATTGTGGCTGTAATGTAATGTTGTGGTTGTGGTGCTCCCTACAACTGCAACGACTCGCAATTGCGATGTGATTTAAATTACTAAAAAAAATTTGCAATTGCAATAACATAATTGCAAAACAATTTTATTCAACTTTTTTAATTCATAAAACATACATAAATTCAACTTTTAATCTTTTAATCTAGTATGATGTTAAGAGTGGGTGGGAAGCAATTAATGATGTTTGGTTGGAGTACTGCAAGGTGCATATATAACACATTTTATGAAAGGGAGAAATGAGTTTGGAGTAAAAAATTAAGAAAAATAGTTTTTATTAATTTTTATTATTATAGAATTATTTGTTTATGCTCAATGCAAATATATAATAATTTCATATCACAACAACCACAGTTTGCATTGCAATAGTCACACTAACCACAAACGTAATGGCCGTAAACGCAATTTAGAACTATGCTTACAATACATCTATGAAAATACATCTAATACCCACATGAAAATACATACATTACGTCATCATTCAACATCGATAACATAAATGATTGTTTAGTTAGTTGTTTGGTTTTGGTTAACTTTTTTGTTTTATCTTTCATGGTCTACTGTCATATGGCCAATTGAACTCAAAATCGTCAAGAGGCATCCATATTACATAACTTATCAATTTCTTATCATCTAAGATCATCTACCACCTTTTGTTATCCAAGAATTTACCTTATCTACTTTTTCCTTTACTAGAGAATGTCATTTTATTACCTTGTCTAAAGGGGGTAGATCCCTTCCATTGTCAATTGTGGTTTCATATATCTCCTTATTGATCTTGGGCACCATGGAGGATCTTTGGGGTTTACACAATTCTCATGCTAAGACTAAGCCTTTTTTGGTTGTATCACGACTTGGGGATCGAAGAAGGTTACTCTACCCATGCCAAGGAGGATGCTTCTTTCAAATCTCACCACTTGAGGATTGAATATGGATTAGTCTTTCCCTTTCTTTAGATGTATATTTTAAATCTTACCACATTTTGGGCATCCTTTTAAATTACATTCATGTATTGTTTTCTTACTCGAAAAAAGAAAAAGTAGTCTCAAATCTAAGTGACTAAAATGACAATTTTAGAGACAAAAATGACATTTTACTCAAAAAAGGAAAAAAAAAAGAAAAAAAGAAAAGAAAAGGAGAGAGTGGTGTGAATAAAGCTAAGAGATTAATAGGTACTTATAAACTAATTTTATTTTTCAGAATTTTCACTTAAACCAAACTTAAAACTTTTAATGAGAATGCAATTTATACAAAATCAACTAGATTTTGCAACATCATCTGTCATATTCTTAGGAATAAGATTCTTATGTGCCAAGAACATAGTCAAGAACCATTACAACAAATACCACCTTAAGTAAGTTACACGCATGTGCACATGAAATTTATTTAACTTAGAAGAATATGTAACCAACTTGATGCACATGTATTGCATATGTGAAGTTAATTATTCCTTTAATCTAGATGGAATTTCTAGAGATACTAACCATTGTAATTAATATCATGATTGGTTTGTTTGTGTATATATATGTGTTAGTCTACAAAGATTTACTTGACTCAATAACTCTTTTTACTTTAAATTTTAATAATTCAATCAATAAATTAGATGTTCTGAATGTATAGATCTTGAAATTAATTTTTTTGGAAACTTATTTGCAACATCAAAATGATTGTACCATATTTTTTAGGGAAAATTCAAATTGGATGTTTTGAGTTATTGAATAAATTCTAACTTGTTCTTTAAAATGTAATGAGTTAATGATTCGTTCTTTTTATTTGTTATTATGCAGGTCTTTATTGGGAAACAACTTTTCTGGATCACTTCCACTTGAGTTAGGGAATCTAGTGAAATTAGAACAACTGTAACACTCTAAATTTTCATTTAATTTTTGCATCATTTTAGGTTGTTTAATTTCACCTGATAAAGTATTTAGTTTGACTCATTAGTAGTGTGCATTAGGCTTGAAAACAAAGCCATCATACAATTCTTAAAGCATTAAATACAATATGAATAATGGAAAGATAAAATTTTCATGATGTACAAAATTCCAAAAAGATTGGTCAAAGTCCTTTCAAATTTGGTACCTAGGCCCAACAAACAACTCTGGATGAATAACCAGTATTGATTATTTCTATAGATAGCCTTTATCAAACCTTTTTTTTTTTTTTTTCTGAAACCTATTCCTTTGACACAAGAAAACATTAACAATTATTTGACATTAGGATTGAAGTTGTATGTCCATATTTATTTTAATATTATCAAAGAACATATGCATGCTTGATTTCATTGAAATCTCCATGGCATAATGCATAATGAATTCCTTTTCATTTTCACATATAGATGTAGAGTACTTTTTCTTGTTTGGGTTATGCTATGCATAATGTATTGTATGTAATGGATTGATTTTGCTAATTTTATTTTTCTTTCGGATTTCGGTTGATCAATTAGTAAATTTTTTTTCTTCTGCAAATGTCAATATATTTAACTTGTATTCTTCCATAACTATGGAAAGACATTGATTTAGCATATTTATCCTTGTAGTTATATTTCCAGCTCTGGAATTAGTGGGGAAATTCCCATGACATTTGCTAATCTTATAAATCTCAAGATAGTGTAAGTCCTTGATAATTACCCCTTAAATGAGCTTTCAAAGAAAAAAAAATGAATGAAGATAATATAATATGAAATTAATGTTTGCGCTTACATTTAATACATGGTCAATTTGTTGCAGGTGGGCAACTGATATCAAACTCAATGGCAAGATACCTAGTTTTATTGGGAATTGGTCTAAGCTTAATACTCTGTAAGACAATCATCACTACTATTGACTCTTTTTATTAGTGTGCATAATCATATTTAAAACCAAAAGAATAGATATATTTGTAATCTTTAAATTCCAAACAATTTAGTATTTTCATATATCATATGTCACGAAACAAAGAAAATTCGATGATAGTTACTTTCTTCAAAATCATATATGACTTGTCAGAAAAACTAAAATAAAATAAAAATAAAAAAGCACATTCTTGCATGGAAGCACCGACCCTGAAGTAATATTGGATAGCCATTAAGTTTTGGCTTATTATATTACAATCTAGCTAGTAGCTAATTTGTCACCACCTTGAATTTTTCTTAAGCTTTAAGGATAGGGTTTTTTTTAATATTTTATTAGTTTATAAGTGCCTATATACAAGAAAAATATAAATTATCGATGGATAATTTTTGACAGATTTATAGATATAAATCTGTCAGAAAATTTATATTTTTAACGGATTTTTTTGATGAAAAAAAATTCGTAGGAAAAGTTATATTACTAACGGATAATTTTCGATGGATATAAATCTATCGAAAAATTTATATTTCTGACGGATATATCCGTCAAAAATTTTTGACAGATACAAATTTGTCAGAAAATTTATATTTCTGACGGATACAAATCTGTTAAAAAATTTAAATTTCTGACGGATATATCCTCAGTAATTTTTGAAGGATTTATCTATCGGTAATTTTTGAAAAATATAAATCTGTCATAAAATTTATATTTTCGATGAAAAAAAATTGTAAGAAAAGTTATATTACTGATGAAATATTTCTGACAAATTTACATTTGTCAAAAATGTAAAATTTTTTGACCAAAATTGACAATCATATATTAAAAATGATCATCAATAAAATTTTAAATAAATATATATATATATATATATATAGAGAGAGAGAGAGAGAGAGAAGAAGGAGGAATCAAATGACTCATAAAGTAACTCTTAGTAAAGATACTCTGCTCAATAACTCATGGTGTATGTTAAATTTGCAAACAATATATTTGAAAAATTAATTATTTTAAATTATTTAACTAGAATTTTATTGACAATTTACTATATGATTTTGATATTTTTGTATAACTAATATCTAGTTTTAAATTTGATATGAAATATTATGATATAATTAGATAATATTTTAAATTAGTATTTTATTAATAGTTGATAATTAGAAAATAAAACAAGGATAAATACAATTTTTGAATTCTATATCTTAGATTTAAGATGAATAAATATATTAAGTTAATTAATAATTTATTTAAAATGTTAAAACTTAATTTATAAAAATAATATTTTAAAAGAGAAGGGTTATAATAATATTGATGTAACTTTTACTAAGTATTATACCGCTCAATAACTTTATATAAATTATTATTTTGGAACCCCTTCTCATTTTAAAATATATAAATTATTATTTAAACTTTTATATTTATAATAAATAATTTAAGTTGTATCATAATATTAATTTTAAATTGAAATAAGTAGATTGTTAATTATAAAAGTAAGTATATATATAAATAAAGATTAATTAAATATAATATAATTATTATTATTGGTAATATAATTATTATATATATTATTATAATTTTATAACGGTCCGAACACACTCAAATGAGAGGGATCTAAAGATAGTACAAATATGAGATTGTATAGCTGAGGATGACTTAAATGAATTAATTTGTATTACCTATACTGACAACATGCATATGCTTTTCGGTAGCTTATCTCATCAGAACTCCACAATTAAGTGTACTTGACTTGGAGTAATATAGGGATGAGTAACCTTCCGGGAAATTATGCAAGTAAGGACAAACCATGCTAAAAAGTAAGGTGTCGTTAAATATAGAATCCTTGAGAAACCAAATATGAGGGCTGTTACATTAATAAATTTATTAAAATTAAACAAAAAAATTTTGACGGATTTATCTGTCGAAATCATATAAAGATTTTCAAATAATTTTTGACAGATTTTTTTTCGACGCCCCTTTTTTCGACAGATTTTCATCCGTCGAAAATCCATTGGAAATAGAGAATTTGTGTTTTTCTTGTAGTGATAAAAGGTTGTGAATGTACCATAAGTTTGAATTAATCCAAGTGAATCAATTGAGTGAATTTCATATACTTTTTTTCCCTCTCTAGCATTTTCGTTGAGCATGAGTGTGCCAGTTTTAATTATAGTTATCCTACTAATAACAATTGCAATCAAAGCTTGAGAGAAAGGTGGTAATGTGAGGTGAAAATAAATATTAATGTGTGTAAGGAAAAAAAGTGTAGTTAGCGGAAAAACACATAGAAGGGAGGTTGAATATGTGTACGTGTGAAGGAAGGAAATTTTGAAGGCGTTTTTGCAATAGTAATGTTCTTCGTCTAATATACTTTTAGATGTCAGACAGTTATGCAGGATTTGCTTAACACAAGCTCATTGCGTCTGAAAGATTTTATCATCTACTAGGAAAATGATTTATAATGATAATTAAAGTTCTTGCATTTTCCTTTTTGAAGATAGTTTCATTTAAGGATAAGCAGTAGATAAAACTTTTCAGTTTGAAATGTTTGTGAAAAAAATTTGCGTCTTCGTCTGAAAGATGGTTTTACTAAAGAACGGAGAGTAGATGAAGATTTTAACATGATTTATCAATTAAGAAGGATTTACGTCTGAAATATAAATAAGACAATATAATCATTTTATATTGGTTCACTCAACTGAGCTACGTCCAGTCTCCTACAACTTGAAGGGTTCCACTAGATAGGAAATGAAGAACATAGAGTATTATCGTCCACTCCTGGACCTAAGTATTCTCGACCACTCCTAGCCTTGAGTATTCTCGACCACTCTTGGCCCGTCAGCTTTACTCACCAACGCTAGTATTCTTAAACCACTTCTAGTTCTCCAAGTATTCTCGACCACTCCTGGCCCGTCGACTTCTCTCACCCACTCTAGTATTCTTAAACCACTTCTGGTTCTCCAAGTATTCTCGACCACTCCTAGCCCGTCGGCTTCACTCACTAACGCTAGTATATTCTTCTCAGCCACTTCTGGCTAGCAATGAGTATTCTTTGACAAGCCCCTCCGGACTTTACAAGTATTTTTTTCCTAGCCTCTTCAGGCTTTACAATGTTGGCTAGACAGTTTTGGTTGAGTGCATACATAAATCTCACAAAGAGGATTGAGAATTTCCTACACTCACTAAGGTTTGTTACCTTAGTTTTACAGAGACTTGTGTTTGAGTGTTTCGGTTACTCTCATGGAGAGGATACATAGGTTTACAACACTCACTAAGGTTTAGTCCATCACTGACATTTCGAACACCTTAGTCTACAGAGATAAAAATACAATATTACATTGTACATATAATTATGTGTGCTCATCTCTGGTCTCTATCTCGTGGGCTTGATATCACTCTTTTTCTTCCAATCAAAAGCCCGGGGCAAGGCATATAATCATTCTTTCGTTGCTTCTTGCCTAACCTTTTTAGGTTTGATGATATTGCATATTTATAGGCCTGTAAAATTTGCTTGTTGCATATTTCTGTTGAAGCAGATATAGTCGTTCATGACTAGTTTGATCCTTTCATTTAATGCTCGGATTCTTGCATTAAATGTTGCTTCCCGTTCTTAGTTATTGCGTGTGTTATGAGTCTGCTATTTCTGATTTTTACTGAGACCTAGGAACTTCTTGTCCTTTTCTGGTCATGTAGCTGCAGAGACTTCACTTTTCAGAAAAGCAGTTGTCCTTTTTTTTTTATACACTCATGATTTGATGTTTAAGCTTCCTTTTCTTCTTTCTTCTTCTCTTCATGATTTCAACAGCCTCGTGTGTTATTTTGTAAATATAGACGATATTTGAATTGTTTTTTTTTATTCACGTTGATGTCCTCCTGTGTTTCTTGTATAATTCTTTTTAATGTGATTAGTGGACTTTAGACGTGCTTCAATATTCTTGACATCATCTGGTTACCAGATACTACGTTTGATCTTGACTACCCTTTTCGTCTGATTAACTTATATATATGAATAGATTTTCATTTCCGTCTAGAGATGCTTATTGTTTTGTACTATTCTTCGTCTAATCTTGTTGACTTTTATTTTGTTTGACCAACTTCCGTCTAAAGCTTTGTTCTGATTTGTTTCTTAGAAACTTTAATGATTGTCGTATTGATCGTTTGATGTATATGCTTGTTCTTGATACTTGATCAACTTTACCTGTACTTATGTTCTTTTGAAACACTAGCAAACTTGTTAGAACTAACAACATGTATTATATTTGTCTTATTCAAAACTTGCGGTGAGATTTTCCTCGTCTGATTTAACAAAAAGGATTCTCACTTTGTCAAAAATAAATATACAGTTATTATATTCATAATGATATGACAACCAATTACGATATTATTTGGTTTGGTCCCAAGCTAGATAAGAAATTAGATTTTAGCTATTGGGAAACTTTGGTGACTACATATTTGAGAACTCACAATATTAGGAGCTTTGTTAAACTGGGGTTAGTAGAAAGAGTTGATGATACTGCTAGGAGGAGAGACCAATTGGCGCTATCACAAATTCAACAAGTAATAGACTTTTCTATTTTTGAAAAAATTGCAAATGCCAAAACTGTAAAAGAAGTGTGAAATATTTTGAAGTTGTCATATAAGAAGTAGAGAAGGATGAGAAATCCAGGTTGTAATCTTTATGAAGGGAATATGAAATGTATGAAATGTCCAATTTTGAATTCGTGTAACAATATTTTTCATGTGTTACAAATCTCATCAATAGGATAAGAGTGTATGGAGAAGATATTCCTTATAGCAAAGTGGTAGAGAAAATTCTTCAAACGATGTCGATGAAGTTTGATCATGTGGTGACTATGATTATTGAAAAACCATGACACAAACACCATGTTGCAACAAAGCATTGAAAGTCACATGAGTACAATCTTGGAGAAAGTAAATGAAGAAGTGTTAAAAATTTAGGTGAACTTCAACAACATTGTTGAAACCAGTCAAAATGCATAAAATAGAGGTTGTGATAATTGTAACAATCAAGGAAGAGGAAATTACAGAGGGAAAGGTCGAGGAAACTCAAGGTAGAGGATGTGAAAATTTCAATCAAAGATAAGATAATTTTATATCATTCAACCAAGGTAGAAGAAAAAATGCTTTTGGTGTTGTCAACCATGGAAGAAAGCGATGTAATAATTACTAACAGAGCAAAATTTAATTGCTTCTATTGTGAAAAGTTTGCGCACAAAGCTACGTATGGTATATTTAAACAATAAGCAAACGTGGTATAAAGTCATCAACATATTGGTGAGAAATCTTATAACCTAAAAAGTTTATTTTTAGCAAGCAATACATTTCCAAAGGATGAAAATATTTGGTTTTGGATACTAGATTTAGCAATCATATATGTGGGGAAAAAGATTTATTTTCATCTCCAGATGAAATAGTAGAATCTAGCATGAAATTTGGAAACACAAACATTCTTATTTCGGGGAAAGACGAAATTAATATAAGATTAAAAGATGGTTTGCAAAATTTTATCTCCGATGTTTTCTATGCTCTTAGTCTTCATCATAATTTGTTGAATGTGGAACAACTATCAGAGAAGGGTTATAACATGCACATTCATCATGTTTACTACACGTTAATTAAAAAAATGGAAGATTTTTTTTAAGATAAAAATGACTCCTAATTGCCTATTCCTTTTGAAAATTTATCATGAAAAGTTTTCTTGCGTGAGTTTATTTATTCCTAATGATTATTGGTTATAAGATATGCATTTTGGTCACTTCCACTTTTCTAGATTGAATTATTTGTCAAGAAAATAATGTTTATGGCTTACTTGTTGTGAGTATTCCTAACAATGTATGTGAGAGTGTGAGAGTGTGAGATTGGGAAGAAGCACATGGAATCATTCCCGATTAGAATGTCTTCGAGGGCAAAAAGGATCTTGGAGATAGTTCATTCATATTTATGCACTGTTGAGTTCCTAATAACTCATGATAGTAACAAGTATTTTATTGCTTTCATTTATGATTTTAGCATAAAAACATGGGTATATTTCTTGAAGTAGAAATCATAATCATGTAATGCCTTTAAGATGCTTAAGGCATTTGTGGAGAAGCAAAATGGTTGTACAACCAAAGTATTGAGAATAGGTAGAGGCCAAGAATACCTCGCTTGTTGAGCAACACAGAATTCAACACTAATTGACAACTATATACATGCCTCAACAAAATGGAGTTACTAAAAGAAAAAAAAAACATCATGGTTGTAGTGAGATGCATGTTCAAGGCCAAAAATATGCCAACATAGTTTTAGGCCAAAGCAATTGTTCCTTGTCTATATTTTTGAACAAATGTCCAACAAAAAATGTTTGTGACAAGACACTCGAAGAAGCTTGGAGTGGAAGGAGACCATCAATTTGACATCTCAGAGTTTTTGGATGCATAACATATGCACCGTTCCAAACCAAGTCAAAAAGAAATTGGATGATAGAGGAGAAATGTGTGTTTTCATTGGCTACAACTCAAGTTTAAAGGCATATAAATTATACAATCCAAAAACAAAAAAGGTGATTATTAGTCAAGATGTGATGTTTGATGAGAAAGTCATGTGGAATTGGTCTCCAAAGTCTCAAAAGGAGAAGATGATAATTCCTAACAATTGTGAAGGGATCAAAAGGCAACCAGATCCAATTGTTGATGAACCAAAATCATCTAAAGGCCAAAAAGGCATCATCAACCACTAGCAAGATTATAAGATTATGTTGTGGGCAACGATAATGACTCATCTGATAAGAAGATTATCAATTTTGCTTTATTTGCATACTGTGAGCCCGTGAATTTTGAAAAAGTCTCAAGTGATGAGAAACGAAGAAAAACAATGGGTGATGATGAAGTGAATGTTAGGCAACAAGTAAGGGGGTTAAATTGTTGTTTTCTTAAAAATCTATTCTTTATGAAAATTTGTTACTCAAAAGATGGTATTTTTTAGTGTTTAAAAACTTAGTTACTTTAAAGTCTGCTTCTAAGAAGTTTAGAGTAAAAATGTTCTTCAAAAGTTGATGCTTCTAAGTGAGTAAAACTTAGTATTTCCTTTAGAGCTTTCTTTAATCAAATATTTAAACAATAATAAAACATTCAGTACAGATATATATCGTAATAAACAATTGCAAAAAATAAAGTAGATAGAGTAAGAGAGATTGCAAATAGGAATTTATACTAGTTCACCCAAACTTGGGCTATGTCTAGTCCTCACACACTTCGTGAGATTTTTCCACTATATCAGCAACAATTGTTCTAATTACACCACCAGGCACATGTTGGGTTCACTTTCACACAACACAGACACCTACTACTTGTGTTTCAGACTTAGCAACCTACTAAGACTTTTTCCTCAAAAACTTATTGGGATATCCATACTCACAACCACTTGTTATTAGGTTTCACATCCAACTAGTTGACTCCTTTTAACTTCTTCCTACACCTTTACACACCAGATTTGGGTAGGGAAGGTTTATACAAAAAATACTTAGTCATCTACTAAGATTTTCTCCCTCAACAACCTGTTGAGATACCCACACTCACAACCATTTGCTATGATTCCTCTTAGCCAACTTGTTGAATCTATTTACTCCTTCCTACACCTTTGAACACCAGATCTAGGTAGGGAAGCCTTTTTACAGAATCAAGTTTTTGTGTTTTCTAACAATTTCTATGGTTACCACAATCTATCCTTAACACAGAAGTGGAGATCGATCTTAACATAGAGTATGAAGTAAGGATTACGAATATGTAAGCTTGTATTTTGATGGATCTCTTTTATCTTGCTTTCTAAAAAATGTAGCATTGGTCTTCCTTTTATAGCCTCTAGAATATGGTTGTTTTGGGTAGCTTATTTTTTAAGTAGTGCTTACATTAGCTTGTACTTTCATTTGTGCTTTCAGTAAATTTCTAAAAAACAACTTGCTTCTGAAGCTCTCTTTTGAGCTTCCATCTAAGTATGTTTCTAAACAACCTTTTGAGCAGGGTCTTCAGTATCAGTCTTTTGAGAAGTTAAGATTGAACTAAGACTTCCTAAAGCAAATGGTTCCTTTATAGGTACTTCTATACAAGGTCTTCAAGGAATCTTCCCTAAGATAAGATATCCATCTTGAACTTCCTTGAATCAACAAACTTGTATACTCAAGAATCAACTTTGAATAAGATGTTTCATATCAACTTATATTGCTTGGCTATCTTCTACGGGTGTTTCTGGGCTAAAACACTTGTAGATTTCTTGAGTACTAAACAAAGTAAATCTAAAGCACTTAAATAGATTTGTTAGTACTCCACAAGAATAATTTTCATGGTTAAAACTTGAAATTAAGTTTTCATTATTAAAACATATACTAATCCAAGATTTAGATGAAATTTATACCACAAAGAAAAATGAGATGTGGGAGTTAACAGATTTTCCAGCAAATAACAGGCCTATTGGGGTGAAATGGGTATACAATACCAAGTACAATCCCAATGAAGAAGTTAATTACTTTAAAGTGAGGTTGGTGGATAAAATTTATAAGTGCAAACTAGGTATTGAATACTTTGAAGTATTTGCACCTTTTGCAAGGTTGGATACCATTTGCATGATTGTTCCTCTCCCAACTCAAAATAATTGGAATATATATCAAATGGATGTTAAATGTGCGTTTCTAAATGGTATTTTGGAAGAAAAAGAACAACAAGAAGAAGTATATGTTGAGCAACCTATGTTGGTCCCAGGTAGAACACAAATCTAGAAGATGGGTTGAATAGATTCTTCGCTTAGATAGCTTCTAATGGTCTTTCTTGTTTCTTGTTAATTTCTTTTTGTTCTTATACAACTTTTTACTAATCACATTCAGACTACAAACCAAACAAGATACAAAGTATATCATATTTATTACACAGCGGAATAGAAGTTGTAATCCAAATTGATTTTAGTAATTATCTTCTTTCACTTTTTTACCAGATTACATATATCATATCAGATTTCACAAATAAGCAATTTGTAATATTCAAGAAAACGTTCCTTTTACTTTTGGTGAAATTTTTGTCAACGTTATCTCTTTGAAAGTTATGATCCATAGATAATATTTTTGCTTAGCCTTTCATACCATTACCTAAGGGCTTGCTTAAGTCCATACAAGGCTTTCTTAAGCTTGTAAACGTGATTGGGCAATTTAAAATCAACAAAACCAAGAGGTTGTGAAACATACACTTCTTCATTTATAAATTCATTTTAAAATGCACTTTTCACATCCATTTGATACAATTTAAAGTCATACGCACATGCAAATGCAAGTAGTAGTCTAACAGCTTCAAGCCTAGCAATAGTAGCATAAGTTTCACCAAAGTCTATGCCTTCTTGTTGATTATACATTTTGCTACTAACCTAGCTTTATTTTTAACTATAACACCTTCCTCATTTAGTTAGTTCCTATGACATTCATATTTTTATTGGAGGGAACTAAGTCCCATACATTATTTCTCTTAAATTGATTCAGTTCATCATGCATTGCCATAATCCAAAATTCATCATTCAAAGCATGTTTAACAAAAAATGGTTCAATTTGAGAAACAAATGTCATATCATCATATAAGAGATTAAGAGAATGTCTAGTAGATATTCTCTTATTTATATCTCCTAGTATGTTGTCAAGAGATAGGTCTTTTGGCTTCTTCCATTCTTTGGGTAGAGGAGTTCCAGCAGTTGGTGTTTGTCGTTGCTATTCCAAAATTTTATTTTTCTTGAAGTATGCTTTCATTGCCTATCTCATCTTTATAATATAAAAAACTTCCCTTGTTAGGAGTGTTAGATTTATCAAATTTAACACGTATAGACTTTTTTACAACTAATGTTCTTTAATTAAAGACTCTATAAGCCTTACTAGTTGTAGAATATTCAATAAAGACATCTTCATCAGCTTTAGCATCAAACTTATCAAGAAGTTCTTTGCCATTATTCAGAATAAAACATTTACAACAAAAACACTATAAAATGAGATATGTGAGGCTTCTTTTTCTTGTAAAGCTCATAGGGTGTTTTCTTTAAAAGGGGTCTAATCAAGATTCTATTTAGAATATAACATGCAGCATTTACTGGATCAGCCCAAAATATTTAGGTAAATTGTTTTCATTAACCATGGCTCTAACTAGCTCTATTAGTGATCTATTTTTCCTCTCTACAACTCTATTTTGTTGTGGAGTCCTAGGGAATTAATCCCATGTTCTTCACAAAAGGTTTTAAAAGATTCATTTTAAATTCAACACCATGATCACTTCTCAAAGATTTAATCTTCAAATCCTTTTCATTCTGAATTCTTTTTGCAATTATTTTGAAGGCTTTAAAAGCATTGTCATTATGTGACATAAATGCAATCCATGTAAATTTAGAGTAGTCATCAATCATGACCATAGCATAAGTATTACCACCTAAACTCATGGTTCTAGAGGGTCCAAAGAGATCTATGTGCAAAAGTTCAAGTGGTCTAGAGGTAGAAATCATTTTCTTAGTTTTAAAAGAAGCTCTAGATTGCTTACCCTTTTGACATGCATCATGATGTCCTTCCTTAGAGAACTTGATTTTAGGTAGACCATTCACTAGATTTTTTGTTGCTAGTCTATTTAATTGATCAATGTAGACCCCTAAAATTGTCCGGGTCGGAAATAAAGCTCAAAGACTCTCAAAGACCGAAGGAAAGTCAGCCGGAAGGACTCTTGGAAGACCCTAGGATGATTCTTTGTAGGTCTAGAAGTCTTAGAATAGCTTAGAATAAGGGTGTGCAAGGATTGGAGCTCAAAACACCCTCCCAGAGGTTCAGTACGGCCGTACTGAGCCATTTGAACTGCAATACGGCCGTACTGAACTCAATACGGCCGTACTGAAGTTTTTGAACTTCAGTACGGCCGTACCAAATTCAATACGGCCGTACTGTAGTTCAAAAACCCAGTACGGGCCGTATTGACCTCCCAGGCCGTATTGCGCCTCAATCCTATAAATAGGACGTCATTGGCACGTCCTTCCACACTTTTTACACATTCCTCAACCCTCCTACTGAGTATTCTTGGGTTTTTGAGCTTTTCTCTGCCCTAGATATCTCTCCGGGAGCCGATCCGACGAAGTTCTTGAGTCATGAGCCATTAGCTTGAGATTCGAACAAGTCGAAGGGAAATCTCTTTGATTTCCATAGTAAAAATTTGTCTTTAGGGGAAAGGAGCGAGCGGACGTGTAGTGGGAAGGAGCGCCAAAAAGCCTCCTAACGTTGTTCTGATATATATAAAAGCCCGCTTCGGAGGTTTCTTTCTAAATCCTTTCTTTTACCGCTTTTATTGATTTTTGATTGTCGCATTGCATGTTTAGAGCTTTCATCATGTAAATATTTAATCTATAATCGTTTCTAATAAATAGGGGTAATTTAGTAACTTTACACTGTTATTTATGAAATAATCCGTCATAGGGAACCCGAAAGGGGCGTTGTGGGGTGCTAACACCTTCCTCGCACGTAACCGACTCCCTTACCCGACTCTGGTTGTAGTGGCCAAAGTTGATTTATGAAAATCAATTGCCTTGTATCTTTTTCCAATGTTTTGAGTAAAATATTGGTGGCGACTCCAAGAACCCTTCTTTTTACGAAAACTGCTAATCTATGGAGGGTCCCATTTGGGATTAACATAGGTCGGTGAGAATCATTTAATAAATATTGTTAGTTCGATGAGGTCTCAGTTTGAGAATAAGTCGCTCTAACAATCCAACATTTCTAAAATTAAAAAAGAGTCCAACCATCGTCGCGAATGCCAACGTCCGTTTCGGCGGGTGGCGACAATCAACATTAATATATGCAATGCATCTATGCCATAACCATGTTAAATCATCATTAGAGGAAAGACATGTAATGCTAGATGATGTATGATCTAAATCTAAGATGTATATGTTGTTAATCCTCTTACCAACAAACAAGGTTTCATTATTATTCTTATCACTAATCATACAACATTCATTATTAAAGGAGACATTGTAATTCTTATCACAAAGCTGGCTAATAGTAAGCAAATTATATTTAAGACCTTCTACATATAGAACATCTTTAATAAGGGTATTAAAATTGTTACCAATTGTACCCAAACCTTGTATTTTGCCTTTTTTGTTATCTCCATAGGTTACTGTACCACTTTCTCTTTCTTGTAAGGTAATAAACTTGCTTATCATATGCTTTGAACAACCACTGTCCAAATACAACATTATTTTCTTGGCTCTCAAGCACACATATAAATCAAAATTTAACTTTATTTTGGTACCCAAAAGAAATTGGGTCCTTGAGAGTTAGTACGTACATAATCAAACATTTTAATCCAACTAAAACTTCCACTAGGAACACCATATTTCCTAATCATGCATCTAGAATAATTGTGTCCAGGTTTCACACAATAGTTACATGAAAAATGTGGAGTCATGAATTTGCTATAATTATTTTTCAAATCTGCTCTTTTGTTTTCTTTTGATTTTAATGCAACATACAAACTTTTGCAATCTATGCAAGGCAATTTTAACTTACTAATTTCAGTTGCAAAAGTTTCATTTTTTTTAGGAAAGATACTTTCAATTCTAATTTTCTAATTTTTCCTTTATAGACTTTATTCAAATTTTCTATTTTCTTGGCTTTAACATAAAGTTCAGAAAAGGCATCTTGTATTTGATTGTAAGAACAAGAGGATGAGTCTGAATCACTTACCTCATAATCTGAATCATGTTTTGTCATGAGATAGAGATTTGCCTCTTGATCTTGTTCACTATTGCTGGAGGTTATAGAAGCATTGTCCTCCCAAGCTATATAAGTTTTCTTCTTCTTGGATCTGAATTTTGATTTGTTTTCCTCATTTACTTGTTTTCTTAAGTAGGGACAATCAACCTTTACATGACCAACTTTCCCACACTCAAAACATTTAAATGTTGGAGAAGAATTTTCATTTTTCTTGAAGAATTTCTTTTGACTTGATGGTTTCTTTTTGAAGTTCTTTTTCTTCATAATTCTCCTAAATTTCCTTACCATTATGTTCAGCTTTTCATTTTCAGATTCTTCTTCATTGTTGTTGCATTCTTCTTCACTTGAGGAATTGTCTATTTTCAAAGCTAGACCTTTGACTTTCTTATCTTTTTGTTCTTCCTCAGTCATTCTAGTCATACCCATTTCATACTTTCTTAGTTTTTCAAATAGTTCAGCACTTGTCATTTTGGCTAAGTTCTTCGATTTGGTAATGGCTGTCGCAGTAGGTTGCCATATCCTATTTAATGACTTTAGAACTTTCTGTCGCCACCCGCCAAAACGGACATTGGCATTCGCGACGATGGTTGGACTCTTTTTAAGTTTTGAAAGATGATGGATTGTTAGAACGACTTATTCTCAAACTGAGACCTCATCGAACTAACAATTTTATTAAATGATTCACCAATCCATGTTAATCCCAAGAGGGACCCTCCATGGATTAGTGGTTTTCGTAAAAAGAAGGGTTCTTGGAGTCACCACCAATATTTTACTCAAAACATTGGAAAAAGATATAAGGCAATTGATTTTCATAAATCAAACTTGGCCATTACAACCAGAGTCGGGTAAGGGAGTCGATTACGTGCGAGGAAGGTGTTAGCACCCCACAACGCCCCTTTCGGGTTCCCTATGACGGATTATTTCATAAATAACAATGTAAAATTACTAAATTACCCCCATTTATTAGAAACGATTATAGATTAAATATTTACATGATGAAAGCTCTAAAGATGCAATGCGACAATCAAAAATCAATAAAAGCGGTAAAAGAAAGGATTTAGAAAGAAACCTCCGAAGTGGGCTTTTATATATATCAGAACAACGTTAAGAGGCTTTTTGGCGCTCCTTCCCACTACACGTCCGCTCGCTCCTTTCCCCTAAAGACAAATTTTTACTATGGAAATCAAAGAGATTTCCCTTCGACTTGTTCGAATCTCAAGCTAATGGCTCATGACTCAAGAACTTCGTCGGATCGGCTCCCGGAGAGATATCTAGGGCAGAGAACAGCTCAAAAACCCAAGAATACTCATTAGGAGGGTTGAGGAATGTGTAAAAAGTGTTGAAGGACGTGCCAATGACGTCCTATTTATACGGCCTGGGGGGTCAATACGGCCCGTACTGGGTTTTTGAACTACAGTACGGCCGTATTGAATTTGGTACGGCCATACTGAAGTTCAAAATCTTCAGTACGACCGTATTGAGTTCATTACGGCCGTATTGCAGTTCAAATGGCTCAGTACGGCCGTACTGAACCTCTGGGAGGGTGTATTGAGCTCCAATCCTTGCATACCCTTATTTTAAGCTATTCTAAGACTTCTAGACCTACAAAGAATCATCCTAGGGTCTTCCAGGAGTCCTTCCGGCTGACTTTCCTTCGGTCTTTGAGAGTCTTTGAGCTTTATTTCCAACCCGGACAATTTTAGGGGTCTACAGCTGCCCCCCCTTTACTTAGTCGAACGGCTTTTTGGTGTACCGGCTGACAAGTAAAGGAGTTGACCCAATTGTCCGGGGAGTAAGCCACCCTTCCAACTTGTAGTGTCTTCAGGTGGGAAAATTGTCGAGTAGCCTCTCCAGGTTGAGTATTAGTCGTCGCCTCTCCAGGCTCGTGCGTACTTCGGTGTTTCTGACAACCTCGGTAGCGTGAGTTTGCCCTCTCCAGGGTCTGCATGCCTCCGTGTTTCTGACGACGTTGGCAGCTGCATACCTCCGTGTTTCTGACGACGGGGTAGCTGAGTATTAGTCGTCGCCTCTCCAGGCTCGTTGCATACCTTGGTGTTTCTGACAACCTCGGTAGCTGCATACCTCCGTGTTTCTGACGACGTCGGTAGCTGAGTATTAGTCGTCGCCTCTCCAGGCTCGTTGCATACCTTGGTGTTTCTGACAACCTCGGTAGCTGCATACCTCCGTGTTTCTGACGACGTCGGTAGCTGAGTATTGGTTGTCGCCTCTCCAGGGTTGCATACCTCCGTGCTTCTGGTCACTTTGGTAGCGTGAGTTTGCCCTCTCCAGGGATTCGAGATGATTTTGTCTCCACAGTCCACGATGCTGCTTCGACGATTGTTGTTGATTTTGATGCCGCTGAGGGCTGGATAACGCAGGGATCCGTCTAGGGGATGTGCAGTTACTCATAGGTTCTTGTGTCCCAACTTTCCATTGCGTAGTTGGTGCCCACTGGGGAATTTCTGATTCCTTGGGGATGTAGACACAAAGATGCTCTTTCTGATGTGAGCGATGCCTTATGATTGGCTGACGTCCTTTCGACGTTTGTGGAGTATCCCGGTTATCCTTATTCGGGTGGCTCTTTTTTGATTTTCTGGTTTTGTTGCCTCTGCGTAGGCTGTTATCCGCTGGGGGATTCTGTCATTTTGATCTTTTCTGATTCTCCTTTTTTGAAGGGGGTGCCTCTGAGTAGGCGAATGAGAATTGAGGATCTTGTGTATCCCAGAGTATTATTTAGAAAGCCTCTTCAGGCTTAGCTTCACTCGGCGCTCGAGTTGGAAAGCTATCTTCCACCGAGGAAGTTTAAGTCCTTTGACTCGGACATTCTGTTCGGATGATCATGCTTCCATCGGGGAATCTTGCTGATCTTGCTCTGATAGCTTTCACTGGGAATTCGGCCCAAGAGTGCAAGCTGAGATGTCTCTGGGGAGTATTATTTTGGCAAGCCTCTCCAGGCTCAGTTATTCTGTATGATTGTTTGATTTTCTGAATTTTGCCTTTTTTGTCGATTTTCGGCTTTTTCTATTATTGATTGCCTTTTTTGTCGATTTTTCGGCTTTTTTTTTTTTTTTTTTTGGAATCGGAGGGATCTCAAACACACTCACAGATAAAGTATGCCGAGGAATGAAGATGTTGTTGATGTACAAAAGAAGGGGCCAATACGGGCCGTATTGAATTCAATACGCCCGTATTGGTGTGGTCGTTATGGCCAATGCTGCCGTATTCATTTCAGTACGCCCGTATTGAGTTGAAAATTTGTTCATAACCCTAATTTTAGTACGGGCGTACTGAACATGGTACGGGCGCATTGTTTTTTCTGAAGTTTATATGTTTTTTTGCTTTTTTTTGTTTTTTTTGTTTTTTGTTTGTTTTTTCAATAAACAGAGAATAAGTGATCTTCCAGTACACCTATCATCTGTATGCATGTATGCGGTATGATGCACCTAATTCTATTTGATTTATTTTTCAAAAGAATTAACCGATGCGTTTCTTTGCTTGGATTTTGCCATTCCTCTTAGACGGGCTGTGCGCTACCAATTTCTGTAACCGAGGAATGATGCGTGTTATATCGAGATTGGTGTCATCGACCCAGTGATCATTCCCTTCCTTTAGAAGATGTATTAACCTTCCTATTGACCACTATATCTCCATGTTTCCACTAGATTATTCTAAAATCGTTTGGGACAAGAGAAAAGAAGGGAAAGGTATTTTTGTTCAAAAGTTTGTGTTTTAGAGGGGATTATTTTTTCGAAAATGGTTTTTGTAAGAATGGCTGGCCAAGGTAGGCTTATGTGTTTAGACTTGTTTGATTAAACACTTATGAAGTTAAGGAAGTCTTGTTATTGACGTTGTGATTTGACAACTTAGATAGTTTCCTTGAACCTTTCTTTTTGAATTCAGCTCATGGTACCATCATGGATTTATTTTCGCTTTTTGATTGTCCTTATTTTTGCCTAAAACACCCTTTTGTGGCGTCTTAGCGGACCTTTGTTTTTGTTTATTTTTCTAACCCTAACTTTTGCCTAGGTCACCCTTTCGTGGGATTCCTAGCGGGTCTTTTGCTCTTATTTTTGCGCAGCCCCCTTTTTGGGTTTCCTGCCGAGCTTTTTTTTGTTTTTATGATTTTTGTTCTTTAAAGGATTCCTTTTTTATCCATGATGGCGCTTGTTGAGGCCAAGGAATGGTGCTCCAAGTTATCACACACACTTTCGCATTAAAATGATGCGGGTTTATTGTTATTAAGACAATTTCAACTTCATTCATGCTTATTCAAACAGGGTTAAAAATAACGTGGTCTAGAAATTTATTGTAAGCAAGAAAAGAAGCAATAAGAAAGAATAGAGAATGATTTTATTATAATTATAGTGGAAACATGAGCCCTATCGAGGCTCGGGGGTCGGGCTGTCCCCGAGGAGTGATCTCTAACAGTCATCAGGTCTATACATCCCTATCGGAAGAAGAAGAACACTTGATGACGACGACCGGCCTTGACGCTTGTGAACCGACCTTCCTAAAGATCTGGCTTAAAGAACGTCGAGAAGGACCTTGGTTCCTCTTCGTCCTTTGATCTTTATTAGGGTTATATCCTAACCCTTGTTTCCGCGGATTATCCTTAATAATGGGTAGCTCGGGAATTCCTTGGGAATCCTTGCCAAGTCCTTGTCCAGGCAAGTATCCGTTCTTGGTGAGCATGTAGGCTACCTTCTTCATTTCTCGGGGAAATGTTTCGACATTGGCAATCTCCAATGCTTGGAAGGCGGTCTCTAGAGCTTCCTCTGCTGCGTCCACGTAAGGTATGGCAGACGGCTTGCTGATGAGTATGTCATCTTCGGCTTGTACGGTCACCAGCTTGTCATCACCCACTATGAATTTGACTTTCTGGTGGAGTGTAGAGGGAACAGCTTTCGCATCATGAATCCAAGGTCGGCCGAGGAGACAGCTGTACGCGGGAGTAATGTCCATCACTTGAAATTCGACATTAAAGATGGTGGGTCCAATTTGGATTGGAAGATTAATTTCTCCCACCACTTCTCTTTTAGAACCGTCGAAAGCTCGGACGATCATGTTGCTCGGGCGCATTTGGATTCCCTTGATTGCCATTTGATCGAACGTTCTTTTTGGCATTACATTCAAGGAAGATCCGTTATCCACCAAGACTTTAGCGATGTGATATTCCTTACACTTTACAGAGATGTGCAAGGGCTTGTTGTGATTCAGTCCCTCAGCGGGGATCTCTTCATCGGTGAAAGTGAGGTGATCATTAGCCGTGATGTGACTAACAATCCCCCCAAACTTATCTTGGGAGATAGTGTGCGACACGTATGCCTCGTTCAAGACTTTCAACAGAGCTTGTCGATGCGGTTCGGAGCTTAGGATCAACGACAACAGAGTAATCTTTGCGGGCATCCTATGAAGTTGATCCACGATGGAGTACTCGCTCTGTCAGATAAACTTTAACAGCTCGTCAGTCTCCTCCTCGGATTCTTTATTTTCCTCAGTTTTCTCTTTTTCTTTTTCCTTTCCTTTATTCTTGGGAGCTTTATCATGAAGATCTTCGGGAGTGTAGATCCTGCCACTCCTAGTCATGCCCCCAAGTCCAGCGATGTTAGAGATATCGCTGTCGGCAGAAGAATGGATGTCGTATATCCATGGCACAACCTTATTCGATTTGTAGGGAAAAGGTCTTGGAGCAGTGATCTTCAATGGTATCGGACCTTCCCCTTTATTCGTCTTGATTACCAACAACGGAGTTGATGTGCGTTCGCTTGGCGCGGTTGTTGGCTTACGCTTAATAACAAACGGCGTGCGATCCATTTTTCGAACATACGCATCGATTAATCCTTTCTTTTTATTAATGTTATTAATAAATTACTAGGAGAGATGTATGAAATGCAAACCTAGATCCCTCCATGATCTTTGATAAGAATGCATGATATGAGATGATGGCGTTGAATATGCATGCATTGTGTTTATTCAACTAAGCATTATCATGTTTTTAGGATGTTCCTAAGATGATGCATGATATCGCTTGGTTTGGATAAATAACCCTTTTTTCTTTTTCTTGGGTATTTTGTTTTTGTATTTATTTATTTTTTGGGTGAAAATGGAAACTACCTATATGAATGTGATGAAGGTAGATGTTAACACCATGTAAGGGAAGATTCTTATTCCTATTTATTCTTATTATTTATTATTTATTTATTTTTTTTCTAAAAAAAAGGGAATGTTGTATGTTTAAAGAATGCAATGTATTCTCAAACAATGTCACATAAACGATGCACAAACAATTCACTCATCCACGAACCGTCACGAGCGAATCACGAGGTAGGGGTATCCTGCAGAAAAGTGCATATTCAAGGAGGTTCTAACTGTTCTCACTGGTCTGAGGCCCCCAAGGTGCCCCCATTATAGGGACCCAATTCCTCTCGTCGTAATTCGATGGAAAGCTCCAACGCACTGTCGGACTTGAGTTCATGGTTATCACCTTGAGTGATGCATTCCGACAACGGTCTACGGGCACCTATAGACCCATTCGACAACCGGCCGTACTAACATCCACTCCCTATGGCTTTCCACTCATGCCCCCGGGTATAGAGGGAACTGTTGTGTGCAAAGGTTCGTGTGCAGTTTGTATTTCAAACAATTGCGTAAATTTAAACATCCAACATTTATTAAAGCCAACTATGTAAAACATGTTATCATACAAGTGAGGGGTAATGAAGTAATTTTAAACTATTATTTTAGAAATAATCCATCACTAAATGGGACTGACTCTCGAGAATTTCCCCAGCGGAGTCGCCATCTGTCGCCACCCGCCAAAACGGACATTGGCATTCGCGACGATGGTTGGACTCTTTTTAAGTTTTGAAAGATGATGGATTGTTAGAACGACTTATTCTCAAACTGAGACCTCATCGAACTAACAATTTTATTAAATGATTCACCAATCCATGTTAATCCCAAGCGGGACCCTCCATGGATTAGTGGTTTTCGTAAAAAGAAGGGTTCTTGGAGTCGCCACCAATATTTTACTCAAAACATTGGAAAAAGATATAAGGCAATTGATTTTCATAAATCAAACTTGGCCATTACAACCAGAGTCGGGTAAGGGAGTCGATTACGTGCGAGGAAGGTGTTAGCACCCCACAACGCCCCTTTCGGGTTCCCTATGACGGATTATTTCATAAATAACAATATAAAATTACTAAATTACCCCCATTTATTAGAAACAATTATAGATTAAATATTTACATGATGAAAGCTCTAAAGATGCAATGCGACAATCAAAAATCAATAAAAGCGGTAAAAGAAAGGATTTAGAAAGAAACCTCCGAAGCGGGCTTTTATATATATCAGAACAACGTTAAGAGGCTTTTTGGCGCTCCTTCCCACTACACGTCCGCTCGCTCCTTTCCCCAAAGACAAATTTTTACTATGAAAATCAAAGAGATTTCCCTTCGACTTGTTCGAATCTCAAGCTAATGGCTCATGACTCAAGAACTTCGTCGGATCGGCTCCCGGAGAGATATCTAGGGTAGAGAACAACTCAAAAACCCAAGAATACTCATTAGGAGGGTTGAGGAATGTGTAAAAAGTGTGGAAGGACGTGCCAATGACGTCCTATTTATAGGATTGAGGCGCAATACGGCCTGGGGGGTCAATACGGCCCGTACTGGGTTTTTGAACTACAGTACGGCCGTATTGAATTTGGTACGGCCGTACTGAAGTTCAAAATCTTCAGTACGGCCGTATTGAGTTCAGTACGACCGTATTACAGTTCAAATGGCTCAGTACGGCCGTACTGAACCTCTAGGAGGGTGTATTGAGCTCCAATCCTTGCATACCCTTATTTTAAGCTATTCTAAGACTTCTAGACCTGCAAAGAATCATCCTAGGGTCTTCCAGGAGTCCTTCCGGCTGACTTTCCTTCGGTCTTTGAGAGTCTTTGAGCTTTATTTCCGACCCGGACAATTTTAGGGGTCTACACTTTCACATTCACTTCTTCATCAAAGATCTTTCCTAGTCCTTTCAAGTGATTTATTATGTGAGTGAACCTCTTTTGCATTTCCATGTTGGTTTCTCCTTGTGTCATTCTAAATGTCTCATATTCTTGAATGAGTGTATTCTTCCTTGCACGCCTTACTTCTAGAGTTCCTTCATGAGTGACTTGTATTAAGTCTCGTGCTTCCTTAGTTGTACTACAAGTTGAAATTCTAAAAATTCATTAGAATTCAATGTAGAATGTATAATATTTAAAGCTTTTGCATCATTTTCAGCTCTTCTAATTTCACTCGATTCCTGGCTATCAAAAGGTTTGTCAACACTTTTCCCTTTTACATTTATTGTAGGACTTTTGTACTCGGTAATTACAGCCTGCCAAATACTCCTATGAATAGATTCCATAAAGATTTCATTCTCACTTTCCAAAAAGGATAGTTATCACCACAAAATAGAGGGGTTTGTTTATGGAGGCACCTTCAACAAAAGGTAATTGATTACTAGCCATTCTAAGGGTTTTTAGGATCTAACTTGTGTGATTTAACAAATTTCAGCTCTAGTACCATTTATTGGTCCCAAGTAGAACACAAATAGATTCTTTGCTTAGATGGCTTCTAATGGTCTTTCTTGCTATCTTGCTAATTTCTTTCTTTCTTATACAACTTTTTACTAATCACATTCAGATTACGAACCAAACAAGATACAAAGTATATCAGATTTATTACATAGCAGAATAAAAGTTGTAATCCAAATTGATTTTAGTAATTACCTTATTTCACTTGATTACTAGATTGCGTATATCATATCAATTTTCACAAGTTGTTCGAACATATTGATATTTGATTTCACAAGATACGAGAATTGATAATTGATAAATAAGTGAAGATTAATTATTGTCGAATTGAAGAACAAGTAGTAGATATTTTTACGAAGCCCTTGAAAATTGAGTTGTTTTATAAGTTGAAGAAAATATTTATAACTATACATGTTTGATTTAAAGGTGACAATGTCAAGAAAAAAATAATAAAATCAAGCCGCATTATTGCATGGCAACACCACCCCCAAAGTAATATTGCTTAGCCATCAAGCTCTGGCTTATTATTTTACAATAGCTTGCTAGTAGTAAATTTTTTACCCCCTAAATTTTCTTAAGCTTTAAGGATAGGCTTTGATTAATATTTATTAGTTTGTAATTGCCTATAAAAGGCAATCAATGTATTGCAAGTTTGAATTAATCCATGTGAATCAATTAAGTGAATTTCATATACTTTTGTTCATTCTCTCTCTCATTTTTGTTGTGCATGAGTTGTGAGTTTTACTTATAGTTATCCTATTGATAACAAGACCTAACCATTTTCCCAACTATATTGCAGAAGATTTCAAGGGAATTCTTTTGAAGGTCCAATACCATTATCATTTTCCAACTTGACAAATCTAGTGGAATTGTGAGTGTACAAATTACTTAAATGTTTCTTTTTTATTTATCTATGTACTTAACAAATTTTTTTATGGTACACCAATAGGAAGATAAGTGAATTATCTTTGCAGAGCTTTTCATGGGATTTTATGCAAAATTTGAAGTCATTAACAATTTTGTAAGGCAACAACTATGCAATTAAAGACATCCCTTATATTTTTGTCATATATTTTTTGTTGTTTATGTTATAATATGACATTTTTTTTTGACAATTTTTGCAGTGTGTTAAGGAACAATAATATTTCTGACACAATTCCAACCAATCTTGGTGAATTTAGAAATTTAACCCAATTGTAAGTAATATACCAAGAAAATTGAAATCTTTAGATTTATATTAAATTATTTGAACACTTTTAATCTCAATTCTCTCAAATACCTTTATAATATTTATTGTTGTTGGGGTTGAAAATAAATTTTTAAAATTGACAATATGAAAAATATTGGCATGTGAAAACATGTAACATGTGGTAGAATTAGGATGGCTAACATGTGAAGGAAATGATGCATAAAAAATACATTTTTTAAGGACAAATTTGTTTATGTAAATATATGATTGCTAATACAATTTGATTCAGATATCTATACCAATTAATTTTTGTTTGGCTTGTAATTAATACAAGTAACTAAGATCTTAAATGTTACTTGTTTTATTTAAACATTATTTGTCATTTCTTATTTCATGTAATTGATATATGTTTTAATAATATCTTTTGGATAATTTTTTCCTTCTAGATTAGAAAGCATGACATAGTTTTTTTTCTTCCAGGGATTTAAGCTTCAACAACCTAATTGGACAGATTCCAAACACACTTTTCAATTTGAATTCACTTTCTTATTTGTAATGTGCCTTGATATAATTTGATCTCTCTCTCTCACACACACTCACACACACACACATATATGATTTCATTTTATTCAAGGTTTTCTAACAGTATCCATGCTTAGGTTTCTTGGTAATAACAAACTAAATGGTTCAATACCTTCCAAAAAGAATGCACTCTTACTCAACATGTGAGTATATTTTTCAATAAATCAATTTTTGTTTCATTGAAGTAGGAAATTTCTAGTAATTATTTTCTCTATAGAAGTGGTTATTATTATGCAGGATGATATTCAATGAATTGGTATAAATGAGTGTCATGCATGTTTTCTTATGTTGATTTTGATGCATATTATAAATTCTAATATTTTCTTAACCATGGTAAGTATTAAAGAGAATCAATAAGATTTAATCATGTATATATAAATACACTCATTCAAACACATTTTTAAAATTGAAAGTCAAAGTCAAATGCAAATACAAATGAAACTCTTTTTTACTGTACAAATAGAGTATCACTTCTTGGTGAATAACTAGATAGTAATCTTTTCTGAGACATAAAGATTATTAAAGTGACCTTTACTTTTATGTATAACTTATTTGACTTTCCTGTGTGTTCTCCTTTTCTAGCATGATATTTTAAATCTATACTATCTTGTTTGATATAAACCTTCAAGCTAGCACAAGACAAATAAACAATGGCACAATTTAGAAAAACTACATGTTAAATGTCCAATAAATTTAGGTTTAGGTACTAAAATTTAGTAAAGTGTTGAATCATCTAGAGAAAAAAACTAAAACATTAATTAAATAAGCCCAACAAATACAAACTTATCAATTTTAAAACAATTATAGATGCATAAATTACATAAAACTATTTTTTATAATATTCTCATGTAGTATAGAAAATCTCAAAATGGATATCATTTAATATTTTTTTTGTAATCCATTGGAATGCTTGCATCAACCATTTTTTATTTGCATTCAAGAGAATGTGGAGCTCCATATGATATATTTTTCTCTAAACAAAATGTTCCAAATACAATAACATTATCATTGATTATTATGAAACAAAAGAATCTTCAAGCAAAACATTTTAAATTGAATTTATAATGGGAAATTTTTATTTTTGTCTACTTATATTGTTCATTAAATGATTCTCTTTCATGGGTATTTAAGAAGATGAGAGGTTTATTGATTTTAATGTAATTTATATTTAAATTTTGTTTTAATTTTTATGATAAAGTTGTTAGTTTTCCTATATGAATGCTATAATGAACCACTTTGATAAGTTGTGTACCATGTACCATTTTTGTATAACCCCTATGATTATATATATGTCTTCCATACTTAATTATTCCTCACTTAACATTTTTCTACAGCCCTACCCTTGTTCTATTTCATGGTCGCTCACCACCGATACCCCTCACTCATCATTGGCTTTTGTTGTCAAAAATAAAAAATAAAAGCTTAAAATTGCAAGCACCTAGTCCCAAAAAACAAGTCATGACAGTATCATTATTTTTTCTCATTTGATTTAAAATAAAAAGCAAGCTTTAAGGGAAAATAAGTAGGGGAAAAAGTGTTTATTTTATATTCAGACTTAAAGTGCAAAATGATAGAAAAGAAATTAGAAGAAACATACAAAGTTGAGGGACTGTGACTTAAAGTGACTACAATGAGAGATTTCAAGTGCGAAAGGAAGATTTGGTGTTAAGAAGTGTCAAATGAAAACTCCATCAACAATAGTCATTAGGTGAAAAAATAATAGAGGTTGCTCCAGGAGTCGAGGTTAGGTCTAAGAGGTATTACACTAACTAAAAGTCATGGATAGACTCAATTGACATTCGTTGCGCAATGATCAAGATGACGAATGATCTCTAATAGAGGCACCAAGAATGAAGGATGTGAGAGAGCACAATCAATTATGGTGAAAATATGATATGAAATATGAGACATGTTTAATCTAAAGGTTCTAGATCCTTGTCCACCATGGACCACCTATCAAGGTGGTCCATCCTAACCTTACTTGTTTTCCTAACTGCAAACTAGTTTAATGTTTCTCAAGATTTCAAATTGTTATTAATTTTTTCTAACAAAATAGTTCAAAAGTTTTATGATAGTATAAAGGAATACATTACCTACTTATCATTGTCTTCATCTCAATATAAATGTTAAATAAATAGGTAAAAATATTTCATTTAAAACATATATTGATACTTTTAACAATTATTTTTTCAAACATACTAAGAATGCTTCTTTCAAATTTTGCATTTGAATATATACTCAATGCCTATATATGATATTATAGACTATATAAAATGTTAGTTTTCTTTGAGTAATCAAATATGATATGAGAATGAGTTTAATTTAGATTTAACTTAGTGAAGAATATGACAACTTGATTAATTATTAATATTTTTTAATATTTATATTTAGTAAGTTTATATGTGCTTTCAGGGACTTATCATATAACAACTTAAGCGGGAGTCTCCCTTCTTGGGTCACTGAACAAAATTTGCAAATGTATGTATTAAACATTATTTTTTCATATTTTTTTTCCTTGATAATATATATTCCTCCAAGTTTTAGTTTAACATTAGTTTTGAATAATTATATAAAATGTGTCACTTATTAAAATGTGATATGCAGTAATTTAGTTGGCAACAACTTTCAAGCAAAGGATATAGAGAACAGGTGAATTTTTTTTATATTATATCATTACGCAAATATTTAAATTAATCATGATAATAGTGTTAAATTTCGCTTACTTGATACTTTAAATATAAAATTTATTTTATTTTAGTGTTGCTATATATATATATATATATATATAATCATGAAAAGTTTATTTAACATCTTAATATGTCTTCAAAATTTACTATACCTTCGATGTGAATATGAAATTAACTTTTCATATGTAATATTGTTTGTAATTATAGTAATTTTCATGATAATATATTAATTATAAGAACTTTGAGAATAAATTTGATGCTTGTTATACAAAATATCATTATATTAGTAAATCTATCGTCATATTATACCTAATTGGATTGATACCTATAAATCATATCAATTGTTTTAAATAAATACAATAGTTATAGTGTGTAACATTTATCAATAAAACTTTATGTAACTTGTTATGAGACATTAATATATAAGGAAGTTTAACCATCATTTTGAGTTAGAGCTACATCATAAAGAGTTTGTTGTACAACTTAGAACTTTAAAGTAAAATTTTCATAACATTAAGGCACTATATACAAAAGGAAGGAATAAAATTTATATATTGATGAATCTAATGTTATTGGTTATATAATTACTTGAACTAACACTATAAATTATAACTTTTCAAGAACTTAAAATGTTATTTAAACAATATTTTAAAAGGAAATAGTTATATAGATTTAAATGTAAATGATCATCATTTACAAAACCAATATTTGTAATAAAAGCTTTTATTGCAAGGAGTTAAGGCAGGTTTATGTTTCCTAGATATTGAAATAATGTACTTGTCTTTCATTTGAGTTTTATAGTTTATTCAATGTTGAATTTAGATCTCATGGACATCAATTTTATTTTCCTCTATTCGAATAATACAAGAAATTAGTAATTTAATAGAAAAAGTTTTACCATTTAAACAATACTCTAACATGAAATATTTTTATATTTAATTCAATAACTAGATATTTTGTAGTGTTATTCCTTCAGGACTTAGATGCCTTCAGCGTAACTTTCCTTGCAATCGTGGCACCGGAGTTTGTAAGTACAATTTCTTACTTTAACTTCCATGCTAGATATTGAAGTTATTAAAGAGAATGATTTATTACAATATTTTGATCATGGAAAGAAAATTAATTGATTTTAAGAAATATTAAGGCATAAATGGTTGATTGATTCTAAAAACTTTTTGTTGGTTATATTTTCTATTTTCATAAATAGTTGCCAATTACCACATTGTATTTACTTTGTTTACAAACTTCAAGTATGTGTAACATGAAATGGTGATAATTGTTAAAAATTGAGAATTTTAACAATTTATATGAAAATATTTTATGTTTATGTAATTTTTTACCCTTATAAAGTAAATTTACTTGTGTTAAGAAATAACTAGTTGTAAGCTAATGATGCTTACTTTTTCACATTAGTCATGATTATTTTTTGCTATGCTAAATTAAGGGAATTTATAGCTTTGGAATTTTTGATGTTTGTTATTACATCTTAATATGTGCATAACCAAAATGCATTATACAAGTTTTTTTCTCCTCTCTCCTTTTGTATGTATTGTTTTTATTTGGTACTATAATTATTTATGTTTGATTATATAACTTTTCGTTCATTGAAATTTACAACATACTATCAAGAGTTTCATTAATCTTGTAGGGTTTGTAAGGGTGAGAAAACAATACAATCTTTGTGAAAGAGAAAACCCACAAAAAATATGTTCAAAAAAACAAATGACATCAAGTTGTAATTTTTTACCACCACTTCTTATATTTGTGGTAGAAAACTAACATTTGTGAGTTGTCAAAAAATGGAAATATCTCAAAGTTTAAAGTTTATAAGATGTGGTTAAAAATGTAAGCACAACATCATTTACTAAATAATCCAAAAATAATTTAGATAACAATAAAAAAAAATTAACATGAAAGAATGTGATTTGAATTGCAAATTTAAAAACTTTTTCTAAAATTTTTTTCAACACAATTTAGAAAATATATAACTAGTAATAGAATTTGGAATAGATTGTCCAGTAAATAAACAAAGAGTAAAGAATAAAAGAAACTCATATAGATTTTTATACTAATTCACTTTTTATCTAGATCATCCACTCAAGGTATTGGATTGGTAAGTTATTGGTAGAATGAATAGGTCACTTGTTGAACTGCATCAATTGTTGTATATAATATAATACTATATATATATATATATATATATATATATATATACATATATATAGACACACATAGATATTACTTAATTATATCACATATCAACTAAACAATTAAATTGGTATATTGGAAACTTGTAGTACCTAATAACCTTGGTGGAAGGGATTTAAGTCTCTATTGTGTTGTTATCCATTATATTTTATATTAAAATGATGTTAACAAAACAAGAGTTCTACACATGATTCATGATTAACTCCTCGACAAAACCTCGAGCCACACAAGTCTAATGCACCTCCTTGGGTAGCACTTATAAACACATACATTTAGCAATACCAGGGGTTTTGGGATATATGTTAACTAGGGGTAAAAGTATATATGGGTAACTCATGAATTTGAACTTACCTAGTGCCTTTGGATCAAAATTTTTTTAGTGTTCGGGTGAAACTCAACTCAACACTATTTTTTTAACAAGTTTTGTATTTTTGACTTATGACTCAAACCGATAATAATAATAATAATAATAATAATAATAATAATAATAATAATAATAATAATAATAATAATAAAATTAGTATTTGAATGTTCACTTACTCAAGACAATACTCATTGTCACTCTTACTTAGTAATGATTTTTTTGTTGTTGATAACATTATAGCAATATAACATATTTATAATAAATTTTATTTTCTATTAATGTTGGTTGTTTGAGTTAATAACAATATTACAAATTAAAAAATTTATTTTTCAATTTAGTTTTGAGGAGAAAAGATAAGCACCAGAAAAGGGGTTAAATAGTGTGTATCAAAAACTTGCACTTTTTGCGTAGTGAAGTAGTATCGCTAGTTAGATGGAGCGTAAAGAGAAATCAGATGGAACACTAGATATTTTTATATTGGCTTGTCTCAACCACAAAGACTACATCCAATTCTCAATCCAAATAGATTGAGATTCACTATATTTCAACAAAGATACAAGTAGTGATGGAAATGACTAGTAGAAGTGATTGTTGATCTTCTCCTAGTTCTATCTTCACGTCCAATCTTCTCTTGAGCTATAGAAAGTCACGAACAAGGTTTGAAACTCTTCAAGTTTGAAGGATGCAAATATGGATGGCGCGACACTCTTCTTGAAGAAGAAAAAGAAAAAGAAGTAAGAACCAAGGCACAAAGGAAGGAATCCTTTGTGAAGGTTCTTAAGGATAAGGTTTTCTCCTAGGTTTGGACCTTTGAAAGTAGAGATAATTTTTGAAAATTATAATCTCATTAACCTCAAAATTGTTTACAAAGTCAAGGAAAAGACTTATATAGTGAAGGAGAAGCTTGTGGTGCAAGCTAGACTAACTATGGTTCAAGGAGAACCATGGTTAGCCTTCTTACACTCAAGCTAACCGGTTTAGTTAGTTAGGAGGCTTGTAGAGAAAGCTTCTAACTTATAAGCTTGGGAAGCAAGCTAAGTTAGAAGCTTGTATCACAAGCTTCCCAAGTGTGTAGAAGAAGCTAAGTCAATTCGGCCAAGGAAGTGAGCTAGGCGGCCAAGGTGTTTTCCTTCATTTAGTCCAATCCAAAAATCTTGGAATTGGTTTAGTTAGGTTCACCAAATGATGGTGAGATCGAGATAAATCAATTCCTTGGAAAAAAAATAGAGGAAAACAAGCTCAATATGTAAAATTTAGCCTAGGCCCACTTCTGGCCCAATTACTAGTTACACCTACACACTTTACTATTTGTCACCCCACTTCTACAACTAAAAATATGAATATGAATGACCCTTAATACAAGGTCAAATGGAGCAAAAGTCTCCAAGTAAAATACCCTAAAATTTCAAAGGAATATCCTATAAGAAAAGAAAGAAAGTGCCTTACAAATACAAAGGCAAAAATAAACCTATACAAGAAACTACTATGTACAAATGAGTTAGGCCCAAATCTCAAGATGTGATGGCCCACATGAAGAGTAGCTTGGGCCTAGAAAGCCTACTATCCTCCAAGCTAGCCAATCCTTCCTGTATGCTCCTAGCTATAGCTCGAGTAATTGGGCCCTTGGCCCATGGTCTTCCATCAAGTAGTCTTTCAACAAGCCACTTTTGGCTCAACCCTAAATATTTTTTGATTTGCCTCTTCAAGCAACTACCCAAGTATTCTTTTCACAACAAGCCTTTCTAGGCTTAACAACCAAGTATTCTTTAAAAGTCATGCCTCTTTAATCTCAACAACCAAGTATTCTTTTATAGTTAAGCCTCTATAAACTCAGAATAAGTTTTCTTTTATAAACAAGTCTCTCTAAGCTCAAAACAAGTATTCTTTTATAGGCAATCCTCTCTAGGATTAAAATGAAAATTCTTTTATAGACAAGCCTCTCCAGGATCAACCTTATAAAAATGGTTATGAAGGTTACACAAATGTTTTGTTCGTCTTATTTAGACATTATACAACCAAAATAGACCAATAAGCTTTTGCAAGAAAGAATAAGGATTATACATAAGTATAATTTACAGAGTGTATGTTTCTATACAAGTCTCTTTTATATGTTGTTTCTTTTTTCTTGTGTCATATCTCTTGTTCCATTTTTTCTTGAGCTTTGAATCTTTTCATATAGTAGCTTGGAGAAGATGATTGTTGTAACACTTTGAGTCCAACTCATTAGTTTGTTTCACCTATCTTCACTATATTTTCTTGCGATGACAAGTAAACATTGACTTATTTAATGTAAGCATTAAATAAATTTCACCAAATAATACCTCTTATTTGATCAAGGAAGCTACTTATCATCTTTCCATACCAAACGAAGCTTGCAAAAGCAATGTCAGCATAGTGTAGTTGTACGTAAAAGTAACTTTATCGGCTTTTCTTCTTGATTTCAAGGATCTTCGTCCTTGGTCTTGATGAAAAGCATGATCATTTTATTTTTAACAAATTTGTGAGTTTTGAGATGGTTTTCTAGTTTGATCTGTTAAGGAATGAAGCATTCAAAATAAATTTTGTCATTAGTCTCAATAAATAATGAACATTTAATATATATGAGACAAATTATATATTTCATCTAATTCACATCATCTTATAGACAATTTGTGTCTTACACATTGTTCGATAAACATTTTTTAAAGACATTTTCTCTTGTAAAAATATTTTGTTTTTTATCATTAAAACCTCAAACTTGAGGAATTCAAGATTGTCTTTTAACTTAACAATCTCCCTTTGTTTGACAGTGGCAAAAACGTTTTTGAATTTTTGAAATGTCTACTTTATTTTATCTCAGAAAATATTTTTTCTTTGGTAAGATGATTTTGTTTTTTACTTTTTAAAATGTTTTCATCTTTCAAAACATATTTCTTAAAGCATTTTGGTTTTTTAACTTTTGAAAAGCTTTTTCAATTTTGGTTAAGAAATTTTTCTTGAACACGTATAAGCAATTTGGAATCGTTTTTATCAAAGTGATGTATGGCACACGCCTAAGATGCAATAAGATCATTTAAGGGAATTGATTTTTATGAGTATACTCTTTAAAGACATGTATTGTCTCGCACTTACTTAGTTATATCATCATTTAAAATAGAGTGAGACAGACTAAGCAATCATAATAAAGCAACTTAGAATGATATTCAATTTTAATTCTTAGAGCATGTCAGACTAAGTGTGCATATAGATCATATAAGTTTTAGTCTTACTCTATCAAAGAAGAGCATACAAATATATTTTATATAAGGCATATCATGGTTGTTTTATTTCTTTCTTATCATGCATATTAGAGCATATTTTTCTACCTTAGGTATCAAAGCATATATAATTAGACCATTTATATCTACCTTAGGTGCTATATGCAATGAATAAGGGACTCCTCTTAAAAACATGCATGATCTGATGAATATAACTTGCATAAATCGTGACATCAAAGAAAACATGCAAAAAATATTCAATAATCATATCATTTTGTTAAAAATTTTGAAGAATTTAAATATAGCATTTAGGAAATTAAAAAATATATATCAGAGCAAAATAATCAAAAAATTTAATCACTTTCCCCCTTTAGGCACCAATAAAAGTTAGTCCAAGATATCCTCCTCGTTAGAGCTTAAATTAAATCGATGTTAAGGTGAGACAACAACTTGTTGAATTTGCTTTCGTATTGTACTTGCCTCCTCATAGTATAGTGTAGAGCTTGGTAAAGGCCAACGATCACCTTATCGTGATCCTCTTCAATTGTGAGGGGAGGGAGAGGTGGAGAAGTAGAGGAAGCAAAGAGACTTGGTTGGTTTGATGTGGGCAACCTGAACATTTTCCTATACAGAAAGATTATATTCCCAAGTAAAAATATATGAAAAGTGATGTCATATGAGGAATAATATATATACAGTCTTTGTCTAATAAAGAGTGTTGAAGCTTGTAGACTTGGCCTTGGAAGGGAGATGGTAGCTAGTGAAGCATCGGTCCTTGGCTAGTGGGAAACGATATGGCATAATACCTACAAGATAGATGTCTTATGAGGTATGGTGAGATGCATAGAACTCATGACATTTGTCAAGCTTGTACTGGGGCAACTTCTCCTTGCCTTTCTAGATAGAGTGAATTACAAACTTAGGGATAAAGTCTTATGTGTAGAGCTTCGTCCAAGGCTAAATCATCCATGGTCTGTATAACTCACCAAGCACGAAAGGAAGGTTGTGAGAAGTGCCTTCAATGCTTAATTCAATAACAACTCTTAAGTTAAGTAAATTTTGCATTTCGTTTTGTTGTTGCTTGACAATACGTAGAGTCTAACCATCCAATCAGTGAAGGTAATCCAAGTTGATCTCCCTTCGAACATATTGTATTTTAGTAATGGGGTGAATAAAAAGGTTGGGTTCACTACTGAGACACATCCCCTTATACTCCTAAAAGTTTAAAAAGAAGGAGTGTTTGTTGGAGTCATGATAGGAGGAGTTCGATCATCATCAATTGACATCTTCTCCTTTAGACGCTCCATCTCTCATTCTTCTTTAGATGCTATAATTATCAGACTCAAATATAGTAGATGGTGGCACCACAAAGATGGACCAAGCAGGTTTATGCTCTTGACTTCAGCATCAGCCTCACCAGCCTGAGTAGGACCTTTAGATAGAGGCTCCCCCTTATAAACAATTTTGGGGTACCTCTTGAACTAGTCCTTGGTACTCCTCCTACGATAGAGTGGGAGTCTTTGAGAGAGATAGACTGAAAATAGCTTCCAACTGTTGAGCCACTAGAGTAGTTGGAGTAGTATCTATGAAGGCTTGTTACTTGGCTTCTATAGTAGATTGCAACTTCAAAGCTTCACAACTTTCTCTTCCTCCAAGTCCCTAGAGGCTAGGGCTAGTCTTAAGCCACACACTAGGCATCGCTTGGCGAGAGGTGGAGATTGTAGGGTGGTTTGTTGATGTGGTTAAGGTGGTTGTGGTTGAGGTTTGGATTTTGGTTGACTAGATAATGGGCAGATAAAAAGCTTGATTAGGTAAATGGTGGTTGTTTAGATAATGGAAGAAGGTGGGATAGGATCTCGATGCTAGAGGTAGAGGATTTTTGGGTGAGGCTGTATATGAGTAGCTTATCATTTGAATTAGACAAAGTCTCATGGACTTGGATTTTGAGGCTTTTGGAGATAGTGGGTTTTTTTTGGTTCAAAGGGTGAAAGTCAAGTTTTGGACTAGTAGGTTTGTCAGGAACTCAGAGTAGTCTTCTTTAGAGGGGGATTGTCTCCTCTAGCTCCATCTTCAAAGTTAGTGAGTGGCTCCTCACTGATGGGAAAAGATGGTTTATACCCATTTTTCTTAGTGTGGTCATTGACACGTCTCCACCATCAGTAATGACAATGAGAGACATTGTGTTGATCCTTGCTTACTAAATGACCTTTGTAAAAAGCATCCCATAGGGAATGAGGGCTCTCTTACTTCTTAACTGGTCACGTTGCGAGAAGCATGCCTTACAACGGTTGTATACCAGTTCTGGCAGGTTGACCTTACTCCCCAACACTAGGTAGTATAGAAAAAACATGTCCAAGTCAGAAATGTGATCACATGATCTTGACTTGATTGGGGTGAGGTTGTTCATCTAGAGGAATTTCATCAATTCATTCCTATTTATTGCTCATAGGCCATTTGAGAAGATGAGTACATCTATTATCTCTTAACTAATGGCGACCTCTCAGTCACCCTTGTAGACCTCACCCTTCTCTTTGCAACTTGAAGTTGTTGCAATAATCAATAGGTTCACTCGAAAGTTCGTTTGGTCTACTCATCTGATGATGGAGTGATAGATGGAAGACACCTAAAAATAGGAGTAAGGAGCGTGGTGTTAGTCACACTTGAGCTTAGCAAACTTGGTCCAGCCAGCATGGTCCAGGTAAGCTTTCATTAATTAGCTCTCATCTTGCATTTTTTGCACAATTATGGTCTTGTCAGGTAGAAAGAGAGGATTTGGGTACTCTTCCATGGGTACCTTGCAGCCCGATAGAGTAAATTTGGTTGCCATTTTTGTTTTAGGTGTTTAGGGTTTGGTGTTTTACAAAGAAAAATTTGGGGGAAAAGATTATCAATTAGGGGTTCATAGAAGCTTTTGAGAAAGTGTGAGAGTGGAGAGGGAATAGTTAAGTTTTACTAAATAGTGAGAGGGTAGGTCTCGACAATGTGGTTGGTAGACTAAAGGGACATGGGGTAAGTGCTTACTTTACTTGCCTCTATTTTTCCCACTTCTCAACACGTTACTTTCTCGAAAACCAACATATCCAATGATGTCTTGAACTTAAGAGCCTCTAATGCATTTTGATATCTTTTCAAAAACTCAAATGATATGTTAGTCAATATATTAGGTTAGACTAATGAAATGACACGTAGGCATAAGATGATATAGGTCAAATGAAACATAATGCATAGTAAGATGATATGATGTAAGACGATGTATGTAATGTTCAATCTAAAATACATTTAAGATGTAAATGATCTCTAATGAATTTAAAGCATTCTTCAGCTAAAGCCTTTGTAAAAATATCAAAACATTCATGATCAGTGTCAATAAATTTTATGTCAAAAACTCTTTTTTGTACATAATCACAAATAAAATAATATCTTATTTCAATGTGCTTTGCCTTAGAATGTTGTATGAGATTTTTAGAAAAATTAATAGCATTGGTGTTATCACAGAATATAGGTATATTATTTTCAAGAATAGAATAGTCTTCTAATTGATACTTGACCCATAAGAGCTATAAGCAACATCCAACTATTGAGATATACTTTGCCTCTATAGTTGAGAGAGCTATGAAGTTTCATTTCTTGCTTGCCCATGGGATGAGGCAACTTCATAAGAAATAATAGCATCCACTTGTACTCTTTCTTTCAATTCTATCTCTAGCATAGTCAACATCACAAATCCTGCTAACCTGCAATTGTATTTTTTTATTATAGAACAAATAGAGGTTAATAGAACCTGTAAGATATCTTAATATTCATTTCACAAATTTTAAATGTGATTCTCTGGGATCAAATTGAAATCTAGCATAAAGACAGATGTTGAACATGATGTCAAGTCTGCTTGCGATCAAATAGAGTAAGAATCCAATCATACCTTTGTAGATCATTTGATCTACTAGTTTACATGATTCATCTTTAGACAAACCTATACACGGATGCATAGGTGTTGGCATTGGCTTGCAATCATTCATCACAATTTTTTGAAGAAGTTCTCTTATGTATTTTTTTATGAATGAAGGTACATTCACTATCTACTTTATCTAAAGTCCCAAGGAGAACTTCAGCTCACCAATCATGCTTATTTCTGTTTGCATTACATTGAAAAATACTCGCACAAAAAATCATTTGTAGTACCAAATATTAT
This sequence comes from Cajanus cajan, assembly GCF_000230855.2. NCBI lineage: Eukaryota > Viridiplantae > Streptophyta > Magnoliopsida > Fabales > Fabaceae > Cajanus > Cajanus cajan. The sequence continues at coordinate 23,232,370 of NC_138524.1, forward strand.
ACCATCAACCTATATTTGAACTACAATGAAATCTATTACAGATCTTTTCTAAATAAGGTTGTGTCAACTTTTTCCTTAACAAAACCATTATTAAGTAGAAAAATACTTAGTCTTTCATACCAAGTTTTAGGAGCTTGTTTTAGACTGTAAAGAGCATTTTTATGTTTGAAAACATATTCTTTAAAATTAAGATTTTCAAACTTGGAGGTTATTTAACATAAACTTCCTCTTCAATGCTTACATTTAAAAATGTGCTCTTTACATTCTTTTGAAAAAGTTTTGTTTTTTTTAGCTACAAATGCTAACATAATCCTAATAGCTTTAAGTCTAGCAATAGGAGCAAAAGTTTCAATGAAATCAATACCTTCTTGATGATTGTAGCCTTGTGCTACCAATCTAACTTTATTTCTTACCACTTTAAGTTTCTCATCCAACTTATTTTTGAACAGTCATTTGGTTCCAATCACACTTTGGTGTCTTGGCTTTGGTGCTAAATTCCAAATGTCATTCCTTTCAAATTGATGGAGCTTTTCTTCCATGGAAATGATCCAATCATTGTATCCTAGTGCTTCATCTATGTTCTTTGGTTCTATTAAGATACCAAAGCACATGAAGCGTTGTTTTTTAGAGCAGATCTTATCTTAACACCTTTAGTCTTATCACCTCAGATTTGATATTAAGGATGATAGTTGATGAACTTTCAGTCTCTACGATATATAATTGATTCATCTAACTGATTCATTTGACCTACAAGAAAATCCATTGTCTGATTGGTAGCATTTGGCTCATTCATTTGATCTTCTCCAATATGCAAAGTCTTCTTCTAGATTTGATAATTTCCTATTAGTTGTTAGTGCATCATTAAACTTCACATGAATAAATTCTTCAACAATAATGGTTCTAGAGTTGTAAACTCTATAGACCTTTGAAGTATCAAAATATCCAAGGAAAATACCCTTGTCTAGATTGGAATCAAACTTGCCTGGTTGACCTTTAGTGTTTAGGATATATAACATTCACTTAAAAATGATGGAATTGTGAAATGTTGGATCTTATTCTTCTCCACAATTCATAGGAAGTCTTGTTTAGTAGTGGTCTTATTAATATTCTATTTTGAATGTAAGACGTTGTGTTCACTATTTATGTCTAGAAGTATTTTGGAAAATTATTTTTGCAAATGAGTGTTTTTGCCATTTCTTGTAAAGTTTGGTTTTTTTTTCTTTCAACTACCCTATTTTATTGAGGTGTTCTTGGTGAAGAGAAGTTGTAAAAGATACCATGTTTTTGTACAAAAGTTTTTTAAAATAGAATTTTCAAACTCAGCTCCATGGTCACTTCTGATGTAATAATGCAAAAAACTTTTATTTCATTTTAAACATGCTTGTAGAATATTTTAAAGACCTTAAATGACTCGTGCTTATGGCCTTAGAAGTATATCCGTGTATATCTAGAATACTCATCTATAATGACAAATCCATACATTTTTCTTAGCTCTAAAAGATGTTTTAATCTGTTTTCCCTTCTTGCATGCTTTGTAGAAAAGGCGATTTTTCCTAGAAATCTCAAGCAATCTTTTTACTAAACCCTTTTTGGTTATTTTTGAAATATGTTTCAAATTGATATGCCCAAGCTTTTTGTTCCAAATTCATTTTTCATCTTCTCTGAACACTAGATATGTTACATTCTGTTTGCTTAAACTAGTCATATTAATCTCATAGAGACTATTGTTCCTCTGAGTAGTAAAAACCATAGATCCATTGTCTTGCTTAACTATGCATGCATCTTTGTTAAAGACTATAGTCTAACTAGTATAACAAAATTGGCTTATGCTAAGTAGGTTATACTTTAAACCTTCAACATACAAAATATTATTTATAATAGGTATGAAGGAAACCGATTCTTCATGTGGTTGGAGGTCTAGGAACATATACCTTTCTCAAGTCATGTGTTGTGAGTAGGCATTGTCCAAGTACTAGTGTGAATCCTTCATTCTTCCCGTTAAGGATATTTGTAATAGAGATTAATTGAGATTTTGGTATTCAGATTTTATTGGGTCCTTTCTTGTTAGCTTTCATTCCTTTGATCTTACTTTTTTGATTGCCTAGATTTTTACCTCCATTTACATTGTCTTTATGAAAGGAATCCTAAGGTTTGGCTTGAGAGGTCCCTAATCCAAGTTCAAAGTTAAGATCACTTTTGTCAAACAGAAGTCTTTTATGCTTCAAAAGCATGTTCAACTTAGAAAATCTGCCAAAAAGCTTGGCTAAGCCCTTCATGAGTTATAGGTTTTCAACCTCCAATGTTTAGGACAAATTTGGTGATCTTGTCCTTAAGAGACTATCGTTCGTACTACGTCTGACATGTTTTGCCTTAATTCAAGATTTTCTTTTTCAAGAATCTTTTATTTTTCTTTTAATTTCTTGTACTCGAGGGAGATCATGTGAGAGTTAGCCAAGAGAATATAATAAGATATCTCATCATCATCTAATTTATAAAAATAAGAGTTTTGAGTCAGTTTTTACCTCTATTTTAGTAGCATCTAACTTAGCACCTACCATAAGCCTTAAGGCATCCTAATTTTTCTTGGTCATTGAGTAACTGTAGAACTTTGTTATACTCTGTTATGGACAAAGAGAAAGCAAGGATGTATCTTGCTTTGGTGTTAAGTTGCAATATGTTGTAGTCATCCTAAGTGTACTCACTCTCTGAGTTGGTAATAACAACATCACCTTGAGTGATTATACTCCATAGGTCATATTGGGTGGATTTGAAGAACATTTCTATTTCATACTTCCAATTCAGGTAGTCCTTTTCATTAAAGGCATGAAGCTTTATGAAAAAGGCTTCTTCTGGTAGGTAATATCCTTCACTACTTACCATAGTGAATCTTTTCCCTTTGGCATGATTAGATTCTCAACCTCGTCAAAATATGAGCTCTGGTACTAAACTATGGAGAAAAGATAAACATTAGAAAGGGGGTTAAATAGTGTATATAAAAAAATTTTACTTTTTATGTAGTGAAGTAGTATCACTAATCAGATGGAGTGCGAAGAGAAGTCAAACAGAACATTGGTTATTTTTATATTGGTTTATTTCAACAACTAAGACTACATCTAGTCATCAATCCAACCAGATTAAGTTTCATTATCTTTCAACAAAGATAAAAGCATTCTTTCAACAAGTCACTTTTGGCTCAACGCTAAATATTCTTTGAATTGCCTCTTCAAACAACTACCCAAGTATTATTTTCACAACAAGCCTCTCCAAACTTAGCAACCAAGTATTCTTTTATGGTCAAGTCTCTCTAGGCTCAAAAAGCAAGTATTATCTTGCAATCAAGCCTCTCAAGACACAAAACACGTATTCTTTTATAGACAAGCCTTTATAGGCTCAAAACAAGTATTATTTTACAGAGAAGCTTCTTCAGGCTCAAAACAAGTATTCTTTTATAAACAAGCCTCTCTAGGCTTAACTTTATAACAAAGGTTATGGAGGTTACACAAATATTGTGTTCGTCTCACTTAGATGTTATACAACCAATGTAGACTAATAAGCTTTCACAAGAAATAATAAGGATTATACACAAGTATAATTTATAAAGTGTAAGTTTTTATACAAGTTTATTTTGTATGTTGTTTATCTTTTTATACCATATCTCTTGTGCAATTATTTCTTGAGTTTCAAATCTTCTTATATAGTAGCTTGGAGAAGATAATTGTTATAACACTTGAAGTCTAACTCATAAGTTTGTTTTATTTGTCTTCATCAACTTTGTTTACGATGTCAAGTAATCGTTGACTAATTTAATGTAAGCGTTAAATGCATTTCACCAAATGGTACCTTTTATTTGATTAAGGAAGCCACTTATCATCTTTCCATACCAAATGGAGCTTGCAAAAGCAATTTCATCATAGTGCAGTTACAGTAGTGACTTTATCTACTTTTCTCCGTGATTTTAGGGATCTTCATCCTTGGTCATAATGGAAAGCATAATCCTTTTCTCTTTAATAGATTTGTCAGTTTCAAGATGGATTTATAGTTTGGTCTATTAAGGAATGAAGCGTTCAAAAAAAATTTTGTCATTAGTCGCAACAAATAATGAACATTTCATGTATATGAATAGACTATGTGTTTCATCTAATTCACATCGGCAGACGATCTGTGTCTTACACTTTGTGTAATAAAACATTTTTCAAAGACATTTTCTCTTGTAAAAATATTTTGTTTCTTATCATTAAATCTTTAAAACTTAAGGGATCCAAAATTATTTTTTGACTTAACAAGTTTGTATTCATATTTGATTTATAGGTTGATAACATTGCATTTGCAGCAATATATTATTTTGAAATATTCAAATTTTAAAATAAAAAAATAATTATGTTGATCTGATTGAACCAACCAAATTCAACTTATTCATGGTCGGGCTGGGTTGAGTTAGATTAAAAAAACAAAACAAAAATCTAACCATTGAATTTTGATCATGTTAAGTAACGAATCCGTCCACACTCGACCTAACCAAACTCACTTAAACCCTTAATGTTAGCAACACATTAGGCTTTGAGCGATACATAAAATATTCACCACTGGTCCAACTAAAATTGGATTTTAGTAGTTTAATATGGTGTTAGGTGATGCATAAAATACTAACCATTAGTTTAATTGAAATGAGATTTCATCGATTTAATTTGGTGTTAGGCTGATATTATGACATCATAATTGGGCTTGTAAGTTGTAGCATATATGATCTTATTATGGACTCAACATAGTCACAAGTCCAATTCCTAATCAGATCGGTCCAACTGGCCTATTTGAGCAAGGTTTGATAACATTTTTTCTTATCAAAGGATTCAAACTACTCAAATTGTGAGTACAAAACCAAATATTATTTACCTTTTCAAGCTTACAAACTACTAGACTCAACATGAGATGGATTTCACCAAGTATTCTATTAAAAGGAAAAGGTTCAATGATTACAAAAGTTTAAATCATGAGGATGGTAATATGGAAATTATTAATATTTTGGTCACTCAACAATCAACTAAACACTAGGTACTAATTGATTTACAAAGATCATCTAGTGAGATTATCCACACAAAAACTTTGAGTTTTCTTTTGATAGTTTTCTCAAAAAGACTATAATTTCACGTACATCAACCATCTTCAACATTGTAAAAGGTATTTTATATATAGCCTTGAGAAGGTGAACGTTAGGAGACATGACAGAGAGCAAAGCCTTCACAACAAGCACTATTGTACATGTCTTAGACAAATGTATAATAGGTCCTTGTTATCTTGTGCTAGTGGAAGTTAGAAAGTTATTACAATTGTCACGATAGGTGCACGTTTGTGCCATATTCCTTTTTGGATAAGCAAACACTAATGTTTTTTGTATCATTGTCATTCACACTTATGCATCATAATTCTAACTTGTTTTTCTACAAAAATAAAAAAATAACATAAACAACTATCTAATGAAAACTTGTATTGAGTTAGTTGCATAAAGAATTTAATATAATTGACAATTTATTTGGCTATAATTCATACAAGTTATCAGATAAGACAATCAAGCATGTGGTCACACAAAATAGGCATATTAAAACATGAACGATATCAAAGTATATCATAGTGCATATTGATAATTCATACAAGTTATCAGATAAGACAATTAAGCATGTGGTCACAAAAAATAGGCATATCGATGCATAGTTTTGTAAATTAGTAATTGTTGCTTGTTTACTTTATTCAATTAGTGATTTTTATTACTTTTGTATTTAAGTTTCTTGTTGTAACAATTATTTTATGTTTATAGCTAAAATACATTTGATTAAGTTTTTCTCCCTTTTACCTTTTGTCTTGTGTTATTTTTGTTTGATTGTATGATTGTTTTGGTAATCAATTCTATGACTATTTCTATTTGATCCTAAAATCATTCAATATGTTTTTGTGTGTGTGTCAATAAATGTTCTATATTTACAATAGTTTGTAATGGCTTGTGCACCCATAGACAATTGAATCAAGTCCTACATATAAGAAAGATCATCTGCTTTGTCATTGGCTTTCGTCCCTTATAACTCAACCTTAAAAAACATTAATAAGATATATTTAATTCAAAAGAATAAGAAAATCTTAAAACATGAGTAACAAAGTATAATAGGAGACAAAGGAAAAGGTAGAATGTATATAATTATTTTTTCTTTTCCTTAACATGTGTATTTCTTTCCCACTACTTTCTAAGTAAAACGAAATAGCATATCTCATTATATTACATTAATTTATGTATAATTCAATATCTAATTTATTTCAATAGAAAACTTAGGTACAGTTCTTTAGATATGATTAGTATTGTTCTCCAATCAAAATTGGGGTTTTACCTTGCTAATATACGTAAATGTATATTAATGAGATCTACATTAAATGCAAGTGCATATTATTGAGATAAAACTCCAATTTTGATTGAAGAACAACATCAATCTTACTTAAGGAACTATACCTAAGTTTTATCCTTTGTTTTGTCTCAAAATTTAAGACTAGAAAGATGATAATTTGTCAATTGAATCACCTTTTCTATAGAATAATTTTTTAATGTAATTTTTTTCTAGATTACAATTTTTCAATCAACTGTGGTGGTCCTGAAATTTTATATTCAAATGGAGTTGTCTATGAAAGTGATAATGAGAAACTTGGTCCAGCTACATATTTTGTGACAAAAACGCAGAGGTGGGCAGTTAGTAATGTGGGGTACTTTACTGGAAGTAGCGGTTTGAGTATGTATACAAGTTATGTTCCAAATAAATTCGTTGGCACTTTAGATTCCAACATGTTCCAAACAGCACGACTATCTGCTTCATCATTGAGATACTATGGCCTGGGACTTGAAAATGGTAATTACAATGTGACGCTTCAGTTTGCTGAAAGTAAGATTCTGGATTCTTCCTCATGGAAAAGCACTGGGAGGCGAATCTTTGATGTTTACATCCAGGTGAATATTGTACTTCTTAGAAGATACTATAATATTTATTTATCTTCTAAAATAATAAAATTATGTATAACTTGATCGGTTGGTGTAGTGGTTAGGAAGCTTGCATGTGCTCCACATTGTAGGGACAATCTATTTAGCAAGAAGTTCATGTTTGATCTCCATCTTGTGAAAAAAAGTGTCGACCAACAAAAATAATAGTATCACAAGTGAAATTAGACTTTAGCCTAGTGGCCAGCTAGAGAATACATATAACAAGATAAAAAAAATGTGAAGGAAAGCCTTAGAACAATAGTAAGATTCTTTGTTCACTCCCCAAAATCCATTAGGTGAGTCTTGAGTCACTTTTTTTTAACTAAATAAAATACTACCAAGATGATCCAATGCTAGATTACATATATACAATGCAAGTTCTTATATTTACGTAAGACAAAAGTAATTTAAAAAGAGATAGTGGTTCATGAATTATGACAAGCAAAGAGATAAGTTAGTAAATCTATTAAATCCACTTGAAAACTAAAATTAAAGAGATTAAGTTGAAGTAATTGGAAGCTTGGCCACAATTTTTTCTTATGCTTAATTATAATGCTAAGCTAAATTTCCAAATAAATTGACTTTTTCTTATAATAACTTTCCCCACTTTTGAGTTAGTATTAAACTTAGGCATATTGTATGAATTAGTTTATCTCATCAAAATATGAAATTAGAAAATCATAAAAATGGCTAATAATATTAATTTTTAGGATAAATTATGATTTTCACAACAGGATAAAGCTCTTAAATTTCCTACAACAATATTTTTTTTTCTTAGGGTATACTTAATCCATTTTTTTGTCATTTAGAGGGCAATGGTTTGTCTATAAACATAATTTGCAATATATAAATAATATGGTATTGTTTAATCTATATAGTTGATCGAACCTAGTGAGGAAACTTAGAAAAAGACAAATTCTATTTTATTCTTAGTCTGATGTTTTTGTGTTACTCTCAGGGGAATCTTGTTTTAAAGGATTTTGATATACAAAAGGAAGCTGGTAAGGTTTCTTTCAAAGCTGTCCCAATGGAATTTAAAGCTCAAGTAGTGGAAAACTACCTTGAGATCCACCTTTTTTGGGCTGGAAAAGGGACTTGTTGTATACCTGATGAATACACTTATGGACCATTAATTTCAGCCATCAGTGCAACCCCAGGTTAGATTTGGATGAAAAGTTAGTATATAGTATATACAACCTCAAATTGTTTTATAATGTAGTTTGTGTTTATCTTTTATGTAGATTTCACTCCCTCGGTTAGTAACAAGCTTCCAACCGATAACAAGAAAAATACTCATGTGATAATCGGAGTACCTATAGGGATTGGAGTTTTAAGCGTTATTCTTTCTATTTTTGTGGCTTGTTTCATTATTCGAGGAAGACAACATCATGCTAAGAAAAATGAAGGTAAATGTAATTACAAACATATTTAAATATGAAACTCATTCATTACAATGAATCCATGGATGTTTTGAATTTTGTTCTCTAACCAACATGAGGTTGTGTAGCTATTATTTCATAAACTATTTTTTCCTTGAATTTCATTAAACTAATACAATATTGAGTTGGGGAATGGAACTCCAAATGAAACATACTCTAGCTAAGGCAAGTATGCCCGCATTTAATGTAAGAAAAGTTTGGTAGAGTGTATTTGGTAACTTCCAACATAAATCAAGTTTATCCATGGAAAATGGCATTAATGTTACCAATTTTTATTTTTTGATATTTTTTATGGATAAAATGTATAATTGGAAGAATATCAAGAAATTTAGGGTCTTATAAAACATATGAATATTGTTTAAACTTCTAATTTATACATCAATGATTAAAAAGTTAACACTTATTTATGTTTAATTTTTAGAGTTGTTATGTATAGAAGCTAGACCATACACTTTCAGTTACTCTGAGTTGAAGAATGCCACAAATGACTTTGATTCTACTAATAAGATTGGAGAAGGTGGATTTGGACCTGTTTATAAGGTAATTTTACAAAAAAGTTAAAGTTGTATGGGATTTTTCCCATTATTTTAACTTTGTTTTTGTCATATATAAGATTACTAAAATTTTCATTAGTTTTGGTTAGAGTTGGAAATAGGCCAAATGGTCTATAAGGAACCTGTGACCTAGCCTAGCTTGACCTATTTATTAAAAAGGCTAAGCTTAAACTTTTTAGAAGTATTTTTTAACTGAAAAGCCAAGCTTTAGACTTTTTAAAGCATAATAGTATCCTCAATAGGTTGTCCTATTTAACATATAAAACCAATATCATGTATTATATGTTAATTTATAATTAATATTTTAATTTAATATAATTGTTATTAATAATAAACTTAAACTTAAGTCTATAGATCAATTTATAAGTCTTGTACCACATAATTAGGGATTTAGGTTAGGTTAGACTCTTATATAGGTCAGATCTAACCTTAAAATTAGGCATGCAAAAAAGAAATAAGCTAAGCTCTAACTTAGTAACATAGTTGTATGTTAGGCTTAGACTCGTCAAAGTCTAGCTTGGTTTGGTTTCACCCCTAGCACGCCTTACATACCTTACTCTTTCTAGATGACCATGAGTCATTAATTAGCATGAAGTTAGAACTTTATTTTTATTACGTATAGTGATTTTCACATTCTGAATATCATTATATGTAGAACATGAATATATATATATATATATATATATATATATATATATGTGTGTGTGTATATATATATGTATATATATATATATATATATATAACCATGTTGGTCCAATAATTTTGCCTAAGTTGCTTTTTCTTTCCATTAATCATTTTGCATTGTGCAATCAATAGGGAACACTTACTGATGGAAGGGTTGTGGCTATTAAGCAACTATCTAAATGTTCTCGCCAAGGAAACTCAGAGTTCATAACTGAGATTGCTACTATTTCAGCAGTGCAACATCGTAACCTCATTAAGTTACATGGATGTTGTATTGAGAATGATGAACGACTTCTTGTTTATGAGTATTTAGAAAATGGAAGTCTTAATCAACTATTATTTGGTAAGGGCATGCATAATGCATTTGTGTTTATACATGAGTTAACATGCCCATTAAATTTAGGATTGATTCCTATTTGGATTATTGTGTGAATTAGGAAAAATAAGTTCACTTCTAAATTGGCCAACACGATTTGGTATTTGTAAGGGAATTGCACAAGGCCTAGCTTATCTCCATGAAGAATCAGAACTACGTATAATACATCGTGATGTGAAGACTAGTAATATTCTTCTAAACCATCAATTTGTCCCAAAGATATCAGATTTTGGTTTAGCTAAGTTATTTGATCAGGAAAAAACCCACTTAAGTACTAAGCTTGCTGGGACAATGTAAGTATTAATGTTTTCTATATTCCATTTTTGTTTAATATTTACCATTTTATTAGAAAATTATGCCTATGTCCATTGCATTTCCCTTTGTTATTTTTAGAATTATTTTTACATATGATTAGTGGTTAAAAATAAGAAAGGTAGGCATAATTTTTTAAAATCAACGTGTCACTACTAGAAATGTAACATACGGTGACAAATAAAAAGTGTCACTAGATATATTATATGTAGGCATAAATCTATTTGACATATACATACGCACAATTTTAGTGTTGATTTTAAATGTGATTCAATAATATATATTTTGTATCTCTATAACCTATACCTACACTTTTCACTACATGGAACTTTTTTTGTAGTGTGTAAACATATAACTACGAGATATAAAGTAAGAAAAATAGGTAGTAACAATTATGAGCATATCAACTCAATTAAACTTGGCCAAGCCTATCCTTACAACAAAAGAAAAATGGGTTAAATTTATAGGTTTTGTCGTGAGGTGTGACATTCACTGACTAAACATTATTTTAATATAGAATGTTAGACTTGTTTAAAATTAATTTAGGTTGAGTATTGACTTTAATAATACATGACTTAACTCAACTATATAATGAAACTAAAAATAATAACAAAAATGCTAACAAGTGTCCTTAGGACATTAGTTAAAGAATCATAAGTAAAAAGGTTTTGTTGAAAAAATGTATTTGTACATTCTTTCATATAACTTTATTTAGTATTCAATGAAAACTTTCTATATACTTAACCAATGCTCATAGGACATTGGTTAGCAAGACCAAAAAACTAATGATGAACATACTATTTAGTATTAAAAAAATAAGAAAATAAAATATTTAATGCAATTAAGTGGATGCAATTCAAAATATAATTCCAAATTTTGAGAAGACTTGATCTTTTTCAATTTTTATTATTTTGAGTCAATTTTTGTGTCTATTCGAAAAAAGGATGTAGCTTTAATTTTATTTTATTGATGTATTAATAATTTAGATGAGTTTATTGAAATGTAACTATAATTAGCACTAAAGTGTTTTGGCTGTTGAGTTGCACTCGTAATATTCCTATGTTATTCGTAAATTGAAATCAAGTTTAAAACTTATTATGATGAAGGGGATATTTGGCACCAGAATATGCTTGGCGTGGACACCTCACAGAGAAAGCAGATGTATTTTCTTTTGGTATTGTAGCTCTAGAGATTGTCAGTGGAAAGTCAAATCTGAATTCTATCTTTGACAACGAAGAAAAAAAGATGTTTCTTCTAGAATGGGTATGTAACTAAGCCTATAGTCATTAATTTTAAAAATAATAATTTAATATTTGGGTATTAATTGTAATCATGATCATGTAGAGTTATTAATGTAAAATGATAACATTGCATCATGTGATATGATTTGCAATTTTAATCCTTGTTTGACCTTAAGTAATTAATTGTTCTTGAAATCAAGTTTTCTGTGTTTTCAAGCTAGAATGTTACATTTTTGAACAATTCCACATTTTTGTATCCTTTTGCATTGACAAATTATGGTTATATTTTATTTAATTCTAGACAAGTTATATATAATGTTTCAATTTGTTATATATTTATAAGTTGTAGTAGTTTTAATTTTAGAAGGATATGAGGTGAATCTATCCAAGCATTGGCATTGACATCTCTTAAATTTGTATTCCTTTATACCTTTCGATATAAGTTGATTCTATATCCTTGATGATATTCATACAAACTTACTTTCCACACATAATTATGAATTTTCAATTCATACATGTGTAATTAATTAAACAATGAGGCATTTTGTTTTTGTGTTTCCTTCCCTTTATTACTTTTGAGTTTTGCACTTAAGAGATTTTCTTGACTTAAATCTTTGGTTTCTCAGGCTTGGAACCTCTACATAAACAATAATGAAATTGAAATGGTGGATTCTAGATTGCAAGAGTTTGATGAAATAGAAGTGAAACGTGTTGTTGGAATTTCTTTATTGTGCATACAAGCCTCACCTTTTATACGACCATCCATGTCCCGCATAGTAGCAATGCTTTCAGGTGATGTTGAAGTGACTCGTCTAACAATGATGCCTGAGTACTTGACTTATGTAAACTTTGATGAGGGAACTAACTCGATGAATACAATAAATGGATCATATGTGAGTCACCACACTTCAACAAACACTAGCATTAAGGAAGCTGTGAATTATTAAACGTTGGGTTTTTTCAACTTTTAGAGTTTAGGGTTTTGCTTCTTTCTTCTATATTTTGTGTGATTTCTGTGTTTAGTCCTACAACCTAATGGATGTGCTTGATGCGCATTAAGGTATAGGACAAGTAGAACATCAAACAACAAATGTTTGAGTTATTGGACAACTTTTTTATTTTGTACATTGTTTGGTGAATAATGGACAACACAAATAAAATAATAATAAATTATTTACAAATTATTTTTTTATATTACTTATCTTAATAAATTATTATTATCTTAATGATAATGATAGAAAGAATTGTGATGACAATAATAACATTGATATTGGTGCTAGTGATGGTGATGAAAGCAATAACAATGATAATAAGAATAGGGCGGTGGTGGGGGTTGAGGTTGCACTAGTGGTTGACACAACGGTAGTAGATGGCAACAATGGTAGTATTAATACAATAACATGGTATGAGTATTTTTTTACTTGGGATAAAATGTTGTCTCACGGCTAAGTAGCAAAAAATAGGACTTTGGTCATGTCCTCCATTTTTTGCCATGTCTTATGACTTTTTTTATAAATCAAATGTAAAACAACTATATTTGTCTTGTTTGGTACCATTATTTTTCTAACAAATACTAAGTCACTAATAATTTGTCACAATTGTGCTTCATCATCATAATGTTAATGCACTTCTTGTGTTGTTGAACTCTTATAATTAATTAGAATGAATATCATGTCCTACCTTCACAATTGAAGGTTGTATGTCCTACCTCTACTTAAGTTAAAAAACAATTTTGTCATTCATTATTACCCATAAAAACTTTGGCATTTCACTTATATAGCAAAGTATTACTTGAATATAAACTTAATGTTCATGGTAACTTGCCTACCATTTGCCAAAGTACATAAACATGTATCAATTATCATATCCATTTTTAATCCATAACATTGACTATGCCCAATGTAAAATTCAACTATACTTACAAAGTATAGAAGCATATATAAGACATCATCATGTACAATACACAAATAATTCACAAGGCAATTACAAAAACGTATGTAAGTCAATTTCATCATGTACAATACACAATTAATTCACAAGGACACTGACCATGCCTAGTTTAAAATTCTAATTTTGTTAATTTTTCTACCTTTCTTTCATTTTTTAATTATATATTAACTATGAATAATCATCTTTTGATTGACAAAGCTTATATGAAAAAGAAAATATTAATAACATATTATTTACTATTGGATATTATATATAGTTCTTATTCAATAAAAAATAAACTCAAATTAAACAATAAAATAATATATAATTAAGTTAGCTACATTCTTTTATTAAGTTCAATGACATTCTATTATATCAGTACTTTAAGTTTGTGTATTACACATGATAAATGTTTAATATATACAATTAAAATTTATAATATATTATATATGTAAATAAATACAATATTTAAATATATAAATTATATTTTGAATTTATGATAAATAGTTATATTGTGACCCTGAAAAATTTGATTGTTGAAAAATTATTTTTAAAATATTAAAATTTAATTAAGAAATTAATATGATCAATATATTTTTTTTAAAAAAATAAAAGGTTAGGAGTGCAAAGCATCATTATAGGACTTAGACATTCCAACAACGTTAACACTCCTAAGCTTACCAATCATATATATATATAGCATGCCCAATAAAATTAAAAATGAAAAAAATAATAAAGATCAAGGACTGGACCAAAACCCATGACAAGTCAACAATTACAAAACAAAGGCAATCCACAACAATTATCATAAAAGTGCTCACTAATAAAATTGGAAAGTAGATACCACCAAACAAAATTAAGTTTATGCTTAATCCCATAAGACACCAATTTGTTAGCACAAATATTACCATCCCTATAAACGTGAGATGAAAAGAACCACATATATGAACATAACTAAAGACAATGTTTCCATCTGTTGCGTATAGTCCAAGGAATAATTTGAACATTCCTAAAAGCTACCAAAACAAGTTGCGAGTCACATTCCAACCGAAAGTTATGCCACCCAACGTCATATGCATATTCGGTCACCAATATAACCACTGCCAATTCAACGTGTAGTGCATCCTTAGTACCAAGAAAAGCTACAAACCCCCAAGAAAAGCTCCACTGTGATCTTGAAAAAGACCATCACTTGCAGCTAGGTTAGGAGATCCTCTAGCACCACCATCCAAATTACACTTCACAAACCCACAAGCTAGAGAGTGTCAATCAACTTGTTTTACTATGGGAGGTTTAGGAGGCCAAATAGTGACTAAAAATTGTTTCATTATGGAGGTTATTAACCAAGCTCAAGATGAAGACTTGTCACATTTAGTTTTGATGATTACAAATATAATCCTCTTGAGTGATAAGAGTGCAAATTGTATCTTGTTATGTGTTTATGCTTTATTGCATGTGTACTTTGTGCTTTATAGGTAACTTAGCTTTAAATATCTATCTAGATGATATTTGATGATGAAAAGAATATTTAAAAATGATTTGAAAAGAGGATTAGTATGAAAAATTGAGATATTAAGTTTTCACTTAAAATAATTGATTATCTTAAGTAATAATCGATTATTTGCTCTGTTTTTTTATAACCTGAGAAATTTTGTTGTAATAATCGATTATTCAACAAAATAATCGATTATTTCATAAACAACTTCCTGGAATAATCGATTATCATTCAACATAACTGATTAAATTGTTCTTGGTTTATTTCCATATTTGCAAAGAACAAAATAATCGATTATTTCTATCAGAAAACTCTATATATCATTTTTCATGTTCAAAAACTCAGAGAACAAGAACCTTTGTGATATTACTTTTGAAAATTCTCTCTAAAAAATGTTTCTCTTTGTAAGAAGAGATTTAATAACCTTTGTGAGAGCCTCAAGAAAGGATTCAAGAATTGAATTGATCATCATCATCTTCATTGGAAATATAGGCTAAGCTACATTGGTTTGAGTCATCTATATGTTGAAATGTTTTGTACATCAAGTGAATTCTTTCTTTAATCTTTGTAACTAGTTTTCTTAAGTAGATTTCTTAGGAAAAGAGAAGCTTGTAGTGGGGTGCTATAAGATAGTGTTTCTTGGGGTGCAAGAAGTGGTTTCTTTAATTGTGTAGAAATGTATTGCATGTGATATTGTGATTGTAAAACTTATAACATTAAAGGTTAGTGAAAAAATCTCAGTCAAGTTGATTGGAGACTAGATGTAGGTCTCAAGTGGATGTGGTTGAACCATTATAAATGTGTTGTGCATTTTTTCTTATCCCTACATTTATCTTTACATTTTTGCAAATATGATTATATGCTTAATAATGTATGACATAAAACATGAACACTACATATAGCTAGGACTAATTGAATATGACATTGCATGTATAAAATAATCTCAATAGCATATCCTATATACAACTATATATCAATATATTTCATTGAAAAGTCTTAGAAAAGTTTTTAAATCAAGAAGATTTAGAAAGAAATTTTTAGTATCCAATTTACCCCTTTCTTCTCTTGGATAAGCCATATTTTCTAACACAGACATCATTCAAAGAATGTGAAATATGATATTTTATAAATGAGCTAGATAATGTCACCGTAGAGATTATCATTGAAATAGATTCTTGGAAGTTGAAATCTCTATTTCTAATGAGAACACATTTTATTTTAAGCCGAATCAACCAAATAACATTCATCAATACAACTAGTTATACCCCTCTAACTTGGGTACTCCAATTCCTATCTAGAAAACCCAACAAACCTTGTGTAGTTGCTAAATCAATAGGTTGTTGAATAATATTTTGGAACCACAACCATAAAACTTGAGCAAAAAGACACTAGAGAAACAGATGATCTGAAGATTCGACAACAACTTTACAAATACTGCACATTGACACTATCATCACACCTCTAGCACTCATGTTTTCATCCGTGGGCATTTTTTGGTGCAATAATCTCCACAAAATGCTAGAGCGCATAGGATGAAAGAAACGACTCCATACAACCTTAGCCCAAGAACAAGGTTGTGATGTATTCTTAATATGCAAAAGAGTCATTTTGAATGTAAGCTCACCATTAGTTGCTGGTCGCTAAACCGGTTGATCAGACTTTAGACCCCCAGGAATATTAGCACGTGAAAGTGTGACATGCAAGCTAGGTAATTGTCATAGCAACAATTCAGGGACTCTTCAAGATTCGTTCTCAACAAAACAACCAATGTTGGCATGAAGCTTACGTTGTATTTTTGTTGAAAGACCAAGAATATCTGCTATCGGATCATCAAAACATCAAGCATCATTTTAGAAGTTGATATTCCTGCCATCCTCAATCAACCATCCCATATTAACCTGTATATCATGTAATTAATGTTAAATAGAAGGCCAAATAGATGATGACCTGTAACCCACCATAGGCACTTCGTTTCTTAATAAACACATACTCATAAGTGTTGCCCATTGCTCGTCTGAATGCTGAAAATTCCAAGCTAGCTTCAATGTTGCCACCTTCACTATAAGGTCTGCAAACTTTTTTTTTCTAAGAAACTATAATAATCTTGGATGAAGTTGAATCACCTAACCATATAAAGTTCCTTAAAAGCCTTTCCACCTATTGCACTATCGCTTTAGGCCAGGAGTAAATATGAAAACTGTACCAAAGTATCCCGAGACGACCGCATTAACAAGCTTAACTTGACCCATCAAAGAAAGTAAAGCACCCTTCCAAAAGGCTAGTTTTGCCCTTAATTTTGTCCAACATTCCTTGCCTATGCATTACACTAGGTTTTCCTTTGAATATAAAAAAACATAAATAAGTGAATGGTGCCCAATCAGCCAAAAAACCCAGGAGAACCTATATCTGAGCAACTTTAGCCGAAGACATTGTACCAGAGTAAAATCTGCATTTCTTTTGATTAATAAGTTGGCTCGAAGCTTCACCATATTGCTAAAGTGAAGACATTAATACATTTGAATTAGTTGTATTCTCCCTACAAAACACCAAGATATCATTTGCATAAAAAGCATGAGACGATGTATGAAATCCATGGGGACTAGCCATGGGCAGTAACAACCCCTGATCAACTAATAAAGATATCTCATAACTAAGTATATCTTCAGCAAGGCAAAATAACAAAGGAGATGTTAGGTACAGCTGCGTACAGCTGCCACCACCTTTCGGTGGTTTTCTAATTTTATATTAGAAGCGGGTCCCACATAATAATAAAATAATATTAAAAGTTTAGGAGAAATTACGAAAATGCCATTGGGACTTTCCTATAAATAGGGAAGCTGAAAACCATAATTTTCATCCCAAATCTTCTTCTCTTCTCTCTTCCTCTCTTATACACCTTGAGATCTGTTCTCGGTAGTAGTAGTCTCCTAATTAAAAGGAGTAAGTTATAGAGAGAGAAGTGTTGTAATTTCCTCCCTTTCAGTAAATAATATTTTTACTGTGGTTATTTTCTCCCTTGTCTCTTTTTTTACTCATCTCTTATTTTAGCTGTGAGTAACTATTAAGCCTACTCTGGACCTAACAGTGGTATCAGAGCCACTAGGTTGTTTATTATTCCGCTGTGGTGTACATTGGTATAGTATCGGAGAAAATTTCTTAGTATGCTCTGTGGCTGCAGTATTGTCTGATTAGTCACATCAGAAAAGAATTATTCTTGTTACTGGATTTTATCATTGTTCCAGTAGGCGGTACTATTCTAGTGGAAGTTACTTAAGTCGGTTTAATAGAAGAAATTATGGCAGCAAAGTTTGAGATAGAGAAGTTCAACGGGAACAATTTTTCCCTGTGGAAATTGAAGATAAGAGCAATTTTGAGAAAAGACAACTGTCTTAAAGCAATTGAAGGCAGGCCATCAGATATTACTGATGAAAAGTGGAGAGAAATGGATGACAATGCTGTTGCCAATTTGCACTTAGCAATGGCTGATTCAGTTTTGTCGAGCATAGCAGAGAAGACAACTGCAAAGGAGATTTGGGACACGCTCGTAAAATTATACGAGGTCAAGTCACTTCACACCAGAATATTCTTAAAGAGGAAACTCTACACTCTTCGAATGAGTGAGTCCACAGCAGTGACGGACCACATCAACAATCTGAATACGCTATTTGCTCAGCTTTCAACAGCTGATTTCAACATAGTGGAAAATGAACGTGCGGAGCTTCTACTTCAGAGTTTACCAGATTCATATGATCAACTCATCATCAACATAACAAACAATAATGTTGTTGGTCGTCTATCCTTTGAGGATGTTGCCGGAGCTATTCTTGAAGAAGAGTCCAGGCGAAAGAATAAGGAAGACAGACTGGAAAGTTCAAAGCAAGCAGAAGCTTTGACGATGATGAGAGGAAGATCAATGGAACGTGGCTCCAGTGGGAGTCAAAATCATGGTAGATCAAAATCTCGAGGAAGGAAGAACCTCAAATGCTATAATTGTGGCATGAGAGGGCACATGAAGAAAGATTGTTGGCACAAGAAGAGTGGAGGAGGGAAGAATTCTGAAGCGTCAACCTCTCAAGGTTGTGTTGCTAGTACCCAAGAAGATGGAGAAATCTTGTACAGTGAAGCAATAAGTTCCAGAGGCGAAAAACAACTCCATGAATGTTGGATATTGGATTCAGGTGCAACCTGGCACATGACTCCAAATAGAGATTGGTTTTGCACTTATGAATCAATCTCAGGAGGATCCGTATTTATGGGAAATGATCATGCTTTGGAAATTGCTGGAGTTGGTACTATCAAATTAAAAATGTATGATGGTACTATTCGTACAATTCAAGGGGTACGACATGTGAAGGGCTTGAAAAAGAATCTATTGTCCATTGGGCAACTAGATGATCTCAAGTGCAAGATCCACGTTGAAGGTGGAATCTTAAAGGTAGTTAAAGGCAATTTGGTGGTGATGAAAGCTGAGAAGATCACATCAAATCTATACTTGCTTTTGGGAGAAACGTTGCAAGAAGCAGATGCATCAGTTGCAGCAATAAGTCAAGAAGAGGCAACGATGATGTGGCATCATAGACTAGGACATATGTCAGAGCGAGGCCTGAAAATTCTTGCGGAACGTAATCTCTTGTCAGGGCTTAAAATGGTAACCTTACCATTTTGTGAGCACTGTGTGACAAGCAAGCAACATAGATTACAATTTGCCAAAGTAACTACAAGGAGCAAACACATACTTGACTTGATCCATTCTGATGTTTGGGAATCACCAGAAATTTCCATGGGAGGAGCAAAATATTTTGTATCATTTATTGATGATTATTCCCGGAGATTGTGGGTGTACCCAATCAAGAAGAAGTCAGATGTGTTCCCAGTATTCAAGGAATTTAAAGCACAAGTAGAACTTGATACTGGAAAAAGGATTAAGTGCTTGAGGACAGATAATGGAGGAGAATATATAGATGGTGATTTTCTGGCATTCTGCAAGCAAGAGGGTATCAAGAGGCAATTTACAGTTGCTCATACACCTCAGCAGAATGGGGTAGCAGAGCGGATGAATCGAACTCTCCTAGAAAGGACAAGAGCTATGTTGAGAACTGCAGGATTAGCCAAGTCTTTCTGGGCAGAAGCAGTAAGAACTGCTTGTTATTTGATCAATCGCTCACCATCAACAGCAATTGGTTTAAAGACACCAATGGAGATGTGGAGTGGAAAACCATCTAATTATTCTTCATTACATGTGTTTGGATGTCCTGTGTACGTGATGTACAACTCCCAAGAAAGAACAAAGCTGGACCCAAAATCCAGGAAATGTATATTCTTGGGTTATGTTGACAATGTTAAGGGGTATCGCTTGTGGGATCCCACTGCCCGCAAGGTTGTTGTTAGCAGGGATGTAGTGTTTGCAGAAACTGAACTGCAAAAGGAGCAGGAAAATGACAGCACTATCAAAGACACCAGTATAGTGGAGATAGGAGGAAAATCTAAAGAAGATGACACCTCTGAAGCAGAACAAGAGCACGATGAACAAGAACCAAATGAGGACAATGATGGAGATGTTCGACGAACAACACGTCAGACGAAGAAACCATCTTGGCATTTAGACTATGTTATGGCAAGTCATGATGCGTACTGTCTCTTAACTGAAGAAGGAGAACCATCAACCTTTCAAGAGGCGTTGAGGAGTTCTGATGTTTCTCAGTGGATGGCAGCAATGCATGAAGAAATAGAGGCCTTACATAGAAATAAAACATGGGAACTTGTTGATCTTCCAAAAGGTCGAAAAGCCATTGGTTGCAAATGGGTCTATAAGATCAAACGTGATGGCAATGATCAAGTGGAGAGATATCGTGCAAGATTGGTGGTTAAGGGATATGCTCAGAAAGAGGGCATTGATTTTAACGAGATATTCTCGCCAGTTGTTCGATTAACCACAATCAGAGTTGTTCTGGCTATGTGTGCTGCATTTAATTTACATCTTGAGCAACTTGATGTAAAGACTGCTTTTCTTCATGGGGAACTCCAAGAAGAAATATATATGCTCCAACCAGAAGGCTTTAAAGAACAAGGAAAAGAAAACTTGGTTTGTAAGTTGACCAAATCTCTGTACGGTTTAAAGCAGGCGCCAAGGTGTTGGTATAAGAGATTTGATTCCTTCATTATTAGCCTTGGTTACAACAGACTGAGTTCAGACCATTGTACGTACTACAATAGGTTTGATGACAATGATTTCATCATCTTGCTGTTGTATGTGGATGACATGTTGGTGGTAGGCCCCAACAAAGATCAGATCCAAGAATTAAAGGCACAATTGGCTAGGGAGTTTGATATGAAGGACTTGGGACCGGCAAACAAGATTTTAGGGATGCAAATTCACCGAGACAGAAAAAACAGGAGGATTTGGCTTTCTCAGAAGAATTATTTATTGAAAGTCTTGCGGCGCTTCAACATGCAAGACTGTAAGCCAATTTCGACCCCACTTCCTGTCAATTACAAATTATCCTCAAGTATGAGTCCTAGCAACGAAGCAGAGAGGATGGAAATGTCTCGAGTGCCGTATGCATCAGCGGTGGGAAGCCTTATGTATGCCATGATTTGTACGAGACCAGACATTGCACAAGCAGTGGGAGCGGTCAGTAGGTTTATGGCAGATCCTGGTAGAGAGCATTGGAGTATTGTAAAGAGGATCCTTAGATATATCAAAGGAACCTCAGATGTTGCATTATGTTTTGAAGGATCGGAGTTTGTTGTCAGAGGCTATGTTGATTCAGATTTTGCAGGAGATCTGGATAAACGAAAATCTACTACTGGTTATGTGTTTACACTTGCTGGAGGAGCAGTGAGCTGGTTGTCTAAGTTACAGACTGTTGTAGCTCTATCTACTACAGAAGCTGAATACATGGCAGCTACGCAAGCATGCAAGGAAGCAATTTGGATTCAAAGGTTACTGGAAGAACTCGGGCACAAGCAGGAGAAAATTACTGTGTATTGTGACAGTCAGAGTGCCTTGCACATTGCAAGGAATCCAGCCTTTCATTCCAGGACAAAGCACATAGGAATTCAATATCACTTTGTTCGTGAAGTAGTAGAAGAAGGAAAAGTGGATATGCAGAAGATCCATACAAAAGACAACATAGCAGACGTAATGACAAAACTTGTCAACACTGACAAGTTTACATGGTGTCGATCCTTATTTGGCCTATTAAAGACATAAGCAACATGAAGTATCAATAAAGAAGAAATGGTGTGAAGATATGATTAACTTAATCATAATCTTCAAGTGGGAGAAATGTTAGGTACAGCTGCGTACAGCTGCCACCACCTTTCGGTGGTTTTCTAATTTTATATTAGAAGCGGGTCCCACATAATAATAAAATAATATTAAAAGTTTAGGAGAAATTACGAAAATGCCATTGGGACTTTCCTATAAATAGGGAAGCTGAAAACCATAATTTTCATCCCAAATCTTCTTCTCTTCTCTCTTCCTCTCTTATACACCTTGAGATCTGTTCTCGGTAGTAGTAGTCTCCTAATTAAAAGGAGTAAGTTATAGAGAGAGAAGTGTTGTAATTTCCTCCCTTTCAGTAAATAATATTTTTACTGTGGTTATTTTCTCCCTTGTCTCTTTTTTTACTCATCTCTTATTTTAGCTGTGAGTAACTATTAAGCCTACTCTGGACCTAACAGGAGAAAGGGGATCTCCTTGATGCACTTCTCTCATACAAGTAATATAACCCACTAGGGTGTTATCTATCTATTTATAATTTAAAAACTGAGTTACTCTCTATTACGTCCACACATTAGCTTAAAATATTTGTAAAATACTGTCATGTTAACAAAATTTCTCACATATTCTATTATGTATTTCTTATTCTAATATATTTCCATAGTTACAAACCTTATATCTCTATAGCCACAAAACCTAAATACTTGGAGTACCACCTATAGTTGCATAGCAGATTCATAACTCATCTAACTACAACGGTTGTATTTCGTTACCTAATTGTCCCTCACCACCTACTAACCTCCTTCATCCCCCATCCCCAAAATTGTGATAGTCGCTCCTCTATCGCATTTATCAACCCTTGCCACCTCCCCACCCCATAAATCCTTCAAATACTTACTAGCTATAACTTCTCCGTTGAAGCAAAAATCGTGACGACCATACCTTTGTCGCCTACGTGAGATGACTCCTCCTCAGTCCTCTATTGTCTCCACCTTCTCTCATCCTGATGGCCGCTCCTTTGCATATAATGACATGTCTAAATACTAATTTTTAGGCATTTTTTCACTATATTTATTTTTTATTTAATTTTTTAGTCGGTTAAAAGTTAAATTTTTACAAAATTATATTTTCATAAATAATTAGTAATAAATAACTGATAATTGAAAGTTATATTTAATTAGTAATTATATATTTCATTGATTATATATATTAATTTTAAATTAAGGGACTAAATTTAATTAAAATATTAATTATAAAAATAATAAATAACAAATGAATATTATAAACTATATACAGAAAAGAAAATAATATGTAATTATTGATTATATTAATTTTTATGACAAAATTTTGATGATCATTTCAATTAGTATTGAGTAATTAAGAGATTGAATTTAATTAATGTGTCAGTAATAGAAAATAATTAATAATATGTAATTATTACTAATTATAAATGAAATAAATATTTATTGATATTTATAAATTATAAGTTATGAAACAAAAGTATTGTCACATCATTATGATATTTATTATTACATTATAATATTTATTTAATTTTTTATGATAAAAGATCTAATTGTAATCTTTCATTTTAAAATTTTTAAAAAAAATAAAAAGTTTCATTATAGCTAAAGTCGTTTATTAGATAATTAAGTTTAACACGTTTGATTTTATAAAAATAATTAGAAGTAAATTTGATTGCTAATAATATTTTTTATTATAATTTTTAATTTGTTCTCTAATTCTTTTAGTTTTATTTTAAAGGTTAATTTAGAAAAGATATCAAATGTCAGACACAAAATATGTAATAGAATTTGAATTAAATAGTTTTAATGAATATGCAATATTTATTCAATTTTTTTTATGACAAAAGATCTAATTGTAACGTTCCATTTTAAATTTAAAAAAAAAAAAAAAAGATTTCATTTTAACTAAAGTCATTTATTAGATAATTAAGTTTGTGAAACGAGTTTCATTTTAGAAAAATGATTAAAAGTAAGTTTGATTGTTAATAATATCTTTTATTATAATTTTTTGTTCTCTAAGTTATTTTTACTTTTATTTTACAGGTTAATTTAGAAAAAGATCATCAAATTTCACACACAAAATATGTAATGGAGTTTAAATTAAATAGTTCTAATGAATGTGCATAAGAATATTATATTATAGGAATTATGTAATTTTTATCTTTTTAACTGAATTATCAACAAATTGATCTAATTAAAAAGAGAGTTACACAATTGTAAAGTGAGAATTAATATGTATTTTTTTATATAAGCTAAATAATTCAATTAAAGGGAGTACAAGGGGTACTCCAACCTGTTACAAAACTACCATATGTGATATGTGTACTATGTACCATTGAAAATACTCCTCCAAACTATGTACGTGAGCCTACTACTACATATGAAATATAAAGCAATTGTAAATCACCAAATGACCCTTTCAGCAAACTATTCCATATTTGCCTAATCTAAGCCTCTAAAACGTAATGACCTGACTGCCAAGTCTTTCTAATTGGATAAAAGAAAGTAAAAAGCTTAGATTGGGACAACAACAACACCAAAACCCAAATACATACATGAATAAAAACAATCATAAGCTTGAACCAGAAACAATATTAGCCTTCTGATCCTAACTTGACATGGGAAAATAGTAACACCAAAACCCAACTATAGCCATAAATACATCCAACTCGCAATTTTGAAATAGAAACTTCAAAACCAGATTTCTCCAGTAGCCATATTTACCACCTAAAACCTAGGTAAGGCAAGCTACTGGATTCATAGACCAAAAAACAAAGTCATACCTAAAATCTTTATGCCTTGTCCTTAGCCAATTCTAGGTCCTAATTTTAACCAAATCTACCATCTCCAATGTAGATATTTGAGTGGAAGAAAGGACCAATTTATTCCTAACCAACCACTCTATCCATATGATGGCTAACCAAATAGATATCCAACAATCCTTTTTCTGTGAGTTACAAAAAGAAAGACCAAAAAATTGTTCCAAGTGCACTACACAATTATTATGCATAACTATGTCACACCTAACCAGTTAAAACATTCTGTCTAAACTCGATAAGATACATGACACTCAAAAAGTATATGTGAACCAGTCTCCGTATGGCCCGTGCAACGAGGGCACTCAACCTCTGAACTATCCAAAATGCCTCCAATAAACAAAATTTTGTTTAGTAGCAACTCGATTAAGAATTTCCTTCCAGGCGAAAGTTGTAACCTTTGATGGAACTACCTTCGACCATAACTTTGAAAAAAAATTTATTGGAAGCAAAAATCCTGTCATTTCTAATCTCTTTATGCAGACTTGATAGAGTAAACGCCATTGGGATCAACAATCCAACTCTAACAATCCTCTACATCAACCTTCAGATTTAGCTCACTCATTTTTGTTGTAATAGAATTCAATAAATCTTCTTCCCACTGAAATAACTCTCTACGCCATCTCCAGCACCACTCAGGGCCTCCATTCCTCCAAATTACCAAATCCGAGATTTTAGCTTTCTAATTTTTTGCAATGTAATACAATCTGTTATAGCTTTGTGACAACAAACCTCCTTGCAACCAAGCTTCCTCCTAGAAATATGTATTTTTCCCATTCCCAACCACCTTTCTACACCTATTTGTCATCCAATTTCTGGCAACCATATTATTATTTTCAATGCTACACAGGTCAGCAAACCATTTAGAACCTTTCCTCCTTGACCCACTTGAAAGGAACAAATGATCTCCGTACAAGGAATTAATTACCTTTACCCACATATTATTAGTCTCCACTAACATCCTCCATTTCCATTTTCCCAATAATGCCAAATTGAAAGCAGTTAGATCCCTAATGTAACTCCATGGAAATATCGAGCTAGTTGGTAGATATGCTTTATGTATGTGTATATATATATATATATATATATATATATATATATATATATATATATGTATGTATGTATGTATATATATATGTATGTATATATGTATGTGTATGTTGTTTATATGGATTTGGATTGGATTCTGGGGGTGTGGATTTGAAATGTACTTATCTTTGTGCATGTTGTATATTTATGTGGTTTTGATTAGTTGTTTGGACATAGAAGTGATTTTGTAGTATGAGATGAGATATTATTGTTTTGAGGTGTTTATACAGGCATGTGTATCATGAATGTGGTAAATGATGCATTGTACATCATTATACTGAACTGGTACTAAGAGGGAAGAAGACTGATCACCTTCCTTCTCATCTTAGTTAAGTAAAGTATTGTGGCATGCAACTCATTAGGCTAGGAGTATGTATCTAAAGGTAACACTACAATAAATGAGCTAAACAGTGGAGGTTATTTTTATGTTTAGTGGAGGTTTTTACCCTCCGCAAAATAAATCGCAGAGGTTTCTAAAAACCTCCGCAGTTACATTCGCTGCAAGCAATTAGCGGCATTTTTTAGAAACATCTGGTATTGTGAGTGTTTAGCGGCCACCTTACACATCCAAGAAGACAACATCAATATAGATAAACAAGAAAAACTCCATATTTTGAGACACATCCAAGAAAACAGCATCAATAAAGAAATTGTAGCAATGGTCATCATACTAGTATGCCTGTTACAGTAAGTGTTGGGACTGCTGCACCACCCACCTCGTGAACCTGTTTCACAGAAGGATACTATTTTCACAAAATTATCAGGATGAAAAACCAGAAGCTATGGGGAGTACCTTAAGATAGAATGCAACTGCTGCAAATACACATCCTGCGACCAATTCCAATCCAGATAGGAAATTGTGTCTCTTCCAGATGCAACCACCAACAATGGTCCCTCCCTGGCCAAACCAAATGAAAATATCAATCACATTCATTATTTCCAATGCATCAAATCAGAATTAAAAGAAGTAGAACATAAATTCACTTTTCGAGAATAGCGGACAAGCCGGTAGGGTGCAAAGTGATAGGCAAGTAGTGAGATTTGGAGGAGAAGGCGCGAAACACGAAAAATAGATAATGAATTTTTTTACGGAGAGAGAGGGGAAGCCATTGGAGCCAAGCGTCGATTCCGCCTTTTGTCCTCGTAACACGCTACGACAAAGAGAAGAATGAGAATAG
Organism: Cajanus cajan; assembly: GCF_000230855.2. Lineage (NCBI taxonomy): Eukaryota > Viridiplantae > Streptophyta > Magnoliopsida > Fabales > Fabaceae > Cajanus > Cajanus cajan. The sequence goes on from NC_138524.1 coordinate 23,259,741, forward strand.
AGGGAAAAGGAAAGCGAGAGAGTTAGTTAGAAAATTGAGAATGAAAAAGAAAAACGTACGTATAGGAGGTGGTTGTGGGAGAGGCCAAGGGCGCAGAGCAAACCGATGCTATTATTCTCAGAGGAGGGGAAGTCGTTGTCAATGACGACGGAGAAATGCAAGAACGCACGGGTTTAGGGTTTTTTCATTTCTTTGAAAAAGGGGATTCTGATTTTTCTTCAGACAAAAGGGAGGCACGCGGGTAGTGTTAGGGGAAAAAAATTTTATTTTAAAAAAAATTGGGATTTAAGATGGACAATATTATTTAATTAGAAGAGGTTATAAACCTCCATAAATAAAATAAAAAAAATTGTAATGTTTTCACCTACTTTAATAACTTCAAGAAGTTTTTAAAACCTCCGCAAAATAACCTCCACTATTTATCATTTTTTTGTAGTGTAATGTTTGTTTGTATGTTGATACATGTTGCATTTCATATGGTGGTGAGATGTGAGTATTGCATAGAAAGGAGTAGGAATGGTAGGACATTGGATGATAGGAACATAAGATAAATCTGGCCTTTCTAAGTGAATTTGAGGTTGTTTTAGAGCTTAAGAAGTTGAAATACTGCAAGGAGTAGGATATTTGAGGTGAATAGGTGCTAAGTGTGAAATTTGGAAATTTTTTAAAATAGCTATATATAGGGCCTTAGGACCGGAAGATTTCAATTGTCAGACAGAGATAATTTCTAGAGAGAGGAAGTAGAGAGAGAAGCTCTAGTCCGGAGGGAAGTTGAGGACACATTTGGGAAGCTTATCAAGCCAAGATCAATCTTCACAACTAGAGTTTCAAGAGATTTGGTCTCTAAAGCCTTGGAAAAGGAGATTGAAGTTTGAGTCGGGATTTGAGGATCTAGTTTGAATCTTGCATTTTGAGGTTTCTAAGGTAAGGGTAGTACTTACAAGACTTAATCTAGTATGTATGGGTTTGAAATATCACATTGATTCCATGTTTTATGCATGATTAAGGCTGGATTGAGTGGAAAGGGTTTGGTTGGGTTTCTTCATGATTTTCATGGATTAATGGTTAAGACTTGATTTTCTCGCTTAATATGTTGTTTTTGGATAGTGTTCATGCTTTATAGTGGTTTGAAACCGTGTAATTTGGATTAGGGGTTCATGTTAGGAAGGATTTTTGAGGTTTTTGGAGGTTTCTAGTTAAACATGCGCTAGGCGCAGTTCTTGGCGCCGAGCGTGCATTCATCAGGGACCACCATTGTCAAATCACGCCAGGCTCGAGGCTAGTTGAGCTAGGCACAATTTGAAGTGGAAAGTCTCTAGATGGACCACGTCAGGCATGAAGGGAACCACGCCGGGCGTGCTAGCAGACGTGGGCCTTGTGTTTTTGGTTACTGATATGTCGTCGGGCGTGATCTGAGCACGCTGGGCGTGGAAACTTATTGGGAGTCTTTGTCTAGCGTTGCGTCGGGCGTAGGATAAGTGCGCCGGGCGCTGAGACCTCTATAGGTCTCTGTTGAGACTCTTATGAGTCTCTGTTTGAGTTTGCATCGGGCGTGATCTGAATTGTGGTCTATTTGAAGAAAACCTTTTATAATTGAGTTTTTATGAAACTTTTAAATGTTGAATCATATCATCTTTTGATGTTATATATTTGGTATGGAATGTGGCATGGTTATGGAAAAGATTGCATGTAATTATGGAATGTGCTTATGTGTGTCTGATTTGGAAATCTAATAGGACTTAGAGAAGTAAGGTTATGGTATGGATTGGGAGATCTCTTGGTGAGATCTGGATATAATCTTTGGGAAAATATGGAATTTGGGAGTCCCATGGTGAGGATCCCAATATGGAACTTTTCCAAAGATTATATAATAAACCACTTCAGATGTTAGGTGGATTCTGAAGTACTCCTCTAATAAGCATTCTATTTGCTACCGGTATGAGGGCAAGGTCAAGTCATACCGATGGATGAAGTGGCCAAGATCACCAAGGTTACATGACGATGTAATCCAACTATATATTTTCCATGAGAGGTTAGGTGTGTGACATGGGCGGGTGACATGTTCACAAATTCAACACTTGGTTTGGATGTGTTAAGGCCAACATTTGGTTTGGATGTGTTGGTTACTTCATGGGATTATACAGTGGTGTGACATTGGTTTGGATATGGAATATGTATGCATTTGGTATGGATTGTATACATTGGTTATGGATTCTTCATTATTATAGAATATGTATGCATTGGCATGGATGTGTATATATTGGATTTTGGATTTGTTTATATTTGGCATGGAGATGACTTGTAATAATGTTGTCATTCCCTTAGTATGGATAAATGTTGATGATGAATATCTAGTTTGATGATATTTCATTTATATTGTACTATGGTTGATTTTATACGTGCTAATCCTTATATTTCCATAATATGGACTGTGATGATCTTGCTATGTGGGGGAGAAGATCAGGTGTGAGGCTTTGAGATGGCAAGGAGTCTTTTGGTAGCTTCTTTGAGAAGTGGCTAAACTTAGAGCTTGACCAGCACCTAGGGTGTCCTTGTTTTGATGTTTTCATGATGTTGTATATATATTATCTTTTTGGATGACTGTATAATCTTACTGATGATGACTCTTTTATAAAGTTATGTTTTATATGATGAAAACAATTTACACGTTTTTGGATATTTTCACTCTAGTGTAGTTGGCATTTGCTCTCTTTTCTTTATTATATATTATTTATTTTTAGTCGTTTTGGTTGCTTGTTGATGTGACGGCTTAGGGCGTGTCGTTATACCTAATCCCTAAAGCTCCTTTGTTCTTCTCTCGACATATGTCATCCCATGCTACCCAATGTATCTTTTTATGATCAACATCCCCTCCCCATAAAAATATTTAAATAGAGATTCAAGTTGAGAAATTATTCCTCTCGGAACCTTGAAGGAGAGGATATAAATTGGAATGGAATGTAGTACATAAAAATATTTAAATAGAGATTCAAGTTGAGATATTATTCCTCTTGGAACCTTGAAGGAGAGGATATAAATTGGAATGGAATGTAGTACAGACTTTAAGAGAATAATTCTGCCACCAAAGGATAAGGAATCTTGCTTCCAACCAAATAATCTCTTTTGGATCTTCTCAATTACAGCCTACCATGTTTCTAATTGTCTTGGATTTTCTATCTACTAAATTTCATGACATTATTTTTAGCATCATTTATTATTTTTATATCTTTAATTTCAATTATTCTTCAATTCATTTTATAATTGAGTCACATTTCTTAAACTCAAAAACTAAAATCATAAGAAAATTTATTGTCTTACCAATATTCTTCTCCTAATTTGTCAAACATACGTAAATATCTTACATATAATTATTATATATTTGTTATTTCAATTTTTTAAAATATAATAATTTAATATAATTTTAATCTCCTTAAAATATAATATATACATTTCTTTGTCAACATCTAGTTAACACTAAAGGATAACCTTGCAGAGTGTAGAATAATTTCAATCTAGCTGCAAAAAAAAAAAAAAAAAAAAAAAAAAAAAAAAAAAAAAGACTATTAAATCCAAAAGCTTGTAACATTGAAAGCAAGAAATTTCGATCAAGCGTATCAAAAGTTTTTTTTTATTATCCAGTTTAATCAACAGGTTTCCTCCAAAATTCTTGTGGTCTAACATGTTAACAGCTTCGGATGCAACACAGATGTTATCCGCAATGTACCGGCCTTTGACAAAGCCCTTCTACTGGTAAGATGAAATTTTTGGAACCAAAATTGTTAGCCTATAATATGATATTTTATCCACACCATTGAACTTTAAACTTTGGTATGAGCACCACCAAATTAGAATTTAAACCTGGAAGAATTCATTTTTTGTTGAAAGAACTATAACATAGAATTGAAAACATCATTTTCAATGACATCCCAATACTCATGATAAAAGTTACCATTCTTTAAAATATTTATGTATGAGATAACTAGTGTTTAATATAAAAGGTTGAATAATTTATATTGTGACACAAAATTAATTTTAATTAATAATTATATTATAACGGTATGTTAGAAATAAATATAAAATTAAGTAAATGAAAAGTTAGAAAAAATTTTATGAATTCTCTTATTGTGAAAAAAAAAACTAAAAATACTCCAGTGTAGTAATTGTCTATATTTAATATATAAAAGTAGATTTGAATAATCGTTACAGCCTCGGTTCCCCCGCAATAATGAAGAGTGGAAATAGAGCTTTTATTCAATTTTGCTTCTAAAGTTAATTAGCTCTTTTTAATAATTAGATTCATTTAAATAAAACTTTTGAAAATGACTTAAAATAAATTAATTTAGGCACATTCCCAACATTTGCCACATGCAATTGTTCGAAATGTTCCAGCGTATTATTTTTCCAAATAAATTAATTAATATTTGAGAACGTGCATATTAGTAATAATACGTAGTACATTTTTCTATTGAAAATAAAATACACCAAAATCCCACATTTTTTAAGGAAAGTAAATTCTGTTCAAACCAAGACCAAATGACATCTTCTATGTAGCAATTATTAGTCCAAAGACTTAAAAAGTCAATGCCCAAGTCTTTATCAAGTTCAATTAATCTCAATACAACTGTCTAATTTATATATGTTTTCACATTAATAGTGATGCATAAAATCTTTTTAGACCTAATTTAATATTCATAGTATCATTATAAATCACCATATACGTACAATTCATAACAACAATTTTTTAAAATATTAGTTTGAAGCTTCCACATGACCATTCCATGGATATGATATTTTAAGGTTGTCCACGTTTGCTCATATGAGTTGGGCTGTTCAGTTCACACAAACAATCAACATCATTGGTATATATAAATGTGACATTAAAGGCTGAAAGTAATAATGAGGCAGTTGAATTTGGTGAAATATAATGTGGATGCCTCGTTTGTTAGAAATTTTTATTTAATTAATGTGAGTTACATATATTATTTGTAATATTTATATTAGTTATTTATATTTAGTTAGGTTTAATAAAATTAATCTAATTTTAGTGAGTCTTTAGATTGTCAATTGAAAAAATTAATATAGACCTAAATAAGTGAAAATCAGATTTGTTCTGTCAGGAGTTAATGAGAACTTTAACAAGTTTAAAATTGTAAAGATGGTCATGGTCTCCAATATGTCAAATTAGAAACACACATCTCTTTGTCTCCCCATCAGAAGAGGAACATCAAGTCCCGTTAAGGAATCTAATGATTTGACTGAGAAAGATCATTGCACTAAAAGACTATTCCACTACAACCTTTTGGCCAATATCAATGGATACATGTATGTTTTACTAACCTTAACTCTGTAATATGAGATAACGGTTCTTAATATTGATTAATAGAAAACTTCTATTGGGCTTAAGAAATTTATCCCAATAAGTGGTATCAAAGCCACTGTTGTCGTTAGGTTATGGGGTTCTAAAACGTCTTATTACAATTTTTTTGGTGATAGAAATTGAATGAATCAATCTTTGATTTGTGCTTCGTTTACATGATTTGATTCATATATCAGATATAGTTTTTTCTATTTTTTTTATTTTTTTCATTGACAATATTTGTATTTGAATGCGTTGATCGTATGATAGCTCCAATTTGGTTTAATTAGTTGTATGGATACAGGATCGATTAAAAGTTATATTTTTTATTTATATTAAGGGAATTAAATAAAAGGATTATTTTAATTATTGCGTTTTTTATATTCTGATTCTTATACCTCTCGATCATTAATATTTTGCTCAAATTTGAATTGATAATTTTGAAATAGGTAGATGTTGCATGTTTATATCAAATTTGAGTGCGAATTTTGGTAGATTATAGACCCTCTTTATTTATTAATTTTTCTAGTAATTTTTTAATTAAATTAATTGATATAATATGTTGTCAAAGTAATCTCTGTTATAGAAATTAATTTAATTAAAATTACAATAGATGTTAGTGTGAGATTATTTATGCAATTTGTATTCATCCCAAAGGAAGAGACAATTTGGCCAAATAATATGTTTGTGATGATAAATATACTACAATTATAAAGTTACAATCATGTGAATAATAGCCGGTTCAAAGAAAGGCTATTATTTAACATAATTAATTGTCAATATTTGATCGTTGCATTGAGAGTACCACTTACAAATTAATTTGTATGTCCAAAGACAAAGAATTAATGTTGTGTTAGATATCTTGTAATAGATCTATTATGTAAATAATCTGCATATTTTATTTTATTTTATTTTATTTATTTTACTTTGTGAGCATGTAATTATTTGTATCTATGTTTTATTACAATTGTTGTTGCTAGTGTTGTTAACTTGTCTGCTTAAATTAATTGTATCCCCATGCTTAATGGGACAAACTTTAATAGTGTGTTTGGATGAGGAATTTTACAAATTCAAGGAATTTTAAATTCTTTTGTATTTAAATTACTTTGATTTCAATTTCTATCATTCTTAAAATATTATGTTTGGATGAGTCAATTCAAATTTCTTAAATTTTAAATTGTTAGTTGAATATGATAATTTGATTCCATCATAGTAAAATTGATTTTAAAAATATATTTATATGTTGAGATTTTTAAATTAAATTTTATAAAAATAAATATTAATCCATTTTTAAATATTTAATAATTTTAAAAATTAATATTAGATAATATTTAATAATTTTAAAAATTAATATAAGATAATATTTAATAATTTTAAAAATATTTTTGAATGAAGAGATAAGATAAAATATATAGGTGAAATAAGAAAAACAAATATGATGAATTTCAAATTCTCCCATTTTTTGGAGAATTTGAAATTCTACTATTTTAAAGAATTTCACAAATGCTTGAATTTTAAATTCTTTGTAAATTCCTCATCCAAACAAAGTATTTCACCTCAAGGAATTTGAAATTCTTCAAATAATAATGAATTGCCCTATATAAATTCCTCATCCAAACACACAATAAGGCCTATAAAGGAAGCAATTAAGATAATTCTTCATTGCATGGATCTTGATCTTACACGTTAGGTTGAGAAACTCACTCCAACTTTGGAAAACCTGGAGGATAAGGTTGAAAAGTGGGAATGCTCAAACCGAATGTGTCTGATGATCATAAAGCGATCTATTCTAGAAGTTTTTCGGGGCTCTATTTCTGAGAGCCACAACGCTAAAGGTTTCCTTGATGCTGTTAAGCAGTATTTCACTAGTAATGAGAAAGCTGATGCAAGTAGTTTGCTTGCTAAACTTATCTTTGTGAGATACAAAGGTAAAGGAAATATAAGGAAGTACATTATGGAAATGTCTAATCTCGCATCAAAACTAAAAGTACTAAAGTTAGAGTTGTCTAATGACTTACTCGTGCACCTAGTTTTGATTTCCCTTCCTACACACTTTGGGCAGTTCAAGGTGAGTTATAATACTCAGAAAGATAAATGGACCTTGAATGAACTAATTTCTCACTATGTGCAAGAGGAGGAAAGGCAACAAAGAGAAAAGACTGAAAGTGTTTATTTAGCGTCAAGTTCTTAGAATAGGAAGAGAAAGAATAATAAGGATGTTGCAGAAAGGACTTCTCAATAAAAGAAAGTCAAAAAGGATGAGAACACACTTACTTGCTTCTTCTGCAAGAAGCCTGGCCACATGAAGAAAGAGTGTCCCAAGTACGCCTCCTAGCATGTAAAGAAAGGTAATTTTCTCTTTTTTGTTTGTCCTGGAGTTAATTTAGCTTTTGTACCACATGATACTTGGTGGGTAGATTATGGTGCTATTACTCACATTAGTGTATCCATGCAAGGTTACCTTTGGAGCCGACCGCCAAGTGATAATGAAATATTTATCTATATGGGTGATGGCAACAAGGTCACAGTGGAGGCTATTGGAACATTTAGATTACAGTTAAAAACTGGATTTTATTTGGATTTATTTGAAACTTTTGTTGTACCGTCTTCTAGGCAGAATTTAATTTCTATTTCTAGTTTGGACAAATTTGGGTTTTCTTGTTCATTTGGAAATAATAAATTTAGTCTCTATCAAAATTCAAATATTATTGGTTCTGGTTCTTTAATTGATAATCTATACATACTAGATGTAATTAGTTCAAATAAAGAAATTTTTCATATTGATTCTCGTGGTACAAAGTGTAAAATAAATGAGAACTCAGCCACCTTATGACATAAGCGTTTAGGCCATATCTCTAAATAGAGAATTCAAAGGCTTGTGTCGGATGAGATTCTTAAACCCTTAGACTTGGTAAACTTTGAGATTTGCGTTGAATGTATTATGGGTAAACAAACAAATTTTAGAAAATTAGGTGCCAAAAGGGCTAATTTGGAATTAATTCACACAGATATCTGTGGACCATTCCCTACGACAACTTGGAATGAGCAACAGTATTTCATTATGTTATAGATGATTATTCAAGGTACGACTACCTATTTTTAATTCATGAGAAGTCCCAATTCCTAAACGTTTACAAATCTTTTAAAGCTAAAGTTGAGCTTCAACTTGAAAAGAAAATTAAGGCCATCAAATCTGACTATGGTGGTGAATATTACGGTAGATATGATGGATCAGGTGAACAAGGTCCAGGGCCTTTTGCACTTTTCCTAAGGGAATGTGGCATCGTTCCTTAGTATACTATGCTTGGAAAACCAAGCATGAACGGTGTTGCAAAACATAGAAGTATGATTAGTCATTCTTCTTTGCCAGAGTCATTGTGGGAAGAAGCGCTCAAGATTGTAGTTTACATCCAAAATAAGGTACCAAGTAAAGTAGTTAACAAAACTCCTTATGAGCTATGGACTGGTAAAAGGCCAAGCCTAAAGCATTTACACATTTGGGGTTGTCCAACTGAAATGTGTCCTTATAGGCCACATGAAAGCAAGCTGGAATCAAGGAATATTATTTTTTATTTTGTTGGTTATCCTAATTAAACGCTCTCGGGGCTATAAATTTTATAATCCTACTACTAGATCATTCTTTGAGACGAGGAATGAGAGATTCCTTAAGGATGTTGAGTTTGGGAAGGAAGAGAACATAAGAAATGTTATTTTTGAGGGAGAACCTGTCATTGATAGTGATCAAGTCTTCGTGCCTATTACTATTCCAGTACTTACCCTAGTAATAGGTGACAATCATGGATTTATTCCTAACATTGTCCCTGTACAAGACAACATTGAGGTTCTCCCTCAAATACCCATAGATCAAGCTCAACAACCTCGAGAAGTGTCATTAAGGAGATCCACTCGAGAAAGGAGAAGTTCAATTCCAGATGATTACATTGTGTTTCTCCAAGAACATGAGGATGGCATTGGTTTAACGGAGGATGACCCAATTAACTTCTGTTAAGCTATGCGTAGTTCTAACTCTCAAAAGTGGATTGATGCCATGGAGGATGAGATTAAATCTATGCAAGACAATGATGTTTGGGATCTCGTTGAATTACCTAAAGGTGTGAAACCTATTGATTTTAAATGGATATTTAAAATCAAGAGGGATTCAAAAGGTAATATCGAGAGATATAAGACTCGTTTATTTGCTAAAGGTTTCACTCAAAAGGAAGACATTGATTACAAAGAAACCTTTTCTCTGGTTTCTTCAAAGGATTCTTTTAGAATAATAATGGCACTCATAACTCATTATGATTTAGAGCTCCATCAGATGGATGTTAAAACTGCGTTTCTAAATGGAGACATTGAATGAACGATTTATATGATGCAACCAGAGAATTTTGTGTTTGGTGACTAAAAGTCTATGGTATGCAAACTAATGAAATCCATCTATGGTCTCAAACAAGCTTCCCGTCAATAATGTTATCACAAGTTCCATCAAGTTATTACCTCATATGGTTTTGAGGCAAATATAGTTGATTATTGTGTTTATCATAAGTTTAGTGAGAGTAAATATATATTCTTAGTGTCATATGTCGATGATATACTGCTTTCTAGAAACGATGTAGGCTTATTACACGAAACCAAGAGATTTCTGACAAAGAATTTTGAAATGAAAGATCTTAGTGAAGCCTCTTTTGTATTAGGTATTAAGATACTAAGAGATCGTTCTCATGGTATCATAAGGTTATCACAAGAGAGCTATATCGGTAAAGATTTAGATAGATTCAACATGAAAGATAGTAAACCAGGAGATACCCTTATAGCCAAGGGAGACAAATTTACCCTCAAATAGTGCCCTAATAATGACCTTGAAAGAAATGAGATGCAAAAGATTTCCTATGCTTTAGCTGTGGAAAGTCTAATGTACACTCAAGTTTTTGTACACGTTCCGATATTACATTTGTAGTGGGAGTTTTGGGCAAATAGTTAAGTAATCTTAGGATGCAACATTGGAAGGAAGTAAAGTGTTTAATGCGCTTTTTGAAGAGAACAAAAGGATATATGCTCACTTATCAGAAGTCTAACAATTTAGAGATCACTGGGTACTTAGACTCTGATTTTGCTAGATGTCAAGACAACAAATACTCCACATCTAGATACATCTTTATATTGGTCGGAGGAGCTATCTCTTGGAAGGTTAGTTAAACAGACTATTATAGCTTCTTCAACTATGGCTGCGGAGTTCATTGCTTGTTTTGAGCCGTCCAACTATGAGATATGATTGCGATATTTTATCACTAATTTACGTGGTTGATGGCATTTAAAGGCCATTGAAAATATATTGTGATAATAACTTTGCAGTTCTCTATTCCAATAACAATAAGAGTACAACTAAGTCAAAAGTCATTGATATAAAGTTTCTAGTTGTTAAGGAAAGAGTTCAGAATAAGCAAATTTCTATATAACATATAAGGACTAATTTTATACTAGCTAATCCACTTACTAAGGGTTTGGTGCCTAAAGTCGTTCATGAGCATACTACTCATATGGGTATAATTCCTTATAGTACTTTAATTTAGTGGGAGTCTCATTTATGTTGTATTTCTTCTTTATTTTTTAATTTTTCTAGATATTTGTATTATTTGGATTTTCTACAGAAATAAAGTTGATTTTCATAATTCTATTCTGAGCTTGTTGTTATGCAATATATATGTTGCATTTTGAATTGATCTCTATAAAGAATAAAGTTTGGACTAGATGAAAATAGACATGTCTGAGATCACGTTATATGTAATTTCCATGTCACTTATTCATATTTGATCTATGTCATTGAGTACATACAATTGTGGTGATCGTTGTGGTTTAGTCACATAAGATATTGATGAAAGTTGCAGTGGTTCCCTTTTGTTGTATGAGATGGACCAGATTATTTAAGGGTAGTCTAAAAGTAATTAACAGCATATGGTTGTGCGCCTAAAGAATTTTGTGATATAAATGCTTAAATGAATATGAAGCCCAAGTGGGAGATTGTTAGAAATTTTATTTCTAATAATTAATGTAGGCTACATAATTATTTGTAGTATTTATATTAACTATTTACATTTAGTTAGCCTCAATAAAAGTGATTTAATTTTAAAGAGCCTTTAGACTATCAATTGAAAAAAACTAATATGGGCCCAAATAAGTGAAAATCAGATTTGGCCAATTAGGGATTAATGAGAACCCTAACAGGTTTAAAATCGTAAAGATGGTAATGATCTTTGATATGTCAAATAAAAAACATACGTCTCTCTATCTTTCCATCAGAAGAGGAACATCAAGTTCCGTTAAGGAATCCGGTGGTTTGGCTTGGTCAACGTCAATGGATACATGTATGTGTTACTAACCTTAACTCTGTAATCTGAGATAACAATTCTTAATATTGATTAATAAAAAAAATTTATTTGACTTTAAAATATTTATCCTAACATCAGTGAGATATGAGGGGCGTCAAGTGACCTGTGATGGAGTCCTAAGAGATTATTGCTTCGATCTAGGTTTTTTCTTCTATCTTCCTGTAAGCAAAAAAAATAAAATAAAATAATGAAGTGGTTCAAACTTTTGAGTCTTTTATCTAACCTCGTCTGTTGCAACATGAGAAGCATTTCAGGTGTAGCATGCTTCACTTTCATTATTCTTTTAGTGCTAGTAACCCTTCATGCTGAAGGCCATGCCCTTCGAATTAGTTCTTTTAATTTGAGTTGCTTTCTGATGGAAATGGTGAGGGCCAAACCGAAAATTAATTAATCTTTGAGAACGTGCATATTATAGTAATAGTACGTAGTACATTTTTCTATTGAAAATACACACAAAATCCCACATTTTTTAAGGAAAGTAAATTCTGTTCAAACCAAGACCAAATGACATCTTCTATGTCGCAATTATTAGTCCAAAGACTTAAAAAGTCAATGCCCAAGTCTTTATAAAGTTCAATTAATCTCAATACGACTGTCTAATTTATATATGTTTTCACATTAATAGTGATGCATAAAATCTTTTCAGACCTAATTTAATATTCATAGTATCATTGTAAATCACCATATACGTACAATTCATAACAACAATTTTTTAAAATATTAGTTTGAAGCTTCCACATGACCATTCCATGGATCTGATATTTTAAGGTTGTCCACGTTTGCTCATATGAGTTAGGCTGTTCAGTTCACACAAACAATCAACATCATTGGTATACATAAATGTGACATTAAAGGCTGAAAGTAATAGTGAGATGGTTGGATTTGGTGAAATATAATGTGGATGCCTCAGTTACATATGAGGGGCGTCAAGTGACCTGTGATGGAGTCCTAAGAGATTATTGCTCCGGTCTAAGTTTTTTCCTCTATCTTCCTGTAAGCAAGAAATAAAAATAATGAAGTAGTTCAACCTTTTGAGTCTTTTATCTAACCTCGTTTGTTGCAACATGAGAAGCATTTCATGTGTAGCATGCTTCACTTTCATTATTCTTTTAGTGCTAGTAACCCTTCATGCTGAAGGCCGTGCCCTTCGAATTAGTTCTTCTGAGTTTGTTTCTGATGGAAATGGTGAAGGCCATACCGAAAACTCTTACTTGTTTCTCAAGGGGAGTGAGTCTTCTGGGAAGTACTGTGAGCATATGTATGGCTTCTTGCCATGTTCCAGTAACATTTTGGGTCATCTCTTTCAGATTTTGGTTTATGAGTACTTGTTATTCCATGGTGAATCATACTTGGCTGCTGGAGGAGAACAGATTTTCAATATTCTTGGCCCTGGGGTTTTTGGTGCTAATGTATTTGATATTCTTGGTGCCCTTCCTGAGTCCCTAGTTCTTCTTGGTATGATTTAATTACTATTTTCTTTTTCTCTTTTTTTTTTTCCAAAATTATTTGTCATTTATTTTAGAACATATAAAAAGTTTAATCATCAAGTATATATATATACTGATTAATAATTCTAAAAATAAATCTATCTAAACTTATTTTACTTAATAACTCATTTAATTTATATTAAATTTTAATGATTCAAATTTAGGTAAATTTACATTAATAACTCATTCATTGAAATCATCTATATCAAAAAGAACATAAAAAATATTAATTATTTTTTTCAATAATACACTCAAGAAATAAATATAGTATAATTAGTCATTTATGGAAGGATATTTTAGTTAAATAACGTTATTTTCTGATGAGAATCGGTATAATTTATTTTTTTACAAGATCGGTGTAATTATTTATTTTCTTAAAATTAATGCGTTTCAGTAAATGACAAATAAAATGGGAGAAAGGGAGTATATATTAAAACAATAATTTTTATTACTTAAATATGTTTTAGTACATTAAATTGATATACCTCGTAGAAAAGGTCACAATTTTAGACTAAAAAATTATATATGTAACCCTTCTTGATATTGTTATCAGTTACTGGACTTTCTAGTGATGGAGAGAATGCACAAGAATGTGTTTCCACTGGAGTTGGCTTGTTGGCTGGATCATCCATTTTGCATCTGACAGTAGTGTGGGGAACCTGTGTTTTCGTTGGCAATCAAAAGCTTTCTGATCCATTCACTGGTAAATTATATATCCATTAATTTGTGTGTTTTTTTTTATTTATATTATTGATACGAAATATTTATCAATTTTATTCTCAAGACTATAAAAAAAGACTTGGCCAGTTAGAGATCTCTCTTTTTAACTGTTTTCTTTTAGAATATTCGAATCTGAAATCTTGTTAATATAGACTGAATTGAATTCTATTCGGACCAATAACTTGGTATCTATGTGTGTTTGATTCCCATATTACTTTTTATTTAAAACTATATTTTATGGTTATATATAGCATTTACTAAATTTATAGCTTAAACTAATGACGATTCCCATCATCTGAAGCATTAGAAGTAACTTCACTGTTGATGCTTGTTTGTTAATGTTTCACAATTTTTATGAACATGACCTTAATCCTTTGTTCTAATTTATTTTCATTATCTGTCAATAATTTTTGGATTTATAGGCTGTGGCATTACAATAGATGTAGAGACTATGAAGATGGCAATGATTATGGTTTTATCAGTTGTGCCACTCGTCATAATGCAGTTCTCTTACACATCACGCACTGTCACCTTGAAGATTGCTTTTATCGTTGCTGTCATTTTCCTAATCTCATACTTCATCTACCAGGTTTATTATCCAACACTTTCTATTAATAATCATATATATTTAAGTTAATACAATAATCTTAATCATTATTAAAGATTGGTAATATAAGAGTTTTTAACATTTGATATCAGAATTTGATCTTTCATTTATTTATGAGATTGTTACTGGAGATATCATTTTAATTTTATTAAGACCGATTGAATACCATCTTGTTAAATAAAAAAATGTGATGAATAATAAAATGAATATGGTAGTTTTTGTTATTTATAGTGGAAACCTCAATTATTCTTGATATATAAAGTATTCATAAGAATGAAGGTGGGAAGAATATGGTGGTGGATGAAGTTTAAAAATTCAAACAATTATTAAGTAGTTGACATTTTGCTTATTTGATTTTGTCAAGTTGTAACATGATCAAGCCCACTTCCAATTAAAAAACGCAATTATTTATGCTAGAACACAATAGTTTATTGATGTTTCGTTCACAGTAGTCTATTATGCATGTTGATTTTTCTTTTTTTTTTTTTGAGTGATTGCTCAATGATATACTATTTTTGAATCTACAGGTTTTTAAACCCCAAATAGAGACCGCGAGACTAGAATATATAAAACATGGTCATTTGATATTAGGAATTTTTCAGCATGTTGAAAAGAAAACTCTGCAATACATCCTCACAGAGGATGGCAGTCCCAATGAATTAGCCATAAATGGGTGAGTGAGATTAATTCAAAAGAGTTTTCTGATCTCAAAAATTAGACATCGTGCATGCATACATATATACATGACCACTAAATGCTTCTTCATGCAGGCTATATGATGAAATCAATCCAAGTGGAGACAAGGATTTATCATGTTCTAAAATAAGAGAGCTTCTGTATCATTACAAAGAAACTGAAACAAATGCCACAGACAAACAAATAGAACAAATGTTACAAAATATTGACCAAAATGGTGACAAAACTATAACCAGGGAAGAATTTGTCCAATTCATCAGAACATATATTGAGCAAACGAATCATGCTTTGGAAAACAATTACCTCCAAACAAAATCGCTGGAACCCCTGTATCGGGTATGTAATTCACCTTGTAACATGATTGCAAGTGCAAGCCAATAGGAGTGGACTTGGTGGGGTGGTTTGAATGAGATTATATGCTTAAAATGCTATGCTATTATGGTACACAAGGAAAGAACTTATGACATGAATGCCACACATTACTATCTTTTTCTGTCTTTGAAAATGTTAACCTTTTCACATAAACTAATGAAATTTCAAATAAATCTTTGTAATTGTCAATCGTTTTATTCACCTTAAACTTAACTAGTTACTGTTATTTTAGTCCATTAGTATTATTACTCAAGTCAAACTATACATTTAACGATTGAACTAACATGATTAATAGATTGCAGTTCTAGGGACTTTTATTTTTAAAATTTTCTTGTTTTCAAAAACTAAAGTAACAACTCTTAACACTTTGGTGATTTACCCATTTAAGAAAATCTATTTTCGGACTTTTAGTCCTGTTCACATTGTTTATGGTTGGATTTTCCTTCATTCTTTTAGCCCCTACAGTCATGTTTGGTGGGATACAAAGGGCATCTTCACTCATTTCCTTGCTAAATTAAGCACGTCCTTAATTAAACAGGATATTGTGAAGCCATGGATGGACTACACAAGGGAAGAACGTGAATTGAAGAGACATGTTATACTTGAAGTCTCAAAGCATGTTTGGGTTGGCAAGCTTTGCAAAGAGGATGGCACACCTGATGAATCTGCTATCAGAGGGTCAGCATCTTGAAATATTTTCAATATTCTATATGCAAATTGTACAGTTTACAACTTAATTAATTTGATGTTCATTGACTTCAACTATATGTAAGAAATAACGGAATATCATAATTAAGAACTTTAAATAGTCAAAAGCTCAAGTTGATTAGTGTAAGTTGTCAAATAAGCAAATGAGAGCATTATCTTAAATATTTTTGAATTGAGTATTCTGTATTCTTGCATGTTCTCATAGCTGTGATGAAACAGTTTATTTGAGAAAATTGATAGCAATGGGGACAAGAAGGTCTCAAGATCCGAGTTAGAACATGTATTAAAGGACACTCAGTTTGCTAATGAGGAAGCAGTTACAAAAATGCTTCAAGAACTTGACCGTAATAAAGACAATGAAATAAGCAAAGAAGAATTTCTGGATGGAGTTAAAAAATTGCTCAACACAAATCCCAGTCAAGCACTTCGCTCAAAATCTCTGCCTCATAGAAATGATCATGTAAGTACACTGTTTATTTGTTCAAACAACTCAATTATTTGCAATTTTAAGGTATCAAACATTGAATAAAGTATATTGAGAAATACTAGTTACACTCTATTTAACACTCTCCTTAATACTCTTTCCAATATTGGTTGAAATCACAAATTTTAATGAGTCATACCTATAGATCAAGATCAAGGTCCATTAAATAAGATATAGGACTCACAAAATTTGAGGTTTACAATAAATTTCAACCAATAATAAAGAATGTTTCAATGAAAGTATCAAAAAGAGTGTTGTTAGCATTCTTCAAGTAAATTTGCAGTTGGATTCTTTGTGTTAGACTTGGGAACACGTTGAAAAGTTGGTGAAAGGTAATCAAAGCAAAGGGGTACGTGCATGGTTGAATGCTATAGGATATGTGGTGCTAGGAATTACTATGTTGTCTCTTCTAGCTGAGCCCTTAATAGCAAGTGTCCAGAAACTCTCTGAAGAAGCAGGGATTCCCTCATTTTTCATCTCATTTATTTTAGTCCCCTTGGCTACAAATTTTAGAGAAGCAACCTCAGCAATAAGCGAAGCTAGCCACAAGAAGAGACGCAATACTTCTCAAACAATTTATGAGGTTAGTCCTTTTCCTGGGTCAAATACATTTCACTAATCTAACTATATAATATTTATGTGAAGATTATTTATGTGAATGCAGATTTATGGAGCAGTGTTCATGAACAATATTCTTGGCTTTGTGGTGATCTCTATTCTTATATATGTGCGAGATATCACTTGGCAATTCTCAGCTGATGTATTGGTTGTGGCAATTGTTTGTTCTATTATGGGGCTTACTGCATCGTTTAGATCCACTTTTCCTTCATGGACATTTTATCCCGCATATCTTTTGTACCTCGTCTCATTAGTTTTGGTTCTTGTACTCAAAGATGTTTTTAATTATGTCTAGAGATTCTATTTGTGTTTGAACATCTCATTTAATCATATATCTCACTTAAACTAGCCAAGTATATTTAAGGCTTTCACATTTTTTATTTGAATATTCAAAATAGTATCACAAGTGATGATACCTTCTAGCTAATATATATATATATATATATATATATATATATATATATATATATATGAGAAGGGATCGGTTTACTCTAAGAATAAGTTTACCTAAACTTACTCCGCAAACTTACTCCGTTCAATAACTCATGTTCTATATTATATTTTAATGATTCAACTATTGAATTTAAAGTTTTTAATATATAGATCAAATTTATAAATTTTTAAAAAGTTTGAAAATCATTTGATATTTCATTTAATTAAATTAAATTAACGTATAAAATAATTTTATAATTATCTATCAATTTAATTAATGAAAGAAAGTATCAAACGATTTTTAAACTTTTTAAAAATTTATAGATTTGATCTATATATTAAGAATTTTAAATTGAATGTAGTTGGATCGTTAAAATTTGATGTAGAACATCAATTATTAAATAGAGTAAGTCTAGGTGGACTTACTCTCTCTCTCTCTCTATATATATAAAAGAATTTCAAAATAAATTTCTTTAAATAAAAAAACAAAAAAAAACATTTACATAAAAATGTCTCATGGAGAGGATTCACATTTTCATCACTTCAATAAACAAAGTCTTCAAATTGTAATTAATATGAAATAAAAAGAACTAACATGGCTCTCTAAAGGCCATTTCAAGTTGTAAAAGTTAAACAAAGGTTTCTAAACATAGGGAAATCAGTTCCACATCAAAAGGTTTAACATATTGACATAAACATACATTTCATTAGTTTTGATGTTGCATCCTATCAAACTACAACTCAAACACATAAAAAAAATCTTAAGCCTTATGATCAATACCAACTTTCTAAAGATTTTCTCTTGCAAGTAGCATTTAACCAAACAAAACAAGAAATTAAACACAGACAAAATGGATGAATATAACAAACCAATTACTCAATCTCTAATTATATATATTGCTCAATCTTTGTTCTTACCCTATAAAATTATGTGTTCTCACTTGCCCTATAAGTTCTTTAAAGATATTCAATTCAACACTTACACATCTCAATCAAACATCGTAAAGATTGATCAAGGATCAAACTTTCTTTTGTTCTTTTTAATTAAATAAATGTAACTCACTTAAACATAAAATCATATCATATATTATTATAATTTTTTTTAAAAATCATTTCTCATTTTAAGAAAATATATTTAATTATTTTTAAAATATATTTTTTATTTTAATAAATTTATTTGAAATACGTGACAAGCTCTTGACTTTGATAGTCAGTGTAATCATTTGAAATCACAAACTATATTGAAAATGATAATAGATATGTGTCTTTGATAAATATTATAATAGATCCCATCATTAAATTTAATATATATATATATATATATATATATATATACCTTCAATTAATGATATTATTAATATATATATATATATATATATATATATTTATTTCAAAATAGTAATTATGTGAGTTAGAATTTTTAATTGGATAGTGTGCATAAATTATTTCAACTCTCTTATGTATTATAAAAAATTGTGTGCTAACATTTGTTCTCATTAATTGAAGGTATATATATATATATATATATATATATATATATATATATATATATATATATTAATAATATCATTAACAATTTTTTGTATATAAAGTTAGGCATGCATAGCATTTTCCTTATAAGACAAAAATATCCCAACAACATTAACATCTCAAAGTTTGTCATTCATTTACAACACACCTAAATATATAAAATAAAAATAGAAAATAATACAAAGTGCATGAGGGGACCAAACTAAAATTCATGAGAAAAATTTAACAAAATCTAAAAAAAGGAAGATCATAATAGTTATAAAAAAAACTCCGATGAATAAAAGATGACAAAGTATCCTACTAAATAAAACCACTCATATGAGATAAATTATAAGTTACCAATCTATCAATATATTGATTACCTTTTCTAAAGATGTGAGAAACTTGAAACTGCATCTTGGAGTACAAAAGCAGACTATAATTTCATCTGTTATGAATGAATCAAATTACCAAGATAGAATTATGAAAAACTTTTAAAATCAACCATGAATCTCGTTCCAACCATAACTTATTATTCTATAGAAAAAGGCATATTTAATTGTCACCATAATAACAACCAACTCTACCCCTAAATGGAATGACTGAAAAAACTTCTATCATTGGATGGAATGAAGAGTTAATAAGAAAATGTGATGATTGTTAGAAAGTAATTTATAAAGATAAAAAAGTCTTAAAAATATGTAAATGAAAAGACTATATGGTCTTTATATATTACTAACTTAAAAGAGACACTATATATATATATATATATATATATATATATATATATATATATATATATATATATATATATATATATAATAGCATAGGTAATTATCCAAAAAGTGAAAGACAAATTTAGAAAAAGAAATGTAAATGATTAGATAAAAGAATTATAATTTATAAAAACCAAAATAATTTAATAATTATATACAAAAATATAAAATTACTTTTATATATTGACATAGATTATAAATATAAAAAATAAAAAAAATTCTCACCACATAAGAGAAGAGACAACTTAGATATTTCTTTATATAATTATTTTTTTTATTATAAATTTATAAATTTATAATTTGTGCGTGAGTATACATCAACATACATGATTAAATATGAATGGTCTATTTAATAGAAAATGATTCATTTTTTCTTATATTTCATTTTAAATTTTAATTTTAATAATATTGAGTAAACTATATTTTAAAAAATAAATTTATTTATATAATATAATAAAAATCTAATATACATATATTAAAAATATAAATAAATAAATAAATTTATAAAACAAAAGCAAATTATCAATATTTAAAATATATCTTTTATACATTTTTTTCATTATAAATGTATAAGTTTAAGGTCTATACATAAATGTACATTAATATACATGACTATTTATGAATTGTCTCTTTAACAAAAAATGATTAAATCTTTTTTTTTTATATTTTTTTTAAATTTAAATTTTAATAATATTGAATAAACTATATATTAAAAATAAATTTATTGACTTTTTAAAAAATTAAACTTATTAAGCTAATTAATATTATTAATATAAATAGAACTTCCCATATCAAACTTTAAAAAAATCAAATTAAATCTATAAAAAAAATTTATAATAAATTATATTTATATTCTAATTTTGTAGAGTAGACAACATCTATATATTTAATGTTTAATGTGATTTATTTTTTATCCTGCTTGATGTATACATTACCATTAATTTTCTGAAAAATCTTTTTCATCACATTTCCTTACATGAGAGTGTGAACTAGTTAATCAACCTTGAGAGTTTTGATGACTATGTTAAATGATATTCAGTTAATGCTTACGTATGGCACTGAACATAAAAATAATTGAGGTGTACAGTTTGTATTTAGCTACGGCACACATTTTAAGATGCTGATCTTTTGATGGAAGATTCTTCGGTGCCGCTATCTTTGCAAAGTTAGCTGATCCAAACATTCCTTGACACTTCAATTCAAACAATCGGTAAATAACAAAATTCCTTGGAACCTGAATCGGGATCGAAAGTGAAAACAAAGTTAACTACTAAGGATGTGGTCGAATATCTGTTACAATGGCATTGAACAAAAGTTTTGCATTTTTCGATGCATAAATAAAAAAATATACATATGTATGTGGTGAATTAAGTTGGAAATAAATTCGACTGAATGGAACTGTAATTTTTTTTAAAAGTTTATATATATTATTTAAAATTGATAATTAAAAGTTAATTATTAATGGTTAAACATTACTTGAAAGGAATTATAAATAAATTTTTATGTTTAGGCTGTCTGCACTTTCTATAACTCTTTCGATATGATTTTGCAATTTTGTTGTCTAACTTTTAAACGTTCGACATTTAATTTTTAAAATTTTATATATTTTATTGTTTAGATAATTGATAATTGATATAACAGATTGATTATTAACGTAATAGTTGACTCTTAACATTAATTGATATAATACAATGATAATATGATATAAAATATCATTTCAATGATTAATTAACGATATCATATAATTAATTAGTGGATGATAAAATGTTTCAATATTTTTCAATCAAAATTAGATAGTAAAATATATAAATTAAAAATTTGAATGACAAAATTTATAAAATTATAAAATATAGGTAACAAAATAGTGTAATTAAGCATTAATCTTATTAGTTTGCTCTATTGTTTTTATTCTTAAAGAAATAGTTTTGTTCTTTCATATTAAAAGGTTGAATATGCAGGTTCTTTCTATAGATCATGGCTTCCATGCATGATGCATGACCCTAAGCATTGAAGTCATGACATGCTTTCAAACTCAATAAGAAAACCTTGCCTGAGGGGCAAAAAATTACCCCAACAGCTCATGAAACATTTAGGAAATATATTTTTCAGTTTCTTTTACACTTTTTCTTCTTGACAAACTCTAGTGTTGAAGTTTCTTACTAATATGTGGTAGAGTACAAATTTTCACTTCAGGATGGATGTTCTCTGTTTTGACATGTAGAAATATATCTTTTAGTGGTTAGCAGTCAAATTAGCAAGTTATATACAATATCCTGATTTCACTAGGAGTTTCTATGCTAATTACATTGTAATTATGACCAAAATTCAAGAAAACTGTTCAATAAACACCAATAGATATTCAATTGTCATTTAATTTTTAATATGAATAATCTTAGCCTTGTCTTTATGACAGCAATTTTGCTATTTTACTCCTTGGGATTCATGTTCAAAAAAATGACTAAAGGTGGTTGTTATTTAAATGAGTACTGACTACTGACTGCGTGATGAGTTGCCCCCTCTTTTTGTAAATTTGATAGTTCTTTTGGGCTTTTATCCCTATCCTGATATTACACTTCATATTTTACAATGACATACCAAGTTTTAAATTCCGAAAATGATCATATTACATTGCATACTTTACACTCTTAGATCTCATCTTAAGCATAAGAAATTTTTGTTTTTTCATCTCATAATGTATCTTGCTTACACGGTTCTGTGATAGATAAGATTTGTCTAGTATTGAATGTTAAATAAGATTTTATATTTTTTTTTCTAGATTTTTTTTTTAATGTAGATTTGATTTATACAGCTTCTTGTGTTGAGGTTTCCAAAAGTTACAATTCTTTGATTTCTCTTTAGAGTCCTTAAAACATAATTTGTACAAAAGTTACACCATTCAAAAGACAAGCTTTTTTATTCCTAATGGAAAACCAAACGTGTTAAATTTTGATAAGTCAAGTATAATTGGTTAGATTTATTTGTCGTGGTTTATAATATCTGCACATATATTGCTGTTAATAGAAATATTCACAAATCAATAAGCCCTGGTCTCCTGATCTCTTAATCATTCACATTGTTTCGTTTTCTCAAGAGCATAGGACCTGATAAGCATGCATGATGCATGTCAATCCTTTGTTCATGAATTTAACCAATATTAGTGTCTGTGTCTCTCGATGAGATACATTCCTCTGTCGTGAATTTGACCAACATAATGTTTCTTTGCTTTCAATAATTGAACAAAAGTGATGATGGCATTTCATTTGTCACCTAGTATTGCCACACAAAATAGTGCTCACTTCTTCGCGATAGAAAAAGATCACACTTTTAAGCTTAGTCTTTCTTCTCACTCTTCAAGGTCATGTGTTTCCAAAATGCATGTGTTTTTACTTTTTTTTTTTTTTTTTTTTATAATAGCCACAATGAAATAATGCTGTTCATTTGCATCTCCATTCCAAATAAGGAAATTACCGACATACATAACCTTTAGAAATGAATTAATGTATTTCCCTAAAATTAAAATAAAAAATAGATTATTCAAGAATTAATGAATAAATCATCACCATATTAACCTTTAGTGTCTCCCCCACTTGTTTACCAAGGGAAAATCGTTACTCCCTCCGTTTTTTTTTTCATAATCATTTTGTTAGAATTTGTTATTTTTTTTTTCATTGTCATATTACTAAAATTAATGAGTTATTAATTTTTTTCTTCCATTTTTACCCTTGATAATTAATACATGTTTCCTGAACAATGTGTGTATTTATTTTTAATATCTACCTAATTTTTCTCTAACTACTTATATAAAGTTAATGTGCATTTATAAGAACAATATGTTCCCAACAAAATACTATAAAAAAACAAAAAAAATGACAACTATTTAATAGAGTAGTTCAATAGTTTAAAAAATACAAAAAAAAAGGGTAAAATAAGAAAATAAGTAATAAATATTTTTGAAAATTAAAATATCAACGATTTCCTTAATTCCCGTGCAAAACCTTAAACGACTATGAAAAAAAAACGGAAGGAGTATTATAACTCTATAATAACAAATAAGGTATTGATGATTATTTAACTTATTGAAAATTTTGTTTGAAAAAGTTAAAAACGTTTTTAAAAATTTCTCTATTATAAAATGAGAATATTTTCTGATAGAATAATCCTTAAAAATACTCTTAAACTTGGTTCAAACAAACTCTATCAACCTTTTAATGTGAAAATGATGCATGCGTGTTAACCAAAAAAGTTAGCAGCTGAAAAAGAACCAACATTTTAAACTGAATTGTTCTATACTTAGTTTTAAAGGTTTGATATCATCTCAAGAATTAACCCTTGGATGAGTTATCTTCATGGACTAAGGAAAAAGAGATGAATGCCATAAAATGCAAGACAAATACATACATAAGTTTAGTCAAATACATAAATGTTTACAGCCTCTAGAAGAAGTTGTACAACACACAAAAGCTTAGCTAGCCACCCAAATTTAGCAAAGTCACGTCTCATAAGGCTACTACCGCATTTTGGTCATCTCTTCCGCCGCTTGTGCTCCACCTGCAAATTCAAAATTTGAATTCTAATGAAACCATAATTCAAAAAAAAAAAAATTATGAAAACAAACTCAGAATCCAAATTTGAACTAAATACCCTGGATACAAATGTGTAAACCTATTCAAACAAATAACACCTTAATACCACTTAAAAATTATGTATTTATCAAATAATAACATCAACGAACAGTTGCTTACTACTTACTAACCTATAAATAATGTTAAGTCACGACTTCAAAATTCTTATGTTCAGTTCTCATATAGATTATTCTAGAGGGTATTTAAACCACTAGATGAATAGTCATCTATACAAGCCCCATATTTACTTAAACCTACCATCAAACAGATATAATGGGGATCAAATTAATGTATCCTGAATAGAAACCCAGTGTGCCAGCTCCCCAACCCCTAAAAACTCTAAAGCATTTGATAGAAGACATGTTGTGGGTTTTAATAAAAGTTCTGAAAATTTATGACAGTGAATGAAAATAATAATTAAAAAATCATGACTGCTTCTATGTCATCCGACAAAAATGGAAGATACTGGGTTTTCATGTACAAATTATTAAGTTATGAATAGAATAGCCAAGACAAAATTTAGTCAAAACTACATTACAACAGACATGCAAAAAGCAAATTGAGTTTTACAACACTTACATGTGAATTTGTCAACAAAATAAAATGATAGTAGTACTATTTTGTAACATAAACAATAAGTTGCTGATATCCAAATTAAAATAATAATGGAAATGAGATCAGATCATCCATAAAGAAAATTCCTAGTCCACCATTTGAGAATGAGTTTTGTTATTAATAGAATTGGTGCCGTTTGGTCGTCATTGCAAATATTTTTAGGTTTAATATAAAATGTCTACTAGTTCTCCATGATGGCAAAAAAAATACCAGATTTTATAATATTGAAATTTTATGATTTCAAATTATCTTTTGAATTTTGGATATAAAGCTACCTTTAGGGCTCCCCATGAACCTGAGCATATATTGATGCAACTATGAAAATGCAGATGAAAGTTATATATGACAGAAAAACACAGGAAGAAGAAAAAATGAACCAAAGTGAATGTACAATAATCATAAGGATTCATAATATGCATAGGCTTGTAAGAATAAACATTATTGACAAATCTATATCTCAAACAAAATAATTGCAGTCGTCAATACATTCAAAACGATATAAAAAATTAAAGCATGTCTGTAAAACAAGAGTACAACAATTTAAAACACCAAAAGTATATTTACTTAATGGCATACATAAGCAACCATGATTCTAGATTAATTTTAGCTATCCCACCACGGTCTGAACTAATTACCCTCTGCAACATGTTTGAATTCAAATAATGCCCGGTGTTTCAGATTATGGAAAACAAAGCAGAAAAACAAAAATGAACTACACATGCCTGGTTCATGTCTCGATCAAAAAACATCATTATCTTGTTGGTTTTGCAACTGTATTTAAAACGAAGAAATCTATGCTAACTCATGAAAGAGAAGCTGCACTAAGGGTTTTTTCTTTTAAAAAAATATATATATATTTCTTCATCAAACTCTAAATGCTACACCATATATTAAACCAGCTACCCCTTCCACAGCAATGTGTCCCCATTCCCCTCCATGTCATTGCCAAGGGGAAACAAATTAATACAAAATTAATGTCCGAGTCATATGCTAGGAACAATAAGTAGGAAGAACAGAGTGAAGTAGTAATTAATCAGTACGGGATGCAAGAAGTCACCTTGTTATCAGGTACCGGTGATATAGAAAATGTCGCTTGAGATTTCTTCATATCATCATCAGATGAACATTCGGAACATACAAAATGGTCTAGTTTTTTTGCTTCTTCAATAGTCATGCCCATACAGGCAGGATGATACCTACAAGAAATCCATAAAGATTAAAATGTGTTCTTAAAACATATAAGCCTCTGCATTCATTAGATTTAACACTTTTTCACAACTAACAGAAAAGTGATGTCAACAAAGTTAGAGTTGATCCATGAATGCACTAAAATTTACATCCGCAAAATTATATAAACATTGATATTGATACAAAAAAAAAACATATCAAAGCTAAGTTTCACCCACTACTGTGAAACCAATTGACCGAAAGAATAAGTCTCTGCATCATTTAATTAATATTCACTGACAAATTTTGGTAAAAAGACGCTATGGAACACAGTCATCATAACAACATCCACAAAAACACATAGCAGTTTCAGCCAGTGATAAAATTCATGTCAATGAATTTTTGACTGAGTAGCTCACAAGTAAATGGAAAATCCTTAATATTTTAATTCTTTCTTTCTAGTTTTTTTTTTTTTTTTTTTTTATCAAAAGCTTGCATAGGCCAAAATAGAGTTACAATAACCTATACTTAAAAGAAATTTATAACATTATTGGGCCGGGGGAAACATCCTCCATTTTCCATGAGCTTCTTCCTGACCCAACCATTCCCCTTCTCATTTTACTACCAAAATTGACCTTACAGGTTATAACTCTCTTAACACCCTTTCAGCCACTCATTCTGCACGTGCTGGAATCATATAAACCCTTCAACCCAGTAAACAACACCCAACACTTAAAAACCACATATAACAAAACAAAGACCTAAAAAGATACAAAATTCAAACTCCAGACACAATAAGAGCAAACAAAGTAAAGCAGAATACACTGATTTTACCAATCCTTGCACCCTTCACATTGTACCATGAGGTCATCCGGGTTATATGGCATCTCACACTTGCAATACCTTCAAAACACAAACCAAGAAAAACCCAATTAGTCCTAAAACCCAAAATCCCCACCCTACCAATCAATAACCCGAAAACCATCTTAAAAACTAGTAAAATAACTTTTAGCCCCTAAAAATATCTCAAAATTCAACTCTACCCCCTAGTCCATACAAAAAATTAATTCGTTTTTAGTCTCTACATTTACCAAAAGTCATACAGTTTTAGTCCCTCATCATAAACCAAAACACATGGATTTCATGTAAAACATAGGAACTAAAAGCGTATTAATTTCTGATATTTCGAGATACTTTGCGGACCAAAACACATTAGAAAGGAACTCACACAGCAACACGGTCAGGGGTGAAAGCCCCAGTAGCAGCCTTGTACTCAAATCTACAATAGTAATCCTCAGCACCCACATTCTCAAGCTTAGTGTAGTTCTTGAAAGAGTGCACCACACACTTCCCTTCAATGGTGTGAGCACTCTGCACATCATAGTGGTCAGACAGAAAAAGCTCCTTAGCCCCATGAAACTGCCTGCGACCCCCAATCGACTCTTCAGGCCTATAGTACCACCTCACACGCACCTTCACGTTGTTCCTGTTGTCCTGCTCGATCTTCTCCACACGTGCCACGTAAGGGGGCTTCGTGGTGTCCTGGGGCCGCATCAAAACGCAGTCACCAGCTGCACAAAACGCAAACTTTAACAACCCCAACTCAAAACCACATCATGGGCAGCCACGAAAACGGGAAAAGGAACCGTTTTTGACTTGAAAACGAAAGTGGGTAGGGGAAAAATGAAAAGGGTGGGTGTTGGTTACCTCGCACGATCTTGTTGGTTCCTCTTATGGTGTAGGAGTCCAAGTCCTTTCTTCCTGGCCTCGTTTTCGCCATGGGGATCGCGAGGAAGAAGGGTGTTTGGGGGAATGTGAATTTTCTGAGGTGTTGTTGGGTCGGAAGAAGATGAAGAAGCAGAAGAAGAACAGAGGAACCCTAGGTTGTAGGACTAAGGGGTGACACTTTATGTTGTGTGAGGGAAGGGAGTGACTGTGACGCTTCGCCTGAGTTTTTATTACAGTGCTTTTTGGGAATGCAATGCGATTCTTGGATGGTTCATTTATATTTGACCGTTTCGTAAATTTTTTTCAGTCCTGAGATCTGCTTTGACCGATTTCCCAATGAACAAAATTTAGATAAGATACTGTTGCTACTACTGTTGGTATTCTTTGAATGTGTTTTATCTTAAAATCATGCTTTTATATTTAATGTGATGGCTAATTTGTCTTATTCTGATATTCTCTACCAATTTTTATCATAATATGATGATAATTTACCTAAATTTTATCCTTTCTTAGTTTCCCTCATGATGCACATTTTTATTACGAAATCATCAAAAGTAAAATTCCAATTATAAAACAAGAACAGTATCAATAATACTTAAAAATGGTGTTTTAACTTATTCTAAATAAAAAGTAGTAAATAGTTATTTTTAATCACTAAATTAGAAGTTGTAATCTTATTTTTCTCTCCATCTCATAATAATTACAATTTTAGTATTTATAAAATATTTCGAGATACATGATAGTTTCACTTTTAATATAATATTAATTATTTTTTTAATTATTCGGTTTATAGATTATTCAATAAATAAAATTCAAAGTATTGTATTTATTAAAATGGTTGGTTATTTTGGTAAAATTGTATAAAAGGTATATATTTATTGTTATCCTTAATTTATATGTAGAATCTTAAACTATAATAAGGTATAAAGAAATTTGTTTTTAAGCATGTGATTTTGTCTTGGTTTTGTATATGATTGCTTTTTGTTAATCTAAACTTTTATGTGACAAAAAAATTAGTTTTTTAAGTATCCAGTTTTTGATATGGATTTCTAATAATATTAAAATAATATTTGGTTAAAGAAAATCATTTTACGATCATAAGTTAATTTTTTATTATTGATTTTTTAATATTATAAATTATGTTCATGAACCAAAAAGATAATTTTTTAAAAATATGGATAAGGTTATTAGTGTCATTATAATATTCCAACGAATTAAAATAATATTAGTTTATTAAGTTAAAAAAAATGTGAGATTTCCACATAGTGTTTGATTAGAGGGAAAGAAAGAGAGAGGGAAAATTTATTTATTTTATATAATTTTTGTTATTTTGTTAACTATAAGAAAGGAATGAGTCAAAATTCATTTCATCTAATTTTAGTTATTTTTCAAATATGGAAGGATTTGGAGGGAAAGAGATGAATTTTAAAATATTTTGATTGTAATGTTTAAACTATTTTTATCTAAAATTTTTAATTTAAAATCATGAGGTACCAAAGTTAACTCTGTAGTTAATATAGAAGTTAGACATCATATACTCACCAATTATGTAGACGATTTATTTAATATCAAATCCATGATATTTATTACATGAAAAATTGGTTGAGTAAGCAATAGTCCAAATATTATAATAAACTAGAGATGCCTGTGTCAAAATTATAAGACAACCATCCAAAAAAAAATTTTTAAAAAAAAATGTGACTAAAGTGAATGACAATGCATGATGAAATTTAGGAACTTATGTAGTGTTTAAAAATTTATTTAATATTTTCTTAATTTGATTGACTAACCTCACAAACCTTCCCGACCAGAATAACCATTATCAGAAGACAAATGCTACTACATGACAAAAAAAAAACACCCTTGATTATCGCCAGAATAAAAAGTTGAAAATGAACGTTAGGGATGGGAACGGGCGGGGCGGTTACGTGTTTCATGATATCCGTTTCCGTTCCCGCGAGTTAAACTCATTCTCGTTCCCGTTTTCATACTCGTCGGGTATAGATTTTCATCTTCATCCCTGTTCCCGTCGGGTATCAGATATACTCGTACCCGTATCCGTACCCGTCAAATTTTTTATTTTTTATTTTTTGTAAAAAAATGATATTTTTAAATTATTTTTTTATTATATTATAATTATAATTAAGTTATTTCTTTATCTTATATTATAATAAATAATTATACATAAAAAAATATTAATTTTTTTTAATATAATTAAATTGAAAATGAGTATTAAATTAAAAATGAGAACGGGACGGGTACGGGCACGGGTACGGGCGGGTAAGTACATACCCGTACTTGTACCCGTACCTGATTTAATATATCGAGTTTTACCCATACCCGTACCTGTACCTGGTCAAACTGAGTATTTCCCATTAAAGTCGGGACGAGTTCGGATATTACCTGCCGGTACGGGTATGTTTGTCATTCCTAGTGAACATAAAAAATCGTCAAGCCAAAGCCAACAATAATAAAATAATAAATAATAAAGGTAAAACTTGGGAAAAAAATTTCTTCGAGGGGATCTCTAACTTCCCTAACGTGTTCTTTAGAGGAAATGAATAATAGAAAATATGAGAGAATAAGTGAGAAATGATTTAATATAAAATATGTAAAAATAAAATAAAATTTGTAATTATTTAATAGAATAAAATCAAATAAAAATTAGAAAAATGAGTATTTTAAAATTATATTTTATATAGTTAAAATTTATGTAAAAATAAATAATATTAACAATTATAATTTTATTTATGTTCACATATAGTATTTAATTTTTTTATATGATTTATTAGTGTAAGCAACTATACTAGTTGACATTGAGTATGATGAACTCTATATACACAAATAACAGTATTAGAATCCTATGATAATAGATTATAAACCAACATAGTTGATTATGGGAGGAAATAACATATAGTTTGTCATAGGAGTGTGAAATTAGTTTCATCATCAAGTGTTATATTTTTGCATGAATCCCTGCAATTAAAGAGTAAGAAACTCATCTATGATACTCACACACAATTCTTTGCAAATCCTCTCCCAAAAACACAATATTTTAAAAATCTATGCTAATCTCTTGCCTCCTCTCAATTTCTTATTAAATCACTTCACCAATCACAATGTAAGTGAAAATGAGAATAATCAAACTATAAAAATTAAACCAGTCATCTTAAAGTACATAATTACTTTCACGAATAAGTCAAAGAACCGGTTTTTAAGGATTGTTTATACTGTTGTTCGTTTATAATCGAAATTTCACTTTGATGTTTTGCAATAATAAAACCGTTAGACTTCACAAATATAGCACGTTACATATAAATGAAAGCAAACATCAAACGATGAAGCAAATTAGGAAAGAGAAAAACTTACATGGACTGACATATCATACAAGACACTTTTTCAATACATTTTTATTAATTAAAATTTATTAAAAATTATATGTTTTTAATTCTTCAAATAAATTTACTTTTAATCTCTTAAATTTAAAATTATTATTTTTAATTTTTATATTTTTTAAAAATCTTATTTTAATTCCTCAAATCATTCATAACATATTTAAAAATGATACAATTATATAATATTAATAGATTTAATATAATATTTTTATCAACAAAGAAATAAGTTGGTAGATTTTATATATACTATTTCACAAATTCTCTAATAAAATTTAAATATAAAAATTAAAATATATATTTTTTAATTTAAAAATATTAATTTTAAATTTAAAAATAAAAATAATTTTACTTTAAATTTAAGAAATAAAAATATATTTAAATCTTAAATAAGATATAAAATTGGGTTACAATAATATTTTGTCAAATAAAAATTACGTATAATCAATTTTAAAATATTATCTAAATCATCTTCATAAACTTAAAGAAAATAAAACAAAATATATAGTCTCTAATTTTCATGTTTTTAATAAATTTTAACGAATTAAAAATATTGTTTCCGACAATTTGTTCCTAGTATTTCTCCGACCTAAGTGAGAAAGGGTGAGGACAACGTTGGCGCGAGAGAGACACGGTAACTCGAGTAGGAAGAGAAGAAAAAAAAAAAAAAAAAAAAAAAAAAAAAAAAAAAAAAAAAAAAAAAAAAGAAGAAGAAGAAGAAAGTGAGAAATGGAGTTATACACAAACGGTAACAGTAGTGGGTAAAGGATGACTCGGTTGGAGACTTGGGGTACCAGCTATACTAGAAGACAAAACAGAGAAAGCTGGTTGATTTAAAATTTTTTTTTTCTTTGTAATATTTCAAAATTTTGATGTGGTGTCACCTTTTAATTGGTTGTGTTTAACACCTTAGTTTTGGGTTAGTGTCCTTATAAGTTTTACTCTCCCCACACACCCCATAGTCCTACAACCTAGGGTTCCTCTGTTCTTCTTCTGCTTCTTCATCTTCTTCCAACCCAACAACACCTCAGAAAATTCACATTCCCCCAAACACCCTTCTTCCTCGCGATCCCCATGGCGAAAACGAGGCCAGGAAGAAAGGACTTGGACTCCTACACCATAAGAGGAACCAACAAGATCGTGCGAGGTAACCAACACCCACCCTTTTCATTTTTCCCCTACCCACTTCCGTTTTCAAGTCAAAAACGGTTCCTTTTCCCGTTTTCGTGGCTGCCCATGATGTGGTTTTGAGTTGGGGTTGTTAAAGTTTGCGTTTTGTGCAGCTGGTGACTGCGTTTTGATGCGGCCCCAGGACACTACGAAGCCTCCTTACGTGGCGCGCGTGGAGAAGATCGAGCAGGACAACAGGAACAACGTGAAGGTGCGTGTGAGGTGGTACTATAGGCCTGAAGAGTCGATTGGGGGTCGAAGGCAGTTTCATGGGGCTAAGGAACTTTTTCTGTCTGACCACTATGATGTGCAGAGTGCTCACACCATTGAAGGGAAGTGTGTAGTGCACTCTTTCAAGAACTACACTAAGCTTGAGAATGTGGGTGCTGAGGATTACTATTGTAGATTTGAGTACAAGGCTGCTACTGGGGCTTTCACCCCTGACCGTGTTGCTGTGTGAGTTCCTTTCTAATGTGTTTTGGCCCGTCAAAATATCTCGAAATATCATAATTTAATATGTTTTCAGTCCTTACATTTTACCAGAAACACGTGTTTTTATGGTTTATGGTGAAGGACTAAAACCGTATTACTTTCAGTAAATGTAGAGATAAAAAAAATGAGTTACAATTTTATAGGGAGTATAATGGAATTTTGAGATATTTTGACGGGCTGAAAATTATTCTACTATTTTTCAATATGGATTTTTGGTTTATTGATTGTGAGGTTGGGGGTTTAGGGTTTTAAGACTAATGGGCTTTTTCTTGGTTTGTGTTTTGAAGGTATTGCAAGTGTGAGATGCCTTATAACCCGGATGACCTTATGGTACAATGTGAAGGGTGCAAGGACTGGTAAAATCAGTGTATTCAGCTTTACTTTGTTTGCTATTATTGTGTTTGGAGTTCGGATTTGGTATTTTTTAGGCTTCTAGTTATTATATGTGGAATTTTAGTGTTGGGTGTTATTTACTGGTTGGAAGGATTATATGATTACAGCACGTGCAAAATTAGTGGCCAAAAGGGTGTTAAGAGAGTTATAAGTTCAAATTTTGGTAGTAAAATGAGAAGGGGGATGGTTGGGACACCAAGAAGATCGTGGGAAATGAAAGATTTTTCCCTTGGTCCAATAATGTTAAATAATGCTTAAGTTTGGGTTGTTGCAACTATATTTTGGCCTATGCTAGCTTTTTGTGTGTTTGTCTTGAAAAAGCATCTTGGTTGTATGATAAAAAAAGAAGCTAATAAAATAGAAAGAGTCAATATATAAAGGATTGTTCATTTGATTGGGTGGTATTCAGTTAAAAATTCAATGACAGATGAGTTTTATCTCTGGCTGAAACTTCCATGTGTTTATCTGTGGCCATTGTTTATCATGACTGTGTGTTCCATAGCTTTTTTTCTCCAATATATATGTTAGTGAATATATAAATTGTATGATGCAGAGGCTTATTCCTTCTGTTGATTGGCTTCACGGTAGTGGTGAAAATTATACTTTGAGGTTTTTTGTATATCACTATTAATGTAATTTTGGGGATGCAAGTTTTAGCGCATTCATGGATCAACTATAACTTTGTTGACATCACTTTTGTGTTAATTGTGAAAGTGTGTTAAATGTAATGAATGCCAAAGAATATTGTGGATTTTTGTATCTGTTGATGTCCCTATATGTTTTATAGAGCACATATTTCAATCTTTGTAGGTTTCTTGTAGGTATCATCCTGCCTGTGTGGGCATGACTATTGAAGAAGCAAAGAAACTAGACCATTTTGTATGTTCCGAATGTTCATCTGATGATGATATGAAAAAACCCCATCCTACATTTTCTACATCACCGGGACCTGATGGCAAGGTGACTTCTTGAACCTGTACTGAATAATTACTAGTTTGTTTTTCTTACTTATTGTTCCTGGCATATGACTTGGACTTTAATTTTCTACTAATTAGTTTCCCTTTTGCGAAGACACGGGGAGGGGAATGGGGACACATTGCTGAGGAAGGGATGGCTGGTTTAACATATGGTGTAGCATTCAGAGTTTGATGGAAAAATTTATATTTTTTCTTGTTTTAAAAAGTTACCCTTTATGCAGCTTGTTTTTCACCGGTTAGCATGGATTTCTTCTCTTTCTTTATAGTCGCAAAACCAAGAAAACAATGATGTTTTGACACTTGAAAAAGTACATGGCATGTGTATGCTAATCAGTATAGTGTGCCGACAAGTGTGTTTCTCCTGTTTTGATCCAAACTTTGCATAGTTCATTATTGTTTTCTGCTTTGCTTTCTTTATCTTGAAACTCTGGACATTGTTTGAATTCAAACGTTGCAGAGAGTAATTAGTTCAGACCATGGTGCAGTAGCTAAAACTAAAATTGATCTAGAGATCATTGGTGCTCATGTATGCCATCACATTAAACTATACTCTTGTCCTTTATAATTGTGTACTCTTCTCTGGTAAACATGCTTTCTTTTTCTAATAATTGTAAATGTATTGAACGCTGCATTTATTTTGATATCTAGATTTATCAGTGGTGTTTATTCTCATGAGCCTTCGCCTAATTTATGTCCTTAAGATTATCATACTCCATACATAATTCACTTTGATTCATGCTTTTTCTCTTCCCATGTTTTTCCATGATTTATAACTATCATCTGCATTTTCTGAGTTGCATCAATGTATACTAAGGTTCATGGTGAGCTCTAAATATAGCTTTATATCCGCAATTCAAAAGATAATTTCAAATTATAAAATCTGGTTTTTTTTCCCATCATCAAAAACTAATACTCAGATTAAAAAACATGCTTAACAATCCAAATTTTATTAAAGCTAAAATATTTGTGGTAGTTACAAGTGAAATACATACTGGCACCAATTCTATAATAACTAAACTCATTCTCTAATGGTGGACTCACTGGTCGGGAATTTCCTTGTGGGTGATCTTGTTTCCATTATTATTTTTATTTGTATATCAGTAATTTAAAGAAACATCGTTCTATTTTGTTGACAAATTCACATTTAAGTGTTGTAAAACTAAGTTTCTTCTTGCATGCCTCTTGTAATGCGGTTTTGACTAAATTTTGTCTTGGCTAATGTGTTCATAGTTTTGATTGTGCCATGAAAATCCAGTGTCATAATTTTAATAAATTTAGATTTTTTTACTAGGGGAGCTGCACAATGGTGTTATTTCTGATGCATGTAATTTGATCCTCGTTATGTCTCTTTTATGGTAGGCTGAAGTTAATATGGAGCTTAGATTGATGGCTATTCTGCTACTGATGTTTATGTTATTTTATTTATTTATTTATTTTCATATTCATCTAGATTTATTGCTAATTATCAATAGAATATTTTTGTGATCTAACTAGCCTCTTGAGGAATCTATGAGAAGTGAACATAAGATCGTTGAAGCCATGACATAACCATTACTTATCGTTTAATAAGCTACTGTTTTTCAAGGTTCTTATTTGATAAATACATAATTTATATCATCCAGTACCGTTGTATTTATTTTAAGTGGCATTAAGTTGTTCTTTGTTTGAATAGGTTTACAAATTTGTATACGGTATGTAGTTCAAATATGAATTTTGTTAGAGATCCCACAATGATTAATAGTATGACCAAAATAGCGCGCACACGCACACACACACATATATATATATATATAGATATATATATATATATATATAGATATAGATATATATATATATATATATAAGTGGGGTTGAGATGGTATTAATGTCTTTTCCAATAGTTGTTGGACTTAAGCCATCTTCCATCAGACAGCTAGTAAATGTCTAGATTTGCAAATTTTAGTTCCAAAATGTTTAATTCTTGGCATGAGGAAATGTGTTGGAGATTCTACATTGATTAGTGATGACTAAAATAGTATATATAAGTAGGAGATAACTCTTATGCTACAAAGAAACATCGTTTTATTTTGTTGACAAATTCACATTTAAGTGTTGGAGACGAAACATGAGCAAAGTTCTCTTCTAGGGAAAATAATAATAAAACAATCCTATGAAAAAGTATATATAATAACCTTATTTTAAAAGCCAGTTCAAACCCATTATAAGCAATTTTAGTTGCGTATACATTTTATTTTTTTTTAAAAAACAATAAAATGTTTACCAATCTATGTGTTTTGAGGTTATAAAATGAAGATTGTACGATTGTATTCGGTCTCTATCTGTGTTGTGTAAAGAAATATGATTGCATTTGTTTGAAATAAGTGTCTGCATTAAAGTTCTATAAGGTTGACATTCTTCAATTTCTGTACTTTTGTGATTGGTGCATTTTCTACTAATGGAACTGCTGAATTTGAAGTGATAGTTGAATCATGTAAGGTCTTCTAGTAAACTAAGTCTTTCTTAAGCACATATCTCTAGTTATATATTTGTTTTAGATTTCTTTTACTTTTAACTGCCGTACAGACGGTAGTAGCTTTGAGGACCAATTTCTGTCCTTGTTAATCTGTGCTTCCTTGTTAATCTGTTAAGCACGATGCTTAGTGTCTTTTTGGTAGCTACCATTAGAGTGGTGATTTGTAAAATTTTTATTTTCTATTTTCACTTTAAATTACAAAAATGTTACTTTATTTTTACTTCGTTTCATGTATTCAAATATTTCTGTAGTTAACAATGAATACAACTCTTTATTTTTTTTTTCACTGTTTTTTATAAACACACCGTAGCATGTAGCCTTTCACAAATTGTCTATGGGGGATGGATTGAGAAAACCTTAGGGTTATAATGGCCTTATAATGGTTATTTAATGTTTCATGTACAAACTTGTGAAACCAATAAATAAAAATGATAGAGTTGTATTATAACCTTGAGCTCTACTAGAGCAGCAGAGTTGGTTAAGTTCATTTATTCTTACTAGCTAGGATCTGGAAATCGAATTGATCTTTCTCTTTGTTATATTTTTCCATATAGACTTGTGCTTGGAATGAGATAGACGATCTATAATTTTACTGAAAATTTTCAAAGAGATCGGTGGTTGGAGAGTTTATTCATTCTTTAGCAAGTTCTACATGTTTGTTTGGAGTGTGGTATCATTAGAATTAAAATTTGAATTTGCAGGTGGAGCCGAAACGGCGGAAGAGATGACGATAGGGCGGTAGTAACCTATGAGGCGTGAGTGACTCTTGCTGAATTTGGGTGGCTCTATGTAGCTTTTGTGTGATGTACAGCTTCTTCAAGAGGCTATAAACATTTTATGTATTTGACTCAGCTTATGTATGTATTCAGTCTTAGATTCTATGACACATTCATCTCTTTTCCCCTTCTCCACCAAGACAACTCCAATCCAAGTGTTAATTCTTGAGATGAAATCAAACCTTTAAAACCAAGCACACAACAATTGTCAATTTAAAATGTTAGTTCCTTTTTAGCAGTTAGCTTTTGTTGTTTGGTTAAGGGGCTTCCATTATTTCAACATTTAAAAATTGCCATTGTGTGTCATATAGTAAATAATTAACTTCATTTCATTTTTATTTTTTTTCCCATATTTGAAAAGCCAACCTCCAAATTAAGGAAAATAATTTTTTGTTGTGCCATCTAGTGCACAATATTTTCCTTATCTAGAACCAGCTAGGGCAATAAAATGTTTTCCTTTTTTCTTTATATATTAGACATTATGTATGTTTTGCAGTTAGAGCTATATGCACCAAAAATTCAAAAATGAAGGTTTGAAGATTTCGCAGTGGGAGAGCCGATTCTACATTTGGAGCCAGCTTTATCCAAGCAAGCAAGCTGAAAAAAGAAACTAATTTATTTTTATAGTAAATGGTGTAAGTACTAACATAAAAAAGGTGTTTTTATATTATTATGCAATTATAAATTGATATTAATTTGTATAATAAGTTTGTTTGCTTGAATAATATTTAACATGGTTTCAGATTGGTTTTTGTACTCCATAGAACCTAACAATTTCTTTTTCTGAAAAAAGAATTAAACAATTATCTGCTTTTAAATCACCTAATCAATTACTTTAGCTTTTATTAAGAGTGAGATGTCAATTAGTCTACCAAACTTGTAATCGTCAAATCAGCCGTGATGCAAAAGTAAAATTAGTCTTTAATTTTAATATTTTTGAAATTTTCTCTTTCAAAATAATAATTTTTTCAATTAATTTAATTCATAACTTTAACAAAACAGTCACTTTAATAATCATCAATTAATAAGAAGGTAAAAAATGAAGTATACTAATTAAGAACAATTAATCGTTAGATAATAAAGAACGGGTTAAACATTTTTTTAATGGTAGAAAATCAAATTGTTTGACGGCTATTAAAGTTAAGGATTAAATTTGCTATTTTTTTTTTTTTATCTCAGGAATAAAACTAACCAATCACATCAAGTTCAATAATAAATTGACATTTTGTTTATTAATGTGAAATTTCCATTAATTTATTTTATCTACATAAATAAACTCTTATACCATATTGAGTTTATATGAATTTTCAAACATAATAATTGGATTTTTAAAAATTACCTCACAGAATTAAAAAATAAAATATAAAAAACCTTAAAATTAAACCATTCTAAACACCCACAATTCTCACATTAACTCATCTTTTTCTAAAATAAAAAGGTTTTACGTCAAACCAACAAAATACAAATATTTCCCTTTTAATTTCCCTTTTAGACGAACCCTATATTTGTTGACCATGACATGGCTACAAGTGTTATCGTGCGCATACGATTCACCAACAGTCTTTCAATTTCATCGAATGATATTTGGACTGTGCACACGTCTTCTTGACGTCAGCAATATCAAAGAATAATTATTCCAGCACATTTATTTTCTTTTTCTCATAATGCAAAGTTTAGGCACCTTTATTAGAGCATAGAGATATATATGTGTATATATATATTTAACATAAAGAACATATGATGTTCGCCGACAAAACCAACCTTATCTAGCCACTGTGCACGATCCATCCACTATGGAAAGCGACATGCTAAACATATATTATAAAAAAGGTAATTAAAATGGAGAAAGAAAAAAAAAAAAAAACTATGGGTTATATATGTATTTGTGGTTGTCGTGTATTAAGTCATAGTGACACAGAGATATCAACATATATATCATGGTATGTTACTCGTGCATGCATATTTATGGAAGTTGTTGACGTAAAATGCACAACCAAATTATCTATGCTTGCATTGCACGGTCTATATATCTTATATGAGAAAGCGAACCTTAGTATATATTAATTATTCAATCCTTCATGCTGTGTTCGAGTTTCATTTTTGCGGAAAACAATGATTTGTTTCATATTAGTTTATGACAAAATCTTAAAATATTGATAAAAATAATATTATTCAATGCTAATTATTATTTGTCTGTAAGCATAGTGGTTTGGTTTCGATATACATGTACATATATTTTGAATTGATTATGATGGTACAATGTACAATGTATGTCGTATTCGATGATCTCCATCCCACCACGTAATTTCTCTGACTTTTTTCCTCCACTTTAATTCGATGAAATTGTTGTACTGTTTTGTTAACCAATTAATCTGATTACTCGTTGATTAGGTTAATTTTATATGGTAGTTTTCTTATGAATATGACTTTAATCTCGAGGGTTAATTACTACTTTAGTGTAAAAGGAATATGTATGAACGACACGAAAGAGAAAATGACGCATAGAGAAGTGGTTGCTACGTAGCCATATGCATTAATTCAAGCGTTGAATGCATCATGCATGCAGACGCAGTTGGACTTGGACACACTTCACATGTATGCATATATTTTACTTTTTATTTTATTGTCCACGATATTGGTCTCGTGTGCGAGAGCGTGTAAACTGCTACATTCGCATGTCATTTGTTTTAATAATTTTTATTCGATGTTGTTTATTTATGGTTTCAGCACTCTATATTTTAAATAATTATTATTCATATGGACAGTAATGTTTTAGTTAAGTGAGATTGTGACTATTATAGCTTGGTTTTCTGTAATAAAAGTGTTTAATGACTTCTTTACTATACTCATTTGTCGCATCATTTAATAATTACATTTACTTTTAATATTATAAGTAAGTTCTTGAAAATTATTAACAATTTTTCTTAAATTTTATCTTTATTTTTCCTCATTAAAATGCTGTCTTCCTTCTCCTGAATATATCAAAAATAAATAAAAAAAATTAATAAATTTTTACATCTGAATTTCTTCAAATAAATAATTTTATTCTTTAAAAAATATTAATTAAATTAATAATTTTCATGATTATTTCAATTTATTATATTTTTATTAAATAATATATATATATATAATAATAATAATAATAATAATAATAACTATGCTTGATACCTATACAAAAACGTTAATATGAGTAAAATATTTTTTGTAGTATTTATAAAATTTTAATTTTTTATACTGCCTTTAATTTTTATTATTAATAACAATATATTATTATGTGTGGGTTTTTTTATTATGTTTAATTTTTAGGGTTTAGGGTTTAAGGTTTAGTAGATAGCAAGAATACAAAAATCCATTATTATAAAAATATTGTCCCTACCTAGAACCAAGTGTGTTGTGGTGTATTGAAGTAGAAAGAAATCACAAAGGGTGTTGTGTAGTCTCATAGTAAGTGACCGTGGGGCTATTTTTTCAGCAAGTGGTTGAGTGGGGAAATCTCAGTAGGTGGCTAAGTAGTTGCTACTAATAGCAAGTGATTGTCCAGTGGTGTTTTGTATCAACAAGTGGCTAAGTTCTTGAACAACAATTGGTTGTGACTTTGTGAAAATCCCACAACATTTTGTGGCAATTGAATGTGGCATAGCTAGGATGAATTAATCAATATAAATCTTGGGTTCAATCTCTCTTTCCTTGTCTCCTTACTTATTTATTTAACTTACTACATTCATTAATATATTGCTGCATAATCTGAATCATAAACAAGTAAACTTATAAATTGCTTTTAGAAAATATACTCAATTCCAACACTCAACCCCCATTTTTGAATTCTAAATATTCATGTCAATTGGAATCAGAGCTTGCCTCCTAGAGTTGAGCACACTTAACAACGTGGGAGAACAAATCCTGAAGAAGTGACGGCTATGGAACTCCCACCTATGTTATTCTAGAAGGGGCTTTAACAAATAGACCCTCATCCTTTGATGGAAAAATTATTACTACTGGAGAAATAGAATAAAGCTATTCTTGGACTCATAAGATATGGATCTACTAGAGATAGTAGAAGAAGGACCATAATGCCTAAGAAGACACTAGATACATGAATCATAGTAACTAAGCCGAATCAAGAATGAAATGTTGATGAAAAAGTAAGATGCTTGTTGAATGTGAAAGAAAAATTCTATCTTACTTGTGCATTAAGTAGAATTGAATATGACAAAGTAAGAAAGTGCACCACAATAAAAGACATATGGGAAAAACTGAGAGTTGCACATGAATGAATAAATTAAGTAAAATATTCTAAAGTAAATATGTTAACTCACTAGTTTGAAAATGTTTAAAATATAGGAATAGAAAAACCATAGAAAGCATGTATAACAGATTCACTATTATAATGAATGAGATGAATAACTTAGGAGAAAAGTACTCAACTTATCAAAAGATCAAGAAAATTCTCAAAATTTTTCCAAAGATTTGGAGATCAAAGATACCTGCTATACAGGGAGCAAATGATCTTAGATTGCTTTAGATGGACGAGCTAATTGGATCACTTAAAGTTCATGAACAAGAATTTCAAGAAAAACTTTAGCCTAAAGAAAAAATTGTAGCTTTTAAAGCTAGTCAAAAGAGAAAAGCATTAAAATTTGTAAAGGAAATAGAAACAAAAGAATCAAACATTAATGAGTTAGATGATGATGAGTTAGCCATTTTTACTAGAAAAGTACAGAGATTACTCAGAAGAAAGAAAGGAATAAGAAGAATTTCTTTCAAAAAGGAATCACCAACTAGGGAAACATCCAAAATCCAAATCAAATGTTATGAATGCAATAAATTTGGACACTACAGGTCATTGTGTCCACAACTCAAAAAGGATGATAAAAATACAAAGAAGAAATCCATGATGGTCACCTATGACGACTTAGAAAGCTCATCTTCTTATGAAAATGATGAATAAGCAACAAATTTATATTTAATGGTAGATTCAAACAAAGAGTAGGTGCCTAAATTTGAATTTGATTTTACCAATGATAAAGATTTAGAAATTACCTTTGATAATCTTCTAAATGATTCAAATCTTCTAGCTAAGAAATATGCTTCTTTGAAAGGAAAACTTTTAATAACTCAAAAGAAAAATGAGAAGCTCTCCTTAAACAATTAAATTTTGATAAAAGAAACATTTGTCTAAGAGACACTCATTTCAATATGTTTGAACAATTAAAAGGGATCATCAAGGAAATGAAAACTTTTCATCAAATGAAAATTGAAAATAGACTTTTTAAACTTAAAGTTGAAACATTGACTAAAGATCTATCAAAATTTGTTAATGGAAAGAAAAATCTAGATAGATTGATTGGTGATCAAAGGCATTTTCATGATACATTTGGCTTGGGATTTAGAGAAGTTCAAAGAAAGGTTGAATATAATAGATATGAAAATAGAAGAGCCAAAAAGAAATGCTCTAACCGTAACAAATAGGGGCATATACCTCACATTGTTACTAGAATAGAAACATGGTGAACAAGAAAGAGCAATGGTACTTGGACAGTGGATATTCAAGACATATGAAAGGAGATAAAAGTAAATTCCTAATTCTAGGAAAAAAAAGGTAGATGGAAGATCTGTCACTTTTGAAAACAATAGAAAATTTATAATCGAAGGAATTGAAAAGATAAGTAACATGCATTCAACACAAGTAGATAACGTTTACTATGTAAAAGGGTTAAAACATAACCTTTTAAGCCTTTGTCAACTATGTGACAATGGTTTTGAAGTTATATTTGAGCCAAATGCATGTCTAATTAAAGAAACATTAACTAGGAAAATTGTTTTTGGAAATAGGGAAAATAATTTATATAGTGTTCAATTAGAAGATATCTCAGATCATCAATGTCTAATTATGATTGAAAGTGACAAGTGGTTGTGGCACAAAAGAGTAGGACATCTAAAGATGAAAACTCTGTGAAAAATATCCAACATGAATCTAGCAAGAAGCTTGCCAAAAATTAGGTATGAGAGAAAGAATTTGTGAAGCTTGTATAAAAGGAAAACAAACAAAATATAGTTTCCAACCAAAGAAAAAATATTACCTTTCAGAGAACACTTGAACTACTTCACATATATTTGTTTGGACCTACAAAAATACTTAGTCTTGGCAGAAAGAAATATAGATTTGTCATAGTTGATGATTTCTTAATATATACTTGGTTTTGTTCCTTTCTCATAAAGATGAATCTTTCCAAGCATTCAAGAACGTTTTCAAAAAAGGTTCAAAATGAAAAGATTTGAAAATTATTTCAATTAGAAGTGATCATGAAGGTGAATTTGAAAATATGTTGTTCAAAGAATTTGTTAAAACAAAGGGATTACAAATAATTTTTCTTGTCCAAGAATACCTTAGCAAAATAGTGCGGTAGAAAGAAAGAATAGATCACTTCAAGAAATGGCTAGAATACTACTTTCAAATTTTGTTATTCAAAATTACTTTTGGGTTGAAGTTGTTAATACAACATGCTACATTTTGAACATATTGACTCTCAAAAAGGTT
Source organism: Cajanus cajan (assembly GCF_000230855.2). NCBI lineage: Eukaryota > Viridiplantae > Streptophyta > Magnoliopsida > Fabales > Fabaceae > Cajanus > Cajanus cajan. The sequence continues at coordinate 23,304,277 of NC_138524.1, forward strand.
TTAAATAAAACTTCATATGAACTATGGAAAAATAAAAACCCAAATGTATCATACTTTCATGTACTTGGATGTATATGTTATATTCTAAATAATAAATATAATCTAGGAAAGTTTGATGAAAAATCAAATAAAGAGATTTTCTTAGGATATTTATCATCATCATCAAAAGCATATAGAATTTATAATCTGAAAACATTAATTGTTGAAGAAAACATCATGTAATGTTTGATGAAAAAGATAATACACTTTAATTGAGAAAGATTGTGGAAGTAGAAGAATTAGAGAGAATGAAAATCACTCAAAAAGATCAAGCACCTTTTAATACCACATAAAAAATAGAATCTCTCAGGCCTAATCACAAGGCTTTAGAAGAGTTGAATCCTAAAGCAAAAGAAAGACTTGTTATGCCCTAAAGCTAAAGATTTTCATCCTCCCATCCTCATGAACAAATAATAGGAGACACAAAATCTAGAGTGAAGACAAGAGTTTCTATCAACAGAGAATACAATCTTATTTATCTCCTGTCCATAATAAAGCCAAAGAAAATTGAAGATGCCTTAGAAGACAAATTCTGGGTTGCTATAATGAAGGAGGAGTTGGATCAGTTTGAGAAAAGTCAAGTATGGCACCTTGTACCTCCTCCAAGAAATTAGACATTAATAGGTACTAAATAGATATTCAAGAATAAATTCAATAAGAAAGGAGATGTTGTTAGGAACAAGGAAAGATTAGTTGCACAAGGGTATAATCAACAAGAAGGAATTGATTATGAAGAAACATTTGCACCGGTAGCCAGACTTGAAGTAACCAGAATATTGCTAGCCTGTATAGCATACCAAGATATAATTTTATATCAAATGGTTGTTAATAGTGTCTTCTTAAATGGATTCATGAATGAAGAGGTTTATGTTAAACAACCACCATGTTTTGAGGGTAAAATAAAACTTTAACATGTGTACAAGCTTTTTAAAGCATTATATGGATTAAAGCAAACACCAAGAGCTTTGTGTGAAAGACTGAACAGTTTTTGTTTACAAAATGGATTCACCAGATGAGTAATAGGCACGACTCTATTCAGGAAAGCTTAGAAGGATAGCCTTCTAATAGTAAAAATATATGTGGATGATATCATATTTGGAGATACTTTATAGAAGATGTGTACAGAATTCTCAGATCTAATGAAAGGTGAAGTTGAGATGAGTATGATGGGATAAATAAAATTCTTCCTTGGATTACAAATTATGCAATTATACCATGGAATTTTCATCCACCAAGAAAAATATACTAAGAAAATCTTAAAGAAATTCAAGATGGATGAAGGTAAGGCAATGAGTACACCTATTCACCCATCAAATGTCATTTGTGCTAACTCAGAAGGTAAATATATCAATGAAAAAGAATATAGAGGTATGATTGAATCTCTTCTATACTTAACTGCTAATAGACTAGATATTGTTTTTTTTGTAGGTTTATGTACTAGATTTGAATCTTGTCCAAAAGAATCACATGTATTTGCTATAAAGTGAATTTTTAGATATCTAACTAGAACTACTAATCATGGCTTATGGTTTGAGAAAGGATCCAAGTTTGACATTACAAGATTTATTAATGTTGATTTTGCTAAAGATAAAGTAAAAAGGAAAAATACAAGTGGTATTTGCCAATTCCTAGGAAATTCTCTTGTATCATAAGGATCAAGGAAACAAGCAACAATTGTCTTATCTACTACAAAAGTTGAATATGTAAATGTGGATGCATGTTGCACCGAGTGATATGGATCAAACAATAACTATTGGATCACTCATTAAGATTTGAAAATTCCAATCTTATGTGATAATACAAGTTTTATTGAATTATCCAAGAATCCAATTCAACACTCCAAATCAAAACACATTGATATTAAACGTCATTTCATTAGATACCATGTTTAGAAAAGGAACATTGAGGTAAAATTCATTGAGACCAAACTCCAATTGGCTGACATCTTTACTAAACCTCTCTCAAAAGAATGGTTTAATTTTATTAAAAAAATCAAATATTAAATGCATGGCTGAGATTAAATTGTGCTAGATATCATATTTTATATATTTTGATATCATTGGTTATATTCTCTAATTTGACTATGATGTCTAATTGTAAATGTACTTTTGCCTTCTGATTAAGTAAGCCTTATGTGATGACATCATAATAAATTACATTAAAACTATTAAAAAGAAAAATTGGGCCTTAGGGTTTAAATAATAAAATATTACTATTGTAAACTCCAACGATAACTTCTTAGGATGTTACAAAAGTAATTAAAACTGCTTCACTTTATCTATCTCTCTATCCCAATTTGAATAAAATAGTAACATCTTTTAACCTCTCTCAACTTCCCTCTTTTGTTCTCACAACTGTTCTACCCATTCTCTCCCTTGCTTGAAGTTGATGAAGAAGCAAGTATAATATTAGTAAACTTGTAAGACACTGATATATTACTTATAGTTGAATCTCTGGGAAAGATTATGAGATTGCCTATTGATGGGATTGAGTTATGGAATGACTGGTATGAGACCTTGAAAGTCTCTAAGAAAAAAGTTCTAAAAAAAGTACTAGAGGTTGGAGAGCATGATCTCAAGGCAACAAATTTGAAATCCTTTGGTAGGATTGTACACAACATGTGGCTTCATCTTCTTCTCCCAAGGGTTGGAACATTTCAAGAAGTAATTGATCAAGACTTGATCATTACATATATTGTATATGGAAACAAATGTGAATTGTCTTCCTTATCTTATACCACAATTTATGGTCAAGGCAATCAAGCCTACCAAGGTAACATCTTGTGTACCTTATGGTATGTTGTTGACCAAGGTGTTTGAGCACTTTAAGGTGCCTCTTCATGATGAGCCTACTGACCATATTGTAAATGAGTGGAATGCTCAAAACCTAAAGTACATGATGCTAAGACCACATCCTAGAATGAACAAAGTTTGTGTGTTTTCTAATGAAGATGTTGAAAAACCTAAGATGAAGAAGAAGTCCCAGCAAAAGTCCAAGAAGGAAAAGAAAGGAAAGGAAAAATCCACCACCACTATTGCTTCATCTCCTTAAGAAGAAGTTCGTACTCCCAAAGTGTCCTTTTAGCATGACTTGTCAGAAAGGATTTTTACTTGGATGAAATTGGGCAAAAAGTTTAAGATTAAGGCTGGTAAAAACTCTACCCATTGTGCTAATTCAATTAATGACTTAGAAGACATGCCTTCTAAAGAGATTCACTTAACCCCTATTGTTAATCAAGATCTCCATAAAGATTCTTTGTATTCTTATGAAATATTTTTTTTAACACCGTATTGCTTATTTCTCCAACAGCCAAATATTTAGCAGCAACTAGAAGTTCTATTGATGGTAACCTTGTTGAGAAATCGGATTGATATTGATTCCTTTTCAAGCTCCTCCTAGATCTTTTGCTCCTTGATTCTTCTTAAGCTTTCCTAAGGTCTCCAATGGAGGAGGAGACCTTAGAACCACCATGGTTTGGTGGAGAACCCTCCCAAGAGACGCCACTCCTTAGTGAGGAGTTAAGTCTCTTCAATTCTCACCACACTCTTCTAGGGAAGGGATAAGAGAATTGGATGAATATCAAAGAGGTTTAGGGACTTTTAGAAGAGAGAAATCTGAACAATCTTCATAAACAAGCTAGCCTTAACCATGGTTCACTAGGAACCATGGTAAGGTCTAGCTAATCGTCCATGGTCTAGAGGCTTGGAGAGCAAGCTACTCACTTAGCTTGCTTGGTAAGCAAGCTAAGGAGAAGCTTGAGCTTCAAGCTTCTAAGCTTGAGAAGGAACGAGCAATCCGGCCAAGTGACACCTAGGCTAGGTGGGCGGCTCATGGACTTAATTTTACTCCAACCGGTTTTGAAAAAAATGATGATTTGGTTTAGTTAGGTTCATCCAATGTGAATGGAACCTAGCTAAATCAAATCTATGAAAAATTAAGAGTAAAATGAGTCTAATATGTAAATTTTTCCTAGGCCCACCTCTTGGCCCAATTGCTAGTAACACTCTCTAGCTTGCTAGTCACACTCTCTAGCATGCTAATGCCACTCCCAATCCTACTACTAGAAAAATAAGAAAAGAGTGTATTTTTAGATTAGGTTAAATGGAGTCAATGTGCCCAAGTAACCTATCCTAGAAACAATATACAATAGCTAATAAAAGGAAATAAAGTGCCTCTCAAATACATAGGCAAAAAGACACCTATACAAGTATCTACTATATACAAGGTACAAGAAATCAAACTATACAATGTATGTACAATAGAGACTATGAAACTAAAAAGAGGAATCATACTCAATACTCATATTGAGCATAGGTCTAAGAAGAACCTCCTCTGTAGAAGCCTCCTCTAGCCTCCTAACCATGGACCTAGTTAAAGGCCCAATGGTCTTCAAGTGTGAGCCTCCTTAGATAAACCTTCACCCTTCTTGGTCTTACCTCTTCCAAAGAGATTCTTGGGGATTAGATTTCCATCATACCCTCCCCCTTCAAAAGGATTTGTCCTCAAATCCAGTGGTCCTTCCACAAAGATAACATCACCTACAATGAAAACAAGAAATAGAACATTAGGGATGACATATTCATATAACATATGTGGAAAGTGCACCCTATGAGGAATTCCTTCTATAGTCCTAACAAGGGTCCTTAGACTAGGAAGGATGAGTTCTCTAAGCATAAGAATAGGATCCTCACTATAGTGTAGTCTAAGTGTAAAACTAAATCCTAAAAATGTTAAAGTACTAAAACTATAAGAAACTAATGAAGTACTCCTACATACTAAGGTATCTTGCCTAAAGTACCCTATGTAGTAACCTAGGCTTCTACAAGAAAACAAAGTGAATATAATAAGGAATCTACCTAGACAAACCTTGATCATATTATATGTTATATACATCATGGAAGAGGGTGTAAAGAGTTCAGAAAAGTCATAGAATCTAATTTGGTCTTGAAGGGAAGTAGTCAAGTTAAGTTCAAAGAAGTTTGAACTTCTCTTAAGATCAAAAATAGAAAATAAGACACCATGAGATGTATCTAATAAACAATATAAACCAAAGGTTGGGTTCTTTATTAGAACAACTAAAGTAAGAGAAGTCCTAAATAGACAACGGTTGTCTACTTTGGGCACCACCAAAGTAGTAGCATAAGAAGTTGAACTAGGTGAAGTCCACTTCTTCTTCACTAGACTAAGAACTTGAGATCCTTTCTTTTCAAAATTATTTAGGTTGTGAATAATAAGCTCTAAGTCCGTGACAGCAATAGAAAAAGACCTAAAATCTTTGTGAAGAAGAAAAGTCTTTTTGCAATCATTTTTAATCGAAAAGTGACTTTCCTTTATCACAAGATTTTTGGAGGAGACACTGTCCTCCTTACTCTTTTCCAAGAGTAGTGTCTTTTTAGCATTGAGAAGGTAAAGAGGTTTTTCAACTAGAAGACATTTTTTAATAGAATGTTCTATTAAAAATTGACTTCTAGGAACAACTTCCTTGGAGGAGACACTACCCTCCAACTCTAGAACCTTCTTTTTCTCCTCTTTCCTTTTTTTTTTGATTTCATAAATACTTGATCCTCCAACACTTGTGAAGGTGAAAGAGGAGTCAAGGTGTGTTTCTTGCCTAGGTGGACTAGGCAAATTTTGTTTGTAACACCATCATGAATGGCCATCCTATCATGTTGCCAAGGCCTTCCAAGTAAAATGTAGCGTGCATCCATTGGAATTATATCACATAAAATTTCATCTTTATATTTTCCAATGGAGAAAGGAACATTTACTTGATCCTAAACTTCTATAGGTCCATCCTCATTAAGCCATTGAAGTTTATAAGATTTAGGATGTGCTATAGTAGTTAGGTTAAGCTTATCAACCAACCTTTGGCTTACAAAGTTATTACAAGATCCACTATCAGCAATGAGAGAACAAGTTTTCTTAAAAATTTTGCATCTAGAATGGAAAAGGTTCTCTCTTTGTGATTGGTCTTGATCATTGGGTTGGTTGGTAAGTAACCTTTAAGCAATGAATAGGTCACCTTCACATGGTGCTTCCTCACTAGAACTAAGACTAGCATCTTCTTCACTTGAGGATGTGATGGAGGACCATCCTTGAAGACTCATGTGGGCCCCATGACTAGGTCCATGGCTAGGAGGGTTGAAGAGGAAGAGGGTGTTCACACACCAAGGGACACTCTCCTCATGATCATAGAGTACTAATACTCTCCTAAGCTTCATTAGTTTAGGATTTATTTTGTTTTCCATTTTTACCCTTGTATTTTGGGGCATTTTAGTCCTAGGGTTTATTTCTTTGTATTTCCCATTTTGCCCTTGTATTTTGGGGTAATTTAGATGCTTAGGATTTTAATTGGGCTAGGGTGCATCCATTAAGGAGGTGACGCACACTTAGTGGTGTTGTTTGGTCATTTTTTTGGTGTTAGGTAGGCTTAGGCCCAATTGGAGGGCCAAGGATGCATGGACTTATCATGCACCTTGTTGTAGCCAACCTAAACCCTTAAAGATGCCAAACTTGGCCACCAAGTAGCATCTAGGGTTGCATTTGGCATTTCATTTAGGGTGCATTTCTCCCTAGTGAAATTCGGCCACTCACCCTAAATGCAACCCTAAATGCAAGCCTTCCTATATATTCCCCTAGTCTAGCTCCTTGTAGACACTTTGGATTATAGTGATATTGAGTGTGCATTCTTGCCTCATTGTCATTCTCCTTAGTCTTAGGAACTCCACGGCCCCTCCCTTCTCCTCCTCCCTAAACCACCGTGAGTGAGTGAGCTTGGCCTTCCTTGGTTGGCCTTCACCACCCTAGTGAAGTGAGCTAGCCAAAAGGAGCATCACCTCCACCAAACACCTTCCCTTCACCTTGTGCGCCACCTTCAACCACCCTAAACACCAACCTTTCCATAGTTCTAGGTTGCCTTTGGCTAACCTCCTCCCATCTCCACCATAAAAGCAAAACCCTACTTAGGTCTCATCCTACACTTGGATGATACTACCTTGAGCAAACCATCTTCACCATCATCTATTTGTGCTTCCGCCACCATTCTTCCACCATTTTTGGAGTCTCCTTGTTGAACCAAGATCAAGGGCGTGCATGGAACTAAGCCACCTTCCATCAAGTGGTATCTAGAGCCATGGTTCTTCAAGGGTAAATGTTTTCCTTCCTTATTTCCCTTTGAGTCTTCTTTGTTCTCTATTTTTTGTATTCGGTCATTTCTCTTCTTCTCCTCTCTTGACCGAATATTTTTTGTGTGGTTCATACTTGTTTTCCTTGAACCTTCCATGTTTTAGGTTCCATTGTTAGGTTGTCATATTTCTATGCTAGGTTGAATATTACATGTTCATGCATTTTTCTTTTTGAATCTACCTATTGTTTTGTCACTTTTACTTCCTATATTTTGTCTTACATATTTTCCATATATGTGCCCAAACACTTTGCATGAAAACATGAAAAATACCATGATGCATACATCTTAAGTGGGCGTGTCATATAGAATTCCTATCTAGGTCATTCATGCATGCTAATAGCTTCTAGCATGTTCTATGTTGCCATGATTTTCCATGTGTGAACCTTCTTGCACATGCTAGAAAAAAAAACCGCCCACCTTACCCTTGCATTTTCACTTGTTTAAGTTGATTTATTGTTTGCCAAGAACCCTAAAAGAATCTAAGAGGTGCTGGATATTTTTGTGCTAAAACAACTTGACCTAAATAGTACAAAACCAATTCCACTCAAAAATATTCCTTAAAGAACCTCTAAGGATGCGCCACTTGTCTTGATCCTATGCTACATATTTTTGACCTAATTTTTGTGCCACCACAAGTGCAAAACCTAAGCAACTATTTGGACTGAAAATTAAAAAAAAAAATTGGACCCAAGGACAATTTAAAAGCAAAAGGCCGTGAACCCAAAAAGAACAAGAACAAAAAAAATATATACCTTGGACAAAAAAGGACTTGTTGCTTGACTTGTGGACTTGGACCAAATACCTTAGCATTGGAGTTGGAACTTGACCATTTTGGACTTATTTTGGGACTTATACCTTGGCTGGACCGAAAATTCTAAAAGATTTAAACAAGTGAAACTTAAACACAAACCCATTCTAGTGCCATTCTAGGTTTATTCTTTTGAGTGCTATCTTTTGTTGATTGAGTCTTAATTTTTGCTTGTCTTTCTTTTGACCTCTTTTGTTTTGTCTCATCTTAATCAATTTGAGTTTAGCCTTTCATAATTAGCCTTTTCAGTTTTTATTTTTGGAACTCTTGCTCTTGGTTGTTCTCATTGACTTGTAGGTGAAGCACCTAACTAGCAAAGTAGCAATCCTTTGGTGGATTGAGTGGAGGAGTGAACCAAAACCCAACCTAGCCTTTGGAAGGGTTTTCACTAAACCAAAAGGAGAGTAAACACTTTGGAGAGGTGCTAACACGTTTGCTATTTGTGAAGGAGCCAAAGAGAAGGAGTTTTGAAGACTTAAATTTCTTGCTTTCATCTTTTACTTTGTTTTCTTGCTTTCGGCCTCTTTGTTTTAGGCCATTCCTCTTCCCCATTTGGTTTGTATTTGGCCATTATTAAACCTCTACAACTTGGTTTTTAGTTCGTGTAGAGAAGGTGATTTGAAAACCTTCACTAGGACCTCGACTAGTGTATGTTTTAAATTGCTTTCCATTGCATGCTTTATAGCTTTACTAGTATAATTGTCTAGGATTTTTATCCTTTGTTTCCAAAAACGTTTAGAAGGCTTATTTTTGCCTACTAGGGGTGCGTGCACACACACACTTGGTAGTGTCAAAATTGTTTTGTAAGAAAAGTGGTAAGGGCTTAGTGATTCCTACTTGAGAGGGCTTGGTTATTAAGTGATTCTTTGTAGTCCACCTCCCCTTGAAGGTTCAATTTGTATACTTAGGCCTTTTCTACTTATCTTGCACCTTTAAAACTTTTTGTGAAAACCTTTTAATCACTCAATCTTTGTGAAAACCTTTTTAACTCTTTGTGAAAATTTTGTGAAAACCTTTTGATCAAAGATGAGTGAGCATTCTAGTGTACATGGTCATAATTCTCATAGCACTAGGTCTAGTGTTAGGGATGAGCTTAGGCAATTGAAAGATTACCTAAGAAGAAAAGAGGAAGAAAATATAAAAAGAGAGGAAGAAATTAGAAGAAAAGAAAAAGAGCAAGAAAGAAATAATGAAGAAATAAGAAGGTTGCTAACTAGGTTAGTTGTGGGAGGAGAGGCTAGTGGTTCTAAACCAAGAGTCACTTCTCCTAAGTCTTCAAAAGGAAAAGGAGCTTTGGTCCCTTCAACTATTCACGAAGAGGAGGGGCACCATACCTCCCCTCCAAGTGATGTCTTTTATAGTAGTCATCACAATGATGGTTACTATCAAAGACCACCTAGGCACCATAGGCATAGGGAGTCTTCCACCAAAGAAACCAACATCACTCTTCCTCTATTTCATGGCAAAGATAATGTTGAAAATTATCTTGATTGGGAAATGAAAGTAGAACAATTATTCTCTTGCCATGGAGTGAAAGAAGAGAGAAAAGTTTCTTTGGCTACCCTTAGCTTCCAAGGGCATGCCATGTATTGGTGGACTTCCCTAGAAAAGGAAAGAAGAATAAACCATGAGCCTCCAATTCAATATTGGAATGAGCTTCGTAGTGCCTTGAGAAGGAGGCATATTCCTCCATACTATGACCGTGAGCTTATGGATAAACTCCAAAGATTGAAACAAGGGTCATCAAGTGTGGAAGAATATAGGCACTCTATGGAGCTACTCATGATGAGAGCTGGGATAAGGGAAGAAGAAAGGACCACAATTTCTAGATTTCAAAGTGGTTTAAACCTTGAAATAAGGGACAAAGTTGAACTTTTGCCTTATAGGGATTTGAATGAGTTAGTTCAACTTTGTTCAAGAGTGGAGCATCAACTAAAAAGAAAATCTTTTCAAAAAAACTCCACTCCATCTTATTCCAAGAATTTTAAGAAGGAGGGTCTTTCTTCCAAACCTTTTCCCAAAGAAAAAGAAAAAGAAACTTCTCAAAAGGCACCTTCCAAAGACACTAAGACAAGTGATATCAAGTGCTTCAAGTGTCTTGGCCGTGGGCACATTGCTTCACAATGTCCCACCAAGAAAACCATGATTTTAAGAGGTCAAGATCACTATAGTAGCCTTGATGAAGCTACTTCCTCATCTTCAAGTGATGAAGAAGAAGTCTTAGCATCCGAGGAAGAAACTTACCCATGTGAAGGAGACTTATTAATGGTAAGAAGGCTCCTTGGTAACCAATCTAGTGACTTAGACCAATCCCAAAGAGAAAACTTGTTTCACACAAGATGTAAAGTTTTTGATAACACTTGTTCTCTCATTGTGGATAGTGGATCTAGTTGTAACTGTTGTAGTTCTAGATTAGTTAACAAGTTAGCCTTAACTACTCTCCCTCATCCTAAACCTTACAAATTGCAATGGATCAATGAGGAAGGAGGGATTGTAGTTAACCAACAAGTAAATATACCTATCTCCATTGGCAAGTATAAGGATGAAATTCTATGTGATATAGTGCCATTGGATGCTAGTCATATTTTACTTGGGAGGCCTTGGCAATTTGACAAGAAAACCATCCATGATGGCCTCACCAATAAGATAAGTTTCCATCATCTAGGGAAGAAAATTGTCTTGTGTCCTCTATCACCTTCACAAGTAAATGAGGACCAAGTCAAAATGAAAGCCAAAAGAGAAGAAGAAGAAAAAACAAAAAGAAAACAAAAGCAAAAACAAAAGAGTGAAGAAAGAAGAGAGAAGGTATCAAGCTTAGAGGCTAGTGTCCCCTCTAAGGAAGTTGAACATAGAAGTCATTTTTCCCTTAAAAGTGACATTAAACAAACCCTTCTATGTGAACAACCTTTATACCTTCTCTACTTCAAAGAGACACTTGCTGCCACTAGTCATGAACTTGAGTCTCTACCTCCTAAGGTTCAACAACTTCTAAAGGAATTTGATGATCTATTTCCTCAAGAAGTTCCAAGTGGACTTCCACCTTTAAGAGGGATAGAACATCAAATAGACCTTATTCCGGGGGCTAGTCTTCCTAATAGGCCTGCCTATAGGACTAATCCCCAAGAGACCAAAGAGATAGAATCTCAAGTTGATGACTTGTTGAAGAAGGGATGGGTTCAAAAGAGCCTTAGCCCTTGTGCTGTCCCCGTTCTTTTGGTGCCTAAGAAAGATGGCAAATGGAGGATGTGCACTGATTGTAGAGCCATCAATAACATTACAATAAAATATAGGCACCCAATCCCTAGGCTAGATGATATGTTAGACGAATTGCATGGGGCAATTGTATTTTCCAAAATTGACCTTAAAAGTGGCTATCACCAAATTCGAATTAGAGAAGGTGATGAATGGAAAACCGCTTTTAAGACCAAGTTTGGTTTATATGAATGGTTAGTGATGCCTTTTGGCCTCACTAATGCCCCTAGTACATTCATGCGTTTAATGAATCATGTTCTTAGGGATTGTATAGGTAAGTTTATTGTCGTCTACTTTGATGACATACTTATCTATAGTAAGACTTTAGATGAACATCTTGAACATCTAAGGCGAGTCTTAATAATTCTTAGAGTCAACCACCTTTATGCCAACCTTGAAAAATGTACATTTTGTCAAGAACAAGTGAAGTTTTTAGGATTCATTGTTGGCAAAGAAGGAGTCCAAGTTGACTCTGAGAAAATAAAGGCTATTCAAGAATGGCCCACCCCAAAGAGTGTTGGAGAAATTAGAAGCTTTCATGGCTTGGCTAGCTTTTATAGAAGATTTGTAAAAGATTTCTCCACACTTGCATCCCCTCTTAATGAGCTTGTTAAGAAGGATGTACCTTTCCTTTGGGGTGAAGCTCAAGAAAAAGCTTTTAAAACCCTTAAAGAGCAACTCACCAATGCACCCATTCTAGCTCTACCTAATTTTGAACAAACCTTTGAGCTAGAATGTGATGCATCTGGGCTTGGCATAGGTGCTGTGTTACTTCAAGGTGGTCACCCTATAGCTTACTTTAGTGAAAAACTCCATGGGGCTACCTTGAACTATCCCACCTATGACAAAGAACTCTATGCCCTCATAAGAGCTCTCCAAGTTTGGGAGCACTACTTAGTGACTAAGGAATTTGTCATTCACACAGATCATGAGTCACTCAAGTACCTTAGAGGGCAAGGGAAGTTGAACAAGAGACATGCAAAGTGGGTGGAATACCTTGAACAATTCCCCTACATCATCAAATATAAGAAGGGGAAGAGCAATGTGGTAGCTGATGCTCTTTCAAGAAGGCACACATTGCTTTCTACCCTAGGAACTCATATCCTTGGCTTTGATGATGTAAAGGAATTGTATGAGCTTGATGGAGATTTCCAAGCCACTTATGCCAAGTGTCTCCAAAAGCCTTTTGATGGATTCTACCTCCTTGAGGGGTATCTCTTTAGAATGGGAAAACTTTGTATACCCCAAGGATCCATTAGGAAGCTTTTGGTCAAAGAAAGCCATGAAGGGGGACTCATGGGCCATTTTGGGGTTGATAAAACCCTAAGCTTTTTAAAAGCTAAATTCTACTGGCCACACATGAGAATAGATGTCCAAAGGCATTGCTCCAAGTGCATCACTTGTTTGAAAGCAAAGTCCAAAGTAATGCCTCATGGACTCTATACTCCTCTTCCTATAGCTAGCTCCCCTTGGGTAGATATTAGCATGGATTTTGTGCTTGGGCTACCAAGGACTCAAAGGGGATTTGATTCTATCTTTGTGGTAGTGGACCGTTTTAGCAAAATGGCTCATTTTATACCATGCCACAAAGTGGATGATGCTAGCTATATTGCTAAGTTATTCTTTAGGGAAGTGGTCCGATTGCATGGGATACCCAAAACCATTGTGTCTGATAGGGATACTAAGTTCCTTAGTCATTTTTGGAAAGTATTATGGGAAAAACTAGGAACTAAGCTTCTCTATTCCACTACTTGTCATCCCCAAACCGATGGCCAAACCGAAGTAGTGAATAGATCCCTATCCACTTTGTTGAGGGTCCTACTCAAAGGCAATAAGAAAACTTGGGATGATTGTCTTCCCCACCTTGAATTTGCTTATAATAGGGTAGTCCACAAGACTACTAATCTTTCTCCCTTTGAAGTTGTATATGGTTTTAACCCCATCACCCCTCTTGATCTTTTGCCTCTCCCTAATACCCCTTCATTGTTTCACAAAGAAGGAGTATCTAGGGCTGAATTCATTAAGAAATACCATGAAAAGATCAAAGGGCAAATTGAAAAGCAAACTGAAAAATATGCCAAATACAACAACAAGGGAAGAAAGAAAGTTACTTTTGAGGTTGGCGATTGGGTTTGGCTTCATTTGAGGAAAGATAGATTCCCTACTCAAAGAAAGTCCAAACTCAACCCTAGGGGAGATGGACCATTCCAAGTCCTTCATAAAATAAATGATAATGCATACACATTAGATCTTCCTTCTGAGTATGGCACAAGCTCCACTTTTAATGTTTGTGATCTTACACCATTTTTAGGAGCTGAGGAATTACATGAAGATTCTAATCTGAGGACAGATGCTTCTCAAGAAGGAGGGGATGATGGAGGACCATCCTTGAAGACTCATGTGGGCCCCATGACTAGGTCCATGGCTAGGAGGGTTGAAGAGGAAGAGGGTGTTCACACACCAAGGGACACTCTCCTCATGATCATAGAGTACTAATACTCTCCTAAGCTTCATTAGTTTAGGATTTATTTTGTTTTCCATTTTTACCCTTGTATTTTGGGGCATTTTAGTCCTAGGGTTTATTTCTTTGTATTTCCCATTTTGCCCTTGTATTTTGGGGTAATTTAGATGCTTAGGATTTTAATTGGGCTAGGGTGCATCCATTAAGGAGGTGACGCACACTTAGTGGTGTTGTTTGGTCATTTTTTTGGTGTTAGGTAGGCTTAGGCCCAATTGGAGGGCCAAGGATGCATGGACTTATCATGCACCTTGTTGTAGCCAACCTAAACCCTTAAAGATGCCAAACTTGGCCACCAAGTAGCATCTAGGGTTGCATTTGGCATTTCATTTAGGGTGCATTTCTCCCTAGTGAAATTCGGCCACTCACCCTAAATGCAACCCTAAATGCAAGCCTTCCTATATATTCCCCTAGTCTAGCTCCTTGTAGACACTTTGGATTATAGTGATATTGAGTGTGCATTCTTGCCTCATTGTCATTCTCCTTAGTCTTAGGAACTCCACGGCCCCTCCCTTCTCCTCCTCCCTAAACCACCGTGAGTGAGTGAGCTTGGCCTTCCTTGGTTGGCCTTCACCACCCTAGTGAAGTGAGCTAGCCAAAAGGAGCATCACCTCCACCAAACACCTTCCCTTCACCTTGTGCGCCACCTTCAACCACCCTAAACACCAACCTTTCCATAGTTCTAGGTTGCCTTTGGCTAACCTCCTCCCATCTCCACCATAAAAGCAAAACCCTACTTAGGTCTCATCCTACACTTGGATGATACTACCTTGAGCAAACCATCTTCACCATCATCTATTTGTGCTTCCGCCACCATTCTTCCACCATTTTTGGAGTCTCCTTGTTGAACCAAGATCAAGGGCGTGCATGGAACTAAGCCACCTTCCATCAGGATGATGGAGAAGATGAAGTGTTTTCCTCACTTAGGATCTCATTGCCCTTAATGATCATGGTCTTTTTTGTGGGGCATTGGGAAGCTATGTGTCCCCTCCCTAAGCACTTAAAGCATTTAATTGAACTAGTTCTAGGCTCATCGGAAGGTTTTTGTTTTTGTTTTTTTTTCTTTTTCTAGTGGTCTATCCTTTGAATAGGAGGAATGACCCTCCTTCTTGAAGTCCTTCCTAGGGTATGAGGTAGATTCCTTCCTAAGGGTAGGCTTTCTCCTAAGTTGTTGTTCTACTCTCACACAAAGTTGAACTAATTCATTAAGGTTTCTATAGGGTAGTAGTTCAACCTTCTCCCTAATCTCTAGGTTTAGGCCACTTTGAAACCTAGCAATGGTGGTTCTCTCCTCTTCCCTAATTCCATCCTTCATCATAAGAAACTCTATTTGTTGCCTATATTCCTCCACACTAAGTCTTCTTTGTTGGAGTCTTTGGAGCTTGTCCATCAACTCCCTCTCAAAATAAGGAGGAATGTGCCTTCTCCTTAAGGCACTTCTAAGCTCGTTCCAATATTGAATTGGAGGCTCATGATGAGTTCTTCTTTCCCTTTCAAGGGAAGTCCACCAATACATGGCATACCCTTGAAAGCTTAGGGCAGCCATGGGAACCTTTCTCTCTTCACTTACATTGTGGCAAGTGAAGAGTTGTTCAACCTTCATCTCCCAATCTAGATAATCATCAACATTATCTTTTTCATGGAAGGGAGGAAGGTCAAACCTAGGTTCTCTAAGAGCAGTTGTTTCATGCCTAGGCCTATGTTGCCTAGGGGGTCTTTGATAGTAGTCATCATCATGGTGACTACTATAAAACCCTTCACTTGAAGAATAGTGAGTGTGTGAATGTTGGCTTTTGGACCTTGATGGTTCTTCCTCATGTTTGTTTCTGTGGACCCTAAAAGGCCCTTCACCATCATGTCTTTTGGGCCGAGGAGGCCCATGACCCTCATTGGCATGGGGTTTGCTACTCTCACCCCCCACCACAAGTTTATTCAACAACTCTCTTATTGTTGCATTATTTTTTTCATTTTCTATCTCTTTTTTTCTAATATAGTCCCTAAGTTCTCTAAGCTCATTTCTAGTACTTCTATGACTTCTAGGTGAATTATGACCATGCACACTACTTTCATGAGAATGATCACTCATTTTTGCAAGAGAAAGGTTTTCACAAATCTTAAGAAATTTTGCAAATTGAGTGATAAATATTTTCACAAAAGGTTTTCTCTTTTAGGTGTAAGACTAAGTACTTGGAGGTCTAAGTATACAAGTTGCACTATCAAGGGAGGTGAGCTACAAGGAACCACTTAATAACCAAGCCTTTTCAAGTGGAAATTACTAAACCCCCTTATACTTGTCTCACAAAACAAATTTTTCACAAAAGCAAGTCAAGTAGTTGTGTGTGTGTGCACGCAACCCCTATTAGGCAAATGAAGCCTTCTAAATGAGCTTAGAATTAAAACAAGTTAAAGGAAAGCAAGTAAAGCATACACTAGTCGTATGGTCCTAGGGTGGAAGTCCAAGTGACACTTAGAATCCCTTGGAACACTTCCACAAGTACTAAACGGTTTATGAAAGCAAGTAAACTAGACGTCTCCTAGTGGAAGCCCAATTGACACTTGAAGTCTTTTGGGGACCCTTCCACAAGTACTAAACATATCTAGGAATCTTTATTTAGAACTATTTAGGAAGTGGTGGGACTTAATCAATTTCCCAAACAACCACTCCTAAATGTAAGGTTATTTTAACAAAAAGGAAATTAAAAAGTTAACCCAAGGTAGGGTTAAGGAGTTACAAACAAAGAAAGCTACACAAATCAAGAATTCTTGAAGAACTTCCACCAAGGGAGGTTAGGAACAAGCTTGGAACAGCCTTGGAGTCAAGATGAATGGCCAACTTGCAGGTGGAAAATTGGTCTCCACAAGTCCGTCTCTAAGCTTCCAAATCCGTCACTAGTTCTTCAAATCCGTCTCCAAGTCCTTCCAAAATCCGTCTCTAATTTTGACCTA
Organism: Cajanus cajan; assembly: GCF_000230855.2. Lineage (NCBI taxonomy): Eukaryota > Viridiplantae > Streptophyta > Magnoliopsida > Fabales > Fabaceae > Cajanus > Cajanus cajan. The sequence continues at coordinate 23,321,026 of NC_138524.1, forward strand.
AAATTAAAAACAAGTCTTGGCTGCAAAAAGAAACAAACAAGTGAGTCTTTCTAAGGTGTTTCACTCAAGTAATCTGTACCTCAATCTTCTTCAAGTGTTGACCCCTTTGAGACTAATCCAATGTGCCTCAATTAGCTCTTCCTTCCAAGTGTAATGGCTTGAAAAAGAGTTATATCTCACCAAGGCTTAACAATCAACAAGAGAGAGTAGAGGCCAAGAAATTAAAATTGAAAATGCACAATTAGAATAGGCTACACTCTTATAGGAATTAATGTGACAAAACAAAGAAAGCCAAGAAGACACAAAGCAACAATTAAAGGTTTATTTCAAAGCTACCACACAAAGGAATAATCCTAGGAATGGCTCTAGAATGGATTATAAAACCAAAACAAAAATTGTGCTAATATTTTGAGTATTTAAAAGTCTTTTTCCAGCCACTGGACAGCAAGCAAACCTCAAGAAAAATCACACAAAAATTCAAGGCCAAGTGCTCCTAATAGTTTCTTGTTTTCACTTTTCTTTTTCTAGGTTTTTCTCTTTTGTTTTCTTTTCTTTTTCTTGTCTTTTTGTCTCTTTCTTTTCTTTTTCTTTTTAATGCAAAGTATGAGAACTTAAAAAACAGAGGCCAAACAATAATAAAGAGGTTTCCAAGTGGCGGAGAAAAGAAGAGTAAGAAGAGTAAGAAGTGTAAGTGTACTAGTCAAAATTTTCAACCACAAAATGTTACTAGTTTTGGTACTAGTTTGTTCTTATCTTTTGTACACTTTGATTTTAGTTTTCAATACACTTATAACTCTGTTTTCCTTTTTTCCAAACAAGCACAAGAACACACAAGGAATTGCTGGCCACAAATTGCTAAGAAACTAATAGCAATTGAAGTTCACAAAAATTGACTCTAGAACATGTTAGGACTAATAACATGCATTGGAATCATTTTATGAGCACTCTAAGATTTATTAATGTTAAGCCAGCAATGACACCATACAAGAACAGAGATTAATGCATATAGATTCAAAAATAAAAATGCACACAAAGGATTTAATGACAAGAAAAACAACTACACATGACTCTAAGACAAAACTTGAAGATTAAGAAATGAAAAATGCTTGTATTCTTGTTTCTTTTTAGGAGTTTCTTTTTAGACCGAATATAATAGGAGTCCAATGGAAGATAAAAGAAATCCTAAAACATTAAAAAGACATACAAAGAATACCTAAGGCACACACAAAGATTGATTCACAAGAAGTAGTGCATGAATCAAAAACAAGCAAGACAATGTGAGTTTGTTCTATAGATTTATTAATGTGACACAAGAACAACTCAAGGCACACAAACTTAAGACAATAAAAGGAAATACAAGTAGGAACAGTTTAGACACAATATTACAAGATTTAGACTGAACAAAATTGAAAGAAAAAGCTCAAGAACGAATTTACCAAGGAGACCTAGCTCTTGATACCAAATGATGGTAACCTTGTTGAGAAATCGGATTGATATTGATTCCTCTTCAAGCTCCTCCTAGATCTTTTGCTCCTTGATTCTTCTTAAGCTTTCCTAAGGTCTCCAATGGAGGAAGAGACCTTAGAACCACCACGGTTTGGTGGAGAACTCTCCCAAGAAACACCACTCTTTAGTGAAGAGATAAGTTTCTTCAATTCTCACCACACTCTTCTAGGAAAGGGATAAGAGAATTGGATGAATATCAAAGATGTTTAGGGACTTTTAGAAGAGATAAATCTGAACAATCTTCAGAAACAATTCTCAATATATGCCAAAAGTGTTTTAAAATGAAGGAAAAACAAATATATAGGAGTGGGAAGCTTGGAGAGCAAGCTAGCCTTAACCATGGTTCACTAGGAACCATGGTAAGGTCTAGCTAACCGTCCATGGTCTAGAGGCTTGGAGAGCAAGCTACTCACTTAGCTTGCTTGGTAAGTAAGCTAAGGAGAAGCTTGAGCTTCAAGCTTCTAAGCTTGAGAAGGAACAAGCAATCCAGCCAAGTGACACCTAGGCTAGGTGGGCGGCTCATGGACTTAATTTTACTCCAACCGGTTTTGAAAAAAATGATGATTTGGTTTAGTTAGGTTCATCTAATGTGAATGTAACCTAGCTAAATCAAATCTATGAAAAATTATGAGTAAAATGAGTATAATATGTAAAATTTTTCCCAGGCCCACCTCTTGGCCCAATTGCTAGTCACACTCTCTAGTTTGCTAGTCACACTCTCTAGCTTGCTAATACCATTCCCAATCCTACTACTAGAAAAATAAGAAAAGAGTGTATTTCTAAATTAGGTTAAATGGAGTCAAAGTGCCCAAGTAACCTATCCTAGAAACAATATACAATAGCTAATAAAAGGAAAATAAAGTGTCTATCAAATACATAGGCAAAAAGACACCTATACAAGTATCTACTATATACAAGGTACAAGAAATCAAACTATACAATGTATGTACAATAGAGACTATGAGACTAAAAAGAGGAATCATACTCAATACTCATATTGAGCATAGGTCTAAGAAGAACCTCCTCTGTAGAAGCCTCCTCTAGCCTCCTAACCATGGACCTAGTTAAAGGCCCAATGGTCTTCAAGTATGAGCCTCCTTAGATTAGATTTCCATCATCTCTATTCTCCCCACGTCATTGCTTTGGAGAGCACACTAAGACTCTTTCTTGAGTCTAATAATGACTCCCTTCAGATTGAGAATTATTTTTATTATTATAGGGAAATATTATTTTGTATGTTTTAAATAATTATTTTGTACGTATTAAATAAGTATTTTTATTAACATTTAAATAATTATTATATTTTTTAAAGGATAATTTAGGAGTCGAGATGAGATATAACCACCCTATATTTTTATAATTGAATTAATTATATATTTTATTATAAAATTTAAAAGATTGATTTTATAGGATATTTTGATATCAAAATTATATTATTATATTTTGGGTTAGAAATATTTTTTTATTATTGGTAAAAAAGTCTTTTGTATTATATTTATTTAGTTATTTGATTATTTGGGGGAAAAAGAGAAATGGGTCGGGAAGTGAAATGAGTTGGGTTGACCCGGCCCAAGGGAATGTTAAGAAGGGATTAGCAGATTAACCCTCATTTTGAGGTTTTTCAATTGGTATTTTAAAGGCTTGAGAAAAAAGGAAAGGAAAAACAAGAGCTCTGAGGAGGAGTGGGCTCAAAAGTGATTCACATTGCATCAAAACTAGTCAAATTTACACAACCTGGTACGCGTAGTCACGGGAAGGAATGGGTAGAGGAAGAATTCCCTAGGATTCTTAGAAATTTTATAATTATTTCTATTTGCATGTTTAATAATTCTAATGATTTTTGTGTGGATTTATACTGTTATTTCTGGTGTTAATTATTGTAATTTCTTTTTTGGATGATGGATTGGATTGATTGAAATGTGCTTGTGAGTTAGGGTTCATGAGGGATTGGAGATTCTGGAATTGATGCATGTTTCTATGAAATTGATGTGTTATGATGTGTTTTCAAGTAATTGTGATGAGTTCGAATCAATTAGAATATGAAAATAGTGTTGTTTGATGATTGGCGAATTATGAGATGTTTGTTCATGTTTCTAGAATTGTAGAGAGTTGCGTTGGCGCGGGGGTTAGTTCCTCATGTTGGGCGCACCTTCATGGAGATGAAGGTGGAACCCAGAAGGTTGGGTCGAGCAAAAATGTAATTTCGTTAGGCATAATCCCTTGGAGTAGCCTTTCGCTAGGTGAAACTAATTCCTTAAGGTGGTCTCTACCAAGCCTTAGCATCGGGCAGGATTTCTCAATGCTACGCGCGAGCGAGAATAGGAGCTCTCAAGTTAAGCTTGGTGCCAAGCGAAATTGTTTCGCCCAACATGAGTCAGAAATGGAATTGTAATTAGATGAAGTGTGTGTTGGATGACCTATGTGTTGCTATATCTATGTATGTGTGTGTGTGTATATATATATATATATATGTGGTGGTGTGTGCTGAAATGGAATGGATCTGAATATGAATTATAAATTGAGATTTATGATAATGTTGTGTATGATGTCTCGGCACGGGCGTGTGCATGACACAATGTTGGATGTGTGATGCATCAGCACAGGTGTGTGCCTAACATGGTGCTGGAGATGTGTTGCATTGGCACGGGTGTGTGCGTGACACGGTGTTGGATGTGTGATACATTGGCATAGGTGTGTGCGTGACATGGTGCTAGAAGTGTGATGCATTGACATGGTGCTAGAAGTGTGATGCATTGACATGGGCATGTGCGTGACACGATACTGGATGTGTGATGCATTGGCATGTGCGTGACATGGTGTTGGATGTGTGACATGGTGCATACTTAAACTATGATGTGGTAATGAAAATTGAATGAACTTAGAATTGATAATATGAAGTATGATTGATCGATGTTTAATTGTGTATATTTATTTAATTGAGGGTGTATTGGTTGGATTTTCCTATTGTGATTTGTATATGAATGTCTTGTTTTCTCGTTGTACATTTTGTGGTTGTTTTTAGGTAAGGAAGATCTAGATATGAGTGGTACTCAAGGTGCCGATAGTTGAGTTGAGGGATTGCTCTGATAGTGTGACATTGGGACGAGAGATTTTATTTGATAATTTTTATTGTATTTGGGGCTTTGTGTTCCTTTATTGAAGTACAATTGGAAACTATTATTTTCAAATTTTGAATTTTCAATTAGACGATTATTTGGAGGTTTCATTTGTGAACCATTTTACCCAGAATTTTAGGGTAGAATGGGTGTCACATTTCAAACTTTTTAAAAAAATTTAGACTTGATCTATACATTATGTTAGGCCCGATAGTCCACCTGTTGCTCCACCATAGTATGATATTGTCCGCTTTGGGCTAGGCCGGCACGGTTTTGTTTTTGGGCTCCTTCCCAAAAGGCCTCATACTATATGGAATGGTGGACACCCTTATAAACTAGCCAATGTTCCTTCATTTTACAGATGTGGGACTTGGGATGAATCCCAACAAACCTCCCCTCAGACCAAGGACCACATGTCTCGTGACCTCCTCCCCTCAAGCGATAATCCGTCACCATCTTGTACCGCCATTAACTCTACGGGACACACCGCCTAAACACCACAATATCAGGAAGACTTTCGACACAAGGCACCAAGTTCGGATCTCTTCTCCATCGCGAGGCACAACACTGAGGGTCTTCCCGCATCAAACCCAGCCGAACCGTTGGCTCTAATACCACTTGTTATGACAATATGTAAAAGAAAGAGAAGAGAAAGAAGATGACACACAAATTACGTGGTTCAGTCAGTGTGACCTACGTCCACGGGCAGTTCAAGAGTTTCTTATTTCTGAATGAATAGAGATATCTGATACAGATGCCTTTTAGCCTTATAACAATGATAAAATATAACAGCCTCATTACAACCCAAATAATAGTGGAAATAGTAACGGACAAAATTATAAATTCAAGGCATCTCAACAATTCTCCACCTTGACTTGAATTTTCCCAAGTCACCAGTATCCAAGAACAACTCTCCTGCTTATTCTCCCCGAAGGGTCTCAAGCGATGCGAACATTCACCAAGTCCAAGCTATGCTTAAACTTTTCAAAAGACAAAGGTTTAGTCAACATATCTGCTGGATTGTCTACAGTAGCTATCTTCTCTATGGAGAACAATTTGTCTTCAATTACATCTCGTATGAAATTCAATCTGACATCAATATGCTTTGATCTTTCATGATAGACTGGATTTTTTGCCAAACACAAAGCACTTTGACTATCACAATAAAGTATACGTCTCTGCACATTCAAACCCAAACTATCAATAAGACCTTGCAACCATATACCTTCTTTAACCCCTTCTGTTAAGGACATGTATTCCGCTTTAGTGGTAGACAAAGCAACAGTAGATTGAAGTGTTGCTTTCCAACTTACAGCACAACCATAAAGAGTGAAGATATAACATGTCAAAGATCTTCTCCTCACGAGATCTCCACCATAGTCAGAATCTGCATAGTCAATAAGACCAGACCCAATATCATTAGAACCATAAACTAAGCAGATATTACTAGTACCTTTCAAATATCGCATAATCCACTTCACAGCCTCCCAGTGAGCCTTTCCAGGATTACTCATAAATCTACTAACCACACTCACAGCATGAGCCAAATCTGGTCTTGTACAAACCATGACATACATTAAGCTCCCAACAGCACTAGAATAAGGAACCGTATTCAAATCTGGTCCTGTCTCTCCAAATCTCCATTCCTAAAATCTTCTTGGCAGCACCCAAATCCTTCATCTCAAACTCACTGCTCAACATAGCTTGAAGAGCATCAATATCAGTCTTGCTCTTAGCTGCAATTAGCATGTCATCCACATACAACAACAAATATATATAGGAACCATCTAATAGCTTCCTACTATAAACACAGTTATCAAACTCATTTCGGACAAAATTATAGGAAATCATAAAAGCATCAAACCTCTTGTACCACTGCCTCGGGCTCTGTTTTAAACCATACAAGGGTTTTTTCAGCAAACACACATGGTTCTCTTTTCCGGCCTCAAGGAATCCATCTGGCTGTGACATGTAAATCTGCTCTTCTAAATTTCCATGCAAGAATGCAGTTTTCATGTCAAGCTGCTCTAACTCCATATCCAAAGCACTCACCATAGCCAACAGAACTCGAATAGTCTTATGTTTTACCACAGGCGAGAACACTTCATGGTAGTCAATTCCTTCTTTCTGTGAAAAATCTTTTGCCACAAGTCTTGCCTTGAATCTGGATGGTTCAACACCAAGAATCCCTTCTTCATTTTTAACACCCATTTGCATCCCACTAGCTTCACACCTCTAGGTAATGGTACTAACTCCCAGGTTTGATTTTTCTTAAGTGACTGCATCTCCTCATCCATGGCAATTAGCCATTTCGATGCTTCTTTACTTTGAATCGCCTCCTTATAGGATTTAGGCTCATCAGAATCAAGATTTTCACCCACTAGCAAGGCATATGCAACAGAGTTAGTATCAACATTAGTAACATTTGCATACCTCGTAAGTTTTCTGATTTCCCTCCTTGTTCTCTTTGTTGCTATGCTTTGAGGCTCGTCTTGAACATTACTGGATTGTTCCACAGGCACTACAAGAAAAATGTTGATTTCCGACGAAAATTTCCGATGGAAATAGGTAAATTTCCGACGGATTTTGCTTTTTTCGACAGATTTCTGACGTTTAATCCGTCGGAAAAAGTGGCGTCGGAAAAAAAAATCTGT